>NW_026622852.1:32429422-34929422 GCF_023065955.2 Ursus arctos
GCATTCATGTCCTGTTTATTCTGATGAAATGATGCATAAGAAAACACAAGACTCAAATTATGTTCAAATTATTTCCTAATATATCAATTGCACTGGAAGAAATCGGTGTTTTCAAAATAAACATTATAATGGAACTGACTCTGTGTGTGTGTGTGTGTGTGTGTGTGTGTGTGTGTGTCTATGCTTTAAGTCTATTGGAAATATTCTGGTAACAGATGAGTAAGTAAGATACTACTAGGCCAACATTTCTACTGAAATAACTAAATATCTGTACAGAAGAGATCTATGTAAAGGTGTTGAAGAGTAAAGTGTAGCAGGCAGACTCTGGTAATGAGTCTGCTCTCAAAGGAGGGGATTTAGATAGTTAGTTTTCAATTTTTGCTGCTTCTAAGTTGATAACAGAAACAGTCATCATGCATGTAATGGCAGCAGAAAAAAATGCAGTCTTTCTGACCTAGGGAAAGAGGACAAAGTTGTAGACACAGAAGATGGTGAAATTTTTCAAGGGAACGAACAGAGAAAATCTTTAGATTCTCTTTGGTCCACATATCTGGCTAACCCCTGTTCAATCTTAAAGCAGCTCAGTTAAAGACAAGAGTTCTCTACTGAGCCTGGAGTTGCCAACTAAGAAAGTGTTTTCAGTCTATGTTGACCTGAAGCAATTTCCTTCTATAAAAAATGATACATAAACCATAAAAAATCACAGAATCGAAAGTCTTGCAACATAATATTCAGGTAATGTCCACATTACAATAAAAATTACCTGACATTCAAACAACCAGGAATATGGAACTCATTTTCAAGCAAAAAGACAATCAATTTAGAACAACCACAGATGCCCCATATATGGGAATTAACAAAGATCTATAGCTGCTATTAATTTATATTTCTCAATTACTTAAGATAAAATATGATCTTAATGAATATAGAAAAAACTTCAGCAGAAAATAGAAATGTGATTTAAAAAAGAAAAAAATGGCAATTCCATAACTAAAAAAATGTAATAAATAAATTTTAAAAAAACCCTCTGGGTGCAATTAACAACAGGATAGAGAGATAACAAGGGCTTAAGTATAGATCTATAAAAATTAACCAAGTTGAAAGATAGAAAAAAAAATTAAAGTACAGATCTATATTTGATATAAATATGCTGAATGCTTAGAATTAGAATCCTAGAAGAAAATAAGACAGAAGAAAACCAGTGAAGAAATAATATCCCCAAATCCAATTTAAATGGGACGAAAGACATAGATTAACAGAATAAAGAAACTTAATGAAACTTATGCTTAATGAATACAACAACCATACTTAGGCACAGAATAGGTTAACCTTTAGAAGCAAGAGAATAAATGGTGAAAACAGAGAGAGAAAAATATGATATATTACGGAGGAATAGTAAAACAATTTAAAGCTTACTTCTCATCAGAAACTATGGAAATAAGAAGACAATGGAATAATATCTTTAAAGTGAAGAAAGGAAAATAAGCAAACAAAAACTATCAGCCAAGAACTTCAAGACCAGCAAAATTATTCTTTAAGAATGAAGTTAAAATAGACACTTAGATAAAAGGGAACTATGCTAATTTATTGAAATCGAATCTGTACTTTAAGAAATGATAACTGCTAGAAAAAGTTATTTGGATCAAAGGAAAGTGATATCAAAAGAAGATACAGATTATCAGAATCTTATCAGGAATATAGAGGCACATTATGCAATGAGAAGGTGGATAATTCTCCAAGAAGACAAAATCATCTTTAATGTGTATTCTCCTAAAAGTAGAGCATCAAATTAACTGACACAACAGTTGACAGAATTGCAAGAAGGAAAAGGCAAATACACCATTATAGCTGGAGACATCAAAAACCTTCTATCAATAATTGAAATATCCAGTTAGCATAGAATCAGGATATAATTGACCTGAACCACAATAGCAATCAACTTGATCTAATTGACATTTATAGAATACTTCATCCAACACTGCAGGAAACATACTCTTCTTAGTTCATATGAAAAATTCACTAAAGTATCCCATATTCTGAGACATAAAACACACTTAAATCTAAAAGAGACATCATACAAAGTATGCTCTCAGACCACTATGGAGTGTGATTGTCTTATTATAAATCAGTAACAAAAAGGTAGCTGGAAAATTCCAAAATACATGGAGATGAAACAACACAATGCTAAATAACACATGTTCCAAGAAACCTCAATATATATATAAATCAATCAAACCCCCCAAAAGGTACTTTTTGGATAATGATATTAAAGTTTATATGAAAAGGCAAAATACCATGAGTAGCCAATAAAATATTAAAAAAAAAAAACACAGTTGGAGAACTGACACTAAGGACTTGCAGTTTTTTCCCAAAAAATTAATTAATTAATTAATTTTTACTTTTTAAAATTTTTTTAAATTAACACGTAATGTATTATTTGTTTCAGGGGTACAGGTCTGTGATTCATCAGTCTTACACAACATCCAGTGCTCACCGTAACATATACCCTCCCCCATGTCAAATTTTTATTTAAATTTTAGTTAGATAACATACAATGTAATATTGTTTTCAGGAGTAGAATTCTGGAATTCATCACTTACATATAACAGCCAGTGTTCATCACAACAGGTGCTGTCCTTAATACCCAACACCCATTTAGCCCATCCTCTGCCTACCTACCCTACAGCAACCCTCAGTTTGTTCTCTATAGTTAAGAGTCTCTTATGGTTTGCTTCCCTCTTTTTTTCCCCTTCCCCTATGTTCATCTCTTTTGCTTCTTAAATTCCACCTATGAGTGAAATCATATGGTATTTATTTGCCTTTCTCTGACTGACTTATTTCACTTGGCATAATACACCCTAGGGCCACCCAGATCATTGCAAATGGCAAGATTTCATTCTTTTTGATGGCTGAATAATATTCCATCGTACACACACACACACACACACACACACACACACACACACACACATCTTTTTTATCCATACATCAGTCAATGGACATTTGGACTCTTTCTATGATTTGACTATTGTTGATAATGCTGCTATAAACATCAGGCTGAATGTGTCCCTTCAAATCAGTATTTTTGAATATTTGGTAAATACCTAATAATGCAATTGCTGGTCATAGGGTAGTTCTATTTTTAACTTTTTGAAGAACCTCCATGCTGTTTTCCACAGTGACTGCACCAGTTTGCATTCCCACCAACAGTGCAAGAGGGTGGGAAGGTGTCCCCTTTTTCCACATCCTTGCCAATATCAGTCATTTCCTGTATTATTAATTTTAGTCATTCTGAAAGGTAGGGGTAGTATCTCATTATGGTTTTGATTTGTATTTCTCTGACGCCAAATGATGTGGCACATTTTTTCATGCGTCTGTTGGCCATTTGTATGTCTTCTTTGGAAAAATGTCTGCTCATGTCTTCTGCTCATTTCTTAGCTGGATTGTCTTTTGGGTGTTAAGTTTATTAAGTTCTTTATAGATTTTGGACACTAACCCTTTATTAGATATGTCATTTGCAAACATCTTCCCCATTCTGTAGGCTGCCTTTGAGTTTTGTTGATTGTTTCCTTAGCTGTGCAGAAGTTTTTATCTTGATGAAGTCCCAATAGTTCATTTTTGCTTATGTTTCCCTTGCTTTCAGAGACATGTCTAGTAAGAGTTTGCTATGGTCCAGGTCGAAGAGATTGCTGCCTGTGTTCTCCTCTAGGATTTGATGGCTTTCTGTCTTACTTTTAGGTCTTTAATCCATTTTGAATTTATTTTTGTGTATGGTGTAAGAAAGTTGTCCAGTTTCATTCTTCTGCGTGTTGCTGCCCCATATCCCAAACACCATTTGTTGAAGAGACTTTTTTTCCATTGGATAATCTTTCCTGTTTTGTTGCAGATTAGTTGACCACAAAGTTGTGGGTCCATTTCTGGGTTTTCTATTCTGTTCCAATTAACTATGTGTCTGCTTTTGTCTTGATGACTACAGCTTTGTAATATAAAGTTTGAAACTGTGATGCTTCCAGCTTTGTTTTTCTTTTTCAAATTTGCTCTGGCTATTTGGGGTCTTTGGTGGTTCCATATAAATTTTAGCATTTCTTGTTCTAGCTCTGTAGAAAATGCTGGTGGTATTTTGACAGGGATTGCATTAAAAGTGTAGATTGCTTTGGGTAGTATAGACATATTAACAATATTTGTTCTTCCAATCCATGGGCATGGATATTTTTCCACTTCTTTGTGTCTTCTCAAATTTTTTCATAAGTGTTCTATAGTTTTCAGAGTATAGATCTTTTACCTCTTTGGTTAGGTTTATTCCTAGGTCTTTTATAATTTTTGGTGCAATTGTAAATGGGATCAATTCCTTGATTGCTGTTTCTGCTGCTTCATTATTGGTGTATAGAAATGTAACAGATTTCTGTACGTTGATTTGGTACCTTGCGACTTTGCTGAATTTGTGTACCAGTCCTAGGAATTTTTTGGTGGAGTCTTTTGGGTTTTCTACATAGAGTATCATGTCATCTGTGAATAGTGAAAGTTTTACTTCTTTTTGATGATTCAGATGCCTTTTATTTCTTTTTGTTGTCTGATTGCTGAGGTTAGGACTTCCAGTACTAGGTTAAATAACAGTGAAAGTGGACATCCCTGTCTTGCTCCTGACCATAGAGGAAAAGCTCTCAGTTTTTCCCCATTAAGGATGATATCAGCTGTAGGTCTTTCATATGTGGTTTTAATGATGTTGAGGTATGTTCCCTCTATCCCTAATTTGTTGTGCATTTTTATCAAGAACTGATGCTGTATTTTGTCAGATGCTTTTTTCCCATCTATTGACAGGATCATATGGTTTTTATCCTTTCTTTTATTAATGTGGTGTATCATGTTGATTGATTTGTGAATATTGAGCCACCCCTGTATCCCAGGAATAAATCTCACTTGATTGTGGTGAATAATTCTTTTAATTTATTGTTGGATTCAATTTGTTAATATCTTTTTGGGAATTTTTGCATCCATATTTATCTGGGATATTGGTCTGTTGATTTTGCGGGGAGTTCTCTGTGCCTCTTGGGCTTGAATGCATGTCTCCTTCCCCAGGTTAGGAAAGTTCTCAGCCATGATTTGTTCAAATAAACTTTCTGTCCCCATTTTCCCCACTCTTCTTCTGGGACTTCCATGATGTGAATGTTATTATGTTTTATGGGATCACTGAGTTCCCTGAGTCTACATTCATGATCCAATATTTTTCTTTTCCTTTTTATTCTCAGCCTCATTATTTTCCATAATTTTATCTTCTAACTCACTTATTCATTTTCTGCTTCTTCCATCCTTATGGTCATTACATCCATTTGGCTTTGCATCTGTTACAGCATTTTTTATTTTGGCAGGACTAGTTTTTAGATCTTTTATATCTGTGGTAAAGGTCTTCCTCGTTTCTTCTATGCTTTTCTCAATCCTAGCTAGTATCCTGATGATTGTTGTTTTAAATACTGGTTCAGAAAAACTTAAAAATTCTAGTTCAGGCATATTACTTATATCTGTTTTGATTAGCTCTCTGGCTGTGACCTCTTCTTGTTCTCTCTTTTGGGATAAATTCCTCCATCTTGGCATTTTGTCTAGGTTTCCGTCATTTGTGTGTTAGGAAAGCTGTGCCTGGTCCTATTTCCACTAGAGCTGAAGCTTTGCAGCAGTCCATGATCAGTAAACTTTGTGCGTGGATGAATGGCTGTGTGGTCTTCTGGGAAATTGGCCTGCTGCTGCTCTGGGTCTCAACTGTGCTTGCCCTATTCAAAAAGGAACCTGCAGAGCACAGAATGGCAGGGCTTGGTGTAAGTGGCTCTGGGCTTCCACTGTGTGCATTGTGCTGCTTGCTGAAGTCAGTCTGTGCGGATGGGAGGGGTGGAAAATGGCCTTGGCCCACTTTCTTCCCTTGAGAGCAGAGTTTGTGCCCACTATTCTTCAGGAAGCCCTCACAGAAGAGTGAACAATCTCCTTCTTGTGTCCTAGGCTTCTGTCAAATCCCTGTCTTCACCCGGTCTGTGTCTGCACTGTCTGCCTGCCCAGCGGGGGCACAGTGCTCCTGTTTTATCTCAGGCACAGGGCCAGGTTTCAAAACTCCAGATTTTAGGGACCTGGCATGGTGCGAACCCACACTAATCCTCTGGGAGAGGGTCTCGCTGTGCTGTGGCTGGTACTGGTTTGTCCCAGAAAAAGCAGCTGCATGACCATGCAGGGGCTCAGAGTTTATGGCCAAGTGTAGCAAAAAACTGGCATCTAGATCAGCTGCCCTCAGCAGGCAGCTCTGCTTGTATGCTAATGAATGGGGCAATTCAATGACATGCACTGGCTCTTTTGTCCTGAGAGGCAGTGAAGCATCTCCCAAATGTATTTTAAGAAGGAGAACTATCTCTCCTAATGTGACCCAGGGGATCCTCAAACCACATTGTCTGTTCTCAGGGCTCCACCCTCCTTCTCCATAGAAGTACTGCTACACCCACCAGGCTTGACCTTTGCGATGGCATGGACGTCTAAAACTTCAGATTTTCAGCTCTGCTGCTTGTAAAAAGTTGTGATAATCAGCTCCTCTTGTTTTCCCAGTCAATGGTTACGGGAAAGTGTTTTTCTTGGGCAACCTGTGTGCTGCTTTACCTCTCTCCTCTCGGTGATCAGGGTTCCCTCTTCTCTGCAACACCTGTGATTCTTTTCTTCCCCAAGTCATATCACTGCACCTCCTACCTCCTACCTTCCATGATATGGCCTCTTTTCTCCCTCTTGTTGTGCAGTTTGTTCTCTCAGTCCTCAGATCGATTTCCTTGGTGTTCAGAATGATTTGATAATTATCTAGCTGTGTTCAAGGGACAAGGCAAGCATAAGGGCCTCCTACTAATCAGCCATCTTAACTCCTCCCCCAAGACTTCCAGTCTCTTTTATTTTTTTTTTTGAAGATTTTTATTTATTTATTTGAGAGACAGAGAGAGAGAAAGAGAAGCAGACTCCCTGCTGAACAGGAAGCCTGATGTGGGGCTCCATCCCAGGACCCAGAGATCATGAACTGAGCCAAAGGCAGCCACTTAACCAACTGAGCCATCCAGACACCCTAGACATCCAGTCTTATTATAATGTCTTCCAGTCTCATTAATATAATTACAGTTATCATGCCATTGTAGTATTAGTGACAAAAGAGACAAACAATTCTATGGATTAGAATACAGAGTTTCAAAATAGTTTCATGTAAATACAGTCAACTTACCTTTGACAAAAGGACAAAGACAGCTCAATAGAAAAAGGATAGTCCTTTCAACAAATGGTGCCGAGAAAACTCAACATGCACACGAAAAAAAAATGCATCTAGATACTGACATTAGACCTTTCATAAAAATTAATACAGAATGTATCATAGCCTTAAATGTAAAATGCAAAATTATAAAACTTCTAGAAGACAACATAGGAAAAAAAAATCTAGGTGACTTTGTATTTGGTAATGAGTTTTTAGATACAATGCAAAGGCATATGGGAAAAAATGGTATGTTGGACTTCGTCAAAATTAAAAAAAACAAGCGAACAAACAACCTTCTCTGTGAAAGACACTGTTAAGAGAACAAAGAGTCAAGACACAGACTAGGGAAAAATATCTATTTTTAGCTTATATCTTTATCATATATCTAATAAATGACTCAGATCCGAATACACAGATAACTTATAATACAACATTAAGGTAAAGAACAACATAATTAAAAAGTGGACAAGGATCTTAACAGATGAATAACCAAAGAAGATAAACACCTGGTAAATAAACATATGAAAATATGCCATTATCATATGTTATTAGAGAAGTTCAAATTGAAACAACAATGAGATTCCATGACATACCTATAAGAAAGACTAAAATTCAAAACACTGACACCACCAAATGCTGACAAGGTAGTGGAACAACAGGAACTTTCATTTACTGCTGGTATGAATCCAAAATAACACAGCCACTTTAGAAGACAGTTTGGAAGTTCCTTATAAAGATAAACATAGTCTTACTAAATGATCAAGTAATTGAACTCCTCGGTATATACTTGATTAAATTGAAAACTTATATCACATAAAAGCTCAACCATAAATGCTTATTGCAGCTTTACTCATAACTGTCCAAATTTGGAAGCAACCCAGATGTCCTTCAACAGGTGAATGAATAAATGAAATGGTATATCCATACAATTGAATATTACTCAATGATTAAAAGAAATGAGCTATCAAGCCATGAAATGACATGGAGGCACCTTAAATACAAATTCTTAAATGAAAGAAGACAGTACGAAGAGGCTACATACTGTATGATTTCAGGTACATGACTTTTTTGGAAGATCAAAACTATAGACACAGTAAAAGGATTAGTGGTTGTTATGGATTTAGGCAGGGGAAGAATGACTAGGTAGAATACAAGCTTTTAGGGCAATGAAACTATTCTATATAATACTGTAATCGTGCATACCTTAAATCATGCATTTGGCAAAACCAAAAAATAACTGTACAACACAAAGAGTGAACTCTAATGTAAACTATGGACTTTGTTAATAATTATGTATTAGTACTTGTTCATCAACTGTACCAAATATAATACATCAGTACAAGATGTTAATAATAAAGAGAACCTTAGGAGGGAGAAGAAGGAGTATAAGGGAACTTTAGCACTTTCTGCTTAAGTTTTCTGTAAACTTTAAATTGCTCTAAAAAAATCAAGTCTTTTAATTTTTAAAAAGGTGAGGATGGGGTAAGTGGATATTGTGAAAGCTACCAGGAATGTTGGCTAAATTTGGGAATCTTGTTTAATTCCCTTTCTAATTTCACAGAGGAAGAAATTATACTTATGTCCAGAATTAAATTATTTACTTTCACTGAGGCAATAATACCAAACCTAGCATAAATAAAACATTCTGGAATTTACAAAGTGCTTCACTTACACTAGTGATGATATATATCCTTCCCAAAAACCCAATGAGAAATATAGAGTAGGCTTTCTGATTATTCCCATCGTAGAAAAACCTGATGCTCTAACAGGCTAATTACCTTGTCCAAAATACAGAGTTAACAAGAAGCAGAGCTGTCTTAATTGTATCCCATTTACCTTCCTCATTGTGAAATCACATTTTCCTTTTAAAATTTTCTGAAGGAAGACAGACTGGGTGTCCAGATCACAAAATCCCTTACGTATAGTTGGTGAAGATAGTATATGAAATGGACAAGTTGTAGACCACTGGCACAGTGTTGGCTATGTCCAAGTGTTCCAAGTCCCATGGTATAGGAAGAAACAGAATGCAAAAATATTCCTTTGATGCTGCAGGAAGTTGCCTTATATGGTGGTAGCTGGATTTGAGGAATGATAAGAGTATCTTTCATAGTCCAATGTGTAAAAGGCAGCAAGACCACATCTCTAAGCATCTTTGACCTATAAAGTTGGCAACATTGTGAGGGCTGTCACTGATCATCAAATTTGTGCCTTACTTCCATGACAACAAATAACTATGGTCACTCCCTTGTAACAATATCTTGCATATATCCTTGACACTAATTTGTTTGCTCATTTGATAGTAAGCCAAATGAAAGCAGCTTTGAAACTAGACCAAGTTCTCATATTTACCAATCTTTGAAAATGCTTAGTCACTTGTTGTTCAGTTTTATTTCAAGTCAGAAATCACTAGTATTTACAACTCTGTCAGCAGAGTATCAATTAGACTAAACAGCTGTTCAGGTGAGATTGATTAGAAACTACAATTCTCCTTCTTACATGCTTGGTGTGGTGAACGGTAGGGGCAAAGGGTGAATGGAAAATACCTTTTCGACTGTATTCATGAAGGAAGGAAACTGTCAATAAATAAAATGAAAAAAAATCTGTTTTCTCAAATTTTAGTTGAGGAAATTGGACAATGAGTATTTGTTGACAATAAAGATTGAGCTGTTTGCCTAGACTCAAGATAAATATAGGTCTGTAGTCTAAACTACAAAGTATTAATATTGTTTTAACCTTTCTGAATAAAAACAGTAGCAGAAAAACAGGCTGTCTCGATCCTGAAAGCAGCAATGTAATCACTGCATGTGATCTCTTTTATGTCTAAGTGGCATAAACTAAGCATTATTTTCTGTCTGTATCTCTTGCAGAAGCTTAGAATATTCCTGCCCTGAATACTGATTTCTAACAAGTTGGAAATGTGGGGCCTGCCAGTGTCTGATGCTCACACAGTTTGAATGTGTGCTCAGACATATATCCTGTTAATAATCTTAAATGAATTCATAAAAAGAGAGAATAGATAAAACTCATGACTGTTTTCTTGGCTAAAAAAAATAATAGAAACATCTCCATATCGATTGCCACTATTGGAAAAATACAAGTATATGTAAGAAAAATTGAGGTTTTATGTTAAGCAATAATTAATTTGCTTGCTATTGCTAAAAAGGCACATTGCATAAAAATTCTGACAAATATTTCACCATTTGCTTGTCCAAAGGAGGGTGGTGATGCTAAGTGCTTGGCCTGGACATTTTGGAATAAGAACATTTTACCAGACTAGATCCAAGTGGCAGATTTGGAAATAAGACAAGTTATCACAGGGGGAGGAGATATGTATTGGTGGCAATCTTTCTGTTACTACATTTTCACTCTCTTCCCAACCCTCATGCCAGTCTCAGTTTATGACATTTAATCACATCTTTTGACAGATGGTTTGTTTTTCTTGTTGCTACTCTTCTTTATGATAATGATCATTCAAAACAATTAAAACAGAATTAGCTGTATGTATGAATTATAAACAGGCACTCATTCATTCAATAGTTCATTAGGCTTACAATGTACCAGGCATAGAGTTTGGTAAGAAAACGTTGCATTGAGAAAAACAGGCTCATGCTTTACCTCATTTGTGCATGAATGATACTAACAATTTTTTTATATTGTTTTTTGATAGTTTTCTTTTTCTTTCTTTCTTTCTTTCTTTCTTTCTTTCTTTCTTCTCTCTTTCTTTCTTTCCTTTCTTTTTAGGAGTTATGGGGAAAAAAGGAAATGGATTTATTCATTCTTCCATCTGGAAAGGCAATAAATAGCATGGTTCTAATCCTGATTCTGCCATCAACAGGCTATGTAAACCTTGGATAAGTTATATAATCATTCTTGGTCTCAGTTTAGTCATCGGCAAGACTGCCATAACAGTCATAATACCTAGGTATGCTGTAAGGATTAAAGAGTCAATACATGTAAACTGCTTGGATTTGTGTGTGGCATTTGGTGTTAACATTTTAGCTATTATTATTCATTTGTCAAAATATTCATTATAGGAATGCTGAAAAAGGATAATAGCAATTAATCCAATCTATTAATTAATTACATGATATTAGATAGTTTGCTTAGATCTTAACATACATTATTTTACTTCATCCACAACATAGTGAAAGGTACTATTATCTTCATTTAGAATTGAACTGAGACATGGAGGAGCTAATCACTGAACAAATAATCGGACTATGATTGTGTGACTCCAAAGTCCAGGTTAAGATAGAATATGCCCTATTGAATCTTAGTCAATAGTTTGTAAAATAAAATCCTACAGTACTCACTCTTCTGCTGAGGAAAACAGAAAATATGAATAATTGTGCAGTATGATAAGAACTATACTCAGAGTATATGTACAAGGTATTTGGGGAACACAGAAAACAGAGGGATTAAATTTTCCTTCAGTGGAGCTTTCACGGCCTCTTGGGTTGTAGGATTATGTCTGAAGAGAGTTTACCAAATAATATCAAACACAACATTAGACTCAATACTTTCTTAGCTTAGACACTAAATAGCTCAGTGTCTCTGTATCATTAAGCAGTCAGAGGTAGTATTTTTTATAACACAAGGAGAAAAAGAAAATATTCTAATTATAGAGCAACTGAGCAAATTCCACCTGAAAAAAAGCTGAAGAAAGACATGAATACTTTTTAAAAAATGTTACAGCTTCATATTCTAATGTCACCCAACCTCACGCCAACATTTCAATCATGCATATCTCTTTTGGTCAGCACTGCTCATGCATCATTGTTATCTCATACCTAGATTATTTTACAAACTTCCAAAATTGGTCTTCCTATTGCAAATATCACCCCTTTCAATTCACTGCAGTTGAGGTAATATTTCTAAATGCATATCTGACCATATTAGCTCACTACTTAAAATATAATTATAAAATTTCCCCTTGTCTATCAAATAAAATCTCAATACCATGCCAGGATTTTCAAAATTCATGACCACCTTTCCATTTTTTACCTGTTCAAATTCACCTTCTTTCACTACATATGCCTTATGCTCTATCCATTGCAAATGTCATTCAGTTCCTGAAATATTTATTTCATTTGTAGTCATCACCTTCCTCAGTGTATGGCCTATGGCATCTACTCAATAAATACTGTTGACTGAAGGGATGGGAATGTTAATAGGAACGATCCCCTGTAAGGCATTTGTAATCCATTTCAGAGCCATAGCAGAACTTTGTCTCCTCTACCATTTACCTCAAAGACACAAAGATTGGAAATGTCAGGACATGCCCAGCAAATAATTATCAGATTTGGCTGGAACACAGGGAGAAATAGGGATGTTGCAAAAAGCAGAGCTTTATCATATAGTGTTTAAAAGCAAGTACTTTAGAATTAGATATGGATCGAAATTGAATTTCTAGTCTTAACTAGCTTTATGATCCTGAGTAAGCCATTCATTTTCTCTGTCCTATTTCCTTAAGTGAAATGTGAAAAATATTACTTATTTCATTTTTAAAGTGCTTAACACAGTGTTTAGCCCATCATTTATGACTAAATCAGAATTCTTCTTCTTTTGCGATATAGTTATATTTGTTCTTCTTTGTTAAAAAGAAGATTCCATATAGAAATACACAGATAACAGAGACATATCTATATTCACTGGATATCTCTTAGTTGCTCTTGAAGATCCACTCTCCACATTCCCACTCCCTGCAGTATGAGAGGCTGAAATGTATGAGCTACAAGAGGGATTCCACATTCCTAGGTTTCATGATGGGTCTGGCCAAAGAAGGTTCTGGCAAGAGACAGGAGAGAGAGGAGAGTTGATTTAGAACCCTATTACTCCAGCTCCATCCCAGTAGACCGCTTTAGTCCAGCAGCATACCTCTTGAAAGGTTTACTTATTAGCTGTTGTCAGATGATCCTTTCCTGGCAGCCAGTTGTGTCTTTTTACAGTGTAACACTGTGTTTTGTCTTAACATGCGAAATGACTAGTATCTTTAGCTTTATCACTTCAGGACCAGGGGTCTAATGAAATCCTGGTATTACTAACTTCTAGGAAAATTACTATCTAATGCAGTGTCTGTCTGATCACACCTTTGAAAATCCTCTTTGAATTATTCTTGTGTGTGACCTTTGGGTCTTTTGGGATCCTAAATAATATATGTGTATACACAGAAAAATGGGACTGCATGTATACTGAAAAGAAAATGGGAATAAGAGCCATATAAAAGAAGGACATAATTAAAAAAAATGTTTGTACATTTATTTCCAACTTCCTCGAACTCCTCACATATTTCACAGATTGTTAGCGTGTTTATAAAGATTGGCATGAAGCCCTCAGTTTGTTTCTCAGAGTCCATAGTCTCTCATGCTTCATTCCCCCTTCTGATTACGCCCCCCTTCTTTATCCCTTTCTTCTCCTACCGATCTTCCTAGTTCTTATGTTCCATAGATGAGAGAAACCATATGATAATGTCTTTCTCTGCTTGACTTATTTCACTTAGCATTATCTCCTCCAGTGCCGTCATGTTGCAGCAAATGTTGAGAAATCGTTCTTTTTGATAGCTGAGTAATATTCCCTTGTATATATGGACCACATCATCTTAATCCAGTCATCTGTTGAAGGGCATCTCAGCTCCTTCCACGGTGTTATATGCAACTAATGAATCATCGAATTTTACATAAAAAACCAGGGATGTACTGTATGGTGACTAACATAATATAATAAAAAAATTATTATAATAAAAAAAGATTGGCATGAAGAATTGATATTAAATTTTACATATAAGGTAGTGTTTTTGTTTTTTGAATCAAATATTTAAGTTTTTGTGACTGTATTCTTAAAGTTTATTGACTTTACCACCTAGTGGTCTTTGTTTTAGAGCATTTAGGGAATTTATTTTCACTAGGGCTGGGTTTTAAATCTTTTGAGTTGGCAATACTACAGAAAAATGAATGTAATTTTGAAATGTACCCATCAACTGGGCAGCACTCCAGTGGACGCTGCTTTCTGTTAAGACATGAGATTATAATCTATAAGTGTCTAGAACAACTAAAACTAAAGGAACATTATAAGGAATGAATTCTGTTAATCACAGCTAATATTTTATTCTGTGTATAGGACAAGTTTCGTCTTTAAATATCTCCTACCAAAAAAACAAAACAAAAGAATACTATGTGTTTTAAAGTAGACTAAATGGTAATTCTAATGAATAATAGCCCAGGAAAATAGAGCTAGTCATTGAAATAAAGTGTTTTCTTCCTGCTTTCCAGTGGTTTTGACTATCATTCATACATTCTCAAGAGGTACAGCATAAGGAGCATACAATTTTTGAACAGTACTTCTTACTTTACCATCTCCTCTCCTGCCTGCCTTAATAAATGAGGTTCTGAAGCCTACTATGTCAACAAAGCTCCAATTTCCACTCAGTAAAGAAAGTCTTTGCCAATTTAATTTCTCATGTTTACAGTCCTTCCCTTCTCATCATCAAAGCAAAAGTCCCTTGCTTCATTTCTGTGACGGATGGGAGAGGAGTGTCCACCTCATTAACCACATATCCATTCCAAAAATCTACTTTCGTATGCTCTTAGTGGTGCTGTGGATTTTTCTCATGGTTTCTTATCACTCAATTTTTTGTCCTGGTTAACTGCTTTTCCAATCACAGAGATAGATATACTTGTGCATGGGAGAAAGCGTTGGAGGTCAATATGGAAAGAGATTCCAAGTCTGAAAAAATGTCATTGTTTCTAATTTCTCATATACCTCAAATATATCAAATCCACGTTTATGCAACTCCTTAAGACTGTGAAAAAGGAAATGCTATTTCTTCAATGAGTAGCAGAAATTGTACAGATAAAACAAAAACCTAGTTAAAGGGAAAAAATAGTCCATTTAATATTAGGTAAACAAAATTTGGGATGCATTTCACAATGATTGTGAAATGATATTTTATAAACTTAAGTCTTCCTATTAAGAGACTTATTGTCCTGGATTATTTATAGAGACAAGAGAAAATGGATATGGATAAACTGTAAATGAAATAGGATCTAAATGAAACTACATTTAGGAAAAAACAGATTAGTGATATTATTTAAGACTTTTTGCTTTTCCCTAATCTAGGTCCAAGGATAAATGTAATAATCTTTCAAATTTAAGGTTTGCCATTTATAATGTTTTGCGTTTGAAAGCATGAAAGTTTCTTTGCCTCCTCCTTTTCTTTTTCTTCCTCTTTCAGTAGTGTATATAAATATATAAATATTAATAATATATAACATCATATATCTTTTTTATTTTAAAAAATTAGATTTTTCTAGAGTGATTTAAGGAATAATAAAGGAGATAAAATGGTAAAGACAAAATAGAGCTCCAAATATTGATTCATCTTCATCAGTTGGTCAAATTTCAAGGCTCAAATTACAGGCTCAAAGGGAATACTTAATCTAAGAAAGGTAAATTTTGGAACACATTTTGGAAGCAGGTCCAGAGAAAGTGTAGGCACCAGCATTAAACACATCAATTTGTTACTACAACAGACTACGACCAAAATCTATAAACTTGGGGGCTGGCAAGAACATGGAAGGTGAAAGAAGTTACAAAGAAATTTCCTTTGGATATAGATACCATATGTGGACCAAGAAAAGTTGAATTACCAGATCACCTGGGGTCAAGACAAAGGCTTCAAAGGCTAACTTATAATGTAAACACCTGGCTGGAACTCAGTGTAGCTAAAAATCGATATAAGATGGGCTTGGTTGAGAAAACAAGGTAGAAACAGATATGTTGCCATACATTATACCCAAATATCTGATTAAGATTTTTTGATCTTTATTAATATTTATCATTTTTTAAAAAATGACTCATTTATATGTGAATCCCTAATCAAATTGTCAATGTTCTGTTGATAATTCATTGTGCAAGTTAGAGATGCCTTTACTCATTCACTTATACTTGTCCTACTTGCAGCAATGCCATTGCTTAAATAACTTATCTGATGTCATACATCCATCAATCAACAAAAAAGAAAAATTGCAAAAATAATTTACTTTGTCAAAGGCTATGCTACTAACACTGTGCCATAAAGATATAAATAGTATTTTATTTCCAAAAGGGAACTGATTCAAGGTTTTACATTTCTGAGATCATGACATGCTTAGACTTTCCTCAAGTTTTATCTTGTAATTTTTCTATAGATAAATAAATATGTCTCAAATAATTTGGCAAAATGCTAAAATATATTTTATTATGACATATTAGAGAAATTAAAGAATAGGCAAAAGTGAACAAGTATAATTTTTGCTTAAAATATCAAAATTTCATAAATCGTATTTAAGAGAAATAAACTATGAAAAGAGTTAAGCAGAGATATAATCTCAAATAAGCAGAGATATAATCTCAAAGTATAGAGTCTGGACTTACTTCCATTGGATTGTCTGCTTTTAGAAATTGGTTTTTAAAAAATCTGTTACGAGTAAATATAACCAGACTTTTGATTTAATGATGTGTACTGAAAGAAACCATTTTTTGAATGAACTTTATTTATTATAGAAATAATAAGGATATTAGAAAGCTCCGAAATGTATTAGAAGACATAATACAAGTTCCTCTTTCAAACTCACCTGTGAAAGAATGCAGTTATTTTAAAATAAAATTCAATGTGTGCTTAAAAAAAAAAAAAGACAAAAAACAACACCATACTGACTGCTACATTGGTTAACAGAGAAAGCTTTGGCTTTTGTACTGTAAAATGGAGATTGTCATGGGGTTATTTTTCATCTTAAATAAGATAGTGCAGCACAGCCATGTTTGGGAGTTCAAAACTTTGTTAGTTATACCTGGTTTAGAATATAAAGAATAACAATAATAGAAATAGCATTAGTGTCTACTGTTATTTTTTTCTTCCTTTTTCTTAAATGTTCTGCCAACTGCAGTCAAGTGTGTTACAATTTTTTTATTAATGTTGAATTTGTCAATATTTCTTTGGAATGAACTGTCTGGTTTTCTTTTTTCTTTATAGATTTTGAAGTTTAATATTAGGTAAATAAATTGTTGTTTTTTGGAGGAAAACTAAGAACTACTTTCCCCAAATCTCTAGACAGTGGTCCTGGAAGAGATTCCTCTAATGAAAAGAACTACCATGAGATTTGAAAATAGAAGTGTTAGAGAAGCTCCTCTTTTTTAGTAGCATTAATGGGCAAGCTCCAGGCCACCAGGTACAGTAGAGGTGCTGCCAGCAGGGACAGGTCCACCTAAGATCCTTCACACATTAGCGTTATAGGTGGCTAAGATAATCTGGCAGAAGTTCCCCCACAATTAATGCAACTTCCAGAATTCTAGAAACTGTGCTCCCAAAACATATGACTCTGTATACACCTCTAAATCCATTCGTCTAATCATTTCCTTTTGGAAATATATACATTGGCTTTTGTTTCTCTGAATGACAAGGTAAAACTTTCATTTTTATAAAATGGCCTTTTAAAATATAACAATAACATTGGTCTTAGAGTCTAATATTTCTAATATAAAAGTAACTACACTCCTTTTAATATTTATCTGTTAGATGCTGTTTTTATTTTTTTATAATTCTTTTTTTTCCTGCAGCACTAGCATTTTCTTTTTTCATAATAATTTTTTATTATGTTATGCTAGTCACCATACAGTATATCCTTAGTTTTTGATGTAATGTTCCATGATTCATTATTTGTGTATAACACCCAGTGCACCATGCAATATGTGCCTTCCTTAATACCCATCACTGGCCTATCCCAATGCCCCACCTCCCTCCCTTCTGAAGCCCTCAGTTTGTTTCCCAGAGTCCATAGTTTCTCATGGTTCATTTCCCCCTTCTGTTTACTCCCCCTTCATTCTTCCCTTCCTTCTCCTACTGATCTTCCTGCTATTTCTTATATTCCATAAATGAGTGAAACCATATGATAATTGTCTCTCTCTGATTGACTTATTTCACTTAGCTTAATCTCCTCCAGTCCCATCCTTGTTGCTGCAAATGCTGGGTAATCGTTCTTTCTGATGGCTGAGTAATATTCCATTGTATATATGGACCACATCTTCTTAATCCAGTCATCTGTTGAAGGGCATCTTTGCTGCTTCCACAATTTAGATATTGTGGACAATGTTTCTATGAAGAGTGGGGTGCATATGGCCCTTCTCTTCACTACATCTGTATCTTTGGGGTAAATACCCAGTAGTGCAATGGCTGGATCATAGGGTAGCTCAATTTTTAACTTTTTAAGGGACCTTCACACTGTTTTCCAAAGTGGCTGTACCAACTTGCATTCCCACCAACAGTGTAGGAGGGATCCCTTTTCTCCATATCCTCCCCAACATTTGTTGTTTCTTGCCTTGTCCATGTTTGCCATTCTAATAAATACCTAAGATTGGCATCAGTGTGTCATAGAGCAGACTTCTAAGTTTATAAGAAATTTTCACACTTTTTTAAGAGAAGGAGTTAAGATGGCAGAGGAGTAGGGGTCCCCTTTTTCAGCTGGTCCCTGAGTCGAGATGGATAGGTACCAGACCATCCTGAACATCCATGGAATCAGCCTGAGACGCAGGAAGATACATCTGGATCTCTACAAATGAACATCTCCAGCAATGAGTATTGAGGTACCAAGCGGGTAGCTGTGAAGCCACGCACAGATATGGGAAGATAAACGGAAGGGGGAGGAGCCACCGTGTTCGGGCGTGGGGAAGCGGTAGCCACCTGCACTGGGGAGCGGGTGGACTCTCTGACCGGCACCTGGGAGAATGCAGACTGAGACCGTGAGCTGGGGAACGCACGCGACCAGTCTGAAAACCAGAGCTCCAGAGTGTGTGAACCACACTGAAATGGAGCTCCGGAGTGCAAGGGGGCAGCTGGCGGCCGGCGGTGTTAGAAACACAAAGGACAGAGACGTGCTGGCCCTGGAAGTGAGGGCTGGGATGCCAGCTATGGGACACACATCCTGGGATGCTGTAGGGTTTAGCAGGACCAACAGAAACAGAGTTAAAGTGGCCAGAGGGGCCCAGTGAAGAACCATCTGCGATCCCTCTGTTCTGAGACAGAGGCTGAGATTCGGCTACTGCTCAGAAGAGGCACAGCAAACTGCCAGTGAAAGCCGCCAGAGAACAAAAGCCTGGAAATATCGGCTCACAGTGTGCCCATCCCCATCCCCCCTCGCAGGGGACATGGAGACTCTACCCAAACAGGGTTGCCTGAGCATCAGCGTGGCAGGCCCCTCCCCCAGAAGGCAGGCTGAAAAATCAAGAAGCCCACAACCCTAAGGTCCCTATAAAACAAGTGCACACTGCCTGGGTCCTGGTCAATAATTTGGGCTCTGGACAACCCTGCAACCTCTCCTCATCAGAATGACGAGAAGGAGAAATCCCCCCCCCCCCCCCAGCAAAGAAAAGACAATGAGTCTGTGGCCTCTGCCACAGAACTAATGGATATGGATATAACCAAATTATCAGAAATGGAATTCAGAGTAACAATGGTCAAGACGATGTGTAGACTTGCAAAAAGTATTAACGAATATATTAATGAGAGTATAGAATCTCTAAGGGCGGAAATGAGAGCGAATCTGGCAGAAATAAAAAATTCTATGAGCCAAATGCAGTCAAAACTAGAGGCTCTGACAGCCAGGGTGAGGGAGGCAGAAGAACGTATCAGCGAATTGGAGGATGGGTTAGTAGAAGAGAAAGCTAAAATAGAAACTTGGCTCAAAAAAATCCAATCTCAAGAATGTAGGTTACGGGAGATTACTGACTCAATGAAACGTTCCAATGTCAGAATCATTGGCATCCCCGAGGGGCTGGAGAAAAACAGAGGTCTAGAAGAGATATTTGAACAAATTGTAGCTGAAAACTTCCCTAATCTAGCACAGGAAACAAGCATTCATGTCCAAGAGTCAGAGAGGACCCTTCCCAAGCTCAACCACGACAAACCTACGCGACATCACATCATAGTGCAATTCGCAAATATTGGATCCAAGGATACAGTATTGAAAGCGGCCAGGGGGAAGAAATTTCTCACATACCAAGGCAAAGGTATCAGAATTATGTCAGACCTGTCTACAGAGACCTGGAATGAGAGAAAGGGTTGGGGGGGGGAGGGCGGGCATTTTTAAAGCTCCTTCAGAGAAAAACATGCAGCCAAGGATCCTTTATCCAGCAAGGCTGTCATTCAGAATTGATGGAGAAATAAAGACCTTCCAGAATCGCCAGTCATTGACCAATTTTGCAACCATGAAACCAGCCCTACTGGAGATATTAAGGGGGATTCTATAAAAGTAAAAAGGCCCCAAGAGTGATACAGAACAGAAAGTCACAATCAATAGAAACAAAGACTTTACTGGCAACATGGCATCATTAAAATCATATCTCTCAATAATCAGTCTCAATGTAAATGGCCTAAATGCTCCCATAAATGACACAGGGTTGTAGATTGGATAAAAAGACATAACCCATCCATTTGCTGTCTCCAGAGACTCATTTTGAACCTAAAGATACATCCAGAGAAAGTGAAGGGATTGAAAACAATTTTTCATGCCAATGGACCTCAAAAGAAAGCTGGGGTAGCAATTCTCATATCAGACAGATTGGATTTTAAACTAAAGACCATAGTTAGAGACACAGAAGGGCACTATATTATTCTTAAAGGATGTTTCCAACAAGTGGATATGACAATTATAAATATCTATGCCCCCAACAGGGGAGCAGTTAGATACACAAGCCAACTCTTAACCAGAAGAAAGAGACATAAAGATAATAATACGTTAAGTGTAGGGGACCTCAACACTCCACTATCAGCAATAGATAGATCACCTAAGCAGAAAATCGACAAAGAAACAAGAGCTTTGAATGCCATACTAGACGAGTTAGACCTAATAGATAGATATAGAACACTACACCCCAGAACCAAAGAATACTCAATCTATATTAATGCCCATGGAACATTCTCAAGAATAGACCATGTTCTGGGACACAAAACAGGTCTCCACCGATACCAAAAGACTGAAATTATTCCCTGCCTATTCTCAGACCACAATGCTTTGAAATTAGAACTCAACCACAAGGAAAAATTTGGAAGAAACTCAAGCACTTGTTGACTAAGAACCATCCTGCTCAAGAATGATTTGATAAACCAGGAAATCAAAAATCAATTTAAACAATTTATGGAGACCAATGAGAATGAAAACACAATGGTCCAAAACCTATGGGACACTGCAAAGGTGGTCCTAAGGGGAAAATACATAGCCATCCAAGCCTCACTCAAAAGAAGAGAAAAATCTAAAATGCAGTTTTTATATTCTCACCTCAAGAAGCTGGAGCTGGACCAGAAGAACAGGCCTATCCCATGTATGGGAAGGCAGCTGATCAAAATTAGAGCAGAGTTCAATGAATTAGAAACCAGGAGCATAGTAGAGCAGATCAACAGAACTAGAAGCTGGTTCTTTGAAAGAATAAATAAAATTGACAAACCACTGGCAAGACTTATCCAAAAGAATAGAGAAAGGACCCAAATTAATAAAATTATGAATGAAAAGGGAGAGGTCACAACCAACACCAATGAAATGGGAAGGATTATTAGAAAGTTTTATCAACAGCTTTATGTGAATAAATTAAGCAATCTGGAAGAGATGGAGGCCTTCCTGGAAACTTATAAACTACCAAAACAGAAACAGGAAGAAATTGATTTTTTAAACAGACCAATTAATTATGAAGAGATTAAAACAGTGATTAAAAACCTTCCAAAAAACAAAACGCCAGGGCCTGATGGATTTCCGGGGGAATTTAACCAAACATTCAAAGAAGAAATAATACCTATTCTCCTAAAGCTATTTCAAAAAATAGTAACAGAAGGAAAGCTACCAAACTCATTCTATGAGGCCAATATTACCTTGATCCCCAAACCAGGCAAAGACCCCATCAAAAAAGGAGAATTACAGACTGATTTCCCGAATGAATATGGATGCCAAAATTCTCAACAAGATCCTTGCTAATAGGATCCAACAGTACATTAAAAGGATTATCCATCATGACCATGTGGGATTCATCCCTGGGATGCAAGGGTGGTTCAGCATTCACAATACTATCAGTGTGATCGATTTTATCAGCAAGAAAAAAGCCCAAAATCATATGATCCTCTCAATAGATGCAGAAAAAGCATTTGACAAAATACAGAATCCTTTCCTGATTAAAACCCTTCAGAGTGTAGGGATAGAGGGTACATTCCTCAATCTTATAAAAACCATCTATGAAAAGCCTACAGCAAATATCATTCTCAATGGGGAAAAGCTAGAAGCCTTTCCCTTAAGATCAGGAACACGACAAGGATGCCCACTCTCACCATTATTATTCAACATAGTACTAGAAGTCCTTGCAACAGCAATCAGACAACAAAATGCTCAAAATGAGACTATGGACTCTGAGAAACAAACTGAGGGCTTCAGAGGGGAGGGGGTGGGGGAATGGGATAGGCTAGTGATGGGTAGTAAGGAGGGCACGTATTGCATGGCACTGGGTGTTATAAGCAACTAATGAATCATGGAATTTTACATCCAAAACCAGGGATGTACTGTATGGTGACTAACATAATATAATAAAAAATTATTTTTATTAAAATAAAGAAATTATTATTAAAAATTATAATATATATAATTATAATATATATAATATATATAAAATATATAAAAGAAATTATTATTAAAATAAAGAAATTTTCACACTTCTTCGCCCAAACTCTTGTACTATTTGACATTCCCAGAATGAATGAGAGTTCTAATTGTTCCACATCCTCATTCAATGATCCTTTTTGCCAAAGCTCCGTTGTTCCATCTGTGTATAAATTATTCCAATGCAGACCTCTGAGCAGTCAGAGAATTGGAGTATTTCCTTGCAGT
Source organism: Ursus arctos (assembly GCF_023065955.2). Classification (NCBI taxonomy): domain Eukaryota; kingdom Metazoa; phylum Chordata; class Mammalia; order Carnivora; family Ursidae; genus Ursus; species Ursus arctos. The sequence continues at coordinate 32,452,571 of NW_026622852.1, forward strand.
CTGTTCCTGTAACTCCTTCCAGACACCCTTTGGGAATGATTAATACCACCTGGCAGATGCCTGTGATCTGGGAGAAGTCCTCCAAACTGGAGCTGAGTCATGCTGATTGGCAGAGTCCAATCTTGTTATTAAATGGCCAGTAGGAAAAGCTAGCTAGTACTATATGTACTCCTTCCTTCATCTGTGAGGAACTTTTAGAAAAAAAAAATGAGCCAGAAAGCATCCTTAGAATCTGTGTAACATAAAATTATATGAAATACTTAGATTTTCTGCTTATGTTTATAACTGTCTGCTCATTGATGGAGGATTGAGAATCCAGAATGGACAAATATTAAATTGCAAAATATTTAATTCATTGTTTATTAAAAATTATAGGGAATAAGTGCAGAGTTTAAACTTAACATATATAATGTTAATGATCACAGAGATCTATGATTTTACTTAGTGAGCTCTTACCTGAAGGTCAATAAGATCCCAGTCAACATGTGTGATTAGCAAACAAATGAAAGATTCTTTATATCATGGTAAAAAAATGATAAGACCTCATTGATAAATTTATAAAACTGTCACTAGGTATGTGTGTGTATGTGTGTATGTGTGTGTATAATAAATACATATGTATACACATTTCTTAATTCTTTTTAAAAATCACCAATAAAATGGTAACCATATTTATGGCCAAAATATTTAATCTGTTATAGTAGACAACTCCCTTATCTGAAGCTTGATAAATTTCTAGTTTCTTTGTCACTCATAGTTAGGATATTTCATTCATATTAAAACATATGAATATTTAGGAAAATGTGATGAGAATTATAAAATATTTACTTTTAAATAATATATTCTTAAAAAAACTATTTTCTTTGATAGGGTAAGAATGAATGGAAACACATGCTATGCTTTTTATAACAAAGGTTGAAATTTTAAAAACCTCTTTTTTGACACATTAGCTTATATATCTCATTACATTTAAAATCTGAAACAAGATTTTAAGACTTAATTTTCATATTTATTTAAAAAGAAAAATAGGTAAAGAATAACCAAAAGAGATTTGAAGAGATAATGATCGAAGCAATAAGCTATTATACATATTTATATTTATTTTTATTATTTATTTTTTTTAAAGATTGTATTTATCTATTTGAGAAAGAGAGAGACAGAGAAACAGAGAGAGCATGATCAGGGGCCCATAAAGCCTAAAATACTTACCACCTGTCTCTTCACAGAAAAAGTTTGCTGACACCTGACATAGGTATCTCAAATATAAGCCCTAATTTGAAATAACCTTAAAGGGGAAGAAAACTAAATAAATATGCAGTGCAATGTATAAGAATGATTCAAAATAATGCCAAATATCACAACTGCAGATAACAGAACAGAATTGTAAATAAAGGCTACTTAAAACTCCACAAAATTGGCCACACCTCAAGATATTCCCTGATCTTAAAAATTGAGAAGAAATCTTACCATAAAATATAATTTTGTGGCAGAGAGGTCATTAACTGACTGCACCACCCAGGCACCCCAGATCATGAATGTATTTTAGGTTGCACAAGTTAGCTTGCAGTTCATGTATTTACATAATGGGATTTTAAGTTCACAAACAACATGATCATGTATACAGCTTAGAAAAGTACTCTGGTGACTGGATTTATCTGCAAAGTAGATTTAATTTGAGTTATACAAGTTGAAAGCAGGTGGAAATAGGTTGGTTAATAGGAGATGAGTCTCTGAATATGGTGAGTGCACTGAAGAATATTCTTTGAGAAAATTAGATGAGAAATAGGGAAAATATTGCAAAGTTTCTATAGAGATATGTAAGATTAGAAAAGAAATTTTATGATGGGAGAGATCTGAGATATGCAAAGACTATGCATAAGAGTCAGTAGTATTGGAGTGCGTCACTATATGGAATAGTGGAGTAGTAAGAGATGGAGCAATATGTCAAAGAAGGGATGATGAAATTAAATCAAAGACATATGATGCATAGTTTGACCTCAAATCATGAATCACATGAGACTATAAGACTTGCATGAAAGTGTATCAGACTTTAAGACTTTGATAAAGGGAGTATGATAAGTTTGAAAATAGATATATTTGTAGCAGATATTTTCACAATTGAGGATAATCTCTTATAATAGATGAGATTTATTTTCTTTAATAAACTAGGTTGTTAAGAACAGGAGAGGTGGATCAGTAATGAGCTTGAGAAGAGTAAGAAGAGTATAGAATACATTCAGGGGAATGAAAGTTGAATTAGGAAATAAAAACACTGACAGTATCATCTTAGTTCTGAATTGATAGATCATGGAAACTGATGTACCAATCTTAATTATTATAGTTTTGTCTTATAATACTTAACTGCTCTTGTATAACAGCAGAAAAAACAAATCATAGTATTAATACAAGAGCAGATATTTCTGTGCAATTTTAATTAAAGACACAAATGAAAGAAAACCAAGGATGCTGTGAGACAACTATCAGATAATGAATTAACAGGATATAATTGAGAAGAAAATAAAGGATAAATAAAGGAATTTGGGTGCTAAAGATTTCTAGGATCAAAGAATAACCATATGTGGCTAGGAAAATAGCATATTGAAATTCTTATAGTGTATCGAAATTTCAAAATGGAATATTTTTGGGGAATAAAAAATTTCATTAAACACATGCTTATTCTATCAAATCTTAGACACTATTTTTGACCTGTGGCATACACAGATGAATGCCATAGTTTCTGTTCTGTAGAACTTCACAGCCTAATGGGGGAACATAAATTAAAGATGAGGGGCGCCTGGGTGGCACAGCGGTTAAGCATCTGCCTTCGGCTCAGGGCGTGATCCCGGCATTATGGGATCGAGCCCCACATCAGGCTCCTCCGCTATGAGCCTCCTTCTTCCTCTCCCACTCCCCCTGCTTGTGTTCCCTCTCTCGCTGGCTGTCTCTATCTCTGTCAAATAAATAAATAAAATCTTTAAAAAAATAAATTAATTAATTAAAGATGAAAGTACAAAATAGTATGATAAGGAAAAACCAGACAGATCAAAAAGAGAACAGGAGACTTGAACAACAATATAGGTCAATAGGAGTTACAGACCTATGCAGAACATCCATCCGACAAAAGCATAATACACACTTTTCTCAAGTGCACATGGAACATTTTCAGGACAGATTACATATTAGGACACAAAACTCGTCTTAACAAATTTAAGACAACTGAAATTTTGCCAACTATCTTTTCCAACCACAATGGAATGAAACTAGAAATCAATAGTAAAAGAAAAACTAGAAAGTCACAAATATATGAACTCTTGAACAACCAATGAGTCAAAGAAGAAATCACAAGGGAAACCAGAAAATATCTTAAGACAAATGAAAATGAAAATACAATATACTAAAACTTATGAGATACAGCAAAAGTAGTACCAAGAGGGAAGTTTATTGTAATAAATACCTACATTAAAAAAAAAGAAAGATCACAAATGAAAAACCTAACTTTGTACCTCAAAGAACTAGAAAAAGAACAAATTAAGCCTGAAGTTAGAAGGAAGGAAATAATAAAAATTACAACAAAAATAAACAGAGAGAGAATAGACAACAGAAAATACCAACTTAACTAAGAGTTGTTTTTTAAAAGATTAAACAATATTGAAAACCCTTCTCTAAACTAAGAAAAAAGAAGAGAAAACATGAGTAACAAAAATGAAAAATGAAAGGAGAAATTACAACCAAAGCCACAAAATAAAAAGGATCATAAGAAAGTACTATGAACAATTATACGCCAACAAATGAGTAAATTGATGCAGAAAGGGGATTTAACAAAATTCAACACCCTTTCATAATAAAAATACTAAATAAACTAAAAATAGAAGAAAATTTCCTTAAAATAATAAAGGCTTTATGTGAAAAACTCACAGCTAACATCATCCTCAATGGTGACTTGCAAGCTTTTCTTCTAAGATCAGGAACCAGACAGGATTGCCTGCTTCCATCATTTCTATTCAACATAGTACCAGAAGTACTAGCCAAAACAATTAGGTAAAATAAATAAATATATGAAAAAAAAGAAAGAAAAAAAAGACAACCAAATTGGAAAGAGAGAAGTAAAATTATGTCTGTTAATAGATGATCTGATCTTATATGTAAAACCCCCCTAAATATTACACACATACACACACAGCTTGTTAGAACTAATTAACAAAGCAAAGTTGCAAGCTACAAAATCAACAAGTGAAAATCAGTTGTTTTTCTATATAATATAGTGAACAATTTGAAGAGAAAATTAAGAAAACAATCTCCAAACATCTAACGACTGATGAACGGAAACAGAAGATATAGTGTGTGTGTGTGTGTGTGTGTGTGTGTGTGTGTTTGCGTATGTGTGTATAATGGAATATTATTCAGCCATCCAAATGAATGAAATCTTGCCATTTGCAATGACATGTATAGAGCTACAGTGTATTATGCTAAGTGAAATTAGTCAGAGAAAGACAAATACCATATGATCTCACTTATACGTGGAATTTAAGAAAGAAAACAGATAAACATATGGGAAGGGGAAAAGAAGGAGAGAGGGAAACAAACCGTAAGAGACTCTTTTTTTTTTTTTTTTCTAAGAGAGAGAAAAAGAGAGAATGCACATGCACGCGTATGAATGCCGGTAGGGGCAGAGGGACAAGCAGACTCCTTGCTGAGCCGGGAGCCAATGGGGGTCTCAATCCCAGCACCCTGAGATTATGACCTGAGCCAAAGACAGAAGCTTAACTGACTGAATCACCCAGCCACCCCACTAAGCAAATTTTTTAAAGCCCCAGATTTTAGGGGAACCTGGGTGGCAACAACAAAGCTGCATGACCCATACCATGGTCTAAAACTACTGCACATGTAAAAGGAAGAATTAATATAACTTGTGATGACAGTTTAAATGTAATTCAACTTCAAAAGGGAACCACTACCTCTGGTACCCAATTTTAGTTACAATATATAATCCCTGTCACTAGATGAGTGATAACCCTTTGATCACTACTTAAATGAGCAGTTGCTATTTTCACAAACACCTTCTATCTCCCCTTAGCTATGGCAGTATTCTAAAAATATCTAAGATTAAGACTGCCCACATATACATAAACACATTGATTACCTCTGTCTTCGGAACAGGTAAGGCGAAAAATACTCAGCTTATTTGAAAACAATATATTTTAACCAATTTCTTTAGATGCATAGAATTAAAGTTCAGAATTTTGATACTTTTTATTTGGATATGATTTAGATAATATCAGATGAGGTTAAAATTAATTTTCAGCTGCTTGAGAATAACATTTTATTCCTGATTTTTGATGACACTTAACAATTGGAACTAATCCATTCTTCGCAGGATTTAAATCTTACTGAATAAGTTCTTGATTAGAGTGATTCAAACGTTGATGAATAAATTTAACCTTAATATATACTCAGCAACACATCTCTTACTGAATATGTGGCAAATACAGTATTTGTAAAATTGAGTCAGTGTTTCATTTATTTTTTAAAAGAAGTCCAAGATTATGACAATACAGAGAGGCAAAATGTTTTAGTTTACTGGTGAAATAAGGATATTTGGTTTAAGATTTGGGACTGAATACAGCACTTGAATACTCACACTCGAATTAGCAAGCTGAGAAAAATAAATGTACAAAACCTAGATTACGGTGATGGTTACTTGTGTGCATAGCAGTGTGATTATCAAGATTCATGATGTCCAATCTGCTATTATTGCTTTCCATATCAGTTAAGTAGGAGCACGTTGCCGAAGTTTATGCAAGTGCACAACAGTTATGTGAGCCAACTGACTTCTAAATAATTAAAGTAACATTCACAGTCTTCTAAAAATATAGGTTTCCAGCCACCCAGGCAAATAGCCTATAGCTGAGTGCCTATGTGACATGCGATGATTATTAATGATACTAATAAAATTGAAGCTTACCAGCTCTGTTGCAAAGAGGTTGATATGGAAATTCAGCTAAGCATGATCTTTCTTTTGCCAAAGGAAAGAATTCACCATGCCCTGCTTCTTTTCAGACTTCTGGTCAGAAAAGTTTGAATTGATTTTATTTGGTGCTGGTTTGTATTGTACCACAGGGAGAGGGAAGCATAAAAACCTGAGGATTTGTTTCTAAAATATTTGCTACAGCTGTTTCTTTTAAGGTGATGTAGCTCAAAGCACATGCTTTTTTTTTTAAATAATATCAGTCCAAAACAAACTAACCAAACACACACATGTGCACACACAAACACAAATTAAGTTTTGTAATTTAAAAAATTGAAGCTGTGACACAATCTGTCCCTGGAATAATGTGAACTCACAGTATTTAGGAAGGATTTGTAGTTTTTCTTTCTTTGTGGGTTTTCCCTTTCTCTTTTTATTTTCAGAGTGATTTTTTATTTCAATTCTCTTTTTAATATTGGTTAACAGAAAACCTATCCCAGACCTAACAGAAAACACACATATACACAGCCCTTTCCACATTCGCTCACAGTAAAAACATACTAGACAGGTCAAGAGACAATGTTTTAATGGCTGGGCTTTGAGGACAATTCTGGTTGCATTTAAATCTCAGTGCCAAATGCAGTTAAGAGTTCCTGGACAATACTGCGGCTTTTTATTCAATTAGTAAAGAGATCATAACAAATAACTTGTTCTTCTAATTTTCCTTCCACTATCCTTCATCCAAATGAAATTCTGTTAATGCCAAAATAAATGATTTCTATAATTAGCTGTAGGGATTTGAGTAAGTTGCTTAACATTTATGAGACTTCATTTCTCAGCTATAATTGGAAGACTGTCCACCCAAGGTTGTGAGGACTGCATAAATAAGATTGGACACATAGAAGTGATTTGCTTTGTATGTGTCATATGTAAAGCAAAGCACTTCACAGATGCAATTACATATATATTTATATTTATATATGATGGTAGAAAGATATGTTGTTAGATACAGAGATATAATTATCAGAATAGAAAAATATCTTCCATATTTCTAAAGTTATCACGTTTATGATGGCTATGGATATGTTTTCTGAGGCTGGTTTTAAAATTGTGAGGTTTAACTCAGTATAACCGTTTTGTTTTAAAACCTTGGGAGATTTCTCTCATCTATGGAACATAAGAACTAGGAAGATCGGTAGGGGAAGAAAGGGATAAAGAAAGGGGGGTAATCAGAAGGGGGAATGAAGCATGAGAGACTATGGACTATGAGAAACAAACTGAGGGCTTCAGAGGGGAGGGGGGTGGGGGAATGGGATAGGCTGGTGATGGGTAGTAGGGAGGGCACGTATTGCGTGGTGCACTGGGTGTTATACACAACTAATGAATCATCAAACTTTGCATCAGAAACCAGGGATATACTGTATGGCGACTAACATAATATAATAAAAAACATTAAAAAAATAAATAAATACTACTAAAAAAATTAAAAATAAAGTGTGTGAATCTGTAAAAACCAAACCAAAACAAACAAACAAACAAACAAAAAAAAAAAAACACCCAAAAAAAAAAAAACAAAACCTTGGGAGAAAAATAACTGGATGAGGGGAAGTGAACACACAAGGAACAGCCTACACAAAACCGATTTTTTAGCATACACATATGTGACAGCAATATAACTGTTTTCCATTGCATGGAAATGTGTTTGAGCAGACATATCAATATAGACTCAGAACTCTAGCAACACTTATATTAAACAGACAAATCTTGTTCAATTTCTCTATTGACACCAATCTTCAAACATGAAGCTAGAGCTAAGGTCAATTCTTTTTAAAATAAGAAAGAGACTCCTGTAAATTTAGACTTCAAACATATCTTTGTGTAATCCTGTATAAATTATGAATCTATGAATGATCAAGACTTTCAAGTTACAGAAAAGTTGGAGACAAAATTTTTTCTTAGTTTGTTTACAAACTTTTAGTTCTCAGAAATTCACACAAGTTTTAGATATAAATAAACATGTAATTTAAAACAATTACATGTGGTAAAAGAATGTAAGACATCCTACTTTCATTATTTTAAATGTAGACCAGAAGAGTCAGTAACATGAAGCTAAAGAAATTGTCCCATGGAATGGGAGAATATATTTGCAAATGATGCTACAGATAAAAGACTGGTATCCAAGATCTACAAAGAACTTCTCAAACTCAATACACGAGAAACAAATAAACAAATCATAAAATGGGCAGAAGATATGAACAGACACTTTTCCAATGATGACATACAAATGGCTAACAGACACATGAAAAAATGTTCAAAATCATTAGCCATCAGGGAAATTCAAATCAAAACCACACTAAGATACCACTTTACGCCAGTTAGAATGGCAAAAATTGACAAGGCAAGAAACAACAATTGCTGGAAAGGATGTGGAGAAAGGGGATCCCTTCTACATTGTTGGTGGGAATGCAAGTTGGTACAGCCACTCTGGAAAACAGTGTGGAGGTCCCTTAAAAAGTTAAAAATTGAGCTACCCTATGATCCAGCCATTGCACTACTGGTATTTACCCCAAAGATACAGACGCAGTGAAGAGAAGGGCCATATGCACCCCAATGTTCATAGCAGCATTGTCCACAATAGCTAAATCATGGAAGGAACCGAGATGCCCTTCAACAGATGACTGGATTAAGAAGTTGTGGTCCATATATACAATGGAATATTACTCAGCTATCAGAAAGAACGAGTTCTTAACATTTGCTGCAACATGGACGGCACTGGAGGAGATAATGCTAAATGAAATAAGTCAAGCAGAGAAAGACAATTATCATATGATTTCTCTCATCTATGGAACATAAGAACTAGGAAGATCGGTAGGGGAAGAAAGGGATAAAGAAAGGGGGGGTAATCAGAAGGGGGAATGAAGCACGAGAAACTATGGACTATGAGAAACAAACTGAGGGCTTCAGAGGGGAGGGGGGTGGGGGAATGGGATAGGCTGGTGATGGATAGTAAGGAGGGCACGTATTGCATGGTGCGCTGGGTGTTATACGCAACTAATGAATCATCAAACTTTGCATCAGAAACCAGGGATATACTGTATGGTGACTAACATAATATAATAAAAAAAACATTAAAAAAAAGAAATTGGAATTTATTCAATAACAATGAGCATTCACAGACGTTTTCACTGGATAAGGGTCCTTCTGTCTGTGTCTTTTCCCCTTTTTATAAGAAATGGCACAGGTTTACAACTGAATAGCTTCTTCAGCCTGCTTTTTGCCCATGGATGATTGAAGTATCAACAACGTCTTTATATTTTGAACTATCCTTGCATGTTTTAGTATATGCTGATATAATTACTTTAAATACTTTGTGGGCTTTCTGTGTTTCAAATTATACAGTTCTTGCTTTAGTTCTTTTTTCCCTATTCTACTTTATTAAAGACAATAAAAGAAGTCAGCTGGAAATTTCAGTATTTGGTGGGAAACCACTTATCCAGTTCTGAGATCATTAGGTACAATTCTAATTTTCACATTAGTGTAAGCAAAAATGTTACTAACTGTTCTGCCAGAATACTACAGTTGTACTTTTCTCCAAGCTCCAGTTACAAAATCATATTATTCACTAACAGTTTCCTTTAAACTCTTCCAGGTCTTCTTCCATCACTTGATACCTAAGTCAACAACACATGTTTGGTTTATTATAGCATTACCCCTTTTGTAGTACTAAATTTTGTTCTAGTTATCTATTACTATCACAATCTACTCCAAAGTTAAATAGCTTAAAGGAACTATATATATATATATATTTTTAAAATCTCACTTTTTAAAATTTTTTATTGATTTATTTTTTTTTAGTCAAGAATTTGAGCAGGCTATTCTGTTCCAACCAGAGTCACACAATTGTAATCAAATTGCAACTCGTCTATTCTGGAGAAAATGGGTGATTTCACAATGTGGCTCATTACACATGGTGGGGATGATTGGAAGGCTGGTTTCAGTTGATCCCTTTTTCCACTTAATGTTGTCTCAGGATCTCTCTAGCATAGTAATGAAACTTCCTTATTTTTAAAAAAAAAACAGCTTTATTGTGTTATAACTGATATGCACACAACTATACATATTTAATATATACAATTTGAATTGCTTGAACTTATGCATATACCTATGAAACCATCTTGGAAATTTAGACCCCCAAGAGATCAATTATAGAACTGACAGTCTTCTGAAAGGTGAGTGTTACCTCTGCCCTAGTTGGGGGTAAAAGCAGTTACAGGTCAGCCCAATTCAAGGAAAGAGGAAATGGAGGTCAATTTTCAATGGGTGGGGTGTCAAAGCATTCAGGTCTATCTTTAATCTGCTTTAATAAAGAAACAGGGAGATTCAAAAGAAAAATGGAAGTTGTAAAAAGCAAAATAATACAAATGATAAATAGGAAGGGTGAAATAATTGAAATTAAAACAACTTCAATGGTTGGGCTTAAAGCATATTATAAATAGTGGAAGAAAGTTTGAGTGGATTTGAAGACAGTTAAAAAAATCATCTAATCTAAAAACTAAAGAGTACAAAAAGAAAAAATCAAATGAGCCACAATAACATATGGGACAATACTGAACTTTCTAAAACACATGGAATTAGGATTACAGAAAGAAAAGAGAAAGATATAAAAGCAGGGAAAATATTTAAATAAACTATGTTGAAATATTTCCCAAATAAAATGAAAAACACGGACTCAATGATCTAAGGTCTGTGGCTGCTGAAAATTTGAATCTGTGAGATTTACTCTCTGTATAAAAACGTTGTTGGAGTAGAAGTTTGTGAGACATCTCAAAAATCTTCTGGAGTCAGTATTGTGTAATAATAGCCAGAAAACACTTTATTAGACAATTTAAAGTTCAAGCCCTAGGATGTATTTGTCACAATTGTATAGAAATAGAAAATCTGTTTTCTACTTTACAATATTTTTATTCTGAAAATAATTTTAGAATAGCAATAATAGTCTTCCTAGGTAAAACCATGGTATATTATGCAAAATTATCATGTCCTTCATAGCATTCTCCATTAAGAAATCTAAGATTTCACTGGCAAAACACACAGAAAACTAAAATAATGTCATCTTTTACTTGACTATTCTACAATTTGATTTTTATTCCACTTGAAAAGACATCAAAGAGATTAATCATTTTCTTAATATTCCATTATTTTTGTATAAATCTATGAAAGGCCCTGAACACTGTACTGCTTTCAATTTCAAAGTCCAATTTGGCATTAGTGGAAACAAAGAAAAATCAATATTAACTGGGAGCCTCTAGGAAGATCTGATTTCTGAAGTTTCAGGTGACATATAGAAAGCAGTGGCTCCCCTCTTAGTGTTTTCTGTTGGGTTATATCTTCTCCAACATTGCTTCTGACTCCTCTGTTTGTAATCTACTTACTTGATGAAAAGTATGTGTATCACTCACTATTTTACACTCCATGAGATTCAAAGAGAATAGCTCATTAAACATATTTTTTTAAATTCACATTTTTTGGCTCTTCACATATATATTTTCCTGTTTTGATATCTATTTCCAATAACAATATAAATTAATATCAATTTTCCTATGATCCACATAATTCCACTACCTTAATGCATACACTGAAATTGTCCATACTGATTTAAATCAATAATTGAATAAGTAAATGAATGGAGAAGGAACAGCTCTCCCTTGAAAAGTAAGTGCAATTAATAAATGTAGAAGAAATGTGGGAAATAGAAAGTCACCATTAGAAAATCACAGGAATAATCACTGCAGGCAAGATTATTGATGAACAAACAGAATATTTACAAAGTTTCAAAGTATCTCCCAAAAGATATTTAATATTATTTTTTAAAGATTTATTTATTTATTAGAGAGAAAGAGAGAAAGCGTGTGGAAGGGCAGAGGGAGAGGGAGAACGAGAGAAGCAGACTCCCTACTGAGCACAGAGCCCCATGTGGTGCTGGATCCCATGACCCATGAGATCATGACCTCAGTTGAAATCAAGAGTCAGTCACTAACTGACTGAGCCACCCAAGCACCCCACAAAAGATATTTATTAATTCTAAAGGGAAGCATGATAACTTTACAACGGAAAATCTAGTCAACACCATCCTAAGCAAGATTTATATCACTATTAGCTAAATATGGACATCACATAATTCCTGACATAAGGCACTAAAAAGGACATGTCATGGGGCACCTGGGTGGTTCAGTTGGTTTAGGGGACAACTCTTGATTTCGGCCTATGACCTTGGGGTCGTGAGATGGAGCTCCAGGTCAGGCTCTGAGCTCAGCGTGGCGGAGTCTGCTTAAGGTTCTCTCTCTCCCTCTCCCACGAACCCTCCCCCTGCTTCCACACACTTGCTCTCTCTTTCTATCTCTCTCTCACATAAACAAACAAACAAACAAACAAATATTTTTTAAAAACTGGGTCATGTCACTTCTATGGTACTTTTGCCAAAAGTGCATAACCTCAGTTTACTGATGAAAAAATATTAGATAAACCAAAATTCAGGGACATTTAATAAACAACTGATTAGTATTTTTCAGAAATGTGAAAGTCATGAAAAACAAGGAAAAACTGAAGTTTTTAGTTTTGGTTTTAGTTTTTAATTTGGAGGCGATTAAATGCAGTATGGGCTTCTAAATTAGATCTTAGATCACATAAAGAACATTAGTGGAAAAGAAGAACTGGTGATATCCAAATAAATTATGTAGTTAATGGTATTATAGCAATGTTAATTTCTTAGCTTTGATAATTCTTAATAATAGGTAAGATGTTAATGTTTGGGAAATCTGGGAAAAGACTATATGGGAACCCTCTTTATTCTTTTCACAACGTTTTGAAGGTCTAAAATTATTTCAAAAATAAAAATTTAAAAACAAACTATTGACCCCTACATAATTTGTTCTACATTTAACTCATAGCAAAACTAAAAGTATTAGCAACAGAGTTGCAACAAATTATTAAATTTCTCAAAAACTACAAAATGAAAATTTAAAATAGTCTTCTTTAGAGATTTTGTCAGAATCAAAGCACAATAAAAAGAGGGGATACTTCTTGATCTCAGATGACACATGTGTCCTTTGACCCAGCATGATTACACTCACCCACTCATTTTTGCATTATTTTAAAATCTAATATGCCATAAATATTCTCTTTACCTAAACTTAAATCAATAGCAAGAATTTTAATTTTATTTATTAATCTGAACAAGATATACCACAATAATATTGATGTACTTCATAATCATTGAAATTAATTTTACCTCAGGAGAGTTTTAGGTGGGCATGAAGAGAGCAAATTCATTGCCCAGATAATAAAATAGGAACGACAGCATTAGATACCAGGGGAGTATGACCCTAGGCAATCAAGAAGGAGAAAGAAGGGGAGGCAGAAGGAAGTGGGGAATAAAGGATGGAGAGAAAGAGGAATCATCATTATTTATGGGTTAACATGTGTGAAACTTGTTAAGAACATTGCATTTATGGATTCATTTCCTCCTCACAATAATTATATGGAGTATAATAAATACATGAATAAATATAATAAATAATAAATAATGAATACTTTATCATTATTCAAATTCTGTATATGAGAAAACTCATGGTACAGAGAGAGTAAGTAAATACCCAGGTGTTATGGGTTGAATTATGCCCCTCAAAACCTATGTCCAAGTCCTACCCACTAGTACCTGTGAATCCACCCTTATTTAGAAATAGGGTCTTTGTGGATGCAATTAAGTTGAAATGAGGTCATACTGCGTGTGAGCCTTAATTCAATAAATGTTATCTTTATAATGAGTGTTATTTAAAGTCAGATAGACACAGAGAGAGAACAACATATGAAGATGGAGGCAGAAATTGGAGTGAAGCATCTATCAGCAAGGAATTCTGGCAATTGCCAGAAGCCAGGAGAGTAAGATAGAATAGATTCTCCCTTATTGCCTCCAGAAGAAACAGATCCTTCCAATATTTTGATTTTGGATTTCTAGCCTCCTGAACTGAGAGACAAATTTCTTTTGTTTTAAGCCACCCAGATTATGGTACTTTATTATGGCCACCCTAGGAAACTAATACACCAGTTTACATGGCTATTAAGTATGTGAATTTAAATTTAGTCATACTCACTTAAAACCCCTCAATCTTAGCTACTACTTTGAAATAGAAATCAATCTGACTAAAGGGTTAAGACATTCACTGAACCAAAAACATGGAACAGATCCCATGTTTTCCTGATATTTCTTCTCAATGAGATCTGATAATTTGGGAACATATTAAACTTCTATTTTTAATTAACTGTGGATAACAACATAAAACAACATACATAGATAATGATTCTGAATATTTAAATATCTTAATATTTGTATTATTTAACTAGAATTTAATCTTTAATATTTCTCATCCCTTGGATTCTTTGAATTTCGGTATTTTTAGTAAGAATTCCTAAGCTAAAAAAAATAATAATAATCCTAAGTAAAATAAACGGTTCAAAGCTTTTTGAGTTTACCTCATAATAAGGAAAAGGCCGCCCTTAAATGATAATCAATTAAAATATTTTAATCTGAGTTTTGTTGAATAATTTTAATTATGTGGTCAAAAAACTGGTGCATAAAAAAGAAATATTTTGTACATAGTTTATATTTTAATAAGGAGAGATAGCCATCACTGAATATATTTCTGAGGTCTTCAGAATATATTATCAGATTACTTTGGTTCCTAATGTAAATTATTCAATTATATCATCACTGAAATACTTTTACAATTATTTCTAAAGAAAGAAATTATAATTTTTCAAAAATATCATTTGCAAATTTTTCCTTAATATCACCTGTAGAAATATATTGTTCAAATAATCAGATTGTATCTTAGCAAAAGCAATTGAAAAATGAAATTAAAAATACATTTAAATTGCATTAAAATGTAGAAAATATCTAGAAAGAAATTTAACAAAAAATGTACAAGATCTGTACCAAAAACTATTTAGTACTTCTGAGTAAAATTAAAGGAAACCTTAAAAAATAGAGAGGCAATCTATGCTCATAAATCAGATCATTCAATATGTTCAAGATGTCCTTTGTCTACAAAATATATTTATACACAATCTCGATCAAATTTCAGCATGAGTTTTCTAAGAACAGATGAAATATTTTAAATGTATGTAAAAATTGAAATGGCCTAATATAGTCAAAACAGTTTTTTTAAATAAAGGAGTTGAAGATCTTAGCACTACTTGTTTATTAGAGTTAAGAGACAGCCATCTGATTTATCAAAAATATTTTAAAAAATCAATACCATTCAAACTACTTATGGTTATAGATTAATTTGAAGTTTGTCACTATGTTAAACTATGAGATTTGATGTTAAGATTGTGATTAATGTCTAGAGAGCAGAAGTTCCTCTAACTACAGGATAAGAAAGTTTGTTTCTTATAATGCTGTCGCTTATAAATGAAAGATATGATTTAACATATTAGAACCAAATTCATAAATATCCAATGATAAAATTTCCATAAAAGGTAACTGTCCAAATATGTCAAATAAAGTAATTTCAAATAACACAAAACATCGTAAGTAATTCTAGTTATTTTACTTATTTTTTATTTAAAGATTTTATTTATTTATTTGACAGAGAGAGAGATAGCCAGCAAGAGAGGGAACACAAGCAGGGGGAGTGGGAGAGGGAGAAGCAGGCTCCCAGTGGAGAAGCCTGATGCGGGGCTCGATCCCAGAACGCTGGGATCACGCCATGAGCCAAAGGCAGATGCTTAACAACTGAGCCACACAGGTGCCCCATATTTTACTTATTTTTTGTATGTTTACTATATACATATTCTTTCTGTAAGAATTCATCAATTCCTATAGAGGACTAGGAACTGAGACAAATGCAAGCATTTATCAAATGCCTACTGAGCACCAGAAAATGGATTGTTGAATGCTCAGACTGAAAGATGAATAAAATGCACAGTTTGGCTTTTCTGTATAGTGGAGGAAGATAAGAGAGGAAACGAAAGGAGAATTGTGCACCCCTCTGTTTATTGCAACATTATTTACAACAGGTAAGACATGGAAACAAGCTAGGTGTCCATAAATAGATGAATGGATAAGGAAAATGTGTACACATGTACACACACACACACGATGGAATGTTACACAGCCATGAAAGGATGAAATTGGGCCATTGAGACAAGGATGGACCTAGAGGCTATTATGCTAAGTGAAATAAGTCAGATTGAGAAAGACAGATACCATATGATTCCACTCATAAGTGGAACTAAAAATAAATAAATAAAAAGCAGAATCAGAACTATAAATATAGAGAACAAACTGATGTCTGCCAGAAGGAAGGGTGGTGTAGGGTTGAGCAAATGGGTGAAAGGAAAAGGGAGATGCAGGCCTTCAGTTATGGAATGAGTAAGTCACAGGAATAAAAAAGCAGAGCATAAGGAATACAGTTAATGATACTGTAATAGTGATGTAATGGGACAGATGGTAGCTACACTGTGGTGAACACAGCATAATGTACAAACTTGTCAAATTGCTAAGTTGTACACCTGAAACTAATGTAACAGTGTTAACTATACTAAAAAAAGAAAAAGAATTGTGTTTTCTTCTAGAAGAACAGGCTCTTATCCTTGCTAAGTACAGAGGGAAGATTCCCTCTGCTTATAGGGACTTTGAAGGAAAGAAAGAAATATGAAGTGGTTGGGTTCAAAGCATGTACTTACGAGTAGAGCATCTTCTGACTTGCCTGCTCTAGTACTTAGGCATATTATGAGTGAAATCTCTATTTTTGTTTAAGCACATTCAATAAACTATATTAATTGAGACCTGCATCATATGGAGTGTTCATTCATATCTACCCCAAGCCCCTGAGAAGGGGTTTCTTTCTTTCATCTTCTCAGAAGTCAGAATCAAATTCAATAAAAGTGATTATTAGACACTAAATGCTCTCCTCCTCCAATGGACATTGGAGACATTGCCTTTATTAGATTATGGGAATGGTTCAAATCTAGTTCATCTCAATGTAGACATTTCAACAGATAAACCAGAGAGAGAACCACCGCCTAACCGTTGCAGCAGTAAGAACTACTGAAAATAAGTTTGTTTAGCATACTGAGCATACTCAAGTTGAATCCATTTATCAAATTACCCCTATATTTATTCTAATAGTATCTGAGCCCCATGTTCTACAAAATTGTATAGAGAAACAAAGGGATTAAGAGAAGTCTCAGGATATTTCATGTGACTCTGACACTCCTTGGAAAAAGACTATCTTCATTTTTGTGATCTGAAAGTCAAACAAAAAGTAGTTGGTCATCTTCCTCTATTATGCAATATTTGTCAGAAGTAGTGTCAGAAGTAGGACGGTATTAAAAACATTCAATTGCTTATTTATTTTGTTGAAGAATTACCTACTAATCTTAATTTATAATTGAGTGTAAATATGAGTTTAAACAAATTTATTTTCTTAATCTTTGGTATTATTTTTCAGTACTAAATCTCATTAGACAATATTTTTTTATTATTTGTAATGAAAGAGTAGTCCCCATTTTATGTAGACACTTCACCCAAACTAATAATTCCTAGATATCGAAGAAATTTTGTATGTCTTCCCTTGAGGCTTTTTAAATAATCCTCGTTAACAGAGTATAATTCCATTGTTAAAAATAGAATGCTAATACCATTAAATTAATTTAGCATGTATGAATTCAACAAAAATAATGTTAAATAAGTAAGCATTTTGAATAATTTTTTTATTAATTATTACTAAACAGTGACTACTGGATCATAATAGTTTGGTCTTGGTTTTTAATATTATAAGTTGTTGGTTAAGAACATGGGCTTTATTCACATAAACCTAGGTTTGATTCTTAGTTCTGCAATAAATTGCTCTGAATTTTCTGATAATGTATTTTCAGGCCTCACTTTCCTCCTCTAGAAAATGGAGATGATAATGCAATATCCAGGGTCATTTGGAAAGTTAAATAAAATTTTTTTTATGCCAAGCACTTAATGCAGTATCTAGTGCTAGTAACTATTCAGTAACTGCCTAAACATGTCTGTTGTTAGAGATGAATCCTTATTTCAGAACATATGGTATCTAGAACTTCCCAAGTGCCTTAACACTTTTGTTGTTGTTGTCCAAAGTACAATTCTGATTAGGGAAAGTGAACAAAGAAGGCATTTTCATTGCCACCAATGCACATGAGCCATTTTAGTATTTTCAGGCTTCAAGCCACAGATCCACTAGACCACTGCCTGGATTGTTACTTTCATTCCACCCCTTTGTTCACTCATTTAAGAAAAAGAATGAGTTTTCCTGATTCATAAGATTCCAAATCAGTTGAGAATCTAAAACAAAGTGTGTATATATATATATATTTTTTTTTCTACTTTGGAAAACAATTTGTTATTTTAAAATTCTTTCTCAAGATATGAAGACATTTCATGAATAAAAAAAGGGCAATTCTCTTTCAAATTTAACTTTATGTGATTACACTGGGTAATTAGCAGAGTAAATAATCAAGTCTACATTCAGTCCACACTAGTATCTTCTTTTAATATAAAAAAAAAAAAACCCAGGAAAATGTTAAAAAAAAAACTGTCCAAAAATAAACCAAATAGGTGGTTGCTTCATTTCTCAAATACATTAATTGATATATGCCTTCTTCAATTGCTATAGTAGTTTATACAATCCAAAGCAATAGTCTCCCAATGCCAGGTCCAGGGCAACAGCACTTCAAAAACAGTACTTTCTTGAGATTCAAATGTAATTTTGTTTTTCCTGTGCAAATATAAAAGCTGAGTAGACTCCTATGTGCCTCGCTACTCATATTGATCTTGTACCAAAGGGTTGATGAGCGTATGCATTGCACCTAGAAGCAGGAAAGTGGAATGCTCCACCTGGAGAAAATTCTTCATCAAGAGATGCATTCTTGTGGCGACATTGACTGAAAGGAAAACTGTGTTCAGATCAACACAGCAGGGAAACTGATACTCTGAACACTTCTCAGTGGTATAAAATCTAACTCTTAGTTTTAGTTAATAAGCTACACTGATAGTCTTTCCCCTCTTTTTATAAAGATTATACATCTTCCAAATTTATGTCTACATGTTATATAATAGCTTGATATTAAAAAACAGTAAATTTTCTGATTTTAAAACAATAATAAAAAACAATAAATAATAGTATATCTATAATGAGGAAAGGTAAGGAATATTTAAATAAAATATAATCTCTTTATTCAGAAATAACTTTAAAATCCTTAATATTTTATATAATACATGAAAATATAAGATAAATATTTTTACATAATTCATATCATGGTATATATACCATGTTTTTGCATTCTTTTCTTCTCAATCTTTTAATAGTTTCCTTCTCCTAATATTATATATGCATTTTTCATTACTTTTCAGAGACATAGTGTTAATGATTAGTTATACAGCATTCCACTGCATAAATTACTATAATTGAATTAATATATTATGGACACATGGACATTTAAAAAATTTTTTGCTATTTGAATGTCTACAGAGGTAACACTGCATGCTTATTCCCCGATGACTTATGTGGTAAAGAATGACAAGCATATATCTCCTAAATTAAATGATTTTTAAACTCATGGACTGAAATATATTTAGTCATTTATTTCTAGATGCCTGAGATAGTAAGATCTGTGAATCTGAATGCATTATTTCATAGTTTTTTACTTCTAAAAGTCTTCTTTAGTATCCTAACAATCTTCACATAATCTTTATGCCTCACTTTTTCTACTTTGTACCTTCGTCCTTAGCTTTGGACAGTTTCTGAGGACCATCACACATACTTAGGGATGAAGAAGATTCATTGAGCACACACCATTTGGCAAGCATCAAATAAATCATGAAGAATACTACTCTGTTTTCTTCGTTTCTCCCTAAGCCTTTACGTCATTAGTTCCCAAATTACTGACATTTTCTGATATTCTATGCAAGAATGACCTTTTCTTCCCTTCTGCACACACTTTATCAGTCCAAATGACAGTTCCCATAAATATGCCTGTGCGTATTGGGAAAAGGAAGCATGACACATAAAGTAGTAGCTTTGTACATGGGTATGGGCCCACGTTTTCTAAATTGAGCATTGGCATGTGAAAAATGTTTGTATGACTGACAGGCCAAAAGCTACTCTCAAAGGAATATTCTCCTGTCTCATGGTTTTGTTACTCTCATTCCCGATATACGGAGTAAGACTACTACACAACCTCCACCTCTGATCAAAAATTGTAATTCAGTATTTGGTTTAAAGTCTCTACTCATGATTCAGTGTGTTTTTCAGTGAAAAATAATATCTTTTAAGCATTCTGTAAGCTAATCACTTGGAATCTCCTGATCTACTAGACTTTTTAAAAATGATTATGAAACTTTAGAAATTCAGTCAAGGAAGCTCACTGGACAAAAGTTTTCTATTTGGTCTGTATAATTGTAACTCTACTTCTCAGGATATGAATCACCATCTGTCATATATATGTGATTAATTGGGATCCTTTCCAGCTATTAAGGAAGCCCCACTATGTTTCTACGTTTTCTAGTGAAAATACAAGTTAGCTTAACTCAACATCTTGGCAAACAACTTGCAGGCATAGAAAGGCAAAACACATGCAAACTGGCAAGAAAAATACCTTGTGTATAAAACCATTTCCAAAACAGCAGGTGCATAGCCAAATTCAGTCCTGTAATAAGTACCTTACCCAGTCCTGTAATGAGCACAAACTTATGTAAAAAATTTTAAATACTTGTCTAACTTAATATTATTCTGGATACAGGCTTAGATTCTCTTGTTTTCTTTTTCTAGAGAAGGGAAAACTTGCTTAAAATGCGGGATAAAAATCTTTCTTTCTCCAAGAGGAATGATGGGTCTACATTCTGGTGAATGGAATATTGTTTGCTGGTTCATTTTCGGGTGGTATATGCATAATTTTCTTCTCATAAGTCATAGGACTCCCATCGCATTTCAATGAGAAAGTTGCTCTTGACAAGCGATTTTCCCACTCTCCATGTCCCGATTCCCATGCTGTCGTTTAAATTTTTCCAGTAAAAATTACTTTATTTACTGTAGGTACACATATGGGAGCTGATTTTAGCTGTTGTAAGAACAATAACATGATTTGTGTGTGTGTGTGTTTTATTTTACAAACAAATCATGCTGATTTTATAGTTCATCAATATTCCCTTTAAGGGAAGTTTTGTTATACTCATGTTTGTTTGTTCTATAGTGGAAACTTCCACTACAGAACATGTTAGGGCATGAAGATAAATGCTGTAGCTAGCTTCTCCCATATATTCTGATCTCAATGAATTTGCCATTCATCCAGATGTCAATCTCAGAAACAGACTGGTAACTTTTCATTCTTCTCATTAACCTTCATTCAATTGTTAAATGTATCACTGATTTTGCCTCTTTAAATATTGTTCCTGTCTTCCTCATATATTTTATTCCAATTGAGACTTTAATAATCTCATGTGAAAAAATGCATTTGTCTCTCATTTTTTTTGTCTCTACTGGCACATACTTTCAGTTGATTTACCACAGATGCTGGAGTATCTTTTCCAAAACTAAGTCATGTCTCCACCTTACTTAAAACAGCTCTTTATTATCCATATAATTAAATTCAACCTAAGTACTATGACATGAAAATTTCTATGACCTTATTATCGCCTACTCTTGAAGACTTACTTAACAAATGAGGAACTCCTGCCTAAAAGAAAAATAAAAAGTCTCTGGCCAAAAATTATTGCCAATACACTATATATTCTCTCATAAACATCATCCTAAAATACAGTTGACCCCTGAACAACACAGGTTTGAACTATGCAAGTCACTTATATATAGGTTTTTTTGATAAGTATAGCACAGTCCTGTAAATGTATTTTCTCTTTCTTAGGATTTTCTTTTTTCTAGTATGAGTGGGAGTAGGGGCAGAGGGAGAAGCAGACTTCCCACTGACCAAGAAGCCTGATGTAGGGGTCGATCCTGGGCCTCCAGGATCAGGACCTGAGCTGAAGACAGATGCTTAATTGACTGAGCCATCTAGGAGCCCCTCAGGATTTTCTTAATAACGTTTCCTTTTCTCTAGCTTACTCTATGGTAAGAATATATAGTATGTAATACATATAACATGCCAAATATGTGTCAGTTTACTGCTTATATTATCAGTAAGACGTCCGATCAACAGTAGACCATTAATAGTTAAATTTTAGGGGAGTCAAAAGTTATACACATATTTTTGACTGCATGGAGGTCAGCACTCCCAATCTTAACATTGTTCATGGGTCAACTGTAGTTGAATTCCTGATCCAGAGTTCATGAGGTATAATAAAATAGCTATTGTGTTAGGGAACTAAGATTTATTTAGTTTGTTATGTAAGTATTAGGTAACCAGTATTCCTGGTACTCATGTAAGCTTTTATAACTGTGTTGGAAAATCATTTAGCACTATCTACCAAAGTTGAACTTGTGTGTGCCCTCTTACTTATCATTGTACTCTTGGTGTATACCTAAGAGAAATGTGTGCATATTTACACAACAGTATTAGTTAAAATGGCCAAAAAATGGAGACAATTCAAATGTCTAACAACAGAAGAGCTGATAAACAAAGTGTGTTTTACTCATAAAATGTAATGTCATACAGCAAAAAAAAAAAAAAAAAAAAAAGGACAAACTGCAGCCACACACATCAATGCAGATAAATCTTGCAAGAAGGAAAGAAGCCACACTCACCATAATGCATACTATATAATTCTGTTAGAAACAAACAAACAAAACACAAGAAACAGACAAGAATAACCTATCAAATAGAATTCAGGAAAGCAATCAACTTTCACAAAAGAGGAAGCAAATCATAGTAATTGGGCATGGACAAAAAGTCACCTAGTATTTCTATTTCTTTGGGTCATGGGTACATAGTGCATTCATTGTGTGATAATGCACTGGGCTGTCTACTTATGATTTCTGCACACTCTACATATTTGTTATACTCCAAAAAAAGTTAAGAGCAGAAGAGTGCTTCTGTTCTCATTCTTAAGAAGATTCAAGTGGATATTGCATCTCTATTTCTGGAATTACATAATAATTGTGGAGAAATAGTTTGAGATGAGAAAAGTTAAAAACATGATGCCCAAATAAAATGAAATAAAATAAAAAAGAATGTAAGGAGCAGGTAGAATATTACATAATGTACAATTGGTAAAGTAGAAGAAAGATTAAAAAAATTCACCCAGAGCTAACATATTAAGCCTAAAGGTAAACGAGAAAAAGGAGAGGCATGGGGATGATGACATTCATTCCATTA
Organism: Ursus arctos; assembly: GCF_023065955.2. Taxonomy (NCBI): domain Eukaryota; kingdom Metazoa; phylum Chordata; class Mammalia; order Carnivora; family Ursidae; genus Ursus; species Ursus arctos. The sequence goes on from NW_026622852.1 coordinate 32,475,891, forward strand.
ACTCCTTAGCTAGCAGGATTCTTAGGAAAAAAGATCAGATCATATAGAACAGAAACAATACAGAGGACCAGGGTGGGGGGAGAGATTGACTTATAAAATTTAGAAAATTATCTAATTAAAAATTAAAAGAAATTACTGACTATGGCAAGATCAATGAAAAGAACATTTTCATTGAAAACATTATATAAAAAGTAAAATAAAATCCCCAGCGGGGTAATGCTAGTTTCTTCTAAAAACTATTTCTCTGTACTTCCAAATATTAAAAGGAAATAGAACCTATGGAGAACAAACTAAACCCCAAGAATTTTATGCCCAATTTGTCAATCTTTTGCAAGTAATCATAAAGATATTCTCATACACTCAGAGGGTCAGAAAGTTTATACCCACAATAGTCTTACTGAAAAAATGATGTACTCTTAAACATATTTTGACCAACCAAAATATCAGTCAATTTGAAGAAGAAGTAGTGCCTAGAAAAACATTAAAATGGTTAGGCGAAGAACAATTAAGTGCCTTAAATTATGACTGTCTAAATAATAATAATATACTTAAGAAATCATGCAAGTAAAAATAATTAGCATCACAAGATCCAATAACTGAACAAATAGTTTGATAAAATTTATCAGAAAGATAGGACAAACAATATAAGAAATTGAGGGTGTAATACTAAATTTATCATATTAATACATGAGGCCAGGGTCTCAATATATTATAACTTTAATAATTTTTAAGAAGTTCAGATACATTTCATGAAAGTGTATGACTATCCACTAGTACGTAATGCATATAATTTTAAAATCAATGTGACAAATATCCAAATAAGATATATAGATATTGCACATATTAAAAGGCATGGAATTAAGTGAATAATAGACTGAATGTAAGAAAATTTAGAACTAGAGATATAATAGAAGAGCAGGTCTTTCAAGGACAAAAAAATAACGGTAAGAACTATTTGTTGAGCACAGATTATATTCTCATAACATATCTCTTCTAAAAAACTCTTCGTACAACTCAATTATGTGGGTGAAATTATTTTTCAAGTAAGGTAATTTAGGCTCCAAGAAATTCAATCTATAAAAGCCTTTGAGCTAGAAATACTGAGACTGTGATTGAAACAAAGTCTAAATAATCCCCAAGCGTGCAGTTTGGTTCTTCATTCAAGCTATTTACAATTAGAAAACAAAATGACAATGACTGGTTAACCATAAAATATTTGGCAAATGTTGATGAGGTGGATACCAACAGCCACACACACAAAATATTATGAGGACTAATTTATATTATGTAAAATTAGTCAGCAATAAACAAAGAAAGAAATCGTGACATTTGCAATGGCACGGATGGATGTAGAGAGTCTAAGGCTAAGTGAAGTAAGTCAGAAAAAGACAAATACCATATGATTTCACTCATACATGGAATTTAAGAAACAAATCAAAAGAACAAAAAGAGACAAACAAAAACCAGACTCAAATATAGAGTAGAAGGTTTCGTTTATACTAAAAGATATAGTATTCACATTTGATATATAACAGTCATTAAATATTTTGAGTGTAAAATTAATAATATAGAAAGCTAAAAAATGTGGTGGTCAAAGAGAAATTGTCAGAGGTATTTTCTTAGACCCTGAAACACATTTTCAGTAAAACACTATAGAAGCAGACACAATAAACTTACAGGAATTTTTAGTGATGCGAAATATTAAATGAACCACACATACACACACACAGAGTATTCTTTGTATTTTAAAGATTTTATTTATTTATTTATTTATTTATTTATTTATTTATTTATTTATTTATCTTAGAGAGAAGAGAGAGAGAGTGCAAGTGGGGGTAGAAGCAGAGGGAGAGGGAGAAAGAATCTAAAGCAGGCTCTGCTGAGCACAGAGCCAGACCTGGGGCTTGATTCCAGGACTGCAAGATCATGAGCCAAAACCAAGAGTCAGACACTTAACTGACTGAGCCACCCAGGCACACCTCCCCACCAACAGTTTGTTACAGCACACGAATATTTTCTAGGATGCTACCCTTCCTGCTCTCTGCCCATAGGCTGACTCTTCTTCGCAAAGATTTACACAGAAAAAAAAAGTATATAATCCAGGACATTCCCCATTTTGTTTATATTTTGATCCTAATATGCCTCTCATTTGTGCCAGAAGGATCAAATCCCTTTGCAATTACATTTTCTTTCTGTCATCCCTTTAGTTTATTTCCCAAACTCTGAAATCCTGCTGATATATAAGCACAGTGTTCTAAATAATGTGATAGTTGTCTTTGGTTTCTTTCTTTATGTCTGGACTTTTTCCTCCCTCCACTTACTGTTAGGAAATGTGATAGGATGAGTAACAGAGCATAATTACTATATATATATCTCCTCATCTCCATATTATATAATACACCTTGAACTTTCCGAGGGTCTGGTTCATGTTCTATTCCAATTTCCATTCCCCAGTTTCTGGACCAATATCTGGAATATACCAGGACCTCAGTGATATTTGTGATGAATGGATGAGAATGCATGTGTATATATTATATAGTAAACTTATTAAAACATTATATCAATTTGGAGGTCTTCTTTTTAATTTAAACTGAAGTACAAAGAGTCTTTTGCCAAAATATTGAAAGCACTAATTTTTTAATCAACATAATGAAAATCAAATTAAATTGAATTCAGATAAATCCAAATAGCCAATCAGCACTATTTTTGTGAAAAGAATATCCCTATATTCTCAATGGATATAAATGCCTAGGTAAGTACTAAGAGTTCAGTATTAATAGCACTTGAAACAAAAGTTATTTTGAATGAAATGGGATATTTTGGTGAAATTTCTGTTCTTTTTAACCTCACTCCTTTTTGTCAATGTAGCATTTAGTAATAAAAAAGTGTTACAGCCTAGTAATAAAGAAATAATGTTCTGGAGCATGCCGCACTTGGTTCTAATTCCAGTTCTGTCACATAGCTTTCCAAGTGATCTTGATCTGATTAACCTCTTTGAATCTTAGTTTTTTATTTATTAAAAAACCCTAATTATAGAATTTATTTCATTATATTTTTGAGAGGATTAAATGAGACTATATTTAAAACATGGGGACAATATTTAAAAATACCACTATCATGGTGATCTCAGTCAGACTGAACATCGAACTGAACATGTCTTCCAATCCAGTGCAAAGGAGAACAGAGCTTGCTGTGTATAGGTGGTTAAAGGCATATTCTTACTAGAACATGGGAGGGAGAACATGGCCTTGAGTGTATGCAAAAGAGTCTACTGATGCAGTGAATTAGTCTAGGCAATGACACAGTTCAGAAATTGATGGAGTGAAACGTGTAATAACTGTGGTATTTTCTCACATTTTATAAGATATGAATACTCTGTAAGACAGACATTCCTTAATTACACTGACTTCTCAGGGCTCCTGGGTGGGTGGCTTTGTCGGTTGAGCATTTGCCTTTGGCTCAGGTCGTGATCTCAGGGTCCTGGGATCGAGCCCCGCATTGACTTCCCTGCTCAGGGGGGAGTCTGCTTCTCCCTCTGCCTCTGCCCCCCACTCATACTTTCTCTCTCTCCAATAAATAAGTAGAATCTTTAAAAAAAATTGTACTGACTTCTCTGATATTGATCTGTTTTAAATTTCAAATCTCAAGTGTGTTGCCCCAAATGCTTAGCATGATGTTGAGAACTCAAATGATAGAGGACCATGGTCAGGGTGCATCTTTTCCTTGTAGGGGATGAGCCCATGTGGAATGCGAGTGGATACAGGAGCTGCTCCTGAAAGGTGTAGAGAGGAGACCAGTAGAACATACAGATTCACAAAGCACAAGGAGGAATTTCTTGGTGTCTGCAAAACTACCTTTGAAAATTATTATTTTTTAATTGTGAAATAGAGGAGTCCAGCAGAAATTAAAAAAAAAAAAGCTAACAGTAAAAAGGACAGTCATTTGTATAGAGAAATATAAATTAGAGAATAATGTTTAATTTCAGGAATTCTGTTGGTTAAATAACTCTATAAAATATCTGCAAACCAAATCATCTTTTAAGATATTGTTTCTATTGATAAAAAGCTTTCGAGCTCACAAATGTCTTATAAATGAAATTATGATGCACAGCCCTTTTGCAAGTTGGGACTGCCTACAAATTGCATTTGATTTTTAAATAGCAACGAGTCCAGCTTGCTCACACAGTAAAAAGCTGTCTTTTATGTTCTTTTAATTAGAGTAGATGTTTCTCCCTTGATACTTAAAATTATAGATTATACTTGTACTTGGAAAGCCATAATGAATTTCTGAAGACGGTTAAGACTATGGGACCTTAGGAGTAGTTGCCCTCAGCAAGAAGGCCAAAACTATGTGTCAGTAAATAGATTAACATAATTTTATGTGTTCTTCATGGTATTATTACTAACTGGTAATAAAATCTTATTAGAGATGCACAGCATATGAAAATTTTAAAAGATTTTATGCTTCTATATGACACAGTATCATTTATGGTTTGTTTACTTTTGTACAAGCATTTGCCAAGTACTCTTCATTTATCCTTTCTAAGTATGGGTCAAATATTACCTTGCCCTCAGAGAAATTACAGGATTTAGGTAGTGCTGTCAAAAAGATGTTTTAATTTTATTCTTTCTCAAAAAACTAGTGTTTCTTCATTATTTGGTTTTCTCCAAAATTAGACACTACAGACAATTATTTTTGTACATAATTATTTTTGATTTGATGGAGAAAGTAGTCAATATGCAAATCATGATGTAAAAAATAACCTCTTCTTCTCAAGGAAGATAATCTCAAGAGCAATTCAGTCATGTTATTGGTCTCAAAGTTCAGCATCTCTAGATAATGACATCTGTGACTTTCTTTTCTCACTGAATGCTGTATTTCAGAGATCTACTTATGTTTGATATTCATTTATTTTTCTCCCCACACTGTATTTTCTATGAATATAAAGGAACATCTTTATTCATTTTCCTATTATAGATATTTATGTTGTTTCTATTTGTTTCCTAACAGAAACCTACTACATATCTCTGGTATAAATGTGTAAGAGTTTCTCTGGACAGAGAATACATTTAGAAACAGAAGTACAGGATCTTAGGTTGTTTTTTAAAGTGTAATATCGGTAGGAGAAGAAAGGGATAAAGAAAGGGGGGGTAATCAGAAGGGGAAATGAAGCATGAGAGACTATGGACTCTGAGAAACAAACTGAGGGCTTCAGAGGGGAGGGGGGTGGGGGAATGGGATAGGCTGGTGATGGGTGGTGGGGAGGGCACGTTTTGCATGGTGCACTGGGTGTTATATGCAACTAATGAATCATTGAACTTTACATAAAAAACCAGGGATGTACTGTATGGTGACTAACATAATAAAAAAATGTTTTTAAAGTGTAATATCTTTACACATAACCTGTAGTTGATTTCCTACTTATTTATATTTTGACAAAATACTGTCAAAATTTCTTATCCCCCCCCATAAAATTTTGTGATGACTATTATGATTTCACTGATGGCTCACTTTGTTGGTTCACCTTATTATTGGTGAGTTAGAAGATTTTTTTTTCCTTTTTGATGGCAGTTTATTTTTCATCTTGTGGAAATTGTACACTTATAATATTAACTCAGTTATTGAATTATTTGTCATTTTCTGGGTGATTTGTAGGAATTCTTTACGCATTATATAGCAATTTTATGCATTGAACACCTTTCTTGTGTGTGTGTGGCTGGTTTTTTAATTTCATTTGTACTACCGTATGATATGCCTTTGTCCTCCCATATGAATATTTAGAATTAGTATGTCTAGTTATAAAAGGAATTATATCTAAAGGAATGTAATGGAGAGAAACGTAAAGTGATCACTCATTTCCCCACAAATCGCAATCACTCACTTCCCCATAAATCGTAGAGATAACTTGGTATCATTCACACTGAAGATTACAAGACTAAGTTACATTCAAATAAAAGGAAAGGGAGCAGACAGTAAATACTTTAAGCTGTCCAAGCCACATATATCTCTGTTACCGGTTAATTAAGGAAACTGTTTCAATAAAAGCAAGATAGCCACATATGTGTTAACTGTGCAAAAAAAAAAAAAAAAAAAAAAAAAAAAAAAAAAGCCATCCCCTGCCCCAAATTTTAACTGTGATACTGCAATGAAAGCTATGAATAATAGGCAGCTAAATAAATAAAACTGTAGTTGAAGTGTTTTTTAGTTCTGGGTAAACACATTTTCTGGTGGAATTTTTTTTTTCACTACCAAGTAAACTACCAACAATCAGTTATTTGGAAACTACTAGAAAGCTTGAAGTCCAAAAGTTCATTAACCAAGAAATATTTGTAAGTAAATATTGGTAAAATGTGACCAGCTTCTTTCTAACTTGTCTAGTCTGAACACAGTTTACTATTTTCCCTTGATTCTAATATAACAAATATAATCATCATAAGACTGATGTCACACATGAAAATTCTAAGGCTAGAGAGGGAGAAGCAATGCAATGAAGTAGGTTTTTAGAAAAGAAGGTGGTTTGCATCAGACACGTGCAATTAAACCAGTTCTATAAACAAAGTACAATAAACCCCAGGAGTCCATCCCTGATTATGTGAATTAGTGATGTGTGAGATGGAATATTTGAGGTGGTAATGTGAAGGGTAACCCTTTGATAAAAGCCAAGATCACTCACAAGGAGCTTCCAGTGATTTAATAGATAGTAAAATCTCACTATGGAATTCTAATGCAGTGAGGCACACTATATAGTGATTTTACTATATGTTGTCAATGATATTTATAGTGGAGTTATTTATTCATGGGCCATACTCAAACACCATCCCCTGTGTATATAGTTTTAATCTACTTTTAAAGTAAAACTTGGAAACACCATGTTGGAGATTATTTTGGTAAAGGATGCTGAGTATTGGCATACAGATTCTGCTCAACACTGCCTGAGGAATGTGAGTGCTGAAATTCAGCCTCTTTGCTCAGACATGCACCCTGACACGAGGCTACCAACACTAAAAAGAGCTTTTCTCTTTTTTTTCTTCTTTCTTTCTTTCTTTCTTTCTTTCTTTCTTTCTTTCTTTCTTTCTTTCTTTCTTTCTTTCTTTTTTTATAATACTCACAAAAGCCATATGAGCTAAGGCTGGGCTGATTAATTTTTCCCATCAACAACATGGTATCACAGTCTCCTTGTATTGCTAGTCAAGTATTAAAAGCCAGTAGTTTAGAGAAAAGATGTCTGGGCTAAAGCTAGGGTATCAAAACTATGTCATTGTAAATTAATTAGCATCCTCAGGAATAATTTTGTCATCTGAAAAATGTCAGTTCTCCCAACCTTCTAGACCACATTCCTAAGTCACTGCTATGTAAACTTCTTTCTGTCTTTGGCTATCATGAATAATGTTGTTAAGGACACTTCGTAAATGTTTTCTGGTGGATGTATGTTTTCATTTCTCCTAAAAATATATCTAGGAGTGGAATTGTTGGATCATATCGTAACTCTAAGTTGAAATTTTTCAGTAATGGAAATTTTCCAAAGTGGCTGCACCATTTTAACATTCCCATTAGCAGCATATGAGGGTTTCAACTCTTCCACCATCTTGTTAACACTTGTTATTATCTGAGTTTTTGATTATAGTCATCCTAATAGGTGTGAAGTAGTATGTTATTGTGGTTTTAATTTTCATTTTCCTGATGGCTAATAATGTTGAGGACCTTTTCATGTACTTATTCACCATTTATATGCCTTTTCTGGAGAAATACTATTAAGATCCCTTGCTCATTGTTTAACCGGGTTATTTTTCTTTCTATTATTGAGTTCTAAGAATTCTTATTCTAGATAAAAAACTCTTGTGAAATAAATGATTCTCTCCCATTTTGTGGGTTGACTTTATTCTTTGTGGAGCTAATTTCTTCTTTTTTAGATTAAGAAAATATTAGGATAATTTTAGCAAATGGAAAGTTCAGAGGTGTTTTCTTTCTGATATTTGTGGAAAAGTATTAGAATATATTGCATAGGAGGAAATATAACCAGATACAAAAAAATAGTGAGATGAGGGAATATGCTAATTTTTTTGAATAAGCATGTTATGTAAAAAAGTAGATGGAGGAAATACTTAAGAAATATCGTACATGGGCCTTGTGACTATTATTGAAATTTGCCAATTAGATAAATTATGTTAATTGAACTAGAGTGAGCAAATCTTTTACAGTTACATAACTAAGGATAATGTACGTGGTTGAAAGAACCATTGTATGCCTAAAATTGTTTGAAATATTGATAAAAATATTAAATAGCATTGTTTCAATCTTAATAAATATTTGTTGTTCTAATTGTGTTTTTGTCAAATAAAACTGCTGATACTCCACAATTCTCACATTAAAATAATTAGGGAGTTTCTCTTATTTCAAACTGGAAATCACCTCTGTTGAAATGATTTCATTATTTCTATTTACGAAAGCAGCAATCCATTTATTTTTGTTCCTCAGATGAATTTTAAATACTGCATTTTGTTACAACATATCTCTCTTTTTAAAAGAGCTTATGAGTCAAAAATTAATAATATATACAATTGCCTTTATGTTTCCTATTATCCTTTATTTTAAGTAGTTCTTCTTGATCATTTGTAGCTCTTCATTTTGAAATATCTTTTTAGCCCATTCTTTTCACATGTTTTTCCACTGGCATTTTAATTTACTTTAAGGTTTTTGTATGGTAAATACAGTCACTATATACATTCAGCAAAGCACAACATGGACCATCTTAGAATAAAAGAATGGGCTAAGGTGCATTACTGCATTATTTATAAAATGTTTAAAAGTCAGAAAGTCTAGTTTGAAATTGTATAAAGTACTTGCACTGATTTTAAAAATGCTAACCCATACAATAGGACAACAGACAAAGAATATGACCAGCCCATTCACAAAAGAGATTTAAAATATCCAATATAGGTATGTGAAGAATGTCAACGTCACCAGTAAATAGAAAATTACACATTAAACAATAAAATATATGTTCAAATGTCAAGTTAAGGAAATGAAAAGAAATGAAAATTCTTACTTCAGAGAGGAAGAGAAAATGTAACTCTCTTACCATGATGGTGGACTTTTTAATCCTGGTTGTCATGTTACAGAGCAATAGGACAGCATCTAGTAAAATTGATAATGCAAATGAGTCTTCATTTTCACTGTAAGGTACATGCAATTGAACATTTAAAAAAATTCAAAAGAAGTTATGTAAAACTGTTAATTAGTATTGCTATTGATGAAAATTTGAAGCAAACTGAATATCAGTATAGGAATTAATGCTATGTAACAGTTAAAATTAATGAATAAATTATACTTCTTTATATGTATCGACCATGGATGAGTAGTAAAAAAAAAAAAATTAAGAGCCAAATGAAAGGTTTATCAATGGCATATTGCCTCAACTCCGATATTAACACAAAATAGTTATATGTTTTAAGCTTGCATATATATAAATCTAATAGAATTCACTGTAAAGATATACATTGAGGGGTGCCTGGGTGGCACAGCGGTTAAGTGTCTGCCTTCGGCTCAGGGTGTGATCCCGGCGTTCTGGGATCGAGCCCCACATCAGGCTCCTCCGCTATGAGCCTGCTTCTTCCTCTCCCACTCCCCCTGCTTGTGTTCCCTCTCTCACTGGCTGTCTCTATCTCTGTCGAATAAATAAATAAAATCTTTAAAAAAAAAGATATACATTGAACTTATAACAATGTGAATTGTGCTTGCACAGGAATGGAAGGGGTATGAAAAAGTAATAGAATATGGTGAGCTTCTTTAAGAAAAACAATGCCTTCTATTTCTCACACTAGTAATCTATTAAATGAATGTAAAAGATCCTCATGTAAATTCATGCATAATGATATTAATTGCATCACTTTTTTATAATGTGTAATAGTAGGGGCACCTCAGTGGCTCAGGTGGCTACGTGACCAACTCTTAATTTCGGCTGAGGTAATGATCTCAATGGTTGTGAGATCAAGTCCCCGTGATGGACTCTGTGCTCAGTGTGGAGTCTGCTTGTCCCTCTTCCTCTGCTCCTCCCCCTGTGTGCCCATGAGCTCTCTAACTCTCAAATAAACAAATAAATAAAATATTTAAAATATAATAATAAAATGTGAAATTGTAAATACAACATAGCATACAATGAATGAAAATTAGGGTAGTAAATTCTGGTATATCCATGTTATGCAATCATACACAGCCATGAGTATTATATTAAATGAACATCTAGTGTTTTAGAAATTGCTCACAACATTGTGCTGCATTAAAGAGTATGCTGTAAGTTTCAATGTCATGATTCTAAATATGAAAAAAATTGGTATGAAAACATAAACAAATACATATACAGACAAACAGTGTGTAATCCTACAAATATATCAATCACTAAATTTGGAAAGGACAGAGATGCTTCTGAGAGCCTTTTTTCAAATAAGAATTATTTCTCAAAGCCTAGAGGCAAACATTTTTAGGTCTTATCTGAATTGTGACCTTACTGAAACACATTAAAATTTACATTATAGAATGTATTATAATGGGGCTTGGTATCAGAAGGATAGTTTTATATTCAACTCCAACATTATTATTGTATTTTTAACTTTGTATTGAGGTAATTTTAGAATATTGAAAAAGGACATGTTTGCCCAAGAACTGAAATTTAGAACTGTTTACAGCTGAACAATTATGCATTCTGTTGAACTACATTAGCCCTACTCTGCCTCCGCTACACTTAATGCACTGAATAGGAATGTGGATAAAATAATAAAAGGTTTCTTAAAGTCTTTTCAGACACCCTCTGCTATGTAATTCAAGTGGACAATGGTAATAATCTTTTACATTTTGAAGTACAATTAATTAAGGAGAAGTCAGAGATCTGGGAGATATAGCATATTAGTAAGGATTTTAAAATATTCAGTCAATATGTGAATGAATCCATAATGTATGAATTAATAGGTCGATAAACATTTGAACAGGGTGTACTAAGATTTTCTCTATACTTCTAATGCATGTTTGTGTACTCCTTAATTGCCAATATTATATATAATATCTTCTAAGTTTCTAAATAACATGTAATCCATTAAAAACTTGAATATTGTTCTAAAAGACATTAAATACAAGCACGTCTTTATTAAGTATTACAGTAAATAAAACTTTTAACAAGAGGATTGGCCTAAGTCCTCTTTAAGCATTGCATGATGGAGCAAAAGGGTTTGGACTATAAAAATGGTTTCAAAATCTCTCATAATCTTACATGTATCTTGGATCCTAGCTTTCCTCTTCAAAGAATGCTAAGCAAAATGAGGAAGGATTTGAAATAAAGATTCAAGATTCTTAAAGTAGAAATTCTTAGGTATCTTTTCAGCCCTTGAAACATGATTGATTGAATGAACGACTGATGGATTGATTGAAGGATAATCTCCCAGCACTGGATGACCTCAGTCAGTGTGGTACCCATGCCCAATTCCACATGACTAGTTAGTGATAAACACCTTACATAAGCCATAGGTTCTTTCCCACAGGATGTTGGAATTGTTACAGGAGTTGTTCAGGCTCTGCTCGTGGTCAAATTTGTAACCTATAAATTGAAGGTCCTCAGTGAAATGTGTTCTGTCATGAGACCAAGGAACAGAGAAAGCCTGGCTTTGACATGGAAGAATGCGGTACAGAAAGTAAGCAACAGGAGAGACTAAGTCAATTATGAAGTTCTACTAATGTCAGGGTTCTGTCCACTTCTGAGAAAACAATCACTATATTTTAGCTGTAAGGTTTCAATAAACAACATTGTGTCCTTATCTTAAATTTTGCTTTTGAACATAAGGTTGCTCGACTTATTTCAGTTAGTTGCAACTGCAGTCTAATGGATTCAAGTTCTAAAAATGAACAACTGTTAAATCAACAATTTTAAGGAAACTGGTCTCTCAATGCTTCTGAAATGCCACCCTCAAAACACAGTGAGACAAGATAATAAGCATGCAGTTTTCTCTATAAAAAGTCAAAGAAAACCATTGGTTAGGATTCGAACACAAGCTTGTTAAACGTTAAAACACAGAATATTCCATTTATCTTTATTTCATCTCTCTGCTAAAACAGTTCTAGATCTTCAGTTCTTAACAAGGTTATTATAATTAGCTAAGATAAGAATGTTCCCTCTCAGAGATCCAGGCTGTTTTCTTTCTTGCTTTCTTTATATCCTTTTTTGATTCTCAGTGATTAATAACAGTGTCACTAAGTCCCATAGATGTAGACTGGCAACATTAACCAAAGGATTCCTATGAAATTGTCTAAATCAGCCCATGTAATAAATCATGCCTATTGCTTAGGCCAGAGTAAAATTTCTCTGCTTACACAAGAAGGGTTCTTTTGCAGAGAGAAAGTAAAACTCAAAGAAAGTCTGAATTCTACCCTTAGAAGTGACTGAGATTTTTCTGCTTGTTATTAATGGATATATACCCCCCTTTTAAATACAAATATCTTAACTGTCATAAAAAATAAATTGCTGTTTAGTTTTCAGCAAGGTACTTAAAAGTACAGAATTACAGAATATTACAACTAGAAATAATGTAGGTATAAATTCATCATCTCCTTTCACTGATTAATATAGAAAACTACTTCTGCAAGGTAACATAGACAACTTAATCATATAGTTAGGGCTTGAATCCAGTTCTGGTAACTCTTTGTATAACTGTTTCATTTTTAAAACATATAAACTTCCAATTATAAATAATAATTTATTACTAAATGAACAATTCAGTAATTTAATATTCTTCTTAGTTCATTTTTTAAAGGATTTTATTTATTTGAGAGAGAGAGAGAGAGAGCACGAGTGTGGGGAGAGGGAGAGAGAGAAGCAGACTTCCTGCTGAGCAGGGAGCCTGACACAGGGCTCAATCCCAGGACCCTGAGATCACGACCTAAGCCAAAGGCAGACACTTAATCAACTGAGCACCCAGGCACCACTTTCTTAGTTCATTTTTGAAGACCATAATGGTCTAGGTCCTGAGATTGTTTCTGAGGTTACTATGAAGAATAAATATGGTCACAGTCCTCAAGGACACAGGGATAGACAGAGAGACTGGATCCACAAATGTAAATATCCATTACATAGAATGATATGTAATATAATAGCGAGATTGATAATGTAAGAGAGAAATATACAAGATGACCTGGAACTACAGAAGAAAACTATAGGTAGAAGTAATATTTGTCGAAGAAGTAATATTTGACTGAGTTGTAAAGTATATGTTTGGGTTTGCAAAGCAGAGAAGGAAAAGAGTATTTCTTATTATTGGAGCTGTGAACCTGAAATTATCTCAAGTATTTTATACTCTATCTATCTATCTATCTATCTATCTATCTATCTATCTATCATCTATCTATCTATCTATCTATCTATCTATCTATCTATCTATCTATCATCCATCTCTCTCTCCCTCCCTACCACCTAACAATAAAATTATATGGAAAGTTATTGGTCCATTTAAAATATAGAACGGAAGGGGAAAGACCCAGAAAAATTAGTATTTGCAACAATTGTACAGTCAGTCAATGGAAGAACCATGATTCAAATCTATGACTGCCTGATTCCAAATTCACTCTTGGAAATATTGCATATATAAATACATGCACATACATGCACAGAATCACACTACTTGAGGAACAAAGCAGCAAAGAAAGTAAAAGAAGACAATTTTGCAAGTTGATTCTTTTCCCGCAGATAGTCAAATTACGAAAATGTATTATTTTCATAAGTTTTTCCTAAGATATTCTTGTTTTCTCAGATTTATGCTCCATGTAACAAGTCAAAATATACAAAAGTGAATAGAGTTAAAAATAAAAGTTAATGTGTCAAATAAATTTCTATTTGCTTCATTTATATGTAGATGGTACTGTACATGAAACAGAGTGATAATCTATCCAGGGATGTGTTATGATCTATTTTTATCTAAGAATTAAGCCCTAGTAATTTAGCACTGATCCCTGCAAAAGTTTGTATGGACTTTTGTCCCCCCTAAACTATAATGCTCTCAGATGATGTCAATATTTAGTACAAAAAGTTTATGTATTCAACTAGTTCTCAGATTTCTTTTTTATTTTTTTCAGATTTCTGTTACAAAAAAGGATTTAAAATTACATTTAAAATTTTAACAATACAAAATTAGCAAATCTGAGTCCAGTCTCTCTTCTGATAAAAAAAAAGATTTCTCTCTCACCACTCTCAAATTCCTCCAATCTGTGGTATCTATTGATGTGTAAATTTAATCTAGACATTTAAACAGTCCAGTTAAAAACATGAAAATGTTTCCTTATGATTGGCTTCCTATAAAAAATAAACTGCTTTTAATACTTACAACTATTTTAATTATGGGTTGGGCTTTGGGGATGAAAAACAATAACAGTGAAATGGGTGCTGTACTACATAAATGTTATATACGTAATTGTGTACATCTCATTAGAATTAAAAAGTATAGAACAATTTTATGGCCCTAGATTTCCTGGAATTAAAGTTTTCATCATCTCCTTGACCAGCTGGATGGAAGAATACTAATAAAACAATATGCTAAGTGAAATAAGTCAGACAAGGGAGATACTATACGATTTTACTCATATGTAGAATCTAAAAAAAACAAAAAATGAACAAACAAATCAATACAAAAACAAATTCGCAGATACAGAGAACAAACTGAAGGTTGCCAGAGTGTAAGGGAGTTGGGGTGAGTCCAAAATGGTTGAAGGGGGTCACTGTATGGTGAGGCATGGCAACTAGACTTTTGATAGTGATTACTCTGTAGTGTATACAGATGTCGAATTATAATGTTGTACACTTGAAACACATGTAGTGTTATATACAAATTATACCTCAACAAACAAACAAATAAACAAAAGCACTAAAAGACATGACGAGGGGCTCCTGGGTGGCTCAATCAATTAAGATGCTGCCTTTCAGCTCAGGTCATGCTCCGGAGGTCCTGGGATTAAGCCCAGTATTGGGCTCCCTGCTCAGTGGGGAGTCCGCTTCTCCCTCTGCCTGCCACTCCCCCTGCTTGTGCATTCCACCCCCCCACTCTTTCTCTGACAAACAAATAAGTAAAACCTTTAAAAAATATATAAAAGTCATGATGAAAATTTTGACATCAGCCATCCATTTGGGCAGGAGACATTAGTGATTAATTTATTTGCTGGTTTAAACAAATATTGATACCCAGCCCCATAGATGTCTAAGGAAATACTTGTAGTTCAGTGTAGGTACATGTAAGTACAAATAAGGGACAACAAATATGACAGCACTAGTAATTTGTTTTTATAGATCATACTGTCTTTGAGGTAATATAGTGTAATTTACATTATAAATGAGAGAATATATTGGATTATCCATAAGAGCATCTTCATTCTCATAGTACAGTTTATTTTTGTTTTCTTAGGGGGCATGATGTACCTGATTAATATTAGTTAATTCCCTTTAAATTGAAGAGAAAGGCCATTAATTTGCTTGACTTTTGTTGGTCTTCTTTCCCCTGCAAGAAGACATTCTCTGGAATTAGGACAAGCATTATTTTATCACATTTAAATCTCCTTTATATCCTTAGCTTCAATAAATATGATCTCCTATTTATCTCCTATTTCTATTTAAATTGTACCAGCATAAACATTATATTTTTGAATAATTTTATTTAAATAGAATTTATCTTACTTACTGAATAGCATATTAATTTTTTTTTTGCACCAAATTTACTTTCTGGTAACATTTCACTGAAATTCCAACTATCCCAGAACTTTCCCTAGGATTCACTTTTATTTAATTTTCATTGATTTTTATCTAACAGACTTGTAAGGAATAAAGAAATAAAAGGGAGGGAAAATTCACTGATAGTTATTAATTGATGTAAAATGTTCATATTACAGCTAGTCTTTGCACCATGCTCACAATATTAAAGGTATTGCCCTCATTAAAAACTAGAAAGCTTAGGCTCAATTATAAGGTGCCATACTCATATAAGAATCAATTATTCAAATTTCTTTATTGTACTGGGAATTTGAATTCTAATGGAACATAATATAAATATTATTTTTCCACGCAACTTCCTAACATTTCCTGCTGATCGTTTCCCTCTCTTTCTCCATAATTCTGTATATACACTTAAATCCATCACCTAAAGAAACTGTCTACTTGATTGAAATAAAAAGGAGCTAGCACAATCCAGTTATTTTGCCTTGAACTCAGAAATCTCTGTTGCTTCCATGCTCTGTAGGGTAAGCCTCCTCATTTTATTACTTTTTTCCTTTAATGACTGTCTACCTTTCACATTATTTGTTTCTTATGTCTGCTGACAAAAGTTGTTATGAACCTGCCAGAATCATACAATTAGGAAGTACCTCATCCTTTCTCTGTCACGTGTATTTAAAGGTCCCTTGATGATGGACATTTAAGCTATTTACAGTTTATCACTTTTACAAGGAATAGTACAATATTCACCGCTGCATGTCTACTAAGTGGTAGCATGTGTAAAGAATAAATTCTAAAATCAAAATTAAAAAGTTTTTATTTAAATTCCAGTTAGTTAACATACAGTCCAATTTTAGTTTCAGGTGTAATACTAGTTTCAGGTGATTCAACACATCCATACAACACCTGGTGCTCATCACAAATGCACTCCTTCATCCCCATCACCTATTTAACCCATCCTCCACCCACCTCCCGTCTTTCTATTAATTTACTTAGATGTCAGCAACTTTTGCACTTAAAAATACTTCAATTTATACACATAATATGTGTAAAGGAAAGCATCTGTTACTCTCTGGGCTTTCTAACTCAAGGTTTTATTTACTTTTTGTAACAATAACTTGTTAACATGAGAAAAAGAAATATAGGAGAATTTGCGGTGTAAATTTCTTATAGCTGTCCTTACCAAGACAGAAAGTTCAGCAATTCGAAAGTACAGCTTGAGCACATTCTCTCTTTAGCCAAAGAAGTATAAACACGCCTATAACTTAAAATAAAAAGACCATTTTTCCAGCTTTTCTGGCTTTGTGTAAAAGTTCAGATTAACCTGACTTTTGTTGACAATGGAAGCAGTTTATCTGCCAAGGGTGGTATGTGAAGATTAATATTTCATCTCAACTGGATTTGGATGAAAAACCTATTAGAACATTGTGGAGCCAGATCCCTTGATTATGAATCCTGGTTCCACCATTTACTATGTGGCCCTTAGAAAGTTAGTTAAACCTCTCTGTGTCTCATTTCCTCACCTACATCATAGGACCTTTGTAAAGATTAAAGGAATATGCAGAGTTCTTAGATCATTGTCTGGTATAAATATTAGCTAGTAATTTAATATGCTGTAGTACATTAAAATAATTCTAAACATTTTGCATTAAATCATAATTATATCAACAGACAGATATTTGTTGTCATATTAAGTCTGATATTTTATGACAAAAATATTAGTCATAGAAAAGAAGGCATATTTAAAATTACAAATAGATAATAAATATATATCTCCAGATTTTGAGGAATTTATAGTCTGTTAGAGGAAGCAAGTCATGTATACATTAATATGTGTGTAACAATAAAATGCCAGCACATGCTTGTGCCAGAGTTGTGACCCAGACAACTTATTCAGTGGTAGTGGAAAATCCATGCCTTCATGAGATGTGAAACTGTACTGTACTATGGAATTTGTGAATAAAGCAAATTCATAGTTGTAGATCTAAATTCTATTACTTGTCAAGTGAAAGTATGGGACTGTAAGTTATCTAGGAGTCTTTCCACTCTAAAATTCCATATGTTTTAAATCTATGAACAAGTTCTACAAGTTCAGAATAGTGAGAATGAGAATGAAGAGCAGTAATGACAGCGGTTGCGACATTAGAGACGGAACTTAAATTGATTATTCACATTCAGATTCAAGTGGGAATTATTTTCTAGAAAATTGTGCCACATAATTGTATTTATTTCTACTGTGCTTATTATTTTCATGTATTTGTCACTAAGGATGTGGTAGGTTTTAAATTAAATGGTTTAATTTTTATCTAATAGCTTTCTTTCACCATGAAATTACAATTCATAATAGCTAATTTTAATATAGTGTGCCACTGGTATAACCTCTTCAGAATTGTCACAGTGGCTTCCTTGCTTGCTGATTTTTCAAGAAATTCAATATAGTCTAAAGGTCTATAAATGGGATAAATTGAAATAGTATAAGGAACAATATACAAGAAAGATGCATTTTTGTGACAAGCAGAACTAGGACAATCAAGTGGGTCTTAGTCTTCTATTTACAATACTGGAATATCAATGTTTAATAGTGTAATGGATTATTAGTTATAGATGGTGGCTGCCCAGCATCTTTTACATAGTCTTGGTGTCCTTAATAAATTTATTATATATTATAAATTATATAATTGTTTTATATTAATCTAAAATCAATAAATTAATAAATTTATCATAAATCTTCTAATAAATAGGAGCCAGAATGTGATCTTGATTATCCCAATCAGATGAAATCTCCCCAATCCTGTAGTAGATAGAGAGCAACCTGAGGAAAGAGAATACAGACTCCAAATCTTGGTAAAAGTTCTGGAGTAGAGCAAACATCTGGCTTTAGAAGTAGCAGTGCAAGGAGTACTACCAGTGGGGTCACATATTCACCTATACTGTCAGCTCTCATAACAACCAATGAGAAGAAGCAGTGCCAGCCATGCTCCTGGCTACAAACACTCAAAATGTGATTTTGGTTTTCCTGGATATATTGTGAGCCATCAAATATCTTAAAATTAATTATGGTTCTGCTAATATCAGTATTTTGATTGGTATCATTGTTTGAAGAAATAATTTAAAAATATGTATTATGTGATTCTGCAAAATTTATTGTAATGAACACTTATTTAAAAGAATGTTTAGAGGTTTGGCTTTAGGGTAAGATGATGGCTCAAGCAGATGGGTACATCTCAACACTCAGAGAAAAATCAATAGAAGTAGCCAAAGATATAGTGATATTATAAAAACAAAATAAAAACAAAAACTAGTAGCACTGGAAATTAGAGAAGTATATTATCTATGTCTCATTAATTTCAAGATACTTATGATAGATGGTATGCATCTGGGAATGACACTGATGTCCAAGTCATAAACCCCAAATTACAGTTGATAATTAATATAGACATCTTGGATCCCTGAGAAGGAATCAGAAAATTTAAAGTAAACATTTTACCAGGAATTTTAGGTTTCAATTTTATAATTAAAAATAAAAATAGACCTTATTTATCCCATAAATGGATGGCAATAACAGTGATGTTTACTCTGCTCTGTGTAAGAATTTACTTTTTTAAAAAAATAAAGATGTTCAAATAGTGCCTTGGGGACTTCTTGTCTGTGGGTTATGAGAGAATTCAGCTTAAGCCTTGATGAAGGCTAAATTCCTGTCTGATGATATGATTCATAGCTTTTTGCTGTGAGCACAAAGCAAATCCATAGCAACAGTTCTCTAGTACCAATTTCAAAGGTTAACCCTTTAAGTATTTGAACACAAGAGAAAACAATTTCTAACTGAAACATTTAACATTCCGTTTAAAATGTTGTTAAATGAATAGTGAATTTTAGTTTGATTGTAGTTTCATATCCACTAATTTTCTTTATTTAAAAAATTATTAAAGCATAGTAGACATACGATGTCCTATATTAGTTTCAGTTATACAACATAGTCACCCAACACTTCTATACATTATGCAATGCTCACCACAATAAGTGTCATCACCATCTGTTGCCATAAAACATTATTACAATATTACTGACTATATTCCCTATGATGTACTTTTCATCTCTGTGACTTATTTATTTTATAACTGGAAGTTTGTACTTCTTAATTCCCCTTGCCTGCTTCACTCATCCCCCACCACCCCACCCCCCTTTCCTCTGGCAACCATATAGGTCCATCCGTGTCTCAAATGGCAAGATCTCAGTCATTTTTTTTAAAGATTTATTTTTTCATTTTGGAGAGAGAGTGTGAGCCAGGGGAGGGGTAGAGGGAGAGGGATAGAGAGAATCTCAAGCAGATTCCTCTCCGAGTGTGGAGCCCCATGCAGGGCTGGATCTCACAACCCATGAGATCATGACCTGAGCCTAAATCATGAGTCAGATGCTTAACCAACTGAGCCACCCAGGTACCCCCAAGATCTCATTCTTTTTTATGGCTTACTAATATTATATTGTGTGTGTGTAT
This sequence comes from Ursus arctos, assembly GCF_023065955.2. Classification (NCBI taxonomy): domain Eukaryota; kingdom Metazoa; phylum Chordata; class Mammalia; order Carnivora; family Ursidae; genus Ursus; species Ursus arctos. The sequence goes on from NW_026622852.1 coordinate 32,496,116, forward strand.
TATCTATCTATCTCTGTATCTGTATCTATATCGGTATCTATACCTATATATCTATGTATCTTTCATGGATAGTTAGGTTGCTTCCAGTAGTCTTTAAAGAACAAAAAGTATGACTCACCATTTGTAAATCAGGATTCAGAGACTAGAGATACTCTGAAAGATATACAGAACCAAAAAGCTACAAGCCATAGATAAAAATCCATATATTTCCCTTGTTGTAGATTCCAAGTACAAGGATAACAAGCACTCGTCTCTCATTCTTTGAGGAAAAAAAAGTTGAAGAATAAAGAAAGAGGAACAGACATTTCAGGCTACCCTATCTTAAAGACTTTGCAATGATTGTTCCCACTGGTCACAATGTGCTTCCTCCAGATTCTTGCATGCCTTAGTTGGCTATCTCCTTTAAACATTACCTTCTTGGTGAAGTCTGCTCCGATCATCCTGCGTAAGATTTTAAGTTCCCCACACCTCCGATCCCTCTTATCCTTCTCTATTTTATTTCTACAGCACTTATAAAATACACAATTTATTTACAAATTATATAATTATCATATAATTTATCCATTTATTATGTATGTGTCAAAAAAGAAGAGGTTTTTTTTTTTATCTGTTTTGTATCCAAAGTGCTGAGTATAGTTTCTGACATATAGCAGAGCTATTTTTTAAATATATGACTGATATAAAAAGATATGCACGGAATGCTGTTAAATGACACACGTATGTACAGAAAAAATTGTGCATTTTAACATGAATTGCCATTATTAGTAAGTTAAAAATGTATATGTAAATTATGTGTGGATAAATACACTAAGATACTAACAGTGTTAATCTTGGTGTGCTCAAATCATAGATGACATATATTTATTTGCTTGGTTGGTTTTTTACTTTGTTACTTTATTTCTTTTTTTCCTAAATGAATATTGATTACTTCCTTAAAGACAGAAATGGGAGGAAAGAAGGAAGGACAGAAAGAAGGGAGAGACAGGAAGACTAAAGGGCTAGTATATATCTCATGATTCTCCCCTAAAATTAACAAAAAGACTAAGAGAAAGTAAAAATCTGGGGAAAATGCATGAGTTCTAGAAGAAATTCATCAAGAAATCCACTTATATGAATGCAGTTTTGTTCTGTAAATACTCTGCAAAAATGAGTTTATCTGCATTTACCAGTATAGTGTTCATATCAGCTTGCATTTTTCTAGGCTCTGCTCACAAAATGCACAAAATTCATTCTAGTCTCTTCAAGTGATTTACACAAATTTAGATAGATAGATATAGAAAGGTAGATAGATAGTCTTGAATGTAACTAAAGTCTGTTTTAATGGGATATTATAATCATCTGTTAAAGACATAACCTCTGGATAGACTAACAATGAAATGTTAATGAGTACTCTGCATTTGTATTTACTCATACTGTAATTCCATTTGTCATCACACTGTTTATTTCCCTCACTCTTTAGAATGAAGAGTCACCGATTCTATTCCTAAGGTTTGGTTGAAATTGATTCAAACATTAGCATTTAAGCCCCTTCAATCAAAATGCAACAGAGTCATGAAAATATAGAAGACTAAAGCACAGATTGCACAAATATATATCCCTCAAAAGTAAGTGCATTAATATTTTAAATTAATTCCTATCAGCATTGTTAGTTATGAGAGGACAATATAAGTAGTTATTATCTTTGAAAAATTTTTAACGTAGGTAAACCCATAGATATGATTTTATAATCAACAAAGTTTCCATCAAATTGCAAGAACATTTTAAATTACCTAATTTTCTAATTCAGAATTATAAAGACATTTTGTATTAATCTACCCCCTTTTGTTGTAACAATGTCTTTATTTTTATCGTTATCATTTGGATTAATAGATAGTTATTTCACTTGTTTGCAATGACCTTATTATCTTCCTTTAAATCTGTCTTTCCTATTTTTGCTGGAATTATCTTCCTAAAGACATCTGAATGTTGCAGTCTCCTGCTTAAAATGCTTTTTCGTAACCCTCAATTTAAAAAATAATTCTTTCATATAACTTTTCTATGCTAAATCAGTTTTACACACTTATGTACAGAATATTCTTGCAGCAGCTGGATATATACAGCTACAGTTTTACAGTCCAGTATAGTTGTGGCTTTGAATTAAGAAGGAAAAGGGAATTCCTATCAATGGGTAGACTATTGGACTAAGGAAGAGGTGTAGTAGTCTCCTGATAGTGCCTCCGTTCAGCTAATTTCTCTGACTGTTGCCCCAGAGATCACCTTTTACTCTGGACTTGTTTACTCTGATACTGTAGTTTTGCCATTTTTGCAATTTACTCTAGCATAAATTGGGTTTCGGTCTTTCAGTACTTTTGATAATCTGAGCCATATGCTTTCTAACTTTGAGAAATAATTCTAATTTCTGGTCTGCTTATATGGTATTTTCACATTTTGAGCTATGATGGATTTATTTGTAAAAATATGTATTTTGGTTACTTTTGATTTGGGGTCTAAGAGAAGGTGGGCATATACCTACAGTCTAATTTTAGCTCTAAATATATTAAACCAAGTTCAAAGATAATATCTACTTTAAAATATACTCTTTTGCACATACTTTTCCAGTCTTTCTGTTTTTGGATGAAATATGTTCTGCTTCTTTTAGACTCCAGCTTATCTACACTTATTCTGGAAAGTCTTATGAGTCCTTGAAGTGTGGGTTAGGGGCTCAATCCTTGTTCTTACAGAATTTTCTACATTCAACATTATTATAATATCTGCCATAATCTATTCTAATTGCCTTTTTACTGTTTTTTCCCTACCATCAGATTTTAAGTTCCTTTGGAGAAATAAATAGTTCACATTCATCATAGTACATTGATATTCGATATGCGTTGAATGAATCAGAGCAATAAATTATCACACTGATAAACCGAGAAATTTAAAAATTTTTTGTTCAAATAAAATTATCCAGCTGTGGCAGCCATGGAAACGCAACACTTGGATATCCCTTCAAGAAAGAACTTCTTGATTAACTGAAAGAAGTAGAATTAGCTGATTGCCCTCCATTTCAGCATCTTTAGGATAAGTTTCAGTTTCTGAGCCTAAAATAACTTCTCATGGGCAGCCTTCAGTCAATGACTGAACCATGGTGTGCAGATTAGGGCAATACAGGATTCCACTAATGGGCCATCTTTGACTCAGAACTGTCTACTGGGTTATCTGATACACTTTCAGATCTGGACCATTCAAAAACTCTGACTAGTCCTTACCCATCTCCTTTTGCTTTCACAGGTGTCCTGAGAGTGGGTGGAAGGTTTACCCGGCCCAATTCAACTCCCTCCCTCTTTATCTCTCACTAGAATTTTTCCCCAGTGAATTGCTTATATTACTAACTCCTGCCCAGCATCTGTCTCCTGAAAGACTGACTGAAACACTACTGATGTAAAAGAAAATTTTAAAATCTGAAATCACATAAGAACATGAAAGGTTTTGAAGTTTGAAATGAATTTGAATGTCTGCTCAGTTTTGAATTGATAACCATATTTCACTTAGCACTCCTTAGTAAGGCTTTTGCTTAAAGCTCTGTATGTTTAGAATTAAATCTTGTTTATTTTCTTCAGTATAGGTTTTTCTAATAAATAGATGTAACAGTTAACCCACTTTTTAAATTAATTTTATCAAAGATACATTTTTATTATCTTATCATGGATATATTATTTTGTTGTTATGGCTCTAAATTAATCTTATAGCTTTTTCTCTGAAATATGTGCAGTGTCACATTAATATGTATATATTAATTTCTCAGCAACATCACCAATTGCTTTATTATCATAGCTGTAATTCTTATGTTCACAATCTGCAGAGGATTTCACTACACAGGTCAAAACTTAGTCTCTAACTGCACGCTCTATAATTGGATCCATTCTTATTGCAAACTCAAAAAGTGAGAGTTCTAAAGAACAATTCACTTCACCTTGTAAGAAACAGTGATTCTGGAGACAAAACCAAAACAAATCAAAAAAGCTATTACTGAGGTATTGCTCATTGTACTATTGTCAATGGTAATTTTAAGACATAATATCTGCTCCTTTCCTCTTCCTTCTCCCTTCTAGTTTCCTTCTATTGAGAAATTTAGACTGAGTGGGAAGTCTACAGTGGGGACTTAGTGGGAGCCATGGTGGCCTAGAATGGAATATCAGAGACTAAGCAAGATGAGAAAGATATCCATGTGGTAGGGAGTAGGACTAGGTTGTGATGCTAACCTGATGCAGGAAGTCGAAACCTGATTCTGGAAAGATGGCATCCATGTAGGCGAAAGCCCAGGCAAGAAGGTAAAGGACAAAGAAGCCAGCTTAAAGCTGATCACATTGGCCACTCTAAGTATCAAATACATAATAATGATAAAATTTTATATTCTTTGAATAAAATAGGAGTGCAGGAGTCCATACTGATGTAAAAGAATAAATGAATCATTCGAAAGTTTGATGAAGTATAGAATCTTTATATAGTAAAAAAGTATTTTTCTACAAAATAATCATTAATCCCAAAATAAAATCAAAGTACCTTTACAGTGGAGAATCTTGTGAGATCCTATCTTAATCAAGAGGGCTATGTAAAGGACAAATCAAAATCACACACCATCGGATAGGAGGTGATGAGAAGAATACACCATTACCTCTGTGATATTCTTGCCAAAGGGATAAAACTTGAACATGATCATGAGGAAATATCAGGCATACTAACTTTGAGTAACATTTTTTAAACCATATTGCCTGTAATCTTCAAAAGTTTCACACTTATGAAAGCCTAATAAAGATGGACAGATTCTTCCAGATCAAAGAAGACTAAAGGGATCCTGAAACCAATGTAATACCAGACTATGGCCTGGATATTTTGCCACAAAGACATGGGGACTACTAGAGATAATCTGAATGGGATCGAAAAAGAGATAGTTGTAATGTCTTAATGTTATTTTCCAAAATGTTATTTCGATGGTTATGATGTGACTGCCTAGGAGAATGTCTTTGTAGGAACCACACTCAAGTACTAGATGGTGATGGGCATGATGTTAGAAACTGTTCCAAATGGTTTATAAAAATTAAAGGTTATGATATAGTACTTGGAAATTGTCCTGCAAATTGAAGCAGTTTCAAGAAGAAGAAGAAGAAGAAGAAGAAGAAGAAGAAGAAGAAGAAGAAGAAGAAGAAAAGGAGAAAGAAGAAGAAAGAAGAAGGAGGAGGAGGAGGAGGAGGAGGAGGAGGAGGAGGAGGAGGAGGAAAAGAAGAAGAAGGAAAAAATACTGCTTTAAGATACCTGACCACATCTTCTCCAAAAAGTTTAGGGAAGTGTTAGAAGAAATAAATGAAGGTATTTATCCTGTGAGAGTTTTACAATCATTTTAATATTTAAGTAAAATACCTATAATCCCTGCCTTCTAAGATATTTAACAGAAAGAATAACATTATGAAAAATTAAAATTCTGATATTTTAAAACCATATGAACTTCAGGGTTTTTTTTTCAACTTCTTAAGGTACCATTTGCAAAGTTAATATAATAATGCTATCTTCAACTCTATCATAAAACTGTTATGAGGCTAAAAAATTAAAATGTATGAATTTAGTTTTTAAAACATTCATATAAATATCAGGCACTTTTAATAATTCACTGAGCAGAGATACATGAGAACGGATTCTCCCAGGAGACTGCACAATTAAACAAAGCTAGAAAGATGGCTCTACAAGTTAGGCTACAGAGGAAAAACTAGTCTGCTCCAACAATGGTCTTATTTTAGAGGGTTTTATTTTTACATTTAAGAATGAACTAGTGGAGAAATATAAAAAATACAGAAAATTGCTTATAGGAAGAAACGTATGCAAATAGTTTATAAAATTTTACATTCTACTTAAGAAAATGAACCAAGTTGTAATATTGACAGACCCAGATAAAACATTTTCTACATATGTACAACAATGGATTACTACCTATAATTCAAGAACCAATAGCAAATTAAAAGAGTTGAGAAGAAATTCATAGAAATGGAAAGAAATTGACTTATAAAGCCAAGAAACTATGCTTAAACTGATTACATTTACCTTGCGTTATTTTTTAAGATTTTATTTATTTATTTGAGAGAGAGAGAGAGAGAGAGATCACACAAGCTGGGGGAGGGGCAGAGGGAGAAGCAGACTGCCTGCTGAGCAGGGAGCCCAATGCAAGGCTTCATCCCAGGACCCCGAGATTATGACCTGAGCCAAAAGCAGATAATTAACCAACTGAGCCACCCAGGCACCCCTACCTGTGGGTTTTTAAGTTTAAAGCAACTAAAATGTAATATGGAGTTAATTTAAATAAAAACAATATTTATTAAAAGAATATTTGGTAGATTTAAGAAACCATAGGTAGACCTGAGAATGAGGCACAGAGATAAACCATAATGAACAATGACAAAAAGGAGACCACAGAACTGATCCCATAAAAACACCACGGTTGCATATGCTGAGTATAAACACCATGTTTGCAACACTAACATCAGTGACACTTGATAGTAGACATGCTGCTGCTCCATCAGAAATGATTTGGTGAGGTTGCTGTTTACTGTGCTTCTAATTTGTAATACATTATGTAGGGGAGTGTATGTCTAAATGGTAGTCAGTTCCATGTTTCCTTAATTCAAGGGAAGGTGGGCCTAATAACCAATCCATGTAGACTGCATGCAGCATGGAAGTGGGTTACCAAAAGGAAATAAGGAGCTGTTTCAAGAATGGTGCATAGCCAGAAAAGACAGATGTCCACCAGAAGGGATTTCAATATTTTTGATTCTTTACATATACACATGCACACATTCACATATGAAGACATGCACATAATTGAGATGCAATATAAACTGTTAATATGTGTGTGTCTGTGTGTGTGTGTGTGTAGAGGTTAAAAGAACATTCAATCATAGTGGTAAGTAAATTGATTCAAGTAAAACAACAACACAGGATATAGGGTCCTTCTATCTGTACAGCCCTCTCACCTTTCCCGACAAGCAGCACTTCCACACTCTGTCCCTAGCAGAGTGGGAAGAAACAAAGGGAATTATGCCACTCAGTTATTTTCTACTTGTGCAAAAATAAAGGAAAAATTTTGAAACTCTACAATAATTTTGAGGCAACATTTGTCTATATATATCAAAATTCTTGATAAAGCAATTAAAATTCAAGGAATTTATTTTCAGTAAATAATCAAATATGTGCAAATTATTTACATAAAAACATGTCCATCTACACCAGAATTGGTTTTGATAGGGAAAGATTAAAATAGAAAAATAAATTTTATGTGTGTTGATATAAGAATGAATGAAATACAACTATTAGTACAATGTTGCGTATGTTCATAAATGAATTGTCCCAAATATTCACAGCAAAAATTGGAAACAAGCCAAATAGACTACAAATTGTGATATATTCATATAATGAAATACTGCTCAACAATAAAAAGAAATGAGCTACTGATACATGCAGCAAACATGGATGGAAGTCTTAAGTATCATGCTGAATGAAAAAAGCTGGGTGCAAAAGAATAAATACTTTATGATTCAATTTGTATAGACTTCTAGAGTAGATAAAAGTAATCTCTAGTTATAGAAATTGGGATCAGTGCTTGCCAAACATGGGGAACAGATGAAATGGTTGGTGATAGTGATTGCTAAGTGGCAGAAGGCAGCTCTCTCTGTGGAAATGCAACTGTTTTTTATCTTGTTTGGCTGTTAGTTACACGAGTATGTATGAGTATGCATACAATCAATGGGAAGTGTCATAGATATATATATAGATAGATAGATATAGATATCTATCATATATATGATAGATATATATGAGATATATATATGTAGGTGTGTGTATGTATATATTTTATGTATTTACTTTATATATGTGTGTGTGTGTGTGTGTGTGTGTGTGTGTGTGTGTGCCTGGGTGGCTCAGTTGGTTAAGCATCTGCCTTAGGCTCAGGTCACGATCCCAGGATCCTGGGGTCAAGTCCTCCTGGGATCGAGTCCCGCACTGGGCTCCTTGCTCAGCAGTGAGCCTGCTTCTCCCTCTCCCTCTGCCTACCACTCTGCCTACTTGTGTGCACTCTCTCTCTTCCTCTCTCTCTGACAAATAAATAAAATCTTGAAATAAAACAAAACAAAAATATATATAAAATGTTAAATGCCATTGTGAACCATATCGCCTGTGAAATAAACCTCAATAAAAATAATGCTTTAGAGGTGAATTTTTAACATGGAAAATACTATTTTCTATTTCAAATACTATTAAATATAAAAAGGAAGTTGCAAAAATCTATACAATGCATACATAAAGTGTTTGGTGTGTGTGTGTATGTGTGTGTGTGTGTGTGTGTGTGTGTGTGTGTGTGATGGGTACGCTTACGTAAAGAAAAAATGCCAGAAGCACATATACTACAATGTATACTGAATTTTTAAAATGTTTATATTGAATTTATGTTGAATTTTTAAAATTGTGTGCATCCCCTTGTTTTCCACAGCAAAGAGTATTAAAATAAAAAGCACAAGTATTATTTAAGGAATTGTTTGGAAATAGAAATAAGAACACACAGAATTTTAAACAGCATATTTTTTGTAAGAAAAATAAAAGTCTTAAAGGCATTCTCAAAAATCTCAGCAGAAGATGCAATTAATTTCTCCTTTGACTACAGAATCTGGGCATTCCTCCTTTTACTTTGGGGGGCAAGGCTGTGTAATGACAATTTATCATCCTCTTTCAAACATTTGTCAATATTTACTTATCTACATTTCTATGTTAACAGGTTCCAAATATAACCTCGTAACTGGTTTAAAAAATCAAACCTCTTTCCTTAAATTCAAAGAAATGGCTCAATTAGCTATTTAATAAAATTTATCTGTTGTTAGAATCTACAAATAAACCTTAAACAAGCAAAGCTCTCTCAATTCTAGTTAGTTTTGAAGACATTGAAAGATGGAAATGTTGATTCAAAATTATTTTCATTTACACTTGCCTCATCTGATGTTTTCACAGATTTACGATGAAACCTGTTTCATACAGGAAATATTTCCTTTCAACAGAGGGCTAAATACTTAGTTCTGCTCAGCCTTCTAATATATGTTTAATCAGGTTTATATTTATAGAAAAATAGGGAGTCCAGCTGACTTGTTTTCAATTCCAAGACACTAGCCAGCTCTAAATTTTGACAAAATGGCTAGACTAAAGCTTCATTAAGGGATGGACTATGGCTACTTTATGTATTAAACATCAGAATACAGGACACTGTTTATCCAGGGCATAACAGGCTATCATTAATATGATTGGATGGATGGATGGACGAGTAGGTGGAAAAAGGGAGGGATAAGTGGCTAAATTAGAAGCAATGGAGGTGGGTTCTATCTACTTAGGTACAGAAACATCTTTACTGCAACTATTGATATAATTTTCCAAAACTCTAGTCTCTGTATTTGTCTCTCACCCCAAGCTGATCTGATATTTTATCATTTATTACATCACATTTTAGTTTACTAATTTTTTATTCCTCTTATTATGCTTTCTAATTTTTCCTTGTGTTATATTATCTCTCAATGTAAGGGGAAAACAACAATTTTATTCATATTTATATCTTGGTGACTGTAGAAATTAATAATTAAATTGCTAATTATTAAATGGATTAATAGATGCCCTATAGGTGCAGAAAATATTTTAGCCAGTGATGGCCATACCTGAGAGGAAATTTCTCCTGTATATTTGGTCACAATGGACCAAAGATGGTTAGGAGAAAAATAAATGTCCTTAGACATTATTTTGAACCCTTGACCAGTTGTAAAAATTCTGATTTGATGATGGGTCAAAGAACTTGGTAAATTATATTCCTCATTTTATAGCACTCCTCCCCACCACAATCATTAGTTTAGCATAGGGAATTTTATACTTAAATTTTCTCACCTTTCATCACCACTCCTACTCCCCACTGTTCTAGAACTGCACTATGTGTTTCATATAGGTACTTAAATATATGTGCAGTCTTGTCAAATATATAGTATATTTGTGAGATAAATGATTTAATTTATATAAAGAGAATTATACTGTAAATATCATTCCCTTTCTATTACTCAGAATTATGTGTGCATTCCTATAGGCCTTGAGAGACTGTCGGGAATATACACCTAGAAGTGGAATTACTGAACCACAGAGCAAACACACACTTAATTTCAATAAATAATGCCAGATTGCTTTCTTGAATGACTGTAACTGTTTATACTCCTGAGGTTAGAGTATGAGGTTTCTCTTTCCTGCATCCTTTACAACCTTTGGTATTTCACTCCAATGGGGTATTTTGTTATTCTGATAATGTGCTATCTCTCCTGTAACATGTGTGAAAAATAAATCCTTATTATTTAAAGTCATTGAGGGTTCTGGATTTCCCTTATCAAAGCACAGCCTTTCATGATTGATTCAATGGCCATTCAAGTTTTCATTCTGCTGAATTTAAGAGCTACATCAATTGGGTGTCCGTGAGGTTGTTAAGCTCAAGGTTTTACTTTGGCAATTTGGATACTGAAGGCACATTTGCTTGTTACCACCTCACCAGCTATATATGCCAGAGTGTGAAAAGAATGCTTGCAACACCAGCCAATTCTGAGCATATAAAATGCCCATTATTCTATGTAAACCCTACAATTATTTATAACAAATCATTATTTTGGAGTTGTTCAACTGTGCAGGCTACTGATATATGGTATGCCTTTAATTCTCCATTAAAGCATTATATAAAAATACAGCCACAGTGTTTTGTAGAAAATATTCTATTCTTGAGTATGTGATGGCCGATTCAGGTGGATGGAAAGCTTGATTTAAGCAATAGTAATCAAAGTACCTGGTCAAGGAAGTAAAATTAACTGCTATTCTTAGTGAGTTCCAGAAATAGCTGCAATCTGGTGTACTCTACCATTTGGAATTAAATCAGAGCAGTGATAACCTGTCACAATTTCAATTAATCATGACATTTAATTAAGCATAGAAATGGAAGAGATACACTCTTAAAATAATTAGGGTTTATGCTAGTAAGTGGGTTACAAACAGCAAAAAGTAAGCAAATTGCTGGCCAGAAAACACAGAAATAAGACAAATCTAGAAATACTTCTTTCTCAACTTCTGCTTTTCTGCTCTATATTTTATTCTCTACTACACGCTTTTATTTCAAAATAGAATTCCAGTGTCTTACATCTTACTCTTTGGTTGACAGTAAGGTTGTCACTGAAATTTCCTCTTTCTCAACTTTCCCATTAAACAACAGGGATAATTAATACCTATGGTATAGGTAGCTATAAAATGATACATTTGATTGTATAAGAATAAAGTCCAGGGCTCTCTGCTGATTGCAGGACACAGAAATCCAATCTGAACCACCTCAGGCAATACCAAGAAACATAAAATTTGGCAGGGGATAGATGAGCTTACACGGTTGATAAAACCATGGGAAAACACAATCAAGACTCTATAAATGTGTTTCTCATTTGTCCACATTTCTCTATGGTAATTTAATTCCCTGACCAGAGATTTCTTCATAAGGCTGTAAGCATGGCTTTACATATTCCCAGTTTTGCCACAGGGAATTAAACACTTCATTTCCCTTAGTTCCAGTTCTAAAATTCTATGACCAGGACCTTAAATAGCCTGGTGTGAATTACACAAATATCACTATGGCAAAGGTCTGGGAAGGATACTGATCATAACTGATTAAAATACATGTCTATGATTAAGAAAAAAACAATACCCACAAATAAGTATGGGCTGGGGGCAGACACAGAGGGCACAGATTACCTACTATGTGTGATTTTTCTAAATTTAAAGTTTAATGTTGATAACTCCTTAAAATTTTCTTATAAATAAGGTACAAGTCAATAACAATTGCAAACAAAAACAATGACATAATCATTGAGCTTTGAATGTTCCCCCAAGAATAAAAGAAAACAACAATAAACCTAACCAAAGATATGAAAGATCTGTGCTCTGAAAACTATAAAACACTGGTGAAAGAAATTGAAAATGACACACAGAAATGGAAAGATATTCCATGCTCATGGTTTGGAAGAACAAATATTGTTAAAATGGCTATATTACCCAAAGCAATCTACACATTTAATGCAATCCCCTTCAAAATACCAACAGCATTTTTCACAGAGCTAGAACAAACAATCCTAAAATTTGTATGGAAGCACAGAAGACCTCAAATAGCCAAAGCAATCCTGAAAAAGAAAAGCAAAGTTGGAGGCATTTCAATTCTGAATTTCAAGTTATATTAGAAAGCTGTAGTCATCAAAACAGTATGGAACTGGCACAAAAACATACACATAGATCAGTGGAACACACTAGAAATCCCAGAAATAAACCCAGAATGATATGGTCAACTAATCTTTGACAAGGCAGGAAAGAATGAATATGTAATGGAGAAAAAAAATAGTCTCTTCAACAAATGGTGCTGGGAAAACTGGACAGGTAACATACAAAAGAATGAAACCAGACCACTTTCTTACACCATACACAAACATAAATTGATGTTCTCAATTGAAAAAAATTAGGTGTTTTCTAATTAAAGATGATCATTTTATTATAACAAGAGCCTGGCTTATGAAATGAGAAGTTTATGTTACATTTTCTTTGGTGAAAGAATTATTTCTATGATAGTTTAATTCTGCATAGCTGGCTATTAAACTCTTTAGTTTATATTTTCATGAAACCTCCTCTGAGACCTGACTGTGTTACATACCTTTGAAGGAAAACAGTTACTTACTAATGAGGACATGTAATGTGGAGACAGAAAGAGGTTAAATGCTATAGTTCCTATACTATAAACCTGAAGGTATTGACCAATACATTCATACCAGAGTAATCCATGACCCAGGAGTTCTACCCCATCCACTCCTCCAATTTATAGTACAACTTCTCAGTAAAACTGATCTCAACTAGATTCAAAAGGAAAGAAAGCTGGCTGAATTAATTCATATGAATATGGAAGACCAACAATCTCTCAATTCAGAAAGATATTTCATTTGAGAAGACTTGTTATTCAAAAGAATTTCTAGCTAGTGGAATTCTTGGAATATGCCAAGAAAAATAACATTCGAGGTAATATAAGGTCAGATTTTTTTTTCCTACGGGAGAGGTATCACATGGGTCTTCACAGGGGCATCTAATTGTGACCATTATATATTTCACAACAAACTTTTTTTTTTAATTATTATAACAACAACAGAAACGGCATCAATAACTACCATTTACTGTTAGGCACTGTGCTAAGTACTTCACATGCATTATCTCATTTGATCAATAACCCCATAAAATAGATACAGGCACTCGATATGCCCATTTTATCCATGAAGAAAACAAGGCTCAGAGAGACAACTTATTCAGGATCACTCAGTTAATAGGTGATAGTGCAAATCAAGGCAGTCTGACTCCTTGGCTTTCCATATCAATCACTGCATCACACTGACTCCTGTATCTCTTGGGAACGTCCCCAAAGTGCAAAAACAAAAACCAAAAGACAAAGTCACCAAGAAAGTGATTTCAGGATATCATAAGTAGCCAAATCCAGACAGAGCAACCAAAGGGCTTTGGAGGAAATATATTAAGGTTAAGATCATAACAGCTAACAGTAATTGAGCCCTTCACATATTTTTTTCATTCAACATTCACGATAAACTCTATGAGGTAGATATTTTTATTCTTTTGTTATATATGAGGAAATTAAGTCATATGGAGATTAAGTAACTTGCTCAAGATGACACATCTAGGAAAAATATCATGAATTAAAATCAATCTGTCTGGCTCCCCAGCCGTTTCTCAGTCTGTAGTACTTAGCTGTAAGACCCAGAGAATTACATTTTACTTGCTGACTCGTTGTTAACAAACTTAAGGTAATGAATACTGAAATACATATATATATATATATATATATATATTTTTTTTTTTTTCAACATTTAATAGACTATTTTGCAACACTATTATCTTTATACCTACACAAAATAGGCCACCCAAGATAAGAAATAATGAACAATGTGATAGGAAAGGGGCATCTGAGAAAATGTGCTGATCTGACTAAGGTGAAAGCTGTTGTCACAGAAAATTACAAGATACCATTCCGGAAAGCTCTGAAGAGCAGAAGGCATGGTTAAATTAGTTATCTTCTTTATTCTACACAACAACCCTGAGGAATACAGTATTACTGTCATTTGGGGGAGATTAAATGACTCATTAAGCTAACAATTGGTAGTGGTAAAAATTTAAACACAGCTCTAACTCCGAATCCTGAGATTTTAATATCTGAAGTGCTTACCAAAAAAAGGAGTAAGTGGGTAACGAGATCACTTAGAAATTCGGTAACTTTACAAAATAAACAAGAAGAGAAAAGGAACAATGGGTAGGAAAAGTTAAAAAAAAAAAACCTTATATTATCATTACAGCACTCTTAAATTACAAAGGATTCAATCGGAGGAGTAAAAAAAGTCGTAGTTTATAAGGATTAAGTTTAATACATTTAGCGTAAGACAGCAAAACTTGAGAAAATAACAAAGCGAACAAGAAGGAAAATAACATGAATGATTTTTCAGGAAAATTTAGGAATTCTACTCTATTCAGTTTAGAAGAGGGCAATGTCCTTTAGGAGGTAGATAGAAACATCAACAAACTAGCTTTTTGTGTTTATTTTGGGACATATGTGTTCTGTGGGGAGCACTTAGCATGAATTGTACACAGTTTTTATACAAATGTGTCACTGAGTTGGGAATAGGATAGATATGTGGTAGTTAGATATGGGAGAGAGGATGGGGTATCAAATTAAGGTCCATGAAATGGTAAAATCCAACTGAAATCAACTGGAACTTAACCAGCAGCTTAAAACTTCCTGAGGGTAAATAAAGTAGCAGTGTCCTAGGTAAGAGCACTGGCTTTAGACTTGGGACTGCCCAAGTGAGAACCCTCACTCCATCATTTTTAAGCTGGATCATAGTCACCAATGTATCAAATCCCTCTCAGTCAGTTTCTTCATTTATAAAATGGGGCTGATAATAATAGCATTCATGCCATAAAGTTGATGTATATACATAGAGTAGAAGAATATATGTAAAACATTTAGCTTCATATTTGGTATGTGATAAGCAATCAGTAAATTATATATAGAGAGAGGAATCACTGGGACGAGATTTGGCTTGGCTAAGCACTCCTCATTTCCCCTGGATATTCTTCCAGGAGTGGAGTGAGAGTAGAATCTTAATTTACAAGAAGAAGCTGATTATGATCTGTGATAACGATCCTTTTGAGTCTGAAAAGGAAATGGAGAAAAGGCATCCAGGCAATTGTTCCTTTGTTAATAACACCTACTTCCAGGCATTCTGTATTCTGAGCCTCTTATGTTCTCTCTCTCTCTCTCTCATTCACACACACACACACACACACACACACACACACTTATTGTGTATTTATTTAGTTAGTTTACAGGTCAGTTATTTTTTTGTGTGTGACTGAACCCTGAAATTTATCCAGTATTTGTTCATTGAAAATACACACACACACACACACACACACACACACACACACACACAAGATGTTTACTTTTTGAAAGGCATTATACTAGATCCTGGGGAACAAAACAGAGTTTATGTGCTCCCTTGGAGCTTCTAATCTGGTGAGGGTGAGAGAAAAACTGAAAAAATAAATAATATGTGAGGTGGCTATATGATTATAAAGACAAAGTGAGGTAACAGGATAGAGAATTGTGGCACAGAGTTTGTATAGACTGGTCAGGGAAAACCTCTCAGTTATAAAGTCAGGTATGAAATTATGGAAAGCTAGGGCTGTGGTTGGTTTTTACTAATACCCACAGACTTATTTATTTATTTATTTATTTAATTTTTTTAGGGTGGGGAGTGGTAGAGGGAGAGAGAGAATGTTAAGCAGGCTCCAGGCCCAGTGTGGAGCCCGCCATGGGGCTTGATTTCACGACCTTGTGAGATCATGACCTAAGCTGTAATCAAGAGTTGGATCCCTAAAGGCCTGAGCCACCCAGGAGCCCTGCACAGAGACACTTAAAATAAAAAGTCTACTCATATGTGGAATTTAATAAATAAAATAAATGGACAAAGGAAAAAGAGATAAAAAAAACAGACTCTTGCATATGGAGAACAAGCCAGAGGGGAGTTATGTGGGGAATAGGTGAAATAGGTGATGGGGTTTAAGAGTACGTTTATCATGATGAGCACGGAGTAATATAGAGAAGTGCTGAATCACTATATTGTACACCTGAAACTAATATAACACTGTATATTAATTATACTTCAATAAATAAATAAATAAATAAATAAATTGTCTTTAAGAATGAGAAAAGAATAAGACACTCAGAATAATGCAAGAGATAAGAAACAAGACATCACTGGGAATAATGTGATAATAAACTCAGTTCTTCACATGCTAATTCCTGCTTTCAGTCCCTCACCGGGTCTAGCTATGTCTCCTGACTACTCATCATTCCATTATTTTACCCTCTGTGATTAAGCTAGCTGTTGATTAGTTGCAACCAAATGTTGCATGAATATACAATCACATTCACATAGTGAAATCGAGTTTTTAATTTGACTTGCACTCATGAAAAGCTCCTAAATTCAGGATTCAGGCTAGGAGACATAGTGGGAAAGGAATACGATTAAAAGATATTCATTATTCAGATCTTTTCTCTTTTAGTCCTTCTTCAATAAACTTGGATTGTACTTGGATCTTGTATTCTCCCTTCCCTTAGGATATTCTTTCCTCCACCAAGAGCCCTAACACACACGCGCGTGCGCACACACACACATAAGGAGGAGGAGGAGGAGGAGGAGGACGACGACGACGACGAGGAGAAGGAGGAGGTGGTGGTGGTGGTGGTGGTTACCTGGGCACTCATGCAAATGGACACCACATGGGACTGAAGCATGTCTTTCAGACATTTCCAGAAACTTCTGAATAACAAAATGACTATGAATTTTTATTAATCAAGGATGTTTTTAATAAAACGTTAAACTTTAGAAAATACAAAGTTCCTTCTTTTATTATATCCGGACAGAATGCAGATGCAATTAATAAGGTTCGGAAAGAGCCCCAGTGCAATAAATTGAAGGAGGTTACCTCCAGCTTGAAGATCATAAGGGCGGAACAGAGAGAACAAAAATAATTGCTTTGCCATCATTCTCTAGACTTGGTTACCTGAGTTTTGGTCTCTCAACTAAACCTCAGTGGGAAAATAAACTTGGGAAACTATCATTTAATATATGAGTATAATAGGATATAGACACTCAACCAGAAACCTACTTTTATGAACAAAATAGATAATAAATGTGATACCAGGTTTTGTCCTTCTTGAAATAAAAATTCTTTTCTTTCTGGCACAAAGCAAGACTTCTATCATTGTTATCATCCTTAGCATCATCTTCATCCTCCTCCTCCTATTTGGTATGTGTTAGCTAAGGATAAGATTTTAAGAAGTAGGGGCGCCTGGGTGGCACAGCGGTTAAGCATCTGCCTTAGGCTCAGGGTGTGATCCCGGCGTTATGGGATCGAGCCCCACATCAGGCTCTTCTGCTATGAGCCTGCTTCTTCCTCTCCCACTCCCCCTGCTTGTGTTCCCTCTCTCGCTGGCTGTCTCTCTCTCTGTCAAATAAATAAATAAAATCTTTAAAAAAAAAAGATTTTAAGAAGTAGTAATAACTACAGAGAAAAAGTTTTCAGGAAACATACGAGTTAAAGAGATGAAATTCCAATTGAGTGCAATTTTCCTATAAAGCTCTGAAAGTGAAACACGAGAAATTTATTGTGCTTATTAACACCATGGATTGCTGAATTTAATAAGACTTTGACCCCATAAAAATAATAAAACTACTTCACACTTTATAGAATTTAGTAATTTTACTTAACACTTCTACATACCTATTTTTCATTAAATATATGAACAATGTTACTAGGGTTATTGTTAATATTAGAAGTTCAACCTTATTGGGAATATTGTCTAAAGATAGTGATAATTTAATAATTATTATAATGACAACTTTCTCTTTTTGAGCTCATATGTGTCAAGCACAGTTTTAGTTTATCCATTTTAAATTATTTACTCCTTACAAAATCTATAAAGCCAGTACGGTTCTTTTTTCCTCTCCATTTTAGAGATGAGAAAGCTGAGGCAAAGATCTACTGAGTTACTTGCCCAATGTCACAACACAGTGGAGAACCTTAGATTTTCAAAGCCGGGCAATCTGGCTCTATAGTACCTGCTACAGGGATGTAATGTGAATACCAAAGATCGAGAGTGGAAAAGGCAGAAGAAGCTGCAGTAAAGTAATTTAAATGTTATGTAACTCCAGTTTAACTAAAACACTAAATCTCTTGGTACACTTAGGTTGTATTCTCATTCCACTCCCTGAATAATGGCTTCATAATGTCCTTCTGGTGGGGATGACATAGGCAATGACGAGCTTTTCTGAATAAGTAAATAGTTTACTTTAAGATAGATAACAGTTTTGATAGATTCAAGTACAGGTTCAGAAACGTATTAGCTTTTTCTCTTGTATTCTCTTAAACCTCTTTGAGCCTCAACAGTAAGAGTGAAATGATGATGATAATATCTACATTTGGGGCTGCTGTGAATCTTAGATAAGGTGCGTGGACTCCAGGGTGGCTAGTACATAGTGATTATTCAGTAGAAATAAGACACTTGCCCTTAACCCTTAGTCAAATTTCATTTATTAAAAAGTAGGTTCCTAGAAAAACTTAAGAATAAACTTAATGAGGTAAAATTCTTATAAATGGTAAGCAAAATTGTAAAATCCTATGAACTGAAAAGCAGAATTCTTCTTCTTCTTTTTTTTTTATTCGACAGAGATAGAGACAGCCAATGAGAGAGGGAACACAAGCAGGGGGAGTGGGAGAGGAAGAAGCAGGCTCCCAGCAGAGGAGCCTGATGTGGGGCTCGATCCCATAACGCCGGGACCACGCCCTGAGCTGAAGGCAGATGCTTAACTGCTGTGCCACCCAGGCACCCCTCAGAATTATTATTCTTAACATAGGAAGACTTGTGAAGTTCAATACATTGTGGTGCTAATATGCACTGTATGTTCTGGCACTTTACTTTCAGAGACTGATCACTAGGAAATCACAATTGTTTGGGATACTTTCTTTTTTTTACTCATATGTTACCTGAAAACATTTGCTTCTCTTTAGGCAATGCTGTTAATTTCTGACACTGTTGTCTACAAAGGTTGTTAAGCTAACAACCTTTTTTTTTTTTTTTTGCCAAATTTTCTGAGCGATATCTCTTCTCTCTTCCTCTATTTTCTAGTTATCCTTTTATACCATTGTCTATAGTTTAGACTATGACAGGGATATTCCTGGAATATTGCTAAGTATTTATAAGCTCTTCTAAATTTACATGAGGTTCAAAAATCTTTTGACAAGTGGACTGAGAAATACATTAGCTAGAAACACAGAATATTGGATCTAGAACAAAATTTAGACATACATTAAGTCTACTTTCCCTATTTATTGTTTATTAAAATGATGGAAACAGTCTGGCATAATGACGTATCTGCATGTCAAATCCCAGCCCTACCATCTTTGGCTGTATGAGCCTGGGACAGTGACCTAACTACTCTTAAGCTTCATTTTCCTCAATGTCAAAAAAATACTAAAAAGTATATTCAGCATAGGGTTGTTGTAAGGATTAAAAGGTACCTGACACATATCAACTAATAGGCAAAATTTATCTAATATTGTTCTTTTCATTAAATATAGTATATATTATTTATCTGGAATTACAAAACAGTTTAACATGCATCTCACATATGACAATCCAGTTATCTGATAGAGAAGACAACATAAGTCTCATCTTAAAGGTAAATCATGTGTTAGTAAGTAATGAGGCTGGGACTGGAACTAGAAAATTTCACCCCTTCTAATCCTTTTTGTACTTTAAGTATTCAGTCATTCATCTTTTGACTTAGCTCCCTCACAAAGTAGCACATTCTGCAGATATTTAAACAACTCATTTAAGACAAGTTTCTTCCTTATCTTTGAAGCCAAATGCTCATGACTATTTCTTTCATTTGCCTTTTTAGTGTCTTTGAAAGAATTTCTTTTAAGTCAAAGGTTGGTGCAAAGACAACAGTTAAGGTTGACTAAGCCATTTTATATATTTCTATTAACTTATTCAAGATCCTGGAGATGCTTGCAAAATATTTTGAAAAAAGAATCATTTGAAGCAAATGATTAAGAAAAAAAATAATTACAATGGAATTAATCCAGGCAATGAACATTTAGTAAGGACCTATATGAATATTTTTGCTAAGCAATACATTTATTGGAACCCAAGTTTAATTTGTTGAAAGCATCATGAAGTCAATAAAGCAATTTCTCTAACCAAATCCTTATGAATGGTGTAACTTTAGACTCTTTTACTATAAATGCTCTTCTAAAATATTTCCATTGGTAGTGTCAGTTACACTTAAAAATAGGATTTTAAGTATCCATGGTGAATGCAATTCTGGCCAGGCCATGTTTTCAGGTAACTCTGAAGCAGGAAAGCACAAGACATTTTTCAGTAGAGTTCATTTTCATGAGACTGCATACATCTTTGCTGACCAAACAGGTTCTAGTAATTTGTGCTTGCAAGGCTTTTTTATGTCTTCACATACTGCGTCACTATATAGCTGAGAAAATGCTTTTCTGTATGAAAAGTAGTCTACATCTTATTCTCAGTTACACATACATCTATGAGAACACTGAATATCCAGTACTTAGACACATCCTACATTTCATGTTTCAGTTCACAAGAAATCAAATATTGATAATTTCCAGGGCAACTAAGGGAATTTTTATACAGCACAACTGTAGTTACATTAGATAACCACCCATTTGTGAACATCCAAGAGCTCACATTTCAAAACAGCATATATTTATTGTTATATAAAGAAAGTTAAGACCTGACACACAGTGGATAAAGTAAAAGACAATGTTAAAAATCAAAATGCTAAAAAGAAACGATTAATTATGAATGGAAAGATGCTATTTTCCCCTAATATTCCTTAAGTTTAACTGATATGCCAACATTATTATGAAAAGTACTTATGAATATAATAAAATTTGTATCATCACTAGTAACATGTAAAAAATGGTCTCTCCAAGTATGTCAAAAATAATGTGTCACTGTGACTGACATAAGTAGAGTTGTAGGGGAGTCCAAGGTAATGAACTGTATGTGTGTATGTGTATGTGTGTGTGTACTGTTTAATATATAAGCATATATTAATTGCTTATTATAAATGTATGCATTATATTTACCATTGACATGTTTATTAATTTACATACAATTGTATGTAATCTAAATAATGCAAAGATAGAACATGAATAATATGTGTTGTATGAGTGATACATGAATAATATGCTCAATTGAAAAGTAAAAACCACCCATGTATCCTCCCAGTAGTGAGGAGAAAGGTACTGATACATAGGGTTCTCTAAAATATACTCTAACCAAATGGAGAATAATAGATTTTTTTAAAATCACAAAGTTGTATAATAAAATAATGGATAGTAAATATTGAAGGTGATTAAAACAGAATTGTCTAATCTAATTTGAAAGAGAAAACATATAACTGGAAAACAAATAAATGATAGATAATGATAGATTGATAGATAGATAGATAGATAGACAGATAGAAAGAACACCTAGATAGAAAGATACCAACCATACTTGCAGTAAAGAGGAAGATATTTGGGAAAAACTAAAGTGGAATAAGGGCCAGATGTGAATTAAATAATAAATACAGAATTTTGCTAAGGAACAGTAACCCAACATGTCATATCCTGTAGCTTGAAGAATTGACTCTAACGACTCTAGTAAGAAAGAGGAAGTTCTCATTTAATATAAAGCCTTCGAGCTCATACAGAACAATGTAAAATTTTCCAAAATTATTTTATCAAGCCAATATTAACCTGATTTAAACATTTTAAAGTTTGCAATGAAAAACAAAAATATAACCTTATAACCTTATTTGTGAAATTCATATATTTTTTAAAGGCCAACATATAATTATGCCTACTACATAGCACTATAAGTATGGCAAACTATGATTTGAACAATGAAAAATAAATAGTAGGGTACAGGTGTTATCAGTTTAGTAATAATAGTAAACAGTCTAAAAGGACACATAATTATAAAAACATGACTATGGCAGAGCATTTCTGAAAACAAAAGCAAATTCTGATTCTGAATTAGAAATCTTTTGGAGAGTGTTATGCGTGACAGCGTTTGTTGGCAATGTTTTGAGTAAATAAATTTAAAAAAGAGATCTGTATTTCTTGCTTGAGCTCTTATAGAAAGAAGAGAAAGAGCAGCCATGGAAGGTAAGAATACTGCTTACGAGCTGGGAGGCAGTGGAGAAGTATTCTAAAGTATGGACCAACCTCGGAGTGGAAATAAAACAAGAACTTTTTTACCCAAGTATTTGTGATAAAGGTAAGCCTTCAAACAGCGTGGAAGGCTATATTGTCTATTACATGGAGAGGCACCATAGAAGAAAGGATATCAAAGGATGATTCAGCAGTATGAAAAATTCTATTACTATAACTTGCCATGTTGATAAGATAGATTTAAAAATGTACTTTATGAAAAATCTTGTCTAAAAATATTTAAAATAAAAACTTCTCAGTGAGATACAACATTCCATTTGAATATGCTCACTATTATCACTGTAATTCATAACTACAGGTTTTAGACAACATAATAAACCATGAAGAGGAAATAAGACTTACAATTTAGATAAGAAATGGCAAAAATGCTTATACCTTGAAGATGATACAATAATTTATTTGAAACCTGGGGGCAACCACTTAAAACAATAATGCCACCTAACATAAAGAAAAATAGGTATTACAAAAGAAAAGTATGAAAACTATAGTTTTCCTATATATTGAAATAATCCTATAGAAAAATGCAATAAAAAACAATAGCCAATTCATAATGACAATAATTCTAATGAACAATATCATAAAAACTGACAAGTAGCTTGAATCACCAATATAAAGGGAGTTATACAAACTTTTTTTTTAAGAAACACAAAATTGGAACTCATCAATTCCCTAATGAGAAACCCAATATTAGTAAGATGTCAATTGTGTGCTAATGTAATCTATAAATAAATATAATTCTAGCACAATACTATTTATTTTATGAAACTTGAAAATAGTTTTATATTCATTTGGAAGAATAAACCTTTGGATACAATCTTTTTGGCAAAAAAAAAGAACTGAAATCAAAAGAAACATTATTCCACAAGGTACTAAAATGATTGCAAAGATACAATAATCAAAATGATATGGTTCTGGCACAGAGATCAGAGGGCCAAGAAATGGCGTAGAATTCTGAGTACGGGGAGTTCTAGACATATCTATGATTTTTAAAATATATTTGAATTTCAAATCAGCAGGGAAAAGATTTTTAAATAATTCATATTGTAACAACATAATCATATGGAATAATAAAGTGAACATAGCAGCCTTTCTGTTCTTCATGGTTTCAAACTATATTCATATCACTGAAGTATGAGTCTTCAACAACATTCCTAATCTAGTTAGGCTGAATAGGATCATATGCAAAAATCTTGAAACCACTGAAGTTTCTCATATCCAAACTATCAGTTGTCACATGATCAGGACATTAGTCTCTACTAGATTATTTATAATTTATAACTGGAAATATTAAGGGGGAGATTTTTTTTAACTTTTAGAAAGAAAGTAAGAAGTTCCACTGAATATACCAGTTTAGAGAAGCCTGAGTTCCATTTACTCATTCATTTAATATTTGTTGAATGCCTAATATGTATGAGCCAGTGTTTCCGTTTCTGTGGTTTTATTTTGACTTACTTCAGTCTCTTGGAAATTACATTCTACTTGAGAAGTTACCAAATATATCAGTGAACAAGGACCTCTAGTATCTGAGGAAATCTTAGAGCTAAGAGGCAAACCTGGGCTGTCAAGCTTCAGAGATCACTCTGCAATATGTCCTCTCATAAACAAACACCACTATCAAGACATACCAAGAACTGCAGAACACTACAAAATTCTGATCTCTTAAAGAAACAATAGACATTTCTGAGGGCAGTTGAGGAGACACTGCATTCCACATCCCAATGAGAATTCCAAAAGTAGATGACAGACAGCTGGTTTATAACAGAATCTGAAGCACAGAAGAGAGAATGGGGGAAAAATATGGACATTTGGATGTAGTGAGAGGTTAGTAGTGAATAGTGAGTAGAAGGTAATGGAAGCTGTATACAGGAATAGGTACTTCCTTGCTTATTTATTTCAACTCCTGCCATATATTCTTTTGTATCAGTGGATGAGCAGTTTCAAAATTGTTCTTTCTTTACTCAATGTATTAATACTATCTCACAAAAATTCAAGATATTAAAGCTAATTTCTAGGAATTATTATTTTTCTTTAATTCATAATACACGTATTAAATAGATCAAGTATTTATATTTTAAGTCCAATTTATTTCATTTTTGCTCTAAACATTTCAAAGTAATACAACCAAGGATGCTAACCTATTACATTTCTACTCATATTAAACTTTGTAACTGCTAAACTAGTACACATTTAGTATTAGGAGAATGCTTGCAAGGAATATTTGTATAACTAAAAAATTTCCAAAAAAAAGTACTTGGCCTACCCATAATGAGACAGCAATTTGAAAACAACAACAATAAAATAATTTTTTATGACTATCATTACCTGAAGACCACATTGCCTAAGTTGTCTTATGTGCCCTAGACTATGTACCTGGGTATGCTTTGGAAAACTTTCAAGACTCCCAATCTTTAGTCCCTTATACTATTTATGCTCTCCTATTTCTATGTTTTTGCTTTGGTTTAGATGCTGTGATTATCTAACCCCATCTTATATGAATCTATGCCAAAATGTCTACCTAGCTTTTAAGTTCGAGAGAGTAGCATCCACTTCAGCTCAGCAATCGTGGGAATACTTCCACTGTACCCTCAAAACAATTCCTAATGTCTAGGGACTTAGTGTGATGAACCCCTCCCTTTTACTGCATTTCAGAATACTACATTACTTAAGTCCCAAATGCCTGGACTCTGCTCACCATCTGTGTGTTATTTGATTGCAGACCGTAGAGATGGCAGGACATTCCCAAGAATTGCAAGCTCTTCAATCCTTTGGTACCACCTTCCAGATTTCCATTTTCCCACACACTCTATACACTCAGCAATAAAGATGAATTGAGAGTTCTTTTGTAGCAAACCTCTAGAAGCCCATCCAACCCCTAATTGCCATTTTTTGATGTTGAAATGAAGCATTTAACTGAGAAATTCAGATGAGCTCTACTAGCAAAAGATACTACATGACTTAGAACACTTTTTTTGCATAAATAAGAGCCCCTCTTCCTACACACACTCATAAAGATCCCTGCACATACTGACCATGCAGTAAAATTTGGGGATTCTTTAATCTTCCCCTCCCCTATCAAAGAAAAATCAACAAAGCACTCTCCTGTGAGAGAAATTCATGAAATATGCTGAAAATCCCTGAGCCCTGAAGTGTATTCCTGCCTCATATGCTTTAAATTTTATAATATTGCCACTTGTATATTAAATCCAGTGAGATTAACCTCTACTGAATTACTCTAATCAGTACAGAAAAATTATAGAGAGAAGTGTTGTACTCTGAGAAGATATGTTTTCTAAAACCTTGTGATTACGTAGCATTATCTTAGAGTCTCCTGCCATGCATCCTGGGAAATATATTGCTGTACAATTAGCAGGAGCATAGTCTTACATAGGTTGATCAAGCTGGAATTGCTTCTTTAACAGCTCCCTTTCCACACATGGCTTAATTTAAAATCCCCAGTAAAAATTACCTATGGCTACTTGGTAAAGACTCAGGGAGTTGCTTCAGGCTCTATTATCCTCATTCTGAGCCCCTTTGCTCTGGTTGGTTGCCCTAAAGTCAGGTTATTCTCTAAAGCTGTCGCATTTGAATGAACTCCAGACATTTTATTTTTGTGATTATCTTCAGCTCTGTACTTTGTAACTTGGAAATTATCTGTGTCCTAATTCCTGGCTTTAGCCCAGGCCATTCGGACTTTTTCTATAGACTTTCACGTCTTTATAAAAATAGATCTCGAATTTTTAGAGTTACATACTAATTTGAAGTCAACTAGAAGGTAATCTCCATAAGAGAAGGATTATTTAAGCTAATGTATCCTAACATCTGGAATAATATATTAGGTGCTTAGTATGTTTTTGTTGAATGAGTAAATCGATGAGAAATCTGTGTTACCAACACAGCATCTTCTGAATGTTGCAGCATTAATTAATGACAGAACAAGAAACAGAATCCAGGCTATCACCCAGGTATTTTCTAATAGACTTCATTGTCTATACTTATCTTTATTCTTCTGGTGAGAAAATCAAATATATTCACTAAAAACGTTTAGCAAACCAACAAACAGTAATTAGGGGCATTTATTGTATTTGGTGTCTGAGTTTAAAGTGAGACGAAGCAGCCAGCTTTCAAGATAGCTCCAATGACCTTGCCTCCCGGTATGCATGATCCTGATTATGGGTTGCACTTATTGACTCACTTCTAAAGAACTGAGCAGGTAAAAGCCACCTCTTCAGAGACTCCGAGGCAGCATCACCTCGCTTCACCCAATTATGCCATTATCAGATTTCTGACCCCTCAGAATCTGTGTGAGATAATATATGGTTATATTTTGAAGCTCTAATTCATTGGGTAAATTGTTAAGCAATAATAGATTACTAATGAAATACATTTCTATAATTTTACTACCATTAACAACCAAAATGATAAAAGTAAAATTGCTATACATGTGTGTATGTGTGTGTGTGTAATATAATTTTCAGTTCAGGCTCTCTTTATATAAATTATATATGCTATATCATATATACATATATATATATGGAGAGAGAGACAGAATTTCTATTTCTATATCTATTTCTATGTGTAAAATACATTTTCTAGACTTTCAAGGCATTTCAAGGCAGGTAAGGACAGATAACATCATGGTGATATCCCAAACATTGTTGCCCATTGTCTTGCTCTATATTTGACCATATTGGCTTATCTGGGTGTGTGCTGCTGAAATGACTTGTGTAGAAGTAAAACTTGGCACTTACTCATGTGTGGAAGTCACTATATGAAAGTAAGTAGTATTTTACATATTTTTTTGTTTCAGAAGTGGATTTGAGGGGCGCCTGGGTGGTTCAGTCTGTTAAGCGTCTGCCTTTGGATCAGGTCATGATCACAGGGTCCTGGGATAGAACCCCACATCTGGCTCCCTGCTCAGCAGGGAGTCTGGTTCTTCCTCTCACTTTCCCTCTGTGTTCTCTCTTTCTCTCTCTAATAAACAAATAAAATCTTTAAAAAAAAAAGTGGATTTGAGCCACCTAAGAAGACATTTACCATGAAGCATTATATTCTGATGACATGAACAAAGAAAAAAAAAACATTTAATAAAGCTGATTTTTGAATTCTGGCTCTGTCACTAATTAGTTATATGACCAAGAGCAATGTAACCTATCATGTTTGATGAGCTAATAAAATGGATTTTAATTAAAAAGTCATAACAAAGTTAATGGTTTTGATAATAAACTAATATAATTTATGAGGAATAGTTTTGTTTTATTTTAAAATATGCTACAAGTCAAACAGGAATTTACTTTTTATTCTTTGAAAAACTTAGATTTAAATAGGTGAATGGTAAAACCTGTCTTATCAGTTTCAGTAATAAGGCGAGGAAGAAATTCATACTCTGTTTCACAGACAAGCTTTGCAGAGGAAACAAACAAAAGCTTCTGATACGGTTTATACTGTGGGGCTTTCAGAAAAGCCCAGGCTTTTCTTGCCTCTGGGCTAGGTAAGGGTACTCCTTGAAACCTTTGGTAAAGTCTTTTTCTGGCTTTTCCTCTTCCTCTTAATTTTGGTCAGTCTCATGCAAATTAAATTTGGAAGTATTCAGATTTAAAGTTTCCTTTTAATCTTTCATCTAAACATTCCTTTTTTTTTTTTTTAAGATTTTTATTTATTTATTTGACAGAGATAGAGACAGCCAGCGAGAGAGGGAACACAAGCAGGGGGAGTGGGAGAGGAAGAAGCAGGCTCATAGCGGAGGAGCCTGATGTGGGGCTCGATCCCATAACGCCAGGATCACGCCCTGAGCCGAAGGCAGACGCTTAACAGCTGTGCCACCCAGGTGCCCCTCATCTAAACATTCTATTCTCAGTCTTAGAACCCACCATGCCCTACCAACACACTACAGGGTATGTAACTTCTCCTGACAACCTCCCCAGAATGGAGAAATTGGCTAGGCTAGAGCAAAGTAACAGGGTTTGATATTTCAGATTTGTTGTGGAAGAGGTATCCCTAAGATGATTCCAACTTGATTTGGGATTTTAAGTATCATACAAACCCAATCTTTTTGTAATTTATTGAAAATCAACAATAAAAGGCCAATGAGGCAGCCAACTCACAAATTCCAATGACAACTGGTTTCAAGATTCCATTGCAGCATAGGGCAGAAGACATGACCTTGTGGAACAGAAAGCACCCAGAGTACAATGTGTAGCTTCTCAGACTGGCTTCTTTCACATACAATATGCATTTAAGATTCCTTCATGTATTTTCATAGTTTGGTATCTTATTTCTTTTATCATTTAATAATATACCATTGAATGGATATACCACACTTTGCTTAGACCATTCACCTTTAAAAGACATTTGGTTGCCTCCAATATTTGACAAACTGCTATAAACCTTCATGTGTAGTTTTTTTTTCAGCTTATTTTGGTAAACGGCTCAATTAATGGATCATATAAGAGTATGTTTAGTTTTCTAAGAAATTGCCTTCCAAAGTGACTGCACCACTTTTTATTCTCACCAGCAGTGAATGAGAATTCCTGTTGCCTCAATCCTCCTCAGCATTTGATGTGTTTTGGATTTTAGACATTCTAATAGGTGTGTAGTATCTTGTTGACTTTTTAAATTTGCAATTCCCTAATAACAAATGATGTTGAGCATCTTTCAACATGCTTATTTGCTATCTGTATATATTCTTTGGTGATGTGTCTTCAGTTTTGTCTACTTTTAATTGACCTAAAAAAATCACACACTTGCTGGGTGTGCACATCAGCAATGTGTGTGGTATTCTACATTCTTAGGAATGTATTGGGGCTTTACAAAACTTGCTATAGACATTTTATTCCACAGTTTTTCCTCTGAAGGATTTTATTCAATCTCTTGTTAGCCCCAACTTTTATTGCCTCTTTAGGGGAATTCAGTGTTAATCAATAGCCATTGATTGTTTTCTACAAACACTCTGAAGACAGGATTGTTCTATAAACACTCTGCAGATAGGATTGTTTGCATAGAGCTAACTCTGAGTCAGATCAAATAAAGACAATCCCTAAGAAAGGAGCATTTCCAGAAAGCTACCCCCTGGGTCAAAGAGTAACAATAATGCAGGGGTAGTGGTTTCTGTAGTGTTCTGAACACATATTGCCCTTCTTGTGGCTACATGCTATTTTTTACAACTACCATGGTTGTGAAGTTGTTTTCAAGGCTACTGCATTAGGCAATGGAAGGTGAGAATAGAACTATTGAAACTCCACAGAACTTACTGTTTTTACCAGGATTCAGCCATTTTTTGAATAAATGCTCCTGGATAGTCATAAATCTTTAGCTAATTTTAAGAGTTCTGGGAATGTAATTTTTGTTTGTTTGTTTTGCTGGTAAACTCATGGTTTTTATGGGGGAGCAGATTTTAAAAGGTCCTTAAGCTGCCCTTCTACAAGTGCTTCTCCTTGATCTCTTTTTATAGAATCCAGTTTTCTTGTGAAACATCCCATATTTTAAACAACATCTTCCATTATTCTATATTTTGAACATATCCATTATGGTTATTTAAAAATCTTATCTACTGTAAGTCTGTCTTTCAATTTTATCTCTTGATTTTCACTTATATGGTCTTATTTCTTTGCAGTATTTTTTATTTGAATGAAGACCATTATGTGTACAAAATTATAGAGTACCTAGATCATATTATATTCTCTTAGAGATTATTCACTTTTGCCTGTTCTAGACAAATAAAATGGGACTCAATCCAATTAGAGCCAGTTAGCTTAAGTCTGGGCTAATTGGAAAGGTTCTATCTATCTCTGGGTCACCTCTGCTCCAGAGACATAGCCCTCCACATCAAAAGACTGTTCATGATCAACCCTTCCCACTGTCTTGAACTCTAAATATTTGTTAGGCAAAGCTCAAGTTTTTATTCCAGACATCATCCTTTTTATCCCTGTCCAAAACCAAAAAATGTCCCCATGAGCAAAGTAGCTGTACAGATTTGGCTCTTTTTTTTCTCCTTATTAATTTTGATTTTATTTTCTTAGTAGATCATGTGCTCACACAGCTCAAAAGTAACAGCATAAAAAGTGACACAAAGAAAAGTTTCCTTCCTAACCCTGGTCCTATCTACTCCATTCTTCTGTTCCTCCCTCTTCAAACGTTCTTGTACATGTGTATGGGAGCAAGAGTTCTCCTTCTTCCCTTTCAGATTCTTTGGTTGTTATAATAATAAGTTAATATAAGATAGATTAACAGAAGGAAAAACAAAGACAAGCAGAATGAGTTTTTAGAACGTTTGTTGTTTGTAAGCTGCCTACAAGCATGTGTGCATGCACATACACTCATACACACACACCTTTTACCTTCTGCATTTTTCACAGAAAGTACATTTCCATTCATGCCTACATGGGCAATTCCATTCCTTTATTTTCTGAATTAAAACCTATTTTATTTACATTCTATATTGATTATGAGGCATATACTGAATATTGTACTTTTATAAATAACCAATTGAAAACTAAAGAATGTTCAAGTATCAGGGATAGCAAACTTGTAAATTACTACTTGATTTGTATATAATAAAGATCTAGTTTTCCTTGGTTTCTTTATCTTTCGGCCCCAAACTGATGTGTATGTTTACCACCTTGCTCTGATTCAAAGAATTTTTATCAAAGACTGATAAAATGCCATTGAACTACATCTGTGAATGGTCTAAAAAAGTTATTTATCATTTGATTATGGTTCATCATCAAATTTGTATAGTGACTGAAATATATCTGAAAATGTTCTAAAACTAGATGAAATTGCAAAGATGTAATAATGGTCAATTAGAAACTTGGGAATAAATCTGCAAAACTAACTTAAACATTCTCTGTCACTAAATCTCTTCAACTGCACCATCTCAAATAATATTCCTTGATATATTTTCTCTCATATATGTGTTTGTCATTGTATCAAAAGACTCTTAATCAGAAATTATAGAACAAAATTCCAACTAGCATGTTTTCTATTCATCATCTAAAATGTATCAAAAAATAAATCTAGGAATAAAAAAACTTCTGAAATTGTGATGACCTGAATGCAAAAAAATGTGTCAGATTCACACAGTGCTTTAGAATACATTATCTGGTTTGGTACTAACTCTATAAAGTAGATTCTATAGTCATCATTTTGCAGTTAAGGAATATTAAACCACTTTACTTTCATTTTCAAAATGCCCCACACTTTTTTATAAAAATAAGCTAGTAAAGACCTATAAAAATCAGGTGATATGTCATGTAGTAAGTTCTAAATCTGGGACTAATATGATTTTCTAAAGATAAAACGGGTATTTTTAATACCTGACCACAGTTGAACAATAACATATCCAATTAAGATTGAAAGCTCTTCTGTAACTCAGGATATTAGCATACTTGATACCTTTCACCTGGGATGCTGAACTATATATATATATATATATATATATATATATATATATATATATATATAAAACTATATATATAATTATATATATATAATAATGATTAAAATAAAACATACTGTGACAGTGACTATCTATTGATCACATATTGTATGCTAGATGCTTTATACACATAATTCATTCTTCTCACAGTAACCCTACAGAACTGGTATCATTATCTATCCAATAATAACAGGCCCAGAAACTTTGGTAATTTATCTAAATCCTTAGAGTTAAAAGTGAAGATGTAGAAAAATTTACACTCACAGGATAAAGCCTTGCTACAACATAGTAGTCTATCTATAAGTTAACAAGTAATCTGACTTTCAAAATTTTGATGAATCTATCAATTAATAATAATTTTAGAAGAGTTAAAGAGAGAAAAAATGATAAAAGAGCAAAACATCCATTTGAGAGAAATTATATATGTATATGAGGAGAAATAAGATCCAAATGAAAACTATTAAGATAATTTTTATGAATTTAAGTAAAGTCAGCTGATTCTTTGTGTCAAAAGAAGTAAAAGATTTGGATAAGGGACTCAGGTTTGGTGGGCACTCATACCACAAGATTACTTGCTATAAAGCCAAATTCCAAAAGATTGCTGCCCAAATGTTAATTCAGTCTGCCTTTCTTATGATACCAGTAGAGCCTCAGGTGATTGTATGGACAGAAATTGGAATGTTAGGAAAAGAGTCCACTTGTGTGGTTGAGTTGTAGGTATCAGCATTATTTCCAGTTAATGGTATCTTGTAAATAGAAACAAATGCTGAAAGATTCAGTTTCAAGCACTTCCCCTAGTTATAGGAGAAAAAACAACTTAGAAATTACTGGGCAAAAAGTTGATTTTACAGATGAAAGAACTAAAGTGAACTTTAGAGCAAGTACTGTAAATTCTCCCTACTCATACAGAGACCACCTGAGGGGACTGAAAAATTCTTTATAACTATCCCATTGTACATAGCTTGGCTCACAGATGCGGTACCTAAATTTAACAGAAATTGGACAGTTATTCTTCTCTTGAAATGCTATTGCTCTTTTTGAGTGGGCTGTATGTAAATATAAAAACATAAATGTCTATTTGCAATTTCAGTTTCAGAATCTCATTGTATGACAGATTATGAGAGGTCATGTAATTGGAGAGAAGGACTAGGGAAAATCTGGGGATTTTTTATGGAAAGGATACTGTTTTTATTCCCACTGTTTATTTAATTATAATGATTTGAGAGAGGTGATGGAGACTGCTGTGATATGAATGTGAGATGAAGTTGATATCATTACAAAAATTGTTTTTCAATCAATAAAATTAAAACAACCTAAGAAATCTATTACTAAATCATGAAAATTCATGAGTAATTTATCATTTATTGAATAAAACTCATAGATGAAATCAACTATTGTTTTCCATATTAGAAAAATTAAATATGCATTTTATAGCAGTTATTATGACTTGAAGTGTTTTTATTTTTATTTTTCATATTACCAAGCATCTCAAAGCTTTCTTAATTACTTAGCTTGCATTGTAAGCGTTTATTTTTATTGAACTACATATGTTATTTCTATAAGTTATATATGATGAAAATCAACTAAATTATGGAGAAATAAAGATAATAAATAAGAATAAAGAGCACTTCTCCATTTCTTTTGCAAAATCACAAAGATTTATATTTGAAAATTTTTATGATTCCCTATTTTCTAAATGTTTCTCTTTAGTAAATCACTAAATATAAAATAACTCAAATAGAGAACATGATAGATAGATACATAGATGACATATTCAACTTCAATTTTCTCTTTGACAGCAAAGAAAAATCTGATTTTTTGCAAGTCATAGATACATACACAAATTTACAATAGAATACAGAGGGACACATACACAATAGACTATTTTAATATCTTAATGAATTAACATCGTACTGATATACAGCAAAGAAATAGGTATTATTATCTCTCTGTATTTATACACAGACATACACACATATAATACTCCAATAAAAAGGTTCAAAATGGCTTTGTTATCTACCATCTGTGGGCCCATAGGAACTTAAAATTCTCTTGCTTTTATTTGTCTCCTCAGTGCTGGTTACACAGGTGTATTTGTTTGCTAGGGATGCTATCACAAATACCACTGACTGGGTGGTTTAAACAACAGAATTTTTTTTCAAAATTCTGGAGGTTGGAAGTTCAAGATCAAGGTGTTAGCTTTCTTCAGAGGCTTTTCTCTTTGGCTTCTAGATGCCCATCTTCTCTTCCCTGGGTTTTTACATGGTTTTCACTCTGTACCTGTGTCCAAATCTCCTCTTCGTAAGAGAATACCTGTGATATTTTATTAATAAGGGCCCACCCTAATGACTTCATTTTAACTTAATTGCTTTTTTTTAAGATTATATTTATTTATTTGACAGTGAGCACACACGCGTGAGAGAGTGCACAAGCAGGGGGAGCAGCAGAGGAAGAGGGAGAAGCAGGCTCTCAGTGAGCAGGGAGCCCGATGCGGGGCTCAATCCCAGGACTCTGGGATCATGACCTGAGCCTAAGGTAGACACTTAACCGACCGAGCCACCCAGGCGCCCCAACTTAATTGCTTCTTTAAAGACTATATCTCCAAATACAGCCACATTCTGGGGTACTAGGAATCAAGCATTTGAACTTACGAAGAATACAATTCAGCCCTTAGCAACAGATATGTTTGGTTTGAGAAATTAATTGGTCTGTATACTCACCATCTGGATAAATAAACACACATACAGTAAAAAACAAATTTCAAATAAGAGTTCTTTGATCTGCTCTCTACTGACCCTGCTCCTTTTGCTTTTATCCTTTTCTTTATCTTGACCCAGTCCTGCTCAATTTGAATGCTAATCCTAGAGGTTTCCTCATGGTGGATTCTACTCTCCTTCAGGGAAATATTTATTTCTATATCTGTCTTCTTGGCCCTTAGTATCAGGAGAACTCCCTGTTCTTCTCCCTTCATGATTTCAGCCCAGCTGGTAGTTCCTCACAGGTATTGTAAATTCTGTAGGTAGTGAACCTTCTGAAGGTACATCTTGATCCCTAGTTTACTAGAAGCCACTGTTTGTGTTTATTCTGTTCTTTTTACCATACCAGCTGCTATTCCTATTTTAAAAGAAGACTGGTAATGATTCTAAATATTAAGTCATGGTCAAGACCTTATCTCAGTAGTAAATCCTTACTTTCATATGTTTTAATGTTTCAGTTTTTTTAAAGATTTTATTTACTTATTTATTAGAGAGAGAAGGCTGGCACACGAGTGGGGGGGGGGAGGCAGAGGGATAAGCAGACTTCCCGCTGAGCTGGGAGCTAATAGGGGGTCTCAATCCCAGGACCCTGAGATCATGACCTGAGCTGAAGGCAGATGCTTCACCGATTGAGCCACCCAGGCATCCCTTAATGTCTGTTTTTAAAAATAATGACATTATATTAATTTTAGTAGTAGAGAAATAACGAAGGTGAACACTGAATGCTCAAAGAAATCTAATCACATTATATGTAAAATTCTGGGATTGTGCATGGTTATAGTGCCTGCCCAACCACATGCTTGTCAGGTTTCTGGGCATATGGATGGATAAAAAATTCTAACAACTATCAATTATTACTACAGAGGTGGTTTCTAGTAACATGTATTCACAGAGTTCAATGGACTTTAAGAAATTCAGTATATTTAATTACCCTCAAATATTAGGTCATATTTGACCTGAAATTATAATTTTAAAAATAGGTCAACAAAGCTTATGCATAGATTCAAAAAAAGGGAAAATATATTACTTTATATTATCTATTTTATGTTTTATAAGACATACATGTTATATATATATCATTATGAGAATATACTTTAAATAAATGTGTTTCTATTTTCAATGTACATGGCTCATAATATCTCCTTAACAGAATAAAGAGAATTTAAGATAATATGTGTTTCATTTGAACCCTAGTTTCCTTTTTGGGATATAACCACTACTAATTTTCATTATATAGCCTTCAAAATTTTTAAGTGATCTGAATATCAATTTATTATATAAATTGGAATAGTCTATGCATTCTTCTGAACATTACCCTTCCTCTTTAATGATACCTTAGGTACTCTTCCATATTAGCACATAGCTCATTTTTCTATGATTTGCATAATACCCTATTGAATAAGCATCCCCATAATTTATTTATGCCAGGCCTATTGAAGGATCTATCCATTGTTTGTAGTAATTTGCTAATACAAACAATACTGCAATAAATATCCACTATGCATCTAGCACAGTTTTGAGGGTTAAAAAATAATTCTCATGCAATTCAAATGTATACACAGTTTTATATTCTCAAAAAAAATCATAAACTCAATGAAACAGGTATCAAGAACTAAGAAAATAGACTAGTATAAACTAGAACAAAAGACAATGAGAGAAAATAAAGAAAAAGTCCATTTCAGAACTTAAGACTGGAAGTGCACCTGCTAAATCTCCCTGCAGAACTTAAAAGACTACCCTGTAGAGCCACTGTATCAGATTAGCAACCAACTTCCACATTAAATGGTTAAGATATTTAAGTTGTATGCAAAAAACTAAACAAAAAATACAGTCTGTAAGGACAAGACTTAACTAAACAACTCAGATGGTTTTACCATAAAAAAGAGTTTCAAAGATATAATTAAAATCAATGCAATATTTCAAATATTAATGGATAAGAATGTAATTTAAGAAAAATCAAAACACATGGGAAACAAGCCATTCTGATATGGTATCTAAAGCACACTGAACATCAGTTGACCATAAATCTTCTTCAAAAAGTAAGAGCACAGAATATATGAAGTAAATATTTAGTAAATAAAGGGGGAAAGTGACAGGAAAACAATGGTGCCATTCTTTAATAATTTGACCTCAATCATAACAAATGGAGTCAGTAAAAAATATCTAGAACAGATGTGCTAAATCTCCATGCATTCTGGGGCTAACCAGGTAAAGCCAGTGTGTGGAATAATCTTGTGTAAAGAAGTAGAAACTACAAAGACTTCGATGAAAGGCAGAAACACAGACTTCAAATGGTATGCAAATTTAAAAAAAAAAAGAAAAGAAAACATTGTACTGTGGAAACAAATGCTTCTGTAGGCCAGTTGTTACTTAAGTTGTATAAACTTATAAAAGTTCTATGCTCTCTGAAATAAAATTCACTAAGTCCATAAAGATGTAAAGATAACTGGTCACTCTCCATGATCATAATATGATAAAGCCTGCGATTCCTATTACAAGTGCAAGTATGACTGACATCAGTGAAAAGACTTAAATGAAACTAATGCTTACAGCAAAAGATAATTTTAGCATCTATTCCTTATTTTAAGTGTATATTCATAATAACTGCATAAAAATTCTTGCACATATTAAAGATAAGTCTACACAGCACTGGAAAAATTTACAATAGATTTAGGAAAATTTTACTACTCTACATACTATAACTTAACATTGATCATCATTCAATAAATAATTATTGAACTATACGTCAGATACAATTATAGGCACTGGTGGTTCTAACACACGTACTCCTTAAATTAGAGGCCTGAATTTATGATTAATAAATGATAAAATTACAAGTTTTGCACATGACATGATTACCTAGGAAATATAAGAAAATCAGTGGGGAAAAAAGTCATTTTAGGACATGAGAGATCAGTAAGATAGTTAACTAAATAAATATAGAAAAGCTTAGACTATTTTTACATATTTGCAGCACCCACTGAGAAAGTGAAATAGAACTCATTTTTTATGACAAGAAAAATACAAAATATCTATATATGCTTTTTAACATAGATATTAATATGTTACTAAACTGTAATGAAGAAAATAAAAAACTTGAATAAACAAAGAGCCCTATAATATTCTTGGTTAAGAAGAGTAAATATAGCAAAATATTTTTAAAAATATACATAAATATACAAAAAACATAATTTCAAAAGAAACTTTAAAAAAATTTGGAACTTGATATCAAGAATATATACAAAGAATGTTAGAATACTTTTTAAAAGGTAATGAGGGATAAGGTTCATACTACCAAACAGTTAAATAAAATACAAATCTCTAATAGCTTAAAATGTGAAACCCGACTATACTGGTCACATAAAGAAGTGAAACTGAGGGGAATAGAAAAATAAACGTGTGTGTTTCAGTGTGTGTTCTTCTGTTTGCTTATGTGTATGTATGTAGGTTTTCTAGAACATTATGTTATATTTTAAATATGCAATTATGAAAACAGGAGAAAATAATTCATTTAAGTAACTGAATGATTTCTTAATTCTTTGGAAAATGATGCTAGATTGTGTCTGACTAGGATAAAATTAGAAAGAAAATATAATAAACAAATACAATGTTTAGATTATAACTGATATCTCTGTTTTTACATCATGAAAAGAC
The DNA here is from genome assembly GCF_023065955.2 of Ursus arctos. Lineage (NCBI taxonomy): Eukaryota > Metazoa > Chordata > Mammalia > Carnivora > Ursidae > Ursus > Ursus arctos. Next base: position 32,534,441 of record NW_026622852.1, read on the forward strand.
AATAAAGATTTAATCACATAAAGTCAAATTAGATTTAATAAGAAAAAACAAGTAAAGAATTATTTTGTGCTAGGTCTTCCCCTGTGCGGTCTGGGACATGTACAAATCCATTATTTTTAAAATTGTAAGAAATGTTCCTTTTTGTCTAAGCGGGTGCCAAGCAAAGACACAATACTATCTCATTCCACCTCCGTGTTGCTAGATGGGATTACACAAATGTTGTTCCAGGTCACAGTGGTGCCACCCATTCCTGCTCAACTTTGTAATTTCTGCACTCCGTCCATCATTTGTGTAAAGGGGAGTGAGTCATTTTCTCTGACAATCTTGGAACTAGGCAGGCAGGCAGGCAGTCTGGCCATAGAACAGCAGTGACTGACATTGTCCGTAATTCAACTTGCTGACAAGGATTGGCTGATCAATAAAAACAGTCTTTTGACACAGATGACAATTTATTTTTTATTGATTGTCAGGTGATGAGTGATTTCCCACAACCATCATTCATGCTGCTTATGTATTATCCCGTGGCTCCATTTCTTGTCTTGAATGTTTCTTGACTCTGATTATAGGTTCTTTGCCTTAATCAAAGTGGGGAGGACAGCATTTTTATTCTCACTTTATCCACATGTTAACACTTGGAATTTGATTCATATCACCGGATTCAATTTGCTTTTCAAATTTTTCCAGAATTTGCTGCTTGCAATGATGTCTACTGATTACAAAATAGATTCATGTATCTGGCTTTTGCCTCCAGCATTAGGGCAGTATCTCCAAAAACACTGTAGTTAACCCTGTCATTGTTCTTTGGAGTCCTCAAGAGCTATTTAGGATGTGTTCACTACACATGTTTCCTTTCCTGCTTTGCCTTCCCTTTGAATTGAGTTCTAAATGTCCCAGTGCCTATGGGAGGTTCTTTGCCACTCTTTCTGCAGACTGCCTATGCAGGTATCTCCAGATACATAGGGGTAACTCTAAATATGAAAACATGACTACCCTTGAGGACTGAACTGTCTTGCCCAAACTCACATCTGAGTCTTCTGTGTGACAGACTAACTGTCTTCCCTGGTGACTGCTACCTCTGGTAGTCAATGAAACACACAAGCACAGGTGTAGAATCATTAGTGTGATGATATCTCCTTCATTCTCTGCTTGCAGATCATCCCTCCCCTCCCCTGTGCCTGCAGGGTGTATGAGTTCTTCAGGGGTCAAATCTTATTACACACATGACTTTGTCAGAATTCCCTTTCTCTACAGAGGACTGAAGCTTTGCTATGAAATCATGTTTACCTGTGTGTCAAGTCTTCTTTTCTCAGTTCTTTCCAAGGATGATCTAGTGAGCCCACATAGGAAGGAGGATCTCTATGTTAGCTAGTTAACTATACTGAGGATCTGACAGTATTTACATTGAAATCGAGACCCTGGCTATACTTATCTTCTTAAAATAGTGTTTTCCATTTATTAGACAATTAATAGATAGATAGTTGCTGTAAAAAAGTGAAATACTTACAAGAAAATAAGACATGCAACTCTATGTCTCTAATTAGCAACTTTTTAAAATTTCATGAAAACATCTAGTTCTATGTAGCAAGATAGATATTATTTATATCGTGTTGTAGGTTAATGAATAAATGGAATCATATGTATTGTTATAACACTTGTTTATTAATTTATTTATTGAGACTTATTTATTTTAGAGAGAGAGAGAGCATGAACAAGGGGAGGGGTGGGGGGGGAGGAGACAGAGGAAGAAGCAGACTCCTGCTGAGCACATGTGGGGCTCTATCTCATGACGCTGAGATCATGACCTGAGCTAAAATCAAGAGTGGGACCCTTAACCAACTGAGTTGCCCAGGAGCCCCTTAAATTAATATTATAAACTGACAGCTATTCTATGTTAATATTCTATGTCAATATCAGTAGCTGTATTCTTATTAACAATAATATTAATCATAGCTAACATTTGATGTGTGTTTATTATATATCAGACTCTATACCAACTGCTTTACATATAGGAACTCATTCATTTGCCTCAACAGCCCTGTGAGTCATATCCTTTATATACCATCTTAGAGATACAGAATTCAAATTCAGGATTTTCAAGGTATTGTACAATAGTTCTTAGATGGCAAGGGTCCATTCATAGAAGAAAATAGAGAAATGTTCAATAAAATACAACACTCAGGTATACTAATGATTAAAAATGCGAGTTAGGGGGCACCTGAGTGGCTCAGTCAGTTAAGTCCCCGACTCTTGATTTCGGCTCAGGTCACAATCTCAGGGTTGTGAGATTCAGCCCTGCATCAGGCTCTGTTGCACTGAGTGTGGAGCCTGTTTAAGATTCTCTCTTCTATTCCTTCTCTCTCTGCCCCCCTCCCTGTGTGCTCTAAAAAATAAATAATGCAAGTTAAAGTAAAAATAACCTATCTTCAATTCATCCATAATACTTTCAAATTAAAAATATGAATTTTTTCATAGTGGTTGAGTGTGGTATTAGAGTTATCATCATATAATGTAGTTAATTAGGCATGCAAATGATAACAACAAATAGAGGCTACGAATCAAAATTTAATTTGTAGTATTTTATTACTAATATATTTCGATGTGTCTGAATATTATGCAATAGAATGTTTATTGCATCAGTCTTCATAATATGCTAATGGTAGAAATAAGTTAAATGTTCACTAATTGTACAAGGGTTACATGAATTATATTCCATTTGTATAACTGAACATTGTGAAACCATTCGTAATTGTCCTAAATATATTTGATTGTGTGGATGGACATAAAACAGGGATGCCCGCAAAAAGTAGAGTCAAAAAAACTGGGTGTGCTATTATTTGTGCATATAAAACATGTATGTATATATGCATTGGAAGAACTCTAGAAAACATATTTACCAGAAATAAAACAGCAATGTGTGTTGCTGGTGGTGTCACTCTCACATAGTCCTGCTTTGTTTTAAATACATGCTTTTGTAACTCACTTTTTAAACAAGAAAATAAAATATTACTAAAGACAGAGGAAAACATATTTAATTTGTTTTTAAAAAGCCATTTGTTTCCAAAAATTTTATATTCAATGATCTCTTCTAATGTTCCTGGGTTTTAAATTTTAAAATATGTCTATTTTAAATGATTTGGAAATTTTATATGTAGTTTTGAAATGTATATTTAAGTTTATTCTTTAAAAATGGATAAGCAGGCCTGATACTTTCCTAGATATTTATTCCATCTTTTAATGATGCCTCCTGATCATACATTACATATTTTATGTTCTCTTTCTGGGTTGTATATTGTATTCCACTTAATTACTTGTCTATTATATTGTCTCAGCTCCACACTGTTTTCATCAAGTCTTTGAATGACAATTTCAAGAGGTTTCTAGCTGGTAAAATGTCATGTTCCCAAATTCATTATTAAGTTTTTATTTCTAATTCTGATAATCTTATCCCATGCTTTAATTATAGGAAATAACTCCTTGCACCTGCCTGGTAACTTGACATTTACAAAGCATATTCTTATACACCATTCCACAAACCCTTATAAAAATACTGTCGATGAGATGCTATTATTTTTTTTAGCAGATGAGCACACTAAAGGTCAGAAAGGTTATCACCACCTGAGGAAATTATTACATTGTAAATACGGATTCATATTTAATGTCTTATTCTACTGAATTTAGGATACCATTAATTGTAATATTTACCAACATTTCATACACCAGAAATAAAAGTGAAACCGCTTCAAAGCATTAAATTGAACAAAAATCAAAATGGTTGCACTAATGCTACAGCAAAGCTCCATTTTATTTTTATTTTTATTTATTTATTTATTTTTAAAGATTTTATTTATTTATTCGACAGAGATAGAGACAGCCAGCGAGAGAGGGAACACAAGCAGGGGGAGTGGGAGAGGAAGAAGCAGGCTCATAGCAGAAGAGCCTGATGTGGGGCTCGATCCCAGATCGCTGGGACCACGCCCTGAGCCGAAGGCAGACGCTTAACCGCTGTGCCACCCAGGCGCCCCAAAGCTCCATTTTAAAGTACCTTTTTCCTCTCTTCCACAGACCTCCCCTCCTCCCTACCTAGCCTTTTGTTTCAAGAATCTGGTACCACCCTGAAAAAGACTACTGAGGCCTGCAGCACCTACACAATTCCTGTCCAAACCTGTTAGGTCCTGTATTTCCCTATAAACCCACACAGCCCCTTACTCCTGGAGGGCTGGCAGTTTGTGGAGGCCATAGCTGGAGCCTCCTTTGCCTGGCAAAGCAATAAAGCTATTGTTCCTCTTTATCCTAAACTCTGTCTTCCCCATTATGTTCCAGCTCTGAAGCACAGAGGTCGGTTTTCCACAACAAAGCACTGTTAAACTGTGGAAAAATATTCATATCACTTCAGCTTTATATTTTATTCTTATTGTAAAAACACTCTGTGGGTTCTGTTGCACATTAATTTTTATCATATATTGTGTTGTTCTAGTTTTAGATTTTTCTATATGAAAATTACTTTGTTTAAATGCTGAATGTTTGTAAAGTTTTTGAAGATATTTTAAACATGACTCTCTCTCTCCATATATATATATACACACAAAAATAATATATTCATAATTACATATGCATAAATAACATAAATTGGCAACAACTTTGCCCACATGCATAGGAAATGAAATGAACATCATATTGTTGATTAACAAACTATGGGTTTAAGTTGTTACTGATTATAAGGCCAATCCCCAGTTGGGATAATAAAATTTGAAAAAGTGCTCATCACTGAATAAATGAGATAAAACGTTTTTATGCTTTCATCTCCAGGTCAAAGACATTTACCATCTATCTAGTATCAATAACTTTCACATAAAAGAGTTCGAAAAAAGGGTTAAAAAGGCATAGCAACATTAGGTCCTCTTAGCTCCTCTGGCTCACATCCTTCCATAGCATTAACAAGTATTTAAGTACCTAACATTTGCCAAGAGCCTACAGTGGATTCCTAGTTCCCAGAATATATATATATTTACATATAAAGATATGTAACTGGACATTTCAGTTTAATCTCAAGCTATATTGTGTCCAATTTCTATCTTGTGGATAATTCAGTTCAGGTCCCCTGAGCTTGCGGAGATGGGTGTGATTACCTTCAACCTCTCCACATGTGGGAGGTAAAACCAAAAGTCTCAAATAGTTTTTTGTGACATAGTAAGATATTTTTTACACATTTTTAATAAAAAATAAACCAAGATACAAAACTGCTCACCAAAGATGGCTTCATTCATTCAAATAAAAGCCACATAAATAGGAAGAACAACCTGAAACTAAATAAAGTGCTAATCGTAGTAATATCTTGGCCTAATTTTTCACTTTTCTTTCATGTGCATTTGGTTTTGTAAAATAAACATATATTAAATAAACTCAGAAAAATGCACATTAAAATGTTTTAATATAATGGCTTAGAGCAAAACTAGAGAAAAAGAATAAAACACACCATAGCAAAGTGGGATACAGCTTGCATTATACTGCATACTGAAAACATATTTTCATTTTTTACAAAATCTTGAAGGTGAGAACATAGCTGATAACAAGGTTTCAGAGTGTACCTTCGAAAACCATCTCTAGTTGACACTGATTTGTCATGCAGTTCCAGCATTACTTATGTTTCCACTATCTGCTTACTTCATTCAATTTTTGTCATTTCTTGCTGTCAGAGGATTTCACTGTTTGAGAACCTTAGACCACAGTGTTAAAAAAAGGTGCAATAAAAGTTATTATAAATCTGATTATGCTACTTATCTTGTTGTAAACTTCAGATGAATCCTCTCTCTACAGAATAATATTGGATTGTAGAAGAATTGCTTCTTTATTTCAGTCTCCTTATTTCTCAGTTACATTATGCCTCCATCCTCCTCCCCAGAATGAAATACCATCCAATGGCACAGGTGTACCAGGACTTTCATCTTGGTGTCCTCTTAAATATTGACATTTCTTTTTTTTTTTTTTTTTTTAAAGATTTTATTTATTTATTCGACAGAGATAGAGACAGCCAGTGAGAGAGGGAACACAAGCAGGGGGAGTGGGAAAGGAAGAAGCAGGCTCACAGCAGAGGAGCCTGATGTGGGGCTCGATCCCATAACGCCAGGATCACGCCCTGAGCCGAAGGCAGACGCTTAACCGCTATGCCACCCAGGCGCCCCAAATATTGACATTTCTGACTCAAATCCCTTCTAATCTTAATAACATGGAAAATATTTTATATTTAATTATGCTTTATATGTCTAAAGAGATTATGCATATACACTTCAATACTCAAGTCAGAGGCATAGTTTCCTGTTCTGTGCTACTAGCACAAATCATTGGATATAGTTCTAGACTGACCCTTTTTAATTTCCCATTGTTACTACCAATAATTTATTTGTGACTTGTCCCTTTACCTCCTTCAGATCTTTACTCAGTGCAACTTTTCAGTGAAACTTTCTTTCGACCCATTTTATTTTATTTTATTTCTTAAAAGATTTTATTTATTTATTTGACAGAGATAGAGACAGCGAGAGAGGGAACACAAGCAGGGGGAGTGGGAGAGGAAGAAGCAGGCTCACTGCAGAGGAGCCCGATGTGGGGCTCGATCCCATAATGCCGGGATCACGCCCTGAGCTGAAGGCAGACGCTTAACCGCTGTGCCACCCAGGGGCCCCTCTTTCAACCCATTTTAAATTGGATTCTGTCGCCTAACACTTTTTATCTTTATTCTCTGCTTTTTAAAAATATATATCATTTATCATCTTTCTGTTAAGTATACATTAATTACTTTATTGTTTATCTCCTTTCCCTCATATAAATAGAATCATACAGTGCATAGGCCTTGAGTCTGACCTCTTTCATTTATCATAATGTTTCAAATTTATCTGTGTTGTGTGAAACAGCAGTACATTTATTTTTATTGACTAGCAGTACTCTACATACAGTAGAACTTTGTAGGACTTTGTCCTACTTTTTTATCCATTCACCACTTGCAGCATTTTTTTGGCAGGGGGGGTATCTCCAAATTTGGGAGATTCTGTAAAAAGTCACTATAAACATTTATAAACAGGCATCTGAATGAAGAAAAATTTTCATTTATTGGGCAAAACTTAGGGGTGTGGTTGCCGGGACATACAAGGAGTATATATTAAATTTTTAAAGCTGACAAGTGGCTGGCTAAACTGCCCATGTCATTTTGTGTTCTCAAGGAATTTATGAAATTTCCAGTTGCTCTGCATCCTTTCCAGAATTTGGTATTGTCAATTTTATAATAATGATGATGATATCTTGATTTTAGCCATTGTAATAGCTGTGCATGCTATTTCATTGCTGTTTTAGCTTGCATTTCCCTAATGACTAATGATGTTGAACACATTTACAACTGCTTATTTTCCATTTGTAAAGGCGAATTGCCTGTTCTAATTGTGTGTCCTTTTTTATTTAATTGGTAGTTTGTGTTTTTATTATTGAGTTTGAAGTTTTAAATGTATTCTGGATGTAAGTTATTTATTATTATAAAACACTCAAATTCCTCCTCCAAATCTGACACTTGCATTTAATTCTCTTAACAATAATTTTGAAGAGAAGATCTTAATTATGGTGAAGTCCAATTTATCATTTTTCATTTATAATTCATGTTACTGGTCAGATATAAGAAATTTTTGAGTAAAAGTCACAAAGATTAAAGAGTTTCTCTTAGGTTTCCTTCTAGATGTTCTATAATTCCAAGTTTTACATTTTGACTTATATCCATTCTATCTTTTATATATGATATAAAGTATTATTGGTCAATGTTCTTCTTTCTTCTCTTTTTTTTCTGCATGTGGATTTTTAAATAACACAACATATTTGTTGAAAAAATCCTTTCTTCATTGAAATGTTTTTTTTTAATATATTTGCAAAAATCAATTGGCCATATACTTTTTTATCTATTTCTGAACCCTCAGTTAAACACCTTTGTAATTTGTGTCTATATTTTCACAAATAGAATACTGTCTTGATCACCGTAGGTTTATGGTAAGTCCTGATACCAAGTAGTGTACACACTACAACTTTCATCATCTTTCACCAAATTGTTTTGGCTATGCTAGTTTCTTTGATTTTCACAAAGATTTCAGATTACTACAAACAAAATCTTCTGCAATCTTAATTACAGAATCAAAATTGTGATGTGAATTAAGTATTACATTACAATGTAATTACATTCTAAGTTAATGTACTAAACATTCTAATTGAAAAACACAGGTTGTCAGAATAGACAAGTGTAAAAATCAACTTAATGTTATCTATAAGACACACTTTAAATATTAAAAGTAAAGATAGGTTGAAAGTAAATAGACTGAAAAAGATTCACCACGCAAATAGCAAGCATTAGAAGGCAAGAATGTTTATACTAATATGGGATAAAATTAGATTTTAATATAATGAGTATTACCAGAAATGGTGATGTTTTATTATATAATCAATTCATCAGGAATACAGCATAATAATTGCTTATGTGTCTAGTATCAAAGCTCCAAATTATATGTAGCAAAAACTGATAGAACGAAAGGGAAAAACAGACCATTCCATAGTCACAACTGAACATTTTGCACTCCTTACTCAGCAACATAGAACAGGCAAAACAAAAATCAATGTAACCGAGTATCTGAATATCATTATCAACCAACTGTCCTAATTGATATTTAGTGAACAACTACACCAAACAACTTCAACATAAACCTTCTTTTTGGACAATATGGTATGTCCATTAGGATATACCATACATTGTGCTGTAAGATAAGTTTCCACAGTTAGAAGACAGTTTTCTATTTACTCTGTTTTAAGTAGAAACACTAACGGTCCTTTGTTTCTGACAATCTTTTCAAGGATGTTTATACAGTGAACAGAAGATAGAGATAGTAACTCTCTCAAAATAAAGGACAGGGATCATTGTGGCCCATAATAAAAGATTTGGGTTCCCTAGGTCAAGGTACCTCACTAGCAGCTGCTTGGACAGGCATCTATCCAGGTTCATCCACATCACCTTCATGGGACTTGGGGGCAAGAAGAACTGATGTGATATGATGCTCTACTCACCTTATGTGCTGTGAGTAATAAAGGCTTTGTCTCTTACCCAGCAGTTGCATGTCTTCAACCAGTAAGTATGAAACTAACTTGTTAACATACAAATAGGATAAAATCTATTCACAGTTCTTGATAGTTCTGGCAATGCGGATGGGATGTTGACAAAGAAATGTCTTTGTAGAAGTGGAAGGTTGAGGGTCTGGTGGAATGATTGGCAAGATCTGATCAAATTGTATGGTTAACAGGGTAATAAATGGCCCTCTACATTACTATCAGTGAGAGGGTACAGGTTGGTGGTTACAGGCCAAATACCAGAAGATAGCTTTGTTAAATGGTGCCATCTTCTTGCCAACTCTCCAATGAGTAGAGAGAAGGGGTCTTCCTCACCAGTCTGCCACTCATCTTTAGATCTGCTCCATAAAGATTCATTCTGAATGTCCAGAAGGTTCACCACCACAACTATTTAAAAGATAGTTACAGAGATGCATATTTCATTGAGCATGAAATAAGGGAAGTTTGTGAACACCACATACAGAAACAAGGTGAATCATTAGAACTTTGGATCAACTTCGAAATAAGGGATGGGGAGCACAATGCTTGTCAAAGTTGAAAGTCTAGAGCTGGGCGTCTTATGTCTTAGTCTCATTCTACCTCTCTTATGTTGATGTTAGATCCGTTCAGAGATAACAGAAAACATCTGAGTTATGTGTGTGTGTGTGTGTGTGTGTGTGTGTGTGTGTGTGTGTGTTGTTTTGTTTTGTTTTGTTTGCAGTGGACCCTGGTTTCTATAAGAGAGATCTGGCCTCTCATATTTTTCTAAAACAGACAAACTCCCATGCTAAACCATAGATGAAGCATTGCTTAATATTCATATTTGGTATACAATGCTGCTGAATGTTACCCAGTGGGGAATGAGAAACTGACCCAAATGAATCTTATCAATTTGCAATTATCCAAACTTTCCTAGAAAACTCATATAGCCTTTATGTTAAAATTTGGTGAAAACCTAAGAGATGTTATCATTACAACTGGAAAACAAATGCTTGCAATTAAAGTAAATTTCTTAAGAAATGTTGCTACTGTGTGAGACAAGCCTGAGTCAGCCAAAGGTTGCAAACCCTTTGGCCCCATTCAGAAACAATATGGCTGTGACTACAGAGTCAGGGGGTCCCCAAAGAGAAAACAGATTGTGTCAATAGTGATGACCTTGTCATTGGATATATGGCTGTGGGAAGACTAACAACACTAGAAAGTCTTTTTCTTGACCTGTAAGCAGCTACGGAACTGCCTGAAGAGGAAAGTAAATGAGACTTACTTAATGGTATAAAACTGGTATCTCCCTTTGTGTACCCTGACTGTTCACTCCCTCTTTACTCTAAACTCAGGTGCTTTAAGGAAAAAGACTATTAGGGGTGGGGTGGAGGTCTCTCTGTCTCCCAGAGGCATTTAGGATCATATGTAACCATCCAAATTTGCTAGAAAATTTCAGAGTAGAGAGATTCAAACTTTTATTGTTCTGATGGATATAAACACACAAACCACCTTTCTTCTAGGTTCTGTGGGGGAATGAGATACCAGGGTTGAGCTAACAAAGTTTGACTAATGTTCACAGAAGCTAAAATGACCTTATGGTGGGGCCTTTGATCCAACTCAATTACTCTTGCCATTCTCATATATGAAAGGTAACAGGAATTAATGTGTTTTATTCTTATACCTCACCGTTCCATAAATGCCAGAAGGTATTTGTCCAGTTGGAAAGAGTACATAGAAAGAAGTGCTAATGGGGCAGGAATAACTACCCTGTCATTTGCCATAAGACAGTGTGCTAGGATTTAGAATAAGTATCTCTACTCTCTGATATTCAGGGTTCACTATGTGAATACTGTCCTCTTGCTTGGCAAGTCAGAAGCATCAGTATCAATAAAGTTGACTACAGTGATATCACACCTATACCAGCAAGGATGGTTAATAAATCCCAGCAAAATTCAGAAAAGTGCTAGGTAAGTAAAATTTCTTGGGATTATGTGAGTGAATTCATAATGCTCAATCTCTTCGGCAAAGGAAGATTGCTGTGTTTGTTTCCACCCTCAAAAGGGACACTTAGCATCTTATTGGGCTATGTGTGTAAGAGACAGAGAGTACCTTACCTGAATTTTCAGTTTGGTTATTTATACTGGTTAACCCACTAATCTGAATTATCTGAGTGGGATCCAAACCAACAAGCTATTTTGGAAGCTGGCAGGCAAGCTATGGCACTTTCTACATTTAGAGCCTACAAATCTAACAACTCCTTTAAGTTACAATCTCCGTAACTGAGGATTTTGTGGATTGGGTCCGTAGGAAAAGGAAGGCAACTTTCAACCTGAGGTGCCCTTCACCTAAAGCAAATTTAAGGGCTAATTCTTTATCAGGAGATGCAATATCAGGACAGTGTGCATTAAAGACAGAGAAGACAGAATATAACTAAGCTGGTTATTGCTTCAACATACATATAACCAATCATCTACCCATGTGAAATATCACTATCAATTTTGCTAGGCCAAGAGAGAAGAATATAAGGATGTTTTATATGTATTTTCTTCCCACCATCTCTTCTTCACTGATTCAACTTTACTCTTCTGCAATTCTAGGTTATATCACTTGGTTCTTTAAGCACCTCCTGGGGAGGCCAGATACCATAACCCGTGGCCTGATGTTTCATGTATCTCTGAAAGCAAGAGGAATAGTCAGCTACCACTCTTGATGGTGATATAACCATGAACACTGACAAGAGCCAGTCTCTGCAGAGGTGATTAGGGAGGAGCAAGCAACCAAGTGAGGCTGAGAGACCAGAGGTTTCTCTGATGGGGTTTCAGACGCAAATCCCGTTACTATTCTTGTTGTTGTTGTTGTTTCTAATTTCCTTACATGAATTGTGAAAAGTAAAGGATAAGGAATGCTCTCAATGGCTATTTGAAAGTCAAGATTCATTTGAAATCTCCTTTATCACTTAAATTAGAGATCTATATGATTATTTTTTCCGTCTACTAAAGTCACTTAAAAGTCTCCTGAAATGAATCAAAACACTATGATACTGGCACAAAAACAGACACATAGATCAATGAAACAGAATAGAGAGCCTGGAAATAAACCCACACTTATATGGTCAATTAATCTACGACAAAGGAGGCAAGAATATACAACAGGGAAAAGACAGTCTCATCAATAAATGGTGTAAGCTAAACTGGAGAGGTACATGCAAAAGAATAAAACTGGAGCACTTACACAAAAATAAATTCAAAATGGATTAACCTAAATGTGAGACCTGAAACCATAAAACTCTTAGAAGAAAACATAGGCAGTAATTTCCTGGACACCACCCTTAGAAGTGTATTTATGGATATGTTTCTTCAGGCAAGGGAAACAAAAGCAAAACCCAACTATTTGGACTACACCAAAATAAAAATCTTCTGCACAACAAAGGAAACCAGCAACAAAGCAAAAAGGCAACCTACTGAATGGGAGAAGGTATTTGCAAATGATATATCTGATAAGGTTTTAATATCCAAAATGTATAATGAACATATACAACTCAACACCCCGAAAACAAACAATATGATTAAAAATGGGGAGAGGACCTAAATAGACATTTTTTTTCCATGACGACACGCAGATGACCGAGAGGCATATGAAAAGATGTTCTACATTACTAAACATCACGGAATGCAAATCAAAAATACAGTGAGATATCACCTCACCCCAGGCAGAATGACTAGCACCAAAAAGACAAGAAATAACTAGTTTTGGTGAGGATGTGGAGAAAAGGAAACTCTTGTGAACTTTTGGTGGGAATGTAAATTGGTACAACCAATGTGGAAAACAGTATGGAAGTTCCTCAAAAAATTAAAAATAGAACTACCATATGTACCAGTAATTCTACTACTAGGTATTTATCCAAAAAATGAAAACACTAATTTGAAAAGATATATACATGCCTATGTTTATTGCAACATTGTTTACAAGAGCCAAGAAATGGAAGCAACCCAAGTGTCCATCAATAGATGAATGGATAAAGAAGTAGTGTTATATATAACAGAAAATTACTCAACCATAAAAAAGAATGAGATCTTGCCATTTGTGACAACATGGGTAGGCCTAGAGGGTATTACATTAAGTGAAATAAGTCAGACAGAGAAAGACAAATATCTTATGATTTCACGTTTATGTAGGACCTAAAACAAAACAAAACAAAACAAACAAAACAGAAACAGACTCATAAATGTAGAGAACAAACTGATGGCTGCCAGAGGGGAAAGAGGTGGGATATGGAAGAAATAGGTAAAATAGATTAAAAGGTACAAACTTCTAGTCATGGGGATGAAAAGTACAGCAGAGGGAATATAGTCAATAATATTGTAATAATACTGCATGGTGATAGACGGTAACTACACTTATTATGATGAGCACCATGTAATGCATAGAACTGTCAAATTACTATGTTGTACACATGAAACTAACAAAACATTTTATGTCAGTTATACTCCAGTAATAAGAATTTAAAAATAAGTACTGTTTCTTAGTCACCACATAGATTTCTTCAATTACAAGATAGAGTCTCAAAGGGGCCTGGCTGTCTCAGTTGGTAGAGCAAGCAGCCCTTAATCTCAGGGTTGTAAGTTCCAGCCTAACGGTGGGTGTAGAGATTACTTAAAAAAATAAAATCTTAAAAAAAAAGATAGAGTCAAAATAGCAGTCAAATTCATAGAAGCAGAGAGTAGAATGATGGTAACCAATAGTGGGGATGGGAGAAATAGGGAGATGTTGCTCAATGGGAACAAAGTTTCAGTTCTGCAAGATGAATAAACCATAGAGATCTAATATACAACAATATGAGTATAGTTAACAATATTGTGTTATATACTTGAAATTTGCTAAGAGGGTAAATCTTAAGTGTTTCTCACCAAAAACAAAAACAAAGCAAAGCAAAAAAAGAAAAAGAAGAGAAAGACAGATAGAAAAAGAAAAAGACAATGGTAACTATGCAAGGTAAGGTTATTTCACAATGTGTACACATACTAAAACATCAAGTTGTGCATACACACACACACACTCACACACACACAATGTTATTTGTCAATTATACCTTGATAAAGATGGGGAGAAAGGAAACCAACACCAAGAAAAAGACAAAAACAAAAACAAAACAAAATAGCAGAAATTATTTTCACTTTATTTCTATTTGAGCACAACTGCCTTTTGAAGGCAACATCAGTCAATATTTCATTGATGCAATTTATGCAATGTAAAGCAACAATTCCTCCCTCCTTTCTACCTTTCCTCTCTTCCACCAAAGCTCCTATATAACTTCTCTTTTGGTCTGCATGTCAACCAACACCTGGCACAAGTGGTTCATTAAATTCTAACACGACCTAATACTTGGTAGGGCATCCAGAGGGTTCATTTCTGAGGAAACACATAGAAGAACCTGAATTACCAGCTCTCTTCATGGTAAATGTACTTTGACAACATTTGTTGAGAATGACAAGCAACAAACACTCTTAAGTCTCTCCCGTTCTTTTTCCAGCTCCTATGTATATACACTAACCCTCATAATTACTTCCAATTCCGTATACCCACTCTTTTTATTTATATAGTCAGAGGTTTCCTTTAATAAACAGAGAAGTTTGTATCCATACTCTATAGACAGGTATATACTTAAAATAGGTGAGAGGACATTTATAGTTTTCAATATTTCTATGATTTATTGAATTCTTTTTAGGTTCAGTCATCCCACTTACATTGTTTTCAGTTCTCATACTAATCTTGTCAGAAACAAACTTTTATTATTTTATTTTTTCCACATGGCAATGACTTCTATATAGCTAACATGCAGATAATCATCTGTGTATGCAGCTCAACTATATCACTGGGATCTGTCTAACTTTTCAGACCAGTGCTGGCAATAGAACTTTCCACAATGACAGAAATGTCCAGTAGTGACCAGTAGCCACATGTGGCTATTAAAGACATAATGTCTCAGTGGAGATGACTGAGTTTTTAAAAATTTTAACTAATTTAAATGTAAGTGAAAACAGCTCCATGTGCCTACTATAGGGGCAGCACAGTTTTAGAGAGTAGGCTCTATTTTCAAAAATACCATTAAAAAATATAGCCCATACATCAAGTAAGGTACAGTGCAGTCCAATTAAATTAATAATTATAAGTAATTGAATAATAAAATAATAAATAAATAATTAAATTATTTATAATATCCAAACTCCATTTCTTACAATGTAGAAACTTTGGTTGAGTTATTGTTCTCAAAGTGTTCTTAAAGTAGCATATTTTACATAAAAAGAGGTCACCACATTTTATTTAACTCCCTACTAATCTACATGAGAGTTCCTTTAAAAAAAAGCCTTCACATCTAAGAGAAAAGAAAAGAACAGGGAAACATCTGAAAATACCTATTCTCATTCTGTAGTAGTTAACACAGCATAGTCTGCTTTTTTCAAAGAAGCAAAGTAAGGATTACATAAGGTAGCGTGACTACAGAGTGACTGAGTAAGTTACAGACTAAGGCATATTGACTTCTATTTGGTGCCCTTTAGGCTAAACACATTTAAAGCCAAACAGTCAGTGTAAAGAGTGCTTTTTTTTAGAAAAAAAAACAAACCCCAAAAACCAAAATAGATTTGATAGTTTAGAAAGGAGTTTATTTCCAAAAGCAGGTATTTTTTCATGAATGTTTTCATCTACGAAGTTGGTATATAAGGTACCCAAATGGTCTTTTTAGCACTGAGCTTTGGTCCTACTTCCAAACATAACACCATGTTGGAAAATTCTAGAAGTCATCCTGAACTCAAAGTGGATTTATAGACTCTTCGCTTGTTTATAATTTCACAGGGAAGCATTTGGGTTTTTTTTTTCTTTGTACATAAATTTATACTGTAGTAATAGATCTTATTTACTGCCTTAAATGTTTTAGAATGCAGAAAAAAGAAAGACGATAATAAAAAAAATGCCTGTGTTCACACAACCAATAATTAACAAGCATAAGATTTTGGCATTTTGTAGAAATCTTAGTAACAAAATATATTACAGAAAAACTTGAAGTTCCTTTTGTTCCCTACACTGTATTTTCAATATTTTTCACAATTTTACAATTTACAGGATTCCCCTACTCCTTGTATCCCAGACACACTTAGCAATAATTTTGATGATTAGTTAGGGTTCTGGAAAACATAGAATCGGCTCTGGCTTGGATAAACCAAAGAGGTTTATCACAGAGTATAAAATTGCTTAAAGATCCATTAGATAGAATGAAGAAATAAATGCTTGGTTAAGTGTGCAGAGCATAAGACTTCCTGGCTACTCCATTCATTTCTTCCTGCAATATCTCAAGGATTGCCCAAGCTTTCCTTTCAATCCAAGATCATTTTACACACAGAAATAAGCCAACCTTGTGAATAATTGAGAGATTCTGCTTGTTTCTTTTCTTATTTTCTAGGATATGATTCTGCTTTCTCAAGGACTATGACGTTTCTTAGTTTTCATTTAACCTGATCTTTCTGTAGTATTAGGCTAAAGTTTTAACTGACTTGGTATATGGATGTTCTATTAATCTAGCTGTAGGTTTGGCTAATTAAAGAGAAGGGCATTTCTATTTTTAGAAATTACCTTACTATTGACTAATAAACTTAATTGGTGGTGAACATATTACCTTTACAACAATTGTGGCTATCACATTTTTAAAAATCTCATCTTGGACTTGGACATGAAAATTTGATTTTTACTCCATTTTGGGGCTTGGTGTTATGCAGTTGTGATCTTGAAGGATGAACATATCCTCTTCGAAGTTTAGCTCTTACTTTTCCAAAATTTGGTCAAAACTGAATAAGACTAAAAAAGTAAGAATATAACAGAATACTAGTAACATACCAACCTATTAATAATTATTAGCTGGTATATGTCATAAATAATTTTTGGTGACTCCAAAGTGTTAGTGCTTGTGCAGTACTCATATATTTGAAATGGATTCTCTAATGGCAGTAGCTCTACAGAGGAACTACAAAGATAAACAGATTTTTTAAAAAAATGGAATCACATATTTTTAAATTATTACTAATTTATAGGTCTATAAGAGTAACCCTTAAAATACACTTGAGAATGCCATACTCAAAGATCTTAAGCAAATGTACAGAATGAAAATGTTAACTAGTTTTTTAAAAAAGGTTATTATGAACTGGAAAGATGTTTGAATATCTCCCCCCCCTTTTTTTTCTTTGCTTTTCCTCTAGTTCTTTTTTTTTTCAAAGATTTTATTTATTTATTTGACAGACAGAGACAGCCAGCGAGAGAGGGAACACAAGCAGGGGGAGTGGGAGAGGAAGAAGCAGGCTCCCAGCAGAGGAGCCCAATGCGGGGCTCGATCCCAGGATGCCGGGATCATGCCCTGAGCTGAAGGCAGATACTTAATGACTGAGCCACCCAGGTGCCCCTGCTTTTCCTCTAGTTCTGATTGCTCTTACAACTTCTCTTCAGTCCCTTTCCTTTAAATTACTTGTGCATATTTTTCTTGATTTCCCTATCTTTCCTCCTTCCTACATTTGCTTCCTCCCTTCACTATACTGTAATATTGCACTTAACCATAAATCTACCTACAATACAATTTACTACCTAATAGAACAGAGAATTCCTATCAAAAGACTGTTTTGTTGCAGGATTTCTCCCACATTCTTTCAGAGTCCATGGAAATTTACAGACGATTTAAACACCTGCAGTTTTCCTCATAGTATAAAAAGTTCTTGAAAGCAACAGCAACTTCATTGAACATACCTCAGTGAATAAGAAGCTATGCTCGTGTAAGCTGAGGACTCAATATAATATCAAGTGTAGGAAAAGGACTTCTCTGAATGATCCAAACAAATACAGAAACGGTATGTTATTGCTCCTGCATATTTTGCCATCTCCTTTGAATTACAAACAGAATTTAATTCACATATATTCAGTTTACCATAGTCTAGATTATAAGACATGTTACATATTATATTATGTCATGTCCATAAAATGCCTTAAGTTCCAGACGTCAGTGGTTTTTCTATTATAACTTTTTTTAAATTTAGATTTTTTTCAGTTAACTGCAATATTGGTTTCTGGAGTAGAGTTCAGTGATTCATCACTAACATACAACACCCAGTGTTCATTACAAAAAGTGCCCTCCTTAATACCTTTCACTCTCTATGCCATCCTCCCACCTACCTCCCTCCACCAACTCTCAGTTTGTTCTCTATTGTTAAGAGTCTCTTATGGTTTGTTTCCCTCTGTCCGCCCCCCCCCCCCGTATGATCATCTATTTTCTTTCTTAAATTCCACATATGAGTGAAACCGTATGATATTTGTCTTTCTCTGACTGACTTATTTCACATCGCATAATATACTCTAGCGCCATCCACGTCATTGCAAATGGCAAGATGTCATTCTTTTTGATGGCTGAATAATACTCCACTCTGTGTGTGTGTGTGTGTGTGTGTGTGTGTGTGTGTGTGTGTGTGTATCACATCTTCTTTATCCATTCATTGTTCGATGGAATTTGGGCTCTCCATAGTTTGGCCACTGCAGATGCTGCTGCTATAAACATCAGAGTGCATGTACCCTTTCAAATCTGTATCTTTGTATCATTTGGGTAAATACCTAGTAGTGCAATTGTTGGGTCATAGGTTAGTTCTATTTTTAACTTTCTCAGGAACCTCCATACTGTTCTCCAGAGTGCCTGCATCAGTTTAAAACCCATACCCAGCAAAGAAATTGAATCAGTAATCAAAAATTTCCTAACAAACAAGAGTACAGGGCTGGATGGCTTCCCAGAGGAACTCCACCACACGTTTAAAGAAGAATTAATACCTATTCTTCTGAAACTGTTTCAAAAAACAGAAATGGAAAGAAATCTTCCAAACTCATTCTATGAGACCAGCATTACCTTGATCCTAAAACCAAAGACCTCACTAAAAAGGAGAATTACAGACCAATATCCCTGATGAACACGGATGCAAAAATTCTCCACAAGATACTGGCTAATCAGATCCAACAATATATTAAAAGGATTATTCACCATGACCAAGTGGTATTTATTCCTGGGGTGCAGGGTGGTTCAACATCCACAAATCAATCAGCATGATACACCACATTAATAAAAGAAAGGACAAGAACCATATGATCCTCTCAATAGATGCAGAAAAAGCACTTGACAAAATACAGCATCCTTTCTTAATAAAAATCCTCAACAAAGTAGGGATAGATGGAACATACCTCTATTAAAATTTTACAAAGGGACATGAAACTCATTCACCTTTTTTTTTTTGATTCAACATTCAATTAGTAAAATCATTTGTTGTCACTAATTTATATATCTGGAAATCGGTCCTAATGGCTAAATTACTCTTCTGTGTTTATCAAGATAACAAGATTTGTTTAGTACGTAAACCATGACTTTCATTATTTAATAGTCATTACTAATTTCCTCAAAAGCATGTTTCCTTATATGCTGAATTCTATATTTCTCACAAACAATAAGAATGGCTAATTTTATTTAATGGTTACTAATTGCTAAGTTACTATTCTTTAAGTACATTTTTCTTTTAGCTGATTTTCCTTGCATGCTTACTCATTTAAAATTATTAAATATGTTAGATTGTTTTACTTAATTTTTTATTAATCTGGAAATAGGCATGATTATTCAGTTTGATAGGTCAAGACTTCGAGGCTTAAAGAGGTTACAATGAGATTCAAAAGTCAAAGAGTCAGTAAATGATGTCTGGTAGTATCTAATTCCAGAACTTATGTAAATGCTATATTTTTATGATGCATATTTGATCTTGTTTATATATATAATTGTTTTAAAATGAAATGTCTACAGATCATTCTACACTACTACAAAATGATATGTTTTAGGTTATTATTAATACAGTAAGAAAAGAACTTGATTAGAAAGTAAAAAGGAATCCCTATTTACAAATTAAACAGCTGCATTATATAAAAATAGATTTATGTAACAGAAATTATATTAGATATATTTCTATAAGATATAATAAAAATATAATTTCTATTAGAAATAGAAAATACCTTGTTAACTCAGTAAAAAAGATTATATGGTACATAAAAAAATTCACAGGAAAGACAGTAATTATATAGTTCAAGCTATGAGGTTTTATTGAAAAACATCATATCAGATAGCAGGAGGAAATTTCTTAGAATACCAGACTTATCATCCTAAAAAGTTTACTTTAATTAATGCAATTCTAATCAGAATCTGAAGGAGTTAAGAAAAAAAAACAACAATAACAACAACAACAAAAAAACGTGGAAGGGATGATTTTACAGTTCCAAAGGAAGAAAACAGTTAAAAAAAAAGCCAAATCAATTTTGAAAATTTTAAGGAGGGCTATATCTTAACAGATCATATAATGTGCTATAAGTCCACTCTACTCAAAATATAGTAATATTGACACAGGATAAACAAATCCATTATTATAATATAAAAATATAGAAAGAGTTCTAAATTTGTATGGGAAATTATTCTATTACAGATATTATTTTATTTCATTCAAGAGAATGGAACTTTAATTATTGTTATTTACATTTTTACCTACAAGCATCTGGAAGAAAACAAAGCTAATTTATTATGTTATATAAAAATAAAACCTACATGAATAGAAAATGGGATTATAAAAATAAAACAGAAAGCATGACAAGAATCTAGAGACCATTAAAGAAAATATAGTTTAATTGACTAGAAAAAAATGTTAACAGCTTTGCTAAAGTATGACTGACATGTAATAAACTGCAAATATTTAAAGTCTGAAATTTGACAAATTTTGACCGACAATATGTATCTCTGAAATCCTCACCACAATCAAGATAATGAAAATATCCATTATCCCAAAAAGTTCTTGTACTCCTTTATAATTCCATTATTCTGCCCTTCTCCTTCCCAATTAACCAAAAACTTCTTTCTGTCCATAAATGTTAGTTTGAATTTTCTAGACTTGTATATAAATGGAATCTTATAGTATGTATACTTTTTGTCTGGCTTCTTTCACTCAACATAGTTATTTTGAAATTCATCCCTGTTGTTGCATGTACCAGTTATTTATTTCTTTTTATTGCTAAATTCCATTGTATGACTATATCAGTTCATGTACTCATTCACCTGTTGCACATTTGGGCTGCTTCCAGTCTTACTCATTTTCAATGATCCTTGTCATGCAAGACCTTGGCAAATAAGATACTTTGTTCCTTTAGCACGGAGCTTTGAGTCTCACTGCAAACTTAACTGCCTAGGGAACTGTCAAGAGTAAGCAAGAACTCAAAATGGATTTATACACTATTTTCATATTTTTAATTTCACAAGGAACCCTTTGTTTCCCATATATAAGTTAATGCTTTACTATGTAAATCTTTTTTTTAATCACTTTAAATGATCTACCGTGCACAAAAAAGTAAAATAATAATAATAAAGCATTTGTGTTTCCACAGTCAATAACTGAAAAGCTTAATGGCATTGTCTCATTCCCTGTGCCCAAGAAGCTCCCGACAATGGCCAGTATTGACGACTGCTACACCTCAGTCAGGGCCTGCACTGCCACCTTGGGCAACTTCACCAATGCCACTTTTGATGCCATTTCCAAGACCTACAGCTATTTCACCCCTGACCCTTGGAAAGAGACTGTGTCCACCAAGTCTCCCTGTCAGGAATTCACTGACCATCTTGTAAATACCCACACTAGAGTCTCTGTGCAGAGGACCCAGACTCCACTGTGGCCACCACATAGTTTTATATAAGAAAAATAAAATGAATGAAAGTCTGTTCATAAATAAATAAATAAATTAATAAAAAGCCTAACATTTTGTTGGGTTTTTGTTTGTCTGTTTTAGATATTTTAGTAACAAAACAAAGGTAATATAGGCTTAAATGATTCCATATAAAACATCTTAACAATACCAGAATCATATCAAAAAGGAAATCATAGGTTGGAAGATACATTTGTTGAAAATGGTTGGTATATATAATTGACAGATTACTTCAGAAATAGAAAGTAAATGTTTCAATTTTTTCAGCTTTTTAAATGTGTCACATTAAGTCTGTATTATTTTTCTACGTTAAACAATTTTAAAATTTCCTTTTCCTTTTTTACTTCCACTTCCCCTTCCTCTACCCCTTCCCTTTCCTTTTTTCCCTTTCCTCCCCTTAAATTCTCTCCCTATACAATTCAATTCTAAATCTATTAATGGGAGCAGAGCACTCCTTCCTCCTTCTGCAGCAGAAGCTCAGAGTAGAGTATGTAAGACTAAGCCGGGTAAGGAGGGGGTCAAAGGGGAAGCAATGTAAGAAGTTTTGGACCCCAAGGTGAGAAGGACATCCACATAGGAATGTGGGCGTCTGTCCCTCTGTGACAGGCCAGAGCTGAGGAGGGTGAGGAGGAAGTGTACCCTGGATTATCCTGGGGACCGAGAGTCTGAATGTGGTGGGGAGGGCATTCCCACTAAGGAGCAGCTGGAGTGTGGTTGCAGAGCCCAAGCAGGGCAAGGACAACATCTACACGGAGGAAGGAGTGGCAGAAGAAATGGGAGATTAGCTATAAATTAGAAAAATGATCAAATAAGTAATTTTATTAAATACAATGGAGAACAGTTTTCTCAATGTAAACAATAAAATTATAAATACAAAAGCCTACGATATTGAATAGGAGTCTGGAATCTTGTTTGAGTTCATAGTTTTCAATTTAAACATATATGATGATTGATAAACTGAAAGTAAAATATACATATATAGAGGCGTATGTGTGAGTGTGTGTGTGTGTAGACTGGGAGTACCAAGGTTCCAATATTAATGACTATACCTAGGAACCAGATTTTGGTTTCTAAATTTTCTACTGAAACAAATTAGAACTCCTTGGGCAAATGGTTAATTCTGGAGTTGTGGTAGGAAAAGCACAAGACAGCCTGGAACTTCTTACTGTGCCCCGAAGGAAGAAAGTGTTGGAAGAATAATGGAAACATAACAAATGAACCCAAAGCCAGACTGAATGGGCCCCTAACTGGCCAAAGTGAGAATATTTTGAATATCCAAGTAAATGATAATTATGACCCGTTAAATATAAAGAAAACTGAAAAAAATTACATAAGCATGTATATGTGTATCAGTTTATGAAAAACAGGATATTTATGTAGTTTCAAATTATATCTTTCCCAAAATCCTAATAATTATAAGGAAAAGATAATCTTTCTGATAGAGAAACCTGAAACATATCAACTTTATCGAGTGATCAAAGTGAACATCAGTAATGAGGCAAACTGAAACTGTGTACTACCTGATAAGATACAGTAAAAAGAACATATCATCACTTTTATGATATTCTTGAGGAAGATACATGACATGAATATAATCATGAGGAAAAACCAGAAAACATAAATTAAGGGACAATCCACGAAACAACTGGCCTGTAATCTTCAAAGCCAAGAAATATACTCCAGTAAAGCTGAAACAAATAAATGCAATGAATGATTCTGAACTGGATTATCTTATTATAAAGGATGTCATTGGGAGATGGTGAAATTTGTATTGGGTCTAAGAGTTAGATGTTGGTAATGAATCTATGTTAATTTTTGATTATTGAATTGTGAGACTTTCTTCTTTCTTTCTGTCTTGTCTAGAAGAATGTCCATGTTTCCAGGAAAAATACATTATACTATTTAGGACTGATGAAGTACTGGGGTCAGGAATTTACTCCTAAATATTTAAGAAAAAATTATTCTTTATATTGTACTCCTAACTCTTCTATAGCTTTGTGACTGTTCTACATTAAAAAAAAAAATTTAACACAGCAGTATTTAAATAAAGACAAATGGGAACATTATTCAGCATTATGATATAATAAGAAAACAAACAGGACAGAGTTAAATATACCATTTTGAATAACTTTTTAAGGAAATGTAAACATTAGACAACATCATTACCATTTATAGTTTTCTAAATGAATTGGTATGGTAATTTAATGATTTATAATTATATGCCTAAATAGCTCACATAACAATCTGTTTATATATATTTAAATCAATTGCATAGTCAATGAGTTCCTCTCATATATCCTGAATAATCCTTATTAATTTCTTCTCAATGAATACGTGATGCTTAATTTGGTTAAACAAATACCTTAACCATCATAAATTAATTCAGGCCATGCGCTTAATATTCACAGTGAATTCCAGCTCAGAGAAAACCACATTGATAAATTAAAGGTGCTCCAGGCAAGAAAAATAATTTCAAAAATCTCGTATTATTACTATGTTGAATTTAATTACTTCCCCCGTTCCATAGCATTGTGCCTACTCTTTAGGAAACTTCTAAAAATCAATTATAAAGAACCAACATGTCAGGAAAATGTTGAGGATATAGCATATTTCAGTGATCTGTACACTAATTAAGAGGGAGAACAGATTTGGATTAAAGTTATGGGTACCTGGACAACCCAGTTCTATCTTTTTAATTCTTTAACCTCTTTTCAAGAGCACAAATGAATCTAGCATGGATCCCTCCTCCTCACAGCATAGTACACCTACTGTCTTCTGATGTCTTTTTCTGAGGAGATAGGGAAGGTTTCCTTTGAAGATCTGGGACACAAATAATATCAACTGCCTTGAGGGGAGTTCAATATTTGGACAGGAACAGGAGGACTAAGGAAAAAAATCTCTGATCCAAAGTTGTAGGAAAACTTACCATCTGTGGGCCTCATAGAGTGAAGACTGAATCCTTTGAGGGACAGGCTTGTTGATAGCACAAGTTTGGGGAGATAGTTCTGTTCCATGGAACCTCTCTCTGATTAGGTGGGACCACACCAGGCAGGGATCCCTGAGGATAAGTCAGGGCCTGCTAGCTCCAAGAGTAGCTACAGATAGTAGGAGTCGGACTTCCCTTCTGTTTTCTCCTGAAAATTTTTTAACATTTTATTTCGAGTGATAATCTGGTCTCAACAATTACTCTAGTAAAATAAGGGCAAAAACTGTAATTGAAATGAAACTGCTGTGAATAAAGCAGTAGCAGCATAGGAAAGGCATTTGTCCAGAAGCTAGAGGAAGTTAGCATCACCATGATGTGATGATATTTAAACCTAATAGCAGGAATCTCCAACAAGCATTTAGCCACTATATTACTTAATAGCTGGCCTGGACTCGGGGAACAAATAATAATTCTCTAGGGATTCTCAGATAGCCTTACATATCATTATGAAATATTAGACTTTTTGCTCAAAGTAAATGGCTCCCTAGCTAAACGTGTTTTGCGGTATTCATGAAAATGAGATTTAACAAGCTGGTGAAGACTGGGAAACACTGGGGAAAATTTTAAAAGAAGGAAACAATTCTAAATGTACATTGAAATCACTGCAATGTACTGCAGATGAAGTTCTGAAAATATGTGTCACCCTCAAAATATGCCAAATGATTTCATACAATAGGTAGAAAAAAGGCAACATTAGCTTTTGCATTGAAATTCATCTGTACCCAGGAATTCAATGCACTGACATATATAGATTATATATATATATATATATAATATATGTATTTTATATATAAATTTATATATATTTATTTATATATAATATATATGTATAATTATATTTATATGTAATTATATAATATATATAATTATAAATCTATATATATAGATTTTATATATATTATATATGTATTTTATATATTTTTTTAATTTAAAAATTTTTATTCAGGTATAATTAATATAGTGCCGTATTAGTTTCAGGTATACAATACAATGATTCAATGATTATATACATTTTCCACTGCTCATCAAGATAAGTGTGCTTTTTTTTAAGATTTTATTTTATTTATTTGTCAGAGAGAGAGAAAGAGAGGGAGCACAAGCAGAGGAGAGGCAGGTGGAGGAAGAAGCAGGCTCCCCGTGAGCAAGGTGCCTGAGGCAGGACTTAATCCCAGGATGCTGGGACCACAACCTGAGCGGAAGGCAGCCGCTTAACCAATTGAGCAACCCAGGTGTCATGATAAGTGTGCTCTGAATCCCTTTTATCTATTTCACCCATCCCCCTCACCTACCTCCCCTCTGGCCACCACCAGTTTGTTCTCTCTATTTAAGAGTCTGGTTTCTTTTTGTTTGTCTTTTTTCTTTGTTCATTTGTTTTGTTTCTTAAATTCCACACATTAGTAAAACCATACGGTATTTGTCTTTCTCTGTCTGACTTGTTTCATTTAGCATTGTACCCTCTAGGTCCATTCATGTTGTTGCAAATGGGAAGATTTCATTCTCTTTTATAGCTGACTAATATTCCATTGTGTGTGTGTGTGTGTGTGTGTGTGTGTGTGTGTGTGTGTGTGTGTGTATACACACTAAATCTTTATCCATTCATCCATCAGGGACACTTGAGCTGCTTTCATATCTTGGCTTTTGTAGACAGTGCTGTAATAAACATAGGGGTGCATATATCTTTTCAAATTAGTGTTTTCATTTTCTTTGGGTAAATACCCAGTAGTAGAATTACTGGATCATATGGTAACCTTATTTGTAATTTTTTGTGGAATCTTCATACTGTTTTCTGCAGTGACTGCCCCAATTTGGATTCCCACCAACAGTCCAATGTATTCACTTTAAATATTCCTCTAGTTAAGTAAAATGATACTTCCTCTCCAGGGTCATCCTGTATGAAAAAAGATTTGAAGAAGTCTCTCTCTTAGGACTCTACAATTATTTCCAGTTATAGTACAACCTTCCCAAATATGGAATCATTGGATAAAATGAAACTATCTTTATTAGAAAAGGCAACCATTCTCTTTAAATTATGAAACTTAAAAAAATACATGTTTAGTTTCATACTGAAGATGCTCTATGAAAGTTAGCTGAAATATGTCTCTTGAAGACAATTCTTTTTGAAGGAAATGATATTTACCTAGAATTACATACTAAAAGACTAAAAAACCCTTGTTTATTGTAAACAATCAGGCTTTTTGGTATGGGTCATGGCAAAACAATTTTCTAGAATTTTTTTTTTAACATTCTCTCGTTGCTTTGGCATAATACAGATTCAATTCCAAGTTTTCTAATCTGTCAGTGACTATAATAAAGCAGATCCAAATCACACAGTGTAGCTCGGCTATCGGTGAGTCAAAATTATTAGCAGCTATATTGATCCTCAGAGTTCCTTTTAGAAAATAAGAATGCTGCTACCAGTAAATGAAGATGACAATGAAAAATCAGCACTAAGGGTGCAGCTTACTGATTATATCCTATTTTGACAAGGTCAATAAATATAGCAAGAACATATTGATTTTGTTCCCTAATTTTCTCTTGTACCTTCCAATGAGGAATACCATACCCAATCACTATGATATGGATAACATGTGACACTGCAACATCCATGAGATCTGACTTGACAGGCTATATGACAGCTAATTCCAAAGGAGTTTGATCAGGAGATTATGGTCACAGTAGTTGTGCAGGATAATACAAACACAACTATGATCAGTCTTTTAAACTCATTTGTTGAAACTGGTGAAAAATATACCTCTCTATCATACTCATATTTACCACAGGTACAAAAAACTACAAATGTTTGGGATGACTTCTCAAATAGTTGCACGAAATGATAAATGTAGGTTACCTGCTGATTTGGAGTAATAGCTCAAGTTCCTATCAATTTTAACGGTTTTCATGTCTAATCAGAAATGGGGCATTAATCCTATCAAATTACAAATATTCCCTGCATTTACTCAACATACACTTTATGTAACATGTTGAAAAGCTATCATCACTAATGTTTGCTCTAAAATTAAAAAAAATAGTTCAACAACTACAAGGAATAGCTTTTCATTTATAGAATTTGGGGAGGGATTTTAAGCCACAGGTAAAACTTTTATCTGAGATATTTAAAGCCTTCAGAAGACAAAACAACCACAATAACAATTAATTTCAAATGCTGAAAATTCTTCATATTGCCAGAGGTAAATATTTGAAATTAACTTTGACTTAGGACTACATGATTGTGTGTGCATGTGATGTGTGTGTGTGTGTGTGTGTATAGAAAGAAGACAGGGTGTGGGATTACTGCAATGCAAACTTTCTGAATATGCAAGACACAGCAAAATCCTATTCTAGAGTGGTAAGTTTGTAAACATTGAACAACAAAGCTGCTCTCAATGGTATAAAAGTTCCACCTCTGGATGCGTAAGTTGTTATGAAGGCAATGGATTTGAGCTTCCTTTGAGAGGCCAATACAAGGCATTATGGTCCTTGGAATGCATGAAAAATTACAAGCAAGAGAGGGCTCCTATTTGGGAAGGAATATTTGCCCTAGATATTACAAGCAACAAGAACCTAAATAAAGAAATCAGCCACAGGAAATTCCTTAAGAAGTAGCATGTCAAATAAGTTTTAACTACAGTAATATTTGGCTTATAGTTTTCATATGTGGTTATCTCCAAATTTTAACAGAATTTATTTAGTAAACTTGTATTAATTACACCTTGGGTAAAAGAGACAGATGCTGTCTTCCATATTTAGAAAGTGAAACATACTGGAAGAAATACAGCAAGGAGAATACGTTATAAAATGAACAGTGAAGAATGGAAAAGAAGCACTGAACAGCAATTTTAAATGACACGTAAAAAAAAGGAACAACTAGCAAAAAAAAGCAACTTCATGATTCTTCAGAAGTATTAGAGAGGTGCTGGACTGTTTGCTGTCACACAAAATAGGTACTCAGAATGTTGCTTAGATAGTGATAGAAAGGAAGGCCCCATATGGCTTATACAGATTATTGCTCTTTGGTCCAAGCACAGACTCTTGATGATTCCATTCCTCTATGATTTCAACCATATATTGTTCAATCCACAGAAATTGCCCCCTTAAAATACACGCCAGTTGTGGCTGCTTATCACCACCTCCACCACAACCATTCCAGGGCAAGACACCGTTTACACCTGAACCACTACAATATTTTCTAACAGTTCTTACCTACTGCTTTATCTCCTTTGCATCTTTCTGTATACACAGATCATATTTTCAAATGGTAAATCAGATCACATTATTTACCTAATCGCAGTTTTACTCCCCTTTAATGTTAAATATCTTAACATTATTTACAAGGCTCTGACTCCTGCCTAATGTTTAATCACTCTCCCTGATAGTCTCTCCATTTTAGCAGCACAAAATTTTGTTATTCCTCAAAGGCATTACTTAGCATGTCTATGCTTGTGTTTCTCCCTGCATTGTTTTTTCTCACATCATCCAATGGCTTGTTCCTTCACATAGCTCAAGACTCTACTCAAATAGTATCTTACTGAAAATAAAGTTTCCATCATTCTCTACTTTATTTGTTACATGATATATGTTACTGTTATTTTTTTTAAATTTTGCAGTAACTTTTCATTTTAATTCCTTTTCATCTCAAATAAATAAAAAAAAGTTGTAAGAGAAGTTCAAGAAATCCCTATATGTCCTTTGTTCATATTCTTTACATTTTATTCACTGCTTCTGGTTTATCATTCTCTCTTTATCTATCTATCTATCTATCTATCTATCTATCTATCTATCTATCTATCTATCTAATATAGTATAATACAATACAAAGTAGCAGACTCCTGTAAGTAATGATAAACTATTTCCCTGTAATGATAAATAACAATGTTTCAGGGCTGAAAAATCAAGGGGAATGCAAAAGCTGAGGCAGTAAAAAGTGAAAGGTAATCTCTTTGGGAAGTGGTGAGTAATCTAACATGACCTGAAGTCAGAGAATGAATGGAAGCATGCATTTGAGAAATGCTATATATATATATAAAATGTTACATATTATAGTCTATAATTTATCTGTCTATATATTTCTTACAGTCTTTATAAAGCAGCATACAAGGATTCTCTCCTTCACTCCAGTTGGGCTTTTAGACCTCTTTCCATTTACCCATCAAAAATGTTTTTGTCAAGGTTACTGTCAACATTGCTAAATTAAATTGGCAATTTATAGACCTACTTATATAAACAGAAATCCAAATCATTATTACAGTGATCACTATAATAATAAATAATAATAAAGTCATTAAATCACCTCTTGTGGCCATTGTTAACTCTAAATTTGTATGCTCTGCAAATACCAGGAAAAACATATCTTCATTCTGGTGGTTTAGTGACACAAAAGAGAAAGAATAACTGTTCCAGTGTACAAATATCATCCTTGGTTTTCCAATCACATATAGAAAATAACATGCCCTTTAATGTAAAATTAGATGCAAGTGATGTAATAAGCTCATAAGTATTTGGGTATAATTGAGGTAAAGTTGAAAAATGAAAGAAGAAATACCCAATAACTTATTACTTTTCACTTTTTAGAATTTCAATTACTCTGAAAGATTTCAAAATATGAAACTGAGTGATCCATACCATTGACTTAGTTTGGTCATATTCTGTTAAAAATTATGAGTGACTATGCAGTTAATATACAAGATTATTAAAAAGTAAAGTGACAATCATACCTATATCACTGTTACGTAGACCATAGGAATTATATAGGCAAAATAATTATATTTTAAAATTTCTAATATGGAGGCACCTGGGTGGCTCAGTCAATTAAGCATCTGACTCTTGATTTTGGCTCAGGTCATGATCTCAGGGTTGTGAAACTGAACTCCACATCTGGCTCTGCACTCAGCACAAAGTCTGCTTGTTCCTCTTCCTCTGTTCCTCTCCCTGCTCACACACACACACTCTCAAATAAATAGTGTTTCAAAAAAATTCCTAATAGGACTTATATAGCAAAAAAAAAAAAAAAAAAAAAGGCAATGGAAACAATTTAAACATCCATCAACAGCTGAATGAAGAAACAAACTATGGTATATCCATACAATGGATTACTAGTCAGCAAGACAGGAATGAACTATTGATACATGGTACAACATGAATGAACCTCAAAATAGTTATGTTAAGTGAAAGTAAGCAGACAAAAAGAATACACACTATATGATTCTATTAATACAAAATTCTAGAAAATACAAACTGATCTCCAGTAACAGAAGTTGATCAGTGGTCCCTGTCAAAGAGGGATGAGCAAGAGGAATTACTAATGTTCATAACAAAACTTTGAGAGAATGTTGATATGTTTGTTATCTTGATTGTGGTGATGGTTTTATAGGTAAATATATATGCCAGAACTTATCAAAGTGTATACTTTACTACATGCAGTTTATTGTATACCACCTGTACCTCCATAAAACTTTTTTTAAAAAGAAACAAAAGAGACATTGAAAAAAATTCCTACCATGCTTTTTCGAGTAAAGATGGACCTTCTCATTTTGTAGATTAAAACACTGAGGTGGTTATTGAAAAAGTTGTTTGATATTCTCTTTTTTGAACAGCAGTCCATTTTTTAATTAAAACTGATCAGGGTCTACTCTCTCTGAGTAAAACCTGACTCTCTTGTCCACATTAGCAAGCCACAGTTCCATTCTCTTAACTGATTTGAGCTCAGATTTATGTCCCAAATGGCCCCATTAGCCAGGTTGAAGTTTTCACCCCATGAGGATAATGGCATCTGTGACATCACAGACAGAGGACTTCTTCACTGAAGAAAGTGCCAGAGAAAGTGTTTATAAAAAGAAAATGATTAGATAAAAGGTGAGATAAATTTCTTTATGTGTTGAATGCTCCCTACAGCTTAATTAATGGGGTCATGCACCTATTTATCTATGCTATGTTTCCCATTTCATTTTCTGCTCTCCTATACAGGGTAATTGGTAAAGATGAGTCTCTTTGTGTCCTTTATTCCTAATGTTTAAAAAGAAATGGACTTTACTTCTAACTGAAGTTGAAGAGATAGAATATAAGTAGTCATAATAAAAGTATATATATATATATATATATATAATCAATTTGTACTTATTTATGGATAGGTCAGATCTACTTAATTTTTTTTTTTTTAGTAAAGTCAAATCTTACTAACTTCCTTTTGCATGGAAATATTTTTTAGTATGTGTTCATAATGCACTCCTATGATTTTAGTAGCAATATTATACAATGTGACAGCAAAATAAGTCCTATAGACTTTAAATAATTCATTCTACTTGAATTTTGGATTTTAAAATTTGTTTATTTATGCAAAGACTCATTTTTCTAAAGCCTCCATACCTCAACCAAGATTTAATAGTTAATAAATTTCTATGTGTGAGAAAAATAAACACTACCATGTTTGTGTTTTCATATCTCTCAAAACATAAGCTGATTCTAATACATGGGAAAATGTGCAGGATTTTAGCACATAGTAACTAGTTAGTGATTTTTTTTTCACAAGTGTAGAAAACAATGATACACTAATAACTAAATAAAGTTCCTTCTCAGAAGTGCACATTTCCATTTGTAACTTCATTCTGAATTCATAGGATCTCAAAAGATTTTTTTAAAAAATTAAAGACCATTTTGCCACAGTGAACAGTTTGACTATAATCTTACTTGACAGCTTCCTTACTGGAATTTCCATAATAATTTTGTTAATTACTTGTTTGTCAACTTCATATTGTACCTCCCAGTTTAGAGAACAGTCTCAGCTTCAGACTTCCCATGTTCTAATACAGATTGGATTTATAAGGTCATTTTATCCCTCTCAGTCCCATTTCCCTTATCAATAAAACAGGAATATAATATCTCTCATATGGCTGTTGTAAGGATCAAATAAAACAATATCCTTTAAACAACTGTGTACACAGTAACTACAATATGCTGGATATTTGTCAAAAATGCTAATCGATATCTATGAAACTGGAAGTCAACCGCAAGAAAAATTTTGGAAAGATCACAAATACATGGAGTTTAAAAAATATCCTACTACACAATGAATGGGTCAACCAGGAAATCAAAGAAGAAATTAAAAAATACATGGAAACAAATGAAAATGAAAACACAATGGTCCAAAACCTTTGAGATACAGCAAAGCAGTCCTAAGAGGGAAGTATATAGCAATATAGGTTACCTTAAGGAGCAAGAAAAATCTCAAACAACCTAATCTAAAGGAGCTAGGAAAACAACAACAAATGAAGCCTAAAGCCAGCAGACAGAAGGATATAATAAAGATTAGAGCAGAAATAAATGATATAGAAACTTTTTTAAAAAAAAGAAACAGTAGAACAGATCAATGAAACCAAGAGTTGGTTCTTTGAAAAAATAAATGAAATTGATAAACTTCTAGCCAGACTTATAAAAAAGAAAAGAAAAAGGACCCAAGTAAATAAAATCATAAATGAGAGAGGAGAAATAACAACCAATACCACAGAAATGCAAACAATTATAAGAGAATATTATGAAAAATTACATGCCAACAAATTGGACAACCAAGAAGGAATGGATAAATTCTTAGAAACATATAAACTACCAAAACTGAAACAGGAAGAAATAGAAAACTTGAACAGCAAATAACCAGCAAAGAGACTGAATCAGTAATCAAAAAACTCCCAACAAACAAAAGTCCAGGGCCAGATGGCTTCACAAGCAAATTCTACCAAACATTTAAAGAAGAGTTAATATCTATTCTTCTCAAAGTATACCAAACAATTAAAAAAGAGGAAAGAAAAACTTTTGTATTCATTCTCTGAGGTCAGCATTTACCCTGATATCAAAACCAGATAAAGATTCCACTAAAAAAGAGAACTACGGGCCAATATCCCTGATAAACATGTATGCACAATTCTCAATAAAATACTAGCAAACCAAATCAATAGTACATTAGAAGAATCATTCACTATGATCAAGTGGGATTTATTCTTAGGCTACAAGGTTGGTTAAATACTTGCAAATCAATCAACATGATACATTACATTAATAACAGAAAGGATAAGAACCATGTGCTCATTTCAATAGATGCAGAAAAGGCATTTGACAAAGTACAGCATCCATTCACAATAAAAACCCTCAACAAAATAGGGTTAGAGGCAACATAAGATAATATAATAAAGGCCATATGCAAAAAACTCACAACTAATATTATCTTCAGTGAGGGAAAACTGAGAGCTTTTCCTTTACGGTCAGGAACAAGATAGGGATGTCCACTCTCACCACTGTTATTTAACATAGCGCTGGAAGTCCCAGCCACAGCAATCAGACAACAAAAGGAAATAAAAGGCATCCAAGTCAACAAAAGGTAAAACTCATTCTTTGCAGATATGATACTCTATATAGAAAACCTGAAAACTCCACCAAAAATTTGCTGGAACTGTCATATGAATTCAGTAAAGTTGCAGGATACAAAATCAATGTACAGAAATCTGTTGCATTTCTATGCACCAATAATGAAGCAGCCGAAAGAGAAATTAAGGAATCAATCCCTTTTACAATTACACCAAAAAAAGATACCTAGGAATAAACCTAACCAAAGAGGTGAAAGACTTTGTACTCTGAAAACTATAAAACACTGATAAAAGAAATTGAAGGCGATACACAGAAATGGAAAGACATTCCATGTTCATGGTTTGGAAGAACAAGTATTGCTAAAATGGCTACACTACCCAAAGCAATCTACACATTTAATGCAATCCCCAGCAAAATACCAACAGCATTTTTCACAGAGCTAGAATGAACAATCCTAAAATTCTCATGGAACCACAAAAGATCTCAAATTGCCAAAACAATCCTGAAAAAGAAAAGCAAAGCTGGAGGCATCACAACAGTATGGTACTGGCACAAAAACAGACACATAGATCAACAGAACAGAAAACCCAGAAATAAACCCACACTATATGGTCAATCTCTGACAAAGCAGGAAAGAATATGCAATGGGAAAAAGACAGTCTCTTCAACAAATGGTGTTAGGAAAACTGGACAGCAACAAGCTAAAGAATGAAACTGGACCACTTTCTTATACATACACAAAAACAAATTCAAAATGGATGAAATACCTAAATGGGAGACAAGAAACCATCAATCCTAGAGGAGAACACAGAAAGTAACCATTCTGACATTGGCTATAGCAAATTCTTTCTAGTTATGTCTCCTGAGGCAAGGGAAAGAAAAGTAAAAACAAACTATTGGGACTTCATCAAAATAAAAAGCTTCTGCACAGCGAAAGGAAACAATCAACAAAGCAAAAGGCAACAATGAAATGGGAGAAGATATTTGCAAATAAAATATCCAATAAAGGGTTTGTATCCAAAATATATAAAAACATACAACTCAACATATAATAACAAATAATCCAACTAAAGATTGGGCAGAAAACATGAATAGACATTTTTTCCAAAGAAGACATCCAGATGGCTAACAGACACATAAAAAGATGCTCAACATCACTCCTCATTAGGGAAATACAAATCAAAAGTACAATGAGATATCTCATGCCTGTTAGAATGGCTAAAATCAACAGGTGTTGGTGAGGATATGGAGAAAGGAGAACCCTATTGCACTGTTGATGGGAATGCAAACTGGTATAGCTACTCTGGAAAACAGTATGGAGGCTCCTCAAAAAATTAAAAATAGAATTATCCTATGATCCTACAATTGCATTACTAGGCATTTACTTAAAGAATACAAAAATAATAATCAAAGGAATACATGCACCCGATTTTTATAGCAGCATTACCTACAATAGCCAAATTATGGAAAGAGCACAATTGTCTGTTGACCGATGAAAGGATAAAG
The DNA here is from genome assembly GCF_023065955.2 of Ursus arctos. NCBI lineage: Eukaryota > Metazoa > Chordata > Mammalia > Carnivora > Ursidae > Ursus > Ursus arctos. The sequence goes on from NW_026622852.1 coordinate 32,570,178, forward strand.
AAATGTAATCACACACACACACACACACACACACACACACACACACACACTGGAATATTACTCTGCCATCAAAAAGAATGGAATCTTGCCATTTGCAAGGATGTGGATAGACCTAGAGAGTATTACGCTAAGTGAAATAGGTGAGTCCGAGAAAGAGAAATACCACATGATTTCACTTGTATGTGGAATTTAAGAAACAAAACAAACAAACAAAGGGGAAGAAAAGAGAGGCAAACCAAGGAACACACTCTTAACTATAGAGAACAAACTGATGGTCACCAGAGGTGAGGTGCGTGGGGGAATGGGTGAAGTAGGTAATAGGTATTAAGGAGGGCATTTGTTCTGATGAGCACTGGTGTTGTATGGAAGTGCTGAATCACTATATTGAACACCTGAAACTAATAGTACACTGTATGTTAACTAACTGGAATTTAAATAAAAACTAAAAAGAAAATCATTCAATATGAATACAAAAGTGTTACATGTTTTATGAAGTATAAATGCTCTTAGTCTATTAGTTTATCTCATTTATAAAATCTATGTAAATCAGTTGCTTAGCAACCACTCTAAATTTACATATTTAAAAAAGAAAATATTCTCAATACATTAAATAATTTAAAGATTAAGATTAAGCAAACATTTTCAACATGAGAAAGAAATGATCACAGTTTTACTGATGTTTTCATAAATATGTTCAATAGATTGTAAGAATCTAATGTATATAGTTCATTATGCAATTAAGGTGATAATATAAAGTACTGAAATATTTTCTTTAAAAATTAAAAAAAATTAACTAATATAATCCTAAAACAACCTTGTTATTATTCTCATTTGACATGCCAGGAGATTGAGATACAGGGAGATGAAGTAAGTTCTCTAAGGTCTAACAACTAGGCAGGGCTTCAATCCTGGTAGTCGATAAATTGATAAACTCCAATTAGCAAATACAGATGGCCTAATCACATTCACCAGGCATGGCCTGTGTGTGTGCATGCGTGCGTGTGTGTGTGTGTGTATGATTGCATTTCATTGAGCTTCCTTGTATCTGTGGGATTATTTTTTTTATCAAATGTTATTCCCCGGCGCAAGTAGTTGTCTCTTACACATAAACCAATCGTTACTAAACTGAAATGTCAAGGGGAATCATCCACTGGTATTTCCTTGGGTGTATGTGTATCTGTACCAGCTTCTCTCCCAGACTTTGCCATGCAAATTCTAATTGCTTTGGTCTCCCGAGTTTCCAATCATAGTCTCTTCAATTCTACAAGATTATAAACTTTTTTGGAGTTGCCTCTCTGCACTCCAGTCCACAAACTATCCATAAGCAGCAAGCTGTGAAATTACTCTATTTTACTCTATTTACCACGGATCAGAACCCTGTACTACTTGTTGTCCAATGTCTCAAAACCATTGCTTCATATATTTTGTCCAGTTTCTAGTTGTTTAATAAATCTGGCCCTTGTTATTCAACCATGGCTAGATAAATTCTTCATTTATTTTAATCTGTAATTTATTATTTCTTTTATTTGGAAATGTTTGCATTAGGTACATATATATTTAAGGATTATCAGACCTTGCTGATGAATGGACACCTTTATTATTATAAAATGATCTTTTACATATGAAATATTCCTTCTTCTTCAGCCTGATTTTTCTGATACTAATATACACACTACAAATTTCTTATGATCAGTGTTTGCATAGAATGTATCTTTCTAAACTTTTACTTCTAATCTAGCTATAACTTTAAAAATACACCCACTATGTATCAAACTTGGTTATCTCTACCTTTTAATTAGAATGATTAAACCCTTTGAATATTTTGTGATTATCAACATATTTAGTATAAATCTATATATTCAATCTTGCTCTAAATTTTGCTATTTGATTCTAATTTGTTTTATTCTGTGTTTGCCTCCTCCTCCCCTTTTCTTTTCTACCTGCTTTTGGATTGAGCATATTTATATTCCATATTTTGTTAATTTCTAGCTCTTTAGCTAATTTCGTTTTAATTTTAGTATGTTTTCAAGAGTTACAGTAAGCATTTTTAATTTATCACTCTGCCATCAAATAATATTGTGTTAATTCTCATATAAATTTAAGAATCTTATATTGCCATTTCTTCCTTCCATGCTTTTGCAGTTGTTGCCATATGTTTTACTTCTTTGTGCTTGAAACCATATACGTGCTTATTTGTTTGTTTGTGTTTTGTTTTGTTTTTTGCTTTAGTATCCCAGTTGTATTTTTTTATAATAGGCTTTATATTTTTAGAGAAGTTTTATGTTCACAGCAAAATTGAGAGGAAAGTACAGAGATTTTCCACACACAATCTGTAGCATATACAAAAAGCTCCCCCACTATTAACATCCTACATCACAGTAGCATGCTTGTCATAATCTATGAACCAAATATGATACATCATTATCGCCCAAAGGTCATAGATTACATTAGAGTTCACTCTTGGTGTTGTATATTCTATGGGTTTTGACAAATGTATAATGACTTATATTCACCCTTTTAATATATAGAATAGTCTCACTGCCCTAAAAATCCTATGTGCTCCACTTATTCATCCCTTTCTCCTCTTTAAGCCCTGGAACTCATTAATATTTTTACTGTCTTTCATAGTTATGCCTTTTTCAGAATGTCATAATTGGAATCATATGGTACATAGCCTTTTTGGATTGGCTTCTTTCATAGATTGTCCCTTCAGAGATGTATGTAAAAAGTTATTGCCAAACACAAGGTCATCTAGGGTTCTCCTATGTTATCTTCCAGGAATTTTATACTTTTGCCCTTTACATGATCCCTATCATCCATTTTGTGTTAAATTTCATGAAGTGTATTAGACCTGTGTCTAGATTCTGTTTTTTTTTTTTTTTTTTTTTTTGCATTTTTCTCAGCATCATTTCTTGAAAAAAAAACAAACAAACTGTCTTTTCTCCATTTTATTGCCTTCCACTATTTAGAATTTGCCTCCAGACAGAAAGCTTTGCTAATCCCAGTGAGGAAGATCTTCACGTGGAGTGGTGGCCCAAGCACGGGGTATTGGATCCTAAAGATTGTAAAGGGCTTTTATGAAGAAGGCTAAGTGGCAGATCAAAGCCTGAGAAGGATCAGGTGGGTGTCCGGGTGGAAAGAAATCAAAGAAAGGGTGCTAAGTCTTCAAAAACCAAATTTCTGCACTTACTCTTATCCGATGTTTGTGAGCAGTATTTTTTCCACCACTTTTTGTCTAATTTACTAGTTATGCATTATACAATGCAAATCCTTTAGAAAGTATTCCTTCACGGGCAGAAGCAGAAATCCTATTTATATTTTCCTATTTGTTTCTAGGTATTTAAAACCATGCGTTCATACTTTCACCACCAGTGCCAAGATAATAATTTTCTTCCTTTTGATGATTCTCTTTCCAAACAGTGAGAAACCTGCTTCCATTATCCTTAATATGTTCATTTATTTGATCCATCCTCCTAAATCTAACAACCCCTCTTCCTTTGCCAGTGCCCATGGTGACCCACTGAGGCTCTAATACCCACCCAGATGTTCCCTCCCCCATGCAAACATCCTCATGATCCCCATTAGGGTTTCAGCATTCTAAGCCAGACCTTCCTCTACCTGATGAGGCCTTCCTCCTCTGTGCTCCTGTCTTTGTCCTACCTGCACTCTGACACCTTACGCAGGACTGCCCCCAGTTTTGGATGTTTTCCTTACTCATTCAGACTCTGAACAACTCTGCCAGGCTGCTCTCCCTCAAGGACACCTTTCTTACCATTTTAGGTTCTGTTGCCCTTTCATTGTGCTTTTTCCCACACAGACACTTTTCCAATTCTTCTCAAGCTCAGAATGGCCACAATGGGCTCTCTCTCTTTGTGGAAGCACTTCACACCATTCGCACTCCAACACCTGGTGCCTCACACCACTCCGTATGAAGACCTTCTTCACCATGCTGGGGCTCTCACACTGCTTGTCAGGCCACACTTTCACAGGGATGCTCTTCTTCCTGACCTAGGCTCTGACTCTTCATGCTAGGTTACCTTAAAATCTGTCACCCCATCTCAGGCTACTTCCATGAATTAGCCTCTCAGTATGGATGTCTTTGTCACTCTGCTTGGGCTTTGACACCCTAAGCCAGGATACCTCCCCAAACGATGTTTACTTTGCTCTGCTCCCAGCTAAAGGCTTTAGGGTTGAATAATTAATGAAGGAAAGGTAAAGGTAGAGGAAGATAAAGAGGAGAGTAGAAGGAATAGGAGAGGTAAACTCAATAGTGTTTGAAGGCATTCAGTTATATAATATAATCTAGGTAGAGTATGTAGAGGAAGATGAATCATTGAGTAGTTATATTATAGGTCACTGTGTACTTACTCCTCTTCTACTTCCAAATAATTTAAAAAAATCAAATAATAAAGTGCATTTTTATAACAGTAAGGTATAATATTTTTTCAGGAAAGGAAGGGTGCATGATTTCAAAGAGATTATTTTTATTGTTTATCTTAACTAAGACTTATTTATACATACTGACAAATACAGATGCTTAATAATTCCAGTAGGTTAAGAAATCCATAAATTAGGTAATCATTACATGTCTATCTGCACCTGTACTATAGAAAATTTATAATAAAAATTCCATTTATTAAATTAAAATCTAAGAGACTATCCATAGTTGGGTGAATCTATTGATTCAAACTTGCTATGTTAGAAATAGATGAAAAGTCAATTGCAGTTTCTTTTGTTCTAACAACAAAAACTAATAAAAAGAAACATTTAGAATTTGTGAATCCACACTTATGGAAATAAAAGCTATTTTGTGGCACAAATCAAAATGTCATAGTATTAAGATAAATGCAATTTTATTTATAATTTTGCAATGGAGATAACTTACATATACCACATAGAAGAAAAATGTTTACTTATGGCAAGAGAGACTATTGTTAATGTTGTCCTACGGACCAAGTGAATATTTTAAGTTGGTTATTTGAACCTCTATGTTTCCTACTCTCAGAACCAGTTATAAGAGTTCAGCATTCTGTACTGGAGACTTCCTCTGTTTCTGTCAATTTATTTTGACTTCTAGAAATTAAAGGGCTTTTGATAGGAGGATGGCAAATTTTTTTGTCAGCTTTAAGAAGTGGTGGTTTCAGCAGCAACTGTGGAAACAGTTATTTCAGGTTGAATTCAGTATTGGATGATCCTGCAGTTAGGGTTTACATTGTCTCCAACTGGGCATAACTGGGACTTATCCTGAAACAATGTAGTCATATTAATTGGTTATAACTCAGTGGGTAGAGATAAGATAGTTACAAAAGCTTAGACTAGCCTCCAAAGATGTGAAGATGGATTTGGGGCAGAATGAGAGTGAGGGTAAATAAATCAAGTTTAGTGGAGTAATAATGAAAGTAAGTTCATTATTTTATGATTCATACTTAAATTTTATTCTTAAATATTGGGGATTATTAATAAAATTATTATTTTTCTCTGCTGGACCTTAAAATACTTTCATTTTAAAGATAATGAAACACATTTAAGAGCCTGGAATATGTGTCAGATATCAAATAGGACCTTTAGAAAAATCATTTAACCTTATCTTCACACTTAAATCTCATTTACAATCCATCTAAGTGGTACAGGCAAGCAGCTGAAACTGCAACCTAGATATGGCTGACTTTAATTTTTTTATTATTTTTTTGTATTTTATAGATTTTATTTAATTATTTGATAGAGAGAAATACAGAGACAGCACAAACAGAGGGAGAAGGAGAAGCAGGCTCCCCACTGAGCAGGGAGCTATGGAGTATATGGTATTTTTAATAGGATTCAAACTCTGTTCAACTTATTTCCTTTAGAAATTTCAACATACAATATAGCTTGAAGCCCAGAATTGTGATGGTCCAGTTTCACTTTTCTTTTTCAAGTTTTCTCTGGCTATTTGTGTGTGTGTGTGTGTGTGTGTGTGTGTGTGTGTGTGTGGTTCCATACAAATTTTGAGATAGTTTGTTTTAGTTCTGTGAAAAATTCTGATGGTATTTTGATAGGGATGGCATTAAAAATGTGTATATTCTTTGGGTAATATAAACATTTTAACAATATTTGTTCTTCCAATCCATGATCATGGAACATTTTTGCATTTCTTTGTGTCACCTTCAATTACTTTCTTTAGGGTTCTATAGTTTTCAGAGTACAGATCTTTTACCTCTTTGATTAGGTTTATTTCTAGGTATCTTATGGTTTTTGATATAATTGTAAATAGGATCAATTCCTTGATTTCTCTTTCTGCTTCTTCATTATTGGTGTATAGAAATGTAACAGACTTTTGTGGTTGATTTTGTATCCTGCAACTTTGCCGAATTCATTTATCAGTTTTAGCAATTTTTTGGTGGAGTCTTTCAGGCTTTCTACATAGAGTATCATGTCGTCTGAGAATTGCAAAACTTTGGCTTCTTCCTTGCTGATTTGGATGCCTTTGATTACTTTTTGTTGTCTGATTGCTGAGGCTAACACTTCCAGTACTATGTTAAATAACAATGGTGAGAGTGAACATCCCTGACTTGTTCCTGACTGTAGAGGAAAAGCTCTCAGTTTTTCCTCATTGAGGATGATATTAGCTGTGTGTTTTTTATATATGGACTTTATGATTTTTAGGTATGTTCCTTCTATCCCTACTTTGTTGAGAGTTTTCATCAAGAATAGATGCTGTATTTTGTCAAATGTATTTTCTACGTCTATTGAGAGGATCATATGGTTCTTATCCTTTTATTAATGTGGTATATCACATTGATTGATTTGTGAATATTGAACCACCACTGGAGCCCAGGAATAAATCCCACCTCATCGTGGTGAATGATTCCTTTAATGTAATGTTGGATTCAATTTGCTAGTATAAATTCTAGGAATTTACCCATTTCCTCCAGATTGCCCAATTTGTTGGCATATAATTTTTCATAATATTCTCTTACAATTGTTTGTATTTCTGTGGTGTTGGTTGTGATCCATCCTCTTTCATTCATAATTTTGTTTATTTGGCCTTCTCTTTTCTTTTTGATAAGTCTGGCTAGGAATTTATCAATTTTATTAATTCTTTCAAAGAACCATCTCCTAGTTTCATTGATCTGCTCTACTGTTTTTGTTGTTGTTGTTGTTGCTGTTTCTATATCATTTACTTCTGCTCTAATCTTTATTATTTCCTTTCTTTTGCTGGCTTTAGGCTTTATTTGCTGTTCCTTTTCTACGTCCCTTAGGTGTAGAATTAGGTAGTATATTTCAGACTTCTTGCTTCTTGAGGTAGGCCTGTATTGCTATGTACTTCCCTCTTAGGATCACTTTTGCTGCATCCCAAAGGTTTTGGACCATCGTGTTTTCATTTTCATTTGCTTTCATGTATTTTTTATTTCTTCTTTAATTTCCTGGTTAACCCATCCATTCTTTAGTAGGATGTTCTTTAACCTCCACGTATTTGTGGTCTTTCCAAATTTTTTCTTGTGGTTGACTTCAAGTTTCATAGCGTTGTGGTCTGAAAATATGATCGCAATCTTTTTGTACTGATTGAGGCCTGATTTGTAACCAGTACGTGATCTGTTCTGGAGAATGTTCCATGTGCACTCAAAGAGAATGTTTATTTTGCTGCTTTAGGATGAAATGTTCTGAATATATCTGTTAAGTCCATCTAGCCCAGTGTGTCATTCAAAGCCATTGTTTTCTTATTATTTTCTGCTCAGATGATCTGTCCATTGCTGTAAGTCAGGTGTTAAAGTCCCCTACTATTATTTCATTGTTATCAGTGAATTTCTTTATGTTTGTTATTGATTTAGATATTTGGGTTTTCCCAAGTTGGGGGGATAAATATTTGCAATGGTTAGATCTTCTTGTTGGACAGACCCCTTCATTACAATATAGTGACCCTCTTCATTCTCTTGTTACAGTCTTTGGTTTAAAATCTAGTTTGTCTGATATAAGTATGGCTGCTTTGGCTTTCTTTTGACATCCATTAACATGATAAATGACTCTCCATTCCTTCATTTTCAAACTGGAGGTGTCTTTGGGTCTAAAATGAGTTTCATGTAGGCAGCATATATATGGGTCTTGTTGTTTTATCCATTCTGATATTCTGTGTCCTTTAATTGGAGCATTTAGTCCATTTACATTCAGAGTGATAATTGGTAGGTATGAAGTTAGTGCCATTGTATTACCTGTAAAGTCAGTGTTTCTGGAGATTTCTCTGTTCCTTTCTAATTTTTGTTGCTTTTGGTCTTTCTTTCCCATTCAAAGAGTCCCTTTTAATATTTCTTACAGGGCTAGCTCAGTAGTCATGAACTCCTATAGTTTTTGTCTGGGAAACTCTTTATCTCTCCTACTATTCTGAATGACAGCCTTGCTGGGTAAAGCATTCTTGGCTGCATAGTATGGTACTGGCACAAAAACAGACACACAGATCGATGGAACAGAATAGAAAACCCAGAAGTGGGCAAGCAACTATATGGTTAACTAATCTTCAACAAAGCAGGAAAGAATACCCCATAGAAAAAAGACAGTCTCTTCAACAAATGATGTTGGGAAAACTGGACAGCAACATGCAAAAAAAATGAAACTGGGCTGCTTTCTTACACAAAAATAAATTCAAAATGGATGAAAGACCTAAATGTGAGACAGGAAACCATCAAAATCCTAGAGGAGAACACAGAGAGCAACCTCTTCAACCTCAGCCACAGCAACTTCTTACTAGACACATCGCCGGAGGCAAGGGAAACGAAAGCAAAGATGAACTACTGAGACTTCAGCAAGATAAAAAGTTTCTGCACGGTAAAGGAAACAATCAACAAAACTGAAAGGCAACCTACATAATGAAAGAAGGTATTTACAAGTGACATATCTGAAAGAGGGTTAGTATCCAAAATCTATAAAGAATTTATCAAACTCAACACCCAAAACACAAATAACCCAGTTAAGAAATGGGCAGAAGTCATGAATTCAGATGGCTAACAGACACATGAAAAGATGCTCAACATCATTTATCACTTGAAAAATACAAACAGAAACTATAATACCACCTCACACCTGTCAGAATGGCTAAAATTAGCAACACAGGAAACAACAGGTGTTGGCAAGGATGCCAAGAAAGGAGAACTCTCTTATACTGTTGGTGGGAATGGGAACTTGTGCAGCCACTATGGAAAATAGTATGGAGGTTCTTTAAAAAAGTTAAAAATAGAACTACCCTATGACCCAAAGGGTATTTACCCAAAGGATACAAAATTGCTGATTCAAAAATGCTTATAGCAGCATTATCAACAACAGCCAAATTATGGAAAGAGCCAAGTCCATTGTCTGATGAATGGATAAAAAAAATGTGGGATATGTATAAATGGAATATTACTCAGCCATCAGAAATAATGAAATCTTGCCATTTGCAACAACATAGATGGAGTTAGAGTGTATTTGCTAAGTGAAGAAGTCAGTCAGAGAAAGACAGATACCATATGATTTCACTCATGTGTGGAACTTAAGAAACAAAACAGATGAACATAGGGGAAGGAGAAAAAAAGAGGCAAACAAACCATAAGAGACTCTTAACTATAGAGAACACACTAATGATGCGGAAGGGGAAGTGGGCAGGGGATATGATAAGTGGGTTATGGGTATTAAGGAGGGCACTTGTGAGGAACACTGCTTATTATTTGTAAGTGATGAATCACCAAATTCTACTCCTGAAACTAATATAACACTATGTTAACTAACTAGAATTTAAATAAAACTTAAAAAAAGAAATTTCAACATACATGTCAAGTCTGAATCTTCACACTGCCATTGTAAACACACTGCCATTGATCTAATACAGTAGATCGATGTGTAAATATATACCCACACACACCCATGCACAATACAGTAGCTGATGTATAAATATATACCCACGCACACCCATGCCAGTATTGTATGTTTGAGCCATCTAGTTGCTCAAAATCAGGAAAAAAAGTCAAATTAATTCCAATTACACCAGATAGGTATTCCCTACAGGACTCTCAAATTTCTTTCAACACACTCATCTTTAATGTACATTGAACCAATGTTTTAACACCTATAGGGACTGGGTACTCATTATCTCAGGTAGCAGACATACTTAGATCTTTCTGGCACAAAACCCTGCCTTCACTTAAACACAAATCCATATTTGAAATACTTATCTAAAAAAGACATTAATCCCTTTGCTCATGACAGGCTTTCAAATACTGAAGTGATATACCTAATTCCCCTGTGAGCCCACTCTTTGCTATTTTAAAATGCCATGCTGCCTTCCATCATGTGTCTTGTGAAATAATTGAGAGTCCTTTAAATTCTTCTTTTCTTCTTCATTTTTTAATCTGAATTAGTTCCATTTTTATTTACCTGGCATTGAACAAAACATCTGAGGAAATGTCATACACTTAATTCCCTCAGCCAACAAATCATGTCATTTGTCATACACAATTATAAATCCTTTGAGAGTCTTGTCATTTTGTAGTATCTAGAGAATTTAGTAAAGTGTATATAGTCATTTTTTATTTTCTAACTTAACTGGAAGATTACACATTTTAAAACATTATTAATTATGTCTCATTTACCATTAGCAGTAAGAAACAGAAAATACAGAAGGCACAGATAAGTAGTTAATAAATGTGTGCTCTCTAGCAGTTGTATCAGCCATAAATGAACGTATTAGGTTATGTAAACATTTTGAAACTGGCTTAGTTGAGCAAGTAATTTGTATGATTTTCGTATAATATGTTCATCTTAGAGATTCAACATACTATTCTCCAACAATAATAAAATAGTTACATAGTTCAATAGGGAACTAAGGTCAAATCTCATATAATAAAGCTACTCAAACTATTCTTTTTTATATGTGCTAGGAGTTTTAAATCAAAAACCAATTAGAATAAAATAAAATCCAATTTTATGGGCCATGAAGAAACCATACAATTTCATTTATCATTACAGTCTCTCTCCCGCGTAGATCTCTTTTGAACATTTTACTCCTAGGGAATATCTCTTTTCCAACTGAATCAGTAGACTAAAGATGTAACACTGTTCAATTTTCCTCGTATTGCTTTGATTTCATCTGGCATCAGGTGAAGTCTGTTGTCAGTCTCCAAGACGCAATGAGGACTGCTTTTTGCTATACAGAATGTCTTGAAACAGCTATTACAGTACCAATGAAAGCTTTCTCTGGAAGATACATTTTCTGAACACCCTGCAAATGTAATCCTTAAAAAAAAATTTTCCTTGAATTCCTATATCAATTCTTTATTTCTTATTTATTTAAGACTTTATTTATTTATTTGAGAGAGAGAGAGAGTGAGCATGAGTGGGGTTAGGGGCAGAGAGAGACAGAGAGGGAGAAGCAGACTCCCTGCTGAGCAGGGAACCAGACGTGGGGCTAGATCCCAGGACCCTGAGATCATGACCTGAGCTTAAGGCAGGCGTTTACTGACTGAGCAACCCAGGTGTCTCTCCAATATGAATTCTTATGATTGTACTAATGTCAAAGCAAAAATGCATGCTTCTAAATATACTACTAATTTAAGATTCGTATGAATATGCAGTCTTTCAGATATTTAACCAAAATACATTAAAATCAATTTAGTTTTCTCTTGTGTGGCAAAAGAAATAAAATATAAATTACCATATTAATCCTTTCCCACTTGATACTAAATATAGTGTTGGGACCAAATATAAAAAGAAATAATATAGTAGATTATATTACAAAACATGTGAACTCTTGTGCCTTGGAGTGTAAATAAACATAATTCATATATTTATATTTATTCATATATTTATTTCAAATATGAACAGAATAGGAAAATTAAAATATACACTTAAAAAATGTAATCTTTAGTTCTATTAGATGTACTTTAATTTGCTATGCTCCCCAAAAAAAAGCATTATCTTTTTAATCTTAATTTAGTTTTGGAAATCTCTAAATTATAAAATGAACAAAAACTTGAGGGAATCACAGAAAATGTACTTATCTTAATAGCTGAAGTAGAGCTTTGTGATTATATCTATTACTGAATATTCAGTGACAAAAATTGGCCGTTGAGAAGATAGGAAAGAATGGTGTATGCGACAATCAATCTGATGAAACAAATTAAATCTCTGGAAAGTGACATGCAATATAAGGAAAAAGAGGTCAGGATAGGGATTAAATATTTTGACACCACCTTCCTGTGCCACATGTTACTACAGTTGAGTATTGACTAGTTTAGAGTTGAAAAAAAATGACTCTTATGTCCTCATTTTTGTCCTTATTTTTTTATTTTTAAAAATATTTTATTTTATTTTATTTTATTTTATTTTATTATTTATTTAAGAGAGAAAGAGCAAGCATGAGCATGGGGGGAGAATCAGAGAAGGAAGAGGGAGAGAGAATCTGAAGTAGACTCCACACTGAGCACAGAGCCTGATGTGGGGCTTGTTCTCACAACCGCATACCAGGACCTGAGCTGAAATCAGGAGCTGAACGCTTAACCAACTGGGCCACCCAAGTGCCCCTCATTTTTGTTCTTTTCAAAAAGAAGCATTTTCCTGAGAGAGAGAGAGAGAGGGAGAGAGAGAGAAAGGAAACCAAAAAACAGACTCTTAACTATAGGAAACAAACTGATGGTTACCAGATGGGAGGTGGGTGGGGGTATGGGTGAAATAGATGATGAGCATTAAGGAGGGCACTTGCTATGATGAGCACAGTGTGATGCATGTAAGTGTTTAATTACTATATTGTAAACCTAAAACTAATATAACACTCTATGTTAAATAACTGAAATTGAAACAAAAACTATAAAAAAATAAAAAAATAGATAAAAAATAAAAAAAACTTCTGCCTCTTTTCCTCATCCTTTCTCATCCTCTTTCTTCAATTTTCCTACTCTTCTCTCTTTTCCCTCTCTCCCTTGAAATGATCGAAGTGACTTGGCAAAAGAATATTCTTTCCCCCTCCTTTATTCTCCCAAATTGAGAAACAAACCTCAAACAATAGATTGTTTTACTTTTGAGAATGTATTATGGTAGCTTTAAAGATGCAGTTAATTTGATGAAGTTCCAAAAGTTCATTTTGCTTTCATTTTCCTTGCTTTTAGAAACATGTCTTGAAAGAGATTGCTGTGGCCAATGTCAAAGAGGTTACTGCCTATGTTCTCCTCTAGGATTTTGATGGATTCCTATCTCACATTTAGGTCTTTCATGCATTTTGAGTTTATCTTTGTGTGTGGTATAAGAGAATGGTCCAGTTTCATTCTGCATGTGGCTGTCCAAATATCAAAGGAAACAGTCAACAAAACTAAGAGGCAATCCACAGGATGGGAGAAGATATTTGCAAATGACATTACAGATAAAGGGCCGGTATCCAAGATATGTAAAGAACTTCTCAAGCTCAACAACCCCCCCCCCAAAATCCAGTCAATAAATTGACAGAATACATGAGCAGACACTTCTCCAAAGAAGACATACAAATGGCTAACAGACCCATGAACAAATGTTCAACATCACTAGCCATCAGGGAAATACAAATCAAAAATCACAATGAGATACCACCTTACACCAGTTAGAATGACAAAAATGAACAGAATAGGAAACAAGTGTTGGTGAGGATATGGAGAAAGGGGAACCCTCTTACACTGTTGATGGGAACGCAAGCTGGTACAGCCACTCTGAAAAACAATACAGAGTTTCCTCAAGACATTAAAAAGAGCGACCTTATGACCCAGCAATTGTGCTATTAGGAATTTACCCCAAAGATACAGATGTAGTGAAAATAAGAGGCAAATGCACCCTAATGTTCATAGCAGCAACGTTCACAACAGCCAAACTGTGGAAGGAGCTGGTATGCCCTTCAACAGATGAATGGATAAAGAAGACGTGGTTCACATATACAATGGAATATTACTCAGCCATCAGAAAGTATGAATACCCACCATTTGCATTGACATGGATGGAACTGGAGGGGATTATGCTAAGTGAAATAAGTCAAGCAGAGAAAGACAATTATTGTATGGTTTCACTCATATGTGGAACATAAGGAATAGAACAGATGACCACAGGGGAGGGGAAGGAAAAGAGAATGGGAAGAAATCAGAGGGAGAAAAACCATGAAAGACTTTGGACTCCAGGAACCAAACTGAGAGTTACAGAAGGGAGGGGTGGGGGGATGGGCTAAGTGGGTGATGGGTATTAAGGAGGGTACGTGATGTGATGACCACTGGGTGTTATATGCAACTAATGAATCATTGAATACTACATCAAAAACTAATGATGTACTATATGTTGGCTAACTGAACATAATATTAAAAAAAAGGGAAAAAAGATGCAGTTAATAATAGTAAATCAGCTGGATTTTAAAAAACATAATAATCTTTATGTTACAACATATTTCCATATCTTATATCATATAAATTAAATTTCAGGTATTCATTACTGATAGACTGCCAAGAGATAATCATAAACCACCCAGTAAAAAGAGATCACCACAAGATCTCACAGGTCCTGTACAGAGTGGGGTAAAGGTCAAGGTTTTAGATACGGCTGGGAATTCGACCTGAACAAACTAATTAAACTCTTGGTGCCTCATTTGTTTTTACTATCAAATGAGAATGTTCATACCTGTGCTGCCTGCATAATCAACTTATTATGATACTAAGTAAAGAGTGCCTTATAAAACAAAATTTTAAAAAAGCCAGCCAAAGAGTATTAAATAAAATAAATTAAATAAAATAAATTCTGTCTTTTCGTGTTCTAGAAATGTTTCTTTGTATGACCACATATATACCCAGGAGTCATATCTGCACCTTCAAATATGTGAAAGACATTTTTAAACCTGAACTTGTAACCTTTCTTAAGTAATTCCTCTAGTACTATACTCTCCCCATATTCCTTTGTAAAATCACATTTAGTTTTCCTTTACAGATTTACACCATTGTTACTTACTTGATTATCTTCTGTCTTGCCCATTAGACTATAAGCTCCATGACATAGGGGAACATATGTTTTTAGTTCATTATTGTATAACCAGAACATAACAGAATGGGAAAAAATGGATTAATGAAAGGAAAAGTAACCACAAATAATCTGATTAAAAATATGTAACCCCAGATGTTGTAAAAATCACTCACAATGAAAGTGAAATACAAATTAAAATATTAATGAGATACCATTTATCATCAAATAGATTGACAATGCATAAAAACACTGATAGAGCCTAGAATTGTCAAGGCTGTGGAGAAATTGATATATTTATAATTAATTTTAAATGAATGCATTGTTTTTAGAGCAATATTTAAATTTAAGAGAAGTAATTCTTTAGGTGGTAAGGAATAAATTTTCTTTCATATCTCAACCAAGAGATTCTTGAATATAAATTTAGTACTGGCAAAAAATAAAAAAAAAAAGGAAAAGGCAGAAAACTTATAACTTAGTTCTCAATTAAAACCACCCTATCCCTATTACCTTAGGTAAGATTAGCTTGAACACTTATTTCAGGTCCTTTAAAAAGAATAATGTCTTCTCCAAGATTTTTACAAATGTTCAGATGGCTACCTGTACTCTATTACTTTGATTTATTTGATACCGTTTCTCTGTTTAGGCTTTCCCATTAGTAACAATTTTAAGCATTCTTTTGCCTTGAAATTTCCCCATCCCTCAACTAGATCAAGCAAATACTAATATAAAACAGCAACAACAATAACAACACTAAAGATTCCACCAAAAAAAAATCTACTAGAACTGATAAATTCAGTAAAGTCACAGGATACAAAATTAATACACAGAGTTTATTGCATTTCTACCCACTATTAATGAAGTAACAGAAACAGAAATTAAGAAGGCAACTCCATCTACAATTACAACCCCAATTACAATTACACCAAAAATAATAAAATACCTATGAATAACTTAACCAAGGAGGTGAAAGATGTGTACTCCACAAACTATAAAACACTGATGAAAGAAATTGAATATAATACAAATTGAAAGATATTCTATGCTCATGGACAAGAAGATAAATATTGTTAAAATGTCCATACTACCCAAAGCAATGCACAGATTTAATGTAATCCCTATCAAAATACCAAAAATATTTTCCACAGAATTAGAGCACATAATTCTAAAATTTGTACGGAACCACAAAAGACTTTGAATAGCCAAAGCAATCTTTGCAAACAAGAAGAACAAAGGTGGAGGTATCACAATCCCAACTTCAAGAAGTATTACAAAGCTGTAATAATCAAAATAGTGTGATACTGGCACAAAAACAGACACAAAGATCAATAGAACAGAAAAGAAAACCCAAAAATAAACCCACACTTTTATGGCCAATCAACTTTAACAAAGGAGGCAAAAATATACAATGGGAAAAAGACAGTCTTTTTAATAAATGGTGTTGGGAAAACTGGTCAGCTACATGTAAAAGAATGAAACTGGACCACTTGCTTACACCATACACAAAAATAAACCCAAAATGGATTAAAAACCTAAATGTGAAACCTGAAATCATAAAATTCCTAGAAGAAAACATATGCAGTAAATTTGACATTGGCCATAGAAACTTTTTTCTAGATATATCTCCTATGGTAAGGGAAACAAAAGCAAAAGGAAACAATTGGGACTACACCAAAATAAAAACTTTTGCATAGTGAAGGAAACCATCAACAGAACAAAATGGCAACCTATTGAAATGGAGAACATATTTGCAAATTATATATGTAATGAAAACCCCGATAAAGGTTTAGTATCAAAAATATACAAAGAACTTTTACAATTCAACACTAAATAATAATAACAATAATAATAATAATAATAATAATAATAATAATTCAATAAATATGGGCAGAGGGCCCAGACAGACATTTTTTTCTAAAGAAGACATACAAATGGCCAACATATACATGAAAAGATGCTCAGCATCACTAATCTTAAGTGAAAGGCAAATTAAAACCACAATGAGATATCACCTTACCCTATCAGAATGGCTAAAATCCAAACCACAACAAATACCAAACGTTGGTGAGAATGTAGAGGAAAAGGAACACTTGTGCACTGTTTGAGGGAAAGAAATTGGTGCAGCCACTGTGAAAACATACGGAGGTTCCTCGAAAATTTAAAATAGAATTATCATATGACCCAGTAATTCCACTACTGGTATTTACCCGAAGAAAACATAAACACTAATTTGAAAAGATATATACACCCCTATTGTTTATTGGAGCATTATTTATAATAGCCAAATTATGGAAGCAGCCAAATGTCCATTGATGAGTTGATAAAGAAGATTTGGTATAATATATATATATATATATATATATATATATATATATATATATATATATATATAATACACCAAATAAACAATGAAATCTTGCCATTTACAACACGATACAGCTAAAGGATATAATGCTAAGTTAAGTAAGTCAGAGAAAGACATATACCACATGATTTCACTCACATGTGAAATTTAAGAAACAAAATAAATGAACAGACCAAAAAAGAGACAAACCAAAAAAAAAAAAAAAAGACTCTTACATACAGAAAACAAACTGGTGGTTGCCAGAGGAGAGATGGTGGGGGTGAAGTAGATAGAGGTGATTAAGGATACACTTATCTTAATGAGCACTGAGCGATGCCTAGAATTATTGAATCATTATACTCAATACCTGAAAAAAATATAATACTGTATGATAATTATGCTTGAATAAAATAAAAATTAAAATAACACCACCACCACCCAAGCTTTTCTGTAAGATTTTAATGAAAATCTGTTAGTCATGAAAGAGAAATGATGTTCCTGAACCTTTAAATATTATTTATCAGACATTATTTTTCTTAAAAAGTCTCAGAGCCATGTTAACCATTGGCCATATTATGCCTCATCATGTTTCTGGCTTCGATTTCCCGGAGATCACTTGATTGCATGTCTCCTGCATGGATCTTCCAAATGTGTTCTCATTTTTTCAGTCCCTCCCTAGAAATCTTAGGTATAGGCCCATAATGTTACAAATTGTTCAGTTAAAATAAATGCCGGGACTTTGTGACCCTTTGCTAATAGACCAACAATATTTTTGTTCTCCTTTAAAATAATCCATGTAGTTTAGAAGATAGTAATATTTTTAGAAACTGTCTCCTCTTTAGATGATTCAAATAATTTATAGTGTGGTAGAAACACGTGGCTGAGAACTCTGTAGTTATTTCTAATCTCCGACCAGTGAGTTTTAGGAAATCTAATCTCAGGTCTGACTCTTGAGCTTTAGGAAAATTGTAGTAGGCAGAATAATAACCTCCTAAAGATGTCTATGTCCTAATCCCTGGAAACTGTGAATATCTTACCTTACATGGAAAAGGGACTTAGCAAGTATAATTAAGGTTAAGAACCTTGACATGGGCAGATAATTCTGGATTGTGTGGGTCGGCTCAACCTAATCACCTGAGTCCTTGAAAACACTTTCCTGATTGTGGCCAGAAAAGGATACCACAGAAGAATGATTAGAGATATGCGATGGTATTGGCTTTGAAGTTGCAACAAGCAGGTCATAAACAAAATAATCTTGGTGGCCTCTAAAAGCTGGAAAAGGAAAGGAAACATATTCACCCCTAGAGGCACTGGAAAGGAACAGGTGTGAGGTGATATCTCAAGGCAGTTTGATTTGCATTTACCTGATCATGAGTGATGTTGAGCATCTTTTCCTGTATCTGTTAGCTATTTGTATGTTTTCTTTGAGAAATTTCTGTTCATGTCTTCTGCCCATTTTTAACTGGATTATTTGTTTTTTATGTGTTGAGTTGTATAAATTCTTTATATATTTTGATACTAACCCTTTATCGGACATGTCATTTGCAAATATTTTCTCAGACAGAGAATAACCATAAGTTATTTGCCCAGAATAGTGTAAATATCCTACCAGGCCCAGGTTTTATGTACTTATGGGAAATCTGTGTTATTAGTATCTTTTTTTCCTTGTTATTGTTAACATGAACCAAAGAAGTCCTCTTTCTCATATTTCCAAGTATCTATTTGCCTATATTAAGCTAATTTGTAGTTATTTAAAACATTAACCACTCTTATTTTTTCAGTCTTCTAGAAAAGAAGTTCGTTCTCAAAAAATCCTTTAACCACTATAAAAGCATACATTGATAGCTTTTAAAACTACAGGCGTGGCCCTTTTGGTTCCCTAGCCTACTGCCAATACACACATTTTCAATATTGGAGATACAGTCTGAAGATGTTGTGTGCTTCAGAAAGCAGTTTTCATGGCAATAACATATGCAATGAGCATGCTAATAACTTCAGGAAGTTAAAAGTTATTGTTAAGGTGTAAAGTAAGGTGAATAACAAATAAGCTAGGCTTAGCATCCTGGACTTAATTCAGATAGATCAGGAAAAACAAATAACTACAGTAGCAAATAATGTACAAGGAGCATTTAAATTCAAAGTTAAAGCCCCGATTGTACTAAAACTGATAGAAAATCTCCATTTAACGTTTTTAGTTATCGATGCTTATTATAACATCTAGAATTATATTCATTCAATTAACATTCTTTGTGTTAGGCACCAAAGACCTAGTGTAAACAAGACATAAAAGGTTCACATTGTGGAATTTAATGTCTAGATTTATTTTTTTGTACTTGGTTTTCAGTATATTTGCCTGGGTACCTGTACCAGTGGGAATGAATGTGACCTGACACAACATTTACTCTTTGAAGTAATGTATCTTAGTTTTTCTTTTTTAAATCAAAACTTTGAATGATGAGATGGCTTTTCTAAATGTTCTTTTCCCAGAGAAAGAGGGTTTCATGATCTCTATAATATCCTTTATAATCGACCTTGTAATATTAGAAGAAACTGAATTATACTTTCAGTAAAAATCTGTGGTATTTTAGATAAGAATTTAAAAGACATACTTTTCTATGTAATTAACAGGAAAAACGGACTTTAATGTTAATGCAAACTACAAGTCTCTCTACAATTTTTTTCTTTGACCTTTTAATGATTACATTTTTATCAAAGACTATTTTCTGGCATTTTTGTCCAAAAGAAATTAATAATGCATTTCTTACCTTAAAGTACATTCATAATGTATAAATACGTGGTGATCTACCTTAAAATAAAATTGTATTTTTATAACACACAAACACACACACACACACACACACACACACACACACAAACATCTTAAATGGAATTGCTCTCATTAAATAAACTAGGAGTTAAAAGAGTCCTGTCACACATTATAATAATAGGAAGGCTGTATTCTATAGGTGTTAAAAATGAGTGATACACACTTAAATAGATTTGGATTTTGTGATGGATAGAATAATGGCACCTCAAAAATGTCCGTGTAATACTAATCCCTCACACCTGTGAATATGCCACTATATCTGATAAAGCAGTGTTTGCAGTTGTGATTAAGTTAAGGATCTTAAAATTGGGAGATTATTCTAGTTGTCAAGGTAGGTTAAATGTAATCATGAGGGCCCTTGTAAGAAGTAGACAAGAGAAGGATAAAAATCAAAATCAGAGAAGGATATGTGAGGACAGAGGCAGAGGTCAGAGTGAGGCATTGCTGACATGGAAAATGGAAGTGACTCATAAACAACAAAGCAGGGCAACCTCCAGGAGCTGAAAAATGGGATTTATACAGTTCTTCAGAGCTTCACAGCTTTTCGGACACCTTGATTTTTAGCCCAGTGAAATCTGTTATCTCCAGAACTATAAGATGATAAATTTGAGCTGTTTTAATGTACTAAGTTTGTGGTTTTGTGTTATAGTAGCAATAGGACACAGATATAGGTTCTAATCTCATTTCCAAAACCTGCCAAAAAATGGAAACCAGATTTTATGAGTTTAAGAATAGTTGGTCCTAAAGCAATGAGAGCCTTAAGTTTTAAAAACTTTTATAATGAAGATTATTTTAAAAAATATGTGGTCCTTGGAGAAAAGACTAATTCTAAGGTTATAAATGACAAGAAATATTGTGATGGCAAACTATAGTACCAAGGTACAATTCAGAAGTGGCTAGCAAAGCAGTTATATGGCATGTGAGCAGATACATATCATGTCTTCATCCACGACATGTGTACATAATTGATTCCAGCACTGAATCATAGCTACTGTGTAGCCCTAAAATACATTTCAACATGACATGAAGGAAGCTACTACTAATTTTTTTTTCAGTTGGAGTAGATGTCATTCAGAATCCATTCAGAATGGATATGGTAGTATGTTGTCAAAGTAGTTAAAATAAGGGTAGTTTAATAGCAAATAAGTTACATAGGTGATGGAAAAGCTAAGAAGACACAAGGAGAAACCGAGGATGCTCCAAGATTAGCAATAGCAGAATATAACCCCTAAACTGCTAAGAAAAAGGGAAGATTGGGGTCCTAGGGCTAGGATCACCCTACACAAGTTATAAGCATGGTCTGTCACTTGGGCTGGAGCCAACGCTGGAAAATTTTATGACAGAGAAAGAGGATGTTACATATCAATTGTGTGTGTGTGTGTGTGTGTGTGTGTGTGTGTGTGTATTATTTTTAAAATCTACATTTTCTTTATCCAATCATCCATCCGTGAGCACTTAAATTGTTTCCATGTTTTGGCTATTATAAAAATGCTGCAATAAACATGGGGTTGCAGATATGTTTTTGAAGTAGTGTTTTGTTTCCTTCGGATAAATATCCAGAGAGGAATATCTGAATCATATGGTGGTTCTATTTTTAATTTTCTGAAGAACACCACTCTGTTATCTCCCACTAGTACCTCTCATTAACTCAAAACAAGTTGAAAGCCAGCTAAAACTGAAGCCAATGAAACCTAATATCAGGCCCTCTGCTGTGCCAAGCAGAATAGGGAGGGCCAAGGAAGGGATCTGAGAGCAATTGGCACTGGATAAGCATAGCATCCAAGGTTAAGAAAACATTTGAAAAAGATTTCCCGTTTTAACTCTTGGATATGTTGAGTAACCTAAAGAGAATATCTTTTGAAAAATAGGGATTCTATAAAAAGGAATATATTTTTGAAGTTATAACGATAATTAAAACTGAAGTGTATAAAAATAAGACTTTCTCTCATGTAAAGCTCCTTCCTATTTTGCTTGTCTGAAGAACACCAGCCTGACATATTGCATACACTGGAAAAAATATAAATACAAAACTGCATTTCCTCTTACTTGGGTTGTCCATGTATAAGTTAACCATTGTAACTCAGAAAGTTAATTTACAAAGTAGAAAGATTATAGGTAAAATTTCCGAATGATTTTTTAGATGAGAGTTTTATGGACATAAATTGTTTAAGGGATGCTATTAGGTTAACATAAAATATTAAGAGAATGTTGACTGGATATAGTCATAGTCTAGTCATATATTTTTCATATTTCCACATTTAAGATATATCTAATTATTGATTTCATAGGATAGAGGTAAATCTTGAAATATCAGTAGTTTTTAAAAGTGAAGACTATAAAGTTGATGATTTTGTTAGGTGTGTTTCTCTATTGCTACGTAATCATTTCAGGCATAAAATTATCATTGACATTTTAAGTAAAAAAGTGAAGTACAATGTATGCCAATTAGTGGGCAATAATTTTCCTAGATTATAGCAAGTACCCAGTACACAGATGATTGTGCAAAAATAATCAAGACATAATCTGTCTCTCAGTATTTATCAAGCTTTTCCCTCCTCGATCCATCAGAACTGTGACAGACTTCATGCCCATCTGTCATAATCAATTGAATCTTTTTCAGCTGACAGACTAAAGCACATCGGGGAATTCCTAGATGATATGATGGCCAACACTCCCTTCTGTCAGAAAATTGCAAGGTAGACTGAGTAAGAATTCATTTTACCTATGACAAGTGATTAAGTATTTTGTTTCCTTAAAGTTACAAAATAGAATTTTCTGCCCTTATCCATTGTTCTGCCATGTAAGGGAATTTTCACATTTTATTTACAAATCTCATGACATATTTTGTTTTATTTCTCCTTCAAGAGTGTGTCTATTATTTGAAATGTCTCTTTATAACATGAATTAACCAGACCCCTTTGATTCAGTACTAAATTCCTCAATTTAGTTTGATCAGGTTATAGTTTCATTTATAATATATTGAACTTGTGCAGTACATTAGTTTTTATCTTAATGAACTCACAGTCTGATAAGAAAAATAAATATATAAACAAAGTATTACCATGTAGAGTACTATATGTAAAAATGGACCTAAGAACAGTCAGTATTTTAATAATTAGTTGTGGGTGATTAACTGAAGATGAAAGAAGTCTTCATGAGAAGCAAAGCTTACCTTTTAATGGAAATGAGCTTCAGTTTGAAAATCAGTACAAGTGTTTATCACATGAGTGAGGATGTGTTTTCCACCTCATTTGTACAGCCACAATAAAATTAGACATGAACATAAACCTAGGTTTTCAGTATAGGAATGCCAAAATATTGGTTTTAACATTAGAATTCAGTCCAAATCTGCTTTTGGCTTAGCTGCAACACTTGGTACCACAAGGGAATACCTAAATAAGCATTCTTTCCCCTGATATCCTTGAATATCAATCATTCTTCAATCCATGCTAAAGAGGAATTTTTGTGCACACAATAAAATTAAGATGCAGATAAAAATTTAGAGATAAATTTGCCACCACAAAGCCAAGTGTTCCATTGTTCCACCTCTAATTCCAAGTCTACAGGCTAATCCTTTGCTACTGATTTTGTAAAAATATGGAAAGGTATATATGTATATATCTCCATGGAATATATAATAATAATAATAATAATAATAATAATAATAATAATAATAATAATATACTCATAGAATGTACCCATGAAAATTCCATTATCACTGTGATCAAATCTCTTAAATTCTAGAGGTGAACCTGAGAAATGTTTTTACACTAGTCAGTTTATATTAGAGATGAAGGAAATCTAACTAATCTAGTGACATTCCCATCAATCTAACTCTACACTAGCAATCATAGGGAAAAATATATCTTCATTCTACCCACACCTCAGTGAAAAGTGAGCAACTATCTAGCACAGCAAAATGCACCAGTTAGCACTAGAGCCTGCATTAGTACTCTTAACAGCTGTCAGTGTGAAGAAATCATTGTGAAGCATTCAAATGTCAAACTTTGTTTTGATTTTTAATTAATCACCTTGGCTGAATATTACCAACTGTTTTCTTTAGCATCTTTGATAAGACCACATGTTTTTATACGAAACGATAGGTATTGGTAAGGATGCAGAGAAAGGGGAACCTTCTTACACTGCTGGTGGGAATGTAAACTGGGGTAGTCACTCTGGAAAACAATATGGAGGTTTTTCAAAATGTTAAAAATTGAACTACCCTACCATCCAGCAATTGCACTGCTAAGTATTTACCCAAAGAATACAAGAATATTGATTCAAAGGGATACATGTACCCCAATGTTTATAGTAGCACTATCAACAATAGCCAAATTATGGAAAGAGCCTAAATGTCCATTGACTGATGACTGGATAAAGAATATGTGGTAGATATATATGCAGTGGAATATTACTCATAAAAAAGAATGAAATCTTGCCATTTCCAAGGACGTGGATGGAGCTAGAGGGTGTTATGCTAAGCAAAGTAAGTCAGTCAGAGAAAGACAAATACCATATAATTTCACTCATATGTGTAATTTAAGAAAACAAAACAAAAGAACACCAGGGGGAAAAAGAGGAAAACTAAGAAACAGACTCAACTACAGAGAACAAACTGATGGTTACAGGAGGGGAGGTTGGCAGGGGGATGGGTTAAATAGGTGATTAGTGTTAAGGAGGACACTTGTGATGAGCGCTGGGTATTGTATGTAAGTGATGAATCACTAAATTCTACACCTGAAATTAATATTACACTATATGTTAACTGGAATTTAAATAAAAACTTGGAAGAAAAAAAGAAAAAGAAAGAGCACATATATTTTTTCTTTTTATAATCCATTAATATATTATCAAATTTCCTAGTGTTGATTTACCCTTGATGCCTCAGAATAAATCCTGACAGTCTATTGATAAATTGAGTGATTCCATTTGCTTTTATTTTGCACCCATAATCATAAGCAGTCAGCAGTTTTCTTTTACTAAATTACATTTATTATATTATTTTGAACATATTCTAGTTAGTAGTCAGTTTGGGAGATTTCATGTTTTTTATAGTCTTGAACATTTTCAATTATGCTGTATTTAACTACTACTTAAAAATTAGGTAGAACCTTTCTTTAAAATCATCTAGTCAGGGTGCTTTTTTAAGAATAAACTTTCAATTACCTTCACAATTTCTTCTATGGTAATTAATTTATCAAGTTCCTTGTCTTTTTTTTTTTTATCAATACTGGTAGTATTTCCTTCTATTTCCTTCAGATTTAAAAATTTCTTAATGTAAATTTTACAGACAGTATTATCTTAAAATCTATTAATTTTACTGTATCTGTGGATAAATCCATTTTCATTCCTAACCTCAATGCTTTACACCTTAAATCAAGCACATAAACAAACTTTTCATTAATTTCTCCTTTCCAATATTTTCCTTTTCTTTTTTATTATACATCTATGTCTGCCTTCACCATTATTTTTACTTTATTTTTTTTTAAAAATTGTTGTGCACTTTCTTAAGTATTAAGATTCTTTCTTATTAAGGAGGGCATGTAATGGTATACACATTAGTCTCACTTCAAAAGACAGATTCACTCATACCTATCATTAGGGGAAAGCTACTTTGAGAGTAAGTTTGTAATAAAAGAAGAAAACTCACTGTTTAGGGTTGAATTGTGTCTTCCAGAAAGATATGTTGATGTCCTAATCCCCATATCTGTGAATATGACCTTATGGACATAATCTTTAGAGATGTAATCGAGTTAAGATGAGGTCATTAGGGTGGGCCCTAATTCAACATGACTGGCATTCCTTGAGGAAAACATTATGTGAAACAGACACAAACAGGGAAAATGCCATGAGACAATGGAGGCAAAGACAGATAATTTGGCTGAAAGCTAAGGAATGCCAAAGATTGCTGGTAAACCACTAGAAACTAGAAGAGGCAGGAAAGATTTCCCCTACAGGTTTCAGAGGGAACAGGGCCCTGACAATACCTTGACTTTAGAAGTCTACTTTCTGAATTGTGAAACAATAATGTTCTATTGTTTTAAACCAACCAATTTGTGGTACTTTGTTATAACAGTACTTGGTAAACATACACCCACCAAAAAAAAAAAAAAACATGCCCCCCACAGATTTTTTTCAGTTATTATTTTCTGACTGAAACAGTCATGCTATTAGTCTTTCAGTACTGCTGCTATAACTTCATAAATTTACTGATCTATATGGTTTTAAATGAGCTGCCAGAGGAAAGATCTAATAATAAACAAAGTACAGTTTCTGGTCTATCTAAGTTTTAGGATACGAGGAAGATTTAGCTGCCACTTTCTGTTTTATTTTTTTTTAAGGTTTTATTTATTTGTTTGTTTGTTTATTTCAAAGAGAGACAGAGCCCAAGAGGGAAGAGATGCAGAGAAGGAGAGCGAGAGAGAATCGGAAGCGGACTCCATGCTGAGCTCAGAGTTGGTCATGGGGCTCGATCATACAACCTCAAGATCATGACCCGAGCCAAAACCAAGAGTCTGACACTCAACTGACTGAGCCACCCAGGCACACCACTGCCACTTTCTTAGGAATCAGTATTGTGAGTCATCCTTCCATGATTTATTTCAAGCTTTTTTCTATCTTCTGGTTTACTTTAAGAATTATCTTAATGTGTATGTTGGCTTGAGGACATTCCTTAGTTTCAGTAAAGATGAAGATTCATACTATTTTTGTTTGATTTGCTCATATCTCTATATTGTTATGAGGAAATTTCAGATTTCCATAATCTTATATGTCTTCTCTTTTCCAGAAATAAGCTTTTTGATAGAAGGAGCTGTGCTTATTCATCTTAGTAACTTTCACACTTCAAAGAGTACTTGGAACATTGTACCCATAAAATAAAAATGGGTTAAAGGGATGAATGTTATCCATTTGTTCATTCATCAAATGACAGGGAAGTGAAAAAAAATTCTCAAAGATATAAAACATTTGACAACAGAATATAGTATTTCATATTACTTTTCATTATATAAAAAAGATATGGTAACTGAATATAACATCCAGCACTAAAAGGAAATGAATTTTCTAGTATGGGTTGGCTACATTTTAAGGATGCTTTTTTTATTTGTTTCTGAGAGTGGTATCCATTTTTAATTGATATTTTAATGGTTTCTAAATTTTTACCTAGCAATTTTTACCAGAGCAATAGTAACTGCATTATTATTGAGAATTAGGATTTAGAATCCAAGTTCATTTCTTTTAATCTTGGTGCATTAGTGTTTTCCAGGCAATTAAACAGGCCAGCACCATATTCACCCACGACTGATAGGAAGACAGCACTTAGTTTTAGAAGTCTTGATGCTTGAATGATAGCGATCCATAAACCCCACTCAGCATATATATAGCATCAAAGTCAATGAATCAAATACCCTTTTATCTATTACCTATCTAATACATTGAAAGTTCATTTTAATAGCTAGTCATTAGGGACTTGCCTTTGAGTAGAAGAATACTTATTTAGGAAAATGGCATCTACCTTTAATAATTATATTCTTTTTCTGGCTTTATTTACCTTAAAGACTTATAAAAAAGAATATATATATATATCTGAGATCTCCCAAGATAGTGAATGGAAAGCCAGAACAAAAATGTTTCTGAAGAAATATCCATTATGTTATTATAAGCTAAAACACTACTGTTTTTATGGGGTTGTGATGTTTCCTGTGTGTTAAACACTCTGGTTTCTCTCTCTCTCTCTCTCTCTCTCTCTCTTTTTTAACGGCAAGCTGTTAGGGAATTGACTCTTACCCATTTTTGACTCCCATTTTGAAAATACCCATCAAGATAAAGTGTTCTTTACTAGTGGAAAGATAGAAGTGTCATCTATTTGGCCAGACAGATGTTTTCGCCCTAAGAAATTGGAATTGTGAGGTTAGTGATACAAGTATGGAGTGGATTCATCTTGTCAAAATCCACTTTTGAGACTGATCTTGATCTTAAAGTTTGCCATGTACCTCTCTTTTCTCACCCTGATTCATTTTTTCAATCTGTAATATATTCCCATATTATTCAAATTAAAATACATTTTTCTTTCTAAGAAAACTCAAAGATAATTCGGAAAAATATTTTCATAACCTTGGATTTGTCTGTGACTTTTTTAAAATAATTTTTATTTTATTATATTAGTCATCATACAGTAAGTACATCCCCAGTTTTTGATGCAATGTTCCATGATTCATTATTTGCATATAACACCCAGTGCACCATGCAATACGTGCCCTCCTTAATACCCATCACTGGCCTATCCCAGCCCCCACCCCCATCCCCTCTGAAGCCCTCAGTTTGTTTCCCAGAGTCTATAGTCTCTCATGCTTCATTCCCCCTTCTGTTTACCCCCACTTCATTATTGCCTTCCTTCTCCTACTGATCTTCCTATTTCTTGTGTTCCATAAATCAGTGAAAACATATGATAATTATCTTTCTCTGCTTGACTTATTTCACTTAGCATAATCTCCTCCAGTCCCATCCATGTTGTTGCAAATGTTGTGTAATTGTTCTTTCTGATGGCTGAGTAATATTCCATTGTATATATGGACCACATCTTCTTAATTCAGTCATCTGATGAAGGGCATCTCGGCTCCTTCCAAAATTTAGCTATTGTGGACAATGCTGCTATGAACACTGGGGTGGATATGGCCCTTCTCTTCACTACGTCTATATCTTTGGGGTAAATATCCAGTAGTGCAATGGCTGGATCGTAGGGTGGCTCTATTTTTAACTTTTTAAGGGACCTCCACACTGTTTTCCAAAGTGGCTGTACCAACTTGCATTCCCACCAACAGTGTAAGAGGAATCTCCTTTCCCCACATGCTCTCCAACATTTGTTGCTTCCTGCCTTGTCAATTTTTGCCATTCTAACTGGTGTAAGGTGGTATCTCAAGGTGGTTTTGATTTTAATTTCCCTGATAGCTAATGATTTTGAACATTTTTTCCTGTGTCTGTTAGCCATTTGTATGTCTTCATTGGAAAAGTGTCTGTTCATATCTTCTGCCCATTTTTTGATTTATTTGTTTCTCGTGTATTGAGTTTGAGAAGCTCTTTGTAGATCTTGGATACCAGTCTTTTATCTGTAGTATCATTTGCAAATATCTTCTCCCATTCCGTGGGCTGCCTCTTAGTTTTTTTGACTGTTTCCTTGGCTGTGCAGAAGCTTTTTATCTTGATGAAGTCCCACAAGCTCATTTTTTCTTTTGTTTCTCTTGCCTTTGGAGATGTGTCATGAAAAAAGTTGCTGTGGCCGATGTCAAAGAGTTTGCAGCCTAAGTTCTCCTCTAGGATTTTGATGGTTTCCTTTCTCACATCGAGGTCTTTCATCCATTTAGAGTTTATCTTTGTGTATGGTGTGAGAGAGTGGTCAAGTTTCATTCTTTTGCATGTAGCTGTCCAATTTTCCCAGCACCATTTATTGAAGAGACTGTCTTTTTTCACTGGATGTTTTTTCCTGCTTTGTCAAAGATTAGTTGCCCAAAGAGCCGAGGGTCCATTTCTGGGTTCTCTATTCTGTTCCATTGGTCTATGTGTCTGTTTTTGTGCCAGTACCATGCTCTCTTGGTGATCACAGCTTTGTAGTACAGCTTGAAATCCGGCAACGTGATTCCCCCAGCTTTGATTTTCCTTTTTAAGAATTCCTTGGCGATTCAGGGTCTCTTCTGTTTCCACACAAATTTAAGGGGTGCTTGTTCCAGTTCTTTGAAAAATGTCATTGGTATTTTGATCAGGATGGCATTGAAAGTGTAGATTGCTCTGGGTAGAATGGACATTTTAACTATGTGAATTCTTCCGATCCATGAGCATGGAACATTTTTCCATCTTTTTGTCTCTTCTTCAATGTCTTTCAAGAGTGATTTGTAGTTTATAGACTATAGATCCTTTACCTCTCTGGTTAAGTTAATTCGAGATATCATATGATTTTTGGTGCTATTGTAAATGGAATGGATTCCCTAATTTCTCTTTCTTCAGTCTCATTGTTCGTGTATAGAAATGCAACTGATTTCTGAGCATTGATTTTGTATCCTGCCACATTACTGAATTCCTCTATAATTTCTAGTACTTTGGGGGTGGATTCTTTTGGGTTTTCTATATAGAGTATTATGTCGTCTGTGAAGAGAGACAGTTTGACTTCTTCTTTGCCAATTTGGACACCTTTTATCCCTTTTTGATGTCCGATTGCTGTTGCAAGGACTTCTAGTACTATGTTGAATAATAATGGTGAGAATGGGCATCCTTGTCGTGTTCCTGATCTTAAGGGAAAGGCTTTCAGCCCTTTCCCATTGAGAATGATATTCGCTGTAGGCTTTTCATAGATGGTTTTTACGAGATTGAGGAATATACCCTCTATCCCTACACTCTGAAGGGTTTTAATCAGGAAAGGATGCTGTATTTTGTCAAATGCTTTTTCTGCATCAATTGAGAGGATCATATGGTTCTTGACTCTTTTCTTGTTGAAATGATCTATCACACTGATCGATTTGCGAATGTTGAACCACCTCTCCATCCCAGGGATGAATCCCACTTGGTCTTGATTGATAATCCTTTTAATGTACTGTTGGATCCTATTAGCTAGGATCTTGTTGAGAATTTTGGCGTCCATATTCATCAGGGAAATCGGTCTGTAATTCTCCTTTTTGATGGGGTCTTTGCCTGGTTTGGGGATCAAGGTAATACTGGCCTCATAGAATGAGTTTGGTCGTTTTCTTTCTGTTTCTATTTTTTTGAAACAGCTTCCGGAGAATAGGTATTATTTCTTCTTTGAATGTTTGGTAGAATTCCCCGGGGAATCAGTCAGGCCCTAGACTCTTGTTTGGGGGGGGGGGGGTTCTTGATCACTGCTTCAATCTTTTCATAATTAATCGGTCTGTATAAATAATGAATTTCTTCCTGTTTCAGACTTGGTAGTTTATAGGTTTCCAGGAAGGCATCCATTTCTTCCAGGTTGTTTAATTTATTGGCATATAGTTGTTGATAGTAGTTTCTAAGGATTCTTCCGATTTCTTTGGTGTTGGTTGTGATCTCTCCCCTTTCATTCATAATTTTACTAATCTGGGTCCTTTCTCTATTCTTTTGAATAAGTCTGGCCAGTGGCTTATCGATCTTATTTATTCTTTCAAAGAACCAGCTTCTAGGTCTATTAATCTGCTCTACTGTGCTCCTGGTTTCTAATTCATTGATCTCTGCTCTAATCTTGATCACCTGCCTTCTCGTACGTGGGTTAGGCCTGTTCTTCTGTTCCAGCTCCAGCTTCTTGAAGTGAGAATATAAAAACTGCATTTTAGATTTTTCTAATCTTTTGAGTGAGGCTTGGATGGTTATGTATTTTCCCCTTAGCACTGCCTTTCCAGTGTCCCATAGTTTTTGGACTGATGTGTTTTCATTCTCATTGGTCTCCAGAAATTGTTTAAACTGATATTTAATTTCCTGGTGTACCCAATCATTCTTGAGCAGGATGGTTCTTAGTTTACAAGTGTTTGAGTTTCTTCTAAATTTTTCCTTGTGATTGAGTTCCAGTTTCAAAGCGCTGTGGTCTGAGTATATCCAGGGAATAATCTCAGTCTTTTGATATCAGTTGAGACCTGTTTTGTGACCCAGTACATGGTCTATTCTGGAGAAAGTTCCATGTGCATTCGAAGATGAGTATTCTGTTGTTCTGGGGTGTAGTGGTCTATATATATCTGTGAGGTCCATCTGGTCCAGTATGTCATTCAAAGCTCTTGTTTCTTTGTTGATTTTCTTCTTAGGTGATCTGTCTATTGCCGAGAGTGGAGTGTTGAGGTCCCCTACTATTAACATATTATTATGTAAATGTCTTTTTATTCTGGTTAAGAGTTGGCTTGTGTATCTTTCTGCTCCCCTGTTGGAGGCATAGATATTTACAATTGTCATATCCACTTGTTGGAAACATCCTTTAAAAATAATATAGTGTCCTTCTGTATCTCTAACAACAGTCTTTAGTTTAAAATCTAATCTGTCTGATATGAGAATTGCTACCCCAACTTTCTTTTGAGGTCCATTGGCATGAAAAATGGTTTTCCATCCCTTCATGTTCAGTCTGGATGTATCTTTAGGTTCAAAATGAGTCTCTTGTAGACTGGATGGGTCATGTCTTTTTATCCAATCTGCAACCCTGTGGCATCTTATGGGAGCATTTAGGCCGTTCACATTGAGAGTGATTATTGAGAGATATGATTTTAGTGATGTCACATTGCCTGTGAAGTCTTTGTTTCTATAGATTGTAAAATTCTGTTCTGTATCACTCTTGGGGACTTTTTACTTTTATAAACCCCCCCCTTAATATCTCATATATGGCTGGTTTGGTGGTCACAAATTCCTTCAGTTTCTGCCGGTCTTGGAAGATTCTTATCTCTCCATCAATTCTGAATGACAGCCTTTCTGGATGAAGGATCCTTGGCTGCATGTTCTTCTCAGATAGAGCTTTGAAACTACCCTGCCAACCCTTCCTAGCCTGCCAGGTCTCTGTAGATAGGTCTGACGTTATTCTGATATTTTTCCCTCTGTACATAAGAATTTTCTTCCGCCTGGCCACTTTCAATACTGTAGCCTTGGATCTAACGTTTGCAAATTGCGCTATGACGTGATGTGGTGTAGGTCTGTTCTCATTGACCTTGGGAGGAGTCCTCTCTGCTTCTTGGACATGAATGCTTGTTTCCTTTGCCAGATGAGGGAAGTTCTCAGCTACAATTTGTTCAAATATCTCTTCTAGACCTCTCTATTTCTCCACCCCCTCAGGGATGGTGATGATTCTGACATTGGAACGTTTCATTGAGTCAGTAATCTCCCGTAATCTGCATTCTTGAAATTGGATTTTTTTGAGGCAAGTTTCTTTTTTAACTTTCTCTTCTACCATCCCATCCTCCAATTTACTAATTCGTTCTTCTGCCTCATTTACCCTGGCTGTCAGAGCGTCTAGTTTAGACTGCATTCGATTCATAGCATTTTTAATTTCTGCCAGACTTCCTCTGAATTCTGCCCTGAGAGACTCTATATTCTCGTTAATATTTTCATTAATAGTTTTTTCAAGCCTATACATCATCTTGACCATTGTTACTCTAAACTCCATTTCTGACAATTTGGTTATATCCATATCCATCAGTTCTGTGGCAGAGGCCACAGACTCATTATCTTTTCTTTGCTGGGGGGGATTTCTCTTCCTCATCATTCTAATGAGGAGAGGTTGTGGGATGCCCAGAGCCCAAATTATGACCAGCACATAGGCAGTGTGCACTGTTTTATAGGGACCTTAGGAATACGGGCTTCTTGATTTTTCAGCTTGCCTTCTGGGGGAGAGGCCTGCTGTGCTGATATTCAGGCAACCCTGTTTGGGTAGAGTTGCCCCATCCCCTGCAAGGGGGGATGGGGATGGGCACAATGTGAGCCGGTATTTCCAGGCTTTTGTTCTCTGGTGGCTTTCCCTGGTGATTTTCTGTGGCTCTTCTGAGAGTCAGAGCATTGGTGGCCAAATCCTAGCCTCTGTCTCAGAACAGAGAGATTGCAGTCCACTCTCCACTGAGCTCTCTTGGCCACGTTAACTCTGTTTCTGTCGGTGCTGCTAAAAACCCTGCAGCGTCCCGGTATGTGCGCCCCATAGCCGGTGTTGCAGCCCTCACTTCCAAGGCCGGCACATCTGTGTCCTTTGTGCTTCTAACACTTCCAGCCGCTCTCGGTTTCAGCCTAGTTCGGAGCTCTGGTTTTCAGTCTGGTTGCGCGTGAGCTCCTGGTTTTAGTCTGGTTCCAGTGAGCTCTCCAGAGCTCTGGTTTTCAGTCTGGTCGCATGCGTGTTCCCTGGCTCACAGTCTCAGTCTGCTCTCTCGCAGGTGCTGATCCGCGAGTCTGGCCTGCTCTGCAGTGCAAGTGGCCACTGTCTCCTGGCGCCCAAGCACGTCGGCTCCCTCCCCCTTCCGTTTATCCTCTAATATCTATGCACAGATTCATGGCTTCCTGTTTAGTACCTCAATATTCAGTGCTGGAAATGTTCGTTTGTAGAGATCTCAGTGTATCTTCCTGCGTTTCAGACTGATTCCGTGGGTTTTCAGGATGGTCTGGTAGATATCCAGCTCAACTCAGGACCAGCTGAGAAACAGTCTCCTACTCCTCCACCATCTTTTCTCCTCCTTGCAGAAAGTGGTCGCTTATCTGTTCATAGAGTTTCTGCTACTCTTTTCTTCGTTCTCCAGTTGCGTTCATAGGTATTCAGAATGGTTTTGTAGCTTTCTAGCTGAATTCCTGGCACCAGACGAACTTTAGGTCTCCTGCTCCTCCACCATCTTGGAATGCCTCCTCTCAACACACTAGTTTTTAAGCCAGATTTCAATTTCCTCATTCACTGGCAGCAAGTTTTCTCCCTATGAAACTCATAACATTTAAAGAGCTAGACAACTGGACCTCAAGGGTAACAGAAGGAAGTAAGGTGGCCTGGAAAATCATCACTTCATCAGGAGTTCGTGGTCTTCCTTTCAGGGTGCTGTCATCAGTCATGAAATTATAATGTCTTTTTTACATTTAACCTCATAACGCTCCTTTTTGTTGGGGTCATCACACTGTGTTGAAATTTTGTTTACATGTCTATCTTTGCTACTTGATTGTGCGCTCCTTGAGGACAAGGCTAGAGGTTAGGCCTATCGCAGCCTGAGCTCCGAAATTATTCTGTGAAAGAAGCATGTACTGGTCTCAAGGGGCTCACGGGAAGGGAAAATCCTCAAGTTCTGGGGCTCTCTTCAATCCCTTCGTGACTAACTCGAGGCAAACGTGCCAGGAGCTGAATTCGAGCACCCTGGCTGGGAAGGCGGCCAAGAATGCGGCCCTGCCCACTCGCTCCTTCCTGGGCGCCGGGCCCACGCTGGCTTTGAGAGAGAGCTCCCTGCCACCAGCGCGCCATGCCCCCTCCGAGGGTCGGGGCCGCCAGTCCACCATCCCCACTGGCGGGCCTGGCGTTCACAGCCCGCTTCAGAACGCAGCTTGGAAAGCTTGGGGGGTCTCCTTGGTATCCGCCAACAGCCCCAGGCGATGACCTAAGTGAACAGAGGGAGGGCGCACCCGACCCGTCGGGGCAGGGCTGGGGTTGGCTGGGGAGGGCTGGCGAAGACAGGCAAGGGCCAAGCACCAGGCAAAGGGCCGCCCTTCTAAACTCCTTGCACTTAACGATTCCTCCCGGAGCCCAGGCTGGGGCAGCCCTGTCCCGGCCCCTTCCTCTCTTCCTGCCCCACTACCTTCAAGACCACTGCCTCCACGCCGTGGAGTATTTTACACTCGTCTCACCCTCCCACCCCACTCCCGCGCCGGTGGCCACATTCCACGCCCCTTTCTCGCCTGCGCCCCCCTCCCCTGTGTCTGTGACTTCTTAATAAAATGCCAAAATAAAGTTATATGAAAAAAAATAATTTGGACTTTATAAAAATTAAAAACTTCTGATCTGACAAAAATACTGTTAAGAGAATGAATAGATAAGCCACATACTGGGGGGATATATTTTCAAAACCTATGTTTAATAAAGAACTATTATCCAAAATATACAAAGAACTCATAAAGCCATCAATAAAAAAAAATAAACAACACAATTAACAAATGGACAACAGTTTTGAAAAAACATTCACCAAATAGGATGTATAGATGTCAAGTAGCATGTGAAAAGATGCTCAATACCAAATGCCATTAGGGATATGTAAACTAAAACAATGAGATACCAATAACACCAATTAGAATGGCTAGGATACAAAACACTGACAATACTAAATGCCAGAGAAGATGTGGGGAAACAAGAATTCTCATTCATTGAATTGAAAATGATAGAACCACTTTGGAAGGAAGTTTGTTAACAAAACTAAACATTCTCATACCACAGGAGTCAATAATCATGCTCACTGGTATTTATCCAAATGAGTTGAAATCTTATGTTTGCACAAGAATCCACACACAAATGTTTACAACAGCTTTACAATTGCCCAGACTTGGAAGAAACCAAAATGTTCTTCAAAAAGTAAATGTAGTATACATATACTGCAATATGACTAGGCCATAAAAAAGAATGAAATCTTGCCATTTGTACTGACATGGATAGGGCTAAAGAGTATTATGTTGGGGCTCCTGGGTGGCACAGTCGTTAAGCGTCTGCCTTCGGCTCAGGGCGTGATCCCGGCGTTGTGGGATCAAGCCCCACATCAGGCTCCTCCGCTATGAGCCTGCTTCTTCCTCTCCCACTCCCCCTGCTTGTGTTCCCTCTCTCACTGGCTGTCTCTATCTCTGTCGAATAAATAAATAAAATCTTAAAAAAAAAAAGAGTATTATGTTAAGTGAAGTATGTCAGAGAAAGATAAATACCACATGATTTCACTCATATGTGGACTTTTAGAAACAAAATAAATGAGCAAAGGGAAAAAAAGAGAGATAGGTGAACCAAGAAATAGACTGTTACCAGTAGAGAACAAACTGACGGTTACCAGGATGGGTGGATGGGTTAAATAGGTTTGGGGATAAAGGAGGGCACTTGTGATGAGTTGTGATGAGCACCGGGTACTGTAAGGAAGTGTTGAATCACTATATTGTACACCTAAAATTAATATTACACTGTATGTTAACAAACTGGAAAATAAAACTTAAAAAAAAGCAAAGAGATTAGCAAATTGTAGTATATCCACATAATGGAATATTATTTAGTAATAAAAAGAAATGAGCTACCAAAACTAGAAAAGACACTGAACAACCTTAAATGCATATTATTGAGTGAAAAAAAAATTCTGAAAAAGCTCTGTATTTTGGATTTCAACTAAATAACATTCAGGGAAACTCTAGAGACAACAAAAAGATAATTGGTTGTCAGAGGTTTGTGCGGACAGAAGGAGAGAAGAATACGTGGAATCCAGGGCATTTTCAGTGCAGTAAAAATTTTCTGTATGCTATGGTAATAGTAGATACATGTCTTTGTACATTTGTCAAAACTCATAAAATGTACAACACAAAGAATAAATCCTAATGTAACTACAAACTAGTAATATTAAAGATTATCTCATCTATTTTAACAAGTGTATCACACTAATTTAATAATGTTAATAATAGGGAAAACTTGGGGAAGGTATTAAATGATATATGGGAACACTGTACTTTCTGCTCAGTTTTTCTGTAAACTTAAAACTGCTCAAAATAATAAAGTCTATTTATTTAAAAATCATTACTCAACATTCAAAATAAGTATAAAATAAATTTAATAACTTTAAAAATATATTTGTACATTTGTAGCATTTGTATTTTTGAGATTATCAAAGCAAAGAAACTACAGTGATACTTTTTTAAATATCCTGCATATAATCTCGTCAGACATGACTATAAAATTTGTTGAATACTGAAACCAGTCCATTTTGAGAAGCTTGATTATAATAAAGTAATGACCTATTATTATAAATGATGATGATAACTCGACAAATTACAAGTGTAAGTTATTCTTTTTGTTCACCTGCCCTTCACCAATATAAACACAATCATAAAGACAGGATCTTGGATATCTAGAGAGAAACATTTAGCAATATGGCAACTAGACAAATATCAACAGAAATTTGCAAAACAGTTATTTTTTTAAAAAGGTGTTCCGAACTTCCACACAAAGTAACTAACAACTGATTTAATATTTTAATCAAAATTTAAAAATAAAATGGACAATTTTATATTACTTGAATAAAGCATAGCACTATTAAATCCCAAATCTGTATTAGGAACATTCAAGCATACTGAGTAAAACCCTAGCCCCTTAAAAGGAGGAAATTTTATGACTGTGCATCTGTTCCTTTTGCTGCTCCTGTCTGGAAGACCGTGTTTTTGATGCTGCCTTTCCCCCTTCTTTCATTGTTGCCTAATGCAAAATAGGAAGATATTTACTCAGACCTTCTAGATAAAATGCACAACTCCCTTCTTGTGCTATTTCTAGATCCTCTTTAGGCTTCTATTATGACTATGACAACACACAGGTAAACACACATATGTCTGTTTCGTACCTTTTCACTAATATGTAAGAATTCTATTTAATCTTACATGAATAAATGATTTATATTTAGAAGTGAATTTCACTATCTTCCTCTAACTGGTCTTTGCCCTGAGCTCTTTAATTTAATCCAATGTCCTAAAGTGTTAATGACAGATTACTAAAATGGATATAACCAAAAAATAAGTAAAGTAGAATGGCATAGTCATTGTAGGGCAGTCATACTTTCTATAATTTCAGGTGATGTTCTTAATTTTACTTGATTTATACTTCATCTAGATGCGAAGAGGAAAATTAAGGTAGCGATGTTATACTCAACATTTTTAAGGCATAAAATTTAATATGAAAAACGGACAAAAATAAAATCATTGTGGAAAAGTGAGACAGAGTTGGTGCATCAAATACATATAATAAAATCCTATATGCTTGAAAAATTGTCCATATGCCAAAGCAAATTTCTGCATCTGGATCAGACAGACTTTGGATACAGCTAATTTACTGCAGATCACTGTGGTAGTCTCTATTACACTGCAGTAAAATTGATCATGAGAGTTTATGAAGCAATAAGTTAATAATATCTGTATCAAAAGTCATATACTGGGTAGAAATACAATAAGATATTAAGTCCCTAAATGAATTTACATATTTGAATTTTATCCCATGAGATTTTAATGAAAAACAAATTTGAGGATTCATTTGTAGTTCATAGTAATGTATATATTTCTGAAGTATATTTTTCTAGGGTAAGACAATACCATGTTTTTATATACTTGAGCTCCAGCACAAATAGATCAGGAAGAGTACTGACAAGTTACTTGGAAGTAGTTCTGATAGTTCTCATCAGTAGATGCAATTCCAAATATTTGCATTTGCTTTCCATTTGATGATAAAGTTGTTCTTTTATTCACATAACAAAAAAAAAAAAATGGAAAGACCTCAAGTAGCCAAAACACTCTTAAGAAATAAGTATAGAGTTGGAAATACCATATTTCTTGATTTCAAATTATATTACCAAGTTACAGTAATCAAAACTAGATGGTACTGGCTGATATAAAAATAGACACACAGACAAAAAAAAAAAAAAAAAAAAGTCCAGAAACAAACCCAAGCATATACAGTCAACTAATTTTTGACAAGGATGCTAAGAATACACAATGGGGAAAGAATAGTTTCTTTAATAAATAGTGATGGAAAAGCTGGATATCCACATGCAAAAGAATGAAAGTGGACCCTTATCTTTCCCCATACACAAAAATAAACTCAAAATGGATTAAAGACTTAGACATAAGACCTGAAACCATAAAATTCTGTAAGAAAACATTGGGGAAAATCTCCCTGATGCTGGCCGTGGCAAATATTTTTTGGATATGACATCAAAAGTGCTGGGTGCAAAAGTAAAAAATAAACAAGTGAGACTATATCAAACTAAAAAGCTTCTCCACAGCAAAGAAAACAATCAACACAATGAAAAGACAACTCACAGAATAGGAGAAAATATTTTCAAACTATATGAGAGGTTAATAGCCAAAATAGATAAGCAACTCACATAATCAAACAAGAACAAGAATAACAACAACAACAAAACCTGATTTTAAAAAAAGGCAAAGGACCTAAATAGACATATTCCAATGAAGATTCACAAATGGTCAATACGTACATGAAACGGCGCTCCAACATCATTAATCATCAGGGAAATACAAGTCAAAGACAATGAGATATCATCTTACACCTATTAGGATGGCTGTTATTTTAAAGAAAGTAATAAAAGATAAGAGTTGGCAAAGATTTGGAGAAAAGGGAACTCTTGTACACAGTGGAAATATAAATTGGTACAGCGATTATAGAAAACAACATAGAGAACCCTCTAAAAATCTAAAAACAGAATAAAATCCCCTGTCTGAATACATATCCACAGAAGATGAAATCTATCTTAAAGAGATATCTGCATTCCATATTCATTGCAGCCTTATTCACAACAGCCGAGATATCAAAAAAACCTAAATGTTCAATGGATGAATGAATAAAGAAATAGATAGATAGATAGATAGACAGATAGATAGATAGATGATAGAAAGACAGACATAGGTATAAAAAGTCAGCTTTAAAAAAAAAAAAAAAGATCCTGCCATTTGCAGCAACATGGAATGAGCTGGAGGACATTATGTTAAGTGAAATAAGACAGAAAGAAAAACAAAACAAAACAAAAGAAAACAGAATGATCTCACTTATGTGTGAAATCTTAAAAAGTTGAATACATTGAAACAGTGAGTAGAAACATGGTTACCAGGAGCAGGAAGGTGGGAAAAATGGGAAAATGTTGGTCAAGGAGTACAAAGTTGCAGTTATACAAGATCAATAAGTCTAGAGATTTAATATACAGCATTATAATTATAGTTGGTAATACTGTATTAAATACTGGAAATTTACCAAGAGAGATTTCAGCTGCTGTCATCAACACAAAAATAAATGGTAAGTATGTGAGATTACTATGTTAATTAGCATCATAGAAATAATCATTTCAACATATGTATGTATATCAAATCAAGGTTGTATAGGCATTTCAAAACAAATTGAGGTAGCATACCTTAAATATATGAAATTTTTCTTAAAAATAAAATTTACATGTAGCTGTCCAATTTTCCCAGCACCATTTATTGAAGAGACTGTCTTTTTTCCACTGGATGTTTTTTCCTGCTTTGTCAAAAATTAGTTGGCCAAAGAGCTGAGGGTCCATTTCTGGGTTCTCTATTCTGTTCCATTGGTCTATGTGTCTGTTTTTGTGCCAGTACCATGCTGTCTTTGTGATCACAGCTTTGTAGTTCAGCTTGAAATCCGGCATTGTGATGCCCCCAGCTTTGTTTTTCCTTTTCAACAATTCCTTGGCAATTCGGGGTCTTTTCTGGTTCCATACAAATTTAAGGGCTATTTGTTTCAGTTCTTTGAAAAATGTCATTGGTATTTTGATGGGGATAGCATTGAAAGTATAGATTGCTCTGGGTAGCCTGGACATTTTAACTATGTTAATTCTTCCGATCCATGAGCATGGAATATTTTTCCATCTTTTGGTGTCTTCTTCAATGTCTTTCAAGAGTGATTTGTAGTTTCTAGAATATAGATCCTTTACGTCTCTGGTTAAGTTAATTCCAAGGTAATGTATGGTTTTTGGTGCTATTGTAAATGGGACGGATTCCCTAATTTCTCTTTCTTCAGTCTCATTATTCTTGTATAGAAATGCAACTGATTTCTGAGCATTGATTTTGTATCCCGCCACATTACTGAATTGCTCTATAACTTCTAAGAGTTTGGGAGTGGATTCTTTTGGGTTTTCCATATAGAGTATCATGTCATCTGTGAAGAGAGACAGTTTGACATCAGTCTCCTCAATAAATGGTGCTGGGAAAATTGGACAGCTACATGCAAAAGAATGAAATTGACCACTCTCTCAAACCATACACAAAGATAAACTCTACATGGATGAAAGACATAGATGTGAGACAGGAATCCATCAAAATCCTAGAGCAGAGCATAGGCAGCAACCTCTACGACATCAGCCACTGCAACCTTTTTCATGACACATCTCCAAAGGCAAGAGAAACAAAAGATAAAATGAACTTGTGGGACTTCATCAAGATAAAAAGCTTCTGCACAGCCAAGTAAACAGTCAAAAAAACTAAGAGGCAGCCCACAGAATGGGAGAAGATATTTGCAAATGATACTACAGATAAAAGACTGGTATCCAAGATCTAAAAAGAACTTCTCTAACTCAATACATGAGAAACAAATAAACAAATCATAAAATGGGCAGAAGATATGAACAGACACTTTTCCAATGAAGACATACAAATGGCTAACAGACACATGAAAAAATGTTCAAAATCATTAGCCATCAGGGAAATTCAAATCAAAACCACACTAAGATACCACCTTACGCCAGTTAGAATGGCAACAATTGACAAGGCAGGAAACAACAAATGTTGGAGAGGATGTGGAGAAAGGGGATCCCTCCTACATTGTTGGTGGGAATGCAAGTTGGTACAGCCACTCTGGAAAAGAGTGTGGAGGTCCCTTAAAAAGTTAAAAATAGAGCTACCCTATGATCCAGCCATTGCACTACTGGGTATTTACCCCAAAGATAAAGACGTAGTGAAGAGAAGGGCCATATGCACCCCAATGTTCATAGCAGCTCTGTCCGCAATAGCTAAATCGTGGAAGGAGCCGAGATGCCTTTCAAAAGATGAGTGGATTAAGAAGTTGTGGTCCATATATACAATGGAATATTATTCAGCTATCAAAAATAACGGTTTCTCAACATTTGCTGCAACATGGAGGGTACTGGAGGAGATAATGCTAAGTGAAATAAGTCAAGCAGAGAAAGACAATTATCATATGGTTTCTCTCTTCTATGGAACATAAGAACTAGGAAGATCGGTAGGAGAAGAAAGGGATAAAGAAAGGGGGGTAATCAGAAGGGGGAATGAAGCATGAGAGACTATGGACTCTGAGAAACAAACTGCAGGCTTCAGAGGGGAGGGAGGTGGGGGAATGGGATAGGCTGGTGATGGGTAGTAAGGAGGGCACGTATTGCATGGTGCACTGCGTGTTATGCGCAACTAATGAATCATCGAACTTTACATCAAAAACCAGGGATGTACTGTATGGTGACTATAATATTAAAAAATATATTAAATAAAATAAATAAATAAAAAATAAAATTGAAAAATGGGAGTATTACATCTGTATGAATTTTATAGATGATTTGACTCACTTTAGACTTGAAAGTTAAGACAACTCTCTTGAGTGTTTGAGTAATTTCATCAGGGTTTTGTTGTCGTTCCTTTATTTTTATCTTCCTTAGATTCTAGTATAATTTTATAGGACAGACGAATGTTGTACTATGATGTTGTAATGAACATTTTCATTATACCTTTTCACTATAACTTTTCACTATACCTCTCCAGGATTTAGGTAGGGATATTTTCAACTTGCCTCCAATACTAACATTCATGTTCCTCACGTTTAATGCATCAGATATATGGAATATGTAATTATTAAAAGAGTTTAAAATAAGTATGTATGCTGAAACACATTTAATGTGCAATCTCTGCTGTAGACAAGAGAGAATAATTGCATATACATCAGATACTTGACAATAAAAGGATGTGTTATTTCGCCTAGAAGTAAACTGAAACAAGATGTATCAATAAGTTGTAATCTTCACATCGCATTTATCTTATAATGTTTTTACAATCCAGTGAAAATGAAAACAAAAATACAGCATATAAAGTGAAAACTGGTTGCCTTTTTATTTGTGACAAAAAATGAAAAAGACTTGACATGATTTGTAGTAATAACAAGGCTGACACTAATGTTTGGTAATATTCACATCTCCAAAGATTCATCTGGCTAATAAAAAAAAAAGAGAGAGAGAGAGAGAGAGCAGATGAAGGATTTCAGAAATAGGAGAAGGATGGGAGAATGACTGATAATAAATTAAAATGTTTATATGTGGATCTCCTGTTTAAGGATAGTCACTCTAAGAAATCATTTAATTAACTAGAAAGCAATGACAAATGAAATGGCTTGATGCAAACTTGATATGCCCTTCAATCAAGATTAATGACCATTCTCACATTGAGGTCTTTGTGATACAGGAATCCATCAAATTCCTAGAGGAGAATATAGACTGCAACCTCTTTGACACCAGCCACAGCAACTTTTTTCATGACACATCTCCAAAGGCAAGAGAAACAACAGAAAAAATGAACTTGTGCAACTTCATCAAGATAAAAAGCTTCTGCACGGCCAAGGAAACAGTCAAAAAAACTAAGAGGCAGCCCACGAATGGGAGAAGATATTTGCAAATGACACTATAGATAAAAGACTGGTATCCAAGATCTACAAAGAACTTCTCAAACTCAATACACGAGAAACAAATAACAGTCATAAAATGGGGAGAAGATATGAACAGACACTTTTCCAATGAAGACATACAAATGGCTAACAGACACATGAAAAAATGTTCAAAATCATTAGCCATTACGGAAATTCAAATCAAAACCACCTTGAGATACCACCTTATGCCTGTTAGAATGGCAAAAATAGACAAGGCAGGAAGCAACAAATGTTGGAGAGGATGTGGAGAAAGGGGATCTCTCTTACACTGTTGGTGGGAATGCAAGTTGGTACAGCCACTTTGGAAAACAGTGTGGAGGTCCCTTAAAAAGTTAAAAATTGAGCTACCCTATGATCCAGCCATTGTACTACGGGTATTTACCCCAAAGATTCAGACGTAGTGAAGAGAAGGGCCATATGCACGTCAATGTTCATAGCAGCATTGTGCA
The DNA here is from genome assembly GCF_023065955.2 of Ursus arctos. Classification (NCBI taxonomy): domain Eukaryota; kingdom Metazoa; phylum Chordata; class Mammalia; order Carnivora; family Ursidae; genus Ursus; species Ursus arctos. The sequence goes on from NW_026622852.1 coordinate 32,614,661, forward strand.
CAATAGCTAAATTAGCACAATAGCTAAAAGGAGCCGAGGTGTCCTTCAACAGATGACTGGATTAAGAAGATGTGGTTCATACATACAATGGAATATTACTCAGCCATCAAAAAGAACGATTACCCAACATTTGCTGCAACATGGACGGGACTGGAGAAGATAATGCTAAGCGAAATAAGTCAAGCAGAGAAAGACAATTATCATATGGTTTCACTCATTTATGGAACATAAGAAGTAGGAAGATCTGTAGGAGAAGAAAGGAAAGAAGAAGGGGGTGGTAAAGAGAAGGGGGAATGAACCATGATAGACTATGGACTCTGGGAAACAAACTGAGGGCTTCAGTAGGGAGGGGTGTGGAGGAATGGGATAGGCTGGTGATTGGTATTAAGGAGGACACGTATTGCATGGTGCACTGGGTGTTATACTGCAAATAATGAATCATGGAACTTTACATCAAAAACTAAGGATGTACTGTATGGTGACTAACATAATATAATAAAAAATATTATTATTAAAAAAAGATTAATGATTATTCTGTAAGTGGTGACTGTTAATATTTTCTAATAATTATTATTATTAATGTACTATCCATACACAGTATTGGATTATAAGCCACAGGAAAAGAAATTGATATCCATGAGTCCATAATGATATAAATAAATGATTAAATAATAAAAAGAATCAAAGAGACCCATTTGCCTTAAAAAAGAATCCAAGTGGTTTATATAAATACTTTTCCCTTCAGGGGGTGAAGCTTAATCACCACCACCACCACCCCCCCCTTGAGGGCAGGCAACACTTAATGAATCGCTTCTAAAGAATACAATATGGTAAAGATATAACTTTACAGCGGAGAAAACTGGCAAGATGAATTTGATTAACATCATTAGTAATAAATCATATTGATAGCATGTACCCCTGACCCGATGTGATAAAAAGGGTACTTTATCTTTGTTCTGTCAAAAACCCATAATGTCAATCTAATCAAGAGGAATATGAGAGGAAAACCCACGTAAAGCACAGTCTATGGAGTATCTGAAAAGTATACCTCAAAACTGATAGGAATGAAAAACAAGAAAAAAAAACGGGAAAACTGTCACAGACTGGCAATTCTAAGGAGACATGACATCTAAAAGCAATGTGATATCTTGGATGTGATCCTGGAATAGAAAGTGTAAAATAGTGGGAAATCCAGTGAAATCTGAATCAAGTTTGGGGTTTAGTTGATAATTATGTACCACAGTTGGTTTCTTAGTTTTGACAAATATACCATGTTAATGTAAGATATTAACTACAGAGAAAGGATGAAGAATATATAGGAACTCAGTAAAGAATGTGTATTTGCTACCATTGGGTGGAGTGTTCTTATAACTGTTAATTAGGTCGAGTTAGTTGATAGTGTTGTTCAGACCTGTGTATCCTGACTGATTTTCCATTTGTTGTATAAGTTACTGAAATACAAAAATTGATGTCTTAAACTCTAATTGTCGATTTGTTGAGTTTTTTTGTTTGTTTGTTTTTAGTTCCATCAGGCTTTACTTCATGCAATTTAAAGTTCTATTCTTAGGTACATTAAACATTTAAACATGTTGTGTTTCCCTGCTTAAATACAGTCTTTCATCATTATGTAATATCCCTCTTCATCTCTTTTAATAGTCTTTTATCTGAAGCTTGCTTTTGTCTGATATTAATATAGCTTCTCTAGCTCCCTTTTGATTAATTTTTCATGGATTGTTTTCCTCTCACTTTCAGCTTATCTAACTTTATATTAATTTTTTTCATAGAAAGTATGTAGCAGGATCCTGCTTTTACCTGCTGTTACCAACCTGGCAACCACCGTCCTTTTTATTAAGGTGCTCACGCCATTTACAATTACAGTTATTCATATGTTTAGATATAAATATATAATCTTGCTAGTTGGTTTTCACTTTTTCTGTCTGGTATTTTTCTTCATCCTTTGTTCTGCCTGATTTTGCATTAAATGTGTATTTTTTATCATTATTTTTTTTTAGTATAGTTGACACACAATGTTACATTAGTTTTAGGTATACAACATAGTGATTCCACAACCTATTATTGGTTGCTCTTGGTTTTATAATATATATCATTAACTTATTACAGGGGATCCGCAAATATATATTTTTGTCTATGTTATATGAACATTAGAGTAGTTTGATTCTAATTTATCTCACATCCTTTGTGTTCTTTGTTATCATATATTTTAAATTTATATCATATAAAATCCATAATTAATTGTTACTATTCTTGCTTTAGGCAATCAATCATCTTTATGAGCAGTTAAAAATAAATGCATTTATATTTACTTTTCTTTTTATCATTTCCAGAACTATTCATTTCTTTGTGTAGATCCAAATTGCTGTCTGGTAACAATTTTTGTATAGACATTCTTTACCATTTCTTATAGTGCATGTTGGCAGGCAATTCATTCTTTCAATTTGTGTTTGTCTGAAAATCTTTATATTGTTTGCTGTTGTGAAAGATATTTAAATTCAATATAAAATTACAATTTTGCAGAACTTGTCCCAGTATTTGAAAATCACCCCATTGTCTTCAGGTTTGTAGGTCTTCTAATGAAAAATCTGTCATTGTTATTTTTATTTTTCTGTATTTGATGTAACTGGCTGACTGCAAGATTTTGCTTTCATCTTGATTTTCAGCTATATGAATTTTTTTTTTTGTCTTGGTGTGTTTGTATTTATTGGTATGTGCATGTGCGTGTATATATATGAGTGTGTGTGTGTGTCTGCCTTTGATATTTATCTTACTTTGACTTAACTTTTTGGATTCATTGCTTGATTTCTTTCATTATATTTTGAAATTCCTTGGCAATTATCAATTTAAACATTTATTTTTCTCTCTTCTTTCTGGATTTCCAATTTCATGTATGTTAAATTATTTGACCACTTGATGATCTGTTCTCCCTGCCTCTCACCCCTTTCTTCTCTTTACGTTTCAAATTGGTAATCTGTATTGACCTATCTTCATTTTCTCTAATTTCTTCTTCAACTCTGTTAAGTCTACAGAATGAGCCTACCAAAGGAGATCAACACTATTACTGCTTTTTTTGGGTGTAGCATTTCATTTTAACATTTTCTTCTAGTTTCCATCTCCTTTCTGAAATTTCTTATATGTCCATGCATTTATTAGCCATTTCCCCTAGATTCTTTAACATTTTATTCACAGTTATTTGAAGTCCCTATTCAATGCCCGTGTTATCTCAGTCTGGTTCTCTAAATTACTTGATATCTATCTATCTATCTATCTATCTATCTATCTATCTATCTATCTAGAGAGAGAGAATCTCAAAAATTTTAATGAAATGCCAGACATCTTGCATATAACAGTAAATATTGAGATTAGTATTATTACACTTGGAAAAAAGGGAATCTCTTTTCCAGGCACTTAGCAAAGGGGTTTTGGTTGCCATGGTTATCTTCAATATACCAAAAGTGGATTTTCCTTGGAATTAGCACTCTCTCCTCAGGTTTCAGCTATTTCTTTAAGCCTGCACCTCATGCTCTTACCCTCCCCTAGTGGTAGACTATCCCTTCTTGTTACTTGTTGCTTGCTAGGCTAACAGTTGGGGTATATTCTTATAGATAAGTGAGCTCTGTATAATTGCATCTCAGAGTGGGGGACTTTCTCAGCATTTCTAGCCCTCCTCATGGCAGTGAAGCTCTGCCTTGTATCTGTGGTGAGTCATGTGATAGAGAAAGTTTACCACCTTCCCCTAGTGATGGGAGATCTCTAACAATATTAGCATAGGAGTCTAAATTCAAGTACATTTCTTACCCCTTTCCCAGAAGTAACATAGCTTTTTATCTTCTTTTAGCAACAATATGCCTTTCTCTGTTTTTGGGAAAGATGCATTCTTCCATTCCTCCCCCCCCCAGAGGTTTGAAGCTTTGAGAAAAGTCTCTGAGAAAGACTACAGGGTTTATGCCTTTTTTGTAGGGCACATCCTGTCCTCCCAGTACCTGTACCAGGAAGAGAGTCTCTTTCTGGTCTCTTGCACCTCCCAAAAGCTTTTATAAATGGATCTGGTGGAAAGCTGTGGTATCATATGAGTAGCCGAACCCTCTACTATCTGTGTCTCTAGGGGCTGTATATACTATCACTCTAGCTCAAACTCTGTCTTTAGCAATTTGCTGAAATTTTAGCCTATTTCTTCTTATTTGCTTGTATTGTGGTCTCAATCCCTTCCCACGTTCTGCAATAGGTAAGACAGTCTAAGTAACGTAACCCATCAGGAGGGGTGCTATCCTTTCTTAGATCTCAGGCTACTTGCTACCTTCCAACTTAGCTTTCTGCAGGGATTAAGAAAATTTGTCTCTTCAGTTAATTACTTGTCTTTTTTTTCTCTTATCTTTGGAGAGAGAGAGAACTCTGTTTTCATCTTACTACATTCTAGGAGGAAATGGAATTGGATACATTTTAAAAAGCTAATTGTATATATCATATATATATGTATATATACACACACACACACACACACACACACATAACATATATGCACAGCATGCACTAAAATGCTTTGAGAAAATTTGCATTTCTCAGTAACTAGGAATAAAAGTAAGCATTTTGCAAAAATTATTTCAATCTTTGTTACCTATCTTCACTAAAACCCAGTTTTATAAATCGTGCTTTATTTTATTGATTCTGTGTTTCCAAACTTATCCCTCATTTTTTTGCATATGTAATGCTCTGGTAAATCGCATTCTCTCTGCAGCTCCTTGTAGAAACTCCTAATTCTAGATCCTTTCATTTCAATCTTCAAGTATTTTATTTGTTAAAAAATGAGTCATATGTTTGTGCAGCTTATATTTTGTAGTATTTCCTTATCACAGAGTAATTCATCATAAGGAATAAATTTTACTTACTAATAAAATTTATAAAATATATTTACACCAAATATTCTCAAATAAAGAAGATTAAATTATGATGTCTAACAGGGACCATTCTTAAGTAAGAGGTCCAAAATGTGTAATGTGTTCTATATTAGTCTGGTTTGGTAATATTTTTAAAAATAAAATCTCAGTTCTGCTAATGAAACATAGAGGTCTTTAGTTCTCAGAAACTCTTCCTGTCAACTCCTCAGAAGATTTGACAGGATCCAGAGGCCCGTTATTCTTCAACACCATTTTTTCAACCTACATTTCTATTAGTATCCTTTGGCCTCAAATATTCTTTTCAATTCAGGTCAGCTTCCCATTTGACTTTCCACAACTCACTGTGATATTGTGAATCACACATTCTTCACTATACCTCTGTCAACAGCTGAGGTCAGAGGCCCTCACATATCGATCAACTGTGTTCTAAAATTTCATAATCTCAAAGGAATCTGCATCCCTTCACACTACATAGTTTACATGTAAATTATTACACCTTAACGCAAAATAAAATTATACCATTTACACAGTATTATTACAACAATTGATTTTTATCCCAATGATATATTGGTAAGACATAGTTGCTTAACAAGAGGAGATAATTCTTCTAGAACCTCCAGTATCTGTTTGACTTAGGGAAAAAGATAAGTTAGAAACTGTGGGTAGTGAGGTGGGTACCACTCAGGGGAGACTTAGATGTAATGTTGTCTTTCTATCCTGGGACCTTATTTTATTTTATTTTTTTAATTTTTTTTTAAAGATTTTATTTATTTATTTGACAGACAGAGAGACAGCCAGTGAGAGAGGGAACACAGGCAGGGGGAGTGAGAGAGGAAGAAGCAGGCTCCCAGCGGATGAGCCTGATGCGGGCCTCGATCCCAGGACCCCAGGATCACACCCTGAGCCGAAGGCAGACGCTTAACGACTGAGCCACTCAGGTGCCCCTGAGACCTTATTTTAGATGACCTAAATATTCACTATTGCCATTATCTCTTAACTCATCATCATTTGGAAATTCATTGTTTCTAAATGGTAAATTATTGATAAATTCCCCATATGTTTTGATTTCTAAAATAAAGTTTTAACATTATATGCCACTACTCAGAAAAGAATGCCCAACATCAAAGTTCTATTAACTTATGATACACTTATAGATGTACTGTATCTATTTTGATTGACAATACCTTTTCCCAAATGTATCATTGAAGCACTAAAGTCAGCCAGATATGACAAGGAAGACTGACTGGGAAAATTGTTATGGGCAGTCCATTACTTTGTTACTTCTTTTATTCTTCACTGCACTGTGTTTGATATATTAGTGGTTGTATATGAGTTCTGTAAAACTCATTTTGAAAAAGGAAAAGGACTATCCTTCATAAATATGCATTATTCAGCAGCTGGGTTTCTAATACTTTTACTTGCATTCCTAAGTATTAATGTATAAGCTTCTACAGCAAAAGAGAATTCTTTTGAAAAGCTATGAATACTTTCAAAAACAACAGAATTATTTTATACTTGGGCTTTATTCTGCACCTTTTTCACAACCATTACCTGTAAGTAACACTGACTTTCCTTCTTCCCTATCTCTACCTACCTTCCTTCCTTCCTTCCATCCTTCCTTCCTTCCATTTTTTTTTTATCCTTCCTTTCACACTTAGTCATTAATTGAAAAACAAATATATGTCAGGTTGTTGTTGCTATTGTGGTTCCGAATTTAAGGAATAAAACTCTGTCTCTGTCTTCCAAGATTTAACAAGTAGATATAAATTACCTAATATCATCTCCTACTTGATTACTTATCTGGGTATTCATATTTCCCAATTCAATTCATGATGATGGCCTACAGACAAGAAGAGGTACTGAAAAGATCTACATATTAAAAAGAAACCACATTGGGAAAAAAAACATAGAAGTAGGTCATTGTGTATGTTGAAAATGAAGTACTATTCAACTACTTGGATTCAGATTCTTGATCTAACTTGATTAGCTAAGTAACCCTGGAGAATTCATTTGATTGCTCAGTTTTTTCACTATAAAGCAGAAATAATTTATTTTATTGTATTGCATTGTATTTTATTTTATTTTTGGTAGATTCAAATTTTTATTTAAATTCCAGTTAGTTAACATACAGTGTAATACTTGCTTCAGGAGTAGAATTTAGTGATTCACCACTTTCATACAATACCCAGTGCTCATCACAATAAGTGGCATCGTTAAAACCTATCATGCATTTAACCCATCCCCTGACCTACCTCTGCTCCAGCAAGAAATAATTCTTAATCCATAGAGTTATTTTGCAGCTTGAGTGTGTTGATAAATGGAATATACTTATGAAGTATATTAAACATTAAACCATGTAAACTGTTATCATTGTAATCATCATATACAATGAAAAGGACATATGGATATTGGAAAGTTTGCTAGAACCTAACAAGTGGCACTTAAAGGCGTCATTAGGAAACCTCTAATCTGAGTTTATGTTTACATTCACACAGAATAAAGTCAAATAACATATCAAGAACTCTGAAGGGTTTTAGATTTTATCCTACTTATAAGCTAACAAGTTGTTGGACCACAGTTTCTTTGAAGATGGCCTAAGTCATGAGACTCTTGAGTCAGAGACATAATTACTTAGTGCACAGTATGCAGTTCTTATATCTAAATGTGTATTGTATAATATTTATACTTATTTTCATGGGTTTAGAATACGCATTTCTACGTTAATTCTATATTTTTCAACTATACTACATTTTATGACCTCCTTATTTAATATAACATTTACCTCCAAAACATCAATGTTTGTACATAAAAAATGAAGACACTTTTTAAAATTTTTATTTCCATATTGTCATTAGTTGTATAATTGTCCATGTCCTCAGTCACATAAATATTACATAGAAATACTATTTTTTCTTTGTAATATGTATGTGAAATTTTTATGCATACAGTTTACACTTGATACAGATCTACTGAAAGAGTCACTAAAGGTCTGAATTGATGTCATGGATGACAAATAAAATAATGAAGTAAAACATCATTTTGTTGGTAAAGACTATTTTGAAGAGAAATTTGAGTTCTAGGGACATAAATTTTATTCAATATATGCATAAAAATAGGAAATACCAAAAGTATCACAGTTTCCATATCTGTGAGATACAGAAAGGTAGACCATCCTATGTGGAGACTTACTTTCTAAATATCAGAAATTTCCCAAACAATTATTTCTATGGCATACACGGACTGGTTGCTGTACAAGTTAACAGCTCTATTAGTTGTATGGTAGATACTTAGGGAATATGTACTAAATTAAACTTATTTGGAACATAGTATGCCTTTCACTGCTTATCCTCACTTATCCCCATTATCTTGGACTACTGTCCTGGAGAAGATCAAGAACATTCAAATGAGAAGGTACAAAAATTAGTTCAAATATGGGGAATTACATAAACTCAATAAAACATTAAGAAACTGAAGGGATTGAAGGTGAAAATATCATCTTAACTTCCTCAAATTCATTCTTTCTGACATACTGCAGAACACATCATCAATGTATAACAAAATGGGGTGCTTGTTAGAAAAATAAGAAATGTTGAACAAATGGTATATTAACTGAAGCAAGTTTGGGAATGTCCATGAAGCTTTAGGTTGTGAATACTTTGATAGTGAATGAGTCAGTCTCAAGGTAACATATAAGTGAGGAAGAAAGCCATGCAGATTTTGAGGAACATTATATATAAATATTATTTTATATAAAATTTAACATATAAAAATATATACCATAAACCAGGATTTTTTTTTATTAAATCATAGGCATAAGTGCTAATGAAACAAAGTTTGTTCAAAGATGACTTTGTTTTATTCAAGCTTAATGGGCAAGTGTTAGGATTCCTATAAGAAAAGTCATTATGAAGATAAGTAGCTTTAAATCCAATGTCATTATTTTCATCATTCATCAGTGCTGTTTGCACTTGCTTTAGTACACATTTGCTTTGTTGATTTATTTTGCTATTTTCTCCCATGTGAGGGAATAAAACTGCTGCAAATGATTCCCTTCAGCCATTTCAACATTATTATGTAACAGAATTTCAAACATAAAACAAGGGTACTGCTCCACTAGAGTGCAAGGCACTAGGGAAAATTAATAGCTGTCTGTGTAAATGGGTAGCTGAACTGGCAAAACTGTTTCTTAGTTGTTAGGGGCATCTTGGTTTCTGAAGTTACAATTAATAATTATCAAAAACAGCAATTCTCTAAAAATGTGGATATAAAGAAGAAAGAATCCATGCATATTTCTAATATATTGGAAAACTGCTAATGACACATGATATGTGTGGGGTGAAGGGGTTGGGAGAGGGGCATTGTTCTTTTCTACTACCATCAGCATCTTTGGAGTTGTTTAAGCTGGTGCTAGTATACAAGTATCAGGTAATACAGATTTTTAAGGGAAAAAAAAACTAAGACTTTAGGATTAAATGTAGGGTTAAAGAACGTCATACATACAGGTAAAATATTTAACTTATGAGGAAGATAAAATTACTTGAGCTAATTTCCTACTAATAATATGACTTCATACTATATAAGAAAAAAATGAACATTACAAAAAAATTAAAAATTCTAAATTATTACATGTTTTTCCTTTATCTGTTCCCACCGCCATGCTGCCTTTTTAAACAATATTTAGCATATTTATAAATTTAACCTTTATATCTGTGGGTCTTCAACTAATAATCTTTCTCTTTAGTCTTCCCAGCTCTTCTAGTTACATAGTAATTATTTTCAGACTTTCTGCATATTAGAATTATCTGAGGCCTATCTCTTTCCAGCATCTTGTAGCCTGTGGAAGCCTGCTGGGAATAGGACTCCTAAAATGACAAAAGTGTCTGGAAGTCTCTGGTCTAAGGTCATGTTTGCTGGCTATCAGTGGGGTCTCTGGAACCAGAGGGAGCACACAGCTCTTCTTAAAATTGAAGGTGTTTAAGCTCAAGATGAAGCTGTATTCTAACTAGGCAAGAGATGTGTTTATGTATACAAAACAAAGAACAACACAGTGACTCCTGGTGGCAAACTGAAAAAAAGAAAAATCAGAGTAATCTGGGGAAAAAGTAATCCATGCTCACGGAAACAGCGACATGACAAACTCTGAAGCAAACTTTTTGCTAAAGCCACTGGTCACATAATCTGTGTGATGCTGTATGTACACCTCAAGGATTTAAATATATTGAAAAGTAAATAAATAAAAGTGTAGATTTGTTCTCTTAAAAAAAAAAGAATTATCTGAGAAATATGAGATAATAGAATTTCCTGAATCCAAATCAGTAAGTATAGAAATTTATTCACTTTCTATTAGATAAGTTTTGATGGTTCCTTTGAACATTCATTATCTACAGATCCCAACATATATATGAAAGAGAAGGAAATAAAAGATAGCCAAATATAACATGAGTACAAAGACCAATAAGTTAAGAGGAAATATCACTTACTGAATAGCTATTGTTATATAGGCACTGTTAAGTTTTTCTATATATTAATTTAAATTGTGAATGAAATATAAATATGTTACTATTTTCATCACTTGACAGATAATGAAAGTTTCCATGATCATATAAAATGTTCAATGACAGAACCAATATTCCAAGTATAATATGGCCTACCTCTAATGGCTTCATGAATAAATAAGTATGTTCAAAATAAAACAAAAGAAAATGCAGAGAGAGAGACACATATGACACATTAGTTTATGATACAATAGAATTACAAACCAGTGAGGAAAAGAGATAATGGTATGTACAAAAAGGCAGAGGTACTCAAACAATGGCTTATAACCATTGGAAGAGGGATTATTTCCTAACTCACACTGGATAAAATCCCAGGTGGACTGAATTCCTTTAACTTCAGGATATAATTTTAGTGAAAATTTTCTTAATAAACACACAAAAAAAGCACAGAGACAGCATAAACAATATGAAAAAAACAAGCAAGAGACAGTGCATATTTACTATATATATAAATGACAAATATTATAATCCAGAATATATAAATACCTGTTAAATATATAAATATGATATGACAAAAAAGAAGTATATAATATATGAACAGGCAATCCATCTCACTAATAATAAAAACACCATGATTTAAAATCAAAGTGAGATACCATGTCACATGCATTAAAATGACATTTGAAAAAACGACAATTATTTCAATTTATTCTAATTTTAATATTTGTTCTTATCTAAAGAAATAAGAACACTCACAGATTCCCACTGGAGTGTACATTAAAATGCAATTGAGTAATAACTGGTTAGATTGCAGATATGTACCCAGTAATGCCATTTGTAGCTAACATGTTAGAGACAATCTCCCACATGTCAATAACTTAGCATACTGTCCATAGTACCACCATTAGCTATAGCCAAAACATTAAAAGCAATCCAAGGATCCATCAAAAGAAGAACGGAAAAATAAATTAAAATGTGATCATTATAATCACATTCCTTTAAAATGAATGAAACAGAGCTGCATGTATCCACTTGGAATCAAAACAATTCTTTTTTGCCAAAATTATTTGTCAAAAAATGAAGAATGAGAACATGGCTAAATGATGTCATTTATTTAATGCTCTAAAGTACTCAAATCTGTATTCTATACTGGTTCTCTCTGTGTGTGTGCATACTCACCTACAGATGGTTTTTAATAAATAAGGTATTTTAGGAAATTTTTAGATTTACATACAAATTGTGAAGATAGCACAGAGAGTTTACATAAATCCCGCACTTGGTTTCATTTACTATTTAAATCTTACATTAATATGGCACATTTTTCACAATCAATGAGATAATATGATACACTATTAATAAAATCCATACTTTATTCAGATTGCCTTAATTTTTTCCCAAAGTTATTTTTCTTTGCCACAATCATATCCACATTACATTGTGCCATCAAGTCTCCTTAGGCTCCTTTTGGCGGTTTAAACTTACAGATTTTCCTGTTTTTAATGACCTTGAAAGTTTTGAGGAATGTGGATTAGGTAATCTGTACACCACAGTTAATATTTATTTTATGTTTTTCTCATGATTAGGGTGATTATTGCTTTTGTGGAGGTGAAGTGACAGTCTTATGTCAGATCAAGGGTCCTTATTATCAACATGACTTATCACTTTTGATCTTGACCTTGATCGTCCAACTGAGGTAGTGAGGTAAGTTGCTCCAGTATAAAGCTATTCTATATCTCAACCATTCACGCTGTACTCTTTGGAAGGAAGTTACAATGCACAGCCCATACTTAAAAAGCGAGAGTTCGGGGCACCTGGGTGGCTCAGTAAATTAAGCATCTGCCTTCCACTCAGGTCATGATCTCAGGATTCTGGGATTGAGGCCCACATCAGGCTCCCTGCTTAGCAGGGTGCCCGCTTCTCCCTCTTCCTTTGCTCCTCCCCCCTCTCATTCTCTCCCTCTCTCTCTCTATCAAATAAATAAATAAAATCTTTAAAAAAATTGAAGAGTTCTGCTCCATTCTTAAGGGCAAAACGTCTACATAAATTATTTGAAATTTCTTACACTTCCTCTTTATTCATTTATTCAATAACATATTTATATTAGTATTGAGTCATGGATATTTATACTCTGGGTTATAATAACCAAAGTTTCTTTCTTTGCCTGTCTCCCTCCTTCCCTCCCTCTCCCTTTCTATACCCTCTCTACTCCTTCCTTCCTCCCTCCTTCCCTCCCTTCCTTGCTTTCTCCTCAATTTATTCCAGTTTGACCATTGGGAGTTCTTTCAACAGGACTTGGCTCCTGTGTCCTTTTGACAGACGCTGTTGCTGTTTCTCCCCCCTCCCCACTTTTTTTTTTTTACCTTTTTTGGGGAGATCAATTCTTTGGCACCATAAGATGCTCCAGGCTTATTCTATTATTTCTATTCTGTTTCTAGAATCAACCATTTCTTCAAGGAAGTGGTATTAGGAACTGTGGGAAGTAGGTATGCTTCTTGCTACTGAGGTTTTGTTGCTTCTAGCTTCTTTCAGCTACAGCACAAGGTAATATGTGTATATGAATTTGTGTCTATAGTCATCTGTAAATATTTCTATATTTAACCATATGTTTCTGTATTTAAATACTCATGAGTTCATGCTGATGTATCCAACTCATCTATTAACACATGGATAATTTTAGCCTTCTCTTTTTTCTACCTAATCTACCACTCCAATAGTGAGAAGCATGGATCCCACCATCTACCAATCTTTTACTTAATTAGCCATTTAACTATTTACATAAAATGGATTCAAAATTGTTAACGAGTTCCCTATGAGAAACATTTTACCAACAAGAGTAATGTGCTATGTATGGTTCCTTTTTCCTTTATTATTAGTGTCCACTCATTTCCAAAGTCACCTACATAAGTACATTTTTCCCCACCACAATCATCGAAGCTATTTCATACATTTGTATTTGTCACAGTCACCATTCCATCTTGGGATCCAACAGTCTATTAAATAATTTTATTATTTGCATACATTAAGGTTTGCATACACTATTCTTTATACCATAAAGTTCTATTGGTCTTGACAAATGCATAATGTTATATATCTACCATGCTAAACAGTTTCACCAGCCTAAAAAAAGCCAAAAAATAAAACCCCCTGTGCCTCACCTATTTAACTACTTCTTCAAACCCATGGCAACCATTGAGTTTTTTACTATCTTTATACTTTTGCCTCTTCCAGAATGTCAGATTAATGTAATCATACAGTACGTAGCCCTTTCAGATTACCTTCTTTAATTTAGCAACAGGAATTTATGATTCATTCATGTCTTTTCATGGTTCATTCCTATTTATCACTGAAGAGTACAGGCATACCTTGGAGGTACTGTGGGTTCAGTCCACACCACCACAATTAATCAAATACCACAATAAAGTGAGTAAAATGAATTTTTTGACTTCCCAATGCATATAAAAGTTATGTTTATACCATACCATAATCTAGTAAGTGTGCAATAATACTGCATCTAGAAAGTAATGGGCATACCTTAATTTAAAAAAAATACTTTATTGCTTAAAAATGCTACTATCATCTGAGCTTTCAGTGAGTTATAATTACTGATCACAGATCACCATAACAAATATAATGAAAAAGTCTGAAATATTTTGAGAATTACCAAAATGTGACATAAGATATGAAGTGAGCAAATGCTGTTGGAAAAAATGGTGCAATAGACTTGTTTGATACAGGGTTGCCAAAGACCTTCAATTTTTTTTGGGGGGGGCAATATCTGTGATACACAATAAAGCAAAGAACAATAAAATGAGTTTTGCCTGTATTTCATTTTACAGATGTACCACAGATATTTTCTTTCATGCACAGATTAAAGAATATACTGGATCTCCATCTCTTGGAGATCATGAATGAAACTGCTACAAACATTCATATACAGGTTTTTGGGTTGACATAAGTTTTCAAATAAGTATACATCTAGGAGCTTGGCTTCTGGATCATACGGTAAGACTATGCTTAGCTTTGCAAAAAAAACTGTCAAAGGTCTTCCAAAATGGCTGTACCATTCACACTCCCACCAGACATTAAAGTGGATTCCTGCTGCTCCATATTATTGACATCAGTTGGTATTTTAAGAGTTTTGAATTTTAGTCATTCTAATAGGTAACTGCTGCCTTACTTTGCATTTACCTAAAAAATGATGTTGAGTATTCCTTCATACGCTTATTTTTCCACTTACATATTATCTTTAGTAAGATGTTTGTTCAGCTGTTTTGAGTTTTAAGACTTCTTCAGATATTTTGGATATAAAACCTGACCAGATATAATGTGGGTACATTAACTTGCAATTTGTAAACCTCGGTTTCTATATGAAAAAGAGTATGGATAATAAATGTCCTTATTTACAGGGTTACTTGAAAACAAAATCAGCTACAATATATAGAAACATACCTATCACGATGCCTAGAACAGAGGAACCTTAAATATTAGCTAATGTTTATTGAGTGTTTATTACGTGTACTGTTCTATGCACCTGTTACGTATTAACTCAACTTTTTATAACGATGCAATGAAATAAATGTTATCATATCATTAGCACTGACATTGATTATCATTATTTCTTATTCTCATTGCATAAATGCAGAAACTGAAGAAAAGGGAGATAAAGTAGCCAGCTAAAATTCAAACAGCTAGGAAGGAGTAGATACCTTCTGGCTTCAATACTTTTAACCATCATGCTTTACTTTCTTCCCATGAACTATAAAAATGTCAGGCTATTGTTATTTGGAAAATTTTTTTCAACATTTTAAAATATATTATTAGCTTTTTTCCTTTCTCTATCCCTATCTTCTTTATGGTTATCAGACAATTGTAGTCCAATAAGTCTGACTTGAAGAATCTTAAGATTTTTTAAAATATTTTCTTTTTCTTTTTATGTTTCATTTTAAAGATTCTATTTATTTATTTATTTATTTATTTATTTATTTATTTATTTATTTATTTAAGAGAGAGATCAGAATCAGAGAGAGAGGAGAGGCAGAGGGAGAGGGCGAAGCAGGCTCCCCACTTGAGCTGGGTGCCTGACGCAGGGCTTGATCCCAGGAACCTGGAAACATGACCAAAGGCAGATGCTTAACCGACTGAGCCACCCAGGCACCACCTAAGATGTTTTTTTGCTCTTATAACAATGATCAGGATCGGACAAAGTGAGACCCCAAACCCTTGTGTCAGGGTATAGCTTTATAAAAGTTTCATAATGCAAACTCTTGTTCAGTGCAGCATTTGCTATAGATTGTTCTTGTTTAGAAACAATAAATCTTTTTATTATCATAAGAATCTATTCTATTAAAAAGCACTAAAAATGCTTCCAAGAAAATGTGAAGAAAAAATTTGTCCTCAGTGATCTCATTCTATGATTTGTATCGTCTTCCTTAGTGTTCTGGTATTAGGAGCCAGCAAGATTCATGTGTCATCCCTGATCTGAAGCAAGTCACTCCAAGGAGTGAGATTTAAGATGCCTTCTATCACAATGAGCTCTCATTCACCCATGCTCTAAAGAGAAAGGATTTTCTCTTAAGCACACTTAATGTTTTCCTACCTATTACATATGATTTTTAACAAGAAATAGAGGGGCATCTGAGTGGCTCAGTCAGTTAAGCATCAGACTCTTGACATCAGCTCAGGTCTTGATCTCAGGGTCATAAGTTCAAGCCCAACATTGGGCTCCATGCCCAGCATGGAGCCTATGTTAAAAAAAAAAAATTGAGCAAACTACACAGAATGTTATTTAATACATCCTGAAAACATACAGGGAAAAGCAAGCCATCAAAACTTCTCTACTAGACCCGAGAACTCTTACAACTTCAAGGATTGTTTTCTATATTAATACAAATACTACCCTTTGGGAACTGGCCTTAGGACCTCATTTTGCTCTTGGTATTAAAGTGTAGTAAAGAGGCAGGGACTAGGAATTAAATAAAACTAATTTCACCAGAAAATTGTTGTTACAGTAGGTATAGCCACTGTCATCTCCATCCCCATTTAAGATATGAAGGGGATAAACCGCTGCCTTATACACGAAACTCATGAGCTTCTGGACATAGTATAAAGGTTTCATAAGTCTGGATATTAATACTACAAACCATAAATTCCCAGGAAATAAAATTTCAGCCTCAACTATACAACTATGTTATTAGCAGAGTAATGACTGCTATTAGACACTGATAAAGTGAAATCTCAGGCAATAAATATGAGTTTATATCTCAAGTCCCCTCTTCTAGCCAACCCATCTGAAACAGGAACTATAAACGATGCTTCCTGCTTTGGGGATATGAAGAATTCAGAATGTGCTACCGAGGTCTAGGTTACAGTTCATCTATTTGTTTTTAGTAATCATTCTTTTTTCTTTTTCATCTCTAGCTGCATTGAGATATAATTTACATACAATACTGTATAAGTTTGAAATATACAACATGATTTGATACATATATTGTGAAATGACTACCACAATAAATTAACACATCTATTACCTTATATAGCTACTTTATTATTTTTGCAGTAAGAACATTTAAGATCTAATCTTAGCAACTTGAGTATGTAATACTGTATTGTTAACTACAGTCACCATTCTGTATATTAGATCCCCTGAAACTCTTTGTCTTATAAGTTGAAGTTTATACAGTTTGACCAACATTTCCCCATTTTTCCCACTTTCTAGCCCCTGACAACCATCATTCTACTCTCTACTTCTCTGAGTTTGGATTTTTGGGATCCTACATATGAATGAAATCATACAGTATTTGTCCTTCTCTGCTGACATTTCACTTAGCATAATACCCTCAAGGTCAATGTTGTCACAAATGACAGGATTTCCTTCTTTTTTATGGCTGAATCGTATTCCTGTGTGTGTATGTGTGTGTGTGTGTGTGTGTGTGTGTGTGTGTGACATTTTCTTTATCCACTCATCTGTCATTGGACACAATCATTCTTGATAATGAGTGGCATAATTCATTTCTTAGACAAATCAAGAAGGCTTAACTCTTACAGAACTTAAAAGCTCATAACTACATATGGACATCATGAAATGAGTGCTGTAGAACTCAAATTACAGTCAAACTGGAATTAATTTTTAAAAAATCTGCTTGTCTTTCAGATGTAGAGACTTCAAAAATTATGGTAGAGTACCCTTCACAGAATGCTACAGACTAGAAACTGTTATTCACTGCAGGCTGCATATATGGCAATGCTGTACATAAATCAAGGGATCACTCTGCCCTATATTATTATAAAAAATTGATGGTTTTAGGGAATTGGCTTCAGATCTAAGACTTATGCCAGACAGATATCTGGGATTACTTCATCCCCCACCTCCACCTACACTCCTCTTCTCACCAGAGTTGGTTCTAAAGTTGTCTCCTCTAGCAGATTTAGGCCTGGGGCAATGCACATATAGTTGTCATTAAATTGACATTGGTAGATTTTTCATAAATATACACCAAAAAGACACAGTTAAATTTGAATCAGATAAACAATAATTTTTAAGTAAAAATATGCCCCAAATATTGCAATTCTTCAATATTTATCAGATATTCAAATTTTACCTCATATCTTGTATTTTATCTTACAAATCAAGGTTTCATACCTTTTATTTTTTTTTAATAATAATTTTTTTATTATGTTATATTAGTCACCTTAAAGTACATCCTTAGTTTTTGATGTAGTGTTCCATGATTCATTATTTGCGTATAACACCCAGTGATCCATGCAATGCATGCCCTTCTTAATATCCATCACCGGCCTATCCCAGTCCCCCACCCCCCTCCCCTCTGAAACCCTAAGTTTGTTTCCCAGAGTCCATAGTCTATCATGGTTTATTCCCCCTTCTGTTTACCCCCCCCCTTCATTCTTTCCTTCCTTCTCATACCAATCTCCCTGCTATTTCTTATGTTCCATAAATGAGTGAAACCATATGATAATTGTGTTTCTCTGCTTGACTTATTTCACTTAGCATAATCTCCTCCAGTCCCATCCATATTGCTGCAAATGTTGGGTAATAATTCTTTCTGATGGCTGAGTAATATTCCATTGTATATATGGACCACATCTTCTTAATCCAGTCATCTGTTGAAGGGCATCTCAGCTACTTCCACAATTTAGCTATTGTGGACAAAGCTGCTATGAACATTGGGATGCATATGGCCCTTCTCTTCACTACGTCTGTATCTCTGGGGTAAATACCCAGTAGCGCAATGGCTGGATCATAGGGTAGCTCTATTTTTAACTTTTTAAGGGACCTCCACACTGTTTTTCAAAGTGGCTGTACCAACTTGCATTCCCACCAACAGTGTAAGAGGGATCCCCTTTCTCCACATCCTCTCCAACATTTGTTGTTTCTTGCCTTGTCCATTTTTGCCATTCTAACTGGCATAAGGTGGTATCTTAAGGTGGTTTTGATTTGAATTTCCCTGATGGCTAATGATTTTGAACATTTTTTCATGTGTCTGTTAGCCATTTATATGTATTCATTGGAAAAATGTCTGTTCATATCTTCTGCCCATTTTTTGATTTGATTATTTGTGTCTCATGTATTGAGTCTATGCTACCCAGAGCAATCTACGCTTTCAATGCCGATGATATTTTTCAAAGAGCTGGACAAACAGCCCTTAAATCTGTGTGGAACCAGAAAAGACCCTGAATCGCCAAGGAATTGTTGAAAAGGAAAAACAAAGCTGGGGGCATCACGTTGGCGGATTTCAAGCTATACTACAAAGCTGTGATCACAAAGACAGCATGGTACTGGCACAAAAACAGACACATAGACCAATGGAACAGAATAGAGAACCCAGAAATGGACCCTCGGCTCTATGGGCAACTAGTCTTTGACAAAGCAGGAAAAAACATCCAGTGGAAAAAAAGACAATCTCTTCAATAAATGGTGCTGGGAAAATTGGACACCTACATGCAAAAGAATGAAACTTGACCATTCTCTCACACCATACACAAAGATAAACTCCAAATGGATGAAAGACCTCGATGTGAGACAGGAATCCATCAATATCATAAAGGAGAACATAGGGTGTAACCTCTTTGAAATCAGCCACAGCAACTTTTTTCATGACACATCTCCAAAGGCAAGAGAAACAAAAGAAAAAATGAACTTGTGGGACTTCATCAAGATAAAAAGCTTCTGCACAGCCAAGGAAACAGTCAAAAAAACTAAGAGGCAGCCCACGGAATGGGAGAAGATATTTGCAAATGACACTACAGATAAAAGACTGGTATCCAAGATCTACAAAGAACTTCTCAAACTCATACCTTTATTCTATACTCCAAGGATCAGTACTAAACAGCTCTTCTTGCTGATTCCAATTGGCTCCTCATCCCTGAAGTTGATTTTAAAATTTTTAAGTTAATTAATTCACTCATTGATTAATTAGTTAATGATCTTTATCCATACCTAGAAAAGCTCCCAGGCATTTTGTTTGTTTTTTGAAATACAGCCTTGCCAATCCCTCGAAGGGACTGACTTTCTGCCAACTTCACTGCACAATACTATCTGTTTCTGGGTGCCTTTTAAAATACGTCATTATTTTCTTGAATACTCTGATGTCCACTGCCTACCTGAGCTTCACTTGTTACCTGAGGCCACCCTCTGTGGTATGGTGTTCTGGTTAATGGCTTACAGTAGTTGCATATAGATGTTGCTATGTACTCAGCAACTGCCCCATAAAATGTATGTTTTCTTCCTCCTCTCATACCCAGCATTACAGAGCTTGCTCAATTTTGTGTTCAGTCTTTCTTTCATTCCTAAATTCTTCCTATGTATTCACACTTTGAATGTCCCCCCACATGTGGACACAATGCACTGGCTGACTTCTAGGCTCAGGGCTCCTTCTACCATGTTCTGATCCCTCCCATGGCCAATACTAAAACTAGAAAAAATTATGTGACTCAAGAGTAGAATGTCTATGTAATATTTTAGTAATGTATAAGAGAAAGAAAGAGTTATATGGAGAGTAGAGAGTCTAAAGAGCATGAAGAAATAAAGGTGGAAGGCTGAAAGTGAAAATTTGTTACTGTATTTCATTGTGTTCTTTGGAGCCAATTCTATCTTAACCTCACATGTTTCTTCGAGCCCTTCCAAATTCCATTATTAGCTACACATTACTTGACTGAATGTTTTTCACAAGCCCCATAAGCTTCTCATTGCTACACACTGAACACATACATGGCTTCAAAGGGCAAAGGGATAACCTGGACAAAATATTTTTCAATTTCTCAAAGTTGCTTATCAGAAATATTTCTGATCATAATGAAAAGTCACTTTTAGAAATACTTTTCATCTCTATAAATATCACTTCCCACTTTCTCATTGAGGAAGAGTGGTAAGGTTTTGCTGCTATTTAACAAGTTTTAGGACTTGGATAATAAATATTGTAAGAAAAATATTTCCATGACATATAATGTAAGCTATAATTGCAAACTTTATGAACAAACAATTACCTGGTAATATTTAATTTACAGATAAAACTTAGCTAAAATTTTCCTAAATAAGAACATGAAGAAAAATTATTTTTAAATTGGGATATATAATGGTAATTTCCTTTAAAAGAAAGAAATATAGATACTCCTGACTGGCTCAGTCAGTAGAGCATGTGACTCTTGATCTTGGGGTCTTGAGTTTGAGCCCCACATTGGGTGTAGGGATTATAAATAAACTTAAAAAAGAAAAGAAAGAAAGAAATACATATCACATTTTTTTTGGCCTTGAAAACCAAAACACTGATTAATCGTAGTTACTCTTCTGTCTTAATTTTTATTTTATCTCTTCCTTTCTTCGCCCAAAACTTAGACTTCTGTTTTTGCCCATATGAATTTTCCTGTTTTTTTCTATTTTTGTATTTTACTAAACTTATCTAAAACTATTTTGGAATTACGAAAAACAAAATCAGTAGAATATAGAAATACTTGGATTTTTATCTTCAAACAGACCTTTAACTCCATCTAGGTAACCATCAAAAAACTAAACCGTGGATTTGACAATTTATCTTCTACATCAGAAACGTGACTTTCTTATCCTTTTGACTTCATTAACATTCTCTGACCAACCACTTTAAGGGGTTAGAATCTTCATGGTACTTAACTTCGTTCTTTTAAAAAACAAACAAACAAAAAGTATATCTAATGCTAACGTTTGTATTTTGGTAGAAATCAATTCATACTTAGACATTAAATATGTCCTATTGGTTTTTAAGGTCATTTAGCTCAATCTGTGAATTGTAAACAAAGCTTTACATTATTATAACAAACTGTTAGACATCAATAAACCAGAGGAGATGGAATGGGCATGAATACTGGTATGAGTATAGATAAACAGAGATATGTGTATAGTGTATATATATAGATTAGCTATAAGTATGCACAAAGTATACATTAGAAACACATGGTTTATAGCTTAGAAACACAGGGACGCCTGGGTGGCTCAGTCGTTAAGTATCTGCCTTCGGCTCAGGGCGTGATCCCAGGGTTCTGGGATCGAGCCCCACCTCAGGCTCCTCCGCTGCGAGCCTGCTTCTTCCTCTCCCACTCCCCCTGCCTGTGTTCCCTCTCTCGCTGGCTGTCTCTGTCAAATGAATAAATAAAATCTTAAAAAAAAAAAGAAAAGAAACATAAATATAGACAAATAAAGAAAAACAACAAAGGAGTATCTGTTCAGACTATGTAGATAGATCAATGTAAAGTTGAGGGAGAATAAATTAACTACAGAACTGAAAGTAGTTCACTTAAATAGGGTAAAGGATCCTTCAGGGAAAGTGGCAGGTATTGAGTCTATTGACAAAATACAAAGTGAATATATTGAAGGAAGTATTACATTAGAATGACTTGTTTACTTAACTGACGATCAATTTTGAAATCTACAGCTGTAATAAAATAGTGTAATTTTGAAGCCACTATATTTTGCTTGATTTAATGAATATTTATTTAACCTCTGTTATATACAATTTATGTCATGTTTTCCAAACATTACTTAGATATAAGCAGTAATGCACTGGAGCTAGCTCATACCAACTCATTGAAACCAATTATGCACAACTATTTCCAACTCCATTTTCAGGAATCTGCTATGATAGGAGCACTTATGGACACTGGCTTAAAGTCAAGGCTACTTTTTCTATTTTTTTTTTTTTTTAATTTTTGAAAGCCAGTTAAAAATGCACTACTATGTCACTGAGTGTAACAGTGATTAATTAATGCCTATACTATTCTAGATGATATAAACTCTTCAAATTTTTTCACTTAAAGTAGTGCTTTATTTTATATAAAAATTATTTTTCTTTACAGTTTAGCTCTTGATAATGATGCTAATGGTGGCTTTCCTCATCTGCCACTAAGGTGCTCGGTCTTTCCAAAGAATCTAAGGTCACGTGGGGTGAGGCTCTCACTTCACCCTGCCAATACTAAAACCGCACCTAGCAACTGAGAGGTCAGCTCTTGCCTGCACCCTGGCCTCCATCTCTGAGCTTACCTGCAGCCTTCATCCTGCATGACAATGAGGTGATGGTTCACAGAAGATAACATCAATGCCCTCATTAAAGCAGCAGGTGTAAATACTGAACCTTTCTGGCAGCTTGTTTGCAAAGGCCCTGACCAATGTCAACTTCGGGAGTCTCATCTGCAAGGAAGCGGAGCTGGTAGTACCACCCCAGCAGCTGGTGCTGCTGTTGAGAAAACCTGTTAATCTCTCAGTAAAATTTGAATAGAGTATCGTTATTTAATTTCTCCTTTAACATTTATTAGAGTTTTTGCAAAATAGGTGCTGTTGTGAACTTATGCAGTAGTTTTTTTTTTTTTTTTTTTAAGATTTTATTTATTTGTTTTGACAGAGAGACAGCCAGCGAGAGAGGGAACACAGCAGGGGAGTGGGAGAGGAAGAAGCAGGCTCCCAGCCGAGGAGCCTGATGTGGGACTCCATCCCAGAACGCCGGGATCACGCCTTGAGCCGAAGGCAGACGCTTAACGACTACGCTACCCAGGCGCCCCTGCAGTAGTATTTTTAATTATTAATTATTAGATTTGGATGTGCAAAAACCAAAATAAAACAAAACTGCCATCCTAATAAAGGACTAGTTTACATTATAGCAGAAAATTTGCCATGCCATATACTAATGTATTTCTTAATTCTTTTACTTTATCTATACAATGAGTTTATTAAATCATATTTTATAGATGTTTTGTAAGGATTCATTAAACTAGGGACACGCAATATTTTGAATGTTAACTGGAAATAGAAAATATTTGTAAATCATCATGACTGTTTTCCATCTTCAGACTTCCTTTTCTTCCCCCCTTTTCCAACTTTTTTACATATTTCTCTTCTTTTTCTTCTTTTCTCTCCTTTTCCTACCATTTCCTTTCTTTTCATCTAGTCTTCTCTCTCTATCATACCTCCTCTTCTCCCCAATAAAACGTTGATCTTCTTTTCTTTTACCACCTTTCTTCCTTGTTCCTTCTATTTTTCCTTGTCTGTTTTTTTTTAACTTCCATCTCATGTATTCTGCTACATAGTTCCCCATGTTTCCTCTTCCTTAGTCTTCCCTTTTATTGTCCTCTCTTTGTGCCCCTGTCCTCCTACTTCTATACACCCTGATCCACGACTAGTCCTTTTTGTTTTCCACTTCTTTGGAATAGTCATAGAATAGAAAATGTAAAGACAGAAATAAATTCCTACTGCTTTCATAACATCGTGACACACCATCCTCCAATTTCAGGTGTTATAAGTCTAACTGGGGGCTTAATGCATTATGCACAGGTTCATACTAAACTATATAACATTTTCTACACATCCTTAGCGTTCAGGATCCAGCACTACCTTAGGTCCATAAAGTTTATGATAATTTTGAACACAAATTCTCCATATTTATTTTTAGTTGGCTTACCTTCTGCTCTTGTTTTTGTTGAGTAATATTCATTTTTGTAAACTTACAATCTTTGGCCCAATTAAAATATTCAAAAATTATAACTAAATTATAACGAAGTTAGTTAGAAAAGTTCATTAATGAATATATATGTATATTTACATAAAATGATATGCCTATTAGTGTCATATAAGCAGGCCACACACACAGAAACAAAAAACAAATTTTCTCAAATACCTAGTGAAGGGATGAATTATCAAACTCTCGGTAAGAGAGAAGTGAAAGAATAATCAGAGAACTGGATGTGTTGCCCCAGAGTTCCTCAGGAAGGCCTTATTTTATTACTGAGCCACTTATTTTAGTTCTAAATTCATGAAGCACACACTGCCTCTCAACATATGTCTGTTGAGTTCAACATATTTGTTTGAATCCAACTTCTATTCTTCCAGCTTACAGATAATAAAGCCAAACAGGTTTTGCATTCCAAGCTCTGTCCCTGCTTGGAGAGGACTGTGAAAAATCCATGACGCATTGCCAAGAATCTTTATTTTAAATATACAGAAACTTCTTCAGCTTTTTATTGTGTAAATAAGAGAAAAACATGAGGTGTTTGGGTTTTTATATAAGCAAAATTGTCACGTTTCACATCTAAGTATAAATTTGGCATCAAGTAAAGTTGGAACGTTTTCTCTCCAAAATTATAGCGTACATTGGTTTCTAGGTATTCAAGTTAAAAAAAAAACTTTATTATTTTATTACGTTACTATTTTAAAGACAATGAGTTTATATAGTCAATTTATTTTCTTTACTCAATTGTCCTATAATCTGGTTATTTATTTTTAATTTAAAGTTTCTAAGGATACCAAAAAGTATATACACTTCCAGAAGTCTTCATGCAGTTTCAGGCTTTACATAGCTTATTAATTTCTCTACTTATAGTTCATAAATATTCCCAGGTTTCCAAGGAGAATTTTTGTCCTCTTCTAAGTCAAACTAAGCAACTCTCTGCAATAAGTCTGCTCCATCTCATTTATCTTGTCTCTGTCATTTGCCACTTTTCTTACAAGTGTCCCCTGGCCCATATTAACAGCTTAAGTTATAAACCAATTCCCTGACTCTTATAGTCTGATATGTGTCCCTGCCCCACAATTCATATTTTGAAGCTCTAACACTTGGTACCTCAGAATGTGGCTATATTTGTGGATGACCTTTATTTTTTTTTAAAGATTTTATTTATTTATTTGAGAGAGAGAGAGAGAGTACAAGTGAAGGGTAGGGGGAGAGGGAGAGGGTGAAGCAGACTACCCGCTGAGCAGGGAGCTGAATGCAGGGCTTGATCCTAGTACCCTGGGATCGTGACCTGAGCTGAAGGCAGCCGCTTAACCGACTGAACCACCCAGGCTCCCCTGTGGATGATCTTTAAAGTGGTAATTAAGTTAAAATAAGGTAATGAGGGTGGGGCCCTAATCTACAATGACTATTATAAGAAGAAGATGAGATACTAGAAGTGTGTGTTCATATAGAAAAGGCCATGTGAGGACAGAGGGAGAAAGAGGCCATCTGCAAGCCAAGGAGAGCGGTATCACCAGAACCAACTCTGTCTATACCTTGATCTTAGGTTTCCAGCCTCCATAACTGTGAGAAAATCAATTTCTTTACTGTATAAGTCTCCCAGTCTATAGTACTTTGTTATGGCAGCCCTACCAAACTAATACACTGACTGATCTTGACTTTGAAGTAGAATTTATATAATAGTTTGTTTCCATGTTCTCTCCTTTCTTTAGCAATCACTCATTGCCCATGAAGTGGATTTTCTTATGAATATTATGTCTCAAAATTATCAATTACTATCCAACATGTTTTATGAGCTACAGTTATTAAGTTGCCTTAGGCCTTAGTACAAATAATGTGCCGTGAGGGCTCTTCATTGACTCCATTTCTAACTCAGGTTCACATGAATATTTCCCTTGTAAGTCATGCTGTTTAAGTTCCACAACAGTGATGTGCTAAGCTTCATGCTAGATATCAAGTTCTTAAGCAAAAATTACACGGGCTTAAAAATGAGAAAATATCTGGCAAATAATGTAATATAGACTATATTTCTAGCTCTAATCAACTTCATACATTTTATTTTCTTCTGGATGCCTTGCAGGTAAACTAATTAACTTTTACAAAATCAGATCCATTATGTTTTCCTCTCCGACCTCTTGAATCTCATTTCTTCTTCATGGCATTAAGCTCTGCTCCATCAACGAAATTAAGAATCTTAACTCGCTGGGTGCCTGGGTGGCTCAGTCGGTTGAGTGTCTGATTCTTGATTTCAGCTCAGGTCATGATCTCAAGGTACTGAGATGGAGCTCTGCACCAGGCTCTGTGCTCAGCTGGGAGTCTGCTTGTGATTCTCTCTCTTCCTCTCCCTCTGGCCCTCCCTTCCTGCTCTCTCTCTCTTTCTAAAATAAATAAATAAAATCTTAAAAAAAAAATCTTAACTCAAAAAGATAATATGTACCGCTATGTTTATTGCAGTGATACAATCGTCAAGACATGGAAGCAATCTAAGTGTCCATCAACAAAGGAATAGACAAGGAAAATGTAGTGTGTATACACACACACACACACACACACACACACACAATACGGCCATAAAAAAGGATGAGATTGTGTCATTTGAGACTACAAGGATAGACCTAGAGAGTATTATGCTATGTAAAATAAGTCAGATTGAGAAAGACAAATACCATATGATTCCACTCACAAATGTAATCTAAAAAATGAATAAACAAATAAAAAGCAGAATCAGAACTGTAAATACAGAGAACACACTGATGGTTGCCAGAAGGGGAGGGTGGGGGGTAGAACAAAATGGGTGAAGGAGAGAGAGAGTTACAGGCCTCCGTTTATATAATGAGTAAGTCACTGGAATAAAAGGCACACTATAATAAGCACAGTCAATGATACTATAATAGTGATATAATGGGACAGACGGTGGCTGTACTTGTGGTGGATATAGCATAATGTATAAACTTATCAAATCACTAAGTTGTACACTTGAAACCAATGCAACATTGTGTATCAACTATACCCCCCCCCAGAAAAAAAAAAAAAAAAAAAAGAATCTTGGAATCACCTCTGACTTGTCCAAGTTCTTCATACTCTTTCTCTCTTCAACATAAGACAAGGAAAAAAATCAATCAATTCTCAGCCTTCACAAATATACGCAATTAAATAGTAGGCAATACCCTTCATGTTAAGAGTTGTTGCTTTTTTGGGGCACCTCGGTGGCTCAGACAGGTGTCCGACTCTTGATTTTGGCTCAGGTCATGATCTCAGGGTTGTGAGATCGAGCTCAGTGTGGAGTCTGCTTGAGTTTTCCTCTGCCTTTCCCTGTGCCCCTCTCCCTACTCTCTCTCTCTCTAAAATAAAATCTTAAAAAAAAAAGAGTTGTTGGTTTTTTAAAAAATGCATGAATTGTTAAATTTAAAAAACTCTAATATTTGTAAATCCATACTTCTCTTTTTCTGCTGCAATTAGTTATAAGCCTAATTTCCTTGCTTTTAACCCCTCACTCTTATAGTTGATCTTCCCACACCTTTTCTCTCTTGTCATTGGCAATTCATCATACATACCAATGTCTAATTACCTTGTCTGAAGCACAGATCTAATCATGTCAACTTCCTAAACTGAGTTTGGTTAATATCTAGTTAATTCCTGGATGGAGTATCATCCCATGCTAACTAGCAATAGACATAGCAACTGTGTAGAACATGTAATTCTTCAGGAAGTTGGGCAGGTTCTATAAGAATTTAAATGCACAGACCCTTTTAAGAAACAATTCTATGTCTAGGAATATATTTTGCAGGAATCCTTCAAATGGAAACAGAAGTCGATTTTCAGTGATATTCTTTGCAGCATTCATTCACTCATTCATTCAATTATTGAGCTCCTATATCAGGAACTATACTATACACTAGGAATAAAATGATGGGCAAAATAGATCACATGCATACCTTAATGGAGATTACAGATTAGTAAGAAAAAAAAAACAAACATTCACACAGATGGTTAGATATAATCTGAGAAAGTAGTATGAAAATAAATACAGGATGCTATGAGAACATGGTGGTAGAGTAGTTACACTAAGTTACACTTAGATAACTAAGTTACAGTTACATTTAGCCTAACACTTCTTACCACATAGGAGTATGGTAAGAGTTAAGATTGAGGGGGGTAAACCTAAAAATTGAACCTAGTCTGTGAGATCAGAGAAATATTCCCTAAGGAAATGACATTTCATCTGAAATATGAAAAGGGAGAGAGAGAAAGCAGGGAAGAGAATTTTCCTGACAAAGGAAATTACATGTGTAAAGGTATGATAAGATATGATTTGGGGAACTGAAATAAGGTCATTGTGTTGCTAAACATTTCAAACTCTGAAAGAAACCCTTAAATATAATTAATAAAGAAAACTAATCTTGCTATACCCATAATATGCAATCCTATGAAAAAATATAGATAGATGATCAATTGTTAATTAAAAAACAAGAATGTATCTCAAAACAATGCTTTTATTTAGGAACAGCCAATATGATATTTATACTTGTATGTGTGTATGTGTACGTATATGTATAGAGTCAATGATTTTATAGTCCTTCATATATTAAAACTATATTTTGCCTTTATCATTATTGGTTTTTTTATCATTATTGTTTTTAAAATATTCCATATCCTACACGCTTGCCTGATCTGTAGGAAAATTTTTTTCTAATGCTTGGCAGTTGTCTGATAAATAGGGAATAAAAATCAGACCTCGCATATGATTCAAAGGTATATGATTTGGGCATTTATTTCAGAATATGGATGCTTGAACTGCACTGCTGATATTCATAAGATGTTGACCCATTTCCACTGTCCTATCTCATTCTTTGTTTTTATTCAAGATGATAAAATAAAAATTATAGTGCTCTAAGATCTGACTATGTATTATACAATTCTGCATCATTGCAGTTGAAACATTTAAGAAGGCAGATGAGAGAAGAAGCAAGTTTGAGGGAAAAATAATAAGATCAGTTACAGAGAAACTGAATTTTATTGTAAGCCATTATATATGTCAGTAAAGTGAAGCAAGTTGACAGGGAATAATTATTTATTTATTTATTTATTTATTTATTTATTTACTTACTTACTTACTTCTTTTAAATCTGGGGTTAGACAGGTCATTGCAGCAAGGAAAATGAGAGGCTGGATTGTCAATAGATAATGTTGCATGGAACATAATTTGAGATTCCTATCCAAGTCAACATGTGATACTAAAACCAAAAGGATAAGTAAAAACAAATTCCTGAAGAGATGCTTAGGACCTCAGAGTCTAAAATAAAGTGTCGTCTGAATTTTTGCTAAAAAAGAGGGAAAGGAACAAAACTTTGTATCAAATTCACGGTACAAAATTTTGTGAGTCCATATTCCCAAAATGAAATAAGAACAATTTGGGTATATACAGGCTGTGGGAAGGATATCCATAGTATGAAATCTAGATTTATTATTCAGTGTTTGTAAAATATGTTGCAATAGTTATGATATGTAAGAAAATAAGTCCACATGGGAAAACAGTAACTAGCATACAGATGATATTTTAAGTTCCTAGACGGAATAGGCAGGGAGAGCTCCACAGAAGAAAAAGTCTAGGATCTACCTTAATCATTAACTTATTTATTATTCAACAATTATTTATGGAGCACCTATTACTACACCAAATTTATTTCCCTATCAGTGATACAGCAGTGAAAACTACTGTCAAATTATTCACTTTAATGGAATTTATATTCAAGTGGATTCTAGAATATTATATTAAGGACATAACTAAAATAAGAGTCAGCAAAAGACTGTGATGTGAGGCTGCTAGAGACAAGTGAGAAAATGGAGAGAAAAATGTGTTATCTTCTAGTGTGAGAGAGAAATAAAAATTAGGAGAAATGCTGAGAAGAGAGAGACTGAGAGGTCATGTGCCCTACTGATAACAGTATTTTCTATAAAAACGTGGACAATCATCATCACACAATGCAGAAGGTGGCATGTGCCACATAAGAAATAAGTAACAGCTGAATAGGTTCAGAAGGAGGATAAGCATAAGTATGAGGAAGGATGCCCACACTCCAGCTGGAGAAGTAAGAGATGTAGCTTAGGAAAGTATATATGCCACAAGGCTGAAAGAGCCAGGTTCCTTCCTAAATGGTCTTTGTAATTTCTCACACCCTGGCATATGCAGAGTTTTGTCACCCTAAAATAACACAAAAAATAGTTCTATGACCTGATATCTTGATTGTAAGAGTTTCAAAAAACAAGTGAAGAGGTGTACTGCATATTTTATTGTGCCCCTAACCATCCCCCAAAAGAAGTGTTTCTATTCTAAGGTGGTTATGGATAAGCAAACAGAAGAGCAAATATGAATATTCAGCATGACTCTTAAAGTACTATGAGATGTAGAATGGGTAACATTCAAGCCCCATAGAATATATTAGACCATTGCTGCTGAACTGTCAATCTCAGTGCATTTGCCCTTTCGAAACAGTAAGATGCATCTGAAGAACTGTGTAAGAATATCATTATCACAGTGAATCTGGAAAACTTTTTGATTAATTTGTTCTTCATTTAAAAAAAAAATATCTAGGTTGTATTGCTAAGTGTTAGCATTATTCTATAGCTAGTTTGACCCTATAAGCAAAACATGATAGAGAGGTTCTTTTCTCAGCAAACATGCATCTCAATGAGCCATTACTTCAGCAGTGATACCGTCTTTCATGTATTTATATCTGTTTCAGCATATGACACTTTGTGTATTGCTAAGATTTATTTGATAGGGTATTGTCCCATTTTCCTTGCCCCATTTCAATTTTTTTTTCCTTTTCTTTCCTACAGATAATATAAATCAGAATCTTAGTGCCATAAAACCTAATTGGACATCTTGCAATTCCGCATCATTATAAAAGAATGCTACATATGAACAATGCTTTATGTATTTGAGTGGTTTATCTGCCTCTTCTGTAAGATAATACAAATGACAATCAGTTTAGGAATCCACACATGGCAGATTTTCATGGTACTATTATATCAGTTTAGGTGCTGTATATGAAACCTGATGAGCCTAGTAATAACTTCAGAAAGCAAGGTTATCAAAGGAGTGCCTATTTCAGCAGGAACTAGAATCATCCACAATTGGCAATCTCTATAGACTGCCAAATTACCCAAAATTCTATTCTGCAAGGCAGTAATCTTTAATGTTCCAATAAAAAGTAACTCTTTTTGGGATAGCTATTGTGCTTGTAATTGCACACTCAGAAACTAATTTGCATAATATTGCAAAGGACCACAGGAAATGTACTGATAAAAAAGATAATTTAAGATGACTGGAAAGCCATTTGTACCCATGCTACCCTGTCCTCATTTATACTTCACTCAATTATCAAGTACCTACTCTGTGCCTGGCACATACAAGTCACTGGGAATAAAGATTTAAAAAGAAACATTCTCGGGCGCCTGGGTGGCTCAGTTTGTTAAACATGGACTTGATTTTGGCTCAGGGTCCTGAGATCAAGCGCTGCAGGGGCTCCGCACTGGGTCTGGAGCCTGCTTAAGATTTTTTCCTCTGGGCACTTGTGTGGCTCAGTCGGTTGAGCGTCTGCCTTTAGCTCAAGTCATGATGGGATCGAGTCCCATATCGGGCTCCATGCTCAGCAGGAAGTCTGCTTCTCCCTGTACCCCACCTCCCTGCTCATGATTCTTTCTCTAACAGATGAATAAAATCTTAAAAAAAAAATATTATTCTCTCCTTCTCCCTCTGCCCTTCCTCCACCACACCTGCACTCTACTGCTATTAAATAAATAAATGATAAAAAGAAACATTCCATGCCCAAAAGGAGTCCATGTTTTAGTGCTAAAATTAATAACCAGCAGTAAGAATAGTGTTTGGTGTTTCTTACTATAGAGATATATATCATGGCTATTTGGGGGTTAGGGTTGGGGGCTTAGGAGTGATGAGTCAAGGAAGCTACTCATGTTAAGGCATTTGATGAATTAGAAACAAAGATGGGCATAAGAAATAGGAAGATCGGTAGGAGAGGGAAGGGAAGAATGAAGGGGGGGTAAAGAGAAGGGGAAGTAAACCATGAGAGACTATGTACTCTGGGAAACAAACTGAGGGCTTCAGAGGGGAGGGGGTGGGGGACTGAGATAGGTTGGTGATGGGTATTAAGGAGGGCACGTATTGCATGGTGCACTGGGTGTTATACGCAAATAATGAATCATGGAACATTACATCAAAAACTAAGGATATACAGTATGGTCACTAACATAACATAATAAAAAATTATTTAAAAAAAAGAAACAAAGATGGGGAACTGGAGAGAGAGGGCGTTCTATGTAAAGGGAGTGTCCTGTGAAAATGCATAGAAAATGAAGGAACTGGGTACATTCTGTACATTGAATATAGTTCAGGTTAACTAAGAATGGAGAAGAATGAGAAAAAAAAAAATAGGAGAGTACAGACTGGAAAGTTAAACAGAGTTCCAACAGATAATAAATTTGTGTGCCAGGCCAAAGACTTTTGATTTAATGTTGAAGGCAATTAGAATTCATTGAACAATTTATGTTAGAACATGCTCTAATCAGATTTTCATTTTAAAGAGATCAGTATGGAATACATTTTACTGAGAGGAAAGTACCAGGATCTAATAGGAGGGCCTTACAGTAATCAAAATGAGTGATGATATGGGCCAAAATTAAGTTAAAGGAGTGGGATGGAGGGAAGGGAATGAACTGCGAAGTATTAAGAAAGCAGAACTGACGCATGCTGGTAGAAGAAAAGGAAGGGTAAGGAGCCAAATGTTAATCTGTTCAGAAAAATTGATGTGCTTTTAGTCAGAATTCAGATTCTATCTGAAATGTTATAATACTGAATTTTAACTTTATAAAGGATTAATCTGGTGGACTTTTTAAATGTATTTTATTTAAACAATCTTAATACATTTTTTCACCATTAATTTCTGGTAGGGCATATATGTGATACCATATATTTCATAAGAGACTAATTTTTTATAAATTTTGGATCTAATTTTATCCATGTATTTGTTATAATAAAATAAGTTAATATCTATAAATTCGTTAGTTCAGTGTCAGGCACATACTGTTTTTTAAAGGAACAAATATAAATTAGAAAACAACAGTACATGTTTCACATGAATTTTATCTGAGCACATGTCTGAAGTACCTAAATTAAAATTTACAAATGAGTTTTAAATTCAATCCTTCCATCTAACTACCTGGTAAATTTTTGAAAGTTTCCTAGTACTTTTTTTGTTGGGAGTGCTTTAACATCTAACATCTGTTTAAATAACACTTAATATCTGTTAAATAAGAGCACTGAATTGTCAATTATTCTATATTTTCTGAAGTTTCTGAGTTTCTGAATGTTTTGGAACATTTTTTTTGTGTGTGTTTCCAAACACAACAGTTTTTTTCTATTTTTTCATTGATTTATTAATTTAGTAAATGCTAATAAATTTTTTCTTTGTGCCCGGTACACTGTTTAGTAGCTGAGGAATCAGAGCTGAATAAAATAGATAACCTCCTTTCCTCAATTAAATGGAATGCGTATCTGTATATTCACTTGTGTATTTGTGATGAATATATATATATATATATATATATATATATATATATTCTCCAAAATATATTCTCCAAAATTTCTGCTGTTCCCTGTAGATTCAAATGCTTGTGCAAAAAAACCTTTTAACTCAAGAGACACTTATTAAGAACTTAACCCTTTCCAAGGACTGCGCTAGAGCTCATTTTTATGCAAGTGTATGTGCTATGCTGAAAGCTGGGTATGCATATAAAATAAAACCATGAGGTATCTGTTATTTAAAAGCTTAGCAAAATGTATCGCAAAAAAACATAAGAATAGAAATTCAGAGATACCCTTCTGATATGACATTAAACTGTTAGGCTATTGTAGAATGTCTGCTGAGAGCGAAAATCAATATCTGCAAAATTAGATTTGCAAGGCAGAACAGTTATTATATTGAATTTAGGCTAAATGATGATCGAAATCAGAAAATGGATTTTTGAGCTTCCATTTATGACAATAAAATTTCTACACTTATTATTTTTTTGTTTTATAATCTCGTCTCCATTCTTCTTTTTATTTTAAATCTAACTACCCCTAAAATTCTCCATTACCCCTCACTTTTACTGTGATTTTGGAGTACTTGTTCCATGAAAAATACTTTATACATCACCCATTATATAAGTGAAATATGACCCCATTCTCTCTCCTTTCAATGAATAACTCTCGACACTGAGGGTACTGTTTCTTTGTTGGTTGCTGCATCTGCTTTTTCCATTTTTTTAAAAATCATATATTCTGCCATTTTATTATTTCACCTTTATTTCCTTATATTACCTGGTATGAATCTAATGTTCATGTGGAAAATACACACAATCCTTAATTCATTCCGACCTTTACCT
The DNA here is from genome assembly GCF_023065955.2 of Ursus arctos. Lineage (NCBI taxonomy): Eukaryota > Metazoa > Chordata > Mammalia > Carnivora > Ursidae > Ursus > Ursus arctos. The sequence goes on from NW_026622852.1 coordinate 32,649,497, forward strand.
TTGCAATACTTTTAACAGTCCACTGTCTATGGCAACACTTTAAATCTTACCATCAATTGGAATTCATACTTATCCTTACCTAAGCTAGATCCTGAACATTATAAAAGCATTGCACATCTAATACAATAGAATTGGAAGTAACCATCTCTCCCTTCCCTGCAACCATAGTTTGGTCTTCATTTCACTCAAGTTATTATAAGTAGTTTTAAGTAATTTTCTAATCTCTTGTCTACCTAAAAAAAAACTATATAGGTATAATTAAAAAACAAACTGGACATTTTTTTTTGAATGAACAAAACAAGAGTTATAACAGAGGTACAAAATTTAAGTTATCAACTAACTATTTACAGAATAACTACCAGTTTTATCTAACCCATTTGGTTTGACACAGCCAAACCCATTTTTCGAGTCACTCCACTTGATTCTCTTCCAGTTGGCTTCTTCTCCGTAGTCAAACCTAGTTTTTTATCTTCATGGTTTTACCTTTAAATCCTGCTATCAGGTGAGCTAATTCTCTTTTGCTTGCAAAGTTAATGATTGGAGAAACAAAGTCCTTTATGTCTGAAAAACAAACCCACTCTACAAACTTCAAGTAGATACTGCAATTCTCATTGTATCTGATTCCTAATTTGGCAGCAGCCTCTGGATGATGCATACAGCACTGTGCTCAATGGACCTCTGGTGTGTTTCTCAGTCTGTTCTCCTTGAATAAGCCTCAACGGTTTCTGTTTCAGGACCTGCTAGCAGCCTGATGGCCTCGGCTTCTCCAATGTATATGATGTATATAATGCAATGTTTGAAGATATTCATATATTTGTGACATCATTACCACAATCAGGTAATAAATATATCACCTCCAAAAGTTTCCTCCTACTCCCTTTCATAGTAAGAACACTTAACATGAGCTCTTCTCTTAACAAATTTTAAGTGTATAACACTGAATTGGTAACAATAGGCACTATGTTGTACAGTAGATCTCTAGAAATTTCTCATCTTGCAAACTAAAAATGTGTACCTATTGAGCAACAACTCCCCACTTTCCATTCTTCCCAACCCTGGGAAACCGCCAGTTTGCTCTCTGTTTTTATGAGTTTGCCTATTTTAGATTTCTCATGTAAGTGGGATCATGAGGTATTTGTCCTGTGATGGGTTTATTCCACTTTCTTGGCTCTACCTTTAAGTTATTCTCCTTGGAATTAGGGTGTGATTTTTTTCTGAAATACAAAATTGATCATATTACTGATCTGTCATTCAATGGACTTCCGCTATACACTTTTTCTGGCACTAGACAGAAATGGGCATGTAGACAAAATTGTACAAATAATAAAATAACAAAATATAATACCAGTAACAAAAATAATAGCAAAGTAACAAAAATAATAGAAAGGGCAAAGGACAGAAACAAATACATGACCTTGAGCTATGTTTATATTATCCCTAAACATTTATTTATTTAAACAGAAACATTTATTTATATAGACATAGGAAGGTCATGGTTGTATTTCTGGGAATATTCAGAGGGAGTTAGGAGATGGACAAACTATTAACGGCATTAGTACTAAGGCCACCATTGCATATAAGAAAGTTTTTGCAGCATCCATGAAATTTCATATTTAAAGCTCAACAAACCTCACAATTTTTCAAACCCTTCCAACAAAAATGTGATCCTCTCTCTACTATCCTATCCCCCAACCAGCTCCTCTATCCTTTTCCTTGCTGCTCTCTGGGGGCTCTCATTTGTTCTTATGACATTGTTTCTATCCTTGCAAGCATTTTCCCCCAGAGGAGAGACAAAGGACACTCATAATCTTTGAAGCATCCAGTTTGGGTTATTGATTTTATTTTTCTGTAAGTCATATCTTCCTGCTGCTTGTCTCTGCTTTGCCAGCACCAAGCTTTCACGTGTGTGAACAGATTGAAATGAATAAGCAAAGTACTGACTTTTAAAGAATCACAAAGAACAGAAAGACCTGGAAAGGCTTTTATATGCCCTCTAGTGCAAATTCCTTCCTGTTACAGATAGATGAATTGAGTCTGGATTGGAGGAGGAACTTGCTTAGGGTCAAACATATTGTACAGATTGAATCAGATACAGTATTTCAAATGTTGTGACCCTACAGAATTTGTCATTCCACAGTGAAAGTGCCTGTTAGAGTGATTATGCAGTGTTAACACTATGCCACATATGGGCTAGACTATATACAACCTCACATTCCCAAATATATTCTGTTATTAAGAAATGTTTAAGGATATAGGAAAGAAACTAAGAGTTGCTGGAGGGGAGGAGAGTGGGGGAATGGGGTAACTGGGTGATGGGCATTAAGAAGGGCATGTGATGTAATGGGTGTTACATGCAACTGATGAATCACTGAACTCTACCTCTGAAACTAATAATGCACTTTATGTTAATTGAATTTTAATAAAATAAAATTTTAAAAAATTAAAAAAAAATGTTTAAAGAGTCCTTACTTAAAAAAAAAAAAAAACAAAAAAAAAACCAGCATCAGAAGTTTCTTTTTGCCTGCTTCTGCTGGATATTTTTCATGGTGTTTATTTTCTCATTTTGCTGTGATTGTGGAGTATAAATTCATATTTCTTGTGTTTCTTCTAACATTTTTTTGTTCATTTACTTCTGCCTATTGGTGCATTCAAGCAAAAATCACATTAAATTAAATGTTGAAGTTTTTCTCAGTATACGCATGTACTTTGAATTTTGGCAAATGACTGAAAAACCATGCAAGATTTGACTTGTGGTTATCAATGATCACTCGTGACTTTATTTCTACTGAAGAGACGATCAAAACTCAGCAGAGAATTCCTTCCTAATCCCTTGAGCATACAGAATTTCTGTTCCATTCACTCTTGAAATGAAAGTAAAGACTTGGGGGTTTTATGTAGAGGTATATTCTTAGATTATCACTTCTGGTGAGTTCTAGTGTTCAAATCCTATTTTTCATATCTCTCAAAACTGTAAAAACAGAAGCTTAAGGTCTCCAGAATTTGGTAGTCTAAGATTATAATCAAGTTTTGGGGTTCTCTTATTTCCTAAAGATTGTATTTTCACCATATTCTTATACTCTTTTGTTTGTTTGTTTTCTTTTTCATGATAGTATTAAATTTCTGCTTATAACTGACTACAATTTAAGGCAAAGTTAATGATTTTGTTTTTAATATCCAGGTCTTATTTCCATCTAAAATTTATAAAGAAACAATGTCTCTACATTCCAATTTGTTATTTTTCTATTTTTTCTTTAAAGATTTTATTTATTTTATTTAGAGAGAGAGAGAGGGAGTGCAGGCAGGGGGAGGGGCAGAGGGAGAGAGGAAATTCCAAACCAACTCAGTGCAGAGCCCCTGGGGCTCAATCTCAGGAACTCCACGCCTGAGCCAAAATCAAGAGTTGGTTGCTTAATCGACTGAGCCATCCAAGTGCCCCTTATTTTTCTATTATCTCTCCTACAATACTGGTAATTTCAAAGCTCACTAATTACAATTTTCTTTAAAATTTTCTATCACGTAACTGCAGATATTATTTTCTGATAAACACATGCACATCTATGTTTTTTAAAAATTCTTAACTTGAAAGATCCCACATGTATTTATATTTTCATTGTGAAATTGAAATTTACATTTGAAAGGATACCTCTTATTTTACCCATAGACATAGCTTCTCTACAAACATACACCTTCCTGGATTCATTTTCAGATATTAATAGATCAGTGGATTCTTTAAATTTTTAGTCACTTACAACTTTGTTTAAAATTGATAATAATGATGCCATTTATTAATCAAACTAGTTCACCAGATATTTTGGGCTTACACTATTAGTTACATTCTTAGGATACAAAGTTACACCAGGAAGATAACATCTGTAGCTTAACAGAATTTATGTTCTATTGCTGGAAATAGATAAGTAATTGCAATAAAAGGGTGTATGTGTTATGCTCTGGTAAATGTAAAGTAGGTATAACATGATTGGAAAGATGTGCTATACAGAGAAACAGTTTCCAAATCCATGAGGATGTTTCAGGCAGAATAAACAGCATGTTACAAGTACTAGGGATAGAAAAAGCGTATCATATTGGAGACTAAGTTAGGAGAGTTCACTGAATTATGACAGACAAATAAAAATGGAGATAACATACAATGTCTTATACTGGTTGTGCTATGGATAATATAAGCGATCAGTGACCCTAATCTTGCCCATAACTTATTAAGTATTATCAATGGAAATAGAATCCTTAAATTTGTTTCTGTTTTCTGTTCATTTTAGAAAAAGTTGTTAAGGAAAAAATGATTTCCTATGATTTGTACCTGAATCATGTACTTAGAAGAAAATCTTTTCGTAACAGATGTGCTATATAAAGAATATCAGGATGCACTGAAATCACTCATATCCTCTCTTTTATGACATGATTGCTCAGTTAATTATATACATCTTAAACATGTAAAGAAAAGAGAACAGATGGTAAAGCCTTAGTTAAGAGATAAGTCCATGAAAATAACCTTATTCAACAGAACTTGAATTTCCTTTCTCAAATTATTTTGTTCTATGGATCAGAAAATGATGCTATTATTGAAGAAAAAGGAAAATTCAAGAGCATAACTCTAAGATCAAAGTCACTGTTGTATTCCAACAAGTGTCATATTATTGCTATTGCTAATCAAGAACAAAGAAAAAGCAGTGTTTCTTAAATGCCTACAGTGAACAAAACTTTGCTTGAAAGAAGATAAACTTCTGGGTTGAGAAGACAACTATTTGGAAACTTAAAATCCTTCTTAATCCATATATTTTGGAAATGAAATTATAAACACAATAAACCCTAATTAATCTTTATTATATATAGATCATATGCCTAGAAGAGGGGCTCCACTCCTCTTTAAAAATAAATACATATATTACATAGACACAGACACACACAAATTGAGCTTTCTTTGCCAGGCTTTTGTAATCCATTAAATTATATCCATTTCTTAACTCATTTAGAGACCTGGTGTCATTTTTATAGCCTCTTTCTTACTACCAGGCCCATAAATTCAATTTTCAGACTACACTGACTTTTCCCAAAAGGAGCCCCCTAACCTGTCTCCATGAATCCATTTGTACCAAATTATAATCCATTCTCCTCAAAACTTCTCAAAACTTCTATGGGATCCTTTTGAAATCTTAATCAGAACCTACAACTCCTTGGTTAAAACCTTTTAATGGGAAAACCAAACAACATCAACAACAACAACAAACAAGTCTCAGGAATTCCTACATTTTCCAGCAACTGCCTTACTCTATACCTACTTCTGGGGTTTTAGACTCAGCTCACTAGTGGTACAGAATAAAGACTACTGCAAAGACCATTAGAATCAAAGTTAAACACACTTATATCAGTTACTTCATGTTTTCAATAGGATTATTAATAATAACTATTATATAGGATAGTTGTAGGCATTCAGCAAAAATGTGTCTTTTTTCTGCTATTCTCTTTTTTAATTTTAGTTTTATTAAGGTATGCTGATAAATTGTGTACAATACACAGATATTCAAAATGTACATTATGGTGATTTGATATATGTATATATTGTGAAAGTACCACCCCATCTAGTTAATTAACACATCTGACAGAACATTCTTAATATGCAATCCATACATTTGGTTTCTGTAATAATAATAATAGGGTCATTTGTCTTTTGGAAACAGGAGTTATCTCAATTATACATATTTACCAGAGTTTGAATCCATGATAGAAAAGGGCTATGTTTCACTTACCATTATTTTCAAATGTTTCATTCACCCTTGGCCTGGCCCTAAATAGTCAAAATACTTGATTGAGTGATTGAATGTCAGGAATAGAGAGATCATATTTAAATAAGTACAGAATGTGGCCTAAATCTGTCCTTAAGTTATAGTGTTCTCTTTTAGGATACGATATTAGTGTAACCCAGTGAATTTAAGGGAAAAATTGATCACATTTCTCAGACATATGCCTGGCTAGATTCTCTAGTAGACTTACTTTCTCTACTACAGGGAATCAAACCTTTCATATTATGTTCTCTTAGCAGTACTATCTCCTTTAGCAGCTTGCTTTACTAGTGTCCTTGCCTTACATAACACAAGGTGGTTGGCAGGTTTATGCTGAGAAGAACAGTGGCAGAAAGCTATTTTCATTAAGTGTGTCTTAACTTCCTCATAGCTCCCAACTCTCTTACTTCACATTTACAAGAGGTCCTGGCCCTCTGTAAAATGAAATCTGATATGAAGTCTTCCATCTTGTGTTATGTTGCTTTTAGCCTGAAATGAAAAAAAAAAAAAAAAAAAAAGATATATATATATATATCTCAAAGGAAGGAGCACACTAGTCTTGGAATCTACTGTTCTGATCTTGTCTATGTCACATCTTACATATGACCTTCAAATTTTTACATTTGTTCGTTGCACTATTTTATATTTGATATGCTTCTATTAATCTAGGTGGATGGAAAGGAGTCACGGTGGCCTCCTTGCCAGCTCTATCCCTACACAGAATGAACAGGATGTATTCTGGTCTCCACATATGGATGGAAAGGAAGGGTAATTTCTACAGGACTCCTACAGAATTTCATTTAGTCTGTGCTGAGAGGTGGGAAACAGTTCAGGTCTCCCTAGCCTCCAACAGGATGACAGATCATGGGGACCACTGGCAATTTTTCCTTCACTATGAATGCAGGATCTAGTCACCCCCAAAATTCATTTTCAAATTTTGTAAAATATGAGCTCTTTTAATTAAACCCATTATGAAAGCTGAAGGAGTATTTCTAAGATCAGGCCTCAAAGTTACATGTGCCCCTAACTTCTGTAGCCTATTATGTCAGCTCTACTTTCATCTGGGTCTGGAAGTAGGACAGGGTCTATTACTGACTTGGCTATTTGTAATGGGCCTTCCTGCTCCTCACTTTTTTTCTGCGGATGAAGCCCCTGAAAGCAGCTTCTTACGCTTTGTTTTTTGTTTTTGTTTTCTCATTTTCCTCTGTTTCTTGTGTGTGTTCTGTGACAGAACTGGCAGCATCTTGTCTCCAAGATTCACTGGAGACATTCATTGGCCTGGGCAGGTGTCTTTTCTTCTGATCTGAGCATCCCACCATTTTTTCTGCCCAATGACCTACTTTGGGGGACAGAGTATCCCCTCTCTCAGCCATTTGGACTGCCATTACTTTCTGGTTCTTCCTTGCAGCCAAATCTTGGCCTGTTCTTGCTGTCACAGGCTTTTCCCTCTGGCCTCCTTATTGGTATCTAATACCTGGGAAGCTTCTAGGACACACTATGCCTACTCTGTGCATGCTTTTCTAATAATACATGAGTGTCACTTTTATAAATGTAATTAAATATCAGGCTTATATAATTTTGCGCACTAAGATAGTGCATCTTTACTTCCTGCTAAATAGATATCACCATACAATTTACTATTTCTGATGACTTAAAATGTTTTTACCAAGTGGAAAAAATTAAGACATTCATGAAGCAGAAATTGTATGATTGCATAATCAGTTCAAGAGAATGTAAGCAGCAGTCAGGAGTCAGATATTTGTCAATCCCGCCTCATTTTCCTGTGTTTTTTCTTTAATAGCAAAGTTAATCCTTGGCTGACTTAGCTCCTCATTCATCAGTTCTGCCATTTGTAGAATTCAAACTATGAAATGAACCACACTTAACCAGACCCACACATCTCAATTCCCTTCCAAAAATGGAGAGTTGTTTTATCTTCACAGTTAAACTGAATTGTTTCAATACGCAGGTATTGTGCTTCTGTGATATAATCTGATTTGCAGCATCTCTTTCTTCTATCTTTCCATTTCCCCATCATATAATTATTGTCCTTAACATGAGGTTTCTTACCTCATTCCTTTGTTTAGGTCCCCATTCCAAGTTTTTGGTAATAGTGACTTATGAAACAAATTCCTTACCAAGACCCAGCTCAACATTATTATTCAAATTTCTGTGAAAAATATGGAAGTTCTGCTCTTAAACTCAAGTCCATGGCCTGCTCCATTGGAATAAGTCTCCAGGTGTCAAATGTTTAATGGTTACAATTCGATAAAATTAAACATTCGACTATGGGGGCGCCTGGGTGGCGCAGGCGTTAAGTGTCTGCCTTCGGCTCAGGGTGTGATACCGGTGCTCTGGGATCGAGCCCCACGTCAGGCTCCTCCACTGGGAGCCTGCTTCTTCCTCTCCCACTCCCCTGGCTTGTGTTCCCTCTCTCGCTGGCTGTCTCTCTCTGTCAAATAAATAAATAAAATCTTAAAAAAATATTAAAAAATTTAAAAAATAAACATTCGACTATGAATTTTAGAGATATAAAGATGCAGTCTTTAAAGGACCCCAAACATTCACTTTTATTAAAGCTATTCTATTCCATATGATCTTCCAACACAAGTACAGCAATAGAACCAAATATCATATGATTCAGTGATGACTCTGGGATAAAAGCAAGATAACTGTCAGGATGTGAATGAAAACAGTTTTCACTTTTAAATTCCATATTTCCAAAAGTGTCACTTGACTGGAAGGAAGACTGCTGTTATTCCCAGTGTGTCACTGATATGAAATAGACTACAGAATAAATATACTGGATTCAAACAAACATATTTTAGACTTTGGAATTCCTTAACCTGTTAATATGGAACGTCAAATGGGAAGGATGACTCAGATTAAGTCTAATACCAGAATATTAGTGCAAGTAAAGCTCCCTAATTCTCATATCTACAACCATCTTGGAAAGCATCTTACAAATTTCAGGCATTTTTTAAAGAGGTTTTTCAGTTTCCACAGCACTCCCCTCATTGTGCTAAGTTCTTTTCATCTTGCGCTGTGACAGGGATGTTTTACTGTACAACAAACAATGGTCCCTGCACTCACTGATCCATTGAAGGAGCCATACATACATATCTGTGTGTGTGTGTGTGTGTGTGTGTGTGTGTGTATATATATATGTTATCTATGTATATGTTTATATATAATATAGCAATATAATGTCATAATTGTATGTTATATATTATATAGAACAATTATTACATAACACCACATATAAAAATAAAATACATCATTATAATATAACTACACACTACAATTTGTTCACCCCATTCATCCTTCAATGGTGATGGACACTTAGGTTGTTTCCATTTTGGGCTATTGTAATAATGCTGCCATGAACATGGGTGTACAAATATCTCTTCAAGACTCTGCTTTTGATTCTTTAGGGTCCATACCCAGACATGGAATTGCTGGACCATATGTTAATCCTGTTTTTAATTTTTAATTTTTTGAGGAACTACCATACTGTTTTCCATAGCAGGTGTACCATTTTATATTCCCAAAACCAGTGCACAAGGGGTCCAAATTCTTCATATTTAAGCAGATTTTTAAAAGAAATTTTATTAATATAAATGTTTTTTATTGACTTTAGCTTTGTCACATTCTCAAGTTGGCTTGAAAACCCCTAACATGTTCAAAAATTACTACTCTAATGAGAATATGTGGACTTGGAGATTATACTTAGCACGACTGGTTTCCTGAACCTGCTATTTACTATCTGTGTGGACTTGGGGAAGTTATTTAATCTACCTAGGACTCTTTTCCATTGGACTATGATGAAGACTAGGTGGCAGAGTCCATGTAAAGCCCACACACAGTCCCCTCTTTGTAGTAGCTCAGTAAATTTCAGCTACCACCTCACACTTCTACTTGCCTTCCATTAAGCAGAGAAAGTATAACTCCTGTGAGAGTCTGCCAATTCCATTTCAATTCCTCCCTTCCTCTAGAGTAACAGAAACTGTGATTTACCTGAGCATGTATTTGTCCACAATAAAAACTATTTCCAAGCTTTCCTGAATGTAGTCATGAGAAAAAAATGCAAGTGTTGTATATAACAGGTGGACAATTTCATTCAAGCAAATGGCATTGCTCTCCTGTAACACCCTTTACTTTTATCTGTTTTTTTTTTTTTTTTTAAGATTTTATTTATTTGTTTGACAGAGACAGCCAGTGAGAGAGGGAACACGAGCAGGGGGAGTGGGAGAGGAAGAAGCAGGCTCCCAGTGGACGAGCCTGACGTAGGGCTCGATCCCAGAACGATCATGCCCTGAGCCGAAGGCAGACCCTTAACAACTGAGCCACCCAGGCACCCCTTATCTGCTGTTTTGAGAATGGATATGTTAGATGGAGCGGGAGCAGACACCTTGAATCACAAGTTATAATGTTCTTGATGTAAATCACAGAATAGCAATATCAAAGAAATGTGATTTCTAGGCATTGTTGGCTTTCATATCAATCTGGCCACTTGTCTGACTTTAAATTGAAGATCAACTTTTATCTTAAGCTGTTACTATTTTGTATTTTTGTCGTTCAGAGCTGCAATTAGTCTTACCTAATACAAACACTAAACCAAAAGCATACAAGAATAAGTGTGATGGTAAACAGGTCAAAAAATATGGTTTCAAATCATAGCTCAACTTTTTAGTTAAATGACAATAGGCTTAAACATTATGTTCCTCAATACATTCATTTTTAAAGAAGAAATAATAAAATTCATATATGTTGTAAGAATTAAATGAAACAATTCACATGTGGTATCTAGAGTAGGAGTCAGTAAATTAAAGCCTAGGGCTCATATCTGGCCTGTAGGTCATATCCTGCTCTCTATTTCTTTAAATAAATTCTGTAACTAAATTTCATTGGAACACAGCCATGCCACTTGATTATGTATTGTCTTTAGCTACTTTCATGCTAGAATGGCAGAGTTGCATAATTGCAACAGATATCTTATGGCCCACAGACCCTAAAATATTTATTATCTAGCCCTTTACAGTTTGCAGACCCCTGAGAACACAGAAACTAATTATCCATGTATTTTCTCTCTATGAAGTCCTTGTAGTAAGGGGTTGTCTTGCTTGTAAGGTGATTACAGCATCAATCAATCCTTAATTATGCACATGTTTACGGATGGTTTTTGAGTGATGAGTATGACATTTTACTAATCCAGCAGTGTTTATTGACCTAATCCTTGAGGCCTATGGCATACATCTACCGAAGGCTAATGTACATTATAGCTTTATTCTGCAGCCTCAGAGAAGAGAATAACAGATACGTCAATACCAGATGAAACCCATGATCCATTAATTACTATTATGGGTAAAAAACCCAGTCTACACACACGCTCTTTCCCAAGCAATGTAAGATTCTTCTCCTTACGGGATGCAATCCACTAACCTACACATATTAAGAAAACCACCAAGTATAATCAGTCAATTTAAATCCAATTGAACTGATCTACCTCAGGTGCTAAAATCCATGATTCAAACAAAATAAGTAACCTCAAACAATAACATGTGGATGTGTTAAAAGATGCAGCTCCTTCTTATACGGCTAACACAGTGTTTGATTTGAAGGCATCCTATTTACCCTTATTAGAACCACCCTAGTGTTTTCCATGTATCTTGCTCCAGCTCTGACTGTAAAACTTTCCAGGATGATTAACTACAGTGAGTCTACCAACCATTACAGAAGTACTTTTTTTTTTTTTTTTTTTTTTTTTTTTTTAACAGAAGTACTTTTAAACCGAAGTCCCTAAGAAATACTGCCAGGCAGTACACCATTTCTCAATAAACTAAGCACTTAAGTTTGAGGTTTTTTTGTTTTTTTGTTTTTTTTTTAATGAACTTCTGTCTCCTCCTCAACTGAAGTTACCTATTATATGTTTAAATTAATCACATTCACGTTTCTTAAAGATTCAAAATTGTTACTGCCTTATTATATAGTAGGATTTTCAGTGTAGCTTCCTATACAATTCATTTTTTTATTTACAATATTGAGAAACTATTCAATTTAATTGATTCAATAAACATTTATTTTTCCCACATATGGCAAAATATTTTGGCACTTTGAGATATAGGTTTAAATTATTCATGGTTCCTCCTCTCAGCTAAAAATGCAATATTGTTGATACATTTTTACATAAAGATAGTAAAATGTAGTGAAGAGCTTCAATGAGGGAAAGGCCTTAATCTTGGGTCAGTTTATCATAGTTCAAGTAACAGCTTTTACAATTGCTTGTGCTATGATATTGGATAAGCCTTTTCTGGGCCTCTGCTTTCTTATCTGTAAAAATGAAGGTTATCATACTTAGTTTTTTCAGTAAGGATTAAATAAGATGGCAGATGTTTGGCGTCTGGCAGGCCTTTGATTAATATTTGTTCACTTCTCTACTTTGAATCTATCTAGAAGCCTGGAATAATAATTCTAAGGAAGGAAATGGTTTGTTCGGTTGTTAAAGATTTTTTATTTATTTATCTGAGAGAGGAGAGAGAGAGAGAGAGAACAAGCTGGGGGGAGAGGGAGAAGCAGCCTCCCCACTGAGCAGGGAGCCCAATGCAGGGCTTGATCCCAGGACCCGGAGATCATGACCTGAGCCAAAGGCAGACGCTTAACCAACTGAACCACCCAGGCGCCCCAGGAAGGAAATGTTAATACGAATGCAGACACCAGGGGCGCCTGGGTGGCACAGCGGTTAAGCGTCTGCCTTCGGCTCAGGGTGTGATCCCGGCATTATGGGATCGAGCCCCACATCAGGCTCCTCCGCTATGAGCCTGCTTCTTCCTCTCCCACTCCCCCTGCTTGTGTTCCCTCTCTCGCTGGCTGTCTCTATCTCTGTCGAATAAATAAATAAAATCTTTAAAAAAAAATGCAGACACCAAATTTTAAAATAATATGGTTTTATAGGCAGAAATAGGCCATTCCTAGAAGCCAGAAAACGCAGAGGCAAGGATTTTGAAAATACAGGCCAATCTTGTCAATCTGAACATAATGTTTGTGGAATGCATAAGAAATAAGGGTGGCTAGTTCTGTGGAAAGGGATGTGGAAAGGATTAATAGAAAAGAAAAAGTATGATGGCATATGTGGCAATGAGCACTGGATATTATATGCAATTAATAAATCGTTGAACACTATATCAAAAACTAATGATGTACTATATCTTGGCTAATTGAACATAATAAAAAAATAAAATAAAATAAAAATAATAAAATAAAATAATAAGACCCCCCAAAAAAGAAAAAGTATGAATATCACATTATTGTGATTATAATAATTAATGGAACATAATAGCATCTCAATAAATGTTTGTTTGAATTGAAGTTCTATGACTTTGACATGTGTATTTTCACCCTGGTTCTGTGTCTATTATTATTAATGAGAAGGCAGTAGGTTGCTATTATTTGCAAAATATTTATAAGTTAGTGCAATGAGGTAGGCAACTTATTGAGTATCAGTCTAAATGCTATTTATAGAGCCAATAAAATGCTACATAGGTCACTCTATTGCCCCAGAGTGGTTGATTTAATTTCAACTGCAAAACAGAAACTGTATAATAAAAACACACATTAATCCATACACATGTGCACACAGGCACACATCATGTAGCAATATCCTTTAAAGAAAAAAAAAAAACTTATCACGCTGTTACTGTTATCTTCTTGTCCTTTCCTGCCATTTAAAAAAATTTAAATCTTTAGTTTCCCAAGTAAGTATATGCCTTCCAGTGTGGCAGTCATGCTAGAAGCAAAGAACACCTATTATTTTTCCCAACTGAATCCTGGAGTAATGAAGAGGGTTGTAGTTAGAAAGAAGGGGCACATACAAGAGTCCCAAATTCAGAATAAAAGAGAGTACAAGTTCAGTGAAATCTCCAGTTTGGAAATCTCTAGTTACCATCTCAAGAAAGGATCATCTCTAAACAAGCTGCTCTTTTTCTCATTTCTTAATTCCTTGTAATGATGATCTATAAACTATTAAAAACTGACATAAAAAAGTGAACAACCTGTATGCCTGTTTTGATGAAACCAAAGAAGCTTGGAAAGTTTGCTTACCATGCTATAGCCAGGCTTAAAAGGAAAAGAACCTGAAGTCATGAAGTCTGATGGGAGGCAGTCTAAACTGGCATTATAAAATAAAGATACATAGAGCAACTTTTCTAAGAAGGTGATGTAGACTTAAGCAGTAAGCAAATAAACCTACAGAATTCCCAATGCATCTATTTTTTTTAAAGCTAATTTTCAATATTACCATAATGTAGTAAAAACAGGTAGTGACCTCTGTGGAAGGAATGGCATATTTATTTTGAGGAGATCTGAAGTTTGATCCAATTCTTTTCCTTCCTTGCAGCTATGTGACTTGGGACAAATCGTTTAACATTTTCTAGTAGTATTGGAGTAAATGATTTTCAAGAGCTGTTCCTGCTCTAAAATACTCTTTAATACTAGGAAATGGATAACTGTAATCCACAGAGACAAAAACAACCAAAATCTTAATTAAGATGCAAACAAGATACAGCATTTAAAGATGCTGGAGTTTCAAAATAATTTCCATCCCTCTGGTAAGGAGACTGATGAGCAGTGAAATGACCAATTGTGAGCAACAGATGGAAAACAGGAAAAAAAAAAATCTGAAAAAAGTCTATCACCTAGATAATCAGCCCCTGAATAATTCAGTAATGACTGAATTTCCTTTTCTCATTGCCTAAACATTTAGCAAAACTCATCGATGTCACTCCTATGACTCTCCTGAGGTCACGTTAATCAAAACAAATGCTCTTCCATAATGGTCCAATTCTAAGCAAGAAAAGAATAACAAAGGAGGCTTTTCCCATCTATTATTCATTGCTGATTTTGCAACCAGCTAGGTTTTTTCATGCCTCTTTCCTTTTGAAAGGGTTCTGTCTGATCCATCCACACTATCAGAGTACGTCTCTCCTACATCTTTGCTGCAATGTCTTAATTGTTGACTCTGAGTCCAGTCACCCTTGCCGCTCAACATGTTAACTATAAGAAAGGTCTTTTAAAATGCAAACCTCTTTCCAAAATGTCCAGTATCTCTCTTTAGAGGAAGTAATGTACTCCAAAATTTGCATAATTGCTGTAGACCTCCATTTAGCATTTAAGCACATTTCTTCTCTATTGTATCTTCTTTCATTCCATTAACAAGAAACTACTCTCATCTGCTTACATTCAAAGTTTATTTTAAAAAAAACCACAAAGTTTATTTTATTTATTTATTTTTAAAGATTTTATTTATTTATTTGACAGAGAGAGAGAGACAGCCAGCGAGAGAGGGAAGAAGCAGGGGGAGTGGGAGAGGAAGAAGCATGCTCATAGCAGAGGAGCCTGATGTGGGGCTCGATCCCATAATGCCAGGATCACGCCCTGAGCCGAAGGCAGACGCTTAACCGCTGTGCCACCCAGGCGCCCCCACAAAGTTTATTTTATGTCTTTTAATAGATAACAGAGAAAGAAATAGTGAGAGGACATTGTGAGGAAATATATTAATTTATTGATTTCATGCTTATTTCTAGCACAATGGATGAAAACAAATCTAAACTTGAATTCCAAATACAGGAATATCCAAATAGATGGTATTATATATATTTGCATTTAACCTGAAAGTATGAAAACAAAGAAAATGTGAACTGACTCTTCATACAACTTTTTAAATTCCTTTTTCTTTTTCTTTTTTTAAGATTTATTTATTGATTTTAGAGGTGGGGGAAAGGCAGGAGAGGAAGAGAGAAACTCAAACAGACTCTACACTGAACGTGGAGCCCAAAGCTGGGCTCAATTCCACAACCCTGAGATCATGACCTGAGCCAAAACCAAGAGTCAGATGCTTAACTGACTGCACCACTCAGGTGTCCCCCCCCCCCTTTTTTTTTTAATTCTTGAAAAAGTTGAGCCATATACATATATAAATAAGAAGAAAGTGAGATGAAGAATTTCAGGTCTGATTCCAGTATCCCCAGAACTTAAAATTGTGTTTCATTTTTTCTGGTACTTGAGCTTACATGGCTGTGAAGCACTGTTAAACCTTTGAGTTCCAGCAACTTATCTGTTTACATATAATTTTTCTTCTACTTGGCTGATACTGAATTAAGAGAAAAACATTATGTTTTCCTTCCAACACAGATTACTTCATTCTATTTATTTTATTTTAGTTATAACTTTGAATATCATTATCTTCTCTGATGAGAGAATATCAATTTATTTCATTTAAAGCTACAGATCTATACCCACAAGATATTATTCATTCTTTAGTGGAGAAAGAACAGTAGGTGTTAATGATAAGTAGAGGAAGCTGACTGTATTTTAAACGTCTGAAGTATCAACAAAATGCCAATAAATGTAAATATAATAAGGCAGTATATAACAAAATGTAAAAAGATTTTTTTTTAATTTTTGCTACTTCATTGCTTGAACTCAGTTACTTAGTTAGCAAATTGTTATATTATTGTCATTCCCCAAGTGTATTGTAATTAAACTTAACTGATGGTTAGTCCTGGGTTTTATGGAATTTCACATACCCATTGTACACATCAGTGCCTGGCAGGTAACAATTATTTTGTAAATGTTTATGTAATGAATTCTGTATTTGTTTCTAGGGCTTCCATAACAAATTACCACAAACTTGGTGACTTAAAATGACAAAAATATATTCTATCCCAATTCTGGCAGCTAGAATTCTGAAATCAAGATATAACAGGGTTGATTCCTTATGGAGGCTCTGAGAATCAGTTCTATGCCTTAAGTCTGGCTGTACTGGCTTCCTGGCAATTGTTGCCTTTCCTTGTAGAAACATCCCTCTGGTGGTAAACATTTACTCTGGTCTCTGCCCCCATCTTCACATCATCTTCTCCCCTGTGTTTCTCTGTATGTCCTGTTCTACCTTCTATAAGGACACTCATTGGATTCAGGGCCCATTCTAATCCATTATGATCTCACCTTGAGCTTTACATTAATCACATCTGCAAAGATGCTATTTTCAAGTAAGATCACATTCTGAGTTTCTGGGTGGGCATCAGTTTTTAAAGACTACCTACCATTCCATCTACTACAAATTTAACAATGAATTATTTCAGCTAAGGCATCTCTAACTTGCAGGGATTTTTTTCATAACTCTTTTCTGAGAAAGGAAACTAATTTAAAGTATCACAATCTAGAAAACTTAAAATATATAAAGTATAAATTACACTGAATAAGATAACAAAGAACTTTCTGATGTCTCAAGCAAGAGAAATTGCAGAGAGTGTGAAACATGTCAACTGACATCTATTGAGGATATAAAAATGGAACAAGGAATGAGGTCTAGTAGTAAGAAAATTCTTTTTTTTTTTTTTAAGATTTTATTTATTTATGTGACAGAGAGACAGCCAGCGAGAGAGGGAACACAGCAGGGGGAGTGGGAGAGGAAGAAGCAGGCTCCCAGAGGAGGAGCCCAATGTGAGACTCGATCCGGGAACGCCGGGATCACGCCCTGAGCCAAAGGCAGATGCTTAACGACTGCGCTACCCAGGTGCCCCAAGAAAATTCTTTAAAGATGTTTGTCTTTTATCTAAAGGTTGAAGATGAAGATGAGAATGTTCTAGTAGAAGACACCCAGGAAAAGGGAACCCATCAATAGATTCAATCTATTAAATAATAATGATATTATGTTTCAGAGAATATATAAAATAGATATCTTTAGAAATTATATATAACAGATATATTTAGAGATAATATATTAGATATATTTAGAGATTATATATAATAAATATATATATATATTACACAAGTACACATACATAACCTATTATGTTTCTCTGGACAATCTTGACTGATACAAATATTGAATGAGAATTAGAGAGATGTTTATAATGTTTTTAGAATTGAGAGATATTTGATATAAACTGTTAAAAATAATTTTGTAGTGAATACTTGAAAACAAAATGCAAATTTCCATTAATACATCCCTATGAAATCTAATGTGTAATCATAAAATAACAACGGGGTGCCTGGGTGGCTCAGTAGGTTAAGCTTCTGACTCTTGAATTCAGCTCAGGTCATGATCTCAGGGTCTTGAGATCAGTGGCATCTGTCCTCAGGCTCCCTGCTAAGCAGGGAGTCTGCTGGAAATTCTCTCTCTCCTTCTCCTTCTACCCCTCTCCCTACTTGCATGTGCTCTATTTCACCATCGCTCCCTCTCTCTCTCTCTCAAATAAATAAATTTTTAAAATAATAGTAATAATAATAAAAAGTAACTACTAGGAGCTTTTTATAGGTTTACTATTGTTCTAAGTGTTCTATATAATTAAAACACTTAAATCTCATAACACTTCTAAGAAGTAGGTACTATTATCACATATTCCTATCTTACAGATGAAGAAACTGAGGCAGAGTAGTTGCATAACTTATAAAGCCAAAGTTTTATAGCTAGGAATTAACAGAGCCAGGCTCTGAACCCAAAACCATCTCATGATCTACTGATGGTGAGCTAGAGGTCCAGGAAAATCAGTGGTGTAGTTCTAATCCAAACCCAAAGGCATGGAAACCAGGGGAGCCAAACGTCCCACTCAGAGTCTGGAGGCCCGAGAACCAGATGTGCTAATATTCGAAGGCAGGATACATAGATGTTTCCAGTTCAAACAGAAAATCTGGCCTTCCTCAGCCTTTCTGTTCTATTCAGGGCCTTAATGGACTGAATGATGCCCACCACATTTGTGAGGCAATCTTTATTCAGTCTGCAAATTCAAATATTAACCTCTTCCAGGAACATGCTAACAGAAACACCCATAAATAATGTTTTAGCAGCTATGTGGATATCCCTTAGCCTAGTTAAGTTGACACATAAAATTAACCATCACAAAAGGGGTCCCATATAACTAGAAAGAGTGAAGAGGTTTTATAAAAGTATTATAGAAAACAGGACCTTTACACATGGTTCTGGTGTTAACTGAAGTTTTAGAAGGAAGGACTGAAGGCAGACACTCATAGGAAAAGAGAATTATAAAAAGGATCTGAAGCAGTTGTCACTAATTTAATCTCGATTCCACTACTACTACAGTTTTTACAGTAGATTAAACTCTACCAGTTTCAATGTTTTTCTCACAAGAGACATGGATTTTGAGTACTTTTAAATCTTTTCGAGCGAAATTATATTAGAAATTACATAAATGCAACATTATGATGCAGTGAAGTTGGCTGGAGACACTCTCAAAATTAGAAAAATTTGGCTCCTATTGCAAAAGACTAGATAACTAAAAGATGGTACTGAACATGTAGAAGCTTGTGGGACATTCATCCATCACAATCTCTCATCTAGATTAGTCCTAAAGGAAAATTTCTGGTGGCCATAAAGGAAACTGTGGGTAGTAGATTCATCAGTATCGTAAGTTTCATGGCTGACTTTTAAAAATTGCTCTCCTAGAAACTCAGGAAAAAGAAGTTAATTGGCATGTATTTGTTGAATGCATAAATAAATTGCAAACTGCAACTGAAATTCCAGTGCCTCGTGGTAAAGGAAAATCATATGTGCTGGAATCACATCAATGCGGTGAAGATGGCTGTTATTACAAGTGTAGTAAAACACAAGGGCCTTAGTGCACTGTGCCAGGTGACCTTAAGGTGAGACCAGATAGTACTGACAACACTATGCCTACCCTGTCTTTCAAATTTATTACCTTAATTTGGGCTTAATGAGGAGTGAAGGAGTCTAGAAGGGAGACCTTGTTGACAGGTCACATGGGAAACAATATTGCATAGTAGTTAGTAGTGCAGGATTTAGAGTTAAACTTGGTTAAATTTGACTCTTAGCTCTAACTCTTAGTAGAAGGTAGTCTAGACAAGCCTCTTCCATAATGTGTGGATAACAATGCCTCTCTCCAGAGGCATTCTACCTAGATTCTACCTACCAAGGATTCTATGGTAGAATGTGCTTTGAAGGTTTATGGCTTAAAACCCAACAGCTGTGCATTCTTCTTTCTGCAAAGCTCATAGTTGAAGCTGGGTTTGAACAATTCAATACTTCATGTTAAAATAAATTCCAAAGGGCACTGGTGTGAACTGGGCATAGTTCAATTCCTCATCACTATTCCCTACAAAAATATGACATCTCTAATATAAAGTGCACGGACATTTTTTATTTACGTTATTTTTGAAATTGTAATCATTACTAAAGTAAAAGAACTAGAACAGAGAAAAAAGGCCTACCTTTGATAGTTTGCATGATGATTTATTTTACATTTTGCAGCACATACTTTCCTTACTTCAGATGGCATCAACATTGGAAGAAATGAGCTTTTAAAAAAGTTACAGCACATGAAAGACAAAAGGAAAGGCCATTTCATCCTGGATAGAAAAGAAATGCTTGAAATTCAAAAAAACCTCATGAGGAGACCTACCAGTGGAGAGGTTAAAAAAAATGTAAATAAAACCTGGTATTCTCAGAGTTATATTTGCATGAGAACTGAGACAAGATTGCTCAGCTAAAAGAGTAAGTGAAGACACATGAAAAAATGCTCCACTTCACTAGTCATCAGGGAAATACAAACCAAAACCACTATGAGATACCACCTTACACCAGTTAGAAAGTATAAAATTAACAAGGCAGGGAACAACAAATGTTGGAGAGGATGTGGAGAAAGGGGATCCCTCTTACACTGTTGGTGGGAATGCAAGTTGGTACAGCCGCTCTGGAAAACAGTACAGAGGTTCCTCAAGAAGTTAAAAATAGAGCTACCCTATGACCCAGCAATTGCACTACTGGGTATTTACCCCAAGGATACAGACGTAGTGAAGAGAAGGGCCATATGCACCCCAATGTTCATAGCAGCAATGTTCACGATAGCCAAACTGTGGAAGGAGCTGAGATGCCCTTCAACAGATGAATGGATAAAGAAGATGTGGTTCATATATACAATGGAATATGACTCAGCCATCAGAAAGTATGAATAGCCACCATTTATATCAACACGGACAGGTCTGGAGAGGATTATGCTAACTGAAATAAGTGAAGCAGAGAAGGACAATTATATGATTTCATTCATATGTGGAACATAAGGAATAGAATGGGGGACCGTAGGGGAAGGGAGGGAAAACAGAATGGGAAGAAATCAGAGAGGGAGACAATCATGAGACACTCTTAACTCTGGGAACCAAACTGAGGGTTGTGGAAAGGGAGGTGGGTGGGGGATCAGGTAACTGGGTGGGATGGGCATTAAGGAGGGCACATGATGTGGTGAGCACTGGGAGTTATATGCAACTAATGAATCATTGAACACTACACCAAAAACTAATGATGTACTATATGTTGGCTAGTTGAATTTAAATAAATAAAAACATAATAAAATAAAAATAAATAAATTTTTTTATAAAAGTGAACGTGAAACCTGAAAGATGCACAGGTTAATGGTAGAGAAATTCCAACACTGCAACACCAGATGGAACATTTTTCTAATGCAGATAATATACACTATGATTAGAAATCAGAGAAATATGAATTAGTGATAGAGATACTTAGACAAAGATGATTTTTAGTAGGATGGGCTGACTGAAAGGTCACTGTGACAATGAAGAAATAAAAGAAAATATCAATATTCCATGTATAAGTTAAAATTGGTCACGAATTCCAAACAATGCAGAGCAGATTTCATTCACTAGAATAACTTCCTTGGAATTTTAAAGAT
Source organism: Ursus arctos (assembly GCF_023065955.2). Lineage (NCBI taxonomy): Eukaryota > Metazoa > Chordata > Mammalia > Carnivora > Ursidae > Ursus > Ursus arctos. The sequence continues at coordinate 32,671,008 of NW_026622852.1, forward strand.
AGAGGTTGTCCTTAAAATATACGGCAGCTTTAATATTGAGATATAATATACTGGAGTCATCATAAGCAAACAGTAGGGGTAATTAAAGTATGTATTGAGATATATTAAAGATGAAGTTCTCATATATTAGGTCCTGAAAAAATTCTGACCCTTATCTTAATAAATCAATAAAATGGCATTAAAATCAGAGAAAGTTAATGAATATTATAAATGTTTTTGTTAACTGTACTCAATGTGCTAAGATGCAATTTTATCTACTATCCTAAATCTGGTCTATATAAACAGAAGGTAAGAAGTAACATATAAATTTGTGAAAATACATATGTATAATTGTATCAGGCATAAGGAAAACATTAAATTTCAATATATTGTTTAACAGTAATAGTAAATAAAGTATAATTCATTGTAATAAACTTGAAAGTTACATTGAAATCAATCTAATTCCGCCTTTTTTTTTTTTTTTTTTCAAAAGAACTGGCAAATTCAGAAGTGGAGAGAGCATGAATTAAGGAGACAGGCAGATACAGGATCAAATATGTTAATTATCAAATAAAGTAATATATAAAACAGAGTAAATATATCAGAATAAATATAGTATTTACTGTAGCATTTTCTACCTTTGTTGTGCAAAATATTTAGAGGGTTTCCTTTTTTTCTTTTAATAAGAGAATGGGTAGTATTATTCAATTACTAAGCATGAGAAATAAAGTGATATAAGTAATAGTCCTATTCCCACTTTCTAAAAGGGGAAATTTAGGGGCACCTGGGTGGCTCAGTCAGTTGAACATCCAACTCTTGGTTTTGGCTTGGCTCATGGTTTCAGGGTCACAAGGTCAAGCCCCAGGTCAGCTCCATGCTCAGTGCAGAGTGGGCTTGAGATTCTCTCTTTCCCTCCCCCTTTCCCTCCACTCCTCCCCTTACTTGCACTCACATGCATTTGCTCTCTCTCAAATAAATAAAATCTTAAAAAAAAAGTAAAAGGGAAAATGTAAATAAAAGAATAAGTATAATTTAGCATGTAGAAATATGTAGCTCTAGTTTACTTCCTTCCTTCTGCTCACCCCTCCCCCATACAAACTCTAGTAATCTAGACACTGTTGTCCCTAACTTCATCTACATGAAAATGTTTCCAAAAATGTATGCCTAGGGGGTAAATTGCTACACCAAAGAATTTGTGAATTTTTATTTTCCTGAATATTACCAAATTCTCATGAGAATATTTTACTAATTTACCGCATGTAACACCTTCCTCAATGTATATTAGCAAATTATTAAAATTATTCCTCTCACAGCATTTCTCAATTGAGGTTTCTTATTCGAATCACAGAACACAGAAAATGAAGTGAGTGACAATCTCCTCAATTCTCCCAAGGATGGAATATAATGAGTACCGTTCTAAATGAACTGGAGAGAAGTTAATTCATTACAAATGTTCAAGGCCTTAAGGGATTATATCTTAACACTCTCCTGAACTCTGATTGAAAAAGTTGTATCCTGAGTGGTAAATGATAAAATGATATCCTACTGAAGAACTAATTTGCATTTTGCTCATTAGAAATGAGTTCCACTCCCTCGATTCCTATATATGCTAAGTTTTCAATTAGGCCTAAACACTACCTACCTTAAGTACCAAATAATACTTCTTTCACCATCAATCCTACTCCAACCTAATCTTTTTTTTTTTTCATTATACTCCTCCATATAGATTCCCATATGCATCTTTATTTCAAATGTCTTTCAAAATGCATTTTCCTTAACTCTACTAAATCATTTTTTTCACATTTCAATACACCTGAATTAACAATGCCTCTTAAAATTAACTTGGAATATAGAAACTTTGTTTTCGAAGGATAGGTATAACTAAATAGATGTTATGTTTCGCTAATGAGAAAACTGAGGAAATATGGGACAAAAAAACACATGGATACTTAATTTTTATAAAATAATCATTTCAGTTAATCTAAATAAGTATACTTATATGGTTCATAATTAATTTAAATAAGTATACTTATATGATTGTTGGCGTATATATACACTATCCTTTCAATCATCTCTATATAAAGAGAGAGATTTGTAGTTTAAAGCAAAAAGAGTATACAGTTATTGAATCTTGGAATAAGCATGTCTTTGTAATTCCACTTGCAGACTTTTGTATTTGAAGAAATAGACATGATTTTAAGAATTCCTTATGCCAAAAAATCATTAACAAAATTAATAAAATATAGTATGAGAAATACTTTCATACTACAGGATAAATGAAGTGTGAATTCCCTTAATAGTTCTTGTATTCTTAAAAAACAAGTAGGAAAAGGCCTATATGAGGACAAAGGTAGAGAGCAGCCATCTGTAAGCTGGGACAATAGATAGCTCCCACCAGAATTCAAACTTGTTGGCGCCTTTGTTATGAAATTCTAGACTCCAGGACCATGAAAAAATCTATGTCTGTTGTTTAAGCCCCCGTCTGTGGTATTTTGTTTTGGCAGCTTGAGCGAACAATTTTACAGACACTTAAAAGTATTGGATAAATCACATCACCTTCATTCCTGGTTTTTTTTTTTTTCCAAGCACTGAATTGAGAATAATGGGATATTTACTAACCCTAAGTAATAGTAACCAATAGTGTAAAGATCAATATGCGAGGGTGCCTGGGTAGCTCAGTCGGGTAAGTATCCGACTCTTGATTTCAGCTCAGGCCATGATCTCATCGTCCTGGGATTGAGCCCAGAGTTGGGCTCTGTGCTCAGAGGGGAGTCTGTTTGGGATTCTCTGTCCCACTCCCTCTACCCCTCCCCCACCTCTCTCTCTTAATTAAATAAATCTTTAAAAAGAAATATAGATCAACATGAGGATGGCTGCTAAAATCATACTATCATTGTTCTGAAAGTTATGTTAAAAACAGTTTAAAAAAGTCAAGAAAAACAAAAAAATGTATTCTTCAGGTGAAGACCAATAATATCTTACATAAAATTTTCACTTTAAAAAGAGGAACTATCTATAGCAAAACTAATGAACTAGTTTAGTAATGCTATTAGTTAAAAATTATATGTTGAGGGGCGCCTGGGTGGCACAGCGGTAAGCGTCTGCCTTCGGCTCAGGGCGTGATCCCGGCGTTATGGGATCGAGCCCCACATCAGGCTCCTCTGTTATGAGCCTGCTTCTTCCTCTCCCACTTCCCCTGCTTGTGTTCCCTCTCTCGCTGGCTCTCTCTATCTCTGTCAAATATATAAATAAAATCTTTTAAAAAAAAATTATATGTTGAGAAACATACTGTTTTCTAAGCAAATAATAGAAATGTAAAGGAAAATGTTCAGACAAACATTTTAAAATAATTCAAAATAAAATTAAACCTACAGGGAATTTAGGAGGAAACCTCAAATTTTTAACAAAGTACCTCACAAAACTTTGAATAAATGAAGAAAGCACAAAGGTCTCCTCTGGTTTAAAAGGTTCTTCTTAATTGCTCTACTTAAATTGTGTGCATGTGTGTGTGCATGTGTAAATAACTCAAACACTTCATTAAACTACTAACAGTATTTTATACTCCTTGAAGATATTTTGGGCAATTTAAAAATTGTATTTTGTTCTTTTCCAAACTTATAACATTCAAAATGAATTAATGCTTAAAAGTACAATGTTGACTTAAAATCATCACCAACCTGTAAAAATGTGCAAAACACACAGCTGCTCTACAAAGTATCAAGCTTGCATTGCATATTTTCCAGTGATTCTGAACAACTTACTCAAGAAAACATTGCTTTTTCCTGCTTTGAGTATACACTTTCTCAAGGCAAAGAACATATTTTAAAATGATTATATGTATGGTATGCAATACAATATGTTGTATATATATTAACATACAGTTGGTTATAGATTGATTTAGCTTGACAATTGGTAATTTAATGGATCAGTTTTCAGAGAGCTCAAACACTCCTTTAGCAATTTAGTAGCATCCAGAGAATGGATGCTTTTTTTTTTCCCCACCCTTTTTTCTAATGCAACTTCTGCCTCACTTTTTAACTCAGCCCATATATTTTTATGCCAGTTTCTGATATGAGTGACCATATGGCATCTCCTGAATTGAAACAATTTATGAAGTTATAACACTAATATTTTAAAAGGTCGTCTTTTAAAAATATGAATTAACTTCACCATTTCCTGCAATTATACTTTTACTTATAGTATATTAAAAAATATCCTTTGAGATGTAGCAATTTCAATACCATGATGGTCATATTTTAATAAAAGTAAAACAAAAGGATTGGACACATATTGTTAATAAATCAGTCAAAAATGTCTAATAGCAATTTGACTGTATTATTTATGTTAAATTTATGTTAGTCAATGACCTTACAATGTGAGTCTGGTATTGTCCTTACACAATATACATCATAATTCTCTAGTAAAATATTTACATAATATTTCAAATATCACGTTGTTCTGGGTAAGGTAATTCTTTTTTGTTTGAATCCTTCCTCAGTGACAATACATTTTCTCTCCAACTCTCTCTTTCTCCCTCTTCCTCCTCCTATACGTACATATATAAGCTATCCCCATTTACACAAATTTCCTTGAGGTCAAAGATTACTCCATTTTCTAACTCCAGTTCACAGTACAATGTGCCAGGTTAATATAAAGTAATCAGTAAGTATTTGTTGAATTCAACTGTACTCCATTGAGAATTGATGTTGTGGTATAGGTATTTAGAGTTTGAGATTAAGCTTAATTCATCAAATCGGAAAGGCTGATGAGAGATAAATGGTATACATTTCTTCTGGCTCAATTCTTGCAACTCACATTTGCCTTAGAAAAGGGACAGGAATTATGAATAAAAACCGTAAGAATGCATGATAAGTTCATTTTGCCATACTCTCTAAATTCAATTCAACAAAAGTAGAATACAGTGGAATTACAGCGGAATACAGTGGAAAGTGGAATATTCTATTCCACCTTGCAATGATTTTAACAACTTGATATGTAGCTACTCAGTAAATGCTGTTGAAGGGATAATATATTAAAAAACAATAACAACAGGGGCGCCTGGGTGGCACAGCGGTTAAGCGTCTGCCTTCCGCTCAGGGCGTGATCCTGGCGTTATGGGATCAAGCCCCACATCAGGCTCCTCTGTTATGAGCCTGCTTCTTCCTCTCCCACTTCCCCTGCTTGTGTTCCCTCTCTCGCTGGCTGTCTCTCTCTCTGTCGAATAAATAAATAAAATCTTAAAAAAAAAATAACAACAACAACAACAACAACTTCTGAGAATGTAGGTTTGGATTACTGAATAATGGGGTTTGCCTAAGGAAAAGGAGCAATGCCACTGTTAAATGAAGCATCCTAGGAGGTAAGGCTTATGAGGATAAAAATACATTATATTTGAAGTATAGAAATCAACAAATGACTGGCTAGTTATCTATAAAACGGCCAATCTCCATTTTACAATAATAGTATATTTCTTATAGTCTTACCAATGTAATTGTATCTTTCTAGTAATCAAAATTTATTATGGTATATTTTATAGACACATAGTATACATTTTATTTTTAAAATTCTATGCTTTTATTATTTTTTTATTTAAATTCAATTAGCTAGAATACAGTACATCATTAGCTTAAGATGTAGCATTAAATAATTCATCAGTTGCATATAACACCCAGTATGCTATACATTTTTAAATCTTCTTGTGAATTTTCATATTTTGATTTACAATTCTCAATAGATTTTATATCAAAGGGAAGTGCAATATGTATTCTTTTTTATTGTGGAAAAACCCATAACAAAATTTACCACTTACATCATTTTAAATGCACAGTACAACAGTGCTAACTATACACAGATTGTTGTGCAACATATCTGTAACATGTTTTCATACTGCAAAACAGAAACTCTACCCATTGAACAGTAACTTCTCTTTTACCCCTCTTTCCAGCGCTGGCAAACACCATTCTACTTTCTAAGAGTTTGACTACTTTAGAGACCTCAGGAAATCATGCCATATATAGATATAGATATAGATATAGATATAGATATAGATATAGATATAGATATAGATATCCTATCCAAATTATATATATATATATATATATTTTATTTTACTGTCTTATTTCACTTAGCATAATGACCTCCAGATTCATCCACATTGTAGCATATGATAGTATGCTTTTTTAAAGCTGAATAATATTCCATCATAAGTATACACCATATTTTCTGTATACATTCGTCAATTGATGGGCATTTAGGTTACTTTCACATCTTGGCTATTGTGAATAATGTTGCAAGGAATATCACAGCAGATATTAGAAATAGTGATTTCTTAGAAATCACTAGAAATTTCTAGAAATAGTGATCACTAGAAATCACTTAAAAATTTCTTAGAAATAGTGATTTCATTTCCTTCGATTATATACCCAGATATATACACAGTTTTTCTTTTTTTTTTTTTTTTTAATTTTATTTATTTATTTGAGAGACAGCGAGCGAGCAAGAGAGCACAAGCAGGGGGAATGGCAGAGAGAGAAGCAGGCTCCCTGCCAAGCAGGGAGCCCGACATGGGGGTCGATCTCCAGACCCTAGGATCATGACCTGAGCCGAAGGCAGATGCTTAACCAACTGAGCCACCCAGGCGCCCCTACAGTTTTTAATAGAGGATGCACCATTTTACATTCCCATCAATGGTGAATAAGGATTCCAATTTCTCAGCATCCTCTCCAACACTTATTTTCTGTTTTTTTTTATATTTTTTATTATGTTATGTTAGTCACCATACAGTACATCATTAGTTTTTGATGTAGTGTTTCATGATTCATTGTTATGATAGTGAGCAGCCTAATAGGTGTGAGGAGATATCGCACTGTGGTTTTGATTTGCATTTCCCTGATGATTAGTGATATGGAACATATTTTCATATGTTTTCTAACCATTTGTATATCTTCATTGGGAAAATGTCTACTCAAATCCTTCAGTCATTTTTTTTAAGTCAGTCATTTAGTTTTTTTGGTTGCTGTTATTGGGTTGTAAGAATTTTCTATATTTTGGATCTTTACCCTTTATTTATGGTTTTCAAATGTCTAATCCCCTTGCATAGGTTGCATTTTTTCTCTGTTGATCATTTCCTTTGCCATGCAGAAATTTTAGTTTTATATAGTCCCATTTGTTTATTTTTGCTTTTGTTGACTGTGATTTTGGTGTCATATATTCAAAAATCATTGCTAAATCCAATGTCATGAAACTTTCCCCTGTATTTTCTCTTTGAAGTTTTTTTTTTTTTTTTTTTTAAGATTTTATTTATTTATTTGAAGGGAGACAGCCAGAGAGAGAGGGATCACAAGCAGGGGAAGTGAGAGAGGAAGAAGCAGGCTCCCAGCAGAGGAGTCTGATGTGGGGCTCGATCCCATAACGCCAGGATCACGCCCTGAGCTGAAGGCAGATGCTTAATGACTGAGCCACCCGGGCACCCCTTCTCTTTGGAGTTTTATACTTTAGCTGTTTTAGCCTTTACGTGACTACAAAATTTAGATCTTTAAGAATAAACTGTGATCCACTGAAAGGGGTTATTTTAAGTTATTAACTTTTTTATCTAAGTAATACTTAGAAACTCCCATCACTTTTTCTTAACCATTAGCCATGAAAGTCCCCCCCCCCCCACCCTTTGGCTTTAAAGTCTCAAGAGTACAGACTTTGCCTCTGCCTTAGGAATGGCTGATAAAGACAGGCTCATCTACTGTGATGCTCTGAAGACATACATGTTCTATTCTTCTAATGACCAAAGTGATTCAATTATCTTGCTTATAGTAAAAATGATTGACATTGAAAATTATAGCTTTTACTCTTAGGATAAGTAAATATTTGAGATCCTTCTCTCTTCTCTCTCTCCCTGATAGATAGATAGATAGATAGACAGACAGACAGACAGTGTATTAAAATGTAGGCATACAAACTCTAAATGCATGTGTGTGTGTGTGTGTGTGTGTGTGTGTGTGTGTGTGTGTGTGTGTGTATGCTTATAGAGTAATACAAATGCATAATTTCTTAGGACAAAAATTAGGATATGAAACACATACCAAGCAGCCACCTCATGTTTTCCATCCTTCTCTTTTGTAACTTATAAGTGATTTCTGGGGAAACTGAATGGCATAGGACTTGTGTACTATGACTTTTTAAACCACCTCTTTTTGCAGGTAACTCAGGGATTGCAGCAAAGACTGCTTCAGGTTTTCTAGCAATTTCTGTTTCATGTTTATGCAGTAATAGGAACTCATCTGTTTTGAAGATACTGATTCCATTTAGACAAACCTAAACTCAGAAATAAATCATTCTTACACAAAGCTAACCGGTTATATACAAGCTGAAGGAGATGTAATCAACAAATCCACTGAACTAATGGGAAATTTATGTCTGACACAAAGCAAGCAGAGATGAACATGTTATTGTAGGGCTGAGTCATTATTGAACTATTAAAGCCTTTTATGAGTATGGTTACCAAGAAAACACTGTTTTCCTACTTCTCAAAAGATACACACATCCTCAGTCAGCAGTTCATCATTCAACAATCATCCTGGACCATGGTTCATAAATCTTTTTTTGATTATTAAATCAAAACCAAGGCATCAATACTATCCCATACCACACCAGTGACATATCCCATAACACACCAGTGACATTTTCCCTCTTTTAATTCATTTTAGGGAGAAACAAAATATTTCCTAGATAACTAAGCTCTTTATGTTATGACTATGGTTTCCTAGTTTCTTCAGGTACAAAGTCTATATTCTATACTTTACCTATCAGCATTCTTCTTAAACTCTTCAATGCCTCATTTCAGTTAGACAAACAATAACTTCCTATCCTCCAATGGAAAACACTTTCCTCTGATGAATTCATTTTGTTTAGCTAAATCCAAAGTAGTAAACATTTGTCTCTTTTCACCTGTTTGCTAGAGCAACTCAGAGAATGAGGTATGTTATGGTAACCAGTCAGGACTCATTCTCTGAAAAGGGCCAAATTGTTCTGGTAGTTTTGAGGATGACATGCAAGAACTCTGACAAGACCTTTCATTCATTTTGTCACTTTTGCTAATAACACTTTGTTGACTACTTATATCTAAATTGTGCCTACCTTGCTCCATTATCAAGAGATAATATCTCCAAAAGAACTGTTCTAGGTATCTGGAATGCCTGCAATAAAGGGAGAATGACATCTCCTTCCCCAAATGGAAAATTTTAAATTACTGGATGTACTGGAAATATCCTAAAAACTGGAAGCAGGAGATTTGAAATAGTTTGTTTGAAGAAAATGATGAGTAAAACAAAGCTGCACCTTATCTGTTCAGATTATTCAACAGACTTTTTACACTAGTATTACAATATCTTGTCATTGTTCATTTTCTTATATATCACCCCCAAAACCACTAGACTGTAAGAAATGGAGGACAGGGATAGTATCTCATCCTCTCTCAAATCTGCAGACATTGGTAAGACACTAATAGCTAAACCGTGGGCATTAAATAATAGTGTAATACATCCATATTGGTGTGATAAATGAATTTTCCTTTTCTTCCTCTTTTCATATCATACTTACGGTTCTGTCAAGTATTCTTCCATTCTAGGAATGATTCACTCTCTATTTAAGCATTAGAAGTTAAAGTACAGATAAGCAATTTTAGCTATTATCTCAGGTGGTCTTCTTGGACAAGCAGGGGAATGATTTTTTTTCCCTTGTGTTCTTTGGTGTAAGTGCATGCATGTGTGTGTTGTTGTTTGTTTGTTTGTTTGTTGTAAGAAGGCTTAACATCAGACCTATCTTCCTAATATATTTTGAAGTTCACAATAGGGTGCTGTCAACTCTAGGTACTATGCTGTACAGCAGATCTCTATAACTTACTCATTTTGTATAATAGAACCTTTATATCCATTGAAAAAATAATTCTTATGAACCATATTTAACATTTTACTTCCAAACTGCCCCCAAAAATAATCCTTGAACATTTATTATATACCAAGCACTAGCTAGGGACATGCTTCATATAAAATTGTATTTAATTCCCACAACAACCATAAGCATTAGTTATAATTAACAATTATTTAAAGTTATGATCACAGGTGTAATAAAGTTTTAAATTCTAGAGCTGTGCAAAAAGAACTCATATAGATAAATTCTCAGATATGAAACCAGTTATAAACAGATTTTTGGCTTCATATACTTTCACACATATGTAGAAAATAATATAGATCTACTGTAAATATCAGCACTTGGGTACATATCATAAGTATGAATCTTATTTATTCAAGAATTAAGGAACACTCAGAAGAGCAGCTGTAGAAATCTATATCCATATGTACTAAACAAAAGCCTGCATTTAATTTAAAAATTACTCATTCTGTATTGTTGAAGTACTACAAAAGGAGCACTTCCATTTTGTAGGCAATTATGTGACAAATTAATGACAGAGGATTTATAACCATCCTCTTGGAATAAATGCATAAATGAATACAAATAACAGTTCACATATATTTTTGGAAGTTGAACAGCTTATTTTTATTATTCAAAAATCTTGCAAGAAGGTGTGAATGGTATTTGACATTGTTGTGGGAATTATTAAAATATAATGATTTTTCATAAAGTCATTACAGAGTAAATCTATATCCAGGTACCTGTATTATAATAACCATCTGTAAGGCTGCATATCATTCCCTTACCAAGAAATATACAGTTTTAGCTAAGACCAGGAATTTGAGCCATCATTATTAATTAATCTAATTCAATTGTCTGTCTCTCCTTATTTTTAAGATGAAGATGTGATAGGGGATCAGTGTTTTTAAGACTGCAATATATGACCTGCCTCTGGGTTACCGATTTTGTTTAATAATCTCTGACCAGTATTTTAATTTAAGTGATAAGCTAGAATGCATTGAAATTAGAATAGAATAGAATAGAATAGAATAGAATAGAATAGAATAGAATAGAATGAAAATGAAAATGAAAGTATGGCTCATGCATAACAAGGATAATTTTTTACAATAAACTGTTTTTCATATTCATATCTATATCAGCATAATGGTCAAAACAAACAGAAAGTATATTGTTGTGGGTCAGGATCAAAATTTTCCAAATCATTGGTTTTTGTGAAGAAATAGATTCTTTTGAGAATCAGATGAAATTTATGCACGTACATTTCCACACCAATTAATTATGATTTCCCAGAGGTCTTCCATAGATTAATCCTTTGTTGAACTGAGAAATGCAGGTCAAGCCACAATAGAATGTATGTGTCCTAATTGCTTTTCTAGCCTTAAATGTTCTAACAATGGTACTTTTGAAGTTATTAAATAGCCCAGGAAGGAGACAGGTATCAGATAAAAACCATTAATTATAATGAAAATAAAGAAGGAAAAAAACCCTGAATTTCAGTTGAAATGGGCTTAGGTTGACTTAAGTTGGGAGGTGATGAAAATGTAGCTGAGTTGAAGAAATAATATATTTAGGAGATGTGTAGTGAGGAGGATATAAATTTGGGGCCAGTGAAGGTTGGTGACAAACCAGTGACCTTTATTTATTCAATACCTATATATCTAGCTACACTATACATTAATAACATAAGAACTAGGAACTAGTGATACATCAATGAAGAAAAGAGATAAAATTTCCCCTTTGTGATCCCTCCTACATTGTTGGTGGGAATGCAAGTTGGTACAGCCACTCTGGAAAACAGTGTGGAGGTCCCTTAAAAAGTTAAAAATTGAGCTACCCTATGATCCAGCCATTGCACTACTGGGTGTTTACCCCAAAGATACAGACGTAGTGAAGAGAAGGGCCATATGCACCCCAATGTTCATAGCAGCAATGTCCACAATAGCTAAATCGTGGAAGGAGCCGAGATGCCCTTCAACAGATGACTGGATTAAGAAGTTGTGGTCCATATATACAATAGAATATTACTCAGCTATCAGAAAGAACGAATTCTCAACATTTGCTGCAACATGGACGGCACTGGAGGAGATAATGCTAAGTGAAATAAGTCAAGCAGAGAAAGACAACTATCATATGATTTCTCTCATCTATGGAACATAAGAACTAGGATGATCAGTAGGGGAAGAAAGGGATAAAGAAAGGGGGGTAATCAGAAGGGGGAATGAAACATGAGAGACTATGGACTATGAGAAACAAACTGAGGGCCTCAGGGGGGAGGGGGGTGGGGGAATGGGATAGACCGGTGATGGGTAGTAAGGAGGGCACGTATTGCATGGTGCACTGGGTGTTATACGCAACTAATGAATCATCGAGCCTTACATCGGAGACCGGGGATGTACTATATGGTGACTAACATAATATAATAAAAAATCATTAAAAAAAAAATTCCCCTTTGTGAGGGGAACCTGGGTGTCTCAGTCTGTTAAGCATCTGACTTCCACTCAGGTCCTAATCTCAGGGTCCTGGATTGTGTCAGGGTCCACTCTCAGCGGGGAGTCTGCTTGCCCCTCTGCCCCTCCCCCAACTTGTGCTTTTTCTCTCTCTTCCTCTCTCTCTCAAATGAATCAATAAAATCTTTTAAAAAATCCCCTTCGTGGAGCGTGTGTTCTAGTGGGACCTGCAGAGAAAAGTCGTGTGTAAAAGATGATTTTGTAATTGAGTGCTGTCAAGGTAGGCATAGAGCTTGTAGTAAGATGGATTTATGGAAACAATACTATGAACCAGAGAAGTTTAAATTAGTTTGGTAACATTAACAAGAAATATAGGGAAAGACAGAGTTTGTTTGCAAACACCTAATACAAAGGTAAGAAAACAATGAAAAAAAAATTTAAAGATTTATTTATTTATTTAGAGAGAAAGAAAGTGAGTGAGCGGGGAGAGGGGGGTGAAGAGAGAGGGAGAGGGAGAATCCTCAAGCAGACCCTTAGATCATGACCTGAACGGAAATCAAGAGTCAGCTGCTCAACCAATTGAGCTACCCAGGAGTCCTGAAAAATTTTTGATATAATCAAACTTGCCTTTTTGTTTTACACATAACATTAAATTCTTCCCTCAGAGTATAATTGCATTTTTATCCTACAATACTGAAAGTTAGGTGAAAAAAAAGAGAGAGTCCTAGGGTAATCTAAATACTACTTTGGAGAAAAGACAATATAATTAATTATCCATCTCACAGAAAGACCAATGGCTATATAAAAACCTACATAGGCCAAAGAAAAGAAAACTGGCTACAACAATGAAAAACAAAATCTTCAAGGCACATGTCCTCAAGATTGTGTTGGCAAGTATGTAATTTTCAAATAATAAATGGATTTATCAATTATTTTAATCCTCTATAAAACATCTCAAACATTCTATTAATATACAGGTATGTAGACAAAAATACTTCTTATAATTAGGATTGCTTAAATTTTCAATAATACCATCAAAATGGTCTAGTCAGTAAGAAAAAAAAATAAAAATTAGTTTTCAACTCCCAGAAAATATTCTCATGCTACATAAATATGTCATGTATATTCTCTTCACAGACTTTTTAAATATTTTATGTATAGAATGCAAAATCTAGTATTTTCAGCAAAAAATTAGCTCATTTTACAAAAACACAACTTTGGAACAATTAGACATCTGTTGTACTGTTTGTTTTCTCATTATATTCCTTTTTAAAAAGTTAACTGCAAAATTTTACTGTTTGATGTAACACAATTCATCAGATGTAATTATTTTAGCATTTTACTGATTCTATTACAGTTTTAGAATAATGGATGCTAATTTTTGCATTTGAGGACAATATAAGTGAATCGATATTTTATAAAAAAAAACAACTATCGTTTACCTATATTCGTCTAATTTTTCATCTTTGAATAAAGATATGCTGAACACATACCCAAACAATCCTTATATTCATATCAACCCTTCTCTGCTGTGTAATACTATTTCTTACACTTCAAATTAGAAATATATTTATATATTTATTTTCATGTATAGACTATCACATGCTAGAGGGCAAAAACATATCTTTTAAGTCATTTTTTATTGGCTTAACTTTTATTGTTCTTCTTTTAAAATTGCTGTAAATTTGTTGTGGCATCTTTGAAAAATGAGTAACATGTTTGGGAAACCTCAGTCATCCTCCCTTCAATCCTAGGAAACAATTGTTAAAATTTAATTAATCTTGAAAAGTATAGTTTTCTTATTTCTACTATTCCATTTTATAAAATGAGCATGTTTAACTTTTATAAGAACAATATCATTCACTTTTATTGTTTAAACTTTAATGTATTAATTTTAATATCATATTTTTATAGATAACTTTTTAAAATGAGTACAGGAAAACTCCTATTCAGATGAATGTTTTTTATTATTATTATTATTATTATTATTATTATTATTATTATTATTTTGGACCAGAATTCTATAGTCAACTTCTTACTCAAGGTTAATCTCCAAGAAGTAGTTCTCAGTGCTTCTTGGATGGATAAAAAGATTTAGGAAGAGACTTCTGTTGTTTGTAGGTTAACATTATGCTAAAACTTATGCTCAGACTAATGGGCTTCTTGTCTTTTACTTTTACTCAGCACTTACCCTCATGAAACTATTACCCCCCTACTATTGTGTGCCGGGCATTCTGAGGACAAGAAATGGGAAGGGAAACCATTATCTCCTTATAAAACTGTAATGTTGTCCTTTGTAGTTTGTCTTGCCCTACCTAATCTCAATGTAATCCATACCATAACCCTGTGAATCATGTTTCCAAATTATGAAAATATTAACTTTACAATGCCCAATATTAACTTAAAGAAGTCTAATACTGAACCCAAATACACTCAGATGGGTAGAAAGCTTTTAAAGTGTCACTTCCTCTATTCTCTTAAAATATCCTCAAGGCCGAGTAATTTTGGAAGACCTACATTGGACTGTAGCAAGAATGATCTTTTATAAGTCAAATGATCACACCTCTGCTTAAAATCTTCCCATGACTCTCAAGTTAGCTATTGGAGGATTGCATAAGAAATCTTTCCTGCTATCTTTATGTTACATTGGTTTCCATAGTTTGTTCATCACTTACAACATCGGTTGAAGCAGAAAATATCATATAAAGTCATTAATAATATTGATAGAGTACAAGGAACACAACCCATTTGCTGCCAGTTTTTATGTAGCTATATATGTAAAACTTTAACATTCATTACTCAGGTTGCAATTATTTACTTACACACACAAAGATCTAAACGAAAATCACTTCCACCCATGATTTTTTTTTGCCTCAATAAAAATGTTGATTTGGTAGAAGTGGACCTGAAAAGAACATCAAGTTCATTACTTTTCTTTTACACATGGGAACACTGAAACTGAGAAAAGACCCTTGTCTATGTCTCATGCAAGATGACAGAGACACTATGTGGGAACCTATATGTAACGCTTGAATCTCATCCCAACACACTATTCACACATGGCACTATTTTGTCTTTCTATATATCCAAACCATGCACTTGCCTCCTTTTCTACCATCACCTAAACTTTTTCTTGCATACAGACATTATCCTATCTCAATCTCAAACTCATTTTCCAATACCTTTTCCTTTCTTTCAGTTGTTCCACATCAAACTACTTTTTTTTACTCCTTGATTGTTTATACTTCTATGGCTTTATAAATGCTCATATACTTCTTGTCCCTAAAACCAGATTAAATATTAACTTTTTATAAAACATTACTTTCTGAATTGTCTGGGCAGGGCTGGTTCTCTGTGATCACGTAATCTTTCAAACTTGCTTCAGCAAATAGAAAAATTATGAGTTATATGTACAGTGGTTAAAGAACTGATTCTGGAGCCAAATTACCTAAGTACAACTCCTCTATCTGCAATTTAATCAAATGTTGCTATTGGGAATCAGGATAATAATAGGGATAACAATGGAAACTATTTCATTAAACAAATTAATAAAAAACATATAATAAATCTCTGATTATTTTTAATCTTTACTTTTATCATATTTCTCTTAAATTTGTGTGAAATTACTTGCTTCTATGTTTCTCCCCCTTACTATATTCAAGGAAATCTATAATTCTCATGTTTGCATATCATAAATAATATAATTTATGATATACAATAAAAACTTAATAAATACCTGTTGTATGAGTGAATAACTGAGTATCTGTAATCCTGTAACAAATGATCTAACCGAAAGTGGTTTCTCTAAAATCCCATATTCAGAAATACTATGTTTTGACATTCACAGTACAAAAGATGCTTAGATTTGACAGATATTTGCATTTGGGGAATAGTCCCCAAACAAGTAAAACAGATGTATTTTAACACCAGAGTTGAATGGAGTAGTTGAAAAAGAAGATTTTGCAATCAATAGCTAAAATCAGTTCTTTTCAGGGCAATGTATTTTGTTCTATCATTGTCATTGATACCAGTTTTTCTGTACTTGGCATAGCAGAAAAAGCAGAATTTGCACGTATCATATCTTGCATATTCTAAATGTCCCTTTCACTCAGTTTAATTACTGTCCCTTAAGTAAGCCAAAAAAAAATTATAAGGGGAAAAAGATATTGAAGCTAATTAAATTTGCAGCTAAGCACAAAGGAGGGAAAGCAGTCTTCTAACTATGCAGTTTAGATAATTTTCCAAGCCAAAAAATGATTCATGGATAAATGTCATTGATGACAAACTGTTTATCCAATAGCATCTGCATTCTCTTGGTTGTAACAGAAACATGAAATACAGTATAAAATGTATTAAAAATGAACTAAGAATTATTATCTATAATTTTTAGTTTCCCAGATTACTCCCTATTTCAAAATGTAGTATTCCAAAATGATGAATAAATTTTAAATGTAGATTTTCCTATATTTATCTGTGTAGATTTTCATTTTATTTATTTTTTATTTTTTGAAGATTTTATTTATGTATTTGCTAGAGAGAGAGTGCACAAGTGAGAGAGAGCGAGAATACAAGCAGGAGGAGCAGTAGGCAGGGGGAGAAGCAGGCTCCCTGCTGAGCAAGAAGCCTGATGCAGGACTCCATCCCAGGACCCTGGGATCATGACCTGAGCCAAAAGCAGCTGCTTAACCGACTGAGCCACCCAGGTGTCCCAGATTTTCATTTTAATACAGAGAGAAGAAAGAGATTTTCATTTTTCTACAAAAAAAAAAGACGACTAATAGATGTTTATATATAGCAATAATGACTTGCTTTATGCCAACAATCTCCTATGACAAAAATAAATAGTCATTTACAAATTTATCAGTCATAGTATAAAGCAAGAGTTTTCAGCATGTCCCCTGACCATGAAGAAGCATTATATCCACCGGGAACTTGTTAGAAAATCAAATTTCCAAGCCTACCAGAGAACCATTAAATCAGAGTTGGGTCCCAACCAAGAGGATTTAACAAGTCCTTTAGGTGATTCCAATATATGCTAAAGAAATATTCCCAAATTAAAAGATGCATATTAATACTAGCATTAAATGGAGGACAGTAGATGTATGTTAATTCTTCAGTTTAATGGAGCACACTTAATCACTGGTTTAACCACGTAAGGTTCTTAGAGATAGTATGAACTTGTTGAATTGTTATGAATGATTATGTCAACTATACTTCAATTAAAAAAAGTTCTTGGAGATAATCAATAATTATATCTATATTTACAGATAAAATTTTGAGAAAAAGAATGGTTATATCTTTTATATACTGATACAAGTTAATCAATATTTTGGAATAAGCTTTTTCTATCTTTTTCTTTTTTCTTTCTTGATTTCTTCAATATGTCAAAACTCATCATACCTGGAAACACTCAATCTAACTTTATTATTAAACATCTGTTTAATGAGACCACTTTAACACTTAACTTTGCAGACATTTGGCCAAGGGGGTGGTAAGCCCAAACTAAATGCCTCTTTCAAATTCTAAGTTGTGTTTCCAGGAAGACAGTGGTGAAGACCCTGGAACTTATTTACTTGACCTCTTATTCAATAGTTTATTTGGTTTCCAACTATTAATTTATTCAACAAATGTGTTTTGAGCACTTGCTTTACTCCAGGCAGACCTCTTCTGATGCTTCCTAAACAGATGACATCAGCTTAAAGAAAGGAAATTCTTGAGGGCCACAGAGAAATCATCTGTTAAATTTCCTTTCCCTGTGGACTATGATCACGTAATTTCTAAATGGATATTAAGTATCTTCAGGTTTTAAATACAGAGCATCAATATATATTGATAATTCACAAATATATAAAAAGCTATGAAGTTTGCTTTTGGCATCAGTCATTATATGAAGCAGAATATTTCAGTTGCTTCTCACTGATAATCCCTCCATATTTACATGTTCATATTTGATGTGGAAATTCAGAGGTTACGTCAATAGTAATGGTTCAATAATTCTATCTTCAAATCCACAGACACCTTCTGAAACCCAAAAACTGTGATAGGCAGTGAACTGAGCACCTGACAAAAATCTCTAATAACTTCTCCACACACAGAAATATTAGACAAATATATTTAAATGAATACAGTCATGCTTGACACCAGAAATAGAGATCTTACCAAAAGAAAACTACAAATAGAATTATATAGATTTCCAATAGAAGCCTGGATAGCTACACAACAAATGATTGGGAGTTCTGTCCCTACACATATGTGCATCCAGATTCTGGTAATTTGAAAAAACAAAAACAAAAACAAAACAAAACAAAACCCTAACTAAACTCGAGGAAAAAAAATAAGGAAAAATAACAACAAGCATATAGATCTGTTTGAGATATTTTATTTTGTAAAAAATCATTATGGCATTAGAAAGATCTAATTTTTTATACTAAAAACTTTGGTTTATGGATTTTTTTTAAAGATTTTATTTATTTATTTGAGAGAGCATGCACATGAGAAAGAGAGAACCCACATGAGGCAAGGGGAGAAGCAGACTCCCTCTGAGCAGAGAGCCCAACTTGGGGCTCGACCCCAGGACTCTAGGATCATGACCTCAGCTGTAGGCAAAAGCGTTCTGACTGAGCCACCAGGTGCCCCAAAACTTTGGTTTATGTTAAGAACATCATTAATCAGGGGCGCCTGGGTGTCACAGCGGTTAAGCGTCTGCCTTCGGCTTAGGGCATGATCCCGGCGTTATGGGATCGAGCCCCAAATCAGGCTCCTCCACTATGAGCCTGCTTCTTCCTCTCGCACTCCCCCTGCTTGTGTTCCCTCTCTCGCTGGCTGTCTCTATCTCTGTCGAATAAATAAATAAAATCTTAAAAAAAAAAAAAAAAGAACATCATTAATCAGTAAATATGTCAATTTTACTTTAATCTGTAGTGTCTTGTCATTTTGTTTTTCTGAAGAGTAACTTTATCCCTAGCTAAATTATGCATTTTTCCTACTATTTTCATTACATTTATCTTTTGCAGTTTTTTAAAAAGTTTTATTCAAATTCTAGTTAGTTAACAGAGTGTAATATTAGTTTCAGATGTACAATATGCTGATTCAACACTTCCATACAACACCCTGTGCTCATCACAAGAGCACTCTTTAATCCCTATCACCGATTTTACCCATTCCCCCACCCATTTCCCCTCTGGTAACGATCAGTTTGTTCTCTACAGTTAAGAGTCTGTTTCTTGGTTTGCCTTTCTCTCTCTCTCCTCTCTCTCTCTCTCTTTTTCCTTTTCCTCATTTGTTTTATTTCTTAAATTCCACATATGAGTGAAATCATATGGTATTTGTCTTTCTCTAACTGGCATGTTGCACCTAACTTAATACTCCCTAGCTCCACCCATGTTGTTGCAAGTGGCAAGATTTCATTTTTTCATGGCTGAATAATATTCCATTGTGCATATACAACACTTCTTTTTTATCCATCACTGGATGGACACTTGGGCTGTTTCTATATTTGGCTATTGTAGGTAATGCTGCTACAAACATCAGGGTGCACATATCCCTTTGAATTAGTATTTCTGTATTATTTGGGTAAATACCTAGTAGTGCAATTGTTGAATCATAGGGTAGTTCTATTTTTAATTTTTTGAGAACCTCCATATTCTTCCAGAGTGGCTGTAGCAGTTTGCATTCCCACTAACAGTGCAAGAGGGTTCCCCTTTCTTCACATCTGTTGTTCTAGTGTTGTTGATTTTAGCCATTCTGACAGGTGTGAGGTGATATCTCACTGTAGTTTTGATTTGTACTTTCCTGATTATGAGTGATGCTGAGCATCTTTTTATGTATCTATTGGCAATCTGTATGTCTTCTCTGGAAAAATGTCTAACGTTTTCTTCCCATTTTTAATTGGATTATTCATTTTTGAGTGTTGAGTTTTATAAATTCTTTATATATTTTGGATACTAACCCTTTAGCAGATATGCCATTTGCAAATATCCTCTCCCATTTTGTAGGTTACCTTTTACATCTTTTGCAGTTTTATAATCACCTTTGTTTATCAGATATATCTGTATATATATTGCTAGAATCTATATTGAATATTTGAATTTATCTATGGGAGTTTAGTGTTTAAGAAAATTGAGATCCTGGGCATTATTTCTGGTACCAAGAGACCATTTTTATCTTAAAGAAGCATTCTAGTGTTGATTGGCTGATGTATATGAAGGACCCATGAGATCCCAGTATAGGACACTGGTGAGCTTACTTCTGAAAAAGTGGGTTTAGATAGCATTTGCAAAATCATCTCTTTTACCTTTCTTTATAATGCCCTCTTCATAAACTACAGAATGTGGTTGTTATAAATGTATAGAGCATCATTAAATAAGAGAAACTGTTTACCTGATTTGTCTACAATGGGCAGGAGAAAAATAACTGCAAATGTCTGATGACTAAAGACATAGAACAGTTGCTAATGAATCACACATGGGAATATGTGATAGATATTTTCTGATAACACCTTTGCACAACAGTATCAAGAGTTGTTTATGTCTAGTCCTTCCACATTGAATGTTAAAATCCTCTACATATATGTATAATGCAAATATAATTTTCATGTGTCTTTCTAGATGTTCTCTATTTTCTTAGTTCATTAATTTTTTAACTCTCTTCTGTGAACTTTGGTGATTTATGCAAAGGTGGTACCTTAGTTTGCACTGATACTTGAACATTCTTATTCTCTCACTCTGCTACTACACATAGTTTATAGGTTCATAAATCAAGGCATGGCATAACATGATTGACAAAAAAGAAGACTACATAATAAACCAACTCAGTGTGAAAAAAGATCTGACTAAAATTACAAAAACTGTGATTTAGATTATACTCTCCTCTAACAGCAGCAGGAGCTGGGACAAGAATACAGATGTAAACCCACATGCCATATGACTAAATCTATGACTTGTAAATCATGTTAAGACCACTGCCAACCCAGCATTCCTACCCAGGGCCAAATTGCTCTACACTTTTTCTGATCCAAGAGCTGACTCTGATTTTTCTCATCCCTACCCTTCTCATCCTACTCCTGCAAGCTCTTTAGAGAACTATGTATGTACACACACACACACACACACACACACACACACACACACACACACACATTAGAGCTCAATGAGCCCTGATCCCCTGACCTAAGGGCAAGTTTGGTTTAAGATCGCTCTACCATGAGTTTTGTCTGATCAAACTGTCACTGAAATTTCAAAACACTCTTAAAAGACCAAATTGAAAAAAATATATAGAGAGAAGTTTTTGTATTTCTACTTGTGATCCAGAGAATTCTCTAAATTCAATTACTTATTTTGAGAAGCAAAACAAAAATATGACCAGTTTTGTAACAATAAAATATTAAATATACACATACAGAGTTTAAGATGATTCCACAAATGCAGACAAGAATATAGTATGAGGTATAAAATATTTTATAGGCAGAGAAATTATTAAAGCATCACATATGAAAAGTTGTTGTATCAAAATGGTTTAAACATTTGCCATTTTACTTTGCAATGTGACTGAGTTACTTATTTTTATGCAATATGATTATTTTTCTGTAGTGGTGATTTTTGTTTTTTTTATAATAATTTTTTTTTATATTGTAGTTGTGGTTTTTCTATTCAGAGTTTTAAATTCAGACTTATTCATGTCATATTCTAATGACATTTCCTAGGTCTCACAATGCTTCTGTATTTATTACTTGGAGTTCTTCTCTAAGGAAGAGTTGTCTCTTCTCTCTCCCTTAATTTATTTATCCTACTATTGATGAAATCATGGATATTTATACTATTTTATGGGTTGTAGTCCAATACACATGTTATTTTCTTGTTCAAATTGTTCCAGATTTTACTGTTGGAAGCTCTATCAACTTAGCTCCTATGTGCTTTCAATCTATCCCCATCCTTTTTATTGAGCAATTCAGTTTTCATTTTATTTTAATCATGCAGAGCTGCTTTCAAGTTAATGATAAGTCCAGCAAATATGTAAAACTCTATTTATAAAATCATCTCAATTTAATAAGTATTTGTGTGCAATAGATTATATTCCATGATTTAAAAATCTATTGTTTAAAATTTAACACATATTTTTGGATATTAACTATATATTGTGTTGTCTCTGTGAAGTGGGGAAAAAGAACAAATTCTAATGTATATGTTTGTATTTTTAAATTGCTTTCTAGCATGAGTAAGTTTTAATTTGATACTGAGAAAGAATATTTTAAATTGAAAAGAAGTAATACATTCTGGATAAGTGGCAGACTTTTTCTTCAGTTTTAACTTCTTGAATTTGACATATCTATAGAACATTTTCAAAAATAAATAAATAGATATGTAAAACCAACAGCTGGCAGTGAGTTGCTGTTACTATCTGGGTTTCTAACATAAAGAACCAGGGCTCCTTGGAGAAAGTGTTTGATTTTAGAGCCAGAGAAAGAAAAAACACAGATGAGCCTAGAGTAACCTTTGGGAGCAAAAAGTAAGGTCATATTCAAGCAAAAGCACAGGGCATGTTGAAAGCACACATCATGGAGAATATTACGAAACAATAGAGCAGCATGCTTCAGAAGTGCCAAAGTCATGAAAGTCAAGAAATGGTAGAGGAAAGCCACAGATTTGGAGAAGGTGCCATGACAACTAAATGCAATGTAAGATCCTGGGCTTGTCCTTGAACAGAAAATCAACATTTGTAAAAAGAGTGGTAAATCTGAATAAAATTGATAGTTACTTTAATAGTATTATATGAATATTGATTTCAGTTTTGCTGGTTGTGCATGATGTTAACATAAGTTTTGGTTACAAAGTAAGGTGTTAACATTAGGGGAATTTGAATGAATGTGACATGGGGATCTGTATCATTTTATAATTTATTGGCAATTTCAAAAGTAGTTAAAATAAAAAGTTAAGCAAAGTTATAAATTCACTTGTAACTTCCTCTTGATCCCTGAACTATTAGAAGAATTTTGTTTAATTTTCAAATAGCTGGCAACTTTCCAGATATTTTATTATTTTCTAGTTTAATTCCATTATGGTCCATGAACATACTTTGTACAATGTAAATTTTCAAGATTTCTTTTTATGATTCATAATATGCTCATATTGGAGAAAGCTGTAGATATTTACTTAAAAACCTGAGTAGAATAAATACTCTCCTGTTATTGGACTATTTTAAATGTAAACGAGTACATGTTGGTTGATGGTTTGCTGGGTCTTTTATGTTCTTGGTGTTTTCTATTTTTTTCTATTGATTACTAAGAGGAGTAAAGTGTGATAGTAGAGAAGATAGCAGAATAGGAGGATCCTAGGCTCAACTTGTCCCTTGGATACACCTAGATAATACCCACCTCAGTGTAAATAACCCAGAAAATGACCTGAAGACTGGCAGAATGGACTTTCCATAGCTAAATGTAGAGAAAAGTCCACATCAAAGGTGGTAGAAAGGGCAGAAACACAGGCAGGAGCCAAACTGACCCGCAGGACTATCAGAAGGAGAAAGAGACACCAAAGGCATAGAGAAAGGGAGGATCAGACCCCACACAAAAGGCACCAGATATAGGGGGCCCATACTGAAAAGATGAATCCACTTTGAAAACCAGAGGGGCTTAACTTCTTGAGTTCTTATAATCACTGAGGCTTACCACAAGGAATTTTAAAAATCAGTGGGCTGATTTCCAGGAGAATGTGAGGATAATGGGAAACTGAGAACCTGAACTTAAAGAGACAGCACAATAAATAGCCCTGCTGATATACAGCATAGAAGCAGCAGTTTGAAAAATGCCTCAGGTATACAGGAGGGAGATTTATTTACTAATTTTCGGGCATGTGCTGGAAGGGCAGGGATTTTAGGGAGACTTCTAAGAAAAAAAAAAAAGTTTGTAGGCATCATTTCCTTCCCCTCCCCACTCTAAAAAACACAGATGTGAATGGGAACCTGTGCACTGTGAACAGTCTCTGCCTAGCCTACTAGCACACCCTGCCCCACACACTTCTGTGGATCTGGCACACTTCTGTGGATCTGGTCACTCCAACCAGGCGTCCTCACACAGCAAACCAGTGCAAACCTTGCTAATACCAAGTGTCTCACCTCCGAACTCTTCTGGAGACTGAGCCCCTCAAACACACCTTCAGTAAAGTTCATTCAAAGTGGCAGCACAAGTGTGGCAGTGTGCAAGCAGCACAGACAGAAGTCAGCACTACCTCAAACTGACTCCTACCCCAAGGAGAGAAGACTAACCACACACACCAGTTCCACTGCAGCCCAGAAATGGTCTGATCTGACTGCAGGATTTGCCCACCAACCAAAGCTTCTACAGGCAATACAGGGAGAGTGTCCTGAAATTCAGCACTACTACAGCTCTGGTAAATGCCTGGTGTGTTTCAATGCAAACCCAAGGCAGCCTCGGACTTGCCCAATAACAACACAGTGCCCAAACACTGCCCACAACAGGCAAGGAGAGCCATTGCAGACAACTGCTCTGAAGGCAAATGCAGCTCAACCAAAACAGTAGAATTCATGCAGCAGACGTAGGAGACATCCCTGAAGCACCAGGTTCTGGTGAACAGGGGACATTGCATTGCAAGGCACTACAGGATCTCTTCTTCATAACACCATTACTGTCAAGAGCAGGCAATGTGGCTGATATTCCTAACACACAGAAAAAGACATAGAGGGTTAGACAATATGAGGAAACAGAGAAATATGTCTCAAATGAAAGACAAGGACAAAAATCACAGCAAAAGAGTAAACAAAAAAGAAGATAAGTAATATGCCTGATAAAGAATTTAAAATAATGGTCATAAAGATACTCAATGGACTTGAGAAAAGAGTGCAGAACCTCAGTGAGACCCTCAACATAGAGACAGAAAACAAAAGAGAACCAATCAGAGATGAAAAACTCAATTACAAATTAAAAATACACTAGAGGGAAAAATAATAGACTAGAGGAAGCAGAAGAATGGATCAGCAACCTGGAGGACAGAGTAATGGAAAGCAATCAAGCTGAACGAGAGAAAGAATAAAGAACAATAAAAAAAGAAAACAGATCAAGAAAACTCAGAAACACCATCAAGCGTGATAACATTCACATTATGGGGATCCCAGAAGGAGGAAAGAAAAGGGGGCAGAAAAATTTTTGAAGAAATAATAGCTGAAAACTTCCTGAATCAGGGAAGGAACCAGAATCCAGTAGGCATAAAGAGCCCTCAAGAAAATCAACCAAGGAGGTCTACACCAAGACATCTAGGAATTAAAATGGCAAAAAGTAGTGATAAAGACAGAATTTTAAAAGCAAGAGAAAAGAAAACTGCTATATACAAAGGAAACCCCATAAAGCTACCAGAGGATTTTTCAGCAGAAACTTTGCAGACCAGAAGAAAGTGGCATGATACATTCAAGTGCTGAAAGAAAAATACCTACAACGAAGAATAGTTTATCCAACAAGGCTATCATTCAGAATAGGAGAGATAAATAGTTTCCCAGACAAAAGCTAAAGGAATTCATCACCACTAAACCAGCCTTATGATAAATGTTAAGGGGACTATTTGAATACAAAGAAAAGACTGTACGTAGAAGTGAGAAAAGTAGGAAGCACAAAAGCAGTAAGTTTATTATAAAAAGATAATTAGCTCTCTGAGATCTTAATAGATCACACACACTTACTTAAGATGACAATGAGAAATTAACTCAAGAGGTCATGTTGCAGAAGGCAAGCATTACTGGCTGCCCAGTCATGACAGATCTTACTACATGCTGATAGAAGAAAGGCACTGGATACATATACTTTCATAAACGAGGTATATATTATAAAATATTAACAAAATATTGTGGATTTAGAAATCATATGTTGTTTGCTAAGACATCACTTTGCAGGAAAACATCAGCATTGATAGTGTTAAGTCAGTAGGTAATGAAGCAATTAAATCAGAGAAACCTGAATTACTAAATCACCTTAAGGAAAACTCCTACCCAGCCACTCTAGAACTTAGTATGGTCTGAGACATGAGATAAAAACTTTCACTGAGTTAAAACCGCTGAGATTTTTGTAGTTGATCTCCTACAGGAGCTGAAGTTTAATGAAGCTATTCCTTAAGGGGGAAAAAAAAATCAGCTGGAATTCCCTAAAAGGAGCTAGGTAATGGCAATATGTTCAAATATTACTCTATATAGTATTTGCATCATCTGTTAGTGGTTTGGAGTGGTGAGTGTAGTAAAAATTATCTCAGATCCATAAGTAAGTTGATAATTTTAATAAGCACCTAGCCTTCTTTAAAAATTTGTTATCTATGAGCAACACAGGTGCTTAGGATGGGAAAAGGTAAAAGGCACAACGCTATGCAAAGGATTTAACAAAAAACACATGAATATCAGATTACAATTGATTTTAATAGATGCTTAGATTCATCTTTTTGTCATATCAGTCAATAAATTATAAGTACATGAAATATTCAATCGAGCTTTTTTTTATTAAGATGTAAAACCAGCAGTTATTTTTAAGCCACCAGTTATATTTGGTCAGTAATAATGAATGAAAGAAAACACAAGTCTTAGACTAAATATTAGAGAACATAAAATACAAGTAAAAGTGATTCCTCTTATTTTCCCCTTTAACTCCCAGTGCTCCTGGCCTCTTTATGATGTCACCTCTCAACATCATTAATTTGAACTTACAGTGCTTAAGTCCTGGCAAATCATAGGTGGGGGAAATGTCTGTACCAAGATTGTAAGTCCTTCTGTAAAATTTTATGTTTTAAGATAACTGAAATGCTATAGTTAGCTTTATATTTACCCTCTTTAGTGTAAAGAGATGTTGGTCATTATTATTCATTATAAACAAGAGAGTATGTGTTTAGCAGACATATACATTCTCAAGCAACATCAGAGGTTGTTTTGATATAAAAATTAACTAGTTCATTTACCTCAGTAAAATACATACATAGCTTTGGATAAGTCTTTTTCAATGTGATCCTTACTTCATTTGTTTTTGTCATACTGTATTTTCTAATATACAGAAGAAAATAATTCATGGTTCTCATTCAGGGGAACTACCACCTCCTTAGAGGCCATTTGGAAATTTATGGGAATTTTTTTTTTTTTTTTTTTTTTTTAATGTCACAGTGACTGAGGAGTCTACTGACCTTTAGAGGGCATAGGTCAAGGGTGCTAAACTTTTGGTAATAATTTCCTCTTGAGAAATACTAAGTATGCAAAAGTACTTTGCAATAAAAGCAGATTATCCAGACAAGGGAAGTTTGATGATAGTGGTTTCCTTATGCTTAATTTATGTTGTGTTGAAATGAGGTAGGGAAAGAAGATCTTCAATTATGTAAGCCTTTATATTATGTAGGCTTAGAACAAAGGTGAAGGCATAGAACTGTGAAATAGAAAGGAAACTGTACCTGGTTTTTCTTTGGACAGTACTTTTAAAGGAAAGATAAAACACAAAACTTGAAAATAAACAAAACGGGCTTTAATAGGCACTGGTGCCTACTTCATCATAATGCAATCACTACTTTAAAGGACAATCATGAGTAAAAGGATTCAATGAATTTGTAATGATTAAAGGCTGAGGGACTTGCTGATAATTACAAAACAACCTGTACTCCAGCATAGAGCATTACAGAATTACACTGTATACTAATTACTTTAAAATGTTTAAGCACAATAAAATGTTGATGGCATTACTATCATCATGAGCATTGCAGGGCTTTAAGAGAACTTCCCCAAGAGTTAAAAACTTATTTTTGGTTTTATGACTATTTCTTTATGTTGTTTTCTGGTATAATTCTAAAAATCTCATTTTACCATAGAAGGAAACTGTGGTTAAATTCATAATCAAATGGCCTCAAGCATACACAAAAATCCTTAATAACAAATTATCATATTTATTTGGATTCAAGTGGCAATTTCCAGTTCACTTAACAGAATTTGAGATGCAGAAATCATGTCCTACTTTGTTTTTCCTCTGAATTCTATGACAGGACCTTAATTTTAGACTTAAATTTCTGTGTCATGGCCATCAACTTATAGTTGATAAAGAAAATTTTCTTCTTTGAGTTCAATTTTCCCCGTCACTTATTCCTCTTTAATACTCTTGTTCATCCAAATCTCAACAACTCCATTCAAGTGTTTCACCTCTTCTTGCCTTTTCCTCCAACTCAGGTTGTGTCAGTCAACTCAACCCTTTCATTTCTAATAGTTAATAGATCTAAGGTTTCTGAAGGAAGTGGGAGAGGTTTTCACAAAGACTGAGTTATCTAAATATCTGAACTTTTTAAACTTCCAGTGTAAGCCTCTGGATCTCATATCCACTGTACATTTTTTTTTTTTTTTTGGTCCCTTGAGCTGCATTAATAAGGTCCTCTCTTACTATCTTGTCTAGGAATTCACCTTGCTATAAAATAAGGTTTATGAATCTTAGCACTACTGCCATTTTAAGCAGAATAACTCCTTACTGGAGTTGAGGACTGGGGAGGGGGCAGGGAGTACCTGTCTTGTAATTAGTTAGCAGCATCCCTGGTCTCTACCCACTAGATGCCACTATCAGCACTTGGTATGTGTACACCCCCCCACACACACACTCACAAACACCCCAAAACATGCACACAATTGTGATGAAGATATCTCAGGCATTGCAAATGCCTTCGGGGGTAAGAGATTCATAATGATCCCAGATTGAGAAACATTGCTCTAGAAAATGTCAGAAAAAGATAGGAAATTTCACCGTACTACACATAGAGCCATCCCTCACCAAGACAATAACCATATGGCACTTGATCTTTGCCTTAAAAAAGAGACTTCTACAGCAAATATGAGTGACTCAGGCCCCAGTCAGTTCCTGGAAAATATTCTGCCAAGTATTTTATGGCTTTATTTGCATATATCTGATACAGAATCCTAAAATCCAAAATTAGCTGGCAGGATATCTTGTGACACTCACATATAATGATTATCTGCAGCCATTTTACTATTAAAATCAAACTTAATTGTGGAATGTTGACTATCTTTCCTCCATAAACCAGAAACAAGGCAAAGATGCTCATTATTTCTATTCAGCCTTGTAATCTAGACCCTATTTTGTTCCATAAGGCAATAAAACATTAAGATTGGAAAGGAGGAAGTAAAATTACCTTTATTCACAGAGGACATGATTGAGTGGATTATCCAGTGACATCTACAAAAAAATTATTTAGAGCTATTAAGTGAATGTAATAAGATTGTATGACACAGGATCTAATTATATAAATTATATTTCTATAACTGGAAAAAATAGAAAATATAAATTTAAGAAAAGAGTACAATTTTCAGTAACAAAAAAAAACTTTAAAAGTAAATTTATTGAAATATATGCAAGACATAGATAAGAAAACTAAAAATATTCTTCAGGGAATTTTTTTAGGACAGTTTTTCTTTTTATTTTCTTTTTTTAGATTTAATTTATTTAATTGACAGAGAGAGCACAAGCAGGAGGAGTGGGAGAGGGAGAAGCAGGCATGATGCCAATGCCAATGCGGGGCTCAATCCCAAGACCCTGGGATAACGACCTGAGCTGAAGGCAGACGCTTAACTGACTGAGCCACTCAGGCGCCCCATAGGAAAGTTTTATATACATATATAAATATACATAATGTATAAACTGATATTTTTTATTATATGTAATAAATATATATCCTCTGATTCAAAGATATCCTTTACACCCTTTATACCTACTAGAACAGCTAAAATTAAAGATTAATGACACCAACAGTCAGCAACAGTGTAAGACATCTGACATGTTCAGCATTGGTGGTGGGTATAAAATGGTACAACCACTTTGGAATATCACTTGATATTTTAAAATAAAGTTAAACATACACATGTTATAGGTATGATTCAGTATTTCCACTATAGCTTACCCAAGAGAAGTTCACAAAAAGACTTGGACAAAATGTGTATAGCAGCTTTATTCACAATAAGCCAAACTAAAGTAACTTAAATGTCCGTCAACAGGAGGATGGAAAAACTCAGTGTAGTGTATATCATGTAATGGAATACTGCTCTGCAATCTAAAGGAATGAACTATTCATTTAAGTGATATAGATAAATAAAAAAAAAAATTATACTGGAAAAATCCAGAAACACAAAAGCATATACTGTATGTTATCATATGTATGAATTTCAAGCACAGGCAAGTTTGTCTGTGGTAACTCAACAGCCCTTTGTGGGGGAGGGGCAGAGTGGATTGACAGGAATCTGGTACAATGTAACCTAACGGTATGGTTGAAAATTCCTGTGTTTCTTAAGGTTGGTTAGGTTAGGGTTAGTGACAAATTTAGTTCTTTCATTTTCACTGGGAAGAGTTTATAGGACCCCAAAATAGCCACGAACTGAATACTTTAGTTCTCACTCCCTATGTAAATTTACATGTCCTAAGCATTCAATACATTTAACCTTTTGGGAATAGATGACATTTTTCCACTCTTTCACCTAAATTGGGTGTTGCCGGTGATAGCATCTCTACCTTTCCAGGACAGTCGAGAAATTTTCTAGACCAGGATATTTTTAGATTCCATTTTTGAAGTTCCCCATTAAAAATAACAACAACAAAAAACATTGTCAGCATTATGTTTTATTTTTTCTTTTGAGACTATTGTCTAATTTAATTATCTAAAAAGAAAAAAAAACTGCAACAAGTCAAAAAGGTTGTTCTTTCTTGATATAACTAGTTTTTGAATTAAGGTCTCTGGATGTATATAAAAGGAAACGTAATAACTAATACTTCATTTTAACAAGGTGAAATGGGAAACAGATGCCACAGAATCTGCCTTCACTTCAGGTGCAGTGCACACATCCAATCATTTCAATATCAATCTCAGGATCTCTAAGGCTTTTTTTTTTTTTTTTAATCTCAGGATTCCTTTTTATTCTTTTAAAAATTGTTTTATTTGAGCATATTTGACATACAATGTTACACTAGTTTCAGGTGTACAACATAATGATTGGACAAGTTTATTCATTAAGCTTTGCCCCCAACAAGTATAGCTGCCATCTGTCACCATACAATGAATGGTACTATAGCATCACTGACTATATTTCCTATGCAGTGCCTTTTATTCCATGACTTATTTATTCCTTAACTGGAAGCCTGTATGTACCACCCCCCTTCACCCATTTTGCCCGTACCTTCAATCCTGCACCCCTCTGACAGTATCAGTTTGTGCTCTGTATTTATAGGTCTGATTCTGCATTTTATTTTAGATTCCATGTATGTGTGAGTTTTAAGTAAAGAAGGTACCCATTGTTAACATTGTGGAATGTCATGTATTCATGATGTAGAAAGGGAGCTGTGTTTAGGTTTCCTAAATAAAAAGCTGAGACCCTAATGTAGGGACACATGGGGGACTTTATTTTTTAGAACAAAAATCTATTTTTTATATTACCACTGGAAAAGGTTTCTTTTTTCCTTTAAAGGAGTAAACATATCACTGCATTTGTGGGTTTTTTTTTTCCTCTTAGTCTGAAAAATTTTAATCTTAGTACAGAATACACCTGCCTTTACTCTTGCCTTTAACTATATCTCAGATACCTTTTAAAATGTATAATAAATTCAAAGGATAAGGACTCTCAACAATGTGGTATCCCCTTCAGTTTCATTTGAAATGGAACAAGTATTACTTCAAGACACTTTATCCATTTCAGGAAGATGTCTTCTATCCCTAGTTTTCTCAGAGTTTTTAATTATGAGTGTTATTTTTTTCAAAATTTCTTCTGCATATCTTGAAATGATCAGATGAATTTTATTTGTTATTTGGAGTAATTACATGGGTTGATTTACATATGTTAAACTAATCTTACATTCCAGAAAGTAAATCTCAGTAACCATGATGTCTTTGCCATTTTATATTATTGTTCAGTTCAAGATTACTTATCAAGTTGTTAAGGAATTTTTGTGTCTGTGTTAATACAAGGTTTTGGTCTATAATACTCATTTCTGGTAATGTCTTTAAGAAGTTTTGGTGTCAGGGTTATTTATATTGTTCTCAAAAATGAGTTAAAATATCCTTCTCTTCCTCGTTTCTGAAAAATTTGTATAGAATTAGTATTTTTCCTTAATTTAAAAAAATTTATCGGTAAAACTATCTGGGTCTGTGCTTTTCTTTCTGGGAAGGTTTTTAATAATGGATTCATTTTACTTAATAATTATGAGGCTAGTCACGTATTTATTATTTAATCATGTGTCTGTTTTGGTAGATTAGTTTTACATGGAACTCATCTATTTCACTTAAGTTGCTGAATTGATCGCCATAAAATTGTTAATAATATTCTCCATTATCCTTTAAAATCTATGTAATTATAAAATTTGCATCAGTCCTGATATTGGTAATTTGTGTTTTCTCTTTATTTGTCAGTCCTTCTAGGAGTTAATCAATTTTAATAATCTTTACAAAAAATCAAATTTGGGATTTTTTGCTCTAATTTTGTTTTCACTTTGATTCTGTCTTGTTCTAACTTTGAATTTATTTTGATATTTTCTTAATTTTAATGCGGGGATTTAAAACACAGTCTTAAAGGTGCCTGGGTGGCTCAGTCAGTTAAGCATCTGCCTTCAGCTCAGGTTACGGTCTGTGGGTCCTAGAATCAAGCCCTAGGTCAGGCTCCCTGCTCAATGGGGAGTATGCTTCTCCCTCTCTCTCTACCCTTACCCCCTGCTCCTCTTCTCTCTTTCTCTCAAATAAATAAAATCTTTTAAAAAAATGTTTTAAACTTTTTTCTAGTATAAGACACTAAAGCTATAAATTCTCTTCTCACCTTTTTGCAGTATTCCATAATTTTTGATGCTATGTTATTGTTTGGTTGCTTCTTTTTTATAAGTGTGAATTGTGATTTCTGTTTGACCATTGGTTATTTAGAAAGAACTATTTAAAAAAAAATATTTGTGTATTTTCTATATAATTTTGTTTTTGATTTCTAATTCAATTTTTTGGTGATTAAAGAACATGCCCCAGGGATTATACAAGGAATTAATGGATCATACCTATGTATAATTTTTTAGATCTCGACTTTAATAATATTGTTTCATGAACTTGAAATGTTTCCTCTTTCAGAGTATTTAAAACAGAGATGTTCATAACCATGGTTGAACAGCAAAATTTCTTCAGGACAGTATAAATGACCATTGGCTAGATCCAAACCTAGAGATTTAGATATGGTGGGGCAATTTTAATGCATGTTCGCACTTAAAAAACAACTACGTGGATGGAGCTAGAAAGTACCATGCTAAGTGAAATGAGTCACTCAGAGAAAGACAAATACCATATGATTTCACTCATATGTGGAATTTATGAAAAAATAAATAAATAAGGAAAGGTAAAAAAGAGAGAGAGAGAGAGAGATGAACCATGAGAGACTATGGACCCCGGGAAACAAACCGAGGGTTTCAGAGGGGAGGGGGTAGGGAGAGGGGGTAACAGGGTGATGGGTTTTAAAGACGGCACATGTGATGTGCACTGGGTGTTATACGCAACTAATGAATCATTGAACACTACGTCAAAAACTAATGATGTACTATATGGTGGCTAACTGAACATAATTAAAAAAGAGAGAGAGAGGAGGAGAGGCCAAGCAAGAAACAGACACTTAACTACGTACAAACTGATGGTTACCAGAGGTGAGGTGGGGGGGGATGGGTTAAATAGGTGATGGGGATTAAGAAGGGCACTTGTAATGAGCACTGGGTGTTGTATGGAAGTGTGGAATCATTATATTGTACACATGAAGCTAATATTACACTGTATGTTAACTAACTGGAATTTAAATAAAAACTTCTTAAAAAAACAAAAAAAAAACACTGGACTAGATAACTTTTTGATTATATATCCTAAATTTTATTCAATTAAATCATTTAATTTAATAAAAAGATTTATTTATGTGTGAGAGAAAGAGAGCATGAGTGGGGGAGGGGTTGAGGCAGAGGGAAACAAAGAGACTCCCTGCTGAGCCGGGCTCAATGCCAGGACCTCAATATCATGACCCCAGTCAAAATCAAAATCCAGACGCTCAACTGACTGAGCCACACAGACGCTCCTATTTTTTTAAAGATTTGAAAGAGAGAGAGAGAGGGCAAGGGGGAGGGGCATAGGGGGACAGAGAGAGTCCTAAGCGGATTCTGCACTGAGTGTGGAGCCCAATGTGGGGCTGGATCCCATGATCCTGAGATCACTACCTTAGCTGAAACCAAGAACCAGGAGGCTTAACCGACTGTGCCACCCAGGTGCCCCAAAATCATGTAAATTTTTATAAGGTGACAAAAATGTGTCAAGTTTTGTGTTGGGAAACAGAGCCTAAATAAAGATATTGAGATATTTATTTTAATGTACTTTATTCCTCAATTTTTTTTTCAATTTGAGTATAGCTGACATACAATGTTACATTAATTTCAGGTGTACAACAGAGTGATTAGACTTCTCTATACATTATGCTATGCTCATCACAAGTGTACCGTACCATTTATCACCATACAACACTATTACAGTATTATTGCCTATGTTCCCTATGCTGTGCCTTTTATTCCTATGCCTTAGTCATTCCATAACTGAAAGCCTCTATCTTCCACTCCCCTTCCTACAATTTGCACCTCCCCAAGCAACCAACACTTCTCTCTGTTTATGGATCGGGTTCTGCTTTTTGTTTGTTTATTCACTTGGGTTTTTTGTTTGTTTGTTTGTTTGTTTAGATTCTACAATGTACTTCTTTCTTAATACTTACGTAATGTCAAAATAAGTAAAATACTATGTGAGCATGTGTGTTTGTATGTGTGTGCAAGTTCAAAACTCACATGTGATCCTTGTTGGTTTCTGTAATGTAACAGGATGTTGTAAAATAATATTTCTCTATCAGATCTTAGTATATGCCTCCATTACAAATAAATAAAATGGGATTATAGAGTTCTTTGTGAGAATAAACATGTTCACATAGTACTAAAGCAAATGGAAACTTTTAAATGAAAAATACGTTAAACATACTTTTATTTCTCAGATGTTCCTAAAGAACAAAAATTTTAAAAAATTAAAATCCATATAAATACTTACAGTGCACACTGACACACACACACACACACATACTCATTCACAGACATACAAGTATGCCACTGAATGATTTGGATTTGCTTAAGTTTGAGAATATTTTGAGGACCTGATTTTGCTTAAGCTGTGCTTTTAAAGTGATGCCTTTGCTAAAATTTAATTTCAAGAGAATCTGGAGTATGAGATAGAGAAAAATAATTCAACCATGAATTCACAGTTTTTAAAAAAGTCTCTATTACCGATATGGCAAAATTTGGTAATTTTTAAAATGTTTCTATCTACTTTGTTTTAGTTATGTTGAAGTTTGTGCTAAAAACACACATTTACTCATCTCTATTTTTTTCTAGGATGAAATAATCTTATATAATAGTAGAGATCTGAGAATGCAATATATTTCTCTAGTTGGTGATGGCAAGTGCTTACACACAATGATCATTAAATACAGTGATTTTATATAAATTAATTAAAACCTTTCCCTCTTATTTTAATAGCCAAAAAATAAACTTTGGAACATATGATAATTACATTCCAGGTAAGAAAGAATTCAATATTTATTTTTGAAATATGATTAATTTTAGGATTATGATTACTTTTAAGGATAAATTATTATTATCCTCTATTCAGGATGATAAAGCAGTAGCTCATGGAACATCATTAAAAATCAACTTTCTCATGGACTTGGCAAACACTTTCTAAAGATACTTTGTTTTTGAATCCAACAAAGTTTAAGCAAATATGTTCAGCAACATAAAGGTGTTATGTTAGAAATCATACATGTTAGAAATCATACAATCAGATAATCTTACAGTTGAAAAGTAGTATAGAAACTGAATCAACAATTCACCCATGTCTGTAATGACTTCTACTACATTCATGATAGACTGTAACCCCCTTATAATTGGCCAAAAATTCACCAATCTGATGTTGAAGGACTTTATATATTGAATGATTTTCCCTCATATATTGAGCTTAAATATGCCTTTCATTCTGTATATTTTCTCATTGATCCTGACTGTTTTCAGGAGATACACAATGTGTATTTTCTCTTATACAAAGTATTATACTGCACATGTTTAAATGAAATGAAAATCTTTCTCACTCCTATTAGTACCCCAAACATCTTTAAACATTTCTCTTATAGTTTCCAGGTAACTTTTCCCTCACAGTCACAATTCTGTACATACTCTTTATTTGTAGTTTACTTCATTAATATGCAACTTATAAAAACAATGTCGTTCTTATGTGTATAACATTTACTCTTGTAGCTTGGAAAATTATTACTAACTAAAGGAACCTTAAGCATTAGCATTTAGATTCAATCATATATATTTACTGAATATTTTAAAACAAGTACTGTCTGTACTAAGTACTTTGGAGGCTACAGAAGTAGTTATCATATTTTCTGATCTCCAAAGAATTGTATTCTAACCAAAAGAATCTAAAGCAAAAATCAAGACTGGGAGAGACAGATGATTAAAAAAAAGCAGTAAAGATCTTTCTTGCATTTATATTACAGAGTATATTAGTTTCACAATGACTATGTAGTTTTCTGTAAAACTGATCAAAATAGAAAATAAATTTTTATTTTCATATATTGATAGCAGAGAATTTCAAACATAAATAAATAAATGAAGCCATAATTTGTATCATTTGTTCATTCATGGAATCTATTATCTTACTGCCATTTTAGTTCTGATGAAACATTACTTACTCTAAAACACTTAATGTTTTCTTATTTTAGTCAGTGAATTAAGCAAAAAATCATGGAATCAGCAACACTTTGCCCTGGGATTTCCCAAACCACCAAGGCCAGGAAAAAAAAGGAGATCAAAACCATCCCAATTACGAGACAATGCAGTTCCTGTGAGTATTGGAAAGATCATATAATTTTACTAGTGCTAAACTTGTGAAACCATGTATAGTTATATGTGTTACAGATCAGCGCTGACCAATGGGATTTCTGTGATGACAGAAATGTTTTATGTCTTTGCATTCCAGTGTGGTTATTGAACATTTAAAATGAGGCTAGTACAACTGAGGAATTGAATTTTACATTTCAATTCAATTCAATTCACTTGTGGCTTTTAAATATACTGGACAGCACAGTTAAAGGTAATTCAAATTCTACTACATGAAGGAAGTAGATATATTTTATTTGCATTTCACTGTATAAACATTGCCCCTTATTTCATATGAACTATTTCTTTAGTAACCCCACACTATAGAAAATATGTGTCCAAGAAGCACAAAAATCTGGAGATCCTAATGCTACAGTTAGTATGAACATTCAGAAAATGTCCCCCGGCTGGGGAAACTCCCTCATTAGAATCATGGGATTATATCATATCTTGATAAAGTTTTAATGCTTCCTCATTTTCTGTAATGTAGCATTTAGGATTCTGAATATTAGAAGATAAGTATTTCTCAATCTAGAGTCATCATGGGATAGGAAATGCTTAAAAAAAAGTTTCACAAAAGTATCATCAACTCTTGCTTATTTTAGGGAGTGTTTCCAGTAAGTAGTGATCCTAGCTTATTCTGTCATCTCACACTCTTTGCTTTTCCTTTCTTTCTTTATTCAATTTATTTTTCTACTGTTTGTTAACATCATTTCCAAAGTTTGCTACTTCTGCAATTAAGATTTTGCAAATACCTGGTTAGGAGGTGAAAATAAAATGCACCATTCTGCACAAATTTTTGTGTACCAAATGTTATAGTTTTTATTATTGTAGTTAGCAGGAGTTTCAGGGTTGTAGTTTTAACTATAGGTGGCATTCCAAATTCCAGAGACCTTGTATGAAATAACAGAGACCAGGATATGTCTGAACATAAAACTATTACATATTAGAGAACAATTAGTTTCTGAGTTAGCCTAGGAATGGAAAATACGCAAGATATTCTAAGAATTCTTGAGAACACTGAGAAAGGAAAAAAAAAAAAAAAAGCCGTCTCCTGATTGTGAAGAGAGATTCGGATATGTCATTAGTCAGTGAGGTCTCTACCAATTTTAACATAGTATCTTAAGGGAATTATGAAGATCCTTTAAATTGAAATAAGGCCCACAATGAGACATGGCTATCCGTTAGTCCAAAAAAGAATGAAACTGGAAAAGCAGAATAAACTATGACATCTACAATTTTTCCACTATTTATCAAAATCTAAAATCTTTTAATGGCTGAAGTTAAAATGCATTTGATATGTGGTAATAAAAGCTGTGTAACATACAAATTGTTCATTATTATTCTAACCAATATTCCAGATACATGATTCAGACAAAATAAAAGAAGGTCCTAAACGACCATTATGGATGCACAGTTCTTTAATGAGAATTTCTGAGAGACCATCTGAGTATTTAGCTGCCAGGAGGCAACGTCCATATAAACCAACCCATCGCCCAAAGGAAGATGCTAAAGTAGCAGACGTAGAAAAACTTGTATCTCCAGAAACAGCTAAGAAAGGTAAAGAGGACAAGCAAGCAGACAAGAAGGGCATATCGGAATCAGAAACAGAACCCACAGTTTTAAAGGAGACAAAATTAACTAAGAGAGAGTTAAAGAAAGATAAAGATAGAGAAACAGGAACTAAAGATGAAAAAGATGTTGCAAAAACAGATGCCAAAAAAGAAAGAAAAGATTCAAAGAAGGGCAAGGAGTCAGGTACAGAATCTGAAGATGAAAAAAAAGATGCCAAGAAAGATGCCAAGAAAGACAAGAAAGCTGCCAAGAAGGACAAGGAGTCAGGTACAGAATCTGAAGATGAAAAGAAAGATGCCAAGAAAGACAAGAAAGCTTCAAAGAAGGGCAAGGAGTCTGCTACAGAATCTGAAGATGAAAAGAAAGATGCCAAGAAAGATGCCAAGAAAGACAAGAAAGGTTCAAAGAAGGGCAAGGAGTCTGCTACAGAATCTGAAGATGAAAAGAAAGATGCCAAGAAAGATGCCAAGAAAGACAAGAAAGGTTCAAAGAAGGGCAAGGAGTCTGCTACAGAATCTGAAGATGAAAAGAAAGATGCCAAGAAAGATGCCAAGAAAGACAAGAAAGGTTCAAAGAAGGGCAAGGAGTCTGCTACAGAATCTGAAGATGAAAAGAAAGATGCCAAGAAAGATGCCAAGAAAGACAAGAAAGGTTCAAAGAAGGAAAAAGGGTCTACAGAATCTGAAGATGCGAAGGATAAGGATGGGAAAAAAGATTCAAAGAAACCAGGAGAGAAAGATGATCAATCAAAAGACAAGAAAGATGCAAAGAGAAAGGGGAGTAAAAAAGATAAGAAAGATGAAAAGAAGGCCGGTGGGACAGATACTGAATCAAAGGATGATGCTAAGAAGGATGCTAAGAAGGATGCCAAGAAGGATACCAAGAAGGATGCCAAGAAGGATGCCAAGAAGGGCAAGTAAGCCTTGAATAATAATTCAAAAGCATTTGATAAACAATTTTAAAGTAGCCTGAAACTGAATATGAGTGACAAGGGGATTCAAAGAATTAATCAAATAATTTTTAAAATGGGACAAAGAAGAATACAAAGAAAGACTGAGAAAAACATAAAATATAAGAAAGATATGAAGAATTAAGAGATGATTCATTGAAGGACTTGAAGGATAATTATGCTAAGTCTGGGAATATGAAAGAGTAAATGAAAGATCCCTAGAAAGGTTCAAAAAAGAATATTCAAACAGGATGTAGAAGTTAATGACACTGAATCTGTGGATACAAAAGATTAATAATAATAATAATAATAATAATAATAATAAAATAATAAATAAACAAATAAAGACTTTGAAAAAATCCAAGGAGGCAGATGTTCAATCTATAGTATCAAAGTCTGAAGCTGCATCAACAGATTTAAATAAAGAACGGCAGGAGTAATGAGGGGAAGCCAAGAAAATTTCAGAAACTGTAATTCAGAATAAATGCAAATACAAATCAGATGTAGCATTCCTTAAAAAAGAAAGAAAGAGAAAGAAGGAAAGAAAATATGATTTCCTTGTGAACCTATACCACCATCCCTGAAGTGTAAACAGCCACAACCAGGTTGATGGATGCTGAATGTTCCACTTCCAAGCCAAGATAAGCACACCTGGTAAGTTAGTTTTGTTTTATAATAAGCCAAATTGGGTTAAACAATAATTGAGCCAATTTAAAGTTTGAATTGAAATCTACCATTCTTATAAAATTCTGTGTAATCTGCTGACTGTGTTTTTACTGGAATTTGGCAGAATTTAGTAGCACTTACTTTGGGCTTTCTCATTAATAAGAAATTACTGATGAATTTAGTGAGAATACCACAGAATGAAGACTTTAAAAGTATCAACGAAAAAGTTAAGTAGAGTTATTTATCATGAGAGAGAAGACTGGTTTATGATACATGATAACTTTAACAATTACTTTCTTATCTAGAGGTTTTTTTTTTTTTCTTTAAACAGAAAATAGTAGCCAACTTCTCTCCATTTAAAACAGGATGAAAATCAAAATTTTCCAAATTACCAATACAGGTAAATTTAAACAAGGCATATTAAAGAGATGCCTGATAAATTGCTAATACATAGTACAGAACCAAATTCACCAGAATTCAACAAAGTCTAACAGAGTGAAAGCATCTACATATTATTTAGCTGTGAAAACAATTAACTTTATATTCTTATAACTATATTAAACTCTCTTGTGATCCATAAGTTCTATTAATGTGAAGACAAATAAAAAGCAACATAAAGCAAAATGCAAAACTCTTCAAATATCCAATTAGTAACAATTAAATCACTTTATCATTCTCTCAGATAAACTCAACATTGTTGCAGAACTTTCTAAGTGATTTTCTCTCCCTTTTATCCCTCACAGTATAAATTCTGGATGCAAAATAAAGCTTCTCCTTGATACTCTTAGTTCCACGTGTTTTCCAGAACTGGCTTTCTATGAATAAAGAGGTATAATTGGGTTAGCTGCTCTTTAAACATTGGCCCCTGTTACCCTACAACAACTACTGAAGGATTCATGGCCATCTGTAATTTGTGGTCATCCAGGTGGCCCTACTTGGCAGATCTGAATCAGCTGTAATGACAAGAGTCAAATCCTGCCCTGATATTCCTTCCCTCTTCCGAGAATTCATTCTTCCTCTCCCTCTGCTTATAAGTAAAATTCTATATTCAGATTTTCAAAATTTTCTGGAAATGTTAGCATTTCTATGAGGATTTAGGGAATCATTTAAAAAAACCCTATTCCTCTAACAAAAAAGCCCTTACCTTATTTTCTAACATGGTATTCAAAATCAAGTTTTAGATTAAAATTTAATGTATAGTGTAAGAATAATTGAGCTCCTACCTTTACTGATCTACTGAAATGCACGAAGGTCCCCCCAACCTCTTGGAGTTTCAACTGAAGTGCCTTTTACCCTAACCCCTCTTTTCTGTCTACATATTTCTCTAAAATTATTCCATTCCATTCCCATGGCTTTATACATAATTCTTATTATGTTGAAATCTACATTTTAAATCCAGTACTGATTTTTCCACTCAGTTAAAAATCATGTGTCCAAATATTAAGTTAAAGCATCTGCTTGACTGTCTTCCAGACATCTCAAAATTGACATGTCCCAAAGAGAACTCAATACTTCTCCACCCAAACCAGTTTTCCCCAGGTTTTTACCAACCCCGTAAACGATGCTGATATCTAACTTTTGATTCAATCAAAAATTTGTGGGTCATTCATAATTCTCTTTTTTTCTTTTTCACCATGCTTATCTATTGTTAAGTCCTGCCTGGCTATCACCAAAATATTTGAATTGGTCTACTTCACTCCATTTCTATCACTCCTACACCAGAAAGTCCAATCAGGCATTATATTTCACTTGGAAATCCCAAAGCCCGCTACATGCACAGAAAGACACCTACTTCATTTCTCACCACCACCCAGCATCCCATTCTCAACACAGAAATCATCATGTTCCTCCATTACTCTAAGTCTTCTAGTGTACAGATGTTACATTTAGCATAGCTTTTCTTTTGCTCTAGCTTTAATAATCTGGCTTCTGACTACTTATCTGCCTTCATGTGGTAGCAAAATTGTCTACCAGGCTCTTGTCACACTGGATTTCTTTCTATATTTAACTACAGATCATGATGGTTTCAAGGCTTCAAACTTGTTCCCTGTGCCTATAACCCAATTCTTCTAGAACTTCATATTGCTGACTCCAAATTATTTATTCTCAGCTTAAATTTTTATATTCAGAGCATTTTTAGGTTCACAGAAAAATTGATGAGAAGATACAGAGATTTTCCACTTATCTCCTATAGCC
Source organism: Ursus arctos (assembly GCF_023065955.2). Lineage (NCBI taxonomy): Eukaryota > Metazoa > Chordata > Mammalia > Carnivora > Ursidae > Ursus > Ursus arctos. The sequence goes on from NW_026622852.1 coordinate 32,713,723, forward strand.
ACACATGCATAGCTTTCCTCCTATTTGTCAACATCCACCCAGAGTAGTATATTTGTTACAATTAATAAGCCTGCATTGATGTATCATCATCACCCAAAACACATAATTTATATTGGGTTTCACTCTTAGTGGTGTACATTCTATGTTTTTTTTTTTAATGTATAATGACACATATCAACCATTACAGTATCATACAGAGTAATTTCATTTTCCTAGAAATCCTCTGTGCTTTACTGTTTCATTCTATCCTTCCCTTTTATGACTGGCAACCACTCTTTACTGTCTCCAGAGTCATACAGCTGAAATCATGAATAGGTAGCTTTTTTAGGCAGGCTTCTTTCATTTAGTTATATGCATTTAATATTCCTCTATGTCTTTTCATGTCTTGATAGCTCATTTCTTTTTAGCGCTGAATAATATTACATTGTCTAGATGTACCACAGATTATTTATCCATTCACCTACCAAAAGACATCTTAGTTGATTGTAAATTTTGGCAATAATGAATAAAGATGCTATAAACATTCATGTGCAGGTTTTTGAAAGGACATATATTTTCAACTTATTTGAGAAAATACCATGGAGTGCAATGGCTGGATTATATGATAAGAATATGTTTAGTTTTCTGACAAGTATTTATGCTTAATAAATTGCTAAGAGGGGATCTTATGTTAAGTTTTATTACACAAATGATTATAATACATAAAAAGGGTGGAAGGAAACTTTTGGAGGTTATGGATATGTTTATGGTGTAGACTGTGGGGATGGTTTCACAGGTATATATGTGTATACTTATTTCCCAAATAATCAGGTCATCAGGTTGCATACATTAAATTTGCACAGCTTTTTGAGTGTCATATATTTATAGATATAGATATAGCACACACATATAAAAAAAAAAACTTCTGTCTTTCATAATGGCTGTACCATTTTGTATTTCCACTACCAATGAATGAGAGTTCCTATAGCTCCATACCCTCCCCAGCATTTTGTGTTGCCATTGTTTTAGATTTTGGTCATTCTAATAGGCATGTAGTGGTATCTCACTGTTGTTTTGATTTGCATTTCCCTGAGGGCATATAATGTGGAACATTTTTTCATATGTTTATTTGCCAGCTGACTATCTTCTTTAGTGTACCTGTTAAGGTCTTTGGTTTATTTTTTGATCAGGTGGCTTGTTTCCTTGGTTATTGAGATTTAAGAGTTCTTCTATATTTTAGATAACAGTCCTTTATCAGGTATGTCTTTTCCAAATATTTTCTCCCAGTGTGTGGCTTGTCTTTTGTTCTCTAAACAGTGTCTTTCACAGAGCATATTTTTTATTTTAATGAAATTTAGCTAATCATTTTTTTCTTTCATGGATTGTGTCTTTGGTGTTGTATATAAGAAGTCATCAGCAAACCCACAAACATATAGATTTTCTCCTATATTATCTTTTAGGAATTTTATAGCTTTGCATTTTACATTTAGGTCTGTAGTCCTTTTGATATAGACATATTTCACTGCCCACTCTCTCATTATTCACTTCCCTATTACCTAGTAACTTCTATCTTCTAACATGCTTTATTCTTCTATGTAACATAAAAAACCACCGGTCTGTGTGTATCTATTTATCGTCTAAATCATGTATAATATATTGCCTATCTCTCCCACAAGAATAAAAGCTCCACTAGGAAAGGAAAATTATGTGATTTATTTACTGCTTGTACCTTCAGTATACAGAACCATCTCAAGCATGTAGGACACAGTCATTAACTATAGGTTAGGTAAATGAATAAATACAATTTGGAGTACCTAGTGAAAAGTATGACTTACTTGGGGTGAGCCCTTCCAAAATCCCAAACTGGAACGTACCATTCTCAGTAAAGTCAAACCAAAATGATTCTCAGTGTCCTTTCAAAAAGGGGAAAGTCCAAAAGAAGGTAGTTTTGATGGTTAGTGGCAATTTGGACAGCAGGCTGCAGTGTTCTTTTAATGTGATGATGTATGGGAAATTTTATGAACTATATAGTGATTTTATGAACTATGTGTCTATACAGGCTACCAGAACTTCTTGGTGTTTGTTTTTTGTTTTTTTGTTTGTTTGTTTTGTTTTGTTTGTTTGTTTTCATTTTTACCCTGATCAATCATGCTTGCTTGTTTTTGTACAGCGTGAATACTGAATATTGCAAGATTTCTAATCATGGGCTGAGGATTTACTTATGTTCTTTATTAAGGTGAGAACATGGATTTCTACATGTTATGCTTTTTTTTTTCTTTAGAAAACTTACTGTGGCTGTTTCAAATTTTTATAATTTGTAATGAGGACTTTTATAGTACTCATACTGATGGATTTGAATACTTTTTAAGAACTCTGTTTTATGTAGGGGGAACAAACATCACATTATGACCAATATAAAACAGACACTGATTTTCTAAAATTGTAAGAACTGTTAGATATTATCAGTTTCTTTACTTGTAATAAAATCACTATCAACAATTTTAACATATAAATAATAAATACTAATGTAACACTTTGTTTTGCACTCAAAACAGTATTTCCCACCTGTGCTTCACAGAGCTAAAAGTGCCACTTCTCTATTTTATAGATGGGAATAGTTCAAGCCTTGTCCTAGACTTTTAACATGCTACTCCAATTGAAAAAAATCAGGGACGGCCTAAATGGGTGCTGGGTATTAAAGAGGGCACTTGTGATGAGCACTGTGTGTTGTATGTAAGTGATGAATCACTGAATTCTACTCCTAAAACCAATATTGCACTCTGTGTTGACCAACTAGAATTTAAATAAAACTTTGAAGAAAAAGGAAAAAAAAATCTACTCATGCCTGTATTACAATCCACACTATAGTATGAAGTAGACTTCTGGAGATTTACATGACCTCTTTTGCCATTCATTGTCTCCTTTCAATTGTTCGTAATCATGAGATTCTTTCAAAGGGTAATAGGTTATCCTTCCACGTCCTCAGTGATAGCCACATTGCAGTATACATATTAGTTCCTTAAGAAATGTTGCTTTAAAAAACTAGTTGGATTATAAACATTTTCTCCCATTCCATAAATTGCCTTTCACTCTGCTGATTGTTTTCTTTGCTGTGAGGGTATCTTTTGAAGTAGTACCACTGGTCTATTTTTGCTTTTATTTAAAGCTTGTGCTTTTGTTGTCAAACTCAAGAAAAGCACTGTCTACAACAAAGTCATAAATATTTTCCCTTAAATTTTCTTCTAGGTTACAACTTTAGGTCTTATATTTTAGACTTTGATCCGTTTTACGTTGATTTTTGTGTACGGGGTAAGATAAGGTAATTAATTGCCCATTTTCATTCTTTTGCATGTGAATATTGTTTTTCTAACACCATTTGTTGAAGAGACCCTTTTTTCCCCATTGTGTACTCCTGACACCCCTTTCAAAGCTCAGTTGACTATATATGTGTGGATTTATTTCTGGGCTCTCTGTTCTCTTCTACTTATCTATATGTCTGTTTCTCTGGAAGCACCATATTGTTTTAATTACTGTAGCTTTGTAACATATTTTGAAATTGGAATGTTGATTTCTTCAGCTTTGTTCTTCATTAAAATGGTTTTGGCTCTTTGGGGTCTTTTATGGCTACATATAAATATTAGAATTTTTTTTCCATTTTAGTAAACAATGTCATTGACATTTTGATAGGGGTTGCACTGAATTCAGAGACTGTTTTGGGTAGTACAGACATTTTAACAGTCTTAAGTCTTCTAATCCATGAACACAAAATGATTTCCGCTTGTTTTTTAATTTCCTTCATCAATGTTTTATAGTTTTCAGTATACATAATCTTTCACCTCTTTGGTTATGTTTATTTTTAAGTATTTTACTTTTTGATGTTATTGTAAATAGGATCATTTTCTTCATTTCTTCAGATAGTTTGTTATTACATAACACAACTGATTTTTTTTTTTTACTGAAGTATAATTGACATACAATGTTATATTAGTTTCGGGTGTACAACATATTGATTCAACAATTCTCTATAACACTTAGTGCTCACCATGATAAATGTAGTTACTATCTTTTCACCAAACATTATTATAATATTATTGACCAAATTTCCTAAGCTATATTTTTCATCTCCATGACTATTTATTTTATAACTTCAAGTTATATCTCTTAATACTCTTTATCTATTTAACCCATCCTCCTACCCACCTCCCCATGGGCAACCATCAGTTTGTTCTCTGTATTTAAGAGTCCGTGTGATATAAGTATTTCTAAATATTTTATATAAATTTCACTTATATGTGGAATTAAAAAAAAAACAAATGAACTAAGAAGAAACAAAACAAAGTAACACAACTGATTTTTGTATGCTCATTTTGTATCTCATGAATTTACTGAATTTGTTCATTTTTTCTGAGTTTACAATAAGTTTACAATAATAATATAGTTACTTATTATTATATGTAAATTGTGTGGTACAATTCCATATATAAAATTTATAATAACCTTATGTGTAGAACACTTACATTTTTTTTTCCAGAGAGACAGTTATTAAACATTTATCAGCAAACCACTGCCTGTGCCTCACTCATATAGGGAGAGCAGGGGATTGGTCCATTTTTTTTGTTGTTTTGATTTTAATCTTAGAGAGCACAGTTATCTCTTTTTACTGAAAAATATCCAATATCAGAACTCTGCCTATTTGCCCCTTGTTGTTTTCTACAATGCAAAGGAACTTGGCTTAAGGGCTACTGCAAGGAAAAGAAGGAAGTGATTACCTATTTTCCTTACAAATAAAAGTGTCCTTTAAAGATGGATATAGTTGATGCTTGAACAACACAGTTTTGAACTGTGTGGTCCACGTATATGCAGATTTTTCACAACACAGTTCTGTAAATATATTTTCACTTCCTTATGTTTTTCCTAATAACATTTTTTTTCTACCTTACTTTAAGAATACAGTATGTAACACAAATAACATACAAAAATATGTTATAATTGACTGTTTATGTTACTGGTAATGCTTCTAGTCAACAGTAGGCTACTACTAGGTAAGTTTTGGGGAAGTCAAAAGTTATACGCAGATTTTCAACTGTGCAGGGTGGTCAGTGCCCCTACCCCCTATGTTGTTCAAGGGTCAACTATATCTAAACACTGCATTATCTGTGCTAATAATTAAGCTGACCCAAAACAGAGTAGTTGTGCCTTTGAAATTGTTTTCATGAGTTTAAAAAAGTTTTATGTTTGTGATGTTTGGAAGAAAATGACAACTTAATTATTTTTTATTTCACTTTTTAAGAAACCAGTATGTACTCTGAGAACCAGAGTACCTACATTTTTAAATCCATATCTGCAATGTACCAACTTTGTTATCTGCTTAGACAACCTCTCTATACTTCAGTCTCCGCATCTGTGAAATGAACATGATAACAGAATCTACTTCATAGGGTTGTTGTGACAATTTGATTAATGTGTATAAAGTATTTAAAACAGTGGCTGGCAAACAACAGAAGGCTTGCCATTATCATTTCCACTGCTTTTATTACTACAGTTGCTGCTGCTGCACAAAGGAGTCAACTCACTGACATCTGTTTTGAGTTCTAATACTACAAGTTGTGTGATCTTTCCTAAGTCACTTTTTCTGCACCAGCATGAATCTAAGGTCAGGACTCTTTTTACAGTTTACATTTAATATCTTTAGTCAGTGAGCTGACTACTTTCTTCATTAGTTTATTAATTTTTTTGTGGAGTCTTCTGAGTCTTCTACTTAAAAGTTCATGCTACCTACAAACAAAGATAATTTTGTTTCTTCCATTCTGATTTAAATGCCTTTTATTTTTCTTGCCTAATTTCTCTAAGATTTGTATAACAATGTTGAATAGGAGGTGATAGAGTAGGCATCCTTGCCTTGATAAAGATCTTAGAGGAAAAACTTTAGGTTTTCAAGGTTGAGTATGATGTCAGCCGTGAGCTTTTCACATGTGGCTTTTATTATGTTGAGGTAAATTCCTTCTATATCTAGTTTGTTAAGAGTTTTTATCATGAAAACATGTTTAATGTTGTCAGATGATATTTCTGCAGCTATAGAACTGATCATATGATTTTTGTCATTCATTCTGTTAGTGTTGTGTATCACATTACTTGTTTGTATATGTTGAACAAGTTGCATTAAACCCACTTAATCTTGCTGTATGATCCTTTTAATGTATTGTTGAATTCAGTTTAGTAGCATTTTGTTAAGGAATTTTTCATCAGTACCCATCAGGGCTAGTGGCCTGTAGTTTTCTCTTCTTGTAGTGTTTTTACATGGTTGTGGTATCAGAGTAATGGTGGCCTCATAAAATGAGTTTGCAAGTATTCCCTTCTTTTCTATTTTTTGGAAGACTTTGGGAAGAATTGGTGTTAATTCTTCTTTAAATACTTGTTATAATTTATCAGACACGCTATCTGGTCCTGGACTTTTTGCTGGGAGGTTTTTGATTCATGATTCAAACTCCTAACTCATTATTAATCCCTTCAGATTTTCTATTTCTTCACGATGCAGTCTTGGTAGGCTGTAAGTTTTGATGAATTTATCCATTCTTCGGGGTTATCTAACATGTTGTTGTATAAATGTTCATAGTAGTCCCTTATGATCCTTTTTTATTTCTGAAACATCATTGTAAATATCTCTTGTTCCATTTCTTATTTTGTGATTTATCTTGTTTTCTTAGTCTCGTAAAAGGTTTTTCAAGTTTATCTTTTCAAAGAGCAAGACAGTTTTGATTTTTTCTATTGTACTTTTTGTTCTATATTTTATCTATTTCTGCTCTAATCTTTGTTATTTCTTCCTTCTCCTAGCTTTGGGCTTAGATCGTTCTTTTTCTAATTCCTTGAGTTGTAAGGTTAGGTTGTTTATTTAAGATCTTTCTTTTCTAATGTACGTGTTTACTGCTACAAGCTTTCCTCTTAGTACTGCTTTTACTTCATCCCATATGTTTTGGTATTTTGTGTTTTTCTTTATCTTGAGACATTTTCTAATTTCCCTTTTGATTTCTTCTTCTACCCACTGGCTGTCTAAGAGTATGTTGTTAAATTTTCACACATTTGTGAATAAACTCATGCATATACAGTCAACTGATCTTTAACAGAGGTACCAAAAATACGCATGACGAAATGACAGATTCACCAAATTGTGTTTTAAAAATTGTATATCCACATTCAAAAGAATGAAATTAGACCCCTAGTTCATACTACACAAAAATGAGCTCAAAATGGATTAAAGACCTAAACACAAGACCTTAAAATGTGAAACTCCTAAAAGAAAACATAAGGGAAAACATCATGACATTATTCTTGACAGTAATTCCTTAGATTTATCATCAAAACAGTCAACAAAAGCAAAAACAAAACAAAACAAAAAAACCAAACCAAACCAAACCAAACCAAAACAAAACAGACTACTTCAAAAACTCCTACAACTCAGCAGCAAAATGGTCCGAGGACTTGAAGAGGCATTTCTCCAAAGAAAATATATAATGGCCAACAGACATATGAAAATACGCTTGGTATCCCTAATCATTATCCCTAATCTACTCATACATGTTATCAGAAAAACAAAAGATAGTAAGTATGGGTGAGAATGTGGGAAATTGGAACCCATATACATTGTTGATTTGAATGTAAGAGTGCTGTCATATGGAAAACAATATGGAGGTTCCTCAAAAAATTAAAAATAGAACTACCAAATGATCTAGTCTTCCCACTTCTGGGTATATATCCAAAAGAACTGATAACAGGATCTCAAAGGACACCTGTGCTCTCACATCCACTCTAGAATTATTTGAATAGTCAAAATATAAAAACCACCTAAATGTTCATCAACAAGTGAACGGATGAAGAAAATGTGATATATGCATACAATGGAACACTATTTGACCTTAAAAAAGAAGGAAATTCTGTTACACACATCTACATGATTGAATCTAGAGAACATCATGCTAAGTGAAATAAATATGTCACAGGACAAATACTACATGATTCCACTTATATGAGACATCTAAAATAGTCAAGCTCACAGAAACAGAGTGTTATAGTGGTTTCCAGGGGATAGAGGGAGGGAGAAATGAGGATTTGCTCTTCAACAGGTACTAAGTTTCAGTTATACAAGATGAATTATTTATAGAGATCTGCTGTATATCATGTATTAGTTAACAATACCGTACTGTGCACCTAAAAAGTTTTTAAGACCACAGATCTCATGTTAAATGTTCTTACCATAATTAAAAAAAGAATTACTATCTAGGATTAGATGGCTAACCTTTGAAGAGTTACCTACTCTCCTAAAGAATCTCTCATTTGTACCTTTTTCTTGGAAAAGTACTTTTTCTGGCTTTTCAATCTTACAATACCTCTTTTAGATGTATAAAATTTTCTAAACTTTCTAAAATTTGGATTTTATACACTATGTAGATATTTTAACAGGTGAAATCTGAGAGATTATCTCTAATACCCCTTAATGAAGAGACTGAAATCAAATGAGATTGAGTAATATTTCAAGTTTTTATTATATCTCAGTGACAGAATTTGTGTGAGAATGCTGGTCTTCAAATTCCCATTCTACTGTTTCTGCTTATGCCCACTAAGCAAAAATTTTGATTACTAAATTTATGTTTCTATTCACCCTTCTAACAAGGTCATCTCTAAGTTTTCTTTGGTGACTCTACTTTCGGGCTTTATTGGAGATAGAAAAAAAGTTAATGTTCTAATCAAAACCACAGAAATACATATATTTTAATTCTCAAGAAAAATATATTTGACATGTAAAATTTAGCATTTCCTGGTAACAATGATTTTTTTTTATTTCATCATTAATATGGGTTAAATGTCCAAGAAAACTGAGCTTATTTTTTTCTTCATATAGAGCTCATTTAGTCCTAAATGCATAAATTCTCATGAATATTCTTAGAGATAGGGTCAGTATATTTTCAAGCAGATTGTAAATAAAATGTATACATTTAAATAAAGATTAGAACAATTTTAATTATAATAAATTGATCTCTAAATTTCAAGAGAAATAAGATTTTCTTGCAACAAATTTGGATGAATGATACACTTTCTTGTTACCTGCATTAAAAATTTCTAATTTTAAAGTAAAATGTTTTAGGTTATTAAGTTTGATAGGGGTTCTCTGTTACCAAAGAAGAAAAATTAAGCTATTATTGCAACATTTCTGAAAACTGAACTTATGACAAAATAAAAAGTTTAAAATAAGCTACTGAAAACTAAAACATTCTAACTTAGGCATCATCACTACTAAAATGTTACATTCTTTGTATTTGAAAAAACTTGACAAAATAAAAAGCACTATCTCATATATACATATAATCTCAGATATAGATATAAGTATATATATATCAGATATATCGATGTGTTAATGTATATGTATGTGTGTGTGCAATCAAATTAATTCTTTCTTCAGCATTTTTGTGAATTTTTGCAGATGTACTTCATAAAATATTCGCGATGCTTGGATATCCTATGACAAGGCCCTTAATGTAAAAAATTCAAAGTATTGTTATCGGTCCATTTAGATACAGGAACTTTCATTATATATCTCTCTATATAAAATCATCATACAGAATAATTATTGGAATAAAATTGGCTTCAAATTCCTAAGTTCTAGAGTTAATAATTTATCTCCTTTTCACTAAATTAAAATGATTTTTGTATTACATAGACACTATTGTAAAAGAAAGCATTTTCAGTAGAGACATTGTTTAGAAAGAATGAAGCAATAGTCAATACCCAAGGTACATCAAGTTCTAAATTTAGAAATAGAGGTGTGGTTCTGGAGTTATAAATTTTTATTCCATTAATACTGGCTATAAACTCATCTCCAGAGGCAATCATTAATTCTATCTCTGTAATGTTATATCATGTAGAGAATGTTATAAGAAAAGAAGATGCTAAACGGCATAGAAATAATTGAAAACATGAGCATGGAAAAACTAAGAAGGAAAGACATACAGAAAAAGGAAATTTTAAAGGCCCTTCCAAAAGTACAACAGAACTTTGTCAATGAAGACTTTTGAAGGTTTTATTATTTAAGGTCTATGATACATACTGAACTTTAATTTTGCTGAATTTTAATAATGTTTAATGGTAGGATGGTATATGAGAAACTATAATTTAGCTCATATGTGATCCTTGTCTGCTGGGCATTCAAATTTCATCAAAATATGCTCTGTCCAATCTTTGTGGAGTATGCATCAGCTTTTGCAATGAATTTTATTTTTAAGATTTTATTTATTTATTTGACAGAGATAGAGACAGCCAGCGAGAGAGGGAACACAAGCAGGGGGAGTGGGAGAGGAAGAAGCAGGCTCATAGAGGAGGAGCCTGATGTGAGGGTCGATCCCATAACGCCGGGATCACGCCCTGAGCCGAAGGCAGACGCTTAACCGCTGTGCCACCCAGGCGCCCCAGCTTTTGCAATGAGTTAAAATGTCTTTAAATTATCAATTCAGTTTTCTAGATTTAGAAACATTTCTTATTATTGGCACTACAAAAAATTAATTTAAAATGGCAAACTTATTTGCATGAAAATTTTAATAGATTTTCCATTCTGGCTGTAATTTATTCATGTAACTATGCAGAGTAGAGATGGTCACTTCATTTACTCCATAAATATCTTATTGTATAGTCTAGAGAAAGTAGAAGTACCAGAGATATTAATAAACCTAGATTTTATTACTAGACAATTGTCAGAATTTATGCTCCACTAATGAAAGGGGATTGACTCATAGTTTCAGCCATTCTTCAATTGTATATATAATTACATTTCAAAAAAAAAAAAAGTGCATGAGTTCCCTGTATCCACTAATTAAACTTTATTTGTGCTTTTTGGTAGGACATATGTCATATGGAGAAAAACAGAAATTATTTAGACTCTAATTGTTATTCTATATTTTAATATTTCTATATCTCACATTATTATACCATACAATAAGTATTAAATTATCAAAAGATTGCATTTAGTAATAAGATAACAAGATATTTTTTCTCTATATATTCAATGTGGAACTTAAAGTAAATCATTAAAAAGTATTATCACATATGAAAACAACATTTCACATTCTGGAGGTATGAATAAATGTTATAATCTAGTTGTTTGAAAAGCCCATTTATTTGCTTTATTAACTGAGTAGCAGTAAAAATTTAGGAAATCTGTTTTTATATCTATGGTCCTAATTCTATATCAGAAACATAAATAATAATAATAAAGTTTAAAAATTTACAAAACTATTAGATACATTTAAAATATAAATCACTACTTGTGTATGTATTCAATTTTATTTCTAGGAGGTATCAAGTATCATTAATGAAAAAAGCAAATAGCAATCACTGAAAAAAAGACAGAAATTTAGAAGTCATCTACTAAGTGAGAAGTCATAGACCACATTACTATAGAACCAGGAAAATCCCGTAAAAGCAATGGCAAAATCTAAAAAATATTTGAATATTATAATCATATTTCAAATCACTAATGAAATGCTTAAACTACAAAATCTTTCTAAATTGAAATAACAGCAACAGCAAAATCAACTAATATTTATTGACCACTATTTGCTAAACATTTTTCTTGCATTGTTATTTAATCCTCATAACAATCCAAATATGTCATCTCTGTTTAAAGCACAGAGAGGTTAAGTAACAGGAATAAATTTTCACAGCTAATGGTAAAACCAAGATTGCAATCTGAATTTAAATCTCATTGGACACGAGGATTTAGACCATGATTTTGTGGCTTAATTGTTCTGAGATTTAGGGGAATTTCCTTAAACACCTCAGCCTCAGTTTCTTCATAGCATCATTTCTGTATATGCAAAAATGTATAGTTATGCTAAAATTACATCATATGTGTAAAGTTCCCACTATATAATTTCTTAAGAAAGGCAACTGTTCAATGCATAATTGCTTGGCACCATTAGTCTCAAAGGAACCTGTCCTGCTACTACTCTCCCCACTCCCTATATCCTTTAGTGTGTCTCTTCATAAATATTGCACTCTAATTATTAAGTTACATGAAGTGTATTTGCAGGAATTTGCTATAGAGAACAAAGACATGGAAACTGAAAACATGCATTTGAATCCTAACTCATCCATTATGTAGTCATGAAGGAGGGACAAGAAAATGAATATAAAACACTGAACCCAAAGCTGAACCCAATGGAAAAATATCATCTCACATCCAAATAGCACTGATTCTAAAAAGCATGAGGAAAAAAATGAATTATGACTGGAGAAAAGGTAAAGGTAAAGATTCATCTGTTTATCTATCCTACAATATTATTAAGGAATTAGTTCTAATAGGATATTTTCCAGAATATCTCATGTTTTCCCCTTATCTTTATATGTCATCAAGAAGTTCTTCCATAATTCCTATTTTTTTATATTTCAATTAATCAGTTTACATTGTCTTATATTCTACTAACAATTGAATAGAATAAGGGAAAACTGATATATCTAGTGTCATATGAATCATATAATAGTAAGTATAGATATAAAGGCCACTAGAAAACTGTTTTATGTATGATTTCTGAAAGTAGTGAATATTGGTAACAGGGTAAATTGTTTTTACATTGTTTTACTTTAACATTGATACATTTTTTAAAGATTTATTTATTTGAGAAAGAGAAAGTGCCCACGTGCAAACAAGGGGAAAGGCAGAGGGAGAGGGAGAGAGAGAGAATTCCAAACAGACTTCCCACTGAGTGCAGAGCCCCACCTAAGGCTCAATCGCAGGACACTGAGATCATGACCTGAACCAAAATCAAGAGAGTCTGCCACTCAAATGACTGAGCCACCCAAGTTCCCCAGCACTGATACTTTTTAAAACAGTCACACTCATATCCATAAAAGGAGATTTCAATGGATGATGGTTGGAGGTCAAATGATATATACTTATAAATCCACACAAACTCATGCTTAGTCATTATCAAAATACCCTAAATTAGAGGGACTTTAGGCTGGTTAACTAGTATTCAGGAGAGTGGAGTTAAAGTCTAAAGTTAATCTAGACAAGTAATTAGAACATTATTGGACTTAAGGGTTTCTTTTATTTTTGTTTAAGATTTTATTTGAGAGACAGAGTGAGCGAGAAGAGAGAGAGCACGCATAAGCAGGGGGGAGGGGGAGGGGAAGAGGGAGAAGCAGACTCCCCGCTGAGCAGGGAGCCCAATGCGGGGACTCCATCTCAGGACCCAGGATCATGACCTGAGCCGAAGGCAGACGCTTAACTGACCTAGCCACCCAGGTGGCCCTGGGCTTCAGGTTTTCTTAGTAGTAGAAAGGCACTGAAAGAAATTTTAATTTCCTGATAAGTTAAATTGTATGGTTTTAAAACTCATTAATAAACTGAAAACAAATATTTTTAATAAATGGCAAGTCATATAGACCAAAGTCAATCTTTCACTGTATGTGCTATTTTAAGCCACAGTAATATAAAATATTACAAATGCCAGAGATATAAACGAAGAAAGATAAGTGATTGCTTGTAATCCTTCATAACATCCATTTCAACCACTGGGAATTATAAAACAATAAGCAGTAAACACGTTATTTCTGAAAAAGAAATGTTTGAAATACCAAATACTTTGCTGCTCTGACAATTTAGAAAACTGATAACCAAGATTTTATTTTTAAATGCCAGCATGCTATGTGAATCCATTTACATGCATTCAAAAAATAATGATGGAATTTAGCTTATCTTAAAGCAAAGCATAAAGAAATAATTATAAGTCAAAATTAAGAGGACCCTATGGTTGTCTCGTTTTACTAAAAATATAGGGAAATATATTTTTCCTTCATGATGATTTTATTACTTTAAGTATTTTCTAATCAGATGGTTTTACTCTTTTTCAAACACATGTTTTTTAATGCACTTTGTCTTCTAATTGTAAAGGCTATACATTTGAGGGCAACCGAAAGAAATTCAAAAATCAGGTGTTACATTATAGAAAAATAACCAGTAAAATAAATTTCCTGTAGTGAATTCAACTATTTACAATGAGAAATATTAACAATTCTAAGAAATTTTAATGGTAGTCACTAAAATCTCTATCTAGAAAATTGTATATTTGCTTTGAAAAATAAACTGTAGATTTCAATATTATGCTTCTAAAATTTTATGAAAATAAGATAAAATTTATGATGGATTTAGTATTCAAGAGTCATGATACACAGAAATATTTATTAAATAATTACTACATTGAACTTATTTTTTATTGTAAAAGGATATGAAACTAGTATTTTTTCCTACTTTTGGCAATGTACCTTTCGTTAAAACTGATGGCATGTGCAATGAAAACCGTGCAAAATTTAGGTGATTCTACGTAAATATAGAGCATGTATATAAGTATATGTTTGTGTATGTATATGTGAATGCATGTGTACATATATGTGTTCTATTTCAGAAATGCTACGTTAGAATTTTAGGTTGATTCCTTGCAATTCTTTATTCTAGACACATATAAGCATCTCTAAAAAATTAAAAGCATATTTAAATCGACTTCTGAATCTGGGGTAAACCCTGGCAGAAGTAAAGCTTTTCTAGAGAAATTTCTTGTAAGCTAGTAAGCACTTACAGAGTAGATAAATCCTTCACTCCAATATAAGATAGAATTACTCAGAATAAATTGTCTGTGTTTAAGTACTGTCCATAACTTCTTCAGAAGTGCATGATGTGACACGTTTAACCTCATTTAGTTTTGCAATCTAGTTACTTTTCTCAGGACACGTGTGTTGCAATAATTCAAGACAAGCTGCAAACTAGGAAGTCCAACAAACTTAAAAAATACTTTATGTAAAATTCTCTCTCTCCCTCTGTGTGTGTTTCTATCTTTCTCTCCAACCCCCATGATTCTATATTTATAACAGTTGTTAAGAAGTTATGGATTGGTAAAGATAGGACAATGCCTTTGGGTAGTTTGCTCTACTTAGCAAATTAGAAACTTGAACTCCAAAAGAATGAGGGTGACACATCCGAATCCCAGGAGCACATTCTGGTTTTCTATAAAATTATCAAGTGTAGTTTGACATAAATGAACATTCCTAAACTCATGAAAAATAGATACATTATATATCTCCATATTATTTCATATAAATATTATGTTTCACACTAAACAATAAGCAGCCCATTACAAGTATTTCCCATATAAATAAACATCAGTGAAATATTATGAATAAAAATAAAAATAATAATTATACAATGGCAGATTAAAAAACTAAAGATTGGGGCGCCTGGGTGGCGCAGTCGTTAAGCGTCTGCCTTCGGCTCAGGACGTGATCCCTGTGCTCTGGGATCAAGCCCCACATCAGGCTCCTCCGCTAGGAGCCTGCTTCTTCCACTCCCACTCCCCCTGCTTGTGTTCCCTCTCTCGCTGTCTCTGTCAAATAAATAAATAAAATCTTTAAAAATAAATAAATAAAAAAATAAAAAACTACAGATTAATACCAAAAGATCATTGGTATTGACATTTTGAAATACATCAAAAGAATCACTAATGGAGAAATAAAAGTTTGAAATGAAAGGAGAGTCACTACCAAAACATGTTTCAGTGCACCAGGGAAATATGATGATTCTAATCTTTGATGCAACTAACAAAAGTATCTTAAAAATATAAAGCAAAAATTGCCAGAATTAAAAGGAGACATAGATTCAACATCCTACTGGGAAAATTTAATTCATCTCTCTCTGGAAATGACAGACAATAAATATAAGTAAGAATTTTGAAAATTCAACATAACGAACACCTAAATATACTAGATACATATATAACTTTATACCTAATAACTAAGGAAATATATGTCTTTTTCTCCAGTATGCAAGGTCCACTCATGAAAACTGATCTCATTCAAAGCTCTAAAGCAAGATTCAAAACATGAAAAAAAAAAAAAATCTGGTCACAAATTAATTGAGTTAAAAATCAAGAGTACACATAATTTAGGAAAATTCTAGTTGTTTGGAAATTAATAACTATCCTTATATAAATAAAGGAATAACATATTTTTAATAAAAGCATGAGGAAAAAGTAATAACAAAACTGTATAATAAAACTTGTGGATCTAATTAAAATTGCAGTAGAGGAGCACTAAAGCATCAGACTTTGGCTCAGGTCATTATCTCAGGGTTCTGGAATGGAGCCCAATGTTGGGCTCTGCTATTGGCAGGGATTCTGATTCTTCTTCTCTCTCTACACCACCCCCACTCCCCACCACCACCTGTCTTCCCCCTCACTCATGCTCTTTCTCTCACTCTCAAATTAATAAGTAAAATAAAACCTTTTAAAAAAATTGCAGTAGAGACTTTCTTTTTTTTTTTTTTTTTAAGATTTTATTTATTTATTCGACAGAGATAGAGACAGCCAGCGAGAGAGGGAACACAAGCAGGGGGAGTAGGAGAGGAAGAAGCAGGCTCATAGCAGAGGAGCCTGATGTGGGGCTCGATCCCATAACTCCAGGATCACGCCCTGAGCCGAAGGCAGACGCTTAACCGCTGTGCCACCCAGGCGCCCCGCAGTAGAGACTTTCTATAATGCAACTTAACACATTAGAAAAACTAAAACATAATGTAATTAAATATCAAAAAACAAAAAGAAATTATAAATAAATTTAAAAATATAAGATCAATATATCAACAAAAGTGAGCTTCTTAAAAAATATAAGATTCATAAGCTTTTAAGATTTACGAAGATTGATGAAGAAAGCAAGAAAGCAAAAAACACACCATATTAGGAGAATAAAACATGAATGAAAACAGTGGACACCAAAAACTGTGAAATCTTTATCCCAATAAATTTAAAAACTTATACTCCCCAAGAAAATATCATATTGCCAAAGCTGACTCAAAGCAAAAAACCTTAATATTACTCTAATCATGACAAAACCTGATAGAATTTTTAAAAATCATCTTACAAAAAAGGGCAGGTCCAACTAGTATTACAAACTAACATTCAAGTAACAAATAAATCAAATTTACCACAATTATTATAAAGTCCAGAAAGAAAACATATCTATATTACTTTAACCAAATCTCCTAACCTTGGTACCAGCTCTAATAAAGACAATATTAAAAACAGAACTATAAGAAAATCTCACATTAAACATAGATGCAAATATCTAAATATTCTCAAACCAAATTAAGAACAAATTAAGGTGATAATACACCTTGGATAATTTAAACTTTCTACAGGAATTTATTTTTTTAGTATTACAGAAAAATTAATATAAACTAACTTGTATATGTGAAAATCAAGTAATCATCCCAATACTTACAAAAATGGGGATTAAGGAATCACAATCTGTTCATTATTTTCGTAAAAATTCTTAGCAAGAAAAGCAGAAAATAAAATGTTCTTAACCTGACAATCCTTAACTACTGTAAAACTTGAAACAAATACATAACATAAAACATTTAAAGTACTTATTTTATGACCAGAAACAAGTAAAAGACATTCATTCTTACTGATTTTATTTCAGATTCTTCTGGAGACATTGTCTAGGGCAATAAATCAAGTAAAAAACATAGATAATGATATAGGAAAAAACAAGTCAGATTCTTTATTTTTACAGATGGTATAGAAAAAAGAATCTACAAGTAGACTGTAAAAATTGTAGATTGTACAAAATTATTAAAATTAACAATGGAACATTTGTATACAAATTAATATTTGAAATTTTACTACACCTTATATTAAAACTACAAGCATTTCTAATAACTAATTAAAATATATCACTTAACATAGCACCAGAAATTCTAATGTACCTAAGGGGTAAAATCTAAGAGAATGTGGGAAAAATTTTTACCAAAAAAAAAAGCATTTATAATATTTACATATAATTTATACAGTTTATGTATAATTTATATTCAGTATACATAAAGCTCACTGATATATATTGAAAGAGATATTAAGAGATATTACATATTCATAAATTAGAAAATTTAACACCACAAGATCCCACATTTATCAAAAATGACATATAAATTCAATTCAATTCTAATCAAAATCCCAAAAGGATTTGGTAGAAATTAATAAACACATTACAAATTTTAAGTGGTAAAAGGCCAAGAATAGTCCAGGAATTCCCAGGATTTACCTGCCAGATAAGTATCAAGTATTTTTTTTTTTTTTTAAGATTTTATTTATTTATGTGACAGAGAGACAGCCAGCGAGAGAGGGAACACAGCAGGGGGAGTGGGAGAGGAAGAAGCAGGCTCATAGCGGAGGAGCCTGATGTGGGACTCGATCCCAGAACGCCAGGATCACGCCCTGAGCCGAAGGCAGACGCTTTAACGACTGCGCTACCCAGGCGCCCGATAAGTATCAAGTATTATTTCCAAAGATGCCATAATTATCGCAGTGTCATATGACAGCGCTTTAAACTAATCAATGATATTTTCAACACATTTCACTGCACAATTTAGGACTGAGATTATACATAAGATGCCTATAAACTTACAAAAAAACAAAGTATCCAGAAGTAAAGTGGATATACATAGAGGCAATTTACAGAAAAGGAAATATGAAAATGCCCCAAAATTACAGTATGATATCACATATTTAGATGTCGAATACATGTAACTTAAAATATAATTTTTAGAAATTCACACATATTGATGACATTCTAAACACAAACAAAAGATAAAACAAAATTGAGGCTAGAAGTCCTTTAGAAGAGAGAAGAGGGAAAAAAAATAGAGAGAAGGGGGGATTGGTTGTCATGGAAACCCCACTGGGGACGCTATGAAGAACAGAAAATTTTATATTGAAGCTTATTTGTGGGCTCAGAGATATTTTTTTCTTTTTCCTTATGTGTCACATATATGTTTCATATATGTTGTATGATATATTTCATATAAAACTGCACAATTTAAGGAACAACATGGTAAATTATATATATTTTTAAAAAGTGAAAAACACAAAAGTGCAATATAAGAAGTTTCCAGAGAGAACTTGCTTTACCAGCACACAATACTAAAACTGGAACAGCACAAAAATTAGTAATGGCCCCTGCACAAGAATGACACACAAAATGTTTCCAGAGAGAATAAACATTTTTACTCATAGCAAACACAATAGTATCACAAGATTATCTACAAAGGAATAAAAATCTGACTGACATGAGACTTACTTGGAATCCTCTAGAGGTCAATAAATCAGTATTAACCAAAATAGTCAGAACCTAGACTCATACCCAACCACAGTAGTATATACTACTGAGAGCCAAATAAAAACATTTTCAGAAATGTAAGCGAGTCACTCAAAATCTACTACCCAATGACCTTCTAACAGTGAATTACTATTAAATGTATTCTTGCACACTAATAAATTTATCAATAAAGAATCCTGAAATATAACAAATAATGATGAGAAAGAAAGCTGGTAAAATATATAGTTAATTCTAATAATTATTAATGAAAAATAAAACCCATCAAAACAAAAATGAGCCTTTCTCTGATTTTTTTCTTCTGAATGGCAGTAAGTTTGATTCAAGAAAGAGTTAGGTGGTCCCATTTTAGTATGGCACAAGATGTATTTTTCACTGCAGGTTCTACCACAGTCTTTCACTGGTGATATAGAAATATTGTTCAAATTAAACACACACACTTATATGCAGATAGCAACTGTGTGTGTGTGTGTGTTTCTGTGTGTCTGTGTGCATAAACTGTACATCCAACAAATCCTAAAAAGAGCATAAGTAGAACACACTGTACACTTTACACAAAGGTGCTCTGGCTAAGCTTCAATAAGTATATGCAGGATTTTTAATATTTGGTATCTAACTTCCACCTGGGAAGATGAAGGGCTCTGTTGATGAAATTCAATACCATCATTTTAATCATCCTCTCTCCTGCTTGGCTTTAGTATACACAGGTAGATTATTAACATAGTTTTGACTGTTGTGTTCACACATAAGATCACAACTGGGGTTAAAAAGAATAAGAATCATTATGGGAATCAAAATGTGCATATCTGGAACTTCAGAGGGCAAAGATCTATTTATGGGTAGAGGTACATAGATTACTTTCCTGAGATGAAGAAATTTTCTCCTCAAGGAATTAGAATAAAGAAGAACTTCATTTTTTTCAGAAATTTCAAAGTATTATTTTGAGAATTCAGTCCTTTTCTAGGACCAAGTAAGATGTAACTCACATCAAACTTATCTCACATTTGGCTTTCAGCGTTAAGGGGAAGATAAGGTCTAGCAAGTCCACTGTGTGAGATTTCCTTTGAAGTATTAGGTATCGATAAATAGAAACCTGAATTATATTTCTGGATGGTTTTTAAGTCTTTCCCTCACGAAATGCTAGCAGTCTGTTATTTAAGACTGCAACAAGAAAATAAGAGCCAAAAATATATTCTGGTTGTTTTGGAACAATGAAGTTTAACTAAGACCCAGTTTATGAAAAAAATTGATGGATAAAAATTGTGAGAAAGAACATAAAGCACACTTTTCATTGAAATTCTGAAGGCTGAGGGAATGTACCAACTAGAAGTGAACTCATACCATAGAATAAATGTTGCATTACTGAATATCTGCTTATATATGTGTATCTTATAAATATAATGTTGCTGCCATGCATCTATAGAGATATTTAATAAAAAATCATTTCATCTGGAAGATAACCAAGTAAGGTGCTGCTGTAGATAGAGGCTAGGAGGTAAACTGACAAAAAGAAAGGGGTTATGAAATTTAAATGTGAGGTGAAAAGAACAAAACTTCTCTTCTGTCATCAGGCTTTGCCATGTTTTCTATTGACTTTTTTTTTTTCAAATTCTTGCCAAAATTAATTTATATTGATATTTGATTTCCGTATCTAGTGATCTATGCATGTAACGCTTAATGGTCATAACCCTGTAGAACAGGAAGGGCCAGTGACAGAATACATTAATTCTGACAAATGTGCTCTAGAAAAATTTTCCAGGGGTGTCTGGGTGGCTCAGTCAGTTAACTGTCATCTGCCTTTGGCTCAGATCATGATCCCAGGGTCCTGGGATCAAGCCCAACGTTGGGCTACCTGCACAGTGAGAAGCCTGTTTCTCCCTCTGCCTGCGGCTCACTCTGGCCATGCTCTCGCTCTCTCTCTCAAATGAATAAATACAATCTTAAAAAAAAATTTTTTTCCAATTCTTCTCTGGCCATGACATCACCACTACTATAGATTATGCCAAAAAGAAATCCACTCTGCAAGCCCAGCAACTCTCTGTTTGTGACCCCTACTATATCTACCCTGCTCTATTCCTATCTTGAAGAAAGGGCATGGTTCTTTCTATATTCAAAGGATGAGTCTTTGATCCTCATGGTTCTCACCAGGAGACAGCATCTTAAACTCTGCTGGACTACTACTTTGACATTGATTCTGATTTAGAATTTTTTAAAAATACAATGCTTTTATGCTTTTTGATTTGGTGATGCTGCCAGAATTTGTTTCTGCCACTAATCCCAGAAGAAAGAAAAGGACAGTGGTACCACTAATTTCTCATTTCTATTCTGACATATATGCCCAGGGGCGTATCACTCTCCCCCCAATGGAATTGCTTATGATGTTATACTTCCATAAAACCTGGAATTGATACAGGAGATGTCTACTCTTATAGTCCAAATGTTTGCCTCATATTCTGCTCTATTTTCCATGATGATTAAGAGCAGGAACATCCATTTTCTTCAGCTGAAAATCCTTTATCCCCAGTGTTTGAGCTATTTACAAGATTCCAATGGGGAAAAAAAGTACATTTCTCATGCAAATTTCATAATTTTTAATGTAGTTGAATCTTTAAGTCAATTAAAATATTTCCTTTATATATATGTAAAGTCCAGTCTATTTTTGTCAGGAAATATCTTGTAATAGGTACATATTCAAATTAACTTAGATTAAAAAAAATGACAATACTGGAAGGATTCAGAGATACTGTTCAGACCCAAAGACAGAAATGTAGCAAGAATCTATGAGACTCTGGATCCAGGAAAAAGAATGATAAGAACTCAGGCTATAATATGATGACAGATATTTGAGAAATTATAGCTTTGGATAGTGGAACCTATTAATACTGCATCACAAATAGGTCAGTTCTTATTGAACTAGAAAATAATGCATAACTGAGGTGAGTATGTCATACCAGATATCATATTAGATGAAAGGATGGAAATAAGACTATCTTTTAATTATCAAGATTGTTCTCTAACCTCTCCTACGTAAGGATTTCCTTGGTATACATATATTAAAGGACTGACAGTTAATGTCCAAACTATCCACACATGCACATACACACCCGTACATATAACTAATTGGCTGGGCTATTCATTTTTCTGCTGTTTTTGCATCATAAACACAGCCTGCATTTCTTTTGTAGCTTTTGCTTCTATAAAGCTAGAAGCTGCTTGGATTTTCTTCTTTTAAGTTCCTATATAACTCTGATAATATAGGCTTTCCAAGTACTACAAGACATGAAATAGTTATATTATTTTTCTCAAAAAAATGCTTCATGTTTGACATTGTCACATAGGTTTGATGGCTAAGTAACTTACTACTGAACTTTGCTACTTCAGGTTAAGGGAATTTAAGTTATTTCTGTAGAAGAGGTGACAGTCATTCTGTAATGGTTCTTGAAACCTGATGAAACCACCTAAGTGACAAAAATGAGGTCCAAGTGAAGCTAACCTATTTTGATAACTGGGGGGAAAGGAGGATGGCTAAGAAGATAAAGCATCATTAATACAGTTCTAAGGTAGGGCTCAATTTCACAAGAGATAGAAGAATCCAAAACCACTACTCTGTGGGTTTACAAAGTAAAGTTTTCTAAAGTTTCTTCATGAAGTACACAAAAAGTTTGCCTCCCAAGGAGAAGGTATTAACCTAAGGCCTGTAAACATTCAAAACTTATATGCAAGTTTTGTCGACATCTGCATTATTTTTTACACAAAGTTTGGCCTCATTGAGAGTGATAGTCCAGAGTTTATATGAAAAAAATTCTAAAGAAACATTATTCAAATTTCCTTGGACTTTGTCAAGTAACGAAAGAATAACTTGCTAAATCCTGGATTATTCTCTTTAAAAATGAGAGGGGAATAATCATTTTAAGACAAAGAAATGCTCAAATCTTATTAATAATGTGGAATATACATCTATCTCTCCTGGTCTTTTTTTAGTAATTTCAGTATTTTTGCATCATGCTCTTTCAGAACTATTTTTAATCCATCAGACAATAATCATTAGAAATTTCACTGGACGGATGAATTCTGGTGTTTTGATTATTCAATATGGCATCTGGAGACATCTAATAATTTCTAAGAAAGCACTGATTCCATTTCAAGCTTTTCCTTGTTAAATTATTTAACTAATACTTGTGCCTTCAACATAATCTGGAGCCTAACACATGATAAAAACAAAATTTCCTGTGGAAATAAAGTATAATATGTTACAAATGAAAAATATTTTTAGGATAAAATATAGGGGGGAGGATATCCAGAGAGTAACTCCTAGTTTCCTAATATTAGGGAAAACATAACAGGAAATCTAATCAAGGTGCTAAATCTGTTCAAGAATTAGTTTAATGGTTTTCAAAAAGTTATATACTAATTTTTTACATTTCCTAAGTTATTGCATGCAAACAGAAATAGTTTCCACAGTAATTACATTTCTAATTCCTATAGCTGGCAATAATAAAAGAAAGATGTTTCATGGTGTATATAGAGGGTAAAAGAACATGGAATGGTGCAGTTCAGCCTTGGGATAAAGGAAGTAAATGAAGTTAAATCAAAAATATGCCTGGGCATTGGAAATACATTTTTATAAAGTAAAAAAAAGGTAAAGGTGTGGTTTTTATTGATACCAAGATTAAGCACTATACAATATGTTTGGAAATCTAATGATATATTTAAATAAAAGCATACTTAAGACAATTTTAACATAAATCATATCTAAAACATTTCTCTTAAATGTTCCTTGGAAGGTCTATTTGAGCATGTCAAGTGCCTTTTAGAATAGGACTTTTTTTTTTAATTGAAGTATACTTCACACAATTTTACATTAGTTTCCGTTGTACAACATAATGATTTGACACATAGTAGGGCATTTTTGTCTTTGACTAGCTTTAACTTTTAGATCTTCTTACATCAAGGATTGTACAAATATCAGTATCTTTTCAACTTCAGATATATGAAAAACCAGAAAAAAATGGAAAGATGAAAATTAATATCAACTGATGATTTGAAATTCAAGCTCAGTTCTGGAGATATGAATGAATGAATATTAAAAGATGATAAAGAGGGACACTGGGTGGCTCAATCAGTTAAGCATCTGCCTTCAGCTGAGGTCATGATCCCAGTGTCCTGCGATCAAGCCTGGCATTAGGCTGCCTGCTCAGAGGGAAGGCTGCTTCTCCCTCTCCCTTTGCCTGCTGCTCCCCCTGATTGTACGCTTGCGCTTGCTCTCTCTCACACACTCTGTCAAATAAAAAAAAAAAAAAAGAAAAAAGAAAGAAAAAAAGCTGATAAAGAACTAAAAAGCTACGTAAAGAGAGTAGCCTAAGGTTGAGGAAAAGCAGCAACCTTTGGTAGCAGTAGTTCACCACCATGGTCCAAAAATAGGTTATGAGACAGCTTTTTTCTTTAACACATTGCCATGTAAAGGTCATTGCCACCTGCTTTTCTTTCTGGGCAGAAAAGATACAAAAGTATCATCATGCTGGTACCAGAGTTGTGACATACAGGTAGCTATGAATGTAGGATGATTATTCTTCCCCTGACCTTTATTCAAGGATTACAGGCAAACAAGGAGAACAGCTTTAATGGGAATGATTCCCTAAATCACCTAATGGGAGTGAAGCAAAAGAGGATGATCAAGATTATGACTCTGTGAACAGTCTCCCATCCATCAGAAGCCCTACTGTGAATTGCATGTAGGTGACGTGTATTAAGAATTTTAAAACACTACATTTTTTATTTATCAATTATTTTTTTAATTTTTATTCATGTCATTGCTTTATTATTTTCTTTAGAATTTTAATAGACTTTGTGTGTATGCACACCAGTTAACCCATCATTGTTACATTTACTGTATTTACTACTTCTAAGGGCATTATATTCTAGTATAGAATTTTTTTGGTTTAAATTCTTTTATCTCTGATAGTTCCCTGTTAATTTCATGTTGTTGTCTTAGCTTCTCATTAATCATTGCTTGTAAAAATTAACAAAAAAGAAAAAGCTGTATACCAATTGATTCAGTTGATTTACCAGGGAAAGTAGCTTCCACTTAGGAAGAGAAATTCTCTTCGTCTCAGGTAAAGTACATTAACAGAATAATGGGATAGTTGAGCATGAAAGATGAGGCCTTCTAAGCATAACCCAGAGTTTACTTTACAAAAAGTCAATTTCTCTACATAAGAAATAAACAGGGATTATTTTTTTCTTTTTTCTTTTTCTTTTTTTTTATGGGGAGAGAAGGAAGCTGACAGTTGGTGCTAGAGAAAGTTATTTTAAGAGGCAAGGGTAAGACAGCAATAAAGAGCATAAGAAAGCCAGGGAGAGGGGCATCTGGGTGGCTCAGTTGGTTGGGTGTCTAGATCTTCATCTCAGCTGGGTCTCAATCTCATGGTCATGAGTTTGCAGCCCCACACTGGGCATGGAGCCTACAGAAAAGAAAAGAAAAAAGAAAAAAGAAAAAAGAAAAAAGAAGAAAAGAAAAGAAAAGAAAAGAAAAGAAAAGAAAAGAAAAAGAAAAGAAAAGAAAAGAAAAGAAAAACAAAAAGAAAAGAGAAAAGAGAAAAGAAAAGAAAAGAGAGGAGTGGGGAGGAAGGAGAGGAGGGGAGGGATGGGGTGGGAAGAGAAAGGAGAAATACTCTTTTATGTGTAATGGACATCTAATTTTAGGATAGTGATAATTTTAGGATAGATATGTAAGTTTTTTCTTGCCTCACCTATTATTATCATACCTAGAAAGAAAAACATTTGTACCACTAGTTTTGTTTAAAGGCATTTATGGAGAATAAATGATATACTAGTTGGGAAAATGGTAATAATAGGGAGGACAGAGGAGAAATTTCAAAAGGGGATTTAAGGTGTGCAGCACTTGTGAAACCAGCTTATAAATGAACCAACCATTAATATATATCTCCTATTAATATTGAATCCTCCTGAAATTCAAAATAATATTAGGTAGTTGGAAAGTCTCAAAGATGATTTGATTATAGCTAAAGTGTTCTTATTTAGACATAAAGGCCATCCATAGAATGCTGAAGGAATAGAATCATCTGAAATACATTTCATAAAAGAGCTCTTTAATTTTCAAGGAAATAGAGTTATTTGTTGCCGCTAATTTAATAAATGAATTGATCTGAAAAAAAAAAAAAAAGTATGGCCATCAACTGAATTCAGTATGTTCTGTTTATGTCTTCAGAGACTTCTCTTTCATGGCATTCTCTCCTATCCATAACTACCGTAGCTCCCCCGTTCAAGGTTTTACTTTCCATGGTTTTAGTTACCCATGGTAACTAGTCCAGAAGCAGATGATCCTTCTTCTGACTTATTGTTAGAAGATCAACAGTAGCCTAACACTATGTCACAATGCCTACATCATTCACCTCACTTCATCCCACCATGTAGGCAGTTTTTCATCACATATCATCATAAGGGTGAGTACAATACAATAAGGTATTTGGGGGGAGAGAGAGAGACCACATCCACATAACTTTTACTACAGCATTCTACCATAATTGTTCTATTTTATTATTAGCATCGCTGTTAATATCTTACGATGCCTGATTTATAAATTAAGCTTTTCCTAGGTATGCACAGGAAAAATCACAGTATATATAAGATTCAGTACTATCTGTAGTTTCAGGCATCCACTGGAGTCTTGGAATGTATCCCCACAGATAAGGGAGGGAATACTATACTTGAACTAATTACATTCAAAATACATATTTTCTTAAACCTAGTAATAAATGGATATCAATTGGACAGCCTTTAACTTTTCGTAGTTATAGTTAATAACTTATGTAGGAGGGGTATGTTTGTTTTTTAGAGATTCCATAATAAAGTATCATAGACTAGATGGCCTAAACAACAAATTTATTTTCTCATACTTCTGGAAGATAGAAGTCTAAGATCCAAGATGTTTACAGAGTTGATTTCTTCTGAGACATCTGTCCTTGGCTTCTAGATAACATTTCCGTCTTCATTTGTTTCTCCTCTGTGTGTCTGTGTCCTAATCTCTTCTTATAGAGACACTAGTTATATTGGATTGGGACCCAATTTAATGACCTCAGTTAACCAAAATCACCTATTTAATGTCCTTATCTCCAAATACAGAAACATTCTCAGATACTAGGGGTTAGGATTTCAACATTTGAATTTTGGGAACACAATTCTGCCCATGAAAGGAGGCATATGATATTAGTTTATTTCACAGATTTAATAACTTAGAATCCTGAAGTGGTGAGTTTGGAACTCACCGCTTCAGTAGAGGAATAGAGGAATTTTTAGCATCTGATGCAACTCTGGTCTGATTATATTCTAGGACTACCATGAAGACACACTGAAAATCCTAACACCCTGGAGGAGTATAAAATCCCATTCAGTTGCTAATCTTCCTGTCATGGAAATTGCTTGCCAGCTCTAATTTTGAATGAACACATTACACAATGGTGAAAATATCAATTAAAAATCTACTCTCCATACCATGTGTGTCTCTTTCTGTGTGTGTTCTGACCTAACTCACATCCCACCTGCACGTAGTTGTTTGTGGATTCTGTTTTGTCAAACTGTTAAGACAGTCTTAGTTAAGTCATTCATTTTTTTCCTACTATCCTACCTTGGCTTTGCCTTCAGCTCTTGCCCCTTAAAGACTGGAATACAGAGTGATGCTTCTCTCCTTCACCACATAATTCTTTTGTCAGGAATTTCAGGATTTCCTCAAAGTTTGCAGTTATGTGTTTGACATTATTCTCTAATTTCCACACTGACCTTTTTTTCATTTTATATTTTTATACTTTCATAATTTGGTTTGGTTCTTATATGAATTGGAAAATCTACACTTACACTAGGCTATTATCCCCCAGAATTCCCCCTTTATTACAAGGCTTATTTCTACCTGGATGTTCTAAAGATACCAAAAATGCTAGCATTCAGATTCCTAATTCCTAGTTTTTCCCATTTATTACACAGTTCTCCTTGACAGACTGAAATTTAGCAAATAAACTTTGTGAACATGCAGTTGTTTTAAGTAAACTCAAAACCATCATCACGGAACAAAATTCCTGTCAATAAAATTAAAATCTATATCAATCAATACCAGTCCACATCATTTCCCTTTAATGGATCGCTTTTCAATTTCATACATTTTTTTCAATTTAAATGTAAAGGATTGAAATAAAATCGTTTTAATTAGCATTAAAAATAAATAAATAAATAAATGTAAAGCATTTTGGGTATTAATTTACTTTCAATCTTACTCCCACTATTTTCCCACCTTTTTCCTTTAATCCAACAATATATATCAACATTCTTTTTTTTTTTTTTCCAAAATATATTTTATCCTTCCCCCTCCTGGTATTTTTATCATACTGTTTACTTGATCTGGAATATCATTTTCTTCCATTGTATCTGTCAAACATTTTTATATCCCCTAATATCCCTATTTAGGCAGCTAACCTCGTGGCAAGTTTCTAGTCCATCTTCTATAATCTGAGCCTAAGGCCCCAGTGCACAGCTACTAGAGAAATGTTGAGCTCTCCTTATCTTCATGAGCAGGAATCAGCATTAACTATGGACAGCAGTGTAACTCTTCCAAAGGAATTGTAT
Organism: Ursus arctos; assembly: GCF_023065955.2. Taxonomy (NCBI): domain Eukaryota; kingdom Metazoa; phylum Chordata; class Mammalia; order Carnivora; family Ursidae; genus Ursus; species Ursus arctos. The sequence continues at coordinate 32,742,535 of NW_026622852.1, forward strand.
TTGAAGTCTCTTTCAATTCCTCTAATAGAGGTTGGCTCCATTGATCAGTGAAGTTGCACAGTGCCCAGCATTTAAAAAGGCCTTGCAATTAGGTTTCATGTTCTGTTGTCATCATTTTAAAATTATCTTTGAATTTATGTTTTATAAATGGAGTGGACAGGGTCAGATTTAAGTGAAAGCCTTGTAGCATCTGGGGCTGGGCAAGGTGGCAGCCTCCCTGACTCTGGCAGGCAACTCAGTGGTGGCTCCAAAGGGACTTGATGGGGAACTCTCACCTACTCCCCATCCAGATACTGAGTACATCCCAGCATGAAAGTTGCAATCCCTTCAAGGTCTGTATGGGCCAGGGTGGTAGGCTCTGAAGAAAAAGAAACTGATTTCCTGCCCCAATCCAGCACCCTGCATTTTCATTTTATACTGGACCCCTTAAACTATTTAGCAAACTATGCCTCAAACGAGTCATCCAACAAAGAATCACTCTACCAATTGTTCTAAAATAATAGGGGAAAAAAGGGGGAAAATAAGTTAATAGGAGCTCCTTTTCTCCCAGCTACCCACACAGTTCAGCATTTAAAATAAGAGTAAAAGGGCAAAAGGCATTCCACAGCCATTGTTTGTATTTTTTTCTCTTGAATGGTTTCAATAAATACTATTATTAAATTGAATTAATACAGCTCTGAAGGCAAGATATGTACATATCTGATTAGATTACATAAGTATAATCTAAAAGAAAGATTCTCTATATAAAAGTTGAGAAGAGACATAGCAACATAGTGTGGTACACAGAACATGTGTCCAGATTCTGGACCCGCCATTTTCTAGATATGTATTCTTCCAACATTCTTTGGTTTCCAAATAGCGTATTTTTTTTTATTTGTTTAAACCTAAAAATATACCTGCAATAAAATAGATGCTCACTTTTTAATTACTTTCTTACTCTGGAACAATTATCTTCTATTACTAGGAACGTACATTGAGCTGTTAATTAGCTCTTAAAATATATTGCCTTGGGCATTGTCTAGAAATAAAAACACTGACACAAAAGAGCAAGATTAATTTTTATGATTAAGTGAGAAATTTGGAGTTTCCAGGAAAATCTGAGGAAAAGGTAGATGGGGCCTTACAGAAAGAGAAAAAAAGCAGATGATATAACTGGCACATCATAAATGTTAATGGTCAGTGAGAATGAATGAAAGACTTTTTAAGAATATGGGTGAAGTCTTCGTTATATAGTAATGATATTCAGAATATCATTTCTGAATATCAGAAAATCTACTCAATAATAAGTCACAACTACATGCAGCCTTGAGCAGTAATTTTGTGAAGAGTGACAAGGTAAATGGGGATCTACTGAAGTTGCGCATTACAGTGCAGACCAGTGATAGATAACCCATGAACCTGGCATAGTCCAACAACTGTGTTAGTTCACCAGGACTAAGAATTTAACCTGAATATGAGCTTCGTATACCACCTTTGCTGGAGAGAATGGGATAATAACGAACTGTCACCAAAAATAAGGGCAAACACTTAGATATGATTAAATATGTTATGGACACTATCATATACAACATAAAAACTGTTCTGAGACAGATACTATTAACATACAGATTAGGAACCTAAGGCACAGAGAGGTGATTTGCACACTACCAAAGAGATTACAAGTGGAATAGCCAGGATTTGAACTATGATTCTTCATCTCCAGAATTTATGCTTTTAACCTCTTTATCACATTATCTCTCTGTATTGATTTTTTAGTTTCCTAATATAGGTAAATGTAATTTCAGTTTTTCCTTAGATAACATCTGATTTATACTAATTTGGATCTTTTTCTCTTTTTCTCAGTCACATGGGGAAATATGTAGCCAGGAATGCAAAACCATTATAATGCACTTTTTTTCTCCACAATAGGTTAGGAGTCATTCCTTTTTTTCCTTCTCAATTGCTTGGAATATTGTAGTCATATTTCTGATGGCCCAGAAGCAATAAGACAGTAGATTTTTGAAACAGTTTTTACTGTACTAACTTTATGCTTATTTCAGTCTGCAATCTGTGTCTTTTCAAGTGATATGGTAAGTGATGTCATTTATTCAGGACTGGTCAATATAATATTTTCCAATTAGATTATCTTTTTAACTTCTATTCCATTTTCCATAGTATACTGTATAAAAATGGGTAAAAGTATTCTAAATTAGACTTCATAATTATTATTGCTTTACTGAGATTGTACTGAGGACTCCAGAGCATACGATTTGACAGGTGGTATTTATTTGATAGATGACATTACAGAAAGCAGAAAAAAAAAAAAAACAAAGGCAGAGACAGAGATGGCAAAGATGTCTCTATTTCACCTACGAACTTTAGTTTTCAGTGACTTTGACAGTTAAAATAATGCAAGGCTATTGTCACTGCTGAAATTCTTTTTTAGTTTGTTTATTCAGAAATTCATTTTATTTCATTTATTTATTAACTAATGAGTCATTGTTTCTAGCCAAAAGAGACAATAACAGGGTCACACAAGGTATAGAAAACTGCATAGAATCTAAATTGCTTTTATATCTTTGACTAAATATAAAAACATAGAAGGTCATATTGGCATATATTTTTAAAAACTGAAATTTATTAAACACTTATTTTGTGTCAGGAAATAAGAGCCTTAACACTGCACTCTATTTCTCTGCTTAAATTGCCTTAATATATTTTCTTGATCTACCCTAAAAATACACCCCATCACTCTGTTCTTTATTTTTCCTGCTCTAACTTCATTAACACAGTTATATACTCCTTTTCTTTGACTTTGTTTTCATAAAAATAAGTGATAGTTAATTAATCACCCTTTTCTACCTACTTCTTAGGAGTCAGCCTGCCTTAGTACTCAACCAAGCTTCCTCCTCTAGACTAAATTCAGTAAAAGTAGCATGCTTCTCTTCGGAGAGGTGTATCAGGAGCCTAAAACTTCAGCTGCGGTGTGCACGGCTGAAATGTATTCAAATAGCCTGGGGATCTCACTGGTGGATTTAGATAAACAGTAGTGGCCTTGACAGTATGAGATCTTGATATTCTATTACATATATTTAGCTTTACCTTTTATTGCAGGAGATAATGAAGCTGAATACAATCCTTCTTATGCAATGTTGAACAAAATAACATGTCCTTATTTTAAAGCTGTTGATTTCAATAAGTCCCACAGAGCAATTATGTGTGAGCTTTTAGCTTTAACTTTTTAGTGCTCCTAGGTAGGCAATACTGGATAGACTACCCCTACTTCCATTTGGGATTAGAAATGAGGAAGAGAATAGTAAATATTCAAACTTAGATGCATGTGGTTGTCTCCAGACACAAGAATCAGGGTCATATATGGTCTCACATGAATTCTAGGTTTATAAACTATGTATGAGATCCAAACATAAGTTTTCCCATGAAAAAGTGTTAGATTTTACTTAAACACAAATAAAAAGTAATGATGGCTCTCTCTTATCATTGTGAAAATATGCCAATTTCTTAAGTCGAGTTCATTAAAAAAAAATATTCGTGAAATTATTGCAAACCCAAAGAATAAGAAAGCAATTTAAAAGGCCCGAGATTAAAGCACTGTCCCTGGAAACCAAGTTTGCAAATAAATCAACAGGAAACTAGAGTGTCTTACTGTCTTACTGTCAGAATGAAAACAAAAAGGAACACAGAAGATACATAAACTAGAGGTGGAGAAAGGTTTCCTTAAGACAAAGGAGAAAATATTAAGAGGCAGATAGGATACATATGAAATGAAAAATGAGATACTGATAGCAAAATAAGTAAATATACAGGAAAAGGTAGACATTGGACAATATATCTTAATTAGTTTAACTGTTTAAGGAAGACATTTAACTGTTTAATGAAGACATTGGACAACATGCCTGATTAGTAATGGGGTCTGTGATTTGGGAAGCAGCACATTCTCAGGGCAGCTCTCAGTTGCACAAATGTGGGATTAAAAAGAAAAACTGAAATTAAATGGTTTGATTACTTTCATTTTCTAAGAGATAATTTGCACATGTGGATATCTTCCCTCTAGATATTTTAAAGTATCATAGTAAACATCAAATGTTTAAGTCAAGTTAGTTTAAGTACAAAAGCCATGAATTCTGAAAGACTACTGTTTTGATGATGATACATATTAGATTTTTTTCCCTATTCATAATCCATCACTCGGATACCATTTAGTCTCTGATCTGATCCTCAATACCACAACATTTATTAGAACATAATTTTCCTGGGAATCTTGTTGATGGCTAAGATTTAGCTTGTTTTTATTTGTTTCTTTTTGGTTTTTTTAGAATTTGGTAGCATGGGGCTGGTGCTATGATAATTTTATTTCATATTTCATATTAAACTCTTTAAAAGTGATATTCATGAGAGACTTGGCATTGGATCTAAATAATTTCTGATGTCCTAAACTACTTAGCACCACTCCCTAGAGAAAGACCTAAGACTAAAATGTCCATTTGGACCCCAACTTTACCTATACTCTGATCCAAGTTAATCATATTAGAAAATAAAAGCTAGAACTTGGCCCATTAGGCTAACATCAATTCAGTCCACCAGACATTTGCTGAAGCTCTGGAAGCTTGTATTTTTATTGAGACTTTCAGCACTTGATGCCAATTTCAGAACTGCTCAGCTAAGCTGATGCCAAGTTCTTGCATAGAAACTGTGAGATGATAAATGTTCATTGTAGTTTGAACCCATTAAGATTTGGTATACTTAGTTATTCAGCAATAGTAAGTGATGTACCCAGCAAAGAACTTCATAAAAAGCTTTTGTTTGCAAACTTAATATTCTGCTTTGTTGAGTAAGCCTGAACCATGTTGTGAATTATTTTACCCACTCTTGAGGTCTTTGATTCCAATACAATGCAATAAAAAAGCTATGATTCTAATCCCTCATATTAATCCTAGATCTTAAAATTTACATAAATTCAGACAGGGAGAAAAAACAAACTGAAACAAACCATCCCACTCAGAATGTATTCTTGTTCAATCCCAGTAGAAAGTTTCTTTTTCTTTTTCTTTTTCTTTTTTACGTTTTTCTCACTGCTGTGAAAAGGATATTTTATTCCACATCATTATCCTTACTATCATTCTGGTACATAAAGAAATCCATGATATTTGTGTATCTATTTCACAACAAAGACTTCACTGCAACACTTATTTCTGATACCTGTTTAGCTGATTTTCAGGTTTATTTACTTCTTTACAGACCTATTGTTACCACCCTAATCCATGGGGACCAACACAGGACACATGAATTATTAAAAAAAAAAAAACAGCCTTCATCCTCCTGCTTATGCTCTAGTCCCTTTCCACACTATTCTCTCCAGTGGTAGGCAGAAATGTGGTGGTATTTTTAGTACAAATCTAATTGTTGCCTTCATGATTAAATTACTTAATGACTTAATTTTTATAGGCTGAAAAAATATGACGTTCAAGACCTCTCAAGTTCTTGCACCTATATCTCTCTCAACAAATTCTTCATTGATTCACTACAATTCAGCTATGATGATACACTACAATTCAGCTATGATGGACTACTTTTTACTTCCTGAATGCAGCTATTCTCCCTCAGGGTTAAGATGTGTTATCAAGGTGACCTCCCATTTAATGCTTATAGTTTCCTGTGTACTTTATTTGGCTTTTTATTCATCTCTCTGTCATTAATTGGACTTTTTCTACTACAGTTTTAAGCATTCGACTTAATTTCACCCTTACCATAGTTACAGTTGTCTTCCAGTCTTCAAAAACACTTTCATAATTATTATTCTCACACACACCAATATGTACTGACACTCACTCCAATATGGCTTCAGAGACATTCCCATTTTAAGATTTTATTACAATTGTTTCTTATGGCTTATAACAGTTTTTACAATAATATAGACCAAAATTAATAGCTGGACTCTAACCATTATAAATAGAATTATTCCTTGCCAAAATGCAAACTATTTTCTATGTTTAATGAGATCATCTCACGAATGCTTCTGCTCACTCTGTTGCCTGAGGGAAGCAGTAAACATCATGATGTTATTTTTCAGTATCATCTTTGTCTCCTCTCCTTTAAATTTTTATGAGGTATTTTTAGTTATTTTCTTGCCCTTATAATCTTTTTGTTGTTGTTGTTATAAGATATATTTAATTTATCTGCTGGTGGAGCAGTAGGCATTTGTTACACATATTAAAGTTGGGCTAGTACCAGAACCTTAGGCATTATTTGCCACTTACATCTCCAAATCCATGGGGATTAAATGTATCCATCTGTATGGGAAATATTTTTGTACTAAAGATCTCACATTTCAAAAGGCATGTTCCAATCTCTAGAATATTTCCATGTCCCAAGTCTATGCTATATTCTGCTCCAAAGTTTTGGAAATTTGCCACTCTTTCCTTCAGGTTATACTAATATTGGGGGGAAAAATAGTAGAGCTCCTAACATTTCAGAGACATTTCTTCCAAAATAGTCTGGTCACTGTTATGTGGGGGGGGGGGGGAGTTGTGCGGACACACATGTGCACATACGTTGATATAACTACTCACACTACTATCTTTCAAATGCTTTACTGAAAATCCTATGAAGAGGTAAGGCTTCCAGAATGATAGTCTGAGAAACTTGGAGAAACCTCTTCCACTGGTAAGATATCTATTAAGCTATTCAAAATTTGCAATAATTATTGAAATTCTTTGGAGATTAAATAACATACAATAATTCCACAAAATTGGCAAAATCTAACAAAAAAAGTCTATAGAGTGTAATACCGACAATCTTGGCACTTGAGCTAGACGATGCTACCACACATCCACAGTTCCTTGTGGAAGAACTCTTCCAGTAGATGTCCTCCGGCTCCATGGGTAGAGGAGCCATTCTGGAATGATTAGGCTGGTGAACACCAACAGATCCCATTACTCCTTACATTCCCCTCAATGCAGAAGGCCTATATTAAGCGGGTGGTAGCAGTGGGGCAATGGTGCTACCATCCTATCTTCAACTTCTAATACGGATCCAATGCGGTAGCTGGTGAAGAGCAGAGTCTCCCTTTTCTGCAGAGCTGTGTGTTGCAGGACAGTTGCTCTTGTGGTGTTGGCAGTTAAGCATCAGCTCTAATCTCCTCTAGCTTTCTTAGGCAGAAAAAATAATAAATTGGCAGCCACTGAACATGGCAGTCCCATCCTCCCAGTTCTGTGCTACAGAAGGTCCACACTGGGCAGTTCTCACCTCCCCCCAAAAGCAGCCCTTCTCCTTAGGAAAGATATCTGTAAGGCAGCTGGGGAAGATCAAGTTCCCTCCTCCAACTCCCCAAACCTGCAGGTTCTGCTATATACTCAGAGGTTCTTCCCAAGGTGGGATCTCAGCAAGCATCAAAAACTAGCAACTCCACAGATCTTACCAAGTGATTCAACTTTAATGTATCAAGTTGTAAAATGATTTATGCCTCAAAACACACAGTGCCCAACAATAAAACAATCAGCTAGCGATTAACAGAAGCTATCATTTGGGTTTGATACCAATGCATGCAGACTAGCTGGAAGTTAATAGGAGATCAGGAAAAAAGATTGTCAGAGTGCCCAGCTAAATCCAAAATGAAATTAAGAAGCCAACCATTTATACAATAATATTTGTAAATCTTAAGAATAAATTGAACATAGCATGCCTGGGTAGCGCAATTGGTTAAGCATCCGACTCTTAATTTTGGCTCAGGTCATAACCTCAGGGTTGTGACACTGAGGCCCACATCAGGCTCTACACTGGACAAGGAGCCTGCTTAAGATACTTTCTCTCCTCTCCTTCTGCCCTTCCCCACTCCTCCCGCTCTCAAAAAAAACAATAAATAAAAATAAATTGAACATAAAAAGTACAAGACTTCTATACTAAACTTACAAAACACTGCTGAAGGAAATGAAATAAGATCTAGATGAATGGAGTGATATCCCATACACACAGACTAGAAGACTTATTATTGTTGAGATGCCATACTCCTCAAATTAATCTCCAGATACAATGAAAACACTATTAAAATTTCAACTTGCTCTTTTGCAGAAATTGACAAGATGATCCTTAAATTTATGTGAAAATCAAGGGACCCAGAATAGCCAAAATAATATTGAAAAATAAGAAAAAAAATAGAGTACTTATGCTTCACAATTTCAAAACTTATTACAAAGGTATAATAATCAAGATAGTGAGTTACTGGCATAATGCTAACTATATAGATAGAAATGAGAGTCCTGTAAAACGAAACATTAATCTTATGCTTAAATGATTTTTGACAAGGGTACCGAGATAGTTCAATGTGTAAATATAGTTTTTCAACAAATTGTGTTACAACAACAAGACAACCAAGGCAAGAGAATGAAGTTGGACCCATACCTTATATCATATACAAAAATTAAGCAAAATAGACCATAGGCCTAAATGTAATGGCTAAAAACTATAAAATTCTTAAGCAAACACCAAGGAATAAATCTTTGTGACTTGGGTTAGGCAATGGTTTCTTAGATATGACACCAAAAGCACAAGCAACAATAACAACAATAAAAATATATAAACTGTGTGTCATCAAAATTAAAAAAAAAAAAAACACTTCTGCATTTCAAAGATGTCATCATGGGGCACCTGGGTGGCTCAGTTGTTAAGCGTCTACCTTTGGCTCAGGGCGTGATCCCGGTTTTCTGGGATCGAGCCCCACATCAGGCTCCTACGCTGGGAGCCTGCTTCTTCCTCTCCCACTCCCCCTGCTTGTATTCCCTCTTTCACTGGCTGTCTCTCTCTCTGTCAAATAAATAAATAAAATCTTAAAAAAGAAAAAAGAATGTCATGAAAAAGAAAACCCACAGAAAGAAAATATTTCCCTTAAGACTATATAAAGATGATTGACAACTCAATAATGTAATACATAACTCACTGAAAATGGACAAAAATCTTAATAGATATTTCTACAAACATGATAGACAAGAGGCCAATAAGCATATGAAAAGCTGTTCAACATCATTAACCACTAGGGAAATGCAATTCTAAACCACTGTGAGATCTCAATTCATGCCCACTATGATGGCCAAAATAAAACAAAGATAATAACATGTGCTAACAAGGCTATGGAGAAATTGGAAGCACCACGCTTTGCTGGGTACGTATGTAAAATGATAATAGCCACTAAAAACTGCTTGGTAGTTCTGCAAATAGGTAAGTCACCATATAAACAAGCAATTCTACTCCAAAAGAAATGAAAACATACGGCCATGCCAAAAAAAAATTGTATGTTCATAGTAGTATCATTCATAGTAGCCAAAAAAAGAAAACAGCTCAAATGTCCATCAACTGATGAATGGATAAACAAAATATAGTATATCCACACAATGGATTATTATTTGATAATAAAAAGAATGAAGTATTGATACATGCTACAACATGGATGATGAGTGCAAGGATCAAGTCAGAAAGGGCTATATATTGTATGAGACCATTTATATAAATTGTCCCATATAGGTTAAACTATAGAGACAGAAGTAAATCAGTAGTTGTTTAGGACTCGGGTGGGAGTGAGAGTTTGTGGAAATGGGGAGTGAAAGCTATTGTACTGGCTTTCTTTTGGGGGTAAAAATACTAAAATTGAGTGTGGTTTCACTCATTTGTGGAACATAAGGAATAGCAGGGAGACTGCTAGGAGAAGGAAGGGAAAAAAGAAGTGGGGATAAAAAGAGTGGGAAATGAACCACGAGAGACTATGGACTCTGGGAAACAAACTGAGGGTTCTAGAGGGGTGGGGGTGGGGGGATGGGGTAGCCCGGTGAAGGGTATTAAGGAGGGCACGTATTGCATGGAGCACTGGATGTTATATGCAAACAATGAATCATGGAACACTACGTCAAAAAAAATAAATAAAATAAAAAAGGACACCCCAAAAAATGTGGTGATACATACACAACTTAGAAATATACTAAAACATTAAAATGTACACTTAAATGAATAAATTGCCTGGTATTTGAATTATGTCTCAATAAAACTTAACAAAAATAATACTATATTTTTACTTTATGACATATATCTGTTTGAATTTCCCATATTTAGGATACATTACAGAATTTTTAGGCACAATTTTATAGTATAATCACTACATAGCCAAATTTGATTTTATACCACTTAAATAATAATCCCCTTCCTCATTTGCATTCTCAAATTTTACTTCGTTGTCTAGAATTTTAATTAAAATTGATATGTGAGCCACAGACTACTTTTGTTTTCACTTATACTGTTTTTCAGAACTCACTGTTGAATATCCCATATTGCTAAGTAGTTGTCTTGTCTTCTAATGGCACAAAACATGTAATTGATTATATCTGCTATTTGTTATTTCTGAAATATGAATTTTAAGAGAATAGTTTAACATATGTATTCTTATTGTCCTAATACATCTTTCTTACTACATTTTTATATTCTCTCTTACCCTCCCTCTTCTTCCTCTACCATTATGTTCTACTTTTACTACTCCTGCTCCTCCTGCTACCCTACCTCTTTTTCTTTTTCTTTTTTAAAGGTTTTATTTATTTATTTGACAGAGAGCCAGCGAGCGAGAGAGGGAACACAGCAGGGGAGTGGGAGAGGAAAAAGCAGGCTCCCAGCAGAGGAGCCCAATGTGGGACTCGATCCCAGAATGCCAGATGGGGGACCCGATCCCAGAACGCCAGGATCACGCCCTGAGCCGAAGGCAGACGCTAAACAACTGCGCTACCCAGGTGCCCCACCCTACCTCTTTTTCATCTTTGCCTCCTCCTTCTACAATTCCTGCAAAGTTTGTTTTGTTTTGTTTACATTTAAAAAAAATAACATAGCTGTGGGGCGCCTGGGTGGTTCAGTCAGTTAAGCATCTGCCTTCAGCTCAGGTCAAGATCCCAAGGTCCTGGGAGAAAGACCCGCGTTGGGCTCCCTGCTAAGCAGGAAGTATGCTTCTCCCTCTCCCTCCACTGCTCCCCCTGCTTGTGTTCTCTCTTTCTCTCTCTCTCTCTGTGTCAAATAAATAAAATCTTAAAAAAATAATAAAGGTATTTGTCAACAGAGATCCTTATTTTTGTTCTGTATTTTTTTTTCAACAATCTGGAAGCCATATAGTGATTCATTACTCCTGTCCACTACACCTGAAGCCACCTATTCACACTTGAATCTCTACTTCTCTAACTCAATTATTTTTTTTCTATTACCTTCTACCCTGGCGAAATAAAGAAACTGACACAATAGTATACTTTTAGCCTTCTCCTGCATTAAGTTTCTGGTTGGTTAACTCTGATGGCTAAATTTCTACACAGTCTCTCCTATTTATTCTCTTCCATTTATTTTTCTTATGTCAATTATTATATTAGTTTACATAGATTACCTAACACAAATATTTTGAATCTAATTTATTAGGATTTTTATTTACACATAGTTCTGAGATTCCATAATTTGCTTCTCAGTGTCTGTCATTTTAACTAATTAAATTTTGATTTTTCATTTGTTTTTATTCATTTCTTTATTGACTTGTAAGCTTTTCTTTATGTAGATTTTCAGGGAAGTCATTTTTAGTGGCACCCACTGATTTCAGTTCAGTGATGTTGCTGTTCCCTTTACAAATATATAAAATATAGCATTTTAGGTCTCTCTCTCTTCCATCCCTCTCATTCCCCCACTTACTGTCCCCACCCCCCTTATGAATTGCTTGGTAGATCACACTCTATAGAACTGTGGCTCTGATATTAATATGTTCACTGGAGCAACATTACAGAATACTCCACTGGAAGACAGTATTAAGAGTAGACAATTAAATGTATAAGGTTAAAAACAAAAGCAAAACCAACCTTAAAAACACAAAAAAACTAATTTCCTCAGAACAGACTTTTAATTAGTATATGTCTGGAAGTTTGACTGTTTCAATTAAGGCATTTATTCAATCCAAGAAATGTTTCTTATGATAAAACCTTAATTATTTCTGTTCTTAATATTCTTTTTTTTAAAGATTTATTTATTTATTTATTTATTTATTTATTTATTTATTTATTTATTTATTTGACAGAGATAGAGACAGCCAGCGAGAGAGGGAACACAAGCAGGGGGAGTGGGAGAGGAAGAAGCAGGCTCCCAACAGAGGAGCCTGATGTGGGGGTTGATCCCAGAATGCTGGGATCACGCCCTGAGCCGAACGCAGACGTTTAACGACTGTGCCCCCCAGGTACCTCTATTCTTAATATTCTTGAATTAAATACAGTGATACTGAATTTCTATACTTTAGATCTGATCTTTCTCATACAGATTTGTTTCCTCTCTAAATGTTTTAGATTTTTGCCATATTAATTTGCAATCTGATAGAGTGGTTTTTGTACTAAGTATCACTGAAAACTTTTTGTAGTATTGATTTTTTATTCAGCGTTATTACTTAGGATGTAAATATATTACTGAGTGCATAGACTCCTATATTATTTCATTCAGATCTACTTTATTCTACTTTTTATGAAGGCCATATCTTCAATATCTATTATGTGATTTTTTAATCACTGATTTCATCATGCAACAATATACAATATATATGCTACCTTAAATTTACCTTTTTTATACTAATATAAATTCTTTCTTAGAAACACATTCTTTTACTTCTCAAATGTTGCATTCCCTTTTTCTACATAGTAAATTATCTCAACAGTTCTCATTTAGTATTGCTTTCTGTTTGCCAATATTAACTGGGAAAGGCATAGGTATACTTGTAAGTAGATTCTCCTCTGTCCCTGCGCTTTTACCCTCATAATAGTGTGCTAAAAAACAAGAACGAAACTAAAACAATTTCTTTCTAATACTAATACTGAAGGCTGATGGTTATAAAAACATACTGACAAGTTAGAGATCCAGAAGACTAAGAGAAAAAAAGGAATTAGAACCTAAAGTAAACCCAGCCAGAAATATCTTTGCTCTATGTCTTCCTGGTACTTAGTTTATTAGCTACACTAGAAGTTCACTTTATATACTCATATATTTATTTAGTCCGGTAAATAAATGAGTCTCTAATATTCTTCCTAATTTTGCCAAAGTTTTATTATTTAAATGGGGAAATATTAAGGGATTAGCCACCTGACCATGAGTTTTATGGAAAGCAGTTATTGGTTTAAAAAGAATCAGTCCATTTTTAATATATTGTGTTTATATAAAAAGACTGAATTGTGACTGTTATTTTTCCCCTATATGGTTACTAGTATTCTGCCCATCAAAACGAATAAATGAAAATATATGATTCAATATTCACACACACACATTCACTTTTAAGAGAGGATGTTTCATTCAACATCACCCACAATAGCACTGCATAATTTATGACAAGTTTTCTCCAAAGATATTACTCTGATCCTCTCTCACTCATGAACAGCCCAAATATCAATAGTTAAAATGAGTTATAAAAATATATATAGACTTCTGGTTTCATCTGTGACACATAAACAGCTTGGAAGCAGTCATTTCAAATTGTTCCTATAACAAGAAAAAGCTGTGCAAACTAAAATTCAATAACTTTTCTTAGATCCATCAGAATACTGAGCTTACAAGATATACCACCCACCCAAAATCAGGTGAGAAAGATGAATCTAGAGAGGCTCAGCTAAGATCTACTTAGCTGAAGCAAAAGCCTACGAAACCATAAAATAGCAGGAACATTTAAAAAGTAACTTTCATGAATTACTGAGTATTGATTAGTAGGAGAGTGAGAAACTTCTAGAATTTCTTGAAGACTGCAATCTTATGTCGGTCCCTAAACTTTATTGGACTTTATCTCCAGGAGCTTCACTGGGTACTCATCATAAGAACTGTGGTGAGACTGACCTTCTCATGTTGCTGGCAAGAATAAGAAGAGATTAATCATTGTGAAATATGCCCAGAGCCTTTTCTGTAAGATAGGCTTACTCTCCAGGGAAAAGTCTTTTCCAAAGTCTTATCAAGAATTGTGGGGAAGGGGCATTCCTCCCACTCCAGAGCTCTCTAGCTTTCTTATCTCAAATGGAGGGGGAAGAGGAGGGAGAGGTAATATGCAAGAAAAAAAAAAACTTTTGAAGTTCACAGGCAAGAAATAAAGGCCCACTAAAAGGCTGAAATTTAATTAGAAAATTATGGAATCCTCCATCACCCCTACACCACACCACTAAATCAACAGACCTTTAGTATAATAACAGTGGATTATTACCCAAAAGAGCTAAAAGACACAGACTCTCTGTGTATGGAGGAGTACTCAGGGAAGCCCAGCAAGATGGAATACAAAAACAGGACACTAGTTGGGGCGCCTGGGTGGCACAGTGGTTAAGCGTCTGCCTTCAGCTCAGGGCGTGATCCCGGTGTTCTGGGATTGAGCCCCACATCAGGCTCCTCCGCTATGAGCCTGCTTCTTCCTCTCCCACTCCCCTGCTTGTGTTCCCTCTCTCGCTGGCTGTCTCTATCTCTGTAAAATAAATAAATAAAATCTTTAAAAAAACAATACAAAACAAAACAGGACACTAGAGGAATATGAAGCCTCTTACAAATCTATCACAGCAAAATTTTAACATAGCCTAACTCCTAGCCACACCTTTAACTCAGTTACAATTACCAAAAATGGCATGCCTGAATTTCACCCAAAATTCACAAGGCATGCTACATGTCAAGAGAAAAACAGTCTAAAGAGACAAAGTAAGCATCATGACCAGACACAGATAAAATACAGATGTTAGAATTATTAGGCCAGGAATTTAAAATAACTTTGATTGATATGTTAATAGCTCTAATGGAAAAATAATGCAACTTACAAAAATAGGTCAGTAATATAATCAGAAAGATGGAACTTTTATATAAAAATCAAGGGGATATTAGGAATAAAAAACACTGTCAAAGAAATATTTTTGATGCGTTCATTATTCAACTTAAAAGGCCAAAAAAAGGATAACTGAGCTTGAAATTAATGTTAACAGAAACTTTCCAACATGAAATTTAAAAAGGAAAAAGAATAAACAACAAAACAAAATATCCAAGAACTGTGACACAATTACAAAGGTATGACATATGCATAAATGGCATACCAGGAAAAAAAATAGAAAAGAAGAAATATTTGGGATACTTTGATGTAAAAATGTCCAGTCTTTCCGAATTTAATGATGTGCACCAAGCCACAATCCAGAAAAATCAGAGACCACCAAGAACCAGCACCACAACCTAGTTAGTCATATCTCATCTTATCATGCAGAATACCAAAGACAAAGAGAAAATCTTGGAAAAATCCAGAGTGTGTATATCGGTGGGTGGGGTCATCTTATCTGTATAGAAACAAGGAGAACAATTGCAGTGGACTTTTCATCAGAAACTAAGCAAGTAGTAAGAGAGCAGGAAAACTATGTAAATTATTATAAGAAAATGCAACCAACCCAGAATTCTCCTCCAAAGTGAGGGAGAAATGATGACTTTCTCAGACAAACCAAAATTAACAGCATTCATTGGGTGGAGATTACCTGCGTGTTAGGTTAAACAGTTTTTTTTTAGGCAGAGTGAAAATTATATAGGTCAGAAACCATTTTACATAAAGGGAGTCTGTCAGAAAAGAAATAAAATAAGGTAAAATAAAATATCAATGGTTCTTATTTGTAAACTAAAATTAAAGTAATAATAGTAACAGTGCATTGGGTGATAAGAGTATAAAAAGGGTGAAATAAATGATTGCTATGTCATGAGGGATAGGAGGAAGGAACTGGGAATGTTCTATTATAAAATATCTCTACCACATATGAGGCAGTATAAAATTATTTGAGAGTGAAGTTTAATTAGTTTAAATGTTTATTGTAAACTGTAAGGAAAATGCTATTTTGTTTAAGGAAGGGTAGTTGGTATGCTAAAAAAGAGATAATGTGGAATCATATAAAATGTTCAGTCAAAACCAGAGAGAAAAAAATCTCTGGAAAAACAGTTGCAAACATAGTTTACATTAACCTAAATGTAGCAATGATCATCTGATTTGCAAATTGACTATACCAATTAAAGGCCAGAGATCGTCAAAGTAGAAAAAACAAAACAAAAACAATTAATAAAACCAAAACAAACAAAGATCTGACTATACATCATCTATAAGAAACTCACTTTAAAGACATATAAAAGATAAAGCGTAGAGATATATCATGATACACTAATTTTGAAGAAAATCTTAAGTAGTTATATTAATTTCAGACAAAACTATATAACAGAAATTTATCAAGTATAAAGACGAACATTACTGTTTGTCAATGGGCCAATTTTCCAAGAGGACATAACAATTGTTAAGTTTTGTATACACAAAGAGAGCATCAGAATACATGATACAAAACTGACAGAACTGCACAGAAAAACAAACAAATCCACATACAGTTGAAAACTTTGAAACCCCTCTAACAGTAATTGATAATCAAGTAGGAAAAAAACCAGTGAGGTATAGCTGACCTGAATAGCACTAGCAATCAACCTGATCTGACACTTACAAGATTATCCATCTAACAATAGCAGAATTATTCTTTTCAAGCTCACATAGAATATCTACCAAGATAGACCACATTCAAGTCCACAAACATGCCTTGGCAAGATAATTTAAAAAAGAAATCATACAGAGTATGTTCTCTGATCACAATGGAATTAAACTAGAAATCAATAATGGAAAGACAGCAGGAAAAAAATCTAATATTTGGAGATTAACAACATACATATAATTACTATATCAGTCTAAAAAGAAGTTTCAGGGGCACCTGGGTCAGTTAAGTGCCCATCTCTTGATCTCAGCTGAGGTCTTGATCTCAGTGTCATGAGTTAAAGTCCTGCATTGGGATCCATGCTGGGCATGGAGCCTACTTAAAAATAAATACATAAATAAAAATTAAAAAAAAAATTTAAGTTTTAAAAATTTTTTAAATACTTTAAAATAGAGGTTTTAAAAGAAATATTAAAATATTTTGAATGGAGTGGAAATAAAAAATCAACTTACCAACATTTGCTGTGAATGTAGTATGTAGAAGAGAAATTTTAGAATTAAATTTATATATTAGAAAGGAAGGAAGATCTAAAATCAATAATCTAAGCTTCCATGTTAGGCAATTACAGAGAGAAGAGCAATTTAAACCTACAGAAGAAGAAAAAAAATTAAAAAATACGGTAGAAATCTCTAAAATTGAAAATGGGAAAAATAGAGAAAATTGATAAAAATTGAAAAGCTGCTTATTTGAAAAGATAAAAAAGATGCCACAAATTAGCAAATCAGAAATAAAAAGGAGTGGGTAGCTCAGTCCATTAAGCGTACAACTCTTGATTTCAGCTCAGGTTGTGATTTCAGGGTTGTGAGACTGAGCCCCATGTTGGGACTGTGCTGGGCATGAAGCTCTCCCTCTCTCTCTGCCCTTCTCCATCTCTCTCTCATTCTCCCTTCCTCTCTCTCTCTGCCTCCCCCCCAAAGAATTAATAAAAAGGGGTTTAAAAAATAGAAATAAAAAGAGGATCATCATTACTCATCCCACAGACATTCAAAGGAATATCACAGACAAATCTAAGTCCAAAAATTTAATAATTTCGATGACATGTGCCAATTACTTGAAAGAAACAATTTTTACAAAAGGAAAAATAAATAATATGAATAGCCCTGTATTAAAAAGAGACATTAAATCAATTATTAATAACTTTCCAAAAAAGATATCAGGTCCTGATAATTTCACTGGTAAATTCTACCAAGTATTTAAGGATCTTTTCCAGAAAATAGAAGCAAAAGGAGAACTTTCTAACTCATTCTGTGAATTCAATATTACCCAAATAAAGACATCACAATGAGACCAATATACCTCATGAACATAAACACAGAGCATCCTCCAAAAATATTAGCAGACAGAATCTTGTAACAACATATATGATGATTATACAACACAACCACAACTTTTAATCTTATTGAAGGTGTGCAAAATTAGTTGGACATCTGAAAATCAGTCAGTAAAATTTATCACATTTCATAAACATATCAATTGACATAGGAAAAAGGCTTGACAAATCCAATACCCATTCATGAAAAACAACTCAAGAACTTAGCAAGAGAGAGGAACTTTATCAATCTGATAAAGAACATTTACAAAATATCTACAGCTAAAATCACATTTTATTATGGAAACTGGATACTCGTTCCCTAAGATCAGGAACAACAAAGGCAAGAATGTCCTATCTCATTTCTCCTATTGAACATCACCCTGTATGTTCTAGCAAGTGCAATAAGACAAGAAAAGGAAGTATGAGGTGCACAGATTTGAAAGGAAAAAATAAAACTGTTTCTATTTTCAAATGATTGTATATACAGAAAATCCCAAATGATTTATATAAGATAATAATAATAACCTCCTGGAACTAAATGAATATAGCAAAATCATAGGATACAAGGTTGGTATGGAAATCAATTGCTTTCTTATGTAACAGCAATGAAAGACAGGAGTTTGAAAATTTTTCTAAATAACATTTATAGTAATATATCCTCCAAAAGTACATATTTACACATATTCATACACAAGTATAAATATAAGAAACTGTTTAGGACCTCTATGTGGGAATCTCAAAATAAAACAAGAACTCATTATCAAAAAATATTTAAACACATGGAGGGATATATATCATGTTCATGGGCTAGAAGTTTCAATATTTTTAAATGTCAATTTTGATATATGGATTTAACATTTCAATCAATATCCCAGTAATTATTTTTTTGGATATCAACAAACTAATACTAATTTCTTTTTTTTTATTAAAATGCAAAGGACCCAGAACAGCCAATATAACATGGAAGGGTAACAAAGTTGAAGAACTCAAACTACCTTTCTATAAAGCTACACCTATTATAAAACTATGTTAATCAAGGCAGTGTGATACTGGTAAAAGATAAGACACATAAAGTATAGCCTTTCCAACAAATTGTACTGGAACAATTAAGTGTCCACATGAAAAACAAACAGAATCATAATTCTGAAGAACTAATAAGATTTAAAAGATCTAAACAACATGTCAAAAATGTAGTTATAAAAGTGGCAAACATCAAAAGAATAGATATTTGTCATTAGGGAATTTATAATTAAAACAGCAATCACTGCATAACCATTAGGGATGTCTATAATGCAAAGAAAAAGGAAACGGTGGGGGGAGACAAAGAGGAGGAAAAGAAAGAAAGCAATAGTGCCAACTGTCAGTTACTGGCAGGGATATGGGCAACAGGAATTCTCATTAACTAATAAGGGCATGCAAAATGATAGCCACTTTGGAAGGCAGTTCAGTAGTTTCTTACCAAATTCTAAATAGTCTTACTTTGCCATCCAACAATCACATACTGTACTGATTTCAAAAGTTATGCCTATACAAAAACCTGTAAATATTTATAGAATTTTTATTTATAATGTCAAAAACTGGTAACGACCACAGTGTCTTTCAATATGTGAATGGATATACAAGCTGTAACATATTCATGGAATATTGTTCAGTGATTAAAAAAACAAGATGTCAAGCCATAAAAGAATATGAAGGAATTGTAAGTGTATGTTAATGACAGGAGAGTACGCATTGTGTGAATGGAGGTTTGGATCCTTGGATTCCCCAGGAAAAGATTTACATGGGGATCTTTGCTCCAATAAAGACAACCAGAAGGAAAGTCACAACCACAAAGCAGTTCATTAAAGTGAGAGTACCCTCTCAAGGTGGGAGAGCAGGCAGGTTCCATGAGATGGAGTGGGCTTTAGCTTGTTTTGGGATTGGGTCTCTCTGGGCTGGGAGGAGCTATGATATACAGTGGGGTGGTCTCTAATGGAGATTGCTTCCAGTCATTTGGGGAATTCCTCCCACAGGTTGGGAAGGGAAGTTTTTGACCCAACAAATCTGTACCAGAACTGTCATGCAGCCTTTCTCCATTAGGGAAGGGGGCTGTCCCACAATGCAAATGCATTTTAATGAGTCTAGGGGTTACCCTGGGGCAGAGGTAGAAGAGGAGAGTACATGCTCCTTACCTGTGGCTCTTGATCTGTTAGCCCCAAAGGTCTCGGAAGCCACAAGGTCAAGATGTTGTGTCGCAGGGCTTTTAATGTGTAGCTTATTTATCATGGTCCATGCCTCCAGCTCCTGTTTCTATCATTCCCCTTCAAGGACTTGGGACTCTGTCTCAGGCCATTCCTTCCACTGCTCATGTCTAGTTTCTACCTAATACATACTACAAAGTGAAAGAAGTGTGTCTCAAAAAGCTACATACTGTACTATTCCAAATATATGACATTCTGAAAAAGCCTAAAACTAGTAAAAATATCAGTGGTTGCCAAAGTTCAGGAATTTGTAAGAAGTTTAAATACACAAGACATGGGATTTTTCAAGACTGAAACTATTTTGTATGGTGCTATAAGTAGAAAACATTATTAAACTTTTGTTAAAATCCACAGAATTTACAACACATATAGTAAAATAACATAAAACAATTAAAAAACTATTTAGGATATTATGGGGTCACAGTATGAAATGCAGAATATGGCAAAAGAATTTCAGTTTATTACAAATGTATGAAAAAAACTTCCTGAAGGAAATGGGAGGATAAGATGTTGACCTAAGAAATTTTGGAAATGAGTAATGTCAATAAGATTAAAGATTAAAGTTACTTTGCAGAGGCACTAATGATAAAGTTGTTTCCTGCATGGACATAGGTTAACAATTCTGACTATATACTACATACTACTGCTTAAAGATCTCACTATTCAAGTGAAGGGTTACAGACCAGTAAAGGTAGTTGGAAACATTACTATAGACTCATGCTTAACTTAAAATAATATATATAAGGGTGCCTGGGTGGCTCAGTTGGTTGGGCGTCCAACTCTTGGTTTCAGCTCAGATGGTGGCCCTGGGGTTGTGGGATCAAGCCCCAAATCATGCTCTGTGCTGGAAGTGGGGCCTGCTTGGGATTCTCACTCTCCCTGTCCCTCTGCCCATCCCCCACTACTTGCACATACTCTCTAAAAATAAATAAAATATTTTAAAAATAATAATATATATAGTTACATATAGAAATGTATATATGTATGTTTGTATGTGTACGCATATACACACACACATACAAACCTCCTTGCCTGGAAGTAACACCATAGTAGCGATGCATACACATAGCACACGTAGATCTTGGTTTTTATTTCTTTTTTTCCAATAAAAGAAACAGAGTTTGGGGCACCTGGGTGGCCCGGTCGGTTAAGCGTCTGCCTTCAGCTCAGATCATGATCCTGGGGTCCTGGGATGGAGCCCTGCATCAGGCTCTCTGCTCAGCAGGGAGTCTGCTTCTCCCCCTCCCTCTGTGTGCTCTCTCTCTCTCTCAAATAAATAAAATCTTTGGGGGAAAAAAAAAAAGGAAAGAAAGAAAGTTCCTTAGAGAAATGGTTGACTCTAGGATGGGGCAGAAAATATAAAAGATGAACCTATCTGGCACACTTTGTTCTGTCAGAAAGTAAGAAAACGCTCAAAACAAAACAAAAAAACTAATAGAGTATGTCAAAAGGTTACAGGAGCCAAATGAAAGAGTTTCAACAGCCAAAACTGTAATAATTTAAAAAACAAAATACATAAAATAATATTGAACAATAATCCAAAGCATAAATAAATGAGTCCATGCTAATATAAAAACTTGAATAAACAAATAAATGGGAGAAAAAGATAAATCTCCCACAGAAGAATTCCAAATAATTTATGTAGATACTTTGCCCTCAAGGAAATAAAGCACAATTTTCCACTCTTCCACTGTGGGCCAACTGCATATAACGAATTTCTTCCAAAGGATACATTATGGAAAAGGAGAACAAAAAAATAGTAACTTTATAGTGGAGAGACCAGAAAAGTACTATCTCAAGTTCGACAATCAATATGTACATCACTAGTGATAAAATATTAATACTATCACCCTTGATAGGATGTGAGAGTGTCTATTTACCTTTGTGGTCTTCCGCCAAAAACATATTATTCCACTCTTATGATGAGAGAAAACATCAGAAAGATATCAGTACAATGCTTTGTCTACAAAATATCTGACCAGACCTCCCAAAACACCATCAAGGTCATCAAAAACAAGAAAAGTCTAAGAAACTGTCATAGCCATGAGGATCCCAGGAATGTTGACATGACTACTAAATGCAGTGTGATAATCTGGAATGAATCCTCAAACCAAAAAAAGACATTAAGAAAAAAAACTTAGGTCTGAAAGAGTATAACTTTAATAATAATGTATCAAAATCAGTTAATTGTGACAAATATTAAGGTAAGGTTATTAATAATCACAGGAGAAACCAGGCATTGAACATATGGGAATAAGTCTGTAAATCTAAAATTATTCTATAACAAAACATTTACTAACAAACTATATATAACCACATAACAAACAGAAGGCAAAAGAAAAATATTCTAAGAGTGTGGCTTTATTTATTAGATGAATAAATGCAATGTGATTTGAAGGCTATTTACTCAGTAAAATTAGAGTCAAAGCAGGTATAACTTTAGACCTCCTATTTCTCATTTGTCCCATAAGCAAGAAGCCATGCATAACTCTCTGAATTCTGAATTAGCATTCCTTTTTAGAAACCTCTCATTATTCTAAGAGTTTGAGCTGTAGGATAAACGTAGGGAACAGCTGGATTGACCCATAAGCCAGAGGCATTTTGCCTAGGAAACTCTCTGTGGAGCAAGTTTCGTGAAGAAGATATGGAGAGAGAAGAGGCACTCTAATCCTATTTCTTCAAGGGCTACATTTTCCATTTAGTTCATCCCTGATGCAGATTTGAACTCTTAATGAAGAAAATGTTTGTTCAGCTGTGCAGGTTGATCCAAAGTTACAACTGTGCCTCAGAGCACAGTTTTTGATTTATGAAAAAAAAAAAATGTGTTGAAAGCATTTTTTTGATGGAATCAAATTGCAAGCTATGGCATTTTAACATTGCCATGTGAATTTCAGTTTCTAGAGTTTAAGATAAATAATGTCAATGATATTGTTTGGGGGAAAAGATTTGATGTTATTTTATTTATTGGATTTCATAAAATAAGATGTTTTGAAATTTTAAGTGAAAGGGAGCTAATTTTGTTTGAACTGTTAAAAATCAAATTTAGTAACATCATTTGCATGTTATTTTCATTTAAATAGCTTCATGCAAATTATAAAATAATCTAAGTTATCAGGAAAAAACTGGACTCATTCAGTAAAGGGAGTCTAACCATTTTTTAATCTAAATTGTCAGCCATATTGGTAGGGTATAGACATTTTGAGTTTACCTGCATTTTTCACAAATTTAGCCAAAATTTAAATAATGACTCCTACTTTCTGTAAGATGTCAAAAACCTTCAAAGTAAATTTTAGAAAATAACCATAATAGAAATATATTAAAATATTCTTCAAAACAAACAAGGTGTCATTTGCCCCCAAATTTTATCTACTCCATTCCTTCACAGTTCACATCAATTAAATCTAAATCTTTATTCATATGTCCGCTTCTAAGGTTATGCTTGCACAACTTTCTTGCACAGGCTGATCTTTTGTTTTCTTCTCTACAAATCTGGTAAGGGGAGGGGCAGTAATAATTTAATAGGTTGAATATGATGATTGGATGAGATATTTCATATTAAATACTTATTACAAGGGATGGCATGTAGAATTCCTCAGTATTATTAGTTAGGAGTAGGAAGAACAAAAGTAACTTTAAGAAACACACATTTGACTGGGCATCTGTTTTGATCTAAGCACTGTCCTAAGTGATAGGACCAGAAGATAAGTAAGGCATAGATTCTATTTTTACAGAAGGCTACAGTCCAGTGGAGAAGAAAGAAATGCAAACCAATAATGACAAGAAAACATAATAGGCCCTATAGTAGCCTAGAGGAAAAGAACAAGTCCCTGCTTGGGAATACAAGGGAGATAAATTGAAGAATTTCAATGCTTTAACAATTTCTATTGATATCAAGTTGAAGCCTTAGTCTTGCTTCAATTTTTAAACCAATCTCCATTAGACACAGGAATTCTAGAATCTACCTTAATAATTCATTTTCAACAAAACAATTATTTGTATCTCTCCTTCTACACTTATGGGATCTCCTTGATTCACAGTTTAACTGGAACCCTGCCCCATAAATACTTATAGATGATAGTTGGTCACACTGCTTGGAATTCCAAGCAGTGTCCTTTTAACACTTTTCTACTTTTCTCAAATCAACTTTTAAGTTTTCAATTCCTCATCTTGAAAGATGAGAAAATAGAATGTTTCATGAAAATCAAATGTAACACCAAAGGTTTTTGTGTACCTCAGAAATAGCAACCAACATAAGACAAAATAGAAAGTGGAACATATTGTTGGAATTCACATATTATATATAATGAGAATACAAAATTCAACTGAGACCTTTCAGTATATCATGCATATTCTAATTCAGAATTCTAGTTACTTAATAATGTTCAAAATAATTATTTTATGTAAAAATATTGTGTATGTAATATTCTTGGAAAATATAAAAGACAGCAAAAAGAAAAAAAAATTAAGCATAATATGACCATCCATTGAAAACACCATTAAAATATTTCATAATACTTTTAAATTTTTTCTATATTTATATATTGCTTGTAACATATGCACTCTAACGATAACATTTTTTTTCTTAAATAAAATGTTATTCAAAAACATTTATTAAGCTTACATAAAATTTCATTTCACTGACATAGAAATTAACCACTCCACTTTTTAAGTAATTTGGTAAGTTTTGCAGTTATAAATTATGATACATTAAATTTCATTGTATGTCCGTAATTTCCACCATTCTGATTTTTTCCTTACTCAGATTCTGCTTAGTATAAAAAATACACCATCAAATAATGTAGTAATTTTGAGGTTCTCAATACAACTTAAGATCCCTCCAACAATGTAGGAAAATATCAATTTCATCACATACTATCAGCACAATATTATTTTCTTTCTAAATATCTGCACATTTGGTAAGCAAAAAAGAAAAGTCACTGCTGTTTTCAGTTGCATACTTTTTTTTTTTGTATTTCAGTTGAACTTTTCATAATTTATTACTGATTATTTCTATTTCTTCTGTGAATAATCTGTTATTTTCCTCATTGAAGAGTACTATCTTATTCATTTTTTTATTATCCTACGTCTATTAAGAATATGGAAGTCTGTTATATTATCTGTATTTTTCCTAATTCTTTGTCCTTTACTTACCTTTCTTCCCTCAGAACTTAGAGAAGGACTTATTTTCTAGGTGTTCTGAGCTATTAAATTTTCGATTTTTCATTTCTCTTCTTTTTATTAGAAATGTTCTAAATATTGACAAACATCCAGAAATGTTTGTTTCAGGCTTGATATTAAAATATTTAGTCCAATTGTAATTTGCATTGGTATGTGATATAAATTAGATGTCTACTTGACTTTTTCCCCCAAATGCTACCTAATGTGTTACATGCTAGATGTTTGCAAACTCAGAATGGCTGTAGAAAGAAAGAGCTAGAGCCAAATTGGCTTAGAAAATTGTTACCATGCTTCAGCGGGAAGGCTTGCTACTTTTCTTGTTGTCGCAGACTTTATAACCTACAGGTCTACCTACATATTGGGAATTCATATTTCTATACTTATTTGAAGCTACCTCTCAAATACTGTTTCAGAAAATGTAGCACATATTTTTAGTTCAAGCATATCCTTCCTTATTACTGCCAAAAATGTGATTAGCAGAAATGATTCTATACTTTTTTTTAGTTGTGGTAAAACACATAATATTTATCATCTTAACCAATTTTTTAAAATATTTTATTTATTTATTTGACAGAAAGAGAGAGTACAAGCAGGGGAAGCAGGAGGGAGAGGAAGAAGCAGGCTCCCCACTGAGCAGGGAGCCCACCACTGGGCTCGATTCCAGGACCCTGGGATCATGACCTGAGCTGAGGGCAGACGCTTAACCAACTGAACCACCCAGGTGCCCCATCTTAACCAATTTTAAGCATACAGATAAATAATGTTAAATATATTCATATTGTTGTGCAACCAGATGCCACAACTTTTTCATCTTGCAAAACTGAAAGTCTGTGCACATTAAACAACTCCCCATTTCTTCTCCTCCCCTAGCTCCTGGCAACTTTCTTTTTCTATGAATCAATCTGACTACTATAGAGACCTCATATAAATGGAATCATACAGTATTTGTCTTTTTACGATGGACATATTTTACCTAGTATAATGTCTTCAGGCTTCATCTTTGTTGTAGCATGTGACAGAGTTTCCTTATCCTTCTAAGTCTGAATAAGACTGCATGTATATTCCATATTTTATTCATCCATTCATCTATGAAGGGATACTTGGTTTACTTCCACCTCTTGGCTATTGTGAAAAGTGGTGCTATGAACACAGGTATACAACCATCTCTCTGAGACACTGCTTTCAATTTTTCTGGATATATACCAGAAGAGGTATTTCTGAAACAAATGGCAATTCCAACTGTAATTTTTTGAGGAACCTCCATACTGTTTTTCATAGGGACTGCACAATTTTACATTCTGACCAACATTTGAGCCTATATTTTGAAATACAATTTTCTCTTCTCTGTTGTTTATAGAACTAGTACTAGCTTTTTTATTTTATTTGTTAAGTATCATTACAGACCAATAAAATCTAAATAAAATTCCTTAGCAATGATGCAAAGTTGTTTTTTTTTTTTATCAGTGACTATCCCAGCCCTGTTCTCCAGAATGAGGGCAAAAGCTTTTTTCTTTTGCAGGGGATAAGGAGTTATGAAATAACTGTCTCATCATTTCAGAACCTCTTAAATGAATGTTAGCTCGTTTGTGTTTCCAAGTTTATATTTTTGAACTTCATATAACAAAAACCAACTACAAATATTGTTTCTCATCAACCATGTAATAATCCAACCATATATTATATACAATTTTTAATTTTGGACTCTACCAATAGCATCAAAGAAAGCTCTGGTATTTGGTTATGGGCATGGGTATATTTTGAAAGGCAGCTAAGCCTAAGACAGTTCTCATTACCTGCCAAATGCAAATGCTGTACTGTCTTTGAGTTTCTGAAATTCTTTTGGAACTGGTTCCGATCTTTCCTCTGAAACAAGAATTCTGGCAATTGCTTAACTTGTTCTGTAAATGGCCCTTATCCTGAATTAGCAATATTTTCACTAGATGCTAAATGGGATAAAACTTTCTCTGGCTAACAAATGTGTAGAAAGTTAAAAACCTTAATAAGCATAAAGGTTTGTTCAAAATTGTATGCCTTCCATATAGAGAAATCCAGAGCTAGAGAAACGTGCTTAACAGTAAAGTAATTACCCAGGCAGTGCACATTTCCACATGGAAATTCCATAGTTGAGAATCTCTTCAAGATAATAATTCAGGATAAATGTATAGGAGGCAATGAGAACAAGATGAAGCACTGGAATCAGATGAGAGAATATTACAGAAAACTGAATTTCTAACCTACAAATAGTATGGATTTTGAAAAAAAAAAGTTTACCCATCTTTTAGGTATTTAAAATTAAGCTGTGTTTTTTATTTGATTATGTAGTAACCACTATCCAGATATTTAGGTATATAAATGCAAAAACATGTATATCAATTTATCTAAAAGCAGAGCAGTGAGCATTAAACTCTAAAGAGAATTATATATATATATATATATATATATATATATATATATATGGTTATAATGTAATGCATTTATTTATATTATTATACACTCTGGCGAATGAACAAAATAATGAAATGTTTCCATCTATAATATACCAGAGTATCCAATAAATAAACAAGAGCTTAATAAACTTTTAATATTATCAGAAATCAATCCAAGATTTCTAAGTCCAAAATACTTCCAAAAATATAACAGAGTAGGGTATTTCATCTGGCATATAGAAAGAAGAAATATCCTAGGGGAGGGGTGGGTATATCAGATCTGAACAGAAAGGCTTTCACAAATACTATAAGAGCTCTAAATTTCAAATGATTTTCTACCAATTCAAACCTTAATATCATTTTAACTTCCTGTACCCATTAAGGTAAAGAAGTAGAGGAATCATGGGATTGAGACATGTTGGTGGAATATCTACGATTTTATATAATAAAGTCTTAATTTGTCCTTATATAACCACTACATCATAATCGAACCACCTCTTATTCTTATTAAAACCTAAAAAGACTAAATTCTAACAATATAAACATATATGAAATCTAGGCAACAAAATTTATTTTATTTGATATTGGATGAAATTATTCAAACTGTATATTCATATTTTTCCTCAATCTAACAAATTATCAGAAATGTATTTATTTATGTTTACTTACTCCAAGTCTTACTTTAATATTTTTTTTCTTTATCAGTAAAGTAGCTAGGCACCTTAAATGTTAAAAATACATTTTATACCCTTACATCTACTGGACAGATAAATAGATGTAACATTTTACCATAGTTGCATCATCTTTTTAAATAAGTGATACCGATACTACTAAATATCACTCTGCAACCTTTTTCCACTTCCTCTGCAGAAGTAGCATCTATACTAAAGTAGGTGTGTATTTTTTGCATGATTGTTTTCCTTTCATACACTTGTATCCATAAACAATATGGACCTTCATGTAGAAGATATTTTACTGTACTGGAAAATTTCAACAATTCTTAATATTTGGCAGGAGTCAGGAGACGTTAAGTGCTATAACAAACCCAAATTTCTGTCTTACACAGTAAAATTGTTTTTCTAACTTACGTCACAGTACAGGTTTACAGGGAGGGTATGATCTCTGCCGACATTCAGGGATCTACATGCCTTTCATTTTAAGGACCCATACTCCTCTGTGTACTAAATGTCTTCTGCATTCAGCCAATGGGGAAAGAGAATGTAGGATTCAAGTAGGGAGGTTTAATAAACCAGAAATGGAATTAGCATATATCATTCTTTCCCCACAGTCTACCAGCCAGAACTCAGTATCCTGGACAAAACTTCCTATACAGGAAGACTGAGAAATATATTCTAACTGGCCCAAGGAATAGTCACTGCTCTAGTACTTAGTGATCATTTATTTTTCCCTTTGTGAACTACATATTACGTACTTTGGCATTTTCTTCTGGGTTGTTCATCTCTTCCTACTTATAGGTAGTGTTCCTTACATATTTTCTCAACTAATCATCATTTGTATGCATTTCTTTGTAAACTCTCCCATTGTGCTTTGTCCTTTTTTTCCCATTTTGCCATACAAAATCTCAAAATATTTATATTATATAAATATATAATATATATCTTTTATATATTATATATTTATATATTATATATTTTATTATTTTATATATATATATATTTTCTTATATTTGCTTTCTGCATATCTTTTCTCTCTTAATCCCATATATCCAGTATATCCCAATAGTATATTTTATTCTCTTTTAAAAAGTTTTAGAGATATGCTTTTCACACATAATGTATGTCTGTGTGAAGTTAAGTGCACTCTTTGTTTTAGAAGAGGGTATACATTTTTCTTATATTGTCTTCTCTATTCTCTCTACTCTTTATTTTTGAAAATCCAGAGAATTTTGTAATGCCTTTTTCCCCTCAGACCTTCCAACTTTTTATATTTATGTGCTACATTCTAGTCAAGCCCTTTATGTTAAACTTTAACAACACTACTTAGAATTTCAGCTTTGTCCTTTCTGCTATTCAGCCCATCTTTGAATTTTTTTTAAAAAAATCAACAATTCTATCTTTCCTACGGTATCCTCGTTTATTTAATGAAGATGATCCCTATTGAATTCCTAATGCTTTAAATAGGGTTACTCTGAAACTCTCTTCTGATTGCTTTATATATCTACCATTAGCTTGGCTTGCTCTATTTTGCTCACATAGTGTTGGCTTCCCTAAAATCCATGCTGTTCATTGAATTTATTCTTAGCACCCAGGTAGGATAACCAGCTCATCTTAGGTTTCCCAGGATGTTCTGTTTTAAAACTGGAAGTACACATCTTAGGAAAAAAGGCCTAGGCAGATTATAATGATTGGTCTCCTTAATTCTAAGTCAAAATTCTCTGATGTTAGTCCTGGGCAGTGGCTTTTTATATAAGACCGTGGAAGCTTCTAGATACTACTTTGGAGGATTTTTATTATATTCTTAAAAATCTGTCCATCAATTATTTTATGGCTACCTGTAACTCTTTATTTAGAAGCTGATCCCTAATTAATGTTTGCGGTTCATTATTTAATACACTTTAACAGATAGGCACTAAAGTATTGCCAGGGTATTATATCTTATGTTTCCTTGTTTCTTAAAGAAATATGCCATAATTACTTTTGTAAAGGATGTGTGTATGGAGTAGTAAGTACAATTTTCTTTTTTCTTTTTTTTAAGATTTTATTTATTTATTCGATAGAGATAGAGACAGCCAGGGAGAGAGGGAACACAAGCAGGGGGAGAGGGAGAGGAAGAAGCAGGCTTATAGCGGAAGAGCCTGATGTGGGGCTCGATCCCATAACGCCGGGATCACGCCCTGAGCCGAAGGCAGTGCTTAACCACTGTGCCACCCAGGCACCCCAGTAAGTACAATTTTCTAAGAAAAAAAGACATTAGGTTTTGTATCAATCATGACAATGTCTTAAGAAAAATAAGCTCCACAGACTTTCAAACCAGAATATAACACAATAGGAACGTTGTAAAGAAAAGATTATTACCAAAAAAATATATATATGCCTGGCTTGATTTTATAAAATATATGAAGTTTCAGATGTAACACACTACCTCACAAGCATAATGGCTAAAAGTATGTCAGATATGTTACTGAATGCTATTGAATTATAGCCCAGTAAAGAAAATAATTCTGTTTATAGCATAAATAAGGAACAAAGATATTGAAAAACAATGTGACTAACCATACCCAGGGGAAACCATTCAGGCTCAATTTAGCCTTTGATTCCTCAGAATGTTGTCTATGTATTCAATTTTGTGACTGGAACTCAGAGAAAAGTTTATATGTAAGCTTAACAATATAATAAATGCAGCCAATTCTCCAAGTGCATGTTGGAAAGCAGATGTGATAAAACAATATTGAACAGATCTCCATAGTTTAATGCTGGGTGAATGCTGTGACCAACAGAGTGGGGTTTTAATAGGCCAACACAGCATCAACTAATTCTGTCCAGTGGCCATAGCTCACTCTATTAATGTCTCCCAAATACAGGAATCTCTGGGCATAGCATTATAGTAGGTAACTCTACAGTTAGAAGGCTTTCAGGCATGAGAAGCCAAGAACCAACATGGGTAAATGTAAGCTAGAATTAAAAGTGTAAGGCAGACTCAAATCTTAGGCAACTAGGAAGGAGTAGTACAAATCTATTTTAAAAAAATACAAAGAAGAAAGAAATTTCCAAGATAAGATACATGAGATCTTCAGTTACTAAAGGAGAAAGGACTGACAAATTAATCTTGATGCCCAATCTTTACACAGTTATAAAATAGATTAAGAAAGTCCTGACTCCCTTGGCATATCTGACTTCTTCCATTCCAGGTCTTCTTCAATCTCTATGAAGATGGATGTCAAATCAAACAGTCTGAGTGACACAAAGATATATGGATGCTACAAGTTACACTATTGTCTGCACACCATTTTCATGGTCCAGTCCAACATCTGAAACTGTTCTACAGGTCTGACTCTGACAGGTACTTTAATATTTCTCCAGAAGCCTCAATCTGCCTTATTGATTATGCTGTCTGAATTAAGACAAAGGGGTATTTATAAACCTGTATCATCTTACAATTCCCTTAAATGAATATTTTTGGAAATTAAGTTGACAGAATTTTGATAGATAGGGACTCAAGAGTGTCAGATTACCATTTTGCCAATCATCACTTCTCATGAGGTATTCCCAGAAAAGCTATATATACAAGGAATAATGAACATGGTGATATTTGAAGAGTATTATTTAGAGCTGCATAAGAGCCCGAACCACCAATTTATCTTTCCTGGGAAAGAATGCCTGATTTAGAAGAAGTAACTTAAACCACAAGGTTAAAGTGGAACCTGCAACTCTCCTGGACTCCAAATCTTAGGTTATTATCATCTTCTGATCATCTACATTTTCAGGAATAAAAAAAAAGGATATGATGTAACTCTTCCTTTTTATTTTCCAGAAGGAATTATGATCTATAAACAGATGAAGGAAAACTGATAATATTAAAATATCAAGACTTTATATTTCAATGCTTTTAGAAAAGTTTATCATTTCCACAAAAAGAAAATTAATAATTTCATGATGCCTTTGTATGAGTTCACTTTACCTTATTTAAAAATAGCTCCTGTACTTTTTATCATTACCAATAGAATTAACTAATATTACAGGTGGTATCCTGAATGCACAACTAACTTACTTGCTTAGAAGTTTAAAATTAGAAATTACTCATGTATTAGTATTCTAGAAATATTTGAAATATATGACACTCTCCAACAATGATGGAGGCACACTAAGGCAGTGATTTCAACTATGGGTTTGAAGGCATGCTTATATACAATTAGGGTGCAGGAGGGGGTGTGAGAGGAGCCTCAATAAATGGCGGAGGATGGGGAACATATGTAAAGTCTGAAAAGAAGTTCTTTTCATTCTATACATATAAAACAAACTCATCAATTAAATAAAATTCTTATTTAAAAAGGAAACTGTATCAATGATAAGAAAATGGAACTTTCAAAGTGAAAAATACAAATAGTTTTAAATATTCTAAAATAAAAATTTTCACTCATGAGACTGATGAAGATTAGAACCACAGCAAAAAAGTTAATTCCTAATACTGGAGTGCTAATGGATATGGGTATTTATTTATTTATTTAAGAGAGAATGGGAGCGGAGGGACAGAGGGTGAGGGAGAGAGAATCCCAAGCATGCTCCATGCCCAGCACAGAGCCCAATGTGGGGTTCAATCTCACAACCCCAAGACCATGACCCAAGCTGAAATCAAGAGTCTGAGGCCCAACCAACTGAGCCACCCAGGTGACCCAGATACGGGCATTTTTATACACAACTGGTATGAGTAACAGTATAACTGCTCTGGTGTACAATTTGGAACTAAGGATATTTATTTTATGGGGTAATCTGACAAGGAAACAAAGGGAAATATTTTATTCCATAGTCAGGAAAAATAGTTAATTACTACTCTGTATTCAGTACTAATTATCTAAAGGCAGATTAATCTCTAGCCAGGAGAAAACGCCTGTCTCTTATTCCTTCAAAGCCCTGTTCAATAGTTATATCCTCACTCCAACATTTACTGCTTAAATCCTTGGCCACCCAAGCTAAAGAAGTTATCATCTGAAACAACCCCCAACATTTTTTATCCCATTAGTCATATATTTATCTCAGAGTTCTTATTACGAACTGAAATAATTTTCTTTTATATTAATGGAATTGTTAGTTTGTTTTTGTGCTATTTGTTCCTACCATCAGAATGTAAACTCCTCTATCAAATTTAACTGCTTAACTTAATTAGGATTTGTTTCTGCTCTTTGAGACTACAAAATAACTGAACTGGTTTTTATAGGCATTTGAAAATGTGTCATTTGATTTTAAATGAGCAATTACTGATCTCAACAATCAATACATCTCTATTGTTAGAGCAATATTGAGTAGATCACATAATCAAATACATAGATTTTAAAAATCAAGTTCTAGTGAAAACTAATAAGGTAAGACACATTGACACTACTTACACGGGACAACCATATCTGATACAATGGCAAGTCAACACTCTTGTCATTACCTGGAGATCGACTGACAATGAACATTTGTCTACATTACTCTCGATGCTAAATTCAGCTGTCATATTTTATGTCTAACTGATCCTGAACATATGCATGACTTCATCAAGTTTAAATATCCTGATCAGAAACAACTGATTGGTTGTAATTACGTCACGTGTTATGTGCAGATTGTCAGGGTATCCAAAAAAAGGGGGCTTATCTGCTTTAGTTTTGATTCATGACATTGTTGGATTAAAAATCTCCCACCTTGCTATTTGTTTTCTATTTACCAATTTGGTTTTTTCCTTTTGATTTTTTCTTTTTTCTGCCTAGTTTTGAATTAATTGATTTTCTATGTTTTAATGTTAACCTCTTTGTTAGCTAATCTGCTATAGATCTTTATTTTAGTTGTTGT
The DNA here is from genome assembly GCF_023065955.2 of Ursus arctos. Classification (NCBI taxonomy): domain Eukaryota; kingdom Metazoa; phylum Chordata; class Mammalia; order Carnivora; family Ursidae; genus Ursus; species Ursus arctos. The sequence goes on from NW_026622852.1 coordinate 32,776,741, forward strand.
TATTCTAGGGTATATTGTATATATCTTAAATTTACAGTCTATTTTATTGTAATATTATACCATGTCATGAAATGTGTAAGAATCTTATATAGTATATTTCCATTTCTCACGCCAACCCACATACAATTTTCATAATCTTCTTTTGTATATACTACACATGCCTCACAACATTTTTAATATTCAACCAACTGTTAAAGATATTTGAGCAACAAGAAAAATCTTAACCATGTTTCTTCATCATTTGTGGTGCTCTTTATTTCCAAGATCTATATTTTCATCAGGTATCATTTTCCTTCTGCCAAAAGAACTTCCTTTAAAATTCTTTGTGGTGCCTTTCTGCTCGTTATAACATATTTCAGCTTTTCAATGCTTAAAAAGAGCTTTCTTTCATCTTCATTTTAGCAGAATATTTTATTAAGTATAGAATTCAAAATAGTTTTTTTTCTTTCTGTACTTTAGAAAAGCTGCTCCACTGTCTTCTCACTTGCATTGTTTATGACAAGACTTCTGCTGTCATTAAAAGTTATGTTTCTATAGCTGATGCATCTTTTTTTCTCTCTACCTTTATGCTTTTCTCTTTATCAATGATTTTAAGTAATTTGATTATAACGTGCCTTTTTGTAGTGTTCTTTGTGTTTCTTGTACATGGGATCTGTTGTACATCTTCGATCTAAGATTTAACATAACACAAATTTAGGAAAAAAAAATTGGCCAAAATTTCTTCACATAGGTTTTTTTTTTTGTACCCTGCATTTGTTTGGGGATTCTAATTACACGTGTTTTCAGTTACTTTAAGTTGTCTTAATGCTCATTGTAGCTCTATACTTTTATTAAAACCTTTTCCCACTCTTTGTTACATTTTGGATAGTACATATCACTATGTCTTCAAATTCAACCTATATTTTCTTCTGCAATGTTTTCTGCCATTAATCACATCCAGTGAATTTTTTAATCTCAGAAATTAGTTTTTACCGCCACAAGTTCAAATTTAGATCTTCTCATATCCTCCATATCTTTATTTTTAGGCTTTTTTGAGATAAAATTCACATACCTTAGAATTCATCTGTTTAAAGTTTATAATTCAGTGTTTTTTAGTTTTCTTCCGTGTGTATATAATCATTACCATAGTAAAGTACTGTAATGATCTCTGATTATTTCCTTAAGATAAATATTTAGTAATAGAATTCCTGAGACAAAGGCTATATAAATTTGCAAAGCTTTTGTATATATTGGCATCCACGAAGGCATCAACATACACTCTTAACGGAATTAAATGTTTTAAAAGACATATTTTTTTGAAGTCTTTTAATTTTTTTTTTCTTTGAGAATAGCTGACACACAATGTTGCATTTGTTTCAGGTACACAACATAGTGATTCAACTCTATACATACGCTATGCTCACCACAGTGTAGTTACCATCTGACACCACATAACACTATTACAATATCACTCACCATAGTTTTGTTATAGTAAAATGACAATAACAAAAAACTATAATTGAAAAAAATTTAATTTTAAATTTTTTTATTCATAATCTTGAAATCTTTCTACTTCAGATTCTTAGACCTCATATCTTTAACCTGTTTTTTTTTAATACATACTTTCTCACTTACCATGAATTTAACACCTTTTTAAAGTTTAGCTCATTTAGAGGCTAGAATGTTGGAATAAATATGAATGGTGTCTGTTCTTAAGAAGTTATTCGACAATAGTAGAATCAGAGTGGACAGAGTTGGTTTTGGACTTAACTTTTGAGATTGAGGTAAAAACATGGCCATTACTATTTGCTAGCCCTTTATAGACTTAAACATTGTTTAAGCATTGACTTAATATTTGAATTTATTTTCTGATTAAGAAAACTGGAGAATATTTAATCATAGTGTATTTTTAAAAGGAATGATAGCCATTTGAAAAATATGTATCTATCAGAACAGTTGGCGCCTAGAGCGCGTGGGTGGCTCAGTCAGTCAACCATCTGCCTTCGGTTCAGGTCATGATCCCAGGGTCCTGGGATTGACCCCAGCATCAGGCTCCCTGCTCAGCAGAGAGCCTGCTTCTCTCTCTGCCCCTCCCTCCCATGCTCTCCCTCTCTCTCTCAAATAAATAAATAAAATCATTAATTTATTATTTATTATTATTATTTTTTTAAAGAACAGTTGACTCCAGAAAGATAGAGTACAAAAGAAACAGGACAGATTTTCTACAGTAGTATTCTCTTCTCCTACTTCCCCTCTTCACCCACAAATCTTTGTGCATTTTCACATTTTTTTATCTTGCTATGAGAGCATATGTCATGATTGTCATTGACAGTTTTATTTACTGGTTTCTTTGTGAAGCTGAAAAGGAACATTAAATGGAGTGGAAAATGCCAATTTTATTTATAAAAGTGGGTACTTATAAATGAGACATTATACTATGCAAAAAGGACCAAAAAAAAAAAAAAAAAGGCAAACTTAGTATTGTTAGGTGGGGGACACACCAGCATTTATTCTTCAGGCAGATAAAAGAATTCTGTTTGAGAGCTTTATGTTTCTGTTGATTTGGATTTTTTCTAAGGTCTAGTTTTTAGTTGCAAACTTGACTTTGAAATACTGCTGTTGGTTATCACGATCAAGGATATTTGAAATCACTACTGTGTTGTGCTGTGTATTTGGGGAAGGGGTGGGGGGAAAAGTTAACATATTCTTGGTTAACATTGGTTAAATATGGTATAATAAAATACTGAAACACAAAAAAAATGGGTGATTGGTAGAATCAATAGCTTTCATCAACGCTCTTACTCTTTATAATGATCAAGTATACATGCATTTGGATCAAATGAAATGTCTTGGCTTACTCAGGGAATGTTTATTTACTATAGGAGCCATGAGACACTAGATTTTTTCTCACTTTCATCCTGTTCTGGAAACTTGAAGTGTTCATAAGTGTGTATTCCTTGGGTTTATAAGGGAAAATGCAGAGGGACAAAAATCATAATAATTATCTCAATAATTTAAAAGAGTAAGGTAAAGCTTAACTAAAGGCAGAGATCTAAAATGATATTTAAAAGTAGGCAGCTAGCCTCTGTAATAGACTCAAATTTCCAATATGACTGCCACCTTCCATCCTTCAAGTTCAAATAGGGGTGTTATTCAAAATGCCTATGGCATTACAAAGGCAGTGATCTGAAAATTATAATTCTGTGTCTTACTCTAAAATTTTACCTCATTGGTATAACACATCTCTGATTATCTAATAAGAATGCCCTTTTCTTCATTCTCTTCAGAGCTTTATTGTGTCACTTTAGATAGATTATAATAAATTGAGGGTTTTTTATCACTTGTTTCCAATTTTTAAATGAACAGCTGTTCCAAATGCACTATCACTGTTTCTTACTACTGTCCTTGGACCCACTGACCATAATCTAGATCAAGGACACCAAATCTTTGTATCTTAATTACTATTTACATTCCTTTTGAGAAGGAGAAGAAATATATAATGTAACCTTACAAAATCTTCCCTTAGTCATGACACTCTCCTATTAAAGATGTACATTTATGAAGACTTCATTTAGAAAAGTAAATAAATTAATTTTGAATAAAAGGTAATTCTAATAGACTTTCAAAAATTTGTTCTTTCAAAAAAATCTAAGAAGTAATTCCAACTTCTTACATTTTTTATTGGCTGTTATCTTTGCCTCAGACCCTGTTACCCCAGATCTTTCAAATGGTTAGTTGACTTTATCCAGAACTCAGTATCACCTCTTCATAGTTGCTTTTGTTTTTGTTTTTGTTTTTTTTGAACAACCTGCCTAAAGGATTCATGAATTATCCTGTCTTATTTTTTTATATGATTAAAAATATCTTTAATTCCAATGTACTTTTGTGTTGGCATGCTTATGCTTATTATCTGCCTCCCATTATAGAATGCAGAACTCCTTGAGGGCAAGTATTCTTGTGAATTACTACATCCCCAGCACCTAATATGATTCCTGGGACAGTAAGCACTGAAAATGTTTATGGATATGAGTGCTGAAGTAGTATATTTGTATACATTTTTTTCAGCATTTTTATTGGCTCTTATGTCTCTGTGCAAAAATAAGGAGGATGGGTCTTGCCCAGTACAGTGGAGAGACACTTATATAAACTAATACGAATAACATGATTCAATAAGGGATATTAGAGGTCGTATTTAATTGTTACAGGAACATAGATAGGGTGGTCAAATGTTCTGCTTTCAGAGTCAAAGAGGCTACATTAGGTTTCCTTGTACTGAGGCTTATAGGAGAAAAGAAAGTACAGATTGTTCAGAGGGCATTAAAACAAGCATTATAGGGAGAGGTGATAGGAGGAGCAGAAACACAAAGATGAAATCCTATTAATGTTTTGCATTGCTCCTGGCAAACATTTTATCTTAGGGCCACAGGGGTGGCTTCAATATTGAAAGCAGTGGTAATATCACTATTTATAGTGCTTGTATGAAGTTCCTTTCATGTATTATCGCATTTAGTACAATCTGGAATTACTGATTAATTTCTCTTACAGAGAGAAGTAAATAGTCTTCAATCTAGTTTTATACCCCAAAAGTCATTATGACACTGAATTTTTGACCTTGATCATTCATCCACACTTGCTAGTAAGATGATAAATACAAAGGGAAAAAGGTGCCTCTGCAGATTTAGAGCTTCAACTACCTTATTGCTTTTTAGGGACTAATTTTCCTAGTTTTACAAATTTTATGCAATGTATATCAAGACAAAATTGACCAAGAGAAAATTAACTTCTCTATGAATTTCTGCATGATATTGTAATTTTAAGAAAACACAAGCTGGAGAGCTGTAATATGAGTCAGTCAAAAGCGATAATAAATATAAATCCCAGATTCTTAGAAGAGATGTCTATATATATCACTTTGGTTCTGTCTTAAGATATCCTAACACATGGTCAAATAGAATACGAAGGGGGACAAAAGTAAAGAAAAAAAAATTTCTGATTCCTGTAGTCTATATTTTTCATCCTTCTCTGAAAACATTAAACCATTTTGGTGAATAATGTTTATTTTTAGTGTTTCATGCATTTTGCTTTAACATTTCTGACTACATTTTCAATTTCCTACTCACAAGGACTATGCCTCTTTTGTGTTTTCCACTATATACAGTTTTGACAATGATACATCTTTAATTATTTCTCCAGTGTGATTTTAAAAATATAATTATTAAGTTAAATTTTTAAAATGTCTTATTAATTTTCCCAAATGACCTTATATTCTGATTAACATATACAATTATTTGAATAATGTTATATTTTGTATTTCCATAAAATGTATCTTTATTGCTGCTGGGTAAGTAAACAAGAGCAACAGAGATGTGATTTACTGTATAAAATTCATATATATCCATTCACAGAAAGAGAGATGGAATTTGGAGTCAGAACAGCCGAGTTTGAATCATATATTTCAGACCAATCTATCTGTGCTTTGGTAAGTCATTTAACCTTTGTGAGACTCATTTTTTTTTTTTCATCTCTTAATTTGCACAGTAGTAATGACACTTATTTCACTATTAGAGTTATGGTGAATATAAAATATAATGTATAAGGAAGTGCCTTATAAACTATAAATTTCCATTGTTATTAAAGTAGTTGCACATGGGAATTTTTTTTTTTTTTTACCTAAGATTAGTTTCTTGCATCTGCCAACCAACCCCAGCCAATGCCAAATTTTAAAATATAGCCCTTTAATATCAGCTCTTCTTTAAGGGACAAAAATATACATCTCCCCTGGTGCCCGCAAATAGGTCAGATATTGGACAACTCATTAATTTCAAACTGCATCCATCTCTTCAGAGAAAACAAATAATCCAGGGTTGTTTCTAAAACTATAAGGCAAAATCTATTATAGTAAAAGATTGATAATCTCTCATGTTAAGTCATAATCATAAGTCATTCCTGTTAAAACCGGGCCTTACAATTCAAAGGTAAATTAATCAGGTGTCAAATCACGGCCACACTAGTATTTTTAAACAACTCTTTTTAGTGCCCATGATTTAAAATTACCATTCAATGGCACATGCTCTTATTCAAAACTAGTTTACTTTGTCAGTCTCTACTAATTCAATATCATTTTAGGAAAGCATTTTATCTAGCATTATTTTAAAGGGCTTTCTTTCATAAGGGTTTTTAAATCTTCAGAAATCATGTAAAAATCTAATAGCAACTTTCCTCTTTTACATCTAGAAATAATGGTTTTAAAACTCTTCACCCAGAATCTAAATTACAGAAGACAATTCTTGATAATTCAAGAGCTATTTGTCACACGGTTTGATGGAAAGTAAAACCAGGTATTCAAAACAAATCAATGGAAATACAACAAAGAAATGCTGTTAATACCACGACTTGTTCTTGGAATTTAAGTTATTTTCAAGCAGAGGTTCAGCTCCTCTCTTCTTCCCCATATTCTAAAGCAATCTGTGGCACACTGTTTTTTGGTCCTTAATAAATATTAGCTTAATAAAGAAAAATAAATGACTTTGGACTTTCGCTTTCAAAGAAGAGTAGAGCTATGCTGGGTTTATAAGTAAAATAATGCTAATCAGGATGCATTTTGAGAGAAGAGAGCATAATGGGAGAATTTTCAAAGTGTACTGAAGCAAATTTCACTTCTTTCTAGTAACTTGGCAAAGTAAAATTGGCCATAGCCAAATAGGCCAAATCTGTTTCTCTATTTGGCATTCTCTTTCTCTGTTCTCCTGCTCACTATTTGACTCTTTCTTAAAAGTTTCCTTAGTTCTGCAAACCTTTAGGAAAGCCCATCAGGAACTAGGGAGAAGAAAGTCACTTAGAACAACAAAGTTTATACATACAACTGCAGGCACAGCTGCTATAAGTGGGATTAATAATAAATACAGAGGACCACAGAAGGCTTATCAACCTGTGAGAAAAGGTACATTTAGATGGACAGTCTTAAGAGAGAGGAAGGCTATATAACATGGTTGATGATCTCTGTAGGCAAACTAATCATATGGGTTTTAGGATCTCTCAGTATAGGCTACCTAAAAAAATCTCAGAATGCACAGTCAGCTGTACTTTTGATAAGCTGAACTTTTGAAAAGTTCTTGGATTTGGTCACTCTTTTTTCCTGGTTAGAGAGATTTCAGTGTTTTTTGTTGTTGTTGTTTGTTGTTTTTTGTTGTTGTTGTTGTTGTTTTCTTTTACTCTTCCAGGGCACTGGGGTAGGAGTTTCTCCAAACAAGTAAGCCTGATTTACAGATTTTTCCATTAATGATGTCCATCATAGTAGGTGAGAAAATATTTTCTACCCAGATTCTTTTTCCCTTTACTCTGTTTCTCAACCATATTTTACAAATATTTCTCTGTGAATTCCAAATGCAGCAGAAAAATTATTAAACAAAAGCATTTTATTCTGCAATTGCGTAGGTTAATTAAATGCCAAGAGATGCAAAAGCTAAGAAAAAGCAAAGTATAAATGGAAACATATTCTTATTATACGTTTGTTAGTTTGTTTTTCTTTGAGGGTAAAATGATCAAAAGGCTAATGGATACATCATTTGGTTCATGATAAAGTTCTTGGGAGCAAAGTCCATAGAAGTATAATAGAGATGATATAGGGTTCCTCAAATTGAGCCTTTACATTAATGTTGTATCATTTTACCATATGTTTTAATTACACAATCATACATTTTATAACATGCATTTTATTTAAGTATGTATGTAGTACCAGATTCATAAAAGAAAAGTTTTTCTCATTCCGAACAGTCTGATCTCATTCCTAAATGGTAACTAGTATTAACAATTTAATGTGTTTTCTTTCTGATGTTGAAATATATATAGTAAGTTCACTGATTTTGCTAAATGCATAGACATGAGTTATTGAATCAATTTCTATTTGAAAACATTTGGGTTATACCATTTTTATGAATAAATAATGTTGCAATTAACACACAAGATTTAGATTTTGAAGTGTCCTCAGGAGAACATCTGAGCTAATGCCCTGTCTTTGGATAGCAGGTACTATCATGAGGAATGAAGACCCAAAGTACTAAGCAATTCTCTTACTTGATAGAGTTGTGGTTAGTATCAATCTGGTTAAGACGTATGACAAACTCTAGCTTCTACTAATACAACTAGTTCTAAAAGGTAGAATAGTTTTAAATTAAAATAATGCATGTGTATTTTTTAAGCCTTTAAACAGTACAGCTCCCCAACTCCCAAACCCAATTTACTTTTAATTTCACAGGTTATAAACTCCAGACAACTAGCAGCAATTGGCAGGCATTCTGCCAAAATTACAAAACAAGAAAATCTTATCTTTCAGCTCTCATTTTCTCTATCTTTCCCCCAAATATTATAAAGCCTTTATTATCAATCCTAGTTATTAATAAAAATGTGAACTTAGATTATAGCTCATATTATTGTCTCTAGGAGAACACTTTGGCTTCAGAAATATCATTTTATGAGAAACTAGGCCCTTACGTATGAGAAGCTACAGTGGCCATATTTGATTCTAAATATGTTTGCATTTCCTATATTTTATGGATACATAGCTGATGCTTTGATAATATTATATGTTCTGTTGTTCTTCTAGAATATTTTCATATGAAAAATATTGAAAGAGCTACACAATTTCTACTGGAGGACAATCACAACTGCTAAAGGGGAACAGACTCCAAACAGGAAACCAAAATTTCTCTATGTAGAAAGAGAAAGATGTTCGTTTACTATTTATTGATGAGTAGAAGAGTACTTCATGATCCCCTTCTTTGGGATTTTTGTTGTAGTTGTTGTTGCTGGTCTCTAATGCACATTTACATAATCTTACTTGAATTTGTTCAGGCACCAAAAATGAGTATAATCAATAAGTGTATTAAAATAGATTGAATCCTCAACCTGGGGTACAATGTGTCCTCTTTTTATTATTGCATAGATTCTCAAATTTCAGTAACTTTGAGGGAAACATCATAGTCCCTCCAAAAAAGCTTTCAGCAACTTTCATCAGTAGTCCCACGTGGATGAGGAACTTGATTGAGGACAGAGTAATGACCTGAAAAAATGTGGGCAGAGATTCCCTAATTCTTGCATATTCCTCCTTTGGCAGAAAAAGAAGAATCCACAGTTGACTGTGAATGGTCTGTAAAATGTCCTGGATAAATATGAGAACTAACTACTTCAAGAAAAGCAATAAGGACAAAACCAGAAGGTAGCTAATAAGGAGAGTATCACAGCTAAACTCTCCTCCATAGTACTGAAAAATGGAACTCAATGAAAAGCATTTTTGAAGACAGGAATATGTATATTTTTCAGAAAAAGTATAAAAATGATATTTTTTAAATCAAATGGGCATTTGATTCCTTCCTGCATGAATTCTGATGAAATAAGTAGAAACATGCATACTCTTAGAAAATTTCCAGGCCATTGTCTCTTGACTATCTCTTTTTCTTGGCTTTGCTCTTTGTATTCTCTGGAAACATTTTTTCCATGATTCCAGAAAAATAAAAAAAGCTTTTACTTTGCCTGGGAAGGACTAGGTAAATTTAAGGCCAAGAAATTTTAAAAAGTAGTATTTTGCTCTTGACACTTTTGCTTCTTGTTAACATATTTGTATATTGGGACAACTGTACTCTTGCCACTAGAGTGCTGAAGACAGAGAAGATTGAGCATTGATGTGAAGTTGGAGGAAATGGACTACAGAGTCATTTATTACTGTTGGTTCCAGGCTCTGAAGTTGTCTGTAGTGCAGCTATTAGTAATTCATGGTAGCTCAGGAGTTCGTGAGGGACCGCATTAAGTTTGGAATCAAATCTCCTAACATTGCAAAGTGGTCCCTTGTCCAAACTTGATTTATATGGATATGCTTCCCTGTGGAACAGCAAGGAATGGTAGGTGACTAGCTGAGAATAAGAATCAAGGACTCTGGGTCCTGTACTTTCAGGAAAATTGGGTTTAAACAAACATGCATAACTGGATTTAAATAAAAACTTGAAACATGAACTAAAGATAAAATTGCCAAATATAAAGGAAGTTCTGTACGATAATTCATATCAAAATTTGAAAGATGTTACTTAATTAAAAATTAAAGTTGATTTTTTTTTTAGAATAAAAGAGAAAGATATGCAAAAAGGAAGGTCACATAAACAACACCAAGTTGTGATTCTTTGACTTCAAAAAGAGCATTTCAATATGGTATGAAGAGTATTTTTTTGTGTTTCAGCTTCTAAATGCACTGTCTCTTATCACAGATACTCAACGACATAATGGTGAATATTATTGCAGGTCCCTTCATTATTTTTATTTTTCTGGATCCTGGGCCCAGAATTATTTCTCAATTTCAAATTTTGAAAAACTAAACTCCCCGAGTAAAAATTAAAAATCATAATGACTTTGACACTTCAGGATATGTGTGGATATATATAAATTTGAAGATGAAGTTGTGGGGTTTACCTAGAATTTTGGCTCACTCACTTAGCTAGGTCTTTTCTTACCTAAAGTCCCAATTCAATTAAAAATTTCCAGTCATTTTCTAGAAATTCTTTCCACCTAATATAAATGTCACCGAGGAAACAGACAGGAACCTATAAAATTACTACCAAAACTATGATTCTGTGTTATTCTTCTTTATTTAATTTATGCAGGTACTCATTATTTCTTTAGTGATTTTAAAGAATGAAAGTTTCCAGTGAATTAATAGCTGAAACTTGTTAGCCTCTAACAACGTGGGGGAAATTTTTTTGAAAACGAGAGGCTATATCTTGCAACAGAGCATCTTTTATCATTACAGAATTGGATAAGAGAATGCAAACATATCGGTGAAAAATACACCATCTCTCCTAGTTGATAATTCTAAGTGTTACCAAGTGTTGGAAACTGCTAGCACTTGATTTTATAAACAATGGAGACTAACTAATGATTCTGAGAAGGATAACACCGAATGAATTTATGGCTGCATAATATTCCATTATATATCTATATATAATGATAAAAATAGATAAGGAAGATATGGGGTGTGTATTTGTGTGTGTGTGTATTTGTCTACTGATATTTAGGTTGTTTCCATATCTTAACTATTGTAAATAATGCTGCAATAAACATGGGGGGGTGTATATATCTTTCAAATTAGTGAATGATATTGTTATAGCGATGTACTGAGACAGATGGTAGTTACACTTCTGGTAAATATAGCATAATGCATAAAATTACTAAATCTCCATGTTGGACACCTGAAACAAATGTAACATTGAATGTCAACTACAGTCAAATAAAAAAAAATCAAACAAATCAAATGCCCAACAAAAGATTGTTTAAATTGTGATTTTGAATGATATTATAGAAGATTATTCATTTACATGGGTAAAATTTTATAATATATTAGGTGAAGAAAGCACATTACAAAATAGCATATTCAGTATGATTACATTTTATAAAAAGTATATAACTATCTCTGGATAATACAATGTTACATAATTTTTATTTTCTTCTTTGTACCTTCTCCAAATTACCAGTAAACGTGTTAGTTTCATGGTCAGAAACAAATGAATAATAAATGCTTTAAAAAACTAAATGAATTTATCTGGTAATAAATATACTAAACAACAACATAAAAAAAGACCATAAATGTAGGGAAGAGGTGAGATTTATCATTATTTTCAGATAAGCGCATCATATACAAAACATAAGAATAAAGAGAAACATAATAGAGTTACAAAACAACCCAAGGAATTGGAGTATGAAATGATAAAATTAGAAAATTAATAGCATCCTTATAAACCAGGGGGGAAAAACGAATATAATGAAAACACACTAAATCTTAAAAGTACTGGACAAAAGTTATATAAATACATAGGAATAATCTTAATAAAAATGTGCTACATCTAGATCCATATTTAAGAAAAATTAAGTAGCTAGAGAAGACAGGAATATATAGAGTTTCACACTGTACTGCAAGATAGAAGACCTAAAAACTGTTATTTTTTTTCTAAAATGAAATTATTGGTTTAACACATGTATACCAATATTTAATGGAATTTATTTTGGAACTCACAAATTTATTCTGAAGTTCACATAGAAAATATTGTATTTCAGTCATTTCACAGTACACAATTTTATACGTGTTATCTCTAAAATTGGAGTGTGTTTTACAATTGAGGGAATGTCTGGTTTAGTTAACAGGATTTTTTTCTTAGTTTTATATAACGGATTATATTATAAATTACAGTATCTCATATATGATAAGGTATACAAATATAGATAAAAAGTGAATTAGAAAATATTTTTCAGAAGGGAAACAATTATTGGATAAGAACAGCGAGAGTAAGATCAATATATAAATTATGAAGCAGAAAGATTAAAACAAGTGTCCACAGTGTGCTAGACAGAGAAAACACAAAAATAGAACTAAGACATATATGAGGATTTTAAGCCTAATTAAAAAAACATTATAACCCAACTGGAAAAGAGTTATTCCATAAAATATGTTGGGGTAAGTAGTTAATAGCTTGCAAATAAAATTTCGAGTCTCACACCTCAACTTTCACTAAAATATACTGTAGATGAGGGATGCCTGGGTGGCTCAGTCTGCCTCTGCTCAGGTCGTGACCTAGGAGTCCTGGGATCAAGCCCTACATTGGCCTCCCTGCTCAGTGGGGAATCTGCTTCTGCCTCTTCCTCTGCCCCTACCCCCTCCTGCTCGTGCTCTCACTCTCTCTCTCAATAAATAAAATCTTTAAAAAATTATACTGTAGATGAAACAGTTAAAATGTCTTTATATAAGGTATATGAAATATAAAAATGGAAATAGGAATAGTTGAAACTTCAACAATTCACCAGCTTAAAGATTACAAAGGAAATCACACAGAAAAAGTATGATACCTTTGTCTATTTACAATGTTTTAATGTACTTGATTTATTCCTTTCTATTTTGAAACTTTTATATATACACAAAACTAAAAAAATGTATTTGTACAGTTTATACAGTAATAATGAAGAAACTGTGTTAACTTGCCACAGTTTAATAAATAGCATATTGCCAGAACCTCATAACCCCTTGGATACCTTTTCAACTCTCACAGCCTCCTTGGAGGAAAGACCCCTAACTTTGTAATAATTATTTCTTTGCATTTCTTGATGGTTTTACATATATAGTTGACCCTCACTATTCACAGTTTCCACATTTTGCAAATTTGTAAAGTTCACTAAAATTTATTTGTGATCCCCAAATTGAGTATCACAGCACTTATGGTGGCTGATTATAGCCAAATGCAGACTGGTGAAAAATTTGAGTCTCCTGATGCATACATTCCCAGGTGAGGTAGAAGAAGACGATATTCTGTTTTGGATTTCAGGTCTCATACTGTAAATGTGTCCTTTTTGCTACCTACTTAGTGTCATTTTTTCTCATATTTGTGTTTTTTGGCAATGATTTCACTTTTTAAAATGACCCCCAAGAATAGTGCTGAAGTGCCATTTAGTGTTTCTAAGCATAAGAAGGTGGTGAAATATCTTATGGAGAAAATACGTGTGTTAGATAAGTTTCTTGCCACATGAGTTATATTGCTGTTAACAGTGAGTTCAATGTCAATGACTTCACTATGTATATTAATGTATATTAAATATACATTATATACTAAATATAATAATGTACATTAATGTATATTAAATATACATTATTATATACTAAATATAATAATGTACATTAATGCATATTAAATATACATTATTATATCTAAATATATTAATGTATATTAAGTATGGTATCTTTAAAAAGAAACACACAAAAAACATAAAACAAGACTATGGTATTGCTTGGCTGACAAAATGTTGTGACAAGAGACTCACAGGAACCTAACTTTGTATTTCCTCTAGGAGCAATGGTTCAGTATTCATTAACCCATTGTTTGCAGGGAACTTTATTGTAATGAGAATCAATTGTCCATATTAATCACAAGTCAATATAAGATGCAGTTTTGACTCTTTCTTTACATTTACATTTATCTTTTCATACTGTATATATTCTCCTGTAACTTGTCTGTTTTGCTAATTATATTTATGACATTTGTCAATGTTGATGGAAGTCAACAATAAAATCAGTCACAAGTGTTATGACAGCTAGAGAAAACTGGTTACAGTTTTGATTGTTAAATAAGCAGACACAGTATTTCAGAAGGGAACACTGAAAATAAGTCTTCTTATAATGAAAATCTGGTGTGGTTAGGCAGTTTAGAGCAGAGTTTCACTATATTTCAGGAACAATTATAGAATCTTCAAATATTTCACAAATACTGTTTGGACCGAGGTCCTATACCTTCATGTTTCCTCTCTGTCTGGTGGCAGTTTTCAATAAAATATTTTAACATATTGATTTAGCACTGACACTTATTTCAAGTGACAGAGTAGAAGGTATGCTGAACACATTAACCAGCATGTCTATAATAATGGCATTCCATTTTACTGGGGTTTATGTGGGATAACTTCTAGACATTTCCGAGTGTATACACTCTGTAAACATATCTGCAATTAATTGGAATTATCAAATAGGTCTATGATTATTTAACTTAATCATCTGACCAGCTTGGTACATAGGACAACCGTTTTAGTGAAAGCAGTATTGATGGTCTTTAGATGGGGTTTTATGATTATGACATAAAATTTTATCTAATGGCCCAAAACCCCTAATTTGTAAAAACTGAATGATGTGGTTATGAAAATATATCTGGCTATACTTAAGTAAAGAAAAGTTATCTGCCTATTCCCTGCCCCAGGAAGTGTGGTTCTCTATCATCTGCATAAAAACCAGCTGTTGTACTTAAATATTCATTCCTGGGAGTCACCCCAGACTTTCTGGAATTAAAATTTAAAGATACATGCCTTAAATTTGCAAGTATTATAATTTTCAAATGCCCACTAATATAACAGTTTCTGAGCTAGACCATTTGAAAATCTTGACTCAGTATGTTGAGGTAACTAAAGCAAATGTCTAATGGTTCCTCTGTTAGCAATCTCAAAAGTTATAGGGGACATGCCTTAACTGTATTAATTACACTAGGATTCAGCATATAGGCAGCAGCTTCTCTGTGTGTTCTAATTATACTGCTCACAATACTTATTTCAATTAGACTTCTTATAATGCTAAGGTTTTTATTCTTGAAACTTAAATCTTTGTTTTTTGTTTCAGAGGGTGAAAGGATTGCAGAAAGAACAGACAAAACAGCATATTAGGGAATCTCATACTGAGCCTCTTCATCGTAAGACCACTATTAGAAGCTGCTGGTTTCTGTTTGTTTGTCCCAAGGTGTAGAGGTTTCCCAAAACCTTGGAAATGTTGAAAATGCACTCTAATTTCAGCAGCTCTAAGCCCTTACTTCTAGTGGCTGCTGCCCTGGCTAGAAAAAGTGATATGTGTACTAGGAAATGAGAGTGAATTTTCCTATTCCTATTTTGTCCTTCAACAGCCTCTAGAGGCAAAAGTTGTTTGTCTGTAAGATTGGATTTTAAAGGTCACTTTTTATTTTATAGCTCCAGGTTGGTTTTTATTTCTAGATATTTTACATGACCTGTGGTAAATTAGAATCTAATCTGTATTGAAGGACAAACTATAACTATGCCTAATACCCTAGAACTTCATTTTCCCACTTTGAAGTGAATACTTTAAAATTGCCTTAACAGTCCCGTGGTAATTCCTTTGGATTGGTACTTAGACTGTCTATTATGGCTTTTAAAGACTTAAACCTTAGGATAAGACAAACATGGGTTGGCTTTTTAGATATTTACTAGCTGTTGAACATTCGTGAAGTTACTTAATCTATAGAAATGATGTATTTTCTGTAAAACTAAGGCAACCATGGTCCTATATTATGGGATTGTTATAAAAATTAAGTGTGATACACATTTAACACATTTAGGAAAAAACTGATATATAAAAATAATCGATAAATATGTGCTATTAAATCAGAAACCATATTTCACTATATCCTAAAAGTCAATAAACATATTTAATGATTTTTAAAATCATTTTCCTACAAAGTTAATAAGAGTGATTTAAATTTCATTATATAATTATGCAAATAAGAATATAACAGTTCAATTAAATAAGAAGGATGGCAGGAAGAAAAGAAAAATGCTCTAATTTTATCTTTCAGAATGTAATTAAAATTAAACTTCATGAAAATAAGCATATACTTGCTTTTTTAATATATCCTTAAAATAGGTATATAAAACCTACCACCAGCAGTTAGATAGATAGATAGATGTTATTCCCAACTTTAAGGTGTATGGCTCCCTCTGCATATTTGAACAGTGAGAAGATCTCTTTGTAATTTCTAACAGCTTATCCATGTTTAACTTAATGGTGAGTGTACACCTGGTACTCAGTAAATGCCTTTTTGAATGAATTAGTGACTGAATGAGACAGCCTTTGGTAATTGCCCAAGCATGTCACTTTTGGAGTACTACTTTTATTCAAATGTTGTTTATATATTTCTTTTTTTAACCAAGTAACTTTTAAAATAATCCAGGAAATACTTTTTTTATTTGAGTTATAACTCAAAGATATAACCAATGAAATTTCCTGGCATAAAATATTGAAAATACCATAACCTTATATTAATATAAAATCTCATTCAGTTTACTTGTTCCCTATTAAAAGCATCATAAATCATATATTGATTCTTTAGAAAAGAAAGGAGAATAGCCTTGTACCAACTGAGGCATCCAGTTAGCTGGCATATAATACAAGTCTTTTTCATGGAGTTTCTACATTGCAATTGGCATGCTGACTGTAAAAAGAGGAAAGCACTGGAAAAAGTGCAAAAATGAATTTAAAATAACAAAAATTTGCTCATGATGATCTCACATCTCAGTTTAAAAGAAATATTGATCAAAAAGACATTTCTCCATAAATCACTTCAATATAATGTTGAAAGTTGAGATAACGGTAGTAGTACATTTATAGTTAGGAAAAAACATTTTGTAGATGAATCAAAAAGTTGTTGGATGATGGCAAGTCATTTAGTCAGAAATTTGGATTCTATTTCTCCACAGCACACATAGTTATACACACACATAACACACACAAAGGAATCCCCAGTTTATAAAAAGGTTTATATTAGGTATAAATACCAAGTACACTGAAATAATTTTTAGCAAGTTTAAAAACACTAAGCACTATAAAAATTCTATTTTGAAGAGAACAATCAATTTCCTCTGACAAAAAGGTAGATTAGACTTCTGTTTCCCTATTCTTCACACTAAGTACAACTTAAATCCCTGCATATTATACACAAAACAGTAATAATAAGGCTCTGAAATTTGGTAAGAAGAAGGAAGACCAGGCTAAGAACTGTGGAACCCAAGAAACAACACAACGGTGAGTTTCCTGGATTTTCATTTTGCCACATATATCCCAGACTTAGACCTGAAGAAGCTGGCAAAACAAAAACACATATGGACACAAAAAAACAAACAGAAGTCCCAATAAAACTCTCTTTCTAATCAAAAGACCAGGAAAGGGATAATCTACCAAGATAAAAAATCTTAGACTACAACTTCTATACACAAATATGGCTCTATTCCACCATTCTCAGCAAAGACCAGCTGGGAATTTTAGACTTTGCTTGGCTGTACTGAGTCTCCTACTTCCCCACCGGGGTAGTGTCAAGGAAGACCTGATCAGAAGCAAGGATGTTCATTCCCACATATAGTAACAACCTCCTCTCCTCATATTAGTCAGTACTGCATGCAGAACTTGGATTTCTACTGTTATAAACAAATACAGCTAAAAAGTGAATTAGAAAATATTTTTCAGAAAGGAAACAATTATTGGATAAGACTAGTGAAAGTAATATCACCATATAAATTATGAAGCAGAAAGATTAAAACAAGTGTCTACAATGTGCTAGACAAGAAAACACAAAAACAGAACTAAGATATACACAAAGATTTTAAGCCTAATTAAAAAAGCATTATAACCCAACTGGAAAAGAGTTATTCCATAAAATATGTTGAAGTAGTTAATAGCTTCCAAATAAAAATTAGAGTCTCACACCTCAACTTTCACGAAAATTTATTGTTCATGAAACAGTTAAAATATCTTTATATAAGGTATATCAAATATAAAAATGGATATAGGAAAAGCTGAAATTTTAATAAAGGAAATAATTCATGAGGTTAAAGATTACAGGAGAAATAATGGCACATGAAAAATATGATATCTTTGTCTATTTACAATATTTTTATGTGTTTGATGAGTTGGTTTCAGAGGAGACCTATTAGAGAGTCAAGATTTCCACCACCCACCACCAAGTAGTAACGAGATCCCTACAGGGTTAGCTGAAGTCATAAGAGAAGCATTAACAAGGCATTCCTATCCTTCCCAGTAGGGTAATATCTGCAGAGGTCTAGAAAGGAACCAGATCTCCCACAGCAGTAATGAGGAGCCCTCACCCATACAAGTGTCAACAAAGGGAGAGTGGGGAGCTGGACTTTACCTTCCTCCCTTTCCTTCCTAAAACAGTATCAGAGAAAGCCAGATTCAAAGAATCTTGGAATAAATTCCAGATTCTTATAATAACCACCATGTAAATAATTACCCATATTAGTGAAAATAAGGAAAATTGCAACTGCAACAAAAATTTTAAAGCAGCCATCATAACAATGCTTCAATAAGCAATCATCAACATACTTGACACAAATAAAAAAGTTTCAGCAGGGAAATAGTGTCAGTAAAGTATAAGACATAAAGAACTAAATAGAATTTTTAAAACTAAAAAATACTACTCCCCCTCACACACTAATTCAGTGTTGGCTTTAACAGCAGAATGGAGCATAAAGAGGAACAAACCAGTGAACTAAAAGATAGAACAAGGGATTACCCAATCTGAATAAGAGTCAGAAAAAAGAAAACATGAACAGAGTCTTAGGGACCTGTGAGAAGTATACTAAAAAAATACTGCTTATTTTATTGGAGTCCAGCAAAAAATAAGAGAAACAGGGTGAAGTTGAAAAAGTACTTGAAGGAATAAGGAATACAACTTTCCAAATTTGGTAAAAAACATAAATCTATAGATTTAAAAGGCAATATATCCTTAATTAGGATAAACACAATAAGATTTACTGCAAAGCACATTACAGTTACAGTTGGGAAATGAAAGGCAGAACAAATTCCTCAAAAACAGCCAGAGAAGAGTGAGAACTAATCTGGAACCAGTTCAAATGACAGTGGATTTCTCATAGGAAACTATGGAAACCCGAATAAAGTGGCACTACATGTTTTAAATGCTGAAAGAAAAGAACTGTCAAACCAGAATTCTATATCCAGTGAAAATATCCTACAGGGATGAAATAAAATTAAGTGAATTTGTTGTAGCAGATCTGCCTAAAAGAATGGCTAAAAGGAAATTATCTAATCACTACAGAATCCCAGGACACAAGGAATTAAGAGAGAACAAAAGGAATAATAAAAGGTTGGGTAAGTAGGTAAATTTATATACTATTCTTTTCCTTTTGAATTTTCTAAGTTATGTCTGATGGTTAAAGAAAAATCATAATACTATCTGATATACTTAGTCTCAATTAATGTAGAGAAAATATTTAAAACAATCATATGATAAATGAGGAAGGTAAAGGGACATAAAAGGAGATAAGCTTTGTACACTGTATACTTTGTTCATTCTGGTAAAATGTCAATACCAGCAGACTGTGAGAAGTTACATACATAGAATGTAACACCAAGAGAAACTATGTAAAAAAAACTATACAAAGATATGTACTTAAAACAGAAAAATGCATCAATTCCAAAGTAACCCAAGGAAGGCAGGGAAAAGAAAACACAAATCAAAGCCAGAGAGAACAGATAGAAAACAGAAAATAAAATGTCAGACTAAATCCCTAACATATCAATAACTATATTAGATGTAAATGGCTTAAATACACTGATTATAAGTCAATTATTGGTAGAGTGAATTAAAAAAAACATGACCCAATTATAAAACCGCTGTAGAATTACTTCCCCCTTTGAGAAAAGTAGGCAATGAAACAACAAATACCTCTGAATTCTGGTTGGTGCTTGCTTCTCAGACACCTGTGGATCCCGAATGATCCTGTGGATCCCTATTAAGATTAAGTCATATTGGCTCTGTGTGAAAATCAGGTCCTTTAAAGTGCTGAGATATTAAGGAGTTGGGCAGAATTCTCCATGACACTCATGCAGGGGGATCAGAAAGAGATCCAAGAGCAGGGAGGATTTTTCCAGATGCCTATGCAAAGGATAGGTATTGTGTCTACTATTACACTGTAGGCTCATAGGTGTGAATATCGTTCTGTGCTTCACTAACCAAAGAACTGATTCCATTTGCCTCTTAGGATACTGAGATGAAGCAAGTTGGAAGGAAGGTAGGAAGAATGGTAGGAAGGGGGGGGAGGGGTGGTAGGCCAAACCATCCATGTGGGCCCATGTCTAGAGAGAGAGTATCATTCAAAACTAATACAAACCACAGGTAGTTAAACAGAACTGTTGGGACACATGTTCAAGAAACAGAATTTTTAAATTTTAAAAATAATAATAATAAAAAGAAATGCTTTAGGAGCTTTAAATGGAACACTTTCTGGGAAAAAAAAATGACTTTATAACTCTATATTCCGTAGATAAATGAAAGGAGACTGATCTGGATAAATATATATGAATATACAGACAAAATTTTAAAAATCATAACAAAACTTGAAGTTACTGTAAACCCAGGGAAAATAACTTGTAGATAACAGGTGCATCAACAATAATTAAAATAATTTCTTTAACTCGATCCCAGGACCCTGGGATGATGACCTGAGCCGAAAGTAGACGCTTAATTGACTAACCTGACTAGGTGTCCCCTTAAAATAATTTCTAAAATAAAGATAAAAATTCATTGAGATGAGAAAGATCTGTCTCAAAACTGAACAGGTTCTCTAGGGCCCAGGTCACATTTACTTGAAAACACACACATACATACACACACACACACACACACACACACACACACACACGCAAATAATCTATATACACACATATGAACCTGAATCTTCAGGACAAAGTCATGTATGACTTTAGGTTCAAAAACAGGAAAATTCTAGGAAGCATGAGACTCTTTTCACAGAATAAACCATCTCTAGATTTCTTATAAATATACAGTGTATTTCCATAATTCTTATATATGAAGACAATGGGAAAAATGTCTCATTTATCCCTATTAGATCTTAAAATGTGTTAAACCCAAGCATCACCTGAAAGAAACAGTCCCAAATAATTTACAGTACTGTCCCCAGATCCTCCTTTTTGTATCCTAAAACTCTGTCATTAGATCTAACATCATGTAGCTCTAATATACATACATAGCAATACACATTTCTAATTACATTTAAAATCATGCTGCATAGTTTAGTTTTCATAATGCTCCAGGAATACAAAAAAATATAGTTTTTTTAAAGTTTTTTAAAAATTTATTTGTTTTAGTAATCTCTGCACTCAATATGGGGCTCAAACCCACAACTATGAGATCAAGAGTTACATGCTCCTATGACTGAGCCAGCCAGGCACCCCAAATACAGTTCTTAATCAGGGGTTTTGAAGGATGAAAGTAAACTTCTGCTAGAGCTCTCTCTGTTTAATCAGAATCTTTCAACTTTTAAGATATATAAATACCTACAATGTATAATTGTAACATCAGAACAAAAATTTGGGCAGAAGCACACATACATATGTACATGTGCATACACACATACTATAAATGTATATGTATATGCATATTATTGGGGAAATATAATTAAGAACAAAATTTTGTCAACCCAGAAATACTTTCCACAAAGGTATTAGAGAAAACACATATATTGTTAAATAAGCATTAAACGGAAATGTAATGTAATGTTCATCACAAGCAATCCACTCTCACTCTTTTTTTTTTTTTTTAAGAATTTATTTTTTTATTTATTGGACAGAGATAGAGACAGCCAGCGAGAGAGGGAACACAAGCAGGGGGAGTGGGAGAGGAAGAAGCAGGCTCCCAGCAGAGGAGCCCGATGTGGGGCTCCATCCTATAACGCCGGGATCATGCCCTGAGCCGAAGGCAGACGCCTAACCGCTGTGCTACCCAGGCGCCCCCACTCTCACTCTTACATAGCCAGACAGATACAAGCCATTACACCATCAACAGAAACAATGACTAGTCTTCAAGGAGGAGGTTGACAGCACCTTCTGTCACACAGAGTTCACCCTAATTTATCTGTTAATTGCGCTGGCCATCTCTTAGCTAATTGACTTTATCTAGGAGAGAAAAAAAACTTCTCATGTCTTTATGGCAAGAGGTAGTCTTACAACTTGAAGCACGGTGTGTACTGAAGTTAGGCTCAGACCCTGCTGCAGAAACTGTGAGACAGGTGTACTATCTCCTTTGATGCTTACGTTTGAAAAAAAAAAAAATGTAAAGATGCTTACATTCAAACAAATGGTTCTTAGGCCTTGAGAAAGACATTTCTGGGTTATAAAGCTGACAAAATGCCTATCTGGTTTTCAAAAGGATTTACATTGATTTCAAAGAGGGACAAGTACTTATAATTACAAGTTTTCTAAAGTAAATGCTCGAAGAAAATGGATGGGAGAGAAATCTCTTTTCTTATTTCAATAGGGAAATTAAAGTCTTTTATTTTTAATTTATATTTGTCCTTACAATATTCAAATGCATATCCATTTGCATATGCATATATTTGTAGATCCATATGCACGTTTTATATATGCTCTTCAATTTCATCATCCCCTAGTCTTCCTCCATTCTTTATTTTCTAGGCTTGTTAACCACTGCTATATCCCACATGTTATCTTCTGTCAACATCAATATATAATCTTTTTTCTTTGCTTCAAATGAAATTTGCTGCCTTAAGTGATTCAGCTTATTCAATTACATATTAATAAAGCTGATGAATAAATTTCACACATGCTATCATATATAAATATTTAGGGATTTTATTTTTTTTCTTAAAGATTTATTTATTTTCGAGAGTGTGAGGGGGTTAGGAGCAGAGGGAGAGAATCTTCAAGCAGACTCCGTGTTGAGCCTGGAGCCCTATGCATGGCTTGATCTCACCGACCCCTTAAGATCATGACCTGAGCAGAAACCAAGAATCCAATGCGTAACCTACTGAGCCACACAGGCACACCGTAAATATTTAGGAATTTTAAAAACATCTTAATTAATTTAAAATAAACCCTTCTATTGACATTATCTGAAGTTTACTTATGATCTTCAAGGATCCCTGTCTACCCTAAAATCTTACTGGGAATATAGACACATTTGATAGTACCTATGTGCAATCATGGGTTATTAATTAATAAGGTGCAAATCACTTCCTACAAACTAACTTCTCAGGTTTCTCAAAATGTAATTCTCAATCCCAGAGTGCAGAAGGCTGAGGTAGAAAAAAATGAAACTAGAACTAATTATCCAATTATATTTACCTTTAGAAATACTATATTTCCTTTGCTAGAGATTTTATTCCTTACATTTTCTGTCAGTTTTTTGTGTATCTTGTGGTCAGAGACTATATTTTCCTCTACCAAATATTAAATTGACTTGAAATTCATTAGGATAACACATCTCATACGTTAATAACAAATATATTTTAAGGTCATTTTGTAATTCAGGTCTGATACGTGATTAGAATTCCTAAATTACACACTCCCCAATCAAATATGGTTGAAACAGAAATTTTGTGTTTTAAGTTTATTTCCCCATTATTACCCTAGTCCTAGCAGAACAAGCATTCCATAAATATACTGACTGAAAGAATGATGATAATGACTCAAATCTAAAATGTTATAAGTGCATTTTTTAGCCCTATAACATAAAATTGCCAGAATATTTCCAGCCTAGCTATAATATTTATACCAATGGACAAAAAATCAAAAATAAATGTCATGTTGTAAACTTACAGATTTGAAATAACCATGCTTTCAAATATTTAAAAATTCTAGTTTTTTTAAATAGTTTTTTATTATATTATGTTAGTCACCATACAGCACATCCCCAGTTCTTGATGTAAAGTTCTATGATTCGTTACTTGCGTATAACACCCAGTGCACGATGCAATATGTGCCCTCCTTAATACCCATCACCCGCCTATCCCATTCCTCCACCCCCTCCCTCTATAGTTTTTTTTAAAGCATATACTTCTAAAAAGACCAAGCATGAAATTGCCTGAATGTCTAAATATCTTCACATACCAAAAACAATTTAAGAACAAGGACAAGGATGTTTTAGTTAAGATTATGACTAGTTCCTCATTCCTTTGTAATCAGGTTCTGTGAGGCCTCTCATTTGGTTGTTTACCAAGATGCTTAAGGAGAGCTGATTCTTCAAAGTCAATTACTTCTTGTCCTGAGTACCAACTCCCTAATACCATTAACTCCTCCTAATTCTTTCAAGGAGTAGAGAGAGACTATTGAGCTAATTGAACCATATTTCTAATGGTTGCTAATGATTTAATGTGTTCATCCTCCCAGATAATATATTTGCATTTTAACAGGAAAATAAAATGTCTAAGTGGAAGGAATGACTACTGTGACGATTTCCAGATAGATTATGAATATTAATGCACTTTAAGTGAAGTTCCCTGGAAAGATGATTGTGTTTGTTGAACAGGAAAATGTAACTGACAACTGTTTCAAAAATATGTTTGGAGAAATCAATTTCTTTGTACAGTCATTTTAATAAAAATTGTAGTCCAAACAACTAGGCAAAAATTCTCTATTTAATCTGGATGAAATAATATACAGTAAGTAAAAATTTGGGAGAATAAAACTTTAAACAATTACTAGTTGAGATGAAATTATGAGTTATTTATACAGTTATATTCTCAGCTCTGTTTTATCAGCTCCTTAGTTTTTTTATAGACTTATTGGAAGTATAACTAACATACAATAAATTTCATGTCTTTAAAGGGTATACCTTGATAAGGAAGGTTTGATATATCTATAAACCTGTGAAACCATTACCACAAACAACATATTCATAACCTTCTGAAATTTCCATGCAACTAAGGTAGGGAAGCTGAAGGGACTCCATTTTAGAAAGGCTTCATTTCTGTTGTTTTTCTGTGAGGCCCTATTTACTCATGTTCTATATTTTGCCTCTGAATCACCCAAAGAAGCTATGTTCTCACTTCAAGGGGGAAGCAAGAAAGTAAATCATTCTCTGAGTTTTATCTGAGACCCCCAAACACCTGATAACATCTAAGAAGAGCCAGATCCCAAACATGTTCCAGGTCTTTAGCTTCAAACAAACTTCAGTTGATGCTGGTATCATTACCCTCACGATTTCTAAAATAACATCTGTTATTCACTTTTCACTCACCTTTGATCAGACCCAACCCTAGATTCCTAAAGGAACACGTACCGTAGACACCTTTTCCAATATAAACCCCTAACCCCAAGTGAGGACAAGACTTCTTCTCCCTTCCTGTTTGAGTCTCTGAAACACTCTGTCTATAATTCTTTACCTGTCACTTAAACTATTCAATAAACTCTGTTTTCACTTTCTCTGGCTCCATTTGACTTTTTTTCCTACATGATGCCAAGGAGCCTCTTGGCTGATCCTGCAGGAGCCCCCTCCAGGTCCTCAGACCCAGCCTGCCTGCATCACAATCTTCTGTCATCCATTCCTCTTCCTTCCTGCCCCTAGAGCAAATGGCCTCTGGCATCTACTGATCAGCTTTGCTGCTAGAAATTAGTTTATATTTTACAGAATTCCTCAAAAGAGTATGTAAAATGTTTTTTTCTGAACTCTCTCATTCAGCATAATTATTTTCATTTTCATTCATATTGTTGCATGTATCAATAGTTGATTCCTTTGTCTGACTGATTTGTACTGCATTGTACGGGAAGACCACATTTTATATATCCACTCATTTGTTGATGGACATTTGTGTTGTTTTTAGTTTTTTGACTATTTCAAATAAAGCAGCTAAAAATGTGTATAAAATTTTTGGTAGGAACATATACTTTCATTTATATTGAGTGAATTATCTAGGAAATAGAATATTTGTATCATATGGAAGGGTAATATAAATCTTAAAAAATAAACAGTTTCAGGGGCACCTGGGTGGCTCAGTGAGTTAAGCTCCTGCCTTCAGCTCAGGTCATGGTCCTAGGGTCCTGCAATTGAGCCCCACATTGGGCTCCCTGCTCAGTAGGAAACCTGCTTCTCCCTCTCCCTCTCCCTCTCCTGCTCCCTCTGCTTGTGCTCTCACACTCTCTGTCAAATAAATAAAATTAAAAAAAAATAAAAACAGTTTTAGAAACACAAAAAAAACTGCAAAGATGGTACAGAGTTCTCATATACGTCACACCCTGATTCCCCTATTATTAACATTTTACATTAGTGTGGGTTTAAAGAACCCATACTGATATATTATTAGAAACTAAAACTCAAACTTTATTCATATTTCTTTAGTTTTTACCTAATGTTCTTTTTCTGTTCCAGAGATCTAGCCAAGATTCCACATTTTGTTGTCTTATCTGCTCAAATTATATATATTTAAGGTGTACACGACTTGATATTTTGATATCTGTATATGTTGATAAATACTGAGCACAAACTAATTCACATACACAACACCTCACATAGTTACTGTTTCTTTTTATTGCTTTATAGTAATAAAATTTAAGGTCTATCATCTTAGCAAATTTCAAGTATACGGTGCAATATCACTAACTTTGTTTTTGATGGCCTTGAGGGTATGGAAGAGTACCTGTCAGGTAATTTTGCAGCATGTCTCTCTATTGGGAATTTTCTGATATTATCTCATGATTAGACTGGGTTTTAGATTTTGGTGAGGAAAACCAGAGAATTAAACTTTCATTTAAATAACACATCAGAAGCACATTCTGTCACCACCATTTGTCACTCTTTATGTTAACCCTAATCAGGTGACTGAGGTAATGTCTGTCTGTGAAGTTACACTTTCCTTCCCTCTCCATACTGTACTCTTTAGAACAAAGTCAATATAGTACAGCCCACATATAAGAAATGGGAACTATGTTCCACCTCTCTGAGGAAGAGGTATCAACACAAATTATTTAGGATTCTTTGCATGGAGATCTGTCTGTTCTCCTCTATTTATTTTGAATAAGCAGCCAATCATGTATTTATAGTAGCATAGACTCAAAGATATACATTTTCTATTTTGACAGTCATTGCATATTCTGAATACAAATCATTTGTCAGATATATGATTTGTAAATATTTTCTCCTAGACTGTTGCTTGTCTTGCATTCTCTAATGGTGACTTTCAAAGAACAGAAGATTTTAATCTTGATGAAATTCTGTTTATCATTGTTTTTCTCTTTTATGGGTCATGCATTTGGTATCATACCTAAGAAATCTCTGCCTATCCAAGGTCTCAAGATTTATTTACATAATTTCTTTTACAATATATATTTTTAATATTTACATCTATGAACCATTTTGAGCCAATCTTAGTATATGCTGCATGATGTGATCAAAGTTCAGATTTATCTTAGAATAGACATTAGAGTATAATGTACAATACAGGCAATCTCCTCAGAGATTACAAAGACAGAAAGAAATCTTACCCTTGTATACAGCCAAGCAGATACAACTGATTACATACATGTTCAAAAAGTACATGATAACTAGTCCTCAGGTAAGAGGCCTTGAGAGCTCTGTTTGTCAGACAGAGTTTATCCTAATTTCACCTGGCAATTGAGATGGTCATTGATGTTTGCTAACTGACTTTTCAAAGGAAGAATAAATTTTTCATATCTTTATGATAAGAAGTAGTTTTGCAACTTCTGGTGAAGTACCTGCCTAAGATTCCTAACCTTCCACAGAAACTGAGAAATAGGGGCACTATCTTTCTTGATGATTACATTTCAGAGATGGTTCTCTGGTCCATACAGAAAGACCGAGTTCTCTCTGAGAAGGTTTCTTCTCTCAGCTATTCTGCTTTGCAACCTCTAACTGCGATGGCTTCACTGCATTTCCAACCACTACCTTAACTCAAGAAGTCCTAGGTTTTGCCAGATCTTCCTACCTCTATAATGTAGCTTAGGGATTCCCTCCAATCAGAAAGGCTGCACAACCCTAGAGATGCAAAAAAAAAAAAAAAAATGTTTTTCTAGTAAAGGTACAACTGATTCATTTCCACCCCAACCACCCTGAAAGAAGCCAAATTTGTATCTATTAACAAATTTATTTCAGCATTTGTGATTGTCCACGTCTGTGTCTGTTCCTTGGTTTCTCCTTTGAATTATTTTTAATACCTTATTGTTTCCTTTATTAATAGGTCAAATCAAATAATTAGCACTTGTTCATTTATATTTGAGAACTAACGATTACACCTATTTTAAAAATTATCTTTTAAAAAAGTAGGTATACACTTCATTAGGTGGAATCTTCTTAATGCCCAATTGATGGATATTTGGATATTTTTTATATTTGCTAATAGAAGTTTATCAATTCATTCCATGAATATTGTTTATTTATTCTTCTATTTAAAAACTCTTCTTTAGGAATAATCCAAAGTATACATAAATAAGTCAAAAGGGACTACCATTTTTAAAGACCATGACACAAATTACTTAATTGGGACTTCAGTTCTGACTAGTCACCTACAGGTATGCGTGGCCATCTCTAATTAGATTGTTAGTTACAGCAATTTTGATTGTAAAGATATTGTATTTCAACAGCATTCAGTAACTCTGTTATTGAGCTTCTGAGATAAAACTTTAAGATGCATAGAGGGATTTTAATTATATTTTTGTTAATAATAGCTGATAATAACTAGAAAAATGAAGTTCAAGTTTTGTAGTTTCATATGTTTAAAGTTGGTGCTTCTGTAGACCCTACTAGTACTAATTTATAGTCTCCTGCTGTAGGCACTTTCTTTCTTTATGGCCTCATTTAAGATGATGTAAAGTCACCAAGGGCATGTATGGCATAAAGACTCATTTCTGAGGTTAAAAATAAATAGTAAGTACTGCCAAGTGAGTTCCTGTGCATATATGTTTGAGTGTGTGCATTTTTCATTTAGTAAGGCTTCTTTAAATAAATAATTCTTTAACTTTTATTCCGATAATAGTAGGACAGAGAAGTTCAATGAGAAAAAAATTATCTTCAGTGCCTTTCATTTCACAGTCATCACCTATATTGATGTGAAATAATACAAGTCAGAAGCTAATTCCCTCACACAATAGTTTAAATGTACTTTTACTAATATGTCTACTGTTGTGTCTAGGTCAAATTGAAACCTCATGACAGTATTGTTATTTTTTATTAAGCTGAAATCCAAATCAAGTCAAGCAGAACTGATAATCAGGGCTCTTAATATAAACTTTAAATATTGGAACTTGAACTTTGCCAAAATTTACAAAAACTGGAATCATAACATTGGATTATACTCCGATGTTTGAAAACAGATTTACTTATAAACTTGTGAAGGGATAGTTAAATTGCATATCTATTTGTTTATTCTTTTTTTAAAGAGTTATTTATTTGAAAGAGAGAGAGAGTCAGCTCGTGAGAGTGGGTGGGGGGAGGGAGCAGAGGGAGAGAATCTCCAGCCAACTCCCCACTAAGCATGGAGCTGATGCGGGCTGGATCTCAAGTCCCATGAGATCATGACCTGAGCTGAAACCATGAGTCAGGCGCCTAACTGGCTGAGCTACCCAGGCACTCCTCCCACTTGTTTATTCTTATGTTTCCATACTCTCATTGAAACAATTTTTGGGTATCTGTTTTGTGTCAGAATTAATATTGGTATGTGTCAGAACTAAATATTGGTATATGGAAATAAAAATAAAAGTACTATGTTGTCCCTGCACTGAAGACATTTTAGAAATGCTATGTAAAAAGGTTCCACAGAATCAGAAAACTTGGTGCGGGGGGGGGGGGGCGCTGGGACACACACTCTGGAGGCACCAGAGGACGATTCATAAGTAAGCACATATTTCAGTTAGTCTGAAAAATGGGTAGATTAACATTTCTGAAGCAAGGGAATGAATGCCAGGAAGAAGACATGTGCAGAAGCAGAAATTTTTACTCTATGTATGGTTAAGAGAATTCCAGGCACAGTCTATATGACTTCTGGAGAAATAAATACAAGGTGATATAATTTATGGAGGAGAATTAGGTTGGAATCAACTAATGCAAGATTAGTATAGATATTATAGTTTTTGACCTTTTCAAATTGGGGACGTTTAGGGTGTGAAGGAAAATAGTTATACCTACAGGACTTAGTGCAAGGAGTAGCTAAAGCAGGTAGATCAGTTAGGAGGCTCATACAAGAATCTAAATAAAAATTACAGTAGTTAGAATTAAGATGACCAGATGCCTCAAAGAACTTTCACAGATGGGATTTTAGAATGAAATGAGGAGAATAATTTTCCAAAATTTCGGTAATGAATGCCAGGTCCTTATTTTCATATTGTTTTATCAAGCATACCTTCACAAAAATTTTAATTCCAACTCTAATTATTATTATTATTAGTGTGATAGACAAGACTCCTATTTAAAGAATAATTTCAACCTTTCTATTTTGAAGGTTCAAAATATTTATTAGAGCTAACATTAGACACTGAAATGGTCTCTTTCAAAATCTAATATAGGATCTAGTTGATATTTTAGAAATAAACTACACCTTCCAGATTCCCTTGCAACTACTAATCTGAATATTCCTCTAATAGAAGAACTCTTCTGAGACTTATAAAGAAGAAACAAGAAGAAAATAATCTTGCTGTTTTCTGGCTATTATTACTGGACACAGACATTTTAGCAATGTCTTCTAGCATTTCTTGGTGGCCAGGGATGGTAGTAACACTACTCCTATATCACTGTAGATCCACTGATTGCCCCATTGTTAGTAGATTCCCCAAATTTCAGGATCTGTTTGTTATGGGAGTCATATGAAAAACCCAGAGCATAATTTGGTTCTATAATCATTCCACTGATTTTGTTTAAAATATCTAGGATGGTGTCCCTGTCGTTTGCACTGAACTCTGTCCCACAATCAGCTTTATGTTAGAGAATATACAAATAGTTTCAACTTCACATTCTTGAAATATTACACTATATAACCTCCACAACAAATAATATATGGAGATTTTAAACACTGTAATTGAGATATGATTAATATACCAACAAATCATGTTAACATATTGCACATTAACATGTACAGTGTAGATTTTTTAGTATATTCATAAATTTGCACAACGATCACCACTAATTCCAGAATATAGTCATCACCCCAAAAAGAAACCCTGTACCCATTAAAAGTCACTTGCCATTTCTCCCTTTCTTCATATCTTGCTAATAACCACTAATCTACTTTCTGTCTCAATGAATTTACTTATTCTGAAGATTTCACATGATTAGAATCATATAATAAGTGACCTGGCTTATTTTACTTAGCATGACATTTTCAAAGTTCATTCATGTTTAGCATGTATCAGTATTTTACTCCTTTTTATGTCTAATATTCCATTATACATATATATCTTATTTATGCATTCATGAGATGATGAACATTTGGATTACTTCCACATTTTGGCTATTATAAATCATGTTGCAATAAACATGTTTTTGTGAAGACATATATTTTCAATTTTTTTGGTAATATATCTAGGAGTGGAATCACTGGGTCATATGGTAACTCTATTGTTTGAAGAGCTACCCAACTGTTTTCCACAGCAGCTGTATCACTTCACACTCCCATCAGCAGTGCAGGAAGTTTCCAATTTCTCTACATCCTTACCATCACTTGCTATTAGCCACTTCATATGGAAACTTTGTAGCAGACATGAACTTTACTTCCGACGGCAGGAGTTTTGTGATAGATAGATGGGTATTTGATAAAAATGAAGGATGATGAATGAAAGGTAATGACATAAAAAAGAAAACAGAAAACTCAAAGACTTAAAAAACTAGAAATTGTGGATTCCTAGTAATAATAAATCATGGAATTACCATTATATTGCCTGTCAATTTGGTTAGCATATTTTCCAAAAACAAAGATAATTTGA
This sequence comes from Ursus arctos, assembly GCF_023065955.2. Taxonomy (NCBI): domain Eukaryota; kingdom Metazoa; phylum Chordata; class Mammalia; order Carnivora; family Ursidae; genus Ursus; species Ursus arctos. The sequence continues at coordinate 32,808,785 of NW_026622852.1, forward strand.
AAAAATCTATTTTTTTCAATGAATAGAAATTACAAAATCTAAACATTATCAAGACATTTAGGTTATATTTTCATACTTAAAGGATTTCTTTCAGAAATCTTCTGAAAGAAGAAATGAAAATCAGTTATACATTTTCTATGATCCCTTTTTCTCTATTTATTAGCTATCACTTCACTGTAGAAATTTCATAGTGTCTGCTTTCAAAATTTTTAAAATTTCTCTTCCTAGCGCAACCTAGAGGCAGACATTGTAATTATTTTATTTAACATTTTTAAAAACATGGAGATTGGAATCAAAGAAAGTTAAATCCTGGCTCTGGCATTTAAAAGCTATAATTCGTATGTCAATTTATTTTTATTTAATATCCAATTTGTAAATAAGGGTCCAATTAGTAAACAGGGAATATTGTATTTTATATACAAATGATTACTTGAGGAAAAAAAAGAAATATTGGATTACTTGAGGAAAAAAAAAACATCAAGTCCATACTGCATCATGGCTATTTTACCAACTATGCATTTACTTATTTCAGAATGTGTTACATATTTAATATTGCAGCAGAAATAATTCTTTACTTAACATTTCATCATAGGTACATTCCCAGACAATTAAAAACTTCCTTAAACACAATTTGGTTGTCTGGCTAACAGTTTCTATTTGGAAAATAATTTACTTAAATATATAAACAATGGCATGCTTTTAACTCATAGCCATTAAAATCATTATATAATAAATATTTCTGAATTATTCTCATATTTTTAGTTATTTTCTAAAAAACAGGAATTCATTAAAAGTCTCTTTGCCTTAAAATATATGGATACATTTAATGCTCTTCACATATATCACCAAATTTAAAGATTTTAAACAATCATTTTTAAATGAATTAATAGACTGTATTTTGAACAGTTTTAAATTCACAGAAAAATTGAGTATGTTGTACAGAGATTGCCGGATACTGTCCTTCCCTTACATACATTTCTCCTAATAATAACATCTCGCACTAGATTAGTACACCTTGTATTAAAATCTTATATTTGATACAATTAATGAACCACTATTGCTTCTTCTTATTAACTAATGTTCATTTCTACGATTTGTACATTAGAATGTTTGAAAATAGGTAAAAAAAAAAAAATCTACAGACATAGCTTTGGTTGTATATCTATCTACCTATGGCAGGGATGTATTTTAGCCTCACTCTGCCATGAAACAATAATCCCATTCTTAAGATATCCAGAAAAATAAATTAGTAGATTACACATTTTAGTAAAATAATTACAATCAATGAATATAATCTGTTTTTGCCATTGTATTAAGTGTATTAAATCAGCCAAGGCAAAATATAATCAGCGGGCATTCATTAAAGCATAAATGTAAACCACAGCATTTGTAATAATGGTAATTAAAAAAAATAACAATAGAACTAATAATAATGATACCTAATTTTTTTGAGAACTTAGTTGTTACCAGATACTTGTACTTTATACACATTGCTTCATTTGACTCTCTTAGCATCATAAAGAGCTAGTATTTGTTACTCTATTTTATAGCTTAGGAAGCGATACTTACAGGGATTAAATAAAATAGCTTGAGCATCACACAGCTAGTGTACTGCAGAAGTGGGATTTGAAACAAAACCATCTGATTCCAAAGACCATTACACTATAGTCATAAATAGATACTTGGTATTTCCCTTGTGCAAACTCTCTAAAAACTTCCTAAATCACACTTCTGTAATCAGAAAGTAAACTTTTCTTGCAAAAGTAATATGATAATATTGAATAATAAAGACTTTAAATGAGCAAAATGAATGCAGAATGTGATTCAGGGGCTACCTTCTCTATTGTCTACTTTCTCTATTAATGGAACTTAATAGAATAGATCAAGCAGGTCATCCCTTACCTCCATTTACTGTGAATTTATCTTTTTCTTTTCTTTTAAATCACTTAAAATTGTCTATAAAATTATAGTGGATGTGCACCTGTGCAAGAAAGGATGCATCTTCCATAACTGAAAACATTTATGTATATACAGGTCATTTATTCCAGCTACCCAGACATGAATGCTTGTACTGTTTGTAAACAACTAGAAATAATTAATCAATCTCAGAAAAAGTGGCCAATCTTTACTAATTAGTGATGGGTTTCTGCAACATGATAAATTGTCTTTTCTTACCATATGTCTATAAATAATTTAAAACATCCTTTAACAACATAAGAAGAAAAATAATCACTTTTTTTTTTTTTTAATTTGTAGGTTAGCAAACTGAAGTCTGGAGAGTTTAAGAATATTTTAGGGAAATTATTTTCAGTCACAAAAGTAAAATAAGAGTTTATGTAAGAGTTTCAAATCATCAACTATCTAATAAAAATAATTCCTGTAATTGATAAAATAAAAAAACAGCCTCATTAGAAGATAATATGAGTGTAATCGCCAAAGGAAATATCTCAGGGATACAAATGTTGTTGATTCTTCAATAAGGTACAAGAACATATGGAATATATGGTAGAAGGCAAATGCATTTATAAAAGCATCTCAATCTCAGTTCTACTTTGACTGGTATTTAATTTTTTTTTAAGTAGTCCTTGATAAAATTTTAAACATATATAAAAAATAGATTTTAAAAGATAAAATTAAATAATTTGTAGATTACACTCATCTACATTCTAAAGGCTCTGAAAGGTAACAGTGGTTATAATTTATTAAGTTATTTCACTGATTATGCTAAGGACTTTGGTTATTAAGAATGAATAATATTAAGACCTCATTCTTTAGAAAGAGAACCAGAGGAAATAAAATATAAGACATAACAACATATTATTGCCTACATAAACAATGCAGTTACTGAAAGATTCATAGCAGAGTTCTGTCTGAGAGAAGGCTTGAAGGGTAAGAATTTCGAGAGTGGCTCTAGGTATTGGAAGAACATTTTGTGGACAAGAAAAAAAGAAAGCATTGTCTACATGTAGGAGTATAGGAATATTTGAATATTATTGAAGAAATGGTTGGAAAGGAAGAAAAGTCAACTAAGAAGCTATTCTGAAAACATGAACAGTTGGTATTTCTTTGGGGGGAAAAACACAAAAATATAATCACTCATTCCTTCGTTGAAGAAATAGTTGTCTCAGTAAGTGCCAGCCATTGAAGTCATCAATTATAGTTTATTGGGAAAGGCAGACTAACAAACAGGCCATTAAATTACACTTGGGTAAATTCTACATTAAGGGTAAGTTCTTTGGGAGGACACAGGAACATACAGGGGAGTCACCATGGTAAGTTACCCAGAAGTTAAGTAAGTTAAGACTAAGCTCATAAATATCTGGGGAAACAGTATTCAAAAAGCAGAAATAGGATATGTGAAACAGAAACTAACAACAATCATGCTGCATGCAAGTCCTTCTATATGCCCAGAAAACTGAGAATAAAGAATAAGATTTTTTTTTTTTCAAAGAAAATTAAGTTCATGGACTTTGGTATTTAATAGATAGAGGCTCAAGTCCAAAGACTTAATAATTAGTTGTTAAGCCTTAGTCAAGTTAATTGACTTCTCTTAACTAAAGTTTTTTTTCCTCTGTAAAATGTAGATAATAATAGTGGCTTTCACCCGGAGCATTGCAGGAATTACAGGGAATTATATAATTTATCCTCAGCTTCTTGCTCAGAGTAAGTGTTAGATGAATAAAAATGGTGGTGGTGGGTGGTTGTTATGAGCTACCTAAGCATAGAAAACTGGTCTATTGGGCTTTGCATACTTAATTCTTAGAACAGTACCTGACACATAGTAAGTTACCAATTAGTGTTTCTGAATGCATGAATATTTGAATTATCACAGAAGCAAGGGAAAAAAGCTTTTGGTACAGAGGGAGGTCACGACTTTTAATTGCACCCATATAAGAACAATCCTGAAATATTATTTTTTGGGTTAAGAAACAAAGAAGTCACTGGTGATTTCTATGGAGTATCATCAATTCAGTAATGGCTGAGTAGGAATTAATGAGAAATGAATAAATATAGAGAGACCAGTATAAAAACATATTTCAAGCGACTTGACCATAAATAAAGAGGATGGAAATAGGATTGTGGCTGAAGGAAGAAAATAGAGGATTCTTTTTCTTTTTCTTTTTCCTTTTTTTTTTTTTTTGGACTTGGGAAAAGGTAGCAAAGAATGAGAAGTTAAAGGAAGAGAGACATCATGTACAAATGAAGTGTGTGATGAGATTCTCATCAAGAGAGAATACAGATGGAGAATTAGGTCACAACTCCAGCATCACTTCCACTTATACCATAAGGAAGGAGATATAAAAGTGAGGAGAGTTGACTCAGAAGGTCTGAGTTACTCAATCTTTGAACATTTAAAAGCTAAACTATCCTTTGGCCATTCCTAAGAGATAATCTCTGAGCCCCTGAATTATTCTGCTTGATAAGAGTGTTTTTATATGCTTGAGGGCTTGAAACATTCTGTACCTGTTTGACCAAATAAATTTACTCATTAACGTAATTTATAAAACTTCCCATATCCTACATATAACACTTCCATGTTTCCATGACCACAACCAAGAAAACTGGGAAATAAAGTCTTTACTCAAAGCAAGCACATGTCCAGGTGAAAGACAAATTTTGTAACTATAACAGAACAGACTTGAAATGGGGTAACTGACCAAAAAGAAAAGTGCTATATGTGGGTTTTACATAGGCTTTTTCATCTAATTTATACCATAGTCTAATGAAAAAGAGTCCTAGGTAGGTTAAATAAATTTCCTAAGCCCACACAGGCAGTACCTGGCAGGTCCAGGAAACAAATTCAGCTAAGTATGATCTCCAAGTCCATATAATTTTCACTAGAGGAATGATTTTTAAATATTTAGGCATTTTCAAGAATACTTGAGAATATCACAAAAGTTATAGTCCATAGAAAAACATACTAACAAGACTCCTCTTAAACTTTTGAGGGCAGTCTGTAAAGCCAAAAATTGAACATTGCAGCAGTAATTCTCAACAACAGTATGAATGGTAACTTGTATCCTAGAGCTTGATCAGAATAAATGTTAACATAGGCGAGACAGATATAAATATGCAGATAAAATATATTACTTGCATTTACATCCTAGGCTGCTGGTCCACAGTAGCAATGCACCAGAAGACACATGGACCTGTTAAGGATTATCAAGACCCCCTAAAATATACCTTGTTCCTCAAAATTTTCTCAACTGCAAAGGATTTAAGAATAGAACCTCAGATTTTAATATACCTTATTTCTTTGCTGTTTTTAAGTAATTTTTAAAATTGTCCAAAAAATGCTATTTTAAAGGTGGGTAGGTATATATCTGCCTGTATGTTTGTAGTGTAAAAGGACACATAGCTTTCTACCCTTCAAAAATTTCTGAGAATTATAGGTTCTAATTATTACCCTTTTTTTTTTTTTTTTAAGAATAGGAAATTGGAGAAGGTACTGGTAGGAAGAAACAGCTTTCCTCTGATCTCAGAAACAAATGAACCAATACTACTATTACTACTACTAATAATAATACTTTTTTACATTAAAAGCAGGTCAAATCCTAAATTGTTGCACTTTCTTCAAGGTAACAAATTATTTATTTAGATGGTATTCAAAAAAGTGTGTAAATAGTTCACATTAGTTAACGATCTTGAAAAAAACTGTAAATGCAAATAAGATATTTAGAGAGATACTTTGATTATAAATACTGTAATTATCTCAGTAACATTCTATTATATCCATTTCAAAACTGGGTCATAATTTTCACCAAGGCATGAAAGCATCACTTCTTTTTCCTTCCTTTAGGATACAGATTAGTTCTATCATCATTTTTTTGACATTGCACTTACCCAGAGAAAATTATGGGGAATTAAATGTAAAAGCTTTCCTGTCCACCCACTGACTGCCCCATCCCCTGGAGTTCCTTCTTTTCAGGGAAAATCATATAGAATTAAATAATGTTGGGGTTGGAAGAAGCCTTAACAGTTACCCACTTACACCACCTTTCTGAAGCATGAATTGGATACTTGATAGTAAGGTGTGACCATTGTAGCAAATGTAATTTCAAGGGAAAAAATAGTTAAGGCTCTAGGAAATACCTTTCCTAGGTATTATTATTCTCTACAATATGTATTATTTTCTACAATAAAAGTAGAGAAACTTTCACAAAAACTTTTAATCTGTGCAAGCCAAGGCAGGACCACAGCACTCCTCTCACATCTAAAACTACAGAGAAATGCTGGTACCCAGATAAGGACAATGATAAAAAGAGAAAGCCAAAAATCCTTGAGAAGCAGCTTCCACCCAAGTAAGAGGGAATGATTTGAAAATCTCAAAGAAAATACCTATACTACACCACTTGTTCCTGTGGGTGACTTCTATATATTGTTCATTTACTTATTTTTGGAGTGGTAGGGGTGGTAACAGAGGAGAAACTACAAGGGAAGGAAATCAGGACACTAACAAAATAGAAGCCAGGAAAGGTTAGATGAGGACTTTTGTGCTGACATATTATAGGATGACAGTTTTCTCTTTCTTGTAGGGAAGTAAATATTATAATTTTAATCTTGTAATTAAATCTTGTAATATCATAATCCCACATCTATGTCATAGAGACATTTAAATGAGAAGTAAATATATTTAGAGACTGTTGAAAATATATTTATTAAAGGCAGAGGGCATACAAGTTCGTTATTGCTCCCTGTCCTCATATACCTGCCTTCTGCATAGAGTACAACTGTACAATTGAACAGAATAAGTATCACATTCACCCGGAAGAATTGTAGGGCAATTATGGTCAGTACACTGAGACACATTTTGGGGATACAACTAAGGACTGAAACATACTGTAGAAACTTCTTCCAGCTCTGTGGCATCTGTGTCATATGATTATTGAATACAATTTCTATTCCTTTGATATTAAAGGGTAAAAGACTTTTGGAGACACAGACACTGAATCTAGTAGAAGTCATTGCTTATTAAATGAATAATTATCATGTATGGTAAAGAATAGTTCACTCAACTGAACATATGCAATTATTTCTTATACAGCTCCTTCTTATGTAAGATGTTTCAATAACAGACATCTACTGAAGGAATCAGTGTAAGGAAGGGTACATTGACTTTCGACCACGTCAACAGAGCAGACCAAGTGTGACTGCATGATGATCAGTGACCTAAGATGTGGTCTGGAATAAAAGGCAATGCCCTGTTAATAATTACTAGTAAAATAAGTTATCTGAGATTTGAATTGGGAGTATAGATAGGACTTGGTTGTTGACAACATGCCAGAAAAAAGAACTCAAAGTATAGCTTTCCTTTTTGGGTTTTCTGCTGTGGGTTCATCTTCCTATTCAAGAAGTCAAGTCCTGAGGATGAAGATATCAATCCTCTACTTAGCTGTAGTATCTCTACTGATACAGGCTAACTAAGTAACAGTGGATTGAACTCAGAAGTGTAGATCAAGCCATTGTTAACATCTTTCATTACTGAAGAGAGCATTATGAAATAAAGAATTATTCCCTCTGTGCAGTCATCTTTCTCATCTTCAATTCAATCACATTGTCCTGGTACAGTTTTCTGTTACAATAGCTTCCATAAAAGAAAGAAACTTTTATTTTCACTTAATAATTCCTTTTACTTTTCTGAGGTATTATGTATCTCTGTTCAAAGTTCATTTCCTATCATTTCTCTCTAATCGCTTCTTGGGGTAACAAAGTAGCTTCCTTTGTAATTACAGACTATTACCATTACTAAAAAGTGCACAGCTTTCTCAACATAAATTACATATTTTGTCCATTGTATAAATGCATTTCAAAATATACTATTTATTTACACTGAATATAATTGGCTTGGTCACTGAATATAAAATTTATCAATCTTCATATTATAATTAAGTAGACAATGGACTTACAGAAGTTGTAAAATCTCTAAAATGCTTTGATCTTTAAAGAGAGAAGGAATTTTTAAAAGAAAGGTAATTTTGCGCTGCCTGAAAAGATTTATTGTCTATGTTTATACTTTTCTGTATGAAATGGTGATAAAATAGAAGACAGAATGTGATGTCATTTTGACAGAATATAATAATGACAAATTACTCAATGAAATAAGTTTATATATAACACATGGCATATTTTACATGCATATACATATATGCATAATACATATTCATATATTATATATGCATATAACTATATTTCACACACTAGATATCAAGTAGCCTAAAATTATAATTCAGACTGCTTTGAATCCAACCATACAAATACAGAAATAAAATATGCTAATTACAGATAAAAAATCTGAGGTTCTGAAAGGTAAAACATTTTGTACAAAGACACACAGTGGGTAGATCCAAGCTAGACTTTGAATTCAGATTCTTTTGTACCTAATGCCAGAGAAGTTTCTACTTTCAATTATATTTATTAAATTATTGTTGAATTATAAAGTTTGAATGGAAAACTGTTTGGCATTCATGAAATTTAGACTAGTACTGTTCATGATGATGATATAATGTTAAGGAATATGGGACCTTTGGTCAAAGTAAAGTTTTACATATTCTGTCTAAGAAACCAATATATTTGTCTTGACTGAGAATGAAATGTTGGTGAGAATTCATTTGCCTCTTATGGAAAACACACATTAGGGTGGTCCCCATTATTTTTATACCCTAGTATCCATGCCTTTGTGTAATTTCCTTTCCTTGAGTTTGGGTAAGACATGTAACTTCAAGTTATTCAAAGGGAGATTGTCCTTGGTGGGCGTGACCTAATTAAAGAAGCCCTTCAAAACAGGGTGTAGAGTTCAGAGACTCAAATCAGCAGAGATAAACATTGGTTTTCTTGGTTGCTGGCTTAGAATATACAAGTTACAATGCATCAGACAACTGCAAAGAAATGAATTCTGCCTGTAATATCAGGATGCCTGGAAATAAATCCTTCCTTACTCAAGCTTCCAGATAAGTATGTAGCCTGGTTTCAGCCTTATGATACCCTTAGCAGAGAACCCACATAAGCTTGTACCAAACTACTAACCTACAGAAATCGTGAGATAATGAATGGGTGTCATTTCAAGCTCATAAGTTTGTGGTAATTTTTTACATAGTCATAGATAACTAATGCACCTAGTAAATAAATAAAATGAAGAAGGCAAGAAGAAAAGGAAATTTTAAAAATAATTTTAAAGATTTCAAATTATAAAAGTTTTATATATTTATAAAATGTATAGATGAATATGCTAAGCTAAACAATGAAAGCTTCATTTTGTGAATGTCATTGTTGATTCTCCAAATTCTCTACTGAATATAAAAGTCAGAAGGAAAAAGGAAAGAAAAAGGACAGTCTAACTTCTCATTTCCAGGTCACATAACAAGTGAAGAAACAAGTGAAGAAAGTGAGACAGCAGCATCTTTACTGAACTTCAGTGAAGTAAAACAACCATTAGTTATATTTATGAATTCTGCAGCTCTATACTTTAAACTGGGTTCAGCAGAGATGACTTGATTCTGCTTTAGAATGAATAGAGATTCAAACAAAAGACTCAAAGAGTAGGACCTAGAATAATATGAAGAGAATTCCCTTACATGACTGGAGGATGACGTTAGGTAGCCAATGGGTATCTCAGTTCTTCTAAATATGAGCTTTCTCATCTTGTCTCTCCACATGTTATAGTATGGACTTCTTCAGGATCTGATGGCTGGGTTCCAAATGTAAATATCAAGAGAGTGTGAGTTTGAGAGCATGCAAGAATATACAATCATGCCAGGGAGAAGCTGTATGCTATTTTCTTTTTAAAATGTAGCCTTGTAAATCATGTAACCTAACGTCCACCACATTCCATTGTGTGTAAGAATCACAAGTCTACCCAATACACAGGGAAGGAAAAGTAGACTCAATCTACTGATGGAAGGCTAGCATTGTTTCAGAAGAGCAAGTGGGACCATAAATATTTCTATAGCCATTTTTGAAAAATACAATCTCTCACCTGTGTATTTCCTCTTCCTTCTAATTTATATTTGGATCTAGGATTTATTTGACAAATAAGAAGTAAGAGGCTACAGTCACTTATATCTTACATAATTAACAAAAATATTAATTTTAACTGTTCTGCATATTTTCAACTTAGAAAAGAATCTGCGAAAATATATGTATCTTTAAACCAGGTACCTTCAAATCCTTATGAATTACAGGGACTCCCTTGACTGCTGTTTCCTTTATAAATTTGTTTTTGCTTCCCAGAAATTTATGCTCCTAAGCTACAATCATCTTTACCTTTCAAGAATTGGTACACCTTACTTTAAAAGCTGTTTCCCAAAGGATAATTTGCCTGTTTAAACCTGAAACCTTATGAAAGATTTTGTTTTAAAGAAAGTTCTCCATACCTTTACTTGAATTATCCTTTCAAACTTGGCCTTACCCAACTTCCTTACATTTGCAAAGGCATCTAAGTAGTGCTCCCTAAACATAAGACACACTTGTCTGCTTAATCTGTCCTTGCTCTAATCTCCCTTTATGAAAAATCGTTCACTTTATCTCTACTATTGAGAATAGTATTCACTATACTTTGGTTGTGTTAGACTTTCCCACATAGTATTCATTTTTCCCATGTGCAGAATAGAGATGAGTCTTTATTTGTATCTCCAGAGCTTATTACAGTATAATATAGTATATTATAACACAACAATTAAAATTCTAGGTAGTCATCTGCTTAATTATCTGGCTACAAGTTCACATAGCCTGACTCTCCCTAAAGCTCTGGGATTTGCTTCTATAATAGATTTATCTAGGGTTTAGAACATTTTCAGTCAGATTTGGTGGGATTCAAAATAACTGCAAGTATACAACTGCATGCACACGTGCACACACACACACACACACACCATTAGAAGTAGTTATAATGCACAGATTTTTTTGTGTAGTCCTTTCAACATTTGAAACAGTTAGCCAGCAATAAATATCATCTAACTGACACCTGCAAAATACAAGCAGAATCTGTGTAGTCACTGAATTTCAATGGCTTAACATCCCATACATGTACAATCACACAAAATCATTTCTTCCAACAAAACCTTACGGAGAAAATAACCAGGTTTTGGGCTACCTACATCCATGCTTTCATTCAGTCATCTAGGTTGACAGACTCTGCCATCTTCAATGCACAGATTTCAAGATTAACCTCGGAATGCACACTGATGTTGGCCAGAAAGAAAAAGACCATGGGAGAATGATAAGGAATTTTACTCTTCCAGGACTGAAATTGACACACATTACTACTGTTTAGATTCCTTTCAATATAACTCAGTCACATGAAAATTTCTAAGTACAGAAGAGACAGAACATGGGTAGCCATTCAGTAATAACACTATGCACAGATTTCTGGTGGACAGTCAGTTCTACCACAATGATCAATCGGGTACTTCTGGTAATAGTTGGCGCCAAGTGAGGTCCAAATTCTGCGCAATTATTTTATTTGAAGAACTACTACTGTATATTTAGTCAAAGTGTTTTATGCATTCTATATATTTAAATGCATGTGACAATGTGGAAATGACAAAAAAGCAAAGATAACTCCCTACTATGTTCTTCCAGATAGCATCTAGTTCCATAATACTCTAAACTGACTTTTAAGACTGGTTAAATAACCCCACTAAATTCATTTATATACTATTGGTTTATACAGATTAGTATATTCTGAGTTGCAATATAAACTGACACCTCAAAAATTATATTTTAATATACATTTTTTTACCACAAATTAGAGACTTTACCATGAATTAAATATTCACAAGGTATATTCTCTAAGGTAGGGTTAGCCTTAGTAGTAAGCCAATGATTTCATTATTTTAAATGAAAATTGTTTTAAATGTTCAATAATGTATCTATAAAAAAATCAGTTTTTTTAACTTTTCAAACCTGCATACCAAAATAAATGATTTTGTGGCCACCTATATGCATGGCTGTATGTTCAAGAACAATTTATTTAGATAATCATGTAAGAACACATCAACATACTTGTTGCTATATTGAATACCTGTATTCCTCCCGAATTTATATGTTGAAATCCTAATCCCCATGACGATGGTATTAGAGTATGGAACCTTTAGGAGGTGATTAAGTCATGAGAGTGAAACCCTCATAAATGAGAAAGTGGCCTTATAAAAGACATCTGAGAGACCTCTCTCACCAAACCCACCATGTGAGGATACAAAAAGAAATCAGCAATCTGCAATCTGGAAGAAAGTCCTCCCTAGAACCTGACGGTGCTGGCATCCTGATCTTGGACGTCCCACCTCCTGAATGGTAAAAATAAATTTCTGCTGTGTATAAGCCACCCAGTCTCTAGTATTATAGGGCTGTTATAGGACCCCTAATGGCCCTAAGAGACATTATATTAATACATTAATACTAGGCACTCATTTTAGCTAATAATAAGCAATTATGTTAATAATGTTAAACTTGTTCATATGATAAACTAACCCTGCATAATGTAAGGTGTTTTGTTAATAAATTATTTCAGTGTGTACTTCTTTATTGAAATAATGTAAGAAAAAAATGGTAGAAAAACCTCACCCACTATGTAATAAGAATGACAGACTGCCTTATGAATCTGATTTATGAGCAAGAACTAATAAACACGGTTACCTTGAGAACAGGGTAAAAAACAAATTGAAATGCCAGATAATCTAAATTCAAGAGACTTTTAGGTCATACTTTCCTATAAATCATGGCTTGTTTCCTGCAAAATCTAACACTAGATAAACACTGTTAGGTATTTTCTTAAGTGAAATATATACACTAATTAATAAGATCCAGAGATCTAAGATTTTAAAAATATTTTAGCCCATGCTATTCTTATGGGAAAAAATGTACACTACATACCGAGAGCACAGCTTTTCCCTTTCTCTTACAGGCTTTTTAGTCTCTAATAATAACCTGGACTAAGTCTTATACCATCAGATTTCCTGGTTCTCAGGCCTTCAGACCCAGACTGGTAACTCTATGATTGGATCTCCTGATTTTCCAGCTTGCTAACTTCAGATCTTGGGAATTTTTCAGCCTCCATAATCATGTGAGTCAATTCCTATAATAGTTCTACACATATAACAGGACATATTGGCTCCTATTGGTTCTGTTTCTCTAGGGAATCCAGACTAATACATCAGTATAATAGAAATATTTACTAGAGTTTTTCCTAGTGATGACTTCATTTTTTTATATTTATCTTTTTAGTGTATCTAAAGAATTTTGGTGTATGAATATTTTTGTAGCATTTCAAAGTGGTGTTAATCAAATTGAATCTTTCGAGCCTTTTTAAATCACTATTAATCTTTAGAATAAAATTTCCATATTGAAATCATATTATATATGCAATATTATATCATGCTTTAACTGTGCTTCATATAAAGGATTATTCTGTTTTTTTTAGAAATATGTTATGATCTAAGTACAGAGGGCTGCTTATTACTTCCTTTAGTATAAGAACTTAGATTTAAATATTCTTTTACTGTTGCTCATTTAGAATGTTGCCAACGATTTATCACTTATATGTGAGGCACTGTGCTTTTTTTCATATTCACCCATATTTAATTCTCACAATTATTTCTTCTTTACAGATCAGAAAACAGAAACACACAGAGGTAAGAAACCTATATAAAATAAATAGAAAATAAATGGCCGACTTCACATGTGAATCCAGGCTATCTCCCTATACATACCATATTCTGTCTTGTTCACTGACTAAATAATTATTTTTGATTTGTTGGTACAAGGTAACAAATTTCCTTTCAGAAAAGTAGTATTATTAGTGTTCACTATGCAATGCAATACTATTCCCTGTCCTTTTCAGGATTAGTTATGTTACTTTTTATATTTGGTAATTTAAAAATAAAATAAAAATAAATAAATAAAATAATTTAAAAATAAAAATAAAATAATACTTTTATATTTGGTAATTTAAAAAAAAATTCTCTCCATTTCATTGTAACATCTTAAATTATTGGGTTAAAACATATTAAATTATCAATATAGACTGATTTTGATATACAAGAGTGGAAATTTGAGTGGCAAGTTATTATAAATGAGTTTGAAATATTTTTCCATTTTTTAATATTTTAAAATCCCCTGTGAATTTTCTACTGAAGTTCTTTTTTTTTGACATTGCCAAAGTAGTATTCTTATCAATTTATATGAGCTTTGCACAAGAACATTAACTTTTGACCTAATAATTTAGTAAACAAACAAGGATACTAAAACATAACCAGATAATGCTCAATATTTCAATATAAAAGATTAATGTTAAATTAAAGATTTTGATATTATCTAAAGACCATAAACCACAGAAACAGACATAGATATTTAAATGATAATAAGATAAACAGAGATGACTGATAATTTTGCATTTTAAATAAAAATACCAGTTAAATAAAAGGTGCATATGCAAAGCAAAAGTGCATATATTTATTATTCTTTAGCATTATCTTAATTCAGAATAACTCTGGTGCAAAACTGAAGCAACTGAACTAGTTAGTAACTTCATTTACTATATCCATTCACATCCAGAAGTAATATCAAGTTCTGTGGGATGGAGAAAGGAAGAGAAGGAGGGAAGAAATGGAGGATATTATCTGGTTTCCAACTAGTATTCAGGATAGATATTACATATTTTAATCTTTAATCTCATAAAGCACAGGACCTAAAATTAAGAATTAAATATTTGTCAATATATACCTATATATACACAAAGAATTTGTGTTTTAGTAATTATGTAATTATGTATGCAAAACTGAAGTATCAACTTTTCTCTTTCTCATTCTTAATAATTTCCATAGAGGTCTTTCTTGACTTCATCTTTAAAATACACTCATTGTATACATTTATTTTTGGTAGTAATTAAAAGCTTTTAATTGCTATAATCTTCTTGACTCTTACAAAAGGCAGTGAGTGAAATGACTGATGTCAACTACAGACACAAGGAAAAGATTATTACTAAAACAATTACTGACATACTTAAGTATATGCTTTGCATATTTCATAAATTTAATGCTCATAATGGCATTCTTGTTTTATGAGCTTTAAATTTTGTATAAACTAAAAAAAATCTTAAAAGTTGTTAAAAGACAAATAGGTACTGTGTGGGGGCTTTGTAAAGCTTAGCTTGACTAGACTGAACTGCATTTCTCAAAATGCCTCTTCTTATATGTTTGCAACTATGGGAGGTTTCTATGGAAGGCAGAAGTGCAGCAGTAGCTATTTAGTAGCGCACACACATTGTCACGTACCTGCTGGCTCATCCTTTTGGCAGGAGGTAAATGCAGAGACTTCCTCTGGATTCTCCTCTTCTCTGACTCCAGGGCAGGTCTATGGGTTTAGCTCTATAAGGAAGGTCCTTCCTACAAGACACCCATACCATCAAGGTCAGACGTAATGAGAACTGACATGAGTTTCTATTCATAGTCATGGACTCTAGCTTGCCTTTGGAGGTCCACATTCTTGCGGTTCTGCTTTTCTGATAGAACCCTACCTAATACAGATACAAAATGATCAGAGTAGATGTCAATCCCTGTGCCACACTGGTGCTTACTTAGTGAATATCAGCTCAGGGTTTGGCCAATGTTGGAACCTGCTATTTTTTTAACACAACTATTCTGTCTCTTTCCATTGCCAACATACTGACTGGATATGTTAAAGTGCTTTGAGAAATTGTGAGGTATTATACAAATTTAGATTTTTATTGCTATTATTATTATCAACATTAGTATTAAATTTTGCCTGGTGAATAGGCAAAGCATGCTTTCAAATGCAAACTTTATTAGAGGTATACTTATACTAATATTCAATACTGGAATTTGGTTACAAATGATACATGTTTCCATTTTTATTGGACTTTGAAAAATCCTCTCAAAGCCATTAGGTTCTGTTTAATTACTAAGCTAAGTAACAGCTAAAAAAGTCAAGAAGTCAAATAATCTTTTAATGGAATCCACCAGTTTAACATAGAATCCCAATGTACTTAGCACTTGTTACTGTTGACATTTGGTATACAGCTACCAGCTATCAGCTATTGTCCTCGTTTCTGCCATAACTGAACAAAATGAATATACAGAGATACACAGTTGACCTATGAACAACACTGATTTGAACTGTATGGGTCCACTTTTTTTTTTTTTTTTAAGATTTTTATTTATTTATTTGACAGAGAGAGACAGCCAGCGCGAGAGAGAACGCAAGCAGGGGGGGTGGGAGAGGAAGAAGCAGGCTCTTAGCGGAGGAGCCTGATGTGGGGCTTGATCCCAGAGCACCGGGATCACGCCCTGAGCCAAAGGCAGACGCTTAACGACTGCGCCACCCAGGTGCCCCTGTATGGGTTCACTTATACACAGTTTTTTTTTTTCAATAAAGTATAGGACTGTAAATATATTTTCCTTATGAATTTCTTAATAATATTTTTCTCTAGTGTACTTGATTGTAAGAACATACAAAATATGTGTTGATCGACTGTTTGTTATTAGTAAGATGTTCAACAATAGGCTCTTAGCAGTTAAGTTCTGGGGAAGGGGGGTGGTCAAAAGTTACACACAGATTTTTGACTGAATGGGGGGTCAGTACCCCTAACCCCTGCATTGTTCAAGGGTCAACTGTACATTAAATGTATAACAAATAAATATATATATTGTAGAAATTGAAAGCCAGGTTTCTTGCTGATGGAAAAAGTTAGAAATAAACAAAGACAGAATGATATAATAAATCCTGAAATGTAGGATTCAATTTGGAGTTATCAGGTATTTGGAGTTATTAGTTATTTTGAGTTTGGTATGATTTCACAGGTTTTAAAAATAGGTGTGTATATAAAAGAAATACAGAAGTGTGAAACATTTCCTGTCTCTATCCAATGAGAGGACCTAGAGCTTGCATACCGAAGTAGCACCTAGTAAAACTAGTGAACTAGTGCACAGATCTTAGTTTCTAAATACCAGCCCCAGGAAAAGAGACCAGGGAACCTTGGAGAAGTAGTTGATTCCAAAGCAAAGATAAAGAAAAATATAACATAAACCAGGAATAACTTAACATGCCAAGAGATAAAGAAGTGATAAAGGAAGAAGATGATGACAATGATGGCATGTCAAAGGAACACAGAAGCCAATGTGAAAGAGCTCCCAGTAGCCAAAGCTAGCACAATTTGAGAAACAATGATAACTGTGCATCATAACCCAAGGATTAAAACACATATGCATGAGTCCATAGGAAATGAAGAAAAGATATCTCTTAATTACAGAAAAATTCCATTTAATAAATATAACTAAGTGAGGAATATTAGAAACCCACAGTAATAATTATTGTAGACCAAAATTAATAGGTAAAATTAAAGAGAAGTAGAACGTTGTATAATTTAAAGTATTTTCCCTCAGGTATTGCTTAATTACCCGAGGGAAAATTATAACTATACAGTGGAGAAACCAGGTAGACACCACCTTAACCAAAGGATCAAGATTAATATCAGCATAATAAGCCATAATGACACGTAACTGCTGAAGTGATCCATTCATATCAGCAGGGCCCATCTCTTCTATTTTTTTCCCAAAATTCAAAATTTCAACATAGTCATGAGAAAACATCAGACAGACATCAGACCCAAATTGAATGACATTCTACAAAATACTTTCAAAAGTGTCAAATGCTCTTCAGAAATGTCAATGTCATAAGAGACAATTAAAGACTCAGAAACTGTCACAAACCAGAGGCAACCAAAAGATAGGACAACAAAATGCAATGCAGGCTTCTGGATTAGATTCTGGAAGAAAGGAAGGAAGGAAGGAAGGAAGGAAGGAAGGAAGGAAGGAAGGAAGGAAGGAAGGAAGGAGAGAGAGAGAGAGAGAGAGAAAGAAAGAAAAAGAAAGAAAGAAAGAAAGAAAGAAAGAAAGAAAGAAAGAAAGAAAGAAAGGGAAAGAAAGAAAGAAAGAAAGAAAGAAAGAAAGAAAGAAAGAAAGAAAGACAGTGAAATCAAAATTAATTTTGTATTTTGGCTAATAGTATTTTACCAATGTTAGTAGTATTGTCCCAATTATCTTAATTTTAAGACTAGTACCATGACTGCACATGATGTTAACTTTGAAGCTGAGTAAAGTGTATCCAAGAGCTTGATTTTACTTTAGGGTAGAATTGACATGAAGTTAAGAAAAGACCCTAAGTTGTCACTGAATTTTGGTAAAATAAGGTGTTGAATTTTGAAGCTGTCTTCAATCTTGATTAGAAATCAGAATAACAGGGGTGCCTGGATGGCTCAGTTGTTGGGCATCTGCCTTCAGCTCAGGGAGTGATCCCGGCATTCTGGGATCGAGCCCCACATCGGGCTCCTCGCTGGGAGCCTGCCTCTTCCTGTCCCACTCCCCCTGCTTGTGTTCCCTCTCTTGTTGGCTGTCTCTCTCTCTGTCAAATAAATAAATAAAATCTTTAAAAAAAATAAAAAATAAAAGAAAACAGAATAACAAAATTGCTTCTAAAAATTATGTGGAATCTGATAAAAACACTGTGCTGTACTTAGTCATGCAGCTATCAATGAGGATATATGTTTCGGGAAAAAGTTAACACTATTAAACTATAAGTGTTTTTCCAAATATTAAAGCAGTTTTAAGCTATTAACATCATTAGATAAGCTACATATGGTCTGCAGAATCATTTATTATAGAAAAATTGTGTGCTATGCTTTCATTTAATTTTTTAAAAGATTTTATTTATTTATTTGAGAGAGAAAGGAAGGACAGAGAGAGGGCAGGGGGAAGAACAGAGTGAGAGAGACAAGTAGACTCTGTACTGAGCACCAAGCCCAAAGGGGCTTGATCTCAGGGCCCTGAGATCATGACCTGAGCCAAAACCAAGAGTCAGACACTTAACCGACTGAGTCACCTAAGCGCCTTGTTATGCTTTCATTTATGATCTGCCTTTTTCTACAAAGGATTTAAAGTAGATATGCCCTAGTATACCTATTAATAAATGTGGGCCAGAAAAATTATTTTTCATAATTTTCCCATAGATCTGAGGAAACTTCTTAGATAAGGAAAGACAAAATTAAATTATCTATAGAAATATTACTTAATAACTTACAAATAAGCTAAGTTGTGTCATATACTAATGACTGTAAAGAATATTGCAGGAAACCATTTAGTAGATACAAGTAGCCATTTAAATTTTGCAAAAGAATGAATTTATCATTTTAGATCATACGATTTTGGGTTCAACAGTAATTGTATACTAATACTAGATTAAGGCTGAAATGACCATAGCCAGAGTGATCCTTTTACTCTTTAAATGAAGAAACTAAAAACCAGTTATGTGTTCCCTATTAGAATATTGAACTTCACTTTTTCACAACGGGTTTGCCACCTGAACATAGGTGTTGTGAAAATCACCACTAAACCTAAACTAAAATGGGAAAGGAAAGACTCATATCAACATTGTCATCATTGGACACCTATATTCTGGCAAGTCTATCACTACTGGTCATCTTATCTACAAACGTGGTGGGATTGACAAAAGAACTATCGAAAAATTTGAGAAGGAGGCTGCTAAGATAGGAAAGGGTTCCTTCACGAATTCCTGGGTCTTGAATAAACTGAAAGCTAAACATGAACATGGTATCACCATTGCTTTCCTCCTGTGGAAATTGAGACCATCAAGTATTATGTGACCATCACTGATGTTCCAGGACACAGACACTTTATCAAAAACATGATTATAGGCACATCTCAGGCTGACTGGCCTATCAGGCCAAATCAGTTCTGGATATGCACCTGTACTACACCGTCGCAGCTCACAGTGCTTGCAAGTTTGCTGAGCTGAAGGAGGAAACTGATCATCATTCTGGAAAAAAGTTGGAATGGCCTCAAGTTCTTGAAATCTGGTGATGCTGCCATCATTGATATGGTTCTTGGCAAGCCTATGCGTATTGAGAGCTTCTGTGACTATCCTCCTCCAGGCTGTTTTGCCATTAGTGACACGAGGCAGATGGTTGCTCTGGGTGTCACCAAAGTAGTGGATAAGAAGGCAGCTGGAGCTGGCAAGACCACCAAGTCTGCCCAGAATGCACAGAAGTCTAAACGAATATTATCTCCAATGCCTGCCACCCCAGTCTTAATCAGTGGTGGAAGAACAATGTCAGAACTGTTTGTGTCAATTGGCCATTTAAGTTTAATAGTAAAAGACTGATTAATGATAACAATGCATCATAAAACATTCAGAAGGAAAGGAGGATATTCTGTGGACGGACCATTGTTTTTTGTTTTGTTTTATTTTTTGTATATGTGGCAATTTTAAGTTATTAGTTTCTATAATCAGTATTTTGTGTAGTTTCAAGTTTTTATTTAAATTATAGTTACTTAACATATATTGTAATATTAGTTTTTAGAAATCGAACTTAGTGATTCATCACTTTTGTACAACACCCAGTGCTTATCACAACAAGTACCCTTCTTAATACCCATCACCCGTTTAACCCATCACCGGCCCACCTCCCCTCCAGCAACCCTTAGTTTGTTCTCTATAGTTAAGAGTCTGTTTTATGGTTTGCCTCTCTCTTTTTTTTTTTCTATGTTTTTCTGTTTCATTTCTTAAATTCCACATACGAGTGAAATCATTTTGGTCAAATTATTTCCAAAAATACTGATTTTAGTACTTTTTAATAGAAACAACTTGACCAAAGATCTGTCACAGAATTTTGAGACCCATTAAAACAAGTTTAATGAGAAAAGAATACTGAACTTCATATTAGTCTTCAGCTAATGATTAATTTTTTATCACTTATGGAAAAAAAATCTCACTCTGTGTGAAAACATCCAAAAATAAGCTAATATATGTCCCAATCGTAATTTTATGAACATATCTGTCACTCTTTTGTGTTTTCTCTGTTCTTTCCCAACTAGACTCCATGCTATCCCCCAAAATACAGGTGTTCTATTTGATAAGTCTGCTTGCTCTGTTTCCTCTACCCAGAACAATTTCTTTTTCATCTTTTCCTAATGTATGCATTCTCATTCCTTCTTTAAGAACCAGTTCAAGTAACACCTATTCTAAAAAAAATCCCCAGCAATTTTTTTTTCTTTTCTGAACTCTCCCTAACACTCTTTTTCTCCTAACTACATTCATTTATTAATACAACTATCCATTTTTTTCAACAAATATATACTGAACGCTTACTATGTGTTAGTTCTAAGGACAGGATGTACAGCGGTAAACAAGCAGACATGGTCCCCAGGTTGAAAACGGTAATAGCAGAACATGTAAATATGAGTGTGTGGGTTTTCTCTAGATATATAAATTAACAGATAAATAGGTGATGGACTGATATAAGTGCTTATAGGTACATAACTAGGATATATAATTTTTTACCTAGGGTCTCTGAGTTATTACATTTCCTACACTAGAATCATTATTGTCATTCTATGAACATCGTATGAAACAATAAAGCAGATTTTTTTTCTAAAACCATTATGTCATCCTAGGATTA
This sequence comes from Ursus arctos, assembly GCF_023065955.2. Lineage (NCBI taxonomy): Eukaryota > Metazoa > Chordata > Mammalia > Carnivora > Ursidae > Ursus > Ursus arctos. The sequence continues at coordinate 32,830,269 of NW_026622852.1, forward strand.
AAACACATCTTACCACAGAAGTAATAAAATAGAAATTAAAGATAACTTGTAAGGGATATTTACAATTATCACAGAACAAAATACAAAAAGGCAAATCTTTCTAATTGGTTTACCCAAAATGAGTCAATCATGCTTTCTGCACATTTAAAAGTTTGCTAATAAGTTGATGTACAGAATGACACTGGTATGATATATGCACAAAGTGCCCATTTTTTTCTTGAATTCTCATACAATAATTTTCAAGATAAATGAAACTGTAAAGTTAAAGTGAACTTTAGAGGTAATCATATATAGTTTCTTAACTGACATGTTGAAAAACAATGTATCAGCCACTGAAAAATGTGTTAGCCCCTAAAGGAAAATGTAATTAACTATTACAGATGATTAAAAATATGAGACAATTATGGTACAAGGTTAAGTATGTCCTTTCTTTGAACCCACAACAACAATACTGAAACCAAAATAACAACAAAGAAAGAGACTGTCTCAGCTCATGTCTCTATCTCCAGTGCTCACAATAATGTCATGATAATGTACATAACATTCCAACTGGTATTCGCTGAACTGAGTTGAGTTTTACAAGGACTAATGCAATCCAGATAACCTAGCCATTAAGCATTAGAGCTGGAATTCTAACTATAGTTCTTTTTTTTTTTTTAAGATTTTATTTATTTATTTGAAAGAGATAGGAAAAGAGATATCTGTAGCAGGGGTGGGGGTAGAAAGGGGTAGAGGAGGGAGAAGCAGACTCCCTGCTGAGCAGGGAGCCTGATGCCAGGCTCCAGCCCAGGACCCTGAAATGATGACCTGAGCCAAAAGCAGACACTTAACTGACTGAGCCACCCAGACGCCCGTCTAATAACCAGTTCTGATTAAGTTCAAGATATTTCCAATGTGAATTTATTTATTGGACTAACAGAAAGACAATTAAAGTTACTTTTTTAGCAAGAAGCCCCCCATACTGTGAGAATACAGTGTGAAAAAAGCTAAGGTCTTTTTAGTGGTTTGATCCCTAACAGTGGAAATATCAGGTGCCAATAATGTTCCCACTTTCTTGGAGGGTCACAGCCACTTCAAAATTCCAGAGAAAGTAGAAACTTTTTATCTAAATGGCAATTGCATGAAATTTTCTTTCCTGACGGAAACCCTTTGTGATTACATAACTCTTAACTCTACAAAAAAATATAAAGGACAAAATAGCTTTCCTCTTCTTTTTACCAAAGATGATCCTTTTCAAGAAGATAAAACTCGTATTTCATTATAAAATAAGAAAATGAAAAATCAAAACTGGAAAGCTCATTTCATTCTATCATTCATGGAAGATCATTCTACACAACCAAATTCAAAAATTTGCCACTGGAATTTTTAGGGCATTAGTCGAAATTCTCAATGACAAATAGAAAAAATGCCCACGATGGTACAGTTAGTTGGTAACAAAAATAATCTACATTCTAATATATAATATTTTCAAATTTAATATTAATTCCTTGAAAACTATAATCCAGTACACATTACTGAACTATAATTGTAGCTGTCCTCTATTCCTTCTGGAATGTTAAAGGATGATATAGTGAAAACAGCAACACCTCTGTTAGAAGGAATTTAGGGAGACTAAGTTTGAAACCCACCAATACCATCGCTCTAGACAAACTGGCTCTCTGAGCTTCAATTTCTTTACCCATAAAGTAAGAGTAAATGTTATACAAAAGCACTTATTACAAAATTGAGACATAGCAAGTGTACTCAGATGTGTGTCAATGCCTAAATAAAATATTTGAGCTATTGTAAAATCTTGGAACATGTGGACTTGTATTTACAAATCCCTACAATAACATTTCTCAAAATGTGGTCTATAGATTCTTATGAGTCTCTAAGACCAGGGAGTTCAAGAAATTAAAACTATTTTCATAATAATACTAAGGCATGGTTTGCCTTTTCTGTTCTTTTTCTCTCATACATGTACAAAAGGGACTTCCAAATGTTACATGATATGTGATATTATCACTATGGAAACTAATGGAATGTTTATTTGTATATTATTGTATTTTAAATATTTATCAGATTTAACTTCTAATATGGTAAATATTGATAGAAGTAACCCATACATACAAAAACTCATGTGTTCCTCAATAATTTATAAGTATCCTGAGATCAAAAATATGAGAAATGCTGGCCTAGAGATATACTGAATTCCACAGTATTTTAGACCATAATGATCTCAGAAAAAGAAAATGCTAGATGATTTTAACCTTCCTAACCTTAAAGTTTGAAAACAAACATTTCGAGGGGTGCCTTGGTGGATGAGTCATTTAAGCATCCGACTCTTGATTTCAGCTCAGGTCATGATCTCAGAGTCCTGAGATCCAGCCACCACAGGCTCCATGCTCAGCACAGAGTTGGCTTGAGATTCTCTCCCTTTTACTCCCCCTCCCCTTCACCTCACTCATGCTCTCTCTCTCTCTCTCTCAAATAAATAAAATCTTAAAAAAAAAAAAAGAAAAGAAAAAAAAAACCATTTTGATAAGACGAAGACTGACTGTCTAAAAAGTGTCCAGGAAAGCCTTATCATGTTGAACTAGCACAGCCTAAATCTGGTCCTCAGTCTTATTTTTAGAGGAAGTGACTGTTTTCAGTAGATCCAGAGCTGAACAGTGTTTGTCAGACAAATGTACCTATGCAGAAATGTTGATAAAACAAAATAAATCAAGATGTCAATTTTTATGCAAACTGTGATGGCCACCCCTGTCAATGAACTGTGCCATTTATCTGAGGAGTTCATTTTTCTATTTTCAGGAACCTGAAGGATGATCTTAGCCATATCACTCATCCAAAATGCACAGGGTTAGAGCAAAGGATCTGAGAATATTATGTTATACTTCATGGTTCCCAGACCTTAGTACTTTGGCTAAGAATGAAATAAACCATATATGAACAGATGAATAAGAGCATATACCTTAATACTGATATTACCTTAATCACCTTATTCTTGCAAACTGCTGTGAGACATAGGTAAGGTGGAGGATAAGCAAGCCTTTGCAGTGGGTGTATCCATGTTGTTGATTCTATGCCAAAACAGCTTTTTTTTTTTTTTCAAATCAAGACATTGATTAAGCCAAGGGACGGCATATTAAACAGGTTGTCACAGGACTGCTATTTTCCACTGACTGTACCTTTGCTTTTTCATCCTTAATAGTAGAACCCAAATTTTATCTAGAGCAGCAAAAGACTAACCAAAAGACTTTCTTTGCCTCTCATCCAGGGGAAAGCACATGGCTAAGTTCTGATCTAAGGGATATAAAAATAAAAGTACTGTGAAAGATTTCTAAAACATGGCTTAGCTGATGTTTGGGTCCTTTTGTATTGTAGCTTTCCCACATTCCTGTCCGTTGGCATGCAAAACTAATGCTTAAAGCTCTAGTAACAATGTTTTGTCATAAGCTGAATGTGAAAGTGGAAAAGAACATTAATAAGATAATGAGGCAGAAAATAGAAGGAAAACAGTTCACTCATGAAAATGAAGCTCACATAACAGTCATGGACTACACAGCTCAAGGTGTTTTCTACTAGAGAAATACAAATTTTTTTTTAATTGCTGGTCTTTTATTTTTCCTGTTATATGTAGCAATGTCTGATTTTAACCTACTCAGAGATCACTGATACTTATACAAGTAGATGCTCTTTCCATCTAACATTAAGAACCACCTTCAGAGTGGGACGTTTAATGAATATGTATATAAAACACATATTTTACAACTTTTGAGAGTCCCAGCCATTTACTTCTTTTTGAAACAACCTAATCACTAATTCTCCAACTTTGTTCCTCCCAAATCTCTGATCATCAGCCCAAAAACACTGCTCACTGCCCATGAATCCCTGAAGATTCTTATTTCAAGCCATCTCATCTTCCAGGCAGAGGAAATGCTATTTCCTGATTAAAGTGGTTTTTTTCCCCACAATAAAAGAACTTCCCTGTATACATTTAGGACACTTCTGAATGAGGTTCTAATAGCATTGCAGTGAACTTTGGGCTGTTACAATCAATAAAGTCATTTATAAATCAGGCTCATATTTTCCAACTCATTCAATTATTTATAAGTCATCCACATGAATCCTTAAGTGTGAGTTAAGGACAGAGAAGTGAAACCAAAGTGTTGGGGATAATAAGTTTTTTACCTGCAACTAATTTAAGCTTTCATAACATCCTTGGGTTTAGTGTCATAAAAAGTACATTCACTTGACAAAAAGAGTGCTGCAGGGCACAACTGCCTTAAGGCTAAACAGATATCACCTAGCTGATCATGGACAGCTTGGTAGGAGGCATGTTCACTTGTCCCATGGTCAGATGTTCAAACTTCATAAGGGCTTAGTAGCAGATAAAAGGTCTTTTTTTTTTTTTAAGATTTTATTCATTTATTTGACACAGAGAGAGAGAGAGAGTAAAGGGAGCACAAGCAGAGGGAGCAGCCGAGGGAGAGGGACAAGGGAGAAAGGCTGTCTGCTGAGCAGGGAGCCTGATGTGGTACTCGATCCCAGGACCCTGGAATGATGACCTGAGCCAAAGGCAGACACTTAATCTGCTGAGCCACCCAGGTGCCCCTAAAAGGCCTTCTAAAAGGAGAATCATTACTTATTAAAGAGGGAATGACTTTAATGGGTGGGTGGATGGATGGGTGGATGGGTGGATGGATGGATGGAAGGGAGGGAGGAAGGGAGGGAGGGAGGGAGGGAGGGAGAGTGAGGAGGGGAGGGAGCGAGAAAGAGAGGAAGAAAGAAACTAGGGCCTTTATTGTGATTCTCCTATTAGGTTTTGCCGTAGTTGAAATAAAGCACCCCCTTCTGCTACAGGAATTGTGGGCATCAGTGAATCTACTGAGTCATAAAGCTGAATATCAAATTGCTCGAACTGAAACCTAACTGTTAGGTAAAGGATTTAAATGGAAAAGGCTTTCAGTAACTAAATGATTTGGAGTATCATACTCAAAAGTAATTTGAATTGCATCAATTTTTTTTTCATTTTTAATTTGTTTTATAGAGGTATAATAGACAATGCAATATTATATTAGTTTTGGGTATATAACAAAATCTGATATTTGCATATACTGTAAAATGACCCGAGTGAGTCTAGTTAACATCCCTCACCATACAGTCACAATTATTTTTTGTGACGAGACCTTTTAAGATTTACTCCTAACAACTTTCAAATATGCAATACAGTATTATTAACTATAGCTGGCATGCTATACATCGAATCCCCATTACACCTCAATTTTTATTAGACTCACTAGGTGTTGTAGCTCATTTTTAGTGAGACTGATTCTATGATGCATTTATCTATAGCTTTGCAGGGGATACCCCAGTACACCGCAAATCACTGGACTTGTAGAAAGTTTAGCAAGGAAGAAAATCTCTGTATTTTCATTGACTTTGTCACACGTTCTTAGATAAGAACTTTTCTTTGCTAAAGAGAACTTCTATTTCCTGTTTTCAAGATTTTTAAAAAACTAGATGGTGACTTAAGATTTGGAAGTACCCTACTGGGCTGCTGTCCCTGCCTAGTGAAAGCAGAAAGCTTTTCATGTTTGCTGTTTACTGGTTTAGAGGGGAAAAAAAGTTATCTCTGGATCAATAACAGCATACCAGATGCCAGGGGCAGTATTGATTTGCTTTAGTAAGGAAAGCACATTTGGGATAGTAGTTGCAATTGGAAAACCACCTAATTAAGTTCATGATAAAGCTCTGTAATTCTTAAGGACAAATTTATCTTTTGTCTTGGCCAAACTGAAGAGTTAAATGGTAATGTAATAGGAATTAGCACTTCGGAAATTTGCTAGTTTTATGATGTGTGATTCCCACAACAATGCAGTGTTGCTTCTGACTCAATACTGACACACAGAATTATCCCAGGAACTTCCATTTGGTTTTTCTTATAGTCATGAGTTTCCAGGAGAAAAACAACTATGAGGATGTTGTTAGTTGAGATGTATCCTTACTATTTATTCATAAATGGAAGACATTTTAATGGAAAGATTCCATTGAGCCTAATGTATGATTGACTAGTTTAAAAATTGTATTCCTTTACCTATCATAAGCCTCTTCCACATTTCCTGGCGTGTTTCAGTGACAAATTTGTACCAAAAGAATGATTATTAACTCAGAACAAGTTTATTAGAGTTCAGTTAAAACAACGCACATATCACTACAAGGATTATAAGAATACGGGCTTTACTATGGAATTTCAAATATATATGAATAGGAGAGTAAGTGGAGATGTGCACGTTGCAGTCTACCACAGCAACTGTCCAAAATTCCCCCAAATAAACTCTATATTTTCCTTTATGCTGTACACTGTTACTTGGATAAAAAGGTGCAGATCACTTTAGGGCATGGTAAGAGGGAGAATCATAGCATCTATGATTTGATTACAATATGCTTCCTTAGGTGAACCCAGTTTCCCTTTATTTACAAATACCTTGAATTGATAACTACTGAAAGTTTGTACCTTGCTATTTTGATGGTTAAATAATCAGATACACTGCAACTGAAAATATTTTGTTGGCCTTTTTGGATTAGGAATTCTAAGCAGCACCTTATCTGTTTATCTCCTTTATACCTAAGGACACCATGAACAATTGTAATGAAGAAAGATCTTTTAGGGTTAGACTGTTTTGTTTACCATGTTTATCCTTTTATTTATTGAAGTAAACCCATATCCATGTGGCCTCTGAACAAGTAGAAACTAAGCGCCTCCACTTCCCATCTGGCACCCTGCTATCCTCTCACCCTCATTTAAAATCAGAGGTCCTTTTTCAACTATAGAATTTTACACCAGAAAGCAAGACTACAGAACAGAGACATTTAAGCATTTTTCAAAAATGCTGTTCTCTCATTAATTGAGCTGCAAAGAGTTAACATAGCAGGCCTGAGATTGCCTTCCTTAGAAAGACCTACACATAAGGTTAAAACTTGGTTAGATTCCCAGGAACTTGGATTTTAGAAGGGTTTTCACAATTCTTAGAACTGATAAAAATGGCTCACTATGCCTGGATGGTTTGTATAAACAATGTGGTTTATGCTGAACACCTGCTTCACTTCTGAAGTCTGAAATGTTGGGACTTGCTAAGAAGAGGATGCCTATGTGACCAGGTCCCAGTAAAAACATTGAGCAGTGAATTTCTAATGGGCTTCCCTGATAGCCAGCATCTCTCACATGCTGTCATAACTCCTTGCTAGAGGAATTAAACATGCCCTATGGGCCTCCACCAACAGAAGATTCTTGGAGGTTTGAGGTTGGTTTCCTCTGGAATTTCCTCCCATGCACATTTTCCCTGTGCTGATTTTGTTTTGTATCCCTTCTGTCTAATAAATCATAGCCATGAGTGCAACTACATCATGAATCCTGTGAGACCTCACAGTGAATCACTGAATCTGGGAATGATCTTGGGCACTCCCTGCACACCAATATATTTCTTCTGACTTTGGTAGAGGAATTGTTTATGGAGTTCTCTAGGATGAGAGAAGCAATAGATGAGTTACATATTTAAAGTCCACACATCATTTCTATTTCCCTAATTTACTGGAGTCACTTCCCAATATAAAATAAAGGAAATTCTGGTACCTCAACTTTATTCGCCATTTCATCCAATGTTCAACCAGTAAGTGCACAAAAATTACAATGCCCCACTGCTTGACTTAGCAAAACTAATACAGAAATTCTGATAAATGTACTTCCATTAATAAATTCAGCTTGATTCAAAATGTTATTCTTCTCTTCTTAGTCAAGCATCATCAAAATCTATCCCTACACATATGCTCAATATATTTTACATACATAAATTAGAAAAATCTTCCAGCTACTTTTATGTATTCTTTTATATTTTAGAATTGCTCCTCTGTTCCCAACAACATGTCTGAACTTGATTCTAGATACAGTTGCAGAGATAAAGTAGAGCAAATATAATGCCACAACAAGAGGAGAATTTGCCTTATCTCCCCTGCTATTCCCTATGTTCAGGACATTACAATTTATTTAATAGAGAGAAAAATCAGTCTCATCAGCAAGGGGAAGGGGCACTTTAGTTAGTAAGAACTTTCAGTGACATTTTTTACTATTTTTCTTTTTTTTTTTAATTTCAGTAATATTCTTGAGATTTTGAAAGAGATTAATAAAAAACCCTAAACTCTAACTTATTTTCATTTCTTGGTATCCCAAACTTAAAACAATAAATGCCCCATATTTTATGAAAGAGCCCAAGCAAGGTTGCAAGACAAGTAACATTTTAATTTAGTGACCTGAAAGATAAAATTTCACATTAGGCTTTCAGTTACTTCTACTTGCACCATCAGAGTATAAAAGATCAATTCTGGATAGAAATAGAAAGCCTGAAGCATTCATTTGGTGCCTCAGGTTATTAATTGTCTGAACTGTTGTTGTTGTTGTTTTTGTCTTTGTTTTTGCTTTTTTAGCTATCCAAGTTCAATATCTGTGGCTATCTCACTCTGATACTCCTTTTGCCTGTCATACTGTTGTATGGAATTGGCAATTCTCTCCCCAGCCACTTATTTTTATTGGGAAATTATTTCAAAATAAATATAGATGATTATTTGGCTATTCCTCTACTCTGTATTATGTATCCTTTTATTCAAACTCTGATTATTAAATTTGTGCTGCCTCTAGCTTCAAATATGCAAGATAACCAAAGCACTCAAATTCCTCCCATCTAGGTGTCATTATCTATAATAAACTTCTTGGATGTCCGTAATAATTGACTGAAGTGGAATTTTTTGGAAAGCTATGGAGTGGCTCATAGAAACAAGAAAGTGCTAGAAAATTCATCTAAGAAAACTAGCAAGGATCAAGAGTATGCAGGCAATTGAATTCATGAATTTCATGAATTCTGAGAACATAACTCAGGAACAACTTGATTCTATGAGTCCACCACTGGACACTAAGTATGGCATATTGAAACATCACTGTTACCAGCAGAAGAACAAATTTTAAGGTGTTTTTGTTTATTTTTACACTGATTTATTAAAATTTGGGGGGGTTAAATTAGTCAAGCTTAGGTTACCAGACCACATGCATGCTGTATCTGGCAGTTATACCTTTGGCAATAGAGTTTTCTAGGATGTGGAAGATCCCTGGCTCGGGAAAGACTCATACTGTGATGGTTCCCAAAACATACTGCCCATCATGTGAATTCCATTCCTACTTGTAGTTTATAAGCTGTCCTTCCTCCAACCGCAGAAACTTAAATAACTTCTTATGGTTTTAGGTTGTATCACACTTTAGAAACAGAATATTAAAGATTATTAGAAATATTTATACTTAGTTAATAAAGTGTAAAAGTGAATCAGATTTGCATTATTGGTTTTGGCTTAATGACAAATGTTTCCCATAGCCCACAGATTATATTGGAGGGCACTTCTTTGGATACAAATGGAAAGTGACACAAATATAAAGAATTGCTGCAAGCTATTAAAGTAAGGAAAATATATTATCAGAAATGGTCCATAAGGCATGCCTTTAATGATGGTGTCCTCACCAACACTTCTTTTCTGTGAGAAAAGGATTTCTATTAATTAGGCTTTATTCTCTAATAAACAGCTGATATATATATATATATATATATATATATATATATATATATATATATATATATATATATATAATCCCTCTTTCTTCCTACTTTTTCATTGGAAAGGCTTGGATTTATGATATAAATTGATTACATTTTTAGCTATGCCTAAGCTGTTATATTACTATTATATCTACTACTAGCTAATATTCCCTCAGGCTTAGTATGCCATACCCAGTTCTAAAGGCTTGGCATGCAATATCTCATGTTTTCCCTGCCCTCTCTAAAATCCTGTGAGTTCCTGATTATGATTTCCCACATTGATTAATGCACAAAACAATGACTTTTCTTTATCTAAGAAGACAAATTAAAAGACCTTTGGATCTACAATAGCTTGGTTTTGGTCACTATTTTTGACAGAAATATGATCTATTAGGTATTCTTTCTCAAATGTTTCTTACTTATAGACTATATTGTAAAGACCACTCTGTTTATGTATACCCATTGAATCAGTCTCAGTGAGTCTCTAGAGAAGTTTCTCTGAGACCATACCTACTACATTTGCATAAAATTCTCATCTTGCTACAGGAAAAAATAATATTCCTGAATTCTGATACTCGATAAGGCAATATTATTTTAGAGAACTAAGCTGGATTTTAGGCAGTTTGGGCATGAGGTTTTTAGTCTTCTTTTCAAAAATTCTTTGTACCACCCTTGCAATTCCTGGATATTATATTTACTTGTACAATACACTCCAATCTGTAACATCTGCTCCTCACATATTGCTGCACAAATCAGTCAGACTTCAAGCTTATGTGGTATTTCTGGAGAGGTACTGTTTTCCCACCAGTTTCTTTCCTCTGATCACCAGCACACTGATATGTCAAGACATCTGTTTGAAAGTTACTGCTTTGGGTCAGCCTTACACTACTGGAAAAATATTTGTGTCTTCTACAGGAAACAGTTTGTGAAAAAGCTTCCAATTTTCCTGATATTCATGTTACCAAATTCACTTGCAATCCAGTTTGTCAGTTTCTACTTTAAATTTTTTTTTAATATTTTATTTATTCATTTGACAGAGAGACAGCCAGCGAGAGAGGGAACACAAGCAGGGGGAGCAGGAGAGGAAGAAGCAGGCTCCCAGCAGAGGAGCCTGATGTGGGGCTCGATCCCAGAATGCCGGGATCACGCCCCGAGCCAAAGGCAGACGCCTAACGACTGTGCCACCCAGGCGCCCCTGTCAGTTTCTACTTTAAAACCTTAAGTCAGTGCTTAATTTTAAACCCACTATGTATTCATTTACTCTTGCTCATTCTACACATTTAAAAAATATTATTTATGGTTTTCCAGGCACTATATTTTCCTTTGATCACTTTTGACAATGTTTTTTCTAAGATTAGATTTCATTTCTTTTTTCCTACTTAATTAGAATTGCGTTCAAATTGATCTCTCTGACAAATATTATTTGAGGGCCTTCTTTGAACTATGGATTGTGATAAGAGCTAGGGGTCACACTGGTCAGCAATATACAAAGAAATACAATCTGGATTTCACATTGCATAAGTCACCTAGCCACTGAAAGAAGATGAATAAATCCTAGGGGCACCATGAGGTAGTGGTGAAGTGAATAGTTTCTAGATGCACATTCAAGAACTAGCATGAGAAATCACAGGAACTGAGAAACTGAACTTCTGCTACCAGGAAAAACAAAATATAACAACAACAACAAAAAACGATAATTCTTTACTCCCTGGTAGGCTTCAGATATTCTGCAGTTCTTTGCACATTCAAAGGACAAATGTGAGAAATAATTAACACTTAAGGCAAGATTTTGAGTTGTTTTGATTTCCTGCAAGACTCATACTCCAAGAACTTCTGAGAAATGTAAAATTAAATGGATTCATAATTTTTGTTGAATTACCTTTCACAATCTATAAATTGAAAAATTTCAAAAAGTCCTAAGATATATAGATGCTTAAAATACTCTTTCATCCCATGGTTCAGGTAATCTTTGGGAACCTTCCCAATTGCTAACAAGAGACCATAAATGTAATAATAAAAACCTAAGAATTGCTACATGGGTGCAGCAATGAGAGATGAAGGACTGAAAGAGCAATTAGTTCCTTCAGTAAGCTAAACAGTTGGGTTTGAAATTTTTATAGCAAAGCAAATAAAAGAACATGGGCATTGTAAATCATTTTTTAATTGGAATAAAAAATAAATTCTGAATATGCATAATCTTCCTGCTGAGGACTATAATAACAGCGACTGTATTAGTCAATTACATCTACTCATGATTTTCAGGCTTGGTTGTGTAACATTTCAATATGAATTAAACATGTTAAGGGAGATATGGTTTTATTTCATAATATATTCCATATTACAACAAAACATGTAAAATTAGATTCCACTACAATCTTTTATAGCTTACCAAATTCTTTCACCAAATTTGTTCTCATTAGATTTTACAACAAACCCATGTTGTTAGTAGAGATTATTGTTTCCATTTACCTGACACTCAAAGATATTAAATAACTAGGTTAATATGAAAAAAAAAAATAAAGCCAAATGTCTCATCCTTCAATTCAGAATCTGTCATTCATTCATCCTCTAATTTCCATAGCTTTCTTTTTTTTTAACATAAAGAATAATTTTAAAGAAAAAATAAGTGGAAAAGTTTTTTACACTATATGTCTTTGATATATTTAAGTAATGTGCCTTTTCTTACAGTTCTACTTTTCAGAGTTGGTGCTGCATATTTCTCAGTAGACTTTTGCATCAAAGAGGATCTAATCTGGTTGAATAAAAATTCTTTACCTTGGCAATGGCAGGATGAAGTTGGCAGGATTAACAGACAGGAAACGTGCCTTCTAGACAAATCCATTTAGCCATCTCAGAAACCAGGACCCAATGTCCCAAATATAGAATTGAAGAAATATTTCTGAGCAAGCAAATATCCTGATGATACCCCCAATCCATGACATACAATGTCATTTGTGTAAACAGAATTATCATTTGTATTCTCAAAGACAATGTTTGTCTAATGCCTTCATTCAAGTTCTTAAACACAATGTAATATTCTCTTTTAGAGGACAGAAGAGAGAATGTTTTGTGTTTAGGATTAAAAAGGATAATTCTGAATTGGAACTTTCATGATGCAAATACTGATTAAATATAAAGAAACATGGTAACATACTTAACATCTTAGAATGTTCTTTCTCAGTCTCACAGCTTGCTGAAATGGCTTTCTTTTTCGTCATTGCACACTTTTCCACATGGTTACCATGGGCCTTTTAGTTTCACAAATGTGGCTACCAACCTGGAGAGAAGACTCTTTTCCTAGTTCTTGGTTTAAAATCTTGGGAAAGGATTCTAATAGACCTGGGTTGGTCCAAGGACCACACAGAAGCAAGTAAGTATGGATAGAGGGAAGGAGTGGTATTCTTAGTGAGCCTTCTAGGGTTAAATCTCTGGGACAAGTAGTTAGAGACAAAATGGCAGGATCTTATAATATAGACTTCTTTGTATTCTCAGAGACAAGAAAATGTTTTAGAGCAGCTGAGTAAATTCAGGATTTTCTGAATTATGAATAATATCCAATTTTATGTTTGTAAAAATAAATAATGTAAACTTAAGCTTTATTACAAAGAAAGAAGCTTACAAAGAAAACAAAACGAAGAATATTTATAATGAAGAACTGATGATAAATGTTTGTAACTAAAATTAACCATTAATTTCACATCATTAGTAAAATTCATATAAGGAGAAAATACATTTTTTAAAATTTTTTATTATGTTATGTTAGTCACCATATAGTACATCATTAGTTTTTGATGTAGTGTTCCATGACTCATTGTCTGCGTATAACACTCAGTGCTCCATGCAATACGTGCCCTTCTTAATACCCATCACTGGCCTATCTCAATCCCCCAATCCCTCCCCTCTGAACCCTCAGTTTGTTTCCCAGAGTCCATAGTCTCTCATGGTTCATTCCCCCTTCTGTTTACCCCCCCTTCATTCTTCCCTTCCTTCTCCTACCACAATGAATTAATAATTATATATGTTATTTCATATTAATAAGAATTTATTGCATTATTTCCAAAGTAACCAGTAGTGTGAAATATTTCTGGATGTCATATTCCCATCTATCAGAGCTCCTCAGAATATCTGAAATATGTGATCACTATTGAGTCCAAGTTAAGCTGAGTTTAATCAACATCAAATGTCATACATTAGAGCCTACATGAAATGTGTAGAATGAACAAACATACTAGAAATTCTTGCAATGTTTTAGTATTGAGAATTCATTCACTCATAGGTAAACATTTGTTATCTAGAATAGAGAGTGTAATTTTGTGCTCAAGTCAAAGATGCCTAAAACTTCATTTGATTATGCTGATCTACAACCCTACTAATAAAAAGAAGTATCCATTTCACTGGATTAACCTGGAACATGATTTAAGGTTAGTTCAAAACATGTTTCTGATCTTATTAAACATAATTATTATCTCCTTGCCATTTTTGGGAAATCATAAAACCTTGCAATCGTGCCTGGTTGTCTGTCATGCTCTCTACATTATTTGGATTATCATTTGCTGATTCTAATAGAAAGGAAACTTCATTTTACTTATTGGAGGTCACTGTAGTTTTTCTTTCCTTTAATCCTACTTCAGAATTCCTTCATTCACTCTTCTTGTATGTTTGTATCTTCTTGCTTAGACTTCTCTCCAACACTAATTTAAATAATAATGACATAGAAACATAGCCAATAAATACCAACACCTATCTGGAAATCAAGGGCAATAAAAACAAGTATTTATCTAAAAGTATGGGGTTGAAGTCAAGCAAACAGCAATATTTTTCATCCCTTCCTTTCTACCTTCCTTCTTTCTTCAAGAATTATTCAAAATATTACTCCAATACTTTCATTTTGTAAGTTAGAATGAAGCAAGCTTGATTTCCACTAGGAATGTATGTTATCCACATACTTTATTTTAAATGAATATGTCATTACATATTTCTATACTTCTTAAAAATAACAGATTAGAAGTGGTTCTGGATACAGAGTTGGTCCTTCTAAAGAACTTATTAAAACAACTGATAATTTAATCTGACTATCAGAAATATAGAAGGTGATATATTTTGATGATGAAAGGAATGTTTTGGTGACTTTTCATAGGATCTTCAATTTGAAATGAAATAGAACAGGTAATTTTTGCTCTGCTCCTGGAATATACAGCCTATCAAAGATGTAGACAAGATGAATGCAATCTTTAATTCTTGGTTTCTTTGGAAAAATCTCTTGCCCCTCTTAGAAGACTAATTGAGTTTCCTTTACCAAGAGTCTTGCCTATAATACAGTCTGTATTGCATCTGCCTGATACAGTTAGGTTTAACATCCCCTCTATTTGATTACAATCCTCCAGGTATATCACATTTCTGCAGATACGGCTTTGGTTAAATCTTTCAAATTAATCATTCTTCCTTTCCTGCATTCTGTTCTTGCTGGGAAAGACTTCTAGATGTCAGTACAGAATAATATCTTCCATTACATTTGAGACAGGAGAAAAGGAAAACAAATATTGTGTAGAATTAAGAACAAAGGCATGCTAAGTACCAAGTCACTTCCCTGTCTAAAGTTTGTAAATGGCACAATAGTAAATTATGTACTTTGGCATTTGTAACTAAAGGAAAGAACAGATGGCAAAGGCTTATTTAAAATTAAAAGAGAGAAAATATTTATTTAAAAGAATTTCACTGCCAAGATGCAATTTATTCTGTGTAGGGGGTGGGCATGTGTTCAATGAAGCTTGGTCTTAACTACAGTGAGATAATATACTACAAATTGATAGGCCCTCACTTAAGTGAATTTCCATTACGAAATCCACAGCGATGGGAAAAGATTCTCCACTGCATTTGCCATGTATCACCCTGAAATATTAAGCACAGCATTTTAAACTCAATCATTGTCTTTGGTTTTCAAGAAACAATCCACATAAGAGACTGATGACTAGATATTAATTATTGGATTTATGTTTGAAAGAAAGGACAATCTGATTTCATTTGAGTCTGCAGGGATAAGACACTGAACTTGATATTCCTCAGTGGGGGAAAAAAAAGAAAAAGAAAGAAAAAAAAAGCCTAGACAATAAGTCAAGTGATTTGGTAAAGAGATTAAGTTTCTTAGGCCATTAAGTATTGTATGACTACTTCTTAATTTTCTTAATGCGTTCCTCTGACATTCCGAACTTGAAAATTGGGTTAAACTGGTGAACCCCACTTCTACTATTAAATGGCATTACAACTGATTGAAATATAGAAATTGAGATTCAGAAGTATGTCTATTGTTGGATATCTCAAACCAGGGGTCACAAATTTTACCACCTATAGAAGTAAAGGTGGCTATAAGCAAAAGATACATATTTAATGCTAATACTTTGTTTTCATAGTAAATTATAAGAAAAATACTTATTTCCCAAGGAAATGATCTCTCCCACTTTTTAAAATCATTAGCTCTTCTAAATTTATTTTTCACTTATACATCTTTGTTGGAGACATAAAAATAGGAAAATATTTACTTAATCTAAGAAAAACAACAAATTTGATGATGAATTATAGTTGACATTCAACTTTTCTGTCAAGGAAACAATAAATCGATGGGTACTTTGTTGAACCAGAAAGTGTATATTTTGTCTAAACTGTGTAACTACAGTTTGGCTCCAGCTGAATGCTGGTCCAATGTTTCCAAATCTTCTGGCCACTTTCCCAAGAAATGAAGAAAATCAGATCTTTATTGGGAAGGTCTTGGTTTTCAAAATGCTATCCTAATTTAACAAAAATATTTAAAAACTATATAAAAGAACATTCTAGGTTAAACAATACTGGTATTCAGACTAAACTGAGCAGTAGGCAAAGAATTCCCAGATATTAAAAAATTTTTTTAAGTAGACATTGATAGAATCATACCACCTGAAATAGCAACCAAGAGTTTGATTCTGTGGTAGTAAAAAACTAGAAGATGCGAAACTCAATTTACTTCAATAAGACTATATGCAACCATCCAAACTATGAATAGATGTTTCTTCAAGTACCTACAGATGTTACCTATATTACCTAGTTTATCTATAATGAACAAACTAATAAAAAGTATTAGAATGCCAAGTCTTGCTAATTTTTGTATATAATTCTTGATCAACTTGCCTTAGCTGTCTGTAGAGTTTTCCTAATGTTGCGTGATATGATTTGGAAGAATTATTACATCAAAATATTTCCCTTGCACCGTGTGCATGAAATACTCCTAGATTTGTGTTATTTAGGTTTTTTTTTTTTTAAGATTTATTTATTTACTTGAGAGACAGCGAGAGAGAGAGATAGAAAGAGCAAAGCTGGTGGAGGGGCAGAGGGGGAGAGAGAGAAGCAGACTCCCTCAGCAGACTCTTCAGCACCTCAAGACCCTGAGATCATGACCTGAGCCAAAACCATGAGTCAGACGCTCAACCTACTGAGCCACCCAGACGCCCTGTCATGTAGGTTTTGAGGGGCTTTTTAAATATTGCTTTTACGTATTAAATAAGTAGGAATTAACTAACTACTGTGTAAAAACTACTCAGAAAAGTAAAACTTTTCACTAACATGGTGGCTTTAGATGTAGTATCTTTCTATACCATCTATAAAAGGTAGATAGTACTAGGCTCATAGGGTTGTAAGGATTAAGTGACAGAATATGTAAAACCTTTAGATCATGGTATGGCATAGAAAGCATCCAATAAATGTTAGTTACTAATATAAATTTAAACATTATTTTAATAACCATCTAATTCCAATAGTAAGATGTAAATGAGGAATTTCCAGTACACCGGGCCATTCCCTCAAACTCTCATTAAAATGCAAAAATATGTTGACTCTCTAATGACCTATACTCAACAATGAAAATAACATTTACAAAAAGGAATTAATGATTTATATTTGACATCGAGGTCTAATATCAGAACCAATCTGATAGTTGTAAAGATGAAGCCAAAGACAACTAAACATTCATTAGAACAAGAAACCATAAAGTCAGGTACAAAAAGTATCTGAGTCATAAATGTAAAACTGAGAGATCATGAATTGGCCCTTCCAAATGAGACAGAAGAGACTAAAATCCCGATGAAACATTATCTAGTCTGATAACATAATAACATAACATAATAATTTAAATCACTAGCATCGTAATAGCATGAGCCATTTTTGAAAGAGTTGCCCTTTGGCCAATGTAGTTGTCCATGTGGGAACAATGAATAATAGTGAAGTTATTAATATCTTGTAGGTAGAAAGTTGAGTTACTAGTCAAACAAATAAAAACAAAAGACTGAGGAAATTACATAATCTGTCAAAATTACAAAGCTATAAAAACATAATAGGAATTCAAATGTGGACCTCTCACACTCAAAAAAATCATGCTGGCTTTCCATTTAGGGAGTAAGAGATTTTTCACTTAATAATCACTAAGAAACAACTGTTTGAACAAACAAATGTGTAAACAAGAATTTTCACTCAAGCACACTATACTAATTTACCAACTGGTAAGGGACATTAGCCACTTGTTCATAGGCATTATCCAGTTACTGGGATTATTTGTAACATTTTTAAGGTCAGACATGGAGTTGGGAATAAAACAAATGGTTTCTATCTCAATCATAAGCTGGAATCTTAAGATTCACTGAGAGATATTTCATTTTTAAATAGCCAGAAGCATATCAAAACTATATCATCAGGGGCGCCTGGGTGGCACAGCGGTTAAGCGTCTGCCTTCGGCTCAGAGCGTGATCCTGGCATTGTGGGATCGAGCCCCACATCGGGCTCCTCCGCTGTGAGCCTGCTTCTTCCTCTCCCACTCCCCCTGTTTGTGTTCCCTCTCTCGCTGGCTGCCTCTATCTCTGTCAAATAAATAAATAAAATCTTAAAAAAAAAAAAACTATATCATCAGTAGCATTTTACTTTGACAATAAACATGAAATTGCTTTCATTAGCCTGGCTATACTAGACTAATAATGACAGCCACAGAAGGAACATGCAAGTCTATCTCATTCACTTACCTACACTGAGAGAACATACATAGTGTAAATAAAAAGACAGTCCTAACAAATGGATTAAGGATTCTCTTCCTGGGTGACTAAAATGTAACAGTTTCATAAAGTGCAAATTATGTTGTAAGAAATGTTTGAGTCCATTAAGTGTTATATTTTCTGTGCTTGTCACAGATGGACATTTCAAAGTCTCTCCTACTGATTGAATATAAATGCACATTATTAAAACATTCTTCATTCCAAATAGGCCTTCATAATTCATTTTTAAGTACTACAAGAACAACTCAGTAAGTGATGTGGTTGGGGTCCTTCTAGCTCAATGTTCTGTCTACCTGAATTCTATTATGTAGACTATGCAAAAATCATTCCTTAACCCTTCAATTTTTTTTCCCAACAAGACTCTTCCAAATAAGTGCATCCTACTAATAGCCAATAACTAGTTTTAAAGCGTAACCATTAATCTGCTGAAGTGTTCACTTCCGACTTACTACATAACCACACTTCAACACAAAAATAGACATTATAGAAGAGGACACGTACATTCCATGTTTCAGCAACTTGATAAAATAATTTTATGGAAGGTATACTCAGTGATCAACAAACTGAGTTAACAAGTCATTGTTAAATTAACAAATCAATAAATATTGTGCTACATGTAGTACAACAAAGAAGGATATCTGGCCCTTACCTTTAACACCCCTTAATTTCAATGCAATAAATGCCAAAATCAATCCTCTCTTGAGTGAGGCAGGAAAGCTAAAAATAATATGGCACACACTTATTTGGTTGTTCAAAATCCAATGTTCTTATTTAGGTAAGAACATTTTACTACTTTCTTATGTGGGTGTCCCTTTGTTGGCCGCATGCAAGATGTCCTATTCTCAACAACAACAACAACAACAACAAAATAATTAAAATATGGGCAAAACACTTGAATAGACACTTCTCCAAAGAATATACAGAAAAAAAAAATGGTCAACAAGCACATGATAAAATTCTTAACTTCATCAGTCCTTAGGGACATACAAATTAAAATGACTAGATACTATTTCACAGCTTTAACAAACAAAAACAAAAACCACAGAAAATAACAATTCTCGGCAAGTATGTGGGTAAATTGGAATCATTGCATACTGCTGATGGGAATCCAAAATTGCAGAGCCACTGTGGAAACAGGTTTGCTAATCCCTAAAAAGTTAAATGTTGAATTACCATGTGACACAGCTATCCCACTCCTAGATATATTATCCTAAGATCTGAAAACACAAACTCAAATAATTGTACATGGATATTCACAGCAGCACTATTCACAATAGTCAGTGGTGGAGGGAAAAATCCCAATGCCCATCAACGGGTGAGTGGATAAACAAATTGTAGTATATACATGCAATGGAATATTATTCCATAAAATTATTCCATATTGAAATATTATTCCAGGTGGCTCAGTTGGTTAAGTATCTGACTCTTGATTTTGGGTCAGGTGTGATCTCAGGGTTGTGAGATTGAGCCCCATATCGGGCTCTGTGGTGGGCGTGGTCCTTCCTTAAGATTCTCTCTCTCCCTCTACCCCACTCCCCATTAAAAAAAAAGAAATGTTATTCCAAAAAAAGGAATGAGGTACTGATATATGTTATAACAAAGATGTCTCTATAGATTTATAGACAAAAAGCAAATGGGTGGTTCTAAGGGTTCAAGGGAAAGGAAGAGTGAGGAGTAACAGCTTAGTAAGTATGGGGTTTTATTTTGAGGCAATGAAAATGCTTTAGAAATAGGTAGAAATGATGGTTGTACAGCATTGTGAATGTACTAAACGTCACTGAATTGTTTGGTTAATTTTACATTATGCGAATTTCACTCTAATTAAAAAAAAAAAAAGATTACACAAAAAGATGTCCTCTTCTCCTCTGCCCAAGGGGCTAACCACATGACAATGCTTGGATGATAAGGCTTTTATTTGGGACTTTAATTGTTGTGTGAGAGATAAAATTATGTAGAAATTATTAACCCTTTTTCATTACATTAAAAGTGTTATGATGGTGATAATTTTTATTGGTATTACAATTATTTCTATGATTCTGATTAATAATTCTTTTTTATACTCCATGACACCAAATATATTTCTGTGCAAAGAATACAGAATAAATATATGAGGGAAGGTTTCCTAAATTTCTAAATCTATAGATTAGGCTTATACAACTTTGTGCTTTAATACATGAGTACAGTTGCTAGCTTTATCATCATTCCACCACCGGCTTCACCTTGTGTTTACCTGAATGCAAATTTATGAAAATAAGTCCATTTGAAAACTTGGAGCCAGTTACTTAATCAATTTATATTCTTAATCCTATGTTACACTGCTCTTTTTATTATAAACAGCACACTTACTACCCCGAACTATTCCTAGAAAATACTAAGTCGCCGTAAAAAAGCTAGTAGTCCTCTCCTGAAAGCTCTACTTCTACAGTCCTCTCAAAAATAAATTTCTCACTAATTTGACCCTGCATATTTCAAGTTTTTAGAGATAAAATGCTTAAGACAGAGTTTATTTCAGACTATTAATCTTCAAAATATTTCTAACAATACTGCTTTTTCTTTCAAAATTATCCAATCTATACTATAATGTCCTCATCTGTATCATCTATTGATTTAGGACGTGCAGCTCTTCCTCATTAATCAAAGAGTTTGTCAAATTGTTCATAGTTTTCCCATTCAATTCAAATTCTATCACCATTTTTGGTGACTTAAAAGTTCATTAAAATTTCAAACTGGTTATTTACCACATAGAAGTCAAACACACTTTTTTGATTATCCAATCCAACCCACCTAAGGCTTCAAAATAATAGCAATACCTCCCAAATCTCTACCTTCAACAGCTATCCTTCACCTGCTGCACATCTCAATCTTGAAATCTCCCAGACACCTCAAAATTAACTTATGTGTCAACTATACTTCAATTAAAAAAAAATAACCTGATCAAACTTTAAATGCATTCCCCTTCTCATAATCAGTCTTTTCTACCATTCAATCAGAAATCAATGAGTAATCCTTCACCTCTCCCTCACTCTTGTAGCCTATCAATCACCTCATTTTAAATTTTCTACTGTTAGAATTTTATCCTAATCTATCCATACCCATGTTCACTCCTTAGTTGGTGTCCTCATCATTTCTTACTTAGGTTACTGAAATACACTTCAATTGTGGATCTTATCTGTGAGTTTCTGTATGCCTCAAATTAAATCTTTTCAGGGATGCCTGGGTGGCTCAGTTGGTTAACTGTCTTCGGCTCAGGTTATGATCCCAATGACCTGGGATGGAGTCCCACTTCAGGGGGGGGGAGGGGGGGTCCCTGCTCAGCAGGGAGCCTGCTTCTCCCTCTGCCTGCCGCTCCCCCTGCTTGTGCGCTCTCTCTCTCTCTCTTTCTGACAAATAAATAGAATCTTTTAAATAATTAAATCTTTTCAGAAGGTAAATGTGACAAGATGTAATTTGTGTTTAAATATTCCATAATTTATTACATTTGTCATTTTAAGTTCAATATTCTTAACATACATTTTCTGCCATAACTGTCCATCATATCAATTCCTTTCATATTTATATATCCACATGCCTTTATTCAGCCCCAAGCCTTTGATTTATTGTGTTTCTTTTGCCTTGAGAGCTCTTAACCAAACCTTGTTTTGATGCTCATTCTAAAGAAATCAGTTCTTGTTAACTACCTCCTAGAAGCTTTATTCTTTCTGCCACACTGTTACCATTTATATATACACTTATTATCATATCTATCTTTCTTATTGCACTTACCAAGTTATTTTGTACATAAAATGCTTAATATTGAACAGTACATGATCATTACAGATCTGTGAATGCATAAATAATTTACTGAATAAAATTTTAAAAAACAAATATTTAAAAGTATCCATAGGAAATATTTGTGGAAAGTAAAAAAGGCTTTATAATATGAATTATATGTTTGCAATTGGAAATGTTTATAACTAGAAATGCAGTTGTAGGTAAGAGAGCACTGGTTCTTTTCTTTGAAGATCTAACACTGATTTACAGGGAAAGAAAACAATAAAATGTAAACCAAAAATACATAAAATTCCTTATAAGTGTAGTAGGTTTTTTGAAAGATAAATTAGAGTGACATAATAGGGAGTAATTGCTTTTTGAGAACGTATTTTGTTTCAGATAATTAGAGGCCTTTTAAAAGTGATGTCATTTTAACTGAGACATGAATAAAAAATGGGGGTCAGCATAACAGCAGTCCAGGAGGGGAAATGCACAGGATGATAGAATGGCAGGTGAAAGGCCCAGAAATAGGAAATATTTGGCATTTTTATGGAAGTGAAAATGAGATAGTGTGATTGGAAAGTAGAAAATGAGGCTGAGAAGATGCTCATGTGTTTAGTCAGAGAAGTCATTCTTAATTTTATTATGCTATCACACAAGGACGATGAGAAAACCTCAAAAGTTTTTAAACAGAGAAATGATATGATAGGAGCTATTTTTAAAAGTCATTCTGGATGATGTAAGTTAGTTCTAAGGGGACAGGTGGATTGTGCCAAAAGTGGAGGGAGAGAGACCAATACAGGGGTGCCTCAGGAGCACAGTCAGTTAAGCGCTGGACTCTTGGTTTTGGCTCAGGTCGTGATCTCAGAGTCATGAGATCAAGCCCCACATGGGGCCCCTTGCTCAGTGAAGAGTCAGCTTGAAATTCTCTCTCCCTCTTCCTCTGCCCCTCCGACTCATGCTCTCTCTCTCAAATAAATCTTTTTTGAAAAAGTTATAGTCATCTAATGAAACAATGAATGAGGGCTAGGGTAGAAACACTGGAGATGGAGAAGTGGACAGATTTCATCACAACTTTTTAAGGTAGTCTGACTAAGAATTGCTGATAGGTTACATAGGGGTTGGGTTATAGGAAGGAAGAATACAGACTATATCTGAAGTCATTTGCTTCACAATTAGATAAATGGGCACATAAACATTTAGAAGAAATGTTTAAGGTAGTCTAAGAATTGCTGGTAGGTTACATAGGGGGTGGATTATAGGAAGGAAGAACACAGACTCTATCTGAAGTCATTTGCTTCACAATTAGATAAATGGGCACATAAACGTTTAGAAGAAATTCAGAAAGAGGAAGTGCAAATTACCTGTTTTCATATTAAGTTGGCTACGTCTGACATCATCCAAATGCAGACATTAGACAGATCTACGTTATCACAACAGAATGTTAAAATTTGAAACTTGAATAAGATACAAATACTCAGCCAATATCAAATTCCAAAGCAACTCAATGGCAGACCTTCCTGGGGGCTACCAAAAGAAAGTATTGGAAGATTTATTTAGATCATTTATTTTCATGAGCATTTACATTGTTGTGTGGCTAGAAAATGAGAAAGTTGTTGAAGGAGATCTATTTGATAAAAAAGTGCTGTTGTACAGTGAATCCCACCCTTCTTTAAAGGAGATTTAATGGGATTATTTGGAGAGCTTGGTATCTTGCCTGGCAGTTAGGAAATATACTCTGAAAAGGTATTTTAAGTCTTCTTGGGAAATCTACAGGATGAGAGAAGGGCCCTCTGCCTTGGTGGGAGAACAAAAGGGAGTGGCTGATGCCTTGGGATCCACCTCCACTCGCAGCAATATTTCAGGAGAAGAATGCTTGAGAGGATCTTGTAGAACAGCTGTGGGGCATGTAGGACAGAGAGCTACCTACTCATGCCCTGCAAACTACCTAAAGGCTGATATGGGAATTAGAAGGAAAAGATGCCTATGGGTATGGCTATGAGAAAGGAGTAAGCAACTGCAGGACTGGACAGGGTTTGCCAACATGAAAGACTGTGTGTGGGTGTGTGTTGGAAAGGGTGGAGGTTCTCAAAAGTACCAACAAAATTCCCCATTTAGGAAATAGTGAGATTTAAACAACTTCTAAACCCAGAGATGGGAAAGCATTGTTAGACAATAATAATAAAGAAATTTCCGCCCTTCTAACCTCTACTTCCTCCCCTTTTCGCCATAAACAATAAGGAAGGAGAGAATTATATACTTACTAGTGTAATTATATACTTAACTAGTAATGGTACTAATTATACCCTTACTAATTGACAACATATACCATCAATTAGTAAGAAATCTAGCCTGCAGCAGGGCTGTACAGAGAAGTTCAGAGTTTTTATTACATAAGTAAAACATTTTTATTACTAAATTGAGATCATGTTGGCAATTTATAATAATTACACAACTTTCTGGTACCCAAAAATGACTAGGAAAAGTAGATGGCCTTATAAGCTTTTACCTATTTGAAAGGGAAGAGTGAGGAATGGAGATACAAACTGGAAGCCAAGATAATATTTAAAGGCATAAAAGTGAATGAGTTAACTCATAGGGGCTGAGCCTCTAAGAGGTAAATGCATGCTGTTCTTACCTCGGTGGTTCTGGAGAGCCATGTGTGTATCTCAGAAAAGGTTTAAATAGTAAAAAATGATGTAATTTAGGACTATATTTTCTAATTGCAGAAATATCAGCTATCCAGCAAATTTCTAGGTCTAAATATTTTTTCTAAATATTTTTCTTTTCTAAATATGTTTTAAATATTTTCTAAATATATTCTAAATATTTCTAAATATTTTTCTTTAAATTTTGTTAAACTTCTATTTAGAGGAAATAACTATTTCAATGAAAATAGAATCATTTAGCAATAATCAAAAAGATCATTACATATATATATTTTTTTGAAGATTTTATTTATTTGACAGAGACAGCCAGCGAGAGAGGGAACACAAGCAGGGGGAGTGGGAGAGGAAGAAGCAGGCTCCTAGCAGAGGAGCCTGATGTGGGGCTTGATCCCATAATGCCGGGATCACGCCCTGAGCCGAAGGCAGACGCTTAACGACTGCACCACCCCGGCGCCCCATAAGTATATTTTTAAAATATTAAATCTCACTGAAAATTCAGTCTAATCTTAGAAAATACATATAGTATTATAAGGAAGGAGAAAACTGGAAGCTAACGCTATGGGATATAATGGGGAAAACATTAAATATTGGATTCACACAAATATAATACTGATACCAGGGTTCAGCACTTCTAAAGTAAGGAAACTAGAAATTATCCTAAATGACAAAACTTATCAACCTCATGTGATTATTGTGCAGATTTTGTGGAGTGATTCAGGCAAAGTACTTTGCATAGCACTCAAAAAATGTTAGTTTTCTTTCCTTTCATAATATTTTGTAAAGAACTTATTTTTCCAAGTCATACTTTCTAAATACTGCATTGCTAAATATATACAAGTATACAAATTTTAAAAACCTACCCTTTACTTAAATCTTAAATATGGCTTGTGAACTACTTAAAAAAAACTTTCCTCAGTCATGAAGGTATTTTCTGATTCTTTTGCACTGCTATTTCTTCAAATTATTAATAGGCTTTGAAGACAGATTTCATTTCATTTAAGAGATTTCACTCTCACACGCTCGGCTGCTCACCCCCAGGGCATCCTCTTCCCATAGCCAACTGATTCATTGCACAGTTGTTACAGTTCATTAAAAGAATGAGGGATGCTGATAATTCAGAAGATGAAATTCGTTGGCCTCTCTGTGGGTCAGCTACCACTCTGAGTTTTGCCTTGTGGAACAGGGCCGGATGATGTGGAAGAGTGAGGAAAAAACAACAACAACAACAACAAAAACCCTTCCTTTAAAGCCCTTAGGTTTGCTTTACTACAGCCTTTTTAAATCAAATCAATAAATGTTCCCCAAGAGTTTCAAGTTCTTTTTTTTTTCCAAAATTATTTTGACCATCACTGTTTTACAGTCAATGATGTTCATTATGATTCAGTGTGAGCTATTTTTATTTCTTCTGGCAACACTGATCTCTACATGGATAGCAACAACGGAATTTTAACACCAAGAAAGACCATATGTAAATACAAAAAAAAAAAATACAATATGGCAGTATTAAGAAAATTGTCAGTGACAATTTAGTGTATGCTAGGCAATGCGTTAAATACTCAAAACAGTGGTAAAAAAAACAGGCATAGGATATAAGCAAAGAAAGATAGGAAACATTACAAAGTGATGCATTATCAGTCTTGCTACCACTTGGTGACTATAAGAAATGAGAGATACGATTGCTCAGAAGACTTACACACTTTACAAACAGGATTTGTCTAATTGGACTAGGAGGGTGAGGTAGTCTTTGGTGTAGCCTATGAGAGTGAGGAGAGGGGAAATTTATCTCCTCATTCCTACTGGTCAAAATTTAACCCACAGGGAGATGATTCTATTCTATTTTTATTTTGAATTCCACCATCTGGCCCATTTGGAGGCCCTCAGAATCTCTGATCTCACATTCTGTGGTGTGCTGTTTCGTCTAAATCCAGAAAATGTGGGAGGGAAAAGATTCAATTGACTATGTAGCTGTTTGGCCAGAGAGCAAGGGGGAGGGCCTGGTTTCCTCAGAGGATGTCACTTGTAGCTCCCAAATGTAGTACGAGAGAAAAACAGCACTTAGACAATCCAGGTGCCAATCACAGGTGAGATGGTACTAAAGGAATATTTCCAATCAAATGCCATAGTCTTAATGCAGATGACAGTGCAAAGTCTGCTAAAGAGTAACTGAGCAGTTAATGTTTGCTAATTAGTAACTGATTGAATGGATAACTAAAAGTCATGTACTAGGCAACTGCTTTGTGAGACATAAAAGATGGGAAAGTGAAGATAAAAAAAAAACAGAGATTAAAAACAATTATTTTTCTATAAATGATACTCTATTTTCAGTTTATTGTAGAGCTATAATTTAGGTCTATAAGATTTTGAAAAAGAGTAATTCTTCCTTAAATACTAAGAACGATAGAGAACTAGAAGAAAAAAAATCATTAAGATGCTGGAAAAGAAAGCAATCAATCATTGGCTAATTCAGCTAAAATAAAAGACAAGTGGAATATTTGCATAGTGTTCATTTTAATAAAGAAAGTTTACATACTTTTCCTCTCCTGATCCTTTTCCATTCTTAGCTATCAAATAAATCTTCTCCAAACTATTTACATCAAGATAAAAGAGCTGACTGCATATTTTCATAGTTCAACTCACCATCAACTTCTCTTCTCTGATGAACATATAAGAAAGATGTGTAAGTAAAATGTGTGGTATGAACTCCTAGTATCGTATTTGATATTTTAATTAATGAAATAAATGATTTTGGATGTGAACACAACTATTCCCAAAGACAAAGTTTTTTTTAAAAAACATGTTTAAGGTTCCACCCATGGCCTTATCCTATGGAATCTATATTTTTGAAAATGTGTTTTGCAAGTCTGGAAGGAGTACACAGACTGTTGTAGATATGTTGTACAGTTTGACTGTGCCATGTGATAAAAGCTTTATTCTGGCCACCTCCAAGCCAGAATTATATTCTCTAGAAACACGGTACTTACAGAAACTTAAGTTCTTATAGTACTTACAGAAACACAAGTACTTATAGTACTTCTAGAAACATAAGTATTCGTAGTACTTACAGAAACATAAGTAATTATAGTATTATAAGGGACAGAAATTTTCTTTTATCAGGTTCACAAATTACGTGTTTCTCTTGCAGAAATTATATATATATCACCAAAGCACATTCTATAATCCCCCAATTTTCTCATTAAAGAAACTTTCTCTGTAAAGTAGATCAGATAGATAATAATGTATGGTTAATTTTCAAGTGTTTGTCATATAAAACTCCCTTAAACACACAAATGAATGCACAGTTTTATAAATCTGAACTTGTTAATACTTTGTAACGCCTGGAGAATAAAGTTTAACCACTGTAGCTATCTATTTGAAATCATCCAAGGACAAGTCTAGGGTATTCATAATGTAGAGATTACAGGAAGTACAGCTTCTTATGGTTAGTGTGTTACTTAAACATGGGGGTGCAATGGCAGTTACGATAGGAAGAACATTTTCATTCAAAATTTGAAAAGGGTTTTGTTAGCATGATGAAGATTTGTGTTATTTAGACACTGAGGAATCCGGACTGCTACAAAACTGAAATGTGCCCTGTACTTGTATAAGTTTCTTCTACATATGATATCATTGCTTGCAGCTCTCTATGCAGACACTGTCAAACCAGACTTTTCTGACTGCACTTGGGAACATGTACAATTTCTCAGATCTCTAGACCTTCAAGCACCACCTGAGATGCAGTGTTAGATTTGCCACCTTCAGAGCTTCATGATCAGATTTTGTCTTTTGCTTGACTGTCAAAAATGATGTGTTACCAAGTATATATAGAGTAGGAAGGAATGGCCTACAGGGCTTAGCATAATGATTACTTTTCCCCCATTAGAAAATATAAAAATATAGTTTATCATCTTGATGAAACAAACATCACATGGAACAATCAGGTAACCAGACTACACATATTGTCCTTTTCTTTTGAGCATATACTTTTAGCAACAAAACCATTTAAAAAATAACTGCAACTTATAAACCTTGGTTTTAATATGCATCATTCCCCAGAACAACATTTTAACTTATGTTTTTTCTCGTGAGTTACCTATTTGAGGTCTTTACAGACTCAACTGTGTACTTCAGCATAAGAATTCATGAGACGACCTCAGCATTCTCATTAGAAACACCATGTCCAAAATCACAACTTATTCTTCAGCCTCCTTAGCTGACACAGAAATCTAATGGAGACCTAGTAATATATTTTAGATTTCCTTGTGCTACATATACCTTCTCAAGAAAAAAAAGCCCATATATTTTCATGAGGACAAATTATAACTTTGTGTCCAAAGTTACTTTTGTCTCCACTGAGCTTGAACCTTCAACAATGTTGTGCAATCAGCATGTCAAAACTAATGATGGCCTATGTGCAGGGCACAAAAAGTTGAAACCAACTGTCTGAGGATTTTCTAACTACTGCCACAGATCTACATGTTTCTTTTCTACTTTAAAGAACAGTAACAGGAAGAAAAGGGTAATAACTGTGAGGAGGCAAAAAGGGAGTTTACGGAAGACTGATAATATTGTATTTCTTTATCTGAGAAAAAGTTATAGATAGGTGTCCATATTGTGGTTTAGGAGCTGTGCACTTTTTTGTATGTACGCTATCACCAATAAAAAAAAAATGTTTTTTTGTTGTTGTTGTTGTTTTTTTTTTAAAGAAATGACCATCTGGGAAGATGGTAAAGTAGGAGGATCCTAAGCTCACCTTGTCCCATGTATGCAACCAGATAACACCCACATCGGTGTAAATAACACAGAAATTAACCCAACAACTGGCAGAACAGACTCTCCACAGCTAAATGTAGAGAAGAAGGCACATCGAGGAGGGTAGGAAGGGCAGAGATGAGAGGAGATAAACAGACCCAAGGGACTATTTGCAGGAGGGAGGAATGCCAAGCGCACAGAGAGGGGGAAAAAACCCTCACACTAAGCACCCAGGCATGAGGAAACTGCATGGAGACAACAAATCCCTATAACATTGAACTTTGAAAACAAGAAAGGCATAATTTCACGAGTTCATACAATCAGCAGGGCTTAACACCTGGAACTTTAAATATCAGCAGCCTTGGCTCTAGAAAAACTGGGAGGGTGACAGGAAACAGTTCCCACACTTAAAGAGACAGCACAACAAACAGCCCCATGGAGATACAACATAGAAGCAGCAATTTGAAAAATGCTTGGGATATATGGGAAATCTGTTTACTAATTTCAGCGTCTGTGCAGGAGGGTCAGGGATCATTGGGAGACTTCTCCAGGAACAAAGGAGCTGGTGGGAAAGATTTTAATCTGGAGCACCCCAGCCAGATGCAGGGACACCTGTGGAAATCACTGCAGCGCCAGCACTAAATATCTAACTTGCTAAAAGTGCACTGCCCCCAAGTAGGAGTAAGAAAAGTAGGAAGCACAAAATCAATGAAATTAAGTAGATCCATAAAAACAGTCAAGGAATTTCCAAAATGAAAGGATGTAAAGTATGACACCATATACCTGAAACATGGAGGAAAGAGGAGTAAAAGATAGGTTCAAACTTAAGCAACCATCAACTTAATAAAACGACTATATGCAAAAGATGTTATATGTAAATCTAATGGTAACCACAAATCAAAACTGTAAAGCATATACAAAAAAATAAAAAGAAAGGAATCCAAGTATATCACAAAAGAAGCCAGTAACCGTTAGAGAAAAGAGCAAGAGAAGAGAGGAACAGAGAATTACAAAAACAACCATAAAGTAACAAATGGCATAAGTACATACCTATCAGTCTTACTTTGAATGTAAATGGACTAAACACTTCAATCAAAAGACAGAGGGTGGCAGAATGGATAAAAAAGCAAGATCCACCTATATATTGCCTAGGAGAGACTCATTTCAGAACTAAAGATACATGCAGATCGAAAGTGAAGAGATAGAAGGGAATTTATTATACAAATGGAAGTGAAAAGAAAGCCAGGGTACCAACAATTATCAGACAAAACAGACTTTAAAACAAAGATTGTAACAGAGACAAAGATGAACACTATATAATTATAAAGGGAACAATACAACAGGGAAATATAACAATTCTAAATATTTATGCACCCAAAATGGGAACACACAAATACATAAAGCAGGTATTAACAAACATAAAGAAAGTAATCAATAGTAACACAGTAACAGTAGGAGACTTTACATCAATGGATAGATCAACCAAACAGAAAATCAACAAGGAAACAGTGGTTTTGACAGGAACATTGACCAGATGAATCCAACAGATACATTTAGAACATTCCACCCAAAACAGCAGAATACACATTCTTTTCCAGTGCACACAGAACACTCTCCATAATAGATCACATATTTGGCCGCAAAACAAGTCTCAATAAATTCAAAAAGAATGAAGTCATATCATGCATCTTTTCCAAACATAATGCTATGAAACCAGAAATCAATCACAGGAAAAAATCTGGGAAGAACATAAATATGTGGAGGTGAAATAACATGCTACTAAACAAGAATGGGTCAACCAGGAAATAAAGAGGAAATCAAAAAATATATGGAGACAAATGAAAATGAAAACAAAATGTTACAGAAGCTTTGGGATGCAGCAAAACCTATTCTGCGGAAAATTTAGAGTAACACAGGCCTACTTCAAGAAGCAAGAAAAATCTCAAATAAACAACTTAAACTTATATCTAAAGGAGCTAGAAAAAGAAAAACAAACAAAAACCCAACCAGCAGAAGGAAGGAAATAATAAAAATTAGAGCAGAAATAAATGAAATAGATAGTAAAAAAAAAAAAAAAAAAAAAAAGACTACTAAAAGTAGGAGAAGGTTCTTTGAAATGATGAACAAAATTGATAAACCTTTAGCCAGACTCAACATAAATAAATTGAAGAGAAAGGACTCAAGTAAACAAAATCTGAAATGAAAGAGAAATGACAACTGACACCGCAGAAGTACAAAGGATTATAAGAGAATTGTGAAAAATTATATACCAACAAGTTGGACAATCTAGAAGAAATGGGTAAACATAAAACTTCCCAAAACTGAATCATGAAGAAATAAAAAATTTGAATAAACAGACTACCAGCAATGAAATTGAATCAGTAATCAAAAAACTCCCAACAAAGTCCAGGAAAAGATCATTTCACAGATGAATTCTACCAAACATTTAAAGAAGAGTTAACACCTCTTCTTTGCTTTTCTTTTTTTAATTTTATTTTATTTATTTGACAGAGAGAGACAGCCAGCAAGAGAGGGAACACAAGCAGGGGTAGTGGGAGAGGAAGAAGCAGGCTTTCAGCAGAGGAGCCCGATGTGGGGCTCGATCCCAGTAACTGGGATCACGCCCTGAGCCGAAGGCAGATGCTTAATGACTGAGCCACCCAGGTGCCCCAACACCTCTTCTTTTCAAACTATTCCAAATTTCCAAATTCATTCTACAAGGCTAGCATCACTCTGATATCAAAATGAGATAAAGAAAGAGACAAAACAACAACAAAAATAAACAAACAAACAAAAAACTACAGGCCAATAAAACTGATGAACTTGGATGCAAAAATCCTAAACAAAAACAGGCAAACTAAATCCAACAATACATTAAAAAAAAAATCATTCACCACAAACAAGTGGAATTTATTTCTGGGATGCAAGGGTGGTTCAATATTTGCAAATCAATCAACATACCTGACATCAACAAGAGAAAGGATAAAAACCATATGGTCATTTCCATAGGAAGAAAAAGGGAAATGAAAATCAAAACCACAATGAGATATTACCTCATATGTGTCAGAATGGCTAAAATCAACAACACAAGAAACAACAAGTGTTGGTGAAGATGTGGAGAAAAAAGGAACCCTCATGCACTACTGGTGAGAAAGTAAATTGGTGTAGCCACTGTGAAATCAGTATAGAGGTTTGTCAAAAGTGCAACATCCATTCATGATAAAAATCCTCAACTAAGGAGGTTTAAAGGGAACATTATCAACATTATAAAGCGCATTATGAAAAACCCATAGCTAACATCATACTCAATGGGGAAAAACTGAGAGCTTTTCCCCTAAGATCAGGAACAAGACAAGGATGTCCATTCTAACTACTTTTATTCAACAAAGTACTGGAAGTACTAGTCACAGCAAACAGACAACAAAAAGACATAAAAGGCACCCAAATTGATAAGGAAGAAGTAAAACTTCTACTATTTGCAAATGACATGATACTATATATAGAAAACCCTAAAGAGTCCACCAAAAAAAACCTACTAGAATACATCAATGAATTCAGTAAGGTCACAGAATACAAAATCATAAAAAATCCATTGCATTTCTATATATCACTAATGAAGTAGCAGAAAGAGAAATTAAGAAAACAATTTCATTTACAATTGCACCAAAAATAATAAATACCTAGAAATATCCTTAATTAAGGAAGTAAAAGACTTGTACTCTGAAAACTATAAAACACTGATGAAAGAAATTGAAGATGACACAACAAAATGGAAAGATATTCCATGCTCATGGAATGGAAGAACCAGTATTATTAAAATGTCCATATTACTCAAAACAATCTACAGATATGAGGTTTGTCAAAAAATTAAAAATAGAATTACCATATGATCCAATAATCCCACTTTGGTGGGAGATGACAAAGAAAATGAAAACACTAATTCAAAAAGATATATGCACCCCTATGTTTAATGCAGCACCATTTACAGTAGCCAAGATGTGGGAGCAACCCAAGTGTCCATCAACAGATTAATGAAGAAAGAAGTGGTATATTTACACATTGGAGTATTTCTCAGCCATAAAAAAGAATGAAACCTTGCCGTTTGCAACAACTTGGATGGATCTAGAGGGTATAATGCTAAGTTAAAAAAGTAAGTCATAGAAAGACAAACACCACATGATTTCACTTACGTAGAATTTAAGAAAAAAACAAATGAACAAAGAAAAAAACAAGACAAACCAAAAAAACAGATTCTTAACTATAGAGAACAAACTGCTGATTACCAGAGTGGAAGTGGAAGTGGGTGGGGCAGATGGGTTAAATAGGTGATGGGAATTAAGCGTACACTTCTCATGATGAGCACTGAGTAATGTATACAATTGTTGAATCACTATATTGCACATGTGAAACTAACATAACATGCTATGTTAACTATACTAGAATTTTAAAAAATTACATTCCATATGATGGTTTCATGAAGTTGAAACCAACGGTCAGAGGATTTCTTAACACTACCATCATGCCTCCATCTCAATCTTCTCTTGATTAAACAATAACAACA
Source organism: Ursus arctos (assembly GCF_023065955.2). Classification (NCBI taxonomy): domain Eukaryota; kingdom Metazoa; phylum Chordata; class Mammalia; order Carnivora; family Ursidae; genus Ursus; species Ursus arctos. The sequence continues at coordinate 32,864,680 of NW_026622852.1, forward strand.
AACATAGCCTAACTCATTTGGGGGTACAGAGTGAATCATAAGAGTACTCTTAAGTTTTATGTCTTTGTTTAAAGAAACTGATTCTTGTGAAATTGTTGTGATCCATTTTACTCATAAAACATCTCAGCAGTTAGTAAATGAAAAAATCTATTTAAGCTGTCAATGGCATTGTTCCAAATTATCATCTCTTATTTGTTCATTAACAGCTATATATATGGCCTTAAAGCTTAGGGTCTGGAATATAACTTAACAGAATATTTATGATAGTTAATACAATGAAAATGGATGAAACTGCCAAGAGAGAGAACACAGAATGAGAAAAAAAAACTTGACCCAGAATACAACTGTGAGAAGTACCAAGATTGAAAAGGGCTGAGAGGGGAAGATGATCCAGTAGAAAATATTGAGGAGGACCAGCTACCTGAGTAGGTAAAATATAGCAATGTGTCATCAGAATCCAGTGATGATGGATCAAAACAGAGGAAAGACCTAACACCTAAAATGAGGCAAATGTGGAGTCAACATTAAAGCTGCTGTGCTTGAGCAGAGCTAAAATCTAAAAGAAAGAAGGTTAATAACAAAGTTAAAAATACACATGAGAATGGAAATTCAAAACCCAGGTATATGAAATTCACTCTAATAAAAGTTGTGACTTATTCAGTAGCTAGTAAATGCTAAATATTTTAATCATGTCGTCTAGCATGAATTTTACCCAATACTACAAGAAATTAACTAATTATTGTTTTATAGATGACTGTACCAAAACATCATCCTCAGAGTAACTAGCATGTGCTGTGTAGTTTTTCACACACCTGCCATACTATCATTCTAAACTAATTTATCTCCTATTAATCATGCAAGTTTTCCAAGAGTCTTTTAATTTTATTCAGTCTAAGGTACAGCATGGTATTTTTATAATACTTGTAATTTTTTGCACATGTTGGTGTAGTTTTTGTTAAATAGGTTTTGGCCATGATCAGTACCCCTATTATACTTACCTGTTTTTATGCCTCACAAAACCAAAATATATATATTAAATTATGCAAATTGAATCTTTTATTGAAACTTGAGAATAAACTCCTTTGTAAGCATTTTATAGTAAGTGATCTAACGTAAATAAGTAAATGTAACTTCATGCACAATAGGGGTAAAAATAGAGCCTTCCAAAGAAAACTTGCTGAAGTTACATGTATCGGTATGCTTATATTCTATAAGATCCATTAATATACTAGACAAGAAAAAGAGCAAAATTACGAAGGAGATACTTTAATCCATCTACCACAAAATGTAATCATTCAGTAACTTTACAAGGACTATTTCATGGTTGCTAATTACAGAACAGGATTTCATTTTTGTAAATGCTTTTAGATTCTGATTTTACATGAATTATTCTTTTAAATGACTACAATTCTAAAATGCCTTGTTCTTTTGCACCTGAATCAATAGTCCTTTCTTCCCTTATCTATAAGTTACAAGGCCTTTATTTTCATGGCTATGGACAGAATTCTATTTGGATAAAGTGAATCAAAAGGTGCAAGGGCTAAAGTAATCCATTTATAAAAACTGAAAGAGAGTACCGGGGCTCACACAAATATATGGTATAACTGATTTTTAAGAAAGGAATATGAAGCCCACAATAGTTTCTTTTATACTGATTACACCTCCAGCTTAATTGTTTTTAAATATTTCACTTGGGCCAAGGCCTTTAGAACATTAAACAGGTCTACCATAACCTGTCTTCTTAATGCTCCCAGACTCATCTTTCATCAGGTCCTTCTGGACCCTATGCTTAGGCCATACCAAACTATCTGCAGTTCTCCAAATGCCCCTACTACTTCAAACCTCTAAAATTTGCATACTTAAAGCATCTATACATAATAGCTTCTTTTTGTACCTGAAATGCTTTCTCTCTTTATCCTCTGACACATTATTTTTTTTTTTAACCTCTTCTTTAGTATCCTCCCTGGTAACTCCTGCCTTATATTTGGCCTCCCTCCATTGTACCCAAAAATATACTGATACACATTTCAAGCTCAGTCTCTTTTACATTCTATCACATCTGATTAAATTCCCCACTCCTCTAACACATTCAGCACTTTGAAGAAAAGATTATGACTGACTCACCTCAGTATCCTCTGCACACCCTTTATAATTCTGAGTACCATTAAAAATATATCTGTGGAATAAGGAATGCAGAAATAGATCTACACAATGATTTCTGACCAGGATACAAAAGCAGTTTGATGAAGGGAGTACAATCTATTCAACAACTGGTACTGGGGCAATTGAACATGAATGGGGGGGGGGGGGGATCTGGACATAAACCCCAAAAATTTAACTCAAAATGGATCATAGACTTAAATGAAAAATATAAACACCATCAGGGAAACGCAAATTAAAACTACACAAGATCACTACACACCTATCAGAATGCTCACGTTAAAAAAAAAAAAAAAATGACAGCACCACATACTGGCAGGAATGCAAAGAAACTGGATCACTTATAGATTGCTGATGAGAATGTAAAAGTAAAGAGCCACTCTGGTGAACAGCTGGGCATTTTCTCACACAAGTAAACATGAACCTATCATATGACTTAGCAATTGCACTCTTTGCCATTTTCCCTAGACAAGTAAAACTTTTATTCACAAATGTTCATAGCTTTATTTTTAATAAACCAACACTGAAAAGAACCCAGATTGCCTTCAAAGGCATGTACAAAACATGGAATACTACAAAGCGATAAAAAGAAACGAGCTATTGATACATATAACCACTTGAGTAAATCTTCAGGGAATTTTTTTAGTTTAAAAAAAAGCCAATACCAAGTTATACTATATGATTCCATTTATAGAACATTTTGAAATGACAAAATTTTAGAAATGCATAAGACGTAAGTGATGGCCAGGTGTTAGGGGTAGATAGGGAAAGGAGGGAGAGATAATTATGGTTATAAAGGGGCAGCATGAGGGATCCTTGTGATGACTGACCTTAATTGTGATAGTGGACACAAGAACACAGACATGATACAACTGTATAGAATTAAACATACACACACAAGTACAAGTAAAACTGAGGAAATCTGAGTAAGATCAGTGGATGTTATCATTATCAATATCCCAGTTGTACTAGTTTTACAAAATGCTAAAACACTGGGGGGAACTGGTAAAGGGTATATGGTATCTCCATGCAGTATTCTTACAGTTGCATGTGAAATCTCTAATTACTTCAATATAATTTCGATAAAATATATTAGTTGAACAAATGCATTGTTTTTTGTTGGCACCAAATACTTTGCTTAATAAAACCTATGAAAACAAGCAATGAAAAATTTTTTTCAGCCAAATACTTTAATAAGCCTAATTTATTTTTTAAATTAAACTTAGGGGGTTTCTGAGATAATTAAACAGTGTTGCCGGGGTTTATTTTTTGTGGGGGGGAGACTGTCACTCACTGGCATTTCCAGATTTCTAGCTTCTTTAGATCCACATCTGTAATATTCATGAGGCAAAAAGAAAGCCCAGAGAAAGCATTATGTTGTTCCTCGTGTCCTCAAGTCCCTAGCCAGTCTTCCTTTTCTCCACATTTTATAGTCTTTTTGTTTGTCTTGTATATAATAGTCAGGATTTTTAAGTATACTTAACAAGAGTAACAGGGAAAAGTGTATCTACTACATCTCCTTGGGAGTTGAAGATTGAGAAATTAACTTTTAATTCTTCTAAATGAAAAAAGAATGCTCCTACCAAGAAATATCAAAGGACAATAAAATAAAATCCACAGAGCTGAAAATACTGTATCAGATTTACCAAAAAGACCACAGCTTCTTATGTGTGTACACAATATACAGAAAAGTCAGGCACTGACAATGTCTTAAAGCAAGCAAGTCATTATCTCATCAGATTTGGTAGATGGCTTCCTAAAAACATTTTTTAGAGGGGGGGAAAAAGCTATATTAAAAAATGTTAAAATAGAATATTAATTATAAAAACTTTGTACATAATTTATAAGAGTTGGGTTTTTTGTGGTAATGAAAATGAGTTATGGGAAGAATCCAGATTGAATAATAATAGATTAAAATGTCTTTTTTTAAACTGTAATAAGCATATAAAATTTTGTCCTACACATTACAATTAAGCCGCATATAAATCTTGTCCAAAAAAGGTTACATTTAGCCTACTGCATAACTCATTACATTTATGTAAAACTGTGAAGATACATTGTTTTACATATTCTAAGAGCACATTCTTGAATCAGTAAATAGTTACATCACAGATAACTGAGAATGTATGACTTAGAAAAAAGTTGAAAAAAAGCTGTTATCTATAGTAATTATATCAATAAAGGAATGCAATTCAGAGGCCTTTCCATCCTTGAATTACATACCTTTTAAAAGAATTAATATTATAATAAATATCACATTCATTTTCATTTGTTTTGAGAGAGAGTGTGAGTAGGGGTGGGGGGAGGAGCTGAGGGATAGGGAGAGAGAGAATCTTAAGCAGGCTCCACACCCAAGGCAGAGAGACTTATGTGGGGCTTGATCTCACAACCCCGAGATCATGACCTGAGCTGAAATTAAGAGTCAGACACTCAACCCACTGAGCCACCCAGGCGCCCCCACATTCATTTTCAAAGCATAAATTGTCAAAACATTTTTATAAACACCCTATGGATATTAATGTTACTGTAGAAAACAAAGATAAAGTGACAATTACATTTTACAGACGTTTAAGTGTAAGATGTAATGTTTTTCCCTTGGAGGATCCAAAAAGTTGTAGCCAATAGAGTTCTTTCTACTCAATATGATGATCTAAATTATCTGTGTGCTAGTGACTTAATTTTATCATTAATAAAGGGTTTTAAATACATATAAAGATTTTTGTTACCTCATTTCAATTTATTTCCATATAATTCTTATTTTTAAATATTATTTAACATTTATAAAGTATCATAATTATCCTCCATAAACCTCAACACAATGTGTGTATATTCTGCAAGAGATAAAGCTTCCTGGTTTCAGGGCACTAAGATTTGGATTGTATTTTAGTAGAGAAAAAAATACAAAAATTTTCCATAAAAATGTATTTGGTATCTTATTATAAAATTTACAAACATGATTGAAATAATAATGTTGAAGGCAAAAAAATAGATGGGAAAACTATAGTAAAACCTACGGGCTAGAGATCTAAAGGCCTTCTAAGTGCATGGAACCTAGAGCTCCAAGTCAAACCAGCTAATTGTAACCCTATGGGTATTTACCCCAAAGATACAGACGTAGTGAAGAGAAGGGCCATATGCACCCCAATGTTCATAGCAGCATTGTCCACAATAGCTAAATTGTGGAAGGAGCTGAGATGCCCTGCAACAGACGAATGGATAAAGAAGATGTGGTCATATATACGATGGAATGTTACTCAACCATCAGAAAGAACGATTACACAACATTTGCAGCAACATGGACGGGACTGGAGGAGATTATGCTAAGTGAAATAAGTCAAGCAGAGAAAGACAATTATCATATGGTTTCACTCATTTATGGAACATAAGAAATAGGAAGATCAGTAGGAGAAGGAAGGGAAGAATGGAGGGGGGGTAAACAGAAGGGGGAATGAACCATGAGAGACTGTGCACTCTGGGAAACAAACAATGGGCTTCAGAGGGGAGGGAGGTGGGGGATTGGGATAGGCCGGTCATGGGTATTAAGGAGGGCACATATTGCATGCTGCACTGGGTGTTATAGGCAAATAATGAATCATGGAATATTGCATCAAAAACTGGGGATGTACTGTATGGTGACTAATATAACAAAAAAAAATTATTTAAAAAAAAAAACAGCTAATTGTATACAATGGAAAACCTAAGAGGTGAATGAAAAGAGAAGACAAATCCCTAGGATATACAAACACTAAAAACACTTTTAAAAAAATCAGAGAAAATGTCATGATATGAAAGACACACACCAAAGTCAATAAACGCACAGACTTGTACATAAGTATCTGAAATAATATATCACTGTTTCAAAAGTTTAAATAATTGTGTTTAAAATGATCAAAAATAAAAAGAATAGCACTCATAATATAAGCATAGGGGATTGTAAAACAATTACGTGATCAAGTCCCATTAATTGTGAGGTATGAAAATAATTTGAAATCATACAAATAATATATTTCTAGGTACATGGTGGAGAAGGAGGGAAGAGTTTTGTTAATGGAGATTAAATATCCCTGTTGGGCTTCTAATTCAATATTTGTTTCCTTTGAGAAAACGTGGCCTATGATTATTTGCTAACGGAGTTTAATTTTCCATCACTTATTTCTTATTCCATCAATATTGCCATTTATTTATGTCAAGGCTTATTATAATTTAGTGATGTCATACATTCTCTAACATCATGTGTGGAAAATACATAACTTAAAGTACAGCTATGTCATCAAGTCTTTGTTTTTAATGTTTATTTTGAAATAATTATAGACCAAAGGAAGTTCCAAGAAAAGTACGTAAGAGTTCTGTGAACCCCTCACTAAGGTTTTGTCAATGGTGACACCTTAAATGAGTATAATACAATATCAAAACCAGGAAACTAATATTGGTATAGTATTTTAAACTGGACTCAGACCTTGTTTAGTTTTCACGTGTGTGTGTGTGTGTGTGTGTGTGTGTGTGTGTGTGTAGCTGCATGCAATTTCATCTCATGCATATATAGATTCATGTAATCTTCATAGAAACAAGATGGAAAACTATTCCATCAACACAGAGGAACCTCCTAATGCTACCCCGCTGTAGACTCACTTCCCCATCCCACCCTCATGTTCTAGTACACATGAATCATTAAATCTATTTTCCTTTATCTTTCAATATTATTGTACAATATTTAAGAGGCAAGAAAACATGGAGAAAAATGAAAATCCATCTTACATATCTATATCACTTAAGTTTTTTCTTATCCATTTACAGACACATTGCACAGTTATTTAAACAATGAGGTAATACATCCTCATTATTCTGCTTGATTTATTTTTATTTTTTTTTAAATATTTATTCTATTTTGGGGGGGAGCAAGAGGGAGAGAGAATCCCAAGCAGACTCCATGCTGAGTGAAGAGCCCAATCGCACGACACTGAGATCAGACCTGAGCCGAAATCAGGCCTCGGAGGCCCAACTTACTGATCCACCCTGGCACCCCACTGCTTGATATCTTTTTAAGCAACAATATGTTTGGGAGATCTTTCTATTTATTTCTATTTAATATTTTTATGTCTATTTTCTAGTTATATGATATTGTGACCTTTTTGTATTTCTGAAATTTTTCATTAATTTTTAACTTTTATGTGGCATACACAAGAAATGTACAGATAGTAAGTCAGAGTGCAGTCATCATGATATCAGTAATCATCACAAAGTGTATAGAAATGAAGTACTTAGCTCTAAGGCCACTCAAAATCACAATGGCCATCCTACTTCTCCAAAGAGCCCCAAGTCCTACCTTACAAAACTCTACTCTGTACTATTTTTTCTATTTTTGATTTTTTATAAATGGGATCATACAGTATACATTCTTGCATCTTTTTTATTAAAATGTCTTTTTTTAAATCAATTATGTTGTTACAGGTACCTGTAATCATTACATTACTCTTATTGTATAGTATCCCATGTATAAATACATAAAAATGTCATCTATTACATCACTGATTGAATTTGAACGGCTTACAGTTTTTAACTATAAGATAAAGCTCCTATGAACATTTCTATTCTTCTTAGTACACATACACAGACTTCTACTGACTATGTAACCAAGAATAAAATTATTCAGTCATAGGTTACAAATAATGTTTCATTTTAACAGAAACTGCTTCTAGTTTCACTGAAAGCAGAGAGACTCAAATTAGACCAGCCCATCCAAAAATAACAATTATGTATTAAAAACAACAATGAAAGTACACACCCATGAAATGTCTAGTGAACAAAACCAGGAATTATTTTCTTAAAAGAAGAAATAGGCATTAAATGAATGTCATGTTTTTATGTTTTTAATGTGAGGGCAGACCTCAGCCAGTGTCACAAATGGCTTTCAACACTTACCTAGAAGTATGCTGCATTGAGTTACTAAGAGAACATGAAATTATGGTGAGCCCACTGCTATAAAGTAAGGAGAAAAATACTGGGGAGGAAAGTCAGAAAGAGTGAGCATCAGATTTTGCATATATGAAAATGTAAATTGGTGGAAAACTACAATGGAGGTCCCTCAAAAAAACTAAAAATAGAACTACAATATGATTCAGGAATTCCACTTTTGAATATTTATCTGAAGGAAACAAAAACACAAAATTGAAAAGATATCTGTACCCCCATGTTCACTGCCGTTTTATTTACAATAGCCAAGACACAGAAACAACTTAAGTATCCAATGACAGATAAACGGATAAAGAACATGTGGTAGAGGGTGTGTGTGTGTGTGTGTGTGTGTGTGTGTGTGTGTGTGTGTGTGTGTAATGGACTATTACTCAACCATAAAAAATAACTAAATCCTGTCATTTGTGACAACATGGATGGAATGAATACACCCTAAGGAGATTATGTTAAGCGAAATAAGTCAGAGAAAGACCAATACTGTAAAATCTCCACATTCCTGCCAACATTTCTTGTTTCTTGTGTTGTTGATTTTAGCTATTCTGACAGGTGTGGGACATAAAAGGACTAATTGGTAATGAACTTGTTATATTCAATTAAAAAAATGATTCTAATTCTGTTAGATATTTTTGCATATACATCATTAGCATCTATAAAATGGTAGTTTAAAATCTTCCAATCCTTATACCTTATTTCTTTTTATTATCAGACTGTCTAGAGTCATCAGTATAATGTTGAACTTAAGTTGCACTGAAGGTATAATTTTTGCTTTTCAGATATTAATGGGAAAGTTTTAATAATTCACCATTAAGTATAATGTTTGCTCTAAGTTCCTTGTAGATACTCCTTATCAAATTAAGGTAGGTCCTTTATATTCCTAATTGGCCAGGAGTTTAAAATGAATGCATTGTGCTTTTATCAAACCCTTTTTCTGAATCTATCAATATGGTCGTATGATGCTTCTATTTTTTCTTAAAGTGCTGAGATACAGTGTTACATATTCTATTGTTATATCAGATTTGCATTTCTGGAATAAGACCTTTCGGTCATAATGACTTTGTTAATATATTATACATATGTGTGTGTGTGTATATATACACACACATACACATGCATACACACATTATCTTTATAGAATGTAATTTATTGTTGGCTGAATTTGATTTAGTAATATATATTTTTTTATTTCTACACCTGTGTTCATGAATGAGATCCACCTGCAAATTTCCTTTCTTATAATTTTGTTGAGATTTGGCTTCCAAATTTTGCTGGTATTATAGAATTTCTTGGGAAGTATTTATTCCTTTTCTATTTTTTGAAGGTCTGCTACAGTATTTTTTCATTAAATTTTAAATTATTTTATTGTTGAAAGTATTGTGGCCTAGAGTTTTCTTTGCTGGACTTTCTTTAAATCAACTTTATTGATAAATATTTCCCATATAATAAAATGAACCCATTTTGATTATGCATTTTGATGAGTTTTTACAAATATATATACCTATTTAACCACCACCAAAATTAACATATAAAACAGTCATATCATACCAAAAATGTTCTTCCATGTCCCTTTCCATATGATGAGCAAAAGAAGCTAAATGTAAAAGAATACATATCATATAGCATATAAGCCCTTTTACTGAAATTCCAGGAAAGTCAAAAAATCAAGTACGAGAAAAAGCCAATGAATGGTTGCCTTGGTCAGGAAGAGAAACTGAGTATCCTAATACTTTAATGATTATTTCCAATTTTTTATAAAATATCCTCAACTATGCATTGCTAAGAAAGAACACCAAATAAAATTTTGTGACATTTTCAATGAGTAACTTTCATGTTCATATTATAAATAGTTGGAGATAGCTAAACAAATGTATTAGATACCTGAGTATTCACTTGGTTCCAAGTAATGTACTAGGTAGACACTTGATGATATGATTTTCCCAATAATGTGTTTAATGAAACTGAGGGAGTCTGTGAAATAACTAAGTTTTTATTTAAATTCCAGTTAGTTAACATACAGTGTGACATTAATTTCAAGTGTACAATATAGTGATTCAACACCTCCATACAACCAAAACACCTGGTGCTCACCACGAGTGTACTCTCTCATCCCCATCACCTATTTAACAGCTCAGGTGTCTATCGACTAATGAATAGAGAAAGAAGATGTAGTATATATGCACAGTGGAATATTACTCAGCCATAAAATAACTTTTTCAAAGTTATTGCAGGACAGTGATTTCAACTCAGGTCTATCTGACAGATATCTAAGTCCATGCTATTGACTATTATGATTTTCCAGGATTTTTTCCTAGATCATTTTTTTATTTAATTTTTTTTTTTTAATTTGAGTCTAGTTAATATACAGTGTTACACTAGTTCAGGTGTACAACATAGTGATTCACCTTCTCTGTACGCTCACCACAAGCATAGATAGCACCTGTCACCATACAAATGCTATTACAGTATCATTGACAATCTTCCCTATTCTGTGCCTTTTATACCTGTGGCTTATTCATTCCACACTGGAACCCTATATCTCCCACTCCCCTTCACCCATTTTGCCCATGCCTTCACCCTCCTTCCTTCTGGCAACCATCAATTTTTTCTCTATATTAATAGGTCTGATTCTGCTTTTTATTCATTTGTTTTTTTAAGATTCCACATATGAAATTATATGGTTTTTGTCTTTCTCAGTATGCCTTTACATGTTTATAGTAAAGCTCTACACAAACAGAGATGAATAGCTTCTATCACCATTCCTCCTTGGGTGGGATCCAGTTTGTCTAGGAATATATTTTGATTACACTATTCCACAGAAATTCTAGAGTGAAAATTTGAGAGTATACACTAAATTATAATACTAACAAGAGAAAAAGCGATGTGTGTGTGCACACATGTGTGGAGGCCGGGGGAAAAATCAGAGACAAAATGAGAGAAAGGAGAGAAGAAGGGAATGAGGAAATGAGGGAAAAAGAGAACACTAAATTACTCCATAAAGAAGAGTTTGAGGAGAATTTGGTAAAGGTAAGAGGAAGATGGTAAGAGGACAGTATTTATTTCATTCTGAGCCATGTCACAGAACTAAGAATGCAGATTTGGCAGGGACCTGTGAGCTGGCAGGATGGCATTCATAGCCAGACTAACAGGTTCTGTCTCTGGCTCATACCTCTCTGCCTTTTCATAGCAGGCACTGGTTAATAACTGATTTAGTACCAAAGCCTCTACAGAAGGAAACTGTAGCAATTTATATAAAACTCTTCTAACCTGACCCAGGGAAGTTGCTCAACGCAGGCACCTGGGAGAGGTCCCTGGCCATACTGATAACTCAAAGCATATGCCTGACTTAGCAACTGAATTCATTGGAATTTAATTACTCAACATGATTATAAACTGACAGAAAACTCATTATTGGAAGGATTGATTATTATTATACAAACATTTCCATTATTCATTTATTGAAAATTTGGGCATACTTCCCAGGCAAGAATTGAATCCTCTGCTTCTTTTCACCTCATTACCTTTTTAGTTGAAAATGTTTAACTTTCTAAGGTGGTTATTTTGACTCATGTCATTCTTTAGCATGATTAAGCCATTAAAATTCATTCAGGAAATAGACTTTTCTTCAGATAAAAAGCCAGCACTGTGATGACAAAACACAGGATAGCTCTGTCAATTCTCTGACAACTTAGCTCAGAGTCTCTTACTTGTTTGCTCATAGACTTTACGTGACCCAAAAAACAATAACTTAGCATAACAGATTGGCTGCTAAAATGTGAGTCATAAGGCCTTGCTATAAACATTTGTAGAGTGAACGGCAGTGAGGGAAAAGGACTCTATGTTGCCTTATTTATCTAATTTTTAAACTCAAGGAGACGGCACTGACCTTATTATTCATTCTTTAAAGAGCACAGTATTTGCCTTCAAGCAAGTATCAATAAATAACCTTATTCAAACAAAATTTCATTCAACTTTATGAACATGTCATATTATTCTATATTTCCATGGGTATAAGAATAAAAAATATTTTCTTTTATTAATAAACTTATCTCCACATATTCATTCCAAACAGTAAATTCACAGAGCAAGTTTCCAATACTGTAGTTCATAAATGTTGTTAAATAATAGCAAAAAAAATGGTTGCTTTTTGATCGTTAGGGTCTGTTTTGTCTATACCTATGGATTCAGGATGATATTTTTGGAGTTTAAAATTGTCGGGGTTAGAGTAGCACTCTACATTCAGGGATTATCAAATCTCTCTTTACCCTGCCTCTACTCTATGTCATTATTTCTGAAGAATAATTCACTTTCTGAATAAGCCTGGATAGTGACTTCTGAAATATTTCATATTTCAAAGGCATTGAAACCCACTGTGATAAAGTAGTTCATGCTTCTCTGTATGCTTACTTCTTAATGGAAAGTCACAGAGCTTCTTATTTTTTAATCAGGATCTAAAAAAAAAAAAAAAAACTAAACAAGCTACTACACACAGCTGTAAAGGTGAAAGTTTGATATGCTCTAGATTCAGAGAGATTCCTCTGTGTTTATTTCAGAGACAGATGCAAACTCTCAAACAAATCCATAAAAACAGTTTAGACTCTAACATACATAAAATGTGCAGTTTCTCAGAATTTTCCTTGCCTCTCCCACTATTGCTCCAAATCCTGATAGTGATGAAGCGTTAGAAGACTTATCTCACACCTAAAACATGAAATATAAAATACAGTTATACAAGATCTATAGGAGATATACTATAGAGACCACAATCTATAAAAGCAGAGCTATATAAAGGTATACACACACTGGTGGCAAAGCAAAGTAGCCTAAAAGAGAGAGAGACAGGTGGGGCAGACAATAATTGAAGATAGTTCTACAAAATGACAAAAAAAAAAAAAAAAATGAAGCCATAAATTACAAAATTCTGTGAACACCATAGAAGGGGAGAAATCACCATTTAAGCTCATAAAATTAAAACTGCTGAAATGTAAATAGGTTATCTTTAAAATAGTGAAAGAACAAAAAGACAAATTATAGAGACACATAATAGATTAGTGGCTGCCCAGGGCTGGAGGAGGTATGGCGTGTGGGGATAGGGATCAACTGCTGGCGGGTATAGGAATTTCCTTTCCAGGGAATAAAAATGCTCCAAAAATAGATTGTGGTAATAGTCAAACCCATGAACATACTACAAACACTGTGTTATACATTTTCAAGTGCTGACTTGCATGGTATGTGAACTTAACTCAATAAGGCTCTTAAAAATAATCTGTAACAGACTTATAGCTATGAAATGAATAGGTCACAGGGATATGGTGTGTAGCATGGTGAGTTTAGTCAATGGTATTGTAGTACATATTTGAAGGTTACTGGGAGCAAATCTTGAAAGTTTTCATTACAACAACAACAAAAAAATGTTTTGTAAACTTTTATGGTGTCAGGCAGTGACTAGACTTATTGTGGTGATCATTTCACAGTGTATATAAATGTCAACTCATTGTACACCTGAAACTAATATAATGTATGTCAATTACGCCTCAATAAAAAAGAGCGTATCAGTGTATGTAAAAAAATAAATAGGGGCAACTGGGTGGATTAGTCAGTTAAAGCATTCGACTCTTGATCTCAGCTCAGAGTTGATCTCAGGGTGGTAAGTTCAAACGCCATGTTGAGCTCCACATGAGGCGTGGAGCCTACTTAAAAATAAAATACTCAAAAACTTAGTGGCTTAAAAGAAAAAAAATAATCTATAATATAAATAGCAACTTAATTCACAATAACTATGGATATTGTTCTCATAAACACACTAATACAAACACACACCTATTTGACTTTTAACATTTAAATTGGATAAAAACAGATCCAAATATTAAAAACAGTTGTCAGATCCACAGCTACCACAAATATATTTACAAGCATTTTCATCTAACACATTATTGTCATCTTTAAAACCTCCATATTGCTTTCAGGGTTTGCATATGGCAAAGGTGATCTGCTGAAAAACAGAAGTGCTAGAACTACAGTGATAAAAGCATCCAACATCACCACAATGATACAAGTCTTTGATGTTAAAGCAAAAGGTGGAGACAATTTATGAAGCAAAACAAGGCATACATAGTCCTGTAACAAAAATGAGGTAGGAATAGACAGAAGAAAATATTAAAATAAAGTAAGGAGATTGAAGAAAAAAAAAAAAACGGATAGATAAAGGAAAAAGTCAGCTACCAGGAATATGGCACTGATACATCAGTATGTGGCAGCAGTGTCAAGGATAGGTGAAACACTTCCAACACCTACATTAAGGCCCTGTAAGCAAGTTGAAATGTGAAACTAGAAGGTCCTTTGAGCATTGTGAGGATGTTTATGGTGCATTAGTCCCACATTGTTTAGCACAGGTGTTCCAGTAATTGTGGAATACTGGGAAAATACACAGTGCTCCATTTATCTTCATCATATCCCAAGATGATACACTAGTAGCAATTTAGCACCTGCTAGAGCAATTTGGCATCGGTGGTATTTACCAAAGTGTTTGGTCTTAAAGGTTGGAAGTGTTATTTTCTACTCGCATACATGCTAGGGGATTATCAAGCATTTGCCAATACCAAATGCACTGTAAAACCCCCTCGGTGAAAGTTGTGAAAGCAAACTAAATAAAGCTTAGTGAATAAAAGTCTCATAAATGTGGCAAATTAGATTTTTTACAACTCTTCCTATCAAATTGAGTCTTTTCTCTCACCACCAAAGAGAAGAATCATTATGACACTTGCTTAATAATATAACTTAAATATTTATAAACAACTTGGGAATGTAATTGTTTCCATATTTTCTGCAATGCACATTATAGCTATATTTGCTGACCCTGTAGGAAATCATGTATGTTAAGATAAACAGTACTTCCCCCTAATATAAGCATATTAGTAATTTACCAAAAAAGATAACCAAATATTTCTCATCTGAAAATAGATTAGAGATATAGACAAAAAAATTTTATCCAAAATCCTGGCTAATATGGGGCTCTGTCCTTAAAAAGGAGATCCACCAAGTAATATGTAACCAGAAATTGAAGTTTCCATGTTTTTTCACAAACTGTTTAAAGAAAGATGTCTAATTTAATATTTGGCTTAGAGTTCCTTGTGTTGAAAATACCTTGTCTAACTAAAGGTAGGAAAATATAAGTATAGGAAATAGCAAAAAAGTAAAATTATTCAGAAGGAAGAACTGGAGAAATATGAAACACTAGCAAATACTTGAAAGACAAAGATAAAATTATGAATTAGGCATATTTCAGGTCCAACAGTTCCTTTTACAAAAAGATTATAATAATCTATCTATATACTTTTCTCCACCTTAGCACAATAATATTTTAGAGCACCAACCGTATGCCAAATCCACAACATAGCTGGCTATGGCCCTTCCCCCAAAAGATTAAAACAAACTATCAAGATAATGAGACCGTCTAGGTTGTAGCCAAGATTAGAATATGGCTGCTGTTTAAAAAACATTTATAAAGTAAAGCATATTTCTTATAAATTATATAGATGTTGAATATGTAATAGATATATTTGTTTTTGTTCAGATGGACACGAAGCTACTCTAAAAATATTAAAACTGAATACACCAAACTACATATTAGGTACATTTAATCAGATATAAAAATTCTAATTTAAAAATAATTTGGGTAGAATAGTTCAATTTATCTTGATCAGAATCAGTCAAATCTGGGGCGCCTGGGTGGCACAGCGGTTAAGCGTCTGCCTTCGGCTCAGGGCGTGATCCCAGCGTTACGGGATCGAGTCCCACATCAGGCTCCTCCGCTGGGAGCCTGCTTCTTCCTCTCCCACTCCCCCTGCTTGTGTTCCCTCTCTCGCTGGCTGTCTCTATCTCTGTCAAATAAATAAATAAAATCTTAAAAAAAAAAAAAAGAATCAGTCAAATCTAGTAAATAAAGAAAAGTTTGGATGAGGGAAATTTAACAATATAGTCAATGAATCAATCATATATTTATCTCTCTGTATAAACTATTTATCTTCCTGTACTGGAGAGTAAACAGTCTTTATCAAACCTATGGAAAATGCATAAAAATATTCAAAGCATATATATATAAGGAAAACAAACACATTTTAAAAGGATGTATATTCAGGCAACATTCTCTGTTTATAATTTTGTTCCAATACAATTCTTCCACCAAAGAGGAAACAAAAGCTAAAAAAGCAAACTACTGTTAAGAAAAGAAAACATAACAAAACCTGGGAGAGACAGTAAAAGCTATACTCAGAGGAAGATGCACAGCCATACACTTTTATTAAAAAGCATGTACTAAAAAATTAATGAATAAACAATGATCATACTTTTTTTCTATTTTTAGGTGATACTCCCAATATCTTTAAGCTTTACAAATGGTTAGTATATAGTATTTGAAAAGAAATCAAGGAACATCAGTAGAAAATAAAAATGAACTATAGGGCACCTGGGTGGTGCAGTTGGTTAGCCGACCAACTGCTGGTTTTGAGTCAGGTTGTGATCTCAAGATCCGGATTGAGCCAAGTCTGGCTCCACACTCAGACAGAGTCCCCCTGAGAAAAGTCTCTCCTTCTCCCTCTGTCTCCCTGCCCCCCGTGCTTGCACACACACACACTCTCTCTCTCAAATAAATCTTAAAAAAAAAAAAAAAAAAAGAACCACAGAATATCGACAGAGGTAATCAAACACAAAAGCAAGTGATTATCCTAAAGGATAAAGAGGCATGATGCCTAATAAAAAGAGGTCAATTTATTAAAAAAAAAAAAAAAAAGATATACCACTTCTAAATATAGGTATATTTAATGACAGTGATAAAAATTCTCAGCAATCTAGAAATAGATTCAGTGATATGCTGGAGCTACCCCAACAAAGCTGATTGTTAAATTCTCAGAAGTTCTGTGTTTCAATTAATACCATATTGATAATTTAAATAGTTAGAGTGGAAATTTCAATACCATAAAAACTGGCAGATGCTACAAATCAAGTGTTACAAATGCCACAAATCATGCTACAAATGTTAAACATTTAGCAGCACATCACTCAATAAAAAGAAAATCACTCAACCCAGTAAAAGGCAACTATGAAAAATTTACAGCCATAATCATAAGAAATTTTTGAAAAACTGTTTTTTTTTTCAAGATTAGGGATAAAGAAAATATTTAAGACAGTTTGATATTCATGTAAATATATATTTATATATCACATGAAACTAAATAGTTACTTCAGAACAGACTTTTGGTGTTTTTGACAAAACACCAAGTTAATCCAACAGAGAACAAATAGTCTCTTAGCAATGGCATTAAAACAAATGAATGCCCATATATTTAAAATATTGAAAGTTGGGGCGCCTGGGTGGCACAGCAGTTAAGCGTCTGCCTTTGGCTCAGGGCGTGATCCCGGCGTTATGGGATCGAGCCCCACGTCAGGCTCCTCCGCTATGAGCCTGCTTATTCCTCTCCCACTCCCCCTGCTTGTGTTCCCTCTCTCCCTGGCTGTCTCTATCTCTGTCTAATAAATAAATAAAATCTTGAAAAAAATAAAAATAAAAAATAAAATAAAGTATTGAAAGTTAATGTTTACCTCACTCCAAAAAAATTAACTTGAAATGGAACTTACATAAAATTTAAAACAATTAATACTGGTCCAAAATGACAGACAGAAAGTTCATGGTATCTTGTTTCTAGGGATGGCGGGGGATTTTTTTAAGTTTTTATTTAAATTCCAGTTAAGATACATGTATTATTAGTCTCAGGTGTACAATATAGTGATTCAACACTACCATACAACATTTGGTGCTCATCACAAGTACACTCCCTAATCCCCATCACCTATTTAAGAACCCAAGTGTCCATGAACAGATCAAAGGATAAAGATATAAAGAGATATATACATATTATATATATAATGGAATATTACTCAGCCATAACAAATAATAGGGTGCAGTCGGATTCTTACTACAAAGGAGCATGAGGGAATTTTTTGAACTGATGAAAATTTTTTATAACTTGAATAGTGAGTTGGTTATGTGTTAAAATTAGCAATACTCATCAGAGTGTACCCTTAAAATTGATATGGTTTATTCTGTGTAATTTAAGCATTAATAAAGTTTTGATTTTCAAAATTATCAGGGAGGACCTTTTCTTTCTCTTTTTTTAGATTTTGTTTATTTATCTGAGAGAGAGAGCACAAGCAGGAGTGGGGGAGGGGAAGGGACAGGGTGAGAGGGAGAAGCAGACTCTCCCTGAGCGGAAGCTCAACGGGGGCTTGATTCCAGGACCCCAAGACCATGAACCAAGCTGAAATCAGACACTTAACTGACTGAGCCAGCCAGGTGCCCCACAGAGGATCTTTTCTTCTGGCTATGATATGAGTAACTGTGGCCGACTAACATTCCCAGTAAATAACTAGAAAAATCAGACACACACACAAAAAAATACGTATTTTGTGATTCCATTCTCATGAAGCTCTAGTAAAAGACGAATCTTCAGTGACAGTAGTTGCTTGAGGTCAAGTATGTTGGTAAAGAAATTATCTTGGAAGGAGCTCATGCAAAAAGATAAGCATGTCTGAAAAAAAGGATGAAATGTCAGTATTTTCTCTATCTTCAGTGCAAATATATTAGGGATCAACATCCAAAAAATAACTAGAAGATCCTCATATGTTTGGAAAATTCAAAAATAATCCTAAGTAACCTATAAGCTGACCAAACATACAGGACTTTAGAAAACATTTTAACTGAATAAAAATATTACATAGTCAGACTTTTAATGCAGCTTAAATACCTGCTCTTAATAAAATATGAGCAAAGATTTTTTTTCTCATTTCTCTGCCCAGATAACTGAAACTTTTATGTTTTGTCTTTATCAAGTCTTTGATTACTTAAAGTTAAAACTTCTCACTGTTAAAGGAGCCTAGTTTTGGGGTGCCTGGGTGGCCCAGTCATTAAGCGTCTGCCTTCGCTCAGGTCATGAACCCAGGGTCCTGGGATCAAGCCTGGAACTGGGCTCACTGCTCAACGGAAAGCCTGCCTCTCCCTCTCCCATTCCCCTTTCTTGTGTTCCTGCTCTCACTCTCTTTCTCTCTCTCTCTCTCCAAATACATAAAATCTTTTAAAAAATATATTAAAAAAAAGGAGTTAAGTTTTGCTAACTATATAACCCTATGTATTTGCTGTTGGAACCCTATGTATTTGCTGTTGGGATTGCCACCTTGATCAAATAAATAACTTTTAAGTTTTATAATGATTTGTAATCCTATTTAGGCATGTGCTTTATAACTTCCTGAGGCTTTTTAAACAAACGTCGCAGGATTTAAATTGTAAATAAAGTCTTACTGACAAGACAATACAATACAATACAATACAATACAATACAATAAAATGTATAACTTAACATGCATATATTACCAAACATACTAAAACGTTACAGGCTAAGTTTCCACCTCAGTTAGTTAGAAATATAATGAAAACATACAGCAAAATAAATTAGAGGTATGAAATATAAAAGAAGGGATTTAATAAGAGAAAAAATATAGAAGTTCAGTATGGTCAAAAGCTAATTTTTTAAAAATTCTAACAAAATAAATCAATCTCTAGCAAGGCTTATAGATAAAAAGGAAAAGGAAGAAGAGACACAAAAATTTTTTAAAATATGTGTAATGAAATGTAGGACATTAATTCAGTTTCTGCAGATGTTAAAATGTTTTTAGAGTAGATTATAAACAATTGTATGCTAATAAATTCAAAATATGCATGAAATAAATAAATTACTGGGGAAAAAATAGCAAAAGGGATTGTAGAGAGAACAGAATGCCTGAAAACACCTATTATAATAAAGAAATTTAATTACTGAACAAAAGCTTTTCATAAACAAAATCCTGAATTCAAATGCTTTCACTGGTAAGTTCTACCAAAAAACTCTAAATTTGAAAAGAATACGCCAGAGAATTAATTTAAGTCTTGATATGAAACCAGCAAAGGCAACTAAGGTAAGTTTTATAAAAAGAACATTAGATTTTTTAACCTTAGAAAACTAATCTATGCAAGCCATTATATTAGCTTCATAAAGTAAAAATTGTAAGTGAAAATTTTCAGAAAACCTGAATAATTCAGATAAAAAAGCAGTTTCTGTGATATAACATTCATTCACAATTTAAAAAAGTGAAACCTTAGTAAACTAGGAACTAATACTTAAACACCATTTTTCATTGCTTGATTTTTTTACTTGCTATTTTTTAATTGTTTTGGCTAATTTATGAACATTAAAGTTTGTTTTATACAAACATGGTATTACACTTGAAAATAATACATAGATGTGCTTGCTTTCATTTGGTATTTATTTCTAACAATGTTTATTTTGAAAATTTTGAAATTATAAAAGTTTGACAGATAATACAGTAAACTAAATTTTGTCCGCTGTACTTCACTACAATGCTGTAAACACAAAATTCTGAATGATGACATCAGCAGGCAACTTTATACTTTTACCTTAAAAGTATCCTCCTGGCAATAGTGCAAATTAGCTGCACGATAAGAACTTATGTTATTTGAATTCACATACAGTAACAAGTGAAACCCTTGATATATCTCTCTGAATTAGGTCACCATCATCTATGATTTTATCATTACTTTATAAGGTTTATTTCATTTCATAGCTTCAATGTTCCCTGAACACTATTTCTAATGAATTATGGATGGAGAAAATACTTTCAATGTATTTTTAGGATAGATGAATTATTTTGCTTCTTGTGAACAATCTCTAGTAATTCTGCACCACAGAATTCGTAATAAGCATGGAATCAAAGTGCTTCCATGAAAAACATCCCATACTTGGTGTGTTATTTCTTTGACTGGAGATACATGTTGAATATAACTGTCCATAGAAATGTGCAATTTAATTATAGATTTCACTGTGAGGAAAAAAAAAAAAAAAAACACCCTGAACTTTTGAGTAACAAGGTAGAATACATTTCCAAAAGCCTGTTTAGGAATAAAATGTTCTTGAGGGAGATCAGGTTGCAACTTTTAAAACCTACAACCTCATGTTTTTCCACAATCGTATCAGGAAGAGCACTGACATTTTTAAAACTAACTTTTGGTATGTGTTCTCATTCAACAAAGAATAGGATGACAATGTAGGAAATTAACACAGTCTGTTCTCCATCACCAATGGCATTTAGAAAAGAGAAACCAGTAGGCAAAAATGAAATGAATATATTATTGAAAGTTCTCATTTTCCCCGGGTCTAATTCCTCTCCTATAATAAAACAATTAACTGTGATGATCCCTGGTACTCCCCTTCTAAGTTTACTATAAACTCTGCCTGTGCAATATCACCCAGTAAAATAGCTTCAAGTTTTTCTATTTGTTGATGTTTCTTTTAATATGTGTGTGTGTGTGTGTGTGTGTGTGTGTGTGTGTGTATGGCTGCCATCTCTCTTTTGAACTTCAAATCAATAACTCCAAATGTCTAGTGGGATGGCTCTGTCTCCACATAATCTTAAAATGTTCATAATAAAATACTTTTGGGCCACTACCATCCCCCAATCTATCTCCTTTTCTGATTCCTTTGTAGGTTGATTAGAAACAACCCCATCGAAACTTTAATAAAGAATTGTTTAAAATATGGCCACATTCCTTTTTCTTACCCTTTAAGTCCAGCAATTTACAAATTCTTGTTGAGTTTCCCACCCAAGATTCTTTTGCATCTTCCTTTCTTTTCCATCTACATTACCATTTTTCTTTTCTTCTTTTAAAGATTAATTTATTTGACAGATTGAGAGAGGGAGAGAGAGAGAAATAGGCAGAGAGAGAGAGAGAGAGAGAATGGGAGGAGGGGCAGAGGGAGAGAGAGAGGAAGAATCGTAAGCGGACTCCATATGAGCACAGAGCCTGACTCGGGACTCAATCCCAGGACCCTGAGATCATGACCTGAGCTGAAATCAATAGTCGGACGCCTAACCCACTGAGCCACCCAGGCACCCCTAAACTACCATTTTTCTAAATAAGGTTTTCATCCCCTTACTCAGTTCATTACATCCTATAATAAACTCCCCATTCTACTAATCGTATGACTTTTAAAAAAATGCAAATATGACTGTTATTCCTTTTTCTTACATGCTTCGTTATTTCTGCATCAACTACCTTACAAACTAAAGGGCATATCAGAGCTTTTCCACTTATATAGCTGCTATTACAGAAAACTGGGTACCTTGAAAAACTCTCTATGTGAAAACACAAAATTAATGAAATAATATTTTAGGAAACCATTTTTATAAAACTATCATACAGCTACCAAGATAGTAAGGGATAGCCTCAGAGATAAAAAATAAGGACACATATTTGTATAGTTATATAGTGGGCAAAGATGAAACTGTCCCATGGAAATCTACCAGTCCCTACTGATGTAGTTCTGCATTTATTTTGGCCATATAATCAACAATAAGCAAAACCTTGTAAATGACCATGAAATTAAGCTGACTTTAGAAACTCCCCTCTTTTATTAAACCAGGATTTTTAAATGATATAGTTCACTTTCTTTAGTAATGCTGTGACAGAGAAATTCCTGAGCTAAAGTATAAAAATGCGGAAGGAAGGAAGAAAAAGAAGAAAAAAAAGAAAAAGAAATCTACATCTAGACGTACTGTTGTACTGTCAATTTTTTAAAAAAACTATTAAAGCAGCTGAAAGATTATTTATAAAGGAGCCAAAGTTAAGTCCAAATTGATGTCTTAAAATAGAAGGCAGACAACAACTACAATAAAAATTTTTAAAAAATGAAAAGCAATTGAAATAATATCTTCAAAGTTTGGGGGGCAATAAATATCTAAAAATAAATACAGAATAAACAGAGAATTTAACACTAAAAGAACCCCACTAAAGACATGTTGTCTATTGATTCATGACAGATTACCACAACTTAAGTGTTTAAAAGGAACCACATTTATTATATCATAGTATGGCAGGTCTGCTGTACAGGAAGGCTTGACCAATTCTCTACCTAGGTTCTCATAAGGCTGAAATCAAGGTCTCAGCCTTGATTTCCAGACCCTATTAAAGAATACACTTTCATACTTACTCCCATTACTGGTAGAATTATATTCTTTGCTGTTATAGATCTGAAGTCCCCCATTTCTACTGATAGGAACTGCTCTCAGCAACTAGGTCTTTGCTCTATGACCTTCTCCAGTTCAAAGCCACCAATGGAGAACTTGCCTCACATCAAATCCCTCTGACATTCTAAATCTGAGTTCTCCTTCTAAAACCAGCTGAAGAAATCTCTCTCGTTTTAAAGGGCGTTAGTGATTATATTAAGCATACCCAGACCACAGTTGAGTTAGTGACTCAATACACATTGTTTTAATAGAACATAAAACAGTCACAACCACTATATTCACAGTAGTGATAAAAAGTAAAAGTTTAGAAAAAGAGGTAAATTAACTTGATCAAGGTCACAAAGGCAATTAGTGCATTATGGGTGCCTGAACCTAGTTAACTCTTTGACCAAGCAATTTTCCCAGAACCACACCACTCTGCCTCCTTTCAATCTACTTGTTTAACACTACTTGTCAAGAATTTACCTAAACTACTCCATAATATTGTTGCTTGGCATTAATTTGATATGGCCAAGTGGCAGACCTGGGCCTTGAAATGACCACTATCCCCTCCTGCAAGCCCTTGCCCTAGATAACAGTCCCACAGGGACACAAATAAATATAGGTTCTTCATATGAATCCCTCAATAGTCTTAGTGATAAACTGTCTCCCTCACCCAGGGCCTTCCCCTTGGGTGCCCCTCTGGAGCTTACCAAAGCCCTGCTCTTCAGTTACATTGACCAATCTGGCTTTAAACTAGGAACCCCAAAGCACTCTACCCATGGACCCTAAGCCCCGCTGCTCTCTCTAGCTGCAATCTACCTTGACATCCCCACATGGTCCCTCCAGGTATGCCAAGTGCACCTCCTCCAGGAACTTTGAGTAATAAACTTCTCTATTTCAATTCTCTGGTGGACTTTTGTTGAAACTTAGCTAACCAACTGCCACCCTGGGCACTACTTAACAAGTGTTAATTTAACAAAGTCACAACACTACAATAGCTGCATTTTTACTCTGTATACTGAAAAAATTTTTCCAAACATAATATGTTCCTATTCTGCCCCCCAAATTTGGTGATTTTTTTCCTATCATTATCATTTTCAAGATTTGCTGAACACTTCATTTGAAAGTTTATGCTTCTCAAACACATGGGACAATGCCAAGGCAAGAATTTGTCTCAAAACAAGTTTGTAATGATACATTTTAATCAAAAAGAACAGCCATCTGAGAATTTTCACAACATTCTGGGAACACAGGTGTAGCATTTCTTCAGGTTTATTTACAAAAACTATGTAGCTTCATAAAAATCCATATTCAGATGCAAAACAATTTGCCTGCACAGCTGCCTCAAACTCCAAGTGGGCTAATCAGCTAAGGATAGTGTAAGGGCCTCTTAGGAGTACTTATTGTTTTTCAGGTATGGGAACTTTTCAAAATGTAGGAGCAGTGTGACATTCTGAGTTTCCTTAAGACAATTATATTCAGCTGCTAATTGAAGTGGAATATTGCTGATTTTTCTCTCATAACTCCACAGACATAAGGCATGTGCCCAGAATGAGTGAGGAAGAATAGCTCCACCATCACTGATTGCTAAACAGTTTTAAGGATGTAAACAAACCTATTTTTAATAACGTTGGCTTAAGTGATACTTTACTTTTCCAAGGATCTTCTCAAACATTAAAAAATAATCGTTCTGAATTCCATTCTTGTCCCTAAAACATTTTGCGATTTTTTAAATTTTATTGATGCATTTATTGAAAAATCAGTGAGCAACTATTATAAGCCACACACGATAATGGATAACGGAAAAACAGTCCTTGCAATCAAATAGTTTATGATTTTGGTAATGTGGGAAATTCTGAAGTTGTATTGCTTGGAAATGCAGCCCAAAGTAGGTGGTAAACTCCATGTAAAGCTAAATTCCAGCCTAATACCTATAGTAGATACAGTAGACATAAGAAATGTGCAAACCTAACAGAAGGGTTTGAAGCAGAGAATAAAATATGCATATGTAGTATAAAATTAAGAACATACAACTGAACTGTCACACAAAATATTTATGACAATACATTTCAGTCTGTCAACCTATGCTCTGCAGTGAATTTAACTTTATATTTGTGTTCTGCTGTCACATACACTGATCATGAAAAAGTCAATTAAAACCAAAGAAAGTTATCAGAAGAGGTATACAATGGCTTGCATTACCGAATCATACAGTGATAGAAACTGTAAAGCAATAAGGTCAAAGCATAAGGTCAAAATTTAATAAGATATTAAGAACTTCTAATAAGAAAAAATGACACTGTTAGATCTATCATTTGCTGGAGATGTTGGAAAAAAAGGCAGAAGCCAGAACCTCCTCAGCTTGACACGGAAGAAGAGATTGGTCAGAAAGATTTTAAAAGAGGTATATATTTAGTTAGCAAGGATACATAAACATTTCAAATATAATTTCGACTTGCAGGAGCAAAAAACAAATGTTTGTCCAATAATTTTTGATAATGTTTGATAGAAGCATGCATGTATGCATATTAATGCTACATATAATATACATAACAATTTATATATTAAATGTATTCTTTATTACCATACATATATTTATACATGTGTGTATATATACATACATATATACACACATATATACATGTGTGTATATATGTGTGTGTACATATATATATATATATATATATATACATGTGTGTATATATATACACACACACACACACACACACACTAGGAATTTTGGTGCATTGTAGTACTAGTATGTCTGTAGCACCTACACACACACACACACACACACACACACACACCACTGAGAAACCACAACCAATCCCTGTACCTGAAATAAAAATAGCTTTGTTTAATTCTATAGCTTGGTTTAACTTCAGATATTCACTAGTTACTAGTTATAATACCTTGGGCAAATCATTTACTTACCCAAAAAATAAATAATATATTTTACTCAATTAAAAGACCAACTACTTATATAAATCTTCCTGTTCATTTGTTAAATACTTGGAATTTGAGGCCATCTTACTTTGATAAAATCTTTCACCCTCTGCTGAGTATCATGTAGATCAAGAAAACCACTGAAAGCAAATAGTTTACTTCCTTAATATTTTTCTTTATGCTTAGTTTCATTATGTCAAAAACTGTGTTAGGTAGTTTATAAAATTGAAATATGGGAAGATAATATACATAGATACAAAAATTAGGTAGATATCAAAAACAAATTTAGAAGACAAAATAACACAAAATCCTATACTGCTGATACAATTTATCTAACATCTGGCCCTAATATTTCTAGAAACCAACAGGGTAGAGGCACCTGGGTGGCACAGCAGTTAAAGCGTCTGCCTTCGGCTCAGGGCGTGATCCCGCCGTTCCGGGATCGAGCCCCACATCAGGCTCCTCCGCTATGAGCCTGCTTCTTCCTCTCCCACTCCCCCTGCTTGTGTTCCCTCTCTCGCTGGCTGTCTCTATCTCTGTCAAATAAATAAATAAAATCTTTAAAAAAAAAAAAAAGAAAAAGAAACCAACAGGGTAAAAAGGAATGTTTTAGTGACCATAATGTTAATTCAAGACTGCTCAGAAATATAACAATTATCTCCTTAAAGACACCAGATATACATTTCTCACTTAGGTTGTACCCTAATTGTGTAACAAAAAGAGTCACATTTTCATCTTAAACATGGTGATAATAACTATTAAGTTGCTTCTGAAAAATGTATCCCTTCAATGCACATAAGGCTAAGCCAATCGGTTCCACAAAGGATAATATGATATGGTTCAGGTTTCACTCTGAAGAACTACCACTGTCCATACATAGATGCTAAGGCAATAGCTCTTAAACTCATTTCCATCCTAAAAGAAAATATAGGCAGTAAGCTCCTTGACAGTGGTTTGTTTTAGTGATGCTTTTTTGGATCTGACTCCAAAGACAAGGGTAACAAAAGAAAAAAATATTCAAATGGGACTACGTCAAACTAAAAGGTTCTATACAGCAAAGGAAACCATCAACAAAAGAAAAAGGCAACCTAATGAATGGGAGAAAATATTTGCAAATCATATATCAATAAGTGGTTAATATCCAAAAAAATATAAAGAACTCATAAAACTAAATAACAAGAAACTAAACCAATTAAAAATGGGCAGAGGATGTGAAGAGACATTTTTCTAAAGAAGACATACAAATAGCCTACAGGTATATGAAAAAATGCTCACAATTATTAATCATCAGGGAAATGCAAATCAAACCACAATGAGGTATCACCTCACACAAGTCAGTATGTCTACCCTCAAAAAGAAGAAATAAGTGTTAGTGAGGATATGGAGAAACGGGAACCACTGTACACTGCTGGTGGAAATATAAATTGGTGCAGCCACTGTAGACAACTGAATGATGTTCCTCAAAAAATTAAAAATAGAGATATCATATGATGCAGCAGTTCCATTACTGGGTATATATCCAAAGGAATAAAAACACTAATTCAAAAGATACATGTATCTCTATGTTCACTGCAACATCATTTACAATAGCCAAGATATGAAAACACCTTAAGTATCCACCAATGGATGAATGGATAAAGATGTGATATATACAATGAAATCCACTCAGCCCCTTAAAAAAAAAAAAAAAAAAAAAAAAACCTTGCCATTTGTAACATGTATGAACCTTGAAGGTCTTATGCTAAATGAAGTAAGTCAGAGAAAGACAAATACACAATTTCACCTACATGTGGAATCTGAAACACAAAACAAAACCCAAGACCCATAAATAAAGAGAACAGATTTGTGGTTGCCAGAGGGGAAGAGACGCAGAAGGGTTGGGGTGGGTGGCAAAATGAGTGAAGGTGATTAAAAAGTACAAACTTCCAGTTATAAAATAAATAAAAGTCATGTGGATGTTTATGCACAGCATGGGAACTATAGTCAATAATACTGCATTAACTATGTAAGGTAAAAGATAGTGACTGGGCTTATGTTTGCAATATGTACAAATTTCAAATCATTACTGTACACCTAAAACTAATACAATATTGTATGTCAATTATACCATAATAAAAACATTGGTTTTCAATTAATAACCTCCTCAGAGATATTGTGATCCAGTAGACTTTGTAAATAACACCTTGAAGATTATCTTTATTCATATTTTAGCTTCATTTGGTGTTGTATTTTTTTTTTAAAGATTTTATTTATTTATTTGACAGAGATAGAGACAGCCAGCGAGAGAGGGAACACAAGCAGGGGGGAGTGGGAGAGGAAGAAGCAGGCTCATAGCAGAGGAGCCTGATGTGGGGCTCGATCCCACAACGCCAGGATCACGCCCTGAGCTGAAGGCAGACGCTTAACCGCTGTGCCACCCAGGCACCCCTGGTGCTGTATTTTTAAACACATTTTCAAAGGTAAGATTATTGAAAAAAAAACTATAAAAAATGCCTATGATATTTGAAGTACATTACCATAATATTTTCAAAGAAGGTTGTAACAATTTTTCCTACACCAGCCCTCTATCAGTTTTACTACATACTTGATGGTATATTATTACCATTGATTTTTAATTCTGCAAACTTAGTAGGCATAAAATAGCACTTATTTGAAATTCTGATAATTTGAAATTCTGATAATTTATTTTTCTACAATAACTAGTGAAGTTGTTCTTATTGTCACTTAATTTTTATGGACTTAACAGTTCTTTTCCAAGTTTCCTATTGATGTTCTATGCTCAAACTGCTCATATCCTCTCCTGAGGATTAACTTCAAGGATATTTGCATTATTTGCAATTGTTGTAAGTAATGGTCCATTCTTCACTCTCCAATTATAGAGAGAATATTAAAGGGAAAAATTCATTTGTTTCACACATTACGAAGATAACTTATTCATCCACATTTGTTATCGAAAATAATTTGGTAGAATTTATGACAAAAACATAAACACAAACTAAAACTACCATCATCAATAAATCAGCAAATATAAATTAACAAATTTCCTTAGTTTCTTTTTTGTATGTTGTTTATTTTAAATAAAGTCATTGAAACAGAAATAATTCCCCGGTTATACATGAATAGCCTACATTTGTATGTTTGTCCATGTTAGCTCATTATGACAAATAATATAGAATACAGAAAGAGAATTATTCATTTTTGGAACTGTTTATTAAATATTTGATATGTTAGACATAATGGCAAGTTCTGGAAAAGTAAAATATTAACATATAATCCTGCAAGTTGCTCAGTTTAGAATGAAAAACAAAGTGTAAATTTTAAGTTAAGTGGTAGTATAAGCACTAGACTTAGAAGTATCCACATGCTTGACTCAGTTGTAAGATCACCTTTTTTTTCCTAAGTTTTTTAAAAATATGAGAATGAAAAAGAATTTAGACAAATAAGGACTAAAGTCTATTCCAGATAGAAATCAGCAAGAGTAAAAACACAGAGGCATGAGAAATTACAAGAAATTTAACATAACTAACATTGAGTGTACATGTATAGAAGTATTAGGAATGGAACAGGAAACTCATGGATATTATCAGATCATTTACATCTTCTTATGCAAAGAATGGAATTTAACTTTTATCCTTGAAGTTTAGTGGAGCCCTTTACATTCTATAAACAGGAGACTGGCATAATCAGATTTTAATATGGAAATACTAATTTTGTAACAATGTGTAACATATTTTAAGTAGGAATCTTTGGAATTAGATCAAACAGGATGCCTCTGAACTAGTCAAATCATGATATACTAAAGCATCACTCACCTCTTAAAATATAGTTCAGAAGTGAAGTAGCCAGTAGGTCTAGAAAAACAATGACCATATAATTTATTGTCCAAACTGACGTACTTTCAAGAATAAATTGAGGTGTTATTAATAATTACAAGATTGACAGGCATATACCAGAACTTTTCTGGGCAAGTTAATATATATAGTTGTTTTATCTCTAATGACTTGATCTATCATTCAAGAGCCTGCAGAAAGTTTATCTACTTCCTCTTCATAAATTAAATACCTACTCAGTAAGGTGAAGAAGATTTGTAAGTGGGGAAGGGTCAATAAGCAGCCTTTGTATAGATTAATTTACATAATTTTGCAGATAGACTTCAAGGCATAAAATAAAGTATCTGAAAGCAGTGGTATTAAAGAAATCACTTCAGCTGTCTAATCAGATGGCTGAAGAGCCTGCAGATTCTAATGAATACCTATGTGAGAGTCCTTCCCTTTCCTGCACAAAAAGTTATTTATTGCCATTAGATACTGGTTCCAGAAGATTTCCATTGCAACTTCACTTGATTTGCTTTTGAATGACAATAACAATAATACCCACAAACATGTGCAAAGCCCCCCACCCTCAGTTTAAGTTGTGGGTTTTTTTTAATTTTAATTCCAGCATAGTTAACAGAGTTATATTAGTTTCAGGTGTGCAATATAGTGAATCAACAATTCTGTACATTACTCAGTGCTCATCATAAGCATATTCTTTAATCCCCTTCACCTATTTTACCCATCATCCCTCCCCTGACCTCCCCTCTGGTAACTATCAGTTCTCTATAGTTAAAAGAATCTGTTTTTTTGGTTTGTCTCTATTTTTTTTTCCTTTGTTCATTTGTTTTGTTTCTTAAATTGCACATGAGTAAAATAATATGGTATTTATCTTTCTCTGATTGACTTATTTCACTTAGTATTGAGTCCTTCTCATTTCTGGTGGATCTATATGGGATGGAAGCCATGCTATTTATTTCTTACCTGAGCAGATGTTGTTTATTCAAACACATGAGCATTAAGTCCTTTTCATTTGCAACAGCAAAAAAGTTAGGAAAAATTATTTCCTCAGGACCTAAACTTCTAAGTAAATTTTTTTAAAGATCTATTTATTTGAGAGAGAGAGAGAGAGAAGGAGGAGGGACAGAGAGAATCTCAAGCATACTCCGCGCCAAGCAGGAAGGCAGATGCAGGGCGATCTCAGGACCCCAAGATCAGGACCTAAGCCAAAATCAAGAGTCAGACGCTCAATCAACTGAACCACCCAGGTGCCCCAGGACCTAAACTTTTAAGAAACAGATCCAATTCCACACTAACTGTGAGGTTGGCTTCCTATTGCTATACTTCAGTAAACATGGCCTTCCAAACAGTATTTACTTAGTCTAACCTCTAGACATCTCAATCCTGACATCAGGGTGTCATTTGGGTCCAGAATAACAATACTCAAATGAGTTCTCTACGCTAGAAGCAAAACAATATACAGTTGCAAATAATAAATCCATTTTATCTAACAAAATGTAATTTGCTAAAAAAAACTGATCTTGAAAAAAATCTGTATCCATATCAACAGTTTATATCAAATAGTTACCGTAAGCAAATTAGTTATACATAGGCACAGGCATACACATACATATACAAACATACATAACAAATGTATGTATGTGAACGCACATGCAATAATTTAATCCCTTTAATCCCAATTCCCTTAAGGAACTGGCAAAAGATGAAGCAAAATTTCATTTAAAGGAAAGGTCTATGCCTGATTTTCTTAGTATTCCCTGATCATCAATTTTTGTGTTCCAATAAACAGAAGAAAATGATAGAAATAATGTACTTTGCTTTTATTGTTTTAATTTTTTCTACATTTATGTTTTCTGTAGAAGAAATTTTAAGACATACTATTATTTAACTCTGAAAATCTCATAACACAGTGAGATATAATAATTGAAGATCAGTTAAATGTTACAGAATTTGAGTTAAAGTAACAGCAAATTGTTTTTCCCTATGTTCTTAAAGAAAGTGACTTTTTTTTAACTTGTAAAAGCATTCCTCCCAAAGTATTCACATCCTTATAAAAAAGCTCATCTTTAACGAATTTTTTCTCCATCAGATTTCTTCCCCAAATGGAAAGTCATTTAATATAGATGAGCCATTTTCTGTAAATTTCTTCTTTTGTCACCCTGTAACTGCTTTATTAATTCCTTTATTTTTTGAGCAAACATTTATTGAATAATCAGCTAGGTGCTAGGCCAAGCACTGGAAATAAGAAGACTGACATGAGAGCACAGTGGAACAGGAAAGACATTTTAACGGTATAGTAATGGGAAAAAAGTACTATAGCAGAGAATAAAAAAGATAATTATTATTGAGGACTCGCTATTTGCTAGACACTGCACACATCTTGTTAAAATCAGTGGAGGTAAGTCCAAAGCTTTCAGAGTGAAAAGGAGAAAATGATTAATTCATCTGATGAAGTTCAGAAAAGCTTCAGAGGGCACCTGGGTGGCTCAGTTGGTTAAGCATCTGCCTTCAGCTCAGGTCATGACTCTAGGGTTCTGGGATAGAGTTCCTGCTGGGCTCCCTGATCAGCAGGAAGTCTTCTTCTACCTCTGCCCATCCCCCTGCTTGTGTGCTCCTTTACTCACTGTCTTGCAAAAATAAATAAACAAAAAAACCTTAAAGAAGAAGAAGAAGAAGAAGAAGAAGAAGAAGAAGAAGAAGAAAGAAAGAAAGAAAGAAAGAAAGAAAGAAAGAAAGAAAGAGAGAAAGAAATGCTTCAGAGAGTAGCTTTTACTTGAGGAAAGTCTTGGATAAAATCCCGAAATTCAGCAAGGAGAAAATTAATACAGAAATACCAAGGAGAAAGCAAAACATATACAGGTATCTAGTGTGAGGGCACTTAAAGTAGTGTCTTTTATTTTAGAAATAAAATAGGAATCTAGGTGAAATGATGTTCTAAGAGAATATTGTACTGAATCACTAAACAGCATTTGTGTGTCAAATACTGGTGATTCTAAGTATTCTCTTTATAATCTGATGTATTTTTATAGAGTTGTTTTTTTTCTCTCCCAATTCAGTGATACACAGTATATTCACCCAACCACCTAAAATAGAAATTTAAAATTAAAGACACAGACTATTCTAAAATAAACCTACCAAATACACAAATTATTTTTGTGACTAATTTAAATAAATATGTACGCACATGTGCATATATGTATATACATATGTTTAAAGAGCAAAATTTCAACAATAAAGGTACATTAGCTATCTCTTTATACTTACATATCGATAGAATATACATTTTTTAAAAAGATGCCATACAATACATGCCATTTTTGATATAAGAAAATATTTTTCAAGGGAATTCAATTTTACAGATGACAATAACACTCCGTTGAAAGAGGAGAATTTGTTCCATTTAAGATAAATGTTTTCATCACAACTGAGGACACATTAGTTAAAAGAAAAATACCTTTCTATGGTTAAAAAATCTGACTACAAAGTTATCTTGAAATACTGGAAATTTTCTTTTTTCCTTTTATTCCATCTTTCATGTTTAGATGGTATGGACAGATATCCTGTTACTTCAGGTGCATAAATTACCATTAACACCTCATTACATTAACTTCCGTGTTTTTTTAGTTATATCATAGTTTTATATGATATGTAAAGATAAAAACAAAAGAAATTCCTCTGTTTGGTCAGTTCAGGCTGCTATAATAAAAATACCACAGACTATGTATCTTAAAAAAATAAACATTTATTTCTTACAGTTCTGGTAGCTAAATCTAAGATCAGAGTACCAGCATGGTCAGGTTTTTAGGGAAGACCCCCCTTCCTGGTGTACAGACACCCATCTCCTCATTGCATCCTTACATGGCAAAGAGAAGAAAAAGGAAACAAAGCTCTCATATCTCTTTTCATTGAGGGCACTAATCCCATTCACAAGGGCTCCACACTCATGACCTAATTACATCCTCAAGGCCCCATCTCTCAATATTCTCATTGAGGGTTAGCATTTCAACGTATGAATTTTGGGCCAACTCAAACATTTAGTCCATAAGACCTTCTATAACATAATTCTGATGATTGTTTATATCTGGCTCTATACTTGAATAGTTCCAATGTTCATCACCAGGAAACTTTCACTGTTGCTTCTCCAACCCTAATAATTTTATTTTTTAATTTTAAAACGTATTTATTTTATTAAGTTTTTTACCTTGATTCCATTATAGTTAACATACAGTGTTATACTAGTCTCAGGCGTACAATATAGTTCAACAATTCTATACATTACTCAGTACTCATCATAATAAGTGCACTCTTTAATCCCCATTACTTATTTCACCCATCTTTCCAAACCCCTCCCCTCTGGTAACCATAAATTTGTTCTCTATAGTTAAGAGTCTGTTTCTTAGTTTGTCTCTCTCTTTCTTTTTCCCTCCTTTGTTCATTTGTTTCTCAAATGCCACATGAGTGAAATCATATGGTATTTGTATTTCTGACTTTTTTCACTTACTATTATACTTTCTAGCTCCATCTATATTGTTGCAAGTGGCAAGATTTCATTGTATATATTTTTACCTCATCTTCTTTATCCATTCATCAATTGATGGACACTTGGGCTGCTTCCATATCTTGGCTATTATAAATAATGCTGCAATAAACACTGGGGTGCATGTATCCTTTTGAATTAGTGTTTTTGTATTTTGGGGGCAAATACCCAGTAGAGGGATTACTGGATGATAGGATAGTTCTATTTTTAACTTTTTTTTTTAGAGGGTGGGCAGAGGGAGAAGGAGAGACTCCTAAGCAGGCTCCACGCCCAGCATGAAGCCCAACATGGGGCTCAATCTCATGATCCTGAGATCACAACCTGATCCAAAATCATAAGTTGGATGCTTAACCGACTGAGCCACCCAGGCACCTCTATTTTAACTTTTTGAGGAACTTCAATACAGTCTTCCACAGTAGCTGTACCACTTGCATTCCCACCAACACTGCGCAAGAGTTCCTTTTCCTCTACACCCTCCCCAACAGCTATTGTGTCTTGTGATTTTGATTTTAGCCATTCTGACAGGTGTGAAGTGATGGTTCATTGTAGTTTTGATCTGCACTTCCCTGATGATGAGTGATGCGGAACATCTTTTCATGTGTGTGCTGGCCGTCCGGATGTCTTCTCTGGAGAAATATCTGTTCATGTTTCTACCCAGTTTTTAATTGGATTATTTGCTTTTTGAGTGTTGAGTTGTAGAAGTTTTTTTATACATTTTGGATATTAACCCTTTATCAGTTATGTTATTTGCAAATATCCTCTCCCATTTGGTAGGTTGCCTTTAGTTTTGTTTTCTTCATTGTGCATAAGCTTTTGTTTTTGATGTAATCCAATAATTTATTTTGCTTTTATTTCCCCTGCCTCAGGAGACATATCTAGAAAATGTTGCTATGGCCAATGTCAGAGAAATTGTTACCTGTGCTTTCTCCTAGAATTTTTATGGTTTCAGTTCTCACATTTGAGTATTTAACCCATTCT
The DNA here is from genome assembly GCF_023065955.2 of Ursus arctos. Classification (NCBI taxonomy): domain Eukaryota; kingdom Metazoa; phylum Chordata; class Mammalia; order Carnivora; family Ursidae; genus Ursus; species Ursus arctos. The sequence goes on from NW_026622852.1 coordinate 32,900,209, forward strand.
GAATTTATTTTTGTTTATATAAGGAAGTGGTCCAGTTTCTTTCTTTTACATGTAGCTGTCCAGTTTGCCAAAACCATTTGTTGAGGAAACTTTTTCCCATTGGATAGTCTTTCCTGCTTTGTGAAAGATTAATTGACCATATCATCATGGGTTTCTGGGTTTTCTTTTGTGTCATATTGATCTATGTATCTATTTTCATGCCAGTAGCATACTGCTTTGATCACTACAGCTTTGTAATAAGACTTAAAATCTGGAATTGTGATGCCTCTTGCTTTGCTTTTCTTTTTCAAGGTTGCTTTGGCTATTCAGGATCTTTCCTGGCTCCGTACATGTCTTAGGATTACTTGTGCTAGTTCTGTGATAAATGCTATTGGTATTCTGATAGGGATTGCATTAAATGTGTAGTTTGCTTTAGGTATTATAGACATTTTAAGAATATCTGTTCTTCCATCCTAAGCATGGAATGTCTTCCCATTTCTTTATGTCTTCATCAGTGTTTTATAGTTTAAGAGTACAGGACTTTCACCTGTCTGGTTACGTTTATTCCTAGGTATTTCATTATCTTTAGTGCAATGGTAAACTGCAATGTTTTCTTAGTTTCTCTTTCTGCCATTTCATTATTAATGTAGAAATACAACAGATTTCTGTTCATTGATTTTCTATCCTGCAACTTCTTTGGTGGAGTCTTTAGGGTTTTCCATACATAGTATCATGTCATCTGCAAATGGTGGTAGTTTTATTTTTTCCTTACCAATTTGCCCTTTATTTCTCTTTGTTGTCTGATTGCCATGGCTAGACTTCCACTACTATGTTGACTAAAAGTGGTGAGAGCTGATATCCTTGTCTTGTTCCTGACCTTAGATAGAAGCTCTCAGTTTTTTCCTCATTGAGGAAGATGTTAGCTGTGGGTTTTTCATTATGTGGCTTTTTCATTATTTTCAACTTCATTATGTTGATGTATGTTCCCTCTAGACCTCCTTAGTTGATGGTTTTTATCATGAATGGGTGCTGTACTTTGTCAAATACTTTTTCGGCATCTACTGGAGATGAACATATAATGCTTACCCTTTCTCTTATTGATGTGATGTATCACACTGAATGATTGCAAAAATTGAACCACCCTTGTATTCCCAGAATAAATCCCACTTGATCGTGGCAAATGATTTTTTTAAGGTATTGCTGGATTTGGTTTGCTAGTATTTTGTTTAGGATTTTTGCATCTATGTTCACCAGAGAAATTGGCCTGTAGTTCTCTTTTTTGTGGTGTCTTTATCTAGCCTTGGTATCAGGGTACTGCTGGCCTCTTGAATGAATGTGGAAGTTTCCCTTCCTTTTCTATTTCTTAGAATAGTTGGTAAGAATAGTATTATATCTTCTTTAAATGTTTCGGAGAATTCACCTGTGAAGCCATCTGGTCCTGGACTTTTGTTGTTGGGATTTTTTTGATTACTAATTCAATTTCATTGCTGGTAATCAGTCTGTTCAAATTATCCATTTCTTCCCATTTCACTTTTGGTAGGTTATATGTTTCTAGGAATTTATCCATTTCTTCTAGATTGTCCAATTTGTTGGCTAAAATTTATTTTTTTATTTAAATATTGTATACATACAACGAAATGCATAAATCCTAAGTATTCATCTCGATAATTATACACAAAGACAACACATCAATATAATGACACCTAGATCAAGAAACAGAAACACTGCCAGCACCAGAGCTCTCTTTGTGTTCCCTGCTAGTCTATACTATCCCCCAAAAGAAACCAATATTCTGATCTATTACCAAAGCCTTTTCCTTTATTTGTGTTTTAAGTTAATGGATCCATACAGTAACAAGCTTATTTGTATGCAATATCATGTCTGTAAGACAGAGCTGTTTTATAGTATACAACAGTCCATAAAATTCCATTGTATGACAACACCAGAATTTATGTATCCAATTTTTATGGTCTGCTTTTAGTTTGGGACACTTATTAATGATGCTGCTATAGTCAGTACTTTACACATATATACACATTTATTTAGAATATATACCTAAGAATGAAATTGCAGGATCATAGGTTGAACAAATATTCACCATTAGTAACAAATAAGTTTGTTTGTTTTAAATTATGGGCTATACCAATTCAGACTCCTCTCAACAGTGTACTCCAGAGGTGATGTCAATAAGATGGTGGAACAGAACACCCCCACAACTTCCTTCCCCCACGGAGACACTGATTAAACAACAATACATGGAGTAATCCCATGAAAAATCTAGAAACCAGTTAAGAGGCTCTTGCATTCCAAGCAAGCACAGATTCAGCTATGTTTAAGTCAGCAGAAAAATTTGTGGTGCTCACTCACCAGAACTACCTTTCCATAGTGTGACAAACATAACTAGTAAGGAGATTGAATCAGTAATCAAAAACCTCCCAGCAAAGATAAGTATAGGACCACACAGCTTCACTGGAGAATTTTACCAAACATTTAAAGAATTAATACCAATCCTGCCCAAAGTTCAAAAAAACCGAAGAAATTTCAAACTCATTTTATGAGGCCAGCATTACTCTGTACCAAAGCTAGCCAAAGACAATATAAGAAAACTGAGGAATATCTCAAATGAATATGTAAGCAAAAATTCTCAACAAAATAATATTCTGCTCTTTGTAATGACTTCCTAGATATGACACCAAAAGAACAGCTAACAGAAGCAAAAATAGACAAGTGGGATCATATCAAACTATGCTTATCTGCACAGTTTTTGGTTTGTTTGGTTTTCTTTTTTTCCTGTGCAGTAGGAAATAATATAGTGAAAAGGCAACCTACATAATGGGAGAAAATATGTGCAGACCACATTGCTAATAAGGGGTTAATTTCCAAAAAATATATACAACCTGTACAACTCAATAACAAAAAGAAAATAACGTGTTTTTTTAAATGGGCGAAGGACTTGCATTGGAACTTCTCCAGAGAAAACAGGCCAATAGTCATATGAAAAGATGTTCAACATCACTAATCATCAAGGAAATGCAAATTAAAAAAAACTGCAATGAGTTATCACATCACACCTACTAGGATTATCATTATCAAAAAAAAAAAGTGTTGGCAAGAATGGGGAGAAATTACAACCCTTGCGCACTGCTGGTGAGAATGTGAAATGGTGCAGCTGCTATGAAAAACAGGATGGAAAACTCAAGAAAAAAATGTAACTATGATTATAATCCAGCCATTCCACTTTTGCATATTTACCCAGAATAACTGAAAAGAGATCTCAAAGAAATATTTGCACTCTCATGTTCACTGGAACAATATTGACAATAGTTCAGAGGTGAGAAAAAACCTAAATGTCCACTGATGGATGAATAAAGAAAATGTGACACATATGATTATTCAGCTTTAAAAAAGGAGATCCTGTTAAATGCTATAATATGCATGAATCTTGAAGTTACAAGCTAAATGAAATAAGCCAAGCACAGAAAGGCTAATATTGCATGAATCCACTTATATAAGTTACTTAAAGTAGCCAAATTCATAGAAACAAAAAAATAGAATGATGGTTGCCAGGGACTGAGGGTAGAAGAAAATGGGGAGTTGCCCTGCGATGAGTACAGAGTTTCAATCATACAGGATAAAAAGGTGCTTAAAGATCTGTTGTATGACAATGTACATAAAGAGCAATACTGTACTGCACACTTAAAATTTATGAATAGCATAGATTTTATGTTGTGTTTTATACTACAGAAAAAATTTCCCTAATCCTTGCTCACACCTGGTACTCATTTTTTAAAGTCATTCATTTTTTTTCTTTTTGAAGACATAGTATTTTCTCAGAGGTTCAACACAAGTTCAACTGACCTTATCCTTCCATGACCTGAGTGGATGCCATCCTCTATCACAATGTGAGAGTCATCCTTGAAAGAAGCTCTCTCATACATATTCCTAATCAAAATCTGGGATTTGTTATTACCCTACACAGATCAGACTTATGTACAAGATTGTGCCTGGAAAAAGAGGTGTGGTTAAAACAGGTATTTTTGGAAACTTTCAAGTTGAAAATGCAAACTAAGACCCACTATGTAAAGAATGTACTGGAAAACTAATCTGAAGAGTTGACAAACTGTGTACTAAACTGAACACATAGAATGAAATGCAATGGCATTCTCTGAACTAAAACTATCTTAGTATGCAAAACAATGATGGGTATATTATATAACAGTTATGTATATATCTCTGACATCCCATACATAATATACAGTTTGTATGAACGCATACATTTAAAAATGCATATGTACAATACAGCTAACATAAAACTGTAGTACACCTGAAGGATATTACCAGTGCCTAATATTGAGTATAACTCACTGTGTGTTTGCAGCACCTTGGAAATACAGTAATTGCAATCAGTGCAAACCAACATTATTTATAAATCACATATTTGAAACTACATATGTATTTTTAAATAACATTTTCACAATTTTCCAGAGTTACTATTGAGACCTGAAAAGCAAGATTTTTTAATAATGTAGGCAGTCCTCAGACTTAGTAATCTTTGTGTAATTTCCTATTCGTAGATACCCAAAAGACTTTAGCAGTCATCAGCCTTAATGCCTGTAACAGGATATTATTATGATTTATCTGCAGTTTATAAATTGGAACTTATAAACTGACTTGGATTAAATATGTTTGCCTTTCCAAGGTCACAAATGTTATGTTAAATAATTTATGTTATAATTGAAAAGAAGAGTTCCTTTATTCCTTATCCTTGCTAACACTTGGTATTCATTTTTTAAAGTCATTCTCATACATGTATATGGTTATTTTGATTTTGATTTTAACTTATGAACTATCTTGTTCAATCTCTTGGTTAATTAAATAATAGCTAAATGTAGTTTATATAGGTGCTATATTTTTTTGCCCCAACCGTGGTATTCTTTGTATTATTTTCATGAGCTAGTTCATACATATCACACATATGATTTTAATAACTACCAACAACTCAGCTTAAGAAATGAAGATTAAACAATAACTTTAAAATCACTATTTCCAAAGCGTCTGCCTTGGGCTCAGGGCATGATCCCGGCGTTCTGGGATCGAGCCCCACATCGGGCTCCCCCACTGGGAGCCTGCTTCTTCTCTCCCGCTCCCCTGCTTATGTTCCCTCTCTTGCTGTCTCTCTCTCTCTGCCAAATAAATAAATAAATCTTTTAAAAAAAATCACTATTTCCAGGACACCTGGGTGGCTCAGTAGGTTGGGCATCTGCCTTCAGCTCACGTCATGATCCCAGGGTCCTGGAATCAAGTCCTGTATCGGGCTCTCTGCTCAGCAGGGAGCCTGCTTCTCCCTCTACCTGCCACTCCCCCTACTTGTACTCAGTCTCTCTCTCTCTGACAAATAAATAGAATCTTTAAATAAAAACAAAAATAAAAAAATAAAATAAAATCACTATTTCCTCTGATCCCATCTTTCTTCTGTCCCTCACATTGGTGACTATCATGATAAACATGTGCTTATCACTCTCATCTTTATATTTTTATTACAGCTACATATTTCCCTGAAGGTTGTATTATTTAATTAAGGTCATGTTTACTCAAATGCACAACCTGAAAAATTTTAAAAATGTGTATTTTTCATGCATCCAACATCAGAAAACAAGATACTGAACATTTCCATCCCGATAAAAAGTTCCCTTTGTTCTTTTCAGGTCAACTCTCTCCCCTTTCCTACTACAGTCTCTGATAACTACTACTCTGATTTCCTTCCTTATAATTCTGATTTTTCCAGAATGCAGTTTCTATACAATGCAGCATCTAATCTTTTGTGTACTTTCTTCCATGGAGCACAGTGTTTTCACATCTATCCATCTAGTTGCATGTAATGGCTTGTTCCTTTTTGTTGCTAAATAGTACTCCTTGTATGTGTGAATTGCAATTTGTTTAGTATTGCTGACCTTTTCATGTTTTGAGGTTATATGTAAATGAATTCACACTGCATAAAATTACTTTGTGACTTACTTTGTTCCTCATTATTACACATGGACCATTCAACCATACTGATAAATAAAAATGCAGTTAGTTTATCTACATTACTGAATAATATTTCACTGTGTAAAAACACCATAATTTTTCCTTCTATTCTTTGGTAAGTGAACACTTGGATTTTTTTTCAGTTTTTCTTCTATTAAAAACTAGAATACTATTTATAGTCCTGTATCAGTCTCTTGGTTCACATATAAAGGAGTAGTTCTAGGAAAAAAAATCACTGTCAAAGATTATGTATACCTTTTATTTTTCACATCAGAAAACCTAATAACAGAATATGATAATACTATGGTTTAATATCAATGCCAAACCTTGTAAATAGCCTTTTTAAGTTGTTTTTGGTGATGGAGGGGTGGTATGTATGGTAAATCATTAACGTTAGCATTCTCCTGACTGAAAATGGGTATAGGCATTATTTCACATATTTTTCAGTCAGTCATGTTTTCCCTTCAATGAAATGCCTCGGTATGCCTTTTATACAAATATCATTTTTGTTGATGTGCTTTTATTTTGGTTTTGGTCTTTCTTATTGAGTATCAAAAATCATTTATATTCTGGATATTAATCCTGTTTGTTAGACTGAATATACATCCTTTCTGTTTATGTCCTTTATCTTTCTTTATGGCTCCTTATAACTACTATTTTAAAGTAGTCAAATTTGGGATGGCTGGGTGGTGGCTCAGTCGGTTAAGCATCTACCTTTGGCTCTGGTCATAGTGCCAGGGTCCTGGGATCAAGTCCCACATCAGGCTCCTTGCTCGGCAAGAACCCTGCTTCTCCCCCTGCCTGCTGCTCCCCCTGTTTCTGCTTGCTCTCTCTGACAAATAAAATCTTTAAAAAAATCATCAAATTTATCAACATTTTCCTTTTTGTTTTTTTTGTTACGTGTGTTTTGTTTAAAGATATTTTCCGCTTCAGTTTTACAAACACTACTTAGTAACATCTTATATTGTTTTAAAGTCTTGTCTTTATTTTTTTTTTAAGATTTTATTTATTTATTTGACAGAGAGAGAGACAGCCAGCGAGAGAGAGAACACAAACAGGGGGAGTGGGAGAGGAAGAAGCAGGCTCCCAGCAGAGGAGCCTGACATGGGGCTCGATCCCAGAACACCGGGATCTCACCCTGAGCCGAAGGCAGACACCTAACGACTAAGCCACCCAGGTGGCCCTAAGTCTTGTCTTTATACCAAAATCCCTCCCTTATTCATAGTGGAATTGATAACAGTTTCCTATAAATACAGAGATCTACTTCACTCTTCCTTGTGAAAAAATATTTTCCCTACACCATGATACCATTTTTAAACAATTCATTCCCCTTTTTATCTGCAATTGATATGGGAAATGTTGGTGTTCAGAGCCAATGGCCAAAAAAGAACTCTTGAGAAGTCTTCAGTGCAAAAAGGTGGTTTTATTAAAGCACAGGGACAGGACCCATGGGCAGAAAGAGCTGCACTGGAGTTGTGATGGATGACTGATTATATACCTTCAAGTTGGGAGGGGGTTAAGGATAACCTACGTCTCTAAGGAATTTTGGAAGAAAGGTTTCCAGGACCTTGAAGGGGATAGATATTGTTGGGAAAAGGTCATTTATTACTGTCTAGTAAACTCTTAGTCATGAGACCCTTCAGATGTGTATCAGTGGGCCATCTGCTTGGAGAAAAATTGCTAACATGTATTTGGGGGGATAAAGATAAAGGAAGTTACCAGAGGAATTTTTATATGTTAAAGTAGACTTACAGATACTGGGAGGGTTGGGATAATGTTAAGCAAAGATGGCCTTTTGTCTTTGGCAAAGTGTCAACACCGAGGCAGCTGAATTCCCAGAGGATTATCAATCTACCTGTTATAAGGACTTGTCAATGGGCTGCAGGTAGTAAGGAAATTTATTTTTTTTCTTTTGCCTTTGTTTCCCATTCACAATAACACAGCTAATATTTACAAAGTATGTGAAATATATAGTTGAAAGGTCTAAGCTAATCTTTGCACCATACTAAATTCTTTTAATTACTGTTGCTTTGTAAGTTTTAAAATTTCAAAGGGAAAGGTCTTATTTTCTTTTTGTTCAAGGAATGGCATGGCCGACATTATTCCTTTACCTTCAAAAAAAACTTTTATATGTAAACAAGTTAGCTTGTCGATCTATAAGTGAATTTGGAATTAGAAATTAGAGTTTATGATTGTGTAACCCTCTGTTCATGAACATAATACAATTCCTCCTTTAGGAATTCTTTTAGGTATTTCAGTAAAGCTTTATATTTTTTCTCATAAATAATGTGAATTTATATTTAGTGTATTTATTGTGAGGTACTTTATATTTATTCACGCTGGGAAGTCTACCTGAATTATTAAGATATTAAAGTATAAAGTTATTAAATATATTTATTCTCCTGAAGTAAAAAAAAAAAATTAAATCACATTGTATCAGATAACTGCCACCTTTCCAAACTTATATTTATGTCATAACTATTTATGGATTTAACTATACAAATCCATTATTTCTACCTCTATCTCCAGAGTTATTTCTAGCATCATTTTCTTTTTACATCTATGTCTTTAAAATAATTTAGTGATTATTGCCTAGACCCTTGATCTCATTAAAGGTTTCAAAATGGTTGTTCAATCAGTAATCTATTGCTGCTTTACAAGGTACCCCAAAACCAAATGGCTTAAAATAATAACCATATATTACTGCTTGTGAGCTTCTGGTCAGCCGTGTGGTTCTGCTGGGATAGGCACAATTGATCTCAACTGGGCTAACTCCTGTATTTGACCTCAGCTGGCCCACTAGCTAGAGGTGGTTGCTCTAAGATATCTTTTACCATCCAGTGGGCTAGCCTGAGATTGTTTACACAGTGGTTCAGAGTTCAAAAAGTGAGATGAGGGGCGCCTGGGTGGCACAGAGGTTGAGCGTCTGCCTTCGGCTCAGGGCGTGATCCCGGCGTTGTGGGATCCAGCCCCACATCAGGCTCCTCCGCTATGAGCCTGCTTCTTCCTCTCCCACTCCCCCTGCTTGTGTTCCCTCTCTCGCTGGCTGTCTCTGTCTCTGTCAAATAAATAAATAAATAATCTTTAAAAAAAAAAAAAAGTGAGATGAAAAGCATGCAACATTTCTTGAGGGTTAGGCTTGGAACTGGCATAACATCTTATTCACTGTACTCTTATTTTTAAGTTGTTATTGAAATTCCAGTTAACGTACAGTGTAATATTAGTTTCAGGTGTACAATTTAGTGATTCAACACTTACGTACAATACCCAGTGCTCATCACAAGTGCACTCTTTAATCTCCATCACCTATTTAACTCACTGTACTCTTATTGATCAAAACAAATCACAAAGCTAGATTCAAAAACTGGAGAAACAAGACTTCACTTCCTGAGGTAAAAGTCTGTTAAGTTCATTGGAAAAAGCCATGGTGGATAATGTTGCAGCCAACCATGGTTATTATCCCTATTCTAACATTTCTTCCAAATTTGTTAGTTGGAATTCTTTTATTCTTTTCCTTATCAATTTGTGATTACCTTGACATATAGGTCACAGCTGAGAGTCAGGTCAAATGTCTAACTCTATGTGTCTGTGCATGTGTTGTTTGTATTTTTTTGGTAAATCAATTTCAAAAATAATGAATTGGATCCATTGCAATCTCCAATGTTGACAATGATTTCTTAGCCTTCTCTGCGATTCACGGTCATTGTTAGAGCCATTTCTGAAGATTCCACTTACAGTAGCATCTTCTTTTTAAGGGTGTGTTTTCACTGGTGATTTCTGAGTTCCAGCACTCTCCTTTTATTATACATTGTTTAGATATTTTATATATTAATCTACAAATGCTTTTTATAGGATAGATTCTGGGCTTGTCCTTTTTATCTGCTCAGGAATGATTCACTCAGTCAAGAAACATACCGTTGAGACACTTCTCATCATTTAAATATGCTATTCACATAACTGTATGTGACCTGAAGAATTCTACACATAAGAAGCATGCTTCATTCCTATATCCTACATGTTTTAAATATTTAGCTCTCTATTTGGTACCCCCACAGATGCTATAAAACCTCTAAAACGAAAAGTTGAGAGAGAACACAGACTTAGGTTATCAGCCTTAAATTCCTATGGGAAAAATATGGAGGGCAGGCTTTGAAAATAAGATCTACATAGTCATATATATATTCATACATGAATACATATGTATTCAACAGAAATATAATGTGAAATGCGTGTGTAATTTTAATTGTTCTGGAAGCCACATTTTTGAACAAGTAAATAAGAACAAGCAAAACTCATTGTAAAAACTTGTTTTTACTTAACCCAAAATATTATGGCATCAAAAGGCAATAAACAGACAAAATTATAAGGTATTTTTGATCCTTTAAGTATTTCATACTGGGTCTTTAACATCCAGTGTATATTTTTAAACTAACATCATATCTTAATTTGGAGCTACATTTTAGGTGCCCAATGGTCAGATATTGCTAGTGGTGACCATATTTTACAGCACAGTGAAATGTACAATAAGCATACATTTTGTACTACCATTAGGCAGTAATTTCCTTCTTCACCACCATCCCACCTTAGAGTAGAATTTTAACAGATTTGCTAAAACACACACACACACACACACACACACACACACCCCAAAACAACAAACTAACACTACACTTTACCTTCTAGCAGAACTACTGATCTTTTCATTTGATCTGCTGCAAAACTATATCCTCCTCAGGACAGAGTGGGGAAGGAAAGGATCTATATTCTGCCCAGAAGTTACAATGGCTAGCTTTCACATAGTTACCCATGCATAACCTCATGCTGCATCTGGAAGAAAATTATATACTGGAACCAAGAATCCAGACTTAGAGCAACATAGCATCACTACAAAGAGTTGATATAAATCCTTGTAAATTTCTGATTATTTTATCCTAAGACTACGGTAACCATGTATATAAGGCCACATTTTTTTTTTTTGAGGAGGGAGGAGACCCAAGACAGGGGCTCTTTTTTTAAAGATTGATTGATTTATCGAGAGAGAGAGAGCATGCATAAGAGCATGCGTACAAGCAGGGGAAGAAGCAGGCAGAGGGAGAAGCAGGCTCCCTACTCAAGAAGCCTGATGCAGGAGTCAATACCAGGACCCTGGGATCACGACCTGAGCTGAAAGCAGACGCTTAACTGACTGAGCCATCCAGACGTCCCGTAAGTCCATATTTTTACTTACCTCTAAGGATTACCCTCAATACTACCATTCCAGGTTTTCCTGAACATAAACTTAAAATACTTCATAAAACTAACTTCATTATACTGAATAAATTCAGCACAGAAGTAGATGCACACTGCTTTCCATTCAAAGGGAAGGATTTAGTTACTGACTTGGAAACATTTTAAAGCATACTCTTTTTTTATAAAACAGTTTCATAATATGGATCATTGAAAATAGCAATGAAGTAAAGGTGTCACTGTATCACTATAAACATTTTAGATGCAGTAGTGGGGATGACATCACATTTATTCATCTTGTCTGCCCAATAAAACGAAAGTTTTATTATAAAGGCAAAAGGGTCTGTCTGCTAAATGCTATAAATTCCTTGGCCCTGAATAGATAAGCTATTAACCTGTTAATACATTTAAGAGAAAAAATTTGAATTTGAGAATATAGTTATGATTTACATGGAATAAATAACATTATACTATTGCAGATTAGATCACTGTATTCCTTAATAAATACATAAAATAAGACTAACACATGCAGCTGCCTAACTTGGGATCATTCATTTGACTAAGTGCTTCTGTATATTACAAAGGATGAGAGGCAGAAGTAGAAAAAAAAAAAATCCATGATAATTACACATCAAAACTACTCTAGGCATATAAAGTGTATCTTTACTAATTTTCACTATAATATATAAAAAGAAATTATCTATCCTCAACCTATAGATAAGGAAGTACGCTTTAATTAATAAATTCTCCAAGGTCACATAGGAAAATTGTAATGGACCTGGGTATCCAGGCAGGATTAAGTTTGTCGTTGAAGCCCAGGCACTTCTATTACCACTTAATATATCTCCTTCTATAATTAACTGACCTTACGCTTCAACTACATACTGGAGAAGACTTGCAAATAGAAGGCACAGTTGGTGTTTTGGAATTGACAGTCAGCAATTTGCAGGCTAATAAATCTAAGGACCCAACTGTTTCTCTTATTGGCAGTAATGGAGCAGCCACTTTAGGCTCTGCATTTTGGGTTAATTAGAACACTTCTCAGGTGGTAAAATTGATAGCCTTCAGCTTGGTATGCTTTAATGCCACCTGAGGCATACTGTTATCATTCAGAAATGCACTGCCTGCCAAGTACTACTGCTCAATTCACATAATTAGTTTAGCACTATAATCACTGAACTGTTTCCAAATAGGGTATGGAAGAAAAAATTTATATACACATTTTAAATTTGTATCTAGTTTTAGAGATTCCTCTATCTTGTCATCACTTTAGAGATAATAGAATTTACGAATTGTCTTTAAGAGTTAATAAAAATACAACAATAAAAATCAGATAAATATTACTGGTCGCTTCGATTAGATATCTACATCAGATATTTACATCTGATTTACTCCTTAAGCCTACTTTATGTTGTGATAGCTACTGTTATCCCAGTTTTCCAGATGAACGATGTAAGTTGAATGATGTAACATACCTTGCTTCAAATCAAATATTAAATGTTCGACTGAGATTCCAAACAAGAAGTCTCACTCTAGACCCTGCTCTCTTAATAAATGTATATTTTCAAAGTTGTTAACAGTTTTCAATATAGTAATTTCTCTACATATCTACCAACACATTCATTAATGATTAAAGAAAAACAAAGTAAATGTTTTTATTTTGAATGTTAAACTGAACATATATTAACTAAACTTACAAAAAGATATCAGATTTTAGATCATCCTAATAATATACTTTAAGCCATTTTTTATGGCATCTCATATTAAAGAGTTTTATTTTGAAAACCATGTCCCATGATGTGCCCAATGTTTACATTTAGTTCACCCTGAAAAAGAAAACTAAGCTGAAATCTTATTTGCAGTAACTCATTAAATATCTAAAACATACTTCACTGAATTTATAAAACCTTTGAATTGTGACTTTTACTTATTAATGTTCTGAGGTTAATTATAACTAAGCCAATGGAGTCCCTTTGGCCTAAAAAGTATACAGAAGGTTTCAGCATTTGCTCTTTAGATATTATACGACTTTTGTAGAAATTATTTAAATAAGTCATTCATAAAACAAGTGTTTTTCAATGCATACTGTGTCTCAGGACCTTTACTAAATAAAAGGGACAGAAATAGGGAAGAATCATTACCAATTGAGGAGCTTACAAACAACAAGAGGTTTACAGACTTGACAATGTATGATTTCTTCTTGACAAATTCACTGAAAATTTTGTCCTATTTTTTTTCACAAACATTTCTAAGATCATTCCAAAGATATTTTAATCTCAGGAATAGGACAGTATGGTAGATTAAATATAGCCACAAATCTTTGTAGTTCCCCTCATCAACTGTTCGAGTCTATTTTCCCACCTCTTAAATTTGTGCTGGTCCTGAATCTTGCTTTCACTAATAGAATGTACCAGACATGATGCCGTGGAAGTTTTCGAGCCTAAGCTTCAAGATACCTTGTGGCTTTTGCCTTTGCTCTTTTGGAATGCTGTCATAAGAATGCCTTGTAAATAAATGACTGGGCCTACTGGAGTATTAGTAGCCATGTAAAAGTAAACTGAGTTGCCCCAGGTGACTAACCCCATACTACTGTGAGATTTGTGAATGGTCATTTTCAACCTTCCAGCCCAAACAGCACTGCAGCCAAATTCAGCCCATAAAGGAGCTCAGGTGAAACCAAAAGAACCACCTACTGAACTCACAGCACTAGAAATAATAAGCCAAAGTTGTTTTAAGACACTAAATTGTGGGGGTTTTACTTCATAATATTTAACTGAAATGGATATTGTAGTTGTAAGCCACTGATGAACTTCAGAGGTTAGTATCTTAAAGGCAGCTTGGATTTGCATTCCCTATCATAGGTCCTAAGTAGTAGCAGTAGGGTGAATGAATTTTCAATAGGTAGAGAAATGTCCAGTTAAGGTCCTGTGAAGATGGATAAAAATTTAAGTATAAACTTAAAGTATTTTTATGGATCAAAACTAAAATATTATGATGGTAGATACATATCATTATATATTTGACAAAACCCATAGAATGTGCAATACCAAGAGTGAACCCTAATATAAACTATAGACTTTGGGTGATAATGATATGTCAATGCAGGTTATTGATCATAATAAATGTCCACTGTAATGTAGGATGTTAATCATAGGCATGTTTGTCCATTTAGGAACTCTGCACTTTCTGCTTAATTTTGCTGTGAACCTAAAACTCCTCTAAAACATAAAGTTTACTAATTTGAGAAAAACTAAAATAAGAATCATTTGTGTTTGATTATTCCTCTTTTAACAAATAGATTCAATTTTAAATGTAAATTAGTTTGTCGTGTCAGAATTTAATCAGGCTTAACTGTAATATATCCCTTAATGAATACTGTTAAATATGATTTTTGTTTTGTACCTCACCCTATAGAATTCACAAAATAGGGGCGCCTGGGTGGCGCAGTCGTTAAGCGTCTGCCTTCGGCTCAGGGTGTGATCCCAGCGTTCTGGGATCGAGCCCCACATCAGGCTCTTCTGCTAGGAGCCTGCTTCTTCCTCTCCCACTCCCCCTGCTTGTGTTCCCTCTCTCTCTGGCTGTCTCTGTCAAATAAATAAATAAAATCTTAAAAAAAAAAAAAAAAGAATTCACAAAATATTCACTGAAACCCAAAAAGAAAGACAAATAACATGCAGTGTTGCTTACACAGGAACACACGTAAATACCTGAGGGAAATATTTCATTAGTTACTGAACAGCTCTATATATGTCAACAAACTATACTTGTGGGAAGAAAATAATGAACTACGAAATTACCTGACAAAAATGCATAATTATGTCAGTACTTATTTCCCTTGATGAAATTTGGAAGAGATGGGAAGAGAGAGATATGTATGAAGTGTGCATATGTGTGTATACAGGGAGAGGGGGGAAATGTGTAAGTGAAATAATTTTCCTTAATTGTATTCCTAGCTACTGCTGTTTATTTTAAATTGCCTCTTTGGAGTTTTAGAGCACTAAAAATAATTAAAGATTATCTGCATAGTAACAGTAAATTTAAATTAAGATAACTTATTAAACTATCTAAATTTTGTTTTATTTTTGCTTCACTTGTGGAATGATCCTTTCACTGTCTTAAATGGATGCAGGTGAGATATAAAAATGAGAAACATTTTATAGATATTCAGTAATGAGACAGCAGTAATGATATGATATAAAATTGGGGGGGAAATAAAATTCAGGGAAAACCTTAATAAACCATGGAGTTTAGTTAAGGTTCAATGTGTTATGGCTCCTTAAGTTATATTACTGTATAATAAGATGAATGTGAAATATATATTAATTAATACCATTTCAAGATAATTTCATTCTTTTGATTGCTAAAATGATAATATCCAACATTTATTGTGTGTATATTATGTGCTAGGCACTCTTCTAATCAGTTCACATATAACATTTAATCCTCGAAATAACCATTTTAAGTAGATACCCACTTTACAGATTAGGAAACAGAGACATAAAGAGACTAATTCAGTTAAGGTCACATGGCTACTAGATGCTGGAGCTGGAATTTAAACACAGTAGTTTTAACTCTAGAACTCAAATTCTTAAATATAGGAGCCAAAAAGGAAACTATAATGTGAGTAGCTGGAAACACATATTTTATACATTTTTTTACTTCTAATTTTTCAGTGAAGGACATAGACAATTACATCAGCATTAACAAATAATTTGTCACAAATGACACAAAAATTAATACTCCCTCTGCTTAGATCTGTTTCCAAAAGGTGTTTTTTACCCTAGAAATATTTGTCAGTTAAATATATAAAATAAAACCATGTTAGCCTAGTTTTGTAAAACAAGCCACGCTGATAGTTACTTCGGTCTCATCTCTCTAGATTTATTGCAATTAAAATCTGTAGTAAATTATTTAACACAAATTGCAGTTTCATTATTCTGTATACCTTACCCTCCTCATCTACACAAAGATAGGAGCCATGTGATGCTGTATAAGCAAAGCAGCTGATGTATTTAATCCATGGTTCTGTATTCTATAAAGACATAGGTCACAACTAAACCAATTCCACCCATACTCAGAACCCGAAGTTTGACCTCTATGTACTGTTGCTCAAAGTCTGATTTTCTGGATACTAATACCCCCATCCCAAATAATCTATGGATTTTAATCTACATGCCAGCCTCTCTGAACCTTTTTTCATTCCTCTGAGTCTTGACTAATAGATTTTCAGGTCTCCAAGTCTATCTAAAATGACCATTGATAAAAATCGTCTACCTGAAACTTCCATGTTACTATCTCATTGCTTTATTTATGTTGTCTCTTAAGACTATAATTTCCATTCATTTTCCTAGGTCTCTAAATCTTGGTTTTTCTTCTCCTTTCATTCATATAGTTGAGAATCTATATCACATGCCATAATTTCATTAAGTTGGAAACAATCTGTCTCATTTTGTGGCCATCTTAGACCTTCATTGGGCATATTAAAGTGTCTTAACTACCATGCATTGATTAGCTGATTGAAACTTATACCCAAGTACATTTGAAATTCTCAACTACTTCTCTAATCCTTGACATCCTTATACCATGACTAGATTTTTCCTTATATTTATTTATATACTTGACTTTATTTTTACCAAATGTCAGTGCCTTCATTTTGACAGAGTTCAGTGATCTAATATTCAATAACACTAGGCTTCAAGATAATATTTTGGAATTTTCTCCATATAGCACAGCTACCTGAAACACAAGTAAGTTTTTAATTTGAATTCATATGAGATAAGTGGCACTCTATCTTTATTAGTCTTACAAAGTATGGCATACAGAGTTTAACCAAAAAAATCTTTAAACTTCTAAAAGATAGTTTAAAGGACCCAACTCTGTGGATCCACAAAGAAAATAATTTCAGGTGCACCCAAAGTTTTCCACAACACTACCTTTAATATGAAAAGTTTGATGTATTTAAATTAATTCTTTTAATGAGATTAACTGCAAAGTTACTAAGTTATATTGACAGAATTAAATGGGCTTTGGAAATGCATTTCTTACTATCTAGATACCTTTGTAGATTCCCCAGATTCTAATCAAATTTTCTGCAGGTATTTTCATTACCATTTAATTCACTTTACAGTGTATTTGCTATGTGCCTCTCATTTAACCAGCAGTCATTGATTTTTGTCTATTTAAACACTTTAGATGAGTTTTCTTCAGCTTAATTCTCTCAACTCTTTGTAGCTCTGAAATCCTCAGAATATCCTTTGAGATATGAAAAGGAAAACAGTCTCTCCCACTCAAAAGAGACACTAACACATTTATGCTTAGTAATAGTACTACGGTCATAATGATGAAGGGTTTGGATAAATGACTCTCAGGGGGAGATATGGTGAGTGCTGTCAGCATGTAGAGATAAGATGTTGGGCATTATAGCTTGGGATATCAAACTGGAGAGCTTCAAATATTTAAGGGCTGCTTTATATACATGAACACAGGCTCATTATGTAAAGTTCCAGAGAACAGAATGAAGATTAATTTGCGGAAGATACAAAGAGGTAGACTTACTATAATTACATTGAAGAATAAAATGAATAAAATATGAAATAATCCACACATCAAGAAGCTTTTATTCACTTCATTTTGATTTAATTCAATGAACAATTACCTAGTTCCAACCATAGACACTATTGCACACTGTACAGGGAACTAAGATATAAAGACAAATATAGCACAGCGTTCAGTCAATTCAGATCTCTGTGCCACTACCTCTGGTCTGAAGAAACTATTTTATCTACAGACCCCTGACCATATAGCTTCTCATCATATTCTGCAGTTAGGGGCAGTTAACACCTAATATTGAATCTCCTATTTCTTACTACAGTGGCCTGTGAGGGCACTTACCTCTCTCTATTTTGTCACTCTGGCCCAAGGCAGATGCACATGCATGCTAGACTAGGTTGGGATAATAGCTCTTTACTATATGTTCAAACATAACAAAATATAGTATTAAATCCAAATACAGTAATCATTATGCAAATAATTATAATAAGCAAATAGATATGACAGAAATTAAAATCCACCTCCCTGACACATCTTGCTCAGTTCTTTATGGCAGCACTTCTCAAATTTGAACGTTCATTACAAATCATTTGGCTATCTTATTAAGATGCAATTCTGCAGGAAGTCTCAGGCGCGGGGCGCAAGCTCCCAGGTGATGTTGCTGCTGCTTGCTACTACTGCCCTGCTCACCACACTATGAGTGGGAAAGTTTTTCTACATGCCTTTTTCATAAATCTTATTTTATTTAAATTCAATTAGTTAACATATAGTATATCATTAGTTTCAGATGTAGAGTTCAGTTAATCATCAGTTGCATATAAAACCCAGTGCTCACTACATCACATGCCCTCCTTTGCTCATCACCCAGTTCCCCATCCCCCAGCCACCTCCCCTCCAGCAACCCTCAGTGTGTTTCCTATAGTTAAGAGTCTCTTTCCTAGATACCTTTCTAACAAGCTTAAGAACTTCCTCTCTGTCACTCTAGCGTCAAAATCCAGATTTACCCCAAGGTGTCCTTGATCTGCTCAGAATCCAGTTCAGAATGAGACCCTTAGAAGGGAAGAGATTTAATTCTTAACCCAAAATTACTGCTCAACTTCCCAGGCCATATTTCCCATCTCAAAAATGTTCGACAGAATGTTTTCTTTTTTTTCCCTATAACTACCCAATTTCTAACTTGATCAGAAAATTCAAGGGAATAAATTATTTGTAATCAGGAGAAAAAAAAAGAAATTAATAGTTTCTACTTACAACCCTTGCCAAATTAAATGGGAAACTCCAGGAATATTTCCCATTCCTCAAAAGCTTAAATAATATCACATTAAGGGCAATATCTGTTAAATCAAAGGCACCACTTATTACATCCATCCAGATACTTCAAACAATCTCTCATCTTGATTCTGGTGGAAATAAGACCTGCATAACTCTCCTGCAATGTTTTGCAAGTGCTCAAAAACAAACAAGCAAGCAAACAATAACAAAAACCATACATTTCTCCAGAAGAATAAATATGAGTTTACACGCACAGCAGTCTAAATCCACTCTAACAAAGAAGCATTTTTTCTGAGAAAAGACAGAACACTACCACAACATAGTAAACCTTTTTCATTATTACACCAAGTACTTGAAGCCCTTATAATCATAGTTCCTCATCCGCTTTCAATTTCAATTTTAGTCTCAATTATAGTTTTACATTAACATATCAAGGTGGTCCTTTCCCTGACCCTCAAGTATTGGGAAACCGTCCACTCAACACAGGGATTTAAAGGCTTCACCTCATATTATACAGAAAATGGCATACAGTTTCTTCTGACTCCATGATCTATTGAGGTGTTATAGACATCTCTCCACCTTTTCTCCTACTATCCTCATTCTAAACACATATATATTGAAATTATAAATTAAAGGTAAAAATTTTTAACCCACAATTGGGTATGGAAAAAAAAAAGGAAAAGGACACCGCCAGGTACTATAAATGAGGAGAGAGTTGAAGGTCAGTGGTAAACATATCAGCTGATTCTACAGTAGCCAGGAAGTTCAGATAATGACCCTAGGAGCTATACCGTGATACCTATCAGAAGAAAGGAAAGGTGGAATTAGGTTCACATAAAGTATAGTGCTGAAACTAAAGACTCTCAGCTAAAGCCTTTCAAAAGGCTGACCTGACTTTGGAAAGAAAATGATAAAAAAAAAGAACTCCGCTAACTAAGGAAATGTCAGGGAAACCTGTCACAGCTCAGAAATCCAGGTGGGCTGGTTGTTTTTGTTTGTTTGTTTGGTTGGTTGGTTGGGGTTTTGTTTGTTTGTTTTTCAATATCTTCAGTAAGGAATGTAAGCCTGGGACCTCAATTTATATTTCTGATAAATCCTCGGCTCTTTGGGTAACTAATCTTTGACAAAGCAGGAAAAAACATCCAGTGGAAAAAAGACAGTCTCTTCAATAAATGGTGCTGGGAAAATTGGTCAGCTACATGCAAAAGAATGAAACTTGAGCACTTTTTCACACCATACACAAAGATAAACTACAAATGGATGAAAGACCTCGATGTGAGACAGGAATCCATCAAAATCCTAGAGGAGAATATAGGATACAATCTCTTTGACATCGGCCACAGCAACTTTTCTCATGACACTTCTCCAAAGGCAAGAGAAACAAAAGAAAAACTGAACTTGTGAGACTTCATCAAGATAAAAACCTTCTGCACAGCCAAGGAAACAGTCAAAAAAACTAAGAGGCAGCCCACGGAATGGGAGAATATATTTGCAAATGACACTACAGATGAAAGATTAGTATCCAAGATCTACAAAGAACTTCTCAGACTCAGTAGACAGGAAATAAATAAATCAAAAAATGGGCAGAAGATATGAACACTTTTCCAATGAAGACATACAAATGTGTTCAAAATCATTAGCCATCAGGGAAATTCAAATCAAAACCACATTGAGATACCACCTTATATCAGTTAGAATGGCAAAAATTGACAAGGCAGGAAACAACAAATGTTGGAGAGGATGTGGAGAAAGGGGATCACTCTTACACTGCTGGTGGGAATGCAAGTTGGTACAGCCACTTTGGAAAAAAGTGTGGAGGTCCCTTAAAAAGTTAAAAATTGAGCTACCCTATGATCCAGCAATTGCACTACTAGGTATTTACCAGAAAGATACAGACACCGTGAAGAGAAGGGCCTTATGCACCCCAATGTTCATAGCAGCATTGTCCACAACAGCTAAATTGTGGAAGGAGCCGAGATGCCCTTCAACAGATGACTGGATTAAGAAGATGTGGTCCATATATACAATGGACTATTACTCAGCCATCAAAAAGAACGATTACCCAACATTTGCAGCAACATAGATGGGACTGGAGGAGATGATGCTAAGCGAAATAAGTCAAGCAGAGAAAGACAGTTATCATATGGTTTCACTCATTTATGGAACATAAGAAGTAGGAAGATCGGTAGGAGAAGAAAGGGAAGAATGAAGGGGGGTAAACAGAAGGGGGACTGAACATGAGAGACTATGGACTCTGGGAAACAAACTGAGGGCTTCAGAGCAGAGGGGGGTGGGGGAATGGGATAGGCCAGTGATGGGTATTAAGGAGGGCACGTATTGCATAGAGCACTGGGTGTTATACGCAAGTAATGAATCTTGGAACTTTACATCAAAATCTAGGATGTATTGTATGGCGACTAACATAATATAATAAAAAATTATTTAAAAAAAAGAATATCAGGTACTAAAATATATATATTTATTTATTTATTTATGATAAATCAAGAGACCCTGATAAATCAAACTGATTTATGAACTGCTCTGGAGACAACTAAAACTCTGGGAACACTGGCATCAGCACAACAGAAAAAGCATTTTGTGACTACATTCCTCCACCTATGAGGGTCGAGGATAGGGAGATGAAGGCAATTCTGCAAAAGAGAAGCTTCCAAATAAAAATTATACTTCATACAATGGGAAAAAACATGAAAGATAAAACTTGCACATATACAAAGAAAAAAATTAACCTACTGAAGGATAAGTAAATTTGAGAGAAATTACCAAATATGAATTAATTACAACAGAAAGAAAATAAACTATAATGAAAAACAGATTATTTTATTTTAAAAATCAGAACAATGGAAAAATAATGAAATAGAAATGAAAAGGAGTCACTAGAATTTAAAAATCCTGAATGTAAAGCTTAAGTAGTATATCAGATATGAATGACCAAAAGAAATGATTAATGAAATGATGTACAGAGCACAGGAAATTTACAGAATTACAGAGAAATTTTTTTTAAAGATTTTATTTATCTGTCCAAGAGAAAGAGAAAGAGAGCAGAAGCAGGGGGAGCTACAGTCAGAGGGAGAAGCAGGCTCTCTGCTGAGCGAGGAGCCCAATGCAGGACATGATCCTAAAACCCTGGGATCATGACCTGAGCCGAAGGCAGACTCTTAACTGACTGAGCCACCTAGGCATCCCTAAATCACAGAGAAATTAAAAAAATAAAATTAAATTAAAATTTAAAAAAAAATTAAAGAATGTTTTAGAGGCAAAGAATGAGAAGGTCCAATATATGTCTAACAGGATCTGGAAGAAAATGAGAGAAATAATTTTCCAAAAAGTAATTGCTAACATTTTCCTACATTAAAGACTTGAGTAGAAATTTTTTAAAGTAGTGTACCATATCTTATTCGTTATAAATAGATTTAAACTCTATTACAAAATCATAATCAAAAAGAAATTAATAAATAAGAGTTAAGAAAAAGTTCATTAATTTCAAATAATTGCAACTGGACAGATAACACATTTTTATGAGCCCAATGCAGACCATAAAAATATGAATTGTTACCTTCAGATGCCAAGAAAAAATAACTATCAACTTAATTGTATATCCAGCTGACCTCTCTTACTGAAGGGCATTAATGAATAGAAGAAATTTTCAGAAAACTAATATATCTAATAATAGATTCTTTGGCTCAGAGTTATTAAAAAACATACTTCAGGAAAAAAAATAAATGACTACACAAGCAAAAATGAAGATATAAGAAGCAATGGTAGCAAAAGAATTTAATTAACATGTTGATAGATAAAAATACCATTGATTTTTCTTTTTTAATCTCTCTCTTCAAAGGGTCTCTAACCATGCTTCCAGATACACTTACTACCCAGTTTGAACACTCCTACACAGTCTAAGAGCCATCCCTCCTCTCTTTTGCTGGGAAGTAAGGTGTACACACCACAGCCTGGATTTGAAAGTCTTGCATGCTTTGTCCCCTGCTGGTTCTTCCACCCAGATTCCTGCCTCTCCCTCCACAACCAGCAGGACTAAGGCCTTTTGTGACTAAGATTTGCATGTATAAATCTTTCTTCTGAAATACCCTTCTCTTTCCATTTCTGCCTAAGTCTTGATTATTCTTCAGACTCAGTCTTTTTTCCAAAATATTTTTATTGTAGTAAAATACAACCTAAAATTCACCATTTTAAACATTTTTAATTGTAGTTTAGTGGTATTAGATATATTCATGTTATGCAACCATCACCACACCTCTCCATAACTCTTTTCATTTTGCAAAACTAAAACTCTATGCCCACTAATCAATAAGTCCTTGTTTCCCTCCCCCGCCCCCCGCATCCCTGGCAACCACCATTCTATTTTCTTTCTCTATGATTTTGACCATTCAAGGATCTTAATATAAGTTGAATCATATTGTACTTATCTTTTTTGTGACTGGCTTATTTCCTTAGCATAATATCTTCAAAATTCTTCCATGTTTTAGCATATGTCAGAATTTCATACCTTTTAAGACTGAATAATATTCCATTGTACATATGCACCACATTTTGGTTATCTGTTCATCCATCAACAGACATTTGGGTTGCTTTCATGTTTTAGCAAGTGTGATTAATGCTTCTATGAACATGGGTATAAAAATATCTCTTCAAGACCCTACTTTCAATTATTTTGAGCATATACCCAGAAATGGAATTGCTAGACCATTATCATTTCATTTTTAATTTCTGAGGAAGGGTCATATTATTTTCTATAGTGGTGTACCATTTTACATTTCCACCAATGATGCACAAGGGTTCTAAATTCTATACACTCTTGCTAATAAGTGTTAAATTTTGTCTTTTTGATAGTAGTTATCCTAATGGATATGAGCTGATATTTCACTTTAGTTTTGATTTGCATTTTCCCTAATAACTAGTGATGTTGTGCATCTTCTCATGGCTTTACTGGCCATTTGCAGATCTATGTTGATAAAAAAACAAAACAAAACAAAAAAAAACTTTGGTTTCATTAATTTTCTCTGTTGCTTTCTCTATTTCATTTATGTCTATTTTAATATTTACTATTTCCTTCCTCCTGCTGGCTTTAGGTTCAGTTTGTTCCTCTTCTAGGTCCTTAAGTTGTAAAGTTAGGTTGTTGATTTTGTTGCTGACTTTGTTTTTTAATATAAGTATTTATGGCTATAAATTTCCCCTTTAGCACAGCTTTTGCTATGTATGTTTCTCATACATTTTGGTATATTGTGCCTTCATTTTCAATCATTATTTTCTAATTTTCCTCTGATATATTCTTTGTTCCATTGGTTTTTTGAAGTTTGTTATTTAATTTCTACAGTTTTAGAATTTTTCAGTTTTACTTCTTTTACTTATTTCTTCTTCCTTTTGTGCACAAAGAAGATACTTTGCATGACACTTTTTTAAACCTACTGAGATTTAATATGTGGTCTAAGATATGGCCTATCCTGGAAAAGTTCCCACATGAACTTGAGAAGAATGAGTAGCTGTTGTTGGATGAAGAGGGTATATGTCTGTTAGATCTAACTGGTTTGTTAAGTCCTTCCTTCCATATCTTCTGCCTAGTTGTTCTACCCATTATTGAGAGTGGAGCACTAAAATTTCCAGCCATTATTGTAGAACTGCCAATTTCTCCATTCAATTCTGTCAGTTTGGGTTTCATTTATTTTGATATTCTGTTATTAGGTATAAAAGTATCATTATTCTATCTTCTTGCTGTATTAGTGTTATTAATGTATTATGCCCTTCTTTGTCTCTTATAAACTTTTTTTGATTTAAAGTCTATTTTATCTAATATTAGTACAGCCACCTCATTTTCTTTTGGTTACTATTTCATGGAATATCCTTTTCCATCCTTTCACTTTCAAACTATTTGTGTCTGTGTATCAAAGTGAGTCTCTTGTAGACAGCATACAATTGGATCATTTGTTTTTATCCATTCTGCCAATATCTGACTTTTTATTGAAGAGTTTAAAGCCATTTACATCTAAAGTAATGATTTCTTCATACAGTTCAGTTCCCTGTTGAAAACAGGGAAGAGACTTCCTTCTACTTTCATTTCTTAGCATATTTACTTCAGGATACACACACACACACACACACACACACACACACACACACACACACACCTTTGCTTCACAGAAGCATAAAGCCACACCACACAAATTTCAATATTGCCAAACTGAAGTAAAATATTTAGGGCATCTTTTGTCAGCTATAGGCTACAGAGTGTTAAAATCTAGGAGTCGGCTTATTTTGCAGATAAAATTGCCTACTAAAAATAACAACAACAAATCTTAGCAAATTTACGGCTGTAGTACAGTATTGAAGATAGTAGATTCCAGCATTTGCAGAGTGATCACAATCTCTGATAGCATAATTGTGGACCTCAGAACTTGAAGAGTCTTTTGTTTTATTTCGTTTGTTTTCAGAGGGAGAGCGGGAGAGCAAGCAGAGTGGGGGGAAGAGGGAGAAGGAGAGAATCTTAAGCAGACTCCATGTGCCCAGCGCAGAGCCCAACGTGGGGCTCAATCGCACAACCCTGATATTATGACCTGAGCTAAAATCAAGAGTTGGACACTTCACCCACTTAGCCACCCAAACGTCCCTGAGAGGCTCTAAAGAACTAAAATTGGCTACAAACTCTCTCCCATATTTAGAGATTCTAAATTTATTAAAAACCCAACATGACTTATGTGATATTTCTATTTGTATTACCTATTTGATAATGTTTATTGATGGTCATGTACTTGGGATAAAAGTAGCCCAGTTAAGGCTATGTTGTGGTGACTTATCATAAAGCCTGAGGAGCTAATATTTCATCTGGAATTAAGTCTATACAGTAGATTGTTAACAGTTACTGAAGCTACAATTCTTGGTCTGGACTTAAAGTGAACATATATTCTAATATTAAATATATATTTGTCGTTTGTCATGCAACAAGATCAAATTTTTAAAAAGAGGGTTTTTTTACTTCAATGAGAACTAAAATATCTCATAAAAAATTGATGGCTTATTTGTTTAAAGCTTTACTCTGGGGGTGCCTGTGTGGCACAGCAGTTAAGCGTCTGCCTTCGGCTCAGGGCGTGATCCCCGCGTTGTGGGATCGAGCCCCACGTCAGGCTCCTCCACTATGAGCCTGCTTCTTCCTCTCCCACTCCCCCTGCTTGTGTTCCCTCTCTCGCTGGCTGTCTCTGTCTCTGTCTAATAAATAAATAAAATCTTAAAAAAAAAAAAAAAAGCTTTACTCTGAATGCTCATCAGATATAAGTAATTCATTATAGAGCTCACAGAGGGCAGAAGGATAAAGTTTCTAATGGTAATGATTCTGATAACAGAACTGTAAAAACTGATATTAAAACATGGTAGCCTCCAAACTTAGAAACTCTACTTTTTGGGGCACCTGGGTGGCTCAGTTGGTTGGGTATCCGACTCTTAGTTTTGGCTCAGGTCATGATCTTGGGGTCGTGAGATCGAGCCCCACACTCAGCAGGGAGTCTGCTTGGGATTCTCACTCTCCCTTTCCCTCTTCGCCCCCTGCCCCAACCCCAAAGCATGCTAACTCACTCTCTCGCTTTCTCTCTAAAATAATAAATAAATCTTAAAAAAAAAACTCCACTTTTAATACAATAAGAAACTTTTCTTCATTTTCAAAAATATTCTTGACAACAAAAGAAATGGACAAATGGATTATAAAAGAAATCTGATTGAACTATCATATTTACTTAACAAAATAATTCCTATACCACAGTCCCTTTGCTCAGTTGGGATTGTTATTTCATCAAAATCATCTGTTAAAGAGGAATTTTAAGGCACTAGATTATCACAATGCCTAACAAAAAGATTATTTAAAACATTAAAGAAATGTACTATATGTCAAGAGAATCTTTACAGTTTACTCCCAAGATAAACGCAGGAAGTTCTCCCTGACAAACTTTACCAGGAACTTGATGGCAGCTGGGTTTCATAGAACTAATGCTTATAAAAGGTTACAGATTTATCCAGTTATGGTATGTATGTGTCCATATGGCATGAAGTCTGTCCCCTCTATAAAAGCCACTACTCAGGGGCACCTGGGTGGTACAGCTGGTTAACCGTCTGACTCTTGGTTTCAGCTCAGGTCAAGATCTCATGGTCATGGGGGGCACCAGCGTGGCTCAGTCAGTTACGCGTCTGCCTTCGGCTTGGGTCATGATCCCAGAGTCCTGGGATCAAAGCCCCACATCAGGCTCCCTGCTCAGCGGGAGTCTGCTTCTCCCGCTCCTCCCCTCTCGTGCTCTCTCTCTCTCTCTCCATCTCTCTCTTTCAAATAAATAAATAAAATCTTTAAAAAAAAAAAAAAAAAAAAAGATCTCATGGTCATGGGATCTTGCCCGGCAATGGGCACCACGCTCAACATGGAGTTCTGCTTAAGACTCTCTCCCTCTCCTCTTGCCCCACCCCACCTACACTCTCTCTCTCTCACTCTCTCAAATAAATAAAATCTTTATTTTTTTTAAGATTTTTATTTATTTGACAGAGAGAGACAGTGAGAGAGGGAACATAAGCAGGGGGAGAGGGAGAAGCAAGCTTCCGAATGAGCAGGGAGCCCAATGTGGGACTCAATCCCAAGACCCAGAATCATGATCTCAGCCAAAGGCAGATGCTTAACGACGGAGCCATCCAGGCGCTCCATAAATTAGATCTTTAAACAAAATAAAATAAAAAATGAAAGCCAATACTCAGATAGTAGTAAAGGTTCTCTTAATACACATAATTCCCACTTTTAGGATATCAGAGGACATTGACTAGGACAGAGGAAGCCATTTTATTTCTACTCTCAACCAAAAATTATGCAAATATTCAGATTATGCCTCAGTCCTCTGGACAAATAGATCAAATGAATCAAACTAAACAAAAAAGAAATCCCAAAAAAAGCCCTCATTGGTTAAAAGTTTGTGACCTACTATGTTAAAATTGCCTAGAGTTTTACCACTAACCTTGTTATATATTAGAGTGATGCACAAAGACAAGTATGAAAACTCTCCCTTTAAATGTATGTATGGGAGGGCCTATGAATTTTGGTCTGATACCGTATCTTACGCTTGATTTAACTGAATGCTCTCAAAAATCACATCCAGTACGTAAACGAACTCTTTTCCCTAGAAACTTTTAAGACATAAAAATAATAAGGACCTGGAAGGACTTGCCAAAGAAGCCTACCACTTCCACCCATCAGGAGATTTCATGTATGTAAAAGTGTTATGCAGAAAAGACAGCTGCCACTCCATTGGGAGAGACCCTCCCAAGTGCTGCTGATCACTCATCAGGCTATCAAAATGGAAAAATTGACAATAACAACTGGATTCATGCTTCTCATGTGAAGCCAGCACTAAGGGAGAACTGGAGTGGGTTTCGCACAAAGGACTTAAAACCTATGTTTTCTATAGTAACTGGTATTGATAGTGGTATCGGTATTGGCAGTGAACTAAGAGGAGGTAATCTAGTAAAATATTACCATTTTGTTCACAGTAGGGTTATTATGTTAGAAATCACAATTTACTAGAAAAAAAATATGATACTTAAAAAAAAAAGATTTTATTTATTTGAGAGAGAGAGAGACCACAAGTAGGGTGAAGGGGTAGAGGGAGAAGCAAACTCCCCACTGAGTAGGGAGCCCAACCTGGGGCTCGATCCCAGGACCCTGGGATCATGACCTGAGCCAAAGGGAGATGCTTAACTGACTGAGCCACCCAGGTGCCCCAAATATGACACTCTTTGCATTACTTTTTCATTCTGTACTTGCAGTAATAGTTCCCACAACCTCATTTCCAATTAGGCCTAAATTATACTCCTGTTATAAACAATTTGGACTTATAAATCCAATAGGCTAATTATGAACAGTAAAGTTGGGACTATATTCATTAGCGATTTTTTATAATAACCAAGTAAAAGTAATGAATATGCATCCAGGTACTCAGGCCCTAAATACGACACAAAAATATTTTAACCAGTTTTACTGGAAGGATGATGTAGAAAAGTAAAGGTCATTTATTTAAGAAACAGAAATCTGGCATTTACAGATAGAGACTGATCTAATACCACTAGATTAACCTTGAGATTCAAATTTTCTCCAGTCCCAGTACAGATAAACAAAAATGATGTCTGTTATATGGTATTTAGTTGGCTACTATAAAAGTATAACTATAGATTTAGATTTAATGAAAGACTTAAAACAGAGCCATATAAACACCTTTTATCGGGTGCCTCATAATAAGATTTGGATACTAGATGATAGCCATGGATGTCTTTGTGTATCACACCTGGAAAAAATTACTGGGAAGACAGAACAATTACTAAAGGACCTACACTGTCACATAAATGAGATGGTACTTATGTTATTGACTCCCTCTCAGATGAAATTTATTGAGCTTTGCAAGGAAAATTCTTAAATAAAAATTTAGATTATCAGGCTTCAGAGATAAGCTACTCCTTAGGCCTGGATTTGGTAAAACTTCATAAGGAATTACCAAACAATACTCAGTTAATCATTTGAAACTGCAAGCAATAAAGCATCACAATAATTTTGTGACATTAATATAGGACTAAAAAATTTTGTGTACTGCTCATCAAATATCAGATTTAACTGTTCACCACTGGTATACCATATTCAACGCTTATTTCCCCAAGGCAAATTTTTAAAATTTCAGTAAATCTGTTATTCAGTGTTACTTTTTTTTTTTTAAGATTTTATTTATTTATTCGACAGAGACAGAGACAGCCAGCGAGAGAGGGAACACAAGCAGGGGGAGTGGGAGAGGAAGAAGCAGGCTCATAGCGGAGGAGCCTGATGTGGGGCTCGATCCCAGAACTCTGGGATCACGCCCTGAGCTGAAGGCAGACACTTAACCGCTGTGCCACTCAGGCGCCCCTTCAGTGTTACTTTTGATCACTGTTTTTCTTTACCATAGACTTGTTGGATATTTAGATGGCTACAACCTACCCAGAGAAAGACAGAAACAGCAATGGAAACAACTAAAAAATTGTAATGTCACTATTTTGTATTAAAGCAAGGAGACTTTAAGGGCAATACAACCTTAAAAAAAAAAAAAAAAAGCTTAATTCCCCCTGCTGAAAATAAAGGGAAAGACTTACCCCCTACCTCCCCAATTCATCCTGGCTTTTCTTGGAAAATTTATCCTAGAAAACTTGTAAGTTCTTCCTCTGTCTCTGAAATGCATATAAATCTTTTTATTTTTTTTTATTTTCTATTTAAAGTCAATTTTATATATATACATACATTTATATAATTATAAATATATATTATATACAAATTTATATATAAATATATTATAAATACATAAAATTCCATATTCTATAATTAATATATATATATATATATATATATGTATATATATATGGAATATTACCCAGCCATTTGCAGTGACATGGAAGCTAGAGGGTATTATGCTAAGCAAAAGAAGTCAGTCAGAGAAAGTGAAATGTATATAAATCTTTTTAAAAAACAAGCCTCTTGCCAGCTATAAGACCCAGGATTTTCTTTCTTAAGGATCTAGAAACCATCTCTTTGAAACGTAATCAAGAAGAATAGTGTCCCTATCTCCCAGTTTTTGCAGGAGTGTAGGAGTCTAACTTCAGAAGGCTTCATTTCAACTTGCAAAATGACCTCCTTTTTTACATGAAGCAAATTAGCTAATGCATATAGTCATCCCAAATACCAAGTAAACTTAGTGCGAATTATATGTAACAAATAGTGCTTAAGCACTCTTATTTTGAGGACCAGGCATTAACTATCTTGAGAACGTGTGTGTAATGAATTGTATTTGCTTCACTATATAAAAGGGTGAAATTTCTGTCTTTACAATCACTTGGGGGATTTCCTGTGATACATACTACACTCTGAATGGTACTTATTCAGTAACAAAAATGTTTTCTTTCTCTTCTACCTTACTGTTATAGAAATATTTTCTGGTTTGATTTTGAGTTTTAACTATTTGGTTTTAACTGTTATTTCCCCAATGAGTTAAACACAAAATATCAAAACAAAACATGCGTGTGTGTGTCAAAATATAGCAATAACCACAGAAAATGTCAGAGAAAATTACTTGGCGTTTGAAGAAATTGCAATGAATTTACGCATCAGTTTGGGGAAAATTATCTTTACAATACTGATTCTTCCAATTCATGAACAACGATTTAGTTCATTTCTAAATTCTGTATTGAAAATTGTTTTTCTATTGTCATTTTGTTCCCCTCTTTTGTCTTCAACTTATTAATCATAGTTATTTTAAAATTCTTTGCTAGTTGAAACATGTGGATCATATGCAAATCTTCATGTATTGTTGTCTTTCCTTGTGATTATCAGTCATATTTCCAAATGCTTTTTAAATATGTTTATGCTGAGCACTGTATTAATACATTTCATCTTTCACCAGTATTTCAGACCTTTAGTCTAAAAAGGGGATAATTAGATTAACTTAATCTAGTATCATATATAACTAAATTGGGATTGGACTTCAGTTTTACAAACATTAAATCAACTTCCATTTCACCTTTGTTCTTAGAGTATGTCTTTGATTACAAGCCTGGCAGGTCTCTTGGACTCCAGCCCTAAAAGCTGAGTAGACTCAGCTCTGAACTTCTTGAGTTCCATCCTAGCTTTCTAACCTCCATTTGGGGTTGGCTTAAAAATCTGGTAGATCTTAAGGAAAAGAGCAGAAAGTATTTAAGGCAGGTATTCTTCCTGTCAGTCTTTTTCCCCCCTAGTCACATGAAACTGTGGGAGATTTTGCCTTTTAGAAGCTTTTTGTGTATCTCCCTAGCTTCCATTCAACAGCAAATTCAGCAGCTGTACTGTGAAGAAAACTACACATGTACTTCATTCAGTCTCTTCAAGTTTCTAATTTTCCGATCAGCCTTGTAAAACCTTGCTTCTTCTTTTTATCCAGGCAGAAGTCCTCTACCTGGGTGTGTATCCAGTATCTGCATATATCCCCAAACTGTAAAATGGCTCAGAGATCATCTTTGTGGGTTCACCTCAAAAATACCTCCGAAAAAGTTTAGTTCATTTTAGTCTTTTTTTTTTTTCCTCAAGATTTATTTATTTGAGAAAGAGAGAGAATGAGCACAAACATGATCGTGGGAGGGGCAGAGGGAGATGGAGAGAGAGAATCTCAAGTGGACTCCCCACTAAGCTCAGAGCCCGAGGTGAGCTCAGATCTCAAAACCACAAGATCATGACTTGAGCCGAAATCAAGAAGTCAGAAGCTCAACCAACTGAGCCACCCAGGCACCTCTAGTTCATTTTAGTCTTAACTGCTCCCAAAGCTTTCTGATTTCATTACAAAAATGACCTGTATAATTAAATTTAATTTGTTCCTCCTGGTTTTTCCAATGGAATCATTGGCTAGTCACAACCTACCATTCTATCAGAAACAGTATAAGATTTACATATCCATGTAAGACTTACATATCAATAGTAATTGCCCCAATTATCACATCTCCATTTGTGACACCCTGATTTCATTACCTTTTTTAAAAAATAGGTTTTTCCCTGTTTTAGACCAGGTTTGGGTTAAGAGAAAAAAACATGAATGAAAATCCCTGTCCATATTTTCTATCATTAACATCTGGCATTGGTGTGGTAGATTTGTTACAGCTGATTAATCAATAATGCTACATTATTATTAACCAAAATATATTTTTAGGATACACTCTTTGTGTTGCAAATTCTATGGTCTTGACAAATGCATAATGACATGTATACACCATTACAGTATTCTATATAATACTATATAATTTATTGTCCTAAAACTCCTTGTTTTCTCACATATCTAACCCCCACCCTCCCCCACAGAACCCTGGCAATTATTGAGCTTTTACTGTCTCTAGAGTTTTGCCTTTCCCAGAATGTTAAATAGTTGAAGTAACATTGGATTAAGTATTAAGTATGTAGCCTCTTCAAACTAACTTTTCACTTAGCAATATGCATTTAGGTTTCCTTCACATCTTTTCATGGCTTGATAGCTCATTTCTTTCTATCGCTGAATAACAGTCCATTACATGATGTCCCACAGTTTGTTTATCCATTCATCTATTGAAGAGTATTTGACTGCTTCCAGTTTGGGGCAGTTATGAATAAAGTTGATATAAAAATTCATACGCAGGCTTGTCAACCTGAGTTTTTAACTCATTTGGATAAATAACAAGGACCGCAACTGCTGGATCCTATGGTAGAACTGTGTTTAATTTTGTAAGAAACTACCAAACTGACTTCCAAAGCAATTGTACCATTCCCACCAGCATGGAATGAGAGTTCTTATTTCTCCACACCCTTAACAGAATTTGTTTTTGTCAGTGATATGGATTTTAGTTATTCTAATAAGTGCCTAGTGTTATTTCATTGTTTTAATTTGCAGTTACATAACGTTGAGCATCATTTCATATGCTTATTTCCTATCCGTGTATCTTTGGTGAAGTGTCCAGATCTTTTATCCCATTTATTTGTCCATTTATTTGTCCATTTATTGATTGATTAAGGCAGGGGGGACACAGAGGGAGAGAGGAATCTTAAGCAGGCTCCACACCTAGTGCACAGTCCAATGTGGGGCTCAGTCTCATTGCCCAGAGATCATGACCTGAGCCAAAATCAAGAGTCAGAGGCTTAACCAACTAAGCCCCTCAGGTGTTCCCTTTTATCCATTTTAGCTGGGTTGTTTTCTTATTTTTTGAATTTTAAGGGTTTTTTTTATTTTTTGAATTTGAATTTTTTTGGTTGTAAGTCTTTTATCAGTTAACTGTTTTGAAAATACGTTTCCTCGTCTCTTGCTTATCTTTTCATTCTTTTATAGAGAATCTACTAATTGTCTTTTACAGAGCAAAACCTTTAAGTCCAATTTGTCAATTTTTGCTTCCGTGGTTCTTGCCTTTGATGTTGTATCTGTCATTGCCAAATCCAATGACGCCTAGATTTTCTCCTGTTATCCTCTACAAATTTGAGAGTCGTACACATTTTATTTTAGGCCTAGAACCCATTTTGAGTTAGTTTTTATGGAAGGTTTAGAGTCTGTGTGCACACTCATTTTTTTGCGTATTAAATTCAGTTGTTCTAGCACTATTTGTTGAGATTAGCCTTTCCTCCTTTGTCAAAGATGAGTTGACTATATTTGTATATGTCTATTTCTTGGCTATTTGTCCCACTAATCTATTTGTCTATTGTTTCATCAATACCACACTGTTTTGCTTATTATAGCTTTATATAGTCTTGAAATCAGGTAGTGTCAGTCCTCCAACTTTGTCTTACCTTAAACATTGTGATTTTTGCCTTTCAGAATCAGTAGCCTCTATCTGCAAAATAACTTCTGGGACTTTGGAATTACACTGAATTCACTGATCAAGTTCTTTACCCTACTGATGTGATAGATTATATTAATTGGTTTTCACATGTTGAACTAACTGTATATGCACAGAATAAGTATCACTAGGTCAAGGTGTATATTTATACAAGGTTGCATTTAATATTTTTTTAAGGATTTTTACATCTATGTTAGTGAGAAATACTGTTCTTTGGTTTTTGTTTCTTATAGTGTCTTTGTCTGGCTTTGGAATTAGGATAATGCCTGCCTCGTAAAAATTAGTTAGGAATACTCTCTTCTATTTCTGAAAGAAATCTTAGAGAATTGGTAATATTTTTTTCTTTAAATGTTTGGTAGACTTCACCAGTAAAACTATCTAGGCCTTGGTGCTGTTTTGAAAAGTTATTAGTTATTGATTCAATTTTTTGGTAGATACAGGCCTATTGAGATTATCTCTTCCTCCTTGTGTGAGTTTTGGTACTGTATCTTTCAAGGAATTAGTCCATTTCATCTAAGTTATCAAATTTTGGGGCACAGAGATGGTCACGATATTCTTTTATTACCCTCTAATGTTCACGGGATCTGCAGTGATGGCCCCCTTTCATTTACCATATTACTAAATTGTGTCTTTCCTCTTTTATTCTTGGTTAGCTTGGCTGGAAGTTTATTAGTTTTATTGTTCAAGGAGCGACTGTTTGGTTTTGTTGATTTTCTCTATTGATATTGATGTTTATTCTCTTTTGATATCTCTAGTGATATCCTTTTCCTGTTATCAATTTCATTGATTTCTTCTTTTGGGTTTTACTTCTGCTTAACTTTGAATTTAATATTTTCCTCTTTTATAAGGTGGAAACACAGATTATTTTAGAACCTCCTTTTGTCCTAACACATTCATTAAATGCTATAAGTTTTTGTCTAAGTATTGATTTTCTTGCATCTTACAAACCTTGGTAAGTTTTCATTTTTATTTAGTTCAAAATTGTTTTTAAATTCCTCTTCAGTTTTCTTTGTCCCCTGTGCTACTTAAATGGATTTTGTTTAATCTCCAATTTTTTTGAGACTTTCTAGCTATCTTTCTGTAATTGATTTCCAGGTTAATTCCATCATGGTCTGAGAGCACACTTTGTAATAATTTCTATTCCTTTAAACTTGTTAGTGAATGCTTTGTGTTCCAGATTATGGCCTATCTTGATAAATGTTCTATGTGAGACTGAGAAGCATGTGTATTGTTTTTGGATGAGGTATTCTATAAATGTCAATTTTATATATATATATATATATATATATATACATATATATATAAATATATATATATGTATATATATATATATATATATATGGTTTTATGTATTTATCTGAGATAGAATGAGAATGAGAGAGAACACGAGCAGGGTGAAGGCAGAGGGAGAAGCAGACTCCCTGCTGAGCAGGGAGCTCAATGCGGGGCTCAATCCCGGGACTCCCAGATCACGACCTGAGCTGAAGGTAGACGCTTAACCAACTAAGCCACCCAGGCACCCCAAAATGTCAATTATATTGATTGCAAATGTCAATATATTAATCAATGGTGCTGTTCATTTCAACTATATCCTTAATTATTTCTGCCTGATAGTTCTATCAATTGGTGATAAGTAAAGTCACAAGCAATAGTAGTGAATTCATCTATTTTTCCTTGCTGTTCTTAGTTTTTGCCTTATATAATTTGACACTTTCTTCTTAGATGTATACACATTAGAGACAGTTATGTTTTCATGGAAAATTGTACCCTTTATTATTATTAATGTCCTCTTCATCCCTGATAATTTACTTGTTCTGAAGTCGGCTTTGTCTGCAATTAATAGTTATTCTACTTTTCCTTTGATAACTATTATCATGGTACATCTTTCTCCAGCACTTCACTATTAATTTCTGTGTCTTTATATTTAAAATGGGTTTCTTGTAGACAAAACACAGATGACTTCTGTTTTTCATCCATCCAAACACTGACTTTTAATTTTTATATTTAGACCATTCATATTTTAAGTGATTGTTGATATATCTGGACTAATACTGATCATGTTTATAACTGTTTTCTATTCACTGCCTTTGTTCTTTGTTTCTTTTTGTTTTGGTCCTTTTCTGCCTTCTCTGGTTTTAACTGAGCATTTTGTATGATTCCATTTTCTCTCCTCCCTTAGCACGTAGTTTTTTTCCTTTTTTTTTTAATTCTTCCTTTGTTGTGTCACAGAGTGCAATAAACACTTAACTTATATCTAACCTAAATCCACTTTCAAATAGTAAATCGCTTCACAGGTAATGCAGAACCTAATAGAAAAGAATTCCTGATTATTTTTCCTGTCCCTTATGTTATCATACATTTATCAATAAATTATAAAAGCCAAATATATCATTGCTATTATTTTGAACATATTATCTGTTATATCAATTAAGAATAAGAAAATAAAAGATTTTATTCTACTTTCATCTATTCTTTATGTAACATTTTCCTTTTCTTTATATAGATATGAATTTCTGACCTACATCATTTTCTTTCTCTCTGAGGAAACTCAACATTTCTTGCAAGGCAGGTCTGGTGAAAACAAGTTCTCTTGATTTTTTTTTTTTTCAGAGTAAGTCTTTATTTCTTGTTCACTTTTGAATAAAACTGCACCTAGAATTCTGGCTTAACTTTTTTTTTTTTCTTTCAATACTTTAAATAGTTCATTCCACTCTTTCCTTGCATGGTTTCTCAAGAGAAATTCGATATAATTCTTATCCTTCAGTATAGGTCACGTGTTAATACTTTTCATTGCCCTCTTCCAACATTTTTTGTCTTTATGTATAGTTTGAATACGATAAAGCCTAGTTTTAGATTTTTTTGGAATTTATCTTACTTTGTGTTCTCACAGCTTCTTGCATCTGAGGTTTACTATCTGTCATTAATTTTGGAAAATTCTCAACTACTATAACTTCTAATATTCTGGTTCTCTCTTCTCCTTATCTTCTCATTATGCCTTACACATTTTGTAATTGTCCCACAGTTCTTGAATATTCTGTTGCTGTTTACCCCCCCCCCCCTTTTCTTCTCTTTGTTTTTCATTTTGGTATTGGTATTGCCATATCTTCAAGTTCACTGATTCTTTATTGGTCCTGTCCAGTCTGCTGATGAAACCATGAAAGGAATTCATTTCCATTACAGCTGTTTTTTAATTGCCAGCATTTCCCTTTGATTCTTTCATGTTCTCGTCTTTTGCTTCCGTTATCTTTCTTGCATGTTGTCTATTTTTCCTATTACAGTTCTTCACATTTTAATGATAGTTGTTTTAAATTCCTGTTGTGAGAATTCCAAAATTTCTGTCATATATGTGTCCAGGGCTATTGCTTCTTTTATTTATTCAGTTGCATTTTTACCTTTTAGTAGGTCTTATTCTTCTTTGAAAGCTAGACATGATGTATCAGGTTTAAAAAAAAAAAACGAAAACAAAATCGGATTTAACAAGTCTTTAGTGTGAGACTTTATGTTTATCTAGCTGGAAGTCAGGCTGTGTTTGTTGTACTTATACTATCAAACACTAAAATTTTTCTAGTACTGTTTTTGTGTTTCCTGCGGTCTCTGGTCTCCCAAAAGACTCCTTGTTAAATAAGGTCTAAGCTTTGCAGTTATTTCAGCTAATCCCTATTATTATAAAGAAGTACTATTGATGTAGTGGTTAAAGTATGGAAAAGGTGAAGCATTCCATAATCATCTGGTTAAATCTTGGTCTTTTAGTGAGTCTGTGCCCCTGGGCTATGACATTCACAAGTGCTTCTCAGTGTTGTTGTTTCTTTCCTCCTCTTAGTTATAACAGGAAGACCGGTGGAGCTGGAATTGGGTTTTCTTTTGCCCTGTACTGAAAGCTAGAGGAGGTTATAGTTGGATATTTCCTTTCTCTCCAGACAGTTAGGTCCTGATAAAACAATTTCTCCTGATGGCAGTGAAGGAGAACAAAATGATCTGGGTGTACTTGAAAAGGTTACCTCTCCTCCTCCTTTCTTGGAGGCTGGAGATTTTTCCCAGTCTTCATTCTGAGAACCTTGTGGGGTACCTGGAGGTTACTCACGAACGGTGTTAGAGCCCCCGCTTCCCCCACCCACCCACCCATCCCAGACACCACAACCAAGGCTGGGCTTCCAGGATTTTTAGCTCTCAAACTAGGCAGGACTCAGTCCCTAGCAATAAGTAATTACCTTTAAGTATTCCTACCAGTTGCTAACTCCAGCAACTGTTCAAGTTGAGCTGTAATTCTCTGTATTCATCCGTCTTTCCAGTTTGGGAAATAGTGATTTTCCTTGTGATCTCAATTCTCTGAAGGATCTAAGAAGAGTTGTTTATTTTCAGGGGTTTTTTTTTCCCCAACTTTTTCTTGTGAGGAAGAATGTGATGACATCTATGTGCTTTACGTGTGAAACCAAAACTGAAAGTCTTATTATCTTTCTAATATTTCCTTCTCAATGTTCCAAACAGGAACAGGTAAAAATTCTACTTTCAGCTCTCCCATGATGGACTTTGGTTTAAAGAGGCTGTTATACCCATGCCCTCCTTCTGTTGCCCAGTTCTGTTTCCTGTCCTTCTTGTCCACTCTTAATGGCCCAGGAGAAAAAAAAATAAAGGACCTTCTCCTTCCTCTTTTGATTTGAATGGAACATTTTATGTCATATTTGAATTTTTGCTATCCTATAGTTTTTGAGTGATTTTTCAAGTATGCTAGAATGAGAAGATGGACTCTTATGCTCAAGTGAGCTGAAGTAATTTAAAAACCTCTTATCTCAAAGAAAGGACATTCGTTTTTTTGTTGGGAACAAAAAAATAACTTCAAATGACAGTCAAAGCTAAGCGGTTACATTTTTAGTCTGGCACATATCAATCCTTCTCCTGA
Organism: Ursus arctos; assembly: GCF_023065955.2. NCBI lineage: Eukaryota > Metazoa > Chordata > Mammalia > Carnivora > Ursidae > Ursus > Ursus arctos. Next base: position 32,939,540 of record NW_026622852.1, read on the forward strand.
AAGACTAACCATTTTTTTTTAACAAGTGTAAAGACAAGAGAAAAAATTTTACAGACTATAAAATTAGAACTCAATTTATTTCATAAAAACATTACCTATATTTATGCTTACTGAGTATTCCTATTTTATAGTATACTTTTCACAAATTTTGTCTTAGTTTCTTTTTAAAATTTTTCTCTTATGAATGGTTATAAAAGGCTCAAAAATGTCAAAAATGATAAAGTCAAACAATTCAGTTTGGAAGTAAAACAGTTTCTTTAGAGTCAACAAGTATGGAAATAAAACAGAATAAGCTAGCCTTTAACTTCAAGTTTTAGCATTCCACTCTGAGCCATATTTTAAGAGATGTGAAAAAATACTCTTTTAAAACTGAATAACAGTAATCCAATGCAATCAATGGCAACAATAAAACATAATTGGCTGATCTGCAAAGTGGAAAAACTTTTGATTGCATATATGCAAGATCAGATGTAGCAAATCCATATGCCTGCAAACCAAGCAGCAATCTCAACAAATATGTTATTTCAGTTCAAAATAAGTGAGATGTGGCTAAGTGAGACAGCAAAGAAAAGTTCTTAACATTACCAAGTTTTGGTATGATTGCTTCTGGAGGCAATGGTTGAAATTAAATCTATTTATTCCTATTTAATGAGCAACTTCTATATGCCTATATATCCTATTGACATAAGTCATGTTCTCAAGAATTAAACATACTCATATAAGGTAGAAGTAAATGAAGTATATAGATATATACTTTCAAATGTTGTAAGCACAACAAAACCAAAGAATAAAGAAAGGGTATGATAGAGTTTTGGCCTTGTCAGGAAGTATATGAAATATTTTTTGAGGAAGGGATTGAGATCTGAATGATAGCAAAGAGTCAACCAGAAAAAACAAACTGGATGTGCCAATCAAAAGAAACAGCGTGGGTACAATTTCAATGCCAGGAAAACACAAGTGTGAAGGAACCACAGTCAATTTGATTGAAGCAGAGGGTATGTGGCAGCTTGAAAGAAAATGAGACCAATAAGCCCAATTACAAAAGACTTTTGAAGATCTTGTGTCTTTTTAAAAGGAAAGAACAGCATTTGAAGTGTTTAAGTATAAAGGAGCATTGGAAGAAAATGAAGGTATTTTGATCAAACTCATGTCTCTAAAGAATGGCTCTGGAAGCAATATTGAGACAAGACACAAAGAGACAGGAATAGACACAGGTAGAATCATTAGGCAATCATTTCAGTATTCAAGACATAACAGTAACTTTGATAGGAGAGAAGAGAAACAGAAAAGTAAATCAACTCAAGAGATATTTAGAAGGTAAAATTAATAGGAGTGATAATCTTAAACATCAGGCTCTGTAGCATATTAAAAAACTTGACAATCCTGACTTACAACAACAAATACATATTTTCATGCTCATAGTCTCAGATGCGCAGGTGTGCAAATACACTACCATTTATTTTATCTAAACTGGACTTGTCTACTCCAACTACTGGCTGGTTTCAGGTCTGTGCTCCATGTGCTATTATTCTGAGGTTTAGGATTAAGAGTGTGCAGCTATTCGGGGACACTCTGTTTTCATAGTGGTTCTAAAAATGCAAGAGGGCAAGCTTAATCACATCAGTGGAATGGGGAAATATGAGGGAAATACCGTAAAATAAACATAAGAAATGCTGTGGATATATAATCCTACTATAGGGGAGTAAAGAATTTGAACCATAATTCAATCTATCAAATTTATGTATACAATATGGTGGTTATGGGAGGGGTAGGAGTCCAGAATGATCCCTATAATTGCATAATTTCTATGTATTATTGTTGGATGGTAGTGCCAGTAACACATATAAGGAGCAAAACAAAAACAAAAACAAAAAACTCTTTTTATGTGAGTGAAAAAGGAGAACTCAGTTTTGAACATGTGAAACTTAGTTGTCCTTTAAGGATCTAAGAGGAGAACTCAAGTAAACAACTAGATATAAGCCTCAAACTTGGAACAGATAGATACTGCAAATGAAAATATGCATGGCTTCTTTGTATAAGTGGCAATTTCATCTTAGATATGGACAAAATTTCCCAGGGAAACCACAAAATGAGAAAAGGGTAGAACAGAAAGTTGATATTGAGGAACCCAAATATTTTATATTTAGATAAAGAGCTGTGCACTTCTAAAAAGACAGCAAATGATTTGTTAGAGAGGGAGGAGGAAAACTAGATTACTTTATGTAAGCCTAGCAAGAAGCAGTTGCAGGTATCAAAACAGTATCAAGATAAGGAATAAAGCATGCTCATTGATTTAGTTACATGAGGGATTACTGCCAATTTAGAAGAACAATTTTGGTGGAGTGATGAGGTTTGGAACTAAAATTATAGTTTTTAAGAGTGAGTGAATAGTAAGTAAATGAAGGCAATGCTTAGAAGACTTTTTTTGAAGTTTTGTTAGAAAAGAGATAAAAATAGAATAGTATTTTGAGATATAAGAGGATAGTGGAATTTTTTTTTTCTTACTCTTTTATTTTCATTTCCAAGGGCAGTATTGGTGCACTTAAAATCCAGCGGGAAATATTCATTTTAGAAAGAGTAGCTGAATATTCAGAAGACTGAGGGAATAACCTCTATGCAGGAGAAAATATGTTCCAGGACATATCAGGTACAATCTAGCCTAGTTAATAAGTTAGATGAGAAAAAAAGATAAAATGAAAGTCAGAGAAGTCAGAAAAATGAAGACATTAGAAATCCCCAATTCTCGGGGCGCCTGGGTAGTGCAGTCGTTAAGCGTCTGCCTTCAGCTCAGGGCATGATCCTGGAGTTCCGGGATCGAGTCCCACATCGGGCTCCTCGGCTGGGAGCCTGCTTCTTCCTCTCCCTCTCCCCTGCTGTGTTCCCTCTCTCGCTGGCTATCTCTCTGTCACATAAATAAATAAAATCTTAAAAAAAAAAGAAAAAGAAATCCCCAATTCAAAGAAAATGGACAGAATAAACAGAATGAGAGTAAAGAGAATTTACTCTTGACAAGATCACAATTAACTTGATGAATCATGAAATCTGTGTATCAAAGGAAAATTAATTTTATTATATATATTTTTTTTCATAAGGTGAGGAAGTAGAAAATCCAAGGTAATCTATAAAATAACCTGTTAAAACTAATTATTGTATTAGGAAGTTTGTGGGTGATGGGGCCATTTTTCTCATGCTTTTAAAAGCCACCCTAGTGTCATGTTTATACTGTCTCCTAGGGTTCTTTCAGCGTATTAAATCTTGTACCCTAGGAGACACCCACAATTTGATAACCTCTACTTTATCCAACTTTAGTTTTAAGATCCCCAATATCCCTTGCACATGTTCCCAGCTTCTGCAGGCATACACAAGCAAGGTCTTACTACCTTTTTGCATTATAGTTCCTTTCATTTCTTACCAGATTCCATTTATCCTTAAATACAAATTGTAACTTAATCCTCTTTACTGGGATTTGGGCAACGAGGGAAAGTGAGTACATATTATGAGAGACACACATGTTGTATTGGGGAAGACTCTTGATCTTCTTCAACCAAGGCTTAGTGACAGCATTTAATAGAAAATACTGTGCCATTTGAACAAGTCAGGGAGTCCTAAAAAATGTGTACTTCCAAGACTTTTCAGTGCATCAATCCAAATTCCTCATCTCATGGATCCAGATCCCATTCTTTCCCAAACAGGACTCCAACTTTGGCATATCACACCTAACTCTTTGGGAGCTCAACTAATACAATAGTTTATTCCTGGCCAGGCCCTCAGTTTTCTCCGATCTCCTTTTAAAGAGTTTCATGAAAGCCTTCTTATAAGCAACCAGAGACTCTTTGCCTTTTGCACTTAGATTTTCTTGCCTATTAATTATTCTCATTATAGCTAGCCAATTCCGTTGTCCAAATAGTTACTATTTTCCCCATATTTTTCAAATGCAGTATATTTCCTATCAACTAATACATTTCTCCCCAGCAATATACCATTCCAGTTCACCAAAAGTGAAAATTTTAACAACTGCGCTTTTATCTTAAGCTAGAGTCTCTGTGTTCCACCAACTGGAATCATCAGTAAGAGGTCCTTATTGCCAGTCTGGAAGCAAGTACCCAACTACAACACATTGCCCTATCATCTGCTTTCCTTGACCCCACTTCTCATATGAATTGCCTTAGCCCAAGTTTCCTAGTAAGCAGATACTGGTAGAGAGATTAACTTTTATGAGACCTATTATGGCATTCCAATAATTGAGCAAAGTTGAGTAACAGGATATTTTCTAGCTACTTTTGTCTGCGTTGCTAACATTAAAAAAAAAAAAAAAAAAGTCCTCTGATGGCCCAGTTTTTGTTTCCCTAACTTTCATCTCATAGAATTTAAAAAGATGAATGTGAAATCATCTTTGATGACTGTTAGATTTCCCCCCTCATCCTTCTCATCCATCAACACAAATATGATTTACTCTACAGGTTTAAAATAAATATCTAAATAGCTAATTCTTGTATAAAGATGAAAGTTTTAACATCTTATCTGAACATCTGATTATGGCAGGAAGCAATCAATAGTTTAAACAAGACAATATCATCTTTTAAGAGGCCAAAAGCTTGACTTGACAAAGAATGTTCTAGTTATAAATATACTACTGATTTTTCAATAACTTATTTTTCAACAGCTCTGATTTCTTATCCAGGAAATATCTGAAAACGAAAAATTGTCCAATATTCAACAAATTGCCAAAGAGTTGAATAATCCATAAGCAATTACCATATAGCTGAAGATTCAAAGATTAAATTTCAATTATTCCTTAAGACATCCTATATCTGCTCCAATTTGATACTATATTTTAATAGATTTATTGCAAAACTAAAGTTATCTTAGCTAACCTAATAACTCCTTCTATTTGTATAAAGACTGTTGTTGTGTCTGATGTTCCATGTCAAAGAAAACTGGTAGATTATAATTCTTTCATTTATTCAATTATTCAATTCTATTTCTTTGGCACTAATTCACTATTACTAGGAAAAGAATAAAGAGTAAGATGATTATTAGCATCCAAAAATATTAAAATAAGGTTTCAGGATTAGTATTTTTTTTAAAGAACATTTGCATTTCTTTTTTTTTTTAAGATTTTATTTATTTTATTTATTTGACGAGAGAGAGGCAGCGGGAAAGGGAACACAAGCAGGGGGAGTGGGTGAGGGAGAAGCAGGCTTCCCACTGAGTGGGGAGCCCGATGCGGGGCTCAATCCCAGAACACTGGAATCATGACCTGAGCCGAAGGCAGACACTTAACAACTGAGCCACCCAGGCGCCCCAGGATTAGTATTATAAAACAATATAACCACACAAGTATCTAATACCTTATTTACAATCCATGCTTTGAGGGCAAGAAAATCTTTTGGAGCTTCTGTGAATGGCTACCTACAAGTTCTTTGTGACCCATACTATCATTTCTAACAATTTCGAGAAGTATCTCATTTAGGTCATATTCCCAGCTCTGTATCCCCTCCACTTCAATAACTCAGTCAGTGATTCTCCAGAACAGGCAAAGAGTGTGCATATTGTTATCAAATTATTATTTCCCTTCTCCCCTTCCCCTAGCATCCTCTTTAAAGTTTCCATGTCCAACAACTCATACATAAATTTAGATTTTCTCTTCCTCTAGGATACATGTCAATGAATATTCTCAATTATCAATGGTTACGCAAGACTGAGTGAATACATATATGTGACTCATTCCTATTCTTTCTTATTAAAGAAAAATATTATTTTGTTTAAATTTTTTTAAAAAATTCTCAGGACCAGGGGCACCTGGGTGGCTCAGTTGTTAAGCATCTACCTTCAGCTTGGGGCATGATCCCAGGATCCTGGGATCAAGCCCCACATCGGGCTCCCTGCTCAGCGGGGAGCCTGCTTCTCCTTCTGCCTGCTGCTCCCCCTGCTTGTGTTCTCTGTCAAATAAATAAATAAAAAATCTTAAAAAAAAAAATTCTCAGGACAAATTGCTCAGTATTATCAATGTAAAACAATTCTACCATCACACTAAAATTAGTACGGTGACATTGTATATACCTACTTCAAAATTTTGCTTACAGAAAGGGCTTGTGTGATCTGCCCACTAATTATCTTCACAGGAAAATAAATTGCTTTTTAAGTGTGATCAATAAAAGAAAATGTTCTTTGAGGAGTGTCTCACACTCAAAATTGTAGCCTGAAAAAAGAAATCAGAGGTGATTGTCTATGACTATGATTTTAAATACATGAAGTATTTTTGCTGGCAAATTTTCACAAGTTGAGGATTATAATTGCTACACTAGCAAAACTGAGATTTCTAATGTACTTTCAAAATGGTCAGCACTATTCCTTTCAGCACAGTTTATTTATTATTTATATATAGAAAATTCATATAAGTTAAAACATTTTTCTTCTAAATGAATTTTATAAGTTTATTGATTTAGATTACTTACATTCTTCCTCATATTTTGGCTGTTCAAAAGTCTTTTCATTTCTAAAATAAAGGCAAACCTTGAAAATTTCAGATCTGAGAGAACAGGAAAAAGAAATCTGTTTAATTATGTAAACACTGCTGTTACCCTCAAATCCAATAAAACTGCCGTAACTACAAGTCATTCTAGACTTCCTGATTTTCAAAGACATTTCCCACTTTTATTCCTTATCCTCCTTGACTTCTGAACAGCGTTATGTCATTTCCTTAACAACAACAACAACAACAACAAAAACCCTGGGACTCAGTAGGTTAACTGTCTACCTTCGGCTCAAGTTATGATCTCAGGATCCTGGGATTCAGCCCCTGCACTGTGCTCCCTGTCAGCAGGGAGTCTGCTTCTCCCTCTGTGCTTCCCCCTACTTACGCTCTCTCTCTCTTTCCCCCAAATAAATAAAATCTTTAAAAAAACAAAACAAAACAAACCCTCTCTCTCCTCTCTTGGGGCTTGGGTTTAAGGATTCCACTTCCATTAAAGCTCATTTGTTGGTACTTCTGTGGATGTCCCTACATCTATCCAGGTCTGTGAAGGTTTATATTTCCCAAGAGGTCTGTACTTGACCCTTCCATTCTTTCTATAATCTCTGCCTTGAAATGTTCTCCATTCTTATGGCTTAACTGCAATAATCTGTAGTCTTAATTCTTACTCTTAATTCTGTATCTCTAAAATCTGAGCACTTGTTCAAAACTTACTACATATATAAAATTCAGCTTGTTTAAAATGCAATTTATTTCTTCTCTTACCAAATTTGTTCCTTCTTCTGTATTATGTATCCATGATAATTGCTTAAAACGTGGTTATACTGTTTACCACAACAACCACATCAATTCATATATCATGTTCATTCTAATTCCCAAAACTTGGCCAAACCGTATTTTCTTACACTGTGAAAACTAAGAAAGGCTAGACTAAGTGTAATAGTTTACGCTGCTATCATCCCTTACTTGGATACCTGCAAAGGTTTTCTAATTTTCTTTCTTAACACTAGTTTTCCATACTTTCTCCAGAATAATGTTTCTAAAATATGGATCTGATATATTAGTTTCATATCACAGTACCTGGTACATACTAGTGGCTCAATAAATATATATTGAATTCAGACCATTCACCTTCTGAAGTCTCCAATCTATAACAGATTATCCTGTTTGACACATGATAATGATAATAAAACCACTAGCTATATGTTGCCAGGAGCTTTTATCTTTTAGGAAGGACAGAAATCACTTGAAGGAGATTGTATATGTTTTGTAAATATCCACTTGAGTGATCCCCCTTAATTATGTAAATGTTGGGCGAGTCAGCATCCATTGACTTACAAAGAAAGATATAAAAGAAGCTTGTGACATCATCAAGGACATTACTGAGATGCCAAAATATTTCTTGATATTCAAAGTTGGCTGTGGGGCCCCGGGGACCAGAGTGTAAAGACTGCAACATCTTTCACAAACACAGGCTTTTTGAGAGGTAAGGAACAAAAACTCCAGAATCTGCCCTCTAGATTTAAAGTTAAGGAGGCCTATCAGGGTGGACCGAAGTGTCTCTGACAAAAGCACAGAGGTAGGGGAGAACAAGTTGCCTGAAATAAAGTTATCCAAAAAACTAAGTCTAGACTTTTGTTTAAGCTCAGTACTGAGGTTTCAAAATAGATAAAGCCATTTCGTCCTCTTTTTGTAAGTCTTGCTCAAGATGTCCATTTGGAAACTAGATTGCCTTATGCCTTAGTTCAAAAGGTATCCAAGTAAACGTATTAGCAATAAAATATCCAAGACTGACAGTTTTTTTTAAAATTTAGTTTGTGTATATGGAAAATTATATGGATTTATTTTTAAAATAGTGAATTAATCTTGCATTTCTGCCATAAACCCTGCATTGACATGATTAATTTTTCATAATGCTGGGTTAAATTTTTCATAATTTTATTGAGCATCCTTTGTCTATGTTCTTAAAGTTATTGGTTTGCTTCTGATTTCCCCTTTAAGTTTTGGTACTAATGACAGCATTAATTTTTTATAATATAAAATATTAATTTTACATTATTTCCTATCCTTCTATTTTCTAGAAGAGGGTTTCTCAATCTCAGCACTATTGACATCTTGTGCCAAGTAATTCTTTGTTAGTGGGGTGCTATCTTACTTTGGACTTTTTAACTCTTGAGTTTTTAGAAATGTGCAGTTTTATATTCAAATAATTAAGAACTTCTGAGTAATATTTATGTAATATATTTTTGTCTATAACTTTACTCAACCTATTATGTCATTATATTAAAAGTGTGATACCTATAGACAGCATATAGTTTGGGTGTTAAAAAAGAAAGCCAAAGCCCAAAATGCTTCACTTAGGTTAAGGCCTCAAGTCAGCAAACTAAAAGACTTAATATCTAAGATTCAACCCTCCATAAATACAACTTTTATATATATTATCATGGGAATTTCCTGGTCAACACTAGGAAATTTAGACAGACCACTTCTGTTCCCCCTAGAAGGGTGACGTTGGCTAAAACGAAGGATTCTTTGCTAATAATTTCTTTTTCACTTCCTCTCTGCCTTTAAAAGCCTTTCCTTTTCTGTAGCCCTTTGGTGCTCCCCTGTACTTGCCAGAGGGGATGCTGCCTGATTCATGAACAGATTAACATAATCTATTAGATCTTTCAAATTTACTTGAATTTTTATTATTTAACATGGGTTTGATTTTTTTAACCCAAACTAGCTATCCCTGTCTGTATTTGGTGCATTTAGACCATTTCCATATAAAGTGCTCATTGATATGGATTCATGAATATCTATGGTTTGGCTTGTTTTCTATTTGATCTATTTGCTATTTCTTATTTAGTGTTTTCTTTTTGTTACTTTGGGTTTGTGATTCCACTTCCCATTTTAGCTCCAATTTAGGTTTGTTTGTATACCTGTTTAAAAATAGTAGTTTCCCCAGAGTTTTAAATATACATTCTAACTAATCAGGGTCTTCTTTTACATAATATTACATTACTCTACATACAGTGAAAGAAACTCAGTGTACCTTCAATTCCTTTATTCCATTTTCTGTGCTAATCTTGTCACTTCCTTTTTAAAAATATGCTGTAAATCTACAATACATTGAAATAAGTTTTACTTGAAATAAGTTGGTGAACTGTGGCCTATAGGCAAAATCTGGCCTCCCAACTGTTTTAAGTTTTAGTAGAATAGAGCCATGCCCACTTGTTCACCTATCATCTATGACCGATTTCACACTAAAACAGTGAGTAGTTGCAACAGAAGCCAAATGGTCCACAAAGTCTAAAATATATACTTCTTCTCCCTTGACAGAATCTGCCAATCTCTGATTTAGACCATATAACCAGTTTCAGAGTAATTAAAAATAACTGCTCATTTTTTAATTGAATCATTTCCAGATTATCTTCATTTTTTGTGTAGATTCAAATTTTATCCTAAAATATTACTCCTTCTGCCTGAAATATTTTAATTTATCCCTAATAGTGATAATCTACTAATGAATTGTCTCAGTTCTGTTCCTATTTATTTAAAATCCCTTATTTTAACTTTAAGTTTCAAAGATATTTTCACTGGTTATAGCATTCTTAGTTGACAGAATTTTTTCTATTCTTGTAGTACTCCATGGTCACCACATTTGCACAGATTCTGACAACATGAAAACATTTATTTATTACCTTTCTTCTTTTTATGTACTCTATCTTATTTTCTCTGGTTGCCTTCAAGAGTTTTTCCTTTGCTTTGCTTATTAGCAATTTGAATATGACATGCTTTGTGTTTACTTTCAAGTATCTACCCTACTTGAAGTTCTATAAAGTTATTAGCTCTGTAGTTTAGTAGGGGTTTTTTTTAAACAATTTTATAAATTCTGAGTCATTATCTCTAAATATTCTCTACCCCATCATCTCTCTTCTCAAGATTCCAGTGGCACATATATGAAGTGGTTAGGCATTTTCTCACAGCTCTTGGATGTAGTGTTCCATTTCTCTCCCTGTTCTGTTTTCTACTTTAGTTTCACTATGGGTAACTACTATTGACCTACTGTTAAGTACACAGATTTTTTATTTGTCTGTGTCAAGACTACTGATGTACCCATTAAAAAACACATTCTTCATCTTTGTTCCTCTATTCTTTATCACTAGTGTTTTCTTTTTTCTTTTTTTTAAAAGATTTTATTTATTTATTTGACAGAGATAGAGACAGCCAGCGAGAGAGGGAACACAAGCAGGGGGAGTGGGAGAGGAAGAAGCAGGCTCATAGTAGAGGAGCCTGATGTGGGGCCCGATCCCATAACGCCGGGATCACGCCCTGAGCCGAAGGCAGACGCTTAACCGCTGTGCCACCCAGGCGCCCCTATCACTAGTGTTTTCAAATGAATTTTTCTTATAGTTCTCACCTTTCTACTGAAGTTTCCCATTTATTAGTGCATGCGGTTTTCCTATTTCACTAAAGCTTTTACAATATCAGTCATGAATATTTCATATTTCCTGTCTGATAGGATTAATATATGTTATCTCTGAGCCTCTTTCTATTGACAGTGGATTGCTTTTCTTGCTTTGTTTCATTTGTCTCATTTTTTAATTAGAAGTCAGACATGATTAATACAGTAAATAAAAAAAAAAAAAAGGTAAATAGTCATTTTCTCCAGAAACGGGCATCCTATTACTGGGCATCTAGCCATTCTTAGTGTATGGGCAGAGTGAAACTAATCAGGAGCTGGGCTACATTTGGGTTGCTTTGTTAGCTGTTGTTAGGTCTTGTTCTTACTGCACCAATGTCTTCAAAATCTTCAAGTGTTACCTTGCACTTAAGGCAAGGGCTGGCTGTATTCCTAGAAAGTTTTTCCTCCACGCTCAGCTTTCACTTTGTAGGTCTCAGAGATCCCTCCTCACACTATTGCCCTTCTACCAATGATAAATTACTGCTTGTCAGTGATCCGTTTGGCTCCTGGCTAAAAGGCCTATGAGTGCTTTTTCAGGCTCAACCACAGGAATACACAAAGGCTTTACCCAGCAGGCATACAGGGGAAAGCTACCTTCCCCATACAAGACTTGAGGCACAGTCAATACATTAAAGTTTCTGAAGAGAGTTACAGTCAAGGACTCAGGCCCCCCTTGGCCAGAAAGGCTCTTACACAAATCTGCATTCCTAGACCAGGAGCCTCCATTCAGAATCTTCCTTATCTGGGCCATTTGGCAAAAAGCCTTCCTCCATTTGCCTCTGTCAATACCTCTTTATTGGAGCGTAGTGGGAGAACAAGAACCTTAAAGACACTTTACTCACTTTTCCACTCCTAGCCCTTCTTCCTTGCTCTCCTCCAGTCTGTAGGTCCATACAACTGCAAGCACTGTTTGTTCAGGGCTCTCCCCACCATGAGATGGCCCCCATATCTGTGTTGATTCACCTTATCAGCAGGTGAGCATTGCACGTGGGGAAATGGAACGAGGAGCTGGAAATTTCTCCAGTTTTCTTGCCTAAACTAAGTGATTAAACAAACCTTCGACTATTACTTTCATTGAGCTTATTGTCTCAGTTGCTGACTTTGACTCCTGGCAGCTCAGCTCCATCAGGTTTAGCTAAGGTCTTGAGAATTGCTGCTATATTTGCTAAGCTGGTGGTGGGAAACAAGATTTAAAAAATATTATCTCCCTAAATCTCAAGTGTTGGGCTATTTCAGAGATCCTAACCTTCTTCCGGTGGTAAGAGAGTTTCCAATACGAACACGGGATGCTTTCCTTCCTCTCTCCAATAAATAGAGGGATTATTTTTAATCTTTCCTCCAAGCACAATGTGTCTTCACCTATGTTCTGGAGCTTACGGGTTTTACTGCCCTACTCACAATGGCTTAAGGCGTTCATAGCAGAGCAGCATCTGGATGGGGCTTTGTATCTTTTAACAGCAATTGTTACCTTCCTCCGGTACACGACTGACATGATTTACTCACTCATCCACCCTAACCCCAATCTTTCTCCTGAATGCCTTCTTGAGGTCCACAGAGAAAAGCCAAACTGTGGGCCCAAACTATGCATGTTTCTTTGACTCCCACAAGTTCTACGTCTGTACACTAGACCAGACTCAGCTTGTAGTTTTTTCTGTATTTCTCTCTTTTTTGTATAGTGTGCAGCATGCTTTCCTCTCATACACTATAAGAGAAAACCATGTGTGTTTCCATCTTGTTTCTCTCTGGATTCCAACTATTTTCCCTGTTACTTCAGCTGCCTTATGGATTCATGAAAGGTTATGATTTTGTAGATTATCTAGCGCTTTCTGTTGCTAGTTTAGAAGTGATGCTCTTTCCAGGTGTTCTTTCTACATCCTACACAAATAGCGTATCTTATATTTTGATGGAAGCATTTACTTGTGTGTGTCTTTTTATTTCTAAGACCAAAGTCACTTTTATTGGTCCAATTCATAGATTTAAAGCACAAAATTGATGGAATAGCTATCTCCCAAACTATGTTCTCATTCTTAAAGTCACTGTCCACGTAAATTTGGTTTTCATTCCAGTCTATCAATGAACTTACCAACTCTTTTATTACATCATAAGTTTGTGACAGAGGAATTAATATTTAACATACCATACAACAGAAAAAAAAATCCAGTGTAATTATTCCTGCTTTCCCAACAGAAATGATCTTTTCTAATGTATCATTTATTCTCATTAACAGCTGTGCTGACAGAGACCATATTTTAGTAAATTCTTGACTCTGTCTGCTTCATGGTTATAACCATATTCCACATATCCTAGTATAGGTTGTACAGGTATAGGTGCCATTATGTAATACTGTAGCAGTGAAAACACAATGTCATTCTTTGATTTCTCCAATCCCAACAAACTGCATAGAGAAGTTCCTTGATATTTTGTATACCAAGGCCATTAGGGAACAATGATATTTGCTCAATTGTCCAGTGACAACCTGCCATAAATTTGTAACGAATCCCAATAATATAACCTATTCCCTTCTAGCACTCTCAACCATTGACCTTTAAAGACAGTAGAGTACATAAATATTAGAATATTCACTAGTCCTTTTTTGTATGAGAATATGGGACTTCTCTCAACATTGTTAATGATTTTCCATGAGAACTATTGTCCAATTAGTTCATTTGCTTATAGCTTCATTAAATCTTCCAGATTGATTCCAGCCTCGATCATTCTCTTGAAATAGAGGTCCCTCTAGTGTTCCTATCTGGTTTAGCAAATCTTTTACTCCTGTTGACAAAGCTCTAGTAACATTACTTTGGACACACTCAGCAATTCCAAGACCAACTCCTTAAATTTCCACGGACTATTTTAGGCTGCATGAACAGATCTGATAAAGCCACAGCATATATTACTGCCATTGAATATTTATTGTTTCTGTGCAATTTTGGAAACTATATGCACCCAAAAACAGTATGTCCCCCATGAAAGTGTCACTTAGGTATTGTCAATCCCATACTATATTCCTATCTGGGTGTGATATATCACATAAATGTCCCTTATGTATCTCCAGAGGGATATTATTGGTAATATCAAGACATCAAATCACATCCAAACTGACCTCCCTTGAGGCTCTTCAAGTCCCATTTGCACCTTCTTCAAATGCATTCCATTAACATGCAGATTCCATATATTCAAAGTAGCAAATAAACTTCTGACATGCTGGGAAGGCAGCAGCAATCTCCTTTGTCACACCCAGGCAGCTGTCTTAGCAATGCATCGCCTTGATTAATAGCCACACGGAGTGACAGAAGCTCTGCTGCTCAGCATTCTCCACCCTCTATGATTCATTGGTAGTATTTTTCTCAAGTCATCAGAAAAATAAACAGAATGGTAAATATATACTATAAACGGTGAATCAAATGGTAGTAGGTGGTTACTGATAAGTTGAGTTATCATGAGTACTGTGTCACATCTTTTCACCAAATTATCTAGGTGGAGTTTTGGGGCAGAGCTCATAAATCAACAGTCCAATTCCTCTTTTTGGAGAATAGACATTCAGAGGTTTCTCCCAGAAACTGCCATTAGTGAATACAAGATTTGACAAAGAGCTAACGGTCTTATTCTCTTGCTCTGAAGCACTCTTGTGGAAATAATGTGTTTGCTTTCTTACCTGAGATCATGACTCACTTATGAGCATCCTTTGTTTGCCACAACTTCCCCCATTTCCATTTACTGGTTCTTTGGTCCACATATTTCCCACCATGGTGGGGTTTTTCTAGCTCAGAGGTATGGTCCTCCATAGCGTGCACAATAACAACATGCATGCTAATGCTTATCTTCTCCAGACCAGAAGAATTTCAAATTTTTGACAGTAATAAATATGCAGGTACATATTGCTAAGAGCATTTCATGGGAAAGGTCATTCCTTCTAGTAAGCCCTATTAATATGTTTTCCAGAATGTCTGTAATCAGCATGTTTATGGTAGATTTTACAGCTCATCTTTCTTTCCTGAGTGTCCCAAACTGAGGAGAAATAGGTTACAATGCTAACTCTTTCCTTTCCAGTAATGAATAGACATAGACAACGAATATATAATGAATAAAGAATTATTTGAATGGAATTTGTGCTATTCATATGACTGAGTTTATATCTATTGTGTATGGTATTAATGAATAAAGAGAAATCTAGGCCATATGCATGAAATACACATCTTTCTATAGACCAACAACAACTAACGTGAAGGAACAGTTATAACTGATTTTGAATATAGCTAAGTGTGTTTAGTCAAGATTTGTGGAGAAAATACCTATGTAGTAATACGTTATTTACTTTGTTGAATAATCATGTATAAAATGCATATTTTTATGTATTAGGTAACATATATCCATTATATATAATATAGGATTATCTGTGTGCACACTGATTGCTATAGATGTTTTGTGTGTTTTCTATGGCTGAAATTGGCTAGGGAATTGATGCAATACATTGATATCTCTAAAAAATCCATTTGTCTGGAGACATGCCAACTTCATAAATAATAAACTGATCAATTGAAATGATGTGGAAATCTGAAATTAAAAAACAGTGGAGGTATTGTTTTCAATCCTACTCACTGCTAAGGGAAACAATTACTAAAATGTTTGCAAAGCCATTTGCAGATTGAGAACAAAAACCAAAGAAGTTTTTCCACTTTTGAGTATACATTTGAAGAAGTAATGTGTAATAGAGGCAAATACTTTTGAAAAATATTAACTACTTGAATATAAAAGATTATATTTTCTTAAACTATCATAATTCCTTTTCTAAAGGATTTATATATTTTTTCAGGCCACATTTACAATAGCTGGAAAATTCCACTTGGCCATGAGTTAAAAAAATAACTACTTAAGTTTCTCAAGGGAAACTGCAAGAGTTTTGTTTTGCTTTGTTTTTTCCTTCTTGTTCATTCCAACCAATATTATGCTCTCAGTATCTCTGAAACTTTTCTTAAAGATTTACAGTCCTCTGGCTGCAATGTCAATGTCAGAGTTCAGATTATAGCAAGGTAGACAAATTTCTCTTTAACAAAAACTATCAAACTTTGGGAAAGAGAGATTAAAAGATTACATATAAACTTAAACAATCTAGCCACTGCCAGAAAATACTAAAATACTGTTCTCTGCCCTACTTTAGTTCTCTTTTATTCATAAGGGGAACGTGCAAAGTGCACAGAGTTTTGTATGCCATAGTGAAAACAATTATCAAAATCCTGAATAACATCACTAAAGCAGTTGATCTGTTCACTAGAGAAATAATCAAAATTGGAAAGACCATGGATCAAGAGCTAGGAGCACAAGATACCTTCTTGAACTCAAGAGGTGGCACATATGCAATTCTCAGAGAAAACCATTTTACTTATGTCCCTAGAGATCCTTCTAGAATATTTAAAGAAAAAAAATCTGAAAAATAAATGAACTGTTAAACAACCCCTATCTAGAACCAAGATTTTTTTCTGGAAAGTCAAGGTTAAGAATTCTTCATGTACTTTTTTTTTTTTTTTTTTTTTTTGAGATACCCTCCAGAGTTCTGCTTAACTTTAATTATTTCTATTTTTTTTTAAGATTTATTTATTTGAGAGAGAGAGCCAGTGCATGCACATGACAGAGAGAGAGAGCAGGGATGGGGGGGGGAAGGGAAGACAGAGAGAGAATCTCCAGCAGACTCCCTGCTTGGCACAGAGCCCAACAAGGGGTTCTGACACGGGGCTCTATCCCATGACCCTGAGATCATGACCTGAGCTGAATCCAAGAGTCAGACCCTTCACTGAGCCACCCAGGTGCCCCTTAATTATTTTCTTTACTGTAATTCTTCATTCACTTGGGTTCTTCTATATTGCTCAAGCTGGAAATTTTTTCTTGAACAGCTGTAGAAGTGGCTCTCGGGTCTTTTTCCTAAAACTACCAAAAGTGCAGAGGTCTACCCCTAACTCAGATATTGCCATGAAATTTAATAAAAATTTTGGTTATTGCTGCAATGCACCCAAGAAGATAAGCCTTCAAGGCCACTGTACAACTACAGCTGAAAAGAGAGCCACATTGTGATTATGACTGTCTTCTAACTCTAGGCAGTCTGTAATTCCCCTTATTCATTTCAAAGTTCAAATAACTGTGCCAATCTTTAATCTATTTAATGACTTAGGAGCAACCTATATCATTTGCTATTTCCCTAGCTACAACATATGAGAATGAGGATCGGTGTTTGAGTACCTGTTCCATTTCCCTATTATTACTGTATTAATATCTGCTTGTCTTTGGGTACAATTTGGAGACTATAAGATTAAATATAAACAGGAAAATCTTTAGTATTTACTATGCAGCAGCCCCCACTTAATTTCTTTTATAACATTCTCAATCTAGACTTTGTTCTACTTTTCAGACATTAACGAACACAATTTATGTTTCCTAATTTTGATTTACTGACAGAAAGCGGAGGCCTAGATTTAATACTTAATAACTTTCTTCTTATTCCTTTGCTGAAACCAGTTTTATTCACTTCCTACGTGACTTCATTATCCTTGGTCTTAAAAGACCAGACAAACACAGTTTTAACCTTTAGTCCTCCTTCAAACATTGACACCGTGCTTTAAAAAAAAGAAAGAAAAAAATGATGATATTAGTAATAGCTAACATTTATGTAATACTTAGTACATGCCAGGCCCTATGCTAAGTATGCTATACATATTGATTCATATAACCTACACAGCAACGGTCTGAAGTTGGTAAAATTATCTCTGTTTTATGGATGGGGAAAGACAGTGAGCTGTTAAGTAACATGTTCAAGGTTACATAGCTAGTAAGTGGCAAATTTAAAAAGTGAACCTTTTTTGTAAGTAATTTCACATTTATAAGTAGACATTTGATATGATTCCAAGTGATTTGAAGAATATGTACAAAATCAACCACACATTTACTGCTTGAGCACAGTGCTGAAGTATTGGTATTCTAAAATAAAAGACTTAATTCTATTAGCACATAAAGGTGTGTTTTACTATGAAATGCATATATATCATAGATGTCATAAAACTTATATTTTATTTACACCCCACCAATATTTTAGATATATGCTAGTATGCTACTAAGATACACGTCACTCATATGAAAAGTGAAAATAATATTACTGGTCTGGCTCATAGGGACCTATGAATATAAAGGAGATTTAAAAAGTTACAGTCATTAAGTTATTATACAACTGAGTTGTATCAAGAAAATAGGTAAAATAATACAACAGTAGTTAAACCTTCAACTTTGGAAATATCAGTGACCCTATTCCTGACGGTTTTCCAGGAGTTGACAGTTCCCTGTACATAGAATATATTTTCTAATGTAATTTTGAGAATGGAACTATTTCCCCAAAACACCCACTTATAAAATATGTAGACAAAATATTAACTGAATTCATATGGGACCAATGAACCCAACAATTTACTAATTAAAATTGACAAGTGAGCTCCATTCCCTGACGGTATCTTACTGTTAAATACTTACTTGCCTCTTAATTACTAGTATTAGGATTAATACTAGTCTTTTGTTTGTTTGAAGATTTTATTTATCTGATAGAGAGAGAGAGGACAAGCAGCGGGAGTAGCAGAGGGAGAAGGAGAAGCAAGCTCCCCACTGGGCAGGGAGCTCGATGCAAGGCTCCATCACAGGACGCTGGCTGGGATCATGACCAGAGCTGAAGGCAGCCGCTTAACCGACTGAGCCACCCAGGCACCCCAGATTAATACTATTCTTTAAAAAAATCCCAAATTACTGCTCATTGCTTATTATCTAAATCCTGGATATTTTTCAGATAGTTACAGAACCAACCATGCTAAAACAATGAATCATCACTGATAAGTATTAATGACATATTTAACCACTGAAAGAAAAAAAAATCAGTTCAAAGACCATAAAGAAAACAAGAAAATATAGCAATACCCTCTTCCTATTTACCCCCTTTTGCCACTCCCTTTTTCCTGATTTAGGTACGCTAGGGTTCCTACCAAACATGGAACTTAGTAGTACTTTAATGTGTCTAATATGACCCAAATCATTTTTCTCAATCCACCACTACTCCATGAAATTCCTCATTCTGCTTGCATCCAAAGCTGTCATTTCACAAAAACAAGAAAAAAGGAATAACACTGAACCATCATCTAAAGGAAAATGTAACCCTAACAAAAAGAATGCAACAAGAAGAAAACACAAGGGGAAATGTGAAAACACATGATAGAAAATATAAGAGATCTGAAATAATTGATAGATGAGCTCTGATTGGTTTTTGACTAATGGTTTCACCAATAAGAACATGGTGTCTAGGGGCGCCTGGGTGGTTCATTCGGTGAAGCACCTGCCTTCGGCTCAGGTCATGATTCCAGGGTCCTGGGATGGAGTCCTGCCCTGCTTAGGGCTCCCTGCTCAGTGGGGAGCCTGCTTCTCCCTATCCCTGTGCCCCTTCCACTGCTTGTTCTTTCTCCTCTAATTAAAAAAAAAGAAAAGAAAAAATTAGAACATGGTGTCTAAGCAACATAGTCTCCTTGGTTTTGCCACATAGTTTACAAATTCTGAGGAGGTAATGGCAATGGCTACTAAAACTGCAGGCTGCCTCATTCAGGGTTCTAGCAGCTCTAGGGGTTGTAGTTTCTGCTCCCTCAATTTTACCTCTGAGATGAACTGAATCATACAATTCTTATTCTTTCTGTATTAGGATTATTCATTCACATCTTTTATATCTTTAGAGTACTTCTCACCAGTATAGGAGAATTCTTCACCCCTATTGAAAGTGGGCTTGGCCATGTGATCTGCTTTTAGTCAATGGAATATGGGTGGGTGGAAGTGACAGAATGGCAGCTCAAGTTCAAGGTCTAAAGAGATATCAGGTGTTTACACTCATGCCCAAAAAGAATGTTGAGACACTGCAAACAGGCCTGAATCCAAACTGCGGCTGAAACCAAGCTCAGCTCTGAAGCAATCTGAAGAAGTTTCTCGGCCTTGATCAGCCAAACTACAGTCGACTTGCAGGTTTTGGTGAACATAACAATAAGCATGCTGTTTTTTCATAAACTATTACGATTTGACAACAGTACAATCTATTTGAAGATTAATGAAAGTTGCTACAATTGTACCATGTGGTTGTAATGATCTTATCATTTGACTTGACAACGAATTCTATTCTAAGACACATTTTTAGGATATTTAGGACTGTTAGGTTTCGAGTCATGTTTTTATCTTTCGTGAGTTTTCTATATAAATTCTCCATGATACAAACATTTATTCCAGGAATAAATATTTTATAGAATGGTAAAGATGCTGAAAATATATAAAATATTCAATATTTTCTTTCTATAATACTTTGTGTAATTTTGGTATAAAATTTCAGAAATATTTTATGAGGATTCATATCCTATCATTGATCCTTCATGGATCTGCACTTGGCCACACTAGCCTGAAAATCTGAAGATTTTCCAGATCTTCAAAAGTATCATGCTAATTTCCCCATCAGGACTTCCACTAAAGTATTCCTCTACCTTAAATATCTTCCCATTCATTTACCCAGATATAATCTGGTTACCCTTGAAATCTCCATTCAACTACATCCTTGATTAAGCTTTCCCTAATGTATCCAGACTAGATCAGTCCTCCTTTTATATGCTCTTATAGCCCCCTTATATAAGCTTTAAATTGTTTTGTCTGATTTTCTATTTCCCCACTCACCTGTAGCTCTAAAAGGAATGTATATCTTATTTAAACACCCACACGTTGAAACTGGGAAGAAAGAGATTAGAGAAACAATTGCAGAATGAAATAGAATAAACCTTTTGTTACGCCCCTGAAGAAATCTGGTATTTCATCTACTTGTCTAAGAACTTCGAATCCTATCCTTCGAAATCCTGAATCTTTTGAATCCTACTCTTCAGAATACCAACCAGTTCTTCTCTCCTGTATATCAGATATTTTACATTTCTGTTACTGAACGCAAACAATGTATAAATATTAATTAGATTATGGTAAGTCTTACTGGTTAACAACTTACATTATGTTCTCTTTAAATGGAAATATTTTTGTTGAGAAAACTTCATGCATGATTTCTTTTTGTACTCTACAACTTCAAACAACAAATCTTGGGTAATTTATATAATAGCAGTCCTGCTTACCATGCATATGTCACAATATAATTCTCAACAAGACAAATATGTGTGATTACATTCACTAAGTAACACTGAAGAGCTCCAAATCATTCACTGTGAAAGCTTTAACTGCTTAAGTAAAATTAGTTTGGCTTTTCATTTAGTTCCTACTTCCTTTCATTCAGAGATTTAGCTTTCAATGCTTGGGAGGAAAAGAAATTTTTGCCTTATTCAAGTTCAGAAACCAGAGGGATCAGGGAAGCCTTGGATATTGAGCTTAATAATTGATCTCTAACGTTTTTGTGTGAAATTAGGAATTTTAATATAGAGAAGGTCAAAGAGAAATGACTAACTTTATTTAAAATTATGAATGACATCAGATTGAAGTAAAATCATTATAACATTGAGCTTACTTTTTCATCTATGCCCTATCTAGTTCTTAAAAATAGGGTTTCATAATATAAGGATATAAAGTAATAGGTGGCTAAAGTGTGATAACAATTTTTTGAATACTTACTACACACTTCACTATGTATTCTATGTGTATATTTTAATCCTCACAAATCTCTCCAGATAGATATTGTTAACATTTTACCAGATAGGAAATTCTGACCTGAGGAATTGAATAACTGAAGTTCACACAGCTGTCAACTGAAAAAACAGAATTATAGCAGAGACTATGTGATTTAAAATCCTACTACCAGGGGCGCCTGGGTGGCACAGCGGTTAAGCGTCTGCCTTCGGCTCAGGGCGTGATCCCGGCGTTATGGGATCGAGCCCCACATCAGGCTCCTCCGCTATGAGCCTGCTTCTTCCACTCCCACTCCCCCTGCTTGTGTTCCCTCTCTCGCTGGCTGTCTCTATCTCTGTCAAATAAATAAATAAAATCTTTAAAAAAAAATAATCCTATTACCAGGAGAGAAGATTAGCAGATGAAGCTAGGATAAAGCTTCTGGTATATGCCAGGCCATAATAACCTGTATATTTGCCAGAAGTGGATGACAGATTTGGCTTATATTTTTCGAGAACGAAGCATGGAAAGTTATACTATTTACAGATTTTTCTTTTTTGATAGAGTCCAACCTGAACAAATACAAATTGATTAACTTACATTTGCCTTTTTTTTTCCCTAAGATTTTGTTTATTCATTCACTTGAAAGAGAGAAAGAGACCACATGCATGTGCCAGGGAGGGGGAGAGGGAGAAAGAGGATCTCAAGCGGACTGTGCTGAGCACAGAGCCCAACGCAGGGCTTGATCTCACAACCCCAAGATGATAACCTGAGACAAAAATCAAGCATAGGATGCTTAACCAACTGAGCCACCCAGGTGCCCCCTCAACATTTGCTTTTTTTTTTTTTTTTTTAATTTTTTTTATTGTGTTAGTCACCATACAATACATCCCTGGTTTTTGATGTAAAGTTCGATGATTCATTAGTTACGTATAACACCCAGGGCACCATGCAATACGTGCCCTCCTTACTACCCATCACCAGCTTTTAAAATGCTCCAGAAAGGGACAAATAATTGGTAGTCAATTATCTATGAAAAATTTAACCTGAAAGAACTTACATTTTTCTCAGTGGATTTGGCCTTGCTCTATAATTTAAGCATCAGTAATATTAATTCATTTTCCTAAACACTTTATTTTTAATGTTAATAAAACAGCATATTCAGATAGGTGCTCTTCACAAATAAGAAAGCTAAAGGTCACAGAATTAAAATATGAAACTGAATCCAGTTTTGCCTAACTCCTAACACATGCTTTTACTACAATACAGCTCTAGCCAAAATGCTGAAACAGTGCTTTGTATGTTTCTATAGCTTGTTTTACTTTGAACTAAGGTTAATATATACTCATGTATCTTGCCTATTTGGCTTAATAGGGATAAACTATCTAGGTTTATATTCACATAATTTAATGTGATTCTAAAATAAAATTGATAATACTTAATAAATGAAGAAATAAAACATACAAATAGATGAATTTGCATTAGATTCTGAGTTATTACTACCAATGATACTTCTGCTTGCGTAAGGGTAGGGTCTTGTTAGAAGCCCAGGGTGGGAGGACTAGACTGGAGACCTTGAATCCTTTCCTTCCCTTTCTTCTCACTACATCAGTATTGGTTTTCAAGAAAGAAACTTTAATATATGCATTCCTTCTCTATAGCATTTATTAAAAATTTATTTCATCTAAAAAAAGTTAAATGGCACATTTTACTTTATTCTCACTCAAAAATAGAGATCACTTATAGAAATTTAATTCAATACTGGAGGCATACAAATAAAACTTATTTCTAGTAAGTTCTGTGGTAGGTAAATGGATTATATGGACTTCCCAAGAGAGATCTTTTGCTTTAGTAATATTAAAATTGAAAAGTTTGCTTAAGACATGCAAACAACTGCTCATTTCAAGTAAATGATAATCCTTCCCCTACAATTCTAGAATTCTTTATCTGTACCTCTTTTAAAACCTTATCGTTAAATCTCTATTCACTTTCTGTTCCTCTCCCATCTGTGAGACACTGGAGATTTAGCTAATGTCTTTCAATATCATGGTTCCTGATGTATTTAAAAATATTTTTAAATTTTCAATTATTTTAGATTAGATGATGTATGCATGAATACGTACACAAATAGATTAATTAAGCACAATGCTCTAGAGATATTTAAAATGATTTGGTATAATTCCTGATTATCAAAGACTTCTATCTGGCACAAAGTACAAGAAATCCATGTGCTAGCTGCAAATTAATTTCAGAGCAAGATTGGTTTTATTTAATTTAATGGGCATGTGATATGTATCTCCATCAGTGTGCACAAACTGATAGAATCCTCAAAGATAAATGTGAACCTGGCCTGGGCTTGGCAGACAAAATTTCCATTTTAGATATCAAGATCATTGAATAAAGATGTGTACATAGTAGGTAAACAAGGATATAAGTGTTGCTATGTATCAAGAAAGTTTAAAACGTAATTCTTCATTTAAATTAAAGTTTTAAATTTAATTCTTCTTTAAAACTTTTTGTTTACAAGGACCACTTTATGGCACAACTTTTAAAGTAAAAAAAAAAAAAAAAAAGTTTTCTTGTATACTTACTTACCACCAACTGAACTTATCCTGAAATTTATGAGGGCTTAATACAAGCAGTAGAGTCTTGAAGAAGGGATGCAAAAACAAGCAAACAAATAAAAACAAGACCAAAAATACTCCAAAAAACAAAACAAAACAAACAAAAAACCCACAAAACCAGAACAGGGTAAAGAACAAACAATAACACTAATGATATCATAACAGTAAGTCAGTCACATGCAAAAAAACCAGCTATTAAATTGGTTTCAGACTTTGCCTCTACAATATTAAATTCAACAGTAAAATGAATTGTTAATAAGTTGATATGAAAATATTATGAACTAGTAACTTAAATCCAGCTATTTTTTTCCCTTCATAAAGAACACAGAAAATTTCTCAAATATATAAAGGGTTAGAAATAGTGACCTATTCATTGCATAAGACAAAATTATCACCTATATTCTATAGCCATCTTACAAGAGACAAAAATTAAGAATTCAAGCTTGGTAGGGAACAGTGTATTTTAACATCCTAGTCAAGGACCATCCAGCTTAACCCTACAACTGCATTACAAAGAATTGAAAAGAAGGCAAAGGTGAGAAGCTCTCAATGTGAATCCTGGATAACTCTGTGATTTTGGACAAATCAATGTTCTCAGATTGCATAAATACACACATATGCACATATATAATTTGAAAAATTAATTATCTTCATTCCTCACTGATAAAAATTACCTAGCAGCAGTAACATAAGTTTGTGCTTCTCTTTCCAGGATATATGCATTAAAACAACAGTTAAGCTCTCCCTTCTACAGGAATAAAGAATTTATATTTATATTTATATAGTATATTTCATTAATTAAAAAGTGTCATTCCTTATGACAAAGATTAATCCTATTTACCCAGAAAATAATTTCTCTTTGCTAAAGGAAATAACTCTTTTACCTAAATGCAGTGCCCAGACCCTGGTCCTTTCTTCTACTCAAGTGCAAAATTTTTCTCCATCTCCCATCAAGAACCAGTTAAAGCTTGCCCTCCAGTGTATCATCATCTCCTCTTTGGGCTAACTGCTCAGAAAACGTCGTTTTGTCTTACGTTTTCTTCTCTTGTTGTGGTCTCTGTTCTAACAGTATGACATTCTCTGCCCTTCACTAATTTTTTATTTGCCTATTCTATACAGTACTGCTAATGACTTTAGCCATTACTAGTGTTCCATAACTCACATTTAGCTTATTCTATAAACAGCAAATCATATTATAGTCATAGTTCTAGATTTACTTATGTGTGTTAGTAATATACAATTTTAGGCCTTATATATCTTTAGTATATATTCTAAATAAGCTTCAGTGTCATTGAGTTAAAGAGCAAGGGATGCAATGATGAATTTGTAGCAACACAAAACATTATCTCAACAAGCTAGACATGTTCACTAATACGAAAGGTTTAGGTTTAGGTTTGTTGTTCAATGCTTAGAATAATTAGTCCTTAAGACCCTAATCTAACAAATATAATCTAAAAATATGTATACCAATACCAGGGTAGACAACAGAAACCCAACTTATTAGTTAACACTGAGGTACTGAATGGTCACAAAAATGGGAATACTAAAAAGCACACCATTAGTATTGAAAGAGATCGTGTTATATGAAGCCTGAAACACACTGAAAACTTTATATCAGTTATTTTTTCTTGTCTAGTTACAGTAAAAATCCAAATATAGTTTCTTTTAATTTCTGTTGCCCATTAACTATGTTTAATATGCACTGAATACTGCAATTTCAATGCAGTTGAAAATGTTTTCAGTATTTATTGGAATATTTCAATATTTATTAAATAGTCTTCTTTGGGCTATCTTATCTTCTCTGGATATCATTACTTTTCCCCTCTCTATTAAGAGTTTTTATGGCCTAATTTTGTCTTGCTTCTAGACTTACTTGGCCTTAAGCTAGATTCTGATAACTGGATCAGGAGAAATCCATAAGCTTTTCCTACATCTCACTATAAAAGGTTGGGAGTTCAGAATTTACCAAATTTCCCTGTTAAATGTTTGTTCCCTAGTTTAACTGTCAAAGGTCAGTAAATCTTATTTCCCTCATACTTAATTTTTGGGGAGTTGCTTCACTGTTTCACTCAAGAATTAAAAACAGGTATTTTTATAGAATATTAAATGGCCCATAAATATGATAGAATCTGAACTAGTATTTTTTTAATGATGGATATAAATTTTTTTGCACATGACATACCTATGGCAGTAAATTTAGCAAAGTTTATTTGGTTTATGTATTCATCTTTTTTTTCTTTTAAAGATTTTATTTATTTATTTGACACAGAGATAGAGACAGCCAGCAAGAGAGGGAACAAAAGCAGGGGGAGTGGGAGAGGAAGAAGCAGGCTCCCAGTGGAAGAGCCTGACGTGGGGCTCGATCCCAGAACGCCAGGATCACGCCCTGAGCCGAAGGCAGACGCTTAACGACTGAGCCACCCGGGCGCCACCCAGGTGCCCAGATGTATTCATCTTTAATTCAAGTAGTAAATTAAGACAGATATGCGCTTTAATTTCTGTTATTCAATCACCATAGGAACTGACACCCGGATTACACTTCCCTCACAAGCAAGTTTGAGGCGTCTATTTTATCTTAAATTAGGAAGCATATGCATTTCTGAAGAATAAAATGGCAATATAAAGTGGACATGTAAATTATGAAATTCCCTTTCAATTCTTATTAAAGTAATTTTGAATTTTCTGTTGATTCTACAGATCTAAACTAATCCAGGATATTGTTTCTGAACATTTCCACAATATACTGTCACTGAATACATTTGCAAGAGCTTAGTGAAATTTTAAAATTATATAACATGTAATTTCAATAAAGTTAACCACTTATTATTAATTGTATGTAATAGAAGTAAAACAGGAGACAAAATGACATGACCAATTTGAAGCCTTTCTTCTTCCAGAGCACTTAAATATGTTCAAGTTACAACCTTGCTATGAACCACAGTTTAAACAAGAAGTAATGTATTGGGGGCAGAAGCCCATAAAGGGATGTTGTGAGGGGTGGCTGGATGGCTCAGTTGATTCAGCATCCAACTCTTGATTTTGGCCTGGGTAATGATCTCAGCGTCCTGAGATGGAGCCTTGGGTAGGGCTCCACACTCAGCAGGGAGTCTACTGGAGATTCTCTCCCTCTACTCCTCCTCCTGTGAGTAGGGGAACACACACTCACACATACTCTCTCTCAAATAAATAAATCTTAAAAAAATAATAAAGGGATGTTGTGAGATACAATTCAGAACTCCTTTCCTAAATATGTTTAAAAACTATGCAAATTATGAAATCCTATGTGCAAATATATCTTAGTATTGACTAAAACTGAGGGCCTACATCATTCACTGGGAAGCAGGAGACCCAGCCAGCCCCAGCACTGCTGTTGCTGGCTCTTCATCTCCTATCTCCCTGAATGGAGTTATGAAAGAATGAAAAAAATGAAGACAAGGACTATCACTTGCAGCATGGTCAAATAGCTTCTACTGGACCCCAGTCTTGTACATAACTATAAATTCCAGACAAACTAGAAAAAAATGCAATGACTTCAAAGCAACGGATAGTGATCAAATGCAGGTATGTTCTAGAGCTGAGTTGACACTTGTTAAAAAAGAATACTGTCATGCAAGTTATGTGTTTTTTTCCTGGCTTTCAGTCTGAAGGCAGGCCAACATTTTCAATGTGTGACTTTCCAACCTTAAAAACCAAAAATATATTTCAAAACAACTGTACTTCTAAAAACCAAGGCAAGAATCGTGGAAAGGAGAGAGCCACAGAGAAGGAGCCCTAAATCCTGAATACAAACAGTACCTGAATCTCTGGATGGTTTCTAAACCATACATGCATGGTGCAGACTTAAAGTGGCTTTCAATGAATGCTGAAACAAGTAAACTGGGATTTGAGATGTAATAAAATGTTTGAAATTTAAATCTAACCAAATTGCCTATTAAAAAAAAAAATCCCCACCATTCATAAGAATATAATTAAATGCAAATTATATAATACTACCTTCAAAATGAGAGGAATATAATTAAAATTAATTAGGTATGAGAAACCAGAAAAAAATGCTACTCATTCTTACAGGAAAAATTATCAACAGACTTTAACCCTGAGTTATCCATTGTTGGAACTATTATAGAAAGACTTTAAAAGAGCTAATATATGTGTGTATATATGTGTATGCACACACACACGATGTAATTAAGGAGAAACACTCATAATGTTTCATAATCTCATCATAAAAAAATAAAAAGATAAAACCTTGATGAAAATTCCAGAAAAATATCTAAATAAAATATTTTTTGGAAAAGAAGAATGGAAATGTTGGAGGAAAGAAAATCAGTGATCTTGATGATAGATCAATAGAAAAAAATTCAGTCTGAAGAAGACCAAGAAAAATGGGGGGAAAAAATAAGAGCTGCAGGAATCTGTGGAACTTATCAAAAGTATAAAGTATAATTTGAGCCCAAGAAGTACTGACAAGAGAATAGAGCAGGAAAAAAATTTAAGAAATAATAGTAAAAAACTTCCCAAATGTGTTGAATATATGATTTTACACAAACAAGAGGCTTAGTAAATCCCAAACAGGAAAAACACAAATAAAACTAAACCCCAGCACAGAAAAGTTGTGAAAAATCAAAGAGAAATTTTTTAAATTAGCTATAGAAAGTGGCACATCATACACAGGAAAAGAGTAATTCATCTTGCCAAAGACTTCAAATGAACAGCCGGGGAGGCAAGAGGAAGGTGCAAAAATATCATTAAGCGGATAAAAGAAAAAGAAAAAAAAGGTAAACAAAATTATGTTCAGATATGAGAATAAGGAACTTTGTCAAGAGCACTGCACCTGTAAATGTTAAAGGAATTTCTTCTAGTTGGAAAAATAAATAAATAAATAAAGTATCAGAGGGGGATAAAAATGAACTATCAAGGAGAAATGAAGAACAGCATATATATTAATATAAAATAAATTTTTCTCCTGGTTTAGCTAAAATACACACAACTATTTAAAGCAAAAACTATAATGCTATCTTTTGGGCTTATAACATCCATAGCATGAGAAAACATGTAGAATGATGAGGTTGTGGTAAATGGATCCATGTGGTTGCAAGTTTTCTATATAGCATATGAAGTACTACAACTTTATACAGACTGCTAAAATTTAATCCTAGAGCAACTACTGAAAAAAGTATCAATGGGTAACTTAAAATGGAATTCTTAAATTCATTCACATAGTAAGAAAACTAGAAAATAAGGATAAGGGGAAGGAGAGGGTACATACAGAAATTGCCTAATGGCAAACCTAAAACAAATATCAATAACTATATAGGATGTTTATGGATTAAAAAAATTCTAATTAAAAGGCAAAGATTATAAGAATCAATAAAAGCAGGACCCAACTCTATGCTATATGTGTCATGAAATTTAAAGCTCAGACAGGTTGAGGGCAAGTGGACAGAAATGACATATAATACAAACCCTCAGCATAAAGCTGGATTAGCTACTTTAATAAGATAAAGTAGACATCAAGAAAAGTTTATTGCCAGAGATAAAGCAGGCTATTTAACAAGGATACAAGACTCAATTCATCAGG
Organism: Ursus arctos; assembly: GCF_023065955.2. Lineage (NCBI taxonomy): Eukaryota > Metazoa > Chordata > Mammalia > Carnivora > Ursidae > Ursus > Ursus arctos. Next base: position 32,969,311 of record NW_026622852.1, read on the forward strand.
AATATAGAACAATCATAAATGTGTATGACCTGACAACCAACCTTTAAAACATGGTGTGAAAACTACAAAATTAAAGAATTAGATAATTCCATGATCACAGAATATTTTAATACTTCCTTTGAACAACTGATTGAACCACTAGACCAAAACAAAACAAAAAACAAAAAACCATAAGACAAAAACCTTGATCTAATAATTATAGAACACTACACATGAAAATGTCAGAATACCCACTCTGTGCTCATATTTTATTCACCAAAATGGACCATAAACTGGGCCTGAAGTCTGAATCAACAGAATTGAAATGAGGGGAAATAAATTATCTGATCACAAAGTAATTAAATTAGATATCAATAACCACAACATATCTAGGAAAACCGAAAATATTTTCAATTAAACAACACACTTATAATCCAGATCTGGGGAACGGAGATCAAAGGAGAAATCACAGAATAGTTCGAACTAAGCAATATACAAAATACAGCATACAAAAATTTGGAGAAACTAAAACATTTATTAGAAGGAATTTTTACCTCTAAGCGCTCACTAAACCAAAATTTTTAAAGGTCTTACTTAATTAATGACCCAAGAATCTGCATTAAAACAAATTTTAGAAATAATCACGCAGAGTAAACTAAAAGTCAAAATTAGAAAATTTGAAAAGTGGAAAACAACAACACAGAAAGCCAGCAAACAAGGCAGAAAATGAATAAAGCAGAAAGCTGTATTTTTGATTTGGAAAATCGGAGAGCTAACAAGGCTGCAGCAGATGCGTTCTCCCGACCCCCACCCCCACCCAAGCAGGAGACTGGAGCAGCTGGCTGCCCAGTGGCCTGCTCCCGGCCGCACGCCAGCTGGTCGGGGTCGGCTCGGTACTAGCGCTCCACGTCCCCCGGACCCTGCCATAGGGCTTACCTCAGCAAGTGGAACCAGTCTGTCGGGACACCATTTTCATTCGCCAGGATATTGAATGGAATCCACCCGGAAGACGTTCCCACCCGGTGGGGTCGCCTGGTGAATGCCTCGAGGCAGAGTGTAGTTTCTGGACCCTTCGAGGCACAGCCACACCCTGGCGGGCACGAGCACCAAACGAGCCACTGAAATGCCGCGGAGGCCTGGAGAGCTGCTGGAGCTGGCCTGTCCGAGGAGTTCACACAGCTGGCACAGGTGGGCTCTCTGGGGAGCAGGGAACGGTCAGTGTCTTCCCCGTCGGTATGGGGAGCCCGCTGGGAGGAGGCCTGGCAAGCTCACGGGAGCCCAAACGCTGGGCAACAGGAGGCAGCCATGTTCTGAGGCTCACCGCCAAGTTGCTTTTGGTTTTTCGCATGCTTGGCCTCAGCAAAGGAGACGGAATGGGACTCGAGGCTGAAGGACGCGGGCTGAGGCCTTTCAAGGCCCCGGGTGTGCAAGATGGCAGAGCTGTGGCTGAGGCGGGAGCTGAGGCGTGGCTGAGGCGGGAGCTGAGGCATGGCTGCGAGGCTTAGGCCACTTCAGCGGTGAGGATGTGGCTGGCTGCTCGGACCGGAAGTAGTCACTTGCGGTATTTTCACGCTAGCTCTGACTGAGGCATCACCTTTGGTGGTTATCTTCCCGCATGCCTGGTTCGCTGTGGTCCGCTGCAGAGGCTTGTGCCTGGTTTGTTCTGTAACCGTGTCAAAGCTCTGGAGGCTGGTTTTTATGATAGTGGGCTCGGGAATCTTCCAGAAGACATTATCATCCCAGCAGAACTTGCGCCTAATCTCCAGGTTGCGGTAGTTAGAGCCCGGGTTAATCAGTGGCTTCTCCTGCTCCAGGAGCTGCTGGAAGAGCATAAAGTAACGTAATTGCCAACAGGTGCTGGCGAAGTAATCGATCTGCTCTATCTCACGCTCCAAATGCAGATCTTTGGTTTCCATTTCAATCTCTTTGTGCTTCCCTCACTCTCCACTAGAAGTAGAAAAGGAATTATCAAAAACATTCTAACAAAACAAAAACAAAAACTTTTGATCAGATCCTAAACTTTCAATCCTAAAGTTTTTTCAGATAAAGTAGAGGAACATGGAACTCTATCGTCTTTTGAGACTTGCTAACTCAAAGATGTTATCCTGACAATGAAATTAGAAAGAGAAATTGCTGACAAATATTCATCATGAACATAGACACAGAAGTCTTTCACAGTATTATCAAACTGGATCCAAAAATATATGAGGAAAATGCATTATAAACAAATAGATTCAATTCCATGAATGGAAGGATATTTGAACTTGTTTAAATTAATCAGTGCAATTCATATTAATGGAATAAAGGACACAAAACATACTATTTCAATAGACGGAGAAAAAGAATTTAACAAAATTCACTCCTTATTCTTAAAAAAAAAAAAATCTCAGCAAACAGGGAGAGAAAGACACCTCCTTAATTTGATAAAAGACATCCAGGAGAAACATAAAGGTAATATGTTTAATGTTGAAATATTTAATGCTTTTCCTCTAAGATTACAAAGGAGACAATAAGGTCTGTTATCACACTTGTTTAACATTGTCCTCAAGCATTTATACTTGATTCATGTGCCTAAAAACTAAGCAGTTTAAATACTAGTGTAGATCATATGTCCACCACTATAATCAAGATGCAAAACCATCCTACAGTTGTCCTTGTTTTGATTTCTAATTTGATTTGATTATGGTCAGAAAACACGTTCTGTATGATTTCAATTCTTATCAATGTGCCAAAGTTTGTTTTGCAGTCTAGGATATGATTTATCTTCCTGACTGCTCCAAGGCCCCTTGAAAAAAATGCACTTTTTTATGTTAAGTGGGATATTATATTTATATAAAACATATTCTTTTAGTTTATGGCATTGTTCAGATTGTTTATGTCTTTGTTGATTTTCTGAGCATTCCTTTAGTTTTCAAGGGGGATAGGTAGGTTGAAATCCCCAGCTACAACTTCAGATTTGTCTCTTTCTCCTTTCAGCACTATCGGTTTTTGCTTTGTGCAATTTAAGTCTCTGTTATTTGGTGTGTATACATTTAGAATCATTGTCTTCTTTTACTTTTGGATCTTTTATCATTATGTATTTGAGGGGAGGAGACTGTGTTTCCAATGGCAGTTTAATTTTTAGGGACTTTGCAGTCTTATTTTGGCCTGCTTGGTTTATGTTGTACTGCTTGGGCTCCTACTGGTCTCTGTTGAAGTTGCCTAATTGGGCAGAACAGGTTTTCCCAGACCAGCCAGAAATGCCTCTTATGGGGAAAGCATGTTTGGGATAGTTTTATCAGTGCCCCTTGTTGCCCTAATAGCCCCATCATGGAGAAAAAAATCTCAGCCTATGGATATAAATGAACTTCCCGGACTAGAGCAGTTGGTATGACTGCATCCTTTCTCTTGTTCTGTCTGTGTCCCTTCGGAAGGGAGGAGAATCTCAGGCTTGTGAGGTAAGAAGCTTCTCAGACTGAGAAACCTACTGTAGCTGAGTTTCTTTTACAAGTTCTGCTCTCCCACTTTTTTGTCTCTTGACAGAAAAGAGGTGTCTTAGCCCCAGAGAATAAAGAGTGCTTTCCCTGGCCACTTATTTTTGGGGTTCCTGATTGATACTCCTTGATAGTGGCGTCAAGGTTGCTTGACATTGCTCTAGAGACTCCCCTTTGGTTGTGGAAGGATAGGACTACCTGGGCTGCCTTCTGTTGCTACATTGGAGATGAGAAACATTCATTCTACATCTTTCCTCTGTTGTTTGGGAGGATGTAAGACACCTTTCCACTGTGATATTCTTTCATTTCTCAACTTCCTCTTACTACTTCAGAATTCTTCTTTGTCTCTTGTGCCATTTCTAGGGTTTACAGTTGTGCTTAAATGGTGAGCAGAGGGGGAAAAAATGGATCTATTCCATCCTGCCCAGACTGGAAGTCTCTGAAAGAAATTTTTAAAAAGAAGGAAAAGTTGGAGAACTTATGTTACCTGACTTCAAGTCTTATTATAAAGCTACAGTAATTAAGAGAATGTGGTATTGTCAAGAGGATAGACACTAGATCAAGAGAACAGAATAGAAAGTATAAAATAGAATCACTACATATTGTTAATTGATTTTCCCTAAAGTTTCCAAGACAATTAAATGTGGAATGCAAAGACTTGTAAACAATTGATGCTTAAAGAACTATATATTCATAAGAATAAAAATGAACCTTGGGGTGCCTGGCTAGCTCAGTCAGTAGAGCATGTGACTTGATCTCTGTGAGTTCAAGCCCCACACTGGGCATATAGCTTACTTAAAAAAAAAAAGAAAGAAAAGAAAAGAAAAAAGACATTCAAACTTTATATCATACCATACACAAAAATAAACATAAAATCAGTCATGGATCTAAATATAAAAGCCAAAATTATAAAATTTCTATAAAAGTGTTTATGACCTTGATATTATCGAATATTTCTTAGATAGTAATACAAAGCAAGAACCATAATGTTAAAGCAATAAATGATGAATTAGAATTTATCACAGTTAGAAACATTTGATCTTTGAAGGACACCATAATGAAAATAAATAACAAGGCACAGATTGGAATAAAATATTCTTAATAAATTTGACAAAAGATTTGTATCCATAATATATAAGGAACTCTTACAATAGTAAAATAGTCAAAAAGAATCAACCCAATAGAAAAAATTGACATATGACTTAACAGATGATTATTAAGAGAGCATACACAAATGTCTAATAAGCATACATTCTCAACATCATTAATCATGAGGAAATTACAAACTAAAAACACATGGTGATACTAATGTACAACTCTTAAAATGGCTGAAATTAAAGAGACTGAAGTTCACAATTATTGGTGAAGATGTGAAACAGCTTGAACTCTGAGACCCTGCTGGTGGGAATATGAAATGGTACAACCACTTTGGAAATCTGTCTAGCAGCTTCTTTAAAAGTTAAATATCCACTTACCAGGAAATTCAGCCATTCCATTCCTAGGTATTTACTCCAAAGAAATGAAAACATATGTCCACACAAAGAACGGTGCAAGAATATTCATAGTAGGGGCACCTAGGTGGCTCAGTCTGTTAAGCATCTGCCTTTGGCTCAGGTCATGATCCCTGGGTCCTGGGACTGAGTCCTGCATTGGGCTCCCTGCTCAGCAAGGAGCCTGCGTCTCCCTCTCCCTCTGCTGCTCCCCCTGTTTGTGCTTTCTCTCTCCCTCTCTGTCAAATAAATACATAAAATCTTAAAAAAAAAGAATATTGATAGTTGCTTTATTCATGCTAGTGGAAAACTGAAAAAAACACAAGTGTTCATCAACCGGGTGAATGACTAAGCAAAATGTGCAATATCCATGCAAAAGAATGCTACTTAGCAATAAAGATGAACATGTCACTGATACAAAAAAACAAGGATGATGAATCTTAAAATCATTATGCTGAATGAAAGAAGTCAGATATATACTTTAGAAAAAGAAAACCAATCTATAGTGACAGCAAATAGTTTGAGAAGGATTGCAAAGTGGTACAAATTAACAGTTGGTGATGGAAATATTCTGTATTTAGTTGTAACAGTGATTTTATAAATGTATACATATGTAAAAGTGTATCAAACTGTACACTTTAGCTAAGAGTTTCTTCTTTTCCCCTTCCTGGGACCTAGATGAATAAAGAAGAAACCAATTTTACATCAAATAGATCAAGGTAGTATTAAATTATTTCTCTACCTCTCGAGCAACAGACAGCTTATCTGTCGTTGCCCTACTAACTGTGTATGTGAAGGTATAAATCTATCAAACTATTAAAAAGTGTGTTTTATTTAGGAAGAAGAGCCACACTGGGATTGAGTCCAGAGTTACTAGTGTTAGTATATTTTTAATTTCTTAACTATGTACCCTTGTTGTTTAAATTGTTGCCATAGAACATATACTCGAATTATATTTTAAAACTTCAATAATGAAAATAGAAAACAACACTATTCATTTTCCCATCAATCAAAGATAATCATTGTCAATATTTTAGTATATGTTTTCTTATAGTTTTCCTTCTATTTTTTCACAAGGGAACTGCCGTGATTATAAAATAATAAATGGTTTACTGTAAATAATTTGAAGTATACATACATATGACTGTTAAGAAAATAAAATTCACCTAAAATCTCATTATATTGATAACCATCAGCCACAGTTTGGTGGCCATTTATTCAGACATCTCTTTTATTCATGCATATGCATACACATACCCATATATAATTTTCCATGTATTGAAGCATGTGTTACATGGTAATTTTTAATAGGTATCCCTTTATGCATTATTTACGGTTAGACCGTGAAGATCACACTAAAACACTATACAATAAAAATGTGTACGTTGAACATCAACCTTACCCAGATTGAGAATAGTTGGTAATACCATTCATACAAAATAGAAAATGTCTCAATTTTGCAATAGAAAAGGTAGGTAATGTGGGGCACCTGGGTGGCACAGCAGTTAAGCGTCTGCCTTCAGCTCAGGGCGTGATCCCGGCATTGTGGGATCGAGCCCCACATCAAGCTCCTCTAATATGAGCCTGCTTCTTCCTCTCCCACTCCCCCTGCTTGTGTTCCCTCTCTCGCTGGCTGTCTCTATCTCTGTCAAATAAATAAATAAAATCTTAAAAAAAAAAAAAAAAGAAAAGAAAAGGTAGGTAATGTAATGACCACTGGCTCATCCGATTAGGTCAGGCCCACCTAGGATAATATCCCTTTTGATTCACCTAAAGTCAATATATTAGGGACTTCAATTATACCTGCAAAATCCCTACACCTCTGCTATATGAGATTACCCAATTACAGGAGCAATATCCCATAATATTCATAGTTTCCTCCAAAACTCAAGGAAATAAGATTATGCAGTTTATACATCAGGGAATGGGAGTTGAGTGTTCAATTTAGAACTCTACCTACTACACAGGGAAAGCAGAAAGGAAGGGAAGCCCATGTCTACTATATTACAGAGAGAAGGAAATTTGAAGTGTTTCAGCATCAGATTCTGAAAGGTGTCAAAATTTAAGAGAAAAAAGTTGGGGCGCCTGGCTGGCTCAGTTGTTAAGCGTGCCATTGGCTCGGGGCGTGATCCCAGCGATCTGGGATCGAGCCCCACATCAGGCTCCTCTGCTGGGAGCCTGCTTCTTCCTCTCCCACTCCCCCTGCTTGTCTCTCTCTCACTGGCTGTCTCTCTCACTGGCTGTCTCTGTGTCAAATAAATAAATAAAATCTTTTTCTAAAAAAGTTTACTTTTTTCATATGTGAGATATAGTTGTTTCATTAGTTTAACCTAAATATAGTAATTTCATTGACAGAGTTTATACTATGTTAACTACAGTCATAAAGAAGAAAAGAAATGTGTAAAATGTATGTTAAAAAAAACCTGCAGAAAATGCTTTAAAAATTTTTCCTTTTTTTCTTCTTTGTAATTTGCAAATTCCTGTATCAGTGTTAGTAATTCCTTAATAGATAAAGGTTCAAAACACAAACTCCAGGTCCAAAATGCCTGGGACTGAATACTGGCTCTCCCATTTTCCTGCCCTGTGACTTTGGCCAAAAAACTTAACCTTTCTATACCAGAGTTTCATTACCTGCAAAATAGTCAATAATAAAATAATAATAGTAATAATATTAATAATACCTATCTTACAGTACTGTTGCCAGGACTAATTAAGTTAATTATATAAATTATTAATAATAATAAGCTGTAACCTTACTAAGTAACATATAAATACTGTAATTATTATCTTTACAGCATTTTAAAATCTCTTTCACATTGAAATACGACTTGGAAGAATGTGATACTGATATATGATTGCATAAATCATGAAATTAAATGAAGTCAAGTAATTTGTTCAAAATTACAGAGTTGAAATTCAGTTCCTAGACTTGTATTCATGATATACTGTTTCTACCTGTCAGCATTTAATGACGCTTTAAAAGAATACCAGATATTTTATATTAAGACTCTCACAGGGTAGATTTTCTTTTTCAACTAATCACTCACTGCTGAATGACAGCTGTTTAAGAGGGATAAATAAGCTGGTTTATATCCAAGACTATTAATCTGCTACTCTCATAAAGAAAAGACAATTGGCTGATATAAAATTCTAGATATGCAATATTTTTCCTTCATAATCCACTGCAAATTTCCCCTTTATTCAGTTATTTAGACCTATAGAAGAAAAGTCTGAACCTAGCTTTTGTTTATAAAGCTTTGCAGCCTAGGTTCCCAAAAGATATTTTGTTTAAATTTCTATTGAGAATTTTTTCCACATGTGTAAGGAGGGATTTTTATTCCATCATTTTTTTTTCTGGAATGTTAATAAGTTCACTGCCTTTTTTTTCTGTCTTCAGTAATAATTTGAGGCAAGTTTAATACGTGTAGACTTGGGGTTACAAACCAGTTGAAACTTCAATTTAAAAAACCTTTTTTTATATTAATATGTTTAATTACTATGAATTCATAAATGTTCAATGTAGATAATTTTAATAAATACAGAAATATTTAAATAAAAAAATAGAGACAAATATTGGACTTTATAATGAATCACATCATAATCCATTTGTAGTAAGTAATGAAAGCCGCATTTGTTTAGCAAAAATATTAACATATGAAAAAGCAAATAATACAGTGTGATTTTAATCCTCCGTCATTGGAATTAGTGAAACTATCTTTCACATATCACCAAAAATAAATGTTTGGTCCATCTCAGCACCAATTCTTAAAGGAACTGAGGTCTCATTAAAAGTATCAGTTACAAACTGAGGGTTGCTGAATGGGAGGTGGGCAGGGGAATGTGGTAAGTGGATGATGGGTGTTATGGAGGACACTTGATGTAATGAGCACTGGGTGTTATATTCAATTGATGAATCACTAAACTCTACCTCTGAAACTAATAATACACTCTATGTTAAGTAATTGAATTTAAATTTTAAAAAGTATCAGTAACAGAGAATTGCTTAATTGTGTGATTTTGGAGTAGGACAGGATAAGGCAAGTGAAGGAGTAAGATAAGATTAAAGGCCACAATGTAGGAATATATTGCCCAGACAGAGAAATACAATCAATGCAGGTGCTATATTTAAATTCTTATATTTAAGGAATTGCAATCAGAGAGCTTAGTGTCAAAGGTTATCTTTTCAAGGTCCTACTGTGAATACCATCCAGTTTAGAGCTAATAGGTATGAATTAGAGTGGCTCTTGCCCTGTGTTTGGGGTTTGACACTGTAAAAACAGTAGTTTCTGATCTAAGCAAGTATTTAACCCCTCCATAATTAATTAACTTTCTTGATACTGCTATTTATTTTTTAATTATCAATGACAATTGAATATTAAAAAAAAAAAAAGCCAAGGTCACCAAAGAATGATGCCTGTCTTCCTTGTAGTTACTCAATAAAAATTTCTTGACTAAAAAACATAAAGCTATTTGCCCATTAGGATTTGCTTCATTTGAAGCCCAGTGAAAGTCTATAATATATATCTTCCAAGCTTTTACTTTGAACTGATGTCTCATTAAAACTATCAGTCACAAAGAATTGCCTAATTGTGTAGTAGGGCCATACTCAAATATCCAATTACGTTTTCTTCAATTAACTTTTACTAGCTGGTGTTTACAAGTAATTTAGTGAAATTAGGTAAAGGTTAAATTACTGTAGCAATCAGAGGTGTATTTAAGTGGTAAAAATATAGAGAAGGACCTACTTCTTCTTATAAATATGCATATTAACACCACTGCCCTTATGATATAACATCAGCCTTCCCCACTTAATGCTAGTAATAAATCTCCACTTGCCACCCTTTCAGAATGCAAAACTACATGATGTATACTCAGCCATTTAAACATATAAGCTTTCCATGAACAGATTTTTAATCTATGCCCTTTAAAGCTACACTCCATTTATCTGCAGATATTCCCCATTCTATACTCTAGCTCTAACATTTTTAAAATTCGTACCTAACTTCCAACTTCATATCACTAACTTCTAAGTCAGAAATCTCCATCACAATTTTCTAAATTGAGCTTTCTGTCCTCAGTATAACTTTTCTTTCTCATGAATTCTTGATTTACATGTTGAGTGTTACCATCTTCTAAAACACAAATTTTATCAGGGCGCCTGTGTGACCGTCATTTGGGCATCCAACTCTTGATTTCACCTCAAGTCATGATCTCAGGGTCATGAGATCAAGCCCTGAATCAGGCTCCAAGCTCAGCAGGGAGTCTGCTTGATATTCTGTCTCCCTCTCTCTCTGCCCCTCCCCCCATGTGTGTGCTCGTGCTCTCTCTCTCTCTCTCTCAAGTAAATCTTACTAAACAACAAAAACAACAACAACAACAACAGAAAATTTGTCTGTCCCCATATTCCCCCCAACTTCTTTAGTGGGTCCCTAAAATCTATTTACTTCAACTACAAATAGTGTTTGTTTCTCATCTCATCTCCCAGTGCATTTATTTGAATCTATTTCAGGAATAATTTATTAATGCTTATTTTAGGAAATGTAAAAATTGCAAGTAAGTTCCAGCAAAATAAAAATGGTCTCCAATCCTATAATTTGGAATTAGTTGACTTTAAAATATTCAATGATAAACTCTGGTTTCTTATACACAGTCATAAACATTTAACATATCTTTCAGCTTGCTAAGTTTGTTCTAGTTTTAGGGCTTTGGGGCCACCTCTTTTGTGTCTTTCAACAGTTTTTGTGATCTATTTGCATTGTTATATTTGATGTGAATTTTTTAAATATCATTTAAGTGGGACATATTTTTTCCCTTACGATAATCTCTGTCTCTTAATTAGTATGTATATACTATTTACATTTAATGTAATTAATGATATATATGGCTTTAGATCTACCACATTCTCCCTTTTTGGAAGAAAAATGTTATTTAACCTTTTTTAGAATTCCATTTTAATTTATCTATCATGATTTTGACTATATTTAATGTTTCTTTTTCTTGAATTGCTCTAGGAATTACAAAAGACATACTTAACCTTTCACAGTTTAATAAGCATCAGTAATTTACCACTTTGATTATGATGTAGAAATGTTGCTACCATATGAGGCCATTCATTCTGTAATTGTCTTATATATTACACCTATTCACATTGAAAACTCCAGCAGAAGTTGTAATTTTTGCTTTCAAACATCAGAAAAATTTTTAAAAACTCAAGAAAGAAAAAACAGCGTATTATATTTACCAAGATGTTTGACATTTCTGTTATTCTTTCTTCTGTCCTGTGTCATTGCCTTTTAGTCTGAAGAACTTTTTTAGAAGATATTTTTGAAAGAAATCTGTTCTCCTTCATCTGAGAATGTCATTATTTCATTCCTAAAGGGTATTATTACTGAATATAGAATTATAAATTTATAGTTTTTTTTTCTTTCAGTCCATTAAAATGCTGTGCCATATACTTCTGTACTCCACAGTTTCTGATGAAAAATATGCAATCATTCAAATCATTGTTCTCTTATAGGGTATGTATTATTTTTTTCTTCTGGCATCTTAAAACATTTTATCTTTGTCTTTAGCTTTCTCAATTTTGATTATATCTAGACCTGTACTTCTTTAGATTTATTCAGTTTGAGGTTCAGTCAGTCTCTTGAATTTCAAAGTTTGTGTCATTTCCCAACCTGGGGAAGTTTGAAGCCATTATTTCTTGAAATAGCTTTTCAGAACAACAGTCTCTCTTCTCTACTTCTGAGATTCCAATTGCAAGAACTTCTATTGTGGTTTCACAGGTAAATTAGGCTTTCTTTTTCTTTTTATTTTTTCCTAATCTTTTTTTTCCACCTCTCTCTGTTGTTCAAATAGGATAATTTCTCTCTCTCTTTTTTTTAAAGATTTTATTTATTTATTTGACAGAGAGAAAGACAGCCAGCGAGAGAGGGAACGCAAGCAGGGGGAGTGGGAGAAGAAGAAGCAGGCTCCCAGCGGAGGAGCCTGATGTGGGGCTGGATCCCAGGACCCCGGGATCACACCCTGAGCTGAAGGCAGACGCTTATCGACTGAGCCACCCAGGCGCCCCCAGATAGGATAATTTCTATTGATCTATTTTTCAGTTCATTGACTCTTTCTTCCATCATGTCTATTCTATTAAGCCCATCCAGTGATTTTTAAAACTTCTGTTATTGCATTTTTAAGTTCTAAATTTCTACTTGGTTCTTCTTTGTATCTTCTATTTCTTTGTTGAAACATTCTAACATTTGTTGTATGAGTGTTCCTGGTTGCTCATTTGTGCATTTTTATGATAGCTGCTTTAAAGTGTTTGTCAGATCTGTGTTGATATCTGTTGATTACCTTTACCTTTGTGAGCAGAAGTGTAGGTGGTGTTTCATGTTCTAAGTGATTTTCTTTCTGGACATTTTGAATATTATGCTATGAGACTTTTGGTTTTGTTTAAACCTTACAGAATTTCTTTTTCTTAATGCAGATAATCCAACATGATTAAATATAGGTACAACACAAAACTGAGAAGATTTCACTATTTCTTCAGAGGGTTTCTTTTTAGCGCTCTGTGTTCCCATTCATTCAGCCCCAGGATTCAAAAAAAAAAACTATGAAGAAAGCTGGCCATGCTTTCTAGACCTTTCAAGTGTTGCACTTCTTACTTCATAACTTCTTGAACACCAGAAATTTTCCTTGTTTCTCTGTTCTCCAGGAAAGCTAACCCAAATCCACAGTTTGCTGTAAGAGTTCATAAATTCCTCCCAAGAAAAAAGGGATTAGAAATCATGAATTCATATCTAAAGGCTGATTTCCACTATAGAGCTCCTTGTTGCTTACACCGTTTTCTTAGGCCTTTAAAAACGTGATTTTGTAATTTCTCCACCATATGTCAATTCTTATTAACTGCATTGTCCTACCATATTTTATTAAATCATAGCTAAAAGTAGAAATTGGAGTTCATTTTTTTTTTTTTCATTTGAGAGAGAGAAAGCACAAGGGGTAGAGGGAAAGGGAGACAAGCAGACTCCCCACTGAGCAGGGAGCTCGACCTGGGGCTTGGTCCCAGGACCCGAGATCATGACCTGAGCTGAAGGCAGATGCTTAACTGATTGAACCATCCAGGCGCCCCTGGAGTTCATTTTTGAAAGAAAAAAATTAATGCCTTTTGGTATAATTGAAATGATGATACCTTTTATTTGACAATAACAAAAATAAGCTGATGACTGAAATGTAAAATATGTTAATACATGTTTCTACAATTACATTTTAAATTCACCAATTTATTTGAAGCAAAACATCATTAATCATATTAAATTAACAACTGTACTTTGAATCAAGCAAGTATCATGACTGCATTTTGTTTGAAAGTTAATATAGAATAAATATACAAATAAGATAAACAGAAATATTAAAAAAATACATATATTTCTGGAAGATTGTATCAATTTTATTTCTTAGTTTTAGTTATTCCATCTTTTGAATTCTTATAATATCTTAATTTCATCTTTCTTATGTTTCCTTAGTAGAGAGTGCATATATTAGGGTATATTCAGATTATCTGTGTGTGTCATTTCTATATTTAAGAACATCAATTCCATGAGTAGAAGATTATAATTAATTTTTCCCCATTGTACTTACAACAGTGTCCAATAAATAATAATGGAGAGAAGAGAACATGAACATTTGTTGAGTGTCTGCTGTTCTTCACTTAATGGACATTTTAGATATATAATGCCTTTTACTTTTAAATATTTCTGAAAGATAGTTGATACTTCTATTTCACATATTCAGAGACTAATGAATTTAAGTAGTTATGCATGATAACACAACTACTAAGAGGTTCAGTTGCTACTTAAAACTAAGTTTGGCACTAAAATCTTTATACTATATTCTCTGCTATTCAAATAGTAGATACTCCACCTATGCTTGGTGGAAGAATGAAAGAATAAATAATTTGATTTAAAAAAGTAAAATTTATTGGTTATCTACTGTGCGGTTTAGAATAGAATCTTAAACATTCTGTTTATATTTAATTATTTAATTCTCACATGTGTCCTGGGGTAATACTTCCTTATAGTACAGATGAAGGAACAGATGTCTGAGAGATTAAATTATTTGTCCAACATAGAACAGCTGGCGTGTGGTTTGAAAGGGTTCTTGACTAAGCTCCTTCTAGACAGTACAAAGCACCCTTTTAAATGTAGTGTAATATCTTGCTAATTTGGAGTAAATTTTAAGAAAGCGGGTCTTAAATACTGAGATATCACTATTTTTTTAGTATTTAAGTGTTCCAATTACTGAACCATTCTTAAATAAAGTCCCATTACAAGTGGTTTTTTCCCTATTACTTTGCTAAACAAAATCTCTTTTGATAGGTGAGTACAAATGCAGTTGGATAATTTCTTTAAGCTATCACACATTCCAAACAGTAATTCTGTTTTTTAAATTTTGTATAGTTCCTTTTTTAAAATATGTAAATAATTGTCAGAATACATTTGTTAACCATTAGCAAAAATTGCAGAGTTGGAAATGCTGCTCCATCTTCTCTTTAAGCCTACCTAAGTCATCCTTATCCTTCAGGTCCTAAGTTAAATGCAATTTCCTCAGGGAAGCCTTTTCTGGTACCACTCACTCTTCATATTAGGGTAGATTCCATATTACACATTTAGCTGTTTACCAAAAATATATCTAATTAAATGTCTAATGCCTTTCATCTTCAGTGGACCATTCTGTAAGGGCAGAACCTGTATTGCTTTGTAACTGACCTATCTCAAGTACCTCATTCACTTCCTGGTATATAAAAATGTTTTTTAAAAAATGGTTGACTTGTGGCACCTGGGTGGCTCAGTCAGTTAAGCATCTGACTGCTCAGGTTGTGATCTCAGAGTCCTTGGCTGGAGCCCGGCGTCAGGCCCCCTGCTAAATGGGGTGCCTACTTGTCTCTCACCCTCTGCCCCTCCCCCTGCTTATGCCCCCTCTCTCTCAAATAAGTAAATAAAATCTTTTAAAAAAATGGTTGACTTACTGAAAAAAGATGACCTTCTCTAACAGAGGTCTCTTTACATTTAAATCGTTTTATCCAAATATCTACTTCTGTAATACTCCTGAATTTTTCCATATAAGACCAGACTGTAATAATTTTCTATTTTGTATTGCCGGCAACTAGTAGTAGAAAATTGAATGAATGCAAATTAACATTCACCTGGGTTTATCTAGCCATATAGCACATATTTTATTTACAAAAGCACTCTACCCTCAAGCTTTTTCTTCCCCTTTCAACAAGACTGAAATCAACATATGTAATGTTAAAATAGACATCATAAGCACAGTAGATTGCCAAATGGCTTAGGTACTATAGTACACAGAGTAGTTCATCTCTTGATTCATTTAATCACTATCCATGTGTAGGTATAGGTATGTATTTCTTTTCGGAATACATTTGTCTCTCAAGTACTTCGCGTACTGTATAATTTCAAAACCCTTTACTGATAAAAACAAATGAAAATCACTTCTTTAATCACAGTACCAAATCAAATAGAAGACATTTATAGCCTTTTTTTTTTTTACTTAAATATGGCAGACAACAAAATTGTTTTGAAGAAAAAATATTTTGAAAAGAGGCAGGGCATGAAGTCAATTTTATTAGTGTGTAGAAAATGTTATTTCAGTTTTTTACAGCTTTTACATGCTATTTATTATGTGTTGTGATAAACAAGTCAAAAGTTTTTTGCAAATATCCCTTCATCACAGAGTTTACCATTCAAGCATACCTTCTTATGGAAGGTGGTAAATTGTATTATGCAATAATTATTCATTTACTCATTCATTTAACAAATACATAATGAGTTCTCATTATTTAATAGGTACAATGCCATGTGCTGCAGTTAAAGAGGTGGATAGGACAGTCCCAAACAAGGATTTCATAGAGTCAGACAGGCAGGGTTGAATATATAACCTCCAGGGCTCAGGCAAAACAAAAATACTGGGACCCTTGTTCAAAAAACAGGAAAGATGTGCCCTTAAAAGTAATAAAATATAAAAGGTTTTCATTTTTCGCAGTGTATTTCTTGATCTGGGATTTTTTTTTAATTTGCTATTAATGTGGCCTTGGAAATAATTTTGCTCTATTTCTACTGGCTCACTTACCTAACCCCTCACAGATTTTCTGCACGCAGGTTACAATCTCTCATCAAGCAGCCTTTGATTCCTGGATCAGGGATGAGTGGTTACCCTCTGAATACACAGTGGTGTACTAGCCCTGGGGTGGAAACAGCTATTTTGCCCCCCACTGAGATGCCCTAGAGCAACACCTGACCAAGACCAAAGCAATTTGGTGTGTCTGTGTGTGGGAGGTGCAGGGTGGGGGTAGGACCAGGTGGTAGAGGAGTGGGCAGCTGATAATCCATTCAGGGGAAGTGGAAAGCAATAGGAGGCCGGCCAGGTATCTAGGAGCTCAGGCTCTAAGCCTCCTACCCATCACACACACACACACCCTCATTGTCCTATCACACTTAATTTACAAAACACAAATTCAAGAAAAGATTATAAAAAACTTCAAGACAATGACTGCAGATCATTGAAACCCAAATGTGGAGTCCTTCTGAGAGTTGAGCCCTATGCATTGCACTAATAATATGCCTGCGAAGAGACCGAGCAAGGAGAAGATTAAAGATATTTTAAAAATCATAGTGAAGATTTGGTAGCAGAGTATTA
Source organism: Ursus arctos (assembly GCF_023065955.2). NCBI lineage: Eukaryota > Metazoa > Chordata > Mammalia > Carnivora > Ursidae > Ursus > Ursus arctos. The sequence continues at coordinate 32,985,956 of NW_026622852.1, forward strand.
TTGGAGACCCAGGAAAGGAACACCATCTCAATAAGGGTATGCCTTTGTGTGTGTGTATTCAGTTGGGTGCAGAGAAAATTTCTTAAGAAGTTTGACTTCTGTTCTGAATCTTAAAAATGAATAGGAATGAGCCAATTAAAAAGGCAAGAGAAAAATATTCCAAGTAGAAAGAGAAAAATCAGCAAAGAGACAAATCCAGTAGTGTGTATATTCATCTTAGAAGACTTAAGTGTTTCTAGAGCCCAGAAACTGAAGCAGGGAAATATATGAAATAAGGAGGCAGAAGAAAGCAGGGAAATGCTAGGCCTTACATGTTTTACTAAGGAACTTAGGTGTCATTGTATAGAAAATTGGGAGTCACTAAGGGTTATTAAACATGTCACTAAGGATTATAGCATGTCACAGCCCAAAATGATGCATTTTATCTAATGATAGCCTGGTGGAAGTAACACAAACTAGGTCTAGACAGTCCTTTCTCAATGGCACTTTTTACTGGAATATGGAATCAATCTGGACAGAAGTGGGGTGGAGAAGGGTAGTTAATTTAGATTTTTACTTTAAATAACTAACATATAACTGAAATTAATCTGAATTTGCAATGATTAAGTTTACTTAAGGGTGTGTGTGTTTGTGTGTGTGTGTGAGAGAGAGAGAGAGATACCGAGAGAGAATAAGAATCATCAGTTTGTCCAAGTTTAGAATTCAGACTTAGATATAAATAAGCTTCAGATATACATACGCATATGCACGCACGCGCTTACGCGCACACACACACATACATTCAAATTCATTCAGATAGAGAACCTGAATTATTTCTTATCCAAATTTATCTCATTTGTGGGCTTGATAATATTATGTTTGCTACTTAATACTTAATGTTTATAACAAGAATTCTATGTGATTTTGAGACAGGCCCGTAAAGCATTTTTGAAGAAGTTGGCTCTACCGTGTGAGGTCAGAGAGCTCTACACCATATGATGTAGTTGGATTTTTTGGGGCTGTTTATTGCATAAAAGTAGATGTATCCTAAAACTGACTTGAGAATGGTATGTTATTTCATCTGTACTCAAGACTTTGGTCTTGTTTTTTCCTAGGTGTGTCTTTTTTTTAAGATTTATTTATTTATTTGAGAGAGAGAGAGAGCACATGCATGCAAGCAGGGGGAGGGGCAGAGGAAGAAGGAGAGAATCTCAAGCAGATTCCCTGCAGAGCATGGAGCTCGACCTGGGGCTCAGTCTCATGACCCTGAGATCATGACCTGAGCCAAAATCAAGACTCAGATGCTTAACCAGCTGAGCTACCCCGGTATCCCTAGGTATGTCTTTTTATACTTCTATTATGCCATCCAAATACTAAGAGCTCATAAGCTCATGAAAATGAAAATGGTAATAATTATTGTTGAATGCTTATTCTGTGCCTTGGTAGGCATTTCTCATGCCTTATTTCCTTAAACTTTCACATCAAATCCTTGACTTAAGTATAGCAAACTGAGCTTGAGATATTAGTAACAGGCTCAAGGGCATAGAGCCAAGTGCCTGAGGTGGGATTTGAACATAGACCATCAGCCTTCAGAATACTTGCACTTAAACTCTTCCGTGGTTTTCAGGGGGATGCAGTGTTTAACCTGCTTTTGTCAAGATGAATCTTAACCATTGTGCTCATGGCTTCTGCTGAATATACTGAGGTTATGAGTTCCCAAAACTCAAAACCCTATAGAAATAAATTGGCCCTTTACCCTGAATGTCTCTTTCACATGTTTCTTTTAGTGGCCTGAGGAGCCTGGACAGACTGATTGGGATTTCATGATTCAGAATCACCAAAATCTCTATCTTTCCAAGGAAAAGCAAGAACAGAAGACTCTACGGTCGTGAAAATTTCACTGACAAACATTTTCATGACAAACTGAGAAATTCTCATTTAAGAAATGGTGTCCTGCCCTTTCTGGGGTCTGGAACCAATTCCAATGGGCATTTGGAGGGCAATTCCACCAACAAGCAATTCTCAATAACACCAGTTGGTGTCCTATCATTCAACTCAATTCTAACGCTCTATACCCAGAGATAGCATCAGATTCCACAGGTTAAGGGTTCCATTCTATAAGATTACTCCCCACTCATTTGGGACCCCAGTCAGAAGCCCAGGTTCTGACCAACTGGCTACAGATTAGAAGTTCCTACAACTCCTTCGTTGGATTTCAGACAGCCAGTCACAAGTCCAAGTTGTCAACTGCTTCTGACTGACTAGCTATAGATCAGAAGTTACCACAACCATATCCATGGTTCAATTAATTTGCTAGAGTGGCTCACAAAACTCAGAGAAACATTTTATTTACTAGAAAACCGGTTCTTTGTAAAAGGATAAAACTCAGGAACAGCCAGATGGAAGAGATGCATATGGCAATGCATGGAAACCATGCAGAGTTTCCATGCCCTCTCTGAGCACACCATTCTCCCCAAATCTCCATGTGTTCACCAACCCAGAAGCTCTGCAAATCCAGTCCTTTTGGGATTTTATGGAGGCTTCATTACATAGGCATGATTGATTAAATCATTGACCATTGGAAACCATTGGAAAATTCAGCCTTCAGCCCCTCTCTCCTCCTGGGAGGTCAGAGGAAGCCTGAAAGTTCCAATTCTCCCATTACCCAATTGGTTCTCCTGGCAACCAGCCCCCATCCCTAAGTGGGTTACAAAAGTCACCTCATTAACACAACATAAGACCTTTATTGCTTTAATCACTTAGGAAATGTTAAGGGTTTTAAGAGCTCTGTGCCAGAAAAGCGAACAAAGACCAAATATATAGTCCTTGTTGAGGTGCTGAGTGGTGCAGTTGGTTAACCACCAGACTCTTGGTTTTGACTCAGGTGGTGATCTAAGGTTCTTGGGATTGAGCCCAGCATTGTTGGGCTCTGCCTTCAGTTACCATGTCTGCTTCAGATTCTCTCTCTCCTTCTCCTCCTGTTCTCTCTCTCTCTAAAATAAATAAATAAAAGCTTTAAAAATACATAGTTCTTATCATAAATCAAAATATCATACCTGAATTTATCATAATGATTAAATTAGATGTTACTCATCGAGGCACTTTTAAAATACTTAAGTATTGGGGCGCCTGGGTGGCACAGCGGTTAAGCGTCTGCCTTCAGCTCAGGGCGTGATCCTGGCGTTACGGGATCGAGCTGGTAGTTTATAAAATTGAAATATGGGAAGATAATATACATAGATACAAAAATTAGGTAGATATCAAAAACAAATTTAGAAGACAAAATAACACAAAATCCTATACTGCTGATACAATCTATCTAATATCTGGCCCTAATATTTCTAGAAACCAACAGGGTAGGGGCGCCTGGGTGGCACAGCAGTTAAAGCGTCTGCCTTCGGCTCAGGGCGTGATCCCGGCGTTCCGGGATCGAACCCCACATCAGGCTCCTCCGCTATGAGCCTGCTTTTTCCTCTCCCACTCCCCCTGCTTGTGTTCCCTCTCTCGCTGGCTGTCTCTATCTCTGTCAAATAAATAAATAAAATCTTTAAAAAAAAAAAAACACTTAAGTATTGTAAGAATTTAGCTTTTGAAGTATTACTTTACAGAAGAAATGTGGGATTAGATTAATCAGAATTACAAATAATTTTCAATTTTGATACAGATAGGAAGTATAAAGAAAATGATTGGAGGCTTTAGGAAAGAAGTAATTAAGTTGTCTGGACTCTTGACTCAGAGAATTTAGTTTCTAGTAAAAATATCCAAAATATTTATCATCTATAAACCCCTAACTTTATTATTTTAAATGTGAAATATAGATATAGTTATATCCACTACTCTTATTTCACTTTTTCAGTGTATCAAAAATGTTCAAATGATTATATAATAATTTCAGAAATACATACCATATTTTTTCCGCCAAGGGAGAATTCTTGGTATGCTATAATATATACGAAGATGGGAAATATAAATAAAAACACACTGCAAACTCCATAACTAAACAACTTCCCAGTATAAACTGGGTAGCAATCAATTGGGAGAGAATAAGGTCTGTAGTAGTAATGCATGGTGGTGATTAATTTTGTACATACATTTCCTATCTGGAACTGATAACTAGGAAGTATTTTCTAAGTCAAGGATGTTGCTGCTAGTTAATTTAAAATGCATTATTTATAGAAACCTGGTCCACTTTCACTCATGGAAAATGCTATAACTAATACTAATCTTAGCATTCCTGACTCTTCTTGGAAAAAGAATAGCAGCAAAAATATAAAAATGAGTAATTCTGAAAGAATCAAACATAGTCCTATCTGTATTTCAGCATTTCCAATAATAGAACTTATATTGTAGTTCTCTTTTTCAGCTACTTATAACTTTATTGCCTAAGGAAGGCATAAGTTAAAACTTAGGAAGCAATAGATTAGAAAAGCTATTTGGGATTTATATATTTTATTTAATAATATAGGTCAAAAATATCTACTAATATTAGGAGACCCAGGGAAGAACATTTCTATCCAAGTTGATATGCTAATTAAGCATATATCATATAAACCAGGATAAATGGGTATAAAAAACACTTGACTCTGAGCACAATTTTTGAAATATGACTTTTACATTCAAATCCATTTATACATTTAAATGCATTCACATAGGAAATCTAAGGATGTCCCTTATCTAAAGCAAATTCAGAGTGTGTAGCCTTATTAAATGAGAGGGATTTGAATCATGGAAAATTACAAAGAGCTCTGGTCTTATCAAATGCTATAAAGCAGTGATCCTGGGTTATATTTTGGTGTTGCCCCCTCCTTGCTGATGTATTTAATCAGATCACTTCTTTTTTACTTCTTCCTATGTGTAAAATGCAGGAATTGTCTATGTGATTTCACTGGTCTCCATAATGCTATAAATATTTATCAATTCATTCATTGTAACTAACAAGATATCTGGATCCTAGATCCTTCTGCCCATTTGAAATCTAGATATGATTACTTAAACTGACATTTTCATGCTCTGAAATTGTCCCCAAGTATTTTGAAGTGTGTTAGAGGATGGTAAAAATGTTCATATTCTCATGGTGCAAACATTTACTTCCTTGGTTGATATGCTTTCTTACCATCCTGTAGATGCAATATCTGACTTGCATAATGTCAGCAAGGACTTGAAAATGAACCAACCCCTTGCTTTTGAGGAAACACAAAGCAAAACAAAACACTGTACCACCGCTATACATAACACCTGTGCACATGCTCATGCTTCCGTGCACACACACACACACCCCTTTCAAACCCAAGAAATGGATTTGTTTACTAGATGTTTTCGAAGATTTGGGAAAAGATGGAAAAGTGAGTGTCATATCACATCAAAGTGAATACCTTTTGATTATATTAACAATCCTGTTTCACAAAGAGCCTTTGGCCACTGAGGACCTTTAATCCCTACTTAAACTTCTGTAGCCTAATACTTAACTGGATTATTTCATGCTTCTCTATGCTTTTCTTTTCAGTTCTTCTTTATCTTTCTCAAGATGAAATCAAATCTCTGATTTTGTCTTGCTGAGAAATGACTTTCTCCTTGACTCTAGCACACCGACTCCATGCCTTGTGGTTTCCCTTACTTACCTTCAATCCACTAAAGAAGTTTGCTGCCAGTTTTAGATGCTCACACTTTAACTCCTACTATGTAGGTGCCAATCACCACACTGGAATGTGGGACATATTATCGTTTTCAAACTAGAAACAATTCATTTTTGTACACAAGAAGTAGATAGGTGATTAATATATACTTTACTCTTTGTGCTGGGAGAAGGGAATGTAGTGGAGTTTTTTTAAAGTTTTTCTCTGCTGGCACCAGCACCTTTGAACATATCTTACAGGAAAGCAAGCATGATTTAATAATAATTATTAAAACTAATAAATACTCTTGAAATCTGGGATTGTGACACCTCTAGTTTTATTCTTTTTAAGATTGCTTTGGCTATTTGGGTTTTTTTTTTTTTTTTTGCGGTTCCATACAAATTTTAGGATTATTTGTTCTAGTTCTATGAAAAATGATGTTGGTATTTTGATAGTGATTGTATTAAGTCTGTCGATATCTTTGGGTGGGGTTGACATTTTAACAGTATTGGTTCTCTCAATCCATGAGCATGGAATATATTTCCACTTGTTTGTATCATCTTCAATTTCTTTCATCAGTATTTTACAGTTTTTGGCATACAGGTCTCTCACCTCCTTGGTTAAGTTTATTCCTATGTATTTTATTCTTTTTTGTGCACTTGTAAATATGATTTATTTTATTAATTTCTCTTTCTGCAACTTCGTTATTAGTGTATAGAAATGCAATCAATTTCTGTACATTGATTTTGTATCCTGCAACTTTACTTAATTCATTTATGAGTTCTGGTAGTTTTTTAGTGGAGTCTTTAGGATTTTCTATATATAGTAACATGTCATCTGCAAATAGTAGAAATTTTACTTCTTCTTTACCAATTTGGATGCCTTTTACTCCTTTTGTTGTCTCATTGCTGTGGCTAGGACTCCCAGTACCATGTTGAATAAAAGTAGTGAGTGGACATCTTTTTCTTGTTTCTGCCCCAAGAGGAAAAGTTCTCAGTTTTTCCTATTGAATATGATGTCAGCTGTGGGTTTTTCTATATGGCCTTTATTATGTTGCGGTATATTCCCTTTAAACCTCCTTTCTGAAGGTTTTTATCATGAATGGATTTTGTACTTTCTCAAATACTTTTTCTGCATCTATTGAAATGGTCGTATGATTTTTATCCTTTCTCTTGTTGATGTGAGATATCATATTGATTATTTTGCAGATACTGAACCACCCTTGCATCTCAGGAATAAATCACACTTGATCATGGTGAATGACTATTTTAATGTATTTTTGGATCCAGTTTGTTAATTGGAAGATTTTTGCAGCCATGTCCATCAGAGATCTTGGCCTGTAGGTCTCTTTTTTGTAATGTCTTTCTCTGGTTTTAGTATCAGCGAAATTTTGACTTCACAAAATGACCAGATTTTTTCTTATGATTTATTTCTAATTTGATACCATTGTAGTTGGAAAAGATGCATAAGATATGATTTTAGTCTTTTTGAATTTGTTGAGACTTGTTTTGTGGCCTACATGATCTATTCTGAAGAATGTCCCATGTACACTTGAAAAGAATATGTATTCTGCTGTCATAATCAAAACAGGATGGTACGAGCATAAAAATAGGCACATAGATCAACGGAACAAAATAGGGAGTCCAGAAATAAACCCATGTTTTTATGTTCAATTAATTTATGAAAAAGGAGGCAAGATTATACAATGGGAGGGGTGTGCCTATACGGTACAGTCGATTGTGTCTGACTCTTGATTTTGGCTCAGATCATGATCTCAGTGTAATGAGATCAAGCCCCATATTGGGCTCTGCACTGAGCGTGGAGACTGCTTAAGATTCTCTTTCTCTCCGTCTGCCCCCTTAAAAACAAAAAAGAATATACAATGGGAAAAAGACAGTCTCTTCATTTTTTTAAAATATTTTATTTATTTTATTTGAGAGAGAGAAAGAGAGAGCACATGAATGAGGGGAGGGGCAGAGAGAGAGAGAGAAGCAGACTTCCTGTTGAACAGGGAACCTGCATGGGGCTCAATCCCAGGACCCCGGGATCATGACCTGAGCTGAAGGCAGATGCTTAAGTGACTGAGTCACCCAGGCACCACAAGACAGTCTCTTTAACAAATGGTGTTGGGGAAACTAGTTAGCTACATGCAAAAGAATGAAACTGGACTGCTTTCTTATACCATATACAAAAATAACTCAAAATGGATTAAAGATCTAAATGTGAGACCTAAAACCATAAAATTCCTAGAAGAAAACATAGGCAATAACTTCTTTGACATCAGCCATAGAAACATTTTTTTAGATATGTCTCCTCTGGCAAGAGAAACAAAAGCAATATTAAACTGTTGAGACTAATCAAGATTAAAAGCTTTTGCACAGTGAAGGAAACCATCAACAAAACAAAAACTGAATTGGAGAAGATATTTATAAATGATATATCTGGTAAGGGGTTAATATCCAAAATATATAAAGAACTTATACAACTCAATACCAAAAAAACCCCACAAATAATCAGATTTAAAAATGGGCAGAGGGCCTGAATAGACATTTTTCCAAAGAACATTTAAAGATGGCCAACAGACACATAAAAAGATGTTCAGTATCACTAATCATCAGAGAAATCCAAATCAAAACAATAGTGAGATATCACCTCACATCTGTCAGAATGGCTAAAACCAAAAATATGAGAAATAACAAGTGTTGGTGAGGGTGTGAAGAAAAGGGAAACTTTGGGAATACAAGCTAATGCAGCCACAGTGGAAAGCACAATGTAGGTTCCTCAAAAACTTAAGATTAGAATTAATATAGGACCCAGCAATTCTACTACTGGATATTTACCCAAAGAAAATGAAAACACTATTTCAAAAAGATACATGCACCCCTGTGTTTATTGTGGCATTTACAATAGCTAGAATATGGAACCAACCCAAGTGTTCATAAATGAATGGATAAAGATGTGGTAGATATGTAAAATGGAATATTAGCCATAAAAAAATGAGATTTTGCCATTTACAACAACATTGATGAGACTAAAAGGTATTATGCTAAGTGAAATAACTCAGAGTAGGACAAATACTATATGATTTCACTCATATGTGGACCTTAAGAAACAAAACAAATGAACAAAAGAAGAAAAAAAAAAAGAAAACACACACACACACACACACACACACACACACACACACACAAAACAGACTCTTAAGTAAGTGAACAAACTGGTGGTTGCCAGAGGAGAGTTGAATTGGGGGATAAGTAAAATAAGTGAAAGGGATTAAGAGTACACTTATTGTGATAAGCACTGAGTAATATATAGAATTTTTTTAAGAATTAAAATAATAAATTTTCTCTATAGAAAGTGTGACTGACAGTTGAAAAATTTTGAGATGCCCGCAAGACTATAGGCATGTTCCTAATTTCAACCTTACCTAAATGATATGCTTGTTGGAACTATATACACATTGTTGTGCATGAACAACCTAGGATCCACTTTGTTCCTTTTGATCCTTTCATTCACTTCTATGCAGTTGTTCCCTTAAGAACTTCAGGCAGTAAATCCATGTAGAAAGAGTGGTACTTGTTAGAGTAGAACAAACTCTAGCCACCTGAGGAATTGATAGCTGTGAAGTTGATGGCTGACTACCCAGCTATCTCTTTGATACAGACTCAGAATGCCTGTACCAGATATCAGGGAGAAGAAGAAAGATGAATCAGCACCCCTTTTTCTTTCAGCCTAACATACTTGTTCTTTTTAGGCAGTAAAACCTGCATTCATCACTGAGAAGAATTCTGACTTCAGTACCATTGTCTTGTAGTTATTGAAAATTTCAGGCATTATGCTGGTTTTCAGACTTCTCTTCTGCAATTATTTATTTTAATTTTTTTCTCATTTTCAAATAGTTTAGTAGGAATTGGAGAGGCAGCACCAAGATTTCCTGGCAAGATGATATTTTAGACTAGAAATAATTTTAAAGTATCTTTTTTAAAGATTTTATTTATTTATTTAAGAGAGAAAGAGAGTGTGCATGAGCAAGGGAGAGGGGTAGAGGGGAGGGAGAAACAGACTCCCTACTGAGCAGGGAGCCCAATGTGGGGTTTGGCCCCAGCACCCCGAGACCATGACCTGAGCTAAAGGCAGATGCTTAACCTTCAGTGACCCAGGCACCCCAAGACTGGAAATCATTTTAAACAATTGAAAAGGTTCTACATTATATAAGTGCTGTAATAAATAATGTTGTTATAGAGGCAGGGATAGATTATGAAATATAATAATCATCATGATTTTAAATGATAAAAACTATAAAAGACTTTTAAATGTCTAGGAGTTTTCTTGGGGGATGCATTTTCAAGCCTCTATTTCTTCAACAGAGAAAGAGGATGAATCTTTTCTAATAGGCTTATTGGTGACATTTGATGTTATAAAAAAACAGAAAAGTGCTTTGTTAAAAAAGGAAAATAAAGTATTACTATAGTTTAAATGTGTTTCCCCAAAATTCATATGTTGAAACCCTAACCCCCAAAAATGACAGTGTTAGGAGGTGGGGCCTTTGGGAAGTGATTAGGTCATAAGGGTGGAACCCCAATTTTGGAATTAGTGCCCTTATCAAAGAGACCCCAGAGAGCTGGCATGTCCTTTTTTGCTATTTGAGGCAACAATGAGAAGTCTGTAAGCCCAAAGAGGGCCCTCATCCAACCATACTGGTGTTGTGATCTTGTACTTATTTAATCCAAAACTGTGAGAAATATATTGTTTATAAATCACCTGATCTATGGTAATTTTGTTATAGCAGTCCAAATGGCTAAGACACATGTTATTTATTATTAATAAATTCATTCATTCATTCATCAAGTCATTCATTCAGCTTGAGTCCACCATTTGCTTCTAAGTGGAATTTTTGCAAAATTAAGTCAAACTTAATGACCTGTCAGTACTGTAATTTTTTAAAAGCAACCAAAAGGCCATCTAAAAATTATTTGAAGATTTTTGAAAAGGGCTGATCTCATTTCTTGGCCTTTATAATGGTATATGGGCATCATTTATAATTACATAATTACTGTTGCTATATACTGATAGTTATGAGTCAGAGTGCCTTTGTGCTGATTTGTAAAATATTCCTCTTCTTCTATATGGTACTTTATGAGTTAGGCTCAGATTTGGTTTGTGCAGATGATTCCATAGATCACGGACCTCTACTTTTGCCAAATATCTATTAAGCAGAGGGTATTTAATTAGAAGGAGATCTTTCACTGGAATTAATACATGTTTAATATCTGTTTTCCTTAATTCTTATCTACTTGAGACTTTGAACTCTTGCTCTTATTTCTAGAACAATGATTTTCGTTTTTACGTAAGCTTTCTAGTCCCAAAGATCATTCACGTATCTTATTTGAATCTATAATTAAATTATTTCCGATTATCATTGCTTAAAAATATTTCAGTAATTTCTCAGATAAACAGAAGCAGTGCTCTTAGAAAGCACTGTCAAGTGACTTAAATTTTTGCATACATTAACAATGTGGGGAAACACGTCAACATGATGCGTACCTCTCACACAGTTTGATTCAAAGGTATGTCTAAATCAGGTCTTGGTGGTAGTTAGGATACTGCACTAGGCAAATAATATGCTGAAGAATTCCAATATCCAACTTCTCCTGATGTCATCATTCATAGGTTCCCTTTGCAACTGAACTGAGTAGTTGGTTCCTCAGAGGTCTAATTTAGTCAACGATGGAGTCCTTTGTAGGTAATCAAATTACTCTTGAATACAGCATCTATTTTTCATAGGAACTAGTGGTGACCTCCATAATTAGTGCACAGAAATGTACTAAAAGATGAAAAGAGTACTTCTGAAGGGTTTCTTGGAAAGGACCCACAGGCAAACACACATACATACAAATATGTATGAATATACAAATATATTAAAAATAAATATAGTATTCATGGGTTTTTTTAAAATTTAAAAATGAGTATTAAGTGTTGAGTCATATTTTTAGGCACCTTAAAACTGTTTTTTACTTGCCCTCAAAATTTATCATTTATCATTGTCACAAATAGTATAAAGACAACTGTTTCATTTTCCTTTGCTAATAACTCTTTTGCAATAATATACGGTTCACCCTTGACCTGTGTGGTTCCACTTATATGTGGATTTTTTACAGTATAGTACTGTAAATGTATTTTCTTTTCCTTATAATTATCTTAATAACATTTTCTTTTTTCTAGCTTACTTTATTATAAGAATATAGTATATAATACATATAACATACAAAATATGTGTTCATCAACTTTGTGTTTTGGTAAGGCTTCCGGTCGACAGTAGTGTTTTAGTAGTTCAATTTTGGGGGAGTCAGAAATTATATGTGGATTTTCAACTTTGCAGGAGTTTGCCCTTCTAGCCCCCATGTTGTTCAAGGGTTGCCTGTATGTTTCTCGCTTTGATAACTGATTAAACTGAGGCATATTTAACTTTGCTTTGTTTCAATTACTAGGGACCATAAACATTTTTTATGTGTTCTGGCTAAGGCAGATAGTGGCATTTGCACCTAGTGAGTATATAGTTAAGCATCAATGATTTGTTTCATTCATTCATTCATCCATCCATCCATCCATTCATTCATCACTCGTTGAACAAGAATTTATTAAATGTTCACTGTGAACCATCCAGTGCTCTCTGCTGGATTCACAACATCAAACCACCAGATGAAAAATCCTCAAACTCAGGAAGCTTTTATTCCTGTGAGAGAGACAAGCAATAAACATAATAAATTAGGGAAAAAATACATGTTAGATAGTAAAAAGTGCTGCGAAATGAAGATGGGAAGAATGTGGCATATGGTGGTGACAGTGTAATTGTACTTTGCAATAGAGTAGTCAGGGAAGGCCATGTGGAAGGAGTGATTTATGAGTTAATGGCTGATACAGATGAGAGAGCTGGCCACTAAGACCAATACCTGTTTTTCAGCTTGATAGAATAGCAAATGAAAAGACCCTGAGGCATACATTGTTCAGTGAATTTAATCAACAGGTTAGGAGATAAAAGTGAAGAGAGTGGAATGAAGAAAGGAAGAGTGGAGTCAATGAGAGACCAAGGAGTTCATGGCACATGCCCAATCACAGCTGAAAGCAGAAAGAGTGGTATTTTCTGTAGAAAATGTATAGATTATAATAAAACTAACCAAAAGTAGTTTTGCTTTTGATTGTCATCATGTACCTGGTGATACACAATGTCAGTGATAAAACTTCTCTCCCCCAGGAAAGACCACTTCCATCACGTTTACTTTGGTATGATCCTGGTAAGATTTGAGATCTAAAGTTAATGGGGAAATCTGGTTGAGGAGTTAGGATGGCGGAGGAGTAGGGGACCCCTTTTTCAGCTGGTCCCCTGAGTCGAGCTGGATAGGTACCAGACCATCCAGAACATCCACGGAATCAGCCTGAGACACAGGAAGATACATCTGGATCTCTACAAATGAACATCTCCAGCGATGAGTATTGAGGTATGAAGCGGGGAGCTGTGAAACCGTGCACAGATATTGGAAGATAAATGGAAGGGGGAGGGAGCAGCCGCATTTGGGCGCCGGGAAGTGATAGCCACCTGCACGTGGGAGCAGGCGGACTCGAGGACCGAGGACCGGCATCCGTGAGAGAGCGGACTGAGACCGTGAGCCGGGGAACGCACAAGACCAGTCTGAGGGCCGGAGCTTTGGAGCGCCCGCAAACCACACTGAGACAGAGCTCTGGAGCGGACGGGGGCGGCTGGTGGCTGGTGGTGTTAGAAACACAAAGGACAGAGACGCGCCGGCCTTGGAAGTGAGGGCTGGGATGCCGGCTGTGGGGCGCACATCCAGGGATGCTGCAGGGTTGAGCAGCACCAACAGAAACAGAGTTAAAGTGGCCAGAACATCAATGGAGAACGGTCTGCCATCCCTCTGTTCAGAGACAAAGGCTGAGATTTGGCTACTGCTGGTCTGACTCTCAGAAGAGGCACAGCAAACCACCAGGGAAAGCCGCCAGAGAACAAAAGCCTGGAAATACCGGCTCACAGTGTGCCCATCCCCATCACCCCTCCCAGGGGACACAGAGACTCTACCCAAACAGGGTTGCCTGAGTATCGGTGAGGATGGCCCCTCCCCCAGAAGGCAGGCTGAAAAATCAAGAAGCCCACATTCCTAAGGTCCCTATAAAACCAGTGCACACTGCCTGGGTCCTGGTCAATAATTTGGGCTCTGGACAACCCTGCAACATCTCCTCATCAGAATGACGAGAAGGAGAAATCTCCCCCAGAAAAGAAAAGACAATGAGTCTGTGGCCTCTGCCACAGAACTAATGGGTATGTATATAACCAAATTATCAGAAATGGAATTCAGAGTAACAATGGTCAAGATGTTGTTTAGACTTGAAAAAAGTATTAACGAAAATGTTAATGAGAATATAGAATCTCTAAGGGCGGAAATGAGAGTGAATCTGGCAGAAATTTAAAATTCTATGAATCAAATGCAGTCAAAACTAGAGGCTCTGATGGCCAGGGTAAATGAGGCAGAAGAACGTATCAGTGAATTGGAGGGTGGGTTAGTAGAAGAGAAAGCTAAAATAGAAACTTGGCTCAAAAAAATCCATTCTCAAGAATGTAGGTTACGGGAGATTACTGACTCAATGAAACGTTCCAATGTCAGAATCATTGGCATCCCCGAGGGGGTGGAGAAAAACAGAGGTCTGGAAGAGATATTTGAACAAATTTTAGCTGAAAACTTCCCTACTCTAGCAAGGGAAACAAACATTCCTGTCCAAGAGGCAGAGAGGACCCCTCCCAAGCTCAACCATGACAAACCTACGCCACGTCACATCATAGTGCATTTTGCAAATATTAGATCCAAGGATACAGTATTAAAAGTGGCCAGGGCAAAAGAAATTTCTCACGTACCAAGGCAAAGGTATCAGAATTACGTCAGACCTGTCTACCCAGACCTGGAATGAGAGAAAGGGTTGGGGGGGCATTTTTAAAGTTCTTTCAGAAGAAAACATGCAGCCAAGGATCCTTTATCCAGCAAGGCTGTCATTCAGAATTGATGGAGAGATAAAGAACTTCCAGAATCGCCAGTCATTCACCAATTTTGTAACCACGAAACCAGCCCTACAGGAGATATTATGGGGGGTTCTATAAAAGTAAGAAGGCCCCAAGAGTGATACAGAACAGAAAGTCACAATCTATAGACACAAAGACTTTACAGGCAACATGGCATCAATAAAATCATATCTCTCAATAATCAGTCTCAATGTAAATGGCCTAAATGCTCCCATAAAGCGCGACAGGGTTGCAGATTGGATAAAAAGACGTGACCCATCCATTTGCTGTCTACAAGAGACTCATTTTGAACCTAAAGATACATTCAGACTGAAAGGAGGGATGGAATACCATCTTTCACGCCAATGGACCTCAAAAGAAAGCTGGGGTAGCAATTCTCATATCAGACAGATACGATTTTAAACTAAAGACTATAGTTAGAGATACAGAAGGGCACTATATTATTTTTAAAGGATGCATCCAACAAGTGGATATGACAATTATATATGCCCCCAACAGGGGAGCAGCAAGATACACAAGCCAACTTTTAACCAGAATAAAGAGACACATAGATAAAAATACGTTAATAGTAGGGGACCTCAACACTCCACTATCAGAAATAGACAGAGCGCCTAAGCGGAAAATCTACAGAGAAACAAAAGCTTTGAATGCCATACTCGATGAGTTAGACCTCATAGATATATATAGAACACTACACCCCAGAACCAAAGAATACTCATTCTATTCTAATGCCCATGGAACATTCTCAAGAATAGACCATGTTCTGGGACACAAAACAGGTCTCAACCGATACCAAAAGATTGAAATTATTCCCTGCATATTCTCAGACCACAACGCTTTGAAATTGGAACTCAACCACAAGGAAAAATTTGGAAGAAGCTCAAACACTTGGAGACTAAGAACCATCCTGCTCAAGAATGATTCAATAAACCAGGAAATCAAAAATCAATTTAAACAATTTATGGAGACCAACGAGAATGAAAACACAATGGTCCAAAACCTATGGGATACTGCAAAGGCAGTCCTAAGGGGAAAATACATAGCCATCCAAGCCTCACTCAAAAGTATAGAAAAATCTAAAATGCAGTTTTTATATTCTCACCTCAAGAAGCTGAAACAGCAACATAGGGACAGGCCTAATCCATGCACAAAAAAGCAGTTGATCAAGATTAGAGCAGGAATCAATGAATTAGAAACCAGGAGCACAATACAGCAGATCAACAGAACTAGAAGCTGGTTCTTTGAAAGAGTAAATAAAATCGACAAACCACTGACAAGACATATCCAAAAGAATAGAGAAAGGACCCAAATTAATAAAATTATGAATGAAAAGGGAGAGGTCACAACCAACACCAATGAAATTGGAAGGATTATTAGAAACTTTTATCAACAGCTTTATGCCAATAAATTAAGCAATCTGGAAGAGATGGAGGCCTTCCTGGAAACCTATAAACTAAAAAGACTGAAATAGGAAGAAATTGATTTTTTAACAGGCCAATTAATTATGAAGAGATTGAAACAGTGATAAAAAAACCTTCCAAAAAACAAACCTCCAGGACCGGATGGTTTTCCCAGGGAATTCTACCAAACATTCAAAGAAGAAATAATAACTATTCTCCTAAAGCTATTTCAAAAAATAGAAACAGAAGGAAAGCTACCAAACTCATTCTATGAGGCCAATATTACCTTGATCCCCAAACCAGGCAAAGACCCAATCAAAAAGGAGAATTACAGACTGATTTCCCTAATGAATATGGACGCCAAAATTCTTAACAAGATCCTGGCTAATAGAATCCAACAGTACATTAAAAGGTTATCCATCATGACCAAGTGGGATTCATCCCTGGGATGCAAGGTTGGTTCAACATTCGCAAATCTATCAGCGTCATAGATTTTATCCAGAAGGAAAAAGCCAAAAATCATATGATTCTCTCAATAGATGCAGAAAAAGCATTTGACAAAATACAGCATCCTTTCCTGATTAAAACCCTTCAGAGTATGGGGATAGAGGGTACATTTCTCAATCTCATAAAAACCATCTATGAAAAGCCTACAGCAAATATCATTCTCAGTGGGGAAAAGCTGGAAGCCTTTCCCTTAAGATCAGGAACACGACAAGGATGCCCACTCTCGCCATTATTATTCAACATAGTACTAGAAGTCCTTGCAACAGCAATCAGACAACAAAAAGCGATAAAAAGTATCCAAATCGGCAAAGAGGAGTCAAACTGTCTCTCTTCACAGATGACATGATACTCTATATGGAAAACCCAAAAGAATCCACTCCCAAACTATTAGAAGTTATAGAGCAATTCAGTAATGTGGCGGGATACAAAATCAATGCTCAGAAATCAGTTGCATTTCTATACACGAACAATGAAACTGAAGAAAGAGAAATTAGGGAAGCCATCCCATTTACAATAGCACCAAAAACCATACGTTACCTTGGAATTAACTTAACCTGAGACATAAAGGATCTATATTCTAGAAACTACATATCACTCTTGAAAAACATTGAAGAAGACACAAAAAGATGGAAAAATATTCCATGCTCATAGATCGGAAGAATTAACATAGTTAAAATGTCCATGCTACCCAGAGCAATCTACACTTTCAGTGCTATCCCGATCAAAATACTGACGACATTTTTCAAAGAACTGGAACAAATAGCCCTTAAGTTTGTATGGAACCAGAAAAGGCCCTGAATCGCAAAGGAATTGTTGAAAAGGAAAAACAAAGCTGGGGGCATCACAATGCCAGATTTCAAGCTGTACTACAAAGCCATGATCACCAAGGCAGCATGGTACTGGCACAAAAACAGACACATAGACCAATGGAACAGAATAGAGAACCCAGAAATGGACCCTTGGCTCTTTGGGTAACTAATCTTTGACAGAAGCAGTAAAAAACATCCAGTGGAAAAGACAGTCTCTTCAATAAATGGTGCTGGGAAAACTGGACAGGTATATGCAAAAGAATGAAACTTGATCACTCTCTCACACCATACACAAAGATAAACTCCAAATGGATGAAAGACCTCTATGTGAGACAGAAATCCATCAAAATCCTAGAGGAGAACATAGGCAAGAACCTCTACGACATCAGCCACAGCAATCTTTTTCATGACACATCTCCAAAGGCAAGAGAAACAAAAGAAAAAATGAACCTGTGGGACTTCATCAAGATAAAAAGCTTCTGCACAGCCAAGGAAACAGTCAAAAAAACTAAGAGGCAGCCCACGGAATGGGAGAAGATATTTGCAAATGATACTACAGATAAAAGACTGGTATCCAAGATCTACAAAGAACTTCTCAAACTCAATACACGAGAAACAAATAAACAAATCAATAAATGGGCAGAAGATATGAACAGACACTTTTCCAATGAAGACATACAAATGGCTAACAGACACAGGAAAAAATGTTCAAAATCATTAGCCATCAGGGAAATTCAAATCAAAACCACACTGAGATACCACCTTACGCCAGTTAGAATGGCAAAAATTGACAAGGAAAGAAACAACAATTGTTGGAGAGGATGTGGAGAAAGGGGATCCCTCCTACATTGTTGGTGGGAATGCAAGTTGGTACAGCCACTTTGGAAAACAGTGTGGAGGTCCCTTAAAAAGTTAAAAATTGAGCTCCCCTATGATCCAGCCATTGCACTACTGGGTATTTACCCCAAAGATACAGACGTAGTGAAGAGAAGGGCCATATGCACCCCAATGTTCATAGCAGCTCTGTCCACAATAGCTAAATCGTGGAAGGAGCCGAGATGCCCTTCAACAGATGACTGGATTAAGAAGTTGTCGTCCATATATACAATGGAATATTCAGCTATCAAAAAGAATGATTTCTCAACATTTGCTACAACATGGACGGCACTGGAGGAGATAATGCTGAGTGAAATAAGTCAAGCAGAGAAAGACAATTATATGGTTTCTCTCATCTATGGAACATAAGAACTAGGAACATCGGTAGGAGAATAAAGGGATAAAGAAAGGGGGGGTAATCAGAGGGGGGAGTGAATCATGAGAGACTATGGACTCTGAGAAACAAACTGAGGGCTTCGGAGGGGAGGAGGGTGGAGGAATGGGATAGGCTGGTGATGGGTAGTAAGGAGGGCACGTATTGCATGGTGTACTGGGTGTTATACACAACTAATGAATCATCGAACTTTACATCAAAAACCAGGGATGTACTATATGGTGACTAACATAATAAAAAAATATTTAAAAATATAATAAAATAAAGTTAATGGGGAAATCAGATCACGTAAGTCCTTAAAAACTATTGAAAGGACTTTGCAGGTTACTCTGCATTAAATAGTCACTAGAGGATTTTAAGCAGAGGAGTAACATGATCTGTCTTGTATTTTAAATGGATGGCTCTAGATACTGTGTGGAGAGTAGAATTAAATGGCCAAGCAGAGAAATAGAAAGACCAATTAGGGCCAGTTGCAAAATATCTAGATTAAAGATGATAGTGCCCTGGAGTAAGATGGCAAATGATGAGACAGGGAGAAGTGATATTTTTAGAACTCTTTTGAAAGTTATAATTCGTAGAGTGGCTTTGAGGGGGAGCTATTCTTTATTGTGGTAAAATATACGTTAAGTTTGTAATTTTATTTTTAAGTGTACAATCCATTACCATTAAATTCATTCCTAATATTTTGGAATTATGACCGATGTCCATTTCCAGAACCTTTTCATCATCAAATAGAAGTTTTGCAATCATTAAACATTAACTCCCACCCCCTTGACCAGCCCCTGATAATTTCAACTCTACTATCTCTGTAAATTTGCCTATTGTAGGTTCCTCTATAGGTGGAACCATATAATGTTTGTCCTTTTGTGTCAGGTTTATTTTAGTTAGCATATGTTTTCAAGAGTCATTCATGTTGTAGCATATATCAAAATTTACATTTTATGGCTAAATAATATTTCACTGTATATATATATATATATATATATATATATATATATATATATTATATATACACACACACTATATTTTGGTTATCAATTCATCTGTTGATAAATGTTTGAGTTCTTTCCACATTTTAGTATTGTAAATAGTGCTTCTGTGAATATTGTTATACCAGTATCTGTTTGAGTCTCTCCTTTCAATTCTTTTGTGTATATATGGATAAGTGGAAATACTGGATCATATGGCAATTCTACTTTTAACTTCTTAAGGAAGTGCCAAATTGTTTCTTATGGCAGCTGTATCATTTTGCATTCTTACCAACAATGCACAAGTTTTCTTATTTGTATAAATCCTTGCCAACATTTACTGTTTTCTATTTGCTTTTTGTTTTTGTTTTGTTTTGTTTTGCTTTATAATAGCTATCATAATGGGTGTGAAGTGATATCTCCCTGTGTTGTTGTTTTTTTTTAAAGATTTGTTTATTTATTTGACAGAGAGAGATAGCCAGCGAGAGTGGGAACAGAAGCAGGGGAAGTGGGAGAGGAAGAAGCAGGCTCCCAGCGGAGAAGCCTGATGTGGGGCTTGATCCCAGAACACTGGGATCACACCCTGAGCCGAAGGCAGACCCTTAACGAGTGCACCACCCAGGCACCCCTCTCCCTGTGGTTTTGATTTTCTTTTCTGTAATGACTGGTGATGTTGCACATTTTTTTATGTTATTCACCATTTATCTTTTTTGGATAGATGCCTATTCAAATCCTTTGCCCATTTTTGAAGTGAGTAGTTTCTTTCTTGTTGTTGAGTTTTAGGAGCCTTTACGTATTTTGGGTGTTAATCTCTACCAGGTATATAAATTCCAAATATTTTCTCTCACACCATGGGTTATCTTTTCACTCTCTAGATGGTATTCTTTGAATCACAAATTTTAATGTTGATGAAGTCAAATTTATGTTTTTGCTTTTGTTGCTTGTGCTGTTCATTTAGCCATGTAAATGTTAATTAAGGGGATTAATGATAAAGGGATCATTTTCTCAGTCAGACTTCCTAACCTTGAAGCATTGCTAAAACCTACTACCCTGCGACCTTGGCAATGTATTGACCTCTCTCTGTTGTCCTCATCTCTAAAAAAAGGATAATATCGTTCATTGTGAAGACTAATGAATTAACGTAGCATACTTAGAGGAGTGATTAGCACATAACAAGTACTCAATAAATAATTACTATTTTTATCTCTTAGATACTGCATTTTTTACAAATGAAGTTCCACAAAATTATTGTGGAAGGTTTCACACCTAATGTGTGACCTGGTTAACACTTTCAACAAGATCTATTTGAACCTCAGAATTTATGCTTGGTTTGTGCTGCATCTTAAGGGCAGTAGCATAGCTCTTATTGACCAACCTGAAAAGAAAAGGAAAAAAAAAAAATTAAAAAGAAAGAAGTCAAGCACCTGGAAAACCCATAAACTAGGTAATCCATTTCTGAATAATCAGTTTGGATATAAATTGTGTTTGAAAAAAGACTTCAGCTCAGTGAACCTAGCACTAAAGCCAAGAAAAAACTTTTTGTAAGAGACTCATGTTGGGCTTATTTGTGGAATTATTTTTAAAATATGCTGTTTGAATTGTGGCAGCATTTTGCTGCTGGAGTTTGGTACAAGAGAAATAAATATAATTTTCTAAGAATGTTTTTGAAGGTAACCTAACAATATGGAGGATTTAAAAATCTTTGCTCTAAACCACAAATACACTATAGCTATTCCATTTAACAGAAAAACATATATATATTTTTTTCTTCTTTTGGATACTCAGCCAGTTCTTTCCAACAGATTTAAATGTGATATCCGTCAGATAGCAGGTAAAGCACCTGCAGATGCATAAATTAAATTCTCTAATCTGTTCTTCCATTTACCTTGTCAATTTTTCTATAGAGCATTTTCTACTTAGCATTTTTCTACTTAGCATTTTCTCTGCCTTCCCTAGTTGAAGAGTAACATAAAACATGAGAAAAAGCTGCTCTTATATGTGAGGTTCTACCCTATGTTTTGAAAGGATAATTGGTAACCTTGTGGCATTTTTGTTCCAATTTTGTTTTCTTCATTTAAATACCAATTAAGGGATGAAAGGTTTCAAAGAGTTATCGTAATCAAATTCATATTGAAAAGTACATGTAACTTTTGCTATTGAAATTAATAAATTTGGGGCACCTGAGTGGCTCAGTTGGTTAAGCATCTGACTCTGAATTTCAGCTCAGGTCATGATCTCAGGGTTGTGAGATCCAGCCCCGTGACCAGCTCTACACTGGTTGTACACTGCTTAAAGTTCTCTCTCTCCCTCTCCTTCTGCCCCTACAACCTCTCTCCCTCTCTAAAATAAATAAATTAAATTAAATGAATAAATTTTATTTTTCTCTGTAGTTATAGAAGCTGTCTAAAATTTTTAATAAAATTTTAATAAAAATAAATTTTTAATTTTTAATAAATTTTTAATAAAATTTTAATAAAAATAAAAAATTTTTAATAAAAATAATTAAAAAAATAAAATAAAATATTTTCATAATGAGCGTATCTGAATTTTTCAAGTAAAAGTTCTTTGGTTTAATCCAAAATTTATGATTTTATTTCTTTCCAATATTTGATATATATTTATATATGTATGAGATACTACATATTAAAATTACTACATATACATATAAACATACATAAAATGTGCTACTAACAACATTTTACTTAATGCTATGTTCACTTAACTTTGTCATTTCAATGTCATAAGTTACTAAACATTTCAAATCCTGATTTATTTCCTTGTTTTTTAAACTAATAATGCCCTTGTAAGGGCATTTTTATTTATCCCATATTTTGCTGTTAAAAAATAATGCTATAATAGGGGTGTCTGGGTAACTCAGTTAAGTGTCCAATTTTTTATTTTCACTCAGGTCATGATCTCAGGGTCATGGGATCAAGCCCCTCAGTGGGCTCCACACTCAGTGGGGAGTCTGCTCGAGATTCTCTCTCTCTGTCTGCCCTCCCCCCTCCCCCCACACTCTCTCTCTCAAATAATAAATAAATAAATCTTTAAAAATGCTATAAAAATATTTTTCCATAATGATAGTAAAAATCTATATATTATTAGTGATTTCTTTTCATATATTGAATTATTGCTATGATTGAACTGTTGTTTATATATTATCAACCATTTCTATTATTTTCATTACATTTCCTATTCATGTCCAACAAATTTCTTCCCTGAAACATTAGTTTAGTTTAGTTTAGTTTTTTCTTGAAGTTACTTATACATTAAGGCCACTACACCCCTATTTTCAGGAGAAAATCAGGCATAAATTAAAGCATAATGCAAGTAAAATCTAATATTGCAAATTGTTGACCTTTGTCATTATATGTGTTGCAGGTATTCTTAGTCTATTATTTGCCTTCAGTTCTGTTTGATGTATTAAGCGGCATAAGGTTCTTTTTTATATATAGTTATGATTAACATTATGTATGTTTTCTAAAAGATTTCTTCCTTTAATTGTATATATGGAGAAGTATATCTTAAGTGAATGCCAAAGACATAATGCCTTGCTTATATATTAGATTTCAGTGGTTTTGGGTTTCATTTTTATATAGTTCTTACATTTTAATTAATTTATTTTATATCTTCATTGGCTTAGTAAAAGCTCCAGTAGACTCTCTTAATTTTTTACTGTTACTTTCATAATATTACAAGGAGAAAACAGTGGGTGGGTGATTAGTTGGAAAAGCTTTTTTGGAGAAAATCACTAATTAAAGGTTAATTAGATAATTAAAGAATGTATGTAAAAAGTGATTTGTAAACTTCAGAACACTCTTTAAATGTTGGCTATTATCGTTGATGCTATTAAATAGTTTTCTTTGTTTCTTCTCATATCACTAGTAGTGAATGCCAGCATATTGCTGCATAGGTTATAATTCCCTTTCTATAATTAGATCAAATGGAAGAGTTGTAGAAGAACTTTTGATGAAAAGGGATATCAGGCATTTGTAGCAGAGTTTATTTTGCTTATCCCATTGGAATATATACTTGTATATGCAGCCCACATTAGTGGTTTTACTCTATTTAAATAGTTTCATCTATCTGTTCCTTTGCTTGTCTACATGTAACTCTACTTTTGAAGGGAGAAAGTTCAATAAATTATGTGGCTGATTTTGCATTCAGAATTTTATCTGTTGATATCTTACCCTGTATTTATTTCCCAATTTTGTTATTGCTGGGCAAAGTACAAGTCATAGAGGATACAGGTTGAATTTAATTAAAAATTTAAAAAGACATTAAGTAACCCAAATACATTAACCATGAAATTTTACCTTAAATTTTTATTCTTTCTTTTTTTTTTTAAGATTTTATTTATTATTTGACAGAGAGAGAGACAGCCAGTGAGAGAGGGAACACAGGCAGGGCGAGTGGGAGAGGAAGAAGCAGGCTCCCAGCGGAGCAGGGAGCCCAGTGCGGGACTCGATCCCAGCATTCTGGGATCAGAGCCGAAGGCAGACGCTTAACAACTGAGCCACCCAGGCACCCCTTAAATTTTTATTCTTAAAAAAATTATCTTTTAATAACTTCTACATACTTAATCTCAAAATGAATAATTTCAACCTTTTGTTGATATTCATGTATGAGTTAAAATAAATCTTCTGCAACCTTGTTAGCAAATACATGTAAAATTAGCCAATGTTTAGAGAAACGTTCACTTTGTATTAATATGATCTGAAGTAGTATATTTTTTAAACTGCCTATTTCAACTTCCTGGAAAATGGGAGTTTATATATGGCTATCTATCTATATTACAGTTCAGCAACTAGGATATATAAAGCCTCTTGATAAAGTTGATTTTGCAAAATTATTGTTTCCATCTTTTTCTTCTCTTTCCCAGGGTTTACCCTCCCCAGGAATCTGAGAGTCTAGTTAACATCTAAGGTATCTGTAGCTGGGGAAAGCCTCCCTCCTTGGAAAACAGCTAAAGCTTAATGAATACAACAAATTACAAAAGTGTAACCTGCTCCCCCACATTTAAGGTTTACTTGTGTGCTATCTTTTCAATTATCGTTGGTGAAGCAATTATTTCCCCTATTGCACTCTGTGAAATCAGGAGCATTTGCAACCTGAACAGTACATTGCAAAATGCTTATACCTAGATCAGGTAGGCAAGTATGATAAATGGTGTGCAGAAAAGCATTTTTTCCTAACTCAGCAACTTGAGATAATTTGGATTTGCTAAACTTGGTATTATCATATAACAGTTTATTGTACACAGTGGTATTAATTATTTAAAGCTATTTCTAACTAATTATGTTCTTGTCCTTATGACCGGGGTCTCTGGTAAATAGAAAGTATTCAGTACATAATTTTTGAATAAACTGGGTAAACTTTTGGAAATTTTAGAAGAATGGTATCTCCTTATTTCTTGAAATACCCATCTTTTATTCATTATGCTTTTCAGCTAGATTTTTTAAAGCACCCTGCAGCATATATTGATCATAATCCTACATAGATTATCCTATACAGATAATCAGTCATTAAACATTTTCTAATTTCATTAGCCTACCTCTTTTAAGGGGGGAAAAAAGATCATTAGTATGCCAAAACATACTCTGCAATGAGCTCATTGCCTAAGGCTGACATTTACCCATACCCATGTCTTCTCCCCTATATCACGGGAATGAATTTGCTGTCATTCCAGTGGAGAAATCACAGCAAACAGACCCTTCCTCCTCAAGAATTTGTTTGAATGCAGCATTTAAACCATGACTAACTACATTTTTGGTTTTTTTTAATTTGTAGATGAGTGGAGAGACTTTACAGGAAATTGAAGCAAGAGAATAAAAAAGCTCAGATTTATGTTTTAGAGAAGTCAGTCACCATGGCTGCATTGTGGAGAATGAATTTGGGAGGTGTAAGATACCAAGTGCAGAGGTTAATCATGGGAAAAAGAAAGGGCCGGACTGAAGCAGTAATATTGGGAATAGAAAGAATGAGATGGATTTGAGAGTGTCTGGGTAGTAACAGAGGAAGTGAAAGCCCACAGTAAGCCCCAGGTCTTGACTCTGCTTATTATTGACAGGTGAGCAAGAGAACACAGCATGGGGAAGAGAGTTGATGGGGTAGGTGATCAAATTGTATTTCAAAATGCTTGCAGGGCTTTCTGCATTATAGACAATGTAAACAATAGCAAAAGTAAAAATTAAAAATAAAAATCACACGTATAATCTCACTATATTTTTCATGTAGATGCATTCATATAAAATCATTTTATATGTATATAAATATATTTTAAATAAAATTGTGATCATGCCATATACATAGGCCTATGAACTGCTCTTTTCCTTTAAATTATATCATAAACATTGTATTATATTAGTAAGGTTGGGCTGCTGTAACAAAATGCCATAGACAGGATGACTTAACAAAAGTTTATTTTCTCACAGTTCTAAAGGCTGTAAGTCTAGATCAGGGCACTCTCATGGTCAGCTTGTAGTAAGAGCTTTGTTCCAGACTTGCAGATGGCTACTTTCTAACTGTGCCCACACATGGTGGAGAGAGAGGGTGGTGAGCAAAGAAGTTGGGGAAGAGAGAAAGAAAGGGAGTGTGAGTGAGCAATTGAGAGGGCACACTCTCAGATATCTCTTCTTTATAAGGGAAGTAATTCCTCATGAGGGCCCACCTTAATGATCTTATCTAACCTTAATTACTTCTCATAGGGGCCCACTTTGAATACCATCACACGGGATTAGGGTTTTAAAATATGAATTTTGGGGGGATAAAACATTTAGCCCATAGCAAACATTGTAGTTGATGGAGAATATTCAAAGATGAATTATTAATTTTGAAGTCATTATAGAAAACTTCAGCTGGCAGGAGATACTGTATACTATTTTATACTCCAGACTTTGCATGTTTAGAAACTAAATAAGTGCAATTTGAATACTAAAATATGCATACCAAAAGTAGGACTTTCTTCCTGTGAAACAAAACTAGGGACTACCTTGGAGTAAGTTATTTTTAAACCTGTTAGCCAGAGATAACAAGGAACATATTTGTAGTCATGCAAACTAAGTTTTATTAATAATAATAATGCCAGAGGAACCATGTAGTGTTTCAAAAGGAGGCAGGGGGGATCCAGGGATAGTACTTGCTAGATTTGGAGGGAGGAGAGCTGGAATTAATCACATGGGTCTTTTTGTACTTACTCCTAAATCAGCTTATCTGTGTCTCATACCTGGTGTATTTAATTACTGACTAGAATTTATCGTGTGTGTGTGTGTGTGTGTGTGTGTGTGTGTGTGTGTGTGTATGGATAGAGAGAGAGAGAGAGAGAGAGATAAACACTGCTTTTAGAATATGACTTTATACATATAGCATACACAGCTATCTGTGTTACTAATCTATTGTTAATTTTAAATGTTCAGGTAAGCCTAACACTTAAAGTCTTAAATAAAAGTCCATCCAGTACTCATGAATCATATATTCTAAAGGGGAAACAAGGAGAGCAGTGACAAAACAGCCTTCTGGACTTATTTAGAATGTATGAAATTTTGAGACCACATGAATTGAATCTGTTCTGAGAAAAGGA
Organism: Ursus arctos; assembly: GCF_023065955.2. Taxonomy (NCBI): domain Eukaryota; kingdom Metazoa; phylum Chordata; class Mammalia; order Carnivora; family Ursidae; genus Ursus; species Ursus arctos. The sequence goes on from NW_026622852.1 coordinate 33,013,162, forward strand.
ACATTTTAATCCCTTTAATAAAAGATCTTGTCAGTGAAAAATGGTGAAACTGATTGTTACAATTAAGGCCTACAGAGCAACCAGGAGAAATCACTTCATTCCATACATGTATCATTCTATTTATAAGAAACCTTATTATACAAGAAACATAATAACTAGGTATTAAATTACTTTTCTTGAATTGAAGGGAAATGGAACCATCTTGGACCTAAAATTTATGCAGATCAGTAAAAACAAGAAATAGAACATTGCTTTATCCTTCTCATTAAGTTTCTGTTTCTCAGAATTTGTTCAACAGTACTTCCTACCTCAGATACCACGCTATCAGCTAACTATCTATATTTTGGAGACCTGGATTAAGGATTGACTAGTGCCACTTAGATATCTGGAGCCATAAAAAAAAGACAAAAATAAACTGAAACAATTTATTTTAATTTATAACAAACAAAACATACTAATTTCCAATAAGAAGGACTCAAGTTCTCCTAGATCCAACTGAGAATTTATAAAATAAGTTATAAATTCATTGCTTGTTTTAAAATACATGATTGATGGACTTGTACTTTTACCTATAATTTAACTGCAGAGAGAATTGCCATTTAACTTTAAACAACAGGAAAAATGGAAAAATATATGAAATCACATTTTTTCAGACACTGGAAAATAGGTAGCAAAAGATTGCGATCTCAGCTAGAAGGGAAACAAATGAGGTGGGTTGTTGTTATTTTTTTTTAAGATTTTGTTTATTTATTTGTCAGAGAGAGAGAGCAGGAGCAGTGGGGGAGAGCCAGAGGGAGAAGCAGGCCCCCTGCTGAGAAAGGAGCCCAATGTGGGACTGGATTCCAGGACCCTGGGATCATGACCCGAGCTGAAGGTAGATGCTTAACTGACTGACCACCCAGGCGCCCCTAAATTAGGTGGATTTTATGATCACCTCCAGATTACTGGCTGGAGGTAATAAAGCAGGGAGGAAGAATCCAAAAGAAACACATCAGTCACATTTATTTGAGAAGACAGAGACCAGAATTCAAGGAGGAAGAGGTAGTAAGAATTTGTAGGGCATATTTCACTTAGCATAATCCCCTCCCAGTTCCATCCATGTCGATGCAAATGGTGGGTATTCATCCTTTCTGAAGGCTGAGTAATATTCCATTGTATATATGGACCTCATCTTCTTTATCCATTCGTCTATTGAAGGGCATCTTGGCTCTTTCCACAGTTTGGCTATCATGGAGGACATTAGGAGAAAGAAGGGAAAAAATGAAGGGGGTGGAATCAGAGGGGGAGATGAACCATGAAAGACTACGGACTCTGGGAAACAAACTGAAGGTTTTAGAGGGGAGGGGGGTGGGGGGATGGGTTAGCCTGGTGATGGGTATTAAAGAGGGCAATACGCAATGAGCACTGGGTGTTATAGGCAGACAATGCATCATGGAACACTACATCAAAAACTAATGAAGTACTGTATGATGACTAATGTAACATAATAAAAATTAATTAATTAATTAATTAAAAAGAATTTTTAGGGCAGAGTACTGAAGAAGAGGGACATATTTAGGTCCATAATGGAAGAATGCAGGAGCCATGAGATTTTATGGGGCTGAAGGGCAGGGCCAGAGGCTGGCTGGCAAACTGATCTTCCTCAAACATGCCAGTGATCATCTTCCCAAGAAATGGTGCTAAAATAACTGGATGTTCACCTGAAAATAAATAAATGAACCTCAAATCTTATCTCACATGATATATAAAAAGTAGTTTAGCATGGATTATAGGCCTAATATAAGAACTTAAAACTATAAAACTTTTCAAAGAAAATATAGGAGGGGCACCTGGGTGGCTCAATCGGTTAAGTGTCCAACTCTTGATTTTGGCTCAGCTCAGGATCTCAGGGTCCTGAGATCAACCCCCCTCCCTGACTTTGTGTCAGGCTCCACTTTCAGCACCCTCCCCTGCTCACGCTCCCTCCCTTTCTCTCTCAAATAAATAAATAAATCTTTAAATTAAAAAAAAAGAGAATATAGGAAAAAATCTTTGTGCCTTTGTGGTAGGGAAAGATTTCTTACATACCCTTAAAAAAAAGAGTTATAAAAGAAGAAAGTGAAGAATTGAATATCATCAATAGTAAACTTTTTTCTACTGTTTGAAAAACACTTAAGAAATGAAATGGTGAACCACAAACTGGGAGATAGTTTTTGCAAAACATGCATTTGATAGCGGTCTCATATCCAGAGGATATAAAGAATTCTTGCAAATAAAAATGAGAAGATAAACCAGCTGAATTTTTAAAACTAGGAAAAACCTTGAAAAGAAACTTTGCCAATGAAGATATATGAATAACAAACACATTAAAAGATGTATAAATGCATGTTTCATTAGATAAATGCAAATTTAGATCATAAGAAGCTACTCCTACACAACTAAACTGACTAAAATCAAACACATTAACAATAACAAATATAGAGAACGTGGACCAACTTCATCCTCTCGTACACTGCTGCTGTGAATACAAAACGGTATGACCACCTTGAAACATACTTTGGCAGTTTAGTTAAGTATGTTTTTACTATATAACCTAGCAATCACTGTCCTAGATATTTACCAAAAGAAAATGAAAACACATTTCCATACAAAACTTGGACACTAATATTTATATCAGCTTTCCTCATAACCACCAAAAAGTGGCAACAATCAATCAGAACGCCCACAAACTAGTGAGTGGATAAACAAATTGTGGTACACCTTACAATGAAATATTATTCAGCAATTAAAAGAGAAAAGAAAGTTCTGATACGCATAACAACAACATGGGTAAATCTCAAAAGCTTTATGCTATGTTAAAGAAGCCAGACTCAGAAGCCAACCTACTATATTACTCCACTTACTTTAGATTTGCTAAAAGACAAAAATATGGTGATAGAAAACAGATTGGTGGTTGCCTCAGGTTCAGGTGATAAAAGAGGATTGCCTTCAAAGGAACTTGGAGGAATTCTTTGGGGTGGTGGGCATGTTCAACACTCTGATTGTGATGGTGGTTACACAGTTGTGTACATTTGTCAAAACTTACTGAACTGTACAAGTGAGTGAATTTTATTGTATGCAAGTTATTAATTAAACATTAAAAAATATGAAACAAAATACAGGGCCATGTTTTTATAAAGGCGCAATCCTGAGTATCATTATGAGATAAAAGCTAAGAGAGGTAAACTAAGGATTGTAGTCTAAAGGCACTATACCATAATGAGAGAGAAGAATACAAAAAAACAATGACTGGGTTATCATTGTGTTATATTTAAATTTTGTAGGTCATTTTTGTTTCTTTTCCTTCTACTTCTTCTCCTTCTCCTTCTCTTCCTTCTTCAACTTTACTTATTTCCACACATCAAGATTTCAATGATCTTTGCTTAATTTGTTTATTGAAGTATAATATACATACAACAATATGAACAAATATTAACAGTATGGCCCAATGCATTTTCACAAAGTGAACACACACATGTAACTGAGACCCACATTATAAAATACTATTCAGCAGTACCCAAGATTCTTTGTGATCCAATTTTAACTACTAAACCCTCTTCTGATTTCTAACAGAATTAATTCATCTGTTGTACTTTACATGATTAAAATCATAAAATATGCATTCTTTTATGTGATAATTTGCTAACGATATTCATACATATCTTTTCCTTTATTTGCTTGTTATTTGTTATTATTGCTGTACAAATGCCCAGCGACATTATTTGCAGAGACCCTTATTGAAAAATTATTAAGAATTTTAGAACATGACACCAGAATAGCAAACCAGGCAAGGACAGGGCCCCTTTGAGTAAAGGGCTCTGTGTGACTTCCCATGTAGCACTCATGGGACACTGGCCCTGAATACATAGTATTTCACTGTGTGAACACATAACAATTTTTTAAAAATCTATTCTATTGCTGATAAAAATCTTGAGATGTTTTCTGTTTTCTGATACTGTGAATGATGCTGCTATGAATATTTTAATTTCTTTTAGAGAAAATTATTTCTATGTGCATTTATATTGGATATTTACCTGGAATTGGAATTTTAGGTAATGCATCCAGTTGTAGTACATAATGTCAAACGTTTTACCAAAATAGTTGTTCCAGCTTCTTACAGTCTCACTAGCAGTATATAAATAAGAGTTCCAGTTATTCTACATCTTCATCAATACTTGACATTTTCTATTTTAGTGGAGAATTTGGTGGGTGTGTGTGGTTGTCCATTGTGATAGTCTGTTTGCAAAAAGGGCTGCAGCCATTTTCCCATCGCTGCACACAGGCCTCTTTATGATGTGACTGAGGAAATAGTATGAAAAATATAATTTGTTAATATTGCATTTATTATGCCAAATAGTCATATATTCTTTTGGAGCCTATAATTTTGGGATATGTGTTCTTTCTTTGAATCTTCAAATTAATGATCTCTTTACTTCATCTGAAACATTATTTTATAGACTTCATATAAGACTGTATTTTTTTCCTCATTACTATCCATTAAGCAATGAAAGATCTAACTGGATTCTGCATTTTCATTCAAACAGCTTTTTTTTTTTAATTTTTCTTATTCTCCAGTGTTTGTCCACTTGGATAGATTTTAGATTTTCATCTCTAATGGTGGCCAGGTTAGAGTTCACTTCACACCTGAGGTGTTCAGAAGATTTTCATCATCTCCTCAGGAGATAATCTGTATCGTATATCTCTATAATATTTTAAGTGTATAGAAGATGTGCTAATTCTTCTTCTTAGTATGTACTGATAACAGAAGTTCTCCTACATCAAACAATTCAGTAATTTGGACAAAAGTACCCAGTTGCAATATGCTGCATTCAGACCCCTAATTCATGAATTTTATTTTAGTAATTTCATTTTCTGCCTGGAGGTAGGAAGACATCAACTGACAATAGTTGGATAAAATGGGAAAAGAGGAATCATATGGCTGGCATTAAAAAATAAAAAAGCTATTTTATAGAAGAAAGTGCTTGATTAGAAGAGATGCCATTTACCAATGGCTTGTATGTACCAAAAAGAAAAATATATGTATCATAATGATTCCTCTCTTTAGCCATGGAAGAAAAACGCTTGGATTTTTACCTTACATATGAAGAAATAGAAGTTTAAAAAGTTTTAATAATGTGGCCAAATTTCCTCAGTGAATAATTAGCAGAGACATTTTAAGGTTTGTAATATATAATGAATTAACATTTGCAACAGGATGCTGGCCAATGAACCCAATATAAAATACCAATATCCCTTAAAAACAAGATTTGTATAATGTGTGTATGTATGTGTGTGTGTATTTATAATTAAAGGTGGCTAGTTTATAAAATAACTCAAGGATTATTTGGTTCATTGAACTTTTAAAAATCACTGATTTCATAAAGAGAATGCGTTTACTTATATGTCTGTCTCTTAAAAGAAAAAATTATTTTAGGACACAAAGAAGTGATGTGAAATTAACTTATGATCCTGAATTTCTGTTTTTCAGAACTGTAATGAGAACAATAGGCAGAATGAATGTTATTTCCGGAGGTAAGTACAATGACATGTGATCTTATATCATTGAGCACAGTGAACAGCTTACAATGAATAATGTTTTCATACAACCACCTGCAAGTACTAAAATATGAATTAAAATGTCTAATGTTTGATTTAATGTCACATTTTAGCATTGAATGCATGACTTTAATTGGGCTGTGCTTAGTTATTGAAACTATAACCTATATCACTTAACACAAGAAAAGTTAATATAACACATCCTTTTATTTCTTAAAATCAGTGTGAAATGTGAGTGAAAGAAAGTGTATGTATAAAAGCAAATGATTATTTGAAATAGCAGCACAGGAAATACATTGTAATTGTAATTTGTTTTTTTCAGTTATTCTCAGGGTTTTTATAGAGATTTAGGGAACATCTAATGTAAAGAATAGTAACATATGAGTGTCAGAGGTCATTTAGTGTAACGTTTTACTCATCTAAATCAATCTCAGAATGTAATCCAGATGGCACAGTTTTCAGCCAACCTTAAATTGCCTTGCTCCAACTGCAGAAGTACTGTCTTGAAGAGTTCTAGTTGACTTACAACCTTCTTCTCTAACATTCCCTCCATGGACTATGGCCTTGGCAAAAGGCCACTCAACTTTTGGACAAGACTAGCCATCAAAAATTAGTTAGATACAAACCAAAATCATTCTTTGTAACGAGTCTTAGGCCGTATTTTTTTTCTTTTTATACTTCGTTAAACATTCATGAGATAGAAATCTCAGCAGTAGTTACTCTATAATAAAATAGTTCTCAACTGGGATAACAACTTCCTTAAAATTATTTTGTAAATGTTTAGAAGACTTGTTATTTGTCACAGTGGTTATGATGTATTAATGGCATTTTTTGATCAAAGGCCAAACATGACAGACAAGCAAAAGGCAGAATATTCCTGTACATGGAAGAATTGGCTCATGTTCCATGCAACTTTTCATTGTCCCACTGAACATTAATTTAGATGAATACAACTCTTAATAGTTATCTGAGCCCTTATCCTAATATATGTAATCACAAAATGTTTTTCCATGGGTCAATATACACTGAATTCTGCATGCAATACAATACACTATGCAGTTGTAAAAATAATAATAAAGAAACTATGTGAAAAGACCTCTAATATTTATTTTATATAAAAAAAGCTAGTTATAGACCAATATAAATTCTAGACTCCATTTCTGTTAAATAAAAATACATATTTCTTTGCATATACAATATAATACACATATACATATATGTATATAAAAAAATGCTGGAAGGATACACAAGAAACTAATAACAGGGGTTATTTATGGATAGGCATGAGGGAGAACTAGACACATGGATGACAGTGGGCATGAGAGAAAATAAATAAGCAAACAAATAAATGTGTGTACATAGTTTTATGAAAAATTTGCCTGCATTGAGTATTAAAATTAGGTTAAAAGAATATATATCACACCTATTTTTTAATGTGTTTTATGTTTTCTTGTCTTACTAGATTTTCTAAAAATAATAATTATCAGGCTTATGTCAGACTTCTCAGGAATATTGAATCCAAAGGAGCCATTTCTGTTGAATTTTGATGAAAAATAGTTAATCCAAAAATGCTTGCTGATTCAAATGCTCTCTTACATATGAAGGCAACAGAGAAGAAATATTCATAGATATTCAAGACTTAAAATATGATTTCTGAAAAAAAAAGTTTAACTGTCTCAGCAGTCTCCAAAATAAAGCAAAATAAGAATTCAAAAACAGAGAAGACATGATCTAGATAAAATGATTTTTTATTACATCACCAGTTTATACCAAGATAATGCTGAAGAACCCAAAAAAAGTGGTGGAAAGAATTAAACTAGAAATCCAAATCTTCTGAATTTGATTCTTCATGTCATGTTTACAGAGGGTGATCTAGTAAGAGATATTTCCACGTCTTTGTGCCTCAGTTAATTTCATTAATGAAAACAGATAATGGCAGCTACTTCATAGTTATATTTTTAGACTATAGTAAGATATTTGTGAAAAGATTTGAAAATCAGCTGGATAATCTCTTTATAGCATCTTCACCCTATCCTATATCCTTTCTCCCAGGATGTTTCTTTGCTTTCTTTTTTTTTTTTAAGATTTTACTTATTTGACACAGCATGAGAGAGCATAAGCAGGGGGAGAGGCAGAGGGAGAGGGAGGAGCAGAACCCTGGGATCATGACCTGAGCCTAAGGCAGACACTTAACTGAGTCACCCAGGTGCCCTCCCAGGATGTTTCTAACTCACTTTCTTTGCCTGACATATAAAGTTTCAATCTCCCTAGTTAGCAATTTCCCCTACCTTGCAAAGCCCATCTCAAATTCTGTCTACCTAATTAATGATCTCTCATGATATTAGACATCACTGATGATTTTTAACTGCTTTTTTTACATTATCTACATAACACCATCATATTGTACTAGTTTATTGTAAGTGTATATATAATCTATTTAATACTTCCCTAATAGTTATATATATATATATATATGTATATATATATATAATCTTCCCTAATAGTTATATATAAGTGTATATATAATCTATTTATATATATATATATAAAATCTATTTATATATATATATAATCTTCCCTAATAGTTATATATATATATATATATATATATATATAAGTGTATATATAATCTATTTAATACTTCCCTAATAGTTTCATCACAGATGAAAAGGTAATGCCCATGAAAATTGTCATTCAGATGAGGAAAAATGTATGACATGATATCTTGAGAAAATAAAGTTTCAAAATTGTTTAAAGGGAATAATTAAATTTTGTTAAATCTATCTGTGATAGTCTTCTTAATAATTAATAGCCTCAATCTAATTATGACAAAATATTAGATAAAAACAAAATTGAGGATCATTCATCAAAATATTTGACCAATGCTCTTCAAATGTGTCAAGGTTATGAAAGACAGGACTGAAGCATATTGCAAACTGCACAAGATTAAGGAGAAATAACAACTAAATACAATGGATCTTAGATAGAATTCCAAAACCAAAATAGGATATTAGTGGAAAAACTGATGACATCTGAATAAAAGTCTGTAGTTTATTTTAGAGCACCGCAACAACATTAATTTCATGGGTTTGGGTTTTTTTTTTTTTAATGTTCCATGATTCATTATTTCCGTATAACACCCAGTGCTCCATGCACTATGTGCCCCCCTTAATACCAATCACTGGCCTATCCCAGTCCCCTACCCCCCTCCACTCTGAAGCCCCCAGTTTGTTTCCCAGAGTCCATAGTCTTTCATGGTGCATTCCCCCTTCTGTTTACCCCTCCTTCATTCTTCTCTTCCTTCTCCTACCAATCTCCCTGCTATTTCTTATGATCCATAAATGAGTGAAACCATATGATAATTGTCTTTCTCAGCTTGACTTATTTCGCTTAGCATAATCTCCTCCAGTCCTGTCCATGTTGCTGCAAATGTTGGGTAATAATTCTTTCTGATGCCTGAGTAATATTCCATTGTATATATGGACCGCATCTTCTTAATCCAGTCATCTGTTACAGGGCATCTCGGCTCCTTCCACAATTTAGCTATTGTGGACAGAGCTGCTATGAACATTGGGGTGCATATGGCCCTTCTCTTCAGTACGTCTGTATCTTTGGGGTAAATACCCAGTAGTGCAATTGCTGGATCATAGGATAGCTCTATTTTTAGATTTTAAGGGACCTCCACGCTGTTTTCCAGAGTGGCTGTACCAACTTGCATTCCTACCAACAGTGTAAGAGGGATACCCTTTCTCCACATCCTCTCCAACATTTGTTGTTTCTTGCCTTGTAAATTTTGGCATTCTAACTGGCAAAAGGTGGTATCTCAATGTGGTTTCGATTTGAATTTCCCTGATAGCTAATGATTTTGAACATTTTTTCATGTGTCTGTTAGCCATTTGTATGTCTTCATTGGAAAAGTGTCTGTTCATATCCTCTGCCCATTTTTTGATTTGATTATTTGTTTCTCATGTATTCAGTTTGAGAAGTAGATCTTTGGTACCAGTCTTTTATCTGTAGTGTCATTTGCAAATATCTTCTTCCATTCCGTGGGCTGCCTCTTAGTTTTTTTGACTGTTTCCTTGGCTGTGCAGAAGCTTTTTATCTTGATGAAGCCCCACAAGTTCATTTTTTCTTTTGTTTCTCTTCCCTTTGGAGATGTGTCATGAAGAAAGTTGCTGTGGCCAATGTCAAAGAGGTTGCAGCTTATATTCTCCTCTATGATTTTGATGGATTCCTCTCTCACATCGAGGTCTTTCATCCATTTGGAGTTTATCTTTGTGTATGGTGTGAGAGAGTGGTCAAGTGTCATTCTCTTGCATATAGCTGTCCAGTTTTCCCAGCACAATTTATTGAAGAGATTGTCTTTTTTTCACTGGAGGTTTTTTACTGCTTTGTCAAAGATTAGTTACCCAAAGAGCCAAGGGTCCATTTCTGGGTTCTCTATTCTGTTCCATTGGTCTATGTGTCTGTTTTTGTGCCAGTACCATGCTGTCTTTGTGATCACAGCTTTGTAGTATAGCTTGAAATCCGGCATCGTGATGCCCCCAGCTTTGTTTTTCCTTTTCAACAATTCCTTGGCAATTTCGGACCTTTTCTGGTTCCACACAAATTTAAAGGCTGTTTTTTCCAGTTCTTTGAAAAATGTCATTGGCATTTTGATCGGGATGGCATTGAAAGTGTAGATTGCTCTGGGTAGCATAGACATTTTAACTATATTCTTCTGATCCATGAGCATGGAATATTTTTCCATCTTTTTGTTTCTTCTTCAATGTCTTTCTAGAGTGATTTGTAGTTCCTAGAATATAGATCCTCTCTCTGGTTAATTTAATTCCGAGATAACGTATGATTTTTGGTGCTATTGTAAATGGAATGGATTCCCTGATTTCTCTTTCTTCATTCCCATTGTTCATGTATAGAAGTGCAACTGATTTCTGAGCATTGATTTTGTATCCCACCACATTACTGAATTGCTCTATAAATTCTAGTAATTTGGGGGTGGAGTCTTTTGGGTTTTCCATATAGAGTATCATGTCATCTGCAAAGAGAGACAGTTTGACTTCTTCTTTGCCAATTTGGATACCTTTTATCCCTTTTTGTTGTCTGATTGCTGTTGCAAGGACTTCTAGTACTATGTTGAATAATAATGGCAAGAGTGGGCATCCTTGTCGTGTTCCTGATCTTAAGGGAAAGGCTTTCAGCTTTTCCCCATTGAGAATGATATTCACTGTAGGCTTTTCATAGATGGATTTTATGAACTTGAGGAATGTAACCTCCATCCCTACACTCTGCAGGGTTTTAATCAGGAAAGGATGCTGTATTTTGTCAAATGCTTTTTCTGCATCAATTGAGAGGATCACATGGTTCTTGACTCTTTTCTTGTTGATATGATGTATCACACTGATCGATTTGCAAATGTTGAACCACCCTTGCATCCCAGGGATTAATCCCACTTGGTCTTGATGGATAATCCTTTTAATGTACTGCTGGATCCTATTAGCTATGATCTTGTTGAGAATTTTGGCATCCATATTCATCAGGGATATCGGTCTATAATTCTCCTTTTTGATGGGGTCTTTGCCTGGTTTGGGGATCAAGGTAATACTGGCCTCATAGAATGAGTTTGGTCGTTTTCCTTCTGTTTCTATTTTTTGAAACAGCTTCAAGAGAATAGGTCTTATTTCTTCTTTGAATGTTTGGTAAAATTCCCCGGGGAATCCGTCAGGCCCTGGACTCTTGTTTTTTGGGAGGTTTTTGATCACTGCTTCAATCTCTTCATAATTAATCGGTCTGTTTAAATAATCAAGTTCTTCCTGTTTCAGTCTGTTTCAGTTTAGTTTATAGGTTTCCAGGAAGGCATCCATTTCTTCCAGGTTGTTTAATTTATTGGCATAAAGCTGTTGATAAAAGTTTCTAATGATCCTTCCTATTTCATTGGTGTTGGTCGTGATCTCTCCCCTTTCATTCATAATTTTATTAATTTCAGTCCTTTCTCTATTCTTTTGAATAAGTCTGGCTAGTGGCTTATCGACCTTATTTATTCTTTCAAAGAATAAGCTTCTAGTTTTGTTGATCTGCTCTACTATGCTCCTGATTTCTAATTCATTGATCTCTGGTCTCATCTTGATCAACTGCCTTCTCGTGTGTGAGTTAGGCCTGTTCTTCTGTTCCATCTCCAGCTTCTTGAGGTGACAATATAAAAACTGCATTTTCAATTTTTCTATTCTTTTGAGAGAGGCTTGGATGGCTATGTATTTTCCCCTTAGGACTGCCTTTGCAGTGTCCCATAGGTTTTGGACCGATGTGTTTTCATTTTCGTTAGTCTCCAAAAATTGTTTAATCTCCTTCTTAATTCCCTGATTTACCCATTCATTCTTGAGCGGGATGGTTCTTAGTTTCCAAGTGTTTGAGTTTCTTCCAAATTTTTCCTTGTGATTGAGTTCCAGTTTCAAAGCATTGTAGTCTGAGAATATCCAGGAATAATCTCAGTCTTTTGGTATCAGTTGAGACCCGTTTTCTGACCCAGTATATGGTCTATTCTGGAGAAAGTTCCCTCTGCATCCAAAAAGAATGAGTATTCTGCTGTTCTGGGGTGTAGTGTTCTGTATATATCTATGAGGTCCATCTGGTCCAGTATGTCATTCAAAGCTCTTGTTTCTTTGTTGATTTTCTGCTTCGGTGATCGGTCTAGTGCTGAGAGCAGAGTGTTGAGGTCCCCTACTACTAATGTATTATTATCTATATGTCTCTTTATTCTGGTTAAGAGTTGGCTTGTGTATCTAGCTGCTCCCCTATTGGGGGCATAGATATTTATAATTGTCATATCCACTTGTTGGATACATCCTTTAAGAATAATATAGTATCCTTCTGTATCTCTAACTACAGTCTTTAGTTTAAAATCCAATCTGTTTGATATGAGAATTGCTACCCCAGCTTTCTTTTGAGGTCCATTGGCATGAAAAATGATTTTCCATCCCTTCACTTTCAGTCTGGATGTAACTTTAGGTTAAAAATGAGTCTCTTGTAGACAGCAAATGGATGGGTCATGTCTTTTTATCCAATCTGCAACCCTGTGGTATCTTATGGGAGCATTTAGGCCATTCACATTGAGAGTGATTATTGAGAGATATGATTTTAATGATGTCATGTTGCCTGTGAAGTCTTTGTTGCTATAGATTGCAAATTTCTGTTTGTATCACTCTGGGGCCTTTTTACTTTTATAGAACCCCCCTTAATATTTCTTGTAGGGCTGGCTTGGTGGTCACAAATTCCTTCAGTTTCTGCCGGTCTTGGATGATTCTTATCTCTCCATCAATTCTGAATGACAGCCTTGCTGGATAAAGGATCCTTGGCTGCATGTTCTCAGTTAGAGCTTTGAAAATACCTTGCCAACCCTTCCTGGCCTGCCAGGTCTCTGTAGACAGGTCTGACGTTATTCTGATGTTCTTCCCTCTGTATGTAAGGATTTTCTTCCCCCTGGCCGCTTTCAATACTGTATCCTTTGATCTAATATTTGCAAAATGCACTATGACATGACGTGGTGTAGGTCTGTTCTCATTGATCTTGGGAGGGGTCCTCTCTGCCTCTTGGACACCAGTGCTTGTTTCCTTTGCCAGATTAGGGAAGTTCTCGGCTATAATTTGTTCAAATATCTCTTCTAGACCTCTCTCTTTCTCCACCCCCTTGGGGATGTCGATGATTCTGACGTTGGAACGTTTCATTGAGTCAGTAATGTCCCGTAATCTACATTCTTGAGATTGGATTTTTTGGAGCCACGTTTCCGTTTTTCCTTTCTCTTCTACCATCCTATCTTCCAATTCACTAATTCGTTCTTCTGCCTCATTACCCTGGCTGTCAGAGCGTCTAGTTTAGACTGTATTTGATTCATAACATTTTTAATTTCTGCCAGATTCGCTCTCATTTCCACCCTACAGATTCTATATTCTCGTTAATATTTTCATTAATATTTTTTTCAAGCCTACACATCATCTTGACCATTGTTACTCTGAACTCCATTTCTGACAATTTGGTTATATCCATATCCATCAGTTCTGTGGCAGAGGCCACAGTCTCTGTGTCCTTTCTTTGCTGAGTGTTTCTCCTCCTCATCATTCTGATGAGGAGAGGTTGCAGGGATGCACAGAGCCCAAATTATTGACCAGGACCCAGGCAGTGTGCCCTTGTTTTGTAGGGACCTTAGGGATGTGGGCTTCTTGATTTTTCAGCCTGCCTTCTGGGGGAGGGGCCTGCCGTGCTGATACTCGGGCAGCCCTGTTTGGGTAGAGTTGCCCCGCCCCCTCTGAGGGGGGATGGGGATGGCCACAATGGGAACTGGTATTTCTGGGCTTTTGTTCTCTGGTGGCTTTCCGTGGCAGTTTTCTGTGCCTCTTCTGAGAGTCAGAGCAGCAGTGGCTGTATCCTAGCCTCTGTCTCAGAACAGAGAGATCACAGTCCTCTCTCCACTGAACTCTCCTGGCCACTTTAACTCTGTGTCCGTCCCAAGCTCCCGAGCTGAAAACCCCGCAGCATCCCGGGATGTGCGCTCCACAGCCACTCTCCCAGCCCTTGCTTCCAGGGCTGGCACGTGTCCATCCTTTGTGCTTCTAACACCGCCAGCAGCCCCTGGTTCCCGCACGCGCTCCCGAGCCCCCTGTTTCAGTGTGGTTTGCGCATGCTCCGGAGCACCAGTTTTCCATCTACTTGCACACATGCTCCCGGGATCCCGGTTTCAGTCTAGTTCGAGTGTGCACTCCAGAGCTCCAGTTTTCAGTTTGGACATGCGTGCGCTCCCAAGCTCCCTGTTTCAGTCCAGTTCCAGTGAGCACACCAGAGCATGGAGAGCACGAGCACAAGCAGGGGGTGTGGCAGGCAGAGGGAGAAGCAGCCTCCCTGCTGAGCAAGGAGCCCAATGTGGGAGTTGATCCCAGGACCCTGGGATCATGACCTGAACCAAAGGTGGTCACTTAACCGACTGAGCCACCCAGGCATCCCGGCTCCATAGATTTTAAATTATATATAATAGAATATATTATAAATATAATTATATTATATAATTATATATATTTATATATATTATATATATAATATTTACAATTACAAATAATATATTTACAATTATATTAGATATATATTTACAATTATATTATATATATATATATATTTACAATTATAACAAATTAAGAAACAAATTCAGCAGTAACCAAGGGCGTTAATCTTGGCATATTCAGCTCCACATTTTACTTAAAGGGAAGATCTGTTAAAATACTGCAGTAGAGGGAAACTTTGCTTGTTCAGGCAGTATGAAAACTGATTCTTTGGAGGTTTAGGAAGGTTGGTATTGGCAAATGAAGTTGGAGAAATAGACCTGGATAAAATCTTAACATTTTTTACTTCTGAAGCTTGATAATCGTAGGACTTTTTTACAATTTTAAAAATCATTGAGAACCCCAACAGCTTTTGATTCTGTGGGTTATATATATGAGTATTACCATGCTAGAAATTAAGATAAAAGTTGCACATAGTTATTAGTTCATTTTAAAATATTTTAAATATTTTATGAAAAAAAGGTTATATTTTCCAGAGCTGTAACTTAATGCAAAGAATGACAGTGTGTTTTACCTTTTTAAAATCTCTTTAAAATTACTGACTCAGTTGAGTGTCTGCCTTCAGTTGGGTTCATGATCCCAGAGTCCTAGGATCGAGTCCTGCATTAGGCTCCATGCTCAGCGGGGAGTCTGCTTCTCCCTCTCCCTCTGCCTCTGCCCCTGCTTGTGCTGTCTCTCTCAAATAAATAAATAAATAATCTTAAAAAAATAAAATTACCGATTAATAGGAAATAACTATATTTTCATATATGTTTCTACATTTTATTTGTTACATTTTTTGGTTGAAATACTTGTAGAGAATTTGATCTCAGACAGATTTGTAGTTGGGAAAGGGAGGAATATTTTGAGAGACATTTCAATAATTGTAAATATTCTTTGATAAGAACAAAGTTTCACAAGAAGTAGTTTCATAAAGTTTCATTGAAATGTGAAATCTAAAACCATGCAAATTTTGCATAGTTACATTAAAATACATCTGTCTTTCATCTTAAATGAACCTTTTACCCATGCATGATTTCAAAACATTATGTACTGGTTATTTAGAAAATATTCATTCACAGAGTCATTGTGCAGATCTTTCAAATGGTGACTCACTTTACTATACAGTATGAAGAAAATCACATTAATATCAATATCAATCTCATCAGAAAAGCCTTTATTATTAAGAAAGTGTGAAGTTTATAGTGGATACAAGTTTTCCAAAAAATGTTTTTTTTTTTGAGAGCTCAAATTTTATCATTGGAAATATATATTGTCCCTTGTTTTCCTTGAAGTGGTCCATACTTCTTTTTTTGAGAATATGCCTGCCATTTTTGAGAATTCTACTCAGGATTGAATAATGATAGTTTTTCTGTTGTACTTTCATCTAAGTAAAATAGTGTTCCATTAAAAAGTCACAAAAAAAAAGTGTTCCATAAAAAGACCATTAGCTCACTATACAACCTATGCATTATAAAAGTAATTTTCTTGAACAACTATCACATTTTGGTATGCAGTAGAACTGCTTTATATGTACTTCCCATGCCATCATGTAAAAAATGATATACACTCAAAGGGTTGAAATTTAATAAAATTAATAATTTTTATTACTCCATATGTGAATTCTTAAGTGAAATTTGCTTTTTTTTTTTTTTTTTTTTTTTTTTTTGGGCAAGCGCCTATGGTGAAGAATACAGTGATTACTTATTTCGGTTTGTCACTATTGCTGTGATTCATGCTAAGACACAAGCAGTTTCTGCATCCATGTTGTTGAACCATCATTATAAATGTCAGGGCAATAAAAAAGGTGAATACTATCTTTACACTACTATGAACATAGTTTTAGCCCCCCAGATCTTTTGAAAGGATCTTTGAGATGCCCAAAGGTCTGTCAACCATACTTTAAGAAGCATAGTTGTAAAAGAAATTCAACTTTATCCTATGGGCAACACAGGCCATTTGAATATCATAGGCAGAGGAATGATGTAGGCATAATTATATTCCAGGCACTGGTTTTAAATTTTGGGGGAAAAGACTCTTTTCAAATTAAATATGTAAGATTTAAAGTGGCACCTGGCCAACATCCCTAAAAGAACTTCATTAATACCCATGAAGACACAGAAAGCTAAGACAATTCATAATAACACTGAAAACTAAGAAAGCAAGGCAGCATGTTAGTTTATTAAACAAATGCAACTTTAAAAACAGTAAAAGAATTTCAAGATGGAACATCATAGATCCATCAAGATGGATTCAGACACTCATAGTAAGAGAGAAGCTATTACTATTCCAGGACTGAAGGAACAAAAGAAGAAATAGGGTTACTGAAGCTAAGTGAGATGGAGTTTTGACAGAGAGGCCTCCTGATAGTCATTGTAGCCCTAGTGAGATACGAAAAATGTCAGAACAGGAAGGGAGCATATAAGAAATAATCTCAATTTTTCTCCCCTCCCACCTTCTGATCTTTGCTTGTAATTTCCAAGGGTTGAAGCCAACTATAAAGAAAGTCTGAATGAAGTAATATTATATAGGGCTTGGTCTTCATTTCACAAATCAGAAAAGAGAAATTAAATATTGGATTCCTGAGGGAGGCGGTAAATTAAAAATAACCAGCACTTGCCCTTCTCAATATTTATTGTTTTCTTTTCTTCTTCCCCTAAGATCATGGGTATTATGCCTTAAATGGGGAATTGGTAAATTTAGAGTTAATTGGGATTTTTTTAATAAAGGAGAGCAGTACAAGTTTTTATAAGAGGATTTTAATATAAGAGATAAGATTTTTAAATAGCTTTGTTGGATTTGGGAAAATATTTAGGGTTTTCCATATAAATAGTAAGAATTGGGAGTTATACGTGATACAGAATTAGATAATGTGTAGCCTTCAGCTTGCATTTCCTTACCAGGAGAACTGAGCTACTTCGAAAAACCTCTGATTTGTCAATGTCCATAGGTCATGTGCTTGACATATACAACCCCTGTATTTGATTTCTGAACTAATAATAGTGATCCAGGAGAAAGTTCACAGAGACCAAGATATATAACAAAGCCTAGATGTTTACAGTTTTGTGAATGCTTGTTAATAGTAATTTAAAAATTCCTAGAATTTAAGGAGTCTTTCAAGGTATTATTCTCAGAACCGAAGATAGAGTTTCAGCACTTGATTTATTTTTCCTTTGCTAATAACATTCTCTCTGTGTACCCCCATCTCGTTCTCCTCCCAAGTCATATAACTTGTATTTGGTCAGGAGAGTATGATGGAGTACTGGAGATGTGAAGACTGGCTTATAAAATCTTCGTACAAGGATCACTAAGTCAAGAGTGAACTTGAAAATTCATGATATCAGTGGTTTTTAGAAACAAGATGAAGCAATAAAATCTCTTAAATTCTGTGACCATAAGTCCCTAGGGGTCTACATGAGAGTCACTGTTGACAACCATAACACTGACCATCCTCAAAGTCGATATAAACGAATAGAACTCAGCATACTGACACAGTGAATTTCAAAAATTCAGAAAAGTTACTTTCAAAAGGAAAGCATATGCAGTTTAGCCAAACAACAAAACAGCCTACTAGCTCCTGCATTGCAAATTTAACCATGCAGGATAATTTTCTGATCAGAATATGAATAAATTTTTTCATTATTGAAGATCTATGTTCAGGCATATTGTACTCTAACCTCAGATTAATCTTACTGTGAGAATCCTATTGCAAAGGCAGTTTTCATATGCTGTTAAATATTTAATAGCTATCTCTAAAAGAATGGCTCCATGTAGTATCATGTTCCTTTCAGAACTTAGTTCCAACTGACTTTTGACAAGTAAATGAATGAAACCTATTATAAAAATAATTCAGCACTTCAAAACTGAAACATGAAATATTTTTCCTCTGAGGTTTCACCTCCTTTGATGTGTTGCCACTGTCAAAAATATTTTCTGTTATTATCAACAAGGAATATTGCTTTAAAAATAATTTTTATATTTAAAATGACACATGGGTATTATTAAAATTTAAAATGAAATCAAAAGAAGTAAGTAGTAGTATCACTATCTAAATACATCACTTAATACTTCACTGTGTTATGTTTCCAAATTTTCTCTATGCAATTTTTAACTTACTTTTACTTTTCAATTTACTTTTATTTTGTAAATGGTGGCCTTAATGAGAGCTGTTTAAATCACATTCTACCACACTCATCTCAGTGTCTTTGAGGCTCACATAACATTTACATACTGAAAAAAACATTAAACAGAAAAAGGCTTTTTCCTTTGTCTAGTATAGGACATAGTATTACCAGTGATGGTAAAGCACAAGCATATTGCTCAGTAAATGTCTCATACTCACATAGCAGAATGTAGCGGGTCAGTGGACTGACAAATATCCTCTTGTTATTCACAGAGCACTCCCAACATAGATGTCTCAAGACTTCACCATATAGCTTTTTACACAAGGTTAAATGAGGCAAAATTTTTCAGCTGGCCTTCATAGTGTGTATGTACATGTATGTTTGTTTCTGTTTGAGGTATACATATCTTTGAGTTGACTTGTTTAAATGAAAAGAAAGCATATTTTACAAAACAGTCATGTAGTTGGGCCCAGAGACATTTTGTGTTGATGGTTTTTGGAAAAAACCAAACCAAACCAACAACAACACTGAGGAGGCCCATTTCTTGGGTTCTTTACAGTTAATGGACCAATTTGATTGGGGCCTAAGTATATTACAGAGCTTAGCTCCTAGAGTGTCCCCTGGTCAGTAGAAAAATGAGAGATAGAGGGGTACCTGGGTGGTGCAGTTGGTTAAGCGTCTGACCCTTGGTTTCAGCTCATATCCTGATCTCAGGGTTGTGAGATTGAGTCCTGCATCAGGCTCCATGTTCAGCATGGAGTCTGCTTGAGGTTCTCTCTCCCTCTCCCTGCCCCTCCCCACTGCACACATGTGCACTTTCTCTCTCTCTCTTCCAAACAAATAAGTAGATCTTTAAAAAGAAGAAAAGAGAAAGGAGAGATAGAAAGTCATCGAGATTTATTCTAAAAGGAATAGAAATGCAGTCAATGCCTATGGATAGAGTTATCCTGCTTATGTAATTCTTCAGTGGCACCATAAGCGCTAGACAAGAGTCCAGGGATATTTTTTAAATCCCAATAATTAACACATCTCTCATCTGAACAATAGATTTCTCAGGCTTCACCATTTTGGTGGCTATGGAACTATCCCGTAAGTTGATATTCTGATAGTGTCTTAATTAGGGAAAATCACCTTGATGCCCCAAAACAGTTGAGGGTTATTTTCTCCCATATTGCTGTTTCCCAATGCTTAAAAGCTGTCCATCCACTTGAAGGATATTTCCTAACACTCTTGCTGCCACAGCACACATGAACCCCATCTATAATACACCCGACACACTTATATCCGTGAATCACTACAGTAGAGACTTGATCATACTACTCCAGAAAACAGCATATGTTGGAAGGCAGTGAATGATTAGGATGCACATGGGGTTAAGTTTTGCCCTTTAAGCACACAAACAGACATGCACTTGCACTCATACACCTGCACATTCACAGGTAGCATTGGCTTTGTTTTCAGTTATTCCAGGGAAAAATATTCACTTTTTTGAAAGTGCTCTGGGGTACTTGTTAGTTAACTATTTGTCATCAGCCACTATTATTGCAATGTTTTCCTTAGTTTTAGAAACAAAAGTGACAACAGCTAAATGGATAACAAAATCATATCTTCCAAAACAAGTGGGAAAACATGCCATTCTTTTCTTCTTTTTATAATGAAAACTAATCTATTTTAGTATCTTAGAAACTGACAGAATTATTTGTATCTTTCTTAATCCTTTGACCACCAACAGTCTAGAAAAAGAAAAATAGAAACTATAATAAGGAAATCTTCTTGGGTATACCATGCTGCTATTGCCCCCGAGACAAGCCATACGTTTTAATTAATTTTGAAGTTTTATTCTGAGCTCAGTTCTTGTTTTCCAACAGAAGCTTCCTACAGGAAAGAAATTCCATCAGTCTGATGCACATGGAAAGAGGTTCAAACATAATTCAGAGCTAATTAATCACAAGGGAATACATGCTGAGAAAATAATGAAAGGATGAAAACTCAGGCCCTATTTGCCATCAGAATGAAACAGAAAGAAACCTAATCAATATAAAGAACAGAAATATGGTGATTTTTAGTGACATATGGGTGGACAGGAAGGAACTTCGTAGGCTAAATGTTTAAAAAATTCAGAACACATTCTCAAATACAAGTTAGGTTTCCCATTTTTAAAAAATATATCCTTTCGGGGCCCCCGGGTGGTGCAGTTGTTAAGCGTGTGCCTTCGGCTCAGGGCGTGATCCCAGCATTCTGGGATCGAGCCCCGCATCAGACTCCTGCTGGGAGCCTGCTTCTTCCCTCCCACTCCCCCTGCTTGTGTTCCCTCTCCCATTGGCTTTCTCTCTCTGTCAAGTAAATAAATAAAATCTTTAAAAAAAATCATCTATCCTTTCAATGGGAACTTGAATCTGAGAGTTTGAGGAGAATATAGCCTCTCTGATAAGGAACTAATTTTATGCCTTATAATGAAAAATTTCAAGATAAAAATTAAAGGAACTAAGTGATATTTGATATGTTGAATCTTACTAAGACCCAGACCCAAGGGAAAAATAAATTGTTAGAATCCTCCAGGTGCAACTGAAGAATTAGTTGACACTAATTTTGTTTTGAGCAACTTGAAATTTAGCTAGATTATCAGATTATTGTCATGTGTGCTTCCCTTCCCACCAGGATTTTTGCCTTATGAAAATTCTATTGACAGACACTGAAATCAGAAGAGACATATCTAGAAGAGCATTTCAGTTTTGAGTCAGTTTGAGCTGCTGATGAGATGAGATAGAAATAACTGGAATAAATTACCATAAGTGAAGAAAAATATTACATTAGAAGTTTGAAATTACCCGAGAAACTTTAAACTCACTGTTTGAAGAATTTGACATTATACCTTAAGGAGAGTGATGATGTGGTTGCTCTTTATTCACCTTCTGCTTCTAAACTGAGACTTGATTAATTTTCTAACATAAGAAAAATATCTCAATTTTCTTATCTCTCTAGGATCCTTTGCTCATTTAGTTTATGAAAGAGCCTATACTCTCTTTGTCATAGAACAGTTTAGTGGAGGAAGTAAAAATTAAAATTGGGACTTAGTAGCCCTAGATTCTATTCTTTGGGTAAGTTTCCTAATTATCTAGTAAAATACCAAACAAGATAATTAGGTTATTTTCTGAGGTTATTCTGAGCATAGAGCCACTTATTAATTATGAATTGTTATAAACCTCACCTCGAGAAAATATGCCTGTGTCCCAAGGTGAGGATATTGAAATTTAAAAAAAGAGTTAAATAATTAAATATCTTTTGCATAATCACTGATGAATTTTAACAGTGGTTTGCCACTTTGGGAGTTGGTATTAACAGGAGCTAGCCTCTCGGGGGTGTCTGGGTGGCACAGTGGTTGCGCGTCTGCCTTCGGCTCAGGGCGTGATCCCAGCGTTCTGGGATCGAGCCCCATTTCAGGCTCCTCCGCTATGAGCCTGCTTCTTCCTCTCCCACTCCCCCTGCTTGTGTCCCCTCTCTCGCTAGCTGTCTCTATCTCTGTTAAATAAATTAATAAAATCTTTAAAAAAAAAAAAAACAGGAGCTAGCCTCTCACTGAGCTGAAGCATGGGAGAAGGGAACTATCAGGTACCATTAAGTAGTCAAGCTAATTAATCTGAATATCCTCCTGGGGATTTCCCTAAAATATTTTCAGTAACTGATGGGAATTTCAATTTAATGTAAGAGAAATGTTGCTTGGGGCTTGGTATGGCTTGTAAGTCCTAAATTCCATTATTCCAGTATCCAAAATTTTAAATACTTTTCATTTCTATATTCGTTTTTGAGTATGAGACATTGCCATACCCTGAGGATTGCTACTCCTAAGGAAAAAATAAGGAAGAGTGGACTAGATAACTAACAAGGTGATTAAAGTACACAGTAATGTTGGATTCAACTTAGCTTCCTTTGGTATGCATATTTATTTAATGAAATCATCTTAGAAAAGTTGTTATCACCATTTCATTATTGGAAGTAGAGTTTTAGAGGCACTGTACTCTTTAGAAATAGATACATCATATAGTGAAATCTACCTTAATCTCCATGAAATGTCCAGAAAGTACCACAGCTTATGAACAGATGTTTTGGGGAAGTTTGTTTTGATGCAGCATAACTTGTAAGAAAAAGTGGGGTCTCTAGTGGAGTGTGAAGGGGATTCCAAACAAATGGAACAAAGCCTCCCAAACAAAAATAAAACTCTATATGCCAAAGAAGTTTTTATTTCTTCCCAAATATAAATCTCCAAAATGATGAGTTTATAATATCAAGTCTACCATCATTCAGAAAAAAAACAAGTATAAAAAAGTAGATACTAAAATCTTTTGGGTAAACCATTGGTAAAACCAATGGCCACCTAAAAAGAGACTACACACATGGCTCATAGCTTCTCAAAAGTGATAGTCCCACAAGACTACAAGTGATCAATGGCTTCAGTGTTCTGTGGGAAAACTTTTTCAGCCCAGAATTGTATATCAACCCAACTTTGTAACTCAGTGTATATGTTTTAGCATAAAAAAAGAAGACATTTTATTTTACTTATTTTATTTTTTTTAAGATTTATTTATTTGAGAGAGAGAGAGACAGCATTCTTGCATGTGCGTGCATGGGGGGAGGGGCTGAGGGAGAGGAGAAAGAATCTTCAAGCGGACTCCCCACTCAGAGCGGGGCCCAACGTGGGGCTTGATATCAGAACCCTAGCTAGGATCATGATTCATGACCCGAGCTGAAATGAAGAGTCAGAAGCTCAACTACAGAGCCACCCAGGCACCCCCAAAAGAAGACATTTTAAAATAGGCAGTGACTTAGAAAGTTTGCCTATGGCATACCCATTCTTTCTTGGGAAGATACTTGATAAACCACTTAAAATTAAAAAGAAAAAAGTAGAAACATAGGATATAGAAAGCAATGTAAAGACTTCTGGAAAGAGGAAAATGGGACAGCCAATTCAATACTGTTCAGCATATCCAGAGACCAGTGAGTCTAGATTGAAGCTATTGCAGGGAGATCTCTGAAACAAAAACCTTAAAGGATATTTGATTAAATGAAGAATTTGGAAACACTTTTTAAAATAATACATTTAAATGGTGCCAGAAAAAATACTGATTTAAAAATTCTAGAGAAATCAAATAAAATCAGTATAAGAAAAAAGAGACAAAATGATAATTAGGATTTACAGTAAGTAATATTTGGTAGGTCAAAAAAATGAAGTGTGAATTATGATTATGGAAGAAACTATAATTGTTATAAACTTTGATGGCATTAAAAATGAAAGTGCAGAAAGTTCTAAGAAAAGGGAGAATAAGTATATGATTCCACGGGTTTGTTTATAATTATTAAAAGAAGAATAAAGAATTTGTGTGCTATTTTAAAATTACAAAGATAACAGAGAAAATTTTATTTTAAAAAGTGATAGTGGTTAAAAAAAGTGATAGTGACTGAATGGAAGGGTATCTATGAGCTAAACCATAATATATCATAGCAATAAAAATCATATCTAAAATTAATAAAGCAGTGAAATAATTGGTGCAGATTATATAGACTGTGCTGTCTAACAAAGTAGCCATTAGTCAGTCATTATGTGGCAATTCAAACTTAATTTAAAAATTTTTAAAGTTTGGGGCGCCTGGGTGGCTCAGTTGTTAATCGTCTGCCTTCCGCTCAGGGCGTGATCCCAGAGCCCTGGGATCGAGCCCCACATCAGGCTCCTCCGCTGGGAGCCTGCTTCTTCCTCTCCTACTCCCCCTGCCTGTGTTCCCTCTCTCGCTGGCTGTCTGTCTGTCAAATGAATAAATAAAATCTTTATAAATAAATAAATAAATAAATAAATAAATAAAATTTTTTAAATTTAAGTTTCAGGTCCTAAGTCACACTAGCCATATTTCAGATGTTCAACAGCCACATGTGACTAATGCCTATCATATTAGACAGTGCAAATATAGAATGTATCTATAATCACAGAATCACACATGCTATAACATGGGTGGACCTTAAGGACATTATGCTAAGTGAAATAAGCCAGTCACAAAAGGACAAATACTGTATGATTCCACCTATATGAGGCATCAAGAGTAGTCAAATGTATAGAGGCAGAAAATAGAATAGTGGTTACCTGGGCCTGGAGGGAAGGGTGAATAGGAATTATTGTTTAATGGTTATAGGGCTTCCGTTTTGTAAGATGAAAAGAGTTCTGAAGAAGGATCTTGGTGATTGTTGTTCAACAATGTCAATGTTGGGGGCGCCTGGTGGCTCAGTCGTTAAGTGTCTGCCTTTGGCTCACAGCATGATCCCAGGGTTCTGGGATCGGGCCCCCGCATTGGGCTCCCTGCTCCGGTGGGAGCCTGCTTCTTCCTCTCCATTCCCCCTGCTTGTCTTCCCTCTCTCGCTGGCTGTCTCTCTGTCAAGTAAATAAATAAATAAAATCTTTAAAAAAAAAAAAAAACGAAAAAGAAAAAAACAATGTCAATGTTGAAGTTAATGTCATGAAACTGTGCAAGTAAAAATGATTATGATGGTACATTTTATTTTATGTGTATTTTAACATAATTTTAAATTTAAAGTAAAATTTAGAAACACATAAGAAAAGCTAACAATGAGTATCTTTCCATTGTGGGTATAAATCAGTCATATTGTAAGAAAGAATATTAGTCCTTGGAAGATACATTTCAGAAAATTTTTCACTTACTAAAAATTCCAATACTGACCTCTTCATACAACTTAGGGTAAAATAAATCTTAAAATATATGCTCGGGAGTTATATCTAATGTTTCACCTTGAATCTGGAAGAACAAGCTCAACCAAATCAATACATATCTTTAAGGCAATTAGAATCTTTGGTTTTTCACAATCCATCTTCATACAAGGGTGTGTTAAACCAGTGTGGAGACTTCCATCACCTTCAAGTGGGTAGAATGGATTTAGTAGTGGAAGATGAGTGAAGATGACCTAAAAAGCCCTGTCCTCAATATGAGGGACATGAAGGATTATAATTTCATGGGTCCATATGAGATATGATTAGCCACCTTGAACAATGAGAGAGTGAAGCAAAATATATGTTTTTGGTGGAGATCTTTGAAAATAGAATGAATATTTGTCTCTCCAGATTATTCAAATTTTGACCAAACTCATTGTCAGTTAAGCAATTTGTTTTCCTGTATCGTCTTCAGGATTAAAAGGAATTTTTCTGTATATTGACTCTGAAAATGAACAGTATCCATATTGTTAGCAACTTTATAAAAACGTATGCTTTACCACCAAAAATTGTTTAGGAATATCAGTTGGTTTTCTAAGGATCACCATAGTACTAAATCCCCAGCCTGAAAACAAATTGCATTTTAAGCTATTCAAATTATATGTATGACAGAACATTCATAATCTCTCCAAAGAGAGACAATCATCCTAATTGTCCTAAATGGAATGTAATGTGTCTTTTCCTTTCAGAGAAACATACAATGCACAATAGCTTGAATTGCTATTGCAGTGATATTCAGTCAAATTATTTCCTCATCTACCATTAAATATTAGATACCGTGAAATGAAGCTTGAAATGTAGGGTCAGAGACCATGCTCTCCTCTCTCTGCATCTCATTAATTCCAGTATTGCTTCAAGATGAATACTAGATACTGGACAGAGAATATTGAATGCATTAGAGACAATAGCATTGATTTGCAAAAAGCCATTTTTCATCATAATACAGCATGCTATTTCTTTGAGAAAAATAGATGAACAATCTATAACCCTTCCCTTCAGTGAGCTGATACTCTAGTGAGGAATATCCACAGTAGACAACATTTAAAGCACCTTATGTTACTGGTCAAACACCTTATACTAGAAATAAAGTCAGTATTGTAAAAGTCAGTATTTTAAAAACAACTCAGGTTTCAGGGTTTGGTCAAGGAAAGTTACATTAGATGACACTAGATATGAGTTATAGCAGTGGGAGAGGTAGAAAAAAAAATAGGAAAGACATTCCAAAGAGAAAAAAAAAAAAAAGGTATGGAAAATGTCAGAAACCAAAATGAGCACCATGTGCTCATAAAATTGAAAGTAGATTCATATCACTGAAGTACAGCGGGACATAATAAAACAATGATGGTAGTAATAATAATTCATACAACAAATCTTTCTAGAATGTCTATAATATGTCATGCTCTTGTTGTAGGAGCTAGATATAATTTATTGCATGCTCTCTAGGTATTTGATACCATTTAAAGCCATGTGTATGTGCGTGTGTTTGCATGTGATTTGAAAGAGTATATATACTATATAGCATACTATATATATTATACATACTATGTATGTGTATTTCATGCCATTTAATTCATGTAACAAATAATTAGGATTTGTATATCATATTTTATATGTGACATATATATCATGTCATTTAATTCATAGGAACAGAATTTATTCCCATTTTAAATGTGAGAAAACTGATTTTGCAAAAAGTTAAGTAATAGCTTAAGATGTCCACTTAGTAAGTTTTTGAGTAGAATTCAAATGTGATATGTCTGGTTCATAAAATGAGGTCAGAAATGAGTTTGGAGAAGTAGGTAGTAATTAGGTTAGGGCTTCTAGTCTCCCATAAGCCCAATGCAAGTGAACACAAGATTTTTAGATCTGTAGTTTTCTTTCATCCTTTGAAAAATATCATCAATTTTTTGTAAAGGTATGTTAATATGCCAGAGTTTCACTCTAAATAAATGATGGTGATTTGCATCATAAATCCAGTAACAATTTAGGATCATGCTCTCAAGTAACAAATTACCATTATCAGTGTCATGTATGAATCCTGTGAATTCCCTTAAATGAAATCAAAGGGACTGTGCCTTGCTATTAAGACTATGTCTTTACTTACTTTTACAACATGTCTAGCTTTAACAGAAAGTTTCTAAGAAAATATATGAATGCCGTAATTTACAAAACTTTGGTTTTATTTTTAATACCAATGTTACTAGGTCACAAAAGTCATAATGCTCCTTGTGCTCCAGTCTCTTGCTAATGAAAGCAAGAAGCTAAGAAAACTACAGAACCAACTTAAGTGTTTCCATCCTGTATATCATTTTACTTCCCTGCTGTGTGTTTTAGTGTGAAGAATGCTGAAATATAAAAGGCTAGAATCATATTAAACTGATCAAGCAAAAACATAAAACTAAAAGCATTGCCTCCATAGCTACTTGAAAAGTTTATAATTGTATTGTAAAGCAAAAGAAATCAGACAGAATTGGTGGCGTGTTGATGAAACAAGTGTTCTGGGAATGGCTGAGCTGTTTTATGACTTGAAGCAGTGGAAGATAGTTGAAACAGATTCTTTTAATAGTGATTCTATCAACCCTATACCACATCTGCCTTATGTTCCATATTTTGAAGCATCTTATAGGATTTAAAAAAAAAGTTCATCTCTGACCTTTACTTTCACCATGCAATTGAATAATTTTACTGTTAGTTTTCAGTTCAGCCAGCAGCTAATTGATTGGGCACTGTTGTATACATTTGCTGATATCAGCAAAGTTAGATTTCCTAATTGTTAAGCCACTTAAGAAATGTTCGTGGACTGTCCCTCTTTAAAGAGGTAAATATATTCTTTTTTTTTTTTATTAATAATGATTTTTTATTATATTATGTTAGTCACCATACAGTACATCCCCGGTTTTCGATGTAAGGCTCGATGATTCATTAGTTGTGTATAACACCCAGTGCACCATGCAATATGTGCCCTCCTTACTACCCATCACTGGTCTATCCCATTCCCCCACCCCCCTCCCCTCTGTAGCCCTCAGTTTGTTTCTCATAGTCCATAGTCTCTCATGTTTCATTCCCCCTTCTGATTACCCCCCCTTTCTTTATCCCTTTCTTCCCCTACTGATCATTCTAGTTCTTATGTTCCATAGATGAGAGAAATCATATGATAGTTGTCTTTCTCTGCTTGACTTATTTCACTAAGCATTATCTCCTCCAGTGCCGTCCATGTTGTAGCAAATGTTGAGAACTCATTCTTTCTGATTGCTGAGTAATATTCCATTGTATATATGGACCACAACTTCTTAATCCAGTCATCTGTTGCAGGGCATCTCGGCTCCTTCCACGATTTAGCTATTGTGGACATTGCTGCTATGAACATTGGGGTGCATATGGCCCTTCTCTTCACTACGTCTGTATCTTTGGGGTAAACACCCAGTAGTGCAATGGCTGGATCATAGGGTAGCTCAATTTTTAACTTTTTAAGGGATAAAGAGGTAAATATATTCTTTCTTAGAAAAACAGCCTGGAATGAAAATCTTGGTTCTCTGACCACAGATGTAGCCTTAAGGATGCTTTTCAATACATATGATTTTGCTGTTTTTATACAGAAATAAGCCCAGATATCTCTGTAAATTTTATGCTTTGATACTGGCAAGTGTTGGCTTAGAGATACTCAAACCATCTTATCTATTGAAATGAAAATTGTTACCATCAAAGCCTAGGTATTTTCAAGAAGTTTGTAAAGAAATGAAAAGAGAATATGCACTTGTCCTCTACTAAACAAATCTTTTTTCTTTCCACAAACTCTATCTTTAAATACTCCATTGGATTTAGAACAGGTGTTTTGTTTTCTTTTGTTTGAGAGAAAATGAAAACTCACTTTCAGCCACTGCATGGCTTGGCCTACATTATTCAAGGGAATATAATATATGTCTTAAAATCAAAGTCCTTTTCTTACTATTATGGATACTTTTGAAATCCTTTTTTTTTTTTCTTTTGGTCAGGTTGTCCTTCCACAAGAAGAAAATGAAATAGACAATTAGACAAACAGCTAGTGCTGGACAAAACATTTCTATAGGCTGTCATTATTTGAAAGCCTTGTAAATGCGTCTATAGACTGAATTCTGAAACATTGGGATGTACTACTTAAATCTTTTGGCATGTACTTATGTCATTTAAGCATGCATATATGCCAGATTCATACTATTAATTATGCATTATTGTCCTCAATCCTTCACCTCTCCCTATACCTGTACCATTTGTCATGCAACTTTTCAGTGCCCTCCCATTGGGTTTTTTCATGACTTGATTTGGCCAGTTGAGGCACTGCAGATGTAATACAATGTAAGTCTGAAGATCACTAGTGTGTTCCTATATGCCTTTGTACACCTTTGCAATCTCTTTAATAAGAAAACACGTGGACTGTTACCAGCCCCAAAAGGGGAGTGAAAGACACATGTTGTGGGGCCAGTTTGAATCCGCAAAGCCCAGCCTAGGCCTCCACATACAGGAGGAGTATGAATGTACCAACTGTATACCCCTGAAGTTTTATGGGTTTTGTTATTAGGAGGATTGTATCAAAATATAACTGATACAGGTTTCATAATTTTCTCTGCTCACATAAGCAGAATCAAATGCTGTCCCCTATCAAATATACTGCAATTATTTGAAGACAAAGGAAATTTTGCAACATAAATTCAACAGTATAGCATTTTAGGTAATTCCATTGTGCTGTGACATAGGCTTATCCTTTTATGATAAAGCATATCGTAAGTGCTTTTCTTAAAATTATGCATTCCCGAGAGTTCAAGTTTGGCAGGAAAACACTATCTTTCAATCACGGAAAAGGTGTTCCCTTCAAAGTTACAGGCTGGTGCCAGAGTGCTCAAGTAAGGTAGGAGAGCAGAGGCTGAATTTGAGCCTTGTTTTGCTCCTTCAGCTCAATACTGCAGAACATTTATAACATAGTGAGTCAGGAGAAAAGGTCAAATTAAAAGTTAAGTGTAATGAACAGGATGAAGAGGCAGAACACAGAAGAATTTTAGGGCAATGAAACTATTTTGTATAATACTATAATGGTGGATACATGTCATTATATGAATATCATTTGATATTCATCAAAACCATAGAATATAGACCAGCTTTTGCTACATCTCATAGATTTTGGACCATTGTGTTTTCATTTTCATTTATCTCCATGTATTTTTTTTTATTTCCTCTGATTTCTTGGTTAACCTATTCATTATTTAGTAGCATGTCATTTAACCTCCATATATTTGTGTTCTTTCTGGATTTTTTCTTGTGGATGATTTCTAGTTTGTGGTCAGAAAAGATGCATGGTATGACTTTGATCTTGTTGAAATTGTTGGCACTTGTTTTTGGCCTAACATGTGATCTATTCTGGAGAATGTTCTTTGTGCTCTCGAAAAGAATGTGTTTCTGCTGTTTTAGGATGGAATATTCTGAATATATCTGTTAGATCCATCTAGTCCAATGTATCATTCAAAGCCACTGTTTCCTTGTAGATTTCCTATTTGGATGACCTTACCATTGATGTAAGTGGGGTGTTAAAGTCCCCACTATTATTATATTACTGTTGTTTACATCCATTTGTTAATAGCTGCTTTATGCATTTGAGTGCTCCTGTGTTAGGTGCGTAAATATTTACAATTGTTGTATATTCTTGTTAGATTGTTCCCTTTATGATTATATAGTGTCCTTCTTTGTCTCTTATTACAGTCTTTGCTTTTAAGCCTATTTTGATGATAAAAATATTGCTACCCCAACTTTCTTTTCGCTTTCATTTGCATGATACATGCTTTTCCCTCCCATCACTTTCAATCTGCATGTGTCTGTAGGTCTCAAATCAGTTTCTTGTAGGCAGCATATAGAGAGATGAGCGTTGCTTATTTATCCATTCTTCACCCTGTGTCTTTCGATTGGAGTGTTTAATCTGTTATACATTCAAAGTAATTATTAATTGGTACGTACTTATTGCCATTTTGTTACTTATTTTATGGTTGTTTTAGTAGTTCTCTGTTCCTTTCTTCTCTTACTCTCTTCTCTCATGGTTTGTTGGCTTTCTTTTGTGATATATTTAGATTCCTTCCTCTTTATTTTTTGCATATCTATTGCTGGTTTTTGATTTGTGGTTATCATTAGGTTTGTATATGACATCTTATGCATATAGCAGTCTATATTGAGTTGATGGTTGCTTAAGTTTGAACCTATTCTTTACTCCTCTACCCTCCACATTTTAGGTATATGGTGTTATACTTTACATTCTTTTGTTTTGTGAATCCGTTGACTGATTTTTATGGATATACTTAATTTTACTGCTTTTATGCTTCCTACTTTTCTTACTCCTGCTTATAGTCTTTCCTTCCTACCCAAAGAGTCCTCTTTAACATTTCTTGTAGAGCTGGTTTAGTGGTCATGAATTCCTTTAACTTTGTTTGTCTGGAAAATTCTTCCTTTATCTCTTCCTCTATTCTCATTGATAGACTTGCTGGATAGAGTATTCTTGGCTGCAGGGTTTTGTTTGTTTGTTTTCAGTAAAGATATAATTTTAAAAAGTGTAGTCAGTGAGAAGTAAGTTAACGTTGGAATAAAGACCAGAAAAGATGATAGAGAAGAGAGCCATTTTAATGTGAAGAAAAATTAGAAGGTAAAGAAAGCCAACTCCAAAAATCTCTGAGGTGCAAGCTTGCCTAGCATGTTCAGGGAACAGCAAGGTGGCCAAAGTAGCTGGTGTGGAGTGAGGACAAAATCAGCAGATGACATCAGAGAGATTAAGGGAGTGGGGGCAGGGATCCTGTGGTGCTTTTTAGGACCATCTGAACAGCATTAGGAAGCCACTGTAGACTCTAACAAAGTTTTTGAGTAACAATCATGTGCAGGCACTGTACCATTAACTTAGAGTACAGGTATGATGTCTCCAGGGCTGTGCACTGTGCTAAATTTTATAGTAGAGAGATAGATTGCTTATGAACACAGTAATCCTGCTTTTAGAGTCTTTACAGTGTGTTTGACTCAAGAATAATACATATAAAAATTGAGCAATAATTGAGTGTTAAACTACATGGTACTATCAAAATGTACAATAAAAGTTGAGAAAAGTGAAATAGTATGGAATGGGGAAGATATGGAGTATTTTATGAAAAAGTAAAGTTCGATGGCTTTAGATAAAGAAGAAAAATTCAGATAAAAGTTCCTAAATTTTCAGCCATATATTTTTCTTTCTTTCCTTCCTTCCTTCTTTTCTTCCCTCCTTCCTTCTTTTTTTTTCTTTCCTTTTTAATAAGTGGCATACTGACAGGAAGTTTGCCTAGAATAAGTAGAGAATTATTAGCCAGGAAACCAAAAAGTGAAGATTTCAAAAGGAGAAGCAAGGTCAACTGTGCAGAATGCTGATGAGAGGATGATTTAAAAAGGAAAAGAAAGGGGCACCTGGTTGGCTAAGTCGGTTAAGCGTCTGCCTTCAGTTCAGGTCATAATCCTGGTTTGGGATCAAGCCCTGGAGCCCTGCATCGCATTGGGCTCCCTGCTCAGCAGGGAGTCTGCTTCTCCCTCTCCTGCTGCCCTCTCCCCACCCACACCCCCTCTGGTGCTCTCTCTCTCTCTCTCAAATAAATAAATAAAATCTTTTTAAAAATAAAAAATAAATAAAAAGAAAAGTCAAGTACCCAGAGGAGTTCTTATCATAGAGATCATTGGTGACCTTGAGAGACATTTTCATTGTAATTGAGAAGAGAGAAGCCAATTAGGGTTGAAGAGTGAATGAGCTGTTTAGCCTCCAGCAGAGTTATAGACCTCAAGAAAAGCCCTCATGCTGCAAAATACATAGATTTTTACCAAAAAAAAAAAAAAAAAATTTGTGAAACATTTTTTTTAAATGTATTGCTGAACTAACAAAACAGGGGGATCACTAAAGGACTCATCAGAATAAACCAAGTTCAGAAACAAAAATATAAAGCAAAATCATAGACCAAGAGTATCCTGGGGAAAATACCAGTCCTGTGAATGTAGATCTTTAGGGGTGGATGGTCTAAATCAACAGCTGAACCTGACAGAGGTCCTCTGCAGTGGCTGCAACTTCAGTGAAAGTGAGGATGAAAAGAAAAGAAAAAAGAAGGAACATGTCTGATTTATTCTAACTAGGAAATGGAAATAAAAGTGCCCTCTGAGAGTAAGTAACGATAGTCTGCTTTCAATGGTTTTGAGGATAGGATATTTAGTATCCTTGAGGTGAGGGAAACCCCAAGCCAAGATATTCAATAAAAGTGGCTACAGATTAGTATTACCTAATGAAATGCAGCAAAATCAAACTGAGATTGCCTCCAGAGAAATAATTCTCTAAAATTAAATACCACAAAATCGCATTTAGACACCAAGTAATCGAAGTATTCACATATAAAATAACTGTGTATTCAATGTTTAAGCAGAAGAATGACTGAATAAATAAATGAGGTACAGAAGGTCTCAAAATTAACCAAGCAGATTAAAAATCAAAGCAAAGGTCTCTGGTTTAAACTTAAAATGTAAAGAGCTTAGAAAATGTCACTCCCATTTTTACAAGACAAAGCTGAACAAACTGAAATCACTGACCTCTCTTGGGACCATAAGAAAACTTAAGTTTCATGGCAAACTGCACCCTGAGATCTGGACACCCAGGTGCATCTAGAGAGATGGGAA
This sequence comes from Ursus arctos, assembly GCF_023065955.2. Lineage (NCBI taxonomy): Eukaryota > Metazoa > Chordata > Mammalia > Carnivora > Ursidae > Ursus > Ursus arctos. The sequence goes on from NW_026622852.1 coordinate 33,047,388, forward strand.
CTAAGATCTGCTTCTCTGGAACAGAAACTGCTAGAGCCATAAACTAATAGGAACATTTCAGTGATAATTTTGATGAATTGCTGAAGGCTAGGTATTACAAGTGAGGTAGAAGAAGAATAATGGAGGGGGAATTCTGTGTTGGAAAATTAGTGCCGGTTGTGTATAAGTTGGAATATATTACCTAGATCTGAGGAGGAAAAAAAAAATAAAACCAGCCAAGAGAATTTGTTAAAATAAATATATTTCCCAGACGATACAGGAACCCAGTAGAGGTGTTCATATCTTGCATCTCAATTGAAATCAAGATGGATAAAGTGGGTTAAACAGAAATGACAGGAATCCTCAGAGAAATTGACAAATCAGCTTTGTGCTGATGATACAGGAAGGGCCTGGGTCAAATAGGTCACCTGTAAAGAACAGAGTTCAATAGTTCCAGGAAAAGATCCATCCTGTAGGACTTGAAAGATGATAGCTCCCAGAAGATGAGAGGGGCTTTAAACTGAGTGATTTGGGCTACAATTATAACCAATCCAAATGGGAAAACAAGGGGGTGGGGTATAGTTAAAAGAATTTTGGATGTTCTCAGAAATCTCTAAACAGCCCAGTTCCCATAACAAATGGCACAGGATGCCACCAATTTACAAGAATAGTGTCTGGAAGGATAGGGCTCAGGCCAGAGGATTGCAATCTATTCTGAAAACTGAGGGAAGAGTGCTTTCTCATTAGTTTTAGACCAAGAAGATAAAGAAAAAGAAAGGCTAACCACTTGAAGCAGCTGGTATAATGTTAATAGAAGATTAAGAATGATTAGAGCACTTTGAAAAGAGGCAATCTCAGTATTTGCATCTAGTAATGTCATGAAACACTTCACATGTCTAAATCTTATTTTTTTTAAATTGATAATACAGTAGTTGAAGTTACTGATGATATTTCAAAGTTATCTGTAGTCAAAGAGAACTTTTAACAGTTCAAATACATGTGCTTTTTTATAGCATAATGCTGGTTTTCATGTGTGTATTTTGGCTCTTGATTCCTGGGTGGTGGTGTTGTAGTTATTTCCTGACATAGTCACCACAGAAACTAAACACAGTATGTAAATGAATGTTCTTTTGTGGTCCAATGTGTTTTTAATCCTTGTTTTAGTGTCTGACTAATGAATTATCAGAAAGGACAGGAATAAAAATATAGGATGTGGTGTTTCAGTAATATTTTTACTTTTAAAAATTTATCTAACATTGCTTTTTATTTTTATTGGTGTAATAATTATTAAATTATATTTCACTTTGTTGTTAGTTTAAATATATGCCTAAAGATGAAATACGAGGAATTTAAACATTAAAACAAAGTTTGCTATATTTTCTTTAATGAAATATGAATAACATTCTTATCCCAAAATCTTACGTTAATGAACAGGTCTTAGATTTAACATGGACATTATAAAATTGATATATTAGTATCGAAATGAGAACCAATTGTTAGAATATGCCATACTCCAAAAAGGCAGATAGTAACTAAGTTTGATTTTGTGTCCAAAGTATGTATTTCAGACAATTAAATCCAAACTCAAAGCACTTGTTAACATAAATTTGGCAAAGTAGAAAGAATTGATAAATTAATAGTTTCTGTTTTCTTTTCCACCCCTCTTTCTCTCAATTTCCCCCTTGTGCCTTCCTTCCTTCCTCCCTTCCTACTTGCCTTCTTCCTGCCTTGCTCGAGGAAATCTGCTAAACTGTCATTCTCTTTCCTTTAATTCCATCCCCAACCTGTACCCGAGCACACTTCCTTGACATCAAAGGGAGAACTTTTGTGTAAAATTGAAAAATACAAGGGAGGCATTGAAAGGCAAATGAATAAAATGAATTTTAATACATATGGCTTGCCGCCTCCTACAAATTATCAAAAAACCTCCCAGAATGAGAGTCCCAAATCTGCAGTGCACATTTATTTCTCTGATGATTCAAGTCCTTCTGATTTACATCCTTTGCCTTTTTACAATGAGGTATAATTTTGACTATTAAAATGTCCACATTTTAAAGATATATCTGAATTAATTTTACTAATGTATACATTCATGATTATATATACACTGAAGATTAGATATATAGACCAGAGTGCAGATATATAGTTTTATCTCACTGTGGTTTTAAATTTTATTTCTCAGATGTATAATTATTTTAAGCATTTTGGGATATACTTATTGTCCACCTGAATGCTCTCATTTGTGAAGTGTCTAGTCAAGTTTTTTAACCAATTATAAATTAGCATGTCAATTTTATCTTTTCATTAATTTATATTTGATACTTGTGTATTCTGAATAAGAATTTTCAGATATTTTCTCCCACTCTGTGGCTTGCCTTTTCATGTTTCCATTACCAACATAGTGTAAAAAAATAATTTATTTTTGTTTTATTCCTTAATGTTTTATATACACTGTTCACGTTTTCATTTAATTAATGCACTATTCAACTTTGGGACATAGTGGGATATAGTGGGAACTAGATAATATGCTTTATAACAAGTTTTTATAATTCAACAATTATTAGACAATTCAGCATAGAAAGTTGTACATCATTTCTTTTCATCTTTATCTATTTTCAGCTCAACAGTATAGTGATTTATCCAAGAATCAACTACAGGAAAATTATTCATAAAAATAGGCTTTTTTACTTTATTTCAAGAACTGTGCTCCTTAATCTGATGGCTATATATCTGTTTTCCCAATCACTATATTTCTTAAGAGAAAACTAGAAATGTCTCAGAAGGAAAAGTTCTGTGAGCTTTGAAAGCAGGTGTTATTAATTTACGCAAGAGACAGAGATGTTTAAAAAGTTAGCAGGGGAAATAAGTGCATATATCATAGCTGGCAAACTACTGATTTATGACTTTCATTACACTTTTACAATTAGAACAAGGATGTGGAACTTTGTGTTTAAATTATTATTCTTTCTATGACCAGATTTAGTTTTAGATAAACTCCATGAAATAGTCATGTTAATAATCTTACACAAAAAGAAGAATCAATACAAAATTCCCAATGAGGTTTGCTTTGTTTCTGCTACATTCTCTTTCATTTCCTTCCTTGAGAAGGCATAATATACTAGAATAATTGAATCTAAATTATTCATGCTTTTTCTACCTCAGCTAATTTTTCAATAAAATAACTGGAATATATAAACTATGCACATAATTTCCCTGTGAATAGTGATTGGAAGGCAGAATTATTATACTTTTTAGCAATACCATTTTTCTGGATGTTCCAGAAACTTCCTAGCAAATATAATTATTCAGCAAATATTTATTCGGTGCCTAGTAATTTCAAGGTCCTATGAGAGCCACAAAGATAAAAAGATAATCCCCATCTTTAAGGGAAAAAAAGTGATAGCAAGCTAAAAGAATGCTGTACAACTTATAATATAGAGGGTGGTATAAGGAATACAAACATCCGTGCAAAAAGTTGAAGTACTGCAAGAAGACATATGTATGGATTGCAATGAGGACATGAAGGGAAAAAGCCATTGCAACATGTTTAGAAAATAGAGGGGATTCTTAGCAGGGTAGGCTTAACTCATTCTTTAAGTTTATGTTAGTTTTAGGCGATTGGTCTTAAAGAAGATATTCTAGCTAAGGCAGAGGACATGTGAAAAGTCACAAGAATATGACAGGGATAGAGATAGTAGGATCTTACAGTTAATTTGGTATATCATGATGCATAAATCTGGGGACAAACAAGGAATGAGTTTGGAAGGATTGTCTGTGGCCAGTCTGGATTTTAGCCTGAAGAAGATGGGGATATCATTTGCAGAAGTATAATGTGTTTATCTGGAATTTTAGTAAGATCACTATAGCCAGTGGGTAGTGAAGACAGCAGGAATAATAAACAGACTGGTAAATTACCATGGAAGTTAAAATTTAGAACTCATCCTCCCAATTCACGTCCTAGGCTTTACAAGTGCCAGAATGATCAACTCTGTCATCTGAAACTACCTTACTGACACTGTCATTAAAACAGTTTATGTACCCCTGCACACAACAGACAGGTTCATAGGAAGTAATATTATTAGATGCCAGCACCCCCACCTAATTCCTACTCTCTAGAAACTATTTCCATCAGTCCATGCGGGTTTTTCTGGGGACCCTATATGCAGGTACTTGAACAAATGCCACATGAAGGAGTAATGGACTTTAATTAAAAAATAACAAAATTACACCAAAATAACAGTAATAACAAGGACAAGCATAGAGAAAAGGTGACATAAGCAGTGACCCCAGTCTGAGAAGGAAAAATCAAAAGAAGTAAAAAGGAGAACAGAAGGAAGCTCAGTTATATTGACAAAATCAGGAAGATCCTAGCTTTCTGCTATTCTCTTACTTTTAGACTCCAAAGACAATACACTCAGATTTATCTGAATTCACTGATCTACCACATGAATTTGTTTCTACCTGTTCCACTGTCACTGTGTAATTTGCAGAAATAACCAAGAGGAGAGTACTTAATACAAATGTTCCTTAGAAAGGGAATAAATTGAAAGTGCGACATACGGATCAAGCGTGTATATATATAAAAGTAGATATATAGGGGCGCCTGGGTGGCACAGTGGTTAGGCCTCTGCCTTTGGCTGAGGGCGTGATCCTGGCGTTATGGGATCGAGCCCCACATCAGGCTCCTCCGCTGTGAGCCTGCTTCTTCCTCTCCCACTCCCCCTGCTTGTGTTCCCTCTCTCGCTGGCTGTCTCTATCTCTGTCAAATAAATAAATAAAAATCTTTAAAAAAAAAAAAAGATATATAAGTATATCTATTTAAAAGTATATATATAAAAGTAGATTGACTGCCACGGGAAGGGAAAGGTACAGAAACTGCAAAAGAATAAGGAATACTGTGGTAGTTGAGATATGTGGACTCAGAGACCTAAGCTTATTCGTCTTTGTATTTCGATGCCTAACATAATTCCAGGCACGTAGAAGGTGTTTAACAAAGGTTCATTGAATCAATGAATTGGGAATGTTCTTTAGCATACTGAATGAACCCCAAGCACATACTATGATTGCATTATTTTTATTGTGTTGGGGAAGAGGGAAAAGATAGGAAGAGTAGGTGCCGCAAGTTTAATAAAATTGAATTTGTCCAACCTAGTTAGTACAATTTTTGTTTTGTTTTGTTTTGTTTTGCTGTAAGTATTGCACATAAGTGTAAAATGGTCATTACCAAATGGCTTTAGAACTCTGGAGACTAGGATACTACTATTTCCTTAAATAGAAAATATGCTATGCTATCTTTCATTTGCCCTTTAAGATTCATTCCTCATCTTTCTCATCTGACTGCCCCAGAAAACTGACCTGCATTGATTAAATTGTCTGGTTCTCTTGTCTTCTGGCTTCCTATTGGAGTTGGCCAAAGGGGAGCACCATTAAAAAATGTCAATAAGGGGAAGGAGATAAGATCACAGTTCATGTGCCTCTGGCACTTGTCCTGCAGGTCAGGTAGGACTGGCTGCATTCCAGCTAGGGGGCTGTTTCACCTCTGTCTTTCCATGCCTAAGGGGGATGCACAGTCTCACTACTGTTAGCCCAAATTACTTCAATATCCTTATGATTTCCTTACACTCTACAGAAATGCTTTATTCTACTCTGCAAATTATTCAATTCCATTTTGATAATTCCTTGGTGAATACATGTGATAATCAATATTAATCTAATACATCTAATTTGATATTAATTTGGTAAAATAGTCAATATGTCTATCGTTGATCTATTTTAAAACATACAGAAATAGAGCTATTAAAGCTATGGTATTTTTTACTTTTAGAATCTAGTCTCATTCATTTATTTAAATTCCTTATTTAATGGCTGATAATTTATCAAAAGATACAGAAACATATAATCTTAGCAGGGATTATGTGAGAAACCAATAACGTTTGCTGCTAAGAATAGAAAATATACCGAGATAGATATAACTGTGAAAGCAGTGCCATTCAATTTCATAAGTAGACATTTATAAATGAGTTTAATAGAAAGAACAAGTATAAACTATTCCAGATCCAATAAAGATATGATTCATAACACTCAAGCTCACTGTTTTCAGGTTATCTGTCTTCAAATACATAAAAGTAGAAATTTGTAAATTTGTGAATTTATAAAAGTTATGAATTTACAGAAATAAAAATGTTTCAATTTTTAAGGGAAATCATCTTGGGAAGTTTAGTACTTAGGTCAGAAATGATATTAAAAGATGGTATGAAAGATGAACCATTTCTAGAGCATTTTATATATATATACCTAATATATATATAAATCTTATAAAGAAAATTATAGTTTAGATGAGTGTTACTGACTTTTTCATGTTAGAACAAGTTTTATTTTTATTTTTAAAATTTAAACTTTTTTATTTTAAGATAACTATAAATAAATTGTATGTATAAATCCACAAACAATTGTAAGCAATAATACAGAGAGTATTCCATGTATCCCTTAACTAGTTTCTCCTGGTGGTAACAAATTCAAAAAATGTAATGCAGTATCACAATGAGGGTATTGACTTTGATACAATCCACATCTTATTCCAGTTTCTCTAATTTAATTATATTTGTGTGTGTATGTGTGTGTATCTAAACTTAAATATCAGTTTTGCTACAGGGCTTTCCTGCTAATTTTTAGTTACCATCAGACTAAATTCAGCATGCAAATTGAAGGCCACTAGAATAAAGGCACTTGAATGAATGACACTTTATTTTGAAAAATTTTTAAAAATTAATAAAAAATTTATTTATGGAACGAGAACTTTAGTTTTCTTTTCAACATATATATCATCATAATGAATATTTTCATTTAATTAAACTCGATAAATGGTAGATTATTTCAGGATATACTTCTTTTGTAGAATCAGAATTGTAGAAATCCACCGGGGATGTACTGTATCACCATACATAATATAATAACATAATATAATAAAAAATAATATATATATTTATATATATGTTATATAATAACATAATATAATAAAAAATCATTAAAAAAAGAGTACATAGAAGCTTAAAAAAAAGAATTGTAGAAATCCAATTGTAGAAATTGGAAATAATTGTAAAGTTATCTTTACCAAAATATTTAAGAGACTTCTGCATACAATATTGATAGGAAACTAATTCACTCCTCCCATATCCTGATCACTATTGAACTTAATATCAGAAATATAAGAATCAAGGAGGATCACAAACGGCCCTCAAACTTAGAAAACTATTCAACCATCCATATGCCAGAACATTTTACTTATAGAAAATAAAAGTAGGAAATGTGCTGATCTGTAGTTACTTCTCCTGAAGGAGAGAAAATGGTAGATATACAAAGCCTCATTAAAGTCCCAGATTGTAAGGAGCACATACTGAAGGAGACAATAAGCCAATAGAAGCTCTCTATTACCTGCCTAGATCACCAGCATTTGAAAAGTTTTTCTTGTGAGGCTATATGTAAGGCAGCAACAGCTAATCTAAGGCAAACAGCAGTAATGAGATTGTCTTTAATTTGGCAGAACCGCTGTCCTATAACAATGGAAACGAAGCTAGGCATAGACACAATTTGTAACTGATGTAGTGCCTGGGCCAAAAATAGCAGGATGTGCAAAATTATACATTACACACAAAACCTTCATCAAACATAGAACTCTTGTCAAACATCTTGTGCTAAGATCACCTATAGCTCCAACTATGTTGGAGTTGGTACAATACTGAGATAGTAATGTTAAGTTTATATCGACTAACCACTTAATCTAACATACATTGAGTAGGGTCTAATGGTAACCAGGTGCACTGTGATGTTGGCAAAGAATCTCATTTCCCTTGCTTTTGGGAAGATATCAAAGTCATCAAAAAGCTCTGTTTATTTAAGGAGTAAATTTTACAACAAAAAACAATGAAGTGCCTGGAGCACTTAAAAAATTGTCTATCATAAAACCCAGAAAATGTGTTAGTTAAGATTCAGTAAGTAGAAATTATATTTAAAAGTTATTGTAGTAGGGAAAAAAAAAGAACACTTTCTCAATGGATTTGAGGAATCAGTGGAGGGAATAACAGATATCAAATTGAAAGGACACAATGTAATATAGTAGGAAATTATAACGTAAGATTGAAGAATTAATACATGGAAAACTGCAATGTAATGGTGATTTACCAAGTAAACTGTATTAGATGACTTAAGTAGATTGGAAGTGAAGCTCAATAGAGTTGACAACAAGGAAGCCAGCGAATCAGGTGTGGATAAGCTAGCTTTGAGGTCACTGAAGATACTGTAAAAAGAATTAATGTCGAAGGTAAACTGAGAGCCAGAAACGAGAGTAAATTGTAGGATATCAGGTGGCAGCAATAGAGACAAGTTAGAAAGTAGTGCTGGAGACCATAAGCCCCAAATAGTTTTCATATTCAGGTGAAGAGGGAGGCATCGATAGAAGAATCTGTCAAGTACACAATAATATTAATATGACTGACATATCATAGGTGCACAATGTATGGCAGCTAATATTGTGGGTTTTGTCATAAAGTAGGAAATCAGGTGGTCTACATTTTATTAGTAAAATGATTTTTTTTCCGTAAGGGCATTTTAACTGTATTGTGGAGCTGCCAAGGTAACATAAAAAAAGAATGAGTGTACACTAAATATTATAATTGGTGGTAATCCAAATCAAGTGCACATCTCTTTTAGAAATTCATCCAGTAGTATGTGTTTCATTTCAAAATGCCCAAGGATGTTGGCAGAGTTCATAATCTGAATAATATAATACTAGGAAATTATTAAATACATTTTAAACACCTATAGATATTTTTTCAGGGCAAGAGGTAGGGATGGGGTGATACTACCATGCATTATCTTAATGGTAAACTCTGCTAAAAAAAATACAACAGTATGATTTAGGCTGCTGATACACTTGCTGCACCACATATAGAGGATGTGATTGGCCTTTTCAGATATTCAAAGGTATGACTGAATTAACTTAATCTGTTTGACCAATTCTATTTCTTTATTGTGGCATATATGGAGTATAACAATGCATGTAACTACCATATTTCTAGGACAATGGTTATTGTAAAGCATTCTCCATCCTGTGCCTCTCAAAGAGAGGGTAGAAGTGGGTTCCAATCTGCCTGGGTTCATATTTTGGTTTTACTTATTACTAGTTATATAAACTTAGGTGATTTACTTAGCTTTTTGGGACTTAAATTTCCTCACTTATAAAATGGGGATATTAAAGGGATGTGTAATGAAAGAATCACTTTTTCCCCTCCAGCTGGTATATAATACCCATAGTGTATGTAATATATAGTACTAGTAGTATAAGATGTATAGTAGCACTCAGTAAATGTTAAGATGTGTTACGTGATTGCTATTAACGTCATCATCACTATCATCATCATCACTATCATCATCATCATCATCATTATAACGAAAAAAATGGAATATCTGAAAGCTTGAAAAGATAATGGTATGTCTCATACACTGAATATTAGATGCTAGGGACATAACAAATATCTGATTTAATCCTTACACTAATCACATAAGGTAGTTATTATTATACCATTTTACAGGTGGAGAAGTTAAAGCTTACTGAATCTGGATCAAATTTATTATAGATACCATGCTTTTCCCCTTGTATCATTTGACCGTATCATTTTCATTGAGACTTCCGCTTTGACTAGTTGATTTCATTCCATATAGAAAATGATGTTTTATTTGCTCTCCTAACTCATAATTCTTAACTTGGATTACTTGATTCTGCTAGGTTATGTTATGCTCTTAGCTTTTAAAGTGGGAATATAAAATAGGGATATTAACTTCAATTTTTAGTCACTCCAGCTAGGGATCAATTAAACATACAATTTTAAATGCTTTGTGATAGAATCTCTGGTGGTTGGAGCATCACCGTATTTTTGTTATTATTGTGTATGGAAGCAATTGGTACTTGATTTAAAGCAAATATGACCTTGCAATGACATTGATTTCCACTTTGTTCATTCTCTACAACATTAAAATTGCTTATATGAAGTAAATTAAATTTCAGTTTAAATAGTATTTCCAACTGTTTCTGATTGCAGTTAAGAAATGGATTAGTAGTCCTTGATAGTCCTTACAGTCTTTATCTTCCAAAAATATTCTTTGCATCTCTAATAAAATTGGTAGCTTTTAAAGGAATCCTGATAATCTAATGTAATTCTGTTCTGTATAGTTAAGGTAACATATTCACTCTATCTATGCCACCACCTTTAAGTTCTTTGTGTTTTTTGACATATATGTCTAATATTCCAACTCTAGGCCATTTTGCAACCCTAAGACAAGCAAATCGGAGAGACCCAGAGATATATGCAACACATCACAATCACTTCTACCAGCTCCTCCATTAAGCAGACTAGTTAGTCAGGGTATGTGTTTGTGTGTGTGTGTGTGTGTGTGTGTGTGTGTACATGTAGTATGGGGAGGCCTGTATACATCTTCACAAAACTTTACATTTTTTTTGCATTTTCAAAGAAGCTTACATTTTCTTATGTATATTTCTCTAACTTGTACGCTCTGATGCAATTCATTATAATTCATTGCAGCAGAAGTCATAGATACAATCATTTTTAAATGATTTCATTTGTTAGAAAGCAGTTATTGCCATTTTATTAAAAATTCATTACTTAGGTATCAATAATCTCTCTCAATATTTGCCTTAGAGATATAACAATGTTGCTTTACCTGCCTCTAATTTTATAGTAAAATAGAGATTTTCAATATCAATTCATTAAAAAGAGCACTTTTTTTAACTTGGTTCAGACAACTAATGCCTGCCCCTCAATGTTGAAAGGGGTTTCTAACCAGTTCACTGTTTTTTTCCCCATCATTCAGTAATTCTAGTTTGTATCTTTAAGACTTTTCCAGGAAAAAAAAAATCAATATCAACTCAAAGTTGTCTTCTATTAATGACTCAATCATAACTACAAACCAAGAATTAGAGGATATCACTACAGGTCTAACTGAAACAAAAGATTTTATGACAACAAATTAGATAACATAGGTGAAATTCCTAAAAGGATGAAACTGCCACAACTGACTAAATAGCATATCTGAACTGTATACACCTGAAGCTGATTCTGGTAAGTTAAAATATGTATGATAAACTCTATTGCAACCAATAAGGAAATAACTCAAAAGATACAGTGAAAAATCATTACAAATTTAGAATGCTACATCAGAATACCAATTTAACGCAAAATAAATCAGTAAGGAAGAAATAGAGGAATAAAAGAGACATGAGACATATTTCCAGGGAGTTAGAGGTGGTAAGGAGGCTGAAGAGGTGAAGCACAGGGATTTTTAAACAGTGAAATCATACTATATGATACTGTAGTGGTGAGTACAAGACATTAGACATTTGTCAAGAACCACAGAACTTTACATTACACAGAACTTTACAACTTTAAATAAACCTTGACATATGCAAATTTGAAAAATCAATAAGAAGGTTGGGAGATCTCAGGATGGAAAGTAGGATATTACAGAACAATCTAAATATAGTACAATGTATAAAACAAAATCACTGAAGGGAACAGGGAGATAAGGTACTGACAAGTAACTTTTGAAATGAATGGGATCTGTAAGACTAAAGACAAAGGAACTATATATGACCATTGTACTATTGTTGATAAAGTTGTTTTGTGGGGGTATGAATTGATTAATTGTTCAGAAATCACTGTATATGTATATTGAATTGAACAGTTAAGAAAATGTACACAAGTGGTAGGAGTCAGGTGTCTCATTTTTGGAGTGAGAGGTTACAGATAAGAGAGGGGAGCAGGCTGGGATGTTCCATCTGGTAATGCATTAGAGTTGGAGACATCAGTATGGACTCATGTTAACTTAATGTAGGTATATGTGTGGAGAGTGGAGGGTTAGTGCATGTACATGGGTTAGTATACACAAATTTATCTCCTTGTTTTTCAGCTGAAAGGAACTAGAAGCAATAACCACCCAGTAACAAGGAACATACACAGAATATACATCTTGGATTCAAACACTATTCTCCAATGAAAGGAAACAGGGCCCCTTAGAGAAATCATTGATCCTATAACTGATACTGAGGCAGGAATTACACAAGATGAGTCTGCAGCATCTGGTGGTGACAGAAAGTCAGAATGCACTAAAAGTAATAGTAACAATAATGAGAGTGTGTCAGTGGTATCTAGGAGCCAACTGAAAGAGCTCCCAAGGGTAAAACTGGAACAATCTAAACAACAAAATAAGGAAAATAGTATTGGTTTATAACCGAAAATATAAAATAAATATCCATGGGTCCATATTAATATAAGTAGGTAAATGGGGAAGACTAATCTCCCTTGCAGAAACTTTCCAACTAATTATGTAGCTGTTCCATTCTTAAGGAGGTGAAGTATAATTTCCCACTCCTTAAGTGGGAACTGACCATAATGACTTCCTTCCAAAGAATACAGTATGAAAAGGGAGAGGGGAAATTAGCTTTAAATCTGACAAGGGAGAAATGTGATTTCTAGCTCAGGCCAGGTGATCAAGGTTAATATCAACAGTGAAAGTCATACTGATACTCTTGACATGTGATGAGGATGGCACTCAACCTCTGTGATCTTCTTCCCCAAAACACTACTCCAGTCTAATCATGAGATAAATAGCAGACAAAGCTCAATTGCAAGACATTTTACAAATTACCTGACTAGTACTCTTTCAGACTGTCAAGGTCATAAAAAATAAGGAAAATCTGAGAAATCGCCACAGCCAAGAAGGGCCTTAGGAGACATGACAAAGAAATATGATTTCCTGGATGGGATTCTAGAACATAAAAATGACATCAATGAAAATCTGAGGCAATCTGAATAAAATACAAACTTTTGTTAATAATAAAGTATTAATTTTGGTTAATTGTAACAAATGTACCATCCAAACGAAAGATGTAACTAGTAGGACTACTGGGTGTGGGGTATACAGTAACTCTGTGTGCTCTCCTTACAATAATTCTAGAAATTCTGAAATGCTTATTTAAAAGACTAGTAGTCCGGGGCGCCTGGGTGGCTCAGTCGTTAAGCGTCTGCCTTTGGCTCAGGGCGTGATCCTGGAGTTCTGGGATCGAGCCCCACGTTGGGCTCTTCCGCTGGTAGCCTGCTTCTTCCTCTCCCACTCCTCCTGCTTGTGTTCTCTCTCTCACTGGCTGTCTCTCTCTCTGTCAAATGAATAAATAAAAAATCTTAAAAAAAAAAAAAAAGACTAGTAGTCCCTAGTAGAGTTTCTGATTCACCAAGTTTCCCCTTAAATACTTACAAAGCCATAAAACAGTTGTAAAACCTGGCAATCCCATGTCCTTAATTCTGGAGCAATTGCTAAAAGGGGACTGATAGATCCAATCTTGGAACCTCCCAAAAAAGAGAAAATGCCATGTTATTAACAAGTCAACAACAGAAAATTATAAACAAAAAAATAAAATTTTATTCCAAAAATTACTAATCTTGTAGTATCTGTATATTTGGATGGACTTCTATGTATAGGCTAACACACACTAACATATTTCCAAACTAAGATAATAGTTAGCACATTCCTCGGGCTATGTTAACCACTGTTTTTAAATTAGCAAAACATTATGAACATGTTTCTATTTTAATAATTTATAGACTTACTGTCACAGTGTTTGATGGTCTTTTAACTGTTAGATTATAGGGTCTTCTGCATTTTTTACCACCTTGAAAACTACTGTATTGTGCAGTGTGAGAATATATAAAGTGATGAACAAACATAGTGTTGAGCAACGGTGGGTAATCTGTACAGTGTACGTAAATTTATTTTAAGTTTTATGGAATGTAGGATGAGGGTGTCAACAAATGTAGAAAAATAAGTTTCAACCAAATAGCGAAAAGATTATCTGCTGTAAAATTGAACAGTATCAATAAAGGCTGAAAGTCTGACTCATGGTAATCTTGGATATAATTATTTCCCAGTTTATTTTTATGTAAGTGTGCCATTTTTTCACATATTTTCTTCTCATTTTAAATTCTGATATAATTTATTTGTGTAAATTACCCTAGTACTTCTGTTTTGGGGGTAAATATGTATTTGTGCAATGCAGCAATAAGTAACCATAATCACCTTACCTTAGTTTTGCAAAATGACAAATTATACTCTAACTTGGAAAATTCCACAAATTCGAACTAGTCATTCTACGTGACTTACCCATCCCAAAGAAGTTCCATTTCTTAGATTTAGTAAAAATGGTAATTTAAAATGTGTTCAGTTGCAATCATTTCAAAATTTACTTCCTGGGGAGGCATTTTATTCTGAGGTAATTATAATCACTTTTTTCAAAATAACTGATTAGACACTATTTCATCTTCCTGAGAAATACAGGGGCTGCCTTATTAAACTACTTTTGAAAATGAGAGCTATAAGTGAGGTGAAAGTAGAGTGATTCTAAAGTTCTGAAGTACTTTAGTTTTGAAATTAAAGATTCTCTAAACCTGCACTTCATTAAGCAGTTTAGAGAATAATTATAATGCATTTTTTAAAAATTAACTTTCTAGATTCATATCAATTTTTGATTGTGGAATTCAGGCAGAATATGCTAAATTGCTCCAGCTCCAATCTCAAGAACTTTCAATTTCATCAAAGCAAGTATATAATAAGTTATCAAGAAATACTTAGAGTGTGGAGATGTAGTTTAGAGACAGACTTTAAGATATATATTTTTTCTATTTGTATAACTTGAGTCAATAGATGAAACTAGTTGCTATATGCTACAGAGGTAACCAGATAATGAAATACTCCTTCAATTTGGGTAACTAATAAATATTGATAGGAATACATTAGCACAAAAATCCTCAGTAGATTGTATTAATATTAATTTCATCTCTGACATAAATTAAGGGGTCACCGATCTACATTGAAATTTGATGGGTTTTAAACTCAGGATTGTATATGCTTCTCATAACAATAAAGATAGAACATTTAAATATTTTATAATTAAGTAAAGGTTAAATTCAAGCTTGGCTTATAAAATCTTTAAGCAAATGACTTTATTAAGTAACTCTCAATAATGATACATATTTTTAAAAAGCCTCTAATGTGTGAAATAATTAAAAATCAGAAATATAAATATAGAAATTATTAATATTAGGATTATGATTTTAGCTGTAGTTTAACAGTGAATTTTTAATTGTAAGGCTAAAAGCAAAAAGTAAACTTTTTTTTTGCTTTTAGTGTGTTGGTTTATAAATAGTGAGAAAGTAAAATCTTCAAAATAATTGGAGATATGAGCATACCTGAGCTACAAAAGCCAAGAGAGTTAACATTAAAACCTTGGTTATATTAATGCTTTTATTTTTCCTTCTAGACCCTACATTGCTTATTGAAATAATTAAATAGTTGTCTATTAGCCATATAATGTTATTCTTCAATTACTTATTATTGAATTAATATATTGCTATGAACGCCAAAATAATTTTAATTTCAAAAGTTTAATTACAAATAATTGAAATGAGAAGGTAAGTACATTCACAGAATCTTAAAGTTTATTTTATTTAACTAGTACATCTCTTTATATGTTTTTGAACACACTTTAAGGGGCAGATGAAACCAAATGTTGAAGGGGACTTCTATTTCATGTTTTGACCACAGTCCCAAATATGAGGATAATAATCACTAAATATATATATTTTTTTTCCTAGAGAGAGCACCAAGAAAAGTACATATATATATATATATATATATATATATATATATTTTTTTTTTTTTTTCCTAGAGAGAGCACCAAGAAAAGATAGGACTGTGGCACTACATACAACCATTTGGTTATATCTGACATATATATAAAGAAAAAAAGGAAGACAGATGCCATGTTTATAAATTTTAAAAACAAGCAAAAGTAAACTATCTTACTTATAAAGGAAAATTAGTCATAAAAAGTTGTAAAAAGTAAAGAAAACAAATGGTGATCATGAAAGTCAGGGCAGTGGTTACCTTTGTGGGACGGGAGACATTGTGATTGGCAAGATGTGCTAGCAATTTCTTGATCCAGGTGATGGTTATATGGGTTTCACTTAATAATATTTGTGAAATTGTACAATTATGTTTTATATATTTTTGTAAGTACATTATTTTTGCAATATAAAATTTTAAAAAGTTAATAATAAAACAACTTCTTGCTTGTACTGAATTTATTCAGTAACTTAGTGTTACACATATTTAAAACTCGGCATATCTGAACAGTGTACGTTTGATAGGCCATAAACAGAAAATAGCTTCACAGCGTGTAGTTTTCCTCACAGATCCACACTTAACTGAGAGAAAGGTTAACTAATTTTATCAGTTACTACACATAAAGACTTCTCTGCTGTGTTAAACACTTAACACTCGTGGCTAGTGGGCTACTCCTCACTAACCTGGACACTTCTGTTCCACCAGTTGAGTTATAAAAGCATACAAAAACTAGTTAAGTTTTATTACAGAGTAGCTATTATTTTTTATTACACTTGTTAATACAAATATATGGTTTCATTAACTATTATGTAAAAACGAAAATATACCTGTGAAAATAAGGAATGATCTCTATGAAAGCTCAACAAGGTGTTTTAGGAAAGCTTTGTTTTAAAAATCCCATAGCATTAATTTTAGGAAATGATTAGGGAAAATATCTGTAAAAATTTAGGTGATTCCTCTTTCAGATAACTTTGCAAGAGCTTTTAATTTAATGTTATATTTTAAACACCAAATTCTGTGCCATATTCTAATTGCAGTTTAGGTCGGTAAGAGTATATGGGATTCTAACCAGCAGTCTGAAAGAAAAGAACTTAGCCCTACATTAAATGATGGCAATTTTTTTTTCCCTAAGTCAAGGCTTGGATTTAAAAAAAAGAAAAAGATAAGATACCCTAATCAATGAATTAATATGTGAGCTCAGTAACGTGCTTATATATATCTATCTGTGTATGCATGTGTGTGTGTGTAAAATTAAAGTTTATATTTCCAATTATAAGTGACTTCAGTTATCCAACCAAAGATTGTTTCTGACCAAATAATATACCAGGGCTTTTACTGTATGCCCATGTATTAAATTAATCATAAAAATAAACAGTTGGAAACCATCAACAAAATGAAAAGGCAAATACTTACTGGGAGAAAATATTTGTAAATCATGTATCTAATAAGGGGTTAATATCCAAAATATGTAAAGAACACATAAAACTCAATAGCAAAAACAAACAAACAAACAATCTGATTTAAAAATGGACAGAAGATCTGAACAGACATTTTCCCAAAGAAGATATATAGCCAGCATGTACACGAAAAGATGTTGAACATCATTAATCATAAAAGAAATGCAAATCAAAACCCCAATGAGATATCATTTCATACCTGTTAGAATATCTACTATCAAAAAGACAAAAAATAAGTGGCAGTGAGGATGTGGAGAAAGGGAACCCTCAAGCACTGTTAGTAGGAGTGTAAATTTGTGTAGCCACCATGGAAAACTGTATGGAGGTTCCTCAAAAAATTAAAAATAGTGGGGTCCCTGGGTGGCTCAGTTGGTTAAGTGTCTGCCTTCGGCTTAGATCATGATCCTGGAGTCCTAGGATCGAGCCCTGCATCGGGCTCCCTGCTCAGCGGGCAGTCTGCTTCTCCTGCCCCTCACGCCACTCATGCTCTCTCCCTCTAGTTCTTTCTCTCTCAAATAAATAAATAAAATCTCTATAAAAAATTAAAAATAGAACTACCTTCTGATCCATCAATTCCACTTCTGGGTATTTATCTGAAAATGAAAATACTAACTGGAAAAAATATATGCACCCTCTGTTCATTGCAGCACTATTTACAATAGCCAAGATATGGAAGCAACCTAACCGTGCATTGATAGATAAATAGATAAAGAAATTATGGTATATAGAGGTGCCTGGGTGGCTCAGTAGGTTAAGTGTCTGCCTTTGGCTCAGGTCATGATCCCAGGGTCCTGGAATCCAGCCCCATGTTGGGGTCCCTGCTCAGTGGGAAGCCTGCTTCTCCCTCCCCCTCTGCTGGTCTCTGGCTTATACTCTCTCACTCTTTCTTTCTCTCTCTCTCAAACAAGTAAATAGAATCTTAAAAAAAAAAAAAAGAGTGTATGGTATGTGTATATATAATGGAATATTATTTAGCTGTGAAAAAGAATGAAATCTTGCCATTTGCAACAACATGGACAGACTTCAAGGGCATTGTGATAAGTGGCATAAATCAGAGGAAGACAAATGCTACATGATCTCTTTTCTATGTGGACTCTAAAAAAAAAAAAAAGTGTTGGGGCACCTGGATGGCTCAGTCAGTTAAGCAGCAGACTCTTGGTCTCGGCTCGGGTCGTGATCTCACAGTTGTGAAATCAAGCCCCTTGTGGGGTCTGCGCTCAGTGCAAAGTCAGTTTCAGATTCTCTCTCCATCCCCCCTGCCTCTCCCTACTCACTCTCTCTCTCAAATAAATAAATAAATTCTTAAAAAAAAAAAGAAAAGAAAAAAGCTTATAGATAACAAAAAAGATTGGTAGTTGTCAGAGGCAGGAATTAGGGTGTGCGGGGGGTGGGAGGTGGAGAATGGGTGAAAGGGGTATTAAATGTTTTAAAAAATGAATCTAGAAGCCAATTATGTATATTACTATGTCAATTAATAAGAAAAACTTAAATTGACAGCACAGTTCTAGTTTAAAATAGCACATTCTTACATGTGATTTTATGAAAACTGGGAGGTAGAGCCATGTATTATTTCAGGATGATAAAACTAAAATTTGGAGTTACTAATCAATTCATTTAAAAAATCTGTTTTCAATTAACACTATTATTTCACTGATAGTACAGTTATTTTATAACAATATTCCCAATTACTCCCTCCTATCCCTTCTTTCATCCTTAGCTTTTATAGTGTACTTTTTCCACTTCATTCTTAAGTATGCTTTGAGAGTGTCTTCTTTATTGAAAGCATATGTTGTATGAATGCACTATAGTTTTTTTGCAATTTCTCCATTTTTGGATATTAAACCTCTGGGTTCTGAATTTTCTCTCTGCATTTTCTTTACTTCTGAGGATGAAGTACCTCTTGTGTTTTCAAAGAAGTATATGACATCTTATCATTTTCTTTACATGTTCCAAGTTGAATTTCTAGATTCCTGGGAGAAGTAATATGCACAGTCCGGCTTAGTTAGGCGTTAATTAACAAATATCCATCAAGTATCTGTATTTGCCAAGCACTATCCTAGAAACTGACAGAGACAACAACAAAAGACATCATGCTTAATTAAATATGATGGTTAGATTCCCATCTCTGTGTACCCAGCACAGAAAGAGGTACTTATAAGAGAAAGGAGAGTTGTTGAGAGCTGAATAGATTTAACAAGTTGTGCTTACTACAGAAATAAAATATCTAAATGTTTTTCTCTGCTTTTACTTATAAATGGTTGAGCTCACCTTAAGATCACCTATACATTTTCCCATACGAAAAAATTTTACTTTTCATGGGGCTTTGTTTCTTTGTTTCTTTCACACAGATTTCAATCTTATTTTATGTAGCTTGTTAAAACACTAAGAATTCTTGATTATCCCAGAAAATAATTTGGATTATGTTTTAGGTACCAAAAATGGTTGTCGTTATTATTTATGATAATCACATTAATATAACAAATTGATTTGAAAGTATTATTTTTGTGATATTGATCTTTCTTCTAGCTATTTAGTATGCTTTTACTTCATTCCATTCTTCTATATCTCAGAATGAAATTTAAATTTTTTCTTCCTTGGTTCTTATCCATTTCCTGCTAATGTTTTATATATTGAGATCATTTTAATATGTTTCTTTTTATTAAAGGAATATAGGAAACTATTGATATCTAAAGATTATATCTAAAGATTTATTTGCATAGTGCCTTCTAATTAGAGCTCCTGCCCAAATTTCATTCTTTCTCAATTAACATACTGGAGTGCAAAATATACAATCATCTTATCTTTAAGTTTTGATTCTTTAACATTCCCTTTATCTCTTAATAATTTTTACTCTGTCACATTTGCTGGAATTTCAAGAACAGTGTGAAGTAATACTGTTGAAATATACATAATTTTATTTTTTCTGATATCGGTGGGAATATCTTTGTTATAAGTATGACAAATTTGTTTTATATTACAATGCTGAATCCAATCTGCTAATAGTAGTTGCTTTGAGAAATATGCTGTGACGTTTTCTACAGTCATGTCTGAGCTCAATGGAAAATAATACCATGGTTAGTAAACAATGTCTGTTATATGGAGGTAAAAAAGGAACAAAATAATACATCTTTGCCATCCTTGCTTTAGTGTTTAACGTTAATGATTAACATTTGGAGGAAAATTTGAAACTAGATTAATTAAAAGTTTTGAAATGTTCCAAATATTTCACACTTTTAAAACACATGCTAAAGAAATAGTTTTTGATGGGGAAAAAATACAAAAGCTCTTTATGCTCAAGAAGCTGCACAACCTAACGTTACCCTTTTATGCATTAATATCCAAGGGTGATGATCTTAGAGCAAATCTCTAACCTAATGGACTGGTTACTCATGAATCTCAAAGGCTCAGCATACCCAGTGGAGATAAGAGGCATTATTCATGAATTTCACTTTAATCCTTAAAATTTCAACCACCAGGGAAATGTTATCTATTATGTAGGGTAAGTTAAGTGTCAAGGAAGAGTGTTGATGTATCCTCAGAAATAAAATATAATCACAGAAGCTTCTGTTTATTATCTCAGCAGATAAAAAGGCACAGTATGTAACTGCTCTTAACCTTAGTGGATTAATACATCACTCATTTTATTATCTGTTCTGTTGGTTGATGGGTCCAACTTGGCAGTTCTTTTGGTGGCCTTAGTTGAAGTCTTTTCTGAAGTTGAATGAAGGCCCCAGCTGGTGCTGGAGTCTTGAGGCTCAGCTGAGATACTGGAATGATTGAGTCTTTCTTCATGATCATGTAGTCACAGTGGCTATCCTTTCCACATAGCTTTTACATAGGTCTCTACACATGATCTCTCTAACAGAATAGTTACACTTTCTAAGTGGAAAATCAGGGTTCCCAAAAGCAAGAGTTCCAAGGGAGAAGCAGAAGCTGTTAGTCTTCTTAAAGGCAAGGATTGGAAATTACACAATGCCAGTTCTATCATATTCTATTTGTTTGCAAGCTACAGATTGTCTTTGGAAATTAGCAACCACAATCGACCTTCTGGCCCCTAAGGAGTAATATTCTTCTCACATTAAAATATCCTCAGACCCAAGAGTCCTAAAAGCCTTATTCTACTGTGGCATAAGGCTCAATCTTAAGGCTTAATATATCTTCATTTAAATGAGGCCAGGGTGTGGGACACCTGGGTGGCTCAGTTGGTTAAGTGTCTGCCTGCAGCTTAGGTCATGATCCCAGGGTCCTGGGATCGAGTCCCACATCGGGCTCCTTGCTCAGTGGGAAGCTTGCTTCTCCCTCTGCCTGCCACTCCCCCTGCTTCTGCTCTCTCTCTCTCCCTCTCTGACAAATAAATAAATAAAATCTTTAAAACAAATTTAAAAACTAAAAATAAATAAATGAGGCCAGGGTTATATGTGGTTTCTTGAGTTTCTCTTATTCTGAAAAACTATGAACTAAAAAGAGAAATTATCTGTACTCTACATACACAGGATACAATTGTGAAACAGGTTCAGGAGAACTGAACAAACAAACAAACAACAACAACAAAATGTGGCCAGGTTGGGGGGGGGTGTCAAAATGGGAGGCACATAGCAGCCCCTGGCCATAGCGAAGCTAAAATCCAGCCAGGTATGGGCTGACAATTGCTCTAGCTCCACTGATTAGGCTCTATTTCTACTCCTTGGTTCTCTTCTGGGCTCTTAACTCTTCCATTTTCCAAGAAGAATGGTCCATTTTTCATAATGCCTTAGTTTTCCCAGCCTGATTCCTCATGTAGGAAGCTGGAGAGACTCCAAGATCTCTTTGCATTTTGAACTGTGTACTTTTCTTTACAAAGTAGGTAACTTTGAACTCCTTGCAGACTTTCTGTGTATCAAATTATAATCCACTCCATTAGAAGCCATACCTACAAATCTCTGTGAGACAAGTCTCTCTCTCCCTTGGGCTGAGAGTAAAGGTGCTAAGTGAGAATACTTTAAAAGATTTTTAGAAACCCTCTAGAAGAAAGGGTCTATGAAGAATGCTCATAGAAATCTTTGTGTCTAGCTGAGAGCATTTATGACGCACCATCGTAAATCTTCCGGAGCTCTTACAAAAGAGTATTACAGCCACACCCTTGGGATATTAACCCCCAGACCATCTTTACTGACAGAGCCCTGGATTTGATCTTTTCTCTGAGGCCATTTCTTATTTTGAAACCCACGTGAAAACAAACAGTTTCAAACCCAGCAGGTCCTTAAATGAAAATGTATTCTCTAGATTCTATTGGAAATTTGTGTTTCTTAATTCTTCATTTCTCTATATCAGATGGCAGATAGATAAATAGATAGCTTCCTGAATCCAGTTGGCACTTTCAAGCTTCTGCCCAGAAAACTTCTTACCCAAATACTCAATTCCATTATGTATCTTATTCATTTCCACATTACTGTAAGTATCAGTGTGGCTTAACTTTTCACCACGACATAAAACTAGCCACTTTTTTTCCCCCAGTTTAGAAGGAATGAAAAGTGATATGGGTAGTACAGATTAGGAGCACCAGCAACCCATAGAGGATTACCTTAGTAGTGGTCATCGCACGTTCTTTATTCAGGGAGAGATTCACTTCTAATGTGGGAAAAGGGTTACCTGTACTGTCAAAGGAGGGTCAAACAATGCAAGTCTTCAAAATCCTCAGCTTTCCTAGAAATTGCCCAAATGACGCATAATAAATTTCAGGGGTTCCTTCCTGGTCAAAGCCTTAAGTTTAATATTAGATTCTGCAAGACTGTGACTATATTTTGTGGAATAATTCAGTGTCCTATAGGATCAAAGTTTGTGTGTTTAATTTTGAGAAAGTCATTCCTGTGGTTATAGGAGACAATGGTTTCTTTCAGGGAAGTTATCAAAGTGTTGTGGATCGTTACCAGAATCTGAGTAGAGAATTAAACGCCTAAGTTTATCATTTATTTCTTCAAGTTTTACAATGCAACTAAAATAATAGATGAAACCCTTTATATTCCTTATGTTCACTTATGCCATTATTTTCACTCTTGCAGCAAGTTTGTGTTCACCCCAATACTTGCTTTTCATTGGCAGTTGTTGCCTTTTCATAGTGAAAGCTTCCATAATTTCATAGCCAAGTATTTGGGCTTTGGGTTGCTGTTGGCCATCATGGCCAAAAATTGGGAAGAACAGATCCCCCTGTAGTAGATAAGAACAAGGATAAGCTGGAAGCTGCTGGGATATCTCACTCTGGCTCCAACAATGACACATTATAATTATAGTGCCTGCCACTTCACTTAACACATCCCAAATTTCATGATTTTCTTTGTTTTTCATTTCTTTTTTTTTTTATTTGACTGATGTTAACCTAGAATCAAACAGAGTAGGTATTCTCAGAAATTTAGTTTCACCTAAGTCAAGTTAATGTAGTTCAAAACAATCACAATGGGACCGTAAAGAGAAGTGGTACCAACTTAGCCAAGTTCAAACCAGCTTAGCCAAACTAACACAGACAAGACTGTAATACTACAAGCTAAGTTATCAATATTTGCTAATACTCACTGCCCTTGTTTTCACATAAACACAATTTCTTTTAGACAAAAAAGCCATCTGGGAGTACCTGGGTGTCTCAGCTGGCTAAGCGTCTGCCTTTGGCTTCAGTCATGATACCGGGCTGGAATGGAGCCCTGCATGTTGCTCCCTGCTCAGTGGGGAGTCTGCTTCTCCCTCTTCCTCTGACCCTCCCTCCCCAACCCCCCGCCCCCCGGCTTGTGCTCTCTTGTGCTCTCTCACTCTCTCTCTCTCAAATAAATAAATAAAATCTTAAAAAAAAAAAAGCCATCTCTCATTATGTTCCAGGCATTAAAGAATTAGAAAATTTGAAGGAAAAAGTTGTTCACCATTCAGGTGACAGGCTTGGAAGATAGAGAATCAGAAATGTGATAAATGATGATGCATCATGTAAGCATATTGTATGGGACCTAAAGCAAAGTAAGACAGGAGAATAAGGAACTGTTGGAATTTGAGAATGAAGCCCTAGAAGATGGTAATAAAATAAACAGGTTCCGTGATATATGAGATATGTGGGGAGGGGGTAGGGAATATGGAATAAGAAACATTGCTCCTTGATTCATTCTTGAATTTAAGCCTTTGCAATTTCTGAAAGAGAAACTGAAATAAAGTGTATGTAAGCTTCATATAGAATTCACTTCCTGCCAACAACTTAGATTTTAAGCTCCGAGTTTCAGAGAAATAGTTTTGTGTTATTTTCTGAAATTTGCAATCCTGTGAATAATTTAATAAACAAAATGGAATGAAATTATTTCCATGTATCAAAATAGGTGCCTTGAAATGATTATTCAAGTTATTTTAATGTATAAAATAAGTGGTACAGGGTCTTAGGAAAAGACCTAGACACTTGATGGAGGAGCAGAATAGAGGAAGAAAGACAATGATTGATTTTGCCTAGTCATGCTTTTAACCTGTTACAACTTGAAGTCCCGCAGACTCTGAGATAGCAAAAGATGGTTTAAGAAATAACAAACCCAGGAAGGCCACTGTGGAAGCAGATGCTGCAAAAGCATTGTGGTGAACAAATATATCTCAAAAGAGGGCACTGGACTTTACCCTTTGTAGTATGTTACAGTCATCCATATGATTCTAAACAAGTGAGAGTAACAAAAAATAAAATAAAAAGTGATTTGTTGCTTGCTTTTTGTCAGCTTTTCTTCCTATTAATTCTTTCTCAGATGCACATGTGACTTCACATCAGGTCAGTGTTCAGCTAAAGCGAGAGCTTCTTGTAATAATGATGCTTTGATTTGCCCTTTGCACAACTCTTAATGAGCAATTACTCACAGGGTTGTTCTGGGAAAGATGGAGCAAAGGAACTCGGGAAATATTGGTAAGAGAAGCTTTATCAATGGGATAACACTTTTTTATGCCACTAAAAATACATTACCAAGTATTACAGTCTTAAAACTATGTGTTCTGTATTGTTTGTTCTGTGCAGTTTTGTTTGAGTATATGGAAGAAAATGGAGAAAATGGAATACTGTATCAGTTTGCTAGGGCTGTCATTATAAAATACTACAAACAGGATGGCTAAACCAATAGAAATTTGTTTTTCATGGTTCTGGAGGCTGAAATCCAAAATCAAGTTTTCAACAAGTTTCGTTTCTCCTGAGGCTTCTCTCTTTACCTTGCAGATGGCCTTTCTCTTGCATCATGTTCACATGGTGCTTCCTCCAGCTTGCACTTTTGCCCTCAGTGTTTCTTCGTCTTCTTCTAAGGACACCAGCCATATTGGATTAGGGCCCCAACCTCATGGTCTCATTTATCTCAGTCACTTCTTTAAAAGCCTTATATCTAAATGCGGTTACATTCTGAGATACTGAGGGTTGGGACTTGAACATAGAATTTAGGAGGGACACAATTCAGCCCATAACAGATATTTAAAATTTTTAAAGGTAGAAAGAAAGGGGGGGTAAACAGAAAGGGAATGAACCATGAGAGACTATGGACTCTGGGAAACAAAATGAGGGTTTTAGAGGGGAGGGGGGTAGGGTATTGGGATAGGCCGGTGATGGGTATTAAGGAGGGCAAGTATTGCATGGAGCACTGGGTGTTATACACAAATAATGAATCATGGAACACTGCATCAAAAACCAAGGATGTACTGTATGGTGACTAACATAACATAATAAAAAATTATTATTAAAAAAAAGAAATATAAGTCTAACATATGTAGTCAAGGGTTTTTTTTTTTTTTTGCAAATATCTTGATGAAATAATGTGTTCATATTAAAAAAGCAAAAGATCTAAACTATGCCTTACCCAGATTTCATGATAGATATTGTGTTTTTGTTTCTCACATCAATAGCATGGGTTCATATTATTATTACTATTTCCAAATAGGAAGGGGAAGCTCAGAGAGATTTAATCAGTTGCACTTTTTTGTTTAGGAAGAAAGTGCAATGTCAGGATCTGATCCTAGTTTTGCTGACTTTAGTACTCTTTCTAATAAAGCTATCTCTGGATTTTATTCAAGAAGTGTTAATAAGTTGTGAATCAACATTGGGAATTGGCAGATGGTGCCTAGCTATACACATCATTCAATTTAATTATATTTAATTAGAATGATCAAAATGGGTATGTGCAGGAGCATAGATAATGTGTATTTAAAAATGCACTGGGCTTATTAATGTGAGATTGAATAAATAGTCCATTAAGTTGTATCTTTTAAAATCTTAATTTCTTGTAAATTCCTTTTGGAAGTTTTTTTTTAATTGGAAACTTGATTATAAAACAATTTCTACAAATGGACACTGTGTACCCAGTTCTAACCTAGTGTTTATTGTGAAAGATGGACAAAGGGTATTTTTAAAATTGAATTGTCAAAAGTAACCCTCTATCTTTAAAAATTATAAGCTACAATTTAAACCAAATAATCTAAAGAGAATACAGATTACATTGGCCCAAAAGTTACTCACAGATTTTTAACATGTGATGTGCACTAGCCATCGAGTTATTATAATTATGAATATATTAAATGGAATTTCAGAAATCTATGAGGTCCCTTAAATGAAGCAATGAATTACATCAGGATCAGTTGAAAAAATAAAAGAGGAAAAATTTTCAGCCACTCTTCAGTATTGGAACCTGGTAGACCTCCTGAATATCGACCTCCTAGCCTCTTGTCATATGCTCACATGCCCCATGAAGACAGAAGCAGCGAGACCCCAGTTTCTCTCTTCTGCTTGTGATCCTCATTCTTGCTTGGTTTTCCTATGTCTCATGTTGTGAGAGCATTTCTCAAACTCACTGTCAGTTATGTTATTTGTTTTAACAATGTGCCTTTGTCTTAGACCATAAGCTTTTCCAAACCTTTTAGCTAAACCCAGCATAGTCAGTGTGCACATCTTACTTCCTCAGTATGTGGCACAAATCACTGCATTCTAAATGACATCCAATGTCTGAGTAATAGGAAGCTGCTATTCTTTAAGTGCCTATGGTTTACCAGGCAACAAACTAGGTGATTTATATAAATTTAATCATCTCAACAACCCAGTAAGGTAGAATTTATTATTTATGATTCAACTATTATTTTCAGAAAGCTGAGATACTGAGATAGTTTAAGAAGTTTGCTCAAGATATATGCATAGTAGAACTGAGAACAAAATCTAAACCTTGATATGTTGTGAAAAGAGCATCTGCATTGTAGAAAAATAGAGCTTAGTTGAAATATCAACTCTGCCACTTACCATTGAAACCTTAGTTTTCCTATCTTTAAAATGATAAGATAAATGATGTTTATCTTAGAGTATCACAAGAATTAAGTGGAAAAAAACATGGAAAGTTCTTATTATATTATTTGGAACAAGGTATATCATCAATCATGTTAGCTTATATTATTTTATGATTGCAGTATTATCCCACCACTTAGCATTACTGAATTACTTGAAGAATAAATAGGGTTGCTCTAGGATAATAGCAGCTGCCTAAATCTGAATTTCATGACACATCCTCCCAAATAAGAATAATATGAAAAAACAAAACAGAAGAAATATGAAATAAAAGCACTTGCTTCACAACTTAGCAATACTAGGAGGCAGAGATTTTCACAGGTGATATTATTTATAGAGAAATAAACACCAGATTTCACTACTGCATACTGTACATGAAAGGAATGAGGGAGAGGAGACTTGAGAGACTCTGCAAAAGGGAAGGGAATGGAGGTCTTAGACAAAGCACAGTTAAAGTCACCCACAGGAAGAGAAGGTCTAAAACTAAGTTCAAAATACTGATCACATATCTCGGTCTTAACAAGTCACAATATTAACTACATAAAAGGGAGTTCAAAGTGACCTGGACCAGAAGTGACAACCTCAAGGAAGCATTTTTTTTTCTAGGAGAAAAGCAGATATAGAGACAAGTGGTCCTTCATAGAGAAATGGCAAAGGTAGGATAGAAGACATCATGGGTTACCAGAAACAGGAAAAAGTCTGACCAACTGAATATGAAGCGACTGTATTAAACATATAGAGAACGAAATCAGCTGATTATGCTTTCTCACAACAAAATAACTTCAAACTGAAAGGCAATTGTAAAAAAAACACTCCAAATCCTCAATCAAGCCTGAACAAATATTAAACAAGGATGGAATCTGTAATTCAAAAATTAAGAATGAATATGGATTAAAAATGCAGCATGAAATATGAGAGTTGATTGAACTTAAGAAAAAAATTGATTTTAATAAAGCCAATCTCACTATTAAAATGAAAAATAAATTACAAAATATCCAACAGAATATAGATTGAAATAATTTAGTAAGGGGCTTTGAAGAATGATGGGAAAAATAGCTAAGAGAATAAAAATTATATCCTAAAAAAGATCAGATCAAAAGTGACTAAAATGGACAAAAAGCAAAAAACAAAGCAAAAACAAATAAACAAACAAACTATATATATATATATATACACACACATATATATATTGTATATATATATAATTGTAATATGAAGAAGAAAAAACAAAGAAACAGAAATATTTTAAATTATAACACAAAAAATGTATATTAAAAATAAAAAACCAAATGGACTTGGGAAAATTGACCCATAAAAATCCACAATAACACATAATTTAGTAACACTTTTGAGACAAAATTCACAAAATAGATGTAACATTTTAAAGATTGTATTTATTTATTTAGTTAGTTAGTTAGTTAAGGGTGAGGAAGAGAGAGAGAGTGCAAGTGTGAGCAGGGGGAGGGGCACAGGGAGAAGGAGAGAGAATCTCAAGCAGACTCCTGACATGGGGCTCAATTCCAGGACCCTGGGATCATGACCTGAGTTGAAAACAAGAGTGGAA
Source organism: Ursus arctos (assembly GCF_023065955.2). Classification (NCBI taxonomy): domain Eukaryota; kingdom Metazoa; phylum Chordata; class Mammalia; order Carnivora; family Ursidae; genus Ursus; species Ursus arctos. Next base: position 33,076,423 of record NW_026622852.1, read on the forward strand.
TGCTTAACTGATTGAGCTACCCAGGCACCCCTAGATATAACATTTTAAAGTTCCCGCGTGTCCAGCAACCACCTATGAGAAGCTGAAACTACAGAGGATGGAAGAAGAAAAAGAAATACTCTAATATTCTGCTGTAACTTGTTAGTGCAAGATACGTCAAGAGATTAAAGAGTCAGTAAGAATAAATAAGATCTCAGGGAGATCTTATGGATATATATTAAATAGTACACCCTGATAATAGCAAATATATGCGTTCTTCTCGAGGACCTGTCACAGTTATAAAAAACTGATCATATATTATTAGGTCACACAAAAAATCAATAAATTCCATAAAATAGAACAATTAATGACACACTTTGATCATAATGGGATAAACTAGAAATTACATTTAAATTTAAAAATAATTTGTCAATAGATAAGTTAATTTAAAAAATGAAAAATAAAACCTTTTATTAAACAATACCGAGTGAAGAAAAAACAATAAATGAATTTCTGAAAAATAATGATGATGAAAACAATACAAATCAAATCCATGGGATATATTTTAAGCAGTAATCATAAGTTCCTGACTAAAAACACTAGAAAAGGATCAACAACACAATCCAGAAGAAACACAATGAAAAACTAGTAAATTATAGATAACAGAAAAAATAGGTCATATTAATAAGTGAAATCTTGGTTCTTTGAACAGAGTTGACAAATCCGTTGACAAATTTGATTAAAAAGGAAGACAATACCAATGTAGAAAATAAGAAATGACAAATGGGAAATAAATACCTACACATAAGAAATTTTAAAAATCTGAAGTTGTTACTTGGTACATCTCTATACAAGTAAATATGAAAACCTAAAAGAACTAGATACTTTCTTAGCCAAAGACAGTTTACCAAAATGAATCACAGCAGACATTAAAGGATTAAAGAGACCAATTTACACATATATGGGAATATAGAACGTTATCAAGAGAACATCCCACTTAAAATGCCTTAGTAATAGTTGTACAAGGAAATTCAACAAATCTTTGAAAAATAGAGGGTATTCTATATAACTTCAGAGCATTAAAAAAATGAAAAATCTCCAAATTCATTAAATGAACCACGTATTAAATTGATAAATAAACCTGACAAAGATAGTACAAAAGCAACAGATTGATATTACTTATGAATATTGATGTAGTATTCCAAAAATAAAATATTAACAAATAAATCACATTAAGAGATGGTGCCATGAGATGATCCTAAAATAATGTTATATGTCAATTGTATCTCAATAAAAATAAATAAATTTTTTAAAAAGTGCTTATCTCATAGAGATGTTGAAAGGACCAAAAGTGTTTATACATATGAAGAGTTAAAAAAGCATTTGACTCAATAAATACTGATCATCTTTATGGAATAAATTAAAACATTCAATGACATTATACCAGGATTTGTACTTATGGCCATGATTTTGTCAGAAGAACTGCCCTTACTTTCTTCCCGCCTTACACAGTAGCAGTGTGATATTCAAAAGAAGAAAAACAAATTATCTGAGTCTCGTGAGTGTCCCAACATACTACTTGAAGAGTTTTCAGGTTCAGGGCAGGGAGTGGTAATCCAAAGAGAACCAATGATCTTACTGATGGACCTGATGAAGATTATTGTTTGGAAAAGGAACGGTAGCTAGAATTTGTGAAGGAGTCTGTCTTAAGAGGGGTATTTTCCTAGAGATCTTGAGAGATCTAAAAAGATTCTCATCAACTTTTTGACTGAAAACTAATCTGCACATGTGTAAGAGGAAACTATGTGAGAAAGAAGAAGGAATTACTGGAGGGCAATATACTAACATGCATTATTCACAGAGATTAGTTGGTGTTTCTACCTGTCAGAATGGAAAGACTTCATAATACATGGGTAATGGAGCAGTCTTCAGATCTACTATAAATATATTTCCTTTGTTTAATAAAGAGAGAAAACATAAAATATAATGAGAAAAAATATATCAAAAACTCAAATAGAATGCTGGAGATCAAAAGTACAATAGCCGAAAAAGAAAACAAAAACACGCTGGCTAGGATAAACAGTGTATTTGAAATAGCAGAAAAAAATACCGGTATACTTGAAAAATACACAAAATGTAATGAGAAAAAAAATCAAAATAATAGACAAAGGCTCAGTCAGGTATAGATCAGTATCAAATAGCCTAACATAATTTTTTAAGTTTTAATTTTAATTCCAGCTATTTAACATACAGTGTAATTGTAATTGACTCAACACTTCCATATATCACACTGTGCTGATCATAACAAGTGACCTCCTTAATCTCTATCACCTATTTAACCTGTGGCCCCCCCACCTCCCCTCTGGTAACCATCAGTTTGTTCTCTACAGTTAAAAATCTGTTGCTTTAAGATGAAACCAGAGAGGGAGACAAACCATAACAGACTCTTAATCTTAGGAAACAAACTGAGGGTTGCTGGCGAGGGGGGGGGGGGGGCGGTGTTAAGGGGATGGAGTGCCTTGGTGATGGACATTGGGGAGGGTATGTGTTGTGGTGAGCACTGAGTGTTGTGTAAGACTGATGAATCACAGACCTGTACCCCTGAAACAAATAATACATTATATGTTAATTAAAAACAAACAAACAACAACAACAAACATATAGTATTGGGGCACCTGGGTGCCTCAGTCGGTTAACTGTCTGCCTTCAACTCAGGTCATGATCTCAGGGTCCTGGGATCAAGCCCCACATTGGGCTCCCTGTTCAGTGGGGCGTTTGCTTCTCCCTCTCCCTCTCCCCCTTACCCCAGCTTGTGCTCTCTCTCACTTGCTCTCTCAAATAAATAAAGTCTTAAAAAAAAGTCTGTTTCTTAGTTTGCCTTTCTCTTTTTCCCCCATTATCATTTGTTTTGTTTCTTAAATTACACATATGAGTGAAATCATATGGTATTTGTCTTTCTCTGACTTATTTTGCTTAGCATTATACTCTATAGCTCCATCCATGTCCTTGCAAACAACAAGATTTCATTCCTTTTTATGGCTGAATAATATTCCAATGTGTGTGTGTGTGTGTGTGTGTGTGTGTGTGTGTGTGTGTGTGTGTATGTGTACTGCTTCTATATCCATTCATCGCTTGATGGACACTTGGGCTGCTTCCATAGTTTGGCATTTGTAAATAATGCTATTATAATACAGGGGTGTATGTACCCCTTTGAATTACTGTTTTTGTATTCTTTGGATAAATACCAGTAAGTGTGATTGCAGGATCATAGGTAGTCCTATTTTTAAATTTTGAGGAACCTCCATACTGTTTTCTGAAGTAGCTGCACCAGCTTACGTTCCCACCAGCAGTGCAAGAGGGTTCTCCTTTCTCCACATCCTTGTCAACACTTGTTGTTTCTTGTATTGTTGATTTTAGCCATTCTGACAGGTGTGAGGTGATATCTCATTGTAGTTTTGATTTGTATTTCCCTGATGATCAATGATGTTGAGCATCTTTTAATGTGTCTATTGGCCATCTGGATGTCTTCTTTGAAAAAATGTCTATTCATGTCTTCTGCCTATTTTTTAGTTGGGTTATTCATTTTTTGGGTTTTGAGCTTTTAAGTTCTTTTTTAAAAAAGATTGCATTTATTTATTTGAGAGAGAGACAGAGATACAGAGAGCAAGCAAGAGAAAGAGAGCACAAGTGGGGGAAGGGGCAGAGGGAGAAGCAGGCTCCCTGGTGAGTAGGAAGCCTGATGTTGGGCTTGATCCCCAGACCCTGGATCATGACCTCAGCCAAAGGCACACACTTAACCAACTAAGCCACCGAGGTGCCCCAAGCTTTGTAAGTCCTTTATATATTTTAGATACAAGCCCTTTATCAGATATGTCATTTGCAAATATATTCTCCTATTCCTTAGGCTGCCTTTTGGTTTTGTTAATTGTTTCCTTCCCTGTGCAGAAGCTTCTTATTCTGATGTAGTTCCAATAGTTTACTTTTGCTTTTGTTTCCCTTGCCTCTGGAGACATATCTAGAAAAAAAGTTGCTATAGCCGTTACTACTTGTGTTCTCTTCTAGGATTTTTATAGTTTCAGGTTTCACATTTAGGTCTTTAATCCATTTTGAATTTATTGTTGTGTATGGTGTAAGAAAGTGGTCCAGTTTCATTCTTTTCCATATAGCTGTCCAGTTTTCTCAACACCATTTGTTGAAGAGACTGTCTTTTTCCCCATTGGATATTCTTTCCTGCTTTGTTGAAGATTAATTGACATATAGTTGTGGGTTCATTTCTGGGCTTTCTATTCTGTTCTGTTAATCTATGTGACTATTTTAGTGCCAGTACTATATTGTTTTGATTATTACAGCTTTGTAATATAACTTGAAGTGCAGAATTGTGATGCCTCCAGCTTCGCTTTTCTTTTTTAAGATAGCATTGACTATTCAGGGTCTTTTGTGGTTCCATGCAAATTTTAGGATTGTTTGTTCTCGTGTTGTGAAAAATGCTTGTGGTATTTTCATAGGGATTGCTTTAAATGTGTAGATTGCTTTGGGTAATATAAACATTTTAACAATATTTGTTCTTTCAATCCATGAGCATGGAATGTCTTTCCATTTCTTTGTGCCGTCTTCAGTTTCTTTCATCAGTGTTTGGTAGTTCGCATCTCAGAAATAAATCACACTTGATCATAGTGAATAGTTTTTTTAATGTATCGTTGGATTTGGTTTGCTAGTATTTTATTGAGGATTTCTGCATCCATGTCTATCAGGGATATTGGCCTATAGTTTTTTTTTAATAGAGTTTCCATCTGCTTTTGGTATCAAGGTAATTCTGGAATTTGGAAGTTTTCCTGTCTTTTCTATTTTTTGGAATAGCTTGAGAAGAGTAAGTTTATCTCTTTTTTAAACGTTTGGTAGTATTTACCTGTAAAGCCATCTGGTCCTGGACTTCCATTTGTTGGGGGTTTTTTGATTACTGATTAGATTTCTTTGCTGGTTATAGGTCTGTTCAAGTTTCCATTTCTTCCTGTTTCAGTTTGGGTTTATATGTTTCTAGGAATTTATGCATTTCTTCCAGGTTGTCCAATTTGTTGGCATGTAGTTTTTCATAATATTCTCTTATAATTATTTGTATTTCTGTGGTGTTGGTTGTTATTTCTCCTCTCTTATTTGGGATTTTATTTGAGTCCTTTCTCTTTTTTCTTGATAAGTCCACTACAGGTTTATCAATTTCATAGATTTTTTCCCCCAAAGAACCAGCTCCTGGTTTCATTGTTCTATTGGGCTTTCTTAGTTTCTATATCACTTATTTCTGCTCTAATCTTTATTATTTCCTTTCTTCTGCTGGTTTTAGGTTTTGTTTGTTGTTCTTTATCTACTCCTTTAGTGTAAAGTTACGTTGTTTATTTGAGATTTTTCCTGCTTCTTGAGGTAGGTCTGTATTACTATAAAATTCCCTTTTAGAACCTTTTGCTGCGTTCCAGAGGTTTTGGACTGTTATGTTTTCATTTTCATAATTTCTTCTCTAATTTAATTTCTTCTTAATTTATTTTCTTATTTTCTGGTTGATCCATTCATTCTTTAATAGCAGGTTATTTAACGTCCGTGTTTTTGTAGTCTTCCCAGTTTTGGGGAGGTGGTTTTGTTATTTATTTAGTTAGTTAGTGGTTGATTTCTAGTTTCGCAACATTGTGGTCAGAAAATATGCATACTATGATTTGATCTTGAATTGGTTGAGGTTTATTTTGGGGGCTATTATGTGATCTATTCTGGAGAACGTTCCATCTGCACTTGAAAAGAATGCGTATTCTGTTTTAGGAGAGAATGTTCTGAATATATCTGTTATGTCCATCTGTTCCAGTGTTTCATTCAAGGGTTTTGTTTCCTTGTTGATTTTCTGTTTATGTGATCTGTCCATTGATATAAGTGGTGTGTTAAAGTCACCTACAAAGTCTACTTTGTCTGATAGAAGCATTACTACTCCAGCTCATATTTGACATCCATTTGCATTATAGATGTTTCTCCATACCCTCACTTTCAATCTGCAGGAATCTTTAGGTCTAAAATGAGTCTCTTCAAGCCAGCATACAAATGGATCTTGTTTTTTATTCATTCTGTCACCCTATGTCTTTTGATTGGAGCATTTAGTCCATTTATATTCAAAGCAATTATTGATAGGTATGTATTTATTGTCATTTTATTATTTGTTTTGTGGTTGTTTCTGAAGATTTTTTTCTTATCCTTTCTTGTCTTTCTCTCTTTCACAGTTTGCTGATTTTCTTTAGTGATATGTTTAGATTTCTTTGTCTTTATTCTTTGCATACTTATTAGTGGTTTTCAATGTATGGTTATCATTAAGTTTGTACATAACCTGCATATAACAGTCTACGTTAAGTTGATGATCATTTAAGTTTGAACTCATTCTTTATCCCTCTCTTCCCCGTGCGCTAGGTTTATGCTGTCATATTTTAATTCTTTTATTCCAATAGCCTAACATAAATTTAATTAGAGCCACTGACACTGGAGGTGGGGGACAGAAAAAACCACTGAAGTAAAATGATGGCGAGAATTTTCCAAATTTGAAGAAAATTATGCATGTGCAAACTCAAGCAGTTCGGGAAACCACAGCGAATTTAGAATAAAGAAAATCACATAAAGGAACATCATAATTAAATAACTGAAAATCAAATAAAGGGAAAATATTAAAGACAGAGAAAAATGACACATATCGATTATAACAGACAAACAAATATGTGATAGAACAAATCCTTTCCTGATAATAGAATGCTAATAAATATAGAATGGATTATGAATTAGAAAATTACTATTTCAGAGTTAATGTAGTAAATTACATTCTGGTAAGAATTACTGATGGGTACTAAAACTATGGAATGGAGGGGTTGTTGTAGAATAGTATATTACATAATCTCAAATACCGCCCTTATAAATGTATAAATGACAAAATGAAAAATGGTAACTAAGTGGTGAGGGAATCAGAAAGTACCATAGTAAGTCTTACAGTGTGGAGGGCAGACTCTTAGTTGGCTCCCTCCTTCTGGTAGTCATGCCAACTATATACTCATTTCATTGAATATGGGCAGGACCTGCTACTTAAATTAATACAGCAAAGATAATGAGATGCCACTTGCAAGATAATACTACGTAAGTTTGTCACCCATCTTGCTAGTAGACTTTCTCCCTTGCTGGTTTTGATGAAGCAAGCTGCTATATTCGGAGCTGCCCTATTGAGAGGCCCATGGAACTGAGGGAAGCATAGGCAGAAGGAACTAAGGCCCTCAGCCCTATGGCTTGCAAGGGTCCGAATTCTGCTTAGAATCATGTGAGATTTGAAGCAGATCCTTTTGTAGTTGAGACTTGAAATGATACCACAGCCTCAACTGTGGTTGCCATCTTGGTTATGAAACAGAACACACACTTGAGCCACCCCCATTCCTCTGACCCAGTGAAACTGTCATACAATAAAGTTGTGTGTTCTTTAAACTGCCAATTTTGTGCGTCACTGTTAGGCAACAATAGATAAATAATTCACCAAGCTATCAAAATTAACATCATCAATAAAGACAAACAGAAATCCTATGCTACTGGATATGGTATTCTGAAAAATATACAGCATCACTTATATAGTGTCCCAGCCCACAATGCATACTTGAATCTATCCATAGGGAGACAGTAATACCCAGGTTGAGGAATATTCTATAAAATTACTGGTTATATTCTTTAATGACATGAAAGAAAGAAAACCAAAGGAACTGCTCCAGGTTGAAGGAAACTAAATAGACATGAGAGCTAAATACAATTTCTGATCCTAGACCAAATCTTATACTAGAAAACAAATAGCTATAAAGTGTATCACTGTGAAATTGATGAAGTTGGAACACACAAAATGTGAAGTATACAAAAGGTGTATTGATGGTACATTTCTTGAATTTGTTTACTGTATTAGGGATTATGGCTGTGTGATTAAATAACTTGGCCTTAGGAAATGCATGCTGAAGTATTGTGGGTTTATAAAACTACTCTATGATTTCTTATAGAGAAGGCAAAGCAAATGTGGGCAAGTGTTGAAAATTAATCTGCAAAAAATTCAGTTATTTTATACATTTTTTGTAAATTTTCTCTAAGTTTAAAATTATTTTAAAATAAAATGGTAGAAATAATGATAAACAGATATTCAGTTGTTCCTGAACACATTGTATTACACTGAAAAACCTAACAGAACTTAGGATTTCCCAGGATATAACCAAGGCACTGTCACACATTGAGTCTTATATATCATTAGTTAAAAATGCACAAACTATTAATGTCTTTTTAGCTTCTACTAGCTTGCAGAAATCTTGACATGGAGAGTTAGAAAAAAATGCAGTTTTTCTCCATTCCTAGTTTAGAAAGTATCCCTATACATTTTATCAAAAGCTAATTAAAATTCCATGCCACTGGTAAAAAGAACATGAACACAAAATTTAGCAAAGGTAGATAAATCACTAGGACACTGGGAATTGACTGCAGGAGAAAAAAACTTGAATATTGCAGCAAAACTAGGCCATCTATTCACTTCAACAAGAATCGATCGCTTATAATTTATCTGCTGGGCTGCCTGAGAAAGAGAGGGAAAGCCATGGTATCATTATCATCATCGTACAATTACTTAGATGTTAATTGGTAATCCGCCGTAATAATACCCATAGCACTGAAAAATAGAGGAGAAGATCTAAATAGGATATGGAAAGAGGAAAATTTTAGTTGTAGAGAAAAACACAAATCATTTTCTCTCTACAACTTCTCTCTCTCTGATCTCCTGGCTGAAAAAAAAAATGTAATTGGATTTTACTAAGTTACCATTGCTCCTCTCTGGTAATTACAGTGAAACAGTGAAAGTTAAAGTTTCAGAGCATATATACACTCTATATTATTTTCCTCTTCAATTTCCAAAATGTTATTTTATGACATAGCAACTTCAAAATCAAGAGTGTTTAAAAACTGTTGGCAGGCTGGATGGCTCAAGAGATTTGTAATAGGTTATACACTGCCTTTGATTTCTAGGTCATTGCTTTAAATTCATTCTGCTTAATGACTATTGGCTGTTTAAAGTGAAATGAACTGGTGAGTTTAGCAGAGTTCCATAGTCATTTGTATTATCTACTACCTTTTCCAAAAAGTTTGTGTATAAGTAGAGTCTCTAGTCACCCCCAAGCCTCAGCAAGCAAGTTGAGAGATCCAAGTAAGAAATATGAGTTCAAGATTGAGATGCAATCACTTTTTTGACTATATAATTATCAACAATGAGCTTGTGTTCTTTTATCCTTAATTTCTCCACTTTTTACATTTGTGCATAAATGTGCATGTATTTTATATATAAATCATCTATTTCATTGAATTGTTTTATCAAATAAATATTTTATGTGACCATAACAACAAACGTTTTTTGAGGGTCTCCTAAAGGGCAAATACTACAGTTCACATTACTTCACTTAATTTTATGTAATGCTTATAACTCACTGTGAGGTAGTTATTATCTTTTTTAATAAATGGGAAAACCACCACGGAGACCTTATGCAGCTTCCCTGAAACACATAGCTTGATTCTGAAAGAAAGTAAGAAAGTAATCATTCCTTTAATGAGGATTAAATAGGTATTACTGGTCCAACTTAATTCTATCAAATTTTGTCCAAGGCACTGGAGAAACAATGGTGAACAAGAGAGACAGAGACCAAGCTCTCAAGAACTACTTTCTGGAGGACAAGGCAGACAGCAAACAAACATGTGAATAATAATATTTCAAATATTAGTAATATTATAAAGAGTATAAATATATTTAGTGAAGACAGACTGAGGGGACATGTGTTGCATATAATAACCCAGAAAAGACTCTAGGGAAGGTGACATTTAACCAGAGACCTGAATAATGACAAGGAACCATGTCCTTTGTCAATGTGCCAAGGTTGATGTGCAAATTTATTATAATCCAAGTTAGGTCTATCCATATTCCTTTGCAGTCTTAATCGTCTCTTTCTTGTCTTTCTCCTGACTTTAAAAGACAAATGATTTAGCAAATTTGCAGAGATTACCAATGCAAAATTGGAGATTATTTCACAATCCAAAAACAGAGGGAAGAAAGAGAAAGTTAGTTGAGGAAAATGAAAATAGCCTTACATAGTTTGTAATAAAATGACTCCGAAGTTTAATCTGGTCTGTGCCACTTGCCTGTCATGTGATTTGTGATTTGGCTAAATTCCCTCCTTCTTCTCAAAACAACAAAAACAACAACAACAACAACAAAGCTTTTGTATAATATACTCAGTTGTTCTGAGGGTTAAATGAAATAGCTTTTTAAAATATCTAGGGTATAGTGCTTGAAATGTGAGTACCTGGAATTTGGGGGAGTGGGGTGGAAATTGAGAAATAATTCTCCTGTGGATATCTTTAGAAAAGGTTTTTAAGACTGTGACTCCCTTTCTTTCTCTTACATTAATATAATATGCTAATGGAAGCCATATTAGGAATTTTAAAATATGATAGTAATATGAACTAAGTGATAAAAAAAGAAAGTTGGTTCTTTGTGACTCTAGAACATGTGTGTTGTAAGCAAACATGTAAATACGTCCATCTATTCATTCTCCACTCAAAGAGTTCGTTATTTATTCTCACATAGCATGCTTCACGTCAGAGAAATAAACTGGGTGATATTCCCCTTCAAAAAAAAGTTAAATGAATGTGATTAAATACCATTAACAACGTGCAGAAATCCGTAATAGACCTGACCTTTCTGTGCTACCCAGGGAGGGATACGTCGTTGTTTTGTATTTCTGTGGTAACTTTAAGTTATAACTCTCATAATGTCCAGAGCCCTTGATGTCCTGCAAATAAAGGAGGAGGATGTCCTCAAAATACTTGCAGCAGGAACCCACTTAGGTGGCCTGAACCTTGACTTCCAAATGGAACAGTACATTTACAAAAGGAAAAGTGATGGTACCTGCTTCATAAATCTAAAGAGAACGTAGGTGAAGTTTCTGCTGGCAGCTTGTGCCATCGTTGCTGTTGGAAACGCAGCTGATGTCAGTGTCATATCATCCAGGAATACTGGGCAGGAGCTGTGCTGAAGTTTGCTGCTGCTGCTGGAGCCACTCCCATTGCTGGCTGCTTCATTTCTGGAACCTTCACTAGCCAGATGCAAGCAGCCTTCCGGGAGCCGAGACTCCTGGTGGTTACTGATCCCAGGGCTGGCCACCAGCCTCTCACCCCTCTCAGGGGTGTTTTATGTTAACCTGCCTACCATCATTCTGTATAACACAGACTCTCCTCTCTGCTGTGTGCACATTGCCATCATTTGCAACAACAAGGGAGCTCACTCAATGGGTCTGATGTTGATGCTGGCCTGAGAAGTTCTGCTCATGCTTGGCACCATTTCCCATGAACACCCATGGGAGGCCATGCCTGAGCTCTAGTTGTACAGAGATCCTGAAGAGATTGAAAAGGAAGAGCAAGCTGCTGCTGAAAAGGTTGTGATCAAGGAGGAATTTCAGGATGAATGGACTGCTCCAGCTCCTGAGTTCACTGCTACCCAACCTGAAGACAGGTCTGAAGGCATGCATGTAGCCTTTGTGCCTATTTAGCAGTTCCCTTCTGAAGACTGGAGTGCTCACCCTGCCACTGAAGACTGGTCTGCAACTCCCACAGCTCTGGCCACTGAATGGGTGGAAACAACCACTAAGGGGTCTTAAGCTGCTCTTCCACAGAGGCAAACAAAATGGAAATAAGGTTGATGGAAAATAAACAGTTTCTTTAAAAAAAGAAAAGAAAAGAAAGAAAAAAAGAAAAAGAAATACCTGAATTTCATTTCAACTCTATCTAGGAAATGAAGAAATCCTCAAATTTTGAAATTAGAATTGTAAAGAAAACACTTTCCCCTCTTAAAACAAGTTGGATAATTTGTATATAAATATTGTAGTGTCCTGAGAAATAAGCATTGTTACTCTAATAATGTTCCTGTTGATGTTTCAAATTTAAGCAACAGTGAATAAGATTAGAGCTGAACCTGTAGCCAACAAGTGTTATCTTTCAGCCTCACACTTTTTTGCAGCAATACATGTAGCTTTCAAAATGTTTAACGTTGTGTTAAGAATATTCTAAGATTGATACTTAGTATAATATTAATGAGGCAATGTGTTATTCTTTTATAAGGGAAAATAACATTAAATAGGATACTTTATGGAAATCTCTCCAAATAAGTGGTCAGGTCATTGCTGTTATTGATTCATTATGAGGAAACGTAATTGCAGAAATACAGATTCTAAAAAATATATATATAATATTTAATCTTTTGGATGGAAACCTAATGCTCATGACAGATCAACACCCAGAATATCCATGGGCAAGTTAATTGCTCAGTTGATGACAGGATTTATTAGGCGGAAAACAATTTCTATGAAGCATAAAATTTGGGAAATGAACTGTTTAATTTAATGAGCAGAATTGCTATTTAAATCATTCATGGCTGATCCTATTATTAGTTATACAAGTTCTAAGGTGAACATCAACTCTTATCACTTATGATAAGCACAGAATATTAGTGTTAGATCTTTCCTTAAAAGCCTTGTTGAAGTATTTTCATGTAAGTATTCCAAGGAGAAGACATGAGATATTAAAAATAATACTAATGAGATTAATATACAATCACTCTTCTGAAAGAGCATTCCAATCAATCTTTAGAATGAAAGAACAAGTACTACTAAACTCATTATGCTTATGGAAAATTATGAGACAGTGAATTTAAGCAGCTTGTTCAAGGTCACAAAATAAAATAATTTCTGACATACAAATAGAATTCAGTCCTTCAAAGCCCAGCCCAGAGACTTGTCTACTTAATCTGAACCCCCTATAATACATAAATGTAACCCTTAACTATTCTCACTATTTATAACTGCTGTTCTCTCAAAGGAGTGTCTTGTTATGCTATTATGTTGCATCAATAATTTTCTTAAGTAGAACATAATATATTCTGTTTAAAATGGAGGATATTCTCCTTTTTCTCAGCTCAGTCTTATCTTAAATAGGAGGTGAGTTATATGATATCCCAATTTTGTATATAGAAAAGTAAATTTTTGTATGTATTTAAAATAAAAATATATATTTACATATATTTATATAAATATACAAAATAAAGTATTTTTATAAACCAATAGTTGATTTATTTTTTGTAAATCCTAGTTATATATTGCCAAAGTATAATGTAATATTAAACTCTAATATTTCTTAATATATCAGGGTTTTTCCCTGTTATTGTAGTTTTATTCTAACATCTCTTCATCTCCTGTAAATTTGAGATAAATTCAAATTTTCTCTTTTCTCAAATATTTCTCATTTTTTGAGCCTTTAAAAAACTCAGGATGTTCATTGTTAAAATATAATAGGCATTATTTGCCTTTTCTTAGAAGGGCAATAGTCAGGCTTCATGGAAAAACGAAACAGGAAACTACTTTTTATATATAAGTCATAGACTTAAATGTAAAATTATAGATAATATTTCTGCGCATCTCATTATACTACAAACTGCAATCAAGGCCATATTTACTGTATTAAGTTTGATATGGGGAATGTTACATCCTTTACTGGCCCTTGTTTTCTATAATACAGGGAGAATACACTGTGACTTATCTCGGGGCTGTCTTACACTCTCTTTTTTTCTGCTTGTCAACTAGGGGTATTTCTGGTTACAAAGTTCATCAAAGATAGATAATACTTCTTTACTGTTCGACCATTACTCTGTTTTTGTTCAGTCATATTTAGGAGCCTTTTCCTTTAGTAACCCACTTGCACACATTCAAAGTATACAGTTTGTTTAGAAATGTTTTTTATCAAAAAATAAAGTTTGGAAAAGGTGTGCAGTATAAAAAATATTGAAATAGAAGAGCATACATAAAAACGAAAAGCAACTGATCTCTTATCTTGTTCTGGCATGATCAATGCACAATTACTTTGGAAAACTATTTGTCAAAGCCAACTAAATCTAACATCTGCATACTCTGTGTGTATTACGTATGTGCAGCGAAAGACATATACAAGAATGTTAATTGAAGAATTTTCGTAATAATTTCAAAACATAAGCTACCTAAATGTTCTTCACTGGTAAAATGGATAATTAAAATGTGGCATAGTCACATATTCATTCATTGGAATACTGTACAATGGCAAAAACAAATTGTTGCAACAAATAAAACATAAATGAATAACCTTATAACTTAAAATTATAACTATAAGTGAAAGAAACCAGACATCAAAGTGAACATTTGCTATAATGCCACTTAAGTTCAAGATTAGTCAAAACTAATCTATGATGGTAGAAATCAGAGTGATTGACATTGGTATGATACATCTTTAATATTTCTGGGATGCTGCTTGTGTTCTGTATCTTGACCTAAATGGGGATTGCATAGCTGTGGTCATTTTGAAGCACATTATTTGAACTCTAAACTTTCTTTTACATGCCATACTTCAGTAAAGTTATGGTCCCCTCTAAAATGCAGCAATTCAGTTTGGCCATCTAATTTTGTTTGGGGTTTAAGTTTGTTCTTGTTTGTTTGCTTGCTTGTTTAAATTTTTTTTAGAGCATGAGAAAAAGGAACAAGATAAAATGATTTTAGGTAAAATGAAATTCTCTGGTTTGTTAATTGGTTGAAGATCTGAAATATGGCCTGGGATTTGAAATGCTGAATTAGAGTATCACCTCACTCCTTAGTCAAGGGTAAAACCAGCTGACAGCAATATCCTTCAAAGGAGCAATAAACAGCTCCTGATGATAATTTGAGGGGTTCAGATCTGAGTAGTTTTAAGCTCTGTAGTCAACCAAATGATACTGGATGGAGTCTAACATAAACACTAATAGAAAAGAAAAGAAAAGAAATTCACATCACAAAATATATCTTTTTGATCTGGTTTTTACTGAGAGCTTCCTCAAGGCAAGAACTTCACTAGTACCCAGTCGTAATCACAGCTTGAATACCAGCAATAATGGGTGCCTAAGAATACCAGGAAAATAGAACTATCGATTACTGCAGAACACCAGAAAATAGACCTCAGCAGGTTAGGGCATAGCAAGTGCTTTGTGAAGGCCTAATTCTGGTTCTAGTAGTTCACCTGTTCTGTTTTCACTATCCCTGCTTTCCTACCTGGGGAAGTCCTGGTCTTTGATAGCGTATGTCATGTCTTATTGCCTTTCATTCACTATTCTTAGGTTGTAAATAAGCTATAACTTCAGTTTGAAGTATCCTCTTAACCCAAAAAGCATGGTCACAACATCATACTTAAAAGTTCTCATAAGGGGCGCCTGGGTAGCGCAGTCGTTAAAGCGTCTGCCTTCGGCTCAGGGCGTGATCCTGGCGATCAGGGATCGAGTCCCACATCAGGCTCCTCCGCTGGGAGCCTGCTTCTTCCTCTCCCACTCCCCCTGCTGTGTTCCCTCTCTCGCTGGCTGTCTCTCTGTCACATAAATAAATAAAATCTTTAAAAAAAATAAAAAAAAAATAAAAAAAAATAAAAGTTCTGATAAATGATCTAGTAAATTAATTTTGTGGAATTCCCGTTGCCTTAGGTTTCTTTTTCCTTTTTCTCAGCCTTTCTGGGAAGGGCTGAAAATGCAATGAGCCTTTTTTTTTTTTTTTTGTAAAAGCATATTAAAATTCTAAGTAACAGAAAGTCTGTATAATAAATATCTAAGGTAAAACCAACTATGTATCTGGACATTGAAAAACTTTAAGTATCTCCATCCCACAGAATCCATTTACCTAATCTGTTGGCACTTTATTTCCATAGTGGGGCAGAAATAACCTCAGTGAGAACTTATCCCTCTTTACAGTCTCTCATCTTTCCTAGGACTCTGTCAATAAAAATCAAATGATCAGGTCTTTTTCTTTTCAGTGCTTGAGGAACGATTATCTTCCATTCTCCCCCCTCCCGGCAATGGTGTTATGTCTTTGGCTGGTTCTCTTTACTTATATATCCAGGAAAACACAGATTACAAACAATTATTCATCTAGCCTGACCAGGGCACCACCCTCACTCACACTGTCTTTCAAGTCAGCAGGAAAGCAATTCAATTTCTTTGCCCACAATTCTTTTCTTTATCTCTTTCCTTTCTCTAGTTTCTAGGAAGACAGGAAAATCCCTTTCATCCTTAACTGAATCTTTCAGTGCCCTCCCTGTCCCTCAGCCCTCCACTTCTTTCCTTAGTACTTCACTGTAGAAAAGAGGCCATATTATTTAGTCGAGAAGTACCATTAACTGTATGCCACACTTTAATTTTTACTTACGTTCAGCCTAAATCATGATCTGATGATTAAAAGCTACCGGCAGTAGATAAATTTTGACTAAAAGTTAGATATTTCACCACCTAAATGAAAGAGTAGAATTATATTCATAATGCATAGACTAAGACATCTATTTTTATATTTAACCCTAGTATCAATTCAAATGATTTGTTATTAAGGCAATATTAATGAAGGAGGAAGTCAGAATAACATTCTTATCTGTTTAACATGGAAAATGGATGAACAGTATTTTCTAAGGATGTTATAGCTTATGGACTTATTACCTTTTTTGAGCTAAAAATGTATCATTCCTATTCTATATTCTATAACAAATCGCTTTACAGAACCTACATATTTGCATATTTTCTTGATATTATATAAATTATACAGTAGACGTGTAAAGGCCATTTGGTGCCTTACAAACTACTGTCATTTCAGTACCTTCATAGTTTGGACCTTAATGTGTCACTAGCAGCCCAGAATTAAAGACACAATGTGTTTTCAAACGGTAATCATGCAAAAGGACTGCTGCTTAATTGAGAAAAAATGTCAGCTTCCTCGATTTTAGGCATCATAATTTCAGCAAGAGGCCTTCAAGCATCACTCAGACTCGGATACTTGTGTGTGTCTGTCCAGGACTCTAAATTAGGAAGCAGTGGGGCGCCTGGGTGGCTCCGTCATTAAGCGTCTGCCTTCGGCTCAGGGCGTGATCTCAGCGTTCTGGGATCGAGCCCCACATCAGGCTCCTCTGCTGGGAGCCTGCTTCTTCCTCTCCCACTCCCCTGCTTGTGTTCCCTCTCTCGCTGGCTGTCTATCTCTGTCAAATAAAAAAAAAATCTAAATTAGGAGGCAGTGATGAGAGAGGCAGAAAGAGTGGATTCAGGAGGATGCAGCATTGGTGGCCACCACATCCAGTTTCCAGGAAAAGCAGTGACAATGGAGCAAACTGGTTTTAGTCTCCCCTGGTGTCACTGGTTTCCTCAGTGGACTGTTTTTGTGTCATGACTTTTGCATCCCTGTATTATTGCCCCTTTTCTGAGCTTGCCCGTCTATGTCTCCATCAACTGAGTGATTCTCTAAATGTCCTATTAATAAATTCCTTCTTTACTTAATGAAGAAAGAATGCATTTTAATGCTTTGCAAGTAAAAATGCTTATGCAGTTGTCAACCACAGCCCTCATATATCCATGGCTGATTAGGCTAAAAAATCTAAGCCTGAAATGAATGCCTCAGAGGATTAGAAAATATTCTGAAAGCCCAAAAATTAATCAGTACAAGATTAAAACTTTTAGCATCTATGTGTTCAAATTCATCTGTAAGAAAGCTATAATATTTATGGATAGTTCTACTAAACCATTTTCTTTCTTTTTTTTTTAAAGAACAGTTTTGGGTTTTGTTTTTTTTTTTTTAAGATTTTATTTATTTATTTATTTGACAGAGAGACAGACAGCCAGGAAGAGAGAGAACACAAGCAGGGGGAGTGGGAGAGGAAGAAGCATGCTCCCAGTGGAGGAGGGAACCTGATGCGGGGCTCGATCCCAGGACCCTGGGATCGCACCCTGAGCCAAAGGCAGACACTTAGCAACTGAGCCACCTAGGTGCCCCTCTATTAAACCACTTTCAAATCTATTTTAACAAGCTAGAAATATACTCCTCCACCAATAAAGCCCATGAGGGTAAAAGTAGAAAAAAAATACTGAAACAAAGACACAAATTCTATTATTCTTGACCTGAAATAAGATCTCATGTCCCTTGACAACTAGCCTGGTGTTTTCCTACTAAAGTGCCCTGCCTCCCAGCTATTTTAGGGGAGAAATGTGTTCTACTTAGATTACTGGTCTGGTGAATACTTTGGGAAGTGATCTCTGATCTCTTCTTCTGAAATCATGGGTATTTCTAAGTCTTCAGGGAGAAGACTTGAAATACTGAGCACTGTCTTAAAGAACAGACTTTTTTTTTTTTTCCTGTGTAAAAGCGATTGCAATAAAGAGAATGTGAGACATGAAGGATTCAGAGGAGGAAGGGCAACTACAAAAGATAGGTCCACATTGGCCATAAATTATGAAAGATTTTAAGGTGAGGGACATTACCTTATGGGCTTTGACGGTGTTTGTTTTTTGGTTTTGATTTTGGTTTTGGTTTTAATTCTCTATGTATTTCTCTACTTCAAGAGTTAAAAATTTTGCAAAAAAAATCCTTTCATTTTAACCACCTATAATACTTAAATATTTAGTGAAGTGTTTAAAAATAGAATAACCCATATTTAAGACTCTAACAATCCTATACAGCAAAGAGAAATAAATTTATATCTGTAAAACCTATACCTTGAATTTGTCTGGGGAACTAATTAAACAATATAAGTAAACTTTATTAATCCCTAGCACATTCCTCTATAATAACTTAAGTTACAAAAGTGAATAGCTGGACTCTTCTTTGAAAAGCTATATTGTCTTTTTAAGAAGTTTACTAAATAGTTGATTTGTTTTCCTTAAGAAACAGCAATAACCCAAAACAAACACTTAAAATCATTTGCCTATTAATTTCCACCATTTCCCAAAGTGCTGAGAAATCACTAAAAGATTTGAAATGTGACTTTTTCAGGATTGCAAAAAGAAGAAAAATATTTATTTGAATATATAAAATCAAAATGACATAGTCCTCTTAGTAAGACAGATCCAAATAAATTAGTCTAACTCTTCCCACCAAAAGCAAAGTGGGACATTTAGACAATGGTTTATAAGGGGGGCCCAGAAAAGTGTATCTAAACATTTATTTAGTTCCGCAACCCAATTGACAGTATGATAATAGTACTTGAAGATGATTTTCTAATAAATAAATAAATAAATAAATAAATAAATAAATAAGAGATGTCATATATAACTTCATAATTCATTATGTATATAGGTATATATGTTTTGCTAGACTTTTTCTACTAAGCAGAACTTTCTAGTCCTTGACTTGTTGGAAATTGAATCTATGATTTGAATTGATAGTAAACCCTGCAAAAACATTTTTTATTTTTAATATACTCTATTCAGAGAAACCATGTTAGTAATGTGTAAAGAGCAGATAGTATGTTAACAGAGGGTACTTGCCAGTTTTCTGCTTTTCTTTGTTTTATTTTTACATGAACATCTGGGTGTTTCCTTTTTCAAGTTTTGCCTCCTGTAGAGGGTGAGATTGGGACTGTCTTAGAATTCTGTTGTTAAGGAACAAGACTAAACGTGGTACTTACAATTTGAGGAAGAAAGATTCGGGATGTGTGGCCTAAGTAAGTCCGTGAGCAATAATAAGACATTTTGTTGCAATGTTCAACAGTGATTTTTTATTTTAAAAAAATGATTTTGACTTGGTCTCTATTTACCTTTATATTTCCCTGACTAGACATCACACACACACACACACACACACACACACACACACACACACATACACTATGCTATAGCACATAAAATTGTATTCAGTTCCTCTAACATCTAACATTTTCTCTTACTTCCAGGCATTCAGGCATGTTATTTCCTGTGTTTATGTATTTTTTATGACTTATTCCATCTGGTTAATTGCAATTCATACTTCAGGCTTCAACTTAGATGTCATTTCCACTAGGAAGCTTTCAAGCTTTCCAAGATTTCCCCAACCCCACCCCAGTAGTTTCAGTTACATGCCTTTTCTGTGTTCTTCTTGTATTATCTATATCAGGTGCATTTATTGACAATATTAAAATTACCTGTGTACTTACTTGTATGTCTGTCTAAATTGTAATTGCTTGGGAACTGTGGAGGTCATGTCTGCTCAATCTTTTCAGTATCTAGCATGCCTGGCATATAGAGCATTTTCAATAAATAATTGCAGAGGTCAGTCTTTAAAGTGGTTCTTATGTCAATGGTCAAAAATAAATCATGGTGGATGACAGACAATTACTGAAGTGTCACTCCTGAACTAGGAAAAGTGAAAGGAACAATGTATAGTATTATGTTTTAGGAAGAGTACACTTAGGGTAAAGATAAGTAGAGGACAAGTTATGAATCCACAGGGTTGAGGAAGATTATGTTGTTCTGTGTTCATGCGGTGTTCTGAATTAGAAAATTAAAATTATTATGGATCTCAGCCTTGGGATTCCAAGATAAGCTGAGACCTGAAGATATATCTCAGATTTGAGAAGGAAAATGTTAATAAAGCAGCATTAGTTGACTACCAAGTTATTAAATAAGATGAGCATTTACTCACTCCCCTGATTTAATAACCTCACTGCAACCAGGAGAAG
This sequence comes from Ursus arctos, assembly GCF_023065955.2. Classification (NCBI taxonomy): domain Eukaryota; kingdom Metazoa; phylum Chordata; class Mammalia; order Carnivora; family Ursidae; genus Ursus; species Ursus arctos. The sequence continues at coordinate 33,096,967 of NW_026622852.1, forward strand.
GCTTAGTGAAGGAAGAAACTCACCAGAAGCCTCACAGTTCCACAGTCCAAACTGAGTTCATCTAAATCAATAATATGGATTCCATTTTGTTCCTAAGGGAACAATATGATATGATGAATTCGTCATGGTAGACCATATGTATGGAAAATAATTAATAGACTCTTAATTATCTTAATAGATAAGTTATTTTCCTTAAATATTTCTACTCTTTCTTGTGTGCCCCTTACAGTTGACCAATTAATTACTATCCTCAACTGTTTTCCCCAAACTTCCAACAACATTTAAACCAGTTCAGGTGTTTATGAGAAGTAATGAAGCTTGAGATACATTACTTATCAAGCATTGGCCCTCTAAAGAAGATTATCTCTTGTTTCTTTTTCTCTTTTAAAAGTTTTTATTTATTTATTTTTAAGACATGGGGCAAAGGGAGAGGGAGAGAGAGAATCCCAAGCAGTCTCGATGACCAGCACAGAACCTGATGTAGGGCTCAATCTCACCCCCCTGAGATCATGACTGGTTCAGAAATTAAGAGTTGGACACTTAATTGACTGAGCCACCCAGGTGTCCCTTCTTTTTTAAAATTTCTGTCACATTCTCACTTTAAAATCTAGCTTTCCGGGTTTAAACTACATTAACATTTTCATAAATGATCAAGGCCAGTGTGACCTTATGAAAAAAGCAAACATCTTGAAATAAAGGAAGCTATATTACAGAGAGAACACTTCCTCTAATAACTGTTTACTTCTTTGTGTCCTTCTCAATGCTATTTTTATCAATCACCTAATAGAATCAGTTTCTCACTCTGTATATCTTTCTCCTTTGTCTTTCACTTTTTGTCTCTAACAAATATAGAATATGACTGAGCTGACACCAGTGCCTTATTGTTTTCAAAACATCTCAGGCCATCACAACCACAGTAGTTGAGACATTTTAAATTTTATCAATATTAACTTAAGCAAATGGTTGAAGGTGTATTTCTCTGATACTAGAACTTGGTCATCTCACCTAATAAAAATCTTCAAAATTCTGTAAGACACAGAAGGGAAAGTGTGATATAGCTGTCTTGGTCTTCTTTGATTCTTGGAGATTTAAGGTATGATCTGGGGAAATGAAAATCTTTAAAAAAAAAAAAAAGCAACTTAAGTGACTGAACTTACATACTCATAGTGAGCTTTGTATATTTCTATGCTTATGACAGTTTGCAAACTGATGGTTCTTACCCACCAGTGGAAACCCCCTTTTTAATTATTTTTTCATAGAAAGCTGATAAGGCTTTTGATGCCAATTATTCAATAATTTTACTGAAGATTGAGGCATTAAGGAAGAGTATCACATAGAATTAATCTATGTCTTTGAATGAAAGCAAATCTTTTATATACAGTATGTTTTAAAAAAAAAACCTATCTGCTAACCTCTGTATCATTTTACTTATTATAATTTCTGATGAGGACTTAGTTCTGCCATTTTGCTGTCATTTTTCTATATATCTTGTATCTTTTTGTTCATTTCTTCCATTGCTTCCTTATTTTATGTTAGATTTTTTAAAGTACCATTTTAATTTCCTTACTCATTTTATTATATGTTTTTGAGACTTTTTTTTTTTTTTTGGCTTCGTCATTTCCCTAGGGAATAAAATTACCATCTCAATTAGGACTAATACCAACCTAACTTCAATAGTATATAAAATCTTTGCTCCTATACAGCTCCATACTCCACCTTCCTTTATGCTGTTATGGTCACAAATTATACCTTTATTCATTGTGTGTCCATCAATGTAGATTTGTAATTATTGCCTCGTGCTGTTATCTTTTAAACAAGATTGGAAAAAATTTGTACATAAAAAATAATTTGTTTTATATTTTATATTTACCTATTATCTGTTTACTGTTTTACCTTTACTAGTGTTCTTTATTTTTTCATGTGGATTCAAGGTACTGTCTAGTATATTTTTAGAAAGTATTTTAAAAGATTTTATTTATTTACTTATTTATTTGAGAGAGAGAGAATAAGAGAGCAAAAGAGCACAGATGAGCAGGGGGAGGAGCAGAGGGAGAGTAACAAGCAGACTCCACGCTGAGCGTTGAGCCTGATATTGGGCTCAATCTCACCAACCTGAGACCATGACCTGAGCCAAAATCAAGAGTTGGAGGCTTAACTGACTGAGTCACCCAGGCACCTCTGTCTAATATATATATATTTTTTTAAGATTTTACTTATTCATTTTAGGAGAGAGAGAGTGCACAAGTGGGGAGAGGCAGAGGGAGAAGGAGAAAGAATCTCGAGCAGGCTCTACACTGAGTACAGAGCCCGATCCCACAACTGCAAGATCATGACCTGAGCCAAAACCAAGAGTCAGTCACTTAACTGACTTAGCCACCCAGATGCCCTTGTCTAACATATTTTTATTTTATCCTGAAGGATTCCTTTTATTGTCTCTTATATGATAGGCATGATAGCAGTGAACTCTCTCAGTTTTTGCTTATTTAGAAATGTCTTGATATCTCCTTCGTTTTTGAAGGAGAGTTCTGCCAGATATAGAATCTTTGGCTGTTAATCTTTTTCTCTCAGCACTCTGCATATGTCATTCCACTGCCTCTGTCCTCCAGATGATCAGAGGCTTCTGATGACAAAATAGCTGTTGATGTTATTAAGGATCATTTGTATGTGTGAGATGAGAAGTCACTTATCTCTACTTTCAAGATTCTCTCTTTGTCTTTAGGGTTTTTTTTTAACTTTTTATTTAAATTCGATTTAGTTAACATATACTGCATTGTTAGTTTCAGGGGTAGAATTTAGTGATTCATCAGTTGCATATAACACCCAATGCTCTTTCCATCAAGTGCCCTCCTTAATGCCCATACCTCATCCCTCCACCCACCTCCCCTCCATCAACCTCAACCCTTGGTTTGTTTCCCATTGTAATGAGTTTCTTATGGTTTGCCTCCCTCTCAATTTTCATCTTATTTTATTTTTTCTTCCCCTCCCCTATGTTCATCTGTTTTGTTTCTTATTTCCACATATGAGTGGAATCATACGGTATTTATCTTTCTCTGGCTGACTTATTTCATTTAGCATAATACCCTCTAGTTCCATCCACGTTGTTGCAAACGACAAGATTTCATTCTTTTTGATGGCTGAATAATATTCCATTGTATATATATACCACATCTTCTTTATCCGTCATCTGTCAATGGACATATTTTGGTGATTGTGGACATTGCTGCTATAAACATTGGGGTTCATATACCCCTTTGAATCACAGAGCTGGAGCAAACAATTCTAAAATTTGTATGAAACCAGAAAATACTGGAAAGTATAACTAGAATGAAATATTAACTAGGGAAACACTGAAATGGTTAAAACCAAAGAAAGAATCAGTGAACTTGAAAACTGGTCAACTGCAATTATCCAGCTGAGCCACCCAGGTGCTCCTGCCTTATACAACTTTTTGAGGGACAAAATAAATAAAGTAGTATTGGATTATGAAATAAATATACATTAATAAACATGAGTACATACTGATATTTATAGCTTTAAATGCTTATATTAAAAAAGAAAGATTTCAAATCAATAACCTAACTTTTCACTCTTAGAAATTAGAAAATGGGGCACCTGGGTGACTCAGCCATTAAGCGTCTGCCTTCGGCTCAGGTCATGATCCCAGGGTCTTGGGATCGAGCCCAGCATCGAGCTCCCTGCTCGACAAGAAGCCTGCTTCTCCCTCTCACACTCCCCTTGCTCGTGTTCCCTCTCTCACTGTCTCTCTCTGTCAAATAAATAAATAAAATCTTAAAAAAAAAAAAGAAATTAGAAAATGAAGACCAAGCTGAACCCAAAACAAATAGAGAAAAGGAAATTATATGTATAAAAGATAAGTAAAAAAGAGTATAGAAAAGAAGAGAAGATTAACAAAATCAGAGTTGAATTTATAGATCCATTTGAGGAGACTTGACATCTTAGTGTCCTCTGCGATCCATAAACTGATTACATGCTTCCATTTGCTTAGGTCTTCTGTGACTTATATGTGTTTTGTTGTTTAGCATCATAAATTGTATGTATTTTGTTGGATTTATACCTAGGTATTTCATGTCTTTTAGGGATACAGTAAATCATGTTTTAATTTTTTTTAATTACTAATTTTTCATTAGTAACATAAAAGTTACTTTTGTATATTAACTTTGTATCCTACTAACTTGATAAACTTATTCGTTCTCATAGTGCTGTTGTATATTTTTTGAGATTTTCCCTGTAGAACACACTGTCATGTTGAATAGAGATAGTTTTAATTTGACTTTGTCTTGATATTATGATGGGAACAATTTTTCTCTGCACCCTAGGGTGACAATGGAATCCTTTTTTGCTTTTGATATGCTATTTATTTTTCTAGGTTTATTAGAACCCATTACAAGACTAGGATAATTTACTCTTACTATATCCATTAGCTATTCAAAATGAAAACCGTAAGGGATTATTACAGATTCCATGTAGTTCTGTGCTCCATTTCACAAAGTATTAATGGTAATTAATATTAATTTATGTCCCTTTCAATTTCCTTCCCTAAGAAGTTAACTCAAGTATACACAAAAATGTAGTCACTGAAAAGAAAAGCTCTCTTGAAGAGAATATTAATAAGATGTGTGCTTCTAGAAACAGGAGATTTGAAGATAGTGGTAGTTTCTGCTGACAAGGAATGAGAAGGGCTCTACAAATAAACAGTGACCTTAGACAAAGGAAAAGATAGATCCAAATGAAGGAAATTTCAGTACCTGGGTTCTAAGAAGATGGTAACTTAAAGAAACCTAGGTGTGAGGTTGAGTTAGAATGAAGGGGGAATAGAGATCTATGATGACTTTATTAACTCTGTGCCCTTCACATGGTAAATTTGAATGCAACTTTGTTTTCTTTAATCAGTAAAATGTATGCTCTGCCAACACTGAACATGTCTCTTTTACAGGGTGAGTAATGTGTAGGGAAAGTCAGGTGTGTGTGTTTGTATGTGTGGAATGGAAAACCTGGCTGATAAGGAAAACTTAATATAAGACCAGGGCCAGCTACATGGGCATGCAACCTATATAGTCACTCAAGGCCCTGTGATCAGTAATGCTTTTTGTCACTTTTTGAAATTATTAATAATTTTTGACTGAAGGAATCCTGCATTTTCATTTTATCCTGGGCCCCAGGAATTATCTAGCTATCTTTTACAGGGGATTTGAAGGGATATCAGTTTATACCTCTGACTACTAAATCAATTTATTTGGCTTTTATCAACCTGAGTATTTGGTATAAAGTTCTGAGCTGTGTCTGATGGTTTTCTATACTATGACAGAAAGAAAAGGTGTGCTGAGGGGGAGTACAGAATTGCTATATAGTCATAGATAACTATATTTTTTCACATTAAATTTCAGATGTTCTGCACACAATTAAACTTACCTATATTTAACTTTAGAGACCACCTTTCTTCTTTATCCTCTTTATCCTTTATCTTCCTGCTTCTTCTGCCATCGTTTCATGCAAAAAAACATTTGCTTTAGGCATTTAAAAGTAGTCATTTTCTGATCTTTCTTTCTGGTATTCTTTCACTGAACACCAACATACAGCATCAGATGGCCTGATGAAGAATATACCAGCTGATTATCAGGTTGATCCCATTTGAGTTTTTACTCCTGTTAATAAGCTAGTTTCCCGAGGATCAGAAATTCAAGTACTGTTCTTCAGTCACTATCTACACATGTGACATTCACCATGTCACTTTGAGTTCTCTAAGCTTCAATTTTCTGAGGCCCTGATGCTCTAAGGTAATTGAGAGGTTGAAATAATCTTCCAGAAATGTCTTCAACAACTGTGAAGTTTTTATCAACCATGGAACTCTATTAATTAGCTGGCATTATATATTAAAGCAAGTCAAATTAAGGCTATTGAGAAGAGTCAGGGAGGAAGCAATCATCACATTACAGTGGAAGAAGCAGCGACTCCGGTGTCAGATTAACTTATTTAAATCCTTTCCCATCACCACGGCCACAGGGTATCTCCATTTATTGTCTGTAGAACAGGGGGAGATGCATAAATGAAACACCTATATTAAAAACATTAATCCCCTTATCCTTACTAAGATTTTATGTATTTGCATAGCCAATGTCAGCTACTATACCTCAGTATTCTTTCCCACCCCTTTCACTTTCCTATGCTTCATTTATTATTTTTTTTTGCATTAAACATTTTTTCATGTTATTGCTCCATCTCTTCTAATGTAAGCTACCCTAAATAACTTCTGGAAAAATTTGGTGCAATAGAAATAAAGTGAATTAATCGGACAAGGGGCCATCAATTTCAGGAATGACACAAAATGCAATTTTGATATCCACCACTGGCCTTTCTTTAGAATGAACAATTTTCAAAATCTACAGTGTTGAAATTTAGCATCTAATAATTGCAGCAAGGTAAAATGATATTAAGTGCATAGAAGCACCATCATTTAATGTATGCTTATATTTAAACAGAAAGCCCCAAAGAATGCATACATTAGATGTTTTGAGAAAGAAAAAATAGTTTTGTTCAGATATGTTTTAACATCCTAAAATATCCAGATAGTTATCTCTAACATATAATTCTTCTTAATCTAAATTGCCTTGGAATATGTTTTTGAAATTATACAACAAAGATACAGTTATGGGACCAAAATAAAACCCTAACAAGGTTGCTCAATCATACTCAATAACATAGCTCTTTTTTTTTTAAGCTGCATGCTCTTGTTTCACTTTCAATTAAAATCACAGTTTGATTCCTTAACTTCATTCCTGTAGCTAATATGTCCTCTGAGACAAATATCAGCTATCCCCTAGGCTAATCTACTCCGCTTCCAACAAATTATCTGATCTCAGATGTCACTTAGGAAACATAAATATCATTTTAAGTATGTTTTCAAATACCACTTAGCAGTGTTTAGTTTATCAGAAAAATATTTGGAGTGACATCAGGGAATCAATTGCCTTCCTCTTAGGCTTTATTTAACATAATTAAAATAAAAAGGAATGAAATAAAAGTGAAAAAACACGAGTATTTAGCCCCGGTATTTCATCAACTAACATCTCAATGAAGTTTTCTAACTACTTATAAAATATGGGTTTTACTAATGAGCATTCAACTCTGGCCTCTATTAAAAGATACCATTATTTTGGGCGATTCTCCCAAAATGTTGGGTGTTAAAATTCTATTATTTATGGAAACTTATGAAAGACCAAGGTAGCATCACTACTGCTTTTACAAAATGCAAGATGTACACTTGTATGGTTACAGAACACACACACACACACACACACACACACACACACACACACATTTTGCCTACTGTTCATGAATACCATATAAAAAAGCATAGTGCCAAAATGTAATATTCCCCTGGTTATGTTTCATTCCTTTCTGTGATTTGCAGGCATTCCCCTTCTGACAGAGTTGCCAAGGCCTGTCAAACACACTTCAGGAACTAACATGGTCAGTTGCTAAGGAACTTCTTTCTATACTGAGCAACATAGTCTGTTAATTGACAAGAGATCTAATGAATCAAGAAAGATGGAATACATAGTAAAGGAGACTTATTTCCTTAATGATCATTGCTTGATGAGATAACCGATCAGATTTTAAATTCAACACCAAAGGCCTCATTTTTACATTTCTTCTTACTTGACAATGTATAATTTGTCTCCATTAGTGGCCCTCTCCATTCATTTTGAAGGTCCTCTTCCCTTAGATTTCACAATTGAACTTTGCCCTAATTCTGCATATCTCCTTCTGAAAACTCTTCCTTAGTCCATTCGTGGATTAGCTCAGCATCCTCAGAATGGATATACATATTATACCCATACATATATGTACACACATATACTCTGAGGATATTATATAATATATACGTATTATTACATATGCATTATTTATACATACATATATAATATATACACAGTATATATACACATACATATATAATATACATACATTATATACATATACATACATTATACACACACATATGTATGTATAATCTTCCTATAGTTCTGTCCTCAGCCTCTCATCCTCTCAACTGTTATATATTCTTCAGTCCTAAATCTATCTGTAACACCACATTCACTACTCACTGAGGAGGGATTGCCTGATTGGAAACTTATCCAATAGGTAGAACAGATAGCCATCATCTTCCCTGCACTCTCCATCCCCTGCAATCTGATTCTTTCCCTTTGTAGTCTGGCCACCTCTTACAATAGTACGTATTAAATACTATTAATCAATATCAACATTTTAAACACATCCCTGTAGTAATTTGTCATCATGCCAATCCAGTATTATTTTGCAAACATCATGTCACGTTTCCCTTGTCCATTTTCTACCTTAATTCAACATGTATTTTTATTGACACACATTGCTTCCTTGAGATATGTCTGGTTCCAGTTTCTTTCCAAACTTTATCTCCACCAGCGAAATATTCCCCAAACTAAGTTAGAGCTATCTTTATCAGATTTGAAAATCTAATAATTTTTGCTATAATTTAAACTCAATACACACACATTCAATGGCATTTAATGGCTCCTGATTCTTTAAAATGGTATCTATGGCTATTAATATATAACTCAATTGCTCTCAATTCTAGATGCACAAGACATTTTAATACAAATTTCTCAGTAACTAACAGGACAAGTAGAAAAAAAATAGTAAGAATACAAATTATATTAAAAATACTCTGAAACAAATTAACCTAATTAATATTTACAGACTAATATACCTAAGAGCTGCCAAATACACATAATTTTTAAGTGCAAACAGAAATTACACCAAGAGAGAATTTTTTAAATTGCAATATTATACAACTTTGACTACAAAGACATTTAATTGGAAATTAATAGCAAACATATATCTGGAAATACCCCATTTGGAAGTTAAAACACAATAAATATCTGCTGAATCAAAAAAGAAATCACAAAGAAATTGAAAAATACTTTCAATTGATTATATAAATACAATATATCAAATTATATGACAATGGAAATACAGCATTTAAAACTTTGTGGAATGCAGATAAAGCACTGCTTAGTGTGGAAAGTATAGCTATAAAGCTATATTTATATATCAGATATATTTATGTATATATATTTTTTCTGATGTATCAGAAAAGATGAAATGCTTTAATTCAGTTATCTAAGTAGAGAAAACAAAAAGGATATTAGAAATCAATGAAATAAAAAAACACTTGAACAATAAAGAAAATCACAAAGACAAAAGCTAGTTTTCAAATCCTTAGTAAAATGATAATCTCATACCCAAGAACAGTAAAATAAAACAAAAAAAGAGGACACAAATTGCCAATATCCAAAATGAAAATGCATGCATCACTATAATTCTTTCAGAAAATAAAAGAATATGAAGAAATATTATGAACAGCTATATGTCAATAAAGTCTATAACTTAGAAGTAATGGACAAAGTCTTTCAGAGACAGTTTACCAAAACTGACTGAAGGTAAAATACAAGATGTGTTTTGCCTTGTATCTGTTAAATACTTCAAATTCATGTTTGAGAACTTTCCCACAAGGGAGTTTATTTCATCAAAAGGAAAACATTCTCTTCTTAAAAAGACATTTTCAAGTAAATTAAAAGGCAAGTCATACAAATACCATATGATTTCACTCATATGTGGAATTTAAGAAACAAGACGAAGAACATATGGGGGGAGAAGAGAGAGGGAAACAAACCACAAGAGACTGTTAAGACAGAGAACAAATCCCCAAGGGGTGATAGAGGGAGGTGTGTAGGGGATGGGAGTAGATGGGTGATAGATATTAAAGAAGGCACTTGATATGATGAGTACTTGATGTTGTATGTAAGTGATGAATCACTGAATTCTACTCCTGAAACCAATATTGCACTGTATGTTAAATAAATAGAATTTAAATAAAAATTAAAAAAGAAAAGGCAATTCATAGATTAGAAGTAGTTATTTGTCTTGCATATATCAAATAAAATACTTATATTTAGAATATGAAGAATTAGAACTCGTTAACAAGAAAACAACTCTTCAAATGTGTGTGAAACTTTAACAGACACTTAACAAAAGAATAAATATAAATGGCTAACGAGCACAGGAAAGATGCTTAGTATCAATTATTATCAGAAAAATGTTAATTAAAATGGCACTGTGATAATTTCATTTCCACAAGAGTCATTAAAAGAATAAAGACTGGAATATGAAGTTTTGTTGAGGATGCCCAGCGCCTGGAATTCGAATACATTGCTGGTAGGAATGTAAAATGGTACAACTACATTGACAGTTTGATAGCTTATTTTAAAGTTTCAGCATGCACATAACATATAACCCAAGGATTCTATTTGTAGGGATTTATGCAAGATAAAGAGAAATATATGCCAATAAAAAAGACTTAAAAGCAATTGTTCATAAAACAAGTTCATAGAAAATAGCAAAAAAAAATGAAAACAATCTAAATTTTTATCACAATGCAAGTTGAAAGGTTATTCTGGTTTATTAGTACAATAGAAAAATATTCAATATAAAATAGAGCAAACTATCGATACATGCAACAACATGGATGAATCTCACAGACATTATGCCAAGCAAAAAAATCTAGACACAAAAGAATGCACAAAAGATGTGTCTATTTTGTTGAATTCTAAAATAAGTAAAGCTAAGTGTGATCAAAATCAAATTAGTGGTTGCTTGGAGGAGAAGAAATTGACTACAAAAGAAAAAATATTCTGAAGAGATAAAAATGTTCCACAATTTATTGCTGTTGTGATAACTCGGGTTATATATTTGACAGAAGTAATCACCTATAAACTTAATATATGTGGCTTTTATTTTATGTAAATTGTAACATTAAATTTGATATGAAAAACCTGAGTTTTCCTCACAAATAACTTCATTCTTATAAAATACACTAAACTAGATGTTTCTAAAATGTTATTTAAGTGTAATGATGAATATTTCAGAGAAAACCAAAATAACTTCAGTTGCAGAATAGTAGCTGTTTAGTCATGAAGATGATGATATCAACAGTAATCATAAAACATGTTTTGCCAAAGTTTATAGGTTATATAGCACTTTAATAGATAATATTTTTTATGAACCTCACAACAACCCTGTGAGGAAGTCAGGATTGATATTACTCTAGGCGTTCTTTCACTATTAAGAAACAAATGCAAAATGGTAAATGACTTGTCCAAACATATTGCAGCAGAACCTCCTTTGAAATCCAGGTTGACTCCAGATTCCATATAAATTTGATTTGTAGTCTCTTCCTTTACTTAAGTAAATTAGTGATCAACAGTATGTCTAAAAGCTAATACCTGATTTTTGAATCTATGACCAAAAAATTAGATTTCTAAATCTAATAGAGAAGCATTAAGAGAACTTTCAAATTATCTTTAAACTGCTTTCTTATTATTAGAAATTGAGAACTCATTATAAAGCAATGGTTTAAACCTTTGTTGTATAATGAAATCATGGGGGAGAACTTAAAAAACAAAACAAAACAAACCGTGATTCCAAGCCTGCATCCTTAACCTAATTAGCACCCATGTCTCAGGACAATCTTTATTATTCCCAGGTGATCCCATTATATAGCTTAAGTGTAAGTACCACTGCTATAAAGTGATTGTATTTGGCTTTATACCAGAGCACCTCTGCCTTTCAATTAAAATTTAGAAAGTCGTTCTCAGCTTTCCATCCTTGCCTATGCATAGCAACGTACCTCCATCCTTAGCTCTTTGTACTCAATATTAACCAGAAGCAGCTGGTCATTTTGTTATTTCTGAATTATTCCTGGCCAATTTACTCTTGTTTATTGACACTGCTTATAATAATACTGGCTTCTCTAGTCATTCTTTTATGGATACCTGTGTCTGATTTAGTGACAAATTTTTTACAAATTGAACAGTTCAATTCTTGGAATCCACTCCACTTTTCACATGAATCACCAACTTGGCTTCTGGCAATCTTTTAGACTTAACTGCTTAGTTTGGACTTAGTACATGTGTATCTGGACTCTGTTTCAATTTTGAACTCTGCTCTTGGCTTAAGAAATCTGACTAGCTCTGCAGGTGCTGGTAAGTGGTAGTGCCTAAATTTAATTTATCTCTTCTGCAGAAAGGGAAATAGAACTTCACCATAATTATCAGCAACATAGAATGGATCAAGCCAAAACTGTATAAAAATATTTTAAGTCAAAACAAAAATCTAAGACTCCACAGGAAATTTCTCATCTATAACAATAGAAAACAAGGATATTAAAATTGGACACTTAGACTCCAATGAGGGAGACATTTTTGCTGTCTGTTTTACTGGAAGAATCTCCTAGTTTAGAGATACGTGAAACCTCTTCATTAATGTGAGATTCTTGAAACAAGTGCAGACAAGTTGTCACAGTGGATCTGCTGGAAAAAAACACTAGAAGCATCATTTAGAAGCAGCTGTCAGGGCAGAAATGCCCCACATATCAAACAATATTTAAGATTACCTAAGAAATTAAGATTCAATTAAGATGTAGGCATAAGAAAAATTACTGAAAGAACCTTATGACTTTTATTATCCCAGCGTTTGAAGATGATATATTGGGGTTGTTGATGTCATACAAGGACTACAGGCTTATATTCGCCAAAAATATAAAAATTGGCCATTTCTGATTATTTTATCACTAAGTTCCATTAAACAGAGAATTCTGCCTGTGTAACCTTGCAAATACTATAAAACCTATCCACTTGGACTTTTTTTCTCTAACCCCACAAATACATGAGGGCATAAACAATGTGTTTAACTCCATTTCTAAGTGGGACAATTTTTAAATTTCTAAGTTTAATTTAATTAACTATGTTCCTCACTTGGTTTTCTCTCCTGCACATCTCCAACAGTTAGTTCCTTCTGTATTTATGAGGCAACAGCCAGAATTCCACTACCTTCTACATATATAACAAAGGTACATGGTAGGTAGCAGTTGGAAAACAGAAGGTTGAGTGTTCCTAATAATTTAACTGTTTCACAATTTAAATATTCATGGAAGAGCCCTTCCAGATTCTGCATAATTGGCACAACCTGTTTTAACATTTACATGATTGTCCTTGCCCTAGATTTCATTTACTAATGTTAAAGAATGATATTTTGATGAGCAGCCTGCTATTTCTGGTTAAGTTTTATCAACTAAGACACAATTTCATGTTTTAAGTTAAAGAAGTCACAGTGAATAATTTTATAACAGTCAGCCTATCCTTCTAAAAGGACAATTAAAGAGAAAACATTTCCATTAACACTATTTTTTTTCTCTGTAGTAAACCAAATCTTTGGACCTTTGATTCCACTACTAAAACATTTTTTTTAAAGATTTTATTTATTTATTTGACAGAGAGACAGCCAGTGAGAGGGGGAACACAAGCAGGGGGAGTGGGAGAGGAAGAAGCAGGCTCCCAGAGGATGAGCCTGATGCGGGGCTTGATCCCAGAACGCCGGGATCACGCCCTGAGCTGAAGGCAGACGCTTAACGACTGAGCCACCCAGGCGCCCCCTATTAAAACATTTTTAAAATGGGAAAAAAAACTATGTCTTATAATTAAGTTTTAAAAATGCAGAGAGTGTTATCCTATTTTACCTTAAATGTGATCCAAAAGGTCTTTCAATGGTGCAGTATAACTCAGAATGGCTTTATCTATAACACAAATACTTAATTTAAGGCCTATACTAAGTGAAGTGCCAGCCCATGCTATCTCCTGTGGACCATGAGTAACCGAGCTAGTGTCAATTTTATTTTCTATTTCCACCACCTACCCTACCTCTCAACTAGACAAAATTAAATGAGAAAAAGTGAAATCTAGAAAAGCTATATTTCTAAAATGAGTCCACACATACTTGTGCTCTGTTTACCTGATCATCCCTCAGCAAATATGTTATTACATTTGTTTAATCCTCTCTCTACAGTATAGCTTTGATTTTATAGACTCATGTGCTTTTAGTAAGAAGATATCCACCACAGAGAGGCCATCCCAGGGAAAGGTTCAAAAATTAATAAATTAAATTCACATCTTTGAAAATAAAATACAAGGAAAAAATAAAATTACACTAATACAGAATTGTAACTTAAACAGAATACCTATCTGAACAAAATCTGCTTTGCCATTAAAAATGTCACTGACTTCAAACCCAAAAAAATGTTAACAAATATACACCGTAAGGAGATACCAATTTCTCACCCACCTAACAAAAGTATTCAAACAAGGGAATTTTGCATAGCAATGAAAATGAAAGTTTGATTATTATACACAACAATTGTTGAAAGAAAAAAATGCACAATAATTCCATTTATATTAAGGACTTTAATAATACTGTACTGTATGGTGTGGAGATTTCGTTCTGCTTCATAAAACTATAAAGAATGCAAGGGAGTATTTGCCATAATTAGGATAGTGTTTACCTGTCCTCAACTTTATGGCAAAAGAAAGTATTATGATTAAAACAGGACATGCAAGAAGCTTTTGGAGTATTAATACTATTCATATGAAAAACAATTTTAAGCAGTTCATTCATGTTGCATGCTCTTTCACCTATGTATCCTTTATTTCACAAAATTAAAAATAATATGAGATGAAATGTAATTTTATCAAAGAAGACATGATAATGCAACAGAAATAAATCTAAAAATAAGAAATTATATTAGGAGAAAAGTGGAAAAAATACCTAAAAGTCATAATAGAAGCAACAGTTTATAATATATATACTAAACATCTAAATCAATAATTTAAACAAAAAGTTTGAGAAAACCATAGGAGATAAGTAAAAAGAATGAATTATGCAAAATAAGAAAAAGACTGAACTGTAATTAGACGTAATATTATAGACATGAAGAACAAACAGAAATCTAGGGTAAACGTTACAAGTATCTTTAACAAAATAATTTATGCACTAACTAGATATAACTGAAGATATAATCCAGTCAACACAAAACAAATCCTAATAGAAACAACTTGGAAAAGGAGAAGTCAAATAATATAATACTGGCTGTATTATGGTATTAATCAAATGAAAGGTATTAATCAAATTAAAGATGCAATTTAGGGGCACCTGGGTGGCTCAGTCGTTAAGCGTCTGCCTTCGGCTCAGGGCGTGATCCCAGGGTTCTGAGATCAAGACCCACATCGGGCTCCCTGCTCCACTGGGAGCCTGCTTCTTCCTATCCCACTCCCCCTGCTTGTGTTCCCTCTCTCGCTGGCTGTCTCTCTCTCTGTCAAATAAATAAATAAAATCATTAAAAATAAATAAATAAATAAAGATGGAATTTTAAACTTTAAAAAATGAAGTTGTGGTAGTAAAAACAATGTATTTACTATATATAATGCAATTTTTGAAATATAAACTACCTAATGTAAAAGTAGTTTGTTGATAAAAGCTTGTATAAATACTTCCATAACTTTTTTTAATTTTCTTTTTTTTAATATCATTATGTTAAGTTAGCCACCATACATACAGTTTTTGATGTAGTGTTCCCTGATTCATTAGTTGCGTATAACACCCAGTGCTCCATGCAATATGTGCCCTCCTTAATACCCATCACCTAGCTATCCCACTCCCACCCCCCTCCCTTTGGTAACCCTCAGTTTGGTTCCTGGAGTCCAGAGTCTCTCATGGTTTGTCTCCCTCTCTTCTACATTATTCTTTTCATCACAAGGGAGGAGCTTAGAAATAAAGTTCCCAGAATCATTTTCCATGTTTACTTCTAGTTTAGCATCTGTCAGTGAGAGGAACTTGCTCAAAAGGCAGAAAAGCCTTTACTTTCATCAGCACTTACAGGCAGTCAGAAAGCAAGCTCTTGTGATCACCTGATCAGGTGCTGCAGGCCACCGAGGTACTTTGTGGCAGCTTTTCTGCTCTTCTTGAAATTCACATCCATTGCTGTTCCAAGTGAACTGCTTCTGTTCTACAGGCAGCAGTGATATTGGAGAGTGGTAAGATTCTTTGATGGTACAAGCCCCTGAAAAGACATGGTACTACTCCACTGTCCACCCTACTCATACTTTCAATGCTATGTGAGCCTCTAATTTCCTGTGTTAGAACTCTCACTGCTACAAACATTTACAGTAGCTTCTGCTTTCCTGCCTGGTTCCTGACTGGTTCGATTATTTCTTCATTCCTATAATTGAGATATTGAGAAAAATTATATTTAATGTTATAAAGGTAACCACTAATAAAACTAGGCTACAATCCTAAATTACGGAGGATAGGAGGTTAGAGGACATGGGAAAACATTGGACAAAATACACATATATTTAAATGTCACACAAATGTATTGAGGCAAAAAAGGCAAAGATATGAGGCCAATGCCTAATAGAAATAACAGATTAAAATAATAATATTGGACAGAGCAAAACAAGTCAAAAGTTATTAAATAAGATTAATCAGTTTACTATGTAATGCTGAAGACTAAAAATACTCAGTGAAACCATGTACTGTTCTGAATATTAGTCAATATCATTAAAGAAGACCATAATATAGCATACATTACATTGTTATGTATGTTATATATAATATGGTTTTAAGTTGTGTTATATACTGTATTATTATAAAATATTGTTATATATTATAAATATTAGGAGATAGATGTATCACTATTAAAAGGAAGCATGGGGAGTTAGATACCTGGAAATAACCTTAAGAAACATATGAAAATATTTTTAAAACATTAAGAGCTCATTATACTTGTTGCTTACAAATAAATATACAGTTAGCAACCCAATCATTTCCCTATAAAGAAACAGTGACATAAATATAATAGGAAAAATAGAACATGATAGAAATGTATATTATATAATATAATGCATTATTCATATATTGTACAATATATGAACATATAATAGAAGAAAATATTCTCTTTATGGTAGCATGATGGACACAATGACAACACCAACACAGCATAGTCAAATTATGAGATATGTGTAGTTCTTATATAAAGAATATTGTAACTGTGTCATATTAATAAAACCTTGAATAAAAGTCATATTCCTGATTCTTGTTACGAAAGGGTATTTTTTTTAAGTTTTTATTTATTTATTTGACAGAGAGAGAGAAACAGCCAGTGAGAGGGAACACAAGCAGGGGGAGTGGGAGAGGAAGCAGGCTCCCAGCGGAGCAGGGAGCCTGATGCGCGGCTTGATCCCAGGACCCTGGGATCACACCCTGAACCTAAGGCAGATGCTCAACAACTGAGCCACCCAGGCACCCCATATGAAAGGGTATTAACTCTACCTTGCATTTTACTTTTGACAATTTAATTTAATCACAACAAAATAATAAAGAACAGAATTATTTTGAAGTTGAAATAATGTTAAGTTTATTTAGAATGAAAGACTTATAAATAGCCAGAAAAATTCTGGAAGTGAAGGGTATGAGAAAAATTGCATTAATATTGACTGTTGATAGGAGTATAAATTCATGCAACATTCTGTGTAGGCAAATTGGTAAAATCTATTACGTTTTTTTTTTTAAAAATCCATCACTTTTTAAGTTAACCAATATTAGTTGTAGGGATTTATCCTTTAAAATTTTTTTTCATGGGTTCATACACACACATACCCAAACAGAGCAACATTATTCAAATCCAGAAATTATGGTTACAACAAATAAGTTTATCTATACAATGAAATAACATTTGACTGTTAAACCTGGTAGATGCATTAGCATTGACATTGGAAGTATCAATTTATTAAGAAGAAACAAGTTGTGGAGAATATGTCTAGAGTGAATCTTTCTTTTCTTAAATTAATTATAGGTGTTTATTACATGTATATATTAGGAATTTGGAAGTAAATACATTATACTATTAACAGTGGATATTTCTGGGTGTCGGGTCATTTGTGAGTCTTATTTTCATTTTAGATATTCCTGTATTAGCTGAATTTTTCAACTACATTTTACTTTAGTAATCAGAAAATCAAGCCATTTTATAAGAAACATATAAGTTCTGTGTTAGTTCTTTCAGTTGATTAAAGAATTTCATTTTGTATCTTAGATTTATTGAAGTACAAAGTAGAGAAAATAAGAGAATGCATTTACACAGGTACTTCTATGTCCTATTGCTTTGTTTACCTTGTATAGTGTATTGAGATGGAAAACTATGGTTACAATGAAAATGAATCCTGTGAGCCATTTTGTGGGTAGATTTATTTTTATGGTTTCCTTAGTATTTGTCTGAAGGGGAAAAAGACATAACATGCGAATGAGAACAATAAAATATCTCATTCTGTACCTTCTTCTATTGACAGATCTAAGTAATACCTTATTTTTACATATCACCCATTTTAGAGAGTGAAGTATGTTTATGGGTACCTATTCATCATCAGAACATTCCTGTTTCCTGCATGCAGGGATCCAGGAGATGACCATCTGAATAAATTCAGCCAAAAAATTATCTAATAACAACTGAAGTTTTTTGAATCTTTGGTCAATTAAATCCACATAATTTATTTTCTCCTTTCCTTAATTGGCTACCTGATTTGTTATTATGACTGGGTTTAATATTGTGTAATGTGGTACTAAAAACGGTAAAACTGGCAGAATCTCTCTATTTTTCAAAATATCTTTGGCATATTCAAGAATAATTAGAGTCACATCGAAGGAAATTGTCAATTCCTAATTGTACAAAGCCTGATTGCCAAACTTTTTTTAAAAAGATTTTATTTATTTATTTATTTGAGAGAGAGAGAGCATTGTGAAGGACAGAGGGAGAAGAAGGGAGAGAATCCCAAGCAGACTCCTGCCTGAGTGCAGAGCCCCACACAGGGCCGGATCTCAGGACTCTTAAGATCAGGACCTGAGCTGAAATCAAGAGTTGGTCACTCAACCATCTGAGCCACCAGGGTGCTCCTGATTGCCTGACTTTTAAACTGAGATTCATGATATTCTGGAAGATTTACATTAGGAAAAACATCTAAGTCTCAATCTCCCATTATTTCATTAAATATTTAACAGGTATAATATAAACCTACTATAAACCCTGGGTATGCAGAGATGAACATAGTCTTTCAAGGAATACAGTCCATTGGATATACAAACAGTATTAGATAAAAGTGAGTAGAATTGGTAGTTTCGAGACAACTACATACTAACTCAAGAATAGGCTAAGCAAAAAGAATAGGAAAGGCATTCTAAGCAGGACAGATATCTTTTGGGAAAGAACAAAATAGTTAATTAGCCTGACAAAATCAGCTGGGGAAAATTCTCTTGTTATGGAAGCTCAGAAGATAGCCACCTGACACAGCTGCATTGTCTGGAGGTAACATCTTCTGCTGATAGAGCCCTTTCTTTTTGCTGTGTTTTGGTGGGCAAGGACGCTGCAAGTGTGTTTGCTGCCTAGGTGAGGCGCAGAGCTCTGTAGGTGCAATTTGCTGCTGATTAAATAAGGGCGGAAGGTGAAGCCTTCAGGGTGTTCCCCTGCATGGCCTTTGGAACGCTTAGATGAATGATAATCAATATAGGAAGGAACTTTGACTCTTGCCCATGGTTTCAGTTTCACAAAGCCCTGGCTTCTCATTAGGGGAACTGAGATATTCAGATTTCCAGTTAGGTCCCAAATATGGGATATTGTAGGGAAAGAATAAGAAATATATATATATATATATATATATATATATATATATATATATATATACACACACACACACACACACACACACACACATACATATGTATTGTGTGTATAGATGATTAAACTATAGCTTGTTAATACACTAAAGTTATTGTGAATATAGGGAGCTATTACAGGTAAATACCATTATGGTCAGTAATTTTAACAAAACTGTGTTCTTGTCTGTCTGTGGATTAATTACTCTTTCACACTCCAATTGAGATTCTGTTCCTTCATTTATTACTAGCTTCTCACAAAAGGGGAAAATGTGGGAAAGAATGCATAAGAAACAATTACATCAGTTACAAACTTCCATGGGTAATATTCTGCTCTAATAATAGCAATAGCTCTTTCGTTATTTGCCAATTTCTGGATGAGGCTCTGCATGTATATCATCCCTTTTAAGAAACACGGCGACCTCATCCATCTATTTTGGAAACACTAGTTGTAATATAGAAGGACATCAATAAGCAAGATAGATTTCTGAACAGCCAAAATGGATGTTAAACTATTATGAATTAAATTTCATATCATTTATTGAAGGAACAAGTAAGACATCTTTCCCTGTGAGAATTCATTCTTTTATATTTATATATATATAAATTAACTTATTTGTCTTATGAACTTTCTTTCCTAAAATACTCATTGGCTGAAATTCTCCTGCTGGAGCTAAGGGACACTCTATTTACGAGTTAAGTTTGCACACAAGTAGATTAGTTTTAAATCAGTCTTTCTGAGATGCTATTCATACAGAATATTGAACAGACATCAAACTAAGCAATAACATTTATCATCCTATAGCCTACCCTCCTAAATCTAAGGTTATAAGGAGTTTAAAAACATTTTTGCCTAATAACTTATTATTGCACTAATTTAACCCTGGTTAGGAAAAAACATGTATTTTTATTATTTCCTTTTAATATTTTTACTAAGAAATTTTAAAAATAGAAAATTATAAAGAGACACAAAATAACTACACATATCCTGTGATTGTCAATTCCTCATATATTGTCATAATCACTCTATATTTTAAATTAACAAATGAATTATTTCTGTTCCCATCACTGGGACCATTACTCACTTCCCTCTACTAAATGTGTACTTTGCTTAATTTATGCAACATACATGATACAGAAATGGTCACTCTAAACTTTGGTTTCTTTCCCCACTCACTGTTTTCATTTAAAAAGTCTATCCATATTCAATATATGGTTTTAGCTCAATATTTTATCTGTAGTATAGAATCTCATAAGTATATCACATTTTATTTATCCGTATCTCTGATGAAGGGCATTTTGGCTGATTTTATACTTTTCTGCATTCTGAACTCTGCTAAAAGGAAATTTCTGACTGCACTTGTGAAAATGTTTTCTAGGGAGTACTTTGATTTATTGGATTGATACATGTGCATTTGTAGCTTTATTAAGTACTGCCAAATCGTACTCTAATATATATATATATTTATATATTATTATATATAATTTTTTTTTACCAATTTACATTCTAACCAGGAGGGTGTGAGAATTCCCATTCTTCACAGTCTTACCAGCACTTTTTATTTTCAGATGTTGTTGTTGCCAATCTGATGGAATTAGTGTATCTCTGTAGTCTGTTTCTATCTCAATAAATTTAAACAATTAAAAAAAATATTAAAACAAAATATCATCCTAAATCCCATCCATTATATTCAAAATAATTTGAATATATTTGAGAGGATCTATGTAAAGATGTATTCTAGGAAGAATGGAGCCTGTATTTTGCCAGAGAACTTTTACTGTTCTGCTATTTTAGAAACACATATTGCTGAATAAATAGAACATTAGGATGCAAATTTTCTACTTGAAGTAACCCTGAACAAATGAAGGCCAGATTAACTATAGACTTGAGTAAGTGTTAGTTTAAATTTAAAAATTCGTTGTTTATAATTAAGAAATAATTATCTAGATAGCCCTATTCAAACCAGCTCTCTTTGTAATGTAATGCTCCTAAAATAATTAAAACAGTGTAATAATGTCACAGAAATAGCAGTAGTGATCAAGAGAGAAGATGAGATTCCAAAAATAGATTGAATTATATATAAAATTTTAATAGAATAAAATAATCATTAAAAGTTTGAATAAATTTAAAAATTTATTTAATAAATAGCATTGGAAGAACTATTATCTTCTCTACCCTCACTCTTTCATTTTCCTCATCACCCTACATTCCAATTATATTAAATTTTTACTTCTTCGAACATCCCAAGAACTTCAACAACTCTATTATTGTGTACATTTGTTCTTACCTGTGTGGTAGGAACTGCTGAGAGTTTTCTCATCTTTGGCACATAGACGCTAATTTCCAGCTTCCCACATAATTGTATTAGTCATGTCACTGGATTTCAGACAACAGAATGTGAAAAAAGTAGACATGCCATTTCTAGGTCTCAACCATAAACCATGACATACATGGTCTTTCTTGTTTTTCTTATTACAGCTGACTGGAAAAATTAAAATCTCTCCTGAAGGATATCTAAGTAGCACACTTTTAAAAAAAAAAATATCATTGAGGTATAGTTGACATACAATGTTGTATTTCAGATATACACGTAGTGAATCAACAATCCTATACATTAGGTATTGCTCACCACAGTGGGTGTAGTAACCATAAAACATTATTACAATGTGATTGACTATATTTCCCTGTGCTGTACTTTTCTGTTTTTCTTCTTTTTTATTTTAATTCCAGTATAATTAACATACAGTGGTGTTATATTAGTCTCAGATATACAACATAGTGATTCAACAGTTCAATACATTACTCAGTGCTCATCATATAAGTGTACTCTGAATCCCCTTCACCTGTTTCAACCACCACCCCCCCATCCACCTCTCCTCTGGTAACCATCTGTTTGTTCTGTTTGTTAAGAGTCTGTTTTTTGGCTTGTCTTTTTTTTCCTTTGTCTGGTTTCTTAAATTCCACGTATGAGTGAAATCATATGGTATTTGTCTTTCTCTGACTGACTTATTTTGCTTAACATTATATTCTCTAGATCTATCCATGTTGTTACAAATGGCATGATTTCATTCTTTTTATGGCTAATAGTGCATTATATATATATAAATGCGCCACTTCTTTATCCATTCATCTATCAGTGGACACTTGGTTTGCTTCCATATTTTGGCTATTGTGAATAATGCCGCAGTAAAAATAGGGGTAGAGATACCTTTCTGAATTAATGTTTTCATATTCTGGGTAAATACCCAGTAATGGAATTACTGGATCATATGGTAGTTCTATTTTGAATTTTTTGAGGAATCTCTATACTGTTTTCCACAATGGCTGCTCAAGTTTGCATTCCCACCAACAGTACATGAGGGTTCCTTTTCCTCCACATCCTCACCAACACTTGTTGTTACTTGTGTTGTTGAATTTAGCCATTCTGACAGGTACAAGGTAATATCTCATTGTGGTTTTGAATTATATTTCTCTGATGATAAGTGATATTGAGCATCTTTTCATGTGACTGTTGGCTATCTATATGTGTTCTTTAGAGAAATGTCTGTTCATGTTTACTGCCCATTTTTATTTTATTTTATTATTATTATTTTTTAAGATTTTATTTATTTATTTGACAGAGAGAGACAGCCAGCGAGAGAGGGAACATGAGCAGGGGGAGTGGGAGAGGAAGAAGCAGGCTCTCAGCAGAGGAGCCTGATGTGGGGCTCGATACCAGAACGCCGGGATCACGCCCTGAGCCGAAGGCAGACGCTTAACGACTGCGCCACCCAGGCACCCCTACTGCCCATTTTTAATTGGATTATCTGTTTTATTGGTGTTGAGTTTTGTAAGTTCTTTATAGATTTTGGATACTAATTCTTTATCAGATGTATCATTTGCAGATATCTTCCCCTATCAAGTAGGTTGTCTTTTAGTTCTGTTGGTTGTTCCTTTGCTGTGCAGAAGCTTTAGCTTTTGATGTGGTCCCAATGCTTATTTTTGCTTTTGTTTCCCTTGCCTCAGGAGGCATATCTAGAAAGAAGTTCCTATGGCTCATGTCAAAGAAGTTACTGTCTGTGCTCTCTTCTAAGATTTTTATGGTTTCTGGTCTCATATATAGGTCTTTATTCCATTTTGAATTTATTTTTCTGTATGGTGTAAGAAAGTAGTCCAGTTTTATTATTATTATTTTTTTTTTTTGCATGTAGCTGTCTGGTTTTCCCAACACCTATTTGTTGAAGAGACTTTTTCCCATTGGATATTCTTGCCTCCTTTGTTGAAGATTAATTGACCACATAATAATGGGTTTATTTCTAGGCTCTCTGTTCTGTTCCACTCATCTATGTGTCTGTTTTTGTACCAGTACCATACTGTTTTGGTTACTACAGCTTTGTAATATAACTTGATGTCCTGAATTGGGATGCCTCCAACTTTGCTTTTCTTTTTCAAGATTGCTTTGGCTATTCAGGGTCTTTTGTAGTCCCATACAAATTTTAGGATTATTTCTTCTGGTTGTGTGAAAAATGCTATTGGTATTTTGATAGGGATTTCATTGAACATGTAGATTGCTTTAGGTAATACAGACGTTTTAACAGTGTTTGTTCTTCCAATTCATGAACATGGAATACCTTTCCATTTTTTTGTGTCGTCTTCAATTTCCTTCATCAGTTTTTATGATTTTCATAGTACAGGTCTTTCATCTCCATGGTTAAGTTTATTCATAGGTATTTTATAATTTTTGGTGCAATTGTAAATGGGTTTTTTTCCCTTAATTTCTCTTTCTGCTACTTCATTATTGATGTATAGAAATGCAGTGGATTTCTGTATTGATTTTGTATCCTGCCACCTTACTAAATTCAATTATCAGTTCTAGTGATTTTTGGGGAGAGTCTTTAGGGTTTTCTATATATAATATCATATAATCTGCAATTTATGAAAACTTTACTTCCTCCTTACCAACTTAGATGCATTTTATTCTTTTTTCTTATCTCTTTGTTGTAGTTAGGACCCCCAGTACCATGTTGAATAAAAGCGGTGAGAGTATATATCCTTTTTTTATTCCTGACTTTAGAGGAAAAGCTTTCATTGTTTCCCACTGGAGTATGATAATAACTGTGGGTTTTTCGGAGATGGCCTTTATTATGTGAGGTGTGTTCCGTGTAAACCTACTCTGTTGAGGGTTTTTATCATGAATAGTTGTTGTACTTTGTCAAATGCTTTTTCTGCATCTATTGAAATGATCACATGATTTTTATCCTTTCTTTTGTTGGGGGTGATGCATTATGTTGATTGATTTAAGAATATTGAACCACTCTTGCATTCCAGAAATAAATCCCACTTGACTGTGGTGAATGTTTTTTTTTTTAAATAATAATAATAAATATAATAAAATAATAATTTAATAATGTATTATTGGATTCAGTTTGCTAATATTTTGTTGAGGATTTTTGCATCTATGTTCATCAGAGATATTGACCTTTAGTTTTCTTTTTTGTGTGTGTGGTGCCCTTATCTGGTTTTCATATCAGAGTAATATTGGCCTCATAGAATGAATTTGGAAGTTTTCCCTTCTTTTCTATTTTTTGAATAATTTGAGAAGAATAGGTTTGGGAGAATATTGGGAGTTTTTGAATTACTGATTCAATTTCACTGTGGTAGTCAGTTTGTTCAAATTTTCTAGTTCTTCCTGATTCCATTTTGGGAAGCTTCATGTTTGTAGGAATTTATCCATTTCTTCTAGGTTGTCCAATTTGTTGTCATATAATTTTTCATAATATTCCCTCATAATCCTTGGTATTACTGTGGTGTGGGTTGTTATTTCTCCTGTTTCATTTCTGATTTTGTTTATTTGAGTTCTCTCTCACTCTCTCTCTCTTTGTTGAATCTGGCTAGATATTTATCAGTTTTGTTGGTCTTTTCAAAGAACCAGCTCCTGGTTTCATTGATCTGTTCTATTGCTTTTTTTTTAGTTTTTATTTTGTTTATATCTGCTCTAATCTTTATTATTTCCTTCCTCCTATTGGTTTTGAGTTTTGACTGTTCTTTTTCTAGCTCATTCAGGTGTAAGGTTAGTTGTTTATTTGAGATTTTCCTTGCCTCTTGAGGTAAGTTTGTATTGCTATAAACTTCCCTCTTAGAACAGCTTTTGCTGCATCCAAAGATTTTGGACCACTGTGTTTTCATCTTCATTTATCTCCATGTATTTTTAAATTTCCTCTTTGATTTTTTAGTTGTTTATTCATTGTTTGTAGCATGTTATTTAACCTCCTTATTTGTGCTCTTTCCAGATTTTTTTCTTGCAGTTGATTTCTAGTTTCATAGCTTTGTGGTTGGAAAAGATGCATGGTATGCCTTCAGTCTTTTTTAATTTGTTGAGACTTGTTTTGCGGCCTAATATATGATCTATTCTGGAGGATATTCCATGTGCAGGTGGAAATACTGTGTATGCTGCTGTTTTAGGTTGGAATATTCTGAATATATTTGTTAGAGCCATCTGGTCCAAGGTATTATTATTGATTTTCTGTTTGGATGATCTATCCATTAATGCAAATGGGGTGGTAAAGTCCCCTACTGTTATTGAATTACTGTCAATTACTTCCTTTATGGTTGTTATTAACTGCTTTATGCATTTAGGTGCTCAAATGTTGGGTGCATAAGTATTTATAATTGTTATATCTTCTTGTTGGATTGTTCCCTTTATGACTATATAGTATCCTTCTTTGTCTCTTGTTACAGTCTTGGTTTTAAAGTCTATTTCATCCAATATAAGTATTGCTACCCTGGTTTTGTTTTCACTTCCATTTGCATAATAAATGCTTCTCATCCCTTCACTTTCAATCTGCATGTACCTTTAGGTCTAAAATGAGTCTCTTATAGGTACCCCATGCTCTACTTTTCATCTCTATGACTTATTCTATAACTAGAAGTTTATACCTCTTAATCCCCTTCACCTATTTCATCAATCCCCCCATGCTCTTCTCCTCTGACAACTATCAATTTCTTTTCTGTATTTTTTAGTCTGTTTCTTTGGTTTTTGTTTTTTTTTTTTTTTTTTTTTTGATTCCACATGTAAGTGAAATCATATGGCATTTGTCTTTCTCTGACTTATTTCACTTTGATCACCACCACAAATATATAAAATCAAACCTTCAAACTATCCAAAAAGTAATAGGATATTTATCTAACTGCACAGAAATGATTATAGCATTAGATGTTATTTGTTGCCTACCCAATTTCCATTTGCCACTTCTATGCCTTTCTTACTAAATGCTTTGAGTCAAGAGATCATATCCTTAACTCCAGGGGTGAATTCCCAAATAGAAGCCCCCCAACAACCAAGACACAAGAATGAAATAGTTACATAGTTAAAAAATAAATATGGCTTGAGCCAATACCCATCTTTTAATCTGTCTTCTGGCATTGCTGTAACTAATACAATGTGAAAACTCATCCCTCCATGTTCTACCAAGGTAATTCAACATTCATGGAACATTTCTGAGAGTTTTGATGCCTTCCAGAAACATGAAGAGTTGGTATCTTCCTCCACTGAATTTTCAAATTCAATTTATACCTCTTTCAGAGTATCTTCAATTTTGTATTATTATTATGTATTTATCTGTATGAGTCTTCCTTTAAACCTGTGAGTACTTGGGAGAAGTAAACTTTTACTATTAATTTTTATGTATATTTTGCCTAACACAGAGTTTGGTGCATAGTAGGCGCAATTAGGTAAAATTGCTAACTAAATAAATAAATATTAGTATAGATGGAAATACCTTACATAATATATGACACCATGGATGGATCAAATGATTAAATACTCTGCCAGCTTGAGTGCCCCAAGAAGCAGAATTAGAAGTGTAAGAAATTTACTGAGGAAAAGTCCTAGAAAGGATAAAGCAGTTGGGGATAGGAGTAGGCAGGAATAATCTTAAGACCCCAAGCAGGTCAGATACCTGTGAAAGGAGAGAGTGAAGAAAGGATTGGGTAGGAAGAGTCTCATGCTCTAGTGAAGTTTTGAAGTAGTTTCAACCAGGTCTTCAGTATCTCTGAGCAAAGGTTGCCTGCTGGAAAATTTTAGCCCTAGGCGGGAATGGTACAGCACTAATACCTCCAGCATGCTGGCTCAGTAGTGGACGAGCCTGAGGGTAACTGATAGTGGATCCAAAGGAGTGGCAGTGGGGTTGTTAATCTGCTCTCATAGTAGATTCTCTAGGAGTTCTGAGTGACAATTTTCATAGCAACCACAAAAATATAAAATCAAATCTTAGAACTAGCAAAAGAAGAAGGGGGGGAGGAAGAGGGGGAGGAGGAGAAAAAAAGAAAGAAAGAACGAACGGACAGATGGAAGGAAGAAAGAAAGAAAGATTAAGAAAGAAAGAGTAAGAAAGGAAGGATGGGTGAAAGAAAGAGTAATTTACCAATGAATAGTTACATTAGACATAATTTGTTGCCTACTTCCTTATTTTTACTTGCTAAATCCCATAAATAGCATACCTTTATCCCTCTTTTTAGAGGAAGATACTATTTAGATTTACCCATCATGTTCATCTTATTTCTTTTACCAACACCTCATTAAAATAAGTAAGCTGATCTAACTTTGGCAAATGACATAGAGGAAGTCTATCAGTGATTTTCTGACCCAAGATTTTCTTTATTCTCACCCAAGAAATACATACTCAATGAATTGGTCCCTTTTCTTCTGGAAGTTACTGCCTTTGGATGTGACACCTTGAACTAACATGCTAGGGAGAGAAGTGTCAAGATTACCACCGGAAGCCAAAGCAGAGACCTAACCTCACACATCAAGTGCCTGCCTTACATCCAGAGTTTGGACCTTCTGGGCTCTCAAGGGAGATGCATGATTTCTTTATTATTTAAGGCAGTTTCTTTTGTGAATATCTATCATCTGATACTGAAAGCAACCTACCTGTCTCGGTTGTTTTATGCATATTTTTTAAATTACATGAAAACTTAAGTGTTCCAATGAAGTATATAACGTGAATGCCACAAAATAAAAATAAAATTTCAAAGAGGACACATAGAAAAAATGCATATGGATACTTTTCCAATTACTGCAAGTAATCAAAGAAATGGAGCTGTAGAAGCATAATTTAACTTTGATAAATTTTTCAAAACATGATATTCAATATTGGTATAAGGCTTTGGGGAAACTGAATAATTGAATATAATTTTAAAGCAGTTTAAACTAAGAGTTTATGGAAAATAAATTTGCAGTAGATATCAAGAATCTTAAAATGATCACACACCTTTAATCATTTAAACTTAGATATTTTTCCTAAGGAAATAATTATAAAATAATATGATTTCCCTATAATGATCATTGACTTTTTCTTAATAGTGGGAAAATATTTAGATACAGCATGATTACCCAACAATGATGAATGACTAATTAAAGGATGTTGTTCAGTTAGAGTAATTGTTTCCCATATAAAGACCACTAATATGAGTCACATGGGACACTTGTTAAATATACAGATTCCTGGGCTGATTTGAGATTTACTGAATCAGAATCTCTTGGGGAGTTACCAAGAATCTACATGTTTAACAATCATCTCAGGTGATACTAATAATCAAGCACTAGGTAGGAGATGATGCTCACTTTTAAAATTATAACTATGAAGACCATGCACAAGTATTAAAAAATGCATGACATTATATTGAAAGAAAAATACAAAAATATAAAAAATATATTATGGGTATCGTAATTACATATATTTGCAGCTTTGTAAATATATGGATAAATTCAGGTGGAAAAGAATTTTTTTTTTGGTGGGGGAGGGAGGGAGAGAGAGAATCTTATGCAGGCTCCATGCCAAGGACAGAGCCGCGTGCGGGGCTCAATCTCAAAACCCTGAGATCATGACCTAGCCAAAATCAAACGTCGAATGCTTAATGGACTGAACCACCCAGGCACCCCCAGGTTGAAAATAATTTTTAAATGTGTGCACGTTTCTTTAAAAATTTTTTCTACTGTTTTGTGTTAACACTTTCTTTAAAGATAAAAATGACTGTAAAGTGTGTTGCAAAACTACAAATATATAAAAACTATAAATCTATTACAAAAATAAACATACACACACACACATAAACACACATACTCAAAATTAGATTTGGCTATAGAAATCTTTTCACATATTACACCAAGTTTTACCCAATATTATATGCGTAGTTCTGATCCTTAGATCTCAAAAATGAGCATAAATAACTTCCAAAAATGGAAAAAGCATTTGAAAGGACACATCAAATTTCTGCTAGGAAAAGCAACTAATAAAATGTTCATCTACTATGGGAGAGTATAATACAAATCATGAAGTTGAAACTTTTATTTACTCACAAGTCATAAAAGTGTTGCAATTTTGATAAACTAGAAATAAACTATTTGCTACTTTTTGGATTATTTTGAATCATGATAAGACATCGCAGAAAGAACCAACAATACTTGCTCTTCTATCTAAAAAAATCTTTAAATGGGTTTTGTTGATTTTTTTTTCTGTGAAGCTGGATTTTATAAAGAATGAATCAATCAAGAAATCATTCTTCCAATCATTTCATAGTAATTGAGTTATAATCTCTTGCTGGATCTGTCAACATTCCTGATGGATGGGTTTGTCTGGCAGCCATTTCTTATTAATATCTATGGTCAAGTTCTCATCGCTCCTTTAAGATGGTGATACTTCAACAAAAATAGCACAAATGGATAACAGTCATATCCTCACTTTAAATTTTCACTGACACCAGAAATAACTTCAGAAAAAAAATGGTAAAAATAAGTTATTGTTATTACAAGTGGAACATTCCTAGTATATTTTAATTTCTAAAATCCAGCCAATATTACTTTAAAAGTCATTTGCACCATTTTTAAAAATGTGATTAAAAAAAAAAGAAAGAAAAGGAGAAGAGGAAGCTGCCACCAATAATATTTATGGTTTTCTTACTATGTACTAGGCTCTGTTTTAAGCACTCTGTATTTAATTTTTATTACCAGCTTAAGCAGTGGTATTAATATTTCCTTTTTATTGATGAACAAGTTGAGATGATAGTGGGTTAACTGACTTGTCTATGGTTCTATAATGACTAAACAGTGGAGGCAAAATTCAAAGTCACACAGCCTTGGGCTCCAGAGCTCACATTTTTATCCACTGTATTATAGTTATAGAATGATAGATCTGGACACACCTGGCTTTAAATAAAAAATCTACAAACTCCTAGTCAAATGTGAAAAATCACTTAATTTCTATTATTTTATTGTCCAATCTGTAAAATTCAAATAACAATAACATTGGGGAAAATAGTGTATGGTTATCTTCTCTCCTGCCCTTATTTCTTTCACCCAAATTTAAGTGAGGTCTCTAGTAATTTCAAAGACCAGTACAGTGACAACTTCTTCCCCAAATTTATCATTCTCATAAAAACCAAGGAAAAGCATTATATCACCACAATAATTATGCCTGCTCGTTACTTTAAAGTTTCAGTATTTTCACAGAGATTGAGAACAGATAATATTATCTACATCTGCAAATGAGAAAAAAAATAGGCTCAATAAATTAAATGACTTGCACACATTGGTTACAAAGCTAGATTCTAATTCTTGCTCTGCCTTGTATAAGCTATATAACTATGGACCAGTCCATTTCTTCCTCTTTGAAATGATTAATTGATAGTATATACTGTACAGGTTTTCTGTCAGGAGAAAATGAAGTGATACATTTGAAAATATTTTAAAGATAAAAAATATAATACATCCTAATCAAACTAAATTCACTTAAATAATAGTAAGTAGATTTATTTTTACATGTGTGTTTCAAAATATAACATTAACAAACATTACAAGAAAACATCCCACAACTTCCTATGAAGTCACAAGTAACACCAAACCCACTAGAACTACCAGTCAGGTATCACTCATTGGTTAACCTTTAGCCATAGGTAAAGAAGATTATGTATTTCTTGAGCAGTTGTGTTTCAATATTGATGTTGACCAATTTTACTTGAGGTATATTTGTCCCTTGTAGGTTTTCGTATTTGAATGCTTGAGGAAATAGGTTTTGCTTAAATATTTATTATCTATAACAACATCCTTGGTTGAAATTAATGTGATTTCTGTGTGTTTATCATTTTATCAAACCCTTCAATTATGGTTTGGAAATTTCCCAAAGATTTTGAGGAAACAACTTGAATGTGTTTAAGTGAGAAAGTCTCTTTTACTATTTTGGTGAAGTTAAAACATAAAATTCTTTGTGTTGACAACTAGTGAAGAATGATTTGCTTGTCATTTGAAATGGTTGAGCTATAAAGTACTGACATGTGAAACTTACAACAGAAATTCAGAATGACCTTACCCTCAAATGATAAAAATGGAAACTTCGTAATAAATTTCTCCAAAATAATACCTTAACAATGTACTTTAGTGTTTCAGCTCTATAGAGTTTTTGGTAATACACTGGATTAAATCAAGTTAACTATCAGAGACTCTTGAAATGGCTCAGCATCACCTTCTCCCAGCTAGAGGAAGGTTAAACGGAGCTGGCTGGATACCCCATACCAGATGAAGCTAAGAAAAATTATGTTCTCCTGCTTTTCTCATCTTTGAACCCAATCTTCTTCTACCTTATTTCTATTCTTGTTTCTTCTTCTTTCACAATCTCTGGACAGCCTTATCCTTATTCCCTTCACTTCTGCAATACTCAGTAGATCTGATCTTCACTAATAAATGCATGACTATTGCAACAACTACTAACCGATTTATGTTCTGTCTCATATTTTCTAATATATGAGATAATGTATTATTAGTTTACTTTTTCTAAAGCATGGTCCTTTTCTCCCAAAATATCTTCCATGCTCAAGATTATTCAATGCTTCTGTAAATAAAATATCCTTTAATATATTTATTCAATAAATACTAAGCACCTCTATGTACTAACAAATGGGCTAGGTAATGAACAGTGAGAAAAATAATCCCTATCCTCATGGATTATATTCTGAGAGATGTACAAGGGAGAGTAAGGGAGGGAAATGAAGTAAACAAAAACAGAGTAATTTATCTAACGTTATAAAGGAAAACAGTGTTAAGATGAGACCTGAATTATGTGAGTGAGCTATGAATCTACCAAATGAAAGTGGTGGAAAACAGTATTTGCAAAAACCTTTGTGAGAAAAAGACTTTTGAAAGAGTCTGTCATGTTTAGGAAACTGAAAACAAACAAACAAACAAACAAACAAAAAACAGTGTTGCTGGAGCATGGAAGGCAAAGGAAAAGTGAAATGAAATGAGGTCGTATATACAGGAAGGGGCAGAAAATGCAAGCCTTTGTAGAATATCAAAGTTTTAGATTCTATTCTAACCCTAATTTAACTGACATCTCTTTAATGTAGAATTCAGAGCCCTTAAAATATGTCCAGAGCTACATCTTATGCCTTTTTACTCCCCTGCTTTCTAGGTAATCTGGTCTGCTTTCTATTCCTCAATTTGATTTGTGCTTTTTCTTCTCTAAAATATTGCTGAAGTGGTTTCCTCTAGTTGTTATAACTTTGTGACCTTATTTCTGCCTACCATGGCTACATTCTTCAAAGCTAGGGGCAAATTTCACCTTCATTATAAAGCATAGCTAAACATTCTAACCAGAGTACCTGTGCAACTGTGTGTGTGCCTGTCTGTCTGTCTGTCCGTCTGTCTCAGTCTTTTATTTTCCATCTTCTTTCTGTCTTCCCACTCTCTTTTTCTGTCTCTCCCTCTTGTTTTTATTTTTAAAAGCTTTTACAACTTTAAAGCAGTCATATAAGACATAGGAATAAAGAAAACTACATTTTCAGAAAGGTTTAGAATTTGTAAAGTGATTCACATATATGCTCCAGCTATGTGGTCTATTAGCTAGATTTTAGAGATGAAGAAAGTGAAGGGCACGTGAGTTAAGGGGACTATTTATGTTCAGCTGTTACTCAATTCCAGATAATCTCATGGTGAAGCCCATGCTCTTAGTAGTCGCCGTGTGTACATAACAATTCTGCTTTGCATTACAATTATCTATATGTCTAACTTTTGTATTGTTTAGGCAGATCTTTGAAATGTAAGATTAAATTTTATTTGCCTTTTTTTTTCCTTCACAGCATTTAGCAGAATATTCATCACATACTGGGCACTCAAACTTAGCTTAATAAGATGAAATGATTCATTGTCTTTCATGAATGCAACAGGTACCAACATACATCAGAGAGAAACCATATCTTGATTTCTCTCAAACATTAATGAAGTATGCTCAAGAAGCACTTATCTTCTCCCCAACCAGCTCCATTACTTATTCATTTTCCTCCTGTAAGAATGTCATCAGCATCTTCAAGCTTTCAATCTACACAGTTTTCTTTTTACTTAAATGGCCTCCTCCTTCATAGGAAAAATTAAGGCAATTAATTATGCTCTCAGTCTGCAGCCCCACCACAGTTAGAAATGGTTCTGCATCTTGGGACACCAGAGTGGCTCAGTCGGTTAAGTGTCTAACTTTGGCTCAGGTCATGATCTCAGGGTTCTGGGATGGGCCCCATGTGGGGCCCCCCACATCTGGGCTCCAAACTCAGCTGGGAGTTTGCTTTTCCCTCTCCCTCTGCATTTCCCCGCGCTTGTGCTCCCTTTTTCTCAAATAAATTGATAAAATCTTAAAAAAGAAAGAAAGAAAGAAAGATAGAAAGAAAGAAAGAAAGAAAGAAAGAAAGAGAGAGAGAGATGTGCCTGCCCCTAAATATATTGTTAATTTCTTCTCTTCTTTTTCAGTTCTATCTCTTCTCTAGTTCAAAAACAGGCTCTCCACATGTCCACTGATTTCTGTATCCACTTATCCCTCCATGACCAGTTCCATCAGTTTTACCAATTCTCATAAATATATTCAGCTTTCTATACTAACTTCTTCCCTTCTGTTTACCTTTATGCCCAATACAACCACATACTAAAACAACTCCCCCTAAAGCTGACCTTGTATTGGACTAAATATTCAGTTATTTGAAGCATTACTCTTAATTCCTTATTTTTCTTCTTGTGGTCAATTCATTTAACTTATCCCTGCGATGCCTTATTTCTTTTCTCAACAAAATAGGACATTGTCTCAAAATATAGTTAGCCAAGATATCACCTGGCTGCTATCTATTCCAGGTCATTAAAGCCAAGGAGGAATCTTAGTAAAGTCAGGCATGATCAACACTAATAAAGTTAACTGGGGAAAAAAATGACAGAATGAACATGCAGTCAGCCTAGACTACTGGAGGTCCTAGATCTATGAAAGTGATGGATGGCATTGCAGATTGGAAAAGACGTATGAAATCTTTCATGTGCATTACTAGTGATCCATGAACCTGAAATGCTACATGTGTGTAAACCAATTCAGTGTTTAAATTTTATTGTTTTAGAAATTTGTCATATATCACTTACATTAGGAAACTGATTGGATAAAATGTCCCTTTGCGATTTACCCATATAAGAAAAAGATAAATATTTTTTGAGACATAAGTACATGGAGAAGCAAATTTAATCATCTTAATACTATTTTTTACTTTGTTGGCATAATATCAAGGTCACTTTAGTCTGTAGCTCTTAACAAATGCAAGATAATAAAATATTCCTCCCACGATGTTCTGGAGAACAATTTTTCTAAATTTTAAATTATTTCACTTAGATATAAGAATGATGTCTATATAACACTAGAAAGTACAGTAGATATTAAAAAGAAGTATATCATGCATAACTTTTCACACAGAACTAATTATTGTTAACAAAGGGCTCTATATCCTTTTTTCTTTCTCTAAGCATTTTTAAATATTTAAAGCTCATTTTTTAAACAAATTTTTCATTTGGATTTTATTTTTTCTACTTAAACTAAATATGTGATTTAAACATTTTTCACTTAATGTAAGCATCAGAAATTCTCCATTAGCAACATTTTCAATGACAGTAAGAATTTCACATTTGCCAATCTTCCATAACAATTATTGCATTAATACTCATTTAGAATATTTCCAATCTGTCTTTCAAAATAATAAACATTGCACTGCAGAACATGAAGTTTTATTCTTTATATATCATTTTCTTAATATTTATTCCCAGATGTGAGACTAAGAAATCCAAGTGATATTTAAGTTTTGGCCATTTTAACTTCTGATGAATTGCATTCTATTTATCTCAAGAAAAAGCCCACTGTCAGTGTATCCAAGAGGCTGTACCTTTGTCATAACTGAATATTGCCATTAAAGAACTATCTTTACTAAATAATTATAATGAGAGTAGTACTTAATTATTTATTGATTCTGTATTTTGTAGATTGCTAAAATGGTAGGAAATGTGATAATTTCATTCATCAGTTTCATTTCAGGTTTTGTTGATTTTGTCACTATTTTAGGACTCCTCTTCAAGAGTCTTGATTTCTAGAATGACTGGAATAGTTTTGTTCTCCACCCCATCACAGTGTCTTATTCAATATATACTAATCAATAAATGTTTTGAATGATTTAACAGTAAAATTATTAATAAATAAATGGATGAATAAATAAACACAACTATCAATCAGGTTGGCAAAAACATGAGAATTTTTAAATTCTTGTGAAAACACAGTTCCGCAAATGGCTGGCGGTAGAACATTTCAAGACAATATCAAGGGTGTATTTTTTCTAAGGAAGACATTTTCATGCCTACCTTATCTTCTGATGTTTTTCATCACTTGGCAGGAAATGGCAAAAACATGCTAAAGACGTCAGTACTTCCCCCTAATTCATAATACCCTTTGTTGTCTTTGTTTGAGATATTGACATCTTGAGAATCTCTCAGATTTTCATGGTAAGCACTTGGGGATCCTGACATTACTAAACATCTCAAGAGTGTGGTTCAGACCTCCTTCTAGCTTCACTGTAGGTATTGCATACAAATAAGTGTGTATATCACCCATATCAATAAGGGAAAAGGTAAAAAAGTCATAAGATGGTAACTGAGACAGGTTCTTACTTGATGGCCTAGTTAATAAATTATTCGGAATGAAGTTGCTATACAGTTCTTCCTGCATAAGTTCTTGAGACCTGTTACAATGAAACCTCTTTCAGCTTTCCCCATTTTTGCAATAAGCAATATCACTGCCTTCTGACTTTCCTTAGTGTCACTGGGTTCAAAAAATCAGAAGTGAAGGACTCTTGATCATTCCAGCCTGCAACTGAATCAGGATTAAATCATACTCGTGGCTGTCTTGGGGAAGTACATAAGAAAAGGACATCTGTTTTTGAGTAAATGTTGCCCCTTAACCTTTTCTTGACCAAAGGCAGAAGGAGTTAGGAAAGAGCAGGTAGATAGAATAATTCTGAGAGTGATGGCTTTGCTTATTCTTGTTAGCTATAGTAGCAACAAGTTGATGTGGCCCACGGAAACCTCTATTATACAAGGATAACTTGAGACATGTATTATAAAGTATTATACTTGCCCTGAGTTAGGTTGTCTAGGAATCAGAAACTAAGACAAGATTAAACATGAAAAATATTTATGAGAGAAAATACCTAAGAGAGAAGAATGGAGAGGCCCTGGGAGACTGAGAGAACCATCAGAATGCAATTCACTGCAGTGAAGGAGAAAAGGAAAAAAAGGAAAGTGGGATGGAAGCATCGGAGACTTCAGTGCAGTTGTAAAGAAAGTTTAACAAGGTTTCTGGGAGTTCTAGAGTCAAAGTTGTCCACCACAGTAGTCCTGTGTCTCCCAGAAATGGACTTGCATGTGGTATCACTGCTAGTCTCAACCACTGGCTGGGAGAGGCAAATAGGAAGCTCGACCTTGAGAGGAATACGGAGATAAATTTCAGAGCTCAGCCCCTGGGGCCATGGGTCAATTATGCTTTGTGCAATGAGAGATCTAAGAGGTACATTCTCATGGCTGCCACATAATGTAAGGTATGGTCTTTGCTAGATGACTAATTGTCTTCTATGGAACAGGAATGAGCAATGACAAAGCATAAATTCTTCTCTTAAATCAAAATGCAAAAATGCTGTAACCATCAATCAATTTCTAATTGTGCATTAGTAAGCATACTGCAACAATATCTTTCAGTTCTGGCCAGTGTTGTCAATGCTCCTGATTTAAATTTCTTCAAAGTTAAGAAAAAAGAAATCTCACATGAATTGCTTTGCGGCCTTTCACTAGAGAAAACATTTGTTTGTACCAATAAATCATGCCACTTCAGTTTTCCCAAATATTCTTGAACAAACATAAATAATATGCCAAAACAATTTATCTCATCACTTTCCACAACAGAAAGTTTCTGCTTCTTTCTTACCTCTACACAGTTTAAGTAGATTCACTGTACAGACTGACATCCTGAAGTTATTTCACAGCCATGCAATCGGTTATTCGCACATCCATTTGTTAGAGTGAGTTTTTTTTTTTTTTTTAATTCACCTGAAAGATCAAATCTGAAGAGCAGATACAGATGTACTGTACACGGGTAAAACAATTTTACACCTATAATGAGCACGTTTTACAAGAAAAATACCACACATTTTAGTGTCTCTAAAGCATACTTAAGAAGCAGTCATTGGTTACTTCAGCAAAGGTCAGTATTATATTTTCAGCCAATTTTTAGTTTGCTTATTGTGAGCCTGGGGTACTTGTTACAGGCTGACACAAAACAGAGTTAAGAAAAATTTATTTATATGTTTATTATAAATGAGTGCATCATATAAAAGAAGTATATATTCTGTGTTATCTTGTTCTCAATAAATTCAGTGACCAAATAACATAATACTCTAGAGGTTCTGTTGTTTCCTGCTAAAAATAATTGGCTTTCAGTTGTGATGGTACACAAAGGGCATAGTTACAGAGTATAATGGAATTTGATAAAACCTCATTATGTCTCTGCTTTGTTCTGGGAAAGTCAAAATAATATAATTTTGTTCATATTGTGTAAAACATAGAGCACATCTAACAAAAGCCAACAGCTAAATTTTTTTATTTAGCCTTAGTTAAAAATAAAATTACTATAAGCATAAATGATATTTTATATGAAGGATTACTGTGAACCAAATAGGGTTTTCTTTCTTCCTTTCTTCCTTTTCTTTTTTTCCTTCTTTCTTCCTTCCTGTCTTTCTAATTATTTAGTTAACCAGTTATTTTAGTTACCAATGTTTAACAACAAATCTATTTTGAGACTTCAAGTCCTGGATTATTATTAAATATCTCAATCAGTTCAAAAGGAAAAATTTGGACACCATATACAGTTTTGTGATCACAGGAATGTAATGGACAAAATGTCCTCAGAAGCTATCCAGTTAGAGTAACACACTTTTGAAATTTTAAAGTTGCAAGTGTTATTTGTATTTGTCATAATTCTTTCCTTTCTGTTTGCCATCAGTGTGATAGTCAATAGCTCTACAATGCTTTATTTAATCTCCCAGGAATGGAACCATCAATTCTGAAGTTTATGATAACCACAAAAAATGTATAAAATGCTTGTTTTTGCAAGTGTATTTGTTCAGTTAAACCACCATAAAATGTATCTCTACTGGGTAGTGAAATTGCTCCTTTAAGCTGTAAGTGAACTCACCAGCTTTGTGTTGATTAATGCACTGCTCTGCAAAGAAACCATCAACTTT
Organism: Ursus arctos; assembly: GCF_023065955.2. Classification (NCBI taxonomy): domain Eukaryota; kingdom Metazoa; phylum Chordata; class Mammalia; order Carnivora; family Ursidae; genus Ursus; species Ursus arctos. Next base: position 33,136,223 of record NW_026622852.1, read on the forward strand.
GTGCTAACTCTAGTCTGGTAGTCTGACTTAAATCTGCAGTCTATTTGAAATAAAGATTGCTCCTAGCAATTTAGATTGTTTGTCTAATTATAAGAAATATAATTAGAAGCTAAGAGGAAAAAGAAGAGAAAAAGGCCTTGATTAAACCTAATCAAGTGGTCAAGGCAGAATAACTGATGTGTAAATACATTTACATCTGTAATGAAAATGATTGGTTACTAGTCCTTCATCATCATTGCTAGTCCTGGTAGCCCCTGTACCTGGAATAGTTTTCTTCTCTAATCATTATGCAAATCCTGCCCATCTAGCTCAGTTTTCACAAACTTTCTGCTGAATCCCACAGCTAGAAATAACCACTCCTTTATGTAATCAAGTATTTCATAGTAATCTCTTACATCCCTAAAAAAATCTATTGGGATCAATCTTGAAGTACTATGATATTCTGAAAGCTCGTTTTCTAAAGAGCATTTCTTAAGAAGTTTTAATGTTTTATTTTTTTTCAAAGGATATGAAAAGGATGTAAATACATATTTCACAACAACCAGTATATATATTTCCTTTCCTCTAGTTACATATTCTCTTAAATTGCTACATTGCATCTCTTTCTAAGCCCTGAAATATGTTGTTTCCTTCCTTTCTCTGTCATCCTCTACCATATGTTTATTTCTCTTTTTCTCCCTTCTTTATCTTTTCTCTTTAAATTACACAGATGATTTAGCCTTTCCTTCCTCTCCAAATTTGAATTTTCTTTCCTTTCCAAATTTGGAGTTTTGGTAGACAAGAACAACATTCTCCTTGGCAGGAAAGGAAGGGGGGAAGTCAATGAATACACTGTACTAGTATCTGTCTTTTTATCTAGAAAGTCAGTATAAATGCTTATTGAGAACCTAGTATGTGTCAGGCCCTGTACCAAGTAAATACTGGAGATATAATAGTCAACAAGAGAGACTCATGCTTTGCTTCCTAGAGTTGATAATGTTGTGGGGAATTTAGACAAATAAGTAGGCAGTTTCAAAACATTATGATAACAATTTTTATTGGTATTTCTGAGGGAGGTACAAGGTGCAGCAGAAGGAATATTGAAGAGTTTTCCAGGATGAAGTCCTAATGAGCCTGGAATGTTTAGGGAACTATAACATGGAACATAACATTTGATAAGTGAGATTTCAGAGTGGAGAGGTAATTTAGGAACATATCACAAACTGTCTCACGAGACATTATAGAACCCTCCATTAAATTTTATTTTATTGTAGTGTATGTTCTTGCCCATTATTAACACTTTGAGAGACTGTTTTACTCACGCTTATATATTGCAAAGTGCCGCAGTACCTGACACAGGATAGGTGGTCATTAAATTTTTCTATGGTTTTTATTATATGAATTACTTCTCCCGTTAATGATAATAATTTATACCCTATGTCAGTCTCCACGCCTACTAACTTAGAGCTATCCTTTGTGACTCAGTTGTTTGAGTGCTTCTGATCTGTTGAAACATCCCATCAACACACAAATAATAATATTGGAGTTTATACTTGAGTAACAGCATATGCAATCCACAGAAAACTTCAAACTGGAAGGGATGAAATAACTTGTCCAAGAGTACTAATTAGAAGTGAAAATATAGCATGCCTTCTGTTTCTTGCTTCCTTCACTGTCTGCCTCCTTTCTCAGAGAATGAGACAGAAAACTGAAGGGCTGGTACTTGAGACAACCAGAAAACAATTTATCTTACCACCATTTCTCCGAAATACTAAGGGATGTTACATTCCTGATGGTAGCAGTTTTATAGGTAGTACTTACTAGCAGAACTGTTTAATAGTAGATGCTGTGATGATCAGTTATATGCTAGGTCTGGAATTTAAACTGGGAATATTATTTCCAGTTGTATACCTGAGTTTCAGATTCTAGCCATGGAGAGGAACTATGTTCTAGGCCAAGGACAAACTCTGCTCTTTTTCTGTGGGCAAAATCATACCTGAATATCTTTCACATTTGCTTGATAATAAGGTTAAAAAAAATAAAAGAAATCGGAGGAAAAAGCAAAGGTAAGATCATCTAGAAAGCAGAGTATTATTTGAGGCAGAGTATTTATGTTAGTTGTAAAATTAACGCAGTTGTCAATTGTGTTAATTGTCCCCAGTATCCATTTTTGCTGGTCTCCTCCCCTGCCAAGATATTTTTTAAGTTTTTATTTAAATTAAATTAATTAGCATACAGTGTAATATTAGTTTCAGATGTACAATATAGTGATTCAACAGTTCCATACATCACCTGTGCTCATCACAAGTGCACTCCTTAATCTCCATCACCTTCTTAATCGATTCCCCCACCCGCCTCCCTTCTGGTAACCATCAGCTTGTTCTCTGTAGTTAAGATTTGTTTCTCTCTCTCTTTTTTCCCTTTGCTCATTTGTTTTGTTTCTGAAATTTGACATATGCGTGAAATCATATAGTATTTGTCTTTCTCTGACTGACTTATTTTGCTTAGCGTAATATTGTCTAGCTCCATCCATGTGGTTGCAAATGGCAAAATTTCATTTTTTTATGGCTGAATAATATCCCACTATATATATGTGTATACCCACACACACACACACACACACACACACACACACACACACATCACTTCTCCTTTATCCATTCATCAATCGATGGATACTTGGGCCATTTTCCTTATTTGTCTATTGTTGATAATGCTGCTATAAACATTTGGGTGCTTGTATCCATTTGAATTAGTATTTTTGTATTCTTTGGATAAATACCTGTTACTTCTATTTTCAACTTTTTGAGGAACCTCCATCCTGTTTTCCAGAGTGGCTGCATTCAGTTTGCATTCCCACCAACAGTGTAAGAGGGTTCCCCTTTCTCCACATCCTTGTGAAAGCCTGTTGTTTCTTGTGTTATTGATTTTAGTAATTCTAACATATGTATGGTGATATCTCATTGTGGTTTTGATTTGCATTTCCCTGATGATCAGTGATGTTGAGCATCTTTTCATGTGTCTGTTGGCCATCTGGATGTCTTCTTTGGAAAAATGTTTATTCATGTCCTCTGCCCATTTTGTTAATTGGATTATTCATTTTTGGGGTGTTGAGTTTTATAAACCCTTTATATATTTTGAATATTAGCCCCTTATCAAATTTGTCATTTGCAAATATCTCTCCCATTCTATAGGTTGCCTTTTAGTTTTGTCGATTATTTCTCCTTCACTGTGCAGAAGCTTTTTATTTTGGTGAAGTCCCAATAGTTTATTTTTGGTTTTGTTTCTCTTGCCTTAGGAGGCATATCTAGAAAGAAGTTGTTATGGCAATAAAATAAAAACTAGGATTGGGACACCTGGTTGGCTCACTCAGCTAAGCATCTGACTCTTGATTTCAGGTGAGGTCATGATCTCAGGGTCATAAGATTGAGCCCTGCATCGGCCACTACACTCAGCATGGAGCCTGCTTAAGATTCTCTTTTTTTCTCTCCCTCTACCCCTACCCACTTCTCTCTCCCTTTCTAAAAATAAAAATGATTAAAATCTCATTTTTAAATAAAATCTGAAAGAATATCACCCATGCTTAGAAAATTTTGAGAAATAGTGTACAATATAATAGAGATAGAACCAGCTTGACTGAAGGACTGAAGTTTATGATCAATGGAAAATGGAAGAAAAGTGTGTCTGCATTATGAGTGACTTTTTGTGTAATAGAATCCCACTGAATGTCTAGACAATAACAAAATGAGGGACAAAGGACATTGTGAAGGGTAATGACCACAAGTATATGACCTAATAAAGTGTTTCCCAAAGTTAACAAGTAATAAGAAGTATCTTGCTTTCTGTTAACCTTATATATTACCAGGACTAACCTAGAAATTCTGATTCTGGAGATGTGGGTGGAGCCCAGGACTGTGTTTATAACAAGCACTCCAAGGGAGTTCATATTCGGGTAGCTTATTAGAAACTTTTGCCTAAGAAACCAAACATTGTTTCTACGTGATTTCTTGCTTAAGAAATCACTTCAAGAAATCACTTTCATGGGATAGTTAAGTATAGGGATTAGAAGGGCAGTCTCTAATCTCTGCTACATCTCTCCATTGTCATTCAGGGCAAGTTCTAAATCTTTGTAAACTACAACTACCTTATGTAGTTGTAAGAACTAAATGAGTTAACATTATAAAGCACTTAGCATAGTGCCTGCACATTTTTTTAAGTGCCTATTCATTTTTTTAAAAATATTTTATTTATTTATTTGACAGAGACAGCCAGCAAGAGAGGGAACACAAGCAGGGGGAGTGGGATAGGAAGAAGCAGGCTCCTAGTGGAGGGGCCTGATGTGGGGCTCGATCCCACAACGCTGGGATCATGCCCTGAGCCAAAGGCAGACGCTTAAGGACTGCGCCACCCAGGCGCCCCAGTGCCTATTCATTCTTAACTGTTCTTATTCTTATTTGCTTAAGCACTCAACACGAATTATTATATTTAATTCCCACAATAAATTTGTAAAACCTAAACTGTTTAATTCCCATTGTAATGGTAAATAGCACAGCAGGAATTCAAACCCACGTCTATTGATTGGAGAGCCCACATTGCCTAAATATGGAAATATGTTACAGTTTACCATAAATACCCATATTTTAAAACACAAAATTAAAAAATAATAAAGCATATATATGTACATATAAATTCACATATATGTATATATATACCTATATATCTCAGAGTCAACACCATTTATATATTATGAAGTACTTATGATTGAGTCAGAAAAAAACAAAAATACCATTTTTATGTGGATGAAGACTAGTCTCAAAATAAAAATAAAAATTGCTCGAGCAATCAGATGAATGTTTTACCTGTCATTGGCAAAGGTATGAAAAATTAGTATTCTCCAAAGTAGGGATCAGGCATAATTATACACTGTTAGTAGCATTGAAATCAGTGTAGCATTTTTGTAAGTTGTTTTGACAAAAGATATCAAAAGCCATAAAAAAGTGCATAACTGTTGATTCAATTATTTCACCACTAGGAAATTTGGGATGTTATAAAAAGCTGGATATGACAATTCTATATATAAAAGTGAAAATTATGAAATAATGTGAACATTCAACAATTGAATGGATAAGATATTTGATGCCATATATATTTTGTGACATAGTAGGCAGCTTTTACTTACCATGCTTTGGGGAATTTTTAAAAAATACTGATAATGCTCACATTAAGGTTGCTCTTCCAGAAGAATGGCAAACTAGATATTTTGGGGCCTTGAGAGCAGTCTTTTCACCTGAATCATGCAAAAATATATTTTTGTGTTGTTGCTAGACTCTCAAATGACAAGAAAAAAAAATATGAATGAAAAGAGTGTGATGATTTTCAGATGAGAGGAGATAGGATCTATTGTATGGATGGAAGGGTTGATGTTGACCAGAAAGCATGGTTCATTCCTAGTAATAAGGAGGAAGGCAAAGTATGTGGACACCACTGCTTATGGTAAGTTAATGTAGTGTCAGGTCTTTTGTGGAATATCTTTTCTGATTGCTTCTATTTTCTCGATGAAGTAAGAAATAAATAAGAAATAAGAAATAATATCTTTTCTGATTGCTTCTATTTTCTCGATGAAATAAGAAATAATAAGAAGAAGAAATAAGAAATAATGTCATCAACAAGAGTGAATAGCAGGTCTTGAGGGATGTTTACAGAGAAAAGGGATGTGAACTTATTGAGAAACAGCAGGGAAGAATGGAAGTTGACTAAACAAATATATCATAATTGTTGAGCAACATTTCAGACACTTTGATGTTATTATCCTGACTTTGAAGTTAGACTACTGTATGTGGTTATTTGTTTAGCTCCAACCACAGGTATAGCTGTTAATGGCAGAGAATTGGATTTAACCAAGTCTGAGGTTTTGTCACAAGATTATAAAATGGAGGAAGAGTATTGAGACTATATGCCATGGAGTGATTAGAATACTTAGTCAAGGGATGTAAGCAGGTAAGGAAGGAAACTAGAAATTAAGAAATGTGAGATAAATGAGTCTCGGTAAAGCACCTTTATACCTCTGAGATTGTATATGCTTGATCTATAGATAACACATATTTGAAGGTATTAACCGAGGTGAAAAAATAGCATCCTGAAATTAAAAACCAAAGTAATGGTTTTTATTATTTTCTCAAACAAGGTGAGAGTTCATCAGGGTTTATTTTTTAATACTTCATAACATCAGTATGTTATACGTATACTGTTTATCAAACTTTACATGATTAAAAATTTTAAAAACAAACTTGAATTCTAATGTAGTAAATGAGAATACTATGAAATTTGTCATTACTCAAGATAGCACCTTCTCTACAAAGCCTTCTTGAGCCTGGTAGAGCATCTGGTATACTCTCTAGTACACTATGCCTATCTGGTCAAGCTCTATAGTATACTGTGTACTTCTCTGTGGAACATTTCAGCTTCTGATATCTCATTTGCTAATTTCTTAACAAGCATATTGCTATCTCCCCTTATTACAGTGGGAGTTTTCTTGAGATAAGGGAATCTCTCCCATTTGCTGCCATATTTCCTTTGCTAGTGCCTGACTTGTAGATGATCACGTTTTCTGATAGTCTAACATTGTTAAAATATATATGCTTTAGAAATAGATTCATAAAAAGAGAAACAGAAAGATATTAACAGTGTTTATAATTGGGTATAGACTTCTAGATGATTTTCATTTTCTTTACATTCTTGTACCAAGCTTTGTTCTTGACATGAGGTGGCATTTCTTTTTCAAGGTAGTTATTTTTACCTATAGTTGCACAAAAGAACTGAGAAGCCTCATGAGATGTGTAAAAAATAAATAAAATTTGGGCATACATAGACATGTTTCATGGTTTGGGGCACCCAAGCATGCTTGGAGTTTCCTAACCTAAGGTTTGAGCTTCCAAAAGGTTAGTCATGCCAAATATTGATTGCATGTATTACACGCCTTGTTCTTGAAACATGGTTCTAATTCAGGTTGATGGTAAACTGTGGAACCAGGGAGGAAAAATACTTGATTTATGTCCATAAGACAGTGTCTCAGTTACCTCCTTAAATGTTTTGGATTCAGAATATTCCACTGTAAATACATATCCCATGCTGAAGTAACTCAATCAGAAAGCATTCTCTCTTTTAACTTTTACAGAAATTAAAAAGTAGAAGGTTGATGTGTCTTCAAGGGTCTCTGGCCCAGAAAAGCTGGATTAGTAATGTCAGTAGCATGTCTGTTTGAGGCAGAGGTCTGATTCTAGAAGAGCCGTGTCATTCCTAGCTCAGATCTGGTGGGGCCAGGACCTTGTTGCATTCAGTGAAACAGACCATCATTAGAGTCAGAAGGCCAGGGGTGCCAAGAGCTTGGATAGCAGTGATGGTAAGAATGGACACACATGTCTAGCTCACCTAGCAACAAAGGGAGAGGATCTTGACTCAGTGGAGTGCAGGTGGGGGAATGGGAAGTGTCAGTGTCAGCAGCACTGGCTGATCAGATAGGACTATCAGGGAGTCTCCAGCAAAAGTGGGCCAGCTGTTGATAACTGGAACTAACCTAGGAAGTCTCTTTACTTCCCAGGCCCTCTGTTTCATCTGTGAAATGAAGTAAATAATCAGTACTTCATTAGTTTATTGTAATTAAAAACAATAAGGTATGTAAAACAACTACAAAAGTGTGGAACAGAAGACAGTAAAATAGTTGTAATAGTGACTATTATAATTACTAGTAAAGATAGATATATATAGATAGATATATTATATATGAAGTGGATATAGTGAATATATGCTTAATTGTTGATATTGATATAGATATATGTGTGTCCATTACCTACAAAAATAATGCTGTGTAACAAGAAATGACAAAAACCAGTATCCTAAAACAATAAGTACTTATTACAGTCTTGAATTAGAGGATGAGCTGGTGTGATTCTTAAGTTCTTGGCTGAGTGTATTTGTTACTCAGTGCTCAGCTGATGAGTGATCTGTGGTTGCCTTTATTGAGCTCTCTCACACATCTGGGGCTTGGGCTCTGATACTGGGCTGATGGACTCCAATTCACATGGTGTCTCATCCTCCACTGGACTACTACTACTAGCTGTGCTTGTGTCATGGCAGAGGCAGGGCGTTCAAGAGAGAGGAAAGAAGTCCACAGGATCCCTTGAGGTGGAGACTCAAAATTGGCACAATGTCACCTCCACTGTATTCTATTGGCCAAAACAAGTCATAAGGCCATCTCAAAGAAAGTAACCAAAGACTGAAGGGGCTTAAAATGTTGCTGGGAAGATAGCATGGATATTGGCAGGCCACCAATTACAGCCATCAATGCGATCAATCTGTTGCTTTAAATTACCATCTCTGAGTTGATATTCTCTGTAATGTCATTATTTTTAAATTGTTTTAATATTTTTTCTGTATTTTGTAAATTAAATGTAGTAAACTTGTACCTCTTTTAAGATCTGAAAATGAGTAAAATATTGAAAGTAGGAATTAATGTATAAGTATTCCATTACAATTCAAGTTTTGTGGGGTTTTTTTTGAAGTTAAAGTGTAAAGTATTGAAGTAACTTGTGGACACCAAGAATTAAAAAAATAAAATCTAAAACATGGGAAAAGAAGGGAAAGAATTGAATGTGAAGGTCTGTCATTTGACTAATAAATCATATTCTTCCCCTGGCAGTAATAATTTACTTCAACACCTAGAATTCACTACCATCTGCTGTAATGTTAAATGAATGAATTCCAGCTAAGTACTGTCACACACCTGAGATATGTTTGTGCTGTATTTACGTGTAGCACAGTTTCAAAAGTATTCATTGAGATGAGAAAATAGCAGTTTCCTGGAATAGAAATCAAAAGTAATTTTAAAAATTTAACACCACTGTTCTGTGTAACACTAAATCAGGTATCCACATAAAGGAAAGCAGCTTCTTGATTTACAAATATAACCTATTTGGAAATAAAGGGAAAAAATGTACTCTGCCCATGGAATCTTAATCTGTCTGTCCCTCAATTTCCTCACCTAAAGATAAAGAATAGTACCAGCTTGATAGATATGGTGGAAGGTTGAAAGAATTATAAAATGTTAAGTATTCAGAGGAATGTTGGGGAATAATTAAAGTTTCAGAATAACAGTGTCAGAAATGTTCATTATGTTGCTGTGGTGATAATCCTCCCTGCTCTGTCACTGTGATCCATGTTCATTTTTTTCTGCCCCGTTCTGCCTGGAAAAGATGATTCCAGCCACGTTAATCGGTTGGGCCCCTATATCAGTTGATTACAAGTTGGTTCATTCCACGGGAGACAAAACCAAAATATTAGAAAGTGAGAGGAGATAAGAGAAGCTTCTTTAGGTTTACTCCCTGATACCATATGTCTGCCAATTGACTATAATTTCTATCAGATGGCCCCTTCATCAAGGTTTCAGCTCTCACTGGGGTGGAATAACATTTTGTCATCCTCTTGACTCATCAGCCTTAAAAGTAGTAACAGTTTCCCACTCATGATAGTCCTGGGCGATGCAATATCCCTTGTTTATTCCCTGAAACCTATCCAAATCCTTAACTAATTTATCTTCATTTGAACCATGTGTATTATGTTTTTCCTCTGTATCCTATTTAGTAACTACTATATACTCATTTTGTCAATCAGAAATTTTCATTAGGCAGTTTACTCAGAGAATATACTAAAATAATTTGCACTTTGTCCTTTTCATCATAAAGTAGAATTTAGAGGAGAAAACATTAGTACAAGTTAAGAAAAAATTAGAAATGAGTAGAGTGAAGATACTAAAAGTATCTCCACATTATGCATTAAGGACCAACCTGATGATGATAATGGGAATGTGTATATTTGTGTAATTTAAAAGCAGAATGATTACCATGGAGATGAGGAAAATAGCTACCTTCTATGGCTATAAGTGCCTAGAAGTCAGGTAGACGTTAAATACATTATTTGATGTAATGTTTACCATAACGAGCCTCTTAGATAGGTGCTCTTTCCAACACACCATGCATGCTGCCTCTTATAGTTCCTTTTGGTTAAATTGTCAGGAATCTGGTGAACATATAATCTTAAGAGAATTAAGAAAGGGAAATTGACTTTTACCTGCCTTACAAACTAGATTTTAAAAAATGAATGCCTGGGGTTTTAAAACGACGAGCATTTCTCAAAAGCAAATCAAACAGTACCTCCTTTGCTTTCTCATTACAATTTATTTATTTCTATTTTATTTCTTACTACTTTCTTATAATTATTTGAACACTTATTTCTCTTTCTCCAGCTACAGTGGATTCCTGGACATTATGAACTGCATTTTATCCAACTTTTCATTTCTGAAAAGTTGCCCTACCCATAGTAGATTTTTAAATTAATGAATGAAAAAGTTAATAAGTAAATCATGGCAGGTCCAATTCTGCTGGTTAAAATTGATCCATTAATCAACACTAGCAAGGCATTCTTTTACATCAGCTACACATTATCTTAAATATATACCTGACAGACTGAGATTTACCAAATTCATTCAACTCTGAAATATTCTGAATATGCTGATAGGGCAGCAAAGGCATATGTTTAGATTAAAGTAGATAAAATAATAATAATACCACAAATTAATTTCTTCTGTCAGGCACAGATTCATTGTGAATGAGTCATAGGGTATACAAGTTTAATATATTTTAAATATCAAATGATATAAAATATATAGCATATCACAATTATATGCATAATGTGTTCCTGGGACTCAGTTGGTAAATAGTACCTGTGCATCAAAATACAAATGCAACCTTATATATTCACACATTAGATAATCTCTCCTACAACTCTCTTGGGTTCTCAGCTCTGGCACACTGTTTCTTAAAGCCTAATATTACATAATGATGAGAAAAATATTGAAATGCATTTTTCATTATCTTACATTGCATATAAATATTAATTTACATAAACTACAGAAGAAATTATTTTGTGTGTATACATATGTGCATGTGTATGTGGCTATGCCTATTAACATTTGGAAAATCATATACTTTGGAAAACACTGTCTTTCTAAAACAAACACCTTAAATGCATGAACAATGTCATGTTTTAACCAGGATACTTAGTTCTATAAAAGTCCACTATTCAGAATTGTTCAGCATAAAGAAATAATTTTAGTTTGATGTGAATAGTTCATATAGACTTTATTTTTTTAATTTTTTATTTCTTTTTAACTTTTTCTTCTCAAAATTTTTTTATCTGAACATAGTTGACACACAATATTATATTAATTTCAGGTGTACGACATAGTGATTCAACTTCTCTATACATTATGCTATGCTCACCACAAGTGTAGAATCTATTTAAATGTCCAGTATTTATATATCTTCCTCCCAAAAATAATATAATATGGAGTTTTCCATTAACATCCTTTTTACTTCACATAACAATAATCTTTCACCAAGTCCTGTCAATTCTATTTCTGAAATTGCTTCTGCATCTTTCCCCCAACCATTTTCCAGTTCCTGTAGCCATTGTGATTTCCTTAGATTTCCCTTAGTCCTGACCTTCGTTTCCTTCTAATGCAGTTACTGCCAAATCCCCTACCTGATGTCTTGCCTCTAAGCTCCATCCTCTCCCATTTGACATCTACACTCAAGTCTGAGTTACCTTTTTAAAAGATTTGGTTGCTTGGGGCGCCTAGGTGGCGCAGTCCTTAAGTGTCTGCCTTCGGCTCAGGGCGTGATCATGGTGTTCTGGGATCGAGCCCCACGTCAGGCTCCTCTGCTAGGAGCCAGCTTCTTCCTCTCCCACTCCCCCTGCTTGTGTTCTCTCGCGCGCTGGCTGTCTCTGTCAAATAAAAAAAATTAAAAAAAAAACTTTAAATAAAATAAAATAAAAGATTTGGTTGCTCTAAAATTTATCCTAAAGGCCTTAGCTTTTTCACCCTTGCTTAGAGAAAATCAAGTTCAAGTCTGTGAACAATTAATGTAAGTTTGTAAACACCTGACCACTGTGGATCTTTCCAACCTAATCTTTGCTGATTCCCATTTCTCCTCTTTCGACAATATACTTACAAACTACCCTAGGATCCATCATCTTGCCATATGACTTTTAAATCCATGCCTCTGAGTCTGTTCTTTTTTCTGCCTAGACCCTATACCAGTTAATATCACTTCCTTCATGGAAAACTTATTAACATTCCTCAACATCATGCAAATTTTCGAGCTTCCATAGATATATTTTAAATAGAAATACTTCCTGCACCCTTATCATGTAATTGTTATGTTTTCCTTTTCCTGGATAAGGGGCTTCTAGAACAGAGACTGTTTTATTTTCATCTCTATCTCCAGAACATAACATATAACCCATCACATAATAAAAGGGCAGAACTTTGAATGACTTGCTAGTGAAACTATTCATCAAACCCAGCACAATCATAAAAATTCCATTAAATTGTTTAAGTCTTAAACCTCCTTTTAGAATTTACTACCATCAATCAATATTTTTTCCTTGGAATGTTTTTTCCCCCTTGGAATAGTGACAACACTATTTTAGATAATCACATCCTTTGGACTACTTTTTATGATCATTTTCTTATTGCTTTTCATTTCCCACTGATTAAAAGAAGCCATCATCTGATTTTACCCTCCCTTTTTTCCTTTTCTCAGTTTACATATTCTCCTTTGGCAAACTTATCCAACCTCATTGTTTCATTAGGCATCTCTTTTCAGATGGACCCCAAATCCATCTCTGCTCTTCCTGATGTATCTAACTTGATTCCACATTACTTCCTGGATATGCAGGTTATTATTAAGGTGATCAAGCAACATTTTAAAAAAGAAAAATGCATCCCAATCCAAACCTTCTGTCAAGTGGAATCAGTATCATTCTCTTTTGAGAGTGGAGGGGAAAAAAAAAAAAACACCTTTGGAATCAACACTGATCACTTCCCCCTCATGTCTTACTTCCATCTTATTCTTGATTTATTGTTGTATCTGCCTTTGAAATGCCTCTCAGGTATGTTTCCAAATTTTCCAAAAACCTCTGCCTGATTTCAGACCCACATCATACTTCAACTGGAACATAAAAAGCTAAGATGCTCTTTAGCACCCATTCTCACTCCATTCTCCAACGTTAATTTTGGGTTCACATACAGAATCTCAATCTATTTGAAGATGTATCCAGAAGTCATTTACATTATATGGACATTATTCTTATCATCTTACTTGTTTTCTTTTTAACTAATTTCTATCTTAGGGATATATCTTAGAGAACTTCCATAACAATAAACATGTAAATATGATTGTAATGAAAATGCAATTTCTAGACTGTATAAAGTGTACATCACAGTGCTTAACACATATTACATTGCTTGCTTTCCTTGGTTATGTCTTTAGCATGATATATAAAGTTATTCAAAACCTGCGCTCCATCTATATTTCCACACTTGCTCTGATACTTGTTGAGGATATGTAAAGATATTCTTTTCTGCATCTTACTTGTAGTATGAGTCTTATGATTTCATTTGATTTTTTTTCTTTAGGCAAGAAGTAGGACCCCAATTAATTGAGATAACTGAGTGTAAGTTCTAATAGAAAGCATGGCTCTATTTATACAGTGGAAAACTTACCACATACACTCAGAAGCACACATGGTTGTCACTTTCCTTTTCTCTCCCCAGCTTGATTGTGTTATAACTGACAAATAAAATTATATATAGTTAAGGTGTACAATGTGATGATTTATTATATGTATATATTTTGAAATTATTCCTGCAATCACGTTAATGAACGCACCCATCACCTCACATAGTTAACATTTTTGGAGTATGTGTGGTAAGAATGCTTAAGATCAACTCTTTTAGCAAATTCCAAGTATACAATACAATATTATTAACTATAATCACCACATTGTATATCAGATCCCAAGGATTTGTTCATCTTTTAATGGAAAGTTTGTATTCTTTTACCAGCTTTCCCCACTTCCCACATTTTTAGCCTCTGGCAACTAACATTCTACTCTCTGCTTCTATGAATTCAATTAATTTTTTAGATTCCATATATAAATGAGGCTATGCAGTATTTGTTTTTCTCTGTCTGGCTTATGTCACTTAGCATAATGCCCTTCAGTTTCATCCGTTCTTGCAAATGGCAGGATTTCCTTTTTTTTTTTTCTGAACAATATTCCATTGTATATGTCTATATCTATCTATATATGTATATATAGATATATATGCACACACTACATTCTCTATCCATTTATCTCTTGATGGACACTTAGATTTATTTGTTTGTTTGTTTGTTTGTTTGTTTTTTGTATCTTGGGTTTGTAAATAGTGGTGCAGTGAATACAGGAGTGCTAGTATCTCTTAGAGACCCTGTTTCATTCCCTTGGACATATATTCAGAAATGGATAGCTGGGTCTATAGCAGTTCTATTTTTAATTTCTTGAGGAAACTCCACATTGTTTTCCATGATGGCTGTGTTAATTTATATTACCACCACAGGGTACAAGTGTTCCCTTATGTCTACATCCTCACCAACTCTTGTCATCTCTTGTCTCTTGATAATAGCCATTCTAATAGGGGTGAGGTGACATTTTATTGGGATTTTGATTTGCATTTCCCTGATGATTAGTAATGTTGAGTATCCCTCCATGTACATATTGGCTATTTGTAGGTCTTATTTGGAAAATATTTATTCAAGTCCTATACCCCTTTTTGAATGAGATTCTTTATATTTGTTTCACCATTAAGTTGCATGAGTTCCTTATAGATTTTGGATATTAGCCCTTAACAAAATGTATGCTTTGCACATATTTTCTCCCATTCCAAGGTTGCTTTTTCATTTTGTTAATTGTTTCCATTACACTATAGAAGCTTTTAGTTTGATGTATCCCATTTGTTTGTTTGCTTTTGTTGCTTATGCTTTTTGTGTCATATCCAAAAAAGTATTGCCAAGACTAATGTCAAGAAGCATTGTCAATTTTCTTCAAAGGTCCAAGATATCGCATCCATTCTCTTTTTGTCCTATAAATAATTCCATGTAAGTAGAAAAATGATTATTATTCTCAAACTGAAATAGATAATATGGATCTTTTTTTTTTTCCAGCAGTACATCTAACTAGAAACTTAGAAAAGTCTTCCCACCACAGTACAACAAAATCTTGAATAATTTACAAAGGCATATTTTTAAAATATTGCTAACCTCACCATAAAGGAAATCTCCAGAGACTAAAAACCAACAAATATCATTAAGAAATCACATACACTGATTAATAAAAAGCAAAAACTGAAGTATTTTTATGTTGGAAGCAAATGCTTGTACTACTCTTGGGATCAAGAGTAGGTCTGGGGCTCCTGGGAAGTCAGGAGCTGAATATAAGACTTCCACATATAGTCTGAACCTTTGAAGGGAGCTAAGTTGGACCCATATTAATAGAAAATACAAATCCTCTCTGGAGATGAATAACTCAAATTTAAATCTCCAGGATTATCAAGGATAAGTCCAATAAGATAGGAACAAAACGAAAAGAAAATGAAAAGAGAAAAGAAAGAAATCAGAAACATTACACAATGAGGGATATGTTTGATTTAGACCCAAGAAATTCAGATATTAGAATTATCAGGGGCAGAATATAAAATAACTATGTATAAAATGTATGAAGTAGTAAAAATAGAATACAAAAAGTTGAGTAATGAATAACCATGAAGAAAATAAATCTTAAAAGGAACAAAACTTCTAAAAATGAATAAAGATTATCATTGAAATAAAAACTTAGTGGATGAATTTTACAGCAGATGAAACTAGATTCAGAGAGAATCAGAGTTCAGAAAATAGTTCCAGAAAATTATCTAGAATGCAATTCAGTGAGTCAAGGAAACGGAAAATATAAGAAAAGGTTAAAAATTGTGGACATTAGATCATTACCTTTAAATATTCTAGCTATGTCTTCATTCTTAGATACTCATATAAAACTTATATAATAGACAAATCTAGACCAAAAGAAAGCTGGAGTAGGTATATACAAATAGAAGAAAAATGAAATGAAATACATCAAAATAAAAAAGAAATGTAAAATGAGACATAACAACAGGTAATATAAGGATGACAAAGGGATATCCGAATTACTTCATGCCCATTAATTTGGAAAATTAGTTGAAATTGGACAAATTCCTTTAAAAAATGGGGGTGTTATACTTCCTTTGCTACATCCATTTTATCTTTTCCCCTTTTTCTGAACCATAAATGTTTTATCTGGATAGCTGAATACCCAGATAAGGTCGCATTTCCCAGCATTACCTGCTGGTAGGTATGGCCCTATGAATAAATTCTAGCCAATGCAATGTGAGTGAAAGTGATTCGTGAAGCTTCTGGATTGTAACATTAAAGTGAAGATTTAAATAAATAAATAATAAGTTCCCTTTTATTATCCCTGCTAGATTAAATGCATACATAAAGGCCAGAGCTGGAGCACCACCTTGGATTAAAAAAAAAAAAGAAAGAAAGAAAGCTGCTTGTTGAGGATGATAGTGTAGCAAGATAGAAGGAACCTGGACCATCTGTACCATTGCATCATCCAACCAGTTCTGTCCTTTCTTCTGAGGCCCTTATATTAATGACATAAAACAACAATTAAAAGCACTTTTACTTTACTTAGACCACGAGTATGTGTCTTAACCTATCTTCTGCCTAATACACTTGGCAAAAATGTCTCATACATGAAACAGAAAGTTTGAATAGCCGTTGTCCCAGTTATCTATTGCTGCCTAACAAACCACCACAAAACTTCATGAGATTGAAAAAACTACACATTTTAATATGCTCATAGATTATGTGGCTGGTACTTCCTACAATTTGACTTCTGGGACCTAAAGTAAAGAAATCGAATCCCAAAGATTATAGGCAGGGAATTTTTGAAGTATGTCCGTATTCAAGTGGAGATCAAAGAAGCCCAACAAAAGAACTCTGGACTGACGGTGACAACCGTGGAATGAACAAAAATTCTTTGTGAAAAGGCTATTTTGGGGGCACCTGGGTGTCTCAGTTGGTTAAGCCTCTGACTCTTGGTTTCGGTTCAGGTCCTGATGAGCCTATATGGTGCTCAGCATGGAATCTGCCTGGGATTCTCTCTCCCTCTCCCTCTGCCCCACCTGCTCAATCCCTCTCTCTCTCAAATAAATGTAAATCTTAAAAAAAACAAACAACAACAACAAAAAAAAAAAAAAAAAAAAAAGGACTAGTCTGACTGTGGAGGAACTATGATAAGTGACAGTGGAAGGAATTATATGTAAAATTCCTTAAATTAAAATTTATTGACTTTAAATAATTTTGCCTATGTTACATGTAATGTAAAACACACACACACACACACACACACACACACACAAAACGACTATGTGACCAAGTAGTTTACGTCAGGGGAAGATCTTATTTCCTCTGTGCTGTATGGAGCCTTAATTAGAATGACTCTCAAACAGTTGGAGGTGCCTTCAGCAAATGGGGGCTGGACCAGGTGGGGCCAGAGGATCCAATTCCAACCCAGCTTCTTCACTCACATGTCTCCTGATGTCAGGGAGGCAGAAGTGTATGTTTTGCTAGATATTGACCGAAGCACCTATGCATGGTCTTTGCAGTATAGCAGCTTTATAGTAGTTGGATTTCTTACATGGGGAGGAAGCTAAGAAGAGGTGTTCCAGTAAACTAGATGGAAACTGTCCTGGACTGCAAAGTCACTTCCATCAATCTGTCTGTATCTACCCAATTTCAGGGGAACCTAAATCTTTATAAGAAGAGTGTCAAATAATTTCTAGCTTTTTTTTTTTTTTCAAATCATTAAAGACATTGAATCAGGGTCAAAACCCCAGCTAAAAAAGATCAGAACCAGAGAGTTTTAGAAGAAAGCTCTACCAGATTTTCAAGGAGCAGATGATTCCACTGTGAATAAAATCTTTTAGAATGGAAAAAGGAAAAGAAAATCTATAATTCATTCTGTGCATTTAGTATAACCCTGCTACTCAAACCTGAAAAGTCTAGATAATAGAAAATTATAGGCTACTTTCATTTATAAATATAAATGCAAAAATTTCCAAAGAAAATACCAGGATCCAAATCCAGCAATGTATTTTTAAAAAGCAATGTAACTTGGCTACATTGTTGTATTCCAGAAATCTGAGATACTTTAACACTATTAATCTAATTTACTGCATTAGCCTATTAAAGGAGAAAAATAATATCTAAAGAAATAAAGAAACATATAATAAAATCAATACCCTGTAAGGATGAAATATTTTTGCAAATTAGGAACTTTTACATCTTGATAATGGGTATCTACCAAGTCTTCAGTAAACATCTTTCCTAATGAAGCAGTAAAACATTTGCTTCAAAAACCTAAAAAGAAAATTTGCTCAATATTCTGGTATTTGGATTGATATTTATTTATGTACAAAAATTAATTATATTTCTATATACAGACATTTTAAAATATATGATTTATAGTAGAAACAAGAAATTTTAAGCATCCAGAAATAAATCTGACAAAATATGTCCAAGACTATTGCAGCAACCTCTAATAATCCACCTCAACACCCATTTTGCCCTTTATCTTAATAACAGAGCCCTAATTTTTAGCTAAACCAATTACCATGTAATAATAAAAATAATAATTTAATTACCATGTAATAATAATCATTTACATTTCCTTGAACATGTAGCCGTGGGCCTAGATTTTGGCCACCAAACCACAAATGGATGTGATATCTGGTACTTTCTGTGATGGAATGCATCCTTTTTTCATATGTTGCTTGAAAAACAGATGTGCTGAAAGAAATTCTGTCTACCATTTTGGACCACAGGACTATTGTCATACCCTAAGGTAACAACGGACCCATTTGGAAGCACCCTGAGTTCTGGTTAATTCCTGGATCATTCACAACCCCATATTATATATATTTTTTATATTGTAATATTTATTCATATTGTTTTAAAATAAAATTTGAATATAGAATTGACTTTTAAACACTGTGAGGTAGAAATCACATATATCTGTGTGTGTGTGTGTACACACACATACATAAGTATACACGTATATACATATAATATGTATACACATATACATCATATGAAAAATCTGATATTCCCAAGCTTTATTTTGAATTGTTCATCCAATCCCCAATAATCTGCTGTGTATTGATAATGCTGCCAATATATGTGTGGATCAGTTTCATGGCACTATATTCTGCTCCATGCTTTATCCCTGTGACAGTACTGCAATGTAATAGTTTCTAAAGCTTTAAATAAGCAATTTTATATTGTAGGGAAAATTGCAACTTATCCCACATAGTCTTCTTCAATCATCTTCAAGCATGTTTTAACTACTCTTGAACCTTTGCTATTTTTTCATAATTTTAGATTTAGCATGTCAAGTTTCTTGAATTCTGTTAGAAATTTTAATGGAATTCCACTGACTCTATAAATCAAAGTTTTTTATAGTCATGAACATAGTATACATTTTAATTTATATAGCACTTTTGTCATGTTGCTGGACAAGCTCCAAATTAATATCTTTATCCATTTTTTTTTTTTTGAGAGAGAGAGAGAGCATAAGCGGGGAGGGGCAGATGGAGAAGGAGAGAGAAAATTCCAATCAGGCTCCATGTTCAGTTTGGAACCCAGCACGGGGCTCTACCCCACGACCCTGAGATCATGACCTGAGCCGAAATCAAGAGTCAGACGCTTAACTGACTGAGCCATCCAGGCACCCCAATATCCTTATCCATTTATAATTATATTTATAATTATATTTATTACCCATAAAAACAAGGAGAACCGTTCATTCATTCAGCTGACACCGTTGAATACATATCGTGAGCCAAACAAAATGATAGATACTGGATATATAAAAATATCTACCTGTGGAGCATGCAGTCTATATTTCACATTATATATTACAGCCAATATATTAAATAAAAAGAATGTATGTTATTATGTAGCATGTATGAATCTCAGTGGACAAGATCATACTTGTGAAAAATATGTAAATATCCTAGGATGGGAAAAACAGTAATGTGTTTGTATCCCTTTCTAGTTTGGAAAAATTCTTCCCATGTTTTTTTTAGATCCCTAATTAATCTTCCTTTTCCCTCCACCCTTTAACCTCCCATGTTTGTTTGTTTATTTGATTAATTTTTAAAATTTTCTTTGGTTTGGGCTTCTAGAAACTAATTATAGTAAGGAATTAAGGAATTGTGAGCTACTAGCACTTACCCTATCCCCAAAGACATTGAAGATAAAGCCATCGCCTGCTTAAAGGAGAAAGGGGAATACTTGGGTGAAGCAGAGTGTTGGGATTAAAGATTACATGAAAGGAGAGCAAATATGCTTATATTGTTAGGAATCCTAGGAAATATTCTATTTTGAGGGGGGGCCTTGGGCCCTCCAAGAAAATGCCATCTTTTCTTACTATGGACACATAATTATCCCTGTAATTAGTCGAAGATTGTAGACCTTAAATCATGAATTATTTTATGCCATTATTTTAATATGGTGACTTGATTTTTTTTTTCACAAGTGCTGTTTGAATTAAGAGAGTGTATTTGCTTTTAAGCTGTATAATTTAAAGAATTACAATTACATAGAGTTACTGTCACATGAAGGTTCAAATAAGAGGCTTAAAATAAATAAAAAGCCCTCTTGTCCTCTCTCTGGGACACTGAAATTAGATGTACCACCAAATGTCCTTTTATTGTCATGTCATCTGGAACCTTCCCCTGATGAGGAAGCCTAACCACTCCTCTGGGTATTGGCTGCTTGGACCATATCTACTCCTTCACCATCAGCTTGTGCCATATATGGAGTCTGGAGTGGTGAAGAATACTAGTGGCCATTTCTCTCCTCCAGGTTTTCCTTCTTAGGTCTTAGTGTGACCAGCATATGCAGGAGGTGGCATTAAAACTCTGAGGTTTCCTTGTCCTCAGAGATATTGTGTCTCTGTTCTTCAAGTAAGGGCCACCCAAAGGGAACGGTGATGTTCTTGGTTCCATCTTTGGATTAGGAAATTAATTTTTAATCACACTAAATTAATAAAAATATTGGTATTTTCCCAGTAACTAATTTAAATTGTGATCTGTGCTTCAAAGAAAAGAAAAAGTACAAAGTACTATGATGTTCTGTTGCAAAGAAATTTAAGCAAGTCTTATCAGGCTAAAGGAAGCATCTCTGAAAAATACTGTTTAAGATTGAAATGAAGTTACTCTCATGTTTCAGTTATAGATAGGTAAACCACACAGTATAAAAGGAGCAAAATCCATAAATCTGTAACTAGGGTTAAGATTGCGTTTTCCTGCACCTACTTTCCCTACACTATGCAAAAGTCATACCAAACTATTCCTCTCACTCAAGCCCAAAGCCTTTTGTACAATAGAGAGCCCTTTCACATTACTGATTTTTTTTCATATTTGTTTCTACTAATGTGAGATTCACAACATCAGGAACCAGATTGTTTCCTTGTTCATCTGCAAATGCTAGGATTTCGTACTTGATACATGGTACATAGTAAATTCTCAATATATATATCAACTTAAAATGGCATTGAATATCATTTAGCTGTTTTTCTAATGCTTCTCCACTGTAACTATTCATTATAACTTATGAAATATTTTTTTATAATCCAAAATTACAGTGAATAGCTACATAGTAATCACCATACAGAATTACCTGACACACTCCATCTAGTCAAAATGATACTCATCTCTCTAGAACATAAGATCTTTTAGCAATTATTTACTAGTATTCTAATTATAATTATATTGTTATTGATGATCAAAGTCATAAACATTAAATGAAAAGGCATAAAGATTCAGCCATTTTTTTTCAGTTTCTCTGCCACATTTTGTAGAGTGTATATAAACTCCGTTTTTAAATTTCTCATTTATATTAATCAGAAAATATAATCTGTGATTGGTAGATTTTAATTTTAATGCTACTCTGAAACTACTCTAGAATCCATTCATATTTAAATCATTATAACTATCAACTGACACTTTTACTATGCAGCAGAGATTTGAAATCATTTGAAAATTTCCTCCTTATCGTACACTATATAATGTTGATATATTCACTGGTGCTCATGAATATAAGATTTTCCTAATAATTAAAAACTCTGTATATCACAGTAAAATGTATTTCTTTTAAAAATCCTCTTTGGAACTATAAAAAAAGAATTAAATCCTAAAATTTCTAATCAGTGATATTTCTCTACTTATGTGGAATAATTTCCAGTGATTAATTCTTTTCAAAACACAAGTAATTACCAAAACTTTTTTTCTCTTCATCTACAGATCTACATTTGTGATGCCCTTGCAAGTAATTTGATTCTACATTGGAGTAACTTTCGGTAAGGAATGTGTACTCTGTTCAAGTAAAAATCTTCTTTTTATCAAGGATGGTGCTGTACTGATCAGTCTAGCTCTCTGTGGGCTCAAAAATTTCTGAATCTGGTGTCACTTGGACTGTCTTATAGCATGTAGTATCAATCAGACCCAACTCAGATATTGAGAACAGACCTAACAGCACTTAACTTAAACCCTGAGGTCAAGTACCAAACAAATGTGCATTAAGTCAGTTATGTTGCTTACCCTACCATCATCTTGTCTGGTTCTACAAATTGCTTCGTTTCTTTTGATCATTTCTGCCACTGAATAACACCTCTAGTGACTGGCTTTCCTAATTGGAATTATGACTCGATTTCTTTTAAATGAGCTGATGATTTACTATCAGTAAGAATTCTGAGATCTGGAATTCAACCTCAGACCTAGTCCAAGGCCTAGATTGTCATGTCTTCCTGGGATTGATACTGAAAATGTCAGTGTCTGTAAACTGGATTCCCTCCAGACTCCACTGACACCTCCTCCTAGCCCTTCACTGAGACCTTTTAAGATAGCATTTCCTTCCCCATCAATTATGTCTTTATTGATTATTAAAATCCCTTGTCACTGTGTTTAAATCATCCTATCTCTGTTGGGTTGTTTCCCATTATCAAAATATTTTATAAGCAGAAATAGTAGGAGCTAAATGGCAGGGCAAGAAGAAAGAGGAACTAGCAAAGTGCCAGGAGGCATTGAATTTATGAAGCTGAGTGTTGAAAAGCAATTTTGGACGATTTTTCTCCACTGCACTCCTCTAATAGGATTTTTAAATTAGTCTTTGTTCCACCATGTCTTAAAGGCACTTAAGTTGTTTATCTGCCTCTAGACTCATATTTTTTAATCTATATTCCACACAACTGTCAAAATGATCTTTCTAGTTAGCAAATCTGACCTGGTCACTTACCGTTTTGAATCCTTTGGTGGCTCTTATTTTTTTCAAGCAAATGCCAGTTTGTTGATATGACCAATAACCTCATTAATGACTTGCTCAAACTTTTTTTTACTCATGACTGGCTACTGTTTTCCCACACTTTACTGTTTGGAAATTCCAAACTCTCACCAAATATCATTTGGTGACATACTTTGGTGTGCTGTGTCCAGCTCCTGCAGGCTCCTAGTGATTCACAAGACTGTGAATATTTTTAGACTGTTAAATATTAAAAAATGTTACCAATAAATATCAAATATTTTGGTAGCTTGAAATTAGCCATGGTGGGATCATACACTATGGAAATCAGCCAATGCCACGAATCAGGGCTCTTCCCCCTCAGGTAGGCAGATGACCAGCACTGAAAGCAACTCATGTACTTCAGATGTTAATATCCTAAACGTTGTTTGGATTTCCATGTCCTTCCATTTGGTGATCTGAAACGTGAAGATAAAATGGATGGCAGAGTCAGAGCTGGAAATCTTATCCTTTCTTTGTGTGTACAAAAAGGCCTAGTCAAAATTCTGAGATGGAGAAAGTTAAAACTTTATACTATAAATAAAAATAGCAGCTATAATAGCAATGACAATAAAAATCCTTTGTGCTTGGAGATATATCTACTTTTTTAATGTGTTATTTTGCTGTTGTGTCAAAATTTAATTAAGTTTAAACTGCAATGTAGACCTTATTGAATATTTCTAAATAAGATAATTAATTTTCAATTTGCAGCTCATACAATAAAATTTATACAACATAGTATTCAAAATGATACTTATACTTTATGCATTGTTGATTAAACCTATATTAAGATTAAAACATGACTTAATTCTTTCAGTTTTTAAAAACATACTCATTGTGTTTCAAGTAGGAACTCCCAGATCCCTATTGCAAAAATCATAATTTCCATCCAAAATATACTTATGTGATACACTTATGTGATACTTCTACTTTATACTGATCTCACTGAGCAGTTTTAGATTTGTCATTGTTTGATTTAGGCAGTGAGTCTGCAGTTCTTTTTTAACCCTCATGTTAGGTGCAAAGGTTTGAAGAGATTTGGGATAACTTTTCACCACTAGAGTAAATTATTGACTAAAAAAAAGGTGTTTTTGAAATAACAGCATATCTCTAATCTAGAAGGACTTCAATATTCTAGCACAGTGTACAGTCTAAAGACATCCTGAATTTTGGAGCTAGAGAAAAATTTAAATAACACACATTGATTGCTCAATTGAATTGGAAAAATAGTCTGAGTTTAAATGTTTTATGTTTTAACCTCATGCTATACTTAACACAGCAATATTATGCCTCATTATTTCTTTATCTGGTAAACAGATCCAGGAAATTACAACCTTTATGCTTTTAACTTTTACCCTTCTTGACAGTGTAGGTAATATGCAATACTTGTACTGGTCTATTAGCTTCATGAACATGACAGATGGGAGGAAAAAAAGGAAGTGATAACTAAGAGAAAAAATATTTAGATCTTTCAATGTTTATTTTTTACGCTGAATATCATAAAATGTCTAGCACTTATCCTTGAGAAGTCTTATAACTGACCTAACGTCCATGTGGATCCCCTAAGTTGCAGAGATTTTTAATCTTTTTAGGAAATACAAATATAATTTTTATTGCTCTCTTAAAGATTGTAATAAACATCCCAGGCAATTCCTATCATCTAGTAATATATGACATGTCATGAGTGAGGATAGAAATACATCAAAACTTTGCTGTATATTTGTTTGCAGATGTGAATGAGCATCCAGGAATTGATTACAGTGTAGTATTCTGTCCTGCCAGGGAGGAAAATTTTTGAGAAAAAAGGACTTGATGGCTATCATAACAGTGCATCTTTGATCACCGAAATTTGCAGATGCTACTTCTTCCTAATAATATCCTTCTTACTTAATTTTTTTGTGACCCTCCTCAAATTTACCCATTTGATTGACTTGGAATTGATTAATACATTCATTTATGAAATACGTGTTAAGCAATTCTTATGTACTAGGCATTCATTGAGGCACTAGGAATTGAGACAAAAAGCCTTGCCCTCAGGGAGATTACATTCTGGTGGAGGGAATATATGACAAATAATTAAATAAATGTGTGGTAGAAGACAGAATCATTATTTAAAATTTAGTTGCAGCACTAACTTCTCTGGAAAGGCTTCCTTGATCCCCCCAGCCTGTGTTCTGTTCCATTTCTAGATAGTTCCAGAGGATCCCATGCTTCCCTCCATTAAAGCTACAGCTTTACATCATCATCATCTCTTTACATTTCTGTCTGATAGAAGACTCCAAGAAGGTAGACTCCATATTTTTTCCATCTTTTTTCAAAGTGACTAACCCAATTCCTGGGTCATGGTATATTTGAGAAAAACAGCTATAATTTATTAAGCCCTTTATTCATTTAAGGTATTATTCTAAGCCCTTTCCATGTAAAAGCAGTTTTCTTCTGTTTCATAGCAAACTACCACAAACTTAGTAGCTTATACACACACATTTATTATCTCATAGTTTCTGTAGATGAGAAGTCTGGGCACAGCCTAACTGGGGCTCTCTGTTGAGGGTCTCACAAGGTTGCAGTCAAGGTGTCATCAAGGCTGGATTTTTGTCTGGAGATTTGACTGGGGAGGAATCTTCTACTGAGCTCCTTAGGTTGTTGGCAGTATTCATTTCCTTTCAGCTGTATGACTTAGGACGCTGGCTACCTACTGGCTATTACCTAGAAGCTGCCCTCAATTCCTAGAGGCCACGCACAGGTCCCTACCATGTGACTGCCTATGCAGTTCACAACACTGCTGTTTGCTTCTTTAAAGCCACCAAGTGATTCTTTCTCTACACTCTGACAAGGTAGAGTCTAATATAAGGAAATGTAATCATGGGAATGACATTTCATCATCTTTGCCATAATCTTCAGCTTAGAAATATGTCAGAAGTTCCACCCATACTCAAGGGGAGGGAATTTTATAAGGGCATGATTCATCGGAGACTGCTTTAGAATGTACCTGCCATACCCTGTATTGTCTCATTTAATCCTCACAGTTCTATAAGGCATGCACTAGTATTATGAAGTTAAAGAAGCCAAAGGCATCAGCTAATAAAAAGCCAAGCCAAGTTTCAAGTCAGACAGTTCTATTCCATAGTCCAAAATTTCCTCTTGTGTTATACAGGCATACCTTGTTTTATTGCACTTCTCTTTATTGTGCTTTGCGGATATGGCATTTTTACAAATTGAAGGTTTGTGGCAACCCGGCACCAAGCAAGTCTATTGGTGTTTTGTTTTGTTTTGTTTTTCCAATAGCATTTACTCACTTTGTGTCCCTCTGTTACATTTTGGTAAATCTTGCAGTATTTCAAACTTTTTCATTATTATTATATTCATTATGGTGATTTGCAATCAGTGGTCTTGGATGTTACTATTATAATTATTTGGGGCACCATGAACTGTGTCCTCATAAGACAGCAAACTTAGTTGATAAATGTTGTGTGTGTTCTGACAGCTCCACCAAACAGCTATTCTCGTCTCTTTCCCTCTCACTGGGCCTCCCTATTCCCTGAGACACAATATGAAAATGAGGCCAGTTAATAACCCTACAATGGGCTCTAAGTGTTCAAGAGAACAGAAGAGTCCCATGTCTATCACTTTAAATCAAAAGCTAGAAATGATTAAGCTTAGCAAGGAAAGCATGTTGAAAGCCAAAATAGGCCTCTTGCACCAGTTAGCCAAGTTGTGAATGCAAAACAGAAGTTCCTGAAGTAAGTTAAAAGTGCAGTCCAGTAAAAACAAGAACAATGAAAAGCAAAAACAGCCTTATTGACGAGGTTTAAGGAAAGAAGTCATCTCCACCACATAAAAGTGCAAGTGAAGCAGCAAGTGCTGATGCAGAGACGGCAGCAAGTTATCCAGAAGATCCAACAAAGATATTTGATGAAGGTGGCTACACAAAACAAGTGATTTTCAATGCAGACAAAACAGCCTTATATTAGAAGAAGATGCCAGAAGGATTAGAAGGACTTTGATAATTAGAGAAAAGTCAGTACCCGAGCTTCAAAGCTTCAAAGGACAAGCTAACTCTCTTGTTAGGGGCTAATGCATCTGATGACTTTAAGTGAAGGCCAGTGCTCACGTACTGTTATGAAAATCCTAAGGTCTTTAAGAATTATGCTAAATCTACTCTGCTCAAATGCAGCAAAGCTAGGATGACAGACATCTGTTTACAACACGGTTTACATGATATTTTTTTTTCAACAAAAAAAGGAATTTTTTAATGAAGAGAGTATATCCATATTATGCCACGAATATTATTACTAAAAGTTATACAGTGAAACAATATTTGTTAGTATAAGACAATTATACAATCTTTTAAGCCAATGAGTGGGCTGTATGTAAAGCAGTATCTATGTTATAATCCTAGGCACTACAATGTTTATAGTGTTACGTTTTGCTTCACTTTCCAAGTTTTCTTTTTCTTTTTTTTTAAAGTTCCATGATTCATTACTTGCTTATAACACCCAGTGCACCATGCAATATGTGCCCTCCTTAATACCCATCACTAGCCTATCCCATTCCCACACTCCCCTCCCCTCTGAAGCCCTCAGTTTGTTTCCCAGAGTCCATAGTCTCTCATGGTTCATTCCCCCTTCTGTCTACCCCCCCTTTCTTCTTCCCTTTCTTCTCCTACCAATCTTCCTACTTCTTATGTTAGCATTATCTCCTCCAGTCCCGTCCATGTTGCAGCAAATATTGAGAAATTGTTCTTTTTGATGGCGGAGTAATATTCCATTGTATATATGGACCACATCTTCTTAATCCAGTCATCTGTTGAAGGGCATCTCGGCTCCTTCTACTTGATATTTTAGGCACACTGTTGAGACTTGCTGCTCAGAGAAAAAGATTCCTTTCAAGATATTACTACTCACTGACAGTACACTTGATCACCCAAGACCTCTGGTGAAGATGTTCAATGAGAATAATGTTGTTTTCATGCCTGCTAACACAACATCCATTCTGCAGTCCATAGATCAAGAAGTAATTTCAACTTTCAGGTTTTATTAATTAAGAAATACATTTCATGGGAAGCCTGGTTGGCGCAGTTGGTTAGGCATCCAACTGGGTTTCAGCTCAAGTCGTGATCTCAGGATTGTGAATTCCAGCCCCACATCAGGCTCTGTGCTCAGCGTGGAGTCTGCTTAAGTTACTCTCTCCCTGCCCTCTGTCCTTCCCCCCACCAAATAAATAAATAAATCTTTAAAAAAAGAAATACATTTCATAAGGCTATAGCTGTCATAGAAAGTGATTCCTCTGATGGATCTAGGCAAAGTAGATTGTAAACTTTCTGGAAAGGATTCATCATTCCAGATGTCATTAAGAACATTTGTGATTCATGGAAAGAGAATAAAGTATCAACATTAACAAGCTTGGAAGAAGCTTATTCCAACCCTCATGGATGACTTTGAGAGGTTCAAGACTTTGGTGCAGGAAGTAACTGCAGATGTGGTGGAAATAGCAAGGGAACTAGAAGTGAGGACTGAAGATGTGACCAAATTGCTGCAATCTCATGATAACACTTGAACAGATAAGGAGTTGATATGATAACAAAGGGTTAAACAGCAGGATTTGAAAGGATTAACTAAATTTGAAAGAAGTTCTACTGTGGAAGAAGTGCTATCAAACAGCACCACAAGCTACAGAGAAATCATTTATGAAAGGAAGAGTCAATCTATGCAGCATACTTGATTTGTTGTCTTATTTTAAGAAATTGCCACAGCCACCCAACCTTCAACACCACCACCCTGACTCGTCAGCAGGCATCAACATCAAGGCAAGACCCTCCACCAGCAAAAAGATTACAACTTACTGAAAATTCAGATGATGGTTAGCATTTCTTAACAATAAAGTTTATTTTAATTAAGATATGTGTATTTTTCAACATAATGCTATTGCACACTTAACAGACTACAGTATAACTTTATTATGCACTGGGAGATCCAAAAATTCCTTTGACTTGCTTTATTGTGACGGTCTGGACCCAAACTCATTATAGCTCCAAGGTATGCCTATATTTACCCCATATATATTTATATATATTTACATCTCATGTTTATATTTTATATGTTTATATATGGTATACATATATATACATATATATATATATGATATGAAATGTATCTATGTACACAATAGATATACACTAGCATGGCATGTTGCTTAAACTAAGAATAGGAGAAAAGATAAGTTCATGTGTCTCATATGTCTGTTGGGTAGAATAGAAGAAGGAATTTCCTGGGCTATTATTTTGTTTACTATTAACTATTATTTTATTTCACTTTATCCTTATTTTTTATTATTTTAGTGTATCAATGTTTCAATCCCCTTATTTAAAATTCCTTATGGTACTAATATATTGTGAGGCCATTAATAATTATTGAGTAATATCCTATCATGTTATGTTGATAGAATGATTTCTTTGTTCTTTTATAGTGTGTCTTCCCTAACAAGAATATAACTTCTATAAGAAAAAGTTCTTACCTGTTTTTAACCACTGTTGTATCCTATGAGCCTATAAAATAGTAGGCACACAGTGGGCACTCAATACATAATTTTGACTTGAATGAATCAAATAAAAAAAATACTAGCAAGATAATTTCTAATCTATCATTTTCTTCTTTTGCTCTAATGTTGTTCTTACTGTTGGTATTTTACATACAAAGTATGTGGAGAATAAAATAGTGGAATTCATTCTCAAGCTTCATTTGGCTTTAATATACAATCAAACAGAAATGTATTTTGAATTTTTGTTGTTGTTTAAACATCATAAGCATTTAATTAAATTTCAAGCAGCTAGTGTTGGAAAGAATGTCTCACTCTGCCAGAACATAATCCACACAGATTTAAAGGAAAGTTGTGTTTTCCTATATAGCTTCAACTCAGAAGGGCTAACTTATAAAGTGTTGCTCTGATCTCTGAAGACACACTCATTTCTATGATATATATCATATAATCAAACTACCTAAATGATTTTTGGAAACAAGATTCCTACAGCATTTTTCCGCTCTTTCACTTTCAGCTAGAAAATATCCAAATCGTTTATCATGAGATGATCTCTTTTGTATCTTATAGCAGTAAACTCATGGCTAACATATGGTGTTACTTAGCTGTGTAACAGAAAAGATTAATCAGCCAACAAAATGTCATTATAAAGGAAATATTTTAAACTTTGATTTTCTTTTTTCTCTCACTTATGGGCATCCAGCCAAATTCATCTGTAGCTGGCTTAAAGAACGACATGTGGAAATAGAAAACCAAACTCTTAAATTATCAGTGGCACTAAATATATTTGAGATACCACACTAGAAATCCATTGCTTGCAAAATGTAAATGTTTCCCTTTAATGAGAAATTACACTGTTGTTTTAATTGTGTGTGTGCAAAGTGAATTTTTAAACGGTTCATTGAAAGCATTAATATTACCAACATTGTCAAAAATAGCCATTATCATTCACTTATTGTTGGCTACCCAAGACTTACAGTAAATGATTATGTATCCTAGATCTCTCTGGAAAGAAAAGGTTTTAACTCATGAATGGGAAGACTCATAGGAACAACCTTAATAAATGTAGCTTCTCCTGAAGGAATACTTTACCATTATTGAATTATTTGATATGTTAGGATGATCCTATTTTTAGGGAAAATGCCCACTGGCAGGAAAAAAAATCTATACTTATTAACATATATATTATTGCTTTTTCAAAGTTTTGTAAGTACAAGAAGGATTAAATAAAAGAAAATCCATTCTGAGAGTTTTTAAAAATCATAGTAGCATTTCATTAATTTTTTTATTGTAAATCAAGCATAAAAGCAGATTAACATAAGGATAGGGACCCAGTTCTGCTTTTGATATAGTCCTTTTACTTTAAACCATTGACAAGCATTGCATCATCTCATTTATTCCTCATAAAGGCCCCATTCACACCTCAAACTGAATAAACTACCATTAATTGAGTGGGTAACTTTAGATAACCACAGTATTAACGAATTTCTGATTCATCCCAGGAGGTAAGCTCTACTATAGCCACAGGTCACAGATGTGAACATAGATCTGTTTTATTTTAAAGCCTTTGCTTCTCAAACAGACTTTCACTGTAGTTTCTGGACCAATTTAACATTTGTCTTATCTATATGTATCCTGCCTGGAAAGACTAAGTTTTTAGCAGTTTTCTAGAATCCATGAATGCTGCCCTCATTTTATGTGGGTGCCATTGTGCCACAACATATTTTTTCACACTGGTCATATATTTATACATTTACATATTCACTTTATAAATCTAACAAAGAACACATCCCCATAAATTTCTCAAAACCTACTGGATATGTGACACATTAATTTGGAATACATTTGTATAAATTAACATGCTAAGTATCCAAACTAAAATTCAGACTAGCTAGCAGTATACGCCCTACTTCATTTATATTTCCAGAGCATGAATTACATTTTTTTTTTTACTAAATAGGACAATCTTTCCTTAATGAGTTCTATCTAAAAATAATGAATACAGTGTTAAATATGAAGTCACAGAGGTTGTTTACATTGGTAACTGTTCATAAAATTAGTATTTCCTTAGTTCCCAGGGATAATAGCTAAAATGTTTATTAGCAGACACAAACAAGTTAATCTGTTGGAAGAAA
Organism: Ursus arctos; assembly: GCF_023065955.2. Classification (NCBI taxonomy): domain Eukaryota; kingdom Metazoa; phylum Chordata; class Mammalia; order Carnivora; family Ursidae; genus Ursus; species Ursus arctos. The sequence goes on from NW_026622852.1 coordinate 33,168,231, forward strand.
AAGAAGCACAATATCCTTTGACATTTTCATGCATGATAATCACTGGTTTGTTCTCCCAAATTTATGTTGAACAGAAAATAATGCCCGGTCCAATTAAATAAATATTCATTGAACATTTGCCATTAACATCTTATTCTGCTAAATGTGAAAGTTCCAAACATATCTAAAACATAGCTTCTGGCCTCAAAGAATATAGTGTCTTTTAGGGAGAATAAGACAAGTAATTTTTCAAGTGAGTCTTAAGGGCCTAGTACTATAGGTTTTATAAAAATGATGTAAAGTGCCATGAGAATTTAAAGCAGAATGAACTAACACTGAGTTGGGGTGATTAAGAAGAGCTTTAAAGAATTGGTACAGTTGAGATCTATCCTTAATTATGCATCTTTACGTTATGAAGGTAGATAGAGAGAAAGGTCATTACACTAAGTGTATATAGTTTGAGCAGTGATGTGAAATGAAAGCATTCAATATGTTTAGAGGAATAAATATACCCATTTGACTACAGAACAAGCCATTCATTTTTTCACCAATACCTAATGAGTGCTTACCATGTGTTAGGCACACTCTTTTAGGGATGGGAATTTAGCAATGAGCAAAATAGACAAAAATCTCCACCTCTGAAGTTCTCTGTTGTGATGAAGGATAGACTTACAAAAATACAAATAGGTGAATGAATGATATGAATTAGAGCTGCTATGTCTACAGATGAACCTTAATTCTGTTTTAATTTAATACTTTGAGAATTTGCAAATAACAATAAGGGTACTCTCATATATAACAATTAGCATTTGCTTGAGAATGGATTAGAAGTGAAGTAAAAGAAACGGAATTGGTTAGGAGGTCACTTCAAGTAGTCCAGGTATAATGTCACAAAGGAGTAAATCAGGGTGATGGCTATAGGAATAAAAAGAGAGAAAATGTGTGAAGTACATTAAAGTGAAGAATTTGTTAGGATTTGGCAACTGTTTAAATGTTTGAGAATAAGAAAAGGGTAAAGTCTCAAGGATCTAATACTTTACTATTGGGGGAAGTCTTGTGCCATTATCTGCAAAGCAAGAGGAAATCAGTAAAAGATGGTTTGAAAAAGAAGGTAATAATTCTAATGTTTTCCATTTGAGAAGTGATCAAGATATACCAAAGATAAAGTGGATCAGACACTGAGAAAGTTGGACTGGCAGCTCTTAGTGAGGAATCAAAGCTAAATAAAGAAGATTTAGAATGATTTTCATTGGTTTAGTGATGCTATTTTGAATGTCCCTTGGGAATGAACATGAAGGAGGAGAATGGAACTCCTTGGAAGTATCTATATTTGAAGAGTTTTAGATGGATTAGGGTTAATATTAGATAGAATGTGGATGAAATTATGCTTTGAAAGTATTTTTAATCTAGGGGAAAGACAGAGGAAAACAAGGCGACTAAGCCGACAGAGAGGAAACAAAGTAATAGAGGAAGAGCCTAACATTAATGGCATGAAGAAATGAAAGAAACATGATTAACAATGACCCACTCTGTAAAGATCCAAGAAAATGAGGGCTAGGAATATGTCATTTGTTCACAAAATTAAGATACCATTTTTTTAAGATTTTTATTTATTTAATTGAGAGAGAGAGAGAGAGCATGAGCAGGGGGAGGGGCAGAAGGAAAGGCAGGCTCCCCGCTGAGCAGGGAGCCTTATAGGGCTGGATCCCAGGATCCTCATGACCTGAGCCAAAGGCAGACACTTAACTGACCGAGACACCCAGGTCCCCTAATATCACATTTTTACATGTCTTTCTAGAATGCAATAAAATCAACTAAGCAAGACACCAAAGAATGCATACTATATGATTCCATTTACATGAAGTTCAAGAACAGGGAAAACTAATCTTATGGTAAAGATTACAGTATTATTCTTGAGGGAAATATTGACTGGGAGGTGATATAAGGGAAACTTCTGAAGATGCCAGAAATGTTCTACATCATGATTTAGGTTGTTGCACTACTATATACATATGTAAAAATTAGTCAAGTTATAGTTAAGATTCGCATGCTTCATAAATAAGTTAAATATCAATTTTTTAAAAGTGAATAAAAAGAAAAATAAAAGGAAAGAAGGAAGGAGGGAGGAATAATAGGAAAGAGGGAAGGAAGGGAAGAAATCTGACCCATATTTGCTTTATTGGATCCAGCTTCATGTAAAATCAAGCATAATTCCAGACACGAAAGTAGCATGTCACTAAATTCCCTGTATTTTTTGTAATAGGGCTATATGTCCTGTTGTTTGCAATATAAGGAGTCCTAACTTTACATATTTAGATAAAGGTTTAAGTGTCATTTTACAATTTGAATTATAATTATAAATTATAATGATGTTGTAAAAGTCGTAATAAAAGAAAAATCAGATATGGTTTTGGAATATGTGTAGTTTATATAATTAGATATTTTTCATAATATTTATTATTTTGAATATTCTAACTGTAAATTCAGACATGCTGGTATTTTATGAATTCAACTCAGTGTATAAAGCAAACTTTTAATTCATGACTGTATCAGAGTTTAGGGGTAAGTAGAAATAAAGCTGTTAATTATACTATTTCATGATCTCTAATAAATTATATATAAAAGATAGGCTCATGTTAATGAACAGTAGACATCCACATAACAATTTTTAAAGTTTTATATTAATTAAAATACTGAATAAATTAAGAATATAAAACAAAGCATGTAAAATTATATATGTATGTATGAAGGTGTATATATGTCTATGTATATTGATAAAATTATCAAATTAATATGTAAGTTTAATATATTTGAAAGGAAAATATGCATATGGATTCTGTAGAAGTTGTTAACACTAAGTCTAAAGATCTTCACGAAATTAAAATACACAATACTTAAGAAAATACAGCAACATGGAGTTGAGAGAAATTTATTCAAATATGCACTATATAAAGCTACAATATTTAAATAAATATGATATTGGTGTAGAGCATAAAATAAATGCAGCAGAATTAAATACCTAGAAAAATACTAATTTACATGTGGTACATTATGATGTATATGTATTTCAAGTCAAGTTACTCGAGTTATTCAATAACAACTTTTGCTGTTATTGTTGAAGGGGCCTAATTAATCCATCTATTACACCATTTAAAGAAAAAAGTATAGATTTAAGGCCTTTTCTTTGTCTATAAAATTATATATAGGTATGTTTATAAGATTAGAAAGTCTTAAACAAGAAATATAAAAATAAAAAGCCACAGAATGATAATCATCTTAAATTTTTAAGAAGTATATCTATCCAACAGGAAATATCATAACTTTGAAAGCATGGACTGTCAGTATGAATGTGCATGCGTGTGTGTGTGTTTGCATGTAAATGAGCTGATTAGGCATTGAGAGTAAAGATCTTTTACTAGTGCTTAAAAACAACAAAATAAACCCCAAATTAAATCAAAACAACACAAAATCTCCTTCTTAAAATGGCAGTACAACAAAATCACAAAAATCTAAAGAAATAAAATGCCAAGAGAGCCAGCAAAAACAAATATTAAAACTGTGAATTAATTACGATGAAATTAATTCTATCAAACAATCAGAAAAAGACTTTTAAACAATTTCTTATGGATAATTAAAAAGTTAAATAGGAAAAAATTAAAAAATAAAAAGTTAAATAGAATTTTGGGGTTCACTTAGGACATAGATGTCATTACACAGGATAAAAATTAAGTTACCTCTAGCTGAATTGAAAACCTGTCATGCACTGGGGGTAATCATCATGACCTAAATCTGAGTAGATTGACTCAAACTTCCAGACTGGAGATCTACTAAAAGAAGAGATGTACTCATTTCCAGGGATAAATACACAAGATAACAAGTTTATTCATAAGTTATAGTAATACAAAGAAGAACATGAAGGAGATGAGAGGGAGAGGGAGAAATCCAACACATTTTCTAGAGACAATGCCATAAAAAGAACCAGAGTCAGATACCCTACAGATGTTGCAACTCTCAGATAGGAAATATGAAACAAGTGTGATTAATATGTCAAAGGCTCAGGGGAAAAGGTAGACAGTTAATTATAGATTCAGAAAAAAGCATTTAATAAAGTCCAATACCCATTCCATTCATGATTAAAAGCTCTTGGCAAACTAGAAATAGAAAGGAACTAACAAATTTGATAACACCTGCAGAATCCTGAAGCTTAACATCATACTTAATGATGAAATACTGGAAGCCCCTACCTTGAGATGTACAAGGCAAGAATGTTCATGCTAATCCCCTCTATGTAACACCATGCTAATATTTTTAGCCAGTTCAGTAAGAAAAGGAAAAGAAATGTAAAAAAAAAAATACATATTGGGAAAAAATTAAAATGTATTTGTTCACAGAAAACATGATTGTCTACATAGAAAATCACAAAGAATCTTCAGAAATCTCTAAATAACGAATAAGTGAGTTGAACAAGATCACAGGAATACAAGAACACAAAAAATCAGTTTGATTTCTGTATACTCCCAATAACCAATTGAAATTCAAAATTTAGAAACAGTATCATTTATAATAGCAGCTAAAATTATATTTAGATTTAAATATAACAAAATATGTGCAAATTTTGTATGCTGAAAACTGACAAACCACTGTGAAAAAAATAAATGAAGACCTGAATAAATGGAGAGTTATGTTGCATTCATGAATTGGAAAGTATAATATTGAAAAAGTATAAATTCTCCCAAAATTGATCGACTGATACAACAAAAATCACAATCAACATTCCAGTAAGAACTTTTTGTAGATATTGACAAGCTGATTCTAAAATTTATATTAAAAGACAAAGAAACTGGAGTACCCAAAACAATTTTGAGAAGGAACAGAGTTGGGGAATCATACTTCCTGCTTCAAGATAACTATAAACCATGGTATAACAAAAGAATATAGATAGATGAAAGAAACATAAAAGACAGTCTAGAAATGTATTACACAAATATTGTCAACTGATTTTTTTTAACCCATTCTGTTTACATAACCTCTGTTGTTTGCAGTTTGATACTTCTACATTGCTTAACTCATACTGAAGATTCTTCAGTGATTTGGGCAAAGATTTCGGAGAAAGTTTTCTTTGCAAAGAAACTTTGGGTAAAAGCATTCTTAGCAGAGGACACTAAATATGCTACAGGATAGTAATATGTAAATCACAAAAAAATTCTGGGTTCGTGTGGAGCATAAGGTGCATCTATGGGGATGGCAGGTAAGAGACATGAAAAGTAGTCTGGAACCAAATCACTAAATGCCTTTTTGGCTTAGAATATCATGGAGAGCCACCGCCAGACTTTTCAGCAAGTGGTCCTGGGCATCGTGTATGTGTGGTGGCAGAGGCTAAGTACCAAAATCTTTTAGAAGATTTTATTTATTTATTTATTTATTTATTTATTTATTTATTTGAGAGAGAGAGTGAGCGGGAGAGAGAGCACATGAGTAGGTACAGAGGAAGAGGGAAAAGCAGACTCCCTGCTGTGCAATACAGGGCTCGATTCCAGGACCCTGGGATCATGACCTGACCTGAAAGACACTTAACTGACTACACCACCAAGGCACCACACAAAATTATTTTTTATGAGCAAGTTAAAATAGAAAATCTCTACATTTCTGTATTTTTCAAATGTTCTGACTAAATATTTATTTTATAATAATTAGAACAGTCTTCAAAACACACAGGCACATTAGGGGTGCCTTGGTGGCTCAGTCAGTTGAGCGTCTGACTCTTGATTTAGGCTCAGGTCTTGATCTCAGGGTTGTGAAATCAAGCCCCACATCGGCTTCTGCACTCAATACCAAATCTGCTTGAGATTCTCTCTCTCCTGCTCCCTCTGCCCCCACTCATGCACACTCTCTCTCTAAACAAATAAATAAAATATTTAAAAAAAAACAAAATAAAATTAATGTTTCATATTACTTAGTGACTCACTAAATATGGGGTCAAGGAAAAAAGCAAAAATATGACTTTCAGGTTTCTGATCTGTGCAAGACATCTTTAATTTGGCCAATTATTCCATAAATACAGTTAGCAGATACCAAAAGGGCAGTAGTTTAATGATGCATATGAGGAGGTCATGTGATAATCAGATAAGTTTTGGACTTAAAAAATTTGTGTCATGGACAGACACATGGAAAATATCATATAGGCAGTTTATAATACAGGTCTGATTATCAGAAAGGAGATGTGTTCTGGTAATATGTAGTTTTAGTTAATTCAAACCAAACATTCATTCATTAATTCACTAATAATAAATATTTTAGGGTCAAACATGTCTCATAAACACACACACACACAGACATCTAATTGTTTACATCAACCCTATGAAGAAGATTTCGAAAACTTAGCGATGGAACCAATGACCCATGGAGTGCAAAAATGAATAAAGATACTCAGCAAGGCTGAGAATGCTTTTATTATCTCCCATTGTAGGGTGCAGGTTTAAGAAGAGTTAGTCAGGCAGGACAACAGTATATTAGGAAAGGTAAGATAATGGCAAAGTTGAAGCCAAAGGTGCATGGTTTCAAGGAAGAATGATTAAGGAGTTTAGATGACTTTAAAAGGATTAGATTGAATATAAAATGAAGAAGTCTTTGATTATCCTATTAGATGATTATGTATAAAGTTTCAATTTTTTTCATTAATTTGTGATAGTTCAGGGAATGAAATGAACTAGTAAATCAGAGATAAAGAAAGACTATATAGACTATACGTTCAAGCTGTTAAATTGGGGAGGTAGGAGAGAGAATAAGAAACCTGATAAACAGATTTTAGTATAAGGTATACCTGGGCATAGTTGTGGAAAGAAAGTTGATAATACAAAAGAAAGGAATAAGTTATATGGAAAAGACAGATTCCAATCAGCCAAATAAACAAAATCGAAAGAGAATTGAAAGCTTAAGAAACAAAGTGTAGATATGAAAACAAAATATTTCAGGAGTGGTAGGGTAAAAGGAGAATCATGGCTAATGCAAACCTAATTTCCAATCCAATCTCAACATTTAATTAGGAAGTCCTTAACATCAAAACGCTTGCTTCCCATGTCTTACAGCATTTGAAAAGGAGAATATGAAATAGATCCTTAAAGCTATTAAATGAAGCTTTTAACATATGTTCAAATAAGTTTGAGAGTTGAAGGTTATTACTCTTATTCTAGTCAGATAAAATGAAATATTATGAAATTGTTCTTAAATCTAGTAGCAAATCTAGACCATTCAAATATGCTTCAATTTACTACTAATTTATACCTGGGCACTTTAATTAAATGTTCTGTGGAACACAGTGCATAAAATAGAAATATAGTATTTGCATAGAATAATTTATTTACACTTTTTAAGGATACACAGTTTTAATTGTAATTGGATTGTGGGGTATGAGTGAATTGTTGGAAGAAGGCTGTTCATTAAATGATCTTTTGAGACTTAATTATAGAATCACATCTTTAAAATCGTAAGGAAAGGTAATTTGCATTAATTTCTTGAATTAGATGATTCAGTATACTTATTTAAGTAACTACCTTTCAAGAATGAGATTGAGAAAAATCTGCCAAGCATTGCATTTTCAGCAGACTGTAAATCACTGAACAATAACTTCAAAACTAGGCTGACACTGTGAGAGAACAAAACCATGACTCTTTGTGCAGCATAAGCATATTTAAAATACCTGGGTAGTAAAAAACATAAACAGCCGGGAAAAATATAAGAAGAAATGTTCAACATCTGGTGTCAGGAACTCACTAAAGACAGATCAAGGAGGCATTATGAACTTATTTCCACGTATTTCACAAAATAAGTCTTTTAAAAAAAAGATTTTATTTATTTGCTAGAGACAGACAGACAGAGAGAGAGAGAGCAAAAGCAGGGGGAATAGCAGAGGGAGAGAAAAAGCAGGCTCCCTGGCAGGCTCCCTGAAGGGAGCCTGATGTGGGGTTCGATCCCAGGAACCCGGGATCATGACCTAGGCTGAAGGCAGATGCTTAACTGACTGAGCCACCCAGACACCCCTACAAAATTAGTCTTTGATTAAGAGAGATGATACCAAAGTATGTGCTTTCAAATCGAACATGCACTATAACATGTATGTTAACTATTTTGTAATAACATTCTTACATTTATAATTTTTTAAAATCTAGTGACTTACTAGGACTCCTCTATAGTTCACACATATTAAGAAGTCTCAAAACTTACTGTTAGAAAAATCCAATCAAAATACATATTTCTAATAATTCAATGACTCATTTGTACTCTTTATTTATTGATTATAGCTCTACTTAAAATATTTTCTACTACAGAAAATAATTCAGTACAAGATGAATTATATCTAAGAGGGATTAGCAGTTCTATTTGTAATAAAATTCATTTTAAATTAATTTATTGTAATGGTGTGCCCATATAATTTCCATGGGAATTTCCTGCAAAATCCTTGTTTAATTTTTTCAATATTCAAAACAGGCTATATTCTGTAAAGACCAAAAACTCATTTTTAATAAGAAGCAATAAAATGTCTATTTAAGGACCTTCAATTATTATAGGGTAAAAAAAAAAGATGAAACATTGTCACACACTTTCTCACATGATTTATTTCACATGATTGAAATAAACCAGAGAAGTTACAAACAAAGGAACCTTAATGACGGTGTCAGATTCTAGGTAGGATTGCATCTAAATTCCATAAGTATTTAGTTATGCCCTTTGGATACAGTAAAGATGCAAATAAAGAAGAGCCTCTTAGCTGGAATTTCTCAGTCTTTTCCCCGATTGATCAGATATTATAAAACTGTAAACAGGTAGTAAACATATTTTCCTAAAAGCACGAAAAAGAGCAGGCTTGGAATTGGGCATAGTTCTTGGACTCTAAACCAGTTTTGTGGTTTAGGGACAGTAAACATCTGTTGGCTGTTTTATTCAACTATTATACACAGAAACTTAGGAAAGAATCTGTTTTGTCTGACTTGGTTCAGATCTTTAAGCATTGGTGACCAGCTTAGACAAACTAGATATTAGTAAAGACCACAGATTCTGAAGCAAAATTCAGATCTCCAAGTTGTCTATTCCTAATCATGAGGATTAGGGGGAATATTTATCTCTCTGTAATTTAGTTTCTTCACATCTATTTATGATAACAGTAACTAGCTCATAATGCTGTTGTGAGGATTAAATTTTATATATATATATAAATTATATATATATATATATATATATATATATATATATATATATATATATAAAATAGAACAGTGTCTGGCACAGAGTAGTAGTGCTAGCTGTTATCAATAGTGTTATTCTATGATTGCTGTAGCTGTGGTGTTTTTGCTATGTGTCTTGAAATGATTGATCGTATTCATGCCTTTTACAATAGCTTGTTCCATGCAGCTCACTCTCCTATTCCATCTATTATGTTCAAACACATATATGATTGTTCATGTTTATATACATGTATTTTTTTCCTAGTTTTAACTTTGACACTTTCTTTTTTTAAGATTTTATTTATTTGAGAGAGAGAGAGAAACAGAGCAACAGAGAGCTGGAGCAGGGAGGAGAGAGAGTAGCAGGCTCCCCACTGAGCAGGGAGCCCAATGTGGGGCTCGATCCCAAGACCCTGGGATCATGACCTGAGCTGAAGGCAGACCCTTAACTGACTGAGCCACCCAGGTGCCCCAACTTTGGCATTTTCTTATAATCTTATAATAGTTTAGCCAGTCTATTCTGGTACAACATATTTAAACTGTATATTTTACCTGGATGATGAATTTTTAAACAGCACTTCCATGGAAATCACCCAACTCCAGTGAGAATACTTGAACTTGATAGATTCACTAAGCATCAAAAAAAAAAAAACAAAAAAAAAACTCAAGTCCTTTTTTTCTTTTTTTATTTAAATTTCAGTTAACATACAGTGTAATATTATTTTCAGGTGTACAATACAGTCATTCCACACTTTCATAAAACATCCAGTGCTCCTCACAACAAGTGCCCTCCTTAGTCCCCATCACCTATTTCACCCAACCCCCCACCCACTTCCCCTCTGGTAACCATGTTTATCCTCTGTAGTAAGGATCTGTTTCTTGGTTTGCTTCCCTATTTTTTTTCTTTGCTCGTTTGTTTTGTTTCTTAAATTCTACATATGAATGAAATCATATGGTATTTGTCTTTCTCTGACTGATGACATGGATGGAGCTATCAGAGAAAGAAAAATACCATATGATTTCCCTCAAGTACTTTTGAAGGACCTATGCCTTTTCTATTCATTATATACGTAGTCATACAAATTACTCAATAATCTAAGTGGTTTTTCAACTATATTAGGAACTCAGTAAATATTTGAGTGAATAAAGAACTATCTATTGAAATGAATCTAATACTTAATTTTTGGATTTTTTTGAAGTTTTTTTTTTTTCAGGTAAGAACACATTGAAGTTCTTGTTTTGTCTGGATCATAAACCTATAAACCTACAGAACAGTGATTATTACAAATACTACATGATATATGTAAATATGCTCAGCATCACTAATCACCAGGGAAATGCAAATCAAATCATAAGATACTACCTCATGCCTGTTAGGATGTCTATTATAAAAAAAAAACAAAAAAAGATACATTTTATAAGGATGTGGAGAAATTGAACCCTTGTTCACTGTTGGTAGAAATGTAAAATGGTGCAACCACTATGGAAAACAGTATGGAGGTTCCTCAGAATATGAAAAATGGAAATACCATATGGTCCGGCAACCTCACTTCTGTGTATATATCCAAAAAAATTTTAAATCAGGATCTTGATGAGATTTTTGCACTCGCTGTTCATTGCAACATTATTCACAATAGCCAAGATATGGAAACCACCTGAATGTCCATTCTTGGATGAATGGATAAAGAAAATGTACTATATACTTGTAAAGAAATATTATTCAGCATTAAAAAACGAAGAAAATCTTGCCATATGCAACAACATAGATGAACCTTGAGGACATTATGCATAGTAAAATAAGCCAATCACAGGAGAATATTGCATGATACCACTTATATGAGGTATATAAAATAGTGAAACACATTTAAGCAGAGAGCAGAACAGTGGTTGCCAAAGGCTGGAGGTAGGAGGAAATGGGGAATTGCTGTTCAAAGGATATAGAGTTTTACTTATGCAAAATGAATAAGTTCAAGCGATCTTCTGTAAAACAATGTGCCTATAGTTAACAGAACTATATTGTGCACTTAAAAATTTATTAAGAGGGTAGATCTCATGTGAAGTGTTCTTACCAAAATAAAATAAATACAAATAAAATTTAAAAAAATGATGTGTCTACCTCAAATATATATATATATATCTCAAATTATATACATATACATACATATATATACAAACATACATATATATCATACTATATATATATAGTACTAACCTCATCTTTAATCAGATTTATCACTAAAGAATTTGTGAAATCAAATGATAGAGGATTTGTCTAGTATAATTTAGATTTTTCTTTTAATTTGTATGGTTACTAGTTTATAACCTGCATTTGTCTTACCCTCTTTTATCTTCACTGAAACGCAATTGATTTGTTGCAAACTACTTATTACTGAAGCCTTCTCCTTTGTCAAGTCACCTTCTTGAAGCATACCTTTATATCTTCTTGGTAGAAGTTTTGATTTCTCCAAAATGCTAATTATGTGCGTGATGTTCCTTGTCTGTCTCTAGATTATGCAGTTTGTGTCTTATATCACTGGTCGCTGTGTTGTCACGGCTTCAGCCTGCATTCTGAAGCCCTCTGCTGTGCACTAGGCAAGATATTGTAGCAAGAATTGTTGGAGCCTGTGATAAAAATGTATTGCTTCAGGATACAGCACTATAACACCCCCTGTGTATACCATTAAATATCCCCCTGACAAAGACAGCTTACATCATTATTGTTTAGTCTGTGCCCAATATCATGTATTGAGGATACTCTTCATCTTTATGAATTTGAATCAATAGTATATATAATTTTATATTTTAATATTTAATGTTTTAATTTTAATATATATTTATATATGTTATATATATAACATATACATAACATATATATTATATGTATATAACATATATATATTTATATATATAAAATGTGAAGGTCTGTTTCTATAACCAGTCAGGTTATGGTAGATTTTGCTACAGTAAAAGCAATTCAAAAATCTCAGTGGCTTAAAAAAATGGAGGTCTGTTTCTTATTTTATGTGACTGTTTCTGAACAAAGACTGAGTTTTCAGCGTCTGTAAGAGCTTTGTGGCCACTACAAGAGAAGGTTGAGAATTGTGCCTTGATCTTTAAGTGCTTCCACCCATAAGAGACACAAATTATAGTCCTGCTTACATTTCATTGGCCAAAACAAGTCACACAGTCACACTTAAACCCAAAGAAATCCCGCGGTGCCATCCCCTCGGGTGCCCTGAAAGAAGGGGCTAGGAAGTATTGGTGAGCATCACTAATATCTAATAGGATGTTTAATTGTTGGTGTAAGACAGAAATAAAAAGCACGCCATAATTTCAAAACACGGTGTCGGTCCGTTTAAATAGTGTGTAGTGAGAGAACAGCACTGCAAGTTTATGTTCAGCCTCTGGAAAATACCACCCTTAAAAATGTTTTATGAAGCTCAATTTTCAAGGAAACCTAAGGATTTCAAATGATTCCAAAAAAACAGGCCACCCAAATTTTAATTAAAGAGAGGTCAGCCACAGGACAGCTTCCTGATACCACCGGCAGTAAGCGCCATGATCCTTGATGAGGGCAGTCAGAGCAGTGTTTGACTATCAGAGACGAAAGTGGGGTTGGAAGCAGTTGATGACATTGGAGACGTAAAAATTCCTGCTGTGTCATAGATTTCTTTACTGAAGGAGGAGGGCAGTATTCTGGTTCTTTGGAAACATTTAATTCTCTGACCAGAGTTCAGGCATTTGATTTTTCCCATAATTGGTGTAGCCTTGGGGAAAAAAGGAATGCTCTTAAATCATAATCCTTCTTTCTATATTATCAGGCATCCCTTGGACACCTCTTCACCACATATTCTTTTTACTGAAATTATTGCTTTCACACCCCTATTAGACTAATCTATGATAGATATACTAGATCTAATTATTCTTAACCAACTCACCTCATAACTATTTCTGTTTAGCTTTTTTATCCAAACCACAGTTTCCCAAACCTTGAGTTAAGACTTTTTTTTGGGGGGGGGGGGGGGCTGATCCAAATAAGCCTAGATACTTTTACATTATTTTTCTCTTTTTAAATATATGTGAACATCATTCTGCTCAATATTTCAGATAATTGGCATTTATCTCTTCTGTCTTTCTGAGACACTGGTCATGTTTAAGATCGCTTTGGTTTTCAATTTTACCTACATAAACTTAACTCAGGCAGCAATGGTGAATTCTAGCACATAGTCAGACCCACCCCCTACACTCATGGGAAACAAGGAATGTGGTTGGCACTACCCAAAATTCATAGGAATGAATGAGAAGCAGTTTTGAAAAATAAAGAGGCTATTGTAAACAGAAAAAAAGTAAGAATTGTACAGTGTATACACAAACTATAGATGTTTATTATTGTGGTTGTTAATAAGATAATAGTAAGAGAAGCACTCTAATATTATTACTAATAAAATCTAAGCTAGAATAAAATTTATGGCAAGAAAACTTACAATATTTATTTAACCTAAATTTATTTGTATTTCTTCCCTAATATTTCCTCTTAAAAGTGTATCTTGAGATTGGGAGGGACTTCTGAAATGGCAGCATGGTGATCTTTGTAATTACTGTCTTCAATAAAAGCAATGAAAATACTGGCAAAAATAAAAGTAGCCAAAATCAATTTTTTCAAAATTTTGACTATTCAACAAAGGCATCAAAAAATCTGAGGACCCTCTAATATATAAAAGCTACTAAACCTTATGAAGAGCAGTAGTGATTGTGGCTTTTTGATTTGGCCTATTTCAATCCTCTACTTCCCATTTCCATGGAAAGCCAGCAGTCTCATAATTAAGGAAGTTATGAAAACCATCAACCTTGCATCTATAAGCTGGAGCAGTCCAGGATTAGAACCCCTCAAAAAGTCCTATCCCCAGAGCATTATCATGACTTGATGTATCTTGGAGCTCTGTAGAAAATCCCCATGCTCAATGTGTTGCTATTGTCTAAGCTTTCTTGGAGCTCCTCATTGAAAATAGCCCTAACCCAAGGCATTTATTGGAAATAACCACCAGCAGTTGTAAAACGTCACAGTCACCTGAGCTTACGATAAAAGTTAATGCTAACAAGATCCTGGTCAAAACTTAAAAGAAAGATCTGGGAAACAAGATGCCCATGGGAGGCTTGAAAAGTTCTACCATTTCTGGGTATCTGGAAGGTCCCACACATGTGCAGGTCTTGTGCACACACACCCAAAAATGGAGGGAAGCCCATTGGAAAGCCCTGATGGTTTTAGTGGTGAATGTACAAACTTAAAAAAGACTTAATCCCAATCCTTCACAGAGTCCTCTAAGAAATATAAAAAAAGAAGGGAATATTTTTCAAGTTATCATATGAGCCAAAATTACATTGACACTAAAACTAGTATACAAAAAAACAAAGTTGGAGACAAATATCTAATGTGAATATAGATGCAAAAATCCACCACAAAAATGCTAGCAAGTCAAATTCAACAACATATAAAAAGAATAATACAAATAATCAAGTAGGATTTATCCAGAGAATGCCAGGCAATTTTAACGTATGAAAAGTAACCAATGTAATGCACTATGTTTGTGAAATAAAAGATAAAAGCTATATAATCATTCAGTTGATGCAGATAAAACACTTACATACTCCAACACTGTCTCATAATAAAAAACATTCAACAGGGGCGCCTGGGTGGCACAGCGGTTAAGCGTCTGCCTTCGGCTCAGGGCGTGATCCAGGCATTAAGGGATCGAGCCCCACATCAGGCTCCTCTGCTATGAGCCTGCTTCTTCCTCTCCCACTCCCCCTGCTTGTGTTCCCTCTCTCGCTGGCTGTCTCTATCTCTGTCGAATAAATAAATAAAATCTTTAAAAAAAAATAAAAAACATTCAACAAACTGGAAATGGAAGAGAATTTCCTTAGCCTGATAAAGGACATGTACGAAAAACTCAGGACTATTTTCTGCCTGAATTCTGCAAGAAGACAAAATTATATGTTATCACTCTTATTCAAAATTATACTGTAAGTTGTATTTAGGGAAATTAGATAAATAAATAAAAGATATCCAGATAGAAAATATAAAGCTATATTTACTTGTAGATGACATCATTTTATATATAAATCATGAAACCCAAAGCACAAATGACAAGTGAAGAAAACTAGATAAATTAGATTTCAACAAAATTAAAATCTTTAGTGCTACAACTGAAACCATCAAAAAAAGTCAAGACTACCTACAGAATGGGTGAAAATATTTAGAAAACATATATATGATAAGGGTCTTGTGTCCAGAATATATGAAGAACTCATATAACTGAAAAATGAAGACAAATAACCCAATTTGTTTAAATAAGCAAAGAATTTGAATAGATTTTCTCTAGAAAAAACATACAAATGACCAATAAGTACATGAAAAGATGCTTACATAATTTGTTAATAGGGAAATGCAAAGCAAAACTACTCCATACCATTTGGGTAGCTAAACCAAAAAATATAGACATAGCAAGTGATGGGGAAAATGTGAAGAAACTGAAATTCTTCTACTTTGCTGATGGAAAAGTAATATAGGGGCACCTGGGTGGCTCAGTCGATTAAGCATCTGACTTTAACTGAGGTCATGATCTCAGGGTCCTGGGATTGAGCCCCTTATCAGGCTCTCTGCTCAGTGAGAAGTCTGCTTGTCCCTCCACCTCTCTCCCTACTCATTTATGCGCTCTCTCTCACTGTCTCTCTCTCTCAAATAAATAAATAAAATCTTAAAAAAAAAAAAGAAATGTAAAATGGTGCAGCCTCTTTGGAAAACAGTTTGGTATTTCCTCAATATGTCAAACATACAACACTATATAATTCAACACTACCATTCCTAGGTTTATACCTAAGAGTAATGAAAATATGTGCCCCCACAAAAACATGCACAAAAATGTTTATGCATTATTGGTAATAGTCAAAAAATGGAAGCAAGCCAAATATCCACCAAGTGATGAATAGATAAACAAAAGGTGGTATAACCATGAAATAGAATATTTGGTAATTAAAAAAGGAAAAAAGCACTGATACACAATGCAACTCTGATGGACCTTCAAAACTTTATGCTAAATGAAAGAATCAGGTCACAAACGACCACATACTGTTTGATTCCATTTATATAAAACATCCTGAAAAAGCAAATCAATAGAGACAGAAAACAGGTAGTTGCCTGATGTGAGGGTGAGGAATGCCTGCTAAGAGATAGAGTTCCTTTAAGAGGTAATGAAAATATTCAAAGATTCAGTGGTGGTGAGGGCACAACTCTGTAAATATATCAAAATACATTTTAAATGAATGAATGCTATGGTATGTGATACATGTCAATTATGCTATTTATGATTTAAAATATTAGAAACAACTTGGCTCTAAAAAATGAGAAAATGGTTAAATAAATTTTAGTGCATTTAATCAATTATTGCCTCTCAAAATAGAACATATAAAAATCATCTGTGTAAACTGTTTAAAATGCAAATTATTGAGCCCCTATCCCAGAAATTCTACTCCAGCAGATCCTTTTCCGGTTATCCATGGCCATCATTTTGAGAAATATTTTACTTGATGGACATTAAGCAACCATTAAATTATGCTTATAAGTATTTGCAATAATTTCAAAAAAGGCTTATGTTTTAATTTTAATTGAGGAGAGAAGAACATGAATAAATTGAAATTTTAAACGAAATAGTTGCTTGGAAAAGTTGATGGTGGAATACAGGGTGATTTTTTTTTCCTTTGTGTTTTGTTTCTCCATGACATCTTGGTTTACAATAAGCATAAGTTATTTTTATAATCAGGAAAGAAAATAAAATTAACTTTTAAAATGAGAGTCCCATGTTGAACAAGCCATTTAAAACATGGAAGGTGCATGTGTGTGCGTGTGTGTGTGTGTGTGTGTGTGTCTTCCATGAAGTACCTGTATGAATTCTTACCATTTTCTAATTTATATATGGAAATTTGTGTTTCCGAAATACTTTTTAAATATTCTGACAAAATAAAATTTACCTAGTGAATGTAATTTTTGCAATATTCACAAATTTAGGATTTGTTTTCTAAGAAAACTGTGGTTGACATATGAATAATTACATATATTTCAAATTGTAATTTTAATATACATTACTAGATTTATAATATAATTTGTGACAAATTTAGATATGGTACATATTTCTGCATTCATTGTTTAAACCCTTTATATGTTCAAGAACACTTGTTTACTATTTTGCATTTAATAATATAGATTGGATTTTTAAATTGAATTTAAGTAAATCATACTGTATGGAAGATGTAGATCACTAAATACTTCCATACAAATTGATTTAGTTAAATTCAATAATTTTGAAAGAATATTCTCTGTGCAGATATTCAAAAGTGATGGTGGGGAGATGGGAAGTGGGGTATATACTAAAAGTTGCCTGACTAAAAACAGGTTGGTTTATATTACTGTCTTATCAATATTTATATTATATTTAAGGCTTGCTATACACACAAGATGCTTATGCATTTTGAGGCTGACTACATTTTTATTTTAAACCGTTTAATGATAAGTTGCTGTTGGCTGAATTTAATGGGTTCTTGAGAAAATGTGGTTGTATCTCCAGATTCATAGTATCACACTAAAGCAGATTTAGCATTTTATTATAGAAAGAATGGAGTCAGGAGTCGCATATCTGAGACTGTTTTGAATCAGGACAGAAAAAGCCCAGAAGTAAAATGGTGATGGGAAAAGACAATTTATTTTCCTCTGCCTGCCTGCATTTAAAATAAGGGTATATTTAACCCAGAAAAGAACAGATGGACTGTATTTATAATAGAGATAAAATGTTGTATTATTCAATTCTTCTATTAATTTATTTCTATTGCTCCCACTGCCAAAAAGTGTACTGTTAACACATAGGTGAATTAGATGAAAAGAAAAATGATCCACCATGTATGTAGTATATGATTTATGGAAAGCTATTTATTTCAAGTTTACTTTGAAGTATTTTTTAGTTTGGGTTTTACCTACTGAACTCTGCCTCAAGGTAAACATAGTATTGGATGTTAATATATATATAATTTTGAGTGTAGTACATTGATTGTTGAAAAGAAGAGACACTAAATGTCACCTCTATAATGTCTTTGGAATAGAAGTACTGTATATATCCATCCAATAAACAAGAGTGAGGCAGACAAGACATATGAAACGTAAATCAATATATCCTAAAAAGTTAACTCTAAGTGGTTAAGAATAAATGGACTCTATTACTCTGATTTGAAATATAGGAGATGTTTTCATTTTTAAAATTAATTTGATATATTTCAAACAAATAATCAGTAGAAATAGAATGAACTGTGCTTTTGGAAAGCTCCTCTTCCTCTCTTTGTCTTCTGTACTGAACTATAAATTTCAATTTTTGTTTGCTTTGATCATTTCAATGACTCCATCACTTAGAACAGTATCAGGAGCATTGATGAAATGATCCTTCATATTATGTTAATAAACAGGTATGTCTCTTCAACAAATGGTGTTTGAAAAACTGGACAGCTACATGTATAAGAATGAAACTGGACAACTTTCTTACACCATACACAAAAATAAATTCAAAATGGATCAAAGACCTAAATGTGAAGCCTGAAACCATAAAAATCCTAGAGGAGAACACAGGCAGTAACCTCTTTGACATCAGCTATAGAAACTTCTTTCTAGATATGCCTCCTGAGGCAAGGGAAACAAAAACAAAAGTAAACTATTTCAACTTCATCAAAATAAAAAGCTTCTGCACAGCAAAGGAAACAATCAACAAAACTAAAAGGCAACATACATACAGAATGGGAGAAGATGTTTGCAAATGACGTATCTAATAAAGGGTTAGTATCCAAAAAAACATAAAGAACTTATAAAACTCAACACCCAAAAAATGAATAATCAGTTTAAAAATGGGCAGATAACATGAATAGACATTTTTCCAAAGAAGACATCCAGATGGCCAACAGATTCACATGTCAGGCTCGAGCTCAGAGCAGAGTCTGCTTGTCCCTCTCCCTCTGCTGCTCCCCCTGCACTTTCTCTCTCTCTCTAAAATAAATAAATAAAAATCTTTAAAAAAAGAGACCTTAAAAAAACAAAGATTAAAATTTTTTAAAAATTACAAAAAATAAACACAGATATGGTAGAAATAATCCATCCCATAATTAGGTCTTTACTATCAAATAAAGGTAATTTATATTATAGATGTAAGAAAATAAAACAGCCTGCATGCACAAACCATATGTAGTAAAGTTATCAAAAATCAAATATGTATAAATATTCTTGTATAGGAAGCAGTGTTGCATAATGATTTTGAACATTAAGGAGTCATTTGCTTAATTGGCAGCTTCTTCACTACTACCCATGTAAGCTAGACAAGTTACTTACCCATTTTGAGCTTCTTTTTATCATTTATAAGATAGGAAGAACATCTTGTGATGAAAGAAAATATAAATTTAGATTCTGTTTTTCTTAATTTGAAAGAAATAAATTCCCTGGGAATTAAATATTTGTAAATCCAGGATAATTATAATACTATTAATTAATACTTATTTTAATGTGTATAATCCTAGATACATTACTACATCTCAAGTAAGTCATTTATTTTTTTATGTTATGTTAGTCACCATACAGTACTTCATTGGTTTTTGATGTAGTGTTCCATGATTCATTGTTTGCATTTAACACCCAGCGCTCCTTGCAATACATGCCCTCCTTAATAGCCATCACCAGTCTAACCCATACCCTCATCCCCCTCCCTTCTGAAACCCTCAGTTTGTTTCCCGGAGTCCATATTCTCTCATGGTTCATCTCCCCCTCTGATTCCCCCACCTTCATTTTTCTGTTCCTTCTCCTAATGTTCTCCATGCTATTCCTTATGTTCCACATATGAGTGAAACCATATGATAATTGTCTTTCTCTGCTTGACTCATTTCACTTAGCATAATCCCCTCCAGTTCCATCCATGTCAATGCCAATGGTGGGTATTCATCTTTTCTGATGGCTGAGTAATATTCATTGTATATATGGACCACATCTTTATCCATTCATCTGTTAACGGCATCTCAGCTCCTTCCACAGTTTGGCTAGTGTGAACATTGCTGCTATGAACAGTGGGGTTCATGTACCTCTTCTTTTCACTATGTGTGTGTCTTTGGGGTAAATACCCAGTAGTGCAAAAAATTGCTGGATCGTAGGGTAGCTCTATTTTTACCTTTTTGAGGAATCTCCATACAGTTTTCCAAAGTGGCTGTACCAACTTGTATTCCCACGAACAGTGTAACAGTGTTCCCCTTTTTTCACATCCTTTACAACATTTGTTGTTTCCTGCCTTGTTAATTTTTGCCATCCTATCTGGTGTAAGGTGGTATCTCAATGTGGTTTTGATTTGAACTTCCCTGATGGCTAATAATGCTGAACATTTTTTCATGTGTCTGTTAGCCATTCGTATGTCTTCTTTGGAGAAGTGTCTGTTCCATGTCTTCTGCGCATTTTTTTATTTGATTTTTTGTTTTTCTGGGTGTTGAGTTAAAGGATCTGTACTCAAGAAACTACAGAACACTTATGAAAGAAATTGAAGAAGACACAAAAAGATGGAAAAATATTCCATGTTCATGGATTGGAAGAATAAACATTATTAAATGTCTGTGCTGCCCAGAGCAATCTATACTTTCAACGCCATCCCAATCAAAATACTAATGACATTTTTCAAAGAGCTGGAACAAACAATCTTAAAATTTGTATGGAACCAGGAAAGACCCCAAACTGCCAAGGAAGTGTTGAAAAAGAAAAAGCTGGGGGCATCACATTGCCTGATTTCAAGCTATATTACAAAGCTGTAATCACTAAGACAGCATGGTACTGGCACAAAAACAGACACATAGATCAGTGGAACAGAATAGAGAGCCCAGATATGGACCCTTAACTCTATGGTCAACTAATCTCGACAAAGCAGGAAAAAATATCTAAATGGAAAAAAGACAGCTTCTTCAATAAATGGTGCTGGGAAAATTGGACAGCTATATACAGAAGAATGAAGCTCAACTATTCTCTTACACCATACACAAAGATAAACTCTAAATGGATGAAAGACCTCAGCATGAGACAGGAATCCATCAAAATCCTGGGGGAGAACATAGGCAGTAACTTCTTCGACATCGGCCACAGCAACATCTTTCAAGACACATCTCCAAAAGTAGGGGAAACAAGAGCAAAGATGAACTTTGGGGACTTCATCAAGATAAAAAGCTTCTGCACAGCAAAGGAAACAGTCAACAAAACAAAGAGGTAAGCCACAGAATGGGAGAAGATATTTGCAAATGACACTTCAGATAAAGGGCTGGTATCCAAGATCCATAAAGAACTTCTCACATTCAACACTCAAGTAAGTCATTTAAACTCCATCTAACTTAGGTGCTAAGTAATCACCCCAAACTGACCATTGTCACTCCAGTTTATAAGATGGAAATTGAAATTCCTCAAAAGTGATTGTTTTCCAGTCACAAAATTAGCTATTCAGTTAAACATACAAACACAATACAATCAGTTTATCTTTGTATAAATAAAATGAAGAGATGTCAGGATGTCTTATAGCCCCTTTTTTCACCCACTTGTCTGGTCAGCTATGAGCATGGCAACTTGAATTCCCACCCACAGAGTAAAGCTCTTTGCATTGAAATGGTCCTTTCTCAAACCTTTGGTTTATGCAACACTTGAGTGTATCCCCTACCTCATGTGCCTACCTCCCCCACATTGCCCCGTGACACTTATAAGAGTGGGTACGACATGTTGCAGACCACCACTCTTCTCTTCAATCTGCCATGGAAAACATGGATAGTGGGTTTTGTGTCTTACAAAATTTTATTGGAAATATGAAACAAAAGTATTATCTTCCTAAAAATTTTCAGTTACTAACTAGCTACTAATATACTCCTGAAAAGAGGGTTTTACTGGCTTTTACTATATAGGATAAAGATTAATATAAAACAGGGAGGCTGAATATATGAACCACAGGAGTAGTACTAAAATGACCGAATGTGAGTTAGAGGGAGATAAGTTTCAGCTCAGGGTGAGGATAGCCCTTCCAACAGTCAATGCTGACACAGTAATGAGTTCCCTGTCACTGAAGAGGTTCAAGTAGTTGATTTATATACACATTGTAGAGAAGGTTGAACCACTGAATTAGTGCTTCGACTAGGTAATGCTCAAGAACATTTCCACCCTGAGACTGAAATTCTGTCATCTGCACAGAATAACAGTACACTCTAGACCACATATGGAGACGATAGGCAGCAAATTCTGAAAGTACAGGATGTTAGTGATAACAGAAATAAAAAGAGTGAAAGACAATTTAGAGCATACAAAGGGATTTTATGTGAAGTTTAATTCTCATACCAATCCTGTATAAGAATTATTATTACTATCATTACTATTATAGATAAACTGGAACTTAACAAAGTTGAGTGACTTGGCTATGGTCAACTAATAAGGGATGAAGATGAGTCCGAATATGAAATTGTCTTTCCAAATTTCTTATCTGTTTTACTATATGATTATGATTACTATATGAATATGATCGAGGACAGGTAACTTAAATTTTTCCTGGGTTTCCTTTGCCTAAAAAAAAAATCATAGGAAAGATCTAAAAATCAGTGGGAATCTGCATGAAAATGTTTTGTATTGTTTTTTAAAGATTTTATTGATTTATTTGAGAGAGAGACAGAGATAGCAACAGAGATAGCATGAGTGGGGAGGAGAGGGAGAAGCAGACTCCTTGCTGAGCAGTGATCCTGACACAGGGCTCAATCCCAGAGCCCTGAGATCATGACCTGAGCTGAAGGCAGACACTTAACTGACTGAGCCACCCAGGAGCCCTGGTACGAAAGTGTTGTAATGTCACACCTTGATTAAACTTCCTAAGGGATTACAGTGCTGTCTGGCATTGCCTGCCTGGCATGGTGTTATTAAAACAAGCCCCTGGGAAAGTTCCCAGCCTGTTTACCATGATATAATGTGCTGTAGCATCATGCCTGGTCAGAATCCATTTCTGAAAGGGTCAGTCTCATTTATGAAGACCCTCAGGGAAACCAAGAGGGCAGGAACTGCTGATCTGTCTGTTTTGCCTTGTTCACACTCATCATCTGAATTAGGAATGCAGGGTCATTTTAAATGTACTGCTTTGGGGCTTCCTGTGGATCAGAATTTTTAAACTCCTTATGAATCTCATTTTGTACTGAGCTGGTTGACACCATAGAGTGCCAGTGCTGCAACCTCACCAATGGGACATGATGGGCTTCTTTGCACCCTTTAAGAAATACTTGACTGTGAAACTCCATGCAAGAACAGGACCGAATTCTCTTTCTCCCCCATTACTTGTGCCATGCCATCCCTTTCCTCGACACTGAGGGGGAGGGATTTTTTTTACCATAATCACATCAGCTTTCAGCCTCTTTTAGTATGGCTGAAGTATGAAATATGACTTTTAATAAAACAAAACCAGTTTGTTTTTCTTTTTTTTATTTTGCTGCATTAGGGGAAATGCAAAGATGTCCCCTTCACCTTCCAGAAATGTTTCATGCTATCTGACCTTGAAGAAATAGGAACTATGTTTTAATGAGTTGTAGCTCTGAATTTAATAGACCAACAAGGCTGTTTATGAAAAGAAAAAAGAGGACAATAGGGTTATGAGTTGGTTGTTTCATAGTTTTTGTTTTTTTTTTTTATTTCTTCCTGGACATAGGAATAAAGTGAATGTGACTGTGAGAATTCAGGAGATCACTAGGGTGGGGTCAGGAGTTTCAAATCAAGTGGAGGGTCCGTGGATGCCTAGGAGTTCATTCATGCTGGGAAAGTTGTCCTAGGATTATGTTGGGAGAGTCTCATCCAAGTAAGGAAACAAGACAAAAGGGATTGTTTAAGTTTCCCAAGACACATAAAAACTAAATCTTTACAAACTTACCCCTAGACTTCAGAAGACAGGGAGGACATTTCCATTGCCTGCACTCAGTCGTTCTTCCCTTCTCTGACTCAAGAGACTATGGCTTCATTAGTAACACCACTTCTCCTGCCGGCAGTCTATATATTCAACTCTGCCATAATGCCCCACAATACTTAGAGCCTGGAGCCTTGTGAGGGTGATGGTGAAATGTCCAAACACCTCTCTTTGGAATGCTGGACTGAAAAAACAAGAGACTCCTAATATGAAACAATGATTAATGACACCTAAGTTGCACACACATCAAAGTTATATACTCAGAAACGTAAATAGCAAAAAAATGGTTTGTCAGTCTTTTTATTTTTCCTTTTTTTAAATTCAAATTCAATTAGCCAACTGATAGTACATCATTAGTTTCAGGTGTAGTGTTCAAGAAATTATCAGTTGCATACAACAGTCAGTGCTCATCATATCACACGCCCTCCTTAATGCCCATCACCCAATTACCCAACCCCGGCTTGTCAGTCTTAAAAACACTGAAAAAGGTGAGAATCCAGGACCAATAGGACTTACATACATTTCGCTAATTCAGTTGAAACTATTGAGTGCCTACTTAATGCCAAGTCCTATTATGGATTCTATAGATGGATGAATGAGAGAAACCTGCAAGGTGCCTGAACTTACAATACTTACTTCCTAGAGTGTGTTGACAGAAAGTAATCAAGACAATTTAGAGTGTCCTAAGGAAAAGAAAACCAGATGTTATGCTCTAGAGTGAGTGGACATAAAGGAGGGTGAGTGATTTTACATTGAAAGAGGACAGTCTTCTGTGTCTAGAGTCAGAAAATTTTTGGTAGAGAAACCAGTGAATGTAGACAGAAACAGGTTGTCATGTTTAAGGAAAAGAAGGCCACTATGCCCTTAGGGGGCAAAGAGGAAAGCAGTAAGAAATAAGACCAGCAAAATAAGCAGAGGCCAGATCATATAGAGCTTTGCAGGTCAGTATAAGAAATTTGGATTTTATTGAAAATGTAACAAGAAGCCGTTGGTGGCATTTAAGTAGCAGGGTAGTATAATCTAACTTATGATTTGTTGGTTTTGTTTTGTTTTTTAAAATATTTCTTGCTATAAAGAGAATAAACGTTATTAGGGAAAGAATAGAAGCAAAGAGACCAGTTAGGAGATCGTCGGCAGTAGTCTCCAAGAGAGATCACTATGTAGTATATTTGAAACTAGCATAATACATATGTCAACTATACTTCAATTAAAAATTTAAAAAGAGAGAGAGTGGTGGCTTGCAATAGGGCAGCCACAGAGTAAATAAGATGAAGAAATGGATTTGGAATATATTTTGAAAGTGGAGCCATAGGAACTTGTTTATGCTTTGGATGTCAGCTTTGAAGGAAAGAAAAGAAAAATAGATGATCTATAGATTGTATTTCAAGCAGTGGGAACAAATAAGTTCTCCTAGAAAATTTAGGCCAAAAGATGATGGAAGGTCTAGGACTGAGCTTTTTAACTCTCCAACATTATGAATTTAAGTAGAGGAGAAACCAGCAAAGACTAATAAATAGCCCTCCATTGATGATGTCTAGAATGATGGCTTTCATAATCTGAACAGTGGCAACTTTTACTTGGTGAGATGAGGAGGACAGGTTTGACAGAAAAGCAATCAAAACAAAAATTGTTGAACTCAGAAACAGAGTAAATGGCAGTTACCAGGGTCTGGGGGCGGGGATAGGAGAAATGGGGAGATAATTGGTCAAAGGGTACAAACTCTCAGTTATAAGACAAATAAGTTCTGTAGATCTAATGTACAACATGGTGGCTATAGTTAATAATCTGTATTGTATACATGAATTTGCTAAAAGAGCAAATCTTTTTTTTTTTAAGATTTTATTTATTTATTTTAGAGAGAGAGTGCATACGTGAGCACAGGAGAGCAGGAGCAGGGGGAAGGGGAGGAGAGGGAGGAAGACCAGGACAAGCAGACTCCATGCTGAGCACTGAGCCCGGCGCTGGGCTCAATCTCACAACCCTGAGATCACAACCTGAGCCAAAATCAAGAGCTGGTGGCCTAACCGACTGAGCCACCCAGGTGCCCCTAGAAAAGCAAACCTTAGCATTCTCCCCACACACAAAAGTTAACTATGTGAGCTTATGCATGTGTTAATTAAGTTGGTTGTGGTAAATATTTCACAATGTATATGTATATCAAGTCATCATGTTGTCCACATTAAATATACACAATTTTAGTTGTCAGATATACTTCAAAAAAGGCTCGTGTGTATAAGTGCTGTTTTGGCCATGTTAGTTTTGAGATTCCTATTAGAGATCAAAATGAAGATATCAGGTATGAAATTGGGTATCAATTTGGGAAGTGGTTCCCTCAGCCCATCATGACAGCCACAGTGGGTGGAGAAACTGAATACATCATGATAAATTAGAGCTCAGGCCAGAGGAGGAGGTAAATAAAGCATCAGATTTAGAGGGAGAGTGAGAATCAGCCCCTATCAGAATCTCTAATATTTTTACCTGCCCTCTCATTACAGCTTGATATTTATTTTAGACTTTCATTATTATCTGCTGATGAGAATTAACTGTTAGTAAGTGTTCTCAGTGTATAGGATACAATATTTACAATGGGGAAGGTGAATAATTAAAATTAAAAAGTTTTTTCAAGGTCTAGGTATTTATTAATCCACGGAGATTCTCAACAACTAAAATAGCTTAAGCCTCTCTCAGCACCTGACATGATGACAATGGTACAGTGGAAATGCAGATTAAGGATTGTGCCAAAGTGATTGATTTTTAGGGCATTTGCTCTAGGAAGTTTTCACATGACATGACTCATCACTTTAGACTTTATCATTTTAAGAGAATACCCAAACCAAGAAAGATTTATAGAAAGTATATCATATTATGAAAAGAATTCTTTTGAAACATAAAACACCACGGATATCACAGGAGAAATTTTCATTCCATTCAAACAATATTATCAAGAGTTACACTTACAATTTCAACACCCTATTTCTTGAAGTTCAGGAGGGCACCAATGGCAAGGGTTGATAACTGTAGGATGTCTCCATAACAATATGTAACAGAAAGGGCATGTGACGTCTCCATATGACTCAACAAAACTCAAAGAGGGAGGGTCTTGCTACAATATTTTGTAACTTAAGGTAAACACAAACTGACAGACCACTGGAAAAAGATGTCCTGTCTACAACAAATCTGTGAATCTTTACCACATTACAATATATAATCAGAAGCATTAATAGGACCAATTTAAATATTTCATCTTAACCATCTCTTGTTCATCAGAGAAGAGTGGTGGGAAAGTAAGGTTCTGTCCAGCCCATAGGCCATAATATCCATGATAGGGAACAGGCTGTGGTCTAACCAAGAGCAGAAAATGATTTCATTTTCCCCATCAGCACAGAACAGATGGGGGTCAGAAGAATAGAGAAGGAAACAGACCTAGTGATTCTGAATATGCAGAGCCAGAAACTACACAATTTTGGAGAAGTTGAGACCCTTCTAGTCACTGCAAAGAGACTCCAAGAATGCAGGCTGCAGGATACTGTTCATGTATTCAGAAAAGGCAAGAGGGTATTGATCATTAAAAAAAAAAAAGAGAGAGAGAGGGAAGGGAAGGGACGGAGAAAACTCAGTCTCTGCAGAGTAGAAACTGAAGATGTTGGAAGATCCATGAATATTACAAATGTCCTGAAACAAGTCATTTGTGCCTGTGGTTATGGTTCCCAGATGGCTGCCCAATATATAAAACACACACATTGGTACCTCCCCTGACCTTCTCTGCATAATCAAGGGAATGGAGGTGAGAATTCCATTTTAAAGTAGCTTAAGTATCCACTGGTCAAGAGTGTGCAAGGTCAGGGTCTCCTTCCACTTTAAACCCATCTGGCCAGCCCACCACAAACAAAGCACCGGAATAGGAATTCCCTGTGCTCTTTATTCCTCCAGTTTCTCCTCATCCTCACCCTATCATAAATAAACAAGTAGCTATATTGGTACATGTTGCATATGGTAATAAATGCTCAGGAGGGAAAAATAGAACTGGGTAAGAGAATAAAAAGTATAGAGAGGAGTGTAATTTTATAATGGATGATCATGAAACTGCTCGTTAATATGGTGACCTTTAAAGGAGATCTATGGGGAGCAGGATATGCAGCTCTCTGGAGGAGAGCATACCAAGCAAAGGGAACAGAAATAACCAAACTCCTGAGGTGTGAAAATGCCTGGTGTATATGAGGAACTGCACACAATCCAGGGAAGCTAGAGTATTACAATAAAAATAGAAGGTGGCTGATAAAAAGAGAGAAGTAATAGGGGCCTAATTACATAGGGCCTCATAACCCTTCACTCAGCAGCACGGCAGGGTTCTGAGAAGAGGACGGTGATGCTCTGTTTATGCTTAATAGAATCACACTAGCGGCTATAATTAAATTAATTGCAGGGGAGCAAGTACAAATGCAGGAAGACCAGTTAAAACATTATAGAAATAATCCAGTTAAGAGATGGTGTCTTGGACCAGAAGAGTAACTGTGAAGGTCTTAGAAAGAGTCAGGCTGTGGGGGTGACTGGGTGGCTCAGTCGGTTAAGCATCCAACTCTTGATTTCAGCTCAGATCATGACCTCAGGGTCGTGAGATTGAGCGTGAGATGAAGCCTGACATCCGGTTCCACACTCAGTGTGGAGCCTGCTTAAGATTCTCTTTCTCTCTCTCCGTCTTCCCCCCCCTTCCATTTGCATGTTCTCCCTCTCTCTAAAAAAAATTTAAAAATTAGGGGCGCCTGGGTGGCACAGCGGTTAAGCGTCTGCCTTCGGCTCAGGGCGTGATCCCGGCGTTCTGGGATCGAGCCCCACATCAGGCTCCTCCGCTAGGAGCCTGCTTTTTCCTCTCCCACTCCCCTGCTGTGTTCCCTCTCTCGCTGGCTGTCTGTCAAATAAATAAATAAAATCTTTCAAAAAACTTAAAAATTAAATATATACATATATAATTTTTTAAAGATTTTATTTTAAAAAACTTAAAAATTAAATATATACATATATAAATAATTTTTTAAAGATTTTATTTTAAAAAACTTAAAAATTAAATATATACATATATAAATAATTTTTTTAAAAGATTTTATTTATTTATTTGACAGAGAGACAGCCAGCGAGAGAGGGAACACAGCAGGGGAGTGGGAGAGGAAGAAGCAGGCTCCTAGCGGAGGAGCCTGATGTGGGGCTCGATCCCAGAATGCCGGGATCACACCCTGAGCCGAAGGCAGACGCTTAACCGCTGTGCCACCCAGGCGCCCCTATATAAATAATTTTTAAAAAGAAAGTCAGATTGTGTATATATTTTGAAAGTAGACCTATTTGATTTGCTGATGGGTCAGGTTTGTCATGTGATAGAAAGAGAGGGGTCCGAGATGACCTCAAGTTTTTGCCTGAGCTACAATAGATACATACTATTTACTAAAATAGGCAAGGACCAGATGGAATGAAACCAGCAATAAATTCTTCCACAACATTAAGACTAGGAAAATGTTTCCACACATGTATTTGGTTACTTTAATGTTATTATATTTAAATTCAATTAATTAGCATATAGTGTAATATTAGTTTCAGATGTAGAGTTCAGTTAATCATCAGTTGCATATAACACCCAGTGCTCATTGTATCACGTGCCCTCCTTAATGCCCATCACCCAGCTATCCCATCCTCCCACCCACACGTGAATTTGTTTTAAAAATTAGAGTTCTGTAATCTGTTAGGTTCCTTTCTGTGTTCTGGTCACTTTAAACAGAGTTAGGTTTAATAATAATTCAGTGTAATTCCCTTTAGCAAGAAATTATACAGATAAGGATAAATAATATATTTATATATATGCTTTTTCCCCATTCTCCTCTTTTAGTTCCAGTTTCTTTTTCTGTTGTGCATTTGCTCTTGGCATACTTGGGATTTTCCTCTAAGATGTTTCAAATACATATTGAAATTAATTAGAGCAATAAATAAAAATAAAATAATAGCAATGTTTCCTACAATTGTGTTCTCCCAGGAATATCAAGGGCCCATAGTATTTCTTTGAAATTCAGTATATTTTACATGATAAGGTGGAAGAGATTGTGATATTATATTTTTTATAAAAAGCTATAAACCTATGAATAAGAGTTTTCACATTTCTAGTATAAATTAATGTTTTCTATTAATGTATTTTTATAAGTGTGTTATTGTCTCCAAGCATTGATGACTTCAGAAGTAATTTACTGTTATATCTATATCAAATAATATCTGAAAAATGTTCAAAGAAAATAAGTCCCTATCATATTAGATGTTACTCCAATACTTGCCCAGACTATATGCAAGGTACACAGTAATTGAGTCTCCAGGGATGTTACAGAGCAACTCTTGATATAGTACACACTATAATTATAGCAAGATGTCAAATGTGAAACTGTCAATAAAGCAATATTTTAAATCTGTCTGAATTAAATTAAATTAAATGAATTAAAATGTTGCTAAGCTTTATTACTCTGAAGAAGAAAAAGAGGAGACAGCATGTGGCCTCAAATTATATCTTTGGTAAAATATATATATTATATATATAAATATATAAACATGTAAATATTAAATGTACATATTGACACACACACATATACATATATATATATATTCACATGAGAATCCCAAATGAACTGTAAATTTGAGATTTAAGAACACTTTCCCTTTTAGCCACTTGGGAAGAATTCATATAGAAATTTATGAGACCTGGAGACTGAAAATTCCAGGAGTAATCTTAAGAGGATACCAATCTATTTACACATATAAATTTTATTGTAGCAATATTAACAATATTATAAAAGATACCTAACAGAAAAGTACATCATTTTCTATTTATGTACTGAAAGTAACTGATTTCATTTTTTGAATAATCTTCTTTGGTCTTTGTCTATATGCATACATAATTTATATCTTTGTAATTAGAGTATGCATTTTATATTCTATTTATTCATTTAGCATTATATTATAAGCATATATACATGTTCTTACATAGCCTTATAAATTACGGTGTAATCACTGCATAACATTTAATTGAGTGGTTCTGTAATGCATTCATTAAATCATTTTTAATGTTAGACATTAACCTCATCTCTATGTTTTGCAAATATGGGAAATGATAAAAAAAAACTATAGCTACGTACATATCTGGTACTTTTGGTTGATTTAGGAGAGAATTTCTGAATGATACATAAAATATATGTTATGGTTATAATACTATTTTATTCATTTTTAAAGTTTATATTTCTAATACTACATATATGTGTTACATGTATCACATACATATAGTATATATTTACATATTTATAATATTACATGTACTATACATATATATTACATACATATAGCCATTTTAATAATCATGCCAGATTGTATCTTTTTTTAAGAGTACTAAATAGCTCTAAACACTTCGATTATTTTAAGTAGATTATTTTCTACATGTTACTTTACTTGTGATGACAGTCTAACAATATAAGTTATTCTGTTCTGTTATTTTTACATACTTTCAGGTCTAATAATTTTGACTCCCCAATGAATATATATATACATATTCATTTCCTACTTAACTGAGAATACCTGTGAACTTTGGTTTGATCTGGGTACATCTGCATCTAGCTCTTGCCAACAAAGTTTCCTAGGGTAATTACCTGTTCCATCTTTGAGATTTTAGTCCTTCCTCTAAGTGAAAATAAGCCATGATTTAAATTCCTGTGAATGAATGACGGATACCCTGCTGTTGCTTAACAGGGACTCATGCTCTTTAATTAAAAGTGAAAATTTTCTTTCCCCACACCTTTTAAACTATAATTGCATCTAGGGATTGCTACTGTGTTTGCTAAGAACGTGCCCAGAAGACACAAATGGGAAATGTTCTGCATAGAGCACCAAATCTTAAACTGAGACTAATGTTCATTCCATCATTAAACAAGCCCTTGTTGAGTCCCTGCTGGGTGTGAACTCACCTTGTTATTGCTAAATCTCTAGTGACCAGGGGCAATTTTCTCAATATCATTGTATTTCAGATATTCCATCAGCAAATTAGGGTATTTCCCAATCTCAGTATCATGGCACATTGTTTTGAAATATGTACATTAAAGTCATTTTATAGAAGTTAATATATATCACTTACTCCCTACATCCATGTTGTTGTATAACATCATAGAAGATGGTATAAATTAGGTTTCTGAATGCTACTAGACTACTATAAACACATTAAGTATGAGAAATGTTTAAGGCACTGAGTATAACAACATTTTTGTTTTGTTATATATATATTATATTATATACATTATATTATATATTGCATTAGTATATTATATATATCATGTTGTATATATAGATGTCTATATATATATCTGTCCCTGGCAGCATGAGATAAATAGCTAAAAGGAACAGGTAGAGATAGATGCCCTAGACAGGTACCCAAATACTGAGCAAATCACACATGTCATCCCTACGGAGGAAAGAGAAAAATCATGACCACCCATCATGAAAAATCATGATATCTAGGGGAATCTACATATAAACTCCTAAAACTTAATTGGCAAAATTATTGTATTAAAAAAGACTTAGGAAGACAGTGGAAATTTTAAGCAAAAGTTAAAGTTTCAGGAATGAGGTCAGCTGGGTGATATTAGGAAGTAGGTGTGCTGAAGACTCCGGACTTCCCCTAAGTATCTAGTCCTAAGGAACATGACTGCCATACACCAAGAACGACACAACTTTTAGCATGTGAGTCCCTGGGGGATATTTGGGTCAAAGCTTTAGTTTTTTTAGATAGTTTATGTTCGTAGGTAGAGTAACTGGGCCAGAACTAAGAAAAAAGAATCCAGGCAGAAGCACATTCTTGGGGATAACTGAAAATAGGGGTGGGCTTCATATGTGGAGCTTCCTGGTTATTCAGGCTTCAAAACTAACTGAAGTTCAGTTAGTCTGAAGTTCTGGGTTTGGCTGGCGTGAAGTAGACTTTGTGGTAAACAGGAGGCAACAGTAGCTGATCCCCCTCATCCCTCAGATCCCAGGAAATAACTTCACGTCTCCGCTGATTAGGGTTACGATCAGTGGTCCCTTCATAACCAGCCAGCTATGGTAGGGACATAAGTTAATCCAGTTATTCACAGCTGGAGAAGCAGGACCAGGGCCAAGGTTGTGAAGGTTTGCCTGTTTAGTATTAACTTATTTAGCTGTTTTTAAAGTAAACTATAATGAATAAACTTTTAATTTTATACATCACCAAGAGTATATGGGATTATCTGAAAACATATAAGGATGCTTGCAAAACTTCATTCCAAAATAAACAATTACTAGTTGGGGCTGTGGACTTTCCATACTTTTCTGATAATAATAATCATAACAATAATAATTAATATTGAGAATTTACAATGCCTCCCACACTATTCTATGCACTTAATATACATTAACCCTGTTGTTTCTTGTAATAAAGCTATGAATTAGAAATTCTTTTCTCCATTTTGTAGGTGAAGAAATTCATGCACAAAGTGGTCAAGTAATGTTTCCAAGATCACAATCAGTAAGTCGTAGGGTCATGACATTAATTTAAAAAAAAATGGATTCTGGAACATTATGGAACCAAACTGTTTTCATTTCTTTAAAACCTTTTATATTTTTAATTTAATTTAATTTTTATTTTTATTTTATTTTATTTTTAAAGATTTATTTTAGAAAGAGAGCATATGAGAGCAGGAGGCTGAAGGAGAGAATCTCAATCTGAGCCACCCAGCTGCCCCTAATGACCTTTATTTTAAATATTCAGGCAGAGTAACTAGTTCATTTAATCTAAAACCAAGGTACACCATGGCCTGAAAGAGGATTTAGGAAAGAGAAAACAAGGATGTATAAGCAATCAGAATAAGATGTATCTTTCTAAACAAAATATCCATGAAGTAAACATATGGAGAAAAGAAAACACCAATAAGTTTATGGGAGTAATTTTTTAGATACAGAAAACTGACTTGGCATTTAACACGTTTAAAGTCAGTGAAATAGTTTTCTAATAGTTTTCTTTTCCTCTTTTATGTTTATATTATTTATAATCCTTTGTTACAATCATATGTTACTGTAAGATGTGGAAAGAATCCTTTAGAAGCTTCTTTATGTGGTTTTTCCCACTGCATATCAATCTTACATTTTGGTTTTGAATATTATGTTTGAAGGTAAAAAATATTATATCGATATAAGCAATTGTATTTTTACTGATATTATAAATGTGTTCTACATTCTTTTGTTTTAGAAAATTCTTATTTTTCATTTTCTGATATTCTTTCTTTATTTATCAAATCTTATGCCTTCCTTTTAATTACACAGTTGGAAGTAAAATTCCGGGGACATTGCCTTACACAGAAGAAGCTCCTAGTAAGTGTTAGTCATTGCTTGATCATTGTTGCAGTCTTCAAAGGAATGGGTAACCAGGATAACTGCTAGATCTATTCACTAAATTGCCACTAGAGGGAGGGCTAAATATATTCTGTGCATGGTGATAATTGACTCATTGTAGACAGTTGTACATAGGAACTGGATGGGGAGAAGCGAAATAAAGAAATGGTTAGAATGCAGGGGAGTGGAGGATGACAGGCCCAGAAGCCACAAAGAAACATTGCTGGGGTGAATCCAATGTGTTTTATGGGGCACACAATAGTTGTTAAAAACTAATACTATCCCATGTATTAAGAATAGCACAGGATAACAAAAAACACTGGCTTCTAGGAATAAAGTCGTGGCTCCTCTCTGTTTTGAAATTACTGAGTCAGGCAATGTTAATGAGATTTTGAAGACTTTTAGCCTTAATGAATAATCCATAAACTTTAATGTTTGCTCTGTGTCCACTTTATTCAATTATTTTCTTGGTCCAACATTGTCCAGCAAAATGATAGGAATTCCTAGGACTACTGGACAGGATATACCAAGTAAATGGTACATCTTTTAAAGCAATAGAGGCCTTTCATCAACACGAATGTAAATAATTACCTGTGAATTCACATGAGCAAGAAATACTTTCAGGGAATGGCCGGACACGCTTATTTCCTCCACCATCCTAGAGAACTTCAAAAAGAAACAAGTTACCTTACGGTAATGGTTCTCAAACTTGAGCATGCATCAGAATCTCCTGGAAGGCTTATTAAATCACAGATTGCTGGCCCCACTCCTAGCGTTTCTGATTCAGGAAGGCTGGAGGTGGGGGAGTGGCACTGAGAATTTTCATTTTATCAAGTTCCCAGGTAATGGCAGTGATGATGCTACCCTGTGGATCATATTTTTAGCGCCACTGCCCTATAGGTTCTTATGTGGCAGTCAGTTCAGTCAATTGAAGCAGCAGCTGATGAAGCTCAATCATAGGTTTGAGTCTCAAAATGGCCAGGGGAGCAGGTATTCTGTGTTCCAGACCAGTATAATTGGTTATAAGGTTGAGAAAGAGAGTAACGGTGGATGATTACCAGTCAACAACTTACTTTTTTGAAGTTTTTATTCAAATTCCAGTGAGTTAACATACAGTGTAATATTGGTTTCAGGTGTAGAATTTAGTGATCCAGCACTTCCATACAACACCCAGTGCTCATCACAAGGGCCCTCCTTAAACCCCATCACCTATTGAACCCATCCCTCCACCCACCTCCCTTCTGGTAACCATCAGTGTGTTCTCTAGAGTTAAAAATCTGTTTCTCGGTTTGCCTCTCTCTCTTTTTTCCCCTTTACTGATTTATTGTGTTTCTGAAATTCCACATATGAATAAAATAGTATGAAATCTTGCCATTTGCAACAACATGGATGGAGCTAGAGAGTATTACGCTGAGTCAGTCAGAGAAAGAACAACTTATTTTTAAAAGGACTCAGTATGTTGTGCATGCTTAGTAATTAGAATCAGTTGTATCGTCTTCACACAGTAAATGTGTATTATATTGAATTAACTCCACATGGCATTAATGCCCACTTGTTGTTCAAGTATTAGGGTTTACATTTCAATTATTTTCCCCTAATCTCAGAACAAGACATACTTTCTTTCTTCCTTTTAAATAAAAAGTCTTTGTCATACTTTTATCATTTCTGCCTCACCACTGCTTTCTCTGCTTTAATTAAAATAGTCTAAAAGTACAATGTACAGTGTACCTTATGCATTTTTCATAGTTCTATCACCGATACTTTTGGCAGATATTTAATAAGTTTGTATAATCATCTTGAAAATTGGTACTTGTTTTTGTCATTATTTCAATAGCGGGCTTTATGTTTCAATAGTGATTTTTTTTTAAAGATTTTATTTATTTACCTGAAAGAGAGAGGGAGCACAAGCAGAGGGAGGGCAGGGGGAGAGGGAGAAGCAGACTCCCCGCTGAGTGGGGAGCCCTACTCAGGCTTCATCCCAGGACCATGAGATCATTCTGAGCCAAAGGCAGACGCTTAACCAACTGAGCCACCCAGACGCCCCTAGTGATTGCTCTTTGCTTTTTAAAATATGTTGTCACTGACTTTATTCTTCCCCAACACCAAACCCAGAATTCAGTTCAATCTTACTTACTTCCTGCACAAGACTGCTGTCAAGTCCTGTTTCTTTTTTCAGTTGACCTATATTTTACCTTTCCTGTTTTTCTCCAAAGATTTTTAGCCCCCTACCTAACATTGTTCATGTTGGAACTCTATTAACCAGTTCTTCACAAGTTTAGCAACAAAGTAAATAAGTGCCAGTGTTTCAAAAGCTCTCCTCAAATTAAAAAAAAAAAAAAAAAGCTCTCCTCAAATTCGATAAATACGATGGGGAGAAATGTCTGTCGTATTATTAATTAGCATCATGTAGCAAACAGGATTGTTTGGCGGAGTCCATTAATTTTCACCTGTTTCTTCTGACATTGAGAATACGACTCTTTCTTCCACTTTGATTGAACTAATCAATCAATTTACAAGTAAAATAATGCATGTGGAGGCAAAAGCTAATTCTAGTGCCAAGTCACTGTAACACATTGTCTTCAATACCAGTTGTCTGGGATAAACTCCAAGCCATGCCTCCTAAATTTTAAATGTTCATTCTTTAGTTCTAGGAACAATTATTTCTAAAATGCAATTTTAATCAAAAAGCCCAAGAGCTAGAGATACTTCATATTTTAAATATATGTATATATTTATCTAAATTTATCTTTATTTTACTGCCTAGCAACCTGCTCAGTGGAAAGCAATATTCACTAATTTATTTTATCATATTTACTTGCTTAATTTTGTTCTATTAAATTGCCTGGCTTATACATCCTACCTTGCGAGTACTTTCTCCCAACAAATTAAATAGTAATAAATAAAACATCATGGAAATTCTTTTTAATTGTTGAACAGGCTATTGTATTTACTTATTTTTGTAATCTATTTTGAATTAAGTTCGAACTTTAAGAGAAATTTCAAGAACTAGGTCAATCTTCCTATATGCCCATATTCCCTCACTGTTAATATTTCCCATTTTACCTCCTCTTGACTTTGTAGTTATGCTACTTTGTGTAATTTATTTAGTGTTTGCTCTACAGATTATAATATACATCTTTATCACCAACTGCCTTAAAAAATATTCTACCTCTTATAAAAGGTGTAAGAAGTTTAGGGGCGCCTGGGTGGCTCAGTCGTTAAGCGTCTGCCTTCGGCTCAGGGCGTGATCCCGGAGTTCTGGGATTGAGCCCCATGTCAAGCTCTTCCGCTGGGAGCCTGCTTCTTCCTCTCCCACTCCCCCTGCTTGTGTTCCCTCTCTCGCTGGCTGTCTCTATCTCTGTCAAATAAATAAATAAAATCTTTAAAAAAAAAAAGGTGTAAGAATTTTAAAACAGTACACTCTCAGATATAATCCTCTTACCCTTGATGATGTTGTTGTCATATATTTTGTACCTGCATACACTCTAAATTCTGCATACTTTTTTTTTTGGCTCCATTCTTTCTTTTTTCTGCTTCTGATACTATAATTACATGCACACTAGACTATTTGATAGTGTCCCTACACATGTCAGAGGCACTGTTTCTTCTTATTCATTTTTCTCTTTATTTCAGTTTGGATCATTTCTATTGACCTATGTTCAAGTTCACTGATTATTTCCCATGCTATATTCTGCCTATTGATAAGCCCATCCAAAAAATTCATTTTCGATCTTATATTTCTTATATCTAGTATTTTAATTTCTCTTTTTTGTAACTTCCATTTCTTTGCCATTTCCTTGTGTGTTGTCTATTGTTTCTACTAGATCCTTGAATATATTTATTATAGTTAATTATAGTTCTTATCTGATAACTCCTATATTTGTTCATCTCTGAGTCTGTCTCTCTTGACTTTTCTTGTCTCTTGACAAAGCATCACATTATCTTGCTTCTTCAAATTTCTCCTATTTTTTAACTGAATGCCAAAATTGTATGTGATGTAGCCAAAATAAGCATGCGTCTTTTTCTATTAGGCTGTAAATGTGGAGCGGAGGTTGATTCAACCTGGTTTGAACCGAGCTAGGATTAGGCTTTGTGGCAGCTTTAGTTCAATTCAATTTATTACACACTTAAGATTCTTTGATGGCAAAATCAACACCTCCCCGTTAGCAGGGCTTGGGTTCTGAGTGTCTGGAGAGTTTTCATTTCTCCTGCTTTTTCCTCAGCCTTCAGCAGATTCTGTGTACTTGCACCTCAAGGAGATCTCTGATATAGTCCCCAGCAATAGGCAGCGGTAAGATATGGAATGCTTAGAGGATTTCTCTAAATTCTCTTGTCCTGCTTTTAGACATCATCAGGCTTTTTATGAGTTTACTACTGCTGCCAAAACAGGCTAACACAAATTTAGTGGCTTAAAAAAGCATAAATTTATTATTTTACAGTCTGAAGGCTGAAAGTCTGAAATAGATCTCAGAGGGCTAACATCAAGATGTTGGCAAGGTTGCATTCCTCTTTGAGATACTAGGGGCGAGTCTGTTTCTTTGCCCTTTCCAGCTTCTAGGGGCCGCCCACATTGCTTGGCCCATGGCTTCCTTTCGTC
Source organism: Ursus arctos (assembly GCF_023065955.2). Taxonomy (NCBI): domain Eukaryota; kingdom Metazoa; phylum Chordata; class Mammalia; order Carnivora; family Ursidae; genus Ursus; species Ursus arctos. Next base: position 33,207,452 of record NW_026622852.1, read on the forward strand.
TTTGAACCCAGCGATTGCATCAATGCAAATCTCTTCTGTCCCTCCCTGACTCTGACTCACCTTCCTCTCACTTATAAGGACCCTTGTGATGACACCGGACACAACTGGATAACCCAGAATTATCTCCCCATCTCAGTCTCCTTCACCTAATCACATATGCAGTTTCTTTGGCCATGTAGGGTAACATCTATACTAGGACTTAATATATCTTTGGGAGACCATGATTCTGCCAAACACAGGTCCCCTGTGCCTGTGCATCGGGATGGTCTCTCCCAGCTTTCTGACTCTTCCCAAGCCACAGAAGTCCTGATGCCATATATTTGATCTAAGAATCATGGTGCCTGTGGGGTTTCTCAATTCTCATGCCTGTCCTTAGATTTCAGTAAGTTTATGTGCCTATGACTCATAAGGTTCTCTCTCCCATCTCCTGCCACTCTCCAGCTGTGCATGGCCATGGCTTCATACTCTGTGAAACTCCCAGAATGTCTGATGGTTCCCCTCCATTACCAGTGCAGGCCTCCGACTTCACAGATGATGTGTGCCTGGACCTCCCTGGGGAGTCTCAGTCAGCTCCCCTGTCACTGCTTTGGCCCCAGGAGCCACCATCTCAAACTCTCCCGAGGCCTGGAGTGCTTGTGGAATTGTATTAATTCTACTCTTACTTCAGCCTCTCTGGCACATGCGTGCTGTAGAAAGTGTCTCCATTCTCCTGCCTCCAATCTTTCACACACGTGCTTTGTTAAGCCCCATCAAAAAGAGTTGTGGATGTCTATAGATTCTCCTTCTGTTTGGGGATCCCAGGAAGGGTTCACAGATATGCTGGCATACACCACAGTCTTTTCAAAAGTCTACTTGCCATCTTCTTACCTCAAGGATAGCACCGTACTCATCCTTCTGACTCTTCATCAATGACGGAATATGGTATGAATTTGGTTTTTTGGGGGTTTTTTTTCCTGAGAAGAGTTTGTCACTTTCTGAATTTTAGTTTAATAGGTTTCTTTGTGACCTCATTTCTCTGATGAAATTTTTAAACCTGTGATTTTGTAAGTTTTCTTACCCTATCTCATCAGTACAGTGGGAACTGAACTGTATTCTGCTGTGTCTTTATACATACATACATCTAAGTAGAAACAGAAGTTTTCCAGTTTATCATTAGAATTTTGAAGGTTAGGGTGAACACAGCTAACATATGGGTTACATATGGAGCTTGTCCAGGATTGTTTAAAACTTCAGTGTTAATCCCATCTGCACTTCAGACTAAACTACTGCCTAAATTTGATCCAAGATTTTATCCTCATAAATAGCTGCTAAATTATTGGATGAAAGGTAAAGGAAAGATGAAGGAAAGACTAAATTTACACAATATTGATTGTGTTCATTCACAGAATAGCACCTTAAAATCAAAAGTTTTTAGAGACTTTTTTTTTTTTTTACCTTGACTTTAAAGCCCATATCTTGAGTATTCTTGGTTGGAAGTCCCAGATTGAAAGCTTGGAAGTATGTATAATTGCTGAGAGTAATTAGCTTCAAAATTCTCCTAAATATAAGAAGTAAGGAAGAATCCTGAAAGCTGGTGTGAAAACATTATCTACTGATAGAAAATGCAAGCTTTTGTAGGAAGGGTATAGGAAGTCTTTGATCAAGGTATTGGGACTGTTTAGAAACATACTTTGGTCTATCTACTGAGAAAGAACCACTGGAGCACAGACTTCTATCCTAGATGAACAATGGATCAAGTGCTCTTTACCTCTGGTAGAGCCCACTACCTCCTGAAACTGGGGATACTCTTAGCAACAACACTGGCAGGAAATTATGGCTAGACATACCACAGAGAAGTTACAATACTGACAGGACTATGAGGTAGGCAGTGAAAAAGACTGGCAAGGAAGCACTCAAGCCTTAGAAACTCTTTGCAACATTAAAACAGCAAATGCTTCAGGGTATACAACTGAGCAGCAATCAAATGGAGCACACCTGCAGGATACACACATCAAAATTTTCTTCACTATGTTCAAAATGTGAGTGGCTTTTGCAAAAAGCTGTATACAAAGTGGCTACTTTGCAGAGAAGGAAGAACCAGGCCTGATTAGAGCAAATAATAATGGGACGATTTCTAGTTAAAACTCTGCTAGAAAACCTCATTCAACATAGGAGATCTGCAGGAATCCTCCTAGTCTCCCCTGCTGTAATTGTCCCTGTTAGCAGGAAAGGAAGAGAACGAAGTAGTATTGGTTCGTCTTAAGAGAACAATCCAGGATGGAAAAACCCATTAGGTCAGACCATCTCAGAGCTCAGCGTGGAAGGTAACAGTCATATGTCATAATTCAAATTCATTATTCTTAAAGATTCACAGGAGTGCAGATATTTGGGATCCTCCCTCTTACAAAAGCTTCCAGAGGAGACACAGGGCCCTGACAGGAAATTAATTCTACTAATGTGCTACTAAGGTGGCAGATGGTCACAAATAAGATAGCTGTGACAAATCAACAAATTACCTCCTGGGACTTAGCAAATTAGCATGCCTGAAGCTGACCCAGGGAAAGTTTTAGCAATGTGACTCTCTATGCTGCCAAGAACCAAATGATTGGAACATGATTACAGATATAGCTGAGGATATCTCCCAGCAGAGATGTTAGATAGAACTTGATAGAAAGTGCTTATGAGACTAAATTCCATGAGGTGGTGAAGCTGTGCTTATGTAAAGGATGGATATTACTCAGCGAACTTCACCATAATGAGAATTGAGCAGTAGTGACAGCCTCATTAAGGCTTGCTTGGGAAGGATAGGAAAGAATGAGGTGTAATCAGAGACAAGCCTTCCTGAGCACATGTTGCACTCCATCTCTTAAGGCAGAGACCCCTGAGTCAGAGAATGGGAATAGTGTGCTATCAAAGGTACTTAATTCCAGCATGGGGATTAAGGAAACTGACATGGGCTGGGATTCCAAAGATAGAAAAGGTGCAATAGAGCAGTGATTCTCAAACGTCAGTATTTATATGAGTCACCTGAGGATCTTGTCAAAAACACAGGTTCTGATTCCAATTCTCATAAACTATCAAATCATGCAGATGCTGTTGTCCAGAGACCACAATTTAAGTAGCATGGTGATAGAGAATGCTAGTAGGGATAATAATCCCACCCTCCTAGCTAAACCTAAACATCACACTGCTAATTTTCAGGAGGTTTTATTGTTGTTTGTTTGTTTGTTTGTTTGTTTTTCAAAGGAAGGGAACATCAACATCCTCAGAGTCCATGATTCGCTGGCATTTTATTTTCTGCTGCTTGTATCTCTCTGGTGTAGTCAGTGCCCTTGGAACTCCAGAAACAGCCAGGCCTCCTCATCCTCCCAAAGTTCCCTGAGATCATAACAAGGACAGGAGCTATGACCAGGAGTAGATGCCACTCTAAACTCACTGCTATTATTATCAGGTTGGGACAAAAGCATTCTGGGAGCTGAGTTGGGCAGGTATTTTGCATACAAATTATGTAGATGAACATGATACACTAGACCATTTATCTTGACTCATTAATTCATTAACCATACCTTACTAGATAGTGACAATATGAAGACTCGATCAGAAAATAGCTAATAAGAGATGTAAGTTCCTTTAAAAGATTGGATTTGGGGGCGCCTGGATAGCTCAGTCATTTAACCAGCTGCCTTAGGCTCAGGTCATCATCCCAGGGTCCTGGGATCAAGCCCCCCCACCCCAATCAGGCTCTCTGGGAGACTGCTTTTCCCTCTCCCTCTGCCCCCCCAACTCATGCTTACTCTCTCTCAAAAAAATAAATAAAACCTTTAAAAAATGGGAAAAAAGATTGGATTTGTACAAAATGAAATGTTGTTGTTGATCTTATGTATTATATAGATATAAGTTAACCTGTCATAGATGCCAACATGCATTTGAGTGTAAAGGTGGATCCTCCAGATGCTGCTTTCAGCAGGTGCAGCAAAAGGCTGCAGGTTTTCCCCAGACTGTTTCTTGAACAGGTGTTATTAGATAGCATCTGCTTTTTTCTGCTCATAAACCTTTAATTGAAGTCCTCTCCACACTAACAGTCTAGTTATCTGATACTCATTTGGGTCAGGTTTCTTTGGAGCCCTAAAAAAGAGACATAAACCAGCTTAACAGTCAAAGCTATCCCTGCTGAGAAATGGTAATAAGGCAGCTATCATAATTGTAATCTGCAGAGAAGATGCCCTTCTTCAAAAAAAATTTTTAGCAATCAAATCTTTTGTAAATTGGTCTTCTCTGTGCAAACAATGCATAGGCAGTCTTATGTACTGTAATGCAGGCTGGGAAAGTAGTGAGCCTTCCCCACCCGCATTAAAGATTTTATTTATTTGAGAGAGACACCACAAAGGGAGAGGGAGAGGGAGAGCAGACTCCCCACTGAGCAGGGAGCTCGATGTGGGGCTTGATCCCAGGACCCTGGGATCATGACCTGAGCCAAAGGCAGACATTTAACTGACTGAGCCACCCAGGCGCCCCTCCCCACCCGCTTTAAAAGATTCTCTGTAATTTAGATTATAGCAGGATCCCCAGACTTTAGGATTCATGGATCAAAATAATCTTAAAAAATTAAAATTGAAATCCTGGCATATGGTTCCTAGTTTTTACTTTGCCAATTCAGATATTCTTAAAAAGGAAAAAGTAGTCTCAACCACTGTCTGCTGTTATCATAATTTCATCAAACAATATGTTAACAGTAAAACATAGAAAAATAGGGGGATATTCTTTCAGAATAAAAGCAAACCCTTTGGGCCAAATAAGTTTAGCTTTAGAGAATTTTTCTTCTCTGTTGTTTTTCTCCTTTTCGTCATGACTCCTTCATTTATATTATTTCTTCAGCCAGTTATCTTCCTCTCTTTTGCCTTCTTGCCTGTCTACCACCTATTGTTAAGGATCCAAGCATTTGTTCAAGGTTTACCAACTAGTAGATGGTGAATTTCAGTGCAGGCCCATTTTCACTTTACCATTCAGCTCCCGATAACAACCTCAAGTAAACTTTCTCTTCTATTTTTTTGTTATTTTCCATGCAGTTTTGCTCATAGGATGATTTTTTTCCTCACCCACCTGAAACACATTGGCAAACTCTTGCCTGTCAGTGACCCTAACTCAAGCCAAACACTCATCACATCTAATGTCTTTTCCTAAATTGTCCCATAATTTCTCCATAAATTCAGTCTGTATTGTTTGAGTCAAAAAAATTAGAAGTGAGATATCATTGTATTGATCCCTCTCTTTAAAAGAAATCTGAAAGCTTTCCTTTGTCTTCAGGTGATATATATTTTCCATAGACAACCTGCTCCACAGAACCCCCAATTTCATCCTCATTTCCCTATTTTTACTCCTGTTCGCATACCTATTACACTTTGCCTCCTCCGTGTGTCTGAGGCTTTACACTAGAAAACCCAGCTGCCAACAACACCTGTTTCCACTGCTCAGGTTGAGAACTGCTTATCTTTTAAGACTCACTTCATGTTACATCTCCTCCAGGAATCATTTTTGACCTTCTGACCAGGCAGGTGCTTCTCCAGCATTCTTTCTTGGTACCCCTATCTAATGTTGAGAGAAAGTGTAGAAAAAGTAAGAGGCTTATGGGCCCCAGAGTCATAAAATTTGATCGACGCCTCAGCTCTATCATTTTACTAGCTCAGTTTCCTGGTCAAGTTATTTAAGCTGTCTGAAACTCTATTTTCTTATTTGTGAAATGGGAAAAGTATTAGCAACAGCATAGTATTTATTGAGATATGATATCAAGAATGCCACTTATAGTACCTGGCCCAAAGAAAATGTTCAGTGACTGCTAACTTTTAGTGGCAAATTTAATGGCGAGTTTTGGAAATTATTACTATATGTACTTACACATTCTATTAAAATGTTCTGTTATTTGTCTACCTTCCCCACTAGACTATGAGCTCCTTGTAGCAGAGATTGTGCTTTATTTACGTATCTCTAGGGAATAGCTCAGCAAATTGCGTTGTGGTGGTTGAATTAGTGAACACTCTGGTACCCTATAACATTGTGATTTACAAGGAATTAACTTATATTAAAAAGACACGTGAAACAGAGCCAGCAGTCACTGTATACTTTTTTAGGTTTCTCTGGGGATCGCCCCAAGAAAAATGCATGCTTGAAACTCAGAGAATGCACTCTAGGGCACACTACTTCCTTCAAGTCAGAGTCTTAAATTAATCTTGTCTTGTCTCATGATATCACACCAGGGTAGACTTCTCTAGGCTCTTATTAGAGACCTAATTCAGTTTTGCACTTTTGTTTTATGGCCCCTAAAATGCTGCTCGGCATTTTTATAGAGTGTCACTTCTGATCATCTTGCTAAATATATCACTATACTCATTAAAAAAGTATCTTGCTTTTAAATATTTAACAACAAAAGGCTTAAGCATAAACTATTATTTGTGAGTTGTTTCTCTACAGAGATTTGAGCTTAAAATCGGATTTGTTATCTCAAAATGGCACACTAGTAAGCGGGTAAAATATTTAAAGGCCAAAGCACAGCTGCAATGTGAATAAAATATTATTAGACATGTCCTTGATCTTTAGCTTTATTACAGATTGGAGACTTTTAATTTTTAATAAAATTCATTGCAGTGACAGTTAAGATAGATTGTTCCCAATAGTGGTTCACATCAAAGAAATGATATAACATGCCTGACTACCAAACATAATGGTATGATTAATTCATTGAATTAGTTACCTTTTTTGTTGCATATTCATGTATTTTATTGAGAAAAATTCCCTGAAGATCACTTCTCTATGGAGAAACATAATGAAAATAAAATGAACAAGATGTTTAAAATTAAAAAAAGAAAAGAAATTAGAAGACAATATTATGGGTCCACCCAATCATGCTGGTTAGCACATGATTTACAAGTTGAGCAAGGGGTTAAATTTTGTTCAGGATAAAGGAGGGGGTGGAAAAGATCATCATCATATTGTCACTGAACTTGGAAGAATATAAAAATAAATATTGCAACAAGTCATCTTTCTGTATGGTATAATAATTTTTCTAGCTTATTAAGAATTATGGTGGAGCCTTTCAGGTTACAGTGGTGTTTTTCTAGTGGTTCCTGTTTATCTTCTCTCATTTTCCTATTGAACCATTCACAAAAACAATAGATGGGTATACACAATTGCAATAACATTAGATAGTGAGTGTATTGATTAATTATCTTCCAGTGCCAAAGAGAAATATTTGCTAATGAAAGTGAAGATGGAGTCCTGATGCAGAACAAACACTTTCAGGGAAAACATAGTAAACATTTTTGTTTACACCTATTATAACACTCTTTCAGGTGTACGCTTAACAGGGACAGATCCAATGTGTCTCTGACCAAAAGGTGGTTTTTGTTTGTTCTATTCTGTTTTGGTTGTTTAACTTTAAGATTCTTTCATTGCCTTGAAACCCCAACCCTTCCCCCCAGCCTACCCCATGAAAAACAGTCTATATGGATTTGGGGACTATGATGCCCAATTAATGCAACTTAGTTAAAGCAGATGAAGGCAAGTTATAGTAGATTATTTCCTGGAATATAAAGTAAGGGACAGAAACATTTGAGAGGGAGGTATACCTTGATTTCTAAACTTTATCTATTCTCTCTAAGAACCGTTTAAAATATCTCTGTCCAATATGGTAACCACTGGCAGGGCTTATGTGGCAGTTTGGCACTTGAAATGTGACTGGTTGAATTGAGATGTATTGTAAGTCTAAAGTACACATCAGATTGTGAGGAGTGTCTATTAAAAAAAAACAGTAAAAATGTCATCGATCTGTTTAATAGTGATTAAATATTTTAGATATGCTGAGTAAAGTAAAATATACTATTAACATAAACTTCACCTATTTTTTATTATTTTTAAAATGTGGTTATAGAAAAAAATTAATCACATATGTGGCTCATATTTGTAGCTCTCATATTTCTAATTTGATAGCCCCGATTTTAAAAATTTCTCCTCCAGAACTCTTGAAATAATGTAGAAATTTATTTCCCTATATATAAGTAGACAGCTAAGCAGGAGAATCAGGTTATCCCTTCTTGTTTCAATAAGACTATATAAAGGATTCCAAATACTTGGTTAGTATTTGTAAATGTCCAACTTCACCACCCTCCTAACCTCACTCTACTCAAAGACTGAAAGACAATTCTAATAGTAAAAAGTATATAGTTAGGGGGACCAGAAAAAATATTTGTCTACCCTGTTTGCAGATATAAATGAGTTGTAGATATCCAACTATTGTGCAAACTATGAACAGATACAGATATTATAATCATTTCAATAACAAAACATGGGGCTATGAAAACATTTTCCATGGTAAGAGACTTTAAATATTTATTATACTATGGGTGGAAGAGGGGATTACCACAGAGTAAGAAGCATATTTTAGGAATTTTTTATTTGTTCTCAATGAAATTCAAGAAAGCATGGTTTTATGAAACAAGATATTGAAATAAATTGCTTAGAGAACAGACCGAAATACAAGTAGAGCTGACTGTAGAAGATTGAAGAAATTGGTTGAAATTTGAATAGAATGACTTGAATAGAGACATCTAATACCTTATGCTGACTTCCACATTGAGTAACAAATGGATTGTTAAAGTCAAGAGGAAACTAAGAGCTATTAATACCAGCCACACTCCAGAAATTCTCAACAATATCTACACATATTGAAGATGGGAACAGCTAAAAACCAGTCATCTAAAATTAACTCAAAAATATCATTTATATCAAGACTTTAGTAGGGGAAAGTCTGCTTAAGTCCTATTAACATTCCTTAATTTGAAAAGGTAAGAGTTTCACTCAAAAATATGTCTTGGTCAATCAAGGCTTGAGTTACACATGATTTAAAAAGAAAGAAGGGAAGGAAGGAAGGAAGGAAGGAAGGAAGGAAGGAAGGAAGGAAGGAAGGAAGGAAGGACCAAAATAAAACATTTAATATAATAATGTAGTTGAGATAGCTAAAACAGTATTCAGGGATGGGGAACAAGATACTGAACAAAGAAATTTATTGGTAAGACTAATGAAAGACATCTGAAAAGCAGCAAGGCTGAGTTCAGAAAAGATGGGTGTAGAAAAGTCCAATAATCATACATCAACCTTGATAAGTCAACAACTAAAACCAATTTCTATGCTTACTAGTAAATCACTGTATGGGTCATAACTATAGCCAGTTAATTATAAATATTAAAAATATGTTGAGTAAGACCTACGCAACCTCAATGACTACACACCTTAGACTGATTTCATCTTGAAATTCTGTGACCCATGCAACAGTCAAAAAAGTTTGGAGCACAGAAACTACTCTTGTCATCTATGAAAGGGTTCTTTTCTTTAACATCTCTGAATCAGGAAAGAGGAATCTTTCCTCTTTCTATTTCCTTTTTTGTGATGGGGCAAATAGTAATGGAGTAAAAAAAAGAGAATCAAAATACAATTAACAGAAGCAAGGGGGGCAAGCTCCTGTGCCTTTAGAGGATACACAGGAAACATAAATGCGGGAAGTCACTAAATATGACAATAGAACGTGGTCCAATCATGACAGAACTGATGTTTGCCACTCCTGTCCTAAAAAGGACAACTACCACTGTATTTAATCTTGTTTTATTCCTAAAATTCAAAAAACTTTTACTCAAAATTATCTTTTAAGAGAAAGTTAAAGAAACACAATTATAGTTCTAAAATTCAAACCTGGGACATTAAGCTCACTGAGAGATGAATCAAAACAAATTTTTAAAAATGAAGAATGATAACTGGGAGTTAATATGGAAATCAGATAAATATTAAGTTATTTTGAAATAATCGTGGTAAATATTATGAAATATAAATACATTAAAAATAACGTGTATATATATAGTATATATTACATATATTTACACTATATAATATATAATTAGATATATAATCAATGAAAACTGACATCCCATGTTTTGTTTTGTTTTTAAAGATTTTATTCATTTATTTGAGAGAGAGAGAGTGTGTACAAGTAAGGGGAGTGGCTGGCAGAGGGAGAGGAAGAAGCAGGCTCCCTGCAGAGCAGGGGCCCGATGTGGGACTCGATCCCAGGACCCTGGGATCATGACCTGAGCAGAAGGCAGTCACTTAAGCAACTAAGCCATCCAGGCACCCTGACATCCCATATTATACTATAAAATCTGAAACTATGTGGAGTACTTCCACTAACTGTTTCACATTCCACTAGCATTTCAATCACTGACTCTTCCACATTTTAGTGGAACCTGTGCAGATTACCTCTGATTATTCTCCAAGCAAACTCACTAATTTCTTTTCCTTCCTTCCTTCCTTCCTCTTTTTTTTCTTTCTTTCTTTCTTTCTTTCTTTCTTTCTTTCTTTCTTTCTTTCTTTCTTTCTTTCTTTCACGTTGTATGACTCAACTCATCCTTTAAGTTTCATTGCATATAACTTGATTGAAAGTCATTGACATTCCTGGCATCTGTGTGTCATTCTTCAGATTCTACTATAATGTCTTGAAATAGTTATTGCAAACATTTTTTAAATAGAGGAAAATTTAAAATTCATGTAATGAATGAGACTTGAAAAATACTGTTACTTTTAAATAAGAGCATGCACTCATGGAAAGGGAAAATCTGAAACATGGAAAGAGCATGAAAATGAAAAGCACCATTACGAAATTAAGAACTTCAAAGAAAGTATTGAACAAGAATCTGGATACTGAAGAAAAAGGAGAAGAAGAAATCTGGATACTGCAAAAATTCAAATCAGAGGGAAAATTTCAGGCTTGAGAAAATAATTAAGAGGCATCAAGAACATATCAAGAAGAATAAAGTATAAGGAAGAAGTAAATAATACTGCAAAAAAGAAATAGGTGTTTGTGAGGCAAAGAAGTAAAGATAGAGCTTACACTCAATTTTGTGCTTATGGCTTATACCCTGCCTGTCATGGTCATGTTGCTCAAAACATATGAGTTTATTGGTTCAGTTAATCCTCACAGCAACTGTGAGGCTGAGGGCTATGATTATCGTGATAATTTACAGACAGGAATACCAAAACACCAGGAGATCATCTGCCTCGGATCACAGTTGCAGTAGAGGCAGGATTAAACCTGAGGCTGTCAGACTCTGCAGTTTGTGCTCTAAAGCAGTTTAGCACATCATCTCTCAAAAAAGATAAGCATCCATAATTAAGTATATGGCAGAGTTAAACACAAATACACCTAGACGAAGTTGTTGATTTAAACAAATTACACATAAATAAATATAGATATGTATATATGTGTGTGAATATTTTTCTATTTCAAGTATTCATACTAATCCAGGAACAGAAAGTAGAATATCTATAAAGAAATGTATACGTATCTTGAAACATATCCATGGTAATACCCAAAGTCAAAAGATAACACTTCTTTTCCTATAGAGCTAAAAAAGGAAAGATATTTTTAAATAAAGATATTTATTTGACTTAACAGAGCCAAGGCATTGAAAAGCATACCATCCATTCATATTCAGGAAGTTACTCAATAACACATACACACCAACAAGAAGATTAATCAAAATTAGGAATCTTAGACGTGAGGGATTTTATTATAATAAATGACAGTAGCCATAAAATGTTTTTGATATATTAGCTTTTCTGCCCGATGGTAACAAGTTTAAAAAATATCATCATACAAAAAAAAAATAGCATCATACATTAATTATCAAAAGAAGGAGTATAATCTCTTTCTGCACCCACCGGGTGACAACCAACAGTCACTTGCATTTGTTCCTAACACTGTTTTTAAATGTCAGCTGTACTTGTTATTTTGATGTAACCTAATAATATTGATATCATATAATCTGATAAAACATCACTGTGACAAATGTTAGTCCCTGTATGCTTTAAGCTGAATGTTTTGCAAAATCCCAGTAAACGTTATTTTTAAAATATTGTAAACAACTGTAGAGACATCTTTTAAAGATTAGAAGAAATAATGAAAATCTAAAATGATACATTCCTATTGCTTTATAAAATAACTTTCCACTCCACTGTAAAACCTGAAATCGGGATTCTAGAGGATGCACTAGGAGTGTGGCTTATGGAATAACAGAATGAAATTTCCCCCGGTCGACTTAAATGTCATGAATATTTCTTGGCCCTACATCAGAAGTGTGCCCAAATCAATAAACATGTATGTCTGAACTTAATTTGAAATAATGTATTTTTATGATTCCCTGATTAAACTGACTTTTTCAAATTTGCTGATTTAAAACTGACTCCAGGGGCGCCTGGGTGGCACAGCGGTTAAGCGTCTGCCTTCGGCTCAGGGCATGATCCGGGCATTATGGGATCGAGCCCCACATCAGGCTCCTCTGCTATGAGCCTGCTTCTTCCTCTCCCACTCCCCCTGCTTGTGTTCCCTCTCTCGCTGGCTGTCTCTGTCTCTGTCGAATAAATAAATAAAAAATCTTTAAAAAAATAAAATAAAATAAAATAAAATAAAACTGACTCCAATCTGACAAGATAAGAGAGTCTGACTTCTCTCTGTCATCTCAACACACACGCACACACACACACATCAATGAAGATATAAACTATATGGTAACAGTGAGTAGAAAAATGTGTTTTCTTTTTGAATATTTTCTATTTTCTAAATAAACGTGTGTTATTAAATTTAAAAATAATAACAGTTTACTATAGCTTTGTATAAATCCCTAAATAAAACCTTCTATGTCTATGACAAGTCTATTAATTTATAAATTTGCAAAATCTTTTCCGGTTGTTTTTAATTTTTTTTCTTTCTGTATTAATATAATCAATTTAAAAATGCCCAGAATACTGGGGGGGAGAATCATTTATAAGTCCCATGGGTAGTGGTGAAAATAGAGGAAATACTGTCTATAAATAATTCAATATTCTCCATGCATTCCAGGTTTAATAATGATAGAACTTGACTTTTCAAATTTGTGCCAGTCTTCACAAGCCACCTTAAAACATTTGAAGTTGTTTGGCTTCCTATACCTGGAAGAGTTTGATAATACTTTAATTACAGTGTTTACAGTATTTCATGTTTAAAATGCATCATGAGAAAATCGCTGGTAAATGGAATGGAAAACAAAGTTAACATTCACTGATGCGGTGCTTGGACGGCTCAGTCGGTTAAGCACCCGGCTCTTGATCTCAGTTCAGGTCTTGAAAGAAAGTTAACATTCATTGAAATACAAGATACAGTGCAAAACACTGGTATTTCCATTACTACAGAGGAAGGGGGGATATTTATGGCATAATCTCATTTTTCAGATACCATGTTACGTGTTTTTAACATGTGTTAGTCTAAATTAAATCTCCTAACAACCTTTGTTATTAGGAATTATTTTCCCCTGTCCCCAAATGAGAAAATTGGTTCAAATAGATTTGGTACCAAATAAACCAAGTATTTCTCTGCACCAGTAAGAGTGGAATTGAGTTTTTAACCTACCACTGTCTACCTCCAGAGCAGCTTCTCTTTCAGTGGTTTACAAAGTGTGGTGCCTGGATTAGCAGCATCTGCATCACCTAGGAAACCACCAGAACCTCTTCTTGGCCCGCCCCCAGATCAGCTGAATAAGAAACTCTTAGCAATCTGTATTTCGACCAGCTTACTAGGTGATTCTGAGGCACACTCTAGTTTGAGAAACCCTGTGCTGCCCCATTCCTTGGGTTACGTCTTTGATTGGAAAAGAACTAAACAGATGTTTTCAGGATCATTTAAAATCTGCAAATCTGGCTTTTTTGTTTGCTTCATACTCTTGCTTTAAATTCACAGGACTCTGGAGAGCTGTGAAGAAAAATTCAAATGTAATATGTAAAGTATTACAATAACAAAATTAACTGTTGCTAAGGAAATGGATATATATATATTTTTTTACTGTAAGTTGCTTTTTGTGTTCCTCTAGTTCTGAGGTAGACAAAGGCCTTTAATCTCTGAGTACCTAAAATTTCAGTTTTAACCCCTAAAATTTTATATTTAAAAAAGTGGCACAAGGAAGGGGGTGGGAAAAAAGGGAAGAATGGATCTAGAGCTAATATCACTTTATCTTTTCTGCATCTTCCTGGGCCCATATTAACTATTCATTAGAAATACTATTTTATTCGTTCATTTATCTTATGGCCTCTCTTGTTTCTTCCATTAAAGCTCTTGTAATGAACATACCTATCCTGGATGATAATCATGTTCTCCTTTCAGGTGATGAGTTTTTGCTGTTACCATTGTTTATTTACTTGTGAAGTTGTCTATTCCTTCCGTGTACAAATTCAGGTTTATAGGATAATCACAAAGAATGAATTTCCTTCGAAATCTGGGTCTTCCCAGACAATTGAAAATATGTGTTGGGAGATTTCTTCCTGTTCTGTTGATTGACCATCCTTGGTCTAGTCAACTTAGCAGGAATCAAAAGTAAAAGACCAACCTTAAAGCATCTATATCCATTAAATACCCTAAGTTTTATGAAGACAGAGATATAGACCTTTTTCATTAGTTTCATTCTTAATCTATACCCGAAATTCCAGTTATATATCTACCCACACTTTTAAAATAAATTTTATGATTCCCTTTTAAATGCATTAATTAATTCATCTAAAATTATTAATTTCATTATGCTCTAATTAGTTTTCTCAAATATTTGCTTGTGGTCCTAGTATTGAATTCTTCTTTCTCTCATTCTTATGAAATGCCTCCTTTACCATGTGCAGAACCATAATAGACCAAGATATGCTTTTGAGTCCTACTGTTATTAAAACTTAAAGTAACTTGAATAATTTATGCCTGTATTCCCATTATCTGCCTAGTTTTAAAAGTATTCTTGGTTATGGTTATTCTTACTCAGTTTTTCCGCCTGATGGCTTTAGAATCACTGGCATTTGTTTTGAGTTGAAATAAACCTATGTATTAACACAGGAAATAAAAATGTATTTCTTCTCCCCCTCCAAAAATGGATGGGGTCTATAATTATTCAAATTTTATTTTTTTCCTTCTAGAAATTTAATAACTGCCTTCACTAAGCCTCAAATTTTACTTGTTAAACTTATGCTTTATTATTTTATGACTTATATGGTTCTTAAAAATTCATAAAGGCAATCGGTTTTTCATTATATTTCATAATTCCTAATTGTGAATACATAGGGGTATTTGTGTATTTATTTTATGAATGTCATTTTGCTAAACTGTTTTATTACTATTTCTTGCTACAAATTATACTGCTTTCCTCTGACGGTATAGCATACAATTTTGCAAAATACCTTATATCCTTAAGAAACATGCTTTATTATAAAATTCCAGTGTAAAGAATTCCATGGAACACTGAAGTTCCCTGTCATCCTATAACTTAGTTGAAGAACTATATACTTGATAGTAAAAAAAAGCAGTATACTTAGAAACATAATGTTCTGTACTCTTAGGGACCAGACATAAATCAGAACTAGTGTAAGAAATGTAGTTTTACAGGCTGCATTAAACCAATGTCTGCAAATTAGGACTCTGTACAAACTCTCATTTCTGGGTTAATCCCATTAAAACTCTGGACTGTATCTATTGGGTGTAAAAAATTACAGAGTAATGAATCCAAAACCAATTTTATATTGGGACACTTCCTATTTTCTCCATTTTCTCTTTTCTAGAATTTGTTAATAAACCAGAATTTATTTAATGCTAGCACTTGATTCTCAACTCACATTTAGTAAACAGCACAGTTATTTTAGGTGGAAATGAGCTAATTCACTGCCTTAAATTAGGGATTGTTTTCTTCTCTTTCTGATCCTGCATCCTTTGTAGTAGAGGTATCAATTATTTTGCTATGCTACTATGTCTAATTAAAATTAAACGTTCCCATTTATTATAATGTAGACAGAGCACAGATCTTGAAATTATAATACCTTACTGAGTCTGTTTCTTCATCTGTAAAATGGTGTAATAATAGTAATAATAGAAAATGGACTGGGAAATATGAAAGTGTACCATAAACATTTGCTCATTAATATACAAATGCTAACTATTTTTATTACTCAATTTGTTTATTCTCTGTAAAAACACTAAAGCCACCAATTCCTGAGTTATATATTATCCATTTCCAGCTGGAAATCACCAAACAATATTTAATAAAAGTCCCAGTGTACCTGGAACTAAGCTAACTAATAGGCAATTTACAGATTCATTTTTCCCTCCTATTTATAAGGCTTAAATTTAATGAAAAAGCATAATCTAGAACTTGGTTGGGGTTTTTAAAGATATGTAGAAATTTAGTAAGAAATGTTTCCTAAGTCAGCATGAGAGGTTTGTAGACATGAAATTCAATTCATTGTTAGGGATTTTAACCCATACCTGGATTAAACAAATAATTACAGGAACTTGTTAATAAATAATGGTTCCGTTTTTGATAAAGTGATTTTTCTTTAATTATTTTAAGCATCACATTAAACCCATAGAAAACAACATAGGAATGATTATTAAATCCTATCTAGGATAGGAAAAAGAAAGTTGATTTAGAGGTCTCTACATGATAGGAAAACATTCCAGCAATTAAGCCAATTCAATGAAAATCAGAAAAATAAATTTTGGTTCACCAAATTGCTGCACTGAATTCATTGTAATTGCTTTACTAAATTAACACTTTCTGATTTGGTTGACAGAAAAAATTATAGTTATTAAAAGGAATTGTGAATTTAGTAAAAACTATGACAAAGGATATTTGAATTCCCTTTGAACATTATGAATTTGGATATGTAGCATATACTACAAGGAGAGACCTAGGGCATAAAATCAAGTCCTCAAGTTAAATGCTAGCCTTTTATGGCTTTAAAAACACACAGACACACACACACAGAGACACACGCACAAACAGACACACACACACACACGTGCATACACTTTGCTGCTTTTGCATTATGAAGAATCAGAATGAAATATTAACTCTATTTATAGCCTTTTCATTAAACAGTTATGAATCACTGGTTATTATCCAAAAGCAAATTTATTTTGTTTGTCTCTGCCCTTAAATTTATTTCTGATAATATTGGTAATAGTCTGTTTCTTGATTTGGGTGCTGGTTACATATATGTATTCTATTTGTGAAAATTGAGCAAACTATACATTTATAATAAGAGCCTTTTTCTTTACATACATTTCGCTCCAATAAAAAGGTTTGTAAAAATGTCCTTGTTTATATCTAAATCAAAATTGATGGAAGGTAAATTTCATCTCCATCATCTGGGTCCTTTAATTACTGACAAGCCTGGGGAAGTGAGCGTAGTCCGTTTTCCATTTCTAATGCTTCTATTCCTTCACCCCATCTTGCCAACTAAAAGGCAATTTACAGATCATTTTTTGTCACCCATCCATGGTCAGGTGAAGAAAGGAGAACAGGTTAGGAGGTTGTATTAGTCAGTTAGACCTCTCCAGAAAAATAGAACCCATAGGATATGCATACATAGAGAGAAATTTAAAGAATTGGCTTGCTCTATTTTGGAGACTAGCAAGTCTGAAAACGACAGGGCAGGCCGAGAGGTAGAGACCCAGGGAGGAATTGTTATTGTAGCTAGAGTCTGAAGTCAGTCTGGAGGCTGAATCCCCTCTTTTTGGGGGGAACTTCAAAGTTCTTCTTGTAAGGCCTTTAACTGATTGGATGAAACCCATCACATTACTGAAGGTAATCTGCTTTCTTCAAACTCTACCTAAATTTAAATCCTAAAATCTCATCTAAAAAAAATTAAATGTTAAAATTTCATCAAAAAAAAAAAACCTTCACAGGTCATCAAGCCTGGCGTTTGGGCAAATAGCTGGGTACCATGGCTTAGTCAAACTGACACATAAAATTAACTATCAGTGTGATCATGAAGTTCTTATTTTACTTCACTCTTATGTACCCTCTGGGTGGAGCAGATTTTTAAATAGGACTCTTTCTTTCTTTGGTGCTTTCCTAGATTCTTACATTCTCCACCAGGAGAATGCCCTTCCCAGGATCTGTGTAATGTGCTCCTTTTTGTTGGCCAACCTCACTCTAATCCTGCTTTTATTGCCGTTGCTATTGTAATTGGCTTAAAGGCACCCTGTTCTCTATTTGGCCATCTTTGCTCCTTTCAGAGGTTATTGTAGGCAGGGTTTTAAATGGTTTCAGTGTGGCTCTCCCAGTGGGTCATACATATTTGATCCAGAGAAAGTAAAGACAGAGGGGTATAAAGGTTGATCCTAACACAGCTTTCTCTCCTTCTGCTCACTGGATGGCAGAGAGCTAATGTTTAGCTGCTCTTTGAATTGTACCTACGAAATACGTCTCAAATAAGTTTATAATTGAATTGCTTATTGAATAAGTTTGTTGAATTGACTTGTGATAGCAGATCAACCCTCACTGGTATCTTTTTGAAGAACAATATCATCACACACACATACTCATACATATTTAGTTCATAAATTGATAAGACAGGGGAAAAAATCCTCATCTGTTTTGTTAAAATGCATCTTAGAAGTCATGTCATGTCTCTCTTCCATTATTCCCTGATAATAGTGCTTTTTCTGTGACAAATGCACCATCAGAGTTTCAGGATGGATTGTATGGAGGAAAAAATGCATTCTATGCCACAATTTTGTTGATGTAGAAATCTGCAAAGAGTCACAGGCAGAGTAACACAGGAGTAGGAGAGGACAAAGCAGAAAACAGTAATACCTATCCATTCACATGGACCGTGCACAAAAGATACAAAGTCAACTGCAATTTCTAGTAGTTGAGTCAAAAAAGATGAGCTCATATTGAAAGTATCACAGAGAATTTGAATGTGTTGTGGCTAGTGGAAGAGGAAGTGTAAAGGTAATGGGAAATTCAGGAGATGATATTCAGACACAGGAAGACAAAAATCAGTTACCAGTTGCAGGGTCTGAAATTGGAAAGTGAGACCTCTAGTGTAGGTTTGGGATGTTCATGGACAGAATGTTGTCCCAAAGGAAAGGTTTTTAAATGAGGAGAAAAAAAAAAAAAAGAACTCTAGTGCAAGGAGTATTAGAATTCTGTGCTATATATCAAGAGAGGTTTTAAAACATTTTGTCCATAAGGTAGGTGCTTGGTTATAATTACAAGGAAAAATGTGTTTTGTTTACTTGTTCTCACAAACTAGCAAATGCCTAAAGAATAAAACAGTGTACAAGTTCAAAGCTACTCTACCAGCAAAAGGAGGACAATTTAGTTCATCATTGGGCTACTAATTCAGATTTCCAGGATAATGATCATTATTTTTCTAGATCTTCATTGTATTAGTTGGCATTCCTTTTGTTGCAAATGACAGAAACATAACATAGACCAACTGAAAAAAAAACAATGCAAACCAAACCAACCAAGGTTTAGCATGAATCCAGGGCCTAAAAGCTTTTAAGCTATTGCCAGGTCTTCCTCACATTCTGTTCTCTTTGCTCTATTTCTTTTTTAGAGTTGGGCTTCAGTCTCTGCAGTTGGCCTCATTCCACATGAGATAGAAGATATATATATATATATATATATATATATATATATATATACACACACACACATACATACAGTTGATATGAGAAAAAAAAATTATAGAAACCTACACTCACAAAAACACCAATAGTGAAAGGAGAGGAATTTCCTCTGGACAGAATTGTAGACCAATACTGGGCCTATGGTCCACAAGCATGTTTAGAGTCAACCATATCCTAGGAATTGACATGAACAAGGTTTGAATCTAGACTTGACCTACGAGGTCTATTACTTAGACAAGTTAATAAAATTCACTCAGATTTTGTTCTTTCATATATAAAGCGAGCATAGAGGTACTTTGAAAAGCTGTT
Source organism: Ursus arctos (assembly GCF_023065955.2). Lineage (NCBI taxonomy): Eukaryota > Metazoa > Chordata > Mammalia > Carnivora > Ursidae > Ursus > Ursus arctos. The sequence goes on from NW_026622852.1 coordinate 33,227,262, forward strand.
AGTATTAATGGAATAAAGTATACCAAGTGCCATATGCTGTCTAGCACATAGTAGTGGCTCAGTAAATAGTAGTAATGATTACTACCTTTAACAGTATCCCCAAGCCACACCAAAGTGTTCATGATCTTAACGGTATTTACTCTGATCCCTCAACCAATATTACAGATACTAGAACCACGGATCACGGAGAACTCTATCTTTGTAATGAGTCTTGCAAGCTTATGGCCATTTTTTTGCCCTTGTTGACCATTCCTTTCAATAATGCAAATAACAAAAATGATGCACAAGCCCCTTCCTGCCACTGCTGCACTATTGGCTCTGCTCACTGTAGCCAATATTGACGTTTCAAAGTAGGTTTCTCCCAAGCTATTACAAATCTCGTACCTTGTGAAAGGAAGTCTTCCCTGTCTGTTTCACAGCTTATTCTCTTTCTTGTAACTTGAAAAATGTTTCACAGAAACTGAGACAGAGTTAAGAAACTTCCATTTGTGTCAGAATCAGGGATTTTCCTCTCACTAAGAATCAATCAGTGTCCCGAACTAAGATGTATGATCCTTGGGTATCTTTTATTTCTGAGTGTGTTCTCAGAGTAGGTCACCATTTTTAGAAAATGGTGTGGCCACTTCCTTTCTGACTTATAAGACCAGTTTCTCAGAGTATAATACCTTGTCACTGTTGTTCTCAGAAAGGCAAGAAAGTCTATATGTTGCCAACAGGCCCCTGTTGACCAGCTACCATAACATGTCTTGGATGTAGATGTGCAAATCACATCATAGGGGCCATTGCTAACAGAAGACAAAACAGAGGCACAGAGAGAGTCTTCAGAGGAGAGAACAGTACTTGACCTCAGGCTTCCTGTCTCGTAATACAACGTAGGTTACAAACTGGAAAGTCAAGAAGATCCAATACATCCACGTTGTATTTTAGGGGCTTTTTTCCCTCAGTCAAGGTGTGGGCAGCAAACAGCACATCAAAGAGTTTGATTAAAGAGAATTCAGTGAATGGACAATTTATGGAGATGAATCATAGGTGAGGGAGACAACCAAATTACAGCCACATAGCAAACATATTTGGTGCTACAGTCCACCGAAGTCAGCCCCTAAAGCACAGGGCAGTGAAGAGAGGGGCAAATATATAGAGGTAAAAATGAGGATGGGTCACCACAGTCTATCCTTTTTCAGATCCTATTCTCATTTTATTTAGATTTTAAAAAGCTACCATATGCAGCACAAAGGCAACAAAAACTCTTCTATTTATTGAAGTGTTATTAACATATAGTGTTATATTAGTTTTATGTGTACAATATAATGACTCAACAATTGTATACATTACTCAGTCCTCATCATGATAAGTGTACTCTTCTTCCCTTTATCTATTTCACCCATTCCCCCAGCCACCTCCCCTCTGGCAACCACCAGTTTATTCTGTTTCTAAGAGGCCATTTTTCTGTTTGTCTCCTTTTTTTTTAATTTGCTTGTTTGTTTTGTTTCTCAAATTCCACATATGAGTGAAATCATATGGTATTTCTCTTTCTCTGTCTGACTAATTTCACTTAGCATAATACCCTCTAGGTCCATTCATGGTGTTCCAAATAGCAAGATCTTTTTTATGGCTGAGTAATATTCCAGTGCGTGTATGTATGTGTATTTGTGTGTGTGTGTGTGTGTGCGTGTGTGTGTGTGTGTGTGTGTCGCATCTTCTTTATCCACTCATCTATCAATGGACACTTGCTTCCATATCTTGGCTATTGTAAATAATGCTGCAATAAACATAGGGGAGCATGTATCTTTTTTTAACCAGTGTTTTTGTGGAAACACAGACTCTTAAATGCCACTTTGTTATTGTCCTCCAAATGGCTTGCCCTCCACTGGCACTTCATCTGATACCACCAATGATGATGATTTAAAATAGTTGTTGCCACCATATGACATCAACTGCCAGTGTCAAGATCGCCCATGTAATCATTCAGTTTACATACAACAAAACCCAGAATCCCATTTTGAGGGTTTGATTCTTGTGTCCAACCTTGCTACCAATTATTTTCTCTATCAGAATTTTATCAGAAAACAGATTTCACCTTTAAAAAATAATCAAAGAGAATACAATGAAAGGATAATTTCCAGATGTGTGGAGAAGGCTATGGGAATCAGTGAGGAATGATAACGTACTCAGAGATGAAGAACTTCATGAAACTGTAGTACCATTATACCCGAGCGGGCAAGGAGAAGAAACAGTGACTCAGAGTCTGATTAGAGCCGGAGCTGTCACAAAGACTAAGTCTTAGATAGACGAACACAACCACAGACAAAACTGTGACCTGGTAGAAAAGGAACAGGGAGATAAATACTGACCATCTTTCTTCTCCTGCCTTCTAATGTTCTGCCAATGCATGTCACTGACCAAAACCAAATGGAAGCCAGAAGTCAAGAGAGCCTGAATGTTGCCTTTTATAAAATTTGTTCTCACAGGGTGCAGGACAGAAAAGAATGGAAAATGAACCAAAATTGTCACACAGAGAAAACTAACACTGTCATTAACTTGAGTCTCTTCTGAATTAAAAGTAAATCATATCTTCCAACTGGAAGTTGAAAATGGTTATAAAAGTTTGAAATAGAAAAATCTTATCACATAAGTAGATACCACCCTTGGGTTCCTAAAGAATCCTAATGAGGTTTTTCTTTTGTTTTCTTTCCTGTTAAGTATCTAGTTGCCTGATTTCCAGTGCTTTTATCTCCCTGAGACTGCAGAATGAGAAACAAAATGAGTAAAATATGATTATTTAATTGGCCACAAGACACACATTTTGCAAGTTCCTCTTGTATAATTGACACAATGAAAGGCCTTTAAAACTTATTTTGGAATTATTTGATAGGAGATATTTGGTATTCCTCTAAGGACAAAGAGAGGAATAAAATGTTGAAGGAGAAAAAAGTTGCGAAGGAATTGGGAAGGCTATTATCCAAAAATCAATCAAAACATTCAAAATTGCATGAGGGAAAAGTCCCATTTGTTTTCAGAATGACAAATCTATGCTGCTTCAGTAATGGCTACAGAAGTCAGATGCTTGCTTTGCTCCAGCAGGGAAACATATCCATCATGAGGCTTAATATGCTTGTGTGTACTTTCTCAAAAGCTTTGCTAACGCCTGCTGATTTACCTGCAATACATTTCCCCGAAACTGTTCAGTAAAATGACAACATATATATTTAGTTTCACACTTCAGTCTGTCCAATTAGCAGTGTTTGTGGTAGCAGCTGTGAGCCCAGGAGAGGATTTAATTTTAAGTATACAGTCTAGTTAACAAAAAAGAAAAAAAAAAAAAAAGAGCTGAGCCATGAATTTACCAAGTGTTAGTTTCCAATTGTTTGTTTCTGAGAAATATCTCTTTATTGCTATTATTGAAAATTGCTTTAAAAACTAGCTCCTAAAATTTTATAAAGGAAAGGTATGAGGTAGGATGCTATGTCAGCTACCATAGCAGATAATGTGATAATTACCCAGGATACCTTGGGCAGACTCCCTACGCTCACTTAACCTTGGTTCACTTATCTGAACATTACAAGTCCTTCTGTGCTCATTTTCAGTGGTTATGAAATGAGATTAAAGATCTTTGAAAACAGTAAGTTCATATGCAACACTGAAACATGAAGAAAAATAAAAGAAATAAGATTGACTTTTATATAAAGAGAGCCAGCCTGGTAGATTTTCTCTTTTTCACTCAGTATTTAGGCAGTAAGTAAGTACTAACTGCTATTTTGGGAAATATATCTAAGGTCAAAAGATGGTACCAAAGACAATAATAGTAGAAGGTATGAATTAATTTAGAGATACCAAAGGAGTTTATGAAGTCTAGTCTTGGAAATATTTATAAGGTTGCCAGAAAATCATCTAGTCTGAATAATATTGACCAAAGACAGAAAATTTTTCATAAAATGTTTACTATCCATGGCAGAGATATAATAATAATAATCACCTAGTGATAAATTAAAATTGTCTCTGTAGGTTGTGGTTCTTTAAAAAAAGAAAAATGTTAAATGTCATTATTATCTCCTTTAAAATCGATCGCAGGCTCCAACTGAGGAAAAGGGAAACAAAACTACAAAAACACAATATTTGAGAGAAAATGAATTTTAAAGTATCAAAACCTAACTGAAATTGGTATATAAGTATATGATAAAACAGTTATGACAGGAAATAATTTTATTACTGAATAAAAAAGATTTTGGGGCACCTGGGTGGTTCAGTCAGTTAAATGTCTGCCTCAGGCTCAGGTCATGATCCCAGGGTCCCGGAATCCAGCCCCAATTTGGGGCTCCCTGCTCAGCACGGAGCCTGAATCTCCCTCCCCCTCTGGAGCTCCCCTTGCTTGTGCTTTCTCACTCACTCTCTCACGTGTTCTCTCAAATAAATAAAATCTTTTTAAAAAAGATTTTCATTAATTAAGCCTACAAATATGGAAGCAAGAAACAAAACAACAGATAAACCAAAGGAAAAAGAAGATAGGAATTAATAAATGATGTAGGCAGAAAAGAAATGGACAAGATAAAAATATTAGAAGTAATTAATTAAACCTATGAATAGAAGTTTGAAAATAAGGCAAAATATTTTTAAAAAATTAAATACTAACTTACCAATAAAAAGTAAACAAAATACAAATATATATGAATACAAAAAATTGGAGGAAATAAGAAAGAAGTTATGTTGTATAATGTGCTATAATGGGCTGAACACAAATGCTACTAAAGCCATGCAGTTAGGATTGCAAGATAAAAATATAGGATGCCCAGTTAAATTTAAATTTCAGATGAATAACAATTTTTAAGTATATATATATATATATCTCCTAGGTACTCTATGGGCATACATGAAATGTATCTATTTTTGCTTTATCTGAAAGTACATCTAAAATTATTTATCTAAGATTCAAATTTAACTAGGGTCCTATATTTTTACTTGCTAAAACTACCAACTCTACATACAGTACACGTACAAAATAGGGTTTATCAGGTAAAACTAAATGTAGAGAAGTAGTAGAGGACACACAATTCTCTGAAGTTGCACTTATCTACAGCGGAAGACAGGCACAGGTAATCAGCATGCACCATATCCCACATTACCGTGAAAAAGGACCTGCCCCTAAATATCCTACACATACACCGGAGTAGGAGGTGGAGGGGTAGTGGTTTGCAACCATGAAAGTTTCCAGGGTAAAATCTGCAACTGGCCCCTGGAGATGGAGAGCAAGAAGAGACGCAAGAAACAGACCACCACTGATTGGTAAGTGACAGGTTTAATAAGCGGGAACTTACATACAAGACTTGTCTCGGGCAGCTGCAAGTTTGTGAACTCTTCCAAGTTCATGTGGTGGTTGGCAGAATTTATTTCCTTGCAGCTGTAGAATACGTAGAAGCTTGCTTCTACAAAGCCAGCAATAGAAAGAGAGAGAAAAATCTGTTTGAAGTCTTCAAGGCTCTGACCCTCTTTCATTTTTATTTTTTAATTAATTTTTTATTATGTTATGTTAGTCATCATACAGTACATCATTAGTTTTGGATGTAATGTTCCATGATTCGTTGTTTGCATATAACACCCGGTGCTCCATGCAATACGTGCCCTCCTTAATACCCAGCACCGGGCTTTCTTTTAAAGGACTCACCTGTTATGCCAGGCCCACCCAAGATAATCCCCCCTTTTGATTAACTAGAGTCAACTAATTAAGGACCTTAATCTCGTACGTTAAATCCCTTTGCCTTTGCCGTAAAGTGTAACCTAATTATGGAATTGACATTAATCACATTCACCTGCTTTGTATACAACTCAAGTGAAGATTACACAGGGTGTGTTCACTGGAGCAGGCAAGGGATGGGGGAGGGAGAGGGAGTGGAAATTAAGTGTCATCTTAGCAGTCTGCTTACCACATTTTGGGGAGCTGCAATGTTAACCATGTGGAGGAAATGTTGGATGGTGCTCTTTTCAAGACAGGAATGAATTTTTGTTGTGTAGTAACTATAGCCTTGTCTACTGTAGTAACTTGACTAGGATTCTTAAAAAGTAGAAAGGGTTCTAGTAGGATTCAGTTTTTCATTCATTGATCACATGTACCCCTCAATACTGGAAACATCATTCCTGTAATCCTTGTCGTAGTAAGTTCAGAAAGGCAATATCAGGCAATGAGTAGCAGAATTGGAAAATTTCCTTGAAAACATTTCAAAGCCTTACCAGAGTTTGAACCCTTGTCATTTATAGCTTAAAGAATCAGGAATTTCCTTTCAGTTTATATGAAACAATGGCATGAAATTTGAGCTGACACTGGAGTGCATTATCAAAATTATCACATTCAACAAACCAAAGGAAGCTCTACAATTTGGGCAGAGTTTAAACTCATAGAGGATTATGGTCTAACAACTGCTGGTGGGAATAAGGAGCTCCGTGCGTTTTAAGTTCCAATTATATAACTGACTCTTCATATACTATTGCACGTTACAAATTCCTGTCCTCCTGTGGAGAATAATTGTCTAGCGTGACCAAAAGAGAGCAAGGTTAATGAAATTGACCTTAAGAATGACAAAGTTCCAAAGCCCAGGAAGCTGAACTGAGTCTTTACAGAAAAACTTAATCATTATGAGTATTTACCTTTGATAATAGTTCCCACTTCATAGGTATTCTTAGTTTCCATGGTCAAATTTCTCAATTAAGACACATAAAAATTTGCCTCAGAACCACTAATTATTCTTTTTAAATGCTCATGCTCATTCTGTTTTTCACAGTGTGGTGGGGGGGGAGGGGAGCACATGCAGTAATTTCACTGAATCATCCTGTACGTCTCTGTCTGAAACACTGAAAATGCTGTGATCATACACTTTTCCTCAAGTCGTGATGATCTAATTCTACATCCCTAGTCAAGCATAGGGTAGTGATATTTCATGACATAAGCCTCCCCAAAGCCCAGAATACATATTTAATTAGGGAAGAGTCAAGTACAGTACTTCCGCAGAAGGCTGACCACAGAAATTTAGCAGAACAGACAAGGTGTGGTCCCCAGCTGCTCAGCAAATGGTTGGCTCTGGACCAGTGTCAGTGACAAAATCAATAAATAAAACAGAATGGAGAATCACGCTAACTAGTACTCTATGTCTAGATGGGCAGAATCTGCAATGCCTGACTCTAGAAATGATAACATCAACCCCAATGCTTGGTGATCAGGAATTTATCAGGATTGTAATCCCCAGAGTGAAACTGGCTAGAGCCAAGGCAACTTCCAATTATAAAATAAGGTGGGAAAACCAGGTAATTTATAGAGCAGGAATTCAAATTAGAGATCAGAGCAAAAACAATACCTTGTGGACTAATAACACTAATCATTACAAAAAACACTTTCTGTGTTAAAAATTTGCACAGACGTTATTTTATTCAATCTAAGAAAGTTTGTTTGTTATAGGCAGTTTTTGAAATGGCTCCCGATGACCCTCATCTCATGCTCTTGTGTAATCCTCTCCCTTGTGTGTGACATGGACCTAATGACTTGCTTCTAACAAATAGAATACCACAAAAGGGTGAGATGTCAAATCCAAAATCATACTAAAATACTGTGGCTTTTATCTTGCTTGTACTCTCTCTGGCTCTTCTGACATACTTGTTCTGAGGAAGGAAGGTGCCATGTTTTGAGCTGCTCTAGCAGAGGCCATGTGGCAAGGAACCAAGGGTGGACACTATCCAATAGCCTCTAAGGAACTGAGGCCCTCAGTCCAAGAAACTGAGAGAATTAATCCTGTCAAGAATCATATGAATGAGCTTGGAACATTTGAGCATTCAATTGAGACAGTGGCCTCAACTCCTACTTTTTTTGCGGTCTTGTGAGAGACCCCGCAGCAGAAGACTCAGTTAAGCCATGCCTAGATTCCTGACCCACAGAAACTATGAGATAAGGGAAACGTGTTGTTTTAAGCTGCTAAATTTTGAGGTTATTTGTTATGTGACAATACATAACTAATAAATACATGAGCTTAAGAGGCAGTGAACTCGAGCTGTTATACTCATGTTTATGGTTTATTATAATAAAAGGATACAGATTAAAATTGGAAATAGGAAAGGGCACATAGGACAGGGTCCGGGGGAAAAAACTGGTGTGGATCTTCCACTTGGTGACTCCCAGTGGAATTGTGTGGACAGTGCTTATTTTTCCCATCAATGATATGTGACAACAAGCAGAGTATTGTCAACTTTGGAAGCTCACCCAATCCTTGGTGTCTAGAAAATTTCCTGGGCTATAGTCACATAGAAATAGCTGACTGCCTGCCTGGCTGACCTTAGCCTCCAGCCTCTCCAGAGGTCAAACTAATACTGCAGGACCTAAAGCTTCTACCATAGATCACACTGATAGTGTAGACCACCCGAAATGGCCCAGGGCCCCCAAGTAAACAAAGACACTTCTCAGGCAGGACGTTGCAAGGGCTTAGAGGTTACCTCCCAAAAGCCAGGAACAAAGGCCAAACTTCTCTTTGGGCAAGGTTAAACCTTTAGAGCACAAAGTATTACCTGTACTATTTTTTAAAAGATTTTACTTATTTGAGAGCGAGCAAGCATACAAGCAGGGGGAGGGGCAAAGGGAGAGGGTCAAGCAGACTCCCTGATGAGCAGGGACTTGGATGCGGGACTCAAACCCAGAAGCCCAAAATCCCAACCTAAGCCGAAGTCAGACACTTAACTGACTGAGCCACCAGGGCTCACCGTTCTCTATATTCTTATTTTGGCTTTAAATGTATTCTACTTTTCAGTCTGCAGACTTCTATTAATTTGCATAATTCATTGCAACCAATCCAGATTTTCACAGATGAAAGTTATTAATGGCTTTTATGCCAGTTTCCAGTGTTTTGCTGTCAGCAATAAATCCATTCTTTATTGCCCCGCTGTGTGATACCGGAGTCAGACCCTGTAAACATTTCTCTTTTGCCACCTGGCATGATGTGAAACTCGGTCAGTAGAGGGTGCTGGAGGGACCCTACAGAGGAAAGGGCTTCTCTTTTTGATCCCAACATGCTCCCCTGTTCTTACTGTTCCATTGCTGGTCAGTATGCCCGCCACCCAGTGGTATTTACCTCCCAGTGAGTTTTACTGACATTCCAGAGTTCGATCAACACCCCAAAGGGCTTTCTAGGGGGTTCAGTACAATTCTGGCAGGCATCCTTCTCAGAAAATCCCACCAGCACCACAGCCTGTTTCCCAGGAAGTTCAGCACCAACCCCACAGTAGGATTCCCAGCAAGTTCCATCAGCAGCACCACGACAGACTTTCCAACCAGGCCTGGAGATGCCCTAGTGGGCAGCTTTCCAACCAGGAGGCTAGAGCCACCCTCCAGTGAGATCCGGATCTCAGGCTTGATGATGGGGGTGGCCTCTGCTAGAATCTTTCCTTCCTTCAGTATTCTGCATCAGCCCCAGGATGATGTCTGCTTCCTACATCTGCTTTTCCTGTATTTTCTTAGAATTATCGTTAGCACTTAGCAGTTAATCCTCTGTTGATTGGTTAATAATCCTTTATATGAAATTTCCTGCCCAGATTAATCTACGGTTTCTGTTTCCTGACTGGGCCCCAACTGATACAGCCTTCAATCTAAAAAAATAAAAAATAGTTTTATGTGGTATGTTTTGCCCATGTTTTCTTTCTTTTCAGAAAAGAAAGAAAAAATACTTTCAGATTTTTAAAAAATTTTTTAAACAAATTTGCTGAGGACTTAGGAACTTGATACACTAAAATTCCCCCTCAAGCACTTGTGTAAATTTAAGGGGAAAAAAGATATAAAAATTCAGCCTGATAAAAAGAAGAAAATCAGGGAATTTTTTTTTTTTATTTTCCCTTTGAGGACTACAATGATATAATACATATTAATGTACTTCCTATGAAAAGACAATTTTAAAGTAATTAACCATGATGCCCCCTTGCTGCAAATAATCTTCACCAGGAAGATGTTGAAAGCAAGAATAAGATTAATTTTAAATTTCAAGGAAAGCAGCCTAAATTTGAGGTATGCTTTAAAAACTTAATTCATTATTCTACATGCTACCTCAGGGCTTTAGTTATTTTTTTTCTAAATTTATTAGGGTTGGGATATAGTGTCTGGCGTCTAGTAGGCACTCAGCAAATCTTTGTGACGCATGCCTGATGAATTTCTATTGTCTACTGGTTAATTCAGTAACTGACATCTGTACTAAATGTACAAGGAATCTGCTTTGTCATGATTTTGACAACTTTATCCAGGCGTGGGTAGGATTAGAAACAGAAAAGATACATGGTAGCCTAGAGCAGTGTTTCCTGCCGGTTGTATCCTGGAAATCTGTGCTGCCCACATTTCCCATCCTGTCTCTTCCCCTGTTTTAGGTTGCTAATTGGGCAAAAAGGATCCCAGAATCAACACCAGTAGAATTAATGGGAAGATCCATTCAGCATCTACAATGTCCTAACTGTTTCACATGTTCTCTGATCTCACCCTCATTTCCCAGCGAGCAGATATTTTTTGCCATTTTACAGATAAAGAAATGAAGCTCATTGAGCTTATATGACTTGCTCGAAATCACACTTTTAATTAATAGCTCGGAACTGATGACAGCTTTTCTGACTCAAAATCTAATACTCTTTTCCATGATGCTGCACTGACAATTTAAACCACAGAAATTGGAACCCAAAAAGTTGTTTTTTAAGTTTGCCCAGTACAACCACTGATCTAATAAAGAAATCCTGTCCACAATATTCCTAACTGGTAGCCGCTGCTTAAACTTTCTAGGCATGAATAAGAAGACCATTAATTCAAAAGCTCAATTTATGTATTCTTAAAATTATCAGGAAGTTCTTATGTATATGGGTTAATGATCCTTTCTTCTTACTGACTTCCACCCATTGGTTCTAAGTGTGCTCTCTAGAATGCCCCCTAGAGGTTGTAACTGCTCACTGCCTTCTGTCGGAACAGTATGCTCTCTCTTCACACAGGCTGTCCATCTGCAGAAAGGGATAATATTCTAACATGTCTCTGTCTCCACTTTATTTAATTAGGGCACAACTTAGATTCCTCATGTTCTGAATATTTGATATTAATTATTATTGCTGCTGGAATGTGTACAAGCCTTCTAATTGTTAATTGCTTATCTGGATATACTGCACATTTATATATTCTGGTATGCACTTCAGTGAATATCGATGATAAATATTGATTTAGTGGAAACTCCCATCCCAAACTCTTTCATCCAGACTCACTAAAATCAGCCTGCCTCTACCTGGTGATGCTTCTGGGAAGCACTCAAGAGGATTTTAGGTGAACAGAAGTCAAAATGGAACTTTGGCATAAAACCAGCTGGAGGAAAAATAGTGATATGGATAAGGAAGAATAGTCATTGTGGACCCAGAGAGAAAGCGAGTGCACTATTCCAGAGAAATCTAATCATGGTGCCAAGATGGGACAGCACTTCTAATTCTGGAATTGGAATTTCCACAATTCCAGATTGTGGAAACCAGAATCCAGGTTGTTATTGAACCCTTGAGAGTCGAGCAAGTGTCATTCCCAGTGAATCAGATCGCCCTCTATAAAGCTAGAGAAAAGAGATTCAATCCAGTCTGGGGGAAGGTAGAAATAGTCCAATGCTCTATCCAAATGCTTTGAGTGAAAATGAGAGGCTATTTTTATAGGAAAACAAAACCTCAGTATTGGGAAAATGATGTTTCCCATAAGATGGCATTTCCTAGCTAAAATAATGGAGAAGTAGCATGCTTGTTAAACCTGAATGTATCATTTACCAAGTATTCAAAGACGAAACACAAGATTTCACTCATCCTAAGAATTCACTTAGTAAAAAATAACTTTCTACTCAAATTAGCAAGCAATTTCAATGAAGTTACTGCAAAAGACAGAGAAAACTGTCATGATGGAATATCGGTAAACTGTTTTTAACACTGTGAATGAAAAAGGGCATATTCTGGACTGAGAGTACCACCTAAAAATATGCCAGTCTTATACTTTCAGTGTCGTTTTGAAGGGAGATCACAGATATTCCAACAGCCCCTAGTCTCTAAACTGAAGTCAGTGCAAGTTGATTCTGGGCAAAGGTCATCAAGTTAAGCTGAAGTCTGGTTTCCACAACCAGGAGTGAGATATGGTTTCCTATTTGATGGGGAGATATTCATAAAAATATGAAGAAAGGTGGTTTCAGCAGTAAATGTCAGAAACCAACTGCCAAGAGGTTACCTGGATCTTTACCTTGCAACTCAACTCTGTCTTTCCACCAGGGATAGATAAATTAGGGGGAAAAAGGGGGGGATCCCATACCCTATTGCATCACAATCAGGATCCTAAAAACCATGGCACTAGGGATGTTTCTGTTAAATGCCCCCTCTGTTTCCACAGCTTACGTTTGTTTCCATTTACCTGCCTCCTTTTCTTACTATAATAATTATAAGAAAATCTACAGGATTTCTTAACTTTCTCCGAGACTTAAAACCAACCCCTTAAGAAAGCATGGGGCTGAATGTCAATATTCTTTCTCCTTTGGATCTCAAACTCAGCACGCTTGTCTTTCCTCATTCCAGTTACACTTTCCTACCGTATCCTTTGTACTCCTGTTCTCACAGAAACTGGCTGCAGAAGGGAAATGCTGTTTCCCATCATCCTCTTGCTTACTGCCCTTAAAACAGTTACAAAGACGTGTTCATTTTAGAGCTTGACTGATGATCACAGTGCTGACATGGATTGGGAAAATCAAAGCACAATAATGAAGAAGCGACAAAGTTTAGAGAATTGTATAAGACCAATCATTCAGAATCCCTGAACTCTGGTTTTTATTCCTTTTTGAGATGGTAACTGGGAGCCCTCATGGAATTGTTCCCTAAACTTTTGTTCTTTAAAACCAGGGCTCATGGGGTGCCTGGGTGGCTCATTCAGTTAGGTCGTGGTCCCAGGGTCCTGGGATTGTGCCCCACATTGCAGTCCCTGCCCCCCCCCCATGTTCTCTCTCGCTAGCTCTGCGCGCACACTCTCTCTATCAAATGAATAATTTTTTAAAAAAAATCTTTAAAAAAATAATAAAACCAGGGTTCACTTTCTGCCACTCACCTCACCATCTTTCATCCCCTATCTTTCCTTCTTTCCCCCTTCCTTATTTTCCATGTATGGCCCCTTTTCTTATTCTACATATTTTCCAGAAATGGCTTGTCCACTCCCACAATCCTCCTACAGCCAGATGATTTCCTATTTTAAATCTCCAGCCTAGATATGTCTTGTTGGTTGTGTTGTCCAGATACCTCTACCATGATATCCTATGCATATGTCAGGCCAAACTTGTTCTGATCCGAGCTTTTATCTCTCACCTTACTGTTCCCTCTCTCTGAATATCTGAATGGTTCCACGTACAGCTAACTCAAGACAAAAACATGGTGTCACTCTTGACTTCTCCTTTTTTGGTAATAGAGCTCCTGCCTCCATTGCCAACTTCTCTGAAGTTTAGTTCATTTACATCTCCTCCCTATTCTCACTGCCACTGTTTGAGTTCAAGCCATCATCATTTCTTGTCTAAATTATTGTAATTAATTTCTCTGATTCATGTCTCTCCTCCATAATTCATTCTTCACACACTAAACAGATGGATCCTTCTTAAACCCCATCTGATATTGCCAATAACCTGCCAAAAAAATTCTTTATTGGCTCCTATTTCCACTTAAGATAAAATCCAAACTCTTCAGGCTGCTTCACAATTCATAAATTGTGTGTATTGTTTCATCCTTGTCTCTCCTTCATCCTAGTCTGTGATGGTTAATTTTATGCGTCAACTTGACACCCATAGGATGCCCAGTGTTTGGTTAAACATTATTCTGGATGTGTCTGTGAGTCTGTTTCAAAATCAGATTAGCATTTGAATCAGTGAACTGATAAAACTAATTGCCTTTCCCAATGTGGGTGTAACTATAGGTTCTATTTCTCTGGAGAACCCGAATCCATTGCCCATTATCAAACTTTAAACTTCAGCTAAACTAAACTATTTCCAGTTTCCCCAAAATATCTTATTATCACACATTTATGAGCTTGAATATGCTTTTCTTGCTGTTCATAGCAGCTTTTCAAATATTAACACACACACACACGCACACCCCTCCTTAATTGGCTAATATTCTACTTAGGATCTTCACATTCCACTCTTGAAAAAATTAACCTCAATTTGTGCTTTAATTTCCTGTAAGGATTGTCATTTTATTTCAAATTTTGCATATTTTCAGACTAAGTATCAAATGATTTATGCTTACTCAACAAGTATGATAATGGCGATGAAGATAGCAATGGTAACAACAGTAATAACTTCTGTCATTTACTGAATGCTTACTAATATGCGTGAAGCTCTCTGCTAAGTACTCTATGTGCATTATCTATTCTCATCTGCCCAAGCAATTTGAAGATGATTATCCCCATTTTTTGGATGTGGAAACCAAGAATTAAAAAATTGAAATATCTTGCTCCAAATTATGCAACTAATCCATGGTAAAGGTGGAACTGAAACATAGGTCTAGTCTCATCTGTTTATGCTCTGAACTGTTTTATACATCATCACTTTCCTATACAAAAGTCAAGTGGCAGGTTTTTTTGTTTTTTGGGTTTTTTTTAGGATTTTATTTATTTATTTGACAGAAAGAGAGACAGCCAGAGAGAGAGGGAACACAAGCAGGGGGAGTGGGAGAGGAAGAAGCAGGCTTCCCAGCAGAGCAGGGAGCCTGATGCGGGGCTCGATCCCAGGACCCTGGGTTCAGGCCCTGAGCCAAAGGCAGACGCTTAACAACTAAGCCACCCAGGCGCCCCTCAAGTGGCAGTTTTTAAGTGGTTTGTCATTTGTGTGGTAACTCTTGGCTATCTATCTATATATGTTCTGTTTGAAATTATAATGTAAATATAGAAACCATAGTAAACTTAATAAAAAGCAGATTAGTAGTCCAATTTCTAGGTATATGCTCAGGTTAATTTTGGCAAGCACACGATAGGATCTGTTGTCAATTCAATATAAGCCCTACTGAAAGGCAAGGGAGAAAAGTGGATCTAATTCTCTTGGAATCCTGTTTCCTGTATTGTTCCCAGGGAGACTCTGTCAATGAAAAGCATCTGAGGAAGACCTGGAAGGATAAAGAGGGAGGGACAAACCAATATTCTCGGGTGGCATCTGCAGCTTCTGTAGGTTTCCAAGGTTTTTTCTGAGAATCCTCTACTTCTGCAGCTGTGAGATGCTGATATTCCCACCGGGGGATTTTTTCACCCCTACTTCTGCAGGCCTTTCAAACACTGCACAAAAAATCTGTACTTCCGTATTTTAAATAGCTCCACTCAAAATACTTAGCATGACATCTGAATTCCTAACCAAACCCCAATTAATGTATTTTGTATCAATAACTTAAGTCTTATTTCATTTCTTATGCTATTATTCAAAGGAAATATTTGATAAAACTGTACAAAGATAGACTCTAACGGTTTGTCTTTAAATGATTTGTTAACAGAAAAACTACCCAAGTATGCAATTCTAGTCAAGGGTTGTAAAAAACATCTTGTAGGTGGGGTGTCCCGATAATCTCCAGGGTCTGAAACACCAAGATAATAGGTTATGTCCCAAGGAAACCTCAGCCTACTAGTATGTACATTTGGTGCTTTATAAGTAGGTAGAACATTCTGTGAAATAAATGTGATTGCTACCCCCAGACAGCTCCAGACAGAGAAGTGAGATCAATGGGGCTCAGTGTGGAAGCTGTTCCTCACATTGCTTTACAGTCTTTTCTTTGCCACCCGTCTATCTTACACATACTTCTCTTGTACTGACCGTACTTGGTTTATTTGTTTACCTGCCTATTTTTCCTATTTATTAATAAGATACTTTAAAGTCGGGGGTCTTAGATCATTCACCTTTATGTTGCCAGCCCTACCCAATATCTGGTGTATAGTAAATACAAAGTAAGTGTTTGCCAACTTGAACTAAATCAAGTTTCTGAAAGTCAAAAGTACACATTCAGTGGCAGAAGGGATCCAGATTCTACTTAGACTTCTGATCTGCCTCACAGGCTCCTGGGAATCTTATAATAATCTAAGAATTCTGGAAAACCATCTGGCATAGCATGGAACTTTCTAAAGCAGCCTTAGAGATTTCAAACTTTCCTGAGCATCCTAACTAGGAGTTTCCCTGGAGTGCCTTATTTGAAGATATTCAATATGTTACATACATAAAAATGGAAAGGAACTTAATAAATCAGTTGTCCTAACTCATTTTGTAGATACAGTGCCTTCTGAGTGGCTGAAGTGTTATAAGAAACATGAAACAATAAGACATTTGCTGTTTAATCTTTTATATTTATCCTTAGGTAAAAAATTTATTATAAGACTTGGAAAGATATTATGTCTTTTTTTGGACTACAAGCAGTTAGCTCAATAATTAATTAGTCAGAAGACTATTCAAGGTGCTTAAAACCCCAGAGTACAGTAAGTTTACTGAGTTGTTGGTACATGCAATAAAACACGAGAGTTCATTATCATAGATAATATGCTGCCTAGTGGAAAAATATATAAAAGTACTAGAAAATGAAGCCTATTGTATTTCTCTATAGGCATGAGAACACTTTGATATAAAGTACAGAGATTTACAAAGTCTCCTACTATGTCAGGTTAATTAATTCACAGTTCTGGAGGCATTTTCACATGATAAGGAATCCTAACAGCTTGGAGACAGTGTGAGGAGTAAAAATAGACTAGAAATCAAGAGTCCTGAATATTAGCCTCAGTTTCACTGTCTACTGACCTTTTGGTGTCAGGAGGGACACAATATCTTTCTTTCCTAATTTGATTGAGGTACAGTTGACATGAAATATTATATTAGCATATATGTTATATATTTATCTTATATAATTGTATATTATATATTATATACATTGCAAAGCAATCATCATAATAAATCTAGCTATTTTTTGTCACCATACAAAGTTGTTACATATTATTAACTGTATTTCCTATGCTGTACATTGTATCCCTATATCTTATTTATTTTATCACTCAAAGTTTGTACCTTTTAATAACCTTCTCTTATTTTGCTCATCCCCCCAATTCCTCCCCGCTGGCAACCACCTGATTGTTATGCTCTCTATATCTATGAGTCTGTTTCTCTTTTGTTTTCTCTGTTTTGTTTTTTAGATTGCAGAGTTAAGTGAAATCACATGGTATTTGTCTTTCTCTGTTGGATTTATTTCACTCAGCATAATATATTCTAGGTCCATCCATGTTATCCCAAAAGGCAATATTTCATATTTCATTCTTTTTTTTAATAGTCTTGAGATCCTTTTCTTTTTTTTTTCTTTATGCTTATCATGCCACAAATTTATAGAGAATGGGTTCCAGCACCTCAGGCTCCTTTCCGTTGGTTCTCACAAACTGTGGTTCTCTGGCTGGAGCAGGCTGGCACTTGAGTTGAACCCAAGTACTTTTCTCTTTGGCTTCCTTCCTTTTCTGATGATTTTCCTTCACACACTTCAGGAAGCTATCCCAGCTCTTTGAGTGCTTAATATATCACATCTTCTTTATCCATTCATCTATCGATGGATACTTAGGTTGCATCTATGTCTGGCTTTTGTAAATAATGTTACAATGTGACTGCTGGATCATATGGTAGTTCTATTTTTAATATTTAAAGGAAACTTCATACTGGTTTCCATAGTGGCTGCACCATTTTGCATTCTCACCAACATGCATGAGGTTTTCCTTTTCTCCACATCCTCACCAAAACTGATTATTTCCTGACTTTTTGATAATAGTCATTTTGATAGGTATGAGGTGACATCTCACTGTGGTTTTGATTTGCATTTCTCTGATGATGAGTGATGTTGAACATTTTTTCATGTGTCTGTTGGCCATCTCTGTGTCTTCTTTGGAGAAATGTCTATTCAGGTCTTCTGCACATTTTTTTAAAATGTTGAGTTGTGTAAGTTCTTTATATATTTTTGGCTATTGAGCCATTATCAGTTACACCATCTGCAAATATTTTCTCCCATTCAGTAGGTTGTCTTTTTGTTTTGTTGATGATTCCTTTGCTATGCAAAAGCTTTTAGTTTGGTATACTCCCATTTGTTAATTTTTGCTTTTGTTGCCCTTGACTAAGATGACATATCAAAAAAAAAAAAAAAAAAGGATTGTTTAGACCAATGTCCAAGAACTTGCTGCCTGTATTTCCCTGTAGTAGTTATGGTTTCTGATCTTACATTTAAGTATTTAATCTATTTTGAGTTTATTTTTGTATATGGTATAAGGCAGTGATCTAGTTTCATTCTTTTGCATGTAATTGTTCAGTTTTTCCAATACAATTTGTTGAAGATACTATATTTTTCCCATTGTATGTTCTTGCCTCTTTTGTCAAAGATTAATTAACCATAAAAGCATGGGTTTATTTCTGAACTCTTTATTCTGTTCCATTGATCTATGTGTCTGTTTTGTGCCAGTAACATACTGTTTTGATTACCACCACTTTGTAGTATAATTTGAAATCAGGAAATATGATACCTCCAGCTTTGTTCTTTCTCCAGATTGCTTTGTATATTCAAGATTTTTTGGTTCTACACAAATTTTAGTATTATTTGTCCTAGTTCTGTGAAAAAGGCTATTGGTATTTTGGTAGGGATTGCATTGAGTTTGTAGATTTCTTTGGGTGGTATGGACATTTTAACAATATTAATTCTTCCAATCCGTGAACACAGCATATCTTTCCATTTATTTGTGCCGTCTTCAGTTTCTTTCATCAATCTCTTACAGTTTCAGGCTACAGGTCTTTCATCTCCTTGATTAAATTTATTCCTAGGAATTTTATTCTTTTTACTGCAATTGTGAATGGTATTGCTTTCTTAATTTCCCTTTCTGACCATTATTAGTATATAGAAATGCCACTGATTAATGTATATTAATTTTGTATCCAACAACTTCACTGAATTCATTTATTAGCTCAAGTAATTTTTTGGTGGAGGATGAACACAATGCCTTTGAGTGTCACAGAGCCATCAGTAAAATAAGGGTGTTTAATAACTACTTGTCCACATTACAGTGCTGATGTGAGGGTCAAATGAAAAACGTATATGTGAAAGTTCTTTAAAAATTGTGAAATGTCATGCAAATATAAAACACCAAAACAATAAAGCAGATTATCTTGGTTGACACATAATGAATGAAAAAGATGAGTTCTGTCATCTTTTAAGTAGCCCTTCTAGAAAATTATTTCAGTGATGCTGAAGAATCATTACAAATCTCCCTTTGGAAGTACTTCAGATTCAGACACTTTTTTTTTTTTAACATTTACAATTTGAAGGTATGTTTAACCTTTAGGCAATTAGAATATAACTTGGTCAGCAATGCAAGTTATCAGGAAAGTGATGAATTATTTAGTAGGATAAAAGAGGAATACATGTAAAATAATGATTTTTGTTAGTGTGTCTTCAAAGACTGGTCCAAAGAATAAGGCAAAAATTATTTGAGTAATGGAAACATCTTTGGATCTCTAACCATTTATTCAAGATATAAATTTTTACATGTGGCAATCGTCTGAAGATTAAATTCTAAGGCATTTTCTTTAGAAGGAAAAGTATATTATTTATGCATCATGAATTGCATAAGACCTTTCTTGATTTAGAGTAGTCGAACTCTCAAAATAAGCAAGATAAAGCAGCTACTGGGAAGTTAACACACAGATGATTATCTACTTAAATATATATTTTAAAAAAATCTTAAGATTGAGATAGAAATGTAGTGATTATTTGTACTGCATTAATATTCTTTAATTCACAAGTGGGTAGCTTCTTTAAAGTTTGAGATACCTCAATGTATTTAAATATAAGGTAAATTATTAACAAGATGACTGAAAATATATACAAATAATAATGCAATGTTAATGAAGTAATCCAACCTCTGTCATTTATCTTAAAACTATATGAACAAATATGCCTGAAAGAAAAAAAAATTCAAAGCAAAACAGAATTATACAAAAATAATGATATAAAAATGATTAAATAAATTAAACATTCCACATGTTGAAATATTCTTCATCATTAGAAAAGATTAGTATTGGGGCACTTGGCTGACTCAGTCAGAAGAACATGTGACTTTTTGCTTTCTTTTTTTTTTTAATTTTAGAGAGGGAGAGAGTCAGGGGGTGGGGGGAGGCAGGGGGTCGGGGGAGGCAGAGGGAGAGGGGAAAGAGAGAATCTCAAGCAGGCTCCATGCCCTGCATAGAGCCTGATGGGGGCTTGATATTACAACTCTGAGATCACAACCTGAGCCAAAATCAAGATTCAGAAGTTTAACCAGCTAAGCTACCTAGGTGCCCCCCCCCACAGCTTTTTTTTAGAGAAATGCATGTGACTTGTGGGTTCAAGCCCCACAGTGGGTGCAGAGATTACTAAAAATAAATAAGTATTAAGCTTAATATATTTCTTAGTTATAGAAGAGGCATGTATGATATCTTTCAGGAACTTAGAAGAGGCAAGCATTCCCTCTACCTAAGAAAAGCAGAAAAGCTTCATAAAAGTAGATATATTTAAATTCATTTTTGAAATATGAATTTACTAGGCAAAGAAAAGCAAACATAGAGAGAAAAGTGTGCATGTGCAAAATTGTGGCAGCAAGAGGGAGCATAATATGTACGTGAAATGGTGAGTAGTTCGGTTGGTTGGAGAGAGGGTATATGAAAGACACTGGGGTATAAATAAAAATAAGGCTTGAAAGATGAATTAAAATTTGACTTTATCATGAAATTTGAACTTCCCCTTCAGATGATGGAGCTATATCATGAGTTTTTTAAAAGTTAGAAAGCATCTGCTAGTATATTTATGAATGAAGTAGGAAACTATGGATGAAATTGATCGATGTTGCATCTTGCTTGATGATACTATTGCTTTACTCTAACGTTTTGCTTATTCCTGTCTGTCATAATTAATTGCAAACTTGAAAATGCATTTTAACTGTTTCTGAGATCCTTAGGCTTCAGTACAATACTTGGAGTAATGTTGATATTCAGTAGATGTTTGAATAGTGGATCAATAGTAACTAGAAAGGATGACTGTGGTCCTCTGCCATAGTTTGTTTGTTAGTTGATTAGTTAATTAGTCCCTATGACGTGCCAGGCACTTTGAATACAATAATGGAATATCAATTTAAATGTCATGTTAGGTCTCAGAGATAAATATTATTTTTACTTCTTTGCATATGATCAGACTTAAGATAAAAGCAGTTTGGTAAAGTTTCTCTACATTTCACTGATCATAATTTGAGAAAAAAAATCTGCTTGATTACGAACTCATAAAGCTATGAGTTTTAATGCTTTTCAACTGTTTATCACTTTACTTCAGTGATCATATAAACAAACTATCAATTTTATAGATGAAATGAGTTGGTGGGAAGAAAAAAAGAAGATAGCAACTAATAGAGTAGATAACAAATTCAGAATTTCAAATTATCGTCACAGGCCAAGAATTGAGCCTAAATCAACAAGATGAGAGCTAAATGAAACATATATATATACAGTTGACCCTTGAACAACACAGGTTTAAACTGTATGGGTCCATTTATATGCAGATTTTTTATAGTACAGTACTTTATTCTTTCTGATTTTCTTAATAACATTTTCTTCTCTTTAGCTTATTTTATTGTAAGAATATGATATATAAAAATAATATATAATGCAAATTACATAAAAATATGTGTTAATAAACTGTTTATGTTATCAGTAAGGCTTCCAGTCAGCAATAAGCTATTAGTAGTTTGGAGGGAGTCAAAAATTATACATGAATTTTCCACTACATGGGCGTCAGCACCACTAACCCCCATGTTGTTCAAGGGTCAACTGTATATGCTGGATTGTAGGTTCAACAAGCTATTTATACAAGTTCAATTTAAAAAAAAAAGTCATACTCACTAGAGTGTGACAATATTTATCTCTGAAGTCTCCAATGCCTACTAGAGTACCTAGCACTTAAGATGCTCAAGAAATATTTGGTGAATGCAAGTATAGATGAAACTTGTATCAAATGCTATAGAACTCACGTAAAGATAACAAACATCATGTAAATGCCGCTATGCCTCTGCAGTTGCTGAGATTATCAGGACCCCATACCCACAATCAATGTTAGCATTTGAAATCATATTTAATCAAAGTTTCTGTAATTGACTGAACATTTTCCTTAAGCATTTCATTAGGCAGAAGTAAATACAATTAGCTACTATAATTTCAAAATTCTTTCTGAGTATGACCTCTTTTTCAGAAAGAAAATGTAGCAATCATTGCTGAAGGAAATAGCATTTGGGTCTAACACTTGATATTCCTGTTAGTTATCAAGTATTTGGCATTATTGTCCTATAATTTGATTTTAATGCCATCTCATGTCTTTATGTTTCTCAGCCAAGTAAATTCCATGTATCTGGGTAAATCCTTCCTGTAAAATATTTTTATTCTACAACTTTTAATCTCTAATTTTTCTCTTTGTTAACATAAAACCCCTAAAAGGGACAGACCACTATAGAGAAGGAACTGTATGTTAACTACTCAACCCTAAGAATGATTTAATGCTCTTACTTTTTTTTTTCTTGACCCTTTTCAGGAGTCAGAAATATATCTATGAATTCTAATTAATAAAGTATCTTTCACTGTTCTAATAATCATAGAACAAGAGCTGGAGAATTGTAGTATTCATTACCTATGGAACATGTGTTGGGCTGCATAGCAGTTTCTGCTCCCTTCTTTGAGCCTTCAATTACCTTATCTTGACCCTGGATGAAGGATATGGTATTGAGGTTATGGAGTCAAAGGTTGAAGCCACAAGCCTGGTATGGGAGCAGGTATGGCCTTGTGGACTAGCTTGGTCCATTGGACAAGTGAGACATTTTTCTTTGTCTTACTTGAATTTTTATTGTATGCTGCTTTCTGATGTTTGTGGAATACACTTGTTTTCTGATACAACTTTTAGTCCGAACAAAACGTGTAGCTGTGATTTCCAATACTGAAAAAAATGGAGAATATCTTTCTTCCGGTGCAGGGTATGGAATTTCATTGAATGGACACTGAGGCCACAAATAAAAAGGTTGATGAAAGATTCAGGTAGGCAAATGGGAGATGGTTCACACAGTGGTGGGCAAGTAATGGCGCTGTATAGAACTATATGTGCTTGTGAATTTGCCTTCGCTTTGTAATTGCCTATAAAAGTATCTAGTTCCATGCTTTTCCCTGTCTTTCAATAACACTCTCTCAAAAGATTGTGTATGTGTAGTAACTAGGATGGTCATGACATGATTGGCATTTTAGCCAATGAAGATTAAGATTCTTTCACAGGTGGCGTAGATGCCTATAACTCAATAGGGCTAAGATGTTAAAACTCCACACACATTATTCTCAATAAAAATGTTAAAGTATTTAAATCCATAGTTACCAGTGAGAACTTTAGGGATCATAGCAATTTATATAATACAAAGGTTAAATTATAAAAATCACTGATCTGCAGGTAGTGGTGGGTATTTATGCCAACAGTTGCTTAGACATTTACAACTGTTCAAGGGAATTTATCTAGAGATACACATAAACCAAAAATATGATTAACTTCTTAAATGTTAATATTTTTAAAAGTAAGTACCAGCTTTTCCTATGAAAAGGGAAAAAGCAAATAACATATTTGAGGAAATCAGAGGGAGTGAGAGCTTCAGTGTTGACGAAGGAGGCCTTTTTAAGTGCTCTCAGACAAAATGAGACCCCGCATTGCAAGCTGCTAGGTCTCAGCCAATGACTTTGTGTGCCACTGAGGAAGACCAGAAAGGTGAGCAAACCTAACTGCTGAACATCTCTCTCATGCTGCCTCAGCATCATCTGAATACATTCTTAACTGAGAAAAACCATAATAACAGTGCAGCTAATTAGGAGTTTATGGCTCAGCCCACGATCTAGATTCTGTCAGTTATACCATTATCCTAAGAGTCTTAGGTTTGGAGTAAAAAAAAAATTAAAGTTTCCAGTTTGCTAGAAAACAAACAAGACTGAGTAGCAAACTGAAACTAAGGTTTAGACAAAATATCCATAAACTATCTTTAGCAATGTGTTGATGTGGCTAATCCCTTATTTCAATCCTATCACCATGGTATGGTATCTATCCCTCTCTGTAACTAGTCAGGGAAAGAGATTGGTGGTAGTACTTGATAACTAACTATAATAGTAAGGACATTTGTTAGATTAAATCTTGCCCCTGTTCTCCCATATTCATATCAATTCATTGTCTCCTCTATTTCTGAGATGATAGAAGACTGTTCATCATGTCCTCGCTGAACTTACGTGAACACCAACAGTAACCACACTGACTTCAAACTGTGACTGAGTACCACGACTGTAGGCAAGAGATGCCCCCAGGATCCTATCCTGCTTCTTCCCGACATGAAGGGATGTAACAAAAGGGTTCTAATAATTTCTTTCTAAAGGTGGCATTCCTGGAACCCAGTGTTCCTACATCTAGAATTTACATTGTAATATTAACATTGTTAGAATAACTACAACTTTAACTATAAAAGAAATTAATATTTATGGGTATTATACCCTCCAGGGATTCTGGACTTGCTCATACACAAACACACGGAATGAAGACTGCAGGGGTTTCTGTTTTGACATCTGTTATCACTAGAACTTGTGTTCTCTAAGGGCATGCTAGTGAAAATGACAACTAAATATTCTCAAAGTGTGAGTAATTTTTATCAACTGTGCAAAGAGAACTCTTCTCGTGACAGGAACATAACAATCTATCTAAACACAGACAGGAAAACTAAAATAATGAAATTAAATCGAAACAAATGTATGGACATCTTAAGCAGAGCGAGGTAACAAAGTAATCTTCACAAACCCAAAATATGGATGAACATGACCAATACTCTGTAAGCATCACGAGCAGTTGGACAGTATTAATAGCAATGGGAACAGAAAAAGGGAAGGGGCCCTGGGAAATCCCCAACACTCATCCCAAAAGGAAATCATGTATTATGTGGAAATCTGAGAACAACTGAGAATATTTGGAAAAAGTCCTTATAAACTCCAAGTGTGGGGTAAACAACGAGGAGAATCACTGAGGGGATTATGGAAAATTCAAACATTATCAAAGCAGTTTAGCTGTCGAAGATCCTAGAATTATCAAACAAATATGTACCTTCAAAAAATAAAATTCGCCTTGAAATAAATGACATCCTAAGAGAAAATTAGCACACATCTGGAAAATGTGGCCAAAAAAAAAAAAAGATAGAAACAGTAACCCAAAAGTTAAAATGAACTAAAAGAACTTCAGAAGATCAAAGTTTGAAAAACAGCCTACCCTGGAATTTGCACATGTTCTAAGGCAATGTTCTCTTCTTTAAAATTGCATTTCACTGTTGCTATACTTTCTGAAATATGCCTCCTCATTCCTGCCCATGTCTATCACAACCGGCTTATCTCCTGGGATCCACAACATTCCTCTTCTGCTCTATTTGAATTTTGCTTTTAGCAGATTTATTTCAAGGACATGAAACTAGAATAAAACGATTAAGACTTTTCATGTGTAAAACAGAAACATGTTAGAGGATATAATGGGCTTTGAGTTGATGCTGACTTTATGAAAAAGAAACATTTTAAGCAACCAAAGAATTAGACTATGTATTGATAATTAAATATTATTAAATATTTTTGTTAGTGATTAAAATATGATAAGGCACTATAGATTTTCAAAGTATCTTTTTTTTGGAGATGCATATTGAAGAATTTAAAGATGAAGTGCTTTGACATATCCACAGAAGCAGAAAGGAGGAGGAATAGATAAAATGTGTATAGAAAAATGTTGATAGCTTTTAAAGCTGGCTGATGGTCATGGTACTATTTATTTCAGTATACTTGGAAATTTTCATACTGGAAAAGTTTAAAAAAGTAAAAGGAATTGCACATGAATATGTAGCAACACAGTCTATTAAACTGTTCATGACTTTGTTAAAATAGTTATTTTTATGAAGTATTTCTAGGTGACTGAATTCCTGTTGTCAACACTTTTGATATGTGCTCCACAATCAAGAACTTGACCATGCGTTAAATAGGTTTTTTTTTCCCTTTAAATGTAAATGGAAAGTTGCATCGTTTTAACAGCTAATACAATAATTCATCTTGTAGGAAATGTCTTAAAAGGCTTCATCAGGTAGAGAGAGTAGCCAGCACCAAGACATTAAAGGAGAAGGTTCTACATTATAAAATGTGAAAATCGAGAGCTCACAGGAGGAAATTTACATGGAGGGGGGAACAAAAGTGAGAAAGAATGGAAACTGTCATACATGTAGTTACGTTGCTAGAAGCATAATGGAATTAACATGAGTTTGCTTCTTGGCGAGTCATGGGTAGAAACTACACCAGGTGGAGTTACTACACAGAGGAAACTTTATCTGCATCAAATTAGAAGATCACGGGGAATAACTTCCAAAGCCATGACTTCCCAAGCAAGAGTGAATGGGTTCCTTTTATTTAGGGTTAGGATGAATATTTAGATAGGGGAGCCTTGTCATCCTGGGTAGAGGCAAGCATAAAGTGGCACATGTGCCTTAAGGAAACATGCCTATACATAGATTTTATGTTATATAAATGAGGTTTGTGCTCCTCCTTGGGCGAAGATTTTAGTATTATAATGAGGTAATGGTAATTCTCCATCACTCCCTGGGTCACTCCATGGTCCATCTGTGTTGGCTTGAGTCAGGGGTTAAGTTCAAACTGATCTGGGTGGTCTGGGCCAGCTGGAACTCTTTGTTTGGAAACTTGCTAAATTCTAGGTAAGACAGGTTATCTTGTGAAAGACAGTAAAGGGACTGAATTTTGGGTAAAGGTTTATGTTTGAAAGTGAAGATATGAGCAAACAGTTAGTCCTGCAACTGCCCTTGGTGTTATAGACATACATAACATTTTGTGTGGCTTTGAAGAGCATAAAACCCATTCTTCATTTACTACCCTTGACAATTTAGCACCTGGACAGACATAACAATTTGCCACCACTCTCATCGATATCCATTTTCCTAATGTTTTCTAAGCCTGATTTAGAGTTTCAAATCAGAGGAGATGCCAGAAATTCAATTTTCCCCTGATGACAAGCTCACCCCTCCCCTCCTCAAGACCCTGAGGCTTTTCTGTTAGGGAAAATGGTGCTGGCCAGTCTTCTCGAAGTATTTTTACATCAAAAGCACAAAATGCAGAGGAAAAAGAGTCCCAGGAACCCTCTTCTCTTTTGCCTTGGGCAAGGATAATTAACCCCTACACTGGTGGCCAGATAGCTTCTCTTCCTTTACCTTTATCACTCCTCTTATATTGTTCAGAGAGACACCTCTGAACCCCGGTTTTCCAATGTCTCTAGTACAACTTTGTGTTGAAGTCTCATGTTTTGTACAAAAATGATGAAAAGTAGTTTGTATAGAGTCCAAAAAAAAAAAAAAAAGAAAATATAGGAAAAAATTAAACACAGTGATCCAGTAAAAATTATTCATACCATGAATATTATGTAACATATTCTTAATTGAGAACAGGTAACATGTCACTATTAGGAAGGTTAAATAAATCTGCATGTATTATAACCCCTCAGAGTATGACTGAAAATGTGGAATTCCAATGAAGTTTAAACACATAAACAGTTAGCCTCAATGTCACAAAGATAGCAATTTTTTTCATTGACTCTTGTGCATTTAATCTCAGGAAAATCCTCAAGTTCTCAGCTCTAAGTATATTGTCCTTACTTTGAAACAAATAAACAGTGAAGGGGACCAGAATTTGTCACCCCAAAATACACTTTTTTGGCATAAGGATTATCTTACGCTGATTATTCTTAAGAAACAGCAGACATAGGAGAAGCCCTGAAAACTGAGTAGAAATTACCCTTTTTTAAGAGAAATTTACATTTATAATGAAATCTTCATCTGTAAGGGTGTCCACCTCTCTGTACCAGGAAGAGGAAGACTAAATCTCTAGAAAGTCTTATCAGTGGAGAACCAGCAACCCAAATCTTGTATAACAACCCCATACCCCTGTGCTTTTCCTGATAACCTTCCATAACTGGCTCCCCACCCCCACCCCCACCTCAATATCTCCTTTCATCTTTAGCTGGATAGAGTACTTAAAGTGGTGGCTTGGGACATTTCAGGGAGTTACTTAATTTTCCTGGGTATCCCCCATGTATACATGAGGTATATATGTTATTAAACTTCCGTTTTTCTCCTGATAGTCTGTTTTTTATTATGGGGAGGGTGGTTCTCAACCAAGAATCTAGAAGAGAAGAGGAAAAATTATTTTTCCTCCCCTGCATCAGCAAAGTAGAAAGACTGGTATTGGCACTGAAAAGAGGAAGGAATGTTATTTTTTAAAAAGACATATGGGAAAGCAGACAATAATTTAGCAGCCAGAAAAATACATTCTCCTCAATACAAAAATACAACACATCATTCATTGTTTGGTCAAATAACCTCCACCTCCCATGTAATTTTAAAGGCATTTTTTAATTGCAGCCCATTGACCTTCATGATGATAACACTGAGCAATCAAGGAAAAGGGAAAGTAAATATTAAATTCATCTCTAATAACACTTTCTTCCAAGTGCTAAAATTAAAGATTTGAGTGGTGGGGTATAAAGGAATAAAAAATCATTACCTGGGAATCAGGTTGTATGAAATATCTAACTTCTCAATAAATTAATTTAAATGAAGATTCTCTGAATATATAAAAAGAGTAGTAAATATAAAATTCTCCTCCCTCCTCTCCACAGATATATTTGCACATTACTTTAATAATCTATGACTGTGTGACATTGAGAAAACACATCATCTCTCTGAGCCTTAGCTTTCTTATCTGTTTATTAGGAGTATTCTTGTCCTTCTCTCTACACAAGGTTTCTCAACATGCTCTACAATATTAAATATGTTTCTAACATTATTTTAACATTTATCTTTAAATCTTATTATTTTAAACATTTGAGAATACATGAGACCTCTTTTCATCCTTAGAAAAACTCCCCTTACTCAATTGGATCTTCTCAATCATATGTTTAAATTTACCAGTAAAACATAAACATATGTATATATTCTTTAACATATTGGGGAGAAAAATTTTCTTATATCCTTCAAAGATTTTCTGGCTGGTCTAAGAATTGCATTGATGTAAAACAGATTAACAGGAGAAAAGCAAATTTAATTTCATACATACAGTAACACCACATACATGAGAAGTTCTAAGACAGAAAGGTAAAATGGGGCTTATATGCCATCTTGAGCTAAGAATGGGATAGGGACCTGGGGCTTCAAAGGGGAGAAGGGCAATTCACAGGGCAACAAGAAGAGCAGATATTTGGTAATTAGATGTTTGCCCTGCCATACACAGATAAAATTTATATCTGGAACTAACTCTAATTCTGGGAGAGACACCCGCCTCCCAGTTTAGACTTCTCTAGGTAGGTAAGGGAGGGGCAAAAGTTTTCTCTTTGAGCCTCTTTGAGGTTTCGATTGCCTTCCGCTGAAAATAGTCCACATGGCAAAATGGCACATTTGGGGGAGACCTGCTTTGAATACCTTCAAAAAATAATAGTATTATTTTCTATCACGTATAAGTATGTGGAAACCTAGATAGCAAACTTTCAGAATAGCCAAAACAACGTCCTTAATTTTAAAACCTCCTCCCCTGGGTAAAGGCAAACTATTTTTAAACTCACAGCCCGCATTGACAAATCTCCACTTTCACACTTAACAGTGGCCACCAGGTGTTTTGTCAGTGTGGATGGGCGAAATCGGCGCTTCTGCAGCGTAGGATAACCTGCTATAAATGTAAGGCAATATTTTACGTCTTTCATCTTGGCAGGTTGTTTTTACAACTTTGTAAGCTAAAAGATATGGACCTCTGCAGATAAATGCGACTTGGAACCGAACAGCTTCACTCGTTCACTTTTGATGCTAGCAAACCACGGTGGAAAATTCGGAGGAGTATTATCAATTCCCAGCAACAGTGGATGAGTGGATAGGGATTAGGGAGCATTCATTTTAGCCTGCTGTTATATTTCCCTTGTCAGAATAGAACTCTGTAATGCTTGACTGCCTTTAAGTGCTAAATGTGATGGTAAAACTAGTGATGATGACTACTTTAAGAGGATATAAATAATATCTAACATTTGTATAGCACAATATACTTTTAAAAGCACTTCCACATTCATTCTGCAATTTTACCATCACAACAATTTTATGAAATAGGTAATAACCTTTTTTTTTCTTTTTTTTTTTTAAACAAATGCAGAAACTGATGCTCAGGGACTGCAAGTAACTCGACCAAGTAACCAATGTCTAAAAAAAATGTGAAGTGAGTTTCAACACGCCCTCCAAATTTGAATTAAACTAAGGCTCTGACTCTGTTTGTTGTGTGACCATGAACAAGTGATTGCATGCCTCTGACTCTGTTTGTTGTGTGACCATGAACAAGTGATTGCATAGTTAAGTGTTTCTCTTGCCTTTCAATTGGGAAAATATGTTCTAGCACAAGATGAGATAATATTTACCATGTCCTCTCAGTGTGTAATGTGTGAAGTATGCTATCGCTTGAGTTTCCTTCCTGTCTTTGAATCTCCTTGGTTTTCACAACTATGTTTAAGCCTGTGAGCAGAGTTGACTCCCAGTGTAATTTACTTGGCCACCCAAAAATCACGTGATGAAGTTAGAAGCCAGTTGGATTAAGTGAATTAGTGCCCAAATTTTAGTACTTTCTTTAAGACTAGCTTGTCTTTTTTTTTTTTTTTTAAGATTTTATTTATTTATTTGACAGAGAGAGACAGGCAGTGAGAGAGGGAACACAAGCAGGGGGAGTGGGAGAGGAAGAAGCAGGCTCCCAGCGGAGGAGCCTGACATGGGGCTCGATCCCAGAACGCTGGGATCACACCCTGAGCCGAAGGCAGACGCCCAACGACTGCGTCACCCAGGCGCCCCTAGCTTGTTGTCTGTCTTAAAGCAACCTAGTAACTCCTTCTCATCTGTAAAATGAAGATGACCTACTAATTCCTAAAGTTTTTCACCTCTAAAACTACCAAAGCAATTAAAGTGGGATATGTTAACAACGGTGTTTTTGCTCTTCAAACGCTATGGCCAGATTACTAAATTAAGATTTAAATACTTACTTACTAATCATGGAAAACAGGACAGGTAGTCATAGTGAAAACAAGATCAGTAGGATGCTAAAATGGTAGCTCAAAGGAAACGTCAAACTGGCAGTTTGACAGGAGCTCTGATGATCTATCCCTCAAGCAGCCCTTGCTACCTTTCCACTGATACGTGTTTTGTTGCCTCGAAAAAAATAAAAGCTCAAATTTGGTAAAATTCTACTGCAGGATCTGGAAGGCATTCACATTACCCATGAGGCAGGTGAAACCGTACAATCAAAACCATATTCTGGTTTTACGTCATGGTAAAACACTTCACTTAAAAACAGAAATTGCCAGGAAAAAAGGTTGGAGATCACTCTCTCACCGTTTTTCTCCCTTCTGATTCAGCTACACAAGTTATGCTCTAGTCAGATATATGGATAATTGTGCCTCTGCTAAAAAGGTGATGATTTAGAAAACTGACAAAAATTGCCCTGATCAAATATCTAAATATTTTCAAAAACAAAAATAGACTCACTGCTCCAGAGCAGAATCAGAAATAGTATTTAGAATCTGTTTTGGGACAGAAATTATGGCAAATAGGAGCAGAAAGGGGAAAATATGTAAATTACCTATTAGATCACCAATTGAGAAAATAAGACTGTGGATAGAAAAGATAATTTCATCTTATAACAAAAGATTCACTTAAAATTAATAGCTGCGAGAAAATGGGAATTCGGCTGGAAACTGTGGATTATAAACATTTCTTCTGCCCTAGGTCAGAGAAACAGACTCAGCCTTCACTCAAATAGACATTAGAGGGTGTCCAAGGGCAACCTACAGGCTGAATCTGTATATTTCTTGCTTCATTCAAAGATAACTAAAGAGTACAACAAAATAAAGAGATTATGGAAAGAAAATAGAGCAGTAATTAAAGGAAGTTCATCCCTAAGACTCAAAAGAATGAATACCTCTAAGAACTCATCTACTAATGAATCCAGAAAAAATTTCAGGAACTTGCCAATCTCAGTAGAATGAGAGAAGGCATTGTATCAACAGAATAGGAGTAGAAAATATTAAAAGGAAAATATAGAATGTTAAATATTAAAATACTAATATTGTAATATCTGGTAATTATATCAATAATATACTACATACTAATTATATATTAAGACATGTCCATATTGTCACCTTTCTGCTAACCCTATAACATCAGTTTTTGTTACCAATACCCTTTTGAGAATTATTTATACTCAGAACAAGAGTTTAAAAAGGGTTTATCTATAAACATAGTCATTGAGTTTGTTTGTGCCCAGTAAGAGGAATTAAATCTGAATATTATGCACTAATTTCTTGGTCTTTATGATACTGGAGTTGAATTACTTAGGTTCAAATTCCAGCTCTGCTCCTCTTTGGCAGTGTGATTCTGTGCAAATTACATATTCTTCTCTTGTCCCAGTTTCCTCCACTGTTCAATGGGGATGATGATAGAAACTTACTGTATCAGTCAACACTGATAAAACCATGATGTGTAACAAACAACTGCAAAATCTCAGTGGTATAAAACAAAATAAACATTTATTTAGCTCACATTTCTGTGATCAGCTGGAGAAATGGCTGATCTGATAAGGCTGGGCTAGTGGCAGCCCATTCGGAACATCTGTGTGCCACATATGTATCACTCTCCTTCTGGGACCAGCAGACATATTATTCCTTGCACATTAACAGAAGCACAAGGGAGCAAGTCCAAGCTTTTGGTCACATTATACCCGCTAACATTTTACTGATCAAAGCTAGTCATAGGACCAAACTTGTAGCCAAATAACAGAGAAATAAGCTCTGCTCACAGAAGCAGAGTGTGGACAGCAAATACATTTCAACAATAGGTTGGTTATAGAGAAAAATTAATTAGCTAATATCTTAAAATACTTTGTACCTGGCACAGAGAACGTACTCAATAGTTCACTGTTATTATTTTGATTATTTCTATTATTTTCTTTTCATGCTAAACTTGGTTGCTATCATGAAAACATAAACAACAGTTATTTTCCTCAGAAAGTACAAGGGATCTAAAAGATTGAGTCTTTGGTCTAAAGGGTCAGAAGAGGACAGATGATTAGTCTGTATTTTTTCCAACCTAAGTTTGAAACTCTCCAGACTTGATGACTGAAACCAGGCAAGATTAAAAAAATAAATTAAAAAAAAAAAAAAAGGAAACTGTAGAACTGAGAACATAGCTACAATTACTCCTCTCAATAGTTGCCATACACTGAGCTTCTAGTTCACTTTTCTGATCGTAATAGCTTCATACTTGTATTGTTTTAGAATTCCACATGCTTTTGTATATGATGACTTTGGCAAGCAAATCTCTGTTTAGTTGGTAAGGCAGGCATCATTGTTTGTAATTTACACGTGAGGTAATTAAGATTCACGCAGCTTTTACCTTGACGAAGTTCTTTGGCTAATTAGCAATGGAGCTATTATTACAACCCGGATGTTCTGCTTCTTTAACCAATGTGCGTTCCATTAAATGCAGAACATCCCATATCTGGCTTCATTGTGGAATAAAATCCATCCAAATGTCTTGCTGATTAACAAAGTTGCCACACAATTTTCATCAGTCTTCCTCACCAATCTGTTCTAGATATATAATTATGAAGTGTTTGCAAGTGTTAACTTTCAAGGCGGACTGTGTGGACCCAAGATTAAAGCAAAAGTGTTTTATTTTCTGGGTAATCTAGTCCAAAACATGAGGTAAAAAATTATGTTTCTCCTGAATTGTTTCCATAGATAATTAATACAGCACAGTAATTTCTTTTTCCAGTTTTATAGTTACTTATTTATAGAAATCCTGCCCTAAGATTTCAGTTGATCTTACATAATTATAGTAAAAATCCTCAGAGTATTAAATAATTGATCTTTCCTTTGTTCTTTCACTAATGGTGAGCTCATTTAATAGCTGAACCATTAAGTTAATTACATATTGAATCTACTTGAGCTCAATTAGAGTGCACATAAACATGTAACTTGATAATTTAACTTTAAATTACAAATATTAATAAAGTAAAATATGTAACTTAATTTATAAATAGGTGAATTTGAAATACCTTATGAAGGGACACATTCATATGATAAAATGTGTGACTTCTATTTTTTTTTTTTAAGATTTTATTTGACAGAGAGCACAAGCAGGGGGAGCAGCAGGCAGAGGGAAAGGGAAAAGTAGGCTCCCCACTGAGCAGAGAACCTGACATGGGGCTTGATCCCAGGACCCTGGGATCATATCCTGAACCAAGGCAGACATTTAACAGACTGAGCCACCCAGGCACTCCCAAAATGTGTGACTTCTGAGAGGTGAAATAATAATAAAATATCTTTCTATACTATTTCTTTGCCTTACATCTTAAGATCAGAACACATTTTAATTTTCACCATCTTTTTTATTTCTAGCACTATGGTTTTCCAATTTAGAAGCTCCAACCATTCTGTTTCTACTTTCCTTAACACTCCACATTCTCAAATCCCACACACATATTAAGTCAGTAAATCCCATCAAGTCTAGAAGAGTCTTACTAGTGTTTGGTCTCCATTCCATTCCTACCACTGGTGCTATATTGATTCAACATTATTTCTCTCTAGAAAAATTTCAGAAGTGAATATTTCTCTATTCTAGCCCACCTTCAGTGCAGTCCATAATTTAATTTTAGTCAAAATTAAGTGGGGTGAAAGAAAAAATAGAGGAAATATATTCCAAAACAATGACATCATGCCTGTAGATTTGACATTTGGGAAAATCAAGAATATGTGTCTAGATATAAAGTCTGAGGCTTATTAATATATAATATGTAATAAAGGAAACATTGGAGTTCCTATGGAAAAAATGATGGATGATTTCACTCACCTCTAATTTCTCATTGCTTACAAATTAAGGTTAGACTCCTTAATACAGTCTAAAAGCTTCATCAAAACCAGACCAACTCTCCAGCCCATCCTTCCCCAGACGAATTCTTTTCTCCAGCCATGAATCCATTCACACCTTTTTCAAATGGTTCCTGGAACTCTTTCTATCTAAGGATACCTCCTCACCTTCTAAATCCCATCCCTAATGCCATCACTTCTGTGAGTGCTTTTTTCAAGTCCTCACGGCAAAGTTAGTTTATTCTCTCTACATGCTCATTTTGTAAATTTACCCATTTTACAATCTGTGTTATACCGTGGTTGTTGAATGTTATCTAGGTCCAAAACGTTGAGTTCTTGTTCATGACTCATCAGCTCCTAACAGAGAATTCATCACACACTAGTGTTTGTTGAATAAACAAAAATAAGTGAATAAAAACACAAATGTATTCTAGGCTGAGAAAAGTAAGTAAATACATAATACATACATACATACATACATACATACATACATACATAAATGGCTGAGAAAAGCTTATTGGCTAACAAAAACGTTACCTCAAAGCTCTCAAATATGAGCTGATCTCAAAGAACCAGCATTGTATTGTGGATAAAGATGTGATTTGAAGTTGAAGACCAAGGATTTCTGTCCACTTTGACATTTTCTTACTGTGTGACCTTGTAAAAGTTATTTAACTTTTCTGAGCCTCAACTGCCTCCTCAGAGAAGAAGAGTATGATAAAGCTGGCTTTAACTCATGGATTTTATAACAGATTGTTGTAACCCCAGGGTAGGCCTGAGTCACTAATGAAGACTTATAGCTCTCAGCCCCTAGCTAGGATCTCTAATTTCCTTCCTAACCTGCATGAGTTGATCACATTAAACATGCTTGACATCCAGGCTCTTAAAACAGAAATTGTGTAGTGGGAATTGGGATGCAGATATCAAAATAAGAATTACGGCTTATGCTATTGCTAACATCATCCCCTGCCTTAGGTCTGGGAATTCTCACCAGCAAGGCTCTGCAGGCCTGAGAGTCTCTTTAACGTAAAAACCAGTGGATGAGGTAGCTAGAGAAAAGGTTTATTTTATCCTGTATGGGAGTCTATAGTTCATCCGCGGGAGGAAACAGAGACCAAGGTCAGAGCTCAATAGTTCAGTGAGTATCTCTGATAACTGGAAACCTAGAGAAAGCCCCCTTCCACAGACACTTATAACCACACATTCCTATTCCCAAAGAGCTTCACTCACCTGCTTGGTCCAGGATTTTGATACTTTGGAAGGTCACTGCCTTTGTTGCTTCACTTTTTTTCCTATCAGGGATGGGGTAGGTTCTTTATTGGATGAGTTACAAATCATATGATTATATACCTCCTGAAACTCTTTATGCACCTGGTTAAGCTATCAAATTTCTTCATTTTTTTTCCTCAGGAGTGGCGGTCCTCTCTTTCTATCTCTGTGTATTTCTCTGTGTGTGTGTCTTTCTGTCTCTTTTCCTGTCCTTCTTAAAAACAAGTTCCCCCCCACCACAAGGCAATTTGATTTAAACACTTCTATCCAGTATATGTCCTTTGATACGGAAAAGTTGATAATAATTGGTCAATATTTCCTTAACAGTAGGTTCAATCTTGACTCTGCTTTTTTATATATAACTTGTTGTGTAACTTGTAGTCAATGACTTAATCATTCTTAAACCACAGGTCCTCATCTAAAAATAGGTGCAATAATCAACTGATCTTTGACAAAGCAGGAAAGAATAGCCAATGGAAAAAACACAGTCTCTTCAACAAACGATGTTGGGAAAACTGGACAGCAACATGCAAAAGAAAGAAACCAGACCACTTTCTTACACATACACAAAAATAAATTCAAAATGGATGAAGGACTTAAATGTGAGACAGTCAAAATCCTACAGGAGAAAACAGGCAGCAACCTCTTTGACCTTGGGCACAACAATTCTTACTATACATGTCTCTGGAGGCAAGGGAAACAAAAGCAAGAAAGAACATTTGGGTATCAAGATAAAAAGCTTCTGCACAGTGAAGGAAACAATCAACAAAACTAAAATGCAACCGACAGAATAGGAGAAAATATTTGCAAATGACGTATTGGATAAAGGGTTACCATCCAAAATCTATATAAAACTTATCAAACTCAACACCCCCCCAAAAAAAAATCCAGTTAAGAAATGGGCAGATGACATGAATAGACACTTTTCCAAAGAAGACATTCTTGGCTAACAGACACATGAAACAACGATCAACATCACTCATCATCAGGGAAATACAAATCAAAACCACAATGAGATACCACCTCACACCTGTCAGGACAGCTAAAATTAACAACTCAGGAAACAACAGGTGTTGGCAAGGAGGCGGAGAAAGGAGAACTGTCTTACACTGTTGGTGGGAATGCAGACTGGTGCAGCCACTCTGGAAAACAGTATGGAGGTTCCCCAAAAAGTTAAAAATAGAACTGCACTACAACCCAGCAATTGCACTACTAGTCATTTATCCAAAGAATAAAAAAATGTTGATTAGAAGAGGCACATTCACCGTAAAGTTTATAGCAGCACTATCAACAATAGCCGAATTATGGAAAGAATCCAAATGTCCGTTGACTGATGAATGGATAAAGAAGTCTGTATATATATATACACAATGGAATATTGGTGATCGAAAAGAATGAAAGCTTGCCTTTTACAACAATGTAGATGTAACTAGAATGTATTATGCTAAGCAAAATAAGTCAGTCAGAGAAAAACAAATATATGACTTCACTCACGTGGAATGTAAGAAACAAAACAGATGTACATAGGAGAAGGGAAGGAAAATTTAAAATAAGGTAAAAACAGAGAGGGAGGCAAACCATAAGAGACTCTTAAATATAGAGAATAAACTGAGAGTTGCTACAGGGGAGATGGGTGGGGGGATGGTAACTGGGTGATGGGCATTAGGAGGGCACTTGTTGGACTGAGCACTGTGTGTTTTATGTGAGAGATAAATCACTGGATGGTGCTCTTGAAACCAGTGTTGCACTGTATGTTAACTAACGTGAACTTAAATAAAAAAATAATATAAAATTAAATTAAATTAAAAAATGGGGACAATAACAATCCTTCTTCATAGGGTTTTTGTGATGTCTACAAAGCCCTTAACATAGAGTCTAGCACACAATAAACACTCGAGTAATTTTGTCTATTACTAACAACACCACCCCTAATAGGGGTCTACATACAATGGTGCGCTGGAGCCAGCTCAATACCGGCTTAGGAGAGCAAATTGTTAAATATTCAGAAATTTTATAAACCAGTTATTAAACTGTTGGTAGCCTGAAGTCAGCCACAATGTGAATATACAGACCAAGGAATATAACAAATGCAGCAAATCAAGGTTTGTTTTGTTTTGTTTGAAAGCTGGTTATCAACCTGTAACTGCTTACATATAATATATTGTATGAATCTATCAAAAAACAGTGTGGTAATGTTTAACATTATCAGCATCAGACACTGTGTATAAACTCCAAAATATATCTGATAGTAACCAATTCTCAATATAGATTTCTTCCTTTATAGTTGTAGTGATGATGAGACAAGCTAAATTATGTAAATGAATATTTTAAATTCTAAAGCAAGTTGTAAGAGGATTTCCTATTCTGATAATAGTGACAATTCAAAAAGGAACATGATTATACAATCTAAAAGAAACTACTGATTAAATTCTCTTTTTTCATTAGCATTCTAAAAAAAAAATCAGTGCTGTGGCATTACTAAATTTGTATTGATCGATGTACCACATGTTTTGTTCAGTTGAGGAGATTGAGCAATTGACACAGGATTTTTCACTAAAGAATATGTTCTTATGCTACTTCAGTCTACCTTTCCATGGTTGGGATGGTGGCAAAGCCTTTCCAACTAATTAGCTCACCGAGATTTTTCATCTCCCTCATTCTCTTTACATGAACCCTATAATTCAGTCTCACCAGTCTTCACTGTTACCCAAACTCAGAGTACTATTAATTTCCTTGGATAATTTGCACATGACCTTTATCTGAAGTGTCCTTTTTTTCTTGTCCCATCTGAGAGAATTTGCCTCATTCCTTTCTCTTCTAAGCTATAACAACCTGGACCCATCACTATTGAATATATCATTACATAAATTTCAGTTATTTACACACCTGCTTGTCATTTTTTGGAGATTTTGAGCACTGTGAATGTTTCAGAATGAAAAATATATAAGAGCACTTATATTCTTTTTAAAATTCTGCTGATATTTTACCTTTGTATACAGGAGTGCATAAAGATTCTAAAGATTATTGTTGAGAAAGAGTGTTGAGTGGAATAGACTATACTTTCTGGAAACTATATTTCACTAACCCAGAAAGTCACAATCTTAAAGGACAGAAAATAAAATGAAATCATTTTAGTTGTATCCAATTCTAAAATAAGCTAGTCAATGTAGACATAATTCCCATTTGCTAATTTCTAAAGTACAGTGGATTTATCAAGCACCTTGCACAGTATCTGATAATAATGGGAACATAAGGATAGGTTAATCTTCACCATTCAGCTGATGGAGCATGATGCAAATGAAGCCAATATGAGCATTTGGTTTCCTTTATGATTCAGTTAATTTTGCCTGAGCAATTTGACAGAGAGGTAAGGTCTCAGGCCTTCTGATTTATATTCACTAGATATTATGATATAGAGGAAAAAATCAACCCCCTCAGTTAATTATAACATACCCATTTCCCTTACCGACTACAGTGTTATCTCCCATATGACCTGTAGCCTTGCTAATAGTTACAGTCATTTAAGTTAGAACCATTCATCAACAATCACTCGCTGGCAGGAAATGCACATTTCTGTTATATTCATGGGCCTATTGACTGTTCTTTGAACACCTACATGGGGTCAGTATCCCCTGAGTCTGTGGGTTTCAGAATGCTCTCCATACCATGTGTCTCTTAAATCCTGGTGCATGGTGTTTACCTGACAGTCTCCCAAGGCCTCTGACTAACTGTATCTTCCTTCTCTTGGTTGGACAACTGCACCATTGTTAGTAATACCTGAGTCCTCTAGGGGCCTCTTGGAAGCACCTTTTTGGGGAAATAGTTCTCACAGGTACAACCTCACACTCCTCTGAACTCACTAAGGAAAACATTCTGATATAACAGCTTAGCAAAGAGTGGCCTGCAGTCGGTTTTCCACAGCCATGTGTAAGACGGCAAAGTACTCCGGTAAAGGTGATATTGGTGGAACTCTTGTATTTCAAAATGATGCTTTCTTTAGGAAGTGCAAAACACAATCCATTTCTCTCTCCTATTTGTGACCAAACTTGGGGGCTTGAAGCAATCTTAAATTTATTTTATTTAAACTTGTATTGTGCGTTTTACCTCTTGGAAATGAATAAATTCTATGAGTACAGAAATTGTGTTTGTTTTTTCATGTTCTATGCCTAGTTCCCAGAATTAGACTTATTAATTAGATACTCAACAGGATCTTCTGGGTGAATGAATGAAAGAATCTCGTAACGCATATGCAGAAAATAATCACAGCTGGTATCTAGTGAGCGCTTAGTTTACGTGCATCTCTGTTCTCCACGTTTTGTGTAGACATGCTAGTTAATCCTCAAAACACTAGAAGTAATTACTGCTATCATCCCTACAGTGAGGATAAGAACAGAGTCACAGTGAGTCTCCCTGGATTGAAAAAGGCATACAGCCAGTTAGCTGCACAGCCATTTCAACTAACTGCAGAACCTTTGTTCTTACTGACTAATCTAGCACAATAACAAGTCCTAAAAATGCAATATATGCAAATGTACAAAAATATTTCATATGTCTATAAAAACTCATATCCATAGTCAAGATTGTTGTGAACAGGTAGATAAAAGTGAAAATCATATTTTAAAGAACAATATTCTAATAAGCAGGAGAAAAGCAATTATGTTGTATCTAAGATTAAATGCAGTTGCTAAGCAAGCAAAAACAAAGAAACCATAACAACGAATGTGCTCTAAGTTTGACATTCAAGGTATATGGAACCATACAATTGCTTTAGAGGTGAAAAATACTCTATTTTTATGGGTGAGAGTCTTATATGACATTAAAT
The DNA here is from genome assembly GCF_023065955.2 of Ursus arctos. Taxonomy (NCBI): domain Eukaryota; kingdom Metazoa; phylum Chordata; class Mammalia; order Carnivora; family Ursidae; genus Ursus; species Ursus arctos. Next base: position 33,268,423 of record NW_026622852.1, read on the forward strand.
TTCACATGTGGAAGTATAGAAGACAGTGGAATTATGTGATGGACAGTATTTTCATACGAAGTATAAAAGCAGAATTAAAGTACACATTAATGACAGTCAATAAAAAACTGACTTTGCAGAGTGTTGACTTAGTTATGCAAACTACAGCCTTGATAACTGCATAATTCAAGATGAAGTTTCTATGCAAATGAAGAATAATATGAAATAAGGTGATAAAATAAGGAAAACCATGATATGAGTAACTTGTTATTATCGGAGTAAAAAGAAAAAAACAAGACAGAAGGAATAACCAAAATATAGGTGAAAAAAAAAAAGTTCTTTAACAAAAGAACTATCAATACAAATGTAAGGAACTGTCACATACCAGGATAAATCAGTTTTGAACAAAGGATCTTAAACAGGTAAGTTCTAGAATCATACTTGAGCTACAAAGTAAAGCAGCCAGAGAGTGAACACATTATCTATAAAAGTACACAAGTCAGATTTACTTCTATGTTCTACATAGTATCACTAAATATGAGACATATATGGAAAAATATCTCCCATTTTGAAGGGAAAAACTGTGAATCAAGAATATTAAATGAAGCCAAACTACGTTTCATATGTGAAACCAATAGAACAAGTTAAGGAAGTATTAAAAATATATACAGTCCTTATATCATTTTTTAAGAAAAGCAAATGAAGATATGAATAAGAAAAGAAATAAAAATGTAAGCTCAAGAATGGAGAATTCATGACTAAAAAGACTTGTGGCAAACACTGAAATCTAGAAAAGTGAGGTGTGTGTGTGTATGTGTACACACATGTATTTATATTTTTAAAGATTTATTCATTTATTTGAGAGAGAGAGAGAGAGCATGAGCAGGAGAAGGGGCAGAGGGAGAGGGAGAAGGAGAGAGAGAATCTTAAGCAGGCTCCATGCTGAGCACAGAGCCTCGCATGGAACTGGATTTCAGGATCCTGAAATCACGACCTGAGCTGAAATCAAGAGTTAGCTGCTTCACCAACCGAGCCACCCTTGCACCCCATACAGACATACATACACACACATGTATATGCATGCACACATACACAAATAATCGTTCTCAATATGGTCATTAAACTTAAGGTAAATGCCAAAACTAATTTTGAATGAAATATATTTAATATAAAATAAATCTTTAAATGAATATAAAATTCATATTCTATCAAAAGAACATTAAAGTGTGTGTGATGGGGAGGGGGGAAAGTGATGTAGGAGAAACAAAAGTCAATATAAACTAGTTGTCTTAAAGAGGTGTGATAGGAAAGATGCCATCTCACTCTTGACACTGACATTTAGAGAAACATAAAGAATACATGGTGGTGTCTGGTGCAGAGGAAAAAAAGGCAGATCAATGAAACAAGATAGAAAATACAAAAACTACTTGAGAATATAATAAACTTAGCTTATGATGAAGGTGACATTTTATATTAGATTGGAGAAAATGATGGATGTTTTAATGAATGCTTTGGGGACAAATGGCTAGCCATTTGGAGAGAAAAGTAACATTAGATTCACACTGCACATCATACATAATAGTAAGTGCCAGATAAATTAAAGCTTTAAATGTAAAAACTGAAACCATTTCTGGAAGAAAATGTTATTGAAAAGGAATCTAATCTTCGGGTAGCACAGCATGTCTAAGCATGACACCAGAGAGGGAAAAAAAGAAATAAAAGCCAAGATAAATAGACCAACACTAGGGAAATTTTAAAATATTTTATTGCCCTAAAATGCACCATTGATAAACTGTAAGAACAAACTGTAAACATATTTGCAATATATATGGCAAAAGACTATAAGTCTCAACACTTTAAAGTTCTTAAAATTTAATAAACATACCCAAATTGAGCAATGGACAAAAACCTGAGAAAATTGTCACAAAAGAAGGAATAAAAAGTCCAATAAACTCAGAAAAAAGAAATAAAAAAACATAGAATGACTTTTGATATTGAATTATAAAGAGTCATATATAATATGTATGAATATGTAATAATATTTTAGGATTTTTTTTCTCTTTAGATTATACACCCCCAATTATATCTAAACTTTCATACTATCCATCACCCCAGAGAAACTTATAATCATGGTGCCATTATGGGAAATAAGGAATCCTAAAATCATTTCTTCTCATTCACTGGTCTATCAGGGTGTCTGGAATTTGACCCGACTACAAGTAAAGTGAGTTAGAAGAGCGAGGTTCATTGTAATCATTAGCTGTCAAACCTATTTTTTCTTCGAATAAAACAGAGGACAGGCTTCTAAATGGGAGTGAACTTTTTCCTTGTATTTGAGAGCCATCCAGGCCTCAGACACATACCTACAGAATAAAAATGTAAGAAGTGAGAATAAAGACAGAAGGAACTCAACTCACATGGATCCTTCCATCACTGCACTCTCCAATATGGTAGCCAGTAGCCACATGTGGTTCCTTAAATTTAAGTTTACATTACTTAAAATTAAATGAAATTAAAAATTTGGTTTCTCTGTGGTGACAGCACGTTTCAAATGCTCAGTGGTCACCTGTGGCTACCTTGCTAAACAATGCAGATAGAGAAACTTACCATCATTGCAGGAAGTTGTATCGGATGGAACCACACCATATTAAGTCTTTTCTAGGCTCAGGTCTCAGTAGAATTAACCACACTGACACAAGGCTGCACTGGACCTTGGGCAAATCTCTGCCACTGCTGGAACTTACTTGTTTACATGTCTGTCTTCCTCACTAGATTTCAAGCTCCCCAAGGGCAAAGGGACATCTGATTTGTCATTACGAACCACAGGAGCCACTTCTTGAAAGATGTTTAATAAATATTAGTTGGTAGTATAGGAATATGTTGATATGATATAGGGAAATGTTTGGAGGAAGATGGAGTATCAAATATCCTTTAAGAGAATAAATAAGTCCTGTGCTGCTTCATCATCCTCTTAATCTTTTATTTTTTTTACCAATCCAGAGTGTTAATTGATTTTGAAACGTCTTTGCAGTGAGAAAATAATCTCTTTAGAAATATGTAAATGAACTCTAAGAACAGACCTGCCCTTCTCCTCAATCCCACATTCCAGTTCAAAGCAGGAAAAGGGTATTTCCTTTGCCTTAGTATTACTCATTTCTGCATTATGATGGAAACACCAATCTTTGTGTCCCATGCAAAATAAGGGTAAAAAAGGCATTAGGTGCATGATTACATACCAATTATTCTTTAGGATCTATATAATCAAATACCATCTGGCGGTTTGTAAAAAATTCTACCATAGTAACAAAAATTGAATGCCAGAGGCAGATAAACTCTCACCCACCCAGCAGTGCAATCAGGCCTTTCCATAGACCCTGTGAAACACCAGGTGATTTGAATATGGAAGCATATTCACTGACTCGCTGACCCACCAGCAAATCATTTTTACCTGTGAGTTAAAGTCTGCCCTTGTGAGGATCAAAAACACTAAAAGGCAAGAGGGCCAGTTTTGGCTTAAGGAAGCAAAGGAACTGATAAATTGAGGTGAGTTAAATACAAATGCCCGCTGAATTTGTTGTGATAACTATCTGCTTATCTTAATTACAGCAATTCTCAAAATTTTGCAAAGAAATGCTCTACTGGCAAAACGGTATGAAAATATGCTCCCAGAGAACCTGAGGACAAATCCCAGCTGATCTTCTCTCATGTTTTCTTTTTTAAAAAAAAATCTTGCGAACTTTCCCTCAACTTCACATTAAATATGTGCTATTTGATTTCAAAGTAATGCTTTAAATTATTTACCAACAGGGAAAAATGACTTACCTGTCTCAGTTAATGTAACCAGAACAATGCATACAGTCTTTTTGATTTTAGGAAATTGTGCTGAATTGAAAGGAGCTGACACTGTTTCAGATTTAACATGAGGACAATTTATCTGTTCTGTTTTGGCATATTATATATTTTGTATACTCAGAGACGTGCCAATATGTGGATATAAATAGCAGCATTTTAAATACTGCTTTATAAATCATAGTTGAAAAATTACTAAAGAAAGAGGCTCAACATGCTGCTGTAGAAATGTACTATATTAAAATGCTCTTATCATTAGTGGAAATACTGGTGTTTGTGTTAACTTCTTTTGAGGTCAAATGGCTAGGTGATATGATGAGCTGGAGGGATCTCTGATCTAGTGTTGTCTGGTTTGTTTTTTTTGTAATAAAATCTGATAATATACATTTGATAATATATCTATTTGATATACACATACATATATGTGTAACATGTGCATACAACAAAACATTGATTACCTACGAAAGAACACAAACCAGGTTTACAGGGTTTTCTCTACTGTATCACTAAGTGAAAGAAGTGAATGGAAAAATGTACATTATTTTGAGGGGGAAAAAATCTGAGCCAAGAATAAAGGTGATTAATGATGACACCCTTTATATTTCTACTAATGCCATAAATTTTAACCCTGGCTAATGGATTGAATTCCATTCATAGTCACTAAGAATAAATCTCTCCTTCCAATTCTAAAATTTCATTTTCAGCTTGTAGAACACTAATTCTATACACAATAGGTCTTAATAAGTGCTTTAAATATGTGAATAATAGAAGTCTTGATATATGCAAAAATTATGTATGGTTTATGCTTTATATTATTTACTGTGTTTCATTCCAAATAATATTTGGTAAACAAACCAACATTGGGAACAATGATATACTGACTCCACCTTGATTTTTACCCTCAGCTGTAATGCATTTTGTTTGTCCTTGACAGACAATAACAATTCAATCTTGTGTTCAAGACTTTGACTTGTACCTTTCCCTAGACAGGAAAACTTATGGGGATCTAGAACAAGCACTTAATATCATTGCCCATCCTATTACACTGTGGCCTAAATAGAAGTCTGTTTCCAATTTAAACATCCCATTAAACACACTTTAAGAGAAAGCAGGTTCTTTCAAGTGTGTGATGGATCTGATTTAAGTACCATTTCCATAATTGGGCCTGTCAAGGGTAGGGGGTCATCCAAGCACACACTGCATATCTTATTTGTCCTAAAGTGACACTGTGCACCATCCTCCCCCAATGCCTACTATTTTTTTTATTTGTTTGTTTGTTTTTCAAGCTCTTTGGAAATTAGCATTTTCAATACAGTGACCTGGACAAACGGTCAGAATGTTAAGTACATGCTTTTATCCAGTGTATGATAAAGAATCATCATCATCTTAACATGAGTCACTCAACAAGTTTTTCAAGTTATTCTTTTGAGCTTAAGTTTAAAAAAGTTGAATGGTCTTTTTCTTTCCTGCCTTTACCTGCCTCCCTTTTGAGTCCAGACATATTTTACTTTGCACAGTCGAGGTATTTACCAAATGTCCCTTCTCCCCCACGTTATACACGTTTCATTCCACAAAACAAATCTGAAAAAGACCTTGAGGGAAACCTTAAAAAAAAATTGCGTGTGTGTTTTCTTAGGCTATTTTGCAGCCAGACTTCTCTTTTTGAACAGTTATAAAAGTTCCATGGATTTTCATTTAATTTTATATGACTCTTTTTTAACTGTTGCTCTAAGATTCATGATCTTTGCATTACTATTCAGGGATTCCTATAAAAAAAGAGACATCTAAGGTCATTTGCATTGTGTCTCCTCTTACACATATACACACACCTTAATGTTGCAGGAGTTGTATTCCTTTAGTGCCCACGGTTCTTGGCCATGCCACTTTGCAGAATGAAGAGGTAGACCAGACGAAGAGCGGTGGGCAGCAAGGCAAAGTTTATTGAGCAGTAGTACAAAGCTCCCAAAGAGGGAGGGGACCCAGGAAGGTTGCCTTTGGCGTTTCTAAGTTAAGGGGGTTTTATGAGCTCTTTTGCGGAACCATCTTAAGCAATCAGGGTGTGCTGAGTAGTGCCAATCAGGGCTTTGGTCAAGTATCTGTCCACACATTAGGTTAATGTCTACGTGCTAATGGTCTTTTTTTGCTGAGATCTGGGGGCTTATGTCTTAACTGACCTTTGCCCATGATAGGGACAAATGCCTTGTGGTTAATTGTCTTATTTTAGGACGTTTTGCAGAAGTCATTTATGCAAAGGCTGCAAGACAGAATGCTAGTGCGCTCCTGTCTAAGGTGCAGAACAGGATATCAGTGCTATTTCACTGTAGCTGTCCTGACTCCATATTTTCTTTTTGGGGACCCTGGCCCTGACTAGCTTACTGTTCAACTAACTTCTAACATTAAGTAAACATCTATTTACTCCCTATAGTATGCCTCTTGACTACTTCTGCTACTACCACCAATTTACTGGTTTTTTTGCTGAGTTAAATAGTTTCTTCATCACAAACTAGGTAATTATAGAGAAGTTCTGAGGAGAAAAGGTCCTGCCTACTACAATTCTAGATGATTTAAGGTTGTTCTGCTTTTATAATGTGGTATGCTTTCAATGGGTAAGAGCCTATGCTCCAAAATTCCTTTTTGTAACTCCTGTTATGCTTTAATTAGGTATAGTTTCTTATTTTTTGAAGTGAATAAAGTGGATTTTATTTAATATCTCCCTTCTGAGTGGATCCCCACTAATAGAGAAACAGATTTGCCAAAGATGTTTGATATGTAAAGTTTTAATGACACTCCTTTTTGACCCAAGACCCAGTGGAGAGTAAAAGTCAGGGTCCTTTGCTTAGGTAGTGGTTCTCATTACTTTAAGAATATGGGGAAAGTAGAGGCACCTGGGTGGCTCAGTCGTTAAGCATCTGCCTTTGGCTCGGGGCGTGATCCCAGGGTTCTGGAATCCAGCCCCACATTGGGCTCCCTGCTCCGCTGGGAGCCTGCTTCTTCCTCTCCCACTCCCCCTGCTTGTGTTCCCTCTCTCGCTGGCTGTCTTTCTCTCTGTCAAATAAATAAATAAAAATATTTTTTAAAAAAAAGAATATGGGGAAAATAGACAGACTTAAGGATCCTTGGGGAATACAGTATCTGCCGTAACTACTCAGGCAAGGAATAGCTGTTTTGTTTTGTTTTGTTTTGTTTTGTTTTGTTTTGTTTTGTTTTGTTTTTCAGCGGGTTCCAGTGGCTAAAACAATAATAGATGACACCATAGGACATGTTTTATTCCATTAGGTCACTCCAGAAAAGTAGCCAGAGAGTACTTTCTTTGGTGGGCCTAAGGATATTTCTTCGGTGAGTAAGGATATTGATCTGATAAAGAGAAGAAAGATCTTCAGCCAGACTGCAAATCCACACTAACTCACTAATTCATGCGACACAGTTAGGCTGGGTCTGAGAACCCAGGGGAGCTTTCCACAGGACAAGCCAAGAGGGTCCTTGGCTTCACACAGGGTAGAAATTAAAGAGGAGGCAGAGAAAGTGAAAACAGAGTTTATTAAATAAGCGTAAGTGACAGAGAATAGCAAACAGAGTGTCTGGGAGACTCGGAAAGGAAAGAATGAATCTCGTTGTTATATGGGGTTAGAGATTTATATTGGAAAGGGGTCTAGGGTGTGTGTTCCTTCAGGAGTCCAGGGTAGAGTCTGATCAAAGGCAAGTGTCCAGTGAACAACAGCTGTTATTCCATAAGTTACCAAAGGTAGGGAGTATTGATGCCAGCATCAGCTGAGGTATGTTCGAAGCTAGTGACCTGGAACAAGTTTGGGGTCTGGCTCTCCTTACACATTATTAGGTATTTGGGGCCTACGACAAAACTCAGAGAATGATTCACTTTCTTGTTTCCCCCTTGAAATTGGAACATAGCCTCTTTGGCTGATTCAGAGGCAAAAATATAGATCATGAGCAAATGGGGCCTCACAGAAACACAGCAGAGAAGGAGTCTCTCTAAAATGGAGCCCTTTGGCTTCCCTCCCTTACATTCACACCATACCACTAAAAGGCCATTCAAGATTTTATAATTCTAACATAGCGTCTGTATTAAATTCAGTCCACTGTGACTCTTGGTTTTCTATTGCTGCATAACAACCCACATCAACATTTAGTGGTTCCAAACAACTGTGTTATCTGCTCATGATTAGACAATCAGAGCTCTGCATGGCAGTCCTTCTGTTGTTCTAGCCAGTAGTTACTCATATGGATACATTCAGCTAATGGGTCAGCGAGCGGCCAGACTCAGCTAGACACTGGGGCAGTTGGGCTTTTCCTTCTCTCCGTGGACTCTCAGGGCTTTACTTGCATCTACTTGTCTTTTTAGCCAGGTAGAAAGATTTCACACCAGAAGGGCCAAGGATCCCAAGAGCACCAAAGTAGAAGCTGCTGGGCATTTTTAAGTTTAGGCCTGTCATTGGCACAGTCTCACTTCTGTGACATCCGTTTGGTTAAAGCAGATCATGTATCCAGCCCAAATCAAGCGAAGTTGATGACTCAGGGGTTGAATACTAGGAAGTGTGGCTTCTTAAATGTCAGCTAACAGACTACCATAGAAACAAAATCCCCCCTTAACCCAAAGGTAAAGTTTCATTACAATAAAGTAATAGTTATTGAATAGTTAGTCCAGACCCCCGAAAAAAACACATTTTTCTAAGAGACTCCTACCAATGAAAATCTTAGTTTATTGTCTAACCGTGAAAAGTATTAAACCTTAAAAATTAAAATAAGAATTGCTACTAAAAATCACCAAAAAAATAGTTTGTGTTATGGAAAGCTCTTTTAAGCTGAAAGTGATTGTGTGTTTAATTTAATTTAAGCAGTTGCAGCAGGTTGTTGAACTAATTTCTGGGAACCAATTTTTTTTTGTGTATAAGTGAAATTAGAAACAACAGCAACACTAGCTCCTAAGTAGACAAACTCATTTTTCTAAAAACCAACTGTGCTGGTTGCCACAAGGGAGTAGGAACAATTATAATTGCAAATCTACTGAGCTAGCTGGTGACATTATCATGTTTCTACTAAAGTACAACACTGCGTTTACATCAACATAACAGTACCAACAATAACATGCGTTATCGGATAATAAAATGAGCAAATTCTCCAATTACTGCACATGAGTTACTTTCTCCTACCTTTGAGGTGTCCATATCCTTTCATAAGACTGGGCAATGTCATTGTAATTTTGCTTAAATCAGAAAAATATTTGCAAAATTTCCCCAAAGTTGTTTGAAGGAGTTGACCCCCAAGAAATTATAACAGTCTAACCTAATGATTTCACATGCCTTATAGCTCACCAACAATTAGGGTAGTTTAACTCAGCTTGAGACTTTAACTTGGGGGCTTTTCCTCCCAGACTTGGAAGAATATTACATTTTTCCTACTCCTTAATTCATGTCTTACTCAAAATAATTACATCTGCTTTTCCCAGACCTAGTGGTTGTCTATTTAAATAGCTTTTACAGATTATTTTGAGTAAGATATTAATTAAGATCTTAATTAAAGCTATTTTACCCCTTCAACTCAAAGATAATTAAAATATATATCTAAAAATCTAACTTACCCTATTAAGGAGTAGATAAGGAACATTTCTTTTGTTATAAGGATTCCAGGTTTAAATTTCAGAGCCAGGGTTTCTTCTTCTTTAACTTTGATAGAGTCTTTTGATTCAAGTATGCAATAACTGACCTCTAACATATACCAGCAACAGTTCATGGACTGTGCAAGATGGAACAGCAAGCCAAGTGTAATTTCTCTACTAAACCCTCCTGGAATTTACCAATCTAGGAAGCCCTAGAAAAGGCTTTTTTCTAGTATACAGTTTGTGAATGGAAGTTGTTTTTGTATAGGGAGCCTTACGTAATATGAATATCAAAGTAGTTGACACCAAGTACATTTCTCCTCAGACTTTAGCAAGGCTCACTCCCTTTCGTTTTCAGGTTTCTGCTTAAATAGTACCTTCTTAAAGAAAACCTCTCTGGTTACTCATCAGCTGCTCCTGGCTTTTGATAGTTTATTAGAGTTTGTATTCACTTCCTAGTTTCCTAGGGCTGCCATAACAAAGTACCATTAACTGGGTAGCTTCAAATAACAGAGATTTATTGTCTCCCACTTTCAAAGTCTGGAAGTAGGAAATCAAGTTATGGGGTTACTGAATGCTCTGAGGGAGAATCTGTTCCATGCCTCTCTCCTAGCTTCTGCTGACAGCTGGCAATCCTTGGCATTCCTTGGCTTGTGGGTGCATCACTCCAATATCTGCCCCATCTTCATATGGCATTCTCCCTGTATGTCTCTGTGTTCAAATCATACTCTTTTTATAAGGACACCAGTCATATTGGATTAGGGGCCACCCTAACAGTATGATCTTAACTTGATTATACCTTCAAAGACTCTTATTTCCAGATAAGGTCACATTCACAAGTACCAGGGGTTAGGATTTCAAAATGTCTTTTTTTGGGTACATACATAATTCAACTCATAGTAGTGCTATTCATCAAAATTTCCAGTTCTTCCCCATATCCATCATTTGAAGCATTACACTTTTTGGCACTTTGTGTTGGAGTGTGAGAGATAAGACATATGAAACTTCTGGCCAATATGTGATGGAATAGATATCTTTACTTCCAGGACAAAGGATTTAATTGAAGACCTTTCTAGAACTCTCTTTTCCTTTGGACATTGTACTTACCAGTGTTCGAAGTGGTGACTTCACAGTCATTCTGGATTCTGACTACAGAGAGCAGAACTCACCTGGTTACACATAAGGGACATGTAGAATGACCAAGAAATAGTTATTTGGGTTTTGAGCAACTATGATTTTAGAGGTAGTTTGTTAGTACTGTCATTCTGACTGGTATACCCGGTTGATTTTTTTCTTAGACCCTATATAAAAGTTTATATTATGCACATCTTTTATTATCTTTATTGTCTAATTATCCAGGCAGAATATAATCTCAGTGTGACAGAGAATTTGTCTCATTCTCTATTTCATCCTAATGCTTAGAAGAGAGGTCACAGTCACAGTGATAGGTAATCAACTAAAATTTGGTGGATAGATGAAAGAATGAGTAGATGTATAGTAATGGATTATGTTCTTCCATTTTTGTCTTTAGCACTATATTCGTTTGGTTTTATTTTAATTTTTAGTTATTTTGTATGAACCATTATATTTTAACTTCCTAAAAGTCACAAACTTTTATTCATCTTGGATTTTTTATTCATCTTGGATAAAGCATGGATTTAGGTGAAAGTCAGTGTTAGAATCAGATCATGGTTTTTATTACTTAAAAGCTAACTATCTTTGGGAAAGGTATTGATTCATAATAAACCATGTTTCTCATCAGTAAGATGAGACTCAGAGAATTGTCCATTATTTAAGAATTGAGTAAGATAATCTAAGAATTTAATAAACTTTATTATTCTTTCTTCTTTATGCTCCATGTGTTTCTCTTCCCCTCAAAATGCCTAGAATAATGGACAGCATGTAAAAATACATAAGAAAAAAATTTTAGTTGTAATTGTCAATAATTAGAAATAATACTATATTAAAGTGTTTCATTTTTTGAGTTATAGTTTAAATTAATCATTATTATAATTTCAAATATTGTATTTTCCCATCACATAGTTTCTTTATTATAAACAATATAAGTAAAAATGAATTATATTGTAATTACATTCTAACTGAAAGGCCTATCCCGCAGACCCATATCGTACACACTCATTTTATCACTTTATACTTAGGATTTCAGGAATGAATTCCTAAGTAGTCTGTGGCATGTTCAGTTACCACAAAAGAGACAGTACACCAAGGGCAAATGGATGGTTTCCTGAGCCATATTTTTAAAATTCTCTTTGAGTGTTAATGAATCTTTTAGCAATTAAAGATTATAAGGTATGAGGGAGTAAAGATAGTTGATCTTCAAAAATTAGAAATATACATTTTCCAATGGGATCAATATCCTTATCTACTTAATACATGAAAAGAGAGGTGGCTAGGAGTTCAAAATCTGAACCTTAAACCAGCAACCTACTACCAATTCAGATTCCAAAGGGCAATGTGCGTCAAGAAGAGTCTGGGAAAATGAACCAATGTTATTTCTACTATTTTATTTATTACTGTTGTCTCAAAACTCTTATTTATCCTCTTGACCCTAGTAAATTAGGCCATATTATAATGGGGTGCCAAGGGTTACATGTTTAACCTTTTCCCTAATGTCTAGTCCAGAAGCTCAGCTAACAGCCTTCTTGAAAACTTTTCCCTAGACTCATTCTTATCCTTAGAATTCTTACCTTTCAGATGGTAAGAAATACCACATAAACAATTCAAGGAAAATACTGCCAAAAGAGAGAGACTTAGTAACCTTAAAATCTAGAGTAAAATTGGCCTAAATATACCTTCTCAGTATAAAATACTGAGTATTTTATACCCAATGTATTTTCCATTGTTGCCAAAGCAAATCACTACATACACAGTGACTTAAAACATAAATTTGTTATCTCCCAGTTCTGAAAGTCAGAAGTCAGGTAAGCTTTCTGGGTTTCTCAAGTTTGTGGTAAGCGTTCTAGGTTTTCCAAGTCCAAAATTAACATGCCAGCAGCTTGCCTGGGCTCTTATGGGGCTGGCCTGGGAACAGTCTGCTTCCACGCACATTCTGGTTGTTGGCAGATTCAGTTCTTTATGTTTACAAGGCTGAGGTGCCTGTCCTGTTGCTGGCTTTCAGCCAGGAGCCTCTCAGCTCTTTGAAGTTACCTGCATTCCTCATCATGTTGTCCCCTCCATTTTCATATACACCAAATCCTTCTCATAATTTTAATCCCTCTGACTTCTCCTTATGCTATATCTCCTCTGACTCCATCCTGGGGTAGTTCTCTGCTTTTAAGGGCTCCTGTCATTACATTGAGCCCTGCTAGAATAATCTATGATTGTTGTGGAAGATAAAAATCAGACCAATGAGAAACCAACCGACACTCAGAGAAGTAGGAGAACTCGGGTTTATTTTACACCGGCGGATCCAGACGAGCTCGCACTCAAAATTCTGGGCCCCCGGTAATAGGGTTACAGAGCTTTTATAGGGGAGTACAGGGGGTCAGGTTCCACGGGCTGTGCTGACTGCTGGAAGGTGGGTTAAAATGGGGCGAGGGGATTGCTTTAGGTGGGAACAGTGGTTAGGGCAGAGGTTAGGGCAGTGCAGGAAGTTCACAGTGGGAAGCCTGTCTACGGAAGCAGAATGGCTGGTTATCTCTTGCTCCCAGCGGGACTTCTAGTTATCTCTTGCTATTGCTAATAACTTTCCATCTTCTGTGGCCTGCTGGCCGGGGCCTGCTCTGAGTAATTTTCCTCTTCATGATCACCTCCTTATCTTAAGGCCTGTAATTAATTAAGGTCTCTTAATTACATCTGCAAAGTCCCTTTTGCCGTGTAATGTAACATAGTCAAAGGTTGCGGAAATTATGGCATGGACATCTTTGCGAAGGGCATTATTCAGCCTATAACACACAATTTAAAAATAATACAGAGTAAGCATGAAATTTTTGTCACCATAATCTTATTCTGTTCTAGAACCCTGGCTCAAATATTACTTCGGCCTTAATATCAGCCTTCCTTATCCTTAGAAATGGAACTGGGGCTAAGCTTTGAGTTCACTTTACTTTTTAAGCTTGTTAAGATGTCAAAATCCTATAGACTTTAGCAAACATAACCTTTAGAAGAACAGTGACAGAATTTGTAAATAAAATAGGTCTACCATTAATACAGAATGCCTTTGAAGAATGAATTGGTGATGGATAGATAGTTCTACAAGATCACATGCATATAGGAGCCAAATAAACATCCATTTTCTTTCATCATGTCCATATGGATTGGGAAATAGAGACTTCCTTATAAATTGATTATTAGATGATTTCAGCTTTTTTCTTACATGACATTTAAAAGTAGTATGCTGGGGCGCCTGGGTGGCACAGCGGTTAAGCGTCTGCCTTCGGCTCAGGGTGTGATCCCGGCGTTATGGGATCGAGCCCCACATCAGGCTCCTCCGCTATGAGCCTGCTTCTTCCTCTCCCACTCCCCCTGCTTGTGTTCCCTCTCTTGCTGGCTGTCTCTATCTCTGTCAGATAAATAAATAAAATCTTTAAAAAAAATAAAATAAAATAAAAAGTAGTATTCTGTCAAAAGTTTTAAATTCATCTATCCTTTTAGTTATCATTTCATTTGTTCAATATTTTTAACATTTACTCTGGTTAAGCTCTAGGTATTGAATAAGTAAGACAGATACGTACTTTAGCCTCAAGAAGCATATAGTGTAGTTGGGATATAGACACTTAACAGATATTTTCATGCGTGATGAATGTGTCATTGGAGAAGTGCAGGATATTATGGGAGTAAATAATAGTAGCATCTAATTTAACCATAAGGTTCAGCAAATGTTTCCCAGGATTTAGATCTCCAAACTTCAAAAAAGTGATGAGTGACCATTAAGGAAGTCATTATCTACACTTTACACGTAGAAAAACAGAGGCACATGCAAAATCTCATGCTAGGTCATTGGAGAAGTGCAGGATATTATGGGAGTAAATAATAGTAGCATCTAATTTAACCATAAGTTTCAGCAAATGTTTCCCAGGATTTAGATCTCCAAACTTCAAAAAAGTGATGAGTGACCATTAAGGAAGTCATTATCTACACTTTACACGTAGAAAAACAGAGGCACATGCAAAATCTCATGCTAGGACTTGAACCCAAAATCCAGCTCAAAGTTCCTAGTGCTATGTCATGCTGTGGATAAACTATATTTGCAAATATATTCAGTAGTTCAGAGAGATAAAATTTAAAACCTAATTTAAGGTGATTTATGCAGTCATAAAATATTTAAACTATGTATTAGGGCTAAGAGAGCAGAGAAACTATCTCAGTGAAGTTATCAGGCAGGAATATTTTAATTATAAAAATAATTTACTATCAGAATAGAAAAAGGAAGACTGGTATAAATTTTAGTGTGAAGAAAACAGTGCTAACCTTGAAAGTTATCTGTTGCTAACTATTCTAAGCATTACAATTTTTATCCAAATTTCTCTTCATTCTAGTAGAGTTTCTTCCATATCAACTCCACAATAATATTGTTACTCTTTATTATTATAAATACAGAGTTTAATTTTTCTATTATAGTTTTAATCTCCTTGCCTAGGCTCTAGCTACTGAACCATTTTAGTTTATTATTTCCCTTTGATCTTAATAGATTATTATACATACATTTGGCATTTATTTCAGAGTATTTTTCCATTACTTCTGTTCATTAAGTGAGAAATTCTATCTAAAGCACTAACACAGTCCCTGATCCTATTTTGGTATTTATGTTTGTCATTATTGTTTTTATTTTTAATGTCATTTCAAATAAGTCCTGTTTACTTGCCTTCTTTGGGAAATACTGAATGATCTATTGAGTTTTTCTTCTGGTTCCCATGTTAGTTTTCAGAAGTATGTTTTTTAGGTACTTGGTGATTCACTGCCTGCTGTCACTCTCTACTGGGATGTTGATTGATTGTCATTTAAGAGACAGGTTTATTTGTATCATCTGCATCTCAATTTCTACTTTCTAATGAACACTAATTTTATTCTGTTCTTCTATATATATTATATTTTTGAAAGATTTATTTTTTTGCTTTAGAGACAGAGTGCACATGCACACCAGTCTTTTTTCTTGAATCACTAAAATAAATTAAGCAATTATTTGTGAAGTATATAAAACTTAGAAAGTATTTATACAAATATAATCTCTTTGAACTCACTATAGCAATTATTACTATCTCCATTCTGTGAGTAAGAAAACTGAACCCTAAGATCACATTTTTGCTACCATTAATTGTAAATATTTATAAACAAACACAAACACAGAGGAAATTAATCACCATTTAACTATCATCCATTTTTCACATTTGTAAATATATAGTTTCATCTGCTTCAATGTCCTTTCGTTTCTTAAGTCATCATTAAAACATGTTATTTCATAACTTCTACATACTCTAGCATGAATTCCAGAAAATACGGCCATTCTTAGAGAACCAATGTGGTTTTGTCACAACTAGCAAATTAAATAATTTCCTGATATCATCATATACCCAGTCCTTACTGAAATTTCCATGATTATTTTTTTATAGCTGGTTTTTGAATCAGCTCATCTGGGAAGTTTTTGTTGCACTATAATACAGAGACCTTCAAATCAATCAGTTTATCAGAAAAAAATTTAATAATGTGCCTATTTAGGGAAAATACTGAATGATTTGACATTTCACCTCTAATGTGTAGCACTTTGCTAGTGTGGAAGTGACACAGTTCTTCTCTTCCAACGCCCTTGTACCACCAATTCAGTAGTTACGTGATTGCATTGTCATCCACACCAGAAGAATAGCACAGATCTCCTACTGCTTCCCAAAATGTCACTGGAGATAATGAAAAAAAGGAAAATACTCCAAAATCAGCATATTTAGAGCATAGATTTGAAAACAGGCATACTCAGTCCAAGTCTCCACATGACCTACCATTAGCTTTGTGACTTTGGGCAAGTTTATTACCCTCTAAGCCTCGGGATTTTGTTCTTTTGCATTTTGTTTGTTTTCAGTGTTTATAGAAAACAATAGTACTTAACTCACACAGTTTTTGTGAGAGTTGTGTGATAAATATCTATAGAATGATGAATAGATCTCCTGGCAGAGATTCTCTGCTCAATATGGTATAGCTCTTATTATTATAGTATTACTATTTCATATTCCATATTATAGTTTATCATATAGAATTTTTAAAAAATATATATCAAAACCAGACAAAGACATCATAATAAAGGAAAACTGCAGACCAACATCTCTTATGAATGTAAATGCCAAAATCCTCAAAAATTCTAGCAAGCCAAATCCATCAGCATATAGAGAATTACACACCATGACCAGGTGGGATTTATCGCAGCCTCAGCAGTGCAATGCTGGTTTAACATCTGAAAATCAATTCATGTAATACGTTCTATCAGCATAATAGAAAAGAAGTATCACATGATCACTTTAAAAGATGCACAAAAAGCATTTGGCAAAATCGACACCTTTTTTAATAAAAACACTGAAAAACTAGGAATAGAAGGGATCTTCCTCAATCTGATAAAGGATGTCTATGAAAAACCCATAGCTAACATCTTACTTAATGGTAAAGGAGTGATGCTTTACCCCTAATTTCAGGAATGAGACAAAGATGTCTGCTCTTGCCACTTCTATTTAATATTGTACTTGGAGGTATAATAAATTTGTACCAAAGAATGAAGTTGGACTCTTACCTCACACCATATACAAAAATTAATTCAAAATTAACCAAAGACCTAAAGTAAGAGTAAAAACTCTACAACTATTTAAAAAACAAATAAACTAACAAACATAGGAGTAAGTCTTCATGACTTTGGATTTGGGAAAAGATTTTTTTTTAAGATTTTATTTTTAAGTAATCTCCACACCCAATTTGGGGCTCGAACTCACAGCCCCAAGATCAGGATTCACATGCTGTACTGACTGAGCCAGCCAGGCACCCTGGAAAAGATTTTTGATATGATACTAAAAACACAAGGAACAAAAGAAAAAATATAGATGGATTGGACTTCATCAAAATTAAAAACTTCTGTGCTTCAAATGGCACCACCAAGAAAGTGAAAAGACCCACAGAACGGGAGAAATATTTGGAAATCATGTTTGATAAGGGACTCGTGTCTAGAATACATAAAGAACCTTTACAATGCAATACAAAAAGACAGCCCAATTTTTAAAAATGGGCATTGGAGGGGCACCTGGGTGGCTCAGTCAGTTAAGTGTCCGACTCTTGATTTTGGCTTAGGTCATTATCTCACGGTTGTGAGATCGAGCCCTCATCAGGCTCCAGAGTCTGCTTAAGATTCTCTTTCTCCCTCTCCCTTTCCCTCTGCCCCCCAAACCCCTCTCGCTCTCTCAGAAAAAATGGGCTTAGGATATGAATAAACATTACTCCAAAGAATATATATAAATGTCTAATAAGCACATGGAAAGATGGTCAATATCATTTATCATCAGGAAAATGTAATTCAGAACCATAGTGAGGTATCATTTAACACCTACTAGGATGACGAGAATCAAAAAGTGAGGTTACAAGTCTTACAAATGCTGGTGAATATGCAGAGAAATCAGAACCCTTATACGCTGCTAGTGGGGGTGTAAAATGGTGCAGCCACTTTGGAAAACAGCCTGGCAGTTTCTCAAATGGTTAAACATGGAATAACATATGACCAAGCAATTTACTCCTAGGTAAAACCCAAGAGAAAGGAAAATATATACCCACACAGAAATTTGAACACAAATGCTCCTAACAATATTATTCATAATAGCAGAAAGGTAGAAACACCCCAAAAGTCCACCAACAGACATGGAGAGCTCACGCAATGCTTACAAAAAAAGAAGAAAGCCAACATCATGGATCTTCTTAAAATGGAGGGGTTTCTTTATGATAGAGAGGGCATCAGGGCCACTCCATAGACTAGGCACAGCTCCAACTCATTCCTCCTGGAGAGGCCACACAAAAAAGCTGACACATGAAATGCGCCACTACAACTAGCTTTTGTCGCTTAACAGTGCAGCTTTAAGTTATTTAAATTGTATATCTAGTTAATTTATTTGAGTAGGTAGACATGATTTCATAGTATGTGTTGATATCTTTTTTTAAACTTTCCACTTTTGGTGGACATGTATGTTTTTCCAAATTCATTTTTTGGCTTTTCAAGAATGCTCAAACAAATATATATATACACGTATATGTATGTAAATAGTACCTCTGTAGATAGATTAATAGATGTGGTATTCCTGGGTCAGAGTATGTGCATCTTTGTTGATACAGCTAAATTTCTCTCCAATTGACTGTACCTGTTTTATTTCCAATGAGTTGTGTTTGACTATGCATGACTATCCACTCTTGCCAACACGACATATTACAAACCATTTTTGGGGGGGTCAGTCATTTTAATTTACATTTTTCCAATGATAGTAGGGCTAGACATCATTTTGTATTTCTTTTATTCATTTATTTTTTTTTATTAATAATGATTTTTTATTATATTATGTTAGTCACCATACAGTACATCCCCGGTTTTCGATGTAAGGCTCGATGATTCATTAGTTGTGTATAACACCCAGTGCACCATGCAATATGTGCCCTCCTTACTACCCATCACCGGTCTATCCCATTCCCCCACCCCCCTCCCCTCTGTAGCCCTCAGTTTGTTTCTCATAGTCCATAGTCTCTCATGTTTCATTCCCCCTTCTGATTACCCCCCCTTTCTTTATCCCTTTCTTCCCCTACTGATCATTCTAGTTCTTATGTTCCATAGATGAGAGAAATCATATGATAGTTGTCTTTCTCTGCTTGACTTATTTCACTAAGCATTATCTCCTCCAGTGCCGTCCATGTTGTAGCAAATGTTGAGAACTCATTCTTTCTGATTGCTGAGTAATATTCCATTGTATATATGGACCACAACTTCTTAATCCAGTCATCTGTTGCAGGGCATCTCGGCTCCTTCCACGATTTAGCTATTGTGGACATTGCTGCTATGAACATTGGGGTGCATATGGCCCTTCTCTTCACTACGTCTGTATCTTTGGGGTAAACACCCAGTAGTGCAATGGCTGGATCATAGGGTAGCTCAATTTTTAACTTTTTAAGGGACCTCCACACGGTTTTCCAGAGTGGCTGTACCAACTTGCATTCCCACCAACAATGTAGGAGGGATCCCCTTTCTCCACATCCTCTCCAACAATTGTTGTTTCTTGCCTTGTCTATTTTTGCCATTCTAACTGGTGTAAGGTGGTATCTCAGTGTGGTTTTGATTTGAATTTCCTTGATGGCTAATGATTTTGAACATTTTTTCATGTGTCTGTTAGCCATTTGTATGTCTTCATTGGAAAAGTGTCTGTTCATATCTTCTGCCCATTTTTTGATTTGTTTATTTGTTTCTCGTGTATTGAGTTTGAGAAGTTCTTTGTAGATCTTGGATACCAGTCCTTTATCTGTAGTGTCATTTGCAAATATCTTCTCCCATTCCGTGGGCTGCCTCTTAGTTTTTCTGACTGTTTCCTTGGATGTGCAGAAACTTTTAATCTTGATGAAGTCCCATAAATTCATTTTATCTTTTGTTTCTCTTGCCTTTGGGGATGTGTCATGAAAAAGGTTGCTTTGGCTGATGTCGTAGAGGTTGCTGCCTATGTTCTCCTCTAGAATTTTGATGGATTCCTGTCTCACATCGAGGTCTTTCATCCATTTGGAGTTTATTTTTGTGTATGGTGTGAGAGAGTGGTCAAGTTTCATTCTTTTGCATGTAGCTGTCCAATTTTCCCAGCACCATTTATTGAAGAGACTGTCTTTTTCCCACCGGATGTTTTTTCCTGCTTTATCAAATATTAGTTGCCCAAAGAGCTGAGGGTCCATTTCTGGGTTCTCTATTCTGTTCCATTGGTCTATGTGTCTGTTTTTGTGCCAGTACCATGCTGTCTTTGTGATCACAGCTTTGTAGTACAGCTCGAAATCCGGCATTGTGATGCCCCCAGCTTTGTTTTTCCTTTTCAACAGTTCCTTGGAGATTCGGGGTCTTTTCTGGTTCCATACAAATTTAAGGACTATTTGTTCCAGTTCTTTGAAAAACGTTCTCGGTATTTTGATCGGGATAGCATTGAAAGTGTAGATTGCTCTGGGTAGCATGGACATTTTAACTATGTTAATTCTTCCGATCCATGAGCATGGAATATCTTTCCATCTTTTTATGTCTTCCTCAATGTCTTTTAAGAGTGATTTATAGTTTCTAGAATAAAGGTCCTTTACGTCTCTGGTTAAGTTAATTCCAAGGTAACGTATGGTTTTTGGTGCTATTGTAAATGGGATGGATTCCCTGATTTCTCTTTCTTCGTTCTCGTTATTCGTGTACAGAAATGCAACTGATTTCTGAGCATTGATTTTGTATCCCGCCACGTTACTGAATTGCTCTATAACTTCTAATAGTTTGGGAGTGGATTCTTTTGGGTTTTCCATATAGAGTATCATGTCGTCTGCGAAGAGAGACATTTTGACTTCTTCTTTGCCAATTTGAATACCTTTGATCCCTTTTTGTTGTCTGATTGCTGTTGCAAGGACTTCTAGTACTATGTTGAATAATAGTGGCGAGAGTGGGCATCCTTGTCGTGTTCCTGATCTTAAGGGAAAGGCTTCCAGCTTTTCCCCATTGAGAATAATATTTGCAGTAGGCTTTTCATAGATGGCTTTTATGAGATTGAGAAATGTACCTTCTATTCCTACACTCTGAAGGGTTTTAATCAGGAAAGGATGCTGTATTTTGTCAAATGCTTTTTCGGCATCGATTGAGAGGATCATATGGTTCCTGAGTCTTTTCTTGTTGATATGATGTATCACGCTGATTGATTTGCGAATATTGAACCACGCTTGCATCCCAGGTATGAATCCCACTTGATCGTGGTGGATAATCCTTTTAATGAACTGTTGGATTCTATTAGCAAGTATCTTGTTGAGGATTTTGGCGTCCATATTCATTAGGGAAATCGGTCTGTAATTCTCCTTTTTGAGGGGGTCTTTGCCTGGTTTGGGGATCAAGGTAATATTGGCCTCATAGAATGAGTTTGGTAGCTTTCCTTCTGTTTCTATTTTTTGAAATAGCTTTAGGAGAATAGGTATTATTTCTTCTTTGAATGTTTGGTAGAATTCCCCAGGAAAACCGTCCGGGCCTGGAGTTTTGTTATTTGGAAGGTTGTTTATCACTGACTCAATTTCTTCATAATTAATTGGCCTGTTTAAGAAATCAATTTCTTCCGGTTTCAATCTTGGTAGTTTATAGGTTTCCAGGAAGGATTCCATCTCTTCCAGATTGCTTAGTTTATTGGCATATAGCTGTTGATAAAAATTTCTAATAATCCTTCCAGTTTCAATGGTGTTCGTCGTGACCTCTCCTTTTTCATTCATAATTTTAATAATCTGGGTCCTTTCTCTTTTCTTTTGGATAAGTCTTGCCAGTGGTCTGTCAATTTTATTGATTCTCTCCAAGAACCAGCTTCTAGTCCTGTTGATCTGCTCTACTGTACTTCTGGTTTCTGCTTGATTGATTTCAGCTTTAATTTTGGTCAACTGCTTCCTCGTGCGTGGATTAGGCCTGTCCCTCTGTTGCTGTTCCAGCTTCTTGAGGTGAGAATATAAAAACTGCATTTTAGATTTTTCTATTCTTTTGAGTGAGGCTTGGATGGCTATGTATTTCCCCCTTAGGACTGCCTTTGCAGTATCCCATAGGTTTTGGACTGTTGTATTTTCATTCTCATTGGTCTCCATAAATTGTTTAATTTGATTTTTGATTTCCTGGTTTATCGAGTCATTCCTTAGCAGGATGGTTCTTAGTCTCCAAGTGTTTGAGTTTCTTCCAAATTTTTCCTTGTGGTTGAGTTCCAATTTCAGAGCGTTGTGGTCTGAGAATATGCAGGGGATAATTTCAATCTTTTGGTATCGGCTGAGACCTGTTTTGTGTCCCAGAACATGGTCTATTCTTGAGAATGTTCCATGGGCATTAGAATAGAATGAGTATTCTTTGGTTCTGGGGTGTAGTGTTCTATATATATCTAAGAGGTCCAACTCGTCGAGTATGGCATTCAAAGCCTTTGATTCTTTGCTTAGTTTTTGCCAGGGTGTTCTGTCTATTTCTGAGAGTGGAGTGTTGAGGTCCCCTACTATTAATGTATTTTTATCTATATGTCTCTTTATTCTGGTTAAGAGTTGGCTTGTGTATCTTGCTGCTCCCCTGTTGGGGGCATATATATTTATAATTGTCATATCCACTTGTTGAATACTTCCTTTAAGAATAATATAGTGCCCTTCTGCATCTCTAACTATAGTCTGTAGTTTAAAATCCAATTTATCTGTAATGAGAATTGCTACCCCAGCTTTCTTTTGAGGTCCATTTGCGTGAAAGATGGTACTCCATCCCCTTACTCTCAGTCTGAATGCATCTTTGGGTTCGAAATGAGTCTCTTGTAGACAGCATATGGATGGGTCACTTCTTTTTATCCAATCTGCAACCCTGTGGCGTTTGAAGCAAGAATTTAAACCATTAATGTTCAGGCTGAGTACTGAGAGATATGCTTTTAATTCTGCCATGTTGTCAGTAAAGTCTTTGTTTGTATTGGCTGTGACTTTCTGTTTTGTATCACTCTTGGGGCCTTTTTACTTTTATAGAACCCCCCGTAATACCTCCTGTAGGGCTGGTTTCGTGGTTACGAAATTGGCTAGTGACTGTCGATTCTGAAATGTCTTTATTTCTCCATCAATTCTGAATGACAGCCTTGCTGGATAAAGGATCCTTGGCTGCATGTTTTTCTCTGAAAGAGCTTTAAAAATGCTCCCCCAACCCTTTCTCTCATTCCAGGTCTGTGTAGACAGGTCTGATGTAATTCTGATGCCTTTGCCTTGGTACGTGAGAAATTTCTTTGCCCTGGCCGCTTTCAATACTGTTTCCTTGGATCTCATATTTGCGAATTGCACTATGACGTGACGTGGTGTAGGTCTGTCATGGTTGAGCCTGGGAGGGGTCCTCTCTGCCTCTTGGACACGAATTTTTGTTTCCCTTGCTAGATTAGGGAAGTTTTCAGCTACAATTTGTTCAAA
Source organism: Ursus arctos (assembly GCF_023065955.2). NCBI lineage: Eukaryota > Metazoa > Chordata > Mammalia > Carnivora > Ursidae > Ursus > Ursus arctos. Next base: position 33,291,980 of record NW_026622852.1, read on the forward strand.
TATCTCTTCTAGACCTCTGTTTTTCTCCACCCCCTCGGGGATGCCGATGATTCTAACATTGGATCGTTTCGTTGAGTCAGTAATCTCCCGTAGCCAACATTCGTGGGCGTGGATTTTTTTAAGACCAGCTTCTATTTTTATTTTTTCCTCTATTAACCCATCCTCCAATTCACTAACCCTTTCCTCCGCTTCCGTGACCCTGGCCGTCAGAGCCTCTAGTTTTGCCTGTATTTGGCTCATAGAATTTTTAATTTCTGTCAAATTCGCTCTCATTTCCGCCCTTAGGGATTCTATATTCTCAGTAATATTTTCCTGAATACTTTTTTCAAGTCTACTCATTATCTTGACCATTGTTACTCTGAATTCCATTTCTGATAATTTGGTTACATCCATATCCGTTACTTCTGTGGCAGAGGCCACAGACTCACTGTCTTTTCTTTGCTGGGGGGGGGCTTCTCCTTCTTGTCATTCTGATGAAGAGAGGTTGCGGGGTTTCCAGAGCCCAAAATTATTGACTAGGTCCCAGGCCGTGCCCCTTGTTTTATAGGGATCTTAGAGATGTGGGCTTCTTCTTTAAAGATTTTATTTATTTACTTATCTGAGAGAAGGAGACAGACAGTCAGCAAGAACGGAACAGAAGCAGGGGAGTGGGAGAGGAAGAAGCAGGCTCCCAGTGGAGGAGCCCGATGAGGGACTCCTTTCCGGAACGCTGGGATCACGCCCTAAGCCGAAGGCAGGCGCTCAATGACGGTGCCACCCAGGCGCCTGGGTTGTGGGCTTCTTGATTTTTCAGCCTGCCTTCTGTGTTCTGGGGGAGGGGCCTGCCGCGCCGATACTCAGGCAACCCTGTTTGGGTAGAGTCTCCGTGTCCCCTGCGAGGGGGGATGGGGATGGGCACTCTCTGAGCCGGTATTTCCAGGCTTTTGTTCTCTGGCGGCTTTCCCTGGCGGCCAGCTATGCCTCTTCTGAGGGTCAGAGCAGCAGAGGCTGCATTGTCGCAGAACAGAGGGATTGCGGCCCGTTCTCCACTGATGTTCTGGCCACTTTAACTCTGTTACTGTTGGTGCTGCTCAACCCTGCAGCGTCCCGGGATGTGTGCACCAACCCGGCGTCCCTGCCCTCACTTCCAGGGCCGGCGCGTCTCTGTCCTTTGTGTTTCTAATGCCGCCAGCTACCGGCCGCCCCGCACGCTCCCGGGTCTCCCGGTCTCAGTCTATGCCCGGTGAGCACACCTCGATTCCGGAGTTTCGGGAGAAGCCTGGTGGCGCGCACACCCGGTTCAGGGTCTCAGTCTGCTGTTTCGCGGGTGCCGACCGAGAGTCCGCCCGCTCCCCCGTGCAGGTGGCCCGCCAGCCGCCAGCCGCCCCGTGCGCGCTCCGGAGTTCCCGGTCTCAGTCTGGATCCCGTGAGCACACCGGGATTCCGGTGTTCCGGGAGATGCCTGGTGGCACGCGCGTTCACGGCTCACCGGTCTCAGTCCGCTCTCTCGCGGGTGCCTTCTGTGAGTCCGCCCCGCTCCCCCGTGCAGGTGGCTGCCGCTTCCCGGCGCCCAAACGCAGCGGCTCCCTCCCCCTTCCGTTTATCTTCCGATATCCGTGCACGGTTTACAGCTCCCCTCTTCGTACCTCAATACTCAGCGCTGGAGATGTTCATTTGTAGAGATCCAGATGCATCATCCTGCGTCTCAGGCTGATTCCGTGGTTATTTAGGCTGGTCTGGTACCTATCCAGCTCGACTCAGGGGACCGGCTGAAAAAGGGGTCCCCTACTCCTCCGCCATCTTAACTCCTCCTCTTTTATTCATTTAAATTACCTCTGCTAAATTGAATATCTCTTGAAATTTTTAATGGATTTGAATTTCTAAACTAAAATGTAGAGTGTGATACATATGTGTGTGTGGGGGCACATACACATCTATATTCATCTCTTACATTATAAGAGTAATTCAGGAAGGAAATATACCAAGCTGTTATATATAATTACTTCTGAAGAGGGTGATAGGATTTGAGCAGAGTAAGGTGTTAGGAGAGATATCTGCGTTTTGGTTTTTTTTTTTTTTTTTCATTTTTAAAATAAATATTGACATATTTGTTAAAATATTTATTTATTTTAGAGAGATTGAGAGAGCATATGAGTTGGGGGGGAGGAGCAAAGGGAGAAGGAGAGAGAATCTCAAGCAGATTCCCCACTGAGCACAGAGCCCAATGCAGGGCTTAATCCCAGGACCCCAAGATCATGATCTGAGCTGAAATCAAGAGTCAGATGCTGAATCAACTGAGCCACCCAGGTGCCCCTAAAATAAATATTGATATTAAAATATTAAAAGAATTAATTTCACCAGGATATTTCTAAAATTAGATATTTTTAGGTATTATTGCATATTATTATTCTATTTGCATTTAAAGGGCTCTTACATAAAAGACTTACTTCTTCAGTTCTGGGAAATTTTATTACTTTACTTACTTTCTTAACTACTTCTCCAACCACCCATTCCCACTTTTTCTTTGTTCTCTCTCTTGTTTTCCTATTAGATGGCTTTTGGAACTCCTGGAACTATTTTCTGGTTTCTTGACTTTTTCTTCTTTGTGTCTTTTTTTCTTTTTTTTAAGATTTTATTTATTCATTTATTTATCTATTTATTTATTTATTTATCAGAGACTGAGAGTGCACATACACACGGAGGGGGAGCAACAGGGCAGAGGGAGAAGCAGGCTCCCCACTGAGCAAGGAGTTCAATGTGGGACTCGATCTCAGGACCCTAGGATCATGACTTGAGCCAAAGGCAGATGCTTAACCAACTGAGCTACCCAGGCATCCCTTCTTTGTGTCTTTATAACTGCCTTTGGAAAGAATGCCTTGACTCTATGTTCCCCTAATTCATTTTCAGTACTTCCATTTTACTAGTCATCCCCTCTATTAAGGTGCAGTTTCTTTCAGTAAATACGGTTTCAATGTCAAAAAGAGAGTTAATTGCCAATTTTTTCCTCGACAATCTGTTCCTTTCTTATCCATAAATTTCTTTTCTGGTGGTATTAATTGTACTTATTTCAAAATTTCCTTCTGTTTACCCTTGGGGTTAGTTCTACTTATTGTTTTTGTTTTCCTCAAATATTTGGTGATTCTCGATCATCTGTTTATGTTTATAGATGAAAGTAGGGAGGTTCATCAGCCGAGGTGGTTAGAATATATTTTCTCAGCTTGAATGATAATGTCTGTGCCACTGACAATCAGTGCAATTTTTATTACAGTGTCCCTGGCTTTAGTGTTCTCCCAGTATGCTAGAGTCCATCTTTGCCGATTTTCCTTAGGTTATGCAAATGGCTTGTTTTCTAGCGACATGAGTTCTCAACCCTGGTAGTGTTGTATATAGTTTTCTCAAGGGCATGTTTTTGGATTGTGGTTGTTTCTGACAATCAGCTTCATCCGCTATTTGATTTCAGGGATGGATGCCTCAAAATCGCTGTCTATTGATTGAAGAAAATACTCTTCCTAGACTTACTGTGAATGCGTGCACACACACACAAATACACACATGCTTCTTAAAAATGACAGATAAATACGACAGAATGTTCACCCGATCCCATATAAGTGACTATATGTACATATATTTGTAAGTGAGTTGAACACAAGTGTTCAGTCCTCACATGGGCTCAAACTCTGAGTATTCACCATTTTCATAAACACTATTAGTTACAATTGAATAAATATGCTAAAATATAAATTTCCTTTTATAAATAAAATGTGTTCAGATGATTGCTTTTTCCTTTTAGCCAGTGTAAAGGGGAGTGTATTTTCCTTCCTTTGTTTATTCCTTACTCTCTTTTTCATTCTTTGCTTTCTTTTCTCACCTTTCCATCATTCTTCCTTTCCTTCTACTCATCTCTCACCGAAAAGGAGGGGGAGGAATTCTTTCACATTTTAAATGTAAATAGGGGGTGCCTGTGTGACTCAGCTGTTTAAGTGTCTGCCTTTGTGATCCGGGGGTCCTAAGATTAAGCCCCCCATCGCATTGGGCTCCCTGCTCAGTGGGGAGATTGCCTCTCCCTCTCCTGCTGCCCCTCCCCCTCTGCTCATGCTCTGTCTCTGGCTTTCCCTCTCAAATAAATGAATAAAATCTTTACATAAGTAAATTAATTAATTAAAATAGAAATGATGACTCAAAACTGATTCTTATTCTCTATGTCAAATTCTGTGGCTTTGTTTTGAGTGGGACTTCAGAATTTTGCCTGGGCTCTCTGAGCTTTATTTCCCAGAAAGAAGAGTTGCGATAGAAAAGTCTTTCAGTCATAGATTGTGGAACTGATAAGATTTTGTCATCCCCTTTAAGTAGAGTATCAAACAATAGCTTTAGATATATATCTATAGTTTCATATTTTAAAACTGTTTTAAATCTCTTCTGTGAAATGTCTTCTATACCTTGCAGTAGTGTGTCTTCATTTCAAATGCTTGGCATAAAGTGTAATTACAGGGATTTTACAGCATGTTTCTCTCCCCGTTCTCTTCTCCCCAAGTTTACCTTAGTAGCAGAGTTTGAGCCCATTTCAGTTTTAATCAGAAGTGCTTGAACAGACAGCCACTGAAACGCCTCCAGTTTACCCAACAGAGAACTTTGAGAGCTAAGAACTTTAAAACTTCCAAAGTCTCAGGAGTTTTTAATTCTTAAAATTAATATTTTCCCTAGCATCCTGAAACGTGTGCATCTGCTAGTCTGAATATTTTAATGAGCTAATGTCTACCATATGCCAAGTGCAATCTGCACTCACCCTTCTCTGGTGTCTGTAATATTAAGTGCTTAGCAGGCATTACCTTCAGCAGTCACAATGATAAACATGCAGTTTGCTATGCAGCACCCATTTGTCATTGCTGACACGTAAGCATGGAGAGTGACTTTCCTCTCCCCTCAGCTCTGGCAACTGGTAAAGCTTATTAACATGGCTGGACCATTTTTAATCTCCTACAGTTCCTGGTTTTCTCAGCTAATAATATTCCTATGAATACCTGCCATAATACTTGATATTTCTCCTTAATATTTATCAAATCCATTCTTTTACCTCGACTTCCACGAGTGCCCCCTTGTTTCAGGAAACTGTCAACAGTCACCTGGATCACTGGGACAGCCTCCCAATGTCTCCGCTTCTAGTTTCACAGCCTTCAATCTACCCCCGCCGTATTGCATTGCTATCAGAAGAGTTCATCATGCAGCAACCTTATTGTTACTCTTTGATTCATTCAGAATTCCTTAGCCTGGCTTCTATGACCCTTGTCATTGAAACAGTTTCTTCTCCAACTTCATCTTTCATTATTCTCTACTTCATCTCTTCAGATTCAAAATGTATGAAACTATAGTTTCCCTCTCAAAACATTCTTTTCTCTGGGCTCTGAACATTTGTATATGCTGCTGTTAAGAATGCTTTCCCCAACTTCCCACTTTTGCCAAGAAATCCCATATCATTAGCTGATGCCTTTTCTGTGTGAGAAGTACCCAGCATTCAGCATACTTTGCTGTGATTGTCTGCTTACATTCTTCTACAATTGAAGGTAAACTGTGTGTAGGTCAGGCTAAGCATTATTCACCATTGTTTCTCAGTCTTTAGTACAGTTTTGACTTGAAGAAGGTGCTCACTAAATGTATCTGTAGAATGTTAGAGGTAAGCATATTTCTGGAGTTATATCATACTTGAAAATCATCTGAATAGGTACTAAAGATTCCGTACCCAAATGAGTTCCTTTACATTTTATGAATGGATTTAATTACAAAAATATTCTTCATGATTTTATAAGACTCTGTGTTTAAGTCTGATTTAAATAACCACATTTTGTGGGAATAGTACAATGTTTAATAAATGATAAGTATCATGTGCTAATATAAGAAATGAACATTTGAGAAACTACTGGAATAATAGTATTGAGTTTGCACTATCTTTCAGGGAATGGGCTCAATATCAGAGCTACAAATGTAAATAAAACATGATCTTCATTCATTAAGGACTCCAGGCCAGCATGGAGATCTTTACTCACAAAATAGTCCCGATAAGTATAATAGTGATACTGATTGCAATGCTGGTAATTACAGTTTAGTTAATATTTAATGGGGCCTCACTGTAGGCCTAACTCTCCTCTAAGTATCTTCGTTGAGTGTAGTGACTCATATAATATTCACGGTAACTTTATAAACTAGCTTCTTCTGCTTTTCCCATTTCAATGACTGCTGCTACATTGGAGTGGTTTGAGAAAAGACTATGAAATGAAAAAAGTGTCTATTCAACTCTAAATAAGGTTTGCTACGAAGAAGAGCAGAGAAAGACCATGGTAAGCAGAAGGAGATGTGGGAATAAGATGAGAGGCATGATAGATAGTAACATAGGAAATGTTTGTCTGGAGGTAGGATGAATAAAATTGAAGTTTTGGAGGCAATATTATTATTTCTGATGAATGATAACAGTCAAATAATTGGGTAGTGACTGATACATATGCAGAAAGATACAAATAATTATTTGCAACTGATTGTGGTAAATACTCTTGTACAGGGTTAATTGCTAGATAATGTGAGTGAAATGGAGATGTTAATGAATTCCAATCTTTATATATTACGTGTCATAAGGCCTTACTTGGCATATAAACAGATAACTGTTCTGTTCAAAGTACATTTTTAAACACCATATTATCTAAATGTAGGGCTATGTACATAATAAAATTTTGAAATTTGCCCTTGAAACTAAAATATCGATATGGGTTTATCGATTCACAACACACATTTATATACAACAGACATTATTTAGTTCCAGCACATTAACATCTTTACACAACATCTCCATTTAAGAATGAACTTTCTTCTATTTTACTGGACTTTATTAACTAATTTGTCAATAGTGTCAAGCACACACACACACACATAACAAAACATACACGCACAACCATTTGGAGAAGACTGATTTCAAATTTACGAACTCCTTAAATTTTCTAGCACATTTAAGAGTTAAAAAAGACCTAGAGGGGGCGCCTGGGTGGTTCAGTCATTAAGAGTCTGCCTTCGGCTCAGGGTGTGATCCCAGAGTCCTAGGATAGAGCCCCGCATCTATGCTCCTCCGCTGGGGGCCTGCTTCTTCCTCTCCCACTCCCCCTGCTTGTGTTTCCTCTCTGGCTGGCTCTTTCTCTCTCTCTCTCTCTCTGTCAAATAAATAAATAAATAATCTCTCAAAAAAAAAAAAAAAGACCTAGAGGGTTTCAGGGACTTGCTTTAAATGTCACTTATAGTTTGTGGTAAATTTCAATCTCCTCCAGTTTTTCACACACTAGTGTGTACCTGAATCTTTCCCCAACCATGAGTTCTCTTATTGGAAATGAAAAATACATGTGGATTCATTTATGTATATGTTTTCCCTAGCAGTAAGACTTGTACTTAGAGTAAATGTAAGGAAGTCTGAGCTGCACTAAATGAGTCATTGCTCTGCAGACAGCCTCCTGAAATGGGATGCACCTCTGAGTCACTTTCATTTTCACCTTTGTTCTTCTGCCTGTGGCTTGCTAGCAATCAGTCACATTCACTCTCTCTCATGAAAATATATTGTTGTTGCCCTTCAGCTCTCCCCTCATAGCTTGGAAGCCCCAGAAGACATTTAAAAGACAAAGATCAATCTGGCTTTTAGATTGTTAGAAGATTGCATTAACCCCTGATGCACATTGGTATCACAGCAGGAGGTGATGGACCTCTGACCTTAAGGTTTTGAATTTGCCTTTTTTTTTTCTAAAGAACATATGATCCAGGTCACCCTATACATTCCCTTAAGAGCCTCTCTCACATAATAATCAGTTTAAACTCACTGAGTGTCCAAGTGAATCCACAGATATGCAACCCATTATACCATAGAAAAGAAATCTACTGTGTCATGCTTTGTAGCCACACAATTGCACATCTTCCTGCAAAAATAAGCCTAATATCACCACTTGGCAGCCACTATACCTTCTTCATGGATCTAGGTAGGCTGATTATACAGCACTAATCTTTAGTGGGACAAAAAATTTTAAATAAAAGAAAAACTTCAGCCGAACAGAGTGAGGCTCCCCTGGCACAAATTTATGTTAGGCAAATCATATCTAGTTACATATATCCTCTGGAAAAATAATACCAGGGTTACACAGAAATTATACAATTTAAATAAACAACTCTGCATGGGAAAACTCTCTAAATGACTGCCAAAAGATAGGCTACACTGGAAAATAAGTTTGAAAGATTCAGGAGGGTCCTTTGTCCTTAGAGTACATTTTAAAGCAATAAGGCTCACCGTACTCCATTTCAAATGTTTCCTTAAGCCCCTATAAATAAAATAACTCAAAAAAATGAATTAATAAAAAGAATTAAACAAGTGAATTAAATTTTTTTAGTTGAAAAAATGCTCTGTGAAAGAGAAAGCCAAAAGGCGATGAGCTCTCTATTCCACAAAAACAATTGTCTCTTTTCTGTTATGCATAGTCACATGGTGCTTAGGTAGTACACACAATATGGAGCATGAAGTAAATAAACTACTAAGCTGTCAAAAAGGCGGAAAACACCATAAAGCCACCTGTGATGCTCAGACTCCAAGAAATAATTCTTACTGTTACAGAGAAAGAGAGCTGCAGTATCACTCAGCCATTTCTATTACCTTGAAATGCAAGCAGACTGAATATGCCAAGCAATTTATGGGGAAATGAGTCCTTCTCTAGAAAGCAGGTTATTTATTATATGGTACCTTAATATTTTGCTTTAGCAATGTACAAGGACTCTCTTGGTTGCTGTTATAATAAGCAGAAAGCTTAGAAAAGAAACTTAGAGATAAAGCATATATTAAAGACACAGGTTCCAGAATGAACAAAACCTGCTCCACTGGCTGCAGACAGGTGATGTCAGTGAGGCAGAGCTGGAGACAATTATTCAGACTTTCATGTGTCTTTCATGGTTCATCTATCTCATAGATCAATACTGTGTAAGCTTTGTTTTTTGATGTTTTAAAATTTATCCTCTACAGATACGTTTGTGGCCTCTACAAGGATCCCAAATAAAGAATCCTTTGAAATATTAGATTTCTGGATTTCCTAGATGAGTCTTAATGTTAGTGCCCCCAAATAAACACAACCACAGGATACTAGTGTCATCCTCAGAGTGCTGGCTTATGAAAGTCACACATGCCCATGGTAGAAATTTAGAAAATATAAACAAAATTAAGGTAGTAAAATGATCTGTATTCTCTCCATCCGGAAATGTTGGTGTAAATCCCTCCCATCTTTTTTTGCTATGTATGTACATTTTCTATTAACTTAGAATATTAACAAAGTATACTTAAGACTGAATGCACCATTCCAGGAGAGGAGTTAAGATGGCGGAGGAGTAGGAGACACCTTTTTCAGCCGGTCCCCCGAGTCGAGCGGGATAGGAACCAGACCAGCCTAAACAACCACGGAACCAGCCTGAGATGCATGGAGATGCGTCTGGATCTCTACAAATGAACATCTCCAGCGCTGAGTATTGAGGTACGAAGCTGTGAGCCGTGAAACCGCGCACAGATATCGGAAGATAAACGGAAGGGGGAGGGAGCCGCCACGTTCGGGCGCAGGGAAGCGGTAGCCACCTGCACGGGGGAATGGGCGGACTCGGGGACCAGCACCCCCAAAAAAGCAGACTGAGACTGTGAGCCGGGAGCACCACCAGGCACCTCGCGGAACTCCGGAATCCCAGTGTGCTCACTGGATCCAGACTGAGACCGGGAGCTCTGGAGCACGCGCGAGGTGGCTGGCGGCTGGCGGGCCACCTGCACGGAGGGGGTGGGGGGGAGCGGGCGGACTCGCAGACGGTACCCGCGAAATAGCAGACTGAGACCCTGAGCCGGGAGCACGCGCCACCAGGCTTCTCACGGAACTCCGGAATCCCGGTGTGCTCACCGGGCGGGCATTGACTGAGACCAGGAGCTCCAGGAGCGCGGGGGCAGCTGGCGGCTGGTGGCTGGTGGCGTTAGAAACACAAAGGACAGAGACGCGCTGGCCCTGGAAGTGAGGGCTGGGACGCCGGGTGTGGGGCGCACATCCAGGGATGCTGCAGGGTTGAGCAGCACCAACAGAAACAGAGTTAAAGTGGCCAGAACATTAGTAGAGAACGGGCCGCAATCACTCTGTTCTGAGACAGAGGCTGAGATTTGGCCGCTGCTGCTCTGACTCTCAGAAGAGGCACAGCAAACCGCCAGGGAAAGCCGCCAGAGAACAAAAGTCTGGAAATACTGGCTCACAGCGTGCCCATCCCCAACCCCCCTTGCAGAGGACATGGAGACTCTACCCAAACAGGGTTGCCTGAGTATCAGCGCGGCAGGCCCCTCCCCCAGAACACAGAAGGCAGGCTGAAATATCAAGAAGCCCACAACCCGGGGCGCCTGGGTGGCGCAGTCATTGAGCGCCTATCTCCGGCTTAGGGCGTGATCCCGGCATTCCAGAAAGGAGTCCCTCATCGGGCTCCTCCGCTGGGAGCCGGCTTCTTCCTTTCCCACTCCCCTGCTTGTGTTCCCTCTCTTGCTGGTTGGCTCTCTGCCACATAAATAAATAAATAAAATCTTTAAAGAAGAAGCCCACATCCCTAAGATCCCTATAAAACAAGGGGCACAGCCTGGGACCCAGTCAATAATTTGGGCTCTGGACAACCCCGCAACCTCTCCTCATCAGAATGACAAGAATGAGAAGCCGCCCCCCCAAGGAAAGAAAAGGCAGTGAGTCTGTGGCCTCTGCCACAGAAATAATGGATATGGATGTAACCAAATTATCAGAAATGGAATTCAGAGTAACGATGGTCAAAATGATGAGTAGAATTGAAAAAAAGTATTGATGAAAAGGTTACTGAGAATATAGAACCCCTAAGGACAGAAATGAGAGCGAATCTGACGGAAATTAAAAATTCTATGAGCCAAATGCAGGCAAAACTAGAGGCTCTGACGGCCAGGGTCACCAAAGCAGAGGAACGTATTAGTGAATTGGAGAATGGGTTAATAGAGGAAAAAACGAAAATAGAAGCTGGTCTTAAAAAAATCCACGCCCACGAATGTAGGTTATGGGAGATTACTGACTCAATGAAATGATCCAATGTTAGAATCATCGGCATCCCTGAGGGGGTGGAGAAAAACAGAGGTCTAGAAGAGATATTTGAACAAATTGTAGCTGAAAACTTCCCTAATCTAGCGAGGGAAACAAACATTCGTGTCCAAGAGGCAGAGAGGACCCCTCCCAAGCTCAACCACGACAAACCTACGCCACGTCACGTCATAGTGCATTTACCAAATATTAGATCCAAGGATACAGTATTGAAAGCGGCCAGGGCAAGGAAATTTCTCACGTACCAAGGCAAAGGCATCAGAATTACGTCAGACCTGTCTACACAGACCTGGAATGAGAGAAAGGGTTAGGGGGCATTTTTAAAGCTCTTTCAGAGAAAAACATGCAGCCAAGGATCCTTTATCCAGCAAGGCTGTCATTCAGAATTGATGGAGAAATAAAGACATTTCAGAATCGCCAGTCAGTAACCAATTTCGTAACCACAAAGCCAGCCCTACAGGAGATATTAAGGGGGGTTCTATAAAGGTAAAAAGGCCCCAAGAGTGATACAAAACAGAAAGTCACAACCAATACAAACAAAGACTTTACTGGCAACATGGCATCATTAAAATTCTATCTCTCAGTTCTTAGTGTCAACGTAAATCATTTAAACACTCCCATAAAATGCCACAAGGTTGCAGATTGGATAAAAAGAAATGACCCATCCGTTTGCTGTCTACAAGAGACTCATTTCGAACCCAAAGATGCATTCAGACTGAGAGTAAGAGGATGGAGTACCATCTTTCACGCAAATGGACCTCAAAAGAAAGCTGGGGTAGCAATTCTCATATCAGATAGATTGGATTTTAACTAGAGACTATAGTTAGAGACGCAGAAGGGCACTATATTATTCTTAAAGGAAGTATTCAACAAGTGGATATGACAATTATAAATATATATGCCCCCAACAGGGGAGAAGCAAGATACACAAGCCAACTCTTAACCAGAATAAAGAGACATATAGATAAAAATACATTAATAGTAGGGGACCTCAACACTCCACTATCAGAAATAGACAGAACACCCTGGCAAAAACTAAGCAAAGAATCAATCAGCGTGATACATCATATCAACAAGAAAAGACTCAGGAACCATATGATCCTCTCAATTGATGCAGAAAAAGCATTTGACAAAATACAGCATCCTTTCCTGATTAAAACCCTTCAGAGTATAGGAATAGAGGGTACATTTCTCAATCTCATAAAAGCCATCTATGAAAAGCCTACAGCAAATATTATTCTCAATGGGGAAAAGCTGGAAGCCTTTCCCTTAAGATCAGGAACACGACAAGGATGCCCACTCTCGCCACTATTATTCAACATAGTACTAGAGGGGCGCCTGGGTAGCACAGTCGTTAAAGCGTCTGCCTTCGGCTCAGGGTGTGATCCCGGTGTTATGGGATCGAGCCCCACATCAGGCTCTTCTGCTATGAGCCTGCTTCTTCCTCTCCCACTCCCCCTGCTGTGTGCCCTCTCTCGCTGGCTGTCTCTCTGTCACATAAATAAATAAAATCTTTAAAAAAAAAAAAACATAGTACTAGAGGTCCTTGCAACAGCAATCAGACAACAAAAAGGGGTCAAAAGTATCCAAATCAGCAGAGAAGAAGTCAAAATGTCTCTCTTCGCAGATGACATGATACTCTATATGGAAAACCCAAAAGAAGCCACTCCCAAACTATTAGAAGTTATAGAGCAATTCAGTAATGTGGTGGGATACAAAAATCAATGCTCAGAAATCAGTTGCATTTCTATACACGAATAACGAGACTGAAGAAAGAGAAATTAGGGAATCCATCCCATTTACAATAGCACCAAAAACCATACGTTACCTTGGAATTAACTTAACCAGAGACGTAAAGGACCTATATTCTAGAAACTATAAATCACTCTTGAAAGACATTGAGGAAGACATAAAAAGATGGAAAAATATTCCATGCTCATGGATCGGAAGAATTAACATAGTTAAAATGTCCATGCTACCCAGAGCAATCTACACTTTCAATGCTATCCCGATCAAAATACCGAGGACATTTTTCAAAGAACTGGAATAAACGGTCCTTAAATTTGTATGGAACCAGAAAAGGCCCTGAATCTCCAAGGAACTGTTGAAAGGGAAAACAAAGCTGGGGACATCACAATGCTGGATTTCGAGCTGTACTACAAAGCTGTGATCACAAAGACAGCATGGTACTGGCACAAAAACAGACACATAGACCAATGGAACAGAATAGAGAACCCAGAAATGGACCCTCGGCTCTTTGGGCAACTAATATTTGATAAAGCAGGAAAAAACATCCGGTGGGAAAAAGACAGTCTCTTCAATAAATGGTGCTGGGAAAATTGGACAGCTACATGCAAAAGAATGAAACTTGACCACTCTCTCACACCATACACAAAAATAAACTCCAAATGGATGAAAGACCTCGATGTGAGACAGGAATCCATCAGAATTCTAGAGGAGAACATAGCTACGACATCAGCCAAAGCAACCTTTTTCATGACACATTCCCAAAGGCAAGAGAAACAAAAGATAAAATGAACTTATGGGACTTCATCAAGATTAAAAGTTTCTGCACAGCCAAGGAAACAGTCAGAAAAACTAAGAGGCAGCCCACGGAATGGGAGAATATATTTGCAAATGACACTACAGATAAAGGACTGGTATCCAAGATCTACAAAGAACTTCTCAAACTCAATACATGAGAAACAAATAAACAAATCAAAAAATGGGCAGAAGATATGAACAGACACTTTTCCAATGATGACATACAAATGGCTAACAGACACATGAAAAAATGTTCAAAAATCATTAGCCATCAGGGAAATTCAAATCAAAACCACACTGAGATACCACCTTACGCCAGTTAGAATGGCAAAAATAGACAAGGCAAGAAACAACAATTGTTGGAGAGGATGTGGAGAAAGGGGATCCCTCCTACATTGTTGGTGGGAATGCAAGTTGGTACAGCCACTCTGGAAAACAGTGTGGAGGTCCCTTAAAAAGTTAAAAATTGAGCTACCCTATGATCCAGCCATTGCACTACTGGGTGTTTACCCCAAAGATACAGACGTAGTGAAGAGAAGGGCCATATGCACCCCAATGTTCATAGCAGCATTGTCCACAATAGCTAAATCGTGGAAGGAGCCGAGATGCCCTTCATCAGATGACTGGATTAAGAAGTTGTGGTCCATATATACAATGGAATATTACTCAGCTATCAGAAAGAACGAGTTCTCAACATTTGCTACAACATGGACGGCACTGGAGGAGATAATGCTAAGTGAAATAAGTCAAGCAGAGAAAGACAACTATCATATGATTTCTCTCATCTATGGAACATAAGAACTAGGGGAAGAAAGGGATAAAGAAAGGGGGGTAATCAGAAGGGGGAATGAAGCATGAGAGAATATGGACTCTGAGAAACAAACTGAGGGCTTCAGAGGGGAGAGGGGTGGGGGAATGGGATAGACCGGTGATGGGTAGTAAGGAGGGCACGTATTGCATGGTGCACTGGGTGTTATACGCAACTAATGAATCATCGAGCTTTACATCGGAAACCGGGGATGTACTGTATGGTGACTAACATAATATAATAAAAAATCATTAAATAAGAAATTAATTAATTAATTAATTAATTTTAAAAAAGACTGAATGCAGCATTCCATTCATTAAATGCAAATGTTATATATTGATGCTATTATTTCCTCAACAATATACAATCTTATATATCATTTAAATTTTTAAAAAATACATGTTAATAAATGATGACCCCTTAGGCATGTGAGCAAGTAAATGGTGATGGAAACACAGAAATTGCTAAGGGAAAAAATATGATACTTTTAAAATATGCACATATATATTTTTTCCTCATATATATATTTATGAGAAAGAAAACCTCTGACTGGATTGTTTGCAATGAATAGAATAATACTTTTAGAAAACTCTTTGGGATTAAGAAAATTGTAATTCACCAATAAAGAATTTAGATTTAATATTACAAGTTATATAACAGAATTAAATCTATAAATGTTTCAGTGATATAGATAGCAAGAAAATGACAAGAGATAGAAAACATTTGGATAAAGTAATAGACCGAAAAATGCTACTTAGCATACATATAACCTGCAACTGGAAACATAGATGTACAGAGTTCATTAAAACTTCGGGAGACTATTGTAGATAACGCTGCTTTGCTGGTTATCAGTCTGTTCAAGTTTTCTGTTTCTTTCTGTTTCAGTTTTGGCAGTTTATATGTTTCTAGGAATTTATCCATTTCTTCAGGTTGTCCAATTTGTTGGCATATAGTTTTTCATAATATTTCCTTATAATTCTATTTCTATGATGTTGTTATTTCTCCTCTTTCATTTGTGATTTTATTTATTTGGGTCCTTTCTCTTTTCTCTTTTGATAAGTCTGGCTAGAAGTTTACCATAATTTTATTAATTTTTTCAAAGAACCAGCTCCTAATTTCATTGATTTGTTTTGTTGTTGTTGTTGTTGTTGTTTAGTTTCTGTCATTTATTTTTGCTTACTGGAAGCTAAATAAAAACTTTAAAAAATACAGTAGAACTTCAGGAGGCAAAGTTCCAAAATTTCTGGAAGGAAGTATAATGTGAAATTGTTAGCATGTGCCATGGTCTGCATAAAAATTTGACAGTAAATAAAGGAGGAAACACTAACATATCTTGCTGCTACGTGAAGGAATACTGAATATTTGTGAAGATAATTAAGAATATGTGTTATTTTCCTGGATAGGTCTTCAGCACCTGAGACTGGTATATTATAATATTCCCCATTGACTGTATATTCATTTGAAAGGGGGAAATTGCTTTAAGGCAGAAAAGATCAAGCTAATTATTTTTGGAGTCAATGCTTCAGTGGACTTCAAGAAAAATTCCATAATATTCTAGAATCCTAAACATTTTTTATTTTGTGGGAAGGAAATTAATCTCCTATTCCTTGAGTTAAATTTTTAAAAAATGAATATATTTTCCTAGTTGAGGACATGATTAAAATATGTTTAATTTGGGGCACCTGGGTGGCTCAGGGGGTTAGTCATCTGCCTTCACTCAGATCATGATCTCAGAGTCCTGGGATTGAGCCCCAGACTCCCTGTCTGCTCCTCCCTCTCCCTCTGTGTTCTTCCCCCTGCCCATGCTCTCTCTCTCACTCTTGCATGCTCTCTCAATAAATAAGTAAAATATTTTCTTAAAAAATTAAACAATAAAATATGTTTAATTTGTTAGGTTGAACATGATTTAATAAAAAAATGCATCAAAAATTTTTCTAAATCTATACAAGGCTCTTATTCACTTATTGTCATTCTATACTTACATTTGAGATTTTATTTCCTTCAAGCAAGATTTTATTCCTTCAGTTCATGGATCAATATTTGGTCAAAGCATTCAAGAGCTACCAAAGAAGGCTATTGGTTTAATTATAGAGCAGATTTCATTAAATAATGATCTTTAATTTACATCAAAAGGATAGGTTTTGCCTTAACAAAAATTAGGTGATTGGTTAATAAATTAATCAATTCAATCGATTAAACATGCTAGAAACTATGGAATGAGGCCACATATAGTGTTTAAGCTTTCCCTTCATTGACAATAGATTAAAACGCTGAAACATCCACATAACTTTGAGATTGTGCATTAAGTCAATTCAAATCCCCTTCCTACTAGACACTTGCTCTCAGGAATCATCAGAGAAATACTTCAAAGCATGGCTGACATCACTGAGTGATGATGTGGTATAAAAGAAAGTTATGGGAATAAATATGAGGCTGACTCCAAAACACTTGAGTTGAGCAATTCCTTATTCCAGGCTTCAAACCTCCCTGATGAAGCAATGGAAATCAATCATTTCCTCAGCATGAAGCTTGACCTTCAGAAAAGGGTTGAATGATTTGCTGCAACTTTATAAAGAGGTACAAAGAGACCTTCATTAATAGTCCACTCAGATTATAAGTCATGTTTTTTTTACTAAAGTGATCTTGAAAGAACCTTCAAAGGAACAGAGATCAGAATCTGATTAAAATTGCATCTGATTAGCCATCCTTGACTCAGTATTTCCAAAATTTCCACAAATATATACCAATTAACACACAGAAAGAGATAAAATCGCATCAAAATATTGAGAAATAATTATGACAAGTTTTTCACCAGATTCTTGAAGGAAATTCCACTAAATACATGACCTGTACAGTTGAATAAAGAATCACAAGTCTTAGAAAATTGGTGATTTAATGCCTAAGAGAGACCAAACCTGTCCCCCAGAAAGAAGGTAGGGAAACCTACTCTTCTACCACTCTACGAATCCTGATTCAAAGGCTCAGAACAGCCTTTTCTCTATGTCTATACCCAAAATTATCACCTGAAGTAAATATTCAAATATACATTCCTAGCCCAACCCACGAAGTTTTAAGTAAAAATCTATAGGTTTAGAACATAGAAAACATTTTCAATAAACATGCTAGATGATTCTTTGCTACACTAAAGTTTGAGAAACACTATTTTATATCATGATAATTCTTTTTTTAAAAAGTAAAGTTTAAAAAAAACTAATGTACAAGTAGTATAAACTCTGACCACATGAATATGACAGCAGTAACATTTCTGCTGCATTTCCCCCACCTGCCACCACCATTTAGCCCTTAGATTCTGTTTATATATAGATTTCATGAAAACTTTATCTGTTAGTGTTGACATGGAGACTCCATGAGGAAACTATTTTTCAGTACTTCTAAGTAAAGTCCAATCAATTTGGTATTCAAGTCCCAAGAAACAATTAATTTCACATTAAGTTACAGAGAATAAATAAAGATTAAAAGATCATCTGAAAATATATGCCTTGATAGAAGATTTGAATTTGTCAGAGACCCAATTTAAGACCAGGAGTAGCAATTTCTTATTATCTAAGCTAGGAAGTGAGTTTGGTGGTAGTTCCCCTCCGATTAACAAAATTAGAAGGGCCAGTTATCCCTCAGCTTTATAAAAAGGTTATTTGCCCAATCTTACATAAAGCCTTCCTCATGATCAAATGGGTTTTTATTTTTATTTATTTATTTTTATTTTTTTTAAGATTTTATTTACTTATTTGACAGAGAGAGACACAGCCAGCGAGAGACAGAACACAGGCAGGGGGAGTGGGAGAGGAAGAAGCAGGCTCCCAGCAGAGGAGCCTGATATGGGGCTCGATCCCAGGACTCTGGGATCACACCCTGAGCCAAAGGCAGACGCTTAACGACTGAGCCACCCAGGCACCCCATCAAATGGGTTTTTAAAACCATGATCTATAGTCACGTAGAAACTATGAAAAGAGACTATGTAGAGACCCATGAGAAGAGCTAAGTCCCTGGGATCTTTGTCTCTGGACCATGTCAATACACTTTCAACTACAGTTGTGATTTCATTGAATGCATATATTAGAAAATTCATCGAATGTAAAATTCTTGGTATGATAAAGTATTAGCAAAACTTAAGGTCATATTTCTATAGCCCACCCACACCTTATCCATGCAGTCCTAGTTAAAGCATTTCAAACTAGTTCATAAAGATAAGTGCAACTACAGGCACTCTAGAAAAAGAATGTTTACTGAGACAATTCTCAGGAATGGATCACCCTGATAAGAAAGATTGTGATGAACTATTTCTTAGAAAATTTCAGTTAGTCAACGATATAGAGCAATTGGAATGCCATTATTCAGGTTAGCTAGAGGGAACACTAGTTGTGGGCAAGAAATGTAGTCAGGATACTTCATGACAGAATTTCTTTCTTTCTTTCTTTCTTTCTTTCTTTCTTTCTTTCTTTCTTTCTTTCTTTCTTTCTTTCTTTCTTTCAAGATTTTATTTATTTATTTGTCAGAGAGACAGAGAGAGAGCGCAAGCAGGGAGAGAGGCAGGCAGAGGGAGAAGCAGGCTCCTCTCTGAGCAAGGATCCCGATGCAGGACTCAATCCCAGGACCCTGGGATCATGACCTGAGCCCAAGGCAGCCGCTTAACTGACAGCCACCCAGGGCATCCCCAGAACGTGCTACTCTAAATGTGAGCAGCATCTCCCCTCTCCTGTATTCCTTCCCGCCCAGCCCCAACTCCCACTGGTTGGCCCTGAAACCAAGAGGACAAGGAAGAGATCTAGAAGGAATAAAGAGATAAACAAATGTGAAGCCAACCACCCCCTCCAAAACAACAACAAAAACATACGTCAAAACTTGTATTTGGTAACATCATTAAAGAAGTAAATCAGTTTAATTTTACTTATTGTGGATGTGAATATTTTCAACAACAATCTCCAAAAATATCTTTGGATGAATCCAACTAATCATTTGAGAATCAGAAGTGGAAATTTTAAAACTGGTTCATGTCCATGGGTAAGAAGATTTGTATTCATGAAAGACGTGTAACTTAGATGAATTATATGTTTTCTCAGACTGGTTCAAGCATTGTCTGAATTTAAAACAGGCTCAAAATTGGTGCCTCTTAAATGTGAGTTGGGTTCTCTTTACTATAGAAAGACCTCATAAATCTAGGTGTGTGTGAGATTAGTAACTGGGAGTGCATAATAAGTACCTGAATGAATAAAAAGGACATATAATCTGTGGGGAGCAGGCAGAAAGGGCAGGAATACTTGTGCGGAATTAGGACAATGAATGTGTTTAAAACAGCACAACCTTTCCACACCCCTTCAACTACAGTCGCAACCTACAATGCATCAAAAAAAAAAAAAGGAGGTTAAATAAAGAGCTGTGTTACAATTTAAAGGCAAGATTTATCACTAAAAATGCCTTGAATGCTATTAAATATATTTTGATGAATTTTGAGACCCAGAGTCTAAGTAAAATGCATACATGTGGATATAAAGCAAAGGTATATATGCATATGATAAGTATTTGCTTACAAGTTAATTAACCTAATTGAGGACATAAAGAAAACTTTCCTGGAGAAGGTACAATTGAGATTTCTCCTGAAATATCAGTAACATTTCAACATGTAGAGTTGACAGATTTCAGAAAATGGAAACAACACAAGTAATGACATGGATATGGGAAAAATGGAGCCTAGAAAACTAATTCCAAGGTAAGGCTAAAAATAGGTATATGTGACTTAATTCAGTGAGTCAAAATAATCAAAGGGTGGGACCACCGGAGGCATGCAAGTAACGTGCACAGATCCCAGCTAATGGGCATGGCCACCCTCAGAAGGTAGCCAGCCAAGTTCTAGGCTCTCGAAGACCTACTAGCTTAGTCAGCTGAATGGGTTAAAATGGAAGAATGCTGTAAGAGAGGTGCAGGGTGAGAGCTGAACTGGCAAGTAGAGCCATTTTAGTCCAGACACAGCAGTAAAAAATCAGCATCAGGGTAAAAAGTGCTACGGTACATTTTGGAAGTGGGAAGTGGGAGAAGCTCCCTGGGAAATAAGCCTGCCAGAAAACGTCGGTTTAAACCATGGGTCCCATCTCTCTTTGGTCCCATCTTGTGCATCTTAATGTAGCTCTGCTCAAGGATTCTTACTTGACAAGATTCTTTGGAATAACCATGTTATTGTATTTTTCCTATTACTATAAAATTCTAGTGAGTCTCGTGCAATTTGTTGTCAGATCCATGAGCACTAAGGAATTAGAGTTACTATGAACTAATGACGATTATAATACAATAATGACTGTAGTATCAGAATCGTTTGATTTTGGAATACAAGTGTTGGTTCGTATCGACTTAGTTAAAATTTAATGCAATTCGATCATTGATTATAGGCCCAATACATCTAATCAATTTGTGCCTGGAAACAGTAATCTGGGTAGGATTCTTAAATTTCTTTTATCTCAGAAATACTTTCTAAAACCTTGGATTCCCCCAAATTTTACTTCTTTTCTTTACTCTCCTTCACAGGGAAACCCTGACAATAATTTGTCTACATGTTACATAATTCTTCAGTTTCATTCATTCACAAAGGTCTATCTATTCTATTTCTCAGCCCTCTTTTCCAACCGTACTCACCTCTCCTCCAGCTATATCTGTTGAATGGGCTGCTATCCTCTTTGCTCTGGGATTATCGTAATAGCTTCCCTACTGGTTCTACCTGTCTCCGGGCTTGCTCCCCTGTAATCCACTTTCTAAACTGTAGCAAGAATAATATTTTTTTCCTGAAACTAAAATCTGATTATGTCTTCGCTTATTTAAAATTTTGTAATAGTTTAAACTTCTCAGTGTACCCCAGCAGGCTCTGAAACCCTGCATCCCTCCAGCCAGTTCTCTCACCATTTCTTTTTCACACCCTGCCTTCTAGCCAGAGTTGTGTTTTACTTATTGGAACAGGCTGTGCTCTCTCACCTTTAGCCCCTCCATAATTTGGAGCCCTTCGGTTCTAGCTGCCGAGCCTAAATCCATCCTATTCTATAGGATTCACTTAGGCGTCACATCCTGCACCCTCATAACACCCCGCATTTTCCACATTATAGAGCTTACCACTCTGTTGCAATTGCCTCTTTACATCACCATTAGACTCTTTTTTTTTTTTTAAAGATTTTATTTATTTATTTGACAGAGATAGAGACAGCCAGCGAGAGAGGGAACACAAGCAGGGGGAGTGGGAGAGGAAGAAGCAGGCTCATAGCAGAGGAGCCTGATGTGGGGCTCGATCCCATAACGCCGGGATCACGCCCTGAGCCGAAGGCAGACGCTTAACCGCTGTGCCACCCAGGCGCCCCCACCATTAGACTCTTAATTCCAAGAGGGCAGGAGCAGGATCTGTCTTATTCTCTAGGTAAGTTTCATCTCCTAATACCAGTATTTAGTAGGACCTAATAAATATTTTTTAACTAAATGAACAAAAGAGTGGGGACACAGAAAACTCCTTAAGGTGTCAGTGACTATATATTGCTCAGCATCAACTGAAACAAGTATCAATTCCAATAATGTGATGACATTTCAGAATATGATGACCATAAAGGACAGAGAAACCGAGACAATATTTAAAACACACACACACACACACACACACACACACACACACACAAACCATAAAGCGAAAGGCTTCAAATCACAACCGACGGTTTAATTGCATTTGTTTGCTTTGGGTAAATCAAAAGACTTTTCAAGCTCTATTACAATTATTATAAAAGTTTCTAAATACTAAGTGCTAGATCTAAGAATAAGTAGGCTGAAGTAACTGAATGTGAATAGGAACAAACACTATCAAAAGTCTTCCCTAAGAAATGCCATTTAAAGGTCAGCCTTGCTCTTTGCTTTTATTTTCTTTGGATTTAACAAACCAAACATTATTGCAAGTTGTTTCCCAGAAAGTAAATGCAATCACTCACAACTCAATGCCTGTTAGGTTTTTCTCGTCGCTAATGAAATCAAGACCGCAAGGCAAACGTGGTTCAAGGGATGAACTTTATTGCAGGCACCCTCGGGCGAGGTTCCACGACTCAGGAAAGTGCGGTGAGTCGGGGAAGTCGCGCCCAGGGCAAGGCAGCGAGGGTTTTTATTGGGTACTGCTGGGGGTGGGGAAAGTCTGTCTTGGAGAGTCCCGGCAGGTTTTCATTGGGTACTGCTGGGGGGTGAGGAAAGTCGGTAGGACGGGTTTCGGTTTCCCGCCTAGGTTTTGGTTTAAATCTTGGCGGGAGAGTCGGCCGTCTTGGGTGTCTTGGCCCCTTTTTCTCGGCCAGCCCAACAATGTCCATTAAAGAAGATGAAAAAATATACACTTTTACCATATATCATATACTACTACCTACACCCTAGTTTCTACTTTCACAACTTTTCTGTCTCCAAGTCCTTTTCAGTGGAGTTCTCACATAGAAGATAAAAGACTATAGTTTATTTCATCAGGAGTCTTGGTTAGATGAGGAATTAGGAAGCTACTCACCAATTAAAGAGTTTACGCAAATTATTCCTGGCACAGTACAGTGAAGGCTTGACTCTGACAGACTGTGCACATTCATTTAGATTTTCAGTGACCTGGTCTATGGCCATCTTCGTTCAGATGTTGCACTCACGCATTCATAACGTACCCACTCAATTTCAAAGATTGCCATCCATTTCATATATATCTGGGTAGACATTCCCACACATAAGGACCTGAAAACAAACCTTAAGTTTTTCAAAAGTTAATTTTCTTCTAAAACCTTCATTAGAAATTTGTTAGAGTACCAGCCCTTTTATATCACCTTGTATCACATTATGAGAATAACAACAGGTCTGTGCTGCACTTATTAAATAATACCAGACATTACACACGTAGTTTGGTTAAAACACTGCATACTCCAGGGAACACACTCAATCTTTATCTTGTGTTCTTAAAGCTAGTGTGTCACCCATAGATTTATAGTCTCTCAAAGTTCTATGAGTATTACATAGAAACCTGCTGTTTATGCTAATTAAAGGTCATTGCTTCTGCTAACTTCAGTTATCTCCCAGAACACACTCATTAGCGACCACGTTCACTTAAGTCCTAGGTATTTGATTTGTAGTTAAACATTTTTCATACATTAGAGTTACAATAGTTAAAGTTACTGACCTTTAGAAGCAGGTGAATTTGACCTGGGATAAAGGAAGCTATTCATTCCTAGATTAAGCAAGCATAATTTTTTTTAAAAAAGATTTTATTTATTTATTTGACAGAGACAGCCAGCGAGAGAGGGAACACAAGCAGGGGGAGTGGGAGAGGAAGAAGCAGGCTCCTAGCAGAGGAGCCCAATGTGGGGCTCGATCCCAGAACGCTGGGATCACACCCTGAGCCAAAGGCAGACGCTTAACAACTGAGCCACCCAGGCGCCCCTAAGCAAGCATAATTTTTAAAAGCATGACAGTCAAATATTACAGAGCAGTTTGAAGCTTTGGGGAATGAAGGCAAGAGGATTTTAAATCTCTGTATTTAAATAAAGGTCTCATGGCTTCTGCACCCTGATTAAATTAAATCGGCTGCCTGTAAAACATACTTGCATGCTTAGCATTACCACTTTACTTTCTACCTGGCACGCTATGAAATGTGTCATATCGAAAATTGGCGTAATTCTAATTGACATTGACCTGTGTCAACTGTGGATTAGCAGTTTTGCTTCAGTGATTACATCACGTGTGTGAAATACCTAATTGCTATAATTTTATTTTAAAATAGGTTGCAGCTAAAGTAAACCAGCTAAAAATGGCAACGTACCCTTTGGAATGAGCCCTTATTAACTATTTACAAATGAAGCCTAGGAAACAATGTGGAAAGAGGTAAAGACAATTGGATTCAGATTCAGAATTCAGAAACTATTACAGGATTTGTTATGGGCTTGCATGGCCTTGAAGGAGACATGTTATATTTCAAGACCTCACTTTCCACATCTTTAAAATAAGGGTTGGATTGAACTATTCTTAGTCCTTTATAGCCCTAAAATGTCCTGACTTTCAATCAATTACTAAGATTGCATTTTTAAATTCAACAAGGAAATCGCAATATATATTCTATTTCTTGAACATGGTTTATTTCTGCTGGAAGCTGTGCATTTACTCAAAGATCTGTCATTTTGATCATATTTTTATGCAAATTTTATGTGCATGTAGTGATTATTTTAATACAAATAGGTACTCTGGGGATAAGATTCAACTGGTTTATCAAATAATATTTTTTTTTAATTTGAATGTTTGAGTGTAAGTCCCTAAAGCCATTGCTGATCATGGCATCTAGTCAATTGACAAATTTCTAACACCTGATCCAAATAAATATCTGCCAAGGAACTTTTATTCAGAAGCAGGCTTGGAGGTTTTGTTATTGTTTTTCTCCTTGTTTTGACAACTTTTGTTGGCATAGTAATAGAAGTGCTTTTGTTTCAGGGTGACATTGAAATGGACCTGCTTAAATAAATTAGCATTCCAATATCATATTGACATTTGGTTGGAATAATAAGTTCATGTCAGTGTGAACTGACCCAAATAATTCCACTTAAGTTCATGAAAAATACAAGGTATATTATTATGTATGCTTGCTACTAAAATGGGGTAGTACTGTTGGATTGACATCCGTTGCCCTACATTTGATCTTCTGTACGTGCATGTGCTGAATATTAATAGCATAGAGCATAAACATAGGTAAAGAGAAGGAATAGAAGTGCTATTTTGTTATTTATGAAGATATGATTACTGGCACTTTTTCAAAAAGCTATTTTCAATGGAGATTTTACAGGGTAAATAGAAATCCTTTTACCTAGTTTACAAGACCATTCATGTTCTGACCCTTGCCCAACTCTTCAGCCTTGCTGTCTGCTATTCCTTCATTTCTCATTTTATCTCAGCCCCACTGACCTATTTTATTTATAGCATTCTGAATATGTCTTGCTTTCATGCCTCTGAGACTACTTGCTGTTTCCTCTGCCTAGTGTGTCCTCCCTTTCTTGTTCACCTGGCAGAATCCTCTTATTCCTCTCAATCTCTGCTCCGACATGACTTTCTTCATTCACTCTTCTATTTAAGCAGTATTTACCATATACCTTCATGTACAAGAGTCTGGTGTAGATGCTGGGAATGGTTCTGAAATCTTACAGTGAAATGAAATAAGCCAGCAATTTATAAATAGTGTAAGAGTTTGTGAAGGGGAAATATAAAATCTTATAAGTAGGCACAAGTAACCCAAACGGGTAGAGGCCAGGAAGGTGAAATGGATGCTATGGTGTCCCACTCTGATATACCCCTTAAGACTGAGAAGACTATTCACCCAACTTCTGGGAGTGTCCGGAAGACCTTCCTCTCATCTTTGAGGTCCTTCCAGGGCTGCCTGGGTGGCTCAATTGATTGAACATCCGACTCTTTGTTTTGGCTCAGGTCATGATCTCAGGGTTATGAGATCCAGCCTCAAGTTGGGCTCCCCGCTCAGCATGGAGTGAGCTTGGAATTCTTTCTTTGTCCCTCTCCCTCCCTTTCTACCCCTCCCACTGCTTGCTTGCACACGTGTGCGTTTCTCTCAAATAAATAAGTAAATGAAAAAATAAAATCTTTTAAAAAAAAGTCCTAGTTGGACTTAAAATCAAATTGACATGAGACAAATTGACAGGCAAAAATAAAATTTAATAGGCATACATATGGGGAATCCACAAACACGAAATTCCAAAGATAATGAGGCAGCATGAAGCTTATATGAGCTAAGGAGAGGGGTAGGGTCTGAAGATACAAAGGGGAGAAGGGCCATTAGACAGACGGTGAAGGGAGATATTTTGCAGATCAGTTCCTTAAGTAAAGGGAAATCTGTCTTAATAGCTCTCTTCCTGGGGGCGCCTGGGTGGCGCAGTCATTAAGCATCTGCCTTGGGCTCAGGGCGTGATCCCAGCGTTCTGGGATGGAGCCCACATCAGGCTCCTCCACTGGGAGCCTGCTTCTTCCTCTCCCACTCCCCCTGCCTGTGTTTCCCTCTCTCGCTGGCTGTCTCTCTTTCTGTCAAATAAATAAATAAAATCTTTAAAAAAAAAATAGCTCTCTTCCTGGTACAGGCTCTCCTTTCCAATGTAAACTGAGGACCCAGGGGAGAGCTTTTCCTGCATCTTCTGTTTTGTTTTGTTTAGCTCAAAATAATGTACATGTCAAGGTGGCCCATCTTGGGAGAGCCTGCCCTTGGTCCCTACGTTGGCTTACAGCTGAGACCAGTTTCGAGAATTTCAAATGCCAAAGGGAGCTTCCTTGCCCAAATTTACACCCCCTTCCCTATATCAGTTCAATGTGGAATAAAAGGGTACCAAGATCTGGCCCTTTTGCATCAATCTCTGGCTATTGCAACTTTCAGTAGGATTGATTATCAGAGGCCTCTGACAAAATGGGATCCCAGTGCAGTTTGTGCCCAATCTAGTTTCTCCATGCCTTTTCAGATATTGATCCTGAGAGCATTCCCTAATAAACCTGCAGGTGCAAATGTCCACATTGGAGTTGTTTACCTGGGAACCTGACCTAAGGCAGAGGAAAGGGTTATGAGAGGAAATTAACATCTGGTATAATAGTTAAAGGATGAGTCGTAGTTCACTAGGTTAAGAAAGTCGGGAAAAATTCTATATAAAGAGAACAGCATGTGCAAATTCACAAGCAAGGGAGGGAAAGCGTGTTTTATTTTGTTTGTTTTTTGACCATGAAGTTTTGATTACTTATAGAGGGTAAGGTGAGCAGCAAAGAGAGATGAGGCTAGATATTCCAGTGAAACCTAAATCTGAAGCCACCTTGATCTTCATAACTAGCGTGGTAATCTCTAATAGGTATTCTTAAGTTCATATGATTGATTTACTAGCCCTCCTTGTGTATCCATAAATCTTACATTTCTTTCTAGGAGGAGAATAGAAAGCCCTTGCATGTCACAGAGCAAGAATTAGACCTCCCACACAAACCTCAAGCACTGAAAACTGTAAGTAACCACCATTAAATCTACACAGAATCAGGAAATTGTGCGGGTCATTGCAACCCTCACTGATCAGCGACGCCATGTCCCTTTAAAACCCTCTTGGTACAGCAGAAAGCACCGAGTTGGCTTTTGTTCAAGAGTCCACCTTCTCGCTAGATGACTGGCCTCCTAAATAAAGCTCATATTCCTTTTCAATCAACACTCTGGAGTATTCGTCTTTTGAGTGACGGGCAGCCAAGCTTGGGATTCGATAACAAATGCTGAAAGACAACCATGTGTGTCACTTGTAACTTAGACTGACTCTGAGGCTGAACCCTCTATTAGACAGGATTTGTTATATCTTTGCATATAGAATCCAGATACCCCCAAAACATGTTAAGGAATGCAGTTTTTGCTAAATATGTTATAGAGTTCAAGGGGGGCTTTTTATTGCATAGTGCATAGAATAGAGACTCACAAATTCTTGTTATGTTCCTGTCTGAGACCATTTTAAATACTTAAAAATATTTCTGTAGGTTCATTGGTATTCCTCCCGACATTAGGTGAGGCTGATTCCCTCCTCTTGAATGTAGGCTGGAAACGACTCCCCTAATATTAGTAGAATGTGGCAGAAGTTATGCTATGTGTCTTCTGAGGCAAGGGTGAATGGCTTCTGAGTGGCAATATAGCTAGTGGTTAGGATAGCTTCTGCTTCGCTCTCCCTCTTGGATCACTGGCTCTAAGGGAAGTAAATCACCATGTTTTGAGGATACTCAGTGAGCCCTGTGGAGAGCCCCACCTAGAAAGGACCCACTGTGTCCCTCTCCCCATCCCATCCCGCTATTGCCAGCCTTCAAGTTGGCCATCTAAGGCTCCAGACACATGAATGAAGCAGAAATAAGCTCTCCACAGGATGCCTGTCTAAATTCCTGATCCATAGAAACCATGAGATAATAACTGATTGTGGTTGCTTTTGAACTACAAAGTTTTGGGGCGATTGATTTCTCACTAGTGAACTAATGCACCCTCCCAAGTCCCTCCAGTCATTCAAACAACGAAGGTTTCTCTTGTTCTTCTTGTTTGGATCTACTAAGCATTCCCCACTCCAGCTCCTTTAAAGATCCATACTTATCCATTCATCCCTCGTGGCAAGGAATCTTTCTGTTTACCAGACTCAATTGCCTAGGTTCACACAACTGGTAAGTGACTTTTCCATAATTAAAACTGTGGCTAAACTCTTAGTCATGATGCTACACTGCTTCACCTGCCCTACACAATGAAGTACAGTTGGAGAACTTAAAGCAGAGCAATGACTACTTATATTCAGCAGTCAGTGACAACAGAGAAGAAAAAGAAATGAAGTATAAAAAAATTAAAGAAAGAGGAAAAGTGATCTTGCATGGAGATGTAAGGCATGTCTACGTAGAAATTTATTATTTCAGTCCCCAGCTTTAAAACCAACATTTAATCAGGGTTATGGGTAGAAAGAACTACTGTTATCTTGATTCCTTATCTCTTATGTTTCTTAAAATATTAGGACACCCTGTGGATTTTTTTGTGCCTAGGAAATACAGGGCTATTAGTGCCCATCTGACTGATTTAGGATGGAGTACATGCAGAGATATCCCTTCTTTAATAAGATGAGAGTTTCTAATACAGTTTTTGTTTCTATATTCTCTAAATGAACCCCCACCCACCTTTATTTAAAGTCCATCCCCGACTGATTACATTAAAGCCTCTGCCCATTAAAAGTATTTCCACTGACTTTGGGATCAAGCAATATAGTCGATTAAACTTACACAGTCCCCTTTGCCCTCTAACACAAAGAAATATTGGATAGAATGTAAAGACAACAATGAAAATAAAGAGAAATATATAACTTGAGTTTAAAAAAAAGAGAAGAAATTCTCTTTTTAATCTTTTTTTTTTTTTAACTCATTGAGTATATTTTGTTGTTACAGTTACCAGAAATGAAAATGAAACCAAGATGATGTTGTAGCAACTCAGGAGGAATTTAGGTAGAAGAGGGCCCAACAATTGCATGAGGTTTTTACACTCATCTGAGGGCATGGGACCATTTGAGTCAAGGAGCTGTGACTGAGAACCCTGCATAAATCCAGAATCTTAAAAAGTCTGCCTGTTCACTGACAGAACTAAGTCAACAGCCCCTTCACAAAGGGGAATGACAGGGGAAGGACAAGGAAATGTGTCTTTACACTTTTAGAAAGCCTTGGGTTGGGGTTGCAGGAGCAGGGAATAGCCTGAATCTTAGAACAGGTTTAATGATCATATTTTGATTAACTACATGGTTCAGAAATTCCCAAACTAAGAAATTAACATAAATACAATTCCTGAATCAATGAAAGCATTAGGTAAACCAGCAAGAAGAAAAATGTAAAACTTTTTTTTTTTTAATGATTTTTCAATGAGGGGCACACCAAAAAGGGAAATAATCCATCCTAATGGATATTCTCCAGATATACAACTAAAAGGATTAAGGTCTCTCAAAAAACTAAGTTGAAAGAAAATCTGAGACTATGAAATAAATCTTTCAAAATTTGTTGGATTAAAAAAGGAATTGATATGAAGGAAATGAACAGGCAGTTTTGCAAAAGAATATCTAAAACTGAATGCTTTATATTTCTTGAAATTAAAAATTCGGTGAAAATGGGGCACCTGGCTGGCTCAGTCAGTAGAGCACACAACTCTTAATCTCAGGGTCGTGAGTTCAAGTCCCACTTGGGTATGGAGCCTACTTAAAAAAAAAATTCAGGAAAAGATTTAAATAGATTAGATACAGCAATTGTAAACTGGAAAAAAGAGATCTGAGGACAATACACAGATAAAGAACAAGACAGAAATGTCCCAAAAGAGAGGCCTGACAGTGCTGAGCTGGAACTTACATTAAGGTTATAACTTCTGTACAACACAGGGTTTTTTTAGGGTATTCACCCCTGGCAGTTGATATTAGAGTTCAAAAATTATAGGGCACTTGATGTAACCCCACTTACTACCCTATGACAGAGCATACTACATCCCTCTGGCAGATGTGCTATGCAACAACATGAAACATACAAAGAATTTTGGTTTTAATATTGAAAGGATTTAATAGCAGCCTAGTTAAGTACAATAGTAGCTCAAGTTATAGAAATGCACCAAACGTTCTGTGCCTAACTAAAATCTGACATTAGAACAATGGTTGCTAGAAACTCTGGGACTAATCCACCTTAATATATCAATCTTTGCTGAAAGAGGAGGCTATTCTGGTGCAGATGAGGAAAGCAAATGAAAATAACCACCATGTTACACAAGATTATCAGTGTGTAATGCAAAATAAGAAACATAGAGGTAAACACAAGATAAGAAAAATAATACCCTTAATTAACTTGCCCAAAAAATTCTCTAATATTTTCTTGGGGGCAGAATTGGAAGTTAGGGACATGTTGGAAAGTTGTTACTATATTAACAAATGTTTTATATATTGATGTAAAATGCAGATCTATGTCATATATAATTTATACTCACGTTATACTTTTATATTAATCAGCATAATCTGTTTTATTGTCATTATTTGCTTTGAGCTAAAAATAAGTCCTTCTGCTGTTATTAAAGAAAATAACTAAACCAAGCAGACGAAAATGAAAACGGAAAGCGGGTTAGATCTCAGGATCACCTGCAGGAGGCCTGCGGGTAGTTTATCTCCTGAGTGTCTCCAAGTATTATCCTCAAATTACCTTCTGGGCATTTTGGTTCCTCCATTTGAGACTGAAAATTACTTTCATCATGAAACTTGTATTATTTACTTCCTCCACAATTTCTTACCCACGTCCATGGTATTTGTTGAAGTTTTGAATCTCTAGTTAGTATCATCATTGAATTTTTAATTATACTGTGATACCATGATTATTACTCCCTCTTTACAGATCAGGAAAACTAAGGTTCAAAATGCTAAAGTGTCCGTCTGAGATCAGATCACAGAGCTTACAACACAATTGCAGGGGATTGTGTGACAGGTGGTGTGAGTCAAACTCCTTAGGAGGAGTCTGGGAGGAGGAGCCAAGTGTTTCTCAACCCAGGTTTTCCCTGCAGGCTACCAAGATCCCGCGAGATGAGGCTTTCTCCTAGAAATGCACCCGCCATTGCAGTGGCTGGGACGGATTTGGCCATTTTCTGAGCTGCCCTTAATGCCGCTCGCGTCCCAACCCGTCTCCCTGCCCCTCCCTCAAGACCTGCACTATTTCCTCACACACCCACATACCGAAGTCACCTAGCACTCTGCGTGCTCCATCCGTGTCCTGTTCGCCTTTCTGGGAAACCTCACACGCCACCCACCTGGACCCGGTCCTGGGTGGCCCCGCTGGCAGACGTCCCTCATTGTCTTCGAAAGGGAGAGGGGAAAAAAATTCCTTGTAATTATTTGGCTATTTCTTCATCACCTGGAAAAAAACCAGTTTCTTGTTCCTCCTTTGAAGAGCACTAGAGATCGAACATAGAAACCAGTGGACATTGATGATTGGGTCTACAAAATAATGGGTAAGTTGCCTGACGTCTCTACTTATTTTCTTTGGTTGTAAAAATGGAGCCAACAATAGTGCCTGCCCCATAAGTAGGGTCATTTTGAAAATTAAAAGTTTTAATATATGCAAAGCAATGCCTGGCACATAGTAAGCTCTAAATAAATATTAAGTGTAATTCTCATGATGTCATCATCAGTATCAGCAGCAGCAGTATTAATTGCCTTTTATTCCTGAAAGTAAGAAATTATCCATAGGATTGTGTAGTCCAGTAACTTAGCACATTGACCTGATTAAAACTATTTCATATAATCACCCATAGTAAGTTTTACACCTAGGAGACAAGAGAACTTAAATTGTTTTATAATTTATACTACTTTGTGAAAAACGGTCTACAAGATGGGATAAACTTCTTTTCTCTGGAAATCTATAAGGATGGTTCCTGGAGAGATGAGATTAGTTAATTCACCCGGAAAACTAAGACATACATATGAAGAACAAATTGGTACAGTTGTCTTCCAAATAATTTTTTTGTTTTCCTGCCTTGAGATAGATAATTCTATAGGCAAGCTAGTGGTTAAGATGGCGGAGGAGTAGGGGACCCCTTTTTCAGCCGGTCCCCTGAGTCGAGCTGGATAGGTACCAGACCAGCCTAAATAACCACGGAATCAGCCTGAGACGCAGGATGATGCATCTGGATCTCTACAAATGAACATCTCCAGCGCTGAGTATTGAGGTACGAAGAGGGGAGCTGTAAACCGTGCACGGATATCGGAAGATAAACGGAAGGGGGAGGGAGCCGCTGCGTTTGGGCGCCGGGAAGCGGCAGCCACCTGCACGGGGGAATGGGCGGACTCGGGGACCAGCACCCCCAAAAAAGCAGACTGAGACTGTGAGCCGGGAGCGCCACCAGGCACCTCGCGGAACTCCGGAATCCCAGTGTGCTCACTGGATCCAGACTGAGACCGGGAGCTCTGGAGCACGCGCGAGGTGGCTGGCGGCTGGCGGGCCACTTGCACGAAGGGGGTGGGGGGGAGCGGGCGGACTCGCAGACGGTACCCGCGAAATAGCAGACTGAGACCCTGAGCCGGGAGCACGTGCCACCAGGCTTCTCACGGAACTCCGGAATCCTGGTGTGCTCACGGGATCCAGACTGAGACCGGGAACTCCTGGAGCGCGCGCGGGGCAGCTGGCGGCTGGCGGGCCACCTGCACGGGGGAGCGGGCGGACTCGCGGTCGGCACCCGCGAAACAGCAGACTGAGACCCTGAACCGGGTGCGCGCGCCATCAGGCTTCTCAGGAAACTCTGGAATCGAGGTGTGCTCACCGGGCATAGACTGAGACCGGGAGACCCGGGAGCGTGCGGGGCGGCCGGTAGCTGGCGGCATTAGAAACACAAAGGACAGAGACGCGCCGGCCCTGGAAGTGAGGGCTGGGACGCCGGGTTGGTGCGCACATCCCGGGACGCTGCAGGGTTGAGCAGCACCAACAGTAATAGAGTTAAAGTGGCCAGAACATCAGTGGAGAACGGGCCGCAATCCCTCTGTTTTGTGACAATGCAGCCTCTGCTGCTCTGACTCTCAGAAGAGGCATAGCCGGCCGCCAGGGAAAGCCGCCAGAGAACAAAAGCCTGGAAATACCAGCTCAGAGAGTGCCCATCCCCATCCTCCCTCGCAGGGGACACGGAGACTCTAAACAAACAGGGTTGCCTGAGTATCGGCGCGGCAGGCCCCTCCCCCAGAACACAGAAGGCAGGCTGAAAAATCAAGAAGCCCACAACCCGAGGCGCCTGGGTGGCGCAGTCATTGAGCGCCTGTCTCCGGCTTAGGGCGTGATCCCAGCGTTCCGGAAAGGAGTCCCTCATCGGGCTTCTCCGCTGGGAGCCTGCTTCTTCCTCTCCCACTCCCCTGCTTCTGTTCCCATTCTTGCTGACTGTCTGTCTCCCTCTCTCAGATAAGTAAATAAATAAAATCTTTAAAGAAGAAGCCCACATCTCTAAGATCCCTATAAAACAAGGGGCACGGCCTGGGACCCAGTCAATAATTTGGGCTCTGGACAACCCCGCAACCTCTCCTCATCAGAATGACAAGAAGGAGAAGCCCCCCCCCAGCAAAGAAAAGACAGTGAGTCTGTGGCCTCTGCCACAGAAGTAACGGATATGGATGTAACCAAATTATCAGAAATGGAATTCAGAGTAACAATGGTCAAGATAATGAGTACACTTGAAAAAAGTATTAAGGAAAATGTTACTGAGCATATAGAATCCCTAAGGGCGGAAATGAGAGCGAATTTGACAGAAATTAAAAATTCTATGAGCCAAATGCAGGCAAAACTAGAGGCTCTAACAGCCAGGGTCACGGAAGCAGAGGAAAGGGTTAGTGAATTGGAGGATGGGTTAATAGAGGAAAAAATAAAAATAGAAGCTGGTCTTAAAAAAATCCACGCCCATGAATGTTGGCTACGGGAGATTACTGACTCAACGAAACGATCCAATGTTAGAATCATCGGCATCCCCGAGGGGGTGGAGAAAAACAGAGGTCTAGAAGAGATATTTGAACAAATTGTAGCTGAAAACTTCCCTAATCTAGCAAGGGAAACAAAAATTCGTGTCCAAGAGGCAGAGAGGACCCCTCCCAAGCTCAACCATGACAGACCTACACCACGTCACGTCATAGTGCAACTCGCAAATATGCGATCCAAGGATACAGTATTGAAAGCGGCCAGGGCAAAGAAATTTCTCACGTACCAAGGCAAAGGCATCAGAATTTCGTCAGACCTGTCTACACAGACCTGGAATGAGAGAAAGGGTTGGGGGAACATTTTTAAAGCTCTTTCAGAGAAAAACATGCAGCCAAGGATCCTTTATCCAGCAAGGCTGTCATTCAGAATTGATGGAGAAATAAAGACATTTCAGAATCGACAGTCACTAGCCAATTTCGTAACCACGAAACCCGCCCTACAGGAGGTATTACAGGGGGTTCTTTAAAAGTAAAAAGGCCCCAAGAGTGATACAAAACAGAAAGTCACAGCCAATACAAACAAAGACTTTACTGACAACATGGCAGAATTAAAAGCATATCTCTCAGTACTCAGTCTTAATATTAATGGTTTAAATTCTTGCTTCAAACGCCACAGGGTTGCAGATTGGATAAAAAGAAATGACCCATCCATTTGCTGTCTACAAGAGACTCATTTCGAACCCAAAGATGCATTCAGACTGAGAGTAAGGGGATGGAGTACCATCTTTCACGCAAATGGACCTCAAAAGAAAGCTGGGGTAGCAATTCTCATATCAGATAAACTGGATTTTAAACTACAGACTATAGTTAGAGATGCAGAAGGGCACTATATTATTCTTAAAGGAAGTATTCAACAAGTGGATATGACAATTATAAATATATATGCCCCCAACAGGGGAGCAGCAAGATACACAAGCCAACTCTTAACCATAATAAAGAGACATATAGATAAAAATACACTAATAGTAGGGGACCTCAACACTCCACTCTCAGAAATAGACAGAACACCCTGGCAAAAACTAAGCAAAGAATCAAAGGCTTTGAATGCCATACTCAACGAGTTGGACCTCTTAGATATATATAGAACACTACACCCCAGAACCAAAGAATACTCATTCTATTCTAATGCCCATGGAACATTTTCAAGAATAGACCATGTTCTGGGACACAAAACAGGTCTCAGCCGATACCAAAAGATTGAAATTATCCCCTGCATATTCTCAGACCACAACGCTCTGAAATTGGAACTCAACCACAAGGAAAAATTTGGAAGAAACTCAAACACTTGGAGACTAAGAACCATCCTGCTCAGGAATGACTCGATAAACCAGGAAATCAAAAATCAAATTAAACAATTTATGGAGACCAATGAGAATGAAAATACAACAGTCCAAAACCTATGGGATACTGCAAAGGCGGTCCTAAGGGGGAAATACATAGCCATCCAAGCCTCACTCAAAAGAATAGAAAAATCTAAAATGCAGTTTTTATATTCTCACCTCAAGAAGCTGGAACAGCAACAGAGGGACAGGCCTAATCCACGCACGAGGAAGCAGTTGACCAAAATTAGAGCTGAAATCAATCAAGCAGAAACCAGAAGTACAGTAGAGCAGATCAACAGGACTAGAAGCTGGTTCTTGGAGAGAATCAATAAAATTGACAGACCACTGGCAAGACTTATCCAAAAGAAAAGAGAAAGGACCCAGATTATTAAAATTATGAATGAAAAAGGAGAGGTCACGACGAACACCATTGAAACTGGAAGGATTATTAGAAATTTTTATCAACAGCTATATGCCAATAAACTAAGCAATCTGGAAGAGATGGAATCCTTCCTGGAAACCTATAAACTACCAAGATTGAAACCGGAAGAAATTGATTTCTTAAACAGGCCAATTAATTATGAAGAAATTGAGTCAGTGATAAACAACCTTCCAAATAACAAAACTCCAGGCCCGGACGGTTTTCCTGGGGAATTCTACCAAACATTCAAAGAAGAAATAATACCTATTCTCCTAAAGCTATTTCAAAAAATAGAAACAGAAGGAAAGCTACCAAACTCATTCTATGAGGCCAATATTACCTTGATCCCCAAACCAGGCAAAGACCCCCTCAAAAAGGAGAATTACAGACCGATTTCCCTAATGAATATGGACGCCAAAATCCTCAACAAGATACTTGCTAATAGAATCCAACAGTTCATTAAAAGGATTTTCCACCACGATCAAGTGGGATTCATACCTGGGATGCAAGCGTGGTTCAATATTCGCAAATCAATCAGCGTGATACATCATATCAACAAGAAAAGACTCAGGAACCATATGATCCTCTCAATCGATGCCGAAAAAGCATTTGACAAAATACAGCATCCTTTCCTGATTAAAACCCTTCAGAGTGTAGGAATAGAAGGTACATTTCTCAATCTCATAAAAGCCATCTATGAAAAGCCTACTGCAAATATTATTCTCAATGGGGAAAAGCTGGAAGCCTTTCCCTTAAGATCAGGAACACGACAAGGATGCCCACTCTCGCCACTATTATTCAACATAGTACTAGAAGTCCTTGCAACAGCAATCAGACAACAAAAAGGGATCAAAGGTATTCAAATTGGCAAAGAAGAAGTCAAAATGTCTCTCTTCGCAGATGACATGATACTCTATATGGAAAACCCAAAAGAAGCCACTCCCAAACTATTAGAAGTTATAGAGCAATTCAGTAACGTGGCGGGATACAAAATCAATGCTCAGAAATCAGTTGCATTTCTGTACACGAATAACGAGACTGAAGAAAGAGAAATTAGGGAATCCATCCCATTTACAATAGCACCAAAAACCATACGTTACCTTGGAATTAACTTAACCAGAGACGTAAAGGACCTTTATTCTAGAAACTATAAATCACTCTTAAAAGACATTGAGGAAGACATAAAAAGATGGAAAGATATTCCATGCTCATGGATCGGAAGAATTAACATAGTTAAAATGTCCATGCTACCCAGAGCAATCTACACTTTCAATGCTATCCCGATCAAAATACCGAGAACGTTTTTCAAAGAACTGGAACAAATAGTCCTTAAATTTGTATGGAACCAGAAAAGACCCCGAATCTCCAAGGAACTGTTGAAAAGGAAAAACAAAGCTGGGGGCATCACAATGCCGGATTTCGAGCTGTACTACAAAGCTGTGATCACAAAGACAGCATGGTACTGGCACAAAAACAGACACATAGACCAATGGAACAGAATAGAGAGCCCAGAAATGGACCCTCAGCTCTTTGGGCAACTAATATTTGATAAAGCAGGAAAAAACATCCGGTGGGAAAAAGACAGTCTCTTCAATAAATGGTGCTGGGAAAATTGGACAGCTACATGCAAAAGAATGAAACTTGACCACTCTCTCACACCATACACAAAAATAAACTCCAAATGGATGAAAGACCTCGATGTGAGACAGGAATCCATCAAAATTCTAGAGGAGAACATAGGCAGCAACCTCTACGACATCGGCCAAAGCAACCTTTTTCATGATACATCCCCAAAGGCAAGAGAAACAAAAGATAAAATGAATTTATGGGACTTCATCAAGATTAAAAGTTTCTGCACATCCAAGGAAACAGTCAGAAAAACTAAGAGGCAGCCCACGGAATGGGAGAATATATTTGCAAATGACACTACAGATAAAGGACTGGTATCCAAGATCTACAAAGAACTTCTCAAACTCAATACATGAGAAACAAATAAACAAATCAAAAAATGGGCAGAAGATATGAACAGACACTTTTCCAATGAAGACATACAAATGGCTAACAGACACATGAAAAAATGTTCAAAATCATTAGCCATCAAGGAAATTCAAATCAAAACCACACTGAGATACCACCTTACACCAGTTAGAATGGCAAAAATAGACAAGGCAAGAAACAACAATTGTTGGAGAGGATGTGGAGAAAGGGGATCCCGCCTACATTGTTGGTGGGAATGCAAGTTGGTACAGCCACTCTGGAAAACAGTGTGGAGGTCCCTTAAAAAGTTAAAAATTGAGCTACCCTATGATCCAGCCATTGCACTACTGGGTGTTTACCCCAAAGATACAGACGTAGTGAAGAGAAGGGCCATATGCACCCCAATGTTCATAGCAGCATTGTCCACAATAGCTAAATCGTGGAAGGAGCCGAGATGCCCTTCAACAGATGACTGGATTAAGAAGTTGTGGTCCAGGGGCGCCTGGGTAGCGCAGTCGTTAGGCGTCTGCCTTCGGCTCAGGGCGTGATCCCGGCGTTCCGGGATCGAGTCCCACATCGGGCTCCTCTGCTAGGAGCCTGCTTCTTCCTCTCTCACCCACCTGCTCTGTTCCCTCTCTCGCTGGCTGTCTCTCTGTCACATAAATAAATAAAAAATCTTTAAAAAAAAAAAAAAAAAAAAAGAAGTTGTGGTCCATATATACAATGGAGTATTACTCAGCTATCAGAAAGAACGAGTTCTCAACATTTGCTACAACATGGACGGCACTGGAGGAGATAATGCTAAGTGAAATAAGTCAAGCAGAGAAAGACAACTATCATATGATTTCTCTTATCTATGGAACATAAGAACTAGAATGATCAGTAGGGGAAGAAAGGGATAAAGAAAGGGGGGGTAATCAGAAGGGGGACTGAAACATGAAAGACTATGGACTATGAGAAACAAACTGAGGACTACAGAGGGGAGGGGGGTGGGGGAATGGGATAGACCGGTGATGGGTAGTAAGGAGGGCACATATTGCATGGTGCACTGGGTGTTATACACAACTAATGAATCATCGAGCCTTACATCGAAAACCGGGGATGTACTGTATGGTGACTAACATAATATAATAAAAAATCATTATTAAAAAAAAAGATAATTCTATAGGCACTAAGGCGTACTAATCTCACTGCAAGGAATCATACTCACGTTCTTGGCAAATGTCACTCATCCAGTCTGTTGGGAAACCAGTGACACAATATGGACAAGGATAAAACACAAGGATAAGTGAAAATTGTCTAAATCATTGACAATAGAAAAGATAGGGTAAAAAGACATTT
Organism: Ursus arctos; assembly: GCF_023065955.2. Classification (NCBI taxonomy): domain Eukaryota; kingdom Metazoa; phylum Chordata; class Mammalia; order Carnivora; family Ursidae; genus Ursus; species Ursus arctos. The sequence goes on from NW_026622852.1 coordinate 33,331,516, forward strand.
TCCTAATATTTAAACTTCTTTTCATGATAAATTAACCTTAGTATGTAAATTATTTTGCTATAATTTTGGACATGATTTCCTGTTGGCTTATTTAGAATTTTCTCATTTACTATCATAACTGACAACTATCTATAGTTTAGTATTGAAGGTTATTTTTTTTTCATCCTTTTTCTACCAGATTTACATTATAACTATTAGATCGTTTTCTGTATTTCTTCATGCTCTGGAAGGGCAATTGTAGTATTAAAAATGCTATATTGAACTTAGAAGTTTAAATTAATATCTTAAGCTATTTGCTCAGAGTTTATCTCAATATTTCCTTATTGTAGTTCTATATCTATCATCTGTGTTTCTTCGTGTCAATTTATAATAGTTCTTTGAATACAATACACAATTTTAAATACTGAATAGGTCAGGGTTCTCCAGAGAAATAGAACCAATAGAATATGTGATGAGTATAAAAATGTTTATTTTAAGAAATTGGCTCATATGATTGTGAGGGTGGGAAAATTCAAAATCTGTAGGGTAGGTTGTCAGGCTAGAAATTCAGGCGGGATTACTGTGTTGCAGTATTGAGTCATAATTCCTTCCCCAGGAAACCTTAATTTTTGCCCTTAAAGCTTTCAACTGATTGAATGTGTCCCACCTCATCATCAAAGGCTATTTCCTTTACTTGAAGTCAACAGATTGTAGATGTTAAACACATCTATAGGATACTTTCACAGCCACATCACAATATCCAGAATACTCTTTGACCAAGCAGTTGGGCACCACAGCCTAGCCAAGCTGACAGATAAAATTTAATCATCATGCATAACCTGCTTTTTAGAGTCAAATTTATGTAACTCTTCTTGGGCATTTTATCTTTTAGCTTAGCCGTAGTTGCCAATAAATTATCTGAAGTCTCAAAGACTGACAATAAACATGCTTATTTCTCATATACCCTGCCCATGGGTAAGGTTGGCTATGGTTCTGCTCCATATTGTCTGTCTTTTAGGATCAAGGCTGATGAAGCAACCTCTAGCTGGAACATTGCCAGTCTCATGGCAGATGGAAAAAAGAAATGATGAACCTTATCCTGGCTCTTAAAGTTTCTATTTATGTCACTTGTATTCAAAATGCATTAGCCACAGCAGGTCACTTGGTCAAGTCTGCTGTGGGGGTATGGGGGGGGGGTTATATAACCCTACAGCCAGGCAGAGTTTGGCAGGTGACATGGTCAAGCCTGACATCTATGAGACAGTGAGGTGTAATCCTCCCATAGAAAGGGAAAACAATATTATCCATCACACGGGTAATTTTCAATGTGTTATCACAAAGTATTCTCAAATATTTAAATAGTTTGACCTTTCTATAAAGTTATTGTCAGTGAATGTTCACTATGCAAACAAGGACTTACAGAAAGTCGTGTTAACTTCAGTGCATTTATAAGAGGACAAGATTTTTTAAATGTTCTTTCCGTAAGAGGTGAAAGTAGTTAATAGTTTTAAATTGATTCTCCTACTTAATAGTTTATATGCTCTAATTAATTCTATAATTAGTAAGTTTGGTAAATATGGGCTTATGGAATTTAAACTATTCAAGATAAAGATGTCAAATAGTTACAGGTGTTGCATTCTTTCTAGCTTCCACCCACCTGATCCTTAGTAACGTGACAGAAATGAGCATAAAGATATAAAAATAAGAGGAAATCTGCATTACTACTGAAAGCCAGGGAAAGTTCCCACTTAAATTCTAGAAAATGCTATATCTAGCATGGACATTTTAAGAAATAACCCAGTGGGCAGATTGCTGTTCACCTTCCAAGTTAACAATATGGCCCTTTGGATAAATAGAGATTCTGTACCCCAAGGATAATTCCACAATTTTGGATGTGTGAGAATTATAAATCAGGATAGGATATGAGGAATGTAAAGAACATTTTACTTGAAGACCCTTTTGTTGCTGGAGAATACAGAATTTGAGCTGCGGCTAGCTGATCGAGAGACGGACTAGGTCCATGTCTTCAAACACAAAGCTTGTAGTGACAGATGTGGCAGTGTTATCCTTAAGTGACAAGAGAATCTCTAATAGCATGAGAAATTAAGGTAAGAATAATTTTAGGAATTCTTACTGTCGAGGAAAAATGTAAGGAGGCTACATTGGGAAGGATGATGGAAGTAGGAGAGTAGACCAGCTTCTACCTGTAGCAGTAAAAGGCAAAATTGGGTGGTGGGGGGGAATGATGTAAAATTTATGACAGGCAATATATACAATAAAGGCCTCCTATATTTCCCACTAAAGAACACATAAATTAATAAAGCAAAGATGAAGAAATATTACTGTGCACACACACACACACACACACATATCACAGGAAACACTTCAAAATAACATTTGCCCTTATTGTGCCCTAAAGGAAGCTGGGACCTGAATCACTTACTCTTGCTCTATGCTTCAAGATGGGAGTAAATATCTGTCCTCAACCTGTATGTGATTCTTGGCTTAAGACCCTGACCTACATATGTTTCAAAACCTCAGGCCCAAAGACTCTGTGTTCCTAGCTTGTCCCAAGTTATGTACCATGTATCCCCATTTACTAACTTGGGTCTTCTGTCTCAGATGATGATTTCTCTTTCTCGATTTCAAAGGTGAATATGTATATGCATGTGTATTTATTTAGATTTATTTCATTTTAGAGAGAGAGCATGTGCATGCATGCATGCACATGGGAGGGGTAGAGGGAGAGGAAGAGAGAAACTTTAGCAGACTCTGTGCTCAGCACAGAGTCTGACCCAAAGCTGGATCCCATGACCTTGAGATCAAGACCTGAGTTGAATCCAAGAGTCAGTAGCTTAACCTACTCTGCCACCCAGGCGACACTATGTGTGTGTATTTAAATACAAAATGATCATGAGTTTGATGCAAGAAAGGAATATTTTATTTTATTTTATTTTATTTTATTTTATTTTATTTTTTAAGAAGGGAACATTTTAAAGTGTTCTGAGCCTTCTTGACCCAAAAGTATCTAGTACTTTTTATATACATAGAGATGCCTTCATTGAACAAATGTTTCTCTCCTATTTTATTCTAATAGATGAGCCAAATTTGGCCTCTGTATATTGGACCCTAGCTTGTTTCTTTACTATATGCTAAGACCCATTAGCTCAAATACCCACTAGTGCCAAACTTGTTACCCATCCAATCATTTAAAATATAGTCCAAACAGCAGAGTTTTCCTTCAGAGTTCTCTTACCCAAAGATTCCCTGCCATGCTGCAGAGCGACATCACCTAGACATGTAAATTCCTCTCTGATATCGCTGCCCCTGGGGAAGTTCCCTTGCCCTCCTCCCCTTCCAAGTAGGGACTCCATGCTGTAGCTTCTGGACAGACTCCTGTTATATGGCATTTCTCTCTTGCAACCATATCCGATCCAAGCTTCTGTTTTCATTATTAATTCCAGGATTTCTATGTTGATTCCATTCATAAGGGCCTTTCTCATTTTTTTTGTACAATTTAAGCATGTTCATATGGTTTCATCCAAAATAAAATGAGAGTAGATACCTATTGAAAATGTGTTATGAAGAAAAAGCAAGAGGAAAGCAATCTAGTTTTATTAATAATCAAATATGATTTAAATAGCAGTCTCTGATAGTAGCTGCGTGCAAATCAAATCAGTAGAACACAGTTTATTCTGGTGTAATAACTCCACATAGAGACACAAAATTAAATTTTCCTTTCCTGTATCCATGCAAAACACAAATTGTAAAAATTTACCTGTATAGGAATTTAATTATATGTTCAAATAAATGTATATCTTTAAAAAAAAAAGAAAGACTTCAGGCAGCACCAGATTTCTTTCCCTCCAAACAGCTATGAAATTTTGGGTTGTACAGAGCTTATTTATTGCTTTCTTATAATAAAAAGACAGTCTCAAAGAGCAACTTTTAAATATTTTTGATCCCAAGATACCACATCAAACACAAAATATTCTGTAAATACCATAGTTCATATCATAGGTTTTACAAATACTTGTTGCCAAGGAACAAAACTATCTTACGAAAATTTTATTAAACTGAGATTTCTACATATAAAAGGAGTAATTAGAATTATTTTTCAGGGTCATCATGGAACTCAAATTTTGTACATTATTATCTTTAGTGACTTTTCTTGGCAAATGCAAGATAAAATTGAGCATTTACCATTATATGAAACATTAAACAGCATACAATCTGATAATAGAACTTCTGATTACATAGAAATAATTTGCATAAACTGTAAGCTTACTGTTTGGAAAATGTATCTTAAGTTCTATATCATAATTCTATTTCAGTTTTAAAGCTTGCATCAGGAGATGTTAATTCAAATGCTTTCAGCAGGCAAGCAGGTAATATAAATGCATAAGACATTATAGATAAATGATAGTCTAGTTACTTGGTCAAAAATAGAGTGCATTTGTAACTCAAAGGCATTAAAATTCTTTTTTATTATTACTTAATAGTGTTCTAATCCCCAAATCATCTGATATTATCACTGGCATCAGTTTGCTCTCAAGATTTCCAAAATAATTTCACATAAATTATTTCAATTGAATTTTACAGTCTCCCAAAATGCAGTTTATTTCCCATTATCTAATAATAGATGAGAAATTTAAGGTCTAGACATGTTGATTAACTTTCTAAGAATGCCTTCTGAAATTATATACATAGACCATGTCATAGGCCATATAGATATGGTTCTGAAACTCTAGTCAGCCCTGACCTGGCAACCTTAACCACACCAGCAGTCCTCATGGAATCATCCTGCTTTTGTTGGACCACTATCATTTTCTTCAGGTTGAAAGGAAAGCAAACCTATTCAGAGAAAGGGAAAAAAGGTAGGATGAATGGAAATTTGCTCTCAAAATTTGTGTTACTAAAGCATATGGTGAGGACACCCTCCCCCTACATAAACCCTGACTGTGAAGAAGGATAGAGACATTAATATGGTTACGTTGTGAATAGAGCTGGGATTCAGAGGCCCAGAGTTTGGTAATACAAGTCCTTTTTTTTTTTTTAAAGATTTTATTTATTTATTTGACAGAGATAGAGACAGCCAGCGAGAGAGGGAACACAAGCAGGGGGAGTGGGAGAGGAAGAAGCAGGCTCATAGCGGAAGAGCCTGATGTGGGGCTCGATCCCATAACGCCGGGATCACGCCCTGAGCCGAAGGCAGACGCTTAACCGCTGTGCCACCCAGGCGCCCCGGTAATACAAGTCTTTTGACCTAAGCTCCATGGAATTCTGTTGCATCCTGTTCGGGTAAATATCTTGTCATGGAAACACGCCACGACAGAGCTGATCTTACACTAACTCTGATAGAACTAAGGAAATGGGAATCCCAGGTGCATAGAATTCAGTACCTGGGACAGAAGCAACCAGAGTCACATGGCAGGCACTGCTTTACTAACCACCTGGCACTTTTCAAGAAATCAGCTGCATCAAATGAATGGGTTCTGTTTTTCCTCTTGGAGGATAATATGTAGTATGTAACTTTTAATTTAAAATTTTAACAAAAAAGGATTTATTAAAAGATACAGTCTTCTTACTTCAAGTCAGCATGCATATTCCAAAGGCATTCACTAGTTTTTTTAAATAAATAAGGTATATGACCAAAAAAACCCAGTTATACAAACTTGTCTATTCAGAAGAAAATTATAAAAATAATTTTAATGATTCTTATGACCACTGAAAAATCTAAAACAGGATTCAAAAGCAGCATACTGTAAAATCAAGAACAAGAGAGTTCCTATCCCACTGTGTTTTTCTGAGGCAATATGTAGATTTGGCTAACAATCTTATAAGCCCCCACAGAGCACAAATTAACATGAACATTAAGAATTGATGCAATTACCTCAAACCTCTCTGAGCAGACATAGAGTAAAAGAAAAATGAAAATTTCTCCAGAGTACACCTTTTGCATTCACTATTGTTAATTTGCTTGTTTTAAAAAAAATCTATCATAAATGTATTCAAGGAAAAGTGAAATCAATAAATATAATAGATTCAAATGTTTGATCAGCAAGTTGTGTGCATGTAATGAATCAAAGGGATTTCATTTCCATTTCAATTGTATGCTAAAAGATGTGATTTTATGGTTAATAAATAAAAGATATACTTTTTGCAACAAAAGAATTATACTCAAGAATATAAAATTTAATTAATATTCCAAATAAATTCCATATAAATAATATATTCAGATGTATTAAATAATATACATTCATATACTCACATAAATAATATTATTTTTCATAGAGAAATTAGTATGATCTCTGAGGAAAAGGTAGAAAATATTTCCATATAAAATCACTTTATTAACATAGCATCATTTTCAATAACCATACTAAGAAAAACTATTAACAACATATAAATATCTATTTTAAGAAATAAGCATAAGAAATACTTAGTAAAAATGTTAATTTGATTCTCTTCATATCTTCAACCAATGTTAAAAAAAAGTATCTCTAAGCAATTTAATCATATAAAGACAATTTAATAAAAACAAGAGTTTCATGAATGCATTATCCCCAGTTAGCTCTAAATTTCATCTAAGCGGTGAAATACATGTCCCAAGAACATTTGTTAAGAATTTATCATTTTTTAAGTCCAGAAAATTTCAGCATTAAAATTATTCCTCTAATGACTTCCTTTTTAAGAAAATAAAAACTTAATATTTACAAAGTAATGCTTTCCAATTTGTTCTCCAGAAAACTCAGGGGCTCCAGCCAGTATAAACTAACCACATACACACAAAACAGTGAGTTGTGATCAGCATATATACAAATCCAAATACACATAATACATGTGTATTTGTAGGTTTTTATTATTTATAACGTTAACCATTTCCTCATGTATTTGTGTTTTTTCTTTCATATATGTATTTATATCTACATTCCCATTATTGGTTTTTCATAATTGCTAATTCTCTCTTGTATGTCTTAAATGAACTATCTCCCTGTTATCTCTTTTGTCCAAGAAAAAACTCATGGATAAACTTACATATGAAACCTAGCTTTTACATTTTTTTCTGATTGTTAATTATTTTATGCTTTTGGCCAGTTGATTTCTTTTCTCTCCTAATCTGAAGCTAGCTTTGAATTTTAAAAATTGGGAGACTTTCAAAATGTAAATTTGTTCTGGTTTTTATTATTTTTATTTACAAAATTAGTAATTGTAAAATAAAAATCAAAGAGTACAAAAATATATAAAATAAAAACGAAAATTCACAACTCTTCCCTAACCCCACACTCCAAGTGTAAATGTTCTTAATGTCATATGTATCCTTCCAAAACCTCCCCCCTCGTTTTGGGGATAAATGTTTATATACAGTGTGTGTGTGTGTATGTGTGTGTGTGTGTATGCAATAAGCATTGAATGCATATTTACATACATACTGTTTTTACATTCAAAAACATACATTGGACAGTCTTTTCATGTTTAGTGCATACTAATTGATCTCATTAAAATTTCTTTTAATTTAAATTCAATTTAGTTAACATATAGTGTATTATTAGTTTCAGGGATAGAATTTAGTAATTTATTAGTTGCATATAACACCCATTGCTCATTACATCAGGTGTCCTCCTTAATGCCCATGACCCAGTTACCCCATGCCCCCACCCACCTCCCCTCCAGCAACCCTCAGTTTGTTCCCCATAGCTAAGAGTCTCTTATGGTTTGCCCCCTCTCTGTTTTTATCTTATTTTATTTTTCCTTCCCTTCCCCTATGTTTGTCTATTTTGTTTCTTAAATTCCACATATCAGTGAAATCATGTGGTATTTGTCTTTCTCTGACTGACTTATTTCACTTAGCATAATACCCTCTAGTTCCATCCACATCATTGCAAATGGCAAGATTTCACTCTTTTTGATGGCTGAGTATATATATATATATATAGAGAGAGAGAGAGAAAGGTAAATATATATATACATATATATATATATCTCACCTCTTATTTATCCATTCATCTGTTGATGAACATCTGGGTTCTTTCCATATTTTGGTTATTGTGGACATTGCCATTATAAAGATTGGAGTGCATGTGCCTTTTCGAATCACGGTTTTTGTATTCTTTGTATAAATGCCTAGTAGTACAGTTGCTGGGTCATAGGGTAGTTCTATTTTTAACTTTCTGAGGAACCTCCATACCGTTTTCCAGAGTGGCTGCACCAGTTGCATTCCCACCAACAGTGTAAAAGAGTTTTCTTTTCTCTGCATCCTCCTCAACATCTGTTGTTTCCTAGGTTGTTCATTGTAGCCATTCTGACTGGTGTGAGGTGGTATCTCATTGTGGTTTTGATTTGTAGTTCCCTGATGCCAAGTGATGTTGAACATTTTTTCATGTGTCTATTAGCCATTTGTATGTCTTCTTTGGAGAAATGTCTGTTCGTGTCTTCTGCCCATTTCTTGACTGGATTTTTTGTTTTTTGGGTGTTGAGTTTGATAAGTTCTTTATAGATTTTGGATACTAGCCCTTTATCTGATATGTCATTTGCGAATATCTTTGCTCATTCCGTAGGATGCCTTTTAGTTTTGTTGATTGTTTCCTTTGCTGTGCAAAAGCTTTTTATCCTGATGAAGTCCCAATAGTTCATTTTTGCTTGTGTTTCCCTTGCCTCTGGAGACGTATCTAGCAAGAAGTTGCTGTGGACAAGTCCCGAGAGGTTGCCTCCTGTGTTCTTCCTTAGGATTTTGATGAATTCCTGTCTCACATGTAGGTCCTTCATCCACTTCGAATTTCGTTTTGTGTATGATATAAGGAAGTGGTCCAGTTTCATTGTTCTGTATGTGGCTGTCCAATTTTTCCAACACCGTTTGTTTAAGAGACTGTCTTTTTTCCATTGGATATTCATTCTTGCTGTGTCAAAGATTAGTTGACCACAGAGTTGAGGGTCCATTTCGGGGTTCTCTATTTTTAATGGCACCATTGTACCTTTATGCAATTGTTAGACCTGAAGTAGCATTCCATGGAAGGTTTTCCACAGTATGTAATTCTATTAGATGAAGAGAATCCCTTGGAAAGGGATGAAAAAGAATCAGTGTGGTGAGGTCCCCAAGTAGCTAAGAATAAATGGAATACAGAGTACAAGTTAAAGAATAAAAAGCAGGAAATGTGAAGGAAGGAATAATGGATGGATTTGCATACAGGTATCTTTATAGGTGTGGTGAAATAACATTTTGTCAGTTTCTGTCTGATGTCTTCTCTTTACTCTGTAAAGTAAAAGATCAATTTTGCTACAGATAGTGATAGAAGAGTTGGTGTAGTGGATTTGGATTTGTTGTAGTGTCAGGTTAACTAAGCTGGAAGTAACTTTCCATAATTTCTTCACTTTGAGGCTTTAAGGTCAGCTTCAAGAGAAATTTGTGTGAAATTTGAAAATTAAAAGATAAGTAGCTGTTATTGTGCTCTGAAGATTGGTGTCAGACATAAGGCTCCTGTTGTGGCTTGTATACACTGTAATTCATTTGCTAGTTTACCTTAGTTGGGCAGCAGCCATCCTTCGTCTCTTACTGGATCTCGTATCTCTTCCTTCGGTTTCTCCAAGACCTCAGAGAAGTACATGTGTAACTCTGTGGTGAAGGTTATCATTTACTGCAGATCACCATCTCATCACTGTTAGAGATGGTGAGAGACAGTTATGGGTTCCAGTTTTTGCTCAGGACTTAACAGTTTGTCCTTGCTATTTCCCACTTCTTCCTGTCTAGCTTTACTTCCAATTACTGACCTAGAGTATAGTGACTTTAGGCTCTTACCAAGCTCAGAAGTAAAACCTTTCATAAAATTCCACCACAGATCCAACAATTACATAAATGTATAATCACTATATTAATTCCTTTTGTGTATATTACTCATTGTGACTCTGATTTTTGAATCAAATTCTATGTAGTTGGTATGCTTTGATATTTCAGGAGTCTTTTTAACTCTCAGCAGTAAGTGAGAGAAAGCCAATTCAAAGTAGTTTAAAGAAGAAAAAAAGATATGCATGGCCAACTTAACTGGAAATTACAAAGTTGATATGACTTTAATCACATCTGGCTCAATAGGCTCAAAAGATGTTAGAAGAGCTCTCTTTCTCCACTTCTTGTTTCAATGTTCTCTTTGTATTGGCTACATTTTCAAGCTGATTTTCTGTGTGAATGACACTCAAAGTCTCTAGGCTTATATTGTATCAGACTAACAACTATAGCAGAAAGCAGAGGTACATCTTTTTAGCAGTTTTAGCAAAATTATTAGGGTTGAATTTTCATTGGGACAGCTTGGGTTATAGCTTTTTCCCGAAATCATTCACTGACAATGCTATGGAATGTATTCATTGGCCAAGCCTGGATCATGTGCCCTTCTGTGAAACTCTGAAGTGGCTCAGACTAAAACCAATGGTATTGTCTGAATGTGGAAGGAAAGTAGTTTTCTAATTGAAAATCAATGTAATATTCTCAGAAAATGGAAGAATAGATGCTAGACAGACAAAATCAAGAGTATCTACTCTAAGAAAGCTGACAAGATTTGACATACCAGTGTGGAGAATGGGAGATAAAACTTAGGAAAACTTGGAAATGACTTATTGACAACATTAAGGACCCAGACACAATTGAAATCTTTAATGTATTTTGATTTTCAGGACCTTGGTCAGCAGCCAAGAGTTGAGGTGTAAGTACAGAGAAGGAAGATAGGTTCTAGAGGATAATCTGTTTCCTTGTCTTTGTCAGCTTCTAGGCCATTAATATTCCTTGTCTTATGACTGTCATCCCCCATCTTCAAAACCAGCCATGTGTCATCTTTCTGACCCTTCCTCCACAGTCACATCTCGCTTTCTCTGTTTACATCCCTGAAAGATTCTCCACTTTCAAGGAATTATATGATTCAATTGGTCCTACCAGGATAATCCAGGATACTCTCCCCATCTTAAGGTCCATACCCTTAACCACATCTGAAAAGCCCCCTTTGCCATGTGAAGTAATATACTTACAGTTTTGGGGATTAGGGTGTGGACATCTTTGAAAGAAGGGGGGACATTATTCAGCCTACCACACACATCATCTCCCATTCACTTATTTTATGTGAATCTCTGACAAAATAACATGTATTATGGAGATTCTTATTTTTTTAATTGAGATAAAATTGGCATATAACCTTATATAAGTTTTAAGTGTACAACATTTTAATCATCTGTATCCATTACGCAGTGATCACAACCAAAAGTCAAATTACCATTCATTGCCAAACATTTGACCCTCTTTACCCATTTCCCCCACCTCAAACCTCCCTTCTGGTCACTATCTGTGTGTTCTTTGTGTACATGAGTTTGGTTTTGTTTGTTTTGTTTGTTCATTTTTCTTGGTTTTTGTTTATGTTTTTTTAGATTCCACATATGAATGAAATACTGTTTTTGTTTTTCTCCTCTGACTTATTCCACTTAACACAGTACTCTCAAGGTCTATATAGTGTTGCAAATGGCAAGATTTCATTCTTTTTATAGCTGAATAGTATTTGTGTGTGTGTGTGTGTGTGTGTGTGTGTGTGTGTGTGTGTATCTATGGGTGGGTGTATAAGTGTGGGTGTATGTGTATACCACATCTTCTTTATCCATTTATCCACTGATGGACACTTGGAATGTTTTCATATCTTGGCTATTATAAATAATGCTGCTATGAACATTGAGATGTATATATATTTTCAAATTAATGTTTCATATTATTTGGATAAATATCCAGAAGTGGAAGATTGTGGTAAGTTTTTCTTAACTTTTTGAGCAATCTCCATACATTTTTCCGTGGTGGTTACAACCAATTTACTTTCCCACCAATAGTGTATGAAGGTTCCCTTTTTTCCACATCTTCTCCAACACTTAGTATTTCTTGCCTTTTTTTTTTTTTTTTTTTTTTTTTTTTTGATGATAGATAATCAAACTGGTGTAAGGTGATATCTCGTAATTTTGCATTTCCCTAACAATTTGTGTTTTTGGACATCTTTTCATGTGCTTGTTTGCCTGCCATATCTCTTCTTTGGAAAGATATCTATTCACATCCTCTGCCCATTTTTAAATCAGGTTGTTTTTGTTGTTAAGTTATTTGAGTTCTCTATATATTTTAGGTATTAACCCCTTATCAGATGTGTGATTTGCAAATATCTCCTCCCATTCAGTTGGTTTCCTTTTTGTCTTGATAATGGTTTCCTTCACTGTGCAGAAGCTTTTTAGTTGTTGTAGTCCTGTTTATTTATTTTGCTTTTGCTTCTCTTGCCTTTGGAGTTAGATTCACAAAACATTGCTAAAATCAATGTCAAGAAATTTACTACCTCTGTTTTCTTCTAGGAATTTCATGGCTTTTGGTCTTACATTCATGTCTTTTATACATTTTGAGTTAATTTTTTGGTATGGTATCTAGTTTTATTCTTTTGCATGTGACTTTCCAGCTTTCTTAACACCATTTTTTGAAAAGACTGTCCTTTCTCTGTATGCTCTTGGCTCCTTCATCAGAAATTAATTGTCCACATATGTGTGGGTTTATTTCTGGGCTCTCTCAGTTCTGTTCACTTATCTTTGTGTCTGTTATTATGCCAATACTATACTGTTTTGATTGCTTTGGCTTTGCAAAGTTTGAAGTCAGGGAATGTGATACCTCCAACTTTGTTCTTTTTCAAGATTGCTTTGACTATTTGGGGTATTTTGTGGTTCCATACAAATTTTTGGATTATTCGTTCTATTTCTCTGGAAAATGCCATTAGAATTTTGATAGAGATTGCATTGAATCTGTAGATTGCTTTGGGTAGTATGAACATTTTAACAATTTTGGGTCTTCCAGCCCATATGCATAGAATATCTTTCCATTTATTTGTGTCTTCTTCAATTTCCTTCATCCACATCTTATAGTCTTCAGCGTGGAGGTCTTTCACCTCCTTGGTTAAATTTATTCCTATGTGTTTAATTCTTTTCAATGCAATTGTAAGTGGGATTGGATGGTTTTCTTAATTTCTCTTTCTGATAGTTCATTTTTTAGTGTATAGAAGTGCCACTGGTTTCTGTAAATAGATTTTTGTATCCTGCACCTTTACTGGATTTATTTATTTTAGTAGCTTTTTGGTGGCTTTTTAGGTTTTTCTGTATAAAGTATCATGTCATTGGCAAATAGTGACAGTTTACTTCTTTTTTTTTCCTATTTGAATCTTCTATTCATTTTATTGTTTAATTCCTGTAGTTAGGTCTTCCAATATTATGTTAAATAAAAGTGGCAAGAGTGGGCATCCTTGTGTTATTCCTGGTTTTAGAGGAAAAAGTCAGCATTGAGTATGATGTTAGCTGTGGATCTGTCATATATAGCCTTTATTATGTTGTGGTCTGTTCCCTCTATACCTACTTTGTTAAGAGTTTTTATCATAGATGGATGTTGAATTTTGCCAAACGTTTTTTTTTCTGCATCTATTGAGATGATCCTATGACTTTTATCCTTCATTTTGTTAATGTGATATATCATGTTGACTGATTTGTGGATTTTGAATTGTCTTTGCATTCCTGAAATAGATCCCACTTGATCATGGTGAATGATCCTTTTAATATATTGTTGAATTTGGTTTGCTAATATTTTGTTGGGCAATTTTGCATCTATGCTCATTATTGGCCTGTAATTTCTTTGTGTGTACATGGTGTTCTTGTCTGATTTTGGTATCAGCGTAATGCTGACTTCATAAAATAAGTTTGGAAGAGGATACTTCAGGTGCCTGGGTGGCTTAGTTGGTTAAGCATCTGCCTTAGGCTCGGGTCATGATCCTGGGGTCCTGGGATTGAGCCCTGTATTGGGCTGAGCAGGGAGCCTGCTTCTCCCTCTGCCTCTGCCTGCTGCTCCCCTTGCTTATGCTCTCTCTCTATCTCTGTCAAATAAATAAAATTTTTATTCAAAAAAAAAAAAAGGAAGAGGATTCTTCAATTTTTGGGAAGAGTGAGAAAGATAGGTATTAAATTTTCTTTGAATGTTTGGTAGAATTCACCAGTGCAGCTGTCTGGTCCTAGACTTTTGTTTGTTGGGAGACTTTTGATTACTATTTCAATCTCCTTACCAGTAATCAGTCTATTCAGATTTTCTTCATGATTCAGTCTTGGTATTTGTCCATTTCTTCTAGATTGTCCAATTTGTTGGCAGATAATTATTTGTAGTATCTCTTATAATCCTTTGTATTTCTGTGGTATCAATTGTAATGTCTCTTTCATTTCTGATTTTGTTTATTTGAGCTCTCTCTCTTTTTCTTTGTTAGTCTAGCTAAACCTTCATCAAATTTATCTTTTCAAAGAACAAACTCAGTTTCATTGATCTTTTCTGTTGTTTTTTAAGTCTCTGTTTCATTTATTTCTACTCTGATCTTTATTATTTCCTTTCTTCTATTACTCTGGGCTTCATTTGTTCTTTTTCTAGTTCCTTTAAGTATTAATTTAGATAGTTTATTTGAGATTGTTCTTGTTTCTTGTCCTAAGTCTATATTGCTATGAACTTCCCTCTCAGAACTGCTTTTGCTACATCCCATAGATTTTGCTGTCATGTTTCTGTTCTCATTTGTCTCTAGGTATTGTTTTATTTCTTCTTTGATATCTCTAATGACCCATTGGTTGTTTAGTATCATGTTGTTTAGTCTCCACATTTTTTTTCCAGTTTTCTTTTTGTGATTGTTTTCTAATTTCATAACATTGTGGTCAGAGAAGATGTTTGATATGATTTCAGTCTTCTTGAGTTTATTGAGACTTATTTTATGACCTACCATATAATCAGTCCTGGAGAATGTTTCCTGTGCACTTGAGAAGAATGTATATTCTGCTGCTTTTGGATGGAATGTTGTGTATATGTCTATTTAATACGTTTGGTCTACTGTGCTTTTAAAGTTAAGGTTATAGAGATTATCTACTATCCCAAATCTGAGAACTTTTCTTTTAATAGTTTTCTTCATTTCTTTTATGTTTATGAAATATTGGGTCTCATATTATTTTAGGTTTTCTTCAAATAAGTTTATAAACGAAACAATATCTAATAAATAAACTAGAATATATCTTCAAATGCTTTGTGATTTTCAATACTGTGGTTGTTGTGTATGTTTCTCTCTCTCTCTCTTTTTTAATTTAAGTAAGATAATTGGAGGACATGCCAATATATTATGCCATCGCATATTGGAGAATATATTTCCGTTACCTTCACATGTGTGCCTATGGTTGAGAATTCTTTTATCACAATTTTTCTCCTCAAAACTTGGTACAAATTATTACATTGTATTTTGGTTTCTCATATTGAAGGAGATACAGCTAAAATTTATCTGATTTTTATGTGACATTTGACATTCTTTTATTCTAATGTTAGTATGATTCTTTGTCTTTAAAGTTCAATATTTTTTTCCAAAATAAATATCCACTTGATTACTTTTGATGATGTGTATCTGTCACAAATAATTTTATGTGTAAACATTAGTCTTCCTTTAGGAATTGTTTTCCTCCAATTTTTAACTATTTTTAGATATATTTGTGTTCTCCTTAATTATGCTAATTATTAATATGAGTTATATATAAATTATATTTTTTCTGATCACTTTCATCTCTGTTCCTTTTCTCTGTATTCTGGAAAATTTTATTTTAGTTATGCTTCACACCAATTTATTATGTTTCCAACAGTTTCAATTTTATATTATACTGCTTCTAATTTAGTTTTAGGTTTTATATTGATAGTCTCTGTTCTCTTAAATTTATTCCTTAGACATGCCAGAAACTTTTTCATCTCAATCTATTTTATCTCTAATTTTATAGAACTTATGCTTTAATTTCCTGAAGAATACAAGTTTATGCTGCCTCAAATGTTCTAGTGAAAATCAATTTCCTAAAGTAAATTATCCAACAGATGCTTTTTTAAAAAGATTTATTTATTTATTTATTTATTTATTTATTTGAGAGAAAGAGAGAGAGCATGAGCAGAGGAGGGGCAGAGGGAGAGGAAGAGGGAGAGAATATCAAGCAGATTCCCTGCTGAGCACCGACCCAGCCCCCCCATGCAGGGCTCCATCTCAAGACCTTGAGATCATGACTTGAGCCAAAATCAAGAGTCGGTCACTCAACCGGCTAAGCCACTCAGGTACACCCCGCCCCGCAAGAGATCCTTTTTAAGCCACTTTTTGCATGTTTACCAAGATAATATGTGGATTATTAATTTGTGGCAGATCAATAACTTGAGTCAATGGGATGTTTTATATTCTTTCACCAACTATTACCTAGCATACTAATGATAGAGAAGACTCCAGGTTCTAATAACTAGGTTTGAAAGACCTATCTGGGGAAGCCCAAATAAGGAAGAAGTAAAATATCTTAAAAAACTGATTTTTCTCTCCTGCATAAAATAAGAGAAAGGGGTCTGTAACAGGAAAGGAAAATAGGAGTAGGATAAGAAAAAGAAGTGAGAGTTAATAGTGAGTGTGAAATTTTCTGTGGTGAGGAAGTAGATTGTTGGGGCTGGGAGGGGTGGCCCTAGTTCTCTCCTTAAATTTCTTGCTGCCAGTGACGGAGGAGGAGTGATGACAAAGTAGAGTGAACCCCAATGGAACTAGAGTGAGGGTTCATATTCAAATATAGTCCATTCCAGATATAGTCCATTTCAGATAATATTTTTGCACTTCAACTCTAGGACTGTAAAATGTTATACAAGCTAGATTTATTTAATTTATTTTGATTCAGGCATTTTGTGTAACTTTGAGTTTGTTTTAATGGAATTCACGTTTAAGTCAGAACACACCTAAGCAATCCTAATGTCACCCTATTTCCCCCTAAATAGTGTAGGTGAATCTTGTAGCCCCTCCTTGTGATTTATGTCCGAGAGTTTATTTAAGACATGGATTTTATATTCTATGTTCAGTCATGGAGAAATCTGAGGAAAGTTGGGTAGTTTCAACTAAAAACATTTTTTTTTTGTTCTATATTTGGTTTGCTTTGTGCTTATTGTGACTATTTTGATTTTTGAGGGTTGTGAGGATTGCTAAACTTCCCCTGGTGAATGAGGGTTCTGCTCTTTTTGGATTGTTCATTTGCATTAAAATGAAGTCACAACATTGCTGAGGAATTAGGTTAAAAAATAGCTGAATTTAATGAGTCTGCCTATTGTCACCTTTCCCACTTTAGCTGTCTTTACTGCTGCTGGGCTTTACATAAATGCTCCTTGTAGGCTGTTTCCCACCTTTTTCATGGTCCAACCTTATCTCCCTTTTCTCTCAATTATATTAGAATAATCTTACATCATAATTAAGAATCTGGGTCAAAAAAAGGAATAACCACACATTTTGTCACATAGCCCTGTCATTAGGGCCTTCATTCCTCCAAATTAGTGTATATTTTATGGCTTTTCTGAAAGGTCTTCCTGTAATTTCCTGCAATCCTGCACTACTCTCTAGAAAGGGGAATTTTGCATTTTCTCCTGATGACTTGCTTTGATTTGGCTCAGGCTGAATTATCTGGAACATGTGGTTGGCACCATTCCTAATTTCAGCCCGGGTGAAGGGCTTTGCTTTGTTTTCTTTCACATTTCTTCTTAGCTGTTTAGATCAGTTTCTTCCCTGTCATCCATTATACCATAATCTTTCTCAGAATTCCCTCCTGCATGCTTTTTCATTGTTAAAATATTTATATAGCCTGCCAAGACAACTCTGGGAAAACAAGCAGGTCTAGAGGAAAGAGATTGGCACGCTGCCTTAGCAACAGCATCTGGCAGTAACAACCAGCTGGGGCTTACAGTGCTCTGGTAGAGAACACATCAATGCAAACTTCACAAAGCTGAGAGAGCACAGTGGTTCCCTCAACCTGGGCTGATGGCAGTTTGTCTGAATTTCCATGTTCCTTTAGTGTCCTGATGACTCTAAGCCAGAATATGCTGTTTGACCTGAAACAGTTGTACTTATCACATCACCACATAGAAAAACTTCAGGGGCAATAGACATACCTCTGCTGAGACAAAAATAGCTTGGGGAAGAGCAGTCAACCTAGGGTGAAGTAATCGCAAAGCTGCAGGGTTAACCCAGAGCAATAAACTGAGTCCCTAGTCATTTACCATCCTGATATAATCACCTTTGCAGTGACCTATGATAATAAATCAGCTGATCTGGCTAAGGCAGCCAATCCTGGGGTAAGACAAGATTAATATCAGAGTTTGTTTGTTTGTTTTTAAGTTTTTATTTATTTATTTATTTGAGAGAGAGAACAGAGGAAGAGGGAGAAGTAGACTCCCCGCTGAGCAGAGAGCCCAACACAGCCAGATCCTAGGACCCTGAGCTCATGACCTAAACCTAAGGTAGATCCTTAACCACCTGAGCCACCCAGGCACCCCAATATCAGAGTTTTACAAAGAAGTGTACTCATTTGCAGGATGGAGACAACTCTCTTTCCACACTTGAAAATAATGGACATGTAAGAAGAGAGCTATACAAGTCTTGGATTATAGCAAGTAACTGACATTACTAAAACTAATACTTTTTTTAAGAGAGAAGAGCATATTCATATTCTTTCTAGTCACCTTTCTGACGGAACATGGTATCTTTTAGCCCTGGGAAGGGTGACAAAAAGCTCCAAAGTGAAGCTTTTAAACTAACGTCTAAACAATTTAGACTTTTCATCTGAAAGTTTTATCTGGGGCGCCTGGGTGGTGCGGTCATTAAGCATCTGCCTTCGGCTCAGGGCGTGATCCGGGGATTCTGGGATCGAGCCCCACATCAGGCTTCTCTGCTGGGAGCCTGCTTCTTCCTCTCCCACTCCCCCTGCTTGTGTTCCCTCTCTCGCTGGCTGTCTCTCTCTGTCAAATAAATAAATAAAATCTTTAAAATAAAAAAAAAGAAAGAAAGAAGTTTTATCTTTTGCTAAAAATCAGATTTTATGCAGCTCTATATAAAGTCCCTATGTATATATGCAGGCTATTGAATGCTTTTTGCCTGCATTAGCGACTGCATTAGATTTTACCATATTAGGGAGCTAGGGTACAAAATGATCTTAGATTTCCTAAGTAAACTGTACATTAAACTATAATTATTAAACCACTTAAGTATATTCAGTTAAATCTAGGGATTAAGTTTTTTAAAATTTATTCATCAAAACTGAAAAATGTCTATTGAGTATCTACAATAAGAACTATCTGAGGAGTTTGAGATAGAGAGTTGAGTAAGTTGTCACAGTAGATGGAGGTAAACTGTTGGAAGTGAATAATTATAAGAGAATGGAGTGACTAGCCACTCAGGCTTTTAAGAGAGGCCTTGCAGAGATGACATATGGGTTGGGTATAGAAGGATAATTTGTAGTTCATGGGCAGAAGGACATTTCAGGATTTCAGCCAGAAAGAATAAAATGAGCAAAGGAATAGATATATAAAAGGCTATGATGAGCTCAGGGAACAGCAAATTCTTCAATGATACTGAAGTGTAGAGTACATGAGAAGTGCTGTGAAATTAGAAGGAAAAGGGATCTCATGCCTAATAAAGAAGGACTCTGTGCATTAGAGTAAGAACTGTTAATTCTATCTAGCAGACAAATGGCAGAATTTGAGCATTTTTAAGCTAGAGACTGGCTGGCATGAGCAAAAGTGCCTTTTATAGCAATATAGACAGTGGAAGAGAGTGAGATTATATTTAAGGAGAAAAATTATTCTACTTTCAATCTCTAAATACTCAAAATATTAAAACATTTTTTATCAGTAAAGTCATATTTATTTAAATAGTTTTTTTTAGTTTTCCAAAATCAAAAAGTAATACCTTATCTTTCTATTCAGTTAAATAATTTTCAAAATGAGTTAATCATCTGAAACATACATGTCAATAGTGAATGTTTCAGAATGTTTCACTGTTTTAACTTGATATTCCTGATTTTGATTCCTTTTTATATTAGAATATTTTCTAATATTTTCTTTCATGATTAAGTGTTTTGTTAAGTGTCTGGGAGAGGACTCATGTGTCTTGCGGAATCAAAATACAGAGAGTTTGCTGCTTTTGAAGTGATTGGTTGAAACTTGAAAGCCTACGAAGGGTTCCAAAGACAAATATAATCATCTCATCAGATGGACTCCCTGAAAACAAACCCCTGAGAAATAGTGCATTTTCAGGTTTGCTACCCAATCTGTTAATAATTTTCTGCTAAGTCTATTTGATTTTCATGTTTTCCCAAAATAGTGTTTTAAAGTGCAAGAAGTAACACATGATAATTATAACAAAACAAGCAACACAAAGCAAAAAATAAGTCTTGTCCTACACACCTTGAACTCCACCCCCATGATAGGAAGTGTCAACAGTTGATATCTAGACAGTGTTGATATATTTTCCAACTTTCTCAGAAATATTAGTTAAAGTGTCAAAGTTGAAAACAGTAGATGGAATCAACTTTTGAAAGGAAGGAAGGAAAGAGGGAAAAGAGAGAGAGAAAGAAAGAAAGAAAGAGAAGCTGCAAAGCAAATCTCAGCTTGATCTTTCATATCATATAAATAGACAACAAGGGTTTAAAAGAAAGCATTCCACTGAGCAGTGAGGTGCCTTTAGTGGGAGCACTGTAGCCATTCCCCTCACTCTTTATGAGAAGACAGAGAGCTGCTTTCCTACTCTTCAGGCAAAGTGGAGAGGGCTCTTGGAGAGACTGGAGTGCCTGCAGGAAGGGTTGCTGATCTGAATCCTCACTGAATCCCCATAAACTGCAGAAATATTTAAGCACTCACTGCTATAGCAGAGGGGGCTCAGCGAAGGCCCTTGGTGAGCAAAACATGCATCTCCTGGAATTTGGAAGCATTCAGTCCCTGGACATCAAAAAGTTGCTTCTGTCCCTCCTGGGAATTCTTCAGGCAAGACCTGGATGGAGCAGTTACGTAAATGGCAGGCAGGACAAGCAGCTGAGAGTTGAACTCTCAACATCTGGAAGTTTATACGGGCCAAGTGGTCCCTGAGGAAAGTAGTCTAGCTTGAGCTATCCTTACAGTGTGAAAGTAAGATTAAATGGACATCAGGCCTGAAAATTTCCCAAGCAGAAAAAACCGTTTAAGCCAGGTAAGCAAACTAAAATCTAGCTTACTTCATGAACATAAGCAGAACTTAGGTTATTTCTTGTAAATGCCTCTGATAATTACAAAAAAACTTAAGTCATCTGCCTGAAATGGTATAAGATAATCAGTTGTAACTAATTCCCTGCTGTCTCGAAAACCCTCATTGTAATAACTGGTCATTGTAAAGGTTAAACAACTTCTTCTTTTTCACTTTATAAGCCATCCTGTAATGTCATGCCTCTGAGATTTGTATTGGTTTTGGATTTGAAGACTCAATTTGCAAACTCTTCTCTTGTGCACAGTAAACTCTTACTAATACTATTTTACTGATTTGGTTTTAATTTTTACCATTTCCGGATTTTTGACAAAAGCAGTCACTGAGGAGGGAGTCTTGCTGATATGGGAACACCCAGAAATACAAAGCCATGAATGGTACTGAACCATCGGGGGCAGAAGCTGGTGCAGAGGTTGTAGGTAGGGAGGCCACAAAAGATCAGCCAGCGATTGCTTCACCTGGGTCAGAGAACTGAGCTGCACTAAGGCAGCTGCAGGGCTTCCAAAGAATCTACGGTCCAGTCTTCATAATTCAGTAAATCAAAAAAAGCAAGATCCAGAAGACTATATTACATGATTCCCTGTTATGAAATTAAAAATCAAGCAGAACTAAATATACTGATTATACATATACATGTGATAACTCTTCTTAAAAAAAAAAAAAGCAAAGAAAAAGCAAGCATGAAATTTAATTACCAGCTCTAGAGAGAGGCAAGGAGACAAACTAGAGGAGGATTGCTTATGCAGAAGTAAGTTAATATTATTGTTCAAGTTTTTGGCTTCGGTGGTGAGTTTGAGGGTACTCCTTACATTACTGAAAATAAATATGTGATCAAATGAATAAAAAGGTCTTTGCACAGGCGAGTGATGTCAATATATAACAAACCAAGGGTTAGGATGAATCTATTTCTGTTCACCAGAGATCCATATTTAGAAGGAGGGGAAAGAGTCTCACTGTAGTATGTGTGTTCTCTATTGCAGTATTTTTTTGTTGCACTATTTTTTAAATTGGTAACAGTTGCCAATATCTTCCAGAGGTCTTGTAGCCGATAGTGTTAATAAACTTCTATGTGTCTACACCAGAGAAGTCGAGATATACATGAAAACAGTCAGGTTATGTGCTATCTACCAGCTGCCCTTCAATCAGCCTTGATCCTCAGCTTTTCCTGCTCCAAACCTCATATTAATTTTCCATCATATGGGTTGAATGACTCTTCCTTTAAACCAGTCTTGCCTATTCTAAGTTTTTCAGAGATTCCTCAAAAACCCTTCATGCTTTCCTGGCTGACATAAATGTCCTTACATTTCTTTGATCATTGATTCACATTCTGAAAGGTAGACCCAAGTGGAAAGCACAGGCTAGAATCACTGCATTTGTAGCTGAAGTCATCTCAGTGCAAGTTTTATTAATTTTAAAGTTTTCTTTTTTCCATAAATGCTTAATTGAAACATCCAAGAACTAACTAATTATTATTGAACTCTTACTGAATAGAAGTAAGATATAATTCTGTTCCCTTCCTTCTTTGAGTAAATCTGTTTCAAAGAGGTTTTTGGAGCTGAAGATAAGAAATCCTCCTCTGCTGGTACTGTTGTTGTCTCTTCCATGACATGGTTAAGTCATGGATGGTTAGCTGCCACCCACTAGATTCTTCTCCAATTGACTGAACTGCTTTGGGTGGGCAAGGGGAGTAGTGCCAGCAGTCTGTTCTCTTGTTTGCACCAGTCTGAGCCATGGTATTCATATATGAGAAAGCCTTTAACTTATACTTACCTAGGACCTTCAGTCTAGCCGTTCCCTCTGGCAGATATGCAGTTCTCCTAGTTATCTGTTTGCCTAATGCCCTGTCCTCTTAAATTTCTGCTCAGTTTTCACCTTCTCAATGAAATTGTCTACCTTTGCTCCCTATTGAATACCAGAAATTTCCTTCTTACTCTCAAGATTCACAACACCTCTTACCCTGCTTGAGTTTTTCTTTTGGCAAAGGACTCTCTAGTATATTATTTACTTATTTTGTGTTTACCATTATTTTCGTAATCCTCCAATTAAAATGTACACTACATAAAGGTAAGGATTTTTGTGTCTTTCACTGATTGATATATCACAAGCACTTAGAGAATACCTGACCTCTAGTGAGCACTTAGTAAATTAAAGTAAGCGTGAATATATGAAGTTTGTAACATGTCCATGGCAGCTTTCCCACTTTCCAGTGATTCTTTTTTTCCTTGTAATATTTTATAGTGAGTACTCATTTCAGTAGGACTCTGGAGTGGAAGAGTTAGATCTTCTTAATGGAAGAGTTTTCATTGCCAAGTAACCAAAATGAGTTTACATTGCCATCTTACCAAAATGCATCACAATGCTATCATTTCTAAACAGACCTAAATAATCTACATGCCTAATAAGTGCCTTCCCTTCCCACTGGAAACACAAAACAAACACACAAGCAAATTTATTATTGAAATAGGATGTCATCTTGTTAGCATGGGAACAGAGCAAGAGATGTAAGTTGGACGACTTTAACTGCCTGTGGCCTCAAGTAATGTTAGCCTGATGTATCCAATCTTACTCAAGAAGAGACCCACAAACAAATATTTGTGCTGGTTCATCAGGGAAACCTCTTCCAGGCATAACAGCGCAAATATACTATGATTTTCTGCTCATTGGACCTTGCATTTGCAAATTTCTTGCAGACCCCCTCACCCTGTACTCACAGAGCCTTGCTTTAAGATGCCATTGCAGTCATGCATCCTAACGTGTGCAGACAGGACATCCTTGATTAAATTTTTAGTATTTTCTGAAGTCTTTGATAATACAGTCACAGGCAGCCTCATGGATTGTGTCATTTCTGAAGCAGAATGATCTCAGGCATTACATTTGTATTCTCCGCAATTTCACTTTTAAAGGGTAATCTTAACTTTCATTTGGGAAAGGCATCATACCATTGCATTCATATTCTGATGACATTTACCTACCTTAAAAGGCTGGTTTGAGGGTCACATCACTGAAGTATTTAGAAATGCTCTAAAAATTATCATCTAAATATAACGTGGCATTTTACTTTTTGGTTATTGTTATTGCACCTCCTCTCTGAGAAGAACTTTCTACTCACCATATAAGTTGGCACATGTTTGAAGAGTCATGATTCATTTGGTCATAACAAATTCCATATCATCTATTTGAGTACCTTCAGTAAACTAAATTAAATTACAATGTTTATCACTTTGAGAAGATCATTAAATTTAAAGAATAAGAAACATTTTATATCAAACAAGAGTTTTATTTTATAACAATCTATGTATCTGATATTATCTCGGATTTTTCAGAGCAGATGAATTAACATTAACAGCTCTCAAACCTTCTCTTCTTTCCACCCAAGATCTGTTCAAATTAGTTTAATTTCTGGTTACTAACAAGTTCAAGTAAATATCCCGATATTTTAATATATTTTCACATCATTTACTGCCTCCCATTATGCTTGTTGCAGCGTTCAGATCTCAGCTAGCCTAAATATGAGAGTCAGGCATGGGGTGCGGGAATAGCCGTGGTTTCTTATGTAAATTTATGGATCAACTCTTCATGGATAATAGAGATTTAAAGTAGTAAAAATCTGCAGTGACAAAATGGAGTATTTTGTTCTTGTTTTGGAAGCTGAAATCCCCAAGGCTAGCTGAAGTAATAGCATTGAAGTTCCCCAAATAGTTAACAAGAAACTTAAGAAATCAAGAATCGCTTGTGAAATTGAGTGGTAAGATCTTTATCTAAACTGGGACAAATAATGGAAGCATGGCATTTCTCTAAAACTGGAAATATATAAAAATGATCAAAGATATTTTGGCAAATTATTTTTGCAGCATGAACTGTGGACCTCAATAACATAACCTGAGATATAAAAAGTGCCATGAGCAATATTATCTGTACCCCAGCGAATAAGCTGACATCAAAGATGTCTGTAAGGTTTGATCCCTTACTGAAAGCAGTTACCTTAGTTGTTGTTCTGTGCGGCTGCTTTAGGTCAGAAAGCTTGAACTTCTTGCTTTCAGGTATTCTGAAGTGTGAAGTCATTAACAAAAATGTGAAAAGTTATTCTCATCATGCTCCCTGTCAAACCTCATGAGAAATATTACGCACAAATATAAATGCTTCCTGCTAGTAAAGTTGTGGATACAACTTTTCCTATTATCATGGTGTATTAAAGCTGGCTTCACACGTGGGATCATATGCCTGTGGGCACATCTGTACGCAAATGTCAGAAGAGTCTGACCCAAGTTCTGAAAGCTACATAAAGCTATTATTTCCAACCTGAGTGGACTTGTGGGAAGTAAAGCAAGCCCAAAGAAAAACCAATTTAACTACCTTTTGCTGCCTTTCAGATAAATGAAAAACCCAGATTGCTGAGCCTGAATGTCTTATAAGCACCTTCTAAAAATTGCAAATAATACGCTGTACTTGAACAGGACAAATGTGGAAGATGCAGTTGCCTATATTAAATGTCTAGCTTTATACACACAAGGGACAAATCATATGTGATTATATGTGACTGGGAGGAATGGCTTCTTTAAACTCAAATTTTTTAGATATAGGCATCTTCTGAGTTACATCACTGAATCATTTTTCTTGGTCTCTTGGCCTGATTAGCTTCCATATAATCCTAGCCTTAAATTTAAAGTGAATAAGGTTTTCTCTTGTTATAGAGTAAAATTAGGTCAGGGAATTAGGAATAAGAAATATTTGGGCCTAATAGAACATAAGACTAGAGCAGTGGATTTAATCCCACTTCTACAATAATTAGTTGTTTGAAAAACATGTTACTGAAATGAACTTCACCAATCCCCACATATGTTAAAATAAGATAAATGTGTGAAAAGACTTTGAAACTCTAAACACAAAATTATTTTTTAAAATTCCTCAAACTCTTAGAATTTCAATACCGATAGACTTTGCTCTTAATTCTTTTCCTGCTACCAAAGAAGTTAAATATATGTTGATATCAAATTTATTAACAGATTTTGTAACATATAATGAATTATTTAGAAAGGAGGCTAGCAAACCAAAAAGTAAAATTAAGATATGTTATTTCTGACAACTACATAATTTTTCTAAAGGGTAAGATTCTTATAGAATGAAGTCTTTAAGAAAATGAATCTCCTTTAGCTCATCGAGACTTGACCCATTGCTTTTAAGTTGCTTCAGGCCTTGTGAGTAAACATGGGAAGTGACAGGAAAATGGAGGGAATCCAGTGAGAAAGAGCTGGCAGAAACAAAATGGGGGCATTAGTACCCTGCAGAGATTTACACTTTCCAAGAAGTTGGGGAGTGCAATTAACGCTGTTGGAAAACAAACCCATTCGCCAAGGCCCCTCAAGTCCTGCTGCCTGAAGAGACAACAAGGAGACATGCCAGGCTTATTTCTTGAGACAGAATATAGGATTACATACTGCTTATGGGTAACTATAAACCTTCAAAAGTCTATGTTATCCAAAGCAGCAGACTTTCATTATCAGCTTGTACTTTGCATGCTCAGTTTCAATAACCCTGCTGGGATAATTGATTTTTTTTTTTTTTAGATTTTATTTATTTGAGAGAGAGAGAGAGGTAGTGAGAGAGCATGGGGGGTGGCAGAGGCAGAGAGAGAAGCAGACTCCCCCACTGAGCAGGGAGCCCGATGCAGGGCTCCATCCCAGGACTCTGGGATCATGAGCTGAGCTGAAGGCAGTTGCTTAATAGACTGAGCCACCCAGGTGCCCCTGGGATAATTGATTTTTTACCAGCATTCCTGGGTTCTGTTCTACTGCTACAGGCAGCCCATGCTTCCACTTTCCTTTTTTCACCATCCATTTTTTAAAAGCATCCATATCAGCTATTTCCATCATTCCTCTGTCAGTTCAGCAAGTTTTAAGCTAAACAACGAGGAGAGAAAATCTCTTTTACACTATGACACAAAGCACTGAATTATTTTGTAGTGATTGAAGCGGGTCCCTGTTCTTTGTGGAGCCACGTAGTAGAGGCTACATGCTGTATGGCAATGTACAGTCACTTTTTTAAGGAGACATCGCTGTGTAATAGGAGAAATACATGGAGGTAGAGTTGGAAACACTTGTGTTTGTGTCCCTATTAGTAGTTTGTCACTTATTATTTCCCCAAATTCCCATTATTAAAGCAAAGATATTAATCCAAATGATTCCCAAGACCATGGGGGCAGATGAAAAGATTTTGTAAGTAAATGGGAATATTGTCTTGAAATACTATTTATTTAATTACGTCTAGTTTATCTTTAATCCTTATTGATTCACAGATACTGTATAACATTATATGTCAAATATATCATCCTTAACTTTCAAGACTGATCTAAATGCAGCCAGCTAAAATACATGTCCATTATTTCAAATGATATGAGAAATGTGTTTTCTATATCCTACCACTGGTGGAGACAGACTGTGAATCCAGGTCTTCTAAAACCAGGATGATTTTCTTTACTTAGAACATTGCACTTCTCCAGAGGTACTGTTTTACTGGCTATTTTAGATAGTTCTGGAACCAGTGTTGAAGCCAAAGACCCCATCTCCAGGTTCAGAAGCAGGCCAAAGAAGTCAAAACTCTAACCCTGTGGAATGATAAGGCTGGAAAATGCCCAAAGTCTGATGAGAACTACTTACAGTCTCATTAAAATAAGCTGAGGGAAGAATAAAAATTCTTTCATGTGGGTTTATGGAAAGAAGCAGGGATGTCCTTACTTCTATAACTGACCCAAGTGACTACAGCCCACTGACTCCTGAACTGGGCAAGTAGTACTAGCTTCAGTTTTGACTTAGTGATCTCAGAAGGCAATGTCAAAACCCAACAATCACTGGATAGAGTAGTTTTACTTCCACTTTAACAGTGTAGAAAATTAGAAATAGTGTTTTTCCCACCCTAACAATAAGAAAATGCCAGATAAGCTATAAAATCATAACTATTCTTGAACTCATCAGATAGCTGAGGTCTCACGACAACCGTAGTAGCTGAAAGTCTAGGAAGAGACCAATTCCTGCAGAGACAGAAAGCAGTAGCTTCCCTGAAGCAAACCACAAGGAAGAGACGTCAAGTTAAGTGCCATACAAGCAGACAAGAATATTTCAGCTAAAATACTTAACAAATTGCCATAGTTCAAATGCTGGGCAGGGACATTTAGAAAGTGAAGTCACCACTGCTTGAAGGTATCCATAGTAACAGTTTAAACAAAACAAAACCCAGTCAACTTCTGGGTTTCTAGATTGACTTACTCCACGTATAAAACGTTAGCAAAAAGTATGTTGAAAAGAAGTGTGTCCATTTCCAGGCTCAAATGCTATATATTTTAAAATCTGTTCTGCAATCAATGATAGGAGTTCAATAAAAATCATGAGAAAAAGAAGAAAAACAGCTCATTGTCAAAAGACAAAGTCATCAATAGAAACAGACTCCCCAAAATGGCCCACTTATAGGCTCTATCATAGAGGAAATTCAAATTAGCTTGGATTATTATGGCAAAATTTTTTTGGAAAAAGTGAATGTCATTACACAAATATATGGGAAGTTTCAGCAGACTCCATTAGAAATAAAACAAATGGATATTCTGAAGATAAAAAGCATTATATTAGAGGTGAAAATGCCTTTGATGGACTCATCAGTGGAGTAGACCTAGCCTAAGCAAAAAAGATCAGTGAATATCAAAAGGAGAAGAAATAACCAAGACTGAAATACAAAGAGAGTTATTTTAAAAAACAAAAACAAAACAAAACAACAAATCAAGACCTCTGGAACAGGATCAAATGGCTTAGCAGACATTTACTTGGAATCCCAAAAAAAGAAGAGATAACAACAACAACTATTTATGGATAAAAGAAATTAAACCACAGATCCAGTATGCTCAGAAAACTACCAAACAGGGTAAATACTCTCCTCTGGAAACACACCTATCACATTTAAACTGATGAAAAACAAAAATAATGAAAAAATCTTGAAGGCAGCCAAAGAAAAAGGACACATTATATACGGAAGAACAAGAATGAGAATTATTGTGTTAGAAACTATGTAAGCCAGAATACAGTATAATGACATGTTTAAAGATTTGAAAGAAGAAAAAAAATCGCCAACCTAGAATCCGATACAGAGCAAAAATACTATTCAAAAATGGATGTCAAATAAAAACATTTTTAGACCAACAAAAGCAAAGAAAATGTATTACTAGCAGACCTTCAATTAAGGTATGTCAAAGGAGGTTCTTTAAGCAGAAACAATATGTTACACAGAAACTAAGATCGATCGATCTATCTATCTATCTATCTATCTATCTGATATGTGCCCAGCAATAGTAAAATCAAGCTATATGTAAAGCATTCTTCTCTCTTCTATTGAAATAGACAGTATAAAGCAATAATAATACCTATGTAGTTTGGGTTTACAGCATATGTTAAAGTAAAATGTAGATAATAAGAGAAGACAAGATGGGAGGGAGGAATTGCAAGTATGTTGTATAAGGTTTAATACTCTATGAAGTGATTTAACATTATTTGAAGGTAGATGGTGTTTAATTAAAGATGAATGTTGTAACCCTAGTCCTTAAGAAAAGAAGTGTAACTATTGAACCAGTAATGGAGACAAAATAGAATCCTAGAAATTGTGTAATTAATCCAAAAGCCAGAAGAGAAAGAGATATGAAAAAGGAGAGGTAGAATAAATACAAACAACTAACTTAATGGTAAGATTTAGTCTAAACATATCAATACTTACATTCAATATAAACAGTCTAAACATATCAATTAAAAGACAAAAGGCAAAGACAAAAGATTATTCATAGATTTTTTTAGAAAACATCTATATAATTGTATGAAAGTAAGCATTTTTGAATGGAAAAACACTGATAGGTTAAAAGTAAAATGAAAAAATATATCCTGAGCAAACATTAATCAAAAGGAAGCTTGAGCTGTCTTAGTATCAAAGTAGACTTCAAAACAAGGAAAATTGCCATGAAAAAAAGAAAAAACTTACCAAAAAAAGTTCATTTTTAACAAGAAGACATGAAAGTCTTGAATGAGAATTCACTTAACACAGCTTCAAAACACATGAAATAAAACTAATAGAATAGAAAGGAGAAATAGACATATCCACAAGTATGTTTGGAGATATTAATGCTCTTCTCAGTAACTGACAGAATGAATAGAGAGGGAAAATCTTTTAAGGATATAGAAGACCTAAAAAACATTATCAACCAATTTGACATAACTGACATTTATAGAGTTCTCCACTGAACAAAAGCCAAATATATTTTCTTTTCAATTGTACATGAAACAGCCACCAAATTAGACCATATTCTAGGTCAGAAAACAACCCTAATAAATTTTTTAAAATTTAAGCCATGCAAAGTATGTTCTCTAACAACAGTAGAATCATCTAAAAGCCAATAACAGAGCAATATATGAAAAATCCTCATATATTTAGAAATTAAATGGCATACTTATAAATAACCCATGAGAAAAAAGAAGTCATGAAGAAATTAGAATTTGATTTGAATGAAAATGAAAACACATGTTACAAAATTTGTGGGATGCACTTAAACCAGTCCTTAAAAGAAATGTTATAGTACCAAATGTTTTAACAGAAAAGCAGACATGTCTAAAATCAATGAATTTCCACACTTAGAAACAAGATTTTAAAAAGCAAATTCAAACCCACTCTGTAGAGAACAAAATCTCTCTCAAACAAATAGATGTGTAAAACCATATCAAAGTGCATGACTAAAACTAATGCTAAGAAAAAAGGAAAACTAATTTTTTCTGGTAAAATGTAAATGATAGAGCAATTGGAAACAATTATAAAGTCTTGAAAAAAGCAACGAGTCAAACGCAGACATATATGAAATACAATTATTAAAATTTTTAAAGATCAAATGGCAGTATTTCCTTCTTTTTTTAAGGCTGCATGATAATCCTGGAGGATATACGTGAAATAAGTTAGAGAAGGACAAATATCATATGATCTTATTTAAATGTGAAATCTAAAATAGATTCATAGAAGCAGAGAATAGAATGGAGGGAAGGGGAAATGAGAAGCAATGGTCAAAGGATACAAAGTTTCAATTGTGTAAGGTAAGTTCCAGAGATCTACTATAAAGCATAGTGCCCATAGCTTACAATACTGTATTGTATACTTAAAATTTTCTAAGAGAGTAAGTCGTATGTTGTGTTCTTACTACTACTACTACTACTACTACTACTACTACTACTACTAATGATACTTCCCCACACAGTTCATAATTCTACCATATATTTGATTATGTCAAACAAATATGGCAAAGTTAAAGAAGAGTTGTAGGTAATTTCATTTATCAAAATAAATATGAAAAATCTTAAATAAAATTCAGTGCTGTAAATATCAAACTGAATCCATCAATATATTTATAAAAGTTAATAATTCTAACATTTAGAATATGAATAAGCAGAGTTTATCCTAGGAGTGAAAGAATTTTCCAATATTAGAAAATTTGCTTTATAATTCACCATCTTAATATACTTAAAAGGAGAAATTCCAAGCCTTTTATAAAATTTAGCAGTCCTTTATTATAAAATTTTCTGAGAAGAATATAATATGATTTTCTTAATCAAATAACAATATATCACAAATGTTAGGATACAGGCTTAGTGGTGAAACTTTGAAAACATTATTAAAATCAGAAAGATGATAAGGATTTGTCTTACTCTTACTATTCAAAGTTGTACTGAAAATCTTAGCCGAAGCGATAAAATAGAAAACAAAATTGGGGAGAGGATTTGGAAAGCATAAGATTGTACTGAAATTGTTTTTATGCATGTGTTGATCCACAAAGAAAATGCAAGAACATATATAAGTTAACAAATGGAAATGAGAGTTCAGGAGAGTTGTTCTTATGTTTTGGTCTTCTGTTTGATCACTTTGCTATTGTGTTCTACTTTCTGAGTCCTCAACTCAATTTACATTTCAACCCATTTACTGAAATCCTAAAATTACTCATATATTTTTGTTTTTTAAGAGCTGTTTCTTGTTTTCTTGTAATACCTGTGTCATAGAATTCAGATCTTGTCGATACAACATCACTTTGAGGATATTACCGATTGTTGTCTTTGGCTTCATCTATCTCACTCTGAGTAATTATAACAATTAATAGGACTGGTAGTATCTTCTTCATGTTGAAACTATTCCTCAAATTCTTAGTGAAACTTTTCGGGTCTGTTTCATTTAAGGATAAGCCAATAAAGGTTGATAAGGTGAGGCTTGTTTGTTGATGAGCTACTTAATAGCTGACTTTTTCCCCATGAGATTCCCGATTCAGCACGTGAGCATCTTTCCTCTTAAGATGTTTTGTCTCTTTGGACACACATCCTCCAATCCCCTGTCAGTATGTGTGTTCATATTGAGGTGGAAGAAGGTAATATGTCCGTGCTGTTATCCTGAGAACAGAGTGGGTCTGAAGGTCACACAATTCAGAGTAAAGAAATTAACTTAATCCCTTTGTTTTTAGCTCCTTCCTTGGACTCTACTTTTTGCTATGCATAAATTCCCTTTTGAATTGCCTTTTCCATTCAAATTCTCCTGAGGAAAAAGTAGGAGGCAACATGTCAGTCATTCAGAGAATGGAGACAGACTGCCTGGGTTTGAATCACACTACTACCACTTACTATGTGGTTGACCTTGAGCAAGTTAAGCTTTCTGCGCCTGTTTCCTGAGCTGTAAAGGGATAATGTTAATATTCTACTCCTAGGTTTTATTCTAGAAGTAAAACTGTATTTTCTGTAAAGCACCAAGAATGTGCTAAGCACATGGTGACTGCTATCTACATACCACAGTAAGTGCTACATTAAGTAACCACTCTCTAGACAAACTTCCAACTAGCTCCCCAGTTTTCTGGCCCATATTTTACACCTCTCTGCCAAAGGCAGTGGGTACTGCCATAAAAAAACTTACTGGAGATACTTATTTTCATTGGTTTTCTCAGGGTTGGTATTTGTTCACCTAGTCCAGATACAACATAAATTTACTGGTAAGAGCCCATGCTGTACAGATCATGAAATATTTTTACTATCGTCCTTAGGCAAAGCCTCTTCAGGTTCTTAAGCTGTAGCTTTTCTTTCGTTTTTCTTTTTTTTAGATTTCTAGGCTTAGCTATCACTTCCTCATCTGGTTTTTGTCTTCTGAAGGCTTGCAGAATTATTTCGTCTGCAGCTCTCTCTCCCATTCGCATTGTGCCTTGTGGGTCTCCATCAAGTTTTTATTCATGTACTTTCAATTTAGTAGTGATTTGGTAGTGATTTTCAATTGAGTAATAATTAAATATTTAATCAGAAACTGAGTGTCTTTTTTTCCCTTCTTTTAAAAAGCTTATAATATCACATAGTAGCAATGGAATCTGTTTGTTTAGACACATTTGTATGTGTGTGCTCACATGTATGTATTTGTGAGTTTTATGTCTACTGCAAAGTCTTAGGAATTCCATAGGGATATGTATTGGGGATGAGCTGACTGTATAGGAATGAACTCTAGAACTCTTCTTTTGGAGGAGACCTCAAAAAAAAAAAAAAAAACGCTCCTTTTTTATTGGGTTTATATATTGCTTTTCCACTTAAGATTATATTTGAAGAAAAATGCATTTGACGAAATCACTAGTTTTAACCTTTATGGTTACCAAAAGAACAAAGATAATATAAAAATATGATTGTGAGTAAAGACAGCCATGAGACATTTCATGAGGATACAGAAAATATATATAAGGTTCAGTCATGTAGGAAATACACCGGTGGTCCCCCAGAAATAAAACTATTTACTTGACATAATTGGATACTTGAATGGATACAAAATGAAACCTATTAATTACAGTTGATATTTCGGGATGAACAAATAAAATATGAGTGAGCAATCCAGAAAAGAGTCAGGATCTAAGGGAGGAGAAGGTTGGATGTATTCTACCCTTCAAAGTAGAACGGAAGACCGGAAGGCTATTTGTAAACTTCCTGTTGCCATTAAGAAGCTTAGGATAATGACTACAAGAACTGCTAGAAGTTGTTACATTATTGTCATGTTGCCATATTTCTATTTTAATGTGTTATGCTCAGTCTGTCTTCTCAATAACACTTTTTATTAAAAATCTTCTGGCAGCCGCTCTGGGGAATGTCACATGACAGTGGGTGGTGATACAAAAGAAGAGAAAGGAAGATAGACTTAGGTGCTGACCCCCATAGTGGGAAAGAAAAGGAGAGCACTTCATGCTGGTCTTGGCATGCTCTGAGAAATGCACAAAGTTCAGGAACACTCAGAATTGTACAATTCTCCAACAGAAGCTCATATTTTCCAAGGATGAGGTACTGTTTTCTCTACTATGTCAGCAAAAATAAAACAGCTGCCAGGACACATGATTAGTAGATATTATTAAAACACAAGCTTTTATTCTACTCTCTCCCTAAAAATATTGAGTCAGCATTGAATAGCAATGTGCACCGGTCAGCAGGTGCTCCCTAGATTTTAATAGTTTCATTTGCCGAAGAAGAGTGCCAAGTGTCTGAAATTAGTTTAGCATGTAACTTTCCTTTTACTCTGAGTTGCCCAGAGGAAAAGGAAAAGTAAACAATCCCTTGGATCTGCTGGTCCAGATTAGATCCAAATTTTAAATGGCCTTTCTTATGGTTTATCATGTGGTTGCTTCTATCACTCTGTAATAAGGGAAAAGAAAGAAGAGATCACAGGTGCACCAGGATGTCACTGGTTGCTGATGTATTATCCCCACTTTTCATTGTTAAAAAAAAAAAAAAACCCAAAATATGAAAATTTGCATGGCAGGGAAAAATAAGATTATCAGTAAAAAGTTTCTTTGGTGAAGTGTTTTTCAAACTAGAGTTCACAACCCAATTGTGGATTGTCAGATCAATTTAGTGGCTTGCAACCAGTTTTTGTTTAAAAAAATAGAATTAAATTGAGTCAAATCAAGAGCATATGGAATGGACTAGAATAGAAGTACATCTCAAATGTATAGGCTAGTAGTATTTCTTAAAATGTTTGTTTCAGTTGTGGGCATTTATGAATATGTGTGTTACTTCAAAATGTAAAAATGTATTGTGAATCACAGTTGTTTGAAAAACATACTTTCAGAGTAACTATCCCTAAATAAAACACAGCATTGGTAGATTAGCAAAAATTATAGACTAATTCATACCTACACCTCTGAAACAACAACATGACCACAAAGGAAAGGGATTGGCAAAGCTTTCTGTTCTTTCCTTGAAGACATAGAAACTTTTTCACTATAATATAATATCCACAGAGACAAACCTAATTATTTCTAACATCTCTCTTTTTTTTTAAGTAAAAAAGAAAGAAACAAACAGACAAACACATATTTGTGATTTTCCAGAAGCTTTCTGGGAAATTTCAAAGATATTTTTGCATGTAATAGGTATCCTAAAATATTTTATTTTTTTCTAAATTTATTTATTTTGGGAATGCAGATTTCAAAAATATTTTCACAGATTTATTTACTTGGCTGATTAAGAAAGTGACTGGGGCATCTGGGTGGCTCAGTGGGTTAAGCACCTGCCTTCGGTTCAGGTCATGATCCCAGGATTCTGGGATTGAGCCCCACATCAGGTTCCCTGCTCAGCAAGAAGTCTGCTTCTCCCTTTCCCTCTCCCTCTGTGCTCTCTTTCTCTCTCTCTCTCTCAAATAAATAAATCTTTTAAAAAATTTTAAAAAAAGAATTGCAAGTGACTGAGAAACCACTTGGTTATCTGTTTTATCAAATTGACAATAAAACATTTAAAAATACATAAAAAAGGTAACACTGTTATAAAGTATCTTAGCTCTTCCATAAGTGAAGAACCTTAGTTTTTTGTGGGGTTTTTTTTTCACTGACATACTAAGAGTGACACAAAGCACAGAAAAGTATTCTAGTAAGAAGCAGGATGGCTTTTATTTAGGCAAATAACACAGAAGGAAAGAACACTGGTCGATAGTATAGGTTAAGGCTTGAATTAGTTTACCAAGGAAAACTAGCCCATCAAGACTTAAGCAAATGTTGCTAAAATTTTAATATTTTTTGTGGCCTACTTGCAAATTCAGATATTCTGAACCAAGGGAAATAAAATTCAGTTACATATTGTTCTTCATTGTGCTCTTTCGTATTCTGGAACAGACTGACATTTCACTTTGGAACAGTGATTCTCTCTCAATAGGTCTGCAAGATCAAAACTATTTCTGTTGTAACACTACGATGTTATTTGCCTTTTGCACTCTTCCAGGAACGTACTAGGGAGGTTCCTAGAGGCTGTATAACATGTGATATCTCAGAAGACCAAGTACAGAAGCAGACCTAAGAACCCATCTGTCTTCTAGCAAGTAAGATATTTAAGAGATTTGCAAAAATGCCACTCTGATCATAATTATTTTTTTCCTTTGGAAAAGAGTTATATCTTCATAAAAATATTACTTTGCTAACATAAAATGAGTTCACTTTGCATATTTTCAAGTGAATTGATACATATGTATTTTAAAGTTTTTCTTTATTTACATATCTGAGAGTATAATTTTGATAGTGGTCATTTACATTATATCCCACATAAAAGAAAAATTTTCGGGGCCCAGCGATCAAGAATTTGGGGAGCTGCTACTTTAGGGAAAAACTATTCTTTTCCTCGGGGGGAAAAAAAAGCATGCATAGTTGAATTTCTGTCATAAATACTCTTTGTCTCAACTATCTATATTCAGTATAACTTCTACCCAAAGTCACTGACTTATTTCACAGAGAAAAATAGGGGGCTGGTAATTGAGAATTGTCTATCAAGCACAAGCATTCTAAGGCTTGTGAAGCCCATGAAAATAACACATCTCATACCCACACACATTCTTTTTACATCTTCTTAAAGTGGATAAAATGAACATATCTAAGTAATATGACCCAAGAAATAATTTTTCTTTGGCATATAAAAATAAGAAGCAGGGGCACCTAGGTGGCTCAGTTGGCTAAGCATCTTTAGCTCAGGTCATGATCCTCGGGTCCTAGAGTCGAGACCTGCAGGGAGCCTGCTTCTCCCTCTCCCTCTGCTGCTCCCCCTGCTCTCTCGCTCCCTCTCTCAAATAATAAAATCTTTAAAAAATAATGAAATAAAAATATAAAAATAAGAAGCAAAAGTATATAATCTTAAAACTATTCTTAGTAATCTGTGTTTGGTATTCTATCTTATTTAGAAAATATCTGAGTATCCATCTTATTTGTTGTTATTAGGGAGATGAATCAAAAAGAAAGATTTGCCCTGGAAAATCCAATCAATAAATTAAAGTGTGAATTAACAAACAAAAAAATAGCTGTAGGATTATATAAGCCCTTTTGTTTTTATGATGCTACTCTATGACATTCTTTCCCCCAAATGTTGCAAAACTGTACAAAATTGACAACATGGTAGAAAAATATGAATTACTATAGTTGGCCCAAAGAGAGAGAAAACCTGAAAAGATCAGTGAGTAAGAAAAAAATCATTAGGAGCTATTTAAAAATTCCCTTCAAATAGACTCTGTAACACACACACACACACACACACACACACTCACACACACACACACACACAGGAGAGAGAGAGAATGGGAGTGACAGAGAGAAGATAAGTAAATGGGACAAAATATAAATTTCTATAAATATAAATAAGACTCTCAGTCATCCAGTCAGGCCTCAATCTGAGCTAGCCTTGTTCAGGTGAAAATTCTCCTAAAAAATTCAGAGAAAAAAATTCCATCAAAAGCTAATGCCCAACATTTAATTAGAGTAAATGTATTTACATCACATGTAGAATAAAACTTTTAAAATCTTAAAATGAGGAACAAGCTAAATTTCACCCAAATCTCCCTTCCCTAAGCTACTCTACTAGTTGAAGAATTGAGGAAATGTTCCAGAAAGCATAAGTCAGAGAGATTGAGACAGAATTGGAGTTGGAAATAAGAAGGCGATACAGGGATGGGGAGGAGGAAATATGAGAAGAGAAAGATAAAGGTGCAGGTTCTGCGCAGAGGGTGCAGCTGCAAGGGATTCGAGAGAGAGGGAAGATTCCTGCTTTTACCCTGAGAAGACAGATTTCTAAACCTGGGAAATAATCCAACTTTAAGGAAGGAGTTCAATATGTTGGGGAGCCTTAAATGGTCGATATCCCCTGCAGTTTTCCATCTATCATCTTCACCATTGTAGGTTTATGATTCCCATTCTTTTCTTGCTGTTACTGTAGTGGGGTCTCAGGAAGGGAAGAGATTACTGTACATCTTCAGTCATCCTTCTAGTTAACCTTTTTAAAAACACGTGTATGTATTCATCTCTCTCTATATACACACATATGTAAATACATATATATGCATGCGTGTGCTGTGTATTATATGTATATAGGTATGTGTGTATAAAGAGAGACAGAAAGACAGAAAGTATTAATAGACTAGTCTCTGTGAGAATTATTTTATGGAAACCAGGTACAGAGAGGGTTGAAAGGCGTTAACCACAACTCATGCTCCTATGGTCTCCTTCTAGAACAATTCAAGACTTTCAGTTAAGTAATGTAAAATGTGGGGCGCCTGGGTGGCACAGCGGTTAAGCGTCTGCCTTCGGCTCAGGGCGTGATCCCAGCGTTATGGGATCGAGCCCCACATCAGGCTCCTCTCCTATGAGCCTGCTTCTTCCTCTCCCACTCCCCCTGCTTGTGTTCCCTCTCTTGCTGGCTGTCTCTATCTCATAAATAATTAAAAAAAAAAAAAAGAAATGTAAAATGTGATGGAGCTATTTTATTTCAGGCAACAACTAGTTACGGAATACCACCAGAATACGCTCCTTGGACCTACAGCAAACAATAATGGAGAGAACACAGAATACATCTTTGTATCTAATTTAGGGCTCTGGATCAGCCAGTGAAGAGTTGCCTGTGAGGTTCACCATGGTATTAACCTCAGTCCTGCAATATATTTTTATTTTCCTGGGCTCTATTTATCCTACAAAGTAAAAATCTTTACCTTGGCTAATATTAAAATCTGCTGTATAATACTATCTGCTTCTGCCCCTTCCTAAGTAGCTTTCTCCTATTTCTCATAAAACAGAGTTTTCTCTTAATCCGTTACCATGCGTAATCCTTTCGTATTCCTGATTCCAGTTGTTTGTTGGGGCAAATACAATCTCTTGATTTTCTTGAAACTCTAATTCATATACAGCACCTCTTACATTTATTTATTGATCACTGTTTCTGTGAAACACTCTTTGAGGCTCTGGAGAAACAGTGGTAAGCAAAACGGAATAAAGACCCTACCTACCTAGAGCTGAAAATCTCATGAGAAATCAAAACAAAATTACCAAATCTTCCCACAAATAAATGCAATGTTATAACTGTTACATTTTCTGTGAGTAAAAGGCACATAATGCTATGAGGGAGAGGTTGATTTGAGGAGGTTAGAGGTTTAGGGAAGTGATCAGAAAATATTTGCTTGATGAACAAGCAGTTGAATAGATAGTTGAATGAAAATAAGAAAAAACACTTTCCCTTGAGGTAGAAAACAAAGAAAGCATTTTTTAAAAATCTGTCATCAAATTCCAAGATTTATGTAACAGGATATTTTTTGTTTATGTGATCGAAGTACATAAATTCATTAAACTAAGCATGAGAACCTGGTTGGTTTTATGTATCCATTACCATTTTTAAACAGGATCTTGCTTTTTTATGATGTTTTGCTCCTTCCAGATTGAATTTATATTACCTCCTTATTTTATGAAAATCTAATATCATATATTAGCAGCCTTTTATAGTAATTCTATCTCTTTGAATTTATGAATACAGCTAATTAATTCACAACCTTAATTTGGCAAGGTCAGTAAATAGCTTGAGAGATTATAAACATCTGGATGGAAAATCCAAGACCTTTGAATTAAAGTGTTTAGTTTTCACTTGATGTAAATCTTAATAAATAAGACCCCTAGGCTATTTGCACAAGTGACATGTCTTAGAACAAATTGATGGTGTATGTATGATAAACTGTTTGTATGCATAAAAATTCCTGATATTTACTGGAATTAGGTACAACAGATGTCACATTAACATTTGGCAAGAAAAAGCCCATATGAATGATTGGAGAAAGTAAATAGTCGACAGGGTTTTAATAGAATGTGTGTACACACCAGAGACTTCAGAAGACTATTAAATATTGAAATATATAAACTGACATTGTACTTGGTAGATGTATTTGGAATGAATGGGCCAAAGTAAAAAGCAATGATTCATGGAGGTGGGGTTTTTCTTCTCCCTTGTAAATCCCAGAAATGTGTCCTCCACCAAAAAGTTATTAATCAACATTTGTTAGGGATTTGCAGAAAATGGCAGAAAACTAGTCACAGGAGTATCCAGAGAAACAGCTTCATTAAACACCCGATAAAAACACCCAAAATACACACAGATACTTCATTCTGTATCATTACAAAATTTAAAATTCACCGAGAATATCCAGAGTATTCTCTATTGTTATTTATAACAATTATAGCCAAATTGGTATCAGTAACAGTTAGAGATATATGGAATTGGGAAGAGAAAATGGAGGCAAAATGACTATAGACTATGACCCTGAGATTTTGGATTCTCTCCTGTCTTGAAGAATGGGAAGTTGTGGGTAGAAGGCAAAATAAACATGGAATCAAGTACCCCCTCCACTCCCGGAAGTAGCAATCACATATGTAAGCAAAACTTTCCCCCTTAGCTTGAGCTCATTTGCCAGAGATGAAACCCAAGAAAAGAAAAGAAAACCCACTTGGCCCGGTAGCAAGGTAGAAGAGTTGGGCTGAAGCCAGCAAATCCTTGCCTTAGGAAATGTGAACTGAAAGACCGGAAGTTACTGTCAGGGGAAGAAACTGAACAGAGCAGCAAAACCACTGTATAATTTTCACACTCTCAGTTTTGTTAGACAATGAGCAAGCTGTATAACCAAAGGAAACGAAGAGTAGAAAATGAAGAATTATTTTTAAAAACAATAACATGTAGCCTATTTGAGAAAGAAATCTTGTGCATTGCTCGTGTGAATGTAAAATGATAAAACCATTTTTAAAAACTGTTAGTTTCTTCTAAAGCTGAGTATTTGCCTTCCACGCAACTCAGCAGTTTCACTGTTGGTGCATTTACAAGAGAAAAGAGTACATCTGGCCACCAAAAAACATTCCCCAAAAAACCCCAAAACAATAACATACATAATGTTCGTAGCAACTTTATTCAAAGTAGGTAAGACTGGATGCCCATCAGGAGGAGGATAGATATATTGTGGTATAGTCATACAATGAAACACTATACAGATATAAAAGTTGGGCTACTATCTACAAAAAGCATATAAATATCATAGATATTATGTTCAGTGGGAAAAGCCAGATGCATAAGTGTATCTTCAGTAACATTCCATTTATATGTGTATTAATCCCAAACAAACTAATCAATGATTGTAGGAGTCAGAATTATAGTCATCTGATGGGAGATATAGTCTGAGGAACAGACACAATGGAGTGTCTAGAAATGTTCTATATATTCTCTGGAGAGTGGCTAGACAGGTATAAATATATGTTAAAAAATCATGGATATTAGTATTCAAGATTAGTGTGTGTCATATATCGATTGAAAAGAGAGAGTTCTGTTTCCTTTCATGGCAAATAGACAACTCATTCCAACCCTCCTTTTGATAATAACTGGGAAAACTGGAAAAAATATGAAAAGAATGCCCATTTGGAAGTAGGGGGGAGTTAACAAGCCTGCAAAGAATTCAGGGGCCAAGATCCAAGAGAAAAAGGAAACTGAGAGTTGTGAGCTCAGAGACTGGGACTGCTTTTTCCGAGCTGTATCTACCAATTCAGGTGTAGGCTAATGCTGCTGTATAAATTCCTGTGGTGTATAAATCCCGTGGTGTGTGATACCACAAGGAATTTTGACAGTGTAAGTTGACAAAAATTGGAGTTCAGTATTTAGGTATCAAAGGGCTTCAACTTAGAAATAGACTACTCTCATGGCACTGTGGAATTGCAAGCCCAAACACCGAGCAAGTAAGAGAATCAAGATTTAGAGATGGAATTACCACTTTGTAAAACCGATTAGCTACATAGAGCCGCAGTTCCCGGGGAGACTATGAAGTAAAAGAGGAAATCTTTAAAAGCAGCCAGAGTGACAATGGAACCCAGAACTCAGTGGAACAACATCTTCAGAGTTTGGGGAAAAACTTAGTAGCGTGACCTTTTCGGACAAAGAGAAACAGATTATTTGTCACAACCAGATTTGCGCTAAAAAGAAGATAACGGACATTCTTAAGCCAGAACAGTGATCCACAGATGCAAGTTTGGAGATTCAAGAAAGAACATAAAGCAGCAATAAATGTAAATATCTGGGTAAATATAAAATATTTAATATTTAAAAGTTATACAAGTTTTATGTTTATATATGTTCATAACTAAAATGTATAACAATATATGGCAAAATATAGCAATAGCATGAAGTCAGGAGAGAGACAAATAGTGTTAAAATGTTCTGAGGGCCCTGCTCAGGAAAAGGAGACATGATCATATAAAACTTCAATGAATAGAGATGCATGTTGTAATCTATAGAGTAACCTTAAAAATAATTAAAAAGTGTATAAACTATGAAGCTAAGACAGGGCAAATATTGACATTAAATTAAGAAATATATATTTAACCCATATATCAAACAAGAGCTCACAATGTAAATTGAAAAATATTTGTGAATACATAATGAGACTATTGCAAGGAAATTATGTGGGATGTAGTTAAATTTATGCTTAAATGGAGAATGGAGAGGCTTCAACTCAGATATTAAAAAGAACAAAGCCTGAAAACAAATTTTCTAAGTATCAGTAGAAGACACAAAAAGAATAGCACACTACTGTGTAAGAATGAAAATTACAAAGATAAGAGCAGAAATTATTGAAAGAAAAAAATCGAGGAGGATGGAGGGAGCCGTTTTACACTTTCATACCTCTAACCACG
Organism: Ursus arctos; assembly: GCF_023065955.2. Taxonomy (NCBI): domain Eukaryota; kingdom Metazoa; phylum Chordata; class Mammalia; order Carnivora; family Ursidae; genus Ursus; species Ursus arctos. Next base: position 33,374,617 of record NW_026622852.1, read on the forward strand.
AAGTAGTATAAGGTTTCCCTACAGGTGGCAGCAGTCTCAAATTCGGGGACATTAATGATGACAGAACATGCACAGGGCTGATGCTGGTAAATGGGACTGGCAAAAGGCTCTTTGAGTTCAAGATTTTAAGAGGTCCGTTAGAGGTCTGATGAGGAAGAGGAAAAGAAGAGGTAACCAACTGAGAAGCAACAATTTTTTAAAAAAAGAAACAGAAAAGAAAACATACAGCCCAATGAATAACCAGGGAAGGTAACACAAATCTTAGCTATAGATGTATTTTTATTTATTTATTTTTTTAAGTAGGCTCCATACCCAGCGTGGAGCCCAACTCAGAGCTTGAACTCACAACCCTGAGATCAAGACATGAGCTGAGATCCAGAGTCAGATGCTTAACCGACTGAGTCACCCAGGTGCCCCATAGATGTATTTTTTAAATTCACATAACTTCCATTAATTCTTACTAAGAATGTTTGCAAGGATTTAAAGAGAAAATCAGCTGTTCTGTATGTATTTTTCCAGATGTACTGGGTAGGAAAGGGATACTTCTAAATGACCTGGTATCCTTACCTTAGACGATACAGGGATTTCCTACGATGTAAGCAAGTGAGAGAACATAGTCAGGCTTCAGACTAAAAATATTTTTTGGCAGTAGGATGTGGTTCAAGGTTAAGCTGTATTCTTCCTCCTGCTCATTTTGGGAACAACAAACCCTAGATTGTAGTCAGGTTAGTAATTAAAAGGTGAATGCAATGATGGAGGAGAAAAAAAAAAGAAAAAGATTGGTTATCTAGACCTGGACATGGGAAGAAAATAATTTCAGTAGAGTCCAAATGGATTACAAACACACTGTCTTCTATCATAAATATACTAAAAATGTTAGCTGTCTTCTAGAATTGTTCTGACTATATTGATTTTAAAATATAGCCACTTGAGAGCACAATTAATAAATGTAAGATGAAGTAAGATAAAATTATGTCTTTATCTCATTGTGCCCTCTAGCCTTAAAGCTACCTAATCAGAATCCCTTGAGAGGAAGAATTTAAGGGTAAGTGAGGGAAGCTGAAGCCTAAATTTCACAAGAAAAAGAGAAAGAAAATCTAAGTTTTCTGATAAATTATAGAGGATGTACTCTGTTTTATTATGTTTAGACTTACAAATTAAAACCTCAGATCATAGTTCTCCTTTTACCTTTTCTGTATTTCCATGAGGAATATCTGGCGTTTCGTTTTCATTTTGTCTCATTAATAGAAATGAGTTAACATGAAAGAATTGGATTTTGAATTGTCCATTACCGTTAATGGTAACACTGAGGGAGGGCATTGTCTATGTCTAATGATGTCTGCCTGTTTACTTTTGGAAAGCATGACTTCTAGGCTTTATATAAGAAGAAAACTTCCTTCAGAAATAATTTTGTCAGGTTGTTAAAATTCCTACCACAATATACTGTTAGATTTCTCCCAGTCCCCCAAATCAGAATTAATCACTGTGTGCCCAGTAGCATTTCATCATAGTTCTCTCAAGGCACTCTTTGGTCTAACTTTATTATAGTTTCTCATAAACATGAATACCTTACCCATTAGATTATAAACTACTTAGAGGTAAGAATGAATCTTATTTTTTCTTTTTTTACCGCATGCAGTAAGCACATGAAATAAATATTTTTGAATGAATAGAAAATCAGCTTAATAAGAAATATGCAGTATTTTACAAGTCCCGATGGGGGGAAATGCAGTAATAGGTAGAGTTTATTTTTCTTGCCATCCTAACATATGCACATATATGAGCATAAGGGATTCAGTACACAATGGAATTGGGAGTAGATATTGACCCCTCACAGACATGTAAAGAAGTTAATGCACAATTGGAATATTAACTATCAGCTTATGAATCTTGTTTTCCCTAAGCAGATATGAACCAAACCACCCAGGGAAGATAACAGAAACATTAAACATAATGATGTTGAGTAGCAAAAGCATATGAGACAAAGTCATGTGTAGTTGCTTTAGACTGAAAGCTATGCAGCCTTTTTTAACTGGAAATCAGCAAATCAGTACCCAGGGGAGAAAATTTTGGAGTCATGGGATAGAAAACTGCTAGAGGGTCTATCACGCATGAATAAATCAATCATCAAGATTTGAACCAATGTAATCATAATTCAGCAGAAGAGAGAATAACTTTCCCAGGAAAATGGGGCTTGGAGATGGAAAGGGAACAAAACATTATAACACATATGGATGAAAATATAACTCCCCACTGCCTCCTAGAATGTCTCTTATCATATGGAGCTTCAAATAAACCCCATTTATTGGCCTCCATATACAGTATGGTGATTAGAGATAATGTGATTTGGAAAAATCCCAAAACCTGAGCTGAGAGTTCTAGTCTTTTTCTGTGGGTCTTCATAGACGAGAATCGAAGACCATCAAGACCACATGGAGTCCTTGTCAGTCGCACATATAGGTGTGGTGTGGCTGGACTGCAAACTCGTGTTGATTTTATTCCGTACTTTTCAGAAGAACAAATTAACAACAATATCCTCACTAATTAGCCCATTTAAGGAATGATCCTTCAAGTTTGAGGATGGAACCTCTCTCAGTGCATAAGTTGGAAAACTGTTTCTCACATAATTAATATCAGCTGCATGACTCTTGCTGTGTTTTTATTGCCAGAAAGTACCTGCACTTGGAGTTGATGATAAGATCTTCCTCCTTTCATTCTCCAAGAACATGGAAGTAAAGTTGTCCCATAAGAATAAGGTAAAAATCAAACCAATCAATCAGAACACAACTACACAAAGTATGCCTCCAAAGAGATGGCACTAAAACCAGTTAAACTCGGTAGCGGACCGAAAGATTTGTGATGGAGGGCGGATGGCGCACTGAAAGCATAAATAAGGAAGAGTTATAGAGACAAACTTGGACCTTCTTTCCCATTTTCATTCTTCCCCAAATTCCTGTGCTAATGTCCTGAGCAACTTTCAAATCTATTACATTTATGAGATGGATACATTAGATATTAAGTCTGATTTCATTAAACTGAACATCTCAAATAAGTGGCCTGATTTGACCTGAAAAACATACTGTCTTTGGCCCATTCAGTCTTAAAAATTGAACTTAGGTTTACAAAATAGAATTTTCCCCCTGAAACCTAAATTTTGGGCTTCTCTTGAAAAATCAGATCTGACAATGTTGGGACAGCATTTCTGCCTGATGTAATACTGTTCTTAGGAATATCTGCAGAGTGGCTGACCCCTTGTGATGGGGCGTGCTTTCCAGTTTGCAAGCGCCCAGCATTCAGTCACAAGGCTGCCGTCATTATCTACTTAGCTGCTGAACATTGAATTTCAAATCCCTTAAACCAATCTGAAACCCTAGCGCGTTTTTTTTTTTTTAAGATTTTATTTATTTGTTATAGAAAGAGAGAGAGCAAGCAGGGGGAGCGGCAGGCAGAGGGAGAGGGAGAAGCAGGCTCCCCATGGAGCAGGGAGCCCAATGTGGGGCTCTATCCCAGGACGTGGGATCATGACCTGAGCCGAAGGCAGACCCTCAACCGACCGAGCCACCCAGGCGCCGCCTAGTGGCTTTTCTATAGTTCCTATGAACAAGAACAAATTGCCAGCAATCTATCCATGTAAGTTTTTATTTTAATTCAGGTGCATAATGGACAGTCATTGTCAGTAATCTTTTTGTGGGCCAGTAAATCATTTATGAGAAAGCCAACTGACATAATTGTGTGTTCAAGCACGGGGCCTCCTAAATTCAAAGTTTAATCCTTCTGATAACTTAAGGATGTTGAAAGTGTAAAATGGTTGATAAACAACAATCCTAAGTAATTACTCTTCTAATAACAAATAATTACTTTGTGTAGTATGGTCTTTCATTGTAATTGATGTTTTAACAAGCAAGGATGTGATAAGTAAAGAAAATAAATACTTTTTATATTCTTTATAATCATAATAGATTTTCCATAGACAATCATATTAAAAGCTAATTTTGATTAAAGAGATTGTGAAAGCATTCAAAGAAATCTATTACTCTACTAATGTGTATGGAGGTACAGGAACAGATATATTTTCTTCTGGGTGGGGAGTAAAGATGGGGAGGGTGTGAGGTATTTGAGGGATAATTCATAGTGGAGATTTGTCTTGTTAGGAAATAAATATTTCCGTTTATTGGGGAAAGATATGAAATAGTGACGGGGCTGCTATTATAATGTTCTGAATAGAGATACCAAATCATCAGTGTCACTGTGTTGTTCTTCTGTTCATATGTTCTTATAATAGTCCCACTCCTGAGGTATATAGTGTACCCAGTGATTCTGATCCTTGGTCCTCATCATATCCATTCTTTCTGGACCCTGCTACTTTGGTTTTATTCAGTGGGCAGAAGTGAGAGTGTGGATTGAGTTTTATGGTAAGTGTATTCAGCTATCAACCAACCTCCCGGCAGTGGCAAGGCAAGTTGAAACACACCATTCTGCCATTAAGCACATATAGACTCCCTTCTCTCAAATCTGCTCCCCCTACCTCCATTTCCTAGAGAGTTAGGGAATGGCATTATGCCTCTAAGTTGACATTCCTTGATTAGTAGCATCCCAGTAATTATATTTCTCAGAGTTCACAGAATTAATACAATGTTCCAACTCTCTGCGTCCTCCTAAATTTAAACATCTGTATGTCCAAATAATAAATAAAATTAGAGATAATGTGATTAGGAAAAATCCCAAAACCTGAGCTGAGAGTTAGTTTTTTTCTGTGGGTCTTCATAGACGAGAATCGAAGACCATCAAGATTAATAAATAAAATAAATCTTAAATGCCAGAAAAGTAGAGCCATACTCTTGTGAAGTATTAGGGAAGGTAATCCAAGGTAATGTAGAAGAGCAGTTAATTGATAAGGAGGAGGGAGCTGTATTATCCCTGAGAATCTTCACTCTGAAGGTAGACTCTCAGAGGACTGAAGCATTGCTCAAATGGTAAGGTCTAGGTTCTCATGTAAATTATGTTCAGTAGTTCCAAAGATTTGTACATACTTTTATCTGGGGCCTTTATTCCCCAAATGATCAAATTAAACATGAGGTTGTATCTCACATAACACAATATTGCCTTAGAACCAGAACTACTTGAAATATAATAGAACAAAAGTATAAGAATACAAGCATATGAGCATTTCTAAAAGAAACTCTTGTACATCACAATACGAAACATTCATTCAATTTATACCTGAAATATTTCTGGTAAAATCATTATTAAATACAATTCTTTTGGGGGAGTATTTTCATTTAGATCCCCAAGAAAGGCTAATTGCTTTAGTTTTTTAAGTTTCCATTATTAATGGTACTATGTAACATTTGTTTATGTTCACTCTTAAAACATACTCCACAACTGATATATTGTATTATTTGAAAACTCACCCATATCTTTTGAACTGAGTAAGCCAATCATGCAGCCTATTGCACACAACAATCTTCCATGGAAATTTCATCTTGCTCAAGAGAGCCGCCATTTTGTATACCAAATTACCTGCTTCCTTGTCATACATGATCCCACCAACGGGAAGGCATCTGAAGGCATCTAACACCCCCACCCCCAGCCTTGCCTGGGAAGGCAAACTAATCTATAGTTTGACAAAATCCAAATATAAGTGAGGTGAGATGACTGAGAGTGAGACTGTTTCCAAAATACAGGAAACTCCTTAAAATTGTCCAATCAGATTCTCTCTGGTAGAGAGAACCAGAGAATTGTTAGCCGGAGAAAAGTTGATAAAGATGCAGGGAAGCAATACAGAGGACCATGAGGGCCCATGAGTATAGAGTAGTTTTGACTAACCTCTTTGTACTTATTTCTTCATCTGTAAAAAATGGATATGATAACAATATGTCTACTTTATGGATCTATTTTGGTAATTGATGAGATAATACTTGTAAAGCTCTTAGCAGAGTCTGGCATATTGTAAGTGCTCATAAAAATTAAATGCTGCTCACAACACATTATAGTATAATAATTGTTTTAACGGTCTCCACCACTAGGCTCTGAGCTTTCTAAGAGCAGGGACTTGTCTTATTCTTCTCTGTATCTGCAGTTACTAGCACGGCACCTACGCACAGTGCTTAGCACATTTCAGGTCCTTCACTATATGTTCATTAGGGGAGTGAAATAAAGTTTTTCTGCCTCTACCCATCTTCCTCGCTTTTTTCCTCATACCCACCCATCTACCTCATCATATCCGGGGACCCTAGGAAAACCAGTATATTCAAGTAGCAAACTGAGATTTAGTTCACTTTTATTATTGTTTTGTTTTGCTTTTTTGAGTATTTAATTCACTTTATTTCTCTTATATAAAATGATGTGGTGGCCGCAGTTGGGCCCTCTGCATGGAGACTCTTGTGTGGGTCTTTACAAGATGGTCAGTGAATTCCCGGCCTGATAGACTTGGTGGACACAGTCTCTTTCCAGAGGTCAGGGGTGAGATAGCTGGAGGTCTTGGAAACGGCATCAGAAGTGGCCTTGTTGGAGCCACCTGGGTGGCTCAGTTGGTTAAGCATCCAACTCTTGACTTCAACTCAGGTCATGATCTCAGGGTGGTGAGATCAGGCCCACATTGGGCTCCATGTGGAGCCTGCTTAAGATTCTCTCTCTCCCTCTCTGCCTCTCCCCCGTTAAAAAAAAAAAAAAAAAGTAGCCTTGGCAAAGTTACCCAGGGGGGCAGTACAGCTCCTGGCCAAGGTGTAGCAGTCATCAGTACCAGCCATCATCCAGAGCTTCTTGGGCACAGGGACTAAGATGATGCTAGTACCTCTGAGGGCAGGGATGAGGCACATCAGCAAAGAGCCACAGTGGCTCGTCACCTTACATGGGACAGTGTGGGCTTGCCAATCTCATTTCCCCAGTAGCCTTGAGGAAGGGAGACAATGGAAAGCTTGGTCAGGATGGTGGCCCCATAGATGGCAGTGGCTATCTTCTTGGAGTATTTAACACCCAGACCAAGGTGTCCATTGTAATCTCCAATGGCAACAAATGCCTTAACCTGGTCTGCTGTCTAGCATGGGTCTGCTTTTGCACAGGCACAATCTTCAAAACCTCATCCTTGAGGGATGCCCCCAGGAAAAAGTCCATGATGATGGATTCCTTGATGGGCACGGAGAAGAGCTAGATCTCCTCCAGGGACTTGATCTTCATGTCCTTGACCAGGTGGCCCAGCTTGGTGATAGGGATTCACTCCTTGCCCTTGGCCTTCCATGTGAGCTCCATGGCCACAACCCTGGCCTAAGATGCCAGTGCCAAAGCTACCAGGGCAGCCACCATGGCCTCCCATTTACGGGCCCCAGGGCCCTCCAGGTGCTCCCAGCCCCTCTGTAGCACTGGCAGCATCCACCGTTTGGGGTTTTCTCGAAGATGCTAGTTCATTTTTAGAAGGTATAAGAGTCAACCTGACTTTGCCTTATTTTCTATGCTAAAAATTACATATACTTCAAGTAGCCACAACATCTTTTCACAATTAATAGAGTCGAGTCAGAGACTCAAGGTATGGCGGACAAGGTGGGGGTGTAGGAAAGACTTAGTATTAATGAGATAAGAAAAATCACTACCTGTCAGTTAGAGTCCCAGTAAAGATTTAACAAAACACAAAATTTCAGAATGTTGGGAATCAAAAGACCTTTAGAATTTATTTAGTTCAATTTAACTTTGGCTTTTTTAAAAAAAATTTTTATTATGTTAGTCACCATAACTTTGGCTTTATAGATGAGGAAACTGAGATCCAGATAGGAGAAAGAATTTATAAGACACAAGAGAGCTAGGGACTTAATTATGTGACTCCTTATGCCAATAATGGTCCTTGCTGAACTGTACCACACTGCATAACAATATATTTTATGTGTCCATAATATAAACTAATATGTTATATTCAAACTATTATAATTGTAGGACGAAGTGTAAACTCACGGCCTTAGATTTAACTTTATTAGAGGTAAGCAGCTGTCTAGCATATCCTTTGGGAGAAAATAATCCCAGCAGTAATGATGCTCTCTTCATCATTGTCTATAAATGTACTAAATTATTTATTAACGAATGTCACAGATGTCAACCAGAATGGAAAACTAATAGCTTATAGTGCTTTAATTTATTTGGTTTACACATATTGTCAGAGACAACCTTTATGGAGGAACATATAATAATTAAGCACTTGTCAGAATGGCTAAATGTCACTATAAAATAAACTAGCAATCCAAATCTCTTGGGACAGTTTTGATATGTCACCAGTTCTCCTGGGAAGGGAGGCTTTTGAAAGCACCATATTTGCAAAATGTAGCCAATGTGGCAGGTTAATAGAATCAATAGATTTCACTTATGGAGCTAAGATTAATGGGCTAGGCAAAAATCCAAGCTAGTTGTAGGAAATAACAAGTAACTGAATTTTAGGAACAATATGGATAAGAATGGGTTATTTTAATGAAGGGTCAAAATCCTAGTTAAAGAGATGGCCTAAAAATCCCTTCCTTTCTCTCCTTTCTACTCTGATTTTCCTCTCCTCCCTCCTATTTCCGTTTTCTTTTCTTCTTCTTTCTTTGTCTCTGTTTTTTATAAGAACTCCCAGAATTATCTAATAATTTGTGGTTCTTTATGCACTCTCTTCTGTCTCTTCATTTTATACATCATACAACCAACCCTGCTCGAGGATCATTAATTTTATAGAAAAAAAATGTTTATTTGTAGCACTTTAAAAAAATCATTTTAACATTTATATCATATTTTAGCCCACTTGAGAGCTTTGCTCAAGGAGGCTCATTGGTTAATTTTCTTTAGTTCTAGGGCTATTCATGAATTTTCAGAGATATTGATTCTTAGGTGAACGTCTCAGAGATAAAAAGTCTGGAGCATTCCTGTGGATGATGTCTGTCTTTATTAAGATCTAACAATGATGTAATGCTGCTGTGATTCATACCACAGTTAATTGTTTTTTGTTTAAATGCATGAGGGTCCAATATTTTACATTTAATTTTCGCCTTTTTACTTTTTATGTATAACTAGGTACAAATAAATCAGCAGATGAGTTAAAAGGGATTCTGCTTCTAGCCATGATGGAGTACTTGGCAGTTGTTACTCTCTTTCTACAAACAACTATGAAATTGGACAAATATATGAGGCAATGTTTTTTAAACATGGGACTATAGATATGGTAGGATAGTAGTCTTTGAGAGAAGGTAAACATATGAAGTAAATCCCAGGTTTATCTTCTTTTTCTGTATGAGGTAACTTTCCAAACTATGATTTAGGCAGTCAAATCCAAGTGAAACCCCGTATCTCATTGAAGATGAAAAGATTAAAATAACTGAAATTTGGGGGCACCTGGGTGCTCTGTCATTTAGGCATCCAATTCTTTATTTTAGCTCAGGTCATGATCTCAGGGTCATGCTATCAAGCCCTGCATGGGGCTTCATGCTCAGTGAGGGGCTGGCTTAAGATTCTCTCTTTTCCTCTCCCTTTGCCCCTCCCCCCACTCATTCTCTGTCTCTAAATAAATAAATAAAATCTTTTAAAAAATACCTGAAATTTGTAGAGCATGAAGCTGTAGAAGAGAGACCGACATGGGGGTTGCAAGAAGGACAAAGGTCTCAATGCGTGGCTTCTAAATATCCCTGGTCAATGATGGGCTGCCTGTGTACATCATGGGGCTTCATGAGACGTATCCGAGAACTCCCTGTGGGTTCACAATTGTGGGGCTGTGGGATAAATGGGGATATTAGAGGTTGTGGGTTCTGACACACATTGAGGTTAAATTCAGTCTTGGTGAAATAACCTCATTGAGAACCTCAGGCTTTCAGCTGAGACTGAGGAAAGGCCATACTTTAAAAATAAGTTCTTAATTATAGTAAAAGATGTGTCACAAAAATGTCCTTAAGACTAAAGATACAACTGAAACAGACCTGCCATAATGAGGAATAAATCCAAGTCAAATCCAAGATAAAGAGGTTGCATTAATAATTTATTTCCCTGTCAGAAAATCTAATACCTATTTAAATAAGCCAACATAATCTAAGCTCACAGCAACATATTGTTTCTAATACCTGGTATATAATATCAACTTAGTAGACATACAAAAAAGCAAGATAATAATAATAATAATAAATCTCAGGAAAAACATCAGTCAGTAGAAACCGATCCTATCAGGATTCTAGAAGCTACAATTAGCAGAAAATAACTGCAGTACCTTTCATAAATATGTTCAAATATTTAAAAAGAAAAAAGAACATAATGAGTGAGCAGATACAGTACATCACATTAGAAATGGAACCACTACAAAATAACCAAATGGAAATTCAAGAACTGTGCAGTATCTGAAAACCGACATCTATAATTTACTTAATATAAAATATTGAATGTTTTCCTACTAAGATCGTGGTCAGTAAAAGGATATTTATGATATCTTCTAGTGTACTGATATTCTAGCCATTTTAATAAGAAAAGTAAAAGAAATAGAAGTCATGGGGCGCCTGGGTGGCACAGCGGTTAAGCGTCTGCCTTCGGCTCAGGGCGTGATCCTGGCGTTAGGGGATCGAGCCCCACATCAGGCTCCTCCGCTATGAGCCTGCTTCTTCCTCTCCCACTCCCCCTGCTTGTGTTCCGTCTCTCGCTGACTGTCTCTATCTCTGTCGAATAAATAAATAAAATCTTAAAAAAAAAAAAAAAGAAGTCATAAAGATTGGGAAGGAAGAAGTAAAATTATCCTTTTAACCAGATGTCATGATCATTTATGTAGAAAATCCTAAGGAATAGACATTAAAAGTCTACCAGAATAAGTCAATTTTAAGAGGTCAAAGATACAATAGTAATCAATAAAAATTAAATGTATTTCTACATTTGAAACAATTAGCGTTTAAAATTTAAAAAGTCAAAGTCACTTAAAACAGCATCTAAAAACATGAAATACATGATAATCCTAAGAAAAGATACACAAGATGTATCTAGAAACAGAAACTACAAAAGTTCTGAGGGAACTTTAAAAAGACATAAATGTAAAAAAGATATAAATATACCATGCTCCAATCAAAGGCTTCATATTGTTAAAATATAAATTATTCCAAAATGAAATGTCCCAACAAAATTTCAGGACATTTGTTTAAGAAATTGACAAGTTCATTTTCATTCTAAAATATATATGGAAAATCAAAATGTATATAATTCCTATACTTATATGAGACTGTAGAAATGTAGACAGTAGTATTGCCATTAGTATAGACAAATATATCAATGAGAAAAAGAAAAATAGACTTTACATATATGATCAGTTGATTTCTATTTACTTAAATTGGCATGTTTAATTACATTTGATGTTTTAAAAAATATCTTAAAAATAATCATTTAGGCAAAATTTAACAAAATTTAATCTCTTGAATAAAGAAACAAAATTTAAGCTTTAGAATAAGGCTACTCTCACATAACTTTCCATTTCCTCCTTCCTAACATTATTTTTCAAAATGCAGTTCCTTTTCAAATCTCCAAAGGAAATAAAACATTGTAAGAAGTATCTAAGAACCTATGTCAAATCCCATCTTAGGGAACAGATAGATATTGTAAAGTTACTGCTATATGGAAAAATAAAACAACATAAGTTGTGGCACTACACATACAATTTTTTAAACCAAATATCAGCTTGAGATTCAAGTCAAGTCAAAACACTATACTGGCTGATAAATTCCATCATTAGGAGAAGAAAACTCAGTTTGGGTCACTCTCTTTTATAAAATTCCAAAACAAAACTTTTCAGGCATGGAATAGTTCTGCATGGGAGGTAGCTTCAGGAATGAGTCTCTAACACGACATCTAAAATTTAATGTCTACTCCCCAAAAGAAAGTAAGGGAGAGAAAGAGAGAGAGAGAATGAGATTGCATGCAAGAATCCCATTGTGATGACAAGTCCTGTCAAACATCACTACCCAAGCCAGATACAGTCATCCAGAGTGGGCATAATTTCCCCACATTAGCATATGTCTCATACCTACCACCAGACAGAGTTGGCAGGCTTATTGTTAGATGCTACATGCAGCTCCTGCCAGGTCCAGTGCCAAAACAGATATATGTATATATAAAATATAGAATACAAAGTTACTGTCTCTACTCCACACGTAACTTTTTGCTTGAGTATTGAAATGAGGGAATCTCTGTCTATGATTTGTACTTATTATTTTATTTAAACTTTAAGGGAGTTCTAACTCAGTGAATTCTTAGAGATCATATATCTTGAGTCAGAAACAGGCCTTCTTCAAGGAAAAACTGAGGAAAAGTAATAACTGGAGTTAGAGTTCTCTGACCAAGTACTTTGCCAATTTCAGGACACTAAATGCAGCTGAGATGTTGGTTAATTAAATTCTAATGCCTCATGGCCTTTGAGAAAATGAAGCTCTGCTTGGTAAAGCAATTATAAGAATCAGCCAAGAACAAAATGCAGATCTTAAGTTCTCGGCGATATTCAACCTATGTGGTTGAGTGATTTCTTGCAGGTCATCTCCATTCTGCTATGGAGCCCATCCAGTGAGGTTTTGTTTTCATCCTGGTAATTTTCAGGTCTATAATTTCCATTTTCTTTTCTTTCTTTCTTTCTTTCTTTCTTTCTTTCTTTCTTTCTTTCTCTCTCTCTCTCTCTCTCTCTCTCTCTTTCTTTCTTTCACAAATTCTATTTGCTGAGATTTTCAATTTTTTTCATTTGTTGCAAGGCAATTTTTAACTGATTTTGAACCATTTCAATGATGGCTGCTTCAACATCCATGTTAGATAATTCCAACATCTGATTCAGATTGATGTTAGCATCTGTTGATTGTCTTCTCTCATTCAAGTTGTGATTTGCTTACTGGAAAGGTTGGATATTATACTATGAGATTCTGGATACATGAGAAATAAAAAATATATATGTCAAAAGTAGCTTGTACATGAAGGTTTATAGGTGCTTTATTCATAATAGTCCAAAGGTTAACATCACAAGATGTTTCCCATCAGGATAAAGGATAATCAAACTTGGTATATTCATATAATGGAAAAATAAGTAGCAATAAATATAAGTGAATTACAGATACATTTGCAATATGAATACATCTCAAAAATATTGCATTGAGTGAAAGAAGGCACAGAAGAGTACATACTATATGTTTCCATTTATATAAAGTTCAAGAACAAGATAAACTAGTATAAGGCAATAGAAATCAGAGACATGGTTGACTATGAGGTGGAGAGTTGACTAAAATGGACACAAAGGATCTTTCTGGAGTGCTGAAAATGTTCTAAATTTTTATGGCTATGGTAGTTGCTTGGGTGTACACATTTGTCAAAATTCACTGATTTATACACCTAAGTTCTATGCATTTCATTGCAGGTATATTTCTCTCAATTAAAAACTACAAAAATGAATAAAAATAAATAAATAACTGATGTACTGGGAAAATAATTTTATTTTTTTAAAAATCTAAGGCAAAAGAATACTTTGTAATTCATGAAAGCGTACTGTCAGGAATAAATTCCTCCTTTTCTGCCCTCTCCCTGCTCATGTGCATGCACTCTCTCTCTCTAAAATAAATAAATAAATCTTAAAAATAATAAAATGGAAACATCATGGGCAGCATTCCACAATACAATTGTAATAGTCATTTAGAGTAATAAATCCTATGTAAAGACCATCACTGTAATAAATCCAGATATTAGAGATATTATTGCTGTCATAATTACAGAATTAAGTAAAGGGTATGTTGAATTATCTGAAGAAAATCATTCTTGTGCAAATAACAACAGCTGTTCAAATTTCTCAGTTGCTAAAATACTTAAGCCATAGCTCACCAGTCTTTATATGAATATACTTATTGTTTTGATGATTATATTTTCATCATGGCTGACAATTTATTTCATTTACAAAGATCCAGCACACAGATGATCACAACTGATAACATTTATATTGCAGAGGAAGCCAAGAAATATTTCATTTAACTTAAAAACAGGCCACTAAAGAAGAGGTAAGATTTTGATCTTCAAACTCTCTTCATAAAGAGCTGCAAAGGAAAGGTGTAACCATACTCTCCCAGTAAACCTGTTTTGCACAAATCTTGTGGGCCTCCTAGGCTTATGAAACATGTTAACCCGTCCTTGTGCAAAAAAAAAAAAAAAAAAAAAAAAAAAAAAAAAAAAAAATTGTACTCCCTTGAATTGTGCCAAATGTACTGTGTACTTATAATGTACCATTTAATATAGAAAGTTTCAACAGAGCCAAGCAGGTACTTGGAGATTGGATAACCTTCATAAGAGCAAATCTCTTTTCTGAAGCTAGTCCACATTCCAGTGATAGTTCTACTTCCTCTGGATAGAGAATTTAGTCTTAGAACAAGAGAAATAAATAATGAAAGAATAAAAGAATGGTTTATTATTGGAGTTTAATACCCTCAATACTTTCAGTCTGCTACATAATCACCAGAGAGGACCACTGCAAGCTCCAATAGTAGAAAGATTGGTGTTGAAGAAAAACTGTCCATTCTGCATAGCTGGTTTGGAGAAGAAAAAACAACATTCTTCTGCATCATCTACCAATGCTGCCACAGAAGCATCTATTTTTGTTTGTTTTAAAGATTTATTTATTTGAGAGAGAGAGAGTTGGGGGAGGGGCAGATGGAGAAGGAGAGCGAGAATCCCAAGCAGACTCCACTCAGCACGGAACCTGACTCGGGGCTAGATCTCATGACCCTATCATGACCTGAGCCCAAATCAAGAGTCGGTCACTCAACTGACTGACCCCCCCCCAAGTGCCCCCAAAAGCATTTATTTTAATACACTTACTAGTCTTTGTATAAAATTGCTAATGCCAAAGCTTTTAATATATATTAATGGGTACTCATATATACAGGCAGGCACAAGCACATAGATAAGCAAGCAAACAACTGAATAATTAAGTGGTTTGTATTTAGAAGACCATTTTGGTTGTCACATATAGGAGCTATGTCCCTATTTTCATTTTTGTTTTAGCAAAAGAATATGTTTGAGGCCTTCCCTAGAAAGAACACTGACACTGACATTGTCAATGTTAGTTATGTCTATGTTGGAACTGTACCCAACTAAGACCTCCAAAATGAGGAAAGCCAGTATAATAATGCCCCTTTCAGTCACTGCATCGTACCATCCTGATTTCTTAGTATCACTTTTCATTATCTGTTTTCTCATGTTTATGTATTATGTGCCATTTACAATAGGGCAGGCGTTTCTATTTTTCACTACGATGCTGTACTTAACAGATTGCTGGCACACAAGCACTCATTAAACATTTGTGAGAGGAAAGGAAAGCGTTGACAGTGCTCAGTCAGCTCTCAAGAGGAGTGTGGATGAGGAGAAAGATATCTGTAACTGTGAAATAGAGCCCTTAGCCACCTATAATTTCCTAAATCTAATTTATTTATATTATTATAATAAACAGCCTACTTTTCTTCCTTATTAATTATGGGTTGGGCTTGCCCATCTCTGAAGATTTCTCAGTCCAGCTTCTAGAAATAACTTCTTACAAATCAAGAAATGTATATATTCTCAGAAACTTCTAAACAACACCTTCATTGACTGGCAGTAGGGGATCCAAGTATAAGAACTTAGCTATTTTGGTTCTCCTTAAAAATTCACAAAACATAATCCATTCACTTTTCAGGGGATGGGGAAGAAGGGCATGGGTTTCAACTGAATTCTATATCGTATAAAAATTAAGGTATTGATATATTTTTTAGGATAGTGCTTTTAGAGTTCAACACAGTGCCTGGAACATAGTAGACTCTCATTAATATCTTTGTTCTGATGAGTACAACTACATATACATTCGTTAGTAGATACACTGGTAATGGGGAACTTGTTGAGTATCCATGCGCTTTGAAAATATCATGGGGGATATATTAGGGATGCTATATAATTTTAAAATTGATTGCAAAATTCCAATCAAAGCAAAAATGAGAACCTAATGTCCAGCAAGAAGGAATTTTCAAGCAAAGTATAATATAACCCATAATGAAAAACTGCATAACTTAAAATAAATTTTAACATTAACTCCATGTTTATTTTCTTTAAAACTTATTGATATGTTGTAAAATCAATGAGAAAAATATGAAAATACCATATAAACCATGGGAAAAATTTTAATCTTAGAATGGTAAGGCTTTTGTAAAGATGACATAAAATTCTGGGGCGCCTGGGTGGCACAGCGGTTGGGCGTCTGCCTTCGGCTCAGGGCGTGATCCTGGCGTTGTGGGATCGAGCCCCACATCAGGCTCCTCTCTTATGAGCCTGCTTCTTCCTCTCCCACTCCCCCTGCTTGTGTTCCCTCTCTTGCTGGCTGTCTCTATCTCTGTCGAATAAATAAATAAATAAATAAATAAATAAATAAATAAATAAAATCTTTAAAAAAAAAAAGATGACATAAAATTCAGAAGCATTAAATCTATTACATAAAATTCAATGGTCTTTATTTTCCATGGAAAAGCCCAACATAAGCATTTCAAAAACATAAAGGAAACTGGGGAAAATACTTGTAAATTTTTTTAGAGACAAGGGATAATTTCTCTATTATGTAAAGAACTTCCTATCAACAAGATATAAACAACCTGTAAGAGAAAGGACAAAAATATGTTAAGCTTAAGGTAGATTGGGACTGCCTGGATGGCTTAGTCATTAAGCATCTGCCTTTGGCTCAGGGTATGATCTGGGCGTTCTGGGTTCCTCTGCTGGGAGCCTGCTTCTTCCTCTCCCACTCCCCCTGCTTGTGTTCCCTCTCTCCCTGGCAAATAAATAAAATAAAATCTTTAAAAAAAAAAAAAAAGCTTAAGGAAGATAACATACATTTGAAAATAAACATTTTTTTATTATAGTAAGAAATATGCAAAGAAGAACTACACTGAGATGCAATTTTTTAGTTTGACAAAAATGAAAAAAAGTTTTGAAACACACTAATGTATTAGTGACAGTGTGGAGGAACAGAAATTCTCCAAAGATCATTGAAATCGTATAAATTGTTAAACATTTGTGGAAAACAATAGAATTTATCAAGATGATACATATACCTGCCATTTGACCCAACAACTTTGTTTGTAAAGAATTTATTCTACAGATGTTTTCAGCCAAGTAAGAAATTACATATGTACAATATTTTATATTGCAGCATTGATTGTAATAATAAAAGAATAGAAGCAATATAAATATGTATTAATACAGGACACTTAAATGAATTATGGTACGTATATCCATAGAATGATAATCAATGCGGCCATTAAAATGATTGAGGAAGTTCTTCATAAACTGATTGTACAACTCTCTGAGATATATTGTTGGGTGAAAACAAAATCAAGGCACAGGACAATACATACAGTATTCTGCCTTCGTATATAAGTGTATTAGGAGAAGAGTACACGTATGTATGCACAGAATATCACTGGAGTAATATAAGATATTCATAATATTGGTTGTCTCTAAGGAAAATGATATTTGTAGCCTAGAAAAGAGATTGGAATTTTAAACCATATGAATTCATTGTATTTAATAATATGTAAATAAAACTTAGCTACAGAAAAAGTTTACACAGGATTATGTGAAGTATAATTCCAATTTTTAACAAACAAATGAATAACATGAGTCAGCTAACTCTGTACACTGAGAAGGCCTAACAGTGATACCAATAGCAAAGAACATACTCAGTGCCCATATTTTGGTTTCTAAATACAATCCTCCAGTAAAAGAAAGCAGGGTTGCTTGGAAAAATGGCTGATTCTGGTACTGGGCCAGAGAAGATAAAAGATGAATGTAGGTCATCTTGTAGTACCACAAGTGCTCCAAAAAACTGAAAGAATAGACATGTTAAAGGAGCACAGGATCCAACCTAAAAGAGCACCCTGTGACCAGAACTGGAACAATTTGAGCAATGAAATGAATAATGTAATATTGGATTATAAAGCAAAATATAAAATATCCATGAATCTGTACTGACATAAACAAATGATTGAATACATAAGTAAATGGAGAAGAGATGAATCTTCCTTACAAAATAATTCCAAAATAATATATAGAGATAATCTCTTCTCCAGGAGTGGAGCTTAATCCCACCCTGGCCCCAAGGATGAACTAGACTTAGTGACTCTTCTAAATAGAATAGGGTAAAGAGGAAATAACTTTCTAGTGGAGAAACCTAGCAGACACTACCTAAACCAAGTCATCAAAATTTACATCATCAGTGATGTCAAGTAGATATGGACTCCCTGATGTCATGTGATGAGAAGAACACTTTATATCTTTGGTGGTTTTCTACAAATCCTTAACCCAAGACCAATCATGAGAAAACTGTCAGACGAATACAGATTAGGGGACATTCAACTAGATAGTACCAATCCTCAACACTGAAGGTCATTTAAGCAAGGAAAGACAAACTCACAGACTAGAGGAGGCTGGGAAACATGCATGCAGTGTGGTACCTGGATTGGATCCTAGAACATAAAGTGGACATTAATAGAATATCTGGTAAAATCCAAATAAATCTGGAGTTCAGTTAATAGTAATGCACCAATTTTGGTCATCTCAACTGGAAAAGAGGGCTCAGAGTCTTCAGTCTATGTATTTCAGTAGATTATTTTCTAGCCATAGTTGTGCCTGGATAGAAGAAGGAAAAAGACTCCAATATCAGCCTTTTCTTCTCATTGCCTTCCTTTCGCCACTGTTCTTACCAATTCTTCCATAGTGGTCTCCATAACTCATTTCTCAGATAAGGTGATATGAGGGATAAGGATAGCATTGTTCAGAGTGGGCAGTGCAGGCTCTCTGATTGAGAAATGAATGGAGGAAGGAAAGGCCCTAATCAAATGTAGTGAAAATGGGGTAGTTTCTTCACCATTAGTTCCTCCCCTGAAACATCTACTCATGGACGGGTAGGCATACATATATAGATTAATTAATGAATGAGAAAACTGGAAAATGGCCAAAGTTTACTTATGAGAAGCACATCACATCCATAACTATTTCTGTAGAAACCATACAGGTAAAGGGAGTAACAATATACTTTAAAAAATAGATAAATAAAAAAAAAAAAACCCAAACAGAAAGCCAATGAGAAGTTTATATTTTAAGAAATTTAATTCTCTTAAAAGAGAATTAGTAAATCACTGAAAATTCTACATTAGGTTCATGTTATGTGTAGAAAGCAGTCTTCAGTGCTCCCAATCTGCTATTAAAGATAAACCTAATGCGATTTTCATTTGAGGCTTAGCTATGCTATGCTTGAAATATAATACTTTCTTCAACTGTTAATATTCCATCTATGCAAAAGCAAATTAAAATACCTCAATCTACTGGTACCTTTTATATAACCTTTTCCTTGCATTATTTTTTATGTCTTTAAAAGCATAATTGCAGCCAGCTTAACATAGCCAAACTGTACATGAAACTTTTCTAATATGTTTGCTTACCCCAAATAATTTGGTCTTATTAGTGACTATAACCATAATGCAGCTATAAACATTTGTATGAATGGTATTTGTACTTCCAGTAAATTGGTTTCATGCACATACGCAGTCAATACATTTCCTTTTTTTTTTTTGCATAAAAGATATCTTAAAAGGCAATTTTTCCCCCTTCTTTCTCTCAGGATTAATGCTCTGAAATTCAGTTGTGGTTGGTGAGATGGCAACTAGCACAGATTGCTTTTTTTCTCCTCTGAAAACAAACTTTCAAGTGGCCTCAGAACAACAGAGAAGTGAGTTAATGGATATAACAAACAGAAAAAAGGAGGAAAAAAAAAAACAATCTCTGACAGCTGACAACTGTTAGCTGCTGGCCGCCAAAAGCTAGCTTGTAGTGTTGCTTCCTGAACATAAACCAGTTCACAGAATATCACCATCAAATAAGGTTATTTTATGACCTTGATGGAACAAGACAAAAATAAGGACAAGATGCAACCACATTTTCCTCTCGAAGCTAATGTGAGTGACTAATGCTTCTTTACCAGCCCGGCTTTATCCCCCCTCTCTTCTGAATTAAAATCATTAACGTACTCAGTAACCAAATAGCCTCCATTCTCTTTATTTTTTTCTAGAGTTGAAGTATAGTTGACATGCAATGTTATATTCATTTTAGGTGTACAGCATCGTGATTCAACAATTCTGTATATAAAGCTATGTTCACTGTGATAAGAGCAGTTACCATCTGTCACCATACTAGAATTTATGGACTTATATTCCCCATGACTTATTTATTTTATAACTGGAAGTTTGTACCACTTAATCCCCTTCATCTATTTGGCCTCAAACCACTCCTCTCCCAGCTTTGGCAACCACCACTTTGTTCTCTGGATTTATGATTCTGTTTGGTTTTTGTTGTTTGTTTGTTTATTTGTTTTGCTTTTTAGACTCCACGTACAAGTGAAATCATATGCAGTTTGTCTTTCTCTGACTGACTTACTTCACTTAGCATAATACTGTCTAGGTCCACGGATGTTGTCACCAATGTCAAGACCTCATTCTTTTTATAGCTTAGTAGTATTCCATCGTACATCTTCTTTATCCATTCATCTATCAGTGGACGCTTAGTTTGCTTCAATATCTTGCCTATTGTAAATAATGCTACAATAACATAGGGATGGATATATCTTTTCAAATGAGTGTTTTGTTTCCTTTGGGTAAATACTCGGTAGTGGAATTACTGGTTTGTATGACATTTCTATCTGTTAACTTTCTGAGGAACCTCCATACTGTTTTCTACAATGGCTACACCAATTTACATTTCCACCAACAGTGCAAGAGGGTTCCCTTTGCTCCACATCCTCACCAACACTTCTTATTTCTTGTCTATTTGATATTAGCTATTCCGACAGTGTAAGGTGATATCTCGTTGTGGTTTGATTTGCATTTCCCTAATAATTAGTGATTCATGTGTCTGCTGGCCATCTGTATGTCTTCTTTGGAAAAATGTCTGTATGGGTCCTCTGCCCATTTTTAAATCAGATTATTTGGTTTTTGGTGTTGAGCTGTAGAAGTTCTTAATATATTTTGGATATTAATCCCTTATTGGATATATCATTTGCAAATATCTTCTTCCACTCAGTAGGTTGCTTTGTTGTTTTGTTGTACAAAAGCTTTCTATTTTGATGTGTTCCAATAGTTTATGTTTGCTTTTGCTTGCCTGAGGAGACATATCCAGAAAAATGTTGCTAAGGCTGATGTCCATGAGATAGCTGCCTATGTTTTCTGTAAGGAGTTTTATGGTTTCAGGTCTTACATTTAGGTCTTTCATCCATTTTGAGTTTATTTTTGTGTGTGGTGTAAGAAAAGAGCCTCCACTTTCTGACAGTTCAATCAAAAACAGACTTCCAAATCACCTAGTATAAACCCAAACCCCATCCATGACCATTCTGATTCCATCTCACGGGGATTATTTTCCTCATACGATACAGTTTTCCTTGTTGTAGCAAGTTAATAAACCTACATTTGTTTGACTGCAGGTGTGTTCTTGGTGGTCTTTGGGCACCAGACTTTAACAAAACAAGTAAAAACTATGGAAATATTCTTGGTGGATAAACGGTCTTGTCACCGTGGTTGTTTGGCAGGGGTGGGGTGGGTTGAAAGGTGCCATGTATTCGTGTATTGTCCTTGGTGGGAGGAAGAACGGAAGAAAGTTACTGAAAGGAGCTAGATTAGAGGTTGTGACTGAAGTTTATGACCAGATTGTTTTGCTAATGCTCTCCGCTGACCCTCCAGCTTAGATCTTGAGGCACTTGAACTGAGGAAAACTTTGGTTTTCAGGCCAGGCGTAACTACTGAGGATTTCTTCTTTGTACTAGTGCAAAATGAAAAAAAGTGAAGAAGAGAGGCCAGGTTCCCAGTGCTTGCAAATCGTCTCCATTCAGTTGGGAAATATGAACCATTGGTGTCACCCAATAATCCAGTAGGTTATTCCAGAAGAGCTTCTTCGGTGGAAGTTCGAGTGCATGGAGAACATGTGTAATGGGCTGTAATACATCCCCCTAATACTCTCCAGTGATTTTCCTTCATCAAATCCATTGAGTTGATTCATGAAACCTATGATCATACATAACTGCCTCAATCTTCCTTGAGAGGACAAGGACAGCCTCATTTCCATCTTCATGGAGCCACTCCTCCCAAATTAACCATTGTTCTTTTGTGGACACCCTTTGTACCTCTAATGGTCAGTATAGATTTTGCCCCCCAGAAGGCATTGAAAAGGATGAGAACAGTGTGCTTAATTAATTTATTCCAGTGTGACAGTGTATTTGAAGCTGAAAATTCACTCCCTACTCTAATTATGTCCAGCCACACTGTCTTATAAAGGTTATCAGGGGGTTCTGCAGTAATATAAAATGACAATATTAACATGCTCTAATAATAAAATACAACAACATCAAGATGTCCCGAGGTTGAATATAAACTCATCTTATTATTAAATTTCTGGGAAAATTTAAATTCAAATATAATGCTCTGTGGTTAAGTGCACAGACTCTGAACCAGATCACCTGACTTCAAATCTCAGTTCTTACACTTACTTGGTTTGTGATCCTGGGAAAGTTCACTAACCTCCTTCTGCCTCGGTTTTTTCATCTGAGAAATGGGAATATGATAAGACTTACAGAGTTGTGAAAATGAAATAAATTAATATTTATAAAGCATTTAGAAATATCTCTGGCAGATAAGTGTTTTATAAAAATTATTGTTTACCACTGTACTTGTAATGTAAAGATTACATTGAAGTCAAACAATCACCCCTACATCTCTCAATTTCCTATTCTGCTCGGTATCAGCTAACGTGTTCTCCATTTTCAGGTGCTTAAGGAGATCCATTCATTGGTTATCCATTCAGTGGCTATCCATCCTAGATATTTTTATTAGAAAAGCTGTTGCTTCTAGCTTGAAGGGTTATCGTATCTCTGAAGTTAACTCATTCCAACCCAGTCTCTGATATACCTCATCTTTGTTATCAGTTTTATTGAGCTATAATTTACAAACAATAAAACTCACCAATTTTCAGTGTATAATTTGAAGAGTTCTGAGAATTGTTTATAGTCTTGTAATCACTACTACAACCATGAAATAGACATTTCCATCCCCCAAAAAAGTGCCTTTGTGCCCCTTTTTTTGTCATTATCTTCTACTCAGCCCCTGGCTCCTTGAAGCTGCCAATCTTCTTTGTATTGCTATAGCATTGCCTATTCTAGAATTTTACATGAATGGAATCACGCATCATATAGTTTTCTCTCTGGCTTCTTTCACTTAGCAAAATGCTTTTGAGATTCATCCATTTTCTTGCATGTCTCAGTAGTTCATTTATTTTTATTAAGTAGTATTTCATCATATGGATATATCAATCTTTTAAACTTCATTTTTAAAAAAGGAAAATGATAGATTTTTTTTTCAGGAAGTTGGGATAAAAGGACAAAGATACTCAAAAATCCTGTCTGGCAGTTCTGAGAGCTGAGGAGATCAATATTTGTCATACCCGTAAACCTTTGGTAAAGATAAATATCTTGTCCATAATATCTACATTTTTACCTGTGTTAAAATATACCCTGATCTGGTACTGTATGCCCATCTTCTACTACTTATTCAGAAGCCTTCTGCCTTGACTCCTCACTGAACCAGCTACAAGTGCCTCCAAATATCCTTGTTTCTACAGATGCAGTTCTCTCTGTCAGGAATTGCTTTCCCTTTATTGTCAATCTATCAAATCCCTTCCTATTTATCCTTTATAGCTCAACTGAGATATCACCTTCCCTGTCGTGTCTTTCCTGATCTCTCCAACTAGAACTAATTACTTCTTTCTTGGTGTCCCCAAAGCATCATGTTTATAACTCCACTATATCACTCATTCAATAGTGATTTATAAACAAATTCAAATATGTCTCTATTAGGGAAAAGAGAGTGTCGTTCAACTTTGTTTCCCCAATGGTAAGTTTAATGCTCAACACCAATGTAGACATTCAATAAATGTTTGTTTGTTGAAAGGAAATGAATAAATGAATGCATTAAAAGTACCCTCCTGTTGATACACGTCCATCATAGGTAATGTAAGTATGTGAACACAACTCACTGTTTTAAATTGCCTGGAAATCTACTTCTTTGTCCCCCATCAGGTTTTGAAACAGGGAACAGGAAAATCTGTTAATGCTCGGATAAATCTTGCTGAATTTTAAGGAAACAACTGCTATCCGCTGAAAAGTGCACTTAATTATTCATTCCCAGTGCATAGGGATTCCTGTGACATGACTAGCAACAAGCTCCTGGCCCTTCAGACGGAAAGGATGCATTCGTAATTAAACCGTGACCCATGCTGTCTCCTGCTGCCAGATTTCCTTGAGTAGTCACTGGAGATGAAATTCTAATTATGACATTTGAAGAAATAAAATTCTCCAGGGAACGCAGCCTCCAAAGACAGACTGTATGTCGACAGCTGTTGTGGAAATTACTTATTTTAACCTTTGCCATAAAAATTGTAAAACCGATCCAGCTCCTTCTCTGTGGCAGACATTTTGGGAGATGGATTTGTAGGTGTGTTTTGGGGATTAGCCTAGAGCCAAGACAGCATCATTTTGCGACAGAAGTTCCATTAAAGTTTCTTAAATTTCAGTGAACTTCTGTTCAGGAAGTCCTTTTAAATTCTGATGAGCTGACATTTGAATGTTTCTGTAGCAGATGGCTATCAGCTAAGAGAAATGCACAATATTTTATTCTCACTAGCTGAAACCAAATTTGAAGGATATGATAGATTTTTTTCTAATTAAAACCCTTAGAAGTTTGGGTCATAGATTTTATACACTTAAAAAAATGAAAATTCAAACTGCCTTGGATTGAAACTCAAGTTCCCAGGAGTAAGGTTTTTTGTTTTAAAACATACAAACGGAAGCATGGTTCTCCAAGATACCTGTACTGTAGCCATTTAGAACAACATATTTAAAAATCACTGCACTTAATCAAATACTATTTATTAAAGTCTACATAACTAAGAGTTGATTTATCCATCAATTACTCTTCTAGAAATCTCTATTCAAGGATCTCTTCTTTAGCAGATAGCTAGTCTATGCTCAATAGGAGATTTAGAAGAATGGTTCAGGGTTTCTGACCTGCAGGGATTTCACTACCCTAGTGGAAAGATAAAGTTAATACACACAGAGAATCACATATAGTTAGAAAAGAAACACTAGAATGAAAAATACTTTGTCAGATATCAGTGCTTACAGATGATGACTCAGTTTAAAGAGTTTAAGTGCTTTACCCGAAGATACACATCTCATTAGTAGCAAAGTTTAAGATGTGCTTCTATCAGTTTTTTTTCCCATTGTATTAGAATGACTTATATATTCTAGTGGTTTTGCTTTTCTGATTGAACACTGATAGAGAATCCAAGTTTTTATAACATCGTAGCCCACACTCTTTCTAAAAATGCCTTTCTCTGTTTTATTGGTCTTGTACCATAATAATAAAAGGCCTGGCTTGGATATACTTAAGACCTTAAAATTCTCCTTTTCAAAATGACCTTCTCACCAAAATAGAGAGCCAAGATGCCTCATAAGCCTCTGCCTCACTCAACTGTGTCATCATCAACTACTAGTCAATAACTCCAGACAAGTAAAGTGCTAGCTGTTTCAGAGCTTGATGAATAGCTTTATGGGCCCCTTCTCGCAGCTGTCATTGTTCTGACAGCTTGATTGAATACAACTCTTGCACCATACCAAGGGGGGCTGCCCACAAAGGGCACCACATGTTTCTAAGTGCTTCTGGTCGCATGCTTCCAGGACAACACTGCAGTACGAAACCAGCAACCTGTTACTCTAAGGGGAAAGCAAACTCTGATCTAGAACCTAACTCACATCTTCTGTAAAAGATTCATAGATTAAAATTCATCTCTTCATATGGCACGCACATATATCCTATGGAATTAGATAATGTTCATCTTCTAAAACCTAATCACACCAAATGTTTGTTAAGCAACGTTTGAATTCATTTCAGTTAAGCAATTAAACATTTAAGAAGGGGAGGAGGCATTAAACAACAGCTTCCTCTCAGTTCAAAAGGTTACCTGCCAATCTTGTCTTGTTTCTCTTTGCACCTGTGTTAGTTCTCCATAGCTCAGTCTACTTACTGGTGCCCCACTTGCCTGCGAACTCTCTCCTGTTGCAGTTTCTGTGCTAATCTTGTCATATTCGAGAAGTAGATCAGCATCCTCAATCTCTCATCCTTGCCTTCCTGGTCTGGTCTGTTGTGGCTTGGATCTAATGCCCACTGAGAGTCAGAATCCAATGTGCCAGCTCAGGTTGCTGGCTTATCACATTACTTTTTAAAATAGCTTCAGTAATAATGAAATTTGGGATTAATCTCCCAACAGCAATTTCTGAGATCTTTTTCACCCTCTAAGTCAAAACTCCTTCCTTTTCCTTTTGTTGCATTAATTACAAGGCTTAAGTTATGTTCTAGTCCTTCCTTCTAATTTCTAGTTAAATTCTTTAAGCTCAGTAACTTCCATCCAAGTCCTGCCTCATACTCTAGGAGTGTATGTTCTTCCTTGCCAGACAAATGCCTTTCCAACACACTGTCCGATCCAGCAGCCCAATTGCGTCGTGATGAGTATGGACTCATGGACATCAATGTCTTAAGTCTCAAGTACTCATTCCACCTTCCTCCCTTGCTATAGTGCTTTCTCCCACCACCATCAAAGGTGCTAGATTTATGCCTGGAAATTTTATGACACGTTAGATACCCATAATCAGCTAACCAGTTCCTCTAGTCATTATTCCTGGGCTGTTACGCACTTGTGTTTTGAATTGATTCACTCCATGGCTTCACTCTAAAACTTAATAATTGATCTACTTTTAAGACGTGTGCAGCAGGTGGATATGTAAGAAATAGACGTTTAGCGGTGGATGTAATCCATACCACAGTTCAGTAATATATCCCCTTTCTTGAGCATCTATGCACAGTCCTAGGATGCGTATCTAATAGAGGAGACGCTCGTACAGCCTAGAAACATACAAAATCCATATTTCCCAGGCTGTAGCAGCCTAAAGCATAAACAAGGGCATCTTACCAAACTGTTTCTCTGGCTTCATCACCATCTGCTCTCCAGGAATCTAATCCACACTCAAATACGCCCCCTGTGGTTCAGGGTGTCCGCTTTAATCGTCTTGTGTGTTACAATAGCATGCACTGTTTACCTCCTCCTCTGAGCTAGCTCACTGTGATGCTCTGCCTGTCAATAATGATTCAAAAAGAACGAGCCCTGTTATTGATGTCTGTTGACACCCACTGATGCCAGTGCCAACAAAAGTCTTAGCTGTTTGTCCCAAGGAAGCCAGTGACAGAGGTTAAGAGCATCTGTGTTGATGTCGAAGATGCCACAGCCTGCTATGTGTTTGCTCTAGTAGTTCTTATGTCTGCCCATCGATCCTTTATTTTTCTTTTGGAAACACTGTCTCTCTTCTGCAGAGAAATGCTGTTCCCCCAGAACTAAACATGAGTTCTGAAAGGTTACGTGTTCTTAAAAGCATCCCCATCTCCATATGTCCCCATCCCCATCTATGTGATTAGATTGGTGCTGGGTACCTAACTCAAATTAACCCTCTTCCTAGATTTTAGAACACAACATTAGATTAAGCAAATGTCAGCTTTTCCCAAGAAACAGGTGATGAGGCCCTGAAGATTTCAACAGCATAGTGCCTGCCATGTGGAAGACAAATTTGCAGTAGGAGAGAATGTTGTCATAGAGAAAGGAAGACAGAAGAAATCTAGAGAGATTTCTGGCCTCATTAACTTCCTTGGGAAGTGTCGTACCCAATGTCTAGCTTTACTTCTGCCTTTCCTACAGTTGTAGGACAACCCTGAACCTCTTGTTGCTGTATGTAGACATACCAATATCTGAACTATGGGCTTTATCCCCTGAATTTATTATTATTATTATTATTATTATTATTATTATTATTTCCAGCTTCTTTTTTTCCCTAAATGTTCTCACTCAAGTATTTTATTTATATATTTTTTAAGTTTTTATTTTAATTCCAGTTAACATACAGTGTTCTATTAGTTTCAGGTGTACAATATAGTAATTCAACACTTCCATACCTCACCCTGTGCTCATCACAACAAGTGCACTCCTTAATCCCCATCACCTATTTCACCCATCCCCTCACTCCATTCCCCTCTGGTAACTATCAGTTTGTTCTCTATTAAGAGTCTGTTTCTTGGTTTCTCTCTATCTCTTATTTCTTTCCCTTTTTTTGTTTAGTTTCTTAAATTCCATATACGAATGAAATCATATGGTAGGTATTTATCTTTCTCTGACTTATTTCACTTAGCATTATACTCTCTAGCTCCATCCATGTCATTGCAAATGGCAAGATTTCATTCGTTTTCGTGGCTGAGTAATATTTCGTTGTATATGTACACCATATCTTCTTTATCCATTCACCAGTTGGTGGACACTTGCGCTGCTTCCATAGCTTGGCTATTGTAAATAATGCTGCTATAGATGTAGGGGTGCATGTATCCCTTTGAATTAGTGTCCTTGTAGTCTTTGGCTAAGTACCCAGTAGTACGATTGCTGGATCATAAGGTAGTTCTTTTTAACTTTTTGAGGAACTGTTTTCCGCAGTGGCTGCACCAGCTTGCATTCCCACCAATAGTGCATAATCGTTCCTCTATCTCCACATCCTTGCCAACACCTCTTGTTTCTTGTGTTGATTTTAGTCATTCTGATAGGTATGAGGTAATATCTCATTGTAGTTTTGATTTGCATTTCCCTGATGATGAGTGATGATGAGCATCTTTTCATGTGTCTACTGGCCATCTGGATGTCTTCTTTGGAAAAATGTTCATGTCCTCTGCCTGTTTTTTAATCAGATTATTTGGTTTTGGTGTTGAGTTTTATAAGTTCTTTATATATTTTGGATACTGACCCTTTATCAGATATGTCATTTGCAAATATCTTCTCCCATTCTGTAGGTTACCTTTTAGGTTTTTTGATTGTTCCCTTCACTATGCAGAAGCTTTTTATTTTGATGTAGTCTGAAGTTTATTTTTGATTTTGTTTCCCTTGCCTCAGGAGGCATATCTAGAAAGAAGTTGCTATGGCTGATATCAAAGAAGTTACTGCCTGTCTTCTCAAGGAGTTTTATGGTTTCAGGTCTCACATTTAGATCTTTAATTCATTTGAATTTATTTTTGTGTCTGGTGTAAGAAAGTGGCCCAGTTTTTTTTTTTTTCTTTTGCATGTTGCTGTCCAGTTTTCCCAACACCATTTGTTGAAGAGATTTTTCCCATTAGATATTCTTTACTGCTTTGTCAAAGATTAATTGATCATACAGCTGTGGAATCATTTCTGGGTGTTCTATTCTGTTCTATTGATCTGTGTGTCTATTTTTGTGTTAGTACCATACTGTTTTGATGACTACAGCTTTGTAATAGAGCCTGAAGTCCAGAATTATGATGCCTCCAACTTTGCTTTTCTTTTTCAAGATTGTTCTGGGTATTCGGGGTCTCTTGTGGTTCCATATATATTTTAGGATTGTGTATCAATTTTATTGATTTTTTTCAAAGAATCAGCACCTGGTTTCATTGATCTGTTTTATTGGATTTTAGTTTCTGTATCATTTATTTCTGCTCGAATGTTTATTATTTCCTTCCTTCTGCTGGTTTTGTTCATTGTTCTTTTTCTAGCTCATTTAGGTGCAAGGTTAGGTTTTTGTGTGTGTGTGTGTTTTTCTTATTTTCACTCAGGTATTTTAATCCTCTCACTCTAGGTTTCAATTATGAGTCCATGCAAGCTATGACATATTCAGAACCACATACTCTGTTTTCTGCCATCCAAAACAGGTCCAGTGACTCAGACAAAATTTCTGTGCCTTCATTCTCTCTTACCTCCCAGGAGGCTTTTCAACTTCTAATAAAAGGATTCCTAGAATCCTTGTCCTGCTAATAAAAGCTGGATTACCTAGTCGGCAATATAGAACTACATGGAGTTGAGCAGAATTGAGTAGGGCATCATAGAAGAGGTGGTAGTGGAGATGAGTCATGAAGAATGAATTTAATTCTGTACCCACGGGTAAAATCTGTGGTTTACTACTTGAAAAAAATGTTAAGAATCTGTATACTCCTTCGGTGTGCCCCAAAATCACTTCCTAGAAGAACAAAGAAAGCATATTTCAAACCTGGCTAGCTAGACAAAATTCCATAAAACTTGCATCATTTCATTCACTTTGAGGTTTGTCCTAGTTTTGCAATAAATAAGGTAAGTGTTGCCAGGGAAAATAATAACAAAATAAAAACTCTGAATTGTCTGATTTCTGCTAACCCTGTAAGTTTTATCAGCGTTATAGATTTCCTGTAACATTCTCTTCGTATACTCTTTCCCTGCATCTTTATTTCATTTGCTAGAGCAGAAAGTGGAATATAGATCTGTCTGTAGCTCCAGGAATGGATGGACAAGTGAAAATAATCTGTCATTATGTCTTTTTGTGAATGAAACATTGATATCAAAGAGGCAAAACCCTGGAAAGAAATATGAAAATTGGGTCATGCAATACAACATGTATTGCAAAAGATACATCCAGTGCCTTTTCAGGAAACTAAGCAAGAAATGGAAATAAGGGGAATTCCATTTTTCCAGCTGAATGCAGACAATTGTCATTAGTCATCTCTTCAAAGTCTTTGCCTTCTTACTTGATGTCGTCCGACATTCTAAATGTTTTGTTTTGTTTTTACCTAAGGGAAGTCTTTAAAACATGTTAGCGAAACAAAACGGATAGATATTGATGTGTATGTCACTTCCATGGTGAAAATAAAAACAGAAACAAAACCCTAACGGAATTCCCTTGTTTGTGTTGGGACCCGTTCCTGCCTCCTCAGAATGGCACCAGCCACGCTCTCAGGGCAGGGCCTTGACTTCCTTCTCTGTCTTTTCTCTGCTCTCAGTCCCAGTGCACATTTTAGATTTTCACAATTTTGTACTCTCTGTTTCTGATCCCCATAACACCTTTCTCCACTTTTCCCTCCTAAGAAATTCTGGAATATCCTTTGACCCCACTCCTGTGTTGCTGTTTCTTTGTCTTCCTAATGTCTCTGCCCAGCGGGTAGAGTATAACCCCCATTCTGTCCATGTTCTCACTACATGTTGATCACAGCCCTGCTGCAGAGTTTATCAAACTGCCCATGGCACCTCTCAAACATTAGCCTTTAGGTTCTTTCAAGGCAGAAGCAAGGTCCTCAGTTCAACTAATTCTAAGCATTTCTAATCCTTATTTCAACATGTGAATATCATCAAATCCTCCAGTTTGTTGGAATCAACTTGTTCTTGTTATTTTATTTTATTTATTTATGTATTTATTTTGGTGCAAAAAGGTGGTTTTATTAAATCGAGGGGACAGGACCCATGGGCAGAAAGAGTTGCTGCCTGTTCTTGTTATTTTAAATGGTTTTAAACCGTACCCTACACAAAAAGGGAAGGTCTACACCTCCCTCAAAAGATTTGGGGGGGGGGGACATTGTCTGTCTTTTTAGCACCTCCTGTTCTGATTTCCTTCTTCCATTGAATTCTCTCTCTCTTTTCTTCCTTTCTCCTCCCACACATGCTGTCCAGTTGCAGCACTACACTCTACTAGACACCATCCTTAAAAATATACTTTTTCTGATTCTTCAGAGTCTCCAGACCATTCCTACCACCTGCACACGGATTCCACTGGTCATCCCTTCCTGTTAGCTCCAGCCTCCTGCCTGAATGTTGGGTGTCATCTCTCCTCTTGATTTCATTTTTTCTCTTCCCTAGTTTAAGCACCCTCCACCCCAGAAAAGTTTTGGTCATATGGCTCTCTGGCTCCCTCCTGGCTATATCCTTAAAACTACCATGCTGCTATCACAATTGCCATCCAGGTATTTTACTAAGCAAATGTTTCTCTCTAGTTATTCTAGAATGAACTTCTATATAACTGTCTTACTCCAACAACACATGTAATGAGTATTTGATTATCAGACCCCATGCTAGACTCGAGGAATGTAACAGTGAATAAAACATGGCATTACTCAAAATGATATGACAACCTAGCAGAGTCCTGTTCATTTTTGATAGCTATGGTATTTGACACATAGTAGGAACATAATAAAAGGCACTATAGGACTAGGAAAAGAAATGGCATCCTCTTTTCAGGTGGTTAAAATTAATATGGATTTTATCTGGCATCGTGTGAAATATGACTAAAGGCAGAATAGTGTTGTTAATGAACTTTACAAGTCCCTTCCTAACCTCTAATTCACCGATTCTTTTATTCACCAGTTTTTGTAGACACAAATTCAACCTCATGAATATACAGTAGCTTTGGAATTAGAGATATTTTCAGTAGTGAATTATGCATTGATACAATGGAACTGTGGAAAAGACAATATTCTTGAGAGCATTTTACATATCTTATTAAACAATTAACTGAAATCATTTTAAAAGTTACTTTCTCTTAAGGGATTAAGAAGCATAGATAAAACTGCCTTATAAAAAGGATATGAAAGATGGCCATATAAAGCTTAAGCCGATACTTATATTATTTAATAATAGTGTAAATCATTCCTTGAAAGGCTTTATGTTTTTGAAAGAGACTTTCCTGAAAATGAATTAAGTATTAAATGAACTAAATTGATTTAAGAAATTTAATGATTTCCAGTGTGGTTATATTTTTGAGAAAAGACATGGAGCTTTCCATTCTATGTATTTCATTAACAGTGTCATTATCACTACCATCATACTAATTGCCTTTTTAGTATCTAGCACCCTTTGTAATAGTTTGGGATTCTTTTCGAAAACTGCAGGTATGCCTTTGTCCTTGCTGTATTGTTCATCCAAGGGATATGACATCAAACTTTCCTGACTCTCCTT
This sequence comes from Ursus arctos, assembly GCF_023065955.2. Lineage (NCBI taxonomy): Eukaryota > Metazoa > Chordata > Mammalia > Carnivora > Ursidae > Ursus > Ursus arctos. The sequence goes on from NW_026622852.1 coordinate 33,407,509, forward strand.
TATCCGAAATGTTATACAGGACACAGGTGTCTATTTACTAAAAAGCTAATGAAGCTAATAAAGCTTAAACCTTAGGTGCCCTCAAATAAAGGGGTCCCTGGAGGGGCCCTAACATTGGGTTCATACAGTCATAAATTTTTTGTAAAGTTTGCAAAGTAGGATATTCTAACTTACTCATACCCACAGAGAAGTATTCCAATCCAAGTGCCATTTCTTTCCATTCCAACCTTTCAGTCTCTGGAATAACCAGAAAATTTGTGAGTTTGGCTAAAAGGAATTTGAAGCAGAGATATAGTTAGTTTGGGGGTTTTCGTATATTTGTAATCCAGAGCCACTGAATTACATGTAACTATGTCATATTATAGTATATGTGTATGTGACTATATCGTTAGATATTTAGAACCACTTCTGCTTAGAGTTAGGATATTATTAGCTTTATGGTATAAAAATGGATTCCGGAAATATTCCTGCTGTCCACTGTGCCAGCTTACACAGTTCGTGTCCTGAAGAATTAGAATCAGAATGATACTTCAGTACAAATATAACCTATCATAGGCAGCACTGGAACTACATGGGAGTGGAGGAGGAAAGTTGGATTTAAATGTATGGAACATCAATGCAGTTGAGAGGTAATTGTTTTTTGGTTGTGTGCGTGTGTGTGTGTGTGTGTGCGCGCGGCAATTCTTCATAGATGCTGTGTAATCTGCCTTAGGCGAGCCAAGTGTGTATGATGTACTCTTTTCTGTGTCCGGTACAGGCATGCCTCCAGTGGGTGACAAGGTAGGTAGCATCAAATTGGTTAACCTCTTCATTCCAGATTGCAGCGACTGGCCAGTGAAAATTTGTTTTAGGAATAACCTTTTAATTGGAATGAGTCCCTCTCAGAGTCTTAAAATTAGATAATCTCAGAAGAGACAGTCAAGGACTTCCTAGGATAGTAAATAAATTTTAAGTTTTGACCATCAGTTTTGTTGTCTGACCTGGAGTGAGAAGTTGAGAGCTAGGAAAATACATTTGAATTGTAATAAGGAATTTCAGAAGAAAATGCCCTGGATTACAGACTCAGTAACATAGGGCACATGTTGCCTCATAGAGAGGCAAATACCTTCTCACACTTAAGGTTATCTCTAGGAAAGATATGATTTTCCGGACCTTCTAGTGAGTCATAACATAGAGTCTATGAATAGGGGACCATTCCAATAAGAAAAATATGTGTATAGTAAATCTCATTTTGCTTACTGCCTTGCTTTATGATCTGACTGTTGACAGTGCAGTATTTTGCTTGGTGCACGTCCTTCTAGGAAAAGAAAAAATAGAGTACAATCATTAGACTATAAATTCCACATTAATAGAAAAATGAATTATTCATCCATATTTATAGCCCATGTATAAGTATCTGGCCTTTGTCATCATAGCTGTTTTCCTTATGTGAATTAAAATAGATAAAAGCCTACTTAACTTTCAAATGCCCAAACCCTTTTGCTTGTTTTTTTTTTAACCCTAAATTAAAAAAAAAAAAGGAATTAACAAGGTTGGTGTATCATATATGACTTCTGATATCCTCAGGCTATAAGATCACAAAAATTTCATCTTTAGGGGCATTAGGCTGCAGCATTATTAACTTCTGTAAGGGAGATAACAATCTGCTTCAGTGCGGTATCTTCCTCCCGACTAGAAGTGGTCAATGAACATAGGATTTATGGAAATATACATTTATAGGGATATAAGTGCTCTGAAAGCTACTGCTAAAAAATAAAAATGAAAATAAACAACTTTAGAATTATTTTTAATACTTCATAATTGAGAGTTTTGTGTAGTGAAATAACTCTATGATTCATCCTTGAGAACTCCATTCATAGTTATTTTAAATAATAAAATAGTTGCAAAATTCTTCATCCAGTTAATTGCATCTGCCTCCTTATCTACCTAATGGACAAGGTATAATGGAAAGAATTTGTGCTTTGGATCTGTCTAGACCCCCTTTAAATCTTGGCTTTCTTACTAATTAGATATATTGTTATGGTCAAGCAATGTTGTCTCTAACACAATTTTTATCAGCTGAAAAATGTGAATTTTAATGGATAACTTGGAAAGAATTTATGCAGGTTATACATAACAATTAAATATGTTGATTATTAAAGTCTCAGCTCAGGATCCCTCTTTTTGCAAGAGCCTACTCTGTTCTTCCCATTTCTACTTCTGCCAATGGGGATACGTAACCTCTCAACCCCCTTCTAAAAGTGCTCTTACTTTGTGACATCAGTTTATGTTAAAGGAATTTCATAAAAATAGTCCGTTGTGGTTATCACAGCATGTGCTGATAGGTTTTTAGTGAGAACACTTCTCATCAGATTGCCCATATGCCCTCTATGAAGACCCATAAGAGAAATTCATTTGTGGTTTTTTTCTTCCAGAAATAGATTCATCCTAAACATCAGGATGGGTTTTTATCTTATGTGCACTATGAATTATAGTATTAATAGTGGTTCATTAGTTTAGAGCGCAATTAATGTCCATCTTTAGCAAATGTGTATAAATTTATGGTATATATCCAGGGTACAAATTTCATCTTCAAATCTATTGTATTTCCGAGATTTAAAGTCTCATCTCTTGCTTAAATGTATTTTTTAAAGATTTTATTTATTTATCTTAGAGAGAGAGAGAGAGAGCAAGTGCACACACAAATGGGGAGGGAGAGGCAGAGGGAGAGAATCCCAAGCGGACTCCATGCTGAGCATGAGTCTGGTACCGGGCTTGATCCCAGGACCCTGATCATGACCTGAGCTGAAACCAAGACTTGGACACTTAACCAGCTGAGCCACTCAGGTGCCCCAAATATTTTTTATTTTACTTTATGTACTTAATCTTAGCCATCCTAAATCCTTTTCATAAGAAATTAGAATATAAAAAAGAAATTAACAAATATTACCTTGCCTAGTTCAAAGTTGCTGTCAAGATTATAAAACAATGTATCTGGTGGCCCTGTGTTTTGTTATTTGTCAAAGGTTAAACAAATGCTTAGTAATATATACTTCAGCAGTCTTTGTATTTTTGTGTGCATCCTGACTCATTCCTTCATTTTCCACATGTGCTTTTGCTCAATTTTTTCACTAGGATTTGTCTGATGTAGACTCAGTGACCTTTTATCTTCTCTTGGAAGTAGTATTCTTGCAAATTTATCAATAAATAAAATGGAACAAGTCAAATTGGCCAAAATGTAGACAATATGACTAAATGGTAGACAACAAACTGACAGCCAACCAGACTAATTCGAAGTCTGCTGGGCTAAAACGAGAAAAATAAGAAGCAAACTTAAAATGCTGTGATGAGGAGAATACATTCCCCCTGCTGCCAGAATCTCCATTATTTTTTGATTCTAGATCTAGCTTGATGCACGCATGTTATGTTCCCTGCTGGCCCCTATGGGCTTTTTACCTTGGTAATCTATATTTTATCGTGAGCCCTGGAATAAAGCTAAATATAAAGAAAATCGCTTTAAAGGAGGTCTTTTTTTTTTTCTTCCCTTATGTGCAAACCTGTTTTCCTTCTGGCCTCCTCCCCCTTTATGGTCTCTATGAAGACAGCAGGGCATATGCCATCTTGGGACAGAAGAGGTTACTATATATAACCTAGAGAAGTAGGAAGACTGCTGTGTTGATGTGGATAAGGGGAGCAAACAGGAGTAGGACAATAAGGGAGATAGACTCACACCGGGATTCCTTTAAGGGTACAGCATGGAAATTTCAAGGGTGCGGAGCAATGAATCTCTAAGAGAAGCCTCATATATGAAACGAGATTGCAGAACATGAATGATGAAGGGAGGTGGCTAGAAAGATGAACTGGAGACATCTTTCAAAGAATTGATCAATGAAGCCATCTCGCCCTGGAATTTCTTTCTCTCTCACCCCTCTCTCCCTCTTTCCGTTCTCCGTCCCCCCCCCCCGAATATGTGCCCTTTCTTCAGTAACAAATTCCATTATTTTACTAGATATAGAGCCATTTAGTTTTTCTAATCCATCTTGTATCAATTATTGTAAGTTGTACCTTACAAGGTATTTATCCATTTGATCTTAATTGTTAAATTTATTAGCTTAAAGTTAGTTGTTCATAATATTACCTTTTGAATCTTTTAATGTCTGTTGGATTTCTGCCAATATCTGCTTTGTAATGTCTCATATTGGCAATTTATGCACTTTCTCATTTTTCTTGATCAGTCTAAGTAGAGGTTTATGAATTTTGTTGATCTTTTCAAAGAGCCAAATTTTTCCTGTGTTAATTGTCTCTATTGTTTTTTATTTCACAGATTTCTGCTCTCATCTTTATAAATTCCATTCTACTTTGGGTTACTTAGATCTTCGTTTTCTAGCTTCTTAAAATAGAACTTTAGGTCATGGTTGAGGAAACTTTTTGGTAAAGAGCCGAAGAGTAAATAGTTTAAGCTTTGCAGATTGAGGATATTCTATAGATAGGCATTTTTTATAGATACGCGTATTGAAGGTATTCTATATAACCATATCTGACTGTTGAAATAAAAAAGTCTCTACCAGGATTTGGCCCACTGGCTCTTGTTTACCAAACTCTGCTTTAGATCACTGATTTTCTATCTTCCTTCTTTTCTAAAATAAGTTATTAAAGCTAAAAATTTCCTTCAAAGCATTGCTTTAGCTGAATTTTACAAATGGTTATATTTTCATTGTCATTAAAAAATTACCTTTTCGATTTCTCCTTTCACTATAGCTTTTCTTGAAGTTTTTAAATTTCCAAATGTTTGGAGAATGGTTGTTCTGAATATAACATTGTTCCTGATTTTAAGCCCACTGTGGTCACAGATAAACTCTCACACATTTCAATCTTTTGTAAGTTATTGAGATTGTTTTGATGGCTTAGCAAATGTCCTATCTTATTGAATGTATACTGTGCCCTTCTAAAAAATGTGCATTAGGCAAACATTTAAAATGTAGTTTTTTGTAAATGTCAATTTGATCAAGATGGTTAAAGACACTCTGTGTCTTTACTGATATCTTGTCTGGATGTTCTGTTAGTTACTGAAAGAGTGGTATTAATATCCCAAAATATGCTTATGCATTTATCTATTTTTCTCATTATATCTGTCAGTTTTTACTTTATGTGTTTTGAACCTCTGCTTTTGGAGGCAGACACTTTTTTTGAGATTTTTTTCTGCAGAATTAATCTGTTTATTATTTTGAGATATCTCTCAATCTCTGGTAATAGATTTTGTTGCCACCATCTGATATTATCCTTATTATTTACTTGGTATTTCTTTTTGCATCCTTTGAATTCAACCCCTGTGTGTCTTTATATTTTAAGTGCATCACTTCTAAGCAGCAAATATTTAAGTCTTGCTGAGATTTTTTTTTTCCTTTTCACTCATATATGCATGTTATAGTAATTGGCTGATTTACATTTATGTAATTATAGATGGGTAAATTTATGTAATTGTAGATATGATTATGTTTATCCCATTTTACTAATTGTTTTCTGTTTATAATTTCTACTTTTTGTTCCTCTGTTACTCATTTCTGAACTTCATGTTAATCGAATTTTTCTTTTTTTGAGTTCTCTTTTAATTTATCTTTTGACTCTTTGCTATACCTCTTGGTATTAATTTTTAGAGGTTTCTTTCTGTAGTGTCTCCCAAAGTGATTAGAGTTCATATACCTCTTCACATAAAATGTATGAACCTTGAAATTATCCACTTTGTGCTATGGTTTCTATGTGCATTACATCTATATATGTTACTTAGCATAGTATGTTACAATGTTGTTTTAGCTAATCATATATACTTTAAATAAATAAATAGATAAATAAACTATTTCTGGTACTATTCCTTCCTAAAGAGCAGATTTCTATCTAGTATCATTTCTGTATGGCATGAAAAACTTTTTCTTTTTTTAAGATTTATTCATTTATTTTAGAGAGAGAGCAAAAGCGAGGGAGAGCACTTGAGTGGGTGGGGGGGTGGAGGAGCAGAGAGAGAGGAGAGAGACCTCTCCTCCTTGAGAATCTCAAGCAGACTCCCCACCCCCACCCCTGTTAGGTGCAGAGCCAAACATGGGGCTCAGTCTCACAACCTTGAGGTCATTACCTGAGCTAAAATCAAGATTTGGACCCTTAACTGACTGAACCCCCCAGGCACCCTTTTAACATTTCTTGTAATGTAGGTCTGCTGGTGACATACTGTTAGTTTTAATTTATCTAGAAATGTCTTTATCTTACCTTCATTCTTGAAAGATATTTCATAAGATATAAATTCTGTCTTCTGAACTCTATTGTTTCTAGTAAGAAATTAGAAGTCCCATTGATTGTTATCTCCCCATGTATAAAATCTGCTCTCTAAATTTTGTGTTTATCTTTGTCTTTCAGGGGTTTGTCTTTGATTTGCTTAGGTATACTTTTCTTTGTTTTTATACTACTTATGTTTTAATGATTATATTCAAATTGGGTGGTTGAGCAGGTCAGCCCAGTACTGGCTGTACAGTCATTTGGGATGTTTTTAAAATATTTGGTATTTGCGAATAGTTGATTATGGCCCACTCTTGCATTGAGTCTGAACCTATCTTCAAATCTTGCTCAATTCAGAGTTCACGGAAGCAGTTACCATTCTCACAGACTTAAAACTTTAGATGAAAACATTTTGTGATGTATGCTGTAAACCATGGCCTTTCAGAGTTGCTTTCTATAAAGAAAACCAATGGCTTCATAATGTGCTCCATAACACATTTATTCATGAGTTAGATTTGGAAGATAAGCCAAAGATAAGGTTATATGCCTTCCCCAAATACACACACACACACACACACACACACACGTATATATATTATATATATAATACATATATTATCGTAGGTATTAACTATATATATTATTTATTATCTATATTATATATAATATATTTTATTTCTTTTATATACATCATTCCAAGAATTTAGTATTAGCATTATTTCAAATAAGCATATGCCATTTATATTTCATCTTTTGAAAACCTGAGGCCCGTGAGAGTGAAGTCATTTGCTCAGAGTCCCTCAGTTAATGAGCACCAGAGATGGTATCACAGCTTTGATCAGGGATTCTCTGGTTTTAAAGCCTGACCATTCCCTCTTAACTTCACTGACTCCTATAGAGAAAGTAATGATCGTTAATCTAAAGTCTGAACACAGGTTCAAACTCAGCCCTAGAAAGAAAATTGAGGACCCATAACATATGGTCTTAGCTAATCTCTTCTCTAAGAATTGATTTTAAAATATTTGAGAGCTAGTTCATTTGTTTAACCTCACATGGAAATATTTCATTCTTTTGATCATTGGAGCTAACTTTCAAAACATTTTAAAGGTTTGTTTTATCTTTAGCTCTAACCTCAATCCTTTGTTCATTACTTGAATATTTTCTATTCTTCTCCAAAATGACATTTTTCTTATAGGTACATTTAGAGCTCCTAACACAATGCAGAGTTCAGAAGAGGGAGGAATGAAAGACCATGAAGTAAGTCAGATACTATGCTTTTTGTGGAAAGAAAATGTTATCATTTGAGTAATGTTAAATTATTAATTATGGTGACAGTCATCACAAGTAACACTCATAGAAAGCTTGCTATATTTGAGGTACTGCGTCTAAACATATCACATTCACTAATTCATTTAAAATTTTCAACAACCATGTGAAGATACTATTATTAATACCATTTAATACATAATAGATATTATTATTAACATCTCTATTTTACTGTTGGTGAAATGGAGCCTCAGGGATATTAAGTAACATAAATAATTAATACACAGAGAAGCAAGAACTTGAAATGAGGGAGTCTAAATCACCACCCTATGGTTAACCTGATTTCCAAAAAGAGGAAGAGGAGGAGGAGGAGGAAATTACTCCGAGTAGAGACAGAACAAGAGCATTTTTCTCTATACTGCGTATTTTATTATGCCGCAGTGCTTCCCCAAGCTGTGTAATTATCCACATACCAGAGCACAGGGATGGCTGATGACAAAAAGTTCAAGACCATGAACACGGGTATGTTTTACATGGGAGATAAACCCCTATGCTAGAGATTGAACCTTTTAAATCATTAAAATCAATAATTCACGCTACTTGTAATGAATCTGGGTTTAACAAGAACATTTCTGAATGTCATTATTTCTTCTCTGTAATAATAATTGGGAAGAGTAAAAAAGCATAACTTTCTTACCAAACACCTATCACAAAATAATTACCACTCTTACTTAAATATTTAAAAATTATGTGTATATTTGTGTGTATGTGTGTGCGTGTATAAATAGGATTGACCAAAATATTCTATTCAGTGCTTCCATGAAAAAGCACTATAGAGGCCCTACAGTAATTTGGCAAGAAAAATAGAAAACAACTAGAATTTTAAAAATCATATATATATATGTATATGTATATATATGTGTGTATATATATATATGATATACACTTAATATTTTAAACAGTTTTGCTCTAGTATTTCAGCCAAATTAAAATGAATTGTCCAATCGTATTATCAGAGACTTAAGAGAGTGAAGGAAATTTCTTCTACAAAAGAATATCACTTATTTTTTGGCCTAAATCTATTTGTCTCCAGAATGGTTTCCAATTTACAATACCATATGGTATTGTGTTTTTTTTATGTGATTTTGTGCATGAAATTGAAATAAAAAACTCATTTCAGTTTTAAGTTACTAATTTTATCTTTAATTCTAGACTTGCTGGTCAAATAAATGTTAATAAAATATACTTATTACTTAGGACACAGTAGAGAGTCTACCTCCCTGATGATTTATCTTAATAAGTTTCCTGAATCCATAAGTATTAATTATCCATGCAAAGAACTGATTTCTCTGGGAAAATATGTTCATCCATTTCACATATTTATACTTTCCGATATAAATATTCACTGTGGACATTGGTCAGCCTAAGAAAAATAAAATAGTTGAATTTTCCTATTTGTGTACAGCACAAGGTCAGTTTCACCTACCCATCTCAGAGCGTCATCTCTTCAGAAATTTAATACTGCTTAGTCCATAAAAAAAAAAATCTAAAACACTTATAAATTGGTGTTGCCTTAAGGCAACCACCAACTTAATGTTGGAGAGTGAAAAGAAATTCCAACTTCATTTATTATGAAACCCGTACATTTGTCAGAAAGGTACAGACAGACCAGTGTTTCTGAGTGTTTATTTGGAGAATGCATTTAGAAATTGCCCAAATAGGTAGAAATATATTAACTTTGACCAAATGAGTTTTATCAACTCAATATTCACAAGCATAGTCAATAGTGGATGTTGGATTCATCTAATCTGCAAAACCACTGGGAAAGGCAATGCTATCCATGAAAACATGAAGGAACTGTGTGGGTAAGATGGTGAGGTACCCTATTCTCTTCTGGTTTTCTAACTAATAGGATTTGCTATTTTAGTGCAGAAGAAAACCTCTGGGCCTTTTGGTATTTGACTGAACTTTAAATACTAACTCTATCCTGGCGCTGCTGAGTCAGTCTGCTCAATCTGCATTCTCAAAGCCACGTCTACTTTGGAACAATGAAAAAGTAGAATCCATGATGAAGAAAAGCTAAAGGTCTGCTACTGCCCTCACCCGTCACTCTTAGTAATGTGAAATTCAAACTTCTGGATTTGTAATTTACCTAATTAAACAGAGATCGTCTTAACGTTTGCAATATTTATGCAAAGTTCTTCTAAACAGATCAATTATTTTAACACAATTACCAAAGTAAGGGTTTAAGTTACTTCAGACACAGAGCTACTTTCAAATTTTCAGAACCATATACTTATGCGTGTTAAGACATAATTGCCAATCATTAATCAACTTGTCTCAACTATTTATTTCTTCTCCTTTGGTGTTCAAACATAGATGAGTATAGGATTACTATCAGGAAATATGGTAATACTGACATTCCTATGTAGATGTTATTTTTAAATAGCCAAAGTTTTAATAAAATGATTAAATCAGTTTAAAACATTTCCACAGTAACTAATAAATCATCATTAGAGGTGATAGTGTCTAATGCAAAAAAAAAAAAAGTTACAGTTAAATCAGTGTATTTGTACTCTACTCATTTCAGGATAGATTACTTCTGAAAGGAATATGCTAATATGTAGCAAAAAACAAAGATTTTCATGGCTTTTGCTACAGTAATTCCACGTTTGGAAATTTGTCCTAAGGGAATAATTCAACAGAAGAAAGAAGGTATATGCCCAAAGAATATTCAGTGTAGCATTTTCTTTAATAGAATAAATGTTCAACAATAGGGAAAGGCTTACTAAATTATGGTACATTAACATAATGGGATATTACACAGCTATGAAAAATGGTGGTTATGAAGACAAAGGAGAGACAACTATTTGTAATACAATTTCAAGTGGCAGAAAAAACCCATAGATTGTAATTTATACTTGATGTCAACTGTGTAAAATAAGCTGTTTGCAAATAACACACGAAAGTAATACACAAAAAACGAAAAATCCCTGCTACATTAAGATAGAAAGAGTCATGGGTAATTGCTTTTCATTTTTTTTCTGTTGCATTTTATTAGTAGTAACAATGGTGAGCATGACAATGAAAATAAAAACACCAATAATATATCCAAGGTGAAAAGCCACATCACAGTCAGAAACGCTGAACTTTTAAAAGGTTTTTGAAATAGACTATTTTTTAAAGCAGTTATAGGTCACAGCAAAATTGAGCAGAAAGTAGAGCTCTCACGTACCCTCTGTCTAAACACATGCACAGCTTCTCCTACTGTCACCATCCCCCACCAAAACAGATTTGTTATTATCTATGACCTTGCACTAACACATCGTTATCACCCGAAGTCCACAGTTTATGTTAGGGTTCAATCTTGCACATTCTATGAGGTTTTTTTTTAATTGCTTCATAGGGAATTCTATATGATTTATAAGTTTTGACAAATGTTTCGTGACATTTCCACCATTATAATATTATACAGAATGGTTTCACAGCCCCCCAAATCCTCAATGCTCTGCCTATTCATCCCTCCCTGGCCCCAAGCTCTGGCAGCCCCTGATCTTTTTTCTTTCTTTTCTTTCTTATTTTTAGGTTTACCAGTTTATTATAAAGGATAAAACTTGTGAACAGCCAAATGGAAGAGATGCACAGGACAATTAAAAACAAATAAACCTGATATTTCTTAGTGTCGCCACGGTTTTGTTTTTTCCAGAATTTCATATAGTTGGAAACATACTGTACATAACCATTTCAGCTTGGCTTTTTTCACTTAGTAATATGCATTTAGGATTCCTCCATGTCTTTTCACGACTTGATAGCTCATTTCTTTTTAGCGCTGAGAAATATTCTATTGTCTGGATGTAGCACAGTTTACTTATCCATTTACCTACTGAAGGGCATCTTGGTTGCTTCTAAGTTTCAGCAGTTATGAATAAAGCTGCTGGAAACAACCGTGTACAAGCTTTGTGTGGGCATAAGTTTTCAGCTCCTCTGGGTGAATATCAAGGAGTGTGATTGCTGAATCACATAGTAAGAGTATGTTTTTTTTTTCACCAAAAAAAAAAAAAATATATATATATATATGTGTGTGTGTGTGTGTGTGTGTGTGTGTGTATAATTTCTTTTTGTAAGAAACCACCAAAATGTCTTCTAAAATGGCTGTACTTGGGTGTCTGGATGGCTCAGTCCATTAAGAATCTGCCTGCAGCTCAGCTCATAATCCCAGGATCCTGAGATGGAGCCCCACGGTGGGCTCCCTGCTCAGCGGGGAGTCTGCTTCTCCCTCTCACTCTGCCCCACCCCCTCCCCATTTATGCCCTCTCTCTCGTAAATAAGTAAAATCTTTAAAAATAAATAAACAAAAAAATAAATAAATTGGCTGTATCATTTTGCAATTTTGTATTACCACCAACAATGAATAAGAGCTCCTGCTGTGCCCTATCATAACAACATTTGCTGTTGTTAGTTTTCTGGACTTCGGCCATTCTAAGAGGTGTATAGTATCTCACTGTTCTTTTCATTGGTATTTCCCTGAACACATACGACATGGAACATTTGTTTATATGCTTATTTACTATCTGTATATCTTCTTTGGGGAGGTGCCTGTTAATGTCTTCAGCCCATTTTTTAATTGTGTTGCGCATATTCTTGTTGATTTTAAGAGTTCTTTGTATATTTAGGATAGTAGTCCTTTATCAGATATCTCTTTTGTAAATACTTTCTCCTAGTCTGTGGCACATTCTTTTATTCTCTTGACAGTGTCTCCCACCAGAAGTGTTTAATTCTAATGAAGTTCAATTTATCAATTTTTTCTTTCATGGATCATGCTTTTGTTGTTGTATCTAGAAAGTTATTGCCAAGCTCAAGGTCATCTAGATTTTTTCTTATTTTATTTTATAGGTGTTTTAAGTCTGTGACACATTTTGAATTAACTTTTTGTGAAGGTTGTAAAGTGTGTTTCTGGATTATTTGCAGGTAGATGTGCAATTGTTCCAGCACCATTTGTTGAAAATATCTTTGCTCCATTGTATTGTCTTTGCTCCTTTATCAGAGATCAGTGTACTGTATTTGAATGGGTTTATTTCTGAGCTCTCTATTCTTTTCCATTGATCTGTTTGTTCTTTCACCAACCACACTGTCTTGATTACTGTACCTTTATAGTGTATCTTAAGGTGGGTAATGCCAGTCCTTCAACTTTGTTCTTCAATATTGTATTGGCTGTTCTGGGGTTTTTGCCTCCCCATATAAACTTTAAAATCAGTTTGTCAGTGTCCACAAAATAACTTGCTAGGATTTGGATTGGGATTGCATTGAGTCTACAGATCAATTTGGGAAGAACTGACATCTTGACAATATTGAGTCCTCCTATTCATGAACATGAAATATCCCTCCATTTATTTAGTTAGTGATTTATTTCATCAGTGTTTTATAGTTTTCCTCACATAGATCTTGTACATATATTGTTAGATGTATACTTAAATTGTTTAATTTTTTGGAGTGCTAACGTCAATGGTAATGTCAATTGTAGTGGTTTGTAATTTCAAATCCCACTTGTTCATTGCTAGTATATAGCAAAAGCAACTGACTTTCATATGTTAACCTTATAAAAGCCTTGCTATTATTGCTTATTATTCCAGGAGGGTTTTTTTTCTTTTGCTGATTTTTTGAAATTTTCTACATTGACAATGATGCCATCCTTCCTGACCTGTTTACCTTTGATTTCCTCCTCTTGTGTTTTGCATTTTCTAGACTTCCAGTACAGTGTCGAAGAGCAGTGGTGAAAGGGGAGATCTTTGCCTTGTTCCTAATTTTATTGTGAAACATTCAAGTTTCTCATCGGTAAGTATGGTGTTAGTTGTAGGTTTTTTGTAGATATTCTTTATGAAGTTGAGGAAGTCCCCTCTATTCCTGGTTTACTGTGAGTTTTAAACCATGATTAGATGTTGTAATTTATCAAATTATTTTTTTGCATCAGTTGCTATGATGATGTGATTTTTCTTCATGATTGATGGATCACATAGATTGATTTTTTGAATATTGAAATAACTCTTAATACCCTAGATCTTACTTAGTTATGGTGTGTAATTCTTTTTTTACATTGTTAGTTTTGATTTGCTAATATTTTATTGAGAATTTTTGCATTTATTTCTCATAGGAGATTCATCTGTAGTTTTCTTATGATGTCTTTGGTTTCAAAACATATTAATGTCAGCCTCCTAGAATGAGTTGGGAAGTATTCCTTCTTCTTTTGTCTTGTGGAAGAGATTATAGAAAATTGGCATAATTCTTTCTTAAATGTTTATTAGAATTCACCAGTGAGGGGCGCCTGGGTGGCTCAGTTGTTAAGCATCTGTCTTCGGCTCAGGGCCTGATCCTGGATCCCTGGGATCGAGCCCCACATCAGGCTCCTCCGCTGGGAGCCTGCTTCTTTCTCTCCCACTCCGCCTGCTTGTGTTCCCTCTCTCACTGGCTGTCTTTCTCTCTGTCAAATAAATAAATAAATAAATTCTTTAAAAAAAAAAAAAGAATTCACCAGTGAATCTGTTTGGGCCTGGTGCTTTCGATTTTGTAAGGATATTAATTATTGATTCAATTTCTTTTATAGACAAAGGCCTACCCAGGTTGTTTATTTCTCCTGTGTGAATTCTGGTAGATTGTGTCTTTCAAGGAATTGGTTGATTTCATGTGGATTACCAAATATGTGGACCTAGAGTTGTTTATAGTTTGCCTATTTTTAAAATGGGTTGTTCATTTTCTTATTGTGGAGTTTAAGAGCTCTTTGTATATCTTGGATAACAGTCCTATACTTTAAAGATTTTGAGCCAGATGGGAGCATGTGCCTTTGCTAAAACTATTCTCTGCAGATTAACCTCTGAAAGAGCACATTCACTGTGATTATCTGGTAAAATATTTGCATGCAGAAAAGGGATGGTTAGAAGACATGGGTTACATTATCTGTTCTAATCTAACTTAGTTGGTGAGTCTCATGAGTCATTTAATGTCTAAATCAATCCCATACACAGGTGAGTTTAATAATTGGTAATAATGAGCACTCTACCCCACAGATTTCATACAAGTTACAGTTTAGTAGAGAAGTTTATGGGATTCATTTTTTTGCCAATGATACGTGAGCACTCTTTCCAAGCCTTTCCCAGTTTGCCATGTTGAGAAGACATATTCAGGTGGTGGCAATGGTTGCATGCCTATCAAGGATAAAATTCGGACAGATGTTAGAAACCTGACCGTCTCAATCCTAGAATGACTTTGGACTAGTTAACCTAACTGAATCTCAGTTTCTGACTTTGAAAATAATGCTGGGGGGGTGGGAAACACAATACTGGTTTTTAGTCAGTGATAGATACTAAAAAACATTTTAAAAGAATGATTAGTCCAGGCAATAATAACAGCTGTTTCTTTTTTTTTAAGAGTTTTGTTTTGTTTTGTTTTGTTTTTTTGAGAGTTGCCTAGGTGGTTTATTCGGTTAAGTGTCCGCCTTCAGCTCAGGTCATGATCCCAGGGTCTCGGGATCGAGTCCCACATTGGGCTCCTTGATCAGTGGGGAGCCTGCTTCTCCCTCTGTCTGCTGCTTCCCCTGCTTGTGCTCTCTTTCTTTCTCTCTGCTCTCTCTCTCTGACAAATACATAAATAAAATCTTTTAAAGAGAGATTGAACATGAGAGAGAGAGAGAGAGAGCACATGAGCAGTGGTGAGGGGCAGAGGGAAAGGGAGAAGCTGCTGAGCAGGGAGCGCGATGCAGGACTTGATCCCAGGACCCTGAGATCATGACCTGAGCTGAAGGCAGATGCTTAACTGACTGAGCCACCCAGGCACCCCAATAACAGCTATTTCTAATGATATGTTTAATATGTGTAATACACTATAATAAGCAATTTGCATCCATTACTTCTCTATGTCTAGCAAAAAATCTCAACTTTATCAGAGAGCTACATTTATTATTCCTATTTTACAGAGAAGCAAAATGTAAGTCTTTGGAACACATTCTTAAATAAAAAATTTCATTAAACTGGTTTCATCTCCCAAATATAATGATTAATAGCACTTCAAAGTGCTTTCTTTAAAACTTCTGCTTTTTCACATAAATACACATTTTCAATGTTAACTAAGATTCTTCTAAACATTTTTAATTATTTAATGTCCTTAATGCTGGATATTTAAGGTTTCTGAAAGTTTCAGTCTGTAGAAATAATGCTGCAATGACCATCTCTGAGCATAAAGCTTTATTTTTTACTCTATTTCAGGTGATGCCCTTAGGATAATTGGAGAAGAGGTAGATTTTTCATTTTTTGAGGTTCTTGATTTAAATGGGCAATTTGTTGCACAGAAAGTTTGTACCAAAATACAATATTTAATATACATATGAGAATAATATATATCAATGTGTATAAATACAGATATACAATTTTAAATCAGTTCAATATATAGGTAATATTTATTTTTTGAAAAGAGGTTTGAAGAAGCAAGCGAATCTGGTATATGTGAATGAGAATTTCAGAAATCACTGCTAACATCACCCTACAGAAAACAAGCTTTCAACTGTGCTGGGATAAAAATCACTGAAGCAAATGAAATTTCTCCATTCATACATTACGGAAGTAAATTGGTCCAGAAGGGTAAACAAAAAACATCAAAGCTGATGGAAGAGACAGATGCTAGATAAGAAGATGAGTGTGTTGAACTGAAGACTAGCGTTTGTTAGGCTTTAAGGAACAGATGACTAGAAAACATAAGATTCCTTCTTCAGGGCTGTCAGAGTGAAACGACTTATAAATGATCAATTTTCTCTTTTGTAAAGTTAGAAACAAAGGATTACTTCAACTGACAGCCAAAGAAAAGAAAGGTTACTCAGAAGAAAGGGAGCAGATTGCTAATGGTAAATGACTCTCAAAAAAACTTGTGAATTTTTTTTCATTAACATATAATGTATTATTCGTTTCAGAGGTAGAGGTCAGTGATTCATAAGTCTTATATAATAGCCAGTGCTCATTACATCATGTGCCCTGCTTAATGTCCGTCACCCAGTTACCCCATCCTCCCACCATCCTCCCCTCCAGCTACCTTTAGGTTGTTTCCTATGATTAAGAGTCTCATGGTTTGTCTCCCTCTCTGATTTTGTCTTGTTTTATTTTTTCTTTTCTTCCCCTATGATCCTCTGAAAACTCATGAATTTTTAAGAAAAATGTTGACTTTTCAGGAAAACTAAATAACAAAGGAATAGTTAATTTAGAGAATAAAAATTAAGTCCCAGAAAAGGTCTGGGCAGCCCATAAAACAACACATCCTTTTCTTCATTCAATTCTAAATATTTTCTGATTACCTAATAGATGCTGGTCAGTGAGTGAGTTAGATCACACCAAATAAAGATTACTTTAGACCGTGTCTTTGGCTATGGAGGTTGAGTCTATTTTAGGAGTAAACAAAGGTAATTATAACACCATGCAATACTTCTTCAGTAACTATAAAAATATACATATCCAAACAAGGAGATGCCCTCTTTACACTGTCAATTAACAAAGCTGAGAAAGTTGACTTTAATAATAGCCAATGTGCTCAAAAGTGAGTATATAAGCACTCTATCCACTATTAATGATATTGTTAATTGATACCACAAGGTATCAATGAAGGAAAAATTGACCCAGAAGAGAACTGTGGAGAGTTAAGAGATTTTACCTTCCTTGCAAGCTAAAAATTTATCCTGCAGTATTTATATGGAGGTTGGTGGACTGTATGAGACTCCTGTAACCACAGTATCATTATTTTCTTGTGCTAGTCCTCCAAGCCCCAGTGTCCACAGAGGAAGGCAAAGAGGGCCAGATGACCACCCATATGTGGTAGATTGCAATAGAGGAGAAGAACTTGAACCTTAGTTACGCTGGACAGTAAGCATGCTTTCCCATTGTTTGGGAGGGAGACATGATCTCTATTTTCCATGACTGTTCACTACATAAACATCTATGAAAATTGTTTGGAACGAAGGCAGTAAGTGATTGTGTTTATAAAATGTGGATAATTGTCTCCCAGTATAGCCTACACATCAAAAGTCTTAAAAAAATATCTGCTATTACATAAAGGATGGGATTAAAATCAGATGCAAATGAATAAAAAAATCTTACTCCATATGGAGATAACAGTTTCAAGTTTATAAATAATCTCAGGGAGAGGTTTGAGACCATCAGCACAGCTCCCCAGGTCCTTTCTTGTCACATTATGAATACCCTAAGAATAGTATATAGTCATGTCACTTGCAAAGAAGGGGACTGGTTCAGTCATTTCCTACGCATTCACTTGTTCAATTTTGTAGTCATTTACATAGCATATATGACATATTCCAGAGACCTATTCCCTATAAGTATAGGTTTGTTTACCACAAACAATTCTACACAGATTGGATGGACCCTACTAAAAGCATTCCATAATAAAGCCTCCTCTGCTAGCAAATACCATCAATGGATCTGTTAGCAGATACGTCATTAACATATTTATTAGGAGGCAGATGAGGTAGGTGCTGGAGTTACGAATTTCTGGACAATTCAGCTCCATTAGCCATAAAAAAAGAAAAATAATACCTACCTCATGTTTATTTTGAGAATATGTTAATACATGTAAAGCATTTTGAATGGTATACATCTCATACTATCTCATATATAGTAAAAATCTATGTTGGTTAACACTATTATGATGAAACAATAAAATCTCTGAGGCAAATGTGTAAAAACTTTGATATATCCATATGATAAAATCTAATCTAATCTTTTTAGTTTTGTGAAATATTAGGTCAATAAAATCCTCATAACATATGGTTAAGTAAAACTACCTTGATTCAAAACTGTATTCCTATAATATTCCTATTTTGCAAAATACATATGCACACACATAAACACAGGATAACAGAAGAAAAATCCCCAAATAATATTCACTGAGGTTGAGCAGATTATTATTTCTTCTTTATACATTACAATATTTTCCACATTTTCTACACTAAGAATTTATCTTTTAAAAAGGATTAGACCTGTAACACTTTAATCGTGGGAAAATTTGGCACTGCTAAGTAAAGTGGGGCTTTTTATTTTTTTTTAATTTTTTAGAAGATTTTGTTTATTTGAGAGAGCGAGCACGAGCAGGGGGTGGGGCAGAGAGACAACACTTCCCACTGAACATGGAGCCCAGCGTGGGGCTCAGTCCCAGGACCCTGAGATCAGGACCTGAGCTGAAATCGAGTCGGATGCTTAACCAAGTGAGCTACCCAGGTGCCAAATTAGGGCTTTTTAAATACCTTTCTATAGATTCCATTTGTACTAGCATGTGAACCTTTGTTAGTGGCATGACGAACCCCAGACTGATTCAACTTCTGTGCAAAATCCTTTTGTATTAGCTTCTACAAATTGTAGGAAGAACCTTTTAAGATGAAAAATATTTGCAGTAATCTTATGGTGCTTCTGCTTTTTAAATTTGTCCACAAAAACCAACGCTTTGTTTATGGCTTTATTTATAATGCTTCCAACATCCAAGACCCTAATTAATGTTTCTTACATGACAGAAAGGCTTTCTTTATTCATTCAATAGAGGGAGATGTTTAGTTGTAGATTGTCTTTGCTCTCCAGCAGGAATGTTAAGTGCTCTAACGAACTTTGAAGCTAGAATTGTGTAAAAAACAACAACAACAACAAAACAACAACTCTGAGACTCCACATTAATGATTGCATTAATTCCAGCTTGATTATAAAACCAGTCAGTTACTAATTCATAAACTACATCAACTGATTATTTGACTGTTTTTTCCTAACAAATGCAAGTGAATTATTGACTTGGAACTTAAGGACATCTAAGGAATCGTGTAATTAACATAGAATTCAGGGCAGTCCACCTACCTACCTTGTGATTAAATTCAGCTGATCTGGCCAGGCTGTTTTCTTTCTTTTTCATTGTATGAGGCATTTCCTTTGTAGATTTCAGTGCAGGGGTTAAGGAGGACAGTGGTAAGTATCTGAGTAGGTAAATTTCTCTGCCTCTTCCATATAGGCTCTGAAGATCCACCTTCCCCATTTAATAGATGTGGAAACTAATATCCAGGGTTAGCTAGGTGGTTGCTTAAAACAAAACTGTTAAGAGATAGAACTGGATCAAGAACCTAGGTTTTGACATCCAATTCCATATTATTCTTGTTAGGAATACACCAACTCTTTTTAAAACACTCAAAAAAGCTACTCAAGTCAATTATAGTAGATATGCACACAGGGCTTTTTTTGGGGGAGGGGGAGTCATCTGGAATGAGATGGTCAGGTGTAAATATCATAAACAAATAGATTGATTTTCACATAAGTGGGTAATCTAAAGCAAAGGACATATGTGAAATGAGTGTGTGTGGGGTGTGGGACCAGGAATGGGAGATATTGCAATGCTGACAGCTAAAATGGACTGGAATTTCATCCATGGCACACCGTACCCTGAGTCCGTAAAAAGAAACAAATTCCAGGACTGGGTAAATGGTGAAACAGAGGACATTGACTTGACCAGCTTGACCTCAGATTTTAGTTGAGCCCGGCAGTCCAGGGTAACCAGAGATACCCAGCGTGTAAGACTGAGAAGGGCAGAAGAGGTCTGTGTCCTTGTAACAAGGAAAAAAATAAAAAATAATTTGTTAACCAAACATACACTTTTGCATTGGAAGGGGTTTTTTTCATGGATTCTGTTCATGAGTGAGGAATATTCAAATATATGCTTATAATTTTTCTGTGCTTTATCAATAATAGTAATTACTAGGACTTCTTCAGAAGATGTTGATAGGCTATTCACTTAGCCTGAGTCGCAAAATGTATGAAATGGCACTGCCTAAGGGCTTTCTACGGAGAAAAAATTGAAAACATAGCCAGCTGCCAGATGGAAGATATGTTTGCAGAGCTCTGAAAACTGCTGCAGAGCAAACACGGTTGAACAATAGCAACTGGGGGCTGCCTTGGCCCTTGTTATCTATTTGCAGTCATTCATAAAATTTTAATGTTTGGACATTAAACAGAGCACAGAAGAGATATTGCTGTGGTCTGCTAAGTGTTAGTGCTGGATTAAGACCTATAGTCAGAGTTATGAAAAACACAGCAACACAAGCAGCTATAATGATTGAAGGGAATGTGACTGCTGCTGTTTGCTTATCTAGGAGGATGGCGCTTACTGATAAAAACACAAATTACTTCATATAACTTATTTATGATGAGCATGGAATCATACAATAGCATCATGCTATCCTGTTCTGCAGTGATATATATACTATCATTGGCCGGGTTTATGGAAGTAGTCTCAGAAATGATCTTTCCTCAGGGTATCAATATAAAAGAACGAAGGACCGTTGTTTGAGCTTAATTTGCCTAATTACCGCAGATTACTCTATGTTAGCAAGGGTAATTTCTGGAGTCAATCTCTGCAGATGCTTTAAGTGATCTGGGAGATATAAAAAATATGTCATCAGAATAAGATCTGTAGAGGAAGAGCACAGAACTTGGAGTCAGACAAAGGAAAAGCGTTGACATCTCCATATCTCATTTTTTTTTTCATCTATGAAAATGAATAATACCTCGTTCACACAATGTTGGAATAATTTAACAAAGCACCATAAATGAATGCTCTGATTACGGTCTGGTTTATAACAAGGGAATGGTCATAACAAAGAATATTTGACTGTTGCTACCAGGTTCCTCTTATGACCTAGAATTATAAACAATGAGGAGGGAGTGAAGGGCTCTCCACCAGAATATCCTAAGAGGAAGCTGGCCTCTCTTTATCACTCGCCACCCTCTACCCCACATTGCCCACATATTTCAACATTAGTTATGACTTCTTTATTTATTTTTGTTTAAAGATTTTATTTTTTTGACAGAGAGAGAGACAGCCAGCGAGAGAGGGAACACAAGCAGGGGGAATGGGAGAGGAAGAAGCAGGCTTCCAGCAGAGCAGGGAGCCCGAAGTGGGGCTCGATCCCAGGATCCTGGGATCACGCCCTGAGCCGAAGGCAGATGCTTAATGACTGAGCCACCCAGGCGCCCCTTGTTATGACTTCTTTAGCCCCATTCCAGCAATGATCTATGTGCACCTGCAGGCTAAATCCCAACCAGTGTGAAAACTAACCAAAATATATTAATAGTTTACTTCTTAGCAAGTGAAATTCAGAAATAGTTCACAGCTGCCATCCATGCCTGATGAATGAGTTTCTGGAGGTGTTCAAAACCCCAGGTGTCTGTGAGAGCATCATGCTGAAACTTCTTGACCTACGCTAATGCTGTGCAGTGTCTCTGCCTGACTGACTACAGACTAAACTCCCTCTGATAGGCTGGGAATACTGAGTCTCTGGCCTCAGCTTGTGGCCATTACTCATACTTCTTACCAGTGTCCCCTCTGTTGCTTTCAAATCTGCAATGTCACACAAAATATGTGCCCCATTTAGAATAGAGTTTTGTTGTTGGTTTTGTTTTTTTGGGTTTTTTTGGAACAGATGTCTGCCTGGCTTGGATTTGAGTTTGGCCAGTGTCCCTGAGGTTTATGATCCGGATTTACGCCACCATTTCCTTCTTCCTCACCTTGTGCTTGCACCCTGTCTTGGTTGCTCTCTCAAATCCAGATAAATTAGTTCCAGTTCACATTCTTTTGGGTATTGACTTTCCATTCTTAGAAGAGTTCCTAATATCAATAACGCAGCCCAGGCCTAAAGTTTAAGACACTCTTGGTTGCTTTATAAAGGCTCATTTAGTGTAAAATTCATGCAATGGGGGGCAGTTTAATTTGTGGCTTCTATGTCTTATGAAGTGGTTAAAACAAGTTTTGTTTAGATTAACAAACTTATTTTCTACTGACACGCTTTTCTTCACTCCGTCCTATGTTCCATATTCAACAAATAAAACATTTTAAATGAAAAAAAGAACCATTTTTAAGATGTTGTAAGAATTCACCCTGGATTCTGAAAGGGGGAGTATTGTAGCCTCTAATATAATGGCTTAGGAAGAATGAGAGAACATATTCTCTCACACAGAATGACTGTGTGTCCTGTATTCAGAAAAATAAAAGACCCAGAAGTGGGATATTATGCTGTATTATAGAAAAGTCTAAACTGTTCTTTAGAAAAATTTTATTTTCAAAGTTGTTTATATCTATTCATGCTATTTCTACTTCCCAACCAAACACATTGAGCCACACACTCCCGCATAACTTCAATTATTAGAAGCATCCAATTTATGCACAATTAGACAGGTTACACTTTCAGAGTCTAAGACATTTGAAAATGTTTTTTAAAAATAACAAGCAATAACTTTTAAGATATCTCTATTATAGGGAAATGTATAAAAGAACTAGAAAGAGGTAGATACCTCTATTTTCTAAAAAGATAATGGATAGATCTAAGTAGTGTGGATCTAAATAAGTAAATGATAATGAAACAACTAAAAAACATTTAAGTTGGCTAGGGAAAATCATAAAGAATGAACCTCAATTAATTGTAGAATGGATGGATTAATATTAGTTAAAATTCATTGTATGTCAGATTTTAGGAGTCCCAACCTAGTCAAGTTCCAAACATGGCTTACATTTTTTGGGTGGGAGGAGCCATCTCTGGAAAGAAGGAGTGCTCCTTGTGTGCAGAATGAATGAAGTGACAAGGCTTGTCCTTATATCATCCCCCCACCTGATTATTCTCATTGTCTTTCCTCTCCCTGTAGCTGAAATCATGCTGACAGAGAATAAGGAGTCACAACCTATTTTCCATGATGAAAAGAACAAGGAAGGAAAAGGTAGTTAGTCATATCTTTTTTGTTTTTCTTCATTCTTTGTTGTTACATACTTCCCATGGTGTTTTTCCCCTCCTGTTCTTGTTTCCTTTTGTCTTCTCCATTTCCCTCTCCATCCACCTACTCCTCCTTTTCTTGATCCTTTCTTTTCTGTCATCTTCATCAATAGCTCTCTTCTCTCTTTTTCCATGTCTTTCCTTCTCCTCCTGAAAGACTGCAAAAGTACATATCAATCATTAAACAAGCTTGGAGCAAGTATTCAGATCTTCGTGGGACTTACAGACCAAGGTACCAAAGCTCACCACTAGGAGCATTTTAAAGCCTTTATGAATAAATAACGCCAGCCCCCTCACAAAGACCACCAGAGAAACCTGTTAACCCAAAAAAACTGAGTTTATTAAACTTACTGAAGCAGATCACCATCTTGATAATTTCGAAAATGCCTCAAAAGGGAGAAGTTTGGAAAGATCTTGAACTTTGGAGTCTGGGATAAAGTGGTTTAAGATAGGTCTGTCAAAATGGGAAACGAACTGGGGTTGGGAAAAGTTTATGATGTATCCTTTGGTATTGCTGCACCATCGGGTCGAGGATCTTAAAGCAAGCCTTGGTAACGAACCTATTGCTCTGACAAGCATGCTGTGTCTAGGTGATGAGCTTTCATCCAGATCATTCACCTAGATAGTTTGGGTTACAAAAATTTCTTCAAGCACAAAAATGAATTATTTACTGGGGTGCAGGTTTATCTTCCTGGTTAAAAATTTCCCGAGTAAACAGTTGAATTATATTGACATGAGTGGTCTCAGTCCCTTAGAATTTAACTACTAGTAAATCCTATGGAGCAGTGGTCTTAGTTTTTACAGAAGGAATGGTCTTAGTTCAACATAGAGAAAAGTATTAAACAAAGTCTCCCATGATATACTCTGGAAAGAAGGTGAAATACAGGCTGGACAGTTCTCAATCAGGGAAGGTACTATACCCTGGGGGTATTTGGAAATATGTCTAAGGGGTGTTATTTGCATTTAGAGGGCATTGTCAATGGATACTAAATGAATAACAGTATGCAAAGCATCGCGTACAACAGAATTGTCATAGCTGAAATACCAATAGAGCCCCTCTTAAAAAGCAATGACTGGCTAATAGTAACTTTAGGTAGAGTTCCACTTGTCTAAAAACCAAGCTAGTAGTATACAGATTAGCAACTTGTCATTTTAGGGTAGTCTTCTCCATTAATGTGTCAGAAAGGTCTGTTCTTTTATTTTCAACATTCCAAAAAACCCCATGAAGAACTAGGAAGAATGAAATAAAGTTGGAAGGGATCGCTACTATCATAGGTAACACAATCAAGATTCAATTTTTTTCTCAAAAAGAATAAAAGAAACGGGAAATTGAACGGGATAACATAAAATTTAGTATTCACCCGTCAAAATAAAATTAAGTCGGCTTCCAGAATACCATGCTTGGCAATAGCTTAAGCAAGGAAGATTTAAAGATTTTAGCAGATCACAAAGTTAATACGAACCTACAATTTGGTGAAAATTGGACTAAATTATTGGAAGAACATGAGAGTGCCAATTTCAAAGCACATTAGGAAAATCGTATTGGATTATATACATTGTATTTTATGAGAGACATTAGTAAAAAAAAAAAAAAATGGAGCCAGGAGAAAATAACCAAAATGATGGAGAAAGTAGAGACCATAGCATATCCATACTGTATGAGAAATGATTAAAGTAATAGAGGGCTTTTAGCCTGGAGATAGGAGTCTTGATATTCAACATGTGGTTCGCTGACCAACAGTGTTGGCTCACCTGGGAACTCATTAGAAATGCAGAAACTAAGGTCTCATCTCAGATTCATTAAATGAGAATCTGCATTTTAATAAGATGCCAGGTGATTCTTACATACACATTCGTGTCTAAGAAGTGAGTAGAAGAGCGTTTCTTGAACTTATCTGAAAGTGATAATCATCTGATGTGTGTGACAAAATGCAGATTCCCTAGGCCCAAACTCAGACTTTCGGGTTCAGAATTTCCCAGGGAAAAGGCTACGTAATCTGTAACCTTAGCAAGTGCAACAGGTGGTATTAATCAGACAAATTTGGGAAACTTCGAATTTCCAGAACTAGATCTAGAAAGACTTAAAATCAGCTAGATTTTGGCGCACCTGGGTGGCTCAGTCAGTTAAGCGTCTGACTTCGGCTCAGGTCATGATCCCAGGGTCCTGGGATTGAGCCCTGCCGTCGGGGTCTCTGGTTGTGGGGAGCCTGCTTCTCTCTCTGCTGTTCCGCCTGCTTGTGCTCTCTCACTCTCTCTCTGTCAAATAAATAAATAAAATCTTTTAAAAAATTATTTTAAAGAATCAGCTAGATTTTGACTACATCTCTAAAACTTTGTTCTATCAGAAGAATAAGCTGCTTTGGGAGGTAATGAGCCCTGGTCACAGAGCTATTATAAGTAGAGGCTCACCATCTCTCAGAAATGACAAGGAAGGGAAGTTTGTTCTCTGTAGGAGGTAGAACTAGATGATTCTATGCTTCCTCCCAAATATAAAATGTAGAGTTTTCTAAATCCAGCTGTGATTTCTCAAACCAATTTGTAGAGACACTTGATAATAAAAGCCAGAGACAAATCCAAGAATAAAAAATTTTGACCCCCATTTCTGCGGCCCATTCCCACTGCTGCCTTTCATTAGAATTTGCTGGTAATTCATCTAAACTGTGATCCCAATGGCACCAGGAACTGAAAATAGATCCACAGGTTCCAGGAAGTAATTAACGGTTTTTCTACTGAGCTCAGCTTGAATTAACTTCGAGGAGTCTTGCAGCTGCCTAGATTTTTCACACCAAGTCATGTCATGGCGCATAATTTGATGCTGTAATTTATTCACAGTTAATTCTTATTAAATGAAGCCCAGTGGCAGTTTTACCGTAATAAGGAAAGAAAGAACTGCTTGTTTTATTGCCAGAAGAACGTTCACTGAGGTGAAAAATCGAGACTCACCTATGATCTGTTAATATACAGGTAATTGTTATGTGGAGTCCTCAGATTGAGCAGCGAGAAGTGTTCTCAAATTGAACTGCGATGAAGTTCCACCCCTATTTCTCTTTTATTACTCTGGTTATTTGAAGATTAGATTCAATTAGAGTTTTGCCCTTCTGTTTGAAATTCTAGCACCAAGTTACACCATTCACTCAGGATTTTGCAGCTGATATTGTAACAAAATCAGACAGCCATCATTTCATTCAGGCATGCGCGCTCTCTCTCTCTCTCTCTCTCTTCCGTATTAAAGCTGTTATGGAGGGAAAAAAATAGTTGCTCTGAGTAAGGAGGGAGAGCGGAGCAAAGGGGAGAGGATCTGACAGGTGTGCAAATTGGCTTTGTCCGTCTAAGGCTTGGACCTTAAATGCATAAGCCGTAATCCATCCCAGTATGCATCACTTGTGTAAGATTTGTGTTGGGGGTGTTGCCATGACTGGATAGAGTTATAAAGAAGGGAAAGTCATTTGCTTGTAACTTTGTGTTTTTTTTTTTTTAACAGTCTTTTCCTCAAATTTGAATCAAAAAAATAACACTTGATCCTGCTCAGTGAGTGGCATTGTCATCCACCAACATTTCATGCTAGAAATAATAATTCTCTAAATAATGCTCAGGGCTCCCTCTTCCCAGCCTCACATTCAATTTGTTCACCAAATCCTCTTTTATTTTATCTATTAAAATGCCCTTGAAAATAGCACATACTCGCCAAACTAATGAGTTAAAAATCCATCCTTTCATTTAACATGTATTTCTGAGCAACAATTATGTGTTGGACGATCTCACAGTAAAGATTAAAAAGAGAACTAACCAAGGTCCCTGCTAATCAGCTAGCCCCTAAATTATAGAACGAGCCTCCATCTTCTCTCCCTCGCATAAATCTCTTTCTCCAACCAGTACATTTGTACCAAGGTGATCTCTATGGCAGGTCTGACTCCGCTGAAATCCAGATGACTCCCAACTGGCTGAAAAAGGGTTTCCCAGTGTGAGTAATCAGGAAAGGCACCTGAATTCTTTGGAAAGAAAGAAAGACAGAGAGAGAGAAGGAAGGAAGGGGAGGAGAAGGGAGGAAGGAAGGACAGAGGAAGGGAGGAAAGGAGGGGGGAAGAGGGAGTGGGAGAGAGGGTGGAGGCAAGGAAAATTAATCACCAGGCCCTCTCCCTCGTCGGTTCTTACTGGGGCCAAGAAAGCTGACTTTTTACCAGGCTGCCTGGAATTCTTATTTAGGGAAATTTCAAAAACACTAGACCATATACTTCAGCCAAAATACATAGCTTGCCCTTCAAAATTCTCCATAATCTGCTCTGATCCGCCATATACATAATACTTCACATTCTTTAAGGTACTCTAGCCTCCAGTCCATTTATTCCCAATCCTGTTTGCAAACCAAAATAACTGAAGCTTTGTAAATAACCCACGCATGTAGGTCTCATCCCTGTAACTCTGGAGCGCACGACCCTGTAGATCTACAGTGTGGCCCATAAACAGCGTAACAAGTGACTCTGACACACAGCCAAGTTTGAAACCTGTTGCCTGATCAGCCTTTACTCAAACAGCCAGTCCTTTTCCTCTCACTTTTCCTCCAGTGGTGTTCTTTCTTTCTGGCTGGGAAAATCTACTTTTCTCCCTTTGTGAACCCAGGAAGCCAATTTTCAGAACTCTCTTTAATTGTCACGTCCTCTGTAGAG
Organism: Ursus arctos; assembly: GCF_023065955.2. Taxonomy (NCBI): domain Eukaryota; kingdom Metazoa; phylum Chordata; class Mammalia; order Carnivora; family Ursidae; genus Ursus; species Ursus arctos. The sequence continues at coordinate 33,435,514 of NW_026622852.1, forward strand.
ACTTATTTGCCCCACCTCAGCCAACAGAAGTTTCCCTCTTTTGAGTTTCCGTAATACTGTGCTCACATTGCTAGGCTCTTAGTGCATTGTCTCATGCCTATCTGAATAAAATTGCTTCTTTTGTTAGATAGTGAGAGTCTTCTTACCAGAGATGGTGATATTTTCGTGCTTAAATACCTTATATCCTAGCAACACATCTAAAAAAAGTTTGGAAAATAGAATGGAAGAGAGGAGCAGTTATTAAGAAGGTGCACAATGGGAGGCATTTGGATGCTATTACTGTTCTTCCTCAAGTTCTTCACCAGAGTAGTGATTACACTGATGTATTCATTTTATGATAATTCATTGAGCTATACACTTTTGATTTGTGTTTATCTGCTTGTATATGTTTTACCTCAGTATTTAGTTTAAAAGGGAGAAAAAGAGATGGAATAAAAGTGTCCACCATAGTGAAGAGGAATCCATAGTCCAAACTCAAAAAGGGGACGACCTGGCTACTTATCTCTCTTCTACGTATCTTTGCCCTGAGCCATTTCCTTTAAAGAAGTCTTTGCCATTGCCTACTGGTTTCTTCTTTTATCAAATGGAATCATGGAATTTATGGCATAGTTCTTGACAATCTGGTGTATCTTTTAAGATAGGGAGATTCAGATTACTATTAAATGATTTGAGAAAATTGAAAATTCTGATTCTGGTCAAATTCTGAGTCAAAAATTCTAATTTCCAGCCTTTTATGTCTCCACAGTTTAGTAGTTGTGAACTTCAAACATGTTATTCTATGTTTTTTTTAAGATTTTATTTCTTTTAGATAGGGGGAGAGAGAGAGAGAGACAGCATAAGTGGGGGGAACAGCAGAGGGAGAAGCACGCTTCCCACTGAGCAGAGAGCTTGACATGGGGCTCGATCCCAGGACCCTGGGATCATGACCTGAGCCGAAGGCAGACGTTTAACTGATTGAGCCACCCAGGTGCCCCATTATTCTGTGTTTTCAAGACATAGTTTCCCATACAATAAAATCGACTTTTCATTTATCAAGTGTACTAGATGCTAGACTCTACTACTATATGCTAGACTTGGAACTCAGCACTGGAAACCAGACAAGCTTGCTGCCCTTAAATGCTTACAGACTGTTGGGGAAAAGTATGATTATAATATAGGGTGAATAGTACCATAAAAGCCCCTTGTGGAGCGTGCACGTGTATCAGGAAAGATGAATACCTCCTGTCCAATCTACCTCATATCAGAGTCCTGTTGTGAGCCTCTAATGAGATACCTACAGTTTGGTCCTGCCTGGGTGTCAGGAGAGGAAGAGGGACAGGTTATAGAAAGGAAAACACACTACGGAAGTTAAAGCGTTGGGTGAGATTGGGAGCTCCTCTTTTAAGTTGACTCTTGGTTGATTCTTGACCAGTGGTTGCCTAATACAGTGGGCATTTGTTACTTCAACTAATATTTACTGAATTCCAGTCATGTGCCAGGCATTATGTGAAAGACTAAAAATACAGCAGAAAAGAAGGACAGAGTTCATCTCTGCCTTTAGAAGATCACAGGAGCAACAGGCAACCAGAAAATTAAAATAATGCAATAAATAGTATAATGCGGAAGTAGAGTTTGTTCGTACATTCATGCCTGAGAGAAGCCGACCTAAATGTGGGAAGCTGAGGAAACCTTTCCAGGCCTGAAGGGCAAAAAGGAATTAACCAAGAAAGGAGGAGAGTGTGAAGTTCTGGGATAGTGATTGTCCAGTGGGAACAACACAAAGACCCAAAGGAAAAGATGACAAGTTCAGGGAGCTGAGAAAAGTGTAGAATGTCCATGAGGAAATAAATGGTCACTTCGGAGGCTGCAGAGACAGATGCCAACCAATTCATGATAGACCCTCACAAACTTGGGAAACCGGGTTTCAGAGTTTTGACTTACATTCTGGAGGTGAGGAGAGGGATCAGAACCCCTTGTAAGTATTTGAAGCAGCAGAGTGACATTATAGGAGTTACATTTAAGACACCCGCCCCCCAAATCACTTAAATTTCAGTTCGAGAAATTCCCTGTGGTTAAGGCCAGATTGGGGCAGGAAGGTAAACCAGTTTACACTCACCACCTAAGTGTGTGGGGTTGTGTGCTGGACCGTGAGTGAAGGCCCAGGAAAAGCATGGCGCATTTTCAAGAAGTTAACATTTTACTAGAATTTGGGATAAAGTAAGTTTGGGTTCTGTATTTTTAGGAAATTTCACCACACACCTATACATACAAAGTCAGCAGCACCTTACCGTTCTCAGGAGGCCAAGCTCATATTTTCATCATGAAGACTCAAAAAAGTAGAACATTTTATTTGTAGCAATAGATTAGGAAACTTGGCACTTTCATCTAGTCCCTGAGGCTTCCCAGAGAAACAGAGTAACAAAGATGACAGCACTTCTCAGCCACAATTAGTGACTCAGTACTAAGCAGCAGTCATCAATCTAAAAACCATGGGATGTTCTTAGATGTTTATTTAAAGTATGGGTTTTATTATTGGGGAGATGCAAATTAGTCTAAATTTCAGTATCTGTTGTGTGAAAAAAGAAACTGAACAATTACTGCATGAAACTCTCTTTCAGCAACATTTAAAAGCCAATCATGCAAATTTTGAAGGAAAATCATCAGAAGTTTTGGAGCTAAAAAGAGAAATGTCTTGACTAGGAGCACAACAATAAAGAGAACAATCAAACAAGCAAATGAAAAATTGTCTGACACTGTCTTCAAGATCACTTTCAAAATCATCTTGGAAAGAAATCTCATATTTAGAAGTACATTTAGAAAAGTGCTATGCTGCAAATATGGCCAAATCTGTTTGAGTCAAAAAGGGGTAACCAAATACACATTTTAATGTATTCTAAACATAAGGAAAACTTGTTAGGAGACTGAGGTTAACCTACTTCTTTTTTTAAACTGCTTGAAAACATAATTGGAGCAATATTTGTAATTATTATTATAAAGACATTTCCCATAATTTGAATGAGTTTTCTAGGAAAAATGAGCTCTAAATCATCTGTAGATTTTCCTGGGTGAATATAAGGAGATTATTTGTGATTTTTCTGTGAAGTAGGAGTTGCCCCAGGATACCAGGTGTCATCAACATGGTCTGAAAACTAGCCTTGTAGTTTTTCACTTCTTATCATAAGCATCTCGGGGTGCCTGTGTGGCGCAGTCATTAAGTGTCTGCCTTCGGCTCAGGGTGTGATCCCGGTGCTCTGGGATCGAGCCCCACATCAGGCTCCTCCGCTAGGAACCTGCTTCTCCCTCTCCCACTCCCCCTGCTTGTGTTCCCTCTCTCACTGGCTGTCTCTCTCTGTCAAATAAATAAATAAAATCTTAAAAAAAAAAATCTCAAAGACATCTAGACATTAAATGAGTAAAACACAAAAACCCTACAGATCTATATAATTTAACAATTGTAACATAAACCTAACTAATTCTGTTTCTTTCTCATGCACCTGTTCCCTTAAGAACCATACCAACAATTAGTGCTATGAGAGCAGCAATCAACCCAGAGTGGACATTACCCTAGAGAGAGGTAAGCTGCATCAAGGGTGGAAAGTATGTACTACAGGAAGACTTCATTCTGAAGGGGGCTAATGAAGGAAGGCATAAAAGTGACAGAATTATATATGTACATGCTTTAAAAGCTATTCAGTGATTTGGATCCTAAAAATGTCCAGATCCCAATTCCAATTCATGGATGGGAAGTTTTCCCCACCCCACCCCCAAGCAATTCTCCTGACACCCATGGGGTGTCCTACAATTCCACTCAATTCTGATACCATCTACACAGAGACAGTGACACATTCTACGGTTACAGCATTCAGTCCTACAAGACTCACCGGCCTCCCCACTTCAGATGATAGTTGCAAGTCTAAGTTGTTACCTATACTTCTGACCAACTGGCTCTAAATCAGAGGTTCCCAAGACCTCTTCCTTTGGCTCAATTAATTTGGTAGAATGGCTCACAGAGCTCAGAAAATCTGTTTACTGGGGAAAGGGCGAGGAACTTCCATGCTGTCTCTGTAGGAGCCCCTCTACCCAAACTTCCACATGTCTGTCCACCAACCCAGAAGCTCTCTAAAACCCTGTCATTTGGGGTTTACAAAGGCATGATTGATTAAATCGTTAGCCATTGGCAATTTAACCCAATCACTACTCTCCCTTTCCTGGAGGAGACCAGGAATGGATGTGGGGGCCAGGTATGGGAATGTTCCAACCCTCTAATCCTGTAGTTGGTTCCCCTGACCACCAGCCCCTCCATCCAGAAGTTACCTAGGGGCTTTCCAAAACTCACCTTACTAACATAATAAAAGACACTGTTTTTGCTCTTATCACAAGAAATTCCAATGGTTATATGAACTAGGACTTAAGGATAGAACAAATATTATGATAAATACATTTCGTCATCTGAATGTTTTGTTTTGCTTTGGGGTTGTGTTTTAACTCGTATAATATTTAGAAATATTTAGGAGTCTTAAGAAAGAGAAGGAGCTCCACACTGGTGGGGCTCAGAGGACTTCCACGTGTTACGGAGTTGGATAGGTACCTATTTTGGAATGCTCGGGATGTGGTATTTCTATCAGTTTCTTTTATTTTAAGTATAAGCCTATTTTCCTCTTTTAAGCTGCTGTGCCAGGGGACTCTCAAGCAATTGAACTTCGCAGGCCCTGGTGACTTTTTGGCCATCTGCCACATAGATCCTTTCTTAACTATAAAGCTATACCACAAAATTGAAACTAGAAGAACATGGTACCTCAGGGTTTGGGCGATTCCATTTCAAGAAATAATTTATGTAATTAACAACACAGAAAGAAACAAGACTGTGAGGTATTGTACAGTCCTGTATCCAAAAAAAAAAATATTTCTATAATATTTCTATTAGAGACTAGGAGAGCCTGACTGTCAGTGCCTCAACTGAGAAAAGAAAAGTTGTGAATTAATTTGCCTGCAGACAGTTTTTTTAATCCTCCATTTCCTAAAGCAGAAGTTAAGTCTTTAAGGCTAATATGTAATATCTGATTATGATATATTGAGTGTAGTTTTTGACAAATTTATTTGACTAATGTCTATGTCTGGAGTTCTGAATCTTCTCTCGTTTTGTTATTATTATATTTTTAATAAGCCATTTAGTTCATTTAGCACTTAGCAAAGGTAAAGATTCCTCTCCTGGTTTGAGCCAAAACTTTTCAAAAACAGTTGGATGAGGAGTTTTGTTTTGTCTTGTTTTTAATATCTATAAGTAAGGATGCCAGGCCAGCAGTAACAATCTAGACATGCTATTTTTAGTGAACTTGTCTGTTTATGCCACTAGACTATAAATTACCTGAAGGTGTGCATGTTCATATGTGTGTGTATATATATATATTTTATTTTAGTGGCAGTAGTCTCACACAGAGTGGCTGTGCCAATTTTGATGAATGAATAAATGAAATGGGAAAAATTAATCAAAGAAATACCTAAAGTATTACTGAGTTAATGGTATATATAAGAATGTTATTAGATATACAAATTAGTTATTATAAGGCATTTTACAAGGAATACCAAGGACACTGTTTTGTCCCAGTAGTTACATAAAATTTCGTCTTCTATAAAATCATCCTGAAAAGAAAATTGTGATTGTTCTTTCTAAATGACTCAAAAATGAAAACCCCAAAGATATTACTGGGGAGGGGAGGAAAGAAAGACATTTCACAGAAATAAGGAATAAACAAGCAAAAGCCCCAAATTATGGCTTAAGAAAATCCATTGGTAGTACAGTGTCTGAAACAAATTGTCAATTCTGTCTTGACTTCGGATGTTAAAGATTTTTATATTTCTATATACATAGTACCTTGTACATATAAGGCATTTCTTTCTCTGTCGGGCACATTATGGAGTTCTTAAGAAATTTTCAAATGCAGTGAAAATATTAGGGTTTTACTGTCAAAAAAAAATACATTAATGAGGGTGAGAAACTGTGCTCTCAGATTGCCCTGAACTTCCATTTCTGATATCATTCTGCATCACAGCTTCCTTCTGCCTTGTCAGTATCTCCCCCACTGGAACATAGGCTCTTTGTGTCCAGAAACCATGTGTTGTTGTATTGCCAGCAGTCAGCTCAGCGCCCAGCTCATCAGGGGTAACGTTAGTAGCTACCTATGGAATGAATCAATGAAAGAATGAATGAACAAAAACATGCCTCTGGAATCTCTGTAGAATACAATTTCAGGTTTATGCACTGGCAGATGAAGAAGACTGTCAGAATTAATCAGAAATGAAAACTATATTGTCTACAGCCAGAATTTAAGAAATTTGTTGTGATTCACACGGACCTGAGCTTTATGGCCTCATTTCCCCTGCTGTTTGGATTTCAACATGGTGAAGGAAAATTGAACACTTACAGGATACATTACAAGGAAACCAAATCTGTGCAATAATAAGACCACAAAATGAAGACTGAAAATGTACGCTACCTTATCTGAAATTACTATAATAAAAGTAAACATTGGACGGAATCTAGAATTTTTTTAAATAGGAAAAAAATGTCCAAAACAAGCTTTGTCTTATAATGTTATTGTACTTTTCAGTTAATAAATCATCTTTAAAAATTAAAATTGGAAGCTTATATTTGATGGATATATAGTTTCCACATACATGTGCTAGATTATTATAAAATCATACATTCAATAAAAATAACTATTAGGTAAATATTATTTGAACTACATAAAAACCTTTAGAGGTAGCTAAGCCCTAAATAAATTATTGTATTTACCAGTGGGGGAAATGAGTGTTAAAAAAGTTAAATTACTTGCTTACCCACATAGGACGAAGGTTGAAGCATGGATCCCGACTGTAGTCATGTGAAAAGTGCCAACTTGCATGGCCATCGATTCCCAGAGAACTTATGAAAGCTTCGTGGGAGGGAAAGAGCGTCCCAGTCTGGCTTTCACCCAGACCACTTTCCTGTGTGCTTGCTTGACCTGCCTATGTGTCCATGACTTCCCAATCCTCTGGCTCGTTAGGGCCAGTTCTCTCACTCTCAGCTACCCATTTACCTGCTTTCGTCACCCCCTCCCCCCAGCTTCAACACCAGTCCTGAACTGATGTTATTAATCCTCTTGCTTCTAGCTCAGAAAAGTAATTAGACTTTCTCTTGAGATGCTGGCATCCCAGACTGTCATTAGGACCAGCGATAGCGTATTCAAAATCAGTCTGGGGTCTGAGATGCATGCTAAGTGCCGTATAATCCTGGCAATGAACCTAGCTGCCAGCCCTCTCAGCTTAGGCACCAGAGAAGAAAGCAAGGATCCCAGTGGCATCTGGGCTCAGAACTCCTGAGAGTCGCAGGTGGGGGTGTGACCTACTCAGCTTTCCTCTGCAGAAACAGAAGCATGGGCTTCAAGATGTGGGTCAATATCCTTCCGGGAAATGAGCCATGTAGGTGCTATTCTCCTGTACCCTGGAAACCACAGACTACCCCAGCTTCCTAGCTCCCCAAGGACAGTCTTGTCTGCTAAATTACTAAAAAACAGCGAGTTGCAGTATCTTTCAAGGGGATAAATCATCAAGTAAAAAACAGCTAGATTTCCTCCAGTGCCGGTCCCCCAGGGTTACCCCTTCTACTTCATCAGTGCCTTCAGTTGTCCTACTTCCCTCCCTGCCAACCTCCCAACCTCCTCCCAACATTCTGGACATCAGCCCAGAATGTTTCTTTCTGTCCTCATGCTAAGAACCAGAGGCACTTGCCTCTAAGCCAGACTGTGGGAGCCTCAGGCAGCAGTGTACAAGTTAGGACACTTCTTAATTTTTTAATTGTCTCACTTCATCTTTAAAGAACCTGTAGTGAATTTTCAATTCACAAATTCAAATTCTCAGGATTTCACAGATAAGGAAAGTGAGCTGCGAAGAAATTAGAAGGAATGTTATAGAACTAGTCGAAGTCAGAGCCCCAATTTAAATGTAGGCAGTCGGATTCCAGCTCTGGGGCAGGGGATAGGCAGTAGGAGGTGGTGGGTACAGAGAACGGAGACTTTACCCCCACATGTGATGCTCTGATACGAGTTCCCCTAGTCAGTGGCATAGGCCAAGGAGGTCTTTCTGGTCACAGGAATTAAAGTTCACGAAAGCTGAATTGGAGGTGACCCACCAGTAATGGCAAAAATCACCAAGATAGCATTTGGACCATTTTTAATCCTAGCTGCTTCAGTCCTCGTGGACTGTTTGTTAATGGAGCTACACAGGGAGCAAGTACAGGTCAAAGGACTTCATATGGGAGAAATATTGGGCTTATTGGAGAAACTTTGGTTTTCCTCCAAGAGACTCCTTTCTTAGGAAACACTCTCAAATAATTTGTGGCAGGATTTTTTTGCAGAAAGCAGAGTATATTCAGTTCCTCCCAATTACCCAAAAGCCTTGACTCTCCATTGCAGGAGTTGTGTTCCTTTAGTGCCCATGGTTCTTGGTCACGCTGCTTCGAAGAATGAAGAGGTCGACCAAACCAAGAGCGGTGGGCAGCAAGGCAAAGTTTATTGAGCAGTAGTACAAAGCTCCTTAAGAGGGAGGGGACCCAAGAAGGTTGCCTTAGGCGTTTCTAAGTTAAGGGGGTTTTATGAGCTCTTTTGGGGAACTATCTTAAGCAATCAGGGTGTACCGAGTCGTACCAATCAGGGCTTTGGTCAAATATCTGTCTACCTATTAGGTTAATGTTACGTGCTGATGGTCTTTTTTGCTGACACCCTGGGGGCTTATGCCTTAACTTATGTGCCTTGCATGTGATGGTGACAAATGCTTTATGGTTAATTGTTTTATTTTAGGAAGTTTTGCAGAAGTTATTTCTGCAAAGGCTGCAAAGCAGAGTGCTAGTGTGGTCCTGTCTAAGCTGCAAAACAGGATGTCAGTGCTGTTCTATCTCAGCTGTCCTGACTCCATATTTTCTTTTTGGGGACCCTGGCCCTGACTAGCTAACTGTCCAACTAACTTCTAACATCTCTAGCATGTCTTCAGGGGCTTTGTGCTCTGCCCCTGCTCACCTTTCATACATCATCTGTCCCTTCAACACACTACCAGTATGAACTGTCTGCTGTTCCACAGACTAGTCTGCGTTTGCTCTTACGTCTGGGTCCTTGCTCATACCTTCATTTCTGCCTGGAACATACTTGTCTGGTCTCTTTTTTTCTTTTCATCTTCCACAAATATGCTTAGCCATTATATTATTTGGAAAACCTCTCTGGATTCCCCTAATTGCATATTAGTTACCCTTGATGTGTCTTTTTCGGATCATACACTCAATTGTACCCTCTTTGTGATGATGTCACTCAAACATAAGCTCCTGAAGGGTAGAAACCTCTTCTTGCTGCTAGAAATATGTCTGGTCCATAATATATGCTCCAAAAATATTTATTAAGTTAATGTTGAATTCTTGCTATTAAAGAGAATTTTATTTCTCAAATTATCTACATGTATAGGAATTAGAATAATAGCAAATGCGACGGGGCGCCTGGGTGGCACAGCGGTTAAGCGTCTGCCTTCGGCTCAGGGCGTGATCCCGGCGTTATGGGATCGAGCCCCACATCAGGCTCCTCCACTATGAGCCTCCTTCTTCCTCTCCCACTCCCCCTGCTTGTGTTCCCTTCTCTTACTGGCTGTCTCTATCTCTGTCGAATAAATAAATAAAATCTTTAAAAAAAAAAAAAGAATAATAGCAAATGCGGACAGAAATAGAGGGAAAGAACCATAGTGAATGGCATCTGCCCCTCCCCCCACTCATTCTCTCTCAGTAAGTAAAATCTTAAAAAAAAAAAAAAAGAACCATAATAAATGGCAAGTTAATCTGGGGTAGATTGGGGATGGCCTTTGTGCTGGATATTCTTGATGTGTTTTCCTCCCTATCTGCCCTGTTCTGGGTTCCAGGAGTCTGAATTTTGGGGACCGCATGTGCCCTGTTCCCTCCCTTACCATCTGACTTCCTTTGGGGTTCTACTAGTGGACGCACCAGAGATGGTGAGGCATATATTGGGACATTTGTTTTCTTAGCGCCCTACTTTGCCGGCTGAATCCCAACCTTTTCACTACCAAAGGGCTCACCTCCTATGGGGTGACCCTCTCCTGAGGCTGCAGCTGTCACCCAGTTCAGGGGTAGAGGCTAAGTCTTTGCCATCAATTGTGAATTGCTCTTTACCCTTCCCCCACACCCGTTTGTTGTCTTTGTAAATTTGTAAGTGGGCACACCATCTTCCTACAAGGAGCCTAAGCTATACAGCCTCATGTTGCATGAGATTTGGACTTAATTCTGCAGGAAATGAGAACCCATACAGCTTGAATATTAGCAGGAAAAACCAACCTATCACATTACAGGTTCCTTAGGAGCAGGGCCCTTGCCTTATTGGATGCCAGAACCAGCACCTGGAAGGCCCTATGATATACAGGGCCCACAGCACCAAAGTATTAAACAAAATAAGTAACCTTGAAAACAATTGATTAAATCTGCATAGCCTAAAGCTTGAATTTTAATCAAGTACAAAGAGAATGCTTTTTTTTTTTTTTTTAAAGAACTCCTAGTTATTGGAAAGAAAGAGCAACAAAACAGGTAGATTACAGAGAAATCCTATAAGCTAAAAGCAGGCAATCTAAATGAGTATTTCCCCTGAGAGAGCAGGACCTGAAAAGCGCCTCTTCCCTTATAGGTGTTGTTGTACTGGCTCATAGGCAGCCATCTCCCTGTGACCACGGATCATTCCTCTCAGTGATTAACTGCACGGGGACAGTGCTGCGGTGAGCAATTAGTGCTTTACAATCAAGAAGGACAGACCAGGAATCGAAGGCGTTATTGCCAGCAAAGCACCATTTACCTCAACCTGCAAACATCACTCTGATATCAAAAGGTGGTTGACTTTGATAAACTTTCCAAGTATAGAGCCAGTGAGGGTATTTTTAGCATCGGGAAACCTGCAAGATAAGTACAAGATGCCAAACGGAACTGAGGAAATGCAGGGGGGCGGGGGGGGGGGGGGGAGGAGGAGAAATTAAACAAAGAAAAGCACTGTTAGATTTCCTGAACAAATTCTTCTACTTCCCCCTTGTGGCCAAATTTCCCAAGAACTAGGATTTCTTTTTCCCTCAAAGCAACATTTATTATTATTTGGGTCAGATTATAAAAAATAAAACTTGTTTATTACAAAAGATGCGGAAAGTGCATTGGAGTGGATAGGTAGAACGCCTTGTGGGGATGCATAAATTCTGCAGAAGGATCTTATAAATGAATTAATGTTTCCACAAAGGCTTAACCAAGAACAAAGAGATCCATTCAGGAGCTTGACTGGTACAGAAAGGTGAACTCCATCTGTGGAGAAATTCATCTAACTCTCATGATCGCCCTGTGTGGTAAATAGCATTATCCCCCAATTAGTAATCTAAGAATGCTATGAACACTATTGTATATTTGCTGCCCACTGTGTTCTAACATGTGCAAGCATTCTGCCTATTATCATTTAATCTTCAGAATATCCCTGTGGGATTAGGTGAGAAAACCACCTTTTATTTAACTTCCCAAGGTAATATAGTTTATACCTGTCAGAAGTGAACCTTTCACCTGTTCTTTGAACTACAGATTCTCCAGTATTTCCACTATTCCATGTTGCTCATCATTTTCTCTCTGAATTTCCCTTTTTAACTTTCCACCAGTTATTTCTTTTTTAAAAAAGATTTATTTATTTATTTGAGAGGGAGAGGGAGCGGGGGAGGGGCAGAAAGAGAGGGAGAGAGAGAATCCTCAAGCAGACTCTCCGCTGAGTGCAGAACCCAATGAGGGGTTCAGTCCCCAGACCCTGAGATCATGACCTCAGCTGAAATCAAGAGTCGACTGCTTAACTGACTGAGCCACCCAGGAACACTATGGAGATAATAGTGCAACATTATTTTCTTTAAAATTATAGTAGACACATTTGCATTCAAGAGACAATACACAGTGGGAATTATCAAATTTTCTGAGTTGGAAGTGGAAGGCTAGAGAGGTGCAGAACTTATGAATATTTGAAAAAAACTGCAAAATCACGTATGGCGAATCAAAACACTGTATGATAGAGAGTAGATGAATGTACTATTTGCTAGTTTATCTCTTTTATCCATACCTCAGCTATTTGATATTTGGGGGAATTACTCCCCTTCCTCATTGAAAAGCAGAACACCAAATGTTTGTTCCAAGAATAAGACGAGGTGATCCATACGTGAAGAACTCAGTGCTTAGTAAATGTTGGATAGACATCATGTTGTATGTCCAGAAACTAACCCTGAATGTGGCATGGAGAAGGTGCCACACAAATCACCGCACAAAATATTTTCGGCCTGAGCAATACTTACGAAGTTGAGATTGCGATGATCTGATCCAGGGCTGTCACTGACTTTTAGTGGGAGTTTGTGCATCGTCCTCTCTGGGTTTTGGCTTTCCCACCTGTAATATGGGAATAATGAGTGATACAAAACCAGATGATAGTAAGGGTCATGCAAAGACGTCATGCTCAAGCACCAGGAGGAGATTTTCCTGAGAATCAACTCCCAGAAGTGATGCTAACGACTCAGATGATAAATGCTCTTGAAGGGTTCTTTGGGGCATTTTGCCTCTCTCCTTTTCAGAAGGGCTGTGCCGGTTTTCAGTTCAGTAACAGAGTACCTGAACTCATGCTTTCTCCCACCAAAAAGGTGGTGGTTGTTTTTTAAATGAGTTGCCGGTTTGATGCTTTCTTCCATTCTTACTGCTTTTTTACGGATGTTTTGGCGTCATTGCTACTGTTGAGCTCGAGCTTCTCGGGGTTTTACCCACATATCAGCGATTTGTGCTGTATGTCTGTGTGCTTTCTCTTTATTCCTTTTATCCATTTTTCAGTAAGAACACTTCACATTTCCTTGCCGATGTGTGATATCTCCATATTAGGGATGTTAATATTAATATTAGGGTTATTAACATGAGGTTAGATTTTCTAATCATTTCTTTGTTGAAGATATTAACATTATAATTAATGATTATTAAACAGAACAGAAGAGGGGCGTCTGGGTGGCTCAGTCAGTTAAGTATCTGACTCTTGATTTCAGCTCAGGTCATGATCTCAGGGTCGTGAGATTGAGCCCTGCCGAGCCCTGCATTAGGCTCCACACTCAGGCTGAGTTTGTTTGAGGTTCTTTCTCTCCCTCTCCTTCTGCAACCCCCCCTCTCCCCAGTTCTTTTCCTTTCTCTCCCTAAAATAAATAAATCTTTAAAAACAAAAACAGAAGAAAACACTAAGCCATGGAGGTCTTAACAAATATTAGCTTTTTTGGTAACATTTTAAAATAATCTCTGAAATCCTAACTATAAAACAAATTTAGACCTAGAAAACTCATTTGTATAAGTCTCCTTGTATCCTATAGAGTTTTTAGCCTTCTATTTATAAGCATTATCACATTAGCAAAATGCAAAACTTCCGCAGCACCTATGACAAGTTGTGTGAAAAGAGCTTTAGAATTGTAAAATTTTAAAGTTGTCACATGACTTGAAAGGAGCCTGCTTTTGCAGTTAGAAGCTTGAGTGAGTTCTCACTGATTAAAGTTTAGAACCTCTTAAAAAATTTAATGTAAAACCAAAATAGTTGTTCTAATATTAAACACCCTCTCAGTAAATCTTAAAGATGTTTAGCATTGAACCAGAATAACTTCCCCCTTTTTTTTTTTTTTGAAATTCAGAAACCTTTCACTTTAATACATAGTAAAAGATTTTGAAATGTTTTGGCAAAATAGGAGTAGTTTTCCTTTTCCTCAGAGTTGCCCAAAGCATCAAAACCAAAGCCAACACCAAAAACCCTTAGCTTATAAAGAAAACACATGGCCTTAATTTTTAAGAACAAACCACTTAGTAATTGAGCTACCACTCCTGGAAGTCTACTTTCTGTTAATGGGTTTTTGGTAGCCTTTAGTTCAGTGCTATTAGTGTATTACATACACCTTCCTCTCTGTCATCAGAACACCTATGTTTATGTGTTTATTATCCAAGGGTCCTTTTTGGCTGGGAAGAAGTATTAGTCTTTGTATCTCCAGAGCCACACAGGGCTTGGTCCTTTACGGTTGTAAAGTAATATTTTATTGAAGTGAGTAATGGTGAAGATATATACAAGACCCAAGGTATGAATTTACCGTCTTCCTGCTGAATACGGACAGAAAAGAACAATTTCAAAAATTGAGCCAACATTTCGCAAATAGAGATTCCATAGAATAGTGTTTCTGGAGATTTTTCAAGGTCTCCACGTAATGGGGGAAAATAGTTAAAAATTTGGGAAGCATTTCCTCCTCTTGGAGATACATACACACCAACGCAACCACGAAGCCTCTGAAGGACTGTTGCAGCGTAAGGAAAAGGACTATTTCAAACACACCTCTTTCGGCTTCTAAAATAGACAATCCGTTGTCTGGTTTATTTAAAAGTTGTCTGATGAAAGAGGGGCAGAGAGCTATAAGGTAAGAGTCAATAGAGAGAAGTAGAGACTAAGAAGAAAAACGAACTCATTAAATAAAAATTAACAATAGCAACTCCCAAATCGAGAACAAGATTTCATTCTGCAGTGGGGTACAATAAGTAATAGGCTTGACTTGCAGAAAATAAAATCAATAATATGGCCGACAGACTTGAGACATTCTAAGAATGCAGGGTAAAAAGATATAGAGATCAATACAAGACAATACAATAAACATTTTGAGCAGAATTACAGATCCAACCTGTGAATTAAATGTGCTGCTCTTGAAAACGCAGTAAGATTAATAGCAAGAACAAAACCAAGATACAATTCAAGAACTTTGGGGGAAGAAGTGAGTAAAAAAAACTAGAAACTACATGTGAAATGACCTAAGTTATGTGGAAAACACATAAGAAATCATACCCAGATTTATCCTGGGTTCTGGCATTTTTAACTCTTTATTTTGGAACTGTACATACATAAAAATAAAGGGAACAGTATAAGGGGTCTCTGTGTATCCATCCCTCAGCTTCAGCAATTACAGACATTATGTTAGTTTTTCTTTTATTGTATCCCCTTTTATCCTTTTGGGAGGAATATTCCATATTTCGTGTCCTTTTGCCTATAAATACTCAGTATACAACTTTAATAAATAAGAACAAATTTTTCACATAACCTCCATAATATTAGCACATCTGACAATGTTAATAGTGAACTTAATTTCCCTTTGGCCAGATCATAAAAACACAGAGAAATCAGACAGGCACCTAATTGTCTGCAGTTAAAGTATCTTTACTTTGAAAAACAAACCAAACCAAAGGAAACAGAAACCACCTTGTATAAGTATCCTTAAGGCCCATCGTAGAATATTGGACAGGCTATGAAAACAAGCACTGGACTTCGAAGTCCAAGCTTCTTTGGCTTCATGGTAGATTTGCGTCTCACTGAAACTTGTTGCCATTTGGTAGTGTCCCATTAAAAGATGGCAAGATTCTACGGGGTATGCGAACGCATGACATGCCAGGAGAGGCTGGGCTCTAAACAGAGAACAGAAAATCTGTCTTATTGCTGCTTTTTCCTCAACATCTAGGATGGTGCTTGACACATGAAGGATGCTTAATAAATATTAAATGACTGAACAATGGCAGCAGGATACCCGCAGTCTCAACAAAGATTTCTATGCCTCAGGTCTATCAGAACTACTGGACTGTAAGCAGTAGTGCTGGGAGGAACAAGGGGCTTCTCAGCAGTAACCAATATGGACCAAATCCAAAAAACCAGAGGGCCCTGCTCCAATTCTTTGGCAGAGCTTAGGACTCAGAGACCTAAGTACGACACCAGAAGGGTTGAATCCAAATAATGAATCAGACTGAATTTCTGGCTGGCAAGATAGGAGAGGGGGTAAAATGCTAATTGTCTTGACTGAAAGGAAATAAATATTATTTTTCTTGTGCAACTGAGGATCCATACTAGATTCATAACTGCTGCATATATATTGAGTGCTTAAATTATGTTAGACATTGTCCCATGCATAATTCCATTTAATGTTATAATGACCTGTCCTACGTAGGGATTAGAGGCTCAGGTTTTGGTTTCAGATAGACTTAATTTCAAATACCGGCTCCTCCATTTGTTAATGTATGACCTAAGGGAAGATTCATAGCTGCCGTAATTGTCAGTTTCCTGGTCTGCAAAATATGAATATTGCTACTATCTGTATCATTGGCTTATTGCCATAAAGATGAAATAAGATAGCACATAGTAAATTTCAGTATATATTAACTAAGGTTATCATAAGTGTGTGTATGTGTATATATATATGTATACACACACACATATATATGTATAATATATACGTATAGAGAGAGACAGAGAAAGATAGAAAAAAGTAATAAAGAAAATAACTTACCAAAGATATAGAGGTAGTAAATATACAGAAAAAATGAAAACACAGTTTTTTGGCCATATAGCTAGTTCCCTTTCCAAAGCCATTAAAAATCACTCCATCTTAACAGCTGCCATCTGAAGACATCTAAATACTGCCAGTATTTGATATTTCTAATTCTGAACTTTTTAAGGGTACTATTATTTTATAACTTTTCCAAATATAACCTCTGAGGTAAATTTTATTACAGATCAAATTTCCAAAGTCATACCTCTGACTTACTTCCTTCATCTAAATGTTGAGAATTTTGTCTCACTGGTTTGTCTTTCTAATTGTTTTAGGAGGTAAAATAAACTCATTATGAATAGATTTTCTGGAAATCGAGACTGGTGAATGAAGCTATTCAACAATATTTTTCATGGTCAGTATCTACTGTCGTATTTCATTTTTCTATGAAATAATCACTACATTGGCTTCTGGCTCACCTTAAGCTCCCCAAATCAAACTTCAAAAAAGATGAAACTGAAATGATCTCTTCTGAACATCTTCTTTCATCACCTAAGTAGCTTGGCATTCTTAATAGTTCAGGTACAAGTTTTGATGTATCTTCATAAAAGAGATGTCTTCAAGTTAACTATACTTTCAGAATCTGCCCCTTGGCCTTTTAGCAATCCTCAAAGTTTATCTGGTGAAACAGCTGGCTGAGAGTAGCAAGAGTGGTAAGAAAATAATCAGATCCACTGCAGTATTTAATAGCAAGTAGTTTGTTCTTATAAACCACATTCAAGCATTCTTGAGAGTTCTCAAGAATTTAAAGTACCTTAAAATGTGCATACTTATCTGAACCAGCTTGATCCTCCTTTGTGTCTTTTCCAATATGCAAAAGAGTCCACTTGGGATCCTATCAGGCAATATAGAATCAGAGGTCCCATCCAAATGTAATATATCAGCATTTAGATAAATGGAGCCCATGCTCCTAGTAATATTTTTGCATATAAATTATTAAATCCTCCTCTAACCTCCTCTAAGCCACAGGGAATTTTTCAAATGTTAACTATATATATATATATATATATATATATATATATATATATATATATATATATATCTCCTTTTGGATTCTGTTTGCCCAGTTATAGTGTCTAAGGTTTCTCTTCCAGTCCTTAAATATTATCATTCTGTATGCCTCTATTCTCTTTTAATTTTCTGCATGCATCTTGGGTCTATCTGATCTGTGTGTGTGTGTGTGTGTGTGTGTGTGTGTGTGTGTGTTCCTGCCTCCCCCTCCATCTAATTTGTTAAGCCCTATGAAAAAGCAGGAAATACATTTGTTTTGTTGTTGCTTTCTTGCTCCACACCTAAGACATTGCTTGATAGTTAGAGGACGCTTAATAAATATGAAATGAATGAGCAGGTAAGGTCCTCTGACTCTAAATCCCTGTGACTAAGGTTGGATGTTGTAATAAATCATTAATAGAGATCATGCCTATTTTGGTAACAATTGATTTTCAAAGTAAGTTGTTCCAGCAGAAGTAAACCTGTTGTTAAAAGCTAAACTGAGGCATATTTAAAAAATTTTAAGAGTTCATTTGAGCGTTTATCAATTCCAATCAGGCAGTGCTAAACTGAAGTGGTTAGGGATGCTCTCCCCCACTCCACCCCTACCAGGAGCCTTGGGGAAACACCTAACCAGAAAAAGTGCAGAAGGAAAGAAAGGAAAACATTTGATTGGCTGTAACTTAAAGCCTAGTTGGCTGTTTGTGATTGGTTGTCCTTGGCAGGTTGCTTTCATAACCTTGAGGCATTTACAGGCTTAGATTTTGATTTGCTTATATAGGCAGCCATGGCATTAGAGCCACATCAGTCTAAGGACTCCTTGTTTAATTAATGTAATACTGTATTATTAAAAACAAATTCCAAAAATAAACCTCTATGAGGAAAAGAGTAATATGAGGTAGATAGTTTCAAAGTCACAATAAAAATATTCTGCTGAGGGGCGCCCGGGTGGTGCAGTGGGTAGAGCATCAGACTCTTGGTTCTGGTGACTCAGGTCGTGATCTCAAGGTTGTGAGATCAAGCCCCACATGGGGCTCCACACTGAGCATGAAGTTGGCTTGAAATTCTCTCTCCCTCTCCCTCTGCCCTTCCCATTTGTTCTCTTTCTCTCTCTCAAATAAATAAATCTTTCAAAAAAGATTTTTTTCTGATTGGAATTTTAGTACTTGTGTTTTTATTTATTTATTTTAGAGAAAGAGAGCATGTGGTGGAGGGGGTGGTGGTGGAGGGGCCAAGGAAGAGGGAGAGAGAATGTTAAGCAGGCTCCATGCCTGGTGGGGACCCAACATGAGACTGGATCTCATGACCCTGAGATCATGACCTGAGCCGAATTCAAGAGTCAGGTGCTTACCTGACTGAGCCACCCAGGCGCCCCTTAGTGATTGTGTTTTTAAATCTGAAAGTCTTGCTCTAAAAGTTAAGCATCTCTGATTAAATTACCGCGGGGTAACCCGAGGTCATGATACATAGAGCCTTTCACGCAGTGCAAAGGGTTTAGGGTTTCTGCCTGAGATGGCAGGCAGTTGAAGAGTTTTACAAAGGGACAAAGCTGTACTGTTTGGGATTTTTAAAATAAGTCCACTGTAGCTTCTCCCTGATAGAGGAAGGAAGCGCGAGTATCCACAAACCCAGATCTGAAGTTCACTGAACGTGAGGGATGGAGGTGGGCTTGTTCTGCTTCTGCATTCAGCAAGCACTCTTCAGACTTTTAACTTGCCTGCCGACCTCATGAACACATTCTAGATATGCCAGTATAGGAGTGCAACTTTATGTAAAAGTTTAACTCTTCCTTTTAAATTAACATAGTAACACTCTGATTGTACACATCAGTTTGATGAACTTAATCACTGTGATTCTACTTGTGTTAGAAAAGAAACTTCTGGATTTCTAAGGTGGCAAAGCTGATAATCATAGCTGGGACCTTGACAAATTCACTAAGATAATGGCACCTCGTAAAGCCTGGCGAAAGACAGCTAAGTCATCTTTTCCTGGTGACATCCTGAGCCCCACACTGGCTATGCTTCAATTTGAATTTAGAATGTGGTGTTGATCTCTCAACATCTGAGCTTAGAGTTGTCACTGTGCCCCAGGGGCTGCTTTATTTCACAGCTGCAGAAAGACTCCACCCTTTCTCTATCTGTTTTTACTACAAATGTCAGTTTCTTAAAGAGCAGTCATAGACCCAACTGTAAGGAAACAGTCTTTATTGTCCCTGCAGACCACAAATTCCTTCAACACATAAGCAGGCATGAAGGAGGATGAAGTAATGAGGAAGATACATATGGAAACAAATAGATATTAGACTTTTCTTTGTTTTTTTTTCATAATTCTCCTTTCTCACTTTGATTCCCGACACCAACAGTACTCTTAATAGCTAGCAGTAACAGCTACCAATTCATAGAGCACTTACAAATATTACTGTTAATAATATTTTTATTATAAACAATAATTATTTTATTGAGCTGTTAGAGTTTTCATTGTACCGTACATGCTCTTTGTCTTACCCTACGCTTGGAGAATAGAAACAATATGCCTCTTGGCTCACTGAAATTGAAGACATCTGTGTTCTAATCTTATTTGGTTTCATGCAGCAAAGGTATATCAGGAGGGAGACGTTTATTAGTTTATATATTAGCTTATGTTTACGTAGCTTGGTTCCGTGTTTTTTGTGTTATTATTCCTTACTCCTATTATTATTTTCCCCTGTATACATCCTTGGGTTAGCTTTGCTTTTGCTTGGCCTTGTTGCTGTGAAATCTTGAGGGCCTGCTTCCAAAATGTGCCCATTAGCTGTATGTTGATCATAAAAGCCCTATTTTAGTCCTGATCTGGAAAGCAGGAAGGAAGACAAAATTACTTTGAAACCTCTAAGTCACAAGGAGTGCCATAATGCTGTTCACAGTGCTAGAGCAGGGCAAGTGAGGAGCTGGATAAAGTGCCCATCAAAATGAGCTGACAGCAGCCATGTTACCCAAGACTGTAGAAGGGTCCAGGGGGATAACCAAAGGTTTTCCCCCACTTAGGTTTTGAACCAACCAAACAAATAAGGCCGGCGGGTCGCCTGGGTGGCTCATTCAGTTAAGCATCTGCCTTCGGCTTAGGTCATGATCCTAGTGTCCTGGGATCAAGTCCCACATTGGTCTCCTTGCTCAGTAAGGAGCCTGCTTCTCCCTGTGCCTACAGCTCCCCTGCTTGTGCTTACTCTCTCTGACAAATAAACAAATAAAATATTTAAAAAATAATAATAAGGCCAGAAGTCAGCAGATGAATATCGAATTACTTATGTTTGTTACCAACATGGCAGAAATTTCAGGCTGTGGCTTCTTTTGTAAGCAAGTAAGCTTCCTCATACTTAACTCCTGAATGGGAAAACCTCTTCCACCCATTTATGGTTAGATTCACTCACCTATATTTAGAGGAGCAGAAACTAACATTATTCCCTGCAATTAGTTCACTTATAAGAGGGGGAGGGGGAAGTGCCTGAACTATTAATGGTCTCGTTCTTCTCCAAAATTCATCAATTAGGTATGTCATTTCCTTCTCCATCCCTCTAACTGTCCATGTCCCTCAGGGGAAGAATAATGGAGAGCTGATACTTGCCAGGAGTGGCACATTAATGAACGTCCTTCCACATAGAAGGAAACATGATGGGAATGGAATAAATATTCCCCTTTAAAAGTACCAAACGAGTCCGTTGCATCGTTCCCCCCCTTCCTTTCTTTTTGTGAAAAGAACTCTCTTCTTTACACTTTTCTCCACCTCTTTTGTATGTCACTTTCAGTGGCCTACTGTGAGCACACAATCTTTTTTTCCCTTTTATTTGTAAAACATAAAGTATGTATAGATAAGTGACTTAAACCTGTAGAGCATAATAAAAATTATTAAGCATACACCTGTCTGATCACCATCTAGAGTAAGAATTATAAAATTACTAGCTTTCTCAAATGGGGGTGTGCTCATTCTTGATTACAATTCTCAATCTCTGACTGATGATCTCTGATTATCCAGGTATCATCGTCCTGATTTTGGTGATAGTCATAATCTCGATTTTTCTTTAAAGTTTTCCCATCCATGAACGCATCCCTAAAACTGTAGCTTGTTTGCCTGTTTTTTTAACTAAATATAAGTTGATACTGTATGTATTTTTACATTTCTCTAAACCCAAGTGTGAGACTCATCGGTGTTGCTGTACATAGCTATAGTTGGCTCATTTTTCACTGCTTTAAAGAATTATGTTTACGAACATGCCATAATTTACTTATCCATTTGTGATGGTTAATTTTATATGTCAACTTGATTGGGCTAAGGGATGCTCAGATAGCAGGTAAAACATCATTTCTGGGTGTATCTGTAAGGATGTTTCTGGAAGAGATTAGCATTTGAGTAGGTAGACTAAGTAAAGATTGCCCTCACCAGTGCAGTGAGCATCATCCAATCCATCGAGGGGCAGACTAGAACAAATAGGCAGAGAAAGGGCGAATTTGCTCTTTATTTGAGCTGGAACCTCCATCTTCTGCCCTGAACATCAGTGTTCCTGATTCTTGGGCCTCTGGACTTGGACCAAACCATGCTACCAGCTTTCCTGGTTCTCCAGCTTGCTGATGGCAGATGGTGGGACTTCTCGGGCTCCATAATTGCAAAAGCCAATTCCTATAATAAATCTCCTCATCCATAAACATATAACACATATGCATATACATATACATATCCTGTTGGTTCTGTTTCTCTGGAGAACCCCGACTAATATGCCATTTTACTGTGATGAACAGTTGGATATTACGAAGAATTTTGCTCTGGACATTACTGTACGTGTGTTATGATTTGGAAGTTCCCCAGTTTCTTGGAGTAGGATCTCTAGGAGTAGAATCCCCGTCAGTAGCCACATGAATAAGCCATCTCGGAAGCAGATCCTCTAGTCCCAGACAAGTCTTTGGATGACTACAGATCTGATAAATATCTCCACTGAAATCTCATGGGTGACCCTAAGCCAGAGCTGCTCAGCTAAACACAATGCCTGTATTCTTGACTTTCAGAAACTGGGAGGTAATAAATATGCATTGTTCTAAGCTACTAAATTTGGAATAATTTGTTAAGCAGTCACAGATATCTATTTCACCTGCTTTATTTTTCTCCACAGCACTTATTACTATCATACTGTGTAATTTATTAATTTTGATTATAGTATAACATCATTTGCAGGGCATAAACATATGGAGAAGGAATTCCGTTTGTTTTTCCTATTGATATATCTTCAGCATCTATAATTGTAGTAATAATACATTTGCAGTAATAATAACATAATATTTATTGACTATGTACAATGTCTGTTAGGCGTCCACATAGTGATTTCAAGTAGGCAGTATGGAGTTACTGCAGAGGTCTTGGCTGAAGATAAAGACTTGGGAGTCATAAGCACACTGAGAATGTTCCTGGAACTGAGTGAGGACGTCTAGCACTATAGATAGAAAACAAAGGGTGTCCCAGATGACATCTTTGTAGTACTCCGACAGTTAGCAAGAAAGAGATGACAAAGAAAATTGAGGAAGAATAGCCAGTGACAAAGAGGGAAAAAGAATACCAATTATCAGAAAGTGACAGCAAAGAATAAAAAAATAGTAATAATTATAGAAAATCTGCTATTTGCTAAGTGAGGCACTTTAAATGCTTTATCTCAACTAGTTATCAAAATAACTCTGTGAGGGGCGCCTGGGTGGCACAGCGGTTAGGCGTCTATCTTCGGCTCAGGGCATGATCCTGGCGTTGTGGGATCGAGCCCCACATCAGGCTCCTCCGCTGTGAGCCTGCTTCTTCCTCTCCCACTCCCCATGCTTGTGTTCCCTCTCTCGCTGGCTGTCTCTATCTCTGTCAAGTAAATAAATAAAATCTTTAAAAAAAAAAATAACTCTGCGAGGTAAGTTTTATTACTCGCAGTGTGTAGGAGGAAGTCAGAGTCCCTGCAGGCTAATTTCTTGTCCTAGGTCACGTTGCCGAGAAGTAGTTGAGCTAGGAGTTGATTCCAGACCAGTATAGCATCATGTCTCTCCACTGAATCGTTCCCAGAATTAGTGTTTAATACCCATCTATTCTGAAGATATGACACTTGTGTTATCCTTTCTACAATCATATTCAAATTGTTTTCAGTTAATACGATACAGCGACATATAGAAAAGTATGGAGGCAGCTTGAGGTAGGGTATCACTTACAAGCAAAATGTGAAATGTTACAACTCAAAAAATATGTATCAGGTTTCCCAGAGGGACACTTTGAAGACACTTGGCTTTCTCACTTTCCTTGATATCTTCTCTGACTTTACCTACATGCTGGAGTACATCTGAGTAAACATCATACATTTTATTTGGTGAAGGAAAAAGCCCTTAGTATTAGTTTTACTCATACTAAAAGTTCAGTCAAGCATGATGTTTCTTGGATGACTAGCAATTGAAATTATTAATCATTTAATTGAAGAATTCACTTCAGAGAAACTTGTGAACAAAGCTCATGCTAATATTGTCCTGCAGGTTTCAATTCATTTTCTCTAATAGAAGAAAAGTAAACTGTTATTTATCATCATAATAAAAACTCATCATATTCCAAGATGTCAATAACAGTGAGATAGATTTTTGGTATAAAATGCTACAATATTTTCAACCTAGCAATTTGCAACCAAGGATACTTCAAGTGCCTGTGCATGAATGATTTTCAAGTGGGTGACAGAATGACTAAGTATGTTAGAAATATCTTTGTAGAACAAAATTTATATGACTAACTCTTAAGCCATTTTTTAGTTGATCCGGATATCTTGATCCAAATTCCCAAGGAACTCAGATATGCCTCTATTTTGAAAACACTCCATATATGCATAGTACATATATAAAATGGGAGAAACTAAGTCTCTCCTTAAAAATTACATAAATATAATTTTTATATATTTAGATACCATAATATATATTGTATTATGTAACATACTGTGTAATATTATGTAATCATTGTAATATTACATAAAACACATATTATATTATATAATTACAGAATATATTGTAACAATGCATATAATATATATCATAAACATTGTATATAATACATATATATGATACATGTTGTATCATATAATACATTTAATATAATGCATCTTATGATATAAATATATAATATGATACATGATTATATAACAATAACTATACCTATGATAATATAATAATTATTGTTATATTTTATACAATATATATGTTACAGATATTTTTATATATTATATGTATATAATGCTGAATTCCCAAATTCAATGTTTGACCCAAATTATTACTGAAAAAGTCTCCTTAACGGGTTTCCAGTCACATTCCCTTCAAATTTACCAAGTGCATGACTGCCAAAATTTGTTTCCAAAAATGCAAATATGCCTATGGCACTGCATCTACTCAAAACTCTTCAGTAGTTTCCTTTTGACGCCAGGATAAAAAGTCAAGTTCCTAAGGTGGCATAAACCCTTCATTATGCATCCTCTGCCTTGTGTTCCAGCTGCGTCTCTCATTACTTTCTGCCTGGCACTGTTGGCTCCAACAATTTCAAACTACTAACAGGTTTTCTATTCACACAATCCTATGCATTTACTCACACACCCCCCTCCACCTAGAACAACTAACTCTCTCTCCCTAGCTGATGCTTATTTTCTAAGACTCAACTCAGGCATCACACCATCCTGGAATCCTTCCTGAGCTTTCTCGACCTGGTTGCAGGAAAATGCACTTATCACTTTATGTTAGTGATGTTGTAACTATTTATGTAGTGTATCTCCCTTGCTGAAAGTTGATCTCCTGAAGCTCATTACTATATATCCCTCGCCTAGTGTTGGAAGTTTGGGTTGTGGTTTTGGTGCTGGAATACAAATACTCATTCTTCCTTCAGGCATTTTCTACGATGAGAACGGATATACGAATGTAGCAATACCATAGTAGGTGATGAAGAATAAGTTTTCTGGACACAAGTTAATTTTTTTATTCTTCCAAACCTAAGGATTCACTGGTAAACTGTGCTGATAGGAAAGGAGTAGGCCTTGAAGAATGAATAGCACTTCCTTTGCTCTCCTTCTCTGACTCTGAGGTGACCGTAATTGTGTCTGAGGATAGTACCCACTTTACCTAAAGTCGGTAGGCTTGCGGGGCTTGCTGTGGTGAGCCTTGCCAGGAACACTGCCCAAATAAGTTCAGGGAGTACAAAAGAGGATGTAGCACTTGAAATTCTCTATTATGTATAGTAACCCCACAGCCAGTGAGTACCAGTCAATGTCTCAGGCTTTGACCAGTTTAGCAATCCCCTGTCTCTTGAGAAGGGTCTAGAAAGATGGCTAGACAAAATGACCCTATGTTTCCTCCCGCCACCTTTCCTATAATGTAAGTCTCTACTCCCCTTCTCCATACGGGTAAGATAGCTTTAAATTTTTAGAACAATCTGTAATAATCAAAATTTCACATACATTATATTATATAATCTTCAATATCATGTAATCTTCAACAAAATTGGGTTGTTAAACCTTAATGTCTCTTACAGTTAAGAAACTTGAGGATGATAAATGTAAAATAATTAATAACAGAACCAGAACAAGATCCCAAGTCTTCTGAATGTAAAACTATGGTGTATTTATCCTAGTAATTTGCAACAAAGTATGCTTCCAATGCCCGTGTATGAGTGATTCTCAGCAGGGGTGAAGAAAGACTAAATATGGTAGAAATGCCTTCCCAAAATCTGCATGGCTGCCCTTGCTGCCATTTTTGAGCCCTCCCAGTTTATTTTGTTTTAGCTGTCCAAAGAACATTATGCCATTTGTTTTGAAAACTACTCATATGCGTAGTACATATATGGTACGGGGGGAAAAGAACGTAAATGAAAACAAATAGTCCTTTGAGGCTCTTTATTTATGAATGCATGTAGGTCAAGAACCCTGTGCATAGCCTAGCTATTTCAACCTAGAATTCAGACATGTTCCTGCCGGCCTATAAATCCGAAAGGTTGGGACCAAAATGTTTACATAAGGGACGGAGATTTCTTTAGGAAAATCTCAGAAGAGGGAATTGTCAGTCTCCCAGGGACTGAGATTTCTCTAGGGAAAAGTTCAAACAGAAGAGGGGTTGCCAGTTTTGCAGACCTCAGAAATTAACCTCAGAAGAGACAGAAAAGTAGGATTTGGTGTTTCTTTTATGTTCTTTATCCTAGCCCACCAGGGAATAGAGTGAAACCTCTGTCCATAAATAAAAGATATACTTGAGGTGAGAAATCTCCCTTGCCAATTGTGTTGTAGGGATTTGAGTGTAGTGAGCGTGATGTAGGATAATAAGGTGTTTCCACAATTGATAAGAACCCCCAAGTCATCTTACGAAAAGTTTAAACATTCAAGTGCAAGTAGTTTAGAAAGCCAAAAAATGTGTATTAATATATTTCCACTGTTTTGATGTATTTCCACTAAAAATAAGTTAAAAAGTTTTTAAACTGTCCCTTGAAAGGGATCATTACATTTAGTGGAAAATAAGTTTTGCGAAATACCTAATTCTGTGATATACCAGTTAAATAGGAACAAAAATAATGAGAGAAGGCCTTTAATGCCCTCCCATTTGGGCCTCTGATACTCAGATCTGCATGGTCATCATTCTGACCTAGAAATATTTTGAAGCTCTTGAGAAATAATGTGAGCCCGACAATCTTCTAACCTAATTACAAGACACTGTTTCCCCTAGATTCTATTGCTGTCATCAAATATTTACCTGTTTGCCACGGTATGCTTTTTGCTTTTTCTCAACTCACTGATAGAGACATTTGGTAGTTTATAACAATTTCGATCATAAATTGGTATTAAACAAATGGAGAACACTGCAGACTAGAACTACAATACACATTGAATCAGCAAACTAGTAATTATGGACCATGGAAGAATCAACCAAATAAACAATCTGGGTCCTTTTTCTATCGAATAAAACAACACCTACTGTCAGGGAAAAAAATAAAGCAGATTCATGTGAATTTGGAGAGACAGGGAGTTGATAAAAGGTTGGAAGGGTTACAAAGAAATGTTTACCTTAAAATTCAACATGTTTTGTTTTGTTTTGTTTTGTTTTGTTTTGTTTAGAGAGAGAGAGAAAGCGCATGCCCGAGTGGTGGGAGGGGCAGAGGGAGAAGGAGACAGTGAGTCTTAAGCAGGATCCCTGCCCAGCACAGAGCCCGAAACAGGGCTTCATCTCATGACCCTGAGATCACAACCTGAACTGAAATCAAGAGTTGGACACAACTGACTGAACCACCCAGATGCCACATAAAATTCAATGTTTTAATCGAGGGCTATCATAATGTTTCTAGGCCTCCAAAGTTCTTTGCTAGAATGACATGTGACAGGGCTATATCCCACAGTGTTAATATCGTGGGGTGTTTTTGTTTGTTTTCTGATCCTCTCCTTAATAAGACACAAGGTGTCATTTTCTCTCCTTCAGCACACTTCAAAACAGAAGTAAAGATTAAAAGCTCATAAGCTTACTTCCCTGCTGTCCCCCCCGCCTTTCACCCTCACAGAAACCGTATGAGGTTAGGACTGACAGACAGCAGAGCGGAAGAAAAGTGGCTACTTAAATAGGAGAAGAGAGATTCATAGGAAGATTGAGGGGAATAGAGGTAGGAGGATGAGGACAAAACTTCTAGAGCAGCATTTCTTTCCTTTTTTTTTTCTTTTGTATTTAAATTCAATTAATTAACATGTAGTGTATTATCAGTTTCAGAGGTAGGGCTCGGTAATCCGTCAGTCTTCTGTAACACCCAATGCTGGGTGATGAAAGAGCGGCGTTTCTTAAGCAAGGTTCTCCAGAAACCTAGGATTCCACAAGATGCCGCTAGGGGTTCCTTGAGAGATTGTGACTTAGAGAAGAAATTATGCA
The DNA here is from genome assembly GCF_023065955.2 of Ursus arctos. Lineage (NCBI taxonomy): Eukaryota > Metazoa > Chordata > Mammalia > Carnivora > Ursidae > Ursus > Ursus arctos. The sequence goes on from NW_026622852.1 coordinate 33,463,836, forward strand.
TGGTTTTTGGAGCTTCGTGCTCTGTGGAACGCCAGCACTTGAGTGGTAGACGGTCCTCGTGCCCGTGCTTGTGATTTCATCGGATGTCTCTTGAGCCCAAATGGCAGTGTGCAGGGTTGTGTTCACTGGATGGAGTCCTTTCTCAGTTTTTGACACAAGACAAAGGAGGCTGGTGATAACTGATGAGCACGGTATCGTATCGAGGAGCCAGTGACAGGCTTCTTCCTTTGAAAACCAGCCTTCCTTGAAGCTGTGTGGGTTGGATCCTGCAGGGGTAGACACCATGATGGAGTCGGAAGTGAAAGAGATGTAGTCAGGAGAATTCCTATGAAAGATAAAGAACAGAAAAGCCTTCAGACTGGACTGTTGATCTGACATCTGTGAAAGCAGAAGGAAAGAAAGGAAAAGCAGGTTGGAAGATTTTAAGATGACAGTGCAGTTTGTTGTGAGAGTCAGGCAGCTGCACAGGTTGCTGGAATCTCTCACTGGACATAAATTATCAGACCCTGTTACCCAGGCACACTCAGTCATTCATGACGGGCTGCCTGGGAAGGACATGGCCTCAGTTCAGACACCGCAGCACAGCCTCCTCGCGGCTCACAGCAGATTCTCTCACGAAAGGAAATCGGATCAGCACGCTTCCGTGGCTGCCACGTTCCACCTCCCGCACGGCATGAATCCACTTTTCCATGCGTGTTCTGGTTACCGATACTCCCAGTTCCCATTGACCTCTCTTTATGCAGAGAAACTTAGAAGCAGGAGGTTAATGGGACAAAGTACAGTAGTTGGCGCCCCTCCTCCACTGTTCCTTCCCAATATCATTCTCTGCTTGTGTCAGTGACTTAAAGGACAGTGTGACTCTAGTCCACATTCCCAAAGTAACCATATCCTTCTCAGGCCAGAGTTGCTGCATTTGTCCCCTCCGCGGTCACAATTAGATGAGGGGCTACTGAAAAGCATAATCCCCCATGCGGGATTATCCAGCATGTCCAGCAGGTGATTTCCCTGCCCCCACCGTTTCAATAACTTTCATGCTTAGCACCTATTTCCATAAGCTCATCCACATCGGGCTTTACTCGACCTCCTTACTTAGATCTTTCCAGTCCTTTTCCTTTCAGGCCCCTGGTCACCTGACCAGGCCATTTGCTACTGCTCACAGTTCTGTATATATTGTTGCCTAAGCCCATTTCTCCTTCCACACAGAATGGGTGACCACTCTGTTCATCGGGAAGATTTTTTTCTTACAACCGTATTGCAAGGCTGCCCCCAACTATGGCTGATTGCGGCCACTGCCCATTTTCAGCCTCTACCCATAAATCAAGCTGACCTCTCTATAAGCCAAACTTAAGCTTCTTTCTCCTTCCTCTTCATGGTCACAGGTGCAAGCTGAGGGAGGGACAAACTGTGGGGTGACATGAGGGCCTGCTCTTCCTATTTGGGCTTGAACCCAGATGGACCCTTTCTATCTTACTGTGTACTGTTGTTGAGCCCACCTGACTTCATCGACCTGGTAGGTCTGACAGAATCCAACTCATAGTGTAGCGTCCTGAATGCATGCTCACTTGGTTGCTCATAGTCAAGGGCTCCATCTCGCAGGACAAATCACATGCCAGAAGTTGTTTCTCTAAAGGTGTACAGTTCTCTGCTGAAGAGGGCATGTTGTTATTCCAGATTCCCAGGGGCCTGTGTCGTGATTCTCCCGCAGAGACTTGCCAAAGCCTACATTCCTACCATGGACACCTCTGTTACCATAGGTTCTTCTGGTTCATAGGACCCAAATAAAAGAATTGCTTGCACCACAGTGTAGACCTGCTACAGAGTCCTCTCCTGCTCTGGTCCCCCTCAGAGCTAGAAGCCTTCCATGACACCTAAAATATGGACCAAAGCATAATTTCCTCAGTGTGGAATATGTTGCCTCCAGAATCCAAAGAATTCTACTGGGCATTGTGCTTCTTTTTCAGTATAGGGAATGCAAAAAAAGCAGAAATGTGTCTTTTCACAGAAACCAGAACCCGAATCTTTAAAAATTGTACTCAAGTGGCAGGACCTTGAATCTTTATAAATTTTATCTGTCTCTTTCTATAGCATATAAATCTTACCTAACGGCTCCAGCATGCTAGCCACCTCTTGCTAACCTTGCCTGATCAACATGGTGGCATCAATAAAATGAATCAATGTGATATTTTGTAAAATGTCCAAACAGTCCACATCTCTTCTGATCATATTATGACAGGAAGCAGGAAAGTAAATGTAGTGTGGAACAACACCATAAATGTATTTTCTTGTGCATTCCACGTGAATACAAACTATTTGCGATAGAAAACAGCACATTCGACAGATCAGTGGCTGCATGCTATGTGCCTCGGGCCATTGTAATCTGCTCCGGCCAAGGTAGCACATCTGCTGCAGCAGCCGCAGTCAGGCCTACTACCTGGGCGAGTCTGCAGTAGCATTGAAGTCATTCTCCAGAATACACGTGTTTTCTGCAGGGATGGACTTTAGAATTTAGTGGCGATAGAATAATGACTACCACCCTTACATCCTTAAGAATAGAACTAATCTCCACTATCCACCTGGAATGCCAGATTGTATTAATTAGTTATATTTTGGTGGAGGAGGGGAACAATTTCAGAGGCTTCCACTTAATCACTCTGATTCCACAGGACAAGGATCTGTGGTGGGGCTTACATCAACCGCCGAATATGTCAATTCCAATTATAGAGTCGAGGACTGGGAGGTGACCATTTCCATTTTACAGTGGACTGTTATTGGGCTCATCTGACTTTATTGACCTGGTCAGTGGGACAGAATCCAACTCATAATGTAGAGTTCAGGGTGCAAGGTCACTTGGTGCCCCATGATCAGTGTTCTATCTTGACCGGACCTGTAACATTGGGTAGACTCACAGAACCAGTAGTTCTGGAAATCTGCCTTTGGCAGGGCTCTATTTGTTACCTGGTCTCTGTAGGCTCCCATTCTAACAAGATCCTCAATAATACTTTGAGGCTGCAGGTATGAGTGTCAACTGCATCCAGTAACCTTCAAAATGTCTAGATATTATCCTATTCCTGAAACACAGTGCCCTGAGCGAATGACTAGGCATCTGGGGAAAAAGTCACAGTCTAAATCTGCCAGGGTGTTACATGGTCCTTCCTCCTCAGGACCTAATGACCACTTTAGTCATAAAGTTCTAGATCTGAAAACTGACTCAAGCTGAGAAATTTGGCAAAAGATAATAACCAATTCCAATTAAAGTGGCCCAGCCACAGTCTTTTGAGTATATGCATGCTCACCTTTTTTGGATTGCCTATATTAAGCAACACTTTTTTGGCTGCTAATCTATATTACCACTGGGGATACTATATTCCATTAATTATCTCTAAGCCTCGCCAGCTGCCCCTCTGACATGTCAGTCATTACAATAATTGCAATCTCCTTGCTGCAGCTTAGGACCTCATCATCTGCATTATTATATTAACAAACCAAGCTTGTGCCCATCAACCAAGGATGATGGTGCCCATCTCTCCAGTGCATTCCTGAAGGCCTTAGTAAGTGATGTGTTTCCTAAAGTTTCCCATTAAACCTCTGATGGATCTTCTGGCCCCACATAATATATCTGTTCCAGCATGTCTATTTCCCTAAGTCTTTTAGTCTTTTCCTACATTGTTGACCATGCATGCCTCCGACAAGTCGGTAACAAGTCTCCTGATGTAACAGACAATCAGAGGAATTTTTCATTATAGAAAAGGAATTTTTATGTGCCACAACTGTCCTCCTGTTGCTTTGCTGTTTTCAGAAATATTGCAAAACATGGATTGTGTAAGTTAGAAGACATTTTTGAAATGTCTTGGTTAGTTATTTATTATGCCCTTTTGTTTTGTATTTTATTAATAACTGTATGCCATAAGCAAGTCTGATGGTTCAGTGTGGAGCATATTTGCAGACAGGATATGAGCTGGCAAAGGAAGATTCTAGAGTTAGGCCTATGAATAATTCCCATACAGTTAGTGATGAAGATTTATAATCTTGGTTGTTTCACTGAACTAGTATATCAAGGAAGACGAAGAATAAATTCTTCTCTTACCAAGGAAGTTATTTTTCCATGGATCTTACATGGAATCCAAGTTGTCTTGATCTGTTTCATGTTGTTTATGGCAGGCAAGTTAAAGATTTGTTTTTAAATTTTTTGAAGTAATCTCTACACTCAACATGGGGCTTGAACCCACAACCCCCAAGATCAGAGTCTTATGCTCCACTCACTGAATCATCCAGACACACCCCCCCGCCCCCCGCCACCGCCCTGTGGCAGGCAAGTTAAAATGCTGCACTGCCTCCAGAAATCTTGGAAAGAACACTTAACTACAAATCACATCCATCTGACAAGGAAAGCCATGATTATTTTAAACATCTACTGGAATTTAAAAACAGAGTAAAGCTTTTGTCAAGAAAAGGTCATACTCATTGAAAAGTCTCAAAATCAAGTTACTGAACAACAAAACATTGTCTACAAGAAACAAAGTTACACAGTTGGTGAAAAAAATGCCAATGAGTAAATAAGTAAATAGTGAGTTCAGCAGGAGAAATTGGAAAGATTTCAGTCTTGAAAAAATATGTCAATATGGTGATGACATGTCCCATAATATCAAATGGAATTTTGTGGAATAAACTGAAAAACAAGAGCTTTTCTATCCAGGTTGATGAATAAGCAGATGCCACCAATAAATGTCATGCTATAGCATTCGTAAGATTTGCAAATGTTGGAGAAACTTAGGAAAGATTTTACTGCTGCCATAAGTTGCCCAGAACAGAGGTAAAGATATATTTAATGTTTTTTCTTTTGACTTGGAAAAAAATAAAGATGTGTCATAGAGAAATTACATTGGCTTTCATCCTGAAAGTGCCCCACCAGTGGTTGGCTCTGGGAGAGGGCTTCTCTCTGTAACCGTTAAAAAAGAAAATTCTCACATTGTATCCACATACTGATTTCTTTTTCTTTTTTTTTTGTAATTATTTTTTATTATGTTATGTTAGTCACCATACACTACATCCTTAGTTTTTGATATAGTGTTCCATGGTTCATTATTTGCGTATAACACCTGATTTCTTTGCAAGAGGTGAAGATGAAATAAATTACATTCTGGTTGATGCTACAAAAGTAATTGGCTTTATTAAGCAAAGACCAGTTTACTTGAAAATATTTTAAAAGCTGTAAAAACCTAAACAAAGAACATGTAAATTTCTCCTAAATGCAGAAATCTGGCGGCTTAACAGAGAAGAATTCTCAATATGGTGTTTGAACTAAAATATATATTGTAGGAGTACTAGGATTTAAAAAAAAATAGTAGCTGGATTTTGCTGAGTGGTTTGAAGAAGAAGAATGGTACAGAAACTAGCCTACTGAAGAGATATTTTTCTTCACGTGAACTGGTTGGACAAAATTGAAAGATTCGTGGCCTTAAAAGGAAACTGAATTTTGGGAGAAAAAATTTCATGTTGCAAAAGAAAATCTTTTAATGTTTCCACTGTTGTCAGATCTTGAGAATATAGGGAGAGAATCAAGTTATATTGAAAACCACTTAGGAAAACTGCAGGGAAAAACAAAGAACAGATTTTCTTTTCTTCTCCCTTTAACACCTGTGTATGACTGGGTATGGCCCTTTCTCTGAACCTTCCACCTAGCCTGAGATTTTTGAGCGAAGAAAAGAACCTTGTGAGCGGCAGACTGATTTATTACTCAAGATGATATTTATTCACTTGCCTTAGAGAAGTTCTAGGTTTCTGTGAATAAAGAGTACCCTGCCATTCATTGGAAAGCAAATAACATTGTGCTGAAGTTTTCAAATTTTGACATGTGTGAGCAAGCTTATTCATTTAGCAATCATCAAGAGCAAAGACAGAAACTATATTTCTGTTGAACATGAAATTTGTATGTGCTATCTCAGGCTTCATCCAGAATTAAGAATGTATGCAGTGAAAATGAAACACAGATTTCACATTAAAAGGTAAAACATTTCTAATTTCTAGTTTCAAAAATAACCTTTTTATGTATATATAAGCCTATACAAGAGCAAGAAGCCAACACATGTATATAATAATTTTGCAACTGCTAGAATTAAAATAGAGCTAGGATGAAAGTTGACATGATCATGTATCACTCAGTAAAAAAAATTATCAAAGCCTTGCATGAAATTTTGTTTCAGGATATATATTTTATCATATTAGCTTGTTTTACGGTTTTAGTAAATTTACCATATTCAACTTTGTTAACAAACTTTCATGTTGTAACCCACATTACTTAAATTAACATACTATCTTTATTTAAATTAAATTTACTGAGCCTACCTTTAGAGGAACTAAATCCTATTTTGACATAAGCTACCTATTTAACACAGGCAAACTATAGCCCACAGGTTAAATTTGGCCTATATGAAGTCATATTTTCACCAATAAAGCTTTATTGAAACAGAGCCATTTCCATTCCCTTGTGTATTTTCCATGGCTGTTTTTGCTTTACAACAGCAGAACTGAATAGTTGCAACAGAGACCATATGGCTTCCAAAGCCTAGAATACTTATTATCTGGCCCTTTAGGGAAAGAGTTTGTTGGCCCTTATTGAACAGAAATTTATTATGGTTACCTTATGAGTCTTTTTTTTTTTTTTAAGATTTTGTTTATTTATTTGACAGAGAGAGAGGCAGCGAGAGAGGAAACACAAGCAGCGGGAGTGAGAGGGGGAGAAGCAGGCTTCCTGTTGAGCAGGGAGTCCATGCAGGGCTTGATCCCAGAACGCTGGGATCATGACCTGAGCGGAAGGCAGAAGCTTAAAGACTTCGCCAGGGAGGCACCCCACCTTATGAGTCTTTAGATCTTTAAGAAGTTAAGAAAAAAGCTAAGCTAGGCTTAACAATCTGGTTGTTTTGTTTTGTTTTTTTTCTCAAAAAGTTCAGCTATAAAGTCATTCTTGGCTTAATTAAAGAAAGACCTGATTAGCAGCTTGAATAATAAAAATTTGTGCAAAGACTTTTAGGTCTAAGGATAAAATTTTCAAAACTCAAGAAATTTAGGAAGAGGAACGCTTGAACTTTTGTTTATCAACACTACTGACTTGCATAATGTTTATTTCCTGTGTGGGGATGGGGAACTATAAAAAATAGGCTAATAATTTGGCCAAATAAACAGATCCACAGGAAAATATCATTCTGCACTCAAAAGAACATTGACAATGATTATAAGATAACTTCATCTATGTCCTGATAATCCTAAGGCACCCTGAACTATTGCTTAATAATTTTTATACAGAGGTTCCCTGAGAACCCACAATTATTTCAGTAGCTCCTCCGGGGTAGGAGGATTGAGAAAGGCTGCCCTAGAGGTAGAAGTATAGTGGAAGGGACCCAGAAAACAAGCTGTCTGTGAGTGGGATCCCCTCCCATCATCCTCAGATCACTATTGATAGATAGCCTGCCTCCCAGGAAATATGTAAGCTTCCCTGTTACAAGTGTGGAAATTGTGGACACATGAGACAGGCCCATGGAGATAGAGGTAGGAGGAGAGAACCTCACCATCCCATAATAAAGCTGAAGAAGCAGTTGAGAATGTTTCTAAGAGTAACACCTTGTAAGAGGAATTTATCTCCCCACCACAGAAAGAAAGGAGCATTCCCTTCACTAGGAGAGAGAATGGGGCAAATTATGAAGAATAACGGAACAGAGTCCAAGTATTAATTCCTATGTCTTACCTCCCTGAGTGAAAGTATGGGATGGAAAGAAACACGGAGACAAAGAGATACAGCTGAGAACACGTAGAAAGGTAGAATGAGGCAAGAAGGTTTCATAGTTTCCCCTGCCCCCACAGTACAGTTGACCCTTGAACAACACAGGGGTTAGGGACACTGACCCCTCCGCAGTCAAAAATCCATGTATGGGGTGCCTGGGTGGCTCAGTCATTAAGTGTCTGCCTTCGGCTCAGGGCATGATCCCGGCGTTGTGGGATCGAGCCCCACATCAGGCTCCTCCGCTGGGAGCCTGCTTCTTCCTCTCCCACTCCCCCTGCTTGCGTTCCCTCTCTTGCTGGCTGTCTCTCTGTCAAATGGATAAATAAAATCTTTAAACAAAAAACAAAACAAAACAAAAAAATCCATGTATAATTTTTGACTCCCCAAAAGCTTAACTAATAGCCTATTGTTGACTGGACCCCTTACTGATAACATAAATAGTTAATCAACAATATTTTGTATGTTCTATGCATTATATACTATATTCTTTTTTTCAAAAGATTATATTTATTTCTATGCCAGAAAGACCATGAGCACAAGTAGGGGGAGCAGCAGGCAGAGGGAGAAGCAGGCTCCCCACTGAGCAGGGAGCCTGAGGCAGGACTCTATCCCAGGACCCCGGGACCATGACCTGAGCCGAAGACAGATGCTTAACTGACTGAGCCACCCAGGCTCCCCAATACTATATTCTTACAATAAAGTAAGCTAGAAAAAAGAAAATTTTATTAAAATTTTAAGGAAGAGAAAATACACTTATAGTACTGGATTAATTTTTAAAAATCTACATATAAATAGACCTGCACCATTCAAACCTGTGTTTTTCAAGGGTCAGCTGTACTTTCTCCCTGAGTACTGGCCACATGGATAGGTCATCTGTAATGAAGAGCTAAACAGCATCATATTGGATCATTATTTTCTTAGTGGGGGAAACCAGACATTCCACTTAGTAGATGGATCTCAATGGCTTAACTCCTCATGGCTGATACCAGTCAGATAATTGTCCAATGAAAGCGAATCACAAATACTTGCTACAGACGAACTTCATCTTGAAGCATATTTGCTTACTTTGTTCCATTTGAGATTGAACAAATTTCTTAGAAAAAATAGAACAGAGAAAATAATAAGAGAGAGAGATAGAGCTGGTAAATTTTGGAAACAGATCCCAGATTTTTAATGATGCCAAAAAGAAGGGGAGGCATGTGATTCGTAAAGTACCCTTAGGGCCCTAAAACATGATTAGTCAAACACATAGAAAACATTTTCAAACCTTTTCTTAATTGTAACAGATGGTTGAGCAATACATTTCTATTTCAAGCTAAAGGATGTTCTGCAGATATTTCTGGCTGGAGTTCAAGCTGGCCAGGATAGTATTTCATTGCTCAAAGAAGTTTGTGTGTGTTTTGGTGAACTGTTAGAATTGTTCCCACTAGGTGTCTGGGTGAAACTATTACTATTGAAATTGAAACCCTTAGTGTAATAAAATTCAAACCTAAAAGGAATAAGCCTTCCATATTCCTCTCATTTTAGAGACTAAAAAACAAAAACACAAATAAACGAAGGCTAAGATTTAGATCAGCTAAGTGAAATCCTCCAAACCACACAGCTAATTAATTGCAGAGCTGGAACCCAAACTGAGAACACCTGGTTCTTAGTCAAGTGCTGTCTCCGTTCATCATCACATGTGATGCAACCAGTAGTAATGAATGTCAAAGTGGTTAAAAAATAATTCATCCAAAGTCACACATCTAGTCCACACAGAATCTAGTATACGTGCAGATCCACTTCTGATTCTCGGATTTCTACACTAGATACCATGTGACAGCTTACAAAATAATTCCCAGGGCTATTAAATCTCTGCATGGGGCAAAGAGAAGAACATTGACTTTGGAATTAAACAGACCTAAATTCTTTTTTAAAAATTATTTTTATTTGAGTATAGTTGACATACAATGTTACATTAGTTCCAGGTGATTCAACTTCACTCTGTCTTACGCTCTGCTCCTCACAAGTATAGCCACCATTGTCACCATACAACACTATTACAATGTCATTGATTATATTCTCTATGCTGTGCCTTTTATTCCCATGACTAACTTGTTTCATAACTGGCAGCCTGTATCTCCCACTCCCCTTCACCCATTCCCCCCCCCCAGCAACTATCAGTTTGTTCTCTGTACTTATAGGTCTGGTTCTGCTTTTTGTTTGTTTATTTATTATTATTATTATTTTTAGATTCCCCATATTAGTGAAACCACATTGTATTTTAAATAGACCTAAATTCTAATCTCAACACTATCACTTGCTAGCCGTGTGCACCTTGGCAATATACAAGTCTCATTAAGTATCAGATTATCAGTTAATCATGCGTAAAATGGAGACTTTAACACCAACATCTAAAAATTGATATGAGTTTTTTAAAAAGATTAATTTATTTATTCGAGAGAGAGAGAGCAGGGAGAGGGGCATAGGGAGAGGGACAGAGAAGCTCCAAGCTGATCCACGCTGAGTACAGGGCCTGACACGGGGCTCTATCTCAAGACCCCAAGATCACAACCTGAGCTGAAACCAAGAGCCAGATGCTCAACTGACTGCAGGTGCCCCTTAGATGCTAGTTGGGTCCATTTTCCTTGATGTTGACATGAAATTGTTGACACTCCTTTCACTATATATTGCCACCATGTCATTAATTTGAAGTGGGGAGAAGAAATTCTTCTAGGCTGTACAAACCACATCATCCACCTACTGAGATCTTCAAGTCAGTGGGGAGGTTGAAATAAGAAGAGGGAGTAAACAGGAAGGTTGAAAAGGGTGGGTGTCTCCGGAAAATTTGCCTCCATCTACAAGTGAATTGAAACATCAGAAAACATATAGGCTTTGAACTTTTGTGCCATCTATTTCAGCCCCTGTAATTAGCTATGATTTACAATATGACCTGTCCTTAGGAAGTCTTTCAAACACCAACTATACCCAGAGCCTTGTAACGGAAACTCACTTCACCCTCTTACTGCCCACCCACTCATACATTTGGAAGAAATATGGGTCTCATCCTCCAGTTAGAGGTGAAGCCCTGTGGGGAGAGAAAATAGAAATAAGTGATATACACTGGGTCCCTTGGCAAGGAGGTGAGGAGAAGCTGGCTCTTATTATGGGTATCCTGAGGTTGGGTGTCTTTTGTCCTGTTACTGCCTCACATCAAGAAGCCAAAAGGCAATCTCAAATCCTGACCTAGTGAGGTTGTCATTATTACTCCCATTTTATATATAAGTAACTGACCCACTGACACTTTATAAATATTTATGTATTGACCAAATTCACACAGCTTGCAAGGGACAAAATCAGTATTGCTAGGGTATACTTTCAAGAAATGGGGATCCAGAATGGGTCATCAGAGCAAGAATTACAGAGAAGGTACAGGAATTAGAGTCAGATGACCCAGGAACAGTAAGAGGCAGCCATTGCCTTCAATGGGGCTTTAACTTCTCTCAGGGTGGTAGAACTAGTGAACAGACATGATGAGGGCCAGTAATGTTGGCAAAAAGCAAGTAAAGGGGACCCTCAGCAGAGATTCTTTCTTGGGCATTTAGAATGTGGGCCTTTGCTCAGGTGGTTTACTCTACCTGGAACACTTCCATCTCTTCTTAGAGGGATCTGAGATATAAGTAAAAATATTAACGATGCTAAATAGTTTTATCTCTGTTCCATTGGGGAAAAAATATTGAAGTTCTCCCAGTACTGTGCACAGAGATCATCTGGACATATCAAATTGTAGTGGAAAACCTTCATGGCTTAAACCAACACAAATTATCTTATGGTTCTAAAGGTCAAAAGTCAGACATGGGTCTCACTGGGCTACAATCAAGGTATCTGCGGAGGTGCATTCCCTCTGAGGCTCTTAAGGATAATCTGTTTCCTTACCTTTCCTAGTTTCTAGGAGCCACCTGCCATGCTCACCTTATTGTCTCTTCTTCCACCTCCAAAGCACTCTATCTCCATCATCACACCCCCTCTCTCTGACCTCAGTATTCTTGCTTCCCTGTAATAAGGACCCTTGTTATTACATTGAGCCTTCCTGAGTAATCCAAGATAATCTCCTCATCTCAAAATTCTTAGTTTAATGGCATCTGCAGAGTCCCTTTTACCATGTAAACATATTTACAGTTTCTAGAGATTAGGATGGAAGCATCTTTGAGGGGTCATTATTCTATCTACCCAACAGTTCTTAATTTTTTAGTTTATTTGGAGTTTGCAAAACTGAGTGAAACCATTCCTCTGTTTAGGTTTACATAGCATAGCATGTTTCTCCTGATATCCCATGTTGGAAATTTCAAGCCAGCAGTGACTCCTCCCTCTCATTCTTTCCCACATCCAAACTCTAAAACATCCCCCAAATTTCCTCCTCTCTATCCCATTTGCATCCTTAATTCAGGCTCTTGTAAATTATTGCCTAGATTATTTCAAAGACATCCGAACTCAACCTCATGCCAACAATTTCTCCCTCCTCCAATCCATTTTGCAAAGTGCTTCCATAATTAACACACAGTTACGTGTCAGACTCTTAGTTTGAGGCCACAACCACTCATCATCTAACTGGGTAGTCCATACACCTCACTTTGGCAATCAAAATCCCTTCAAAATCTTACTGTAAACTTCTCCTTCCAGTCCCCTTCTATGTACCTTGCATCCCAGCCACAGAGAACTTTGCACAATTTCCCAGTGAGGTCTAACAGCACTTGAGGATGCTTTGACTTTACTCGTTGTATTGCTGGATGCCCTTAATCTTTTTCTTTACCTGGTGGGATTCAGGTCAGACTTTTCATACACCCACCAAGTATATGAAATTCACCTTGTCAATTCCTCCAATTATCTTTTCTCCAAATGCTGTGCCCTACCAAGTTATTCATTCCCATGTATGCCTTCCAACAATTCCTAGCTCTTTTTTATTTATTGTTTTTGTTACTTGTTTTTCATTGTATGCCACTTCCCAAACTATGAGCTCATCGAAGAAGGCAAGGACTGAGTCTCATTTTTATTTTATTTCTGACCCTGTGCTTAATCTAGCCCTGGCTCATGGCTCAACTTTTCATTCGGAGAAAAACTGGGACTCAGACTGGCTCTTTGCAGAACAGGGGATTAGTGACACCAGGGAATCAACTCACTAGTATTGGTACACATTTTCAATTTTGTTTGGGGTAGATTGATAAATAGAAAGAACACTTTCTTACATTTACTTTTTTTTTTTTTGCACTGATGTTTGGAGATATAAAATGAGAAAATGGAAAACAAAATATGCCTGTTCTGATCCAGCCTAAGACCTAGCTCTGACCTGGATAGAAAAAGCAACAGCAGGAAGGAGCTAAAGGGATTATTAGAAGTAATGTTGTAAAATTTTAGAAAAGAAGTGCTATTTTGGAGTCCCCATAGCAGAATTTCACAGAAGTGGGTGCAAAGTAATTGTCCTACCCTATCACAGTTTGTAGGATGAGAATGTTTGGAGTGGTGACCCATGAAAAATCTCAGTTACAACCAAGTAATACAGAAAATTATGGCACCCAGCAAAAAGTTTCACTCTTCTGGAAAGCCTGAGTAGTCATACAGGTGCAGAAGGCCTTCCCTCAAGTGGTTTTTGGGCATCGAACTTTGGCAAATACATTAAAGCAGAAGAACATGAAAAAATTTATTCAGAGCTCATATAAACTCCCTTCTGGGGACTCCCAGAAATAGTTGTATTTATTCTGGAAAAATCAAGCAGACTGAGGTTCTGTAATCATGCAGATTAGAACTAGGAGTGTTGAGAAGCTTAGTGTTAAATTTCGTGCAACCTTACACTTACCCAAAGCTGGTGAGGTCTAAGGTCAGGTTACATAAAAGATTTAATGAATGAGTGGATAGTAAGTGCGTAATGGAATGGAGGTCAGAGTTTTTTCACTATTACCGAACTGCGGGTTTTATTTTCAGTACCAGGTCTATCCTTTATAAGAAATGATGAACTCATGTCATTGAAGGTCTGTTTCAGATAGGAGTTAATTATTTTAAAAGCTTAATGCAGGGGCTGGCACATATTCTAGGTTTGATTCCTGAGCCTTTATCCTTACCTAGAATCAACTGCAAGCCTTTTATAACACTGTACATCTTTTTCATCCGTGGAGCAGTGGTATCAGTGAGCTAGTATTTAGCCACTACATGGCCCAAAGGAAAGCTAGATATGTAATGTGATTTTTATAGGAGATGAAAGAAGCCGTATCAAATAAAGCATGATGACCTACTTAGCCTTGCTATTAACTAGGGGGAAAACAAAATAGTACAGAGTTAAAAAAATAAATGGAACATTAATATAGTATATCTATTCTGTTGTGCAAGTGCCTATGAGATGCTAAGTTGAAATATTGTCTAACATTTTGCCGATAGGGGGAAAAAATAACAGCAGATGGGCCAAGCAGAAGGCAGAACAAAATCATTTTATATTCTTTTCAATGTGGTTTTTTTCAGTTTCATTACAGATAGGACTGTGATAGATAATTCTGCATCAGAAGACATGCATCAGATATTCTTGCAATGATATTACACATGTGTTTCTTTTAGGGCTACTTTCACAAGAAAGATATTACAAGTAAGTCTTTTACTGGGAGGGAGGGATGAAGTGAGGAATCTGTGAGGAGTACAAGAATTATGCAGGATGGTAAAAACGGAGGGGCTTCTACTGGGAAGGTGCATTCTGTGATGCCGCTGCCCTGCATTTAATGTTGACTGATTTTACCCATGAAGATGTTTATTAGTTATCATGCACTCCTCTGATCTTGTTCAGTTTGTCATCAGGAGCAAAGTGGTAGAACAGCAAAGGCAACAGATGTTGGGGATGACAAGCCAAATGATTGGAAACTCAGCCAATAATTTCCCCTCAAAAGTAAACGGTTTGACTTTATAATCTCCTGAATTCGTTTCTTTCACAAGCAGCCCATGGGTTTGCATTGTTGAATTGGAAGGCCATCTGTTTCCTGGACGCAGATAACCTTGGTTCCTGCCCCACATGATAAGTCCACCCGTCACAGTTCAACTAGCACTCTCTTGTCAGTGTAAACCCAACCGCAGCGTTCTCAGTCAGGACCACAACTGGAAGACTGATAATATTCCCCCCAGGAAATTTGCATATTTTAGCAGGCCCACTTCAAATCCAAAGCTTTGAATCGCACGTTGTCCAGCCTATTTTTAAAATGTATTTATAATGGTAGAGAAGCATATTTATAAGAAGTCTTCTGTAAACTTTTATGCTGAGACACACTCATTCATTAGTAATGGAAACTAGTTTTATTTAAATAATACCTTTTGCTGGATGACTATTGGCAAAATATATATTAATTCGTATTGATTATAATAATCCTGTGATTATTATTCATAATTTATAGAGGAGGAAATCAAGACCCTGAGAGTTTATTTATCAATGCTTATTGAGAATTTCCTGGGTGTTGGATAGGAGAGGCACTAAGGGTATAGCTATCAATAAAACGGACATAGATTCTGCCCCCCATGAGTCTTAAATCTAATAGAGGAGACAGGGCTTAAATATGTTATACTGGTAACTATGGAAAATTCTATGAAGGAAATAAAAGGGATTACATCAAGATGTTTTAATTTGGATGGGAAGGTCAGGAAAGCCTTCTCTGAAGAAGGGACATTGAAGTTGACACCACAGAGATGATTGGGAGTTACCTGGGCAAAAAGTTCAAGAAAGAATGGGCTAGGCATAGCTTTAGGAAGGCTTTAGGTGGGAAAGAGGTTAACCCTTTCCAAATGGATGAGAGACAAGTGAGCTGGCTTAAAGGTAAACCAAGGGAAAAGCATCTTGTGGAAAAATGAAATAGGAAACAGGGGACATATTATAGGGTCACATTAAAGATCTGCCTGACTTGCCCAATGTCACACAACTAGAAGTTGGCCTCACTGACAGTAGAAGCTGTCTCTTCGTTTCTGTTCTATTTCTCTTCATTTCTTTATGGTGCTTTCTTAATTAAAGAAAGCAATGAGGTACTCATATAGGGTCATAGATGTGCATAGGTGAACAGATGTTGCTGTGAAAACGAACAAAACAACAAAGCAACTTGTTGCTCCTTCAAGTTTGTTGCCTGAAAACATGTTTGTTGTTGTTTTTGTTTGGTTTGGTGGAGGACTTACAGTTGGGCAGGTGATGATGCTTTGGTGAATAAGCTTGTTTTTCCTGCCAAATTAACCATGGGCAGAATGGTTACGTTACATGAGCAGCTTTGTGTCATTGTTAAGCAGAGCCAGATAGTTAATTTCTTTGGGGACAAGTTCCCTCTCCTGTAGGAAGAGAAGGCTGAGAGAAGTTCCTAAGAAGCTTTTATCAATTGCTCCTGGCAATTATCTGCCAACCACAAGGGTAATCAGCCTTCAGGTGCAGTTTCCCTGCAGATAACAGAGCGGAAAGAACAGAAACCCTTGATGAAATCATTGAGCCTTTGTATCAGTCAATGTCAAACCTTGTTCTACCTGTCTGCTTTCTGTAATGGGAATTAAGAAAATAATAATGAAAGCATTTCTAATTAAGCTGATTGAAGTGGATTTCTCTAGAGCTGAAACCATCAGTATATGTATCTTTCCTATTTTAACATAAATTCAAGGCTGTATTGCATGTATTCTAGCATACTCTGCTAGTACAATTTCAAAGGCATATTTTTCTGAGTGCAAAATTTTATTCTAGGCAAAGATGAATGAGGTGGGGTCTTTTCCCTTGACTTGCATACAAACATGAAAAGGAGCGAACGAAATTTACAAATGCCAGTCATCTACAGCAGAATACATATGTACTATGAATATACGTAAGATGCGATGTGTAGGTGCATCTGGGTGGCTCAGTCGGTTAAGTGTCTGACTTTGGCTCAGGTCATGATCTCAGGGCACTGGGATCAAGCCCCAGGTCAGGCTCTGTGCTCAGCGGGGAGCCTGCTTCTCCTTCTCCCTTTACCCCTCCCCTCCTCGAGTTCTCTCTCTCTCAAATAAATGAATAAAATATTAAAAAAAAAAAAAAAAAGATGTGATGCCTAGTAATCCCACTTCTGTCCTGTGCCCTATTTCTCCCCTTCCATGTGTTTTTGGTTTTTTATAATATTTAATAAGTCAAATCCATACCTTAATTGAGTCAGCAGGTATTTTTCAGGGAAAGGTATTCTATTTATAGGATACATGATGCATACATTTGGTCTCTGAAAGTTGTGATATTGATATTGAGTTTCCTTTTCTTCTTTTTCTATCCATTGTAATTCTCTTCTCTACATTAACTGCAGTGGGTTGAATAGTGTTATCTAAAAACAAAATCAGCGTATATCCATAACCTCAGAATGAGGTGACCCATAACATGTGTGGTGACCCAATAACAGAGGAAAGCTATGCAGTTCCCCTCAAAAATAACAGTAATTATAGTAAAGCTTGGACCCTGGGAAACCATAGCAAGAGTTTCCCGTCGCACCATAAGATGGGCACAGTAGAGCTGGTTGCCTAGGGTTTTAGGTACCTACACTGCCTGAAGCAGCCCCACTAATTGCACGTAGCCCCAGGGCAGCCTCCCACCTTCCCATCCTCTGAGACTAACAAGGAAATTAACTGGGCATTGACAGCCATAGACCCTCTAGTCTACGATAGAGATTTCCTAGATGCAGAGAATTCCTCCCAAATGCAAACATGAACAGCTCAGCAAATACTAGATGAAGGAATGACAATGGCCAAAGGCCAGTCAGGACTCTGTATTGCATGGATGTGGGTCTCTTCTGTATTCTGTGTTAACTTCTCATGATATCCCAATGCCACGTAGTCACTTTACCCTGCACCGAGCACTCCCCCTGCACTGAGATGCAATGACAGGAGGAAGTGAAAAGGAGGAAAATCAGTCTGAGGGAATAACACTGACGTGACTAAGAGCAAACTTGAATTTACTGGTTTTACCTCAAATTGCCCAAATTAAGTTTGTCTGCCATCAGGTTTAAACAGTAGCTTAAAAATAGAGATTTAATTTAATTATAGATATGACGCCTAATCTTCCTATTTTGTTATCCAAAGTCTGTGAACTTTGTAACTGTGTTACTATACAACAAAAAGTAAATTAGTTGTAATAAAGCAAATACATTTATATTTGTTATAAGTAGCCTTACCCAGCTATAAAATTTAGTAGTGTACAGAAAATAACTTGGTCTCTGCACATCCTCTAACAACACATTTTCTGTCTTTTTACCTCTTTTCCAATATGTCATGATAATACACAATATTCTATAAGCAGTTCTTCACACAAACCTCTTTTCTTTTTCTCACTTTCCAAGGTGAAATAATTACAAACAGAACTTTAACAAAGCCATACACCATAGATTTTCTAAAGTGAGAAAATGGAAATACCCTAAACACTTAAACATAGAATAATCAAGTAAATTATGATATATTGTGAATTGTCAGTTACTAAAAGTCAGAATTTCAGGGTCACCTGGGTGGCTCAGTCGGTTAAGCTTCTGCCTTTGGCTCAGGTCATGATCTCAAGGTCCTGGGATGCATCAAGCCCTGCATCTGGCTCCCTGCTCAGCAGGGAGTCTGCTTTTCTCTCTCTCTCTCTCTCCCCCCCTCTGCCCCTCCTCCCTGCTCATTCTCTCTCTGTCTCTCTCTCTCAAATAAATAAATAGAATCTTTTTTTAAAAAATTAGAATTTCAAAAAATATTTAACAGTGGAAAAAAACACTCAGGCTATATCAATCTGGCAATGATACAGAAAGTTAAACACATAATATGCTCTGCGTATTTATTCCTTTCTTGTCTGGGTCAAGTGCATTTGTTCTTCCTCCATACATAAAATTCCCCTCTTCACTGATTATCAGTCAAATGAATCAAAATCATCCTCCTTGGTGCTTCATCTATGCTCTGCACTTAGATTTCATTACACTGGTGACTTGTCTTATTTCTAATCTTGCCATGTCCTACTTATCTTTGTATCACCAACCACTAGCATTGAGATTATCCCAAGTACCTGCCCAGTCCTTGTTTGTTTAATGCATAGAAAAGAGACAGGATCCTGATTTTAGATCATATGTGCAAAACAAGATTTTTGGTTAACTGAGGAGTTTACACTTTAAATGGGAATTGTCAATACTGATAAACACTAAAAAGAAAAGACAAAAGAACAGGAAAACAGGCATTGATTTCAGGATTTGCACGCAAATTTATTGAACGTTCATGAAATGAAAGCCTTAGAAAATGTCATGGAAACTCTGAACGCACGTTTGAAGGAGGGTATCTTTCTTCCTTGGATTCTGTCAAGAGGTCAATTGATCAATTAGAGAGCTGTCACACCAGCAATTTATCTTAAAACTAGACTGCTCTTATCAGCAAATTGTTTGATTAGTATTAAAGTCACAAGCCTGCATTTCATTTGAATTGTTTTTCATTTGTTAATTTTCCAGAGGGGAGGAAATTATCTAAAACAAAGAAGAAATTGTGTAAAGAGACAAAGTATGGACCCATCATTGAAACTCCAAATGCCATTTATTTCTGTTACTTATCAAGAATTCAAATTGGGCTTTCATTACTATTATACCTCAAAACTCTAATTGTAATTCTATACCCTGACTAATACAAGAAACATAATCTGGGACACAGTTCTGATTCTCAATATATAGTACTTTTAACTATTTTAAACTCTATTTGTGGTCATTGCTAGTTTACATTTCTGCTAATAATGGAATGCTTACCAGATCTTGATTGGGTCTTTCAGTATTTGTTATGGGTCTAACTGAAAAAACTGTCTGAAGTTCTTATATTAAGCAGGGTTGAGGTATTCTCTAGATTGGGTTTACAGAAAACTGACAAAGCAGTAAGGGCTAACAGATCCTCCCTCCTTAGTCCCCCAAATCCCTATCATGCAAATTGATGGTGTACTCAATGGTAACTAACCAGTAGTGTGAACCAGCCATACTCTACGGCCTTCAGGAGAAATCGGAAGTAGAAGAACCAATAACCTGGGACATTTAGAGCTCAAATTTATTTCTGCTTGATATTATGCCCTTCTACTTCTGTCTGCTAAGTTACAATTTAAAATTACCTCTGAAGAGTGAGACTCAGCAAAACCTACATTTGAGCACAAGTCCAGCCTATGGACAGATGTCCAGTAGCAATCACCCTGTTTTGAGTTTTGAACTTATTAGTTCTGAACTGCATTGTCTTTTAAGTTCCTGCTCCCTCCACGAAAGTAATAGAATAATAGACAGAACTACAGCCATTATCTAACACAGTGGTTCTCAACAGGAATAGTCATACATTCTAGGAAGCATTTGAGAAATTTGTGGGTTCATTTCTTGGATGTTGCAATTACTAGGGATCTGACAGGTATTTGGTGGGTGGGAGTCAGAGATGCCCCATAATGTGTAGGACAGCTACTCAAAATGAAGACTTATCTCATATCCTAGTTAATTTGCAAGTAGCAAATTGAAGATCAGTGGTTCTCAAACCTTAACCTGTATCAGAATCACCTGGAGGGCTTGTTAAAGCACAGAGTAGTGGTCCCTACCCCCAGTTTTTGATTCAGTGTGCCTAGGATGGGGCCAGAGAATTTGTATTTCTAGCAAGTTCCTAGGTGATGCTGCTGGTCCAGGGACCACACTTTGAGACCTATAGCTCTAGATATGTAGTCATGTAGGTGGGAAACTGTTTACAGTTCTGGGTCAAAAAACTAGATCCATTTTATATATAAAAAAGCTATTTTTGCATGGGTTTAATATACACTGAATATGTTAGTACTGCAACTACCATATAACTTAAGAGATTTGAATTTTGTTGTGTTTAGGCTTTAACAAGTGTTATTTAACATTTCAGGAAATCCTTTCACCCAGAATTCGTCCTCACCAATGCCAGCACACACCACACACTTCTGTCAGCCTGTATTTCTAGCTCTTGCATGTAGATATGTAACAGAAGAGACTTGAAACTTCTTTTCTACAAGTACAACAAAAAATCTATGACTAGATATTATTAAGTCAGTAAAGAGATATGAAAACCAGAGATTTCTCCCTACTTCATTAATATGTTATTTCAAAATATTTATAAACACCCTAGGGCAGCACAGATGTAAAACAACCAACCTATTATAGCACAGATGTAAAAATTGCATATTGAAATCATTCATTTGTTTTGAGTGTGCTAGTTGATTTTCAATCTTATTCTAATATTGTTCTCAGGGATCTATTACACATCTTCTCTACATCCTCTTCATTGCTGTTTACTTTTCCAGTCCATCTTCTATTCCCTACCACATGTCAAAAGATACAATTTCTAAGGTCCTTTCAAGTATTACAGAACCATAGAAGGATTTCAAGATAGGGCATATTTTTTTCTATAGTTACCTTTTCTCATGTCATAAAATAATTATTTGGATATAAATATAGGGTGCATTTCATTTGAATTATAATATATTCCCTCGGGGGCACCTGGGTGGCTCAGTTGGGTGAGTGTCTGCCTTTGGGCTCAGGTCCTGGGGTCGAGCCCGGTGTCAGGCTCCCTGCTCGGTGGAGAGTCTGCTTCTCCCACTCCTTCTGTCCCTCTCCCCTGCTTGTGCTTGCTCTCTCTTTCTCTCTCTCTCTCTCTCTCAAATAAATAAATAAAATCTATAATATATTCCCTCATTGTATCTACTTCTCCATCTCTAATTAGGGATTAACATGTCTTGTCATGTTAACTTGTTTTCAGTTAAGGTTATTTCTCTCCTTTTCCTACCATATCCAAAGAAGTCTGACCTTTTTAAAATTAAGTCTGACACTATTTTTCTCATTTAAATGTGTACTCTTGTGTCTTTTATTCTCTTATACTTCTGTGGAATGATTTCTGATCACCTGGTATCTGACAAATCCAAATATTCATAGTAAGGAAGTATAATTTTCTGACCACTTCAATATGTCCTTCTGTAAAGCCATAACTGAACATTTGCCTATTGAAATATACATATTATTTTATTATTAATTACTTTCTCTTCAATTCATCTTTATGTATAGTTAGGGTATTACCTATTTTTATGGTAATTATATCTGTAGTAGATTATATTATATATGAATTTCATTTCAGGATAACAAAGAGGGCATTAGAAATATTTGTTATAAAAAGGAATGTTGGTCCTGATAGAGCTGAGAACCAATGATCTAGTCCAATCTTTATGGTGGTTTTTTGTGTAAATTTAGGTTCACAGTGAAACACTTAAATATAGTTACTAGAACCCACAGCTATTTAGAGAAACTGATGCTTCTAAAATCTGAGTGTACCAATTTCAAGTCCAGTGATCCTACGACTAGAATAAAAATAATGGGGTTGTTTTGTCCTTTTCCTTATTTCAATGTAAGAGGCAAGAAGTTGAGCACAGGGATTTATGTCACTTCTGATCATAGATTATAACAGCTACTGACTTTTCTTTATGGCTTCGGGTATAATTTTTCTATGGCAAATTTCACTTATTGGTTTTCTCCATCTAAAATCTATAAATCCACAGGTTCTTGTTTGAGTCAAAGAAATTGTGTTGTAGATGATCCCTTTTTCATTATAGCATACCTTTGCTCTGCCTTCGAATGCTAAGAAATTGGTTCAGGCAGCATTTTGAAAGGGATATGTTTCCCAGGAAAAGGCACAGAAATGGAAGCAATCATCTTCAACTGACAGAAAAGAGTCGTGAACTCAGGAAGGCTGAGAACTTAATCAATACTGAATCAGACTAAGCACAATGAAGTACCAGATTATTAGATAGCAGCCTTCAAAAGTACGATACTTATAATCCAGGAGGAGCCTGGGTGCTTTGAAAGCTTGGCTCAGCATTTATTAAGCACTCCCATTGCACACATCATGGATTGCTGAGAGTTGGTCAAAAGTTTACTGCCACCAAATGCAATCATTGAATATGTCTTTGTGTGTGACCTGGAGAAATGAATCAAAATTCTCAGCAGCTTATATTTTTAAAACTTATTACCTTAGCCTTCTATAGAATCAATGCTACTGAATTGGTTTTATTGCTGTCATTGTTGTCTTATGGTTATAGTTTTTTTTTTTTATGTTCTCTCAGCAATAGGGTCACTATAAGAAACAGCAATATGAAATTAGTGCAGGGAAAAGCTTTGGTTATTCTAAGGAACCACATAATTTTGTTTTTCTCTCTCTGATCATGAGAAATGTCTAACACATCTAATTTCTCCTTTCATCTTTTCTGCCCAAAATCTCAGAGCCCAACTTGGAATACAACTATAGGAAATATTGGGGCCATCATTATAGGCATATTTGTCTTTTCTTTCCCACTCCTCTAATTTTTTTCTATTTTATTATAATTCCATAGAATTAGTTATTGTTGTAGACTACCTTAAATCTTTCACTGAATGATGTGGAGGATAGACAAATAGATTTTAATAAATAGGGTCAAAATGCTTGTCCCACAAGAAACCACTTGATTCCAATAATGCAAGAGTTTAGTTTCTTTTTTAAAGTTTCCACTTGTCTTAAACTTGAGACATAGATATGATGTCTTGGAAGAAGGAAGTACCTGAGGGCATTTGCTTGGAGCATTCAAAAAGGATCACTAGGGAAGAAACATTAGGCGACAAAATAGATTTTATATCTAATGAAAGAACATTCTCAAACAAAATTAAATAAGTTCACAAAGATATCTTAGTGCATAGGTTGACCCAGGAAGAACAGTGAGAGTACAACCTACCTCTGTCCCAGCAGGGAAAAGGAGAGGCAAAGGGATAAGTGTATCTTGACATTGGTAAGCTCACAAGGGAGCCAACATTGCATCTAACTCTCATGGTCTTGGCTCTGAAATCTTGTAAATCTCTTAAGGAACGTAAAGGCTGCCATGAAAGAAAATAACAGGATAGTTAGTGGAAGTGTCTCTGAAGAAACAACATGTAAACAGACTGGAAGGGTAAATTCAGCCAGCCCGGTGAAGAGCAGGCAGTGCAGAATGTTCCAGGCAGAGAATAGAGTCCCAAGCTAGGAGAACACTTGATGCATTTGGAGAATAGAAAAAAACAGGATGGCAGAAATATAATGAGCAAGAGTAAAAGTAGTATAACATTAAATTGAAGACCTGGGCATGGGGAGAGTTTAAACAGGGCAGAGACATCATTGATTTGCGTTTTTAAAATATCACCTTCGCTTCCATGTATAGAATAAACTGTGTTGAGAAAGGAAAGAGAAGAAACAGAAAGTGTTGTAGCATTCCACATGAGAAAGGATGATGGCTGGGACAGAGGTGATGTCTGCAAAGGTGGTAAGCGGGGGTGGGCCAGATTCTGGATGTATTTTGAAGATAGAATTGACGTATCATGGGAACAGAATGAGTATAGGGTAAGGAGGTAGAATGTCTAGAAATGGTTCTCAGGGTTTTGGCATATAAACATCTAAGTGGATTATGATATTTAACTTGATAGGAAGACTGAGGGAATTGTGGGAATGGAGTAAGAAAGTGGTGATAGGTTTTATTTGAGGCATCCTAAAATTGGAACGTCTATAAATATGTAAGAGGAAGGGGGCCTGGGTGGCTCAGTCGGTTATCTGCCTTTGGCTCAGGTCATGATCCCAGAGTCCTGGGATGGAGCCCCACTTCGGGCTCCCTGCTCAGTGGGGAGCCTGCTTCTCCCTCTCCCTCTGCCTGCTGCTTTGCCTGCTTGTGTTCTCTTGCTTTCTCTCTGTCAAATAAATAAATAAATAAAATCCATCTAAGAGGAGATAACATGTGGTTCATTGGATAAATAAGCCTGAGGTTCAGATATGAAGTAAAGATATACATTCTGGAGTTAATGGCATGTACACAGCTTTTAAAGTCATAGTAATAAATGCTGTCACCTAGGGAGAGAGTATAGAAAAGAAGCAAATTCCAGAGTTCCACACTTCCCTGTATCTTCTCTTCCTTCTTCCTCTTTGCTCCTAGGAGAAAGACAAGGGAAAAAATATGAAGAAACCTGGACTCCATCACACACTGGGACTGTGAGTGAGTAGGTGATACTTCCTCATCACCCAGCTGTCAGTTATGCAAATTCTGTTCATTGAGTCAATGGAGGATTTGCTTCATAACTGGATTGTGATCTTATAACAACCTTATCTCCCTGGCATTTTTAGTTAGGTTTTGTTTTGTTTTGTTTTGTTTTAGTCTTTGCTTTATTGCATTCCATTTCCTACTCATTTGAGCAGGGAAAAATACCAAGAACCCATAATTCTAATTTTCCCATTATTTCTACCATTGTCTTTGGACAAAATGAACAGACCGTGGGATCAGAAAAAGCAGCAGGGGGAAGGAGTCATAATAATACAAAGGAAGCCCAAAGAAAATAGGTTTATATAGGTTTTCAATATTTACAGAGTACACTCGTCTATGCTTTTCCTATAGCAAATATTTGGGGTAGAGTTGTCTGACATGTCCCAATATCTCAGGTATCATGTGGACACTGGAGGTAGAGGAGATAGGGATAAACCTTCTGGGAGCTTACACTGTATTTCATAGTGCATTGTACTTTATCTAACTTTCAAAACAGCATACACTTTTTTTTAAGTCTCCCATTAAACAGGTACAGCAATTAACGTGTCCTGCAACACCCCAAAATAAGAAAACAACTAGTATAAAATTTTTTGTAATAGCTATGTTCAAGGGTTAAATGATTGAGTACAAAAATATATATATTTTGTGTACGTTTGCAAATATATATGTCTGTATATATATGTGTGTATGTGCGTATATATATGTGTGTAAATATATTAGAAGGCATTAGATATATTAGAGTCGTTTCATAGAACGAACCCCTGTTTTTATATACTTGAACAGATTTCTTGGTTATAGCCAGAGTCATTAAACCTAAAATCCATAGCCATTTTAAAACAGACCCAGAAGAGTGAAGCACATAGTGCTGTTAATCTTCTCTAAAGATACCACAAGAGTTTCATTCACATCTTCAGAATTGTTAAATGAGACTTTACATCAAATTAATTATTGGGGAAAGAGAAAAAAAACAAATTTTAGAAAATTGAGAGACAGCATAAAATCTTGTTCTATAGAGAGGTCCCTGTACAATTAGGGTTAGTGCATTACCTGACTCTGTGTGGTTGAAGTAGTCTTTTAATAGAGATGCAAAACAGGAATCTGGGCCAGTTCTAGGATAATGGCTAGGTGTTCAGTAGGGATGGATGTTAAGTACTCTGGTTTATCACATTCTGTTTACTGCATTTTGAATGCCTTAAAACGACAATTTACTGTAGCTGAGATGATAAAGACTGGATTTTCTGCCAGCCAGATTTTAGCGACTACCTGTGAGATATGACCAGAGATCAGAGGCTAAGTCTTTATTACATTATGGAGACAAGAATGAATTTCTAAAAATGAAAGGGCAACTCCCAACTGTGAAGACTTTTACGTTTGTTTTTAACAGACTTTCACTCCCAAGCCATGACTCACATTTAAGAGCTTCCCACTCCAAAACGCACCCTCAAGGCAGGGAGTTTTAAATCATAAACTTAAAGAAACATTGATTTGTTGAAACTTTTGAAGGCATTAGATATAGCCTTTGTGTGACCTTAGCCAGGATGGGAAAACATTGGTCTATCTTGAAACGCTGACTCACTGGAAGGTAAAAACCTTCAGTAGAGGACCACAGCCAAGAGAAAAATTTCATGTGATGAAGTGTTTTTGTGTTTGTTTTTAGGAAAAAGAAATATAAAATATTATATATCCTGGAGTGCCTGGGTGGCTCAGTCGTTTGAGCATCCGACCCTTGTTTTTGGCTCTGGCTGTGATCTCAGGGTCCTGGGATGGATCCCCACATCAGGCTTCGTGCTCAGCGTGGGGTCTGCTTGAGATTCTTTCTCCGCTTCTCCCTCTGCTGCACACCCCGCCCCCCGCCACTCGTGCATGTGTGTGCTCTCCCCTTCTCTCTCTCTCTCTCTCAAATAAATCAATAAAATCTTCTTAAAAATACATATCCTGGCTTTAGAAAGTAAGAACAGGAAACACCAAACTTGTATCTTTTCACTGTTATGGGATGACTGGACAACAACAAAAATACACTTACTGCTATTATTGATATTTAAGGGAAGTGGGGGGAAGTAGGCAAAAGACAAAAGAGATGAAGAAGAGAGGGGGGTGGGGGGATGGGTTAGCCCAGTGAAGGGTATTAAGGAGGGCACGTATTGCATGGAGCACTGGATGTTATTCACAAACAATGAATCATGGAACACTACATCAAAAACTAATGACGTACTGTATGGTGACTAACATATCATAATTAAAAAAAAAAGAAAAGAAAAAAGAAAAAAGAGATGAGATAAATAAGAGGGTAAAGTAAAAGAGGAGAGATTCCCCCTGAGAAGTAGGGAGCAGAGAGAGAAAGAACATGTGCTTAAAAATACAAATGAACATCTTTATTATTAGAATTAGGTTTTGCTGAAGATAACTGAAAAAGCCAAAATAACAGTGTCTTAAACAAAATAGATATTTATTTCTCTCTCACATAAAAGCCTAAGCAGGAAGGACAGCTTTGGTATTGGGGGTCCCACAACCATTGGCAATCCCAGTCCATTCAGTCATATCACCCTGCCCATGGTAATATGGTGCCACCTGTACCAGGGTGGGTGGCTGCTCATGTGCTCCCCCAGCAAGTCCATATTCTAGTTGTTCTTTGGAAGTACTAGAGGAAAAAAAAGCATTTCTTCTTCCATTAGTCAAGTTTCCCTAAAGCTGCACACTATACTTAGTCACATGGCCATACCTAGATGTAAACAGGTCCAGGAGATGTACAGATTATTTCAAGTTTAAAATTGGAGTTTCTGTCAGTAAGTAAAAAGGAAAGAATCCTTATTTCTATACATAATTAATACTCATGTCCACCGAAACTCACCATTCATTGGTATTTTCTGGGATCACAAAAATTAGGTTTTTTTGAAGTTATAACAAACCAAAATGTCCCAATTCTTCTGAGCAGTCATATTTTTCTATGTTTGATCATTAAGTAATATTTTGGAAGACAATCTATATTTTTCCATGAAACTTCAAAATTTTTCATTAGCTGTGGAAAAGAATTACTTTGAGATTTTAAAATTTACTCTGAGGCTCTTCTACTGTTCAGTCACTTTACTATGTCTGTTCATATCCCGAGTATTTTCTTCCTCTTGCAGTTCTAATTTGCTGTGGAATCTATTGGTGTGATTCACTGAAGCATCCAAATTTTATGTGTTCTTTCAAAAAAGATCAATTATTAAGTATAGTATTAAATGTAATTAAGTTGTTTCTTTGAAGGACACTATAAGTAAAAATATAATTAAGGAGAAAATGTCATTTGTAATCCATATGCCCCTCTTCAGAATTAAGGAAATCAAACTGTTCTTTGTATTGGGAATAATTCTAAAATAATTCGCGTTGAGGAAAAAATAACACCAAGAATTATACTTATGTAGTATTTACCAACATTGGAATGCATAATCAGTTTTTTTAAATTCTGATGAATGCTACATGACTTTCAAGAGTAGACTCTGAAAAGTTTCTGCCTGGCTTTTTCTTTCTCTCAGACATGAACCCTTGCACCTCTGAGGTAGCCATGCCACCATCCTGGAGAGACTCTGAGGGAGACCACATAGAGACAGAGCAAGATGCCCACGGAGGCCCAGTTGTGAGGGGTGGCAGTGAGAGAGACCCGACATAACCATCTCCTTGTCCAAAAACAGGCATTACCTAAGATGGCACCGATCATGCCAATGTTCAGTGAATCCATTGATTTCCTACCTATTTCTGCTGGTTCACCTGTTCAGAATATATTCAGTAATGAGCTGGGACCAATCTCTGGAAAACTTGAAGTGGAAGGTTAAAAAAACAAAAACTGAAGACTTGTAAAGCATAGGCAGTATATTTATTTTGCTTCATAAAAATATAGGTAAAATTATTCAATGAGCAGCCAAGACTTTCTGAGGCTTTGTAACTTTTACTTACAACAAAGCCCTCCTCAGTTTTGGAAAAGAAAACAGGACATATAGAGGAGGTATAAATCCAATGGAAATAATAATGTGTAGTTGCAGAGCCCTTTCATAGATATTATTTTATTGAAACTCCACAGCCGTTCTCTATAGGATTAAATGGAAGTTTTATTTCCACTCTGAGATGCAGAAACTGAGGTTTCAGAGAAGCAAAGAGTTTCTCTGTTCAAGAGCCACTTCTTCTACAACCACCCTAAGTCAGCTCTCTTTCACGAGTGTTGATAGGACCATGTTCCTCTCCTTCATAGGGTTATAACATTTACAACTTGCATTTATTTGTGTGATTAGTTAAATATTAAATTTGTCTTCTCCACAAGATTGTACATTTCATTGGAGCACGGACTGTGTCTGTTTTTGCTAACCATTGTAATCTTCGGCACTTCCTTCATGTCTAGTTGATTAGTAATATTCAGTAATATTTTATGAATGAATTAACAAAGTCATACTCTCTGACATTGATAAAATAATATCCAAAAAAACACCAAACTATTGAAGTGAATCTGAACTTCTAAATCCCTAGCTTTTCAAGTGTTTTAAAAAGACTTATCTCAGGGCTATTATGGTGAAAAATCATGCACTCTCACAAAATATTTCTTTAATTTTCTTTTTAAATTTAAATTCAATTAATTAACATATCATGTATTACTAGTTTCAGAGGTAGAGTTCAATGATTCATCAGTCTTATGTAACACCCAATGCTCAGTACATCATGTGCCCTCCTTAATGCCTATCACCCAGTTACCCCATTCCTTCATCCCCCTCCCCTGCTGCAGCCCTCAGTTTGTTTCTCATCATTAAGAGTCTCTTGTGGTTTTTCTCACTCTCTGATTTTGTCTTGTTTTCTTTTTCCCTCCCTTCCCCTGTGATCCTCTGTTTTAATCTTAAATTCCACATATGAGTGAGATCATATAATTGTCTTTCTCTGATTGACTTATTTCGCTTAGCATAATACCCTCTAGTCCCTCCACGTCATTGCAAATGGCAAGATTTCATCCTTTTGATGGCTGAGTATTATTCCATTGTATATATACACCACCTCTTTTTATCCATTCGTCTGTTGATGGACATCTGGGCTCTTTCCATAGTTTGGCTATTGTGGACATAGCTGCTGTGAGCATTGGGGTGCTTGTGCCCCTTCAGATCACTGTGTTTGTATCTTTGAGGTAAATACTCAGTAGTGTAATTGCTAGGTCGTAGGGTAGCTCTGTTTTCAGCTTTTTGAGGAACCTCCATCCTGTTTTCCAGAGTGGCTGCACCAGCTTGTATTCCCACCAACAGCGTAGGAGGGTTCCCCTTTCTCCGCATTCTCGCCAACATCTGCTATTTCCTGACTTGTTAATTTTAGCCATTCTGATCGGTTTTCACAAGATATTTAAAATGTTCTTCTGCTGGGCTGTAATTCAGATTTTTAAACTCAGTCATCAGAAAGAAATAATCACTAACAAATCATAAAAGTGGAGGTTTGTTTCAAAGGAAGTTTTTTCATTTATTCCTGCATTCAATTATCTGTGTATTCTTTTTCACAGGCACTTCTTAGTGTCTCCTATGTATTTAAAACTACATTAGGTGCTATCGGGAATGGAAAATTAAATATAATATACAATCCCTATCTCAGGACCCTTATAATCAATTTTAAGAGACTAAAAAATCATATGTCACCTTTTGAAATGGAAGATGACTCACAAATACTTCAGTTCCAAAAGTATTGTGCAGGGAATTCATCCTCGCAGACATTTATTGGAGACTGAGGTTGTTAAATGTAGTTTCATGGAAAAGGCCAAAGAGAAACAGAGAAGATTATGGACTGATGGTGGAAACTGCAAGGATGGCTGGAGCAACGTGTGGCGGTGCAGCTGGGAGGGCGAATGCGCTGACGATGATGAGGCGGGAGGCAAAGGCCAGATCATGAAGGCCCTGACGTTCCTTAGTCACAAAATCTGTTGGAAACCATGGCATAATTTTCCTGTTACCAAGTCATCCTGGAAATAGTGCAGCTGGTAGAAAGAGACAGGGCAGCAGTGGCTTATACAAGGCAAAAAGATAAGCCATGAGTATTCTAGATAATCTAGATATGAAACATCGGAATATAGAAGCTACAATTTTTGGTTATTGAGTGAATACCATGAGGTGGAGGGGATTGAGTAAGATGTGGAAAGAGTATCAGTCGCAGGACTCTTGTTTCAGAGATTGGGAAGAAGATGGCCTCACTCACAGGAAAAGAAGAAAGAACCACTGAGCATAGCAAATTTATGGTTCATCCAAGATTATTTGACTACATCAGGACTTTCAATTCATTGACCCTACCATTTTTTTCAGTATTCATTCCCCCAATCCATGTCCTCACTTTCTTTTTACCCAGCTCAGACTCCATGCCTAGCATTAAAATAACCCTCTTGCATATACCCACATTTCCTTTCTTCCCCTCTCCCTCTGAAGAACTTACATGGTAAAACCCCTTCTCCTATTAATCACAACCTTCTACCTACTTCTTCCTCTGTGCTTGAGCAGCTAAATGTATTGGGAGAAAAAGCTTAATCATGCTCATTTGTCACACTGTTTGTTTTAAAGCCAAGAACGCCCAGTATTCCCAGGCAGTCTCCCATC
The DNA here is from genome assembly GCF_023065955.2 of Ursus arctos. Taxonomy (NCBI): domain Eukaryota; kingdom Metazoa; phylum Chordata; class Mammalia; order Carnivora; family Ursidae; genus Ursus; species Ursus arctos. Next base: position 33,495,238 of record NW_026622852.1, read on the forward strand.
CAAGTACTAACCAGGCCAGATCCTGCTTAGCTTCCAGGATCAGGCAAGATTGGGTGTGTTCAAGGTGGTGTGGCCATAGACTCATTTGTAACACTTTAAAGTTAAAATCACAAATGCATAGTGGATTTTTACCATTGCTGGAAAACCCTACAACATATACCTAATTTATGCACTCACCTCCTCTCCCATTTCACATTTTTCCCTCCTATCTGCTTGAAATTTCAAAGCCCTTTCTCCTTCCCACTTTTAGTTGATGCCCTTATTTCTCACTTCATTGATAACCAACATGTATGGCAAAAACTGCATAGAGTCCAATTAGCCTTGAAAATTTCTTGGAAAGTTGCACATTGGAGAGTGATACATCCTCTCTTAGGAAGTCTAATACGACCAGTTTTTGCCCTGACATTGAAACTTTCCTTAGGTTAGTATCAGCTATAGTATACAGACTACGTTCATAGTCCATATTTTACCAATGTCTTTAGGCATTATAATCCTGCTTCCTACAGCTAGATGCTCGTACTGTGAGAGCTGTATGAGAAGTGATGTCAACTGGGGAAGGAATATATTCACCTCTTCCATCTCACTCTCACTCTGGGGCAAAGGCCCACTGAATGAAATGGAAGGAAAATGTTTATATAAATTTATATTCCCATAGCTTTTTAATATCTCATTTTTTGGAGAGTGGAAGCTGATGAGTGTGAAATGTTAACTCCCATTATATTCACAGATGTATGACGTGACCCTGCTGAAAAATAGGGTGCATTTTCTGCTTCTTGTTAAATATAGTCATCTATTTAAAATGCTTAGCACAGTGCCCGGCATATAGTAAACAATAAGTGTAAGCTATTAGTAGTAGTAGTGTTAATATTCAAGAGTTTATGTCACAGCTAAATGGAGAGCACGTATGAATATAAAGATAAATTGTGGCATATGAGAAATACTAAATAACTATTATAGGTGCTTTAGAGCAGAGAGAGATCACCATCAGATAAATCCTCAATGATTAGATTTAAAATGGTATGTATAAAAATGCATGAGATTATAACAAGAAGAAAGCTAGCAGCTGTGAACCAACAGTTCAGATCAGATATAGGACAACAGTGGAGATCATTTCCAGACAATTTCCAGAAAAAATAAGCCACAAAATCAAAGTTTGCACACATATGCTTTACGGGTTTCAAGAAATGTTTGCCTTTATTATCTGTCTCATTTAATCCTCGTGGAAGTTAGTAGATGGAAGGGAAGGTATTCCTATCCTCATTTTACTAATGAAGAAACTGCCCCCCGGAGCTCTGTGGCTCGCCTCGCCTCCCTCCACCGGTGGCAGAGCCTGCTTAAGAGCCGCGTTGGGTTCTCTGACCCTAAACCCAGCACCTTATCCATCAGATTCCTCCTGCTCTGCCCACAACGATAATTCAAAGGGAAGAGCGTGTGCTCTGATAAGTGCCAGGTTTAATACATTGCTGGAAGTACTTCAGGCTGTTGACAAAGTCCATTTAAAAAGAACAAGAAAATCTTTAAAACTTGTGCAATCATCAATACTGTTATTCCACTAACTAGACATGCTGGTATCATCTTAATTTAAATATTCGTAAGCAGGAAAGAGATGCTCATTTTTATTCACGATGCCTTTCCTATCCCATCTGGCACAAGCAATTTCCTTTTGTGTGCCTTTAAACTGTGTTATAAAGAAATTAATTTTACCCTGAGGGCTTTCACTATGAGTCTCACAACTTTCATTCTGGTTATTTCTCAGTTTCATCATCAGTAACAAATTGTTCTTGTGGGGGGAGTTGTGCCTGTCAATTTTTCTAGTTTAGCCCATCAAAATTTTCATTAGGTGTTGCCACTAACAATGCCTTTGTTTTCTTTCCAAAGTTGTTGGCAGCTATTATAATTATTTTATCAGAAAAACACAATTTACATTGGTATATATTTATTAATTGGAAAATTACCTTTCAAATTAGTTTATAATGAGAGTGATAATGTTTACTTTCACTTAGACAAGTGGTAAATACAAGAGTCAATTCAAATAAAGTGTGTGATTAATAAGTAAAAATACAAATGTGTGTCTTGTAATCATTTCACTGTACTTCCTGCCGAATTTGTCTCCATGATTTCAGTAGGCGATTAGAAAAATCCGCTGATAAGTAACTTCAGCTTCCTAAAGGTCAGTGGCCTTTGGGAGATGAAAGACAAAAGATAGAAAAATGCTATTACTTTTTTTAAAATATGTATTTTATTTGAGAGAGAGAGCGTGCGGTGGAGAAGGGCAGAGAGAGCCCTAAGCAGACTCTGCGCTGAGCGCGAAGCCTGATGCTGGAGCCAATCTCATGACCCTGAGATCAGGACCTGAGCCGAAACCAAGAGTCTGACGCTTAACCAACTGCGCCACCCAGACACCTCGAAAAATACTGTTACTTTTATTAATTCTTTCTTGATTCACTTCTCTAGGTTGGATTTGGCTTTGTCATCATGGTCATAAAGATAGACATGGCATAACCCCTGGCATCAAAGAGGTCAGTCTAAAAATATCACAATGTCAACAGCTATCAATCACCCAACATTTTCTACATAATGGGCAGACGTCCAGGTTTTTTCACAAGGTGCCTAAATATTTGTCATTTAAATCTCATCTTAGCCTTGGAAGGAAAACACACTGTAAGGAATATAAAATTTGCACAACTTACTTCCTAAAGGCTCTCGACCTAGGCAATAGCAGGATTTAGGCTGTGAACCTCAGTCTCTTTCTTTGTCTCTATGTCTGTCTCTGTCTCTGTCTCTGTCTGTGAGCATCTAGCTGTAAAAAGCCTCGTTCTCCTTCTTGAACTACCCTGAGATAAGAGTCATAGTAGTGGTGGAACCACCAGGCCATACAAGCACAGAGAAGTCTCTGCCTTACTTTTCTTGGCCTCTGCTCCTCAGAAAGACCTGACCCTGAATGTTAGTAAAAGAAAACCCCATATGCATTGAGCTCACCATTTTTCTAACACACACTGTCATTAGAATATCCTGGAGGCAATGTCTGTGTCCACGGCATCCCTCTCCACCAATCACCAGGCATCGCTGTGGCTTTTGGTCAGAGCTTCCAGATGTCATCATGCTCGCTGTCTAAGCCTAGAGCCATGACCACTCAAACGCTCACTGTGGTATCATAGCCCATCCCAACTTCAGATAAACATATTTCTGAATCTAAAATGTGTGCCAGGAACTGAACTAGGAGATAGAGCTGAATGAAAGATTAACACATGATGTCTGCCCTCAAAAATCCTAAGGGAAGACACACTCATAAGCTCATTTTGATGAGAATGAGGAGCACAGTTGAAATTCATTTAGAGATAAACAGCAAAAAATTTTATTTTTCGTATTAGAAATGTCCAAAGACTAAACATGCTCAGATGTACAAGAAGGTTCTCCTTTGGGGGCGCCTGGCTAGCTCAGTCAGTAGAGTATGAGACTATTGGTCTTGAGGTTATAAGTTCGAGCCCCATGTTGGTTGTAGAGATAACTTAAAAATAAATCTTATAAAAGAAAAAAAGAATGTTCTGCCTTGGTTGGCAATAGGCAGGAGGTAGGGAAGGATCTTCGTATAGGATGTTCAAGCATTTAAAACAATTCCTAAAAATATTTATCAAAAATCAAATTAAAGAGGTGTTAAAAGTACAGACTGAGGTGGACAGATTAGATTTAAAGCTTAGTTTACTACTTCTCTTAGGCTCAGTTTTCTCATCTGAAAAAAAGTTAGTAATGACATCTATCTTTTTTGGTTGTATATATGATGCTAGAATGGGATCATGTGCGTCAATGCTTCGCACAGTATCTAGTACTTACTACGAGGTAGAATGTGCACATATAATGGAATTCGTATTTAAATTTTCAGGACACGTGTAATATACCTCCAGAGAGTCTGGCTCATGTAGGATATGGGATATCAGACTGTTTTGACAATTAGTTTAGATGAGCATGTCCAATATTTTTGTGTATGGAAGAGAATAGAACATCAGAAATGCTAGCTCGTGTAATCCTATGATTGATGAAATATCAGATAATACTGCTTTTTGCTTTTTATCATATGGTTGTTATGAATGCTTAATCTGGAAGACCTCACATCCTCAATATAAACCTGGATTTATACGTCCTAGACCAGTACGTCCTTACACGCTGACATGAGTGGCTCGTAGTTATTGCGTGAATGCCTGTGGCGCTACTGTGTTGTGGGTTTCTCACTGCAGGGACCGTGACTTCTGTCCTTGAATCTTTGGTGCCTGACATGTAGCAGGTATTTAATAAGTGCTGGTTGAAGGGAAACTAATAACTTTTACCCATTTAAACGTTGTAAATTTCATTTCTTATGATAGGTACATACATGACATAATTTCGGTTTTTAATCACAACATAATAGAATTATTGAGAAAATCACACAACTGGGGAAATTGATGTAATTAGTGTCACTTGAAATTCATGAACACCATGATCACCAGCCCTTCATAGATATTCACTTACACCATGCAATGTTACTCTGTTTCTCCAAGAAGCTTATTTTTCTGTTCTTTACTCAGATAATTACTTTTTATTACTTTGCACACTGCCCGCACCACTTTATTATGCTGACCTTGTCTCATAGTTCCCAGATAAAACAGAAGCCATGGTATAGAAAGTACCCCCTCTTCCTGTCACTAGGTCAGCAAACCTGCCTCACCTGCACGTACTTTTTCTACCTTCCAGATGCAGTGGAGAAGCTCCCTGCACCGGCTGACATCATTCCTTCACTCCGTGTCCCTTTCCCACTTACCTTTAAAGAGTTTTCCTTCTTGGTTATGACCCCTGTCTCCTGCATCATCAGTCTCTCCTTCTGTAATGAATTATTCCTGCTGGCATGCAAAGGTTGTCCACCATCACACGTGTTTAAGTAATATTTCTTGCATCCTCTTTACCTGTTCCCCATTTTTCTGTTCCCTTTCATAGCCAAACTTCTTGCAAACGTTGTCAACACAAACTGTCTATACTTCTTCCCCCACCTGCTCACTCTTCAATTCCCTGCTGTTTAGCCTCCGCCCCCATCATTTCTCTAAAATTATTCTTGTCAAAGTGTCCAGTGACCCTCATGCTTTCCACTCTCACTGGACCTCCAACCATGGACCGACTATTCCCTCACAAATTGCTCTTCTTTCTTAGAATCTGCAATAACACTTCGCTCTAACTTTTCTCCTCCTTCTGCCTTCTCCTCAGTCTCCTTGATCGTCCTCCACTCTACAGCCTTCTTTTCTCTACGCTCCTTCACTGGGTGATCTCACTCATTCCTACAACTTTAAATATCATGTATGTGCCGACTCTCCAGTGTATATCTGTGGCTCAAACCTTTCTTTGCATCTCCAACCCCATGAAGCTAAAGCCATTTAACATACAAACAATAAAATACATGTTTTTCCTTTTAAGATTTATTTTTCCCTCTACTGTTCCTATTTCAGTAGATGGCGTGACAACCTGCTCAAGCACCTAAACCATAAATCTAAACATCATGTTTAATGCTGCCTTTTTATTTATCTTTCACATTCTATCTATCAAAGAATAATTTATATACCTTCAAGATGTACCCCTTCCTTTCCTTCTTTCTTGCTAGCATCTGGCACCTCGTCACCATCATCTTCCTTCCGCCTGAGCAACTGTAACAATTCTCCTACAGGGACACTACACTTATTTTTCCCCTAATTCCCAATGCATTCTTTACACAATGGACAGTAATCTTTTGTAAAAACCCAAGCATATTATGAGACTCCTCTGCTTAGAACCCTTCTACATAATTCCACGTTATTTATAATGAATATAAATTGCTTTTGATATCCTACAAGGAACACTGTGATCTTGTTTACATCTCCAGCTCGCCTCTGGCCATTTCTTGCCTTACCCCCTATACTTGAAGCACATGGGCCTTCTCTCAATTCATGAAACCACTAAGGTCATTCCTGCTATAGGGACTTTCTCTCTCTGCCATGTTCTCCTTCTTGTTCTTTATGTAGTTAAATACTTCACATCCTCAATACTACTTTCTCAGAAGGAAACTTTAAGCATTAATTGCCCATCTTACTAAGTAGCATTACCCATGTCCCATTTTTCATCATAAAAACACCCTTCAAAGCAACTTTTTCATTTGTCATGTTCATTGGTCACATTCATCAGTGGACTTCCATGGTGCCAATCCAGTGATCATTTTTAATATTCTTCTTGCTCATTCTATCAGCAGCATTTGACACAGCTTGTCAGTCCCTCTTCCTTTAAACATCTTACTTCGCTTTCAGGCAGTGATATCCTGGAGCTTGCTTTGCAAGAGGCAGCTGCTAATTTTTTGGACTTTTGCAAGCCTATTGTTGAACAGTAATACATAGCATTAAGTCGGTTATGGCAGAAGTACTTATACCACTGAAATCGGCAAGCATGAAAAATCAGGGCTTTTATTTTTAGAAGGCCATTTGTTAAACATTTATCATCATGCGATTGACTCTGTGACATTGCTCTTTTTGTTCTTCTCCTGCCTTGTAAAAACATGTTCCTGATCTTTCAACATTTCGTGTCCCAGGGCTATCAGTTCATCAACTTTTTCTCTTACTTATCTATTCTCATTTTCCAGGCAATCTTATCCGGCACCATGGTTTTAAATACTATCTACTTGTTGATGACCCCAAAATGTTTATCTTTATCCCTGACTTTTCTGCTGAACCTCATATTCCATCTATCCAACAGTCTTGTTAACATCTTCACCCCAATGTCTAAATAAGCACCTCAAACTTCATATTCTGAAACCAAATGTTTGGTTTACCACCTCTCTTTCATGTACGCCCCTCCAAAAGTCTTCCCCATGTCTCTGGCCAAAATCTTGGGTTTTTTTGTCATTGTTGTTTTGTTTTTTATTCTCTTGCTTTGACACCCCATATCTAATCATCAGCAAATCTTTTTCGAATCCACCTTCAAAATATATTCTGACCACTTCTCACCATCTCCTCTGCTGCTTTCCTACTTTAAAGCTCTATAATTTGTCAAAATTTTTACAATAGCTTCCTAACTAGTATCCCTACTTCCCCCTTGCCTGACAACAACCTATTCTCCACTCATCAGCATTTAAAATCCTCAAGGCTTTCTGCCTCATTCAGTGCAATATTCAAAGTGATCACCAGGACCCAGAGGCCATGTGAACCTGGCCTCTGGCTGTCTGTCTGACCTTGTTACTTTCCACTGCCTTCCTCATTCTCTAGACTCCAGACACACCAGTCCTACGGATGTGCCTGCAAGTTCTAAGAACCCTTCAATAAAAACCTTTACACCTGCTGTCCTCTCAGACTAGAATATTCATTGCCTGGATATCTTCAGGGCTCATTTCCTTCAGCTCTTTACTCAAATGTCACTTTCTTGGAAAAGACTTGCATGATGACCCCCAATACTTTTATTTTTCTTTTATAACCTTTATCAAAATATGTCATAATGCTACATGTATGTGTTTACCATGATTCCTTCCATTAGAATATAAGCTCCAAGAGGTCAAAGGTTTGATATGTTTTGTTAATTGCTGATTCCTCCACATTTAGAACTGTGCTTGGCACTTAGTAAATTATTTGCTGAGTAAATGATGAATTAAATTTTTTTGCCTACTTGTTTGTTTCTGTTGAGTTATATGCTTTGGCTGCATGAGAGCCCACCAAAAAAAATTGTATTTCTAATTAAGTTATCACAGAAGCTGTTGATAACCCTAATATGCCTCTTTATACTTCCACCTAATTTTCCCAAACAAACTAAACTCAACATGTCAAAACCGAACTTAACATTCTATCCATCAAAACATGTCTTTCTGGCCTTACAGTTTCCATTAGAACAATATATTCTCTTCATAACGCGAATTTAAATATTCAAAGCTTTTCACCTTTTATTCTACTCCCTTACTGGTATGTCTTACATCAACAGATGCCAAATTTTAAATTATCACTTCTGTAAGGACTCTTTGCCTCTTTCTTTCCATTCCTATTGCCACCACACTACTTCAGACTTTTTTGTTTAAATTGTTTTAGTCATCTTCTAATTACTCACTTGGTGTTTACCTGTGAGTGTTTTTTATCACATTATTTACTAATTAATCACTCTAAATCGTAGCACTCACACTCAAATCTTTAAATGTCTAAAATGATCTATTTTAGCTGCAGTGGCGATATAATTTATTGTCCAAACAGGAACACTTTTGAGAGTGAATTAAAGTGTTATTAATTACATCAGGGCAGCAGGTATGGACCAGAACTCAACAGGCAAACCAGGATATATGGTCACCATAATTTCCACGGTTTCTGTTGGTTGCCTACTCAACAATCATGCCTTTCTTCTTCTTCGTCTTCTTTTTTTAAAGATTTTATTTATTTATTTATTTATTTATTTATTTATTTGAGAGAGAGTGAAAGCAAGAGAGATCACAGAGAGAGAGGGAGAAGCAGACTTGCCCCTGAGCAGAGAGCCTGACACGGGGCTTGGCTCCATCCCAGGACCCCTGGATCATGACCTGAGCTAAAGGCAGACAGACACTTAACCAACTGAGCCGCCCAGGTGCCCCTTTCTTCTTCTTCTGGAAGAAAAACTTTTTTTTTTTTTCTGGCATCCACTCCAATGACGTGAGATTCAGTGATATAAATCGAATCATCTTAGCCAATGTGAACATCCCATTCTTTTTGTTAGTAATGGCTTTAGGAAGGAGCATGTGATCTAATATTAGCCTGTGAAATGTGAGAGGCAGCTGCGTCAGGGAAACCGATTTCTGAAAGATGTTTCTATGCACATATAAAGAGAGTTCTTATCCTTCTGCTGGCTGATGTCTGCATTTGGTGCCTGGAACCACAGTGGGCAACTTCTGATCATGAGAGGGCTGGCAGGGGACGAAGCTGATGTCCTAGCTTCGGCAGAGAGAAAGATGAAAAGAACTTGGTTCTTTGATTACGTCACTAAGATACTGAATCAACCAAGCCTGGGGTACCGTGTGTCCAGAAGCAGGGTACTCTTCTGCTTGTGTGAAATAATAAATTTTCCTTATTGTTTAAATGAATTAAGGCAGAATTTTCAGTTACTTGCATTCCCATTTGATACAAATCTCTCTCTCTCCCCTCTTTTCATGACCCTTCACCTTTTGGCCTCTCTCCCCTCTCCCATCCCTGCTTACTACAACCTATTTCAATACACTTCACTTTTGAACCAAATGGTAAAACTAAAATATCTTTTTGAAAATATTTTTTACTTCCCAGCACCACACCTTTGTATGGGGCTGCCCCACATTTCAGAAATGCTCTCTGCTCCATTTCTGCATACTAAAATCCTTAGGACGCATTCATCTCAATATTATCTCCTCATGAAGGTTTCCTGATTGCTGAAATCATCTTACCCTTCTCTCTTTCGAACCCATGTTGTGATGAGTTCATACATCTTTCATCACCCAAATTTGACCCCATCCAATGGTACTACATACCATTCTAAATCTTTACCCTACACTTACTCTTCTCTGTAAGCTTTCACAAAGGACCTGACACAGGATTTTGCATATGCAGGAAATATTTCTTAAATGGAAATTCTTTAAATATTTCACTATCTGTAGTTATTAGTGATTTAAGTAATATTTTCTTATAATTTACAAGGCACTACTCTTAGAATAGTTGAGTCTCTGTCCTCAAATCACTATGTCAAAATATAGAATAGGAAAAAAATGAGTATCTAATGATTAACACATCTGTTGTTTGGCAAACCTTTGCTATAAATAATGTAGTGCTTCTTTTGCACGTACCTGCCCTAGGTAACTAGCTGGCAAGGTGATCGTTTTATTGGCAGTATATTTCCACAATATATGTCAGATACTTTAAAGACATAAATGGAACCTTGCCATACATGATACCAACTTCTTTATTGAATTAAAAGGGACAGTAGAAAAATACAGAAACATGTATCAGTTTATGGTTCTATATCTTACTCAGATGAAAAACCTCTGATTTAGCATGTTAGTATTTTAAAGAGACTTGAAATTCTGTATCCGTTTCACTTCCTTTACTTATTTATTCATTTATTTACAATTAATGCATTATGTTTAGCATTATATGTGCTTAGATCAAAACTCAGCATTACAAGACACCAGGTCCTGGGGTACCTGGGTGGCTCAGTCGTTAAGCATCTGCCTTTAGCTCAGGTCATGATCCTGGGGTCCTGGGATTGAGCCCTGCATCAGGCTCCCTGCTCGGCGGGAAGCCTGCTTCTCACTCTCCCACTCCCCCTGCTTGTGTTCCCTCTCTCGCTGTGTCTCTCTCTGTCAAATAAATAAAATCTTAAAAAAAAAAAAAAAAAACACAAGACACCAGTTCCTTAATTTTAAAATACTGAATTTAGCAAGAGAGAGAAAGACAGGGGAGGACTTACAGTGAATGAGGACCTACTATGTGCTATGCCCTATGTTAGGACCTTTGTGTACATTTTCTTATTTTATCCTCAAAATAAGACCCAACCCCATGAGTTAGGTATTTTCATCTTCAGTTTACTAATGAGAAATTTGAGGCACGGAATTGTGCCCACAAATACAGTTGTTAAATGATAGAGCCAGGATTTGAATCCAGGTAATTGGTTAACTAAACCCAGGTCAACGTTGCCAAATATATAGGCAACTTACTATTTTGAATTAAAGGTCAAAAGCTCTGTTTAGCAATATAGCATTTTTAGGATATAAATTGAGGAACTCACAAGTCAGTAAAAGAGGCAAATGTTCATAAATAATATAATATAAAGAAAAATCCAATAAGACCACAGGACTTCAAAACTGAAATGCTAGGGAGTCTGAATTTAGATTCCCCTGAAGGATTTGGGTTGGATAGGTTATTTAAAGGTGAGTGCAGAAAGCTCAAGTGAAAGGAGGCAAAGAGGGAAACAGGAAAGTGCAAAACATTTGTAAATGGTGCATTAATAAACAGCTACTATGAGCAACTGATGCTTAATCCCACTGGGAGCCTCGGAGGAATTGTGTGGAACACATTTCAAAATTACTCTACCAGCAGATAGGGAAGCTAGAGTAGTCACCTACCCACTCTCTTCTCTCCTTGTTCGAGGATTATCCCTGGGGATGTTAAACCCCCAGCACTTCCGGGCTCCCTTGCATTCTAAGCACTGGCACTGGAAAATGCCCGAAGGCAGACATCGTCAGGGATGCAAGCGTTTGAGGCAGGAGACTGTCAGACTGCACATGTGCACAGGCCCAGGACCTGGCTGCTACTCTGCAATAAGACGGCCACATGTGGGAATGTAAAGGGGAGAATGTTTAAGGAATACTGAGGCAATCAGGGAGACATCACGGAGGAGGTGACTTCTGAACAGGGCACTGCAGGATGGGTAGAATTTCGCTCCGCTACCTATGGTGAGGAAGAGAAGCAGGAAGTACGGTTGAGTTTTGGTCAACTTCAGTCTACCCTGACCACCCAGTTTAAAGTTGCAGCCCATCCTTCCCGCCATCCCTTACCACAATCCTGACTGCACAGCCCTTATTTGATCTACTTGTTGTCTACGGCAATCATTAATACACTATAGAAATTATTCAGTTGTTATATTTATTGTTTACTGTCCATACTACTCACCTTCACTGGTATATGGGTTCCAGGAAGGCAGGAATGTTCCTCTGTTTTGTTCGCTAACATATCCTAAGGGCTTAGAGCAGTGCCAGCATTTCAGAGTTGTTTAATAAATATTGGTTGAATGAAAGAATGAACCTGATCATTCAGCTCTGGAGCTACTGCATGGCTATCTCTAGCTGTAATGACAGTGGAGATTCTGAAAAGAGAAAGAAGCATCAGAAAAAAATGTGTTTAGCGTGGGACCCACTTGAATCCAAGGTACCCATGAGACATCCCAGTCCTGTTTCACTGCCTCAAGGAAGGGAGAAGGGCAGGCATCGAGGCTTGCTTACCACTCTGTGTCTTTGCTGTTTAACTTGAAATTCAGCATCATGCATTTGGTACATTTTCAAGGATCTTTTTCCTCAGGAAATTATCTATATTTATAGTATTAATATACTCTGGTAGGCACAATAATCTCACATTTTTCTGGCGTCATCTATCCTCAAGGGCCTCTAGGCTTCTGCGCTGAAAAGTTATTTCTCTCATAGTTCTGCCTTTACTTTTTTAAACTCAGAGCATCTGTTACAGGAGTTGATTCTACGTGGCAACTCCCACTCACTCAGCAGTGCCCTTAATCTCACTGCGACACTCAGGAGTCTGGCTTTCCCTGGGACTCACTCTTCTGCCCTAATATGTCACAGGATTCTCCTCTGACACCAGGTGGAACCATGAGATACAAAAGCTTTACAGGTGGACGCTGTCCTTTGATTGTGTGTCACGTGCTGTCTTACAAGCCAGACTATCTTCCAGCTAACACTGATACGTACGCCAGTTCTTGGATGATCAGACAGACGTAATATAGGTTCAGTGATAGCCCACATCCATTTCTGGCATCAAGTTTATACCCTGGCAAGATGAAATTCACCTATATAGATCGCCATAATTCTGAGATTTTCTTAATTAAGCTGCCGTTTACCTTTGTGCTAATGATGAAGAAATGGTTTATTAAGCAAATTAGTAGAGGAAAACCATTGGGAACAGAATGCTTAAAGTTTATAACTAATTCAAAGAAGAAATTACTTTCAGGCAACCTCAGGTACTTTAGAAGCATCATTTACATGTAAATACCTACGATAATAGGCTAATTACAATTGTTTTTATTTATTCATTGAAACTATTTCCCTAAAGCATGCTCTTAAACTACATTTTTGTATTCTATCATCTTGTTTCCTTAAAAGTAAAACAAGTATTTTTTTTTTTTAATATTCAGTAATTTAGATTTATCACTACTTAATGCTTCCACCCAATGAATAAGGTTTGCCAGCAGTGGATTCACCAGTGATGGAGCAATATCATCAGATAAAAATGTCAAAAGCCCAATGGTAAATCTCAACATCAAGCAATTTCAGGTTCTATAGAGTTGTTTGAAAAGGAGGAAGCAGCAACTGGGTTTTATTTAAGCCAGCTGCTACCGAGCCCCCTTGTGGACTACAGCCCCGCAGGGGGACCCGTAGCCATGAAAAGCTATCCTTTGACGGAACCCTGTGCATTTAGTTGGTGAAGGAGCAAACACATAAAAAGTTACCACCCTTCAATGACCTTCTGCAAGTGCCTTCTTGTCTGAACACTGATGTTTCCATTGCCTGTTTCACACTGCAAACTCTAACGTCTTTTTATCTGAAAAATTACGAGTACTAAAAGGCATCTCTTATGAATATAGGGTAGCTGTGTTCCTCCCTCCAATTATGGTCCCGCCTCTGCTGCAGCCAGAAGTCCTCCCTATTCGTCACTTCACATGAAATGGTTTGAAAAAGAATTTGAAAAACGTCTTTAGTGTTTTTCCTACTAATCAGTGTGATGCTTTCAGTTTTTGTGTTTAACTCTATGATATGACTGTATATAACACTACCCTTTGGTGTAGAGATTCAGTGAATGAGTTTTTCTATGAACAGTTATTCATACCAATTTTTCTTTTCTCACAATTTTTTATTCTAAAAGGAAATTGACAAACCAAAGACAGGTGGGAAACAGACATACTGAGGACAATTACTGACTGGGACACTGGTGAAATTAGAGGGGTGTGGATGGGCCAGGCTTACGCAGGGCTGATCGGTTGTGTCTGTGCCCAAATTAGCTCTAGCATCTACTAAACCCCTGAGCAAGGCAGTCGAGTTGTTTATGCTAGGCTTAAACTCTTCTCTGTTGTTAGGTCAGTCTCTTCACTGACCCAGAGACTCCCTGGTTCTGTTTCTTTAGTAACAGGGTTTCCGTGTCTCCTGCAGGGTGTGGAGAAAGCAATAACTGCTCTTCATCTACATTTGCAAACCAGTCTCTATTTTCATTTATCCCACCCCCTTCATCCCTCCTCACCTTCTGTGGTTAAGTGTTGCTTCTAATTCTGTAGGCCCTTCCAGAATCCTATGGAGAAAATAATCATCTTGTTCTCATAGTCTCTCTCTCTGCGAGCTCTTAAATTTGAAAATTTTCATTTTATCAAGTGAGGTGTATTCCACATCCATTTCCATGGTCGTATGTTTTAGCTTAGAGTTACACACATTATCTACAGTATGTGTTTGGAGTCTGTGTTTCTGTATCTTACTCTCCTTGTTGCCTGTGGGTGATTTTCCACAAGGAAAGGGAATTGAAACCTGAAGTTGAGCATTCTTTTTTAGAAACACCTCAAGTTAAGTGAAATAGGAATGAGGGGAATGGGATTCCAGGAAAAGGCAACAATATGGTTTCCAAAGCTACTGTAAGGTGTATTTGTGGTAGGCAGAATACTGTCATCTCTATCATCTATCTATCATCTATCTGTCTATCTATCTATCTATCTATCTATCTATCTATCTATCCATCTATTTTCAGTTTTTCTTTTAATTCCAGTTAGTTAACGTACAGTGTTATATTAATATCAGGTATATAATATATAATTCAAAACTTCCATATATCACCCCATGCTCATCACAACCATTGCTCTCCTTAATCCCCATTACCTATTTCACACATTCCCCCATCATCAGTTTGTTCCCTATAGCTAAGAGTCTGTTTCTTGCTTTGTCTCTTTCCCTCTCTGATTTTTTCCCCTTTGCTTGTTTATTTTGTTTCTTAAATTCCACGTATGAGTGAAATCATATGGTATTTTTCTTTCTCTGACTGACTTATTTTGCTTAGCATAATACTCTCTAGCTCCATCCATGTTGTTGCAAATGGCAAGATTTCATTCTTTTTTATGGCTGAATAATATTCCATTGTGTATATGTACCATATTGTCTATATCCATTCATCAATTGATGGATACTTAGGCTGCTTGCATACCTTGGCTATTGTAAATAATGCTGCTGTAAACATGGGGGTGCGTGTATCTCTTTGAATTAGTATTTTTGTATCCTTTGGATAAACACCTGGTAGTGCAATTGCTGGATCATAAGGTAGTTATCTTAACTTTTTGAGAAACCTCCATACTATTTTCCATAGTGACTGCACCAGTTTGCAGTCCCACCAACAGTGCAGTAGGGTTCCCATTTTCTCCACATTCTCGCCAACACTTTCTGTTTCTTGAGTTTTTTATTTTAGCCATTCTGACAGGTGTGAGGCGATATCTCATTGTAGTTTTGATTTGCATTTCCTGATGATAAGTGGTGAAAAGCATCTTTCATGTGCCTGTTGGTTATCATTCCCATATCTTAATCCCCAGAATATGATACCTTACATGGCAAAAGGGACTTTGCAGATATGATTAAGTTAAAGATCTTCAGATGAGGGGATTATTCTAGGTTAGTTGGGTGGGTCCAACCTAGTCACAAGATGGTTAAAAGGTAAAGAAGGAGGAAGGAAGGGGAAGGTCAGAGAAGATGACCAGAAGCAGAGAGAATCAAGATTTGAGGAAAGCACACTGCTGGCTTTGAAAATGGAGGAATGGATCATAAACCTGGCCTCTAGAAGCTAGAAAAGTCAAAGAAATGGACTCCCCCTTGAGCCTTCAGAAGAAATGTGCCCTAGTGACCCATTTTGAACTTTTGACCTTCAGAAATTATAAGACAATAAATTCGTGTTATTTTAAGCCACTAAATATGTAGTTATAAAAATCGAGGGAGGAAAGGTGAGTGTGCAGTAAGGTGGAAGACAGTGAAGTGTCTGGTATATCAAGCTAAGAAACTTAAATTTTATCCTGAATGACAGTAATGACCACTGAGAAATTTTAAGCAAAGAGATTTCACAATTAGCTTTGCACAGTTTTCCAGTCCAACAAAAATTGGGATCAAGGACAAATTGGAAGGGCCAAAACTAGAAGTAAGTTGATTTGGAGACTGTCTCCATAATCCAGGCAATAAATGCTATGTTTAGTAGCTAAAATAGTCTATGAAATGGAGAAAAAGTAATAAGCTGAAGATACACTAAGGAAGTAGAACTGATTAAATACAGAATAAATAAATAAAGCGGAATTCTAAGTGACTCACAAATTCTGTGATTGGGAGGATTCTGTTATTTTTCTTGAAGATAAAGTAGAAAAGAGAGTTTGGATTTGGTAAAGGTACAAGCTTGATTTTAGATATTCTGTTTTTGAGGTGCCTATAAGGTTTACAAGTAAAAAGATACTCAGTAGCAGTTGGGTATATGAGAAATGGATTAGGCTTTCAACACACAAAGAGAAAATAAATAACAAGCAGGAAGGAATTGTAATGAGAACAACTTAAAGAAGCTTCCCATTTCTTTCACCTTATTTATATCCATGACTTCTACTAATATTTATAAACGAACGATTCTAAGTGTGTAGCTCTCGCTGTAGTCCTTATAATCTAACCTGAGCTGAGATCCCTCCTTCACAGTTTTCTGGATAATACTACCTTGACATTTAAAGGCCCATTAAATCTTACCTTTTATCTTCCTGCTTATCTCCTTTTATCAAGGAGAACTACTACTCCTTGGTTCCCAAGCCAGAAACCTCACGTCGTCTTCAACAGCTCTTGCTCTCTCACTCATATCAAATCCATCAGCAATTCCCATCCATTTTACTTCTCCAGTATCTCTGGAACCTATTCCATCTACTCTATCACCACTGCCATTTCTTTGATTCAAACTCCCATTAATGCATCTTCTTTCCTCCAGTCCATCCAATGCACTAGCACAGAAGGGACATGATAATATCACTGCTTCAACATGGCTTCTAGCATCAGGTTCCCACAAAACCCCTTTAATGTAGGAGAGAGACAGCTTGCCTTCTCTCCTTTTATCAGGGGGGCAAATTCCCTTGTAGGATCCCTACCCTGCCAAACCCTGAATTGGCCAGAACAAGGTCACATGTTCAATCCTTCACCATCCACTAACATAGGAAAGTGTTTAGTTTTGATGACTCATGCTTATGAACGCAGCATGTGACCTACCAAATAAAATCAGTCTTCTTTAAAGGAAAAGATGGTGTATGGCTGAGGATCATGGTTTATAGACAACCAACATCTGCTGCATCCAGAAATCAAGAAACAGCAGGACTGTAGCCTTCTTCCAGATTTAAAAATAAGTAAATAAAAAGAGAAAGAAACACTTAAATACAATGGTTAAACAGTGACATGCATCTCTTTACTTTTAGGAAGGTTCTTTCAACATTCATTCTGAAAAAGTTTTTTACACTGCTGAAAAATATGTGCATTGAATTCCCAGTAATTATATTTGCAAAAAGATGTAGAAGAATGGATGAGGATAGTAATACATGTTTTATGTCTGAATATGGGAAAGCACAGGTGCACACGTAGGGGTTGGATCTGAGCTCACCTGAATAGATACCACACAGTTCTTCTCATGTCATTCATCCAAAGGTCACACAAATAATTATTTGACCTAGTCGCTCTTTTCATATTCATTTTAGAAGCCTACCCTAACACGTTCTGATTTGTGTCTGCTACCATCTGCCCATTTAAGGGCAGCCCAGCAATTGTAACACAATGGCCAGTGGTGTCCAAATAAAGACAGATGGGGCCAAATGAAGAGAAGAGACTATCACAGCCTTTTAAAACTGTAGGTTTCAAAATGCATTGTCTGTAGGACACATTCTGAATGTCAGTAGCCTCTGTATTACGGTTTCTTTACTTGGCCCTAAGCTGGAGCTCAATTTCTGTTTCTCAGTAATATATTATCTTCTTAATTATTTTACTTTCCTGTAAAGCATTGAACATGTTAGATATCATTGTGCATACACTGTAAATAACAATAAATAACTATCACACCAAAAGGCTTAAGTTTCTTATAGCAAGTTAACCATACAATCTACCAAATGTCCATTACCCACAATCATTTTTCTTCATGTACATTCCTCTTAGGTCTGTCTGTTCTAGAATTTATGCTGGTAATGAGCTTTTGAATGCTGATTCTATATGACACAAGGTCATATTTGAAAGCTTTTTATCAAAATAACTGAAGATGTAATCTTAAATACACCTCATCAATACAGCTGTCTTTAATCTCCAGGGATAAATAGTGACAAATGAGGCTTAGTTTTTGACTTGTTTAGCTGCTGCTGAAACAGAGTGGCTGTTTTAATGGAGCTTTTAAGTGGATAATAGGCATGCAGTAAGCATTCTGAGGTATGATAATGAGCTCTATGTATGGATGCAGGACTATATTTTTCACCGTGTTTCTGCACAAGAAAGTATTTGCAATTTATAAAAGAATCAGAAGTCTATTTACATGGCCACTGGGATGTGTGCTAAATTTCCTTATGCATTTAAATATCCCTATTTTCACACCCACTACAACCATTATTTAGTTTGCAGATTCATTAAACTGTATAATGTGTTCTTATTAACTGCCAAAGAAATCATGTCAAATTAGGTGTGGATTTTTATTACTTAAAAAAAATTGCACACAATAATGCAACATGCTCAAAATGTTTGAATGACAAAATGGGTATGAAGAGAAAAAACTTTGGATAAAAATCTTTCATCCTAGCCTTCAAATTAATGTATTTAATGTTATTGTACTCCAATTACAGGGAAGTACTAGCTGTGATTTCAGGATTGGTTTAATGAAAGCAAATCTAGATTCTCTAATTGCCAAACACATAAATGATTACAAGCAAAATACAGGAGCCATGGAATCCTGACAAAGAAGTAGAAACTCTTGCTCTTAAAAATCTAAATATGGTTGGTGTAAAATAAAGAGTAAGCAGAGGTAAAAGTAAAAGCTATGGTTGAATGCTCAGACAATAAAATATTCTGATTTCCCAATAAAACCAAGAATTGGTTTCCTGCAAATAAGATTATATGAAAACACATGTAAGAATGAAAAATTTTATAAGGCCTCATATTTCCCATTATATGTACCCTACTGAAGATGGGAGTATGGTTTTTTGAAATATCATGGACATTGGTACAGACAACTCTGGATATAACACTTCCTAGCTATGTGGTTGTGAGCAAAATACCTATCATCTTTATTCTGTTTTCTTCTTATTAAAATGTAGCAGAGTGTGTACTTCTGACTCAACTGATCAGGTGACTTCTATTTATAACCCTGTGGAGTCAAGATATTCTGAAGGGCCTTCTAAAGACTAAACAAATAGGAATTGTGGGATTGTATGTGCGTATGTATGTATATGCTTTTTAAAGCATTACTGGATTATAAGAAATAAAAAAATTTTAATGGCCACTCCTAAATTTTGTTAAATGAAAAACCAAAAGGTTTGGTTGCCCCAGTACAAATTTCAGAGCTGCTATCAGAAGACTATATTTTTAGACCAGCTACAAAACATTAGCAAATCTAACAATATGTGAAATATCCATAAAAATATATAAAAAAGATAAGACATCTTGTGCAATTAAGTGACCATATTAATAGACTAAATAAGAAAACCTATATGATTATCTCAGTAGATGCAGAAAAAAGCATTTGTCAAACTTTAGCATTCAACAATAAAAAAAATAGGACTAGAAAGGAATTCTCTTAACAGGATAAACAACATCAAAATATAAATCTATAGCTACCATCATACTTACTGGTGAGAGACTGAATGCTTTTCCTCTAAGATTGAGAAGGCAAGGATGTACTCTCTTATTACCCCTAGTCAACATGGAACCATAAGTAGTGACTAGTAAGTACAATAAAAAAAGAAGTAGAAGTAAAAGACTGGTAGACATGATAGAAAAAAATGTATTCATAGAAGGCAAGTTTGTTTATTTAGACAATTCCAAAGAATCTACAAAAGTAGCTCTAATTGAGTGAGCTTATTAACAAGGTCATAGGATACACAGTCGATATAGAAGTCAATCATATTTCAAAATACCAGCAATGATGGGGCAGGTATAGGGTAGACATTCCCATTCGGAAAGAGAGAAAGGGGAGAAAGAAAGGAATGACAGATTTCAAATTAGTCTAAAACCCAGCAAGGCAAACTCCATTCAACCTTAATGGCTCAAAAATAGTCCTCTCTGGTTTGAAACTCTGCACTCCAGACCTACTGAGGTGGCAACAAAAATTTGGTCGGAAGCCATCTGGCCTGTTGAGGTGGTCACCCGTATGATCTCTGGATCATCCTTGGGGCCTTCTTCTCTTTTCTTGAAGGACAGCACAAGTTCACAGCCAAACAGCTGTATGGTCCAGTCCTGTAGGGTCTAAGAAGTCCAGCAGCTTTCCTTCATTTCATCCCACTTTGTCCTCTTAAATTCAGACCAGTAGGGTCTTCTGGTGTCATCGTGTCCCTATTCTTTGCTTCTGTTGAGATGGCTGATAAGATCTGTGGTTCATGCCCAAACTTAAATCTCCTTACAAAAAAGACAAACCCTTGATATTCTCATTTTTTGTGATATGGACAGGCTGAGAATTTTACAAAGCTCCAAGTTCTGATTTCTTTTTGCTAAACAATTCCATCTTCAATTTATCTCTCTCCTGTCATATTTTAACAAAGGTAGTCAGGAGGAGCCAAGCCATTCCTTCAAAATTTGGCTTAGAAATCTCAGCTAAAAATCCATTCTTATTGCTTGCAAGTTCTATCTTGCAGAAAACACTAGGGCACAAACACAATTCAACCAAGTTCTTTGCTACTTTATAACAGGAATTGCCTTTTTTCCATTGTCCAGTAAGATGTTCCTTATCTCCATCTGAGACCTCATCAGAATGGCCTTTACCATCCGTATTTCTACCAGCATTCTGTACATGATTATTAATGTATTTTTTTAGAAGGTGAAAACTCTCTCGACAGCTTTCCTCTTTCCATTCTGAGCCCTCACCAGAGTTGCCTTTAAAAATCCTTTGTACAGCAATATTGAATTTTGATAGCATTTACCTCAAAACTCTACTAGTCTCTGCCCATTATGCACCTCCAAAAGCACTTGCACATTTTTAGGTATTTGTTACAATGGAAGCCCCCTTCTCAGTACTAATTTCAATTTTAGTTCTAACTCCTGTCAGGGGGTTTTTATTCCTATGAACTCATGCAAACCCAATTACTTCCTAAAGGACCCACCTCTAAATCCCATCACATTGGTGATTAGGAAGTCAACATACAAATTTTGAGAGCACAGAAATATTCAATCCATAGCACTGCCATAGTACCCTACCAGAAAATGTATCAACTTGTACCGTTATTCCCTGTTCACTTGTCTGCCTTTCCTATTGGACTGTGGAATAAAATCTTTGCCATTTTTATGGTTCTATTCCATGCATCTAGCACAGTGACTATAGGCCCCAAATAAATATTTATTCATTGACCAAGGAATTGATATGTAAAATAGAAAGATAATAATTTTTTTCTTTTTGTAATAGAATGTTTTCAATATTTATTAACACCTCTCTAAGGAGTAGCAAATGCAATTTTATTATTTTATATTTTTCCAGTGAATTCACAGTTCTTTTCATTAATTTATAGTTTGTTATAACTTTTCCTGAGAAGCAGAGGAAAGAGAAATTACTATCAGCTTATAAATAAGATCATTGAAACTCAAAGCAGGTAATATCTCTTTCAGCAGTGAGTGCTAGCTTTCGGATCGAAATCTCCTAAAAATTAGCATTCAGCACACAAAAATTATTCTCTCAAATGTTCGATATTATGATGGTCTTTCTGTGATGTGGATAGAAAAAGAAAGAGCTCTGTATTTCTTATAAAGAATCGTATAACTTAATGTAGAACTTGAATGATGTAATTAGCTAAAATTCATACAGCTATTATTACTGGGAAAAAAAAGTGTTCCCATTATTTTCAAAACACAAGCCACAGACATTGAAATACCGTTTTCAAGAATTCATTTGTTCCTTTTTCCCAGTCCAAGATGTAGTGAAATATTGAGGAACTGGTGAGTAATTGTTTTATCATTCATTCTAAACTCTACACAATGGAGGCTACATAAATTCCAGCCTATTATTCTTACAGCATTTATCTCAGGTTGATGTCAATTTATAGCTACAAGAACATTTAATTGAATTTGTTGAAGAAAGGACATGAAGCATTTCTGGAAGTAGGAAATTATACCAATATTGGTAAACTGTGAAGAGTCAACCTGTAGGTGCCTTCAAGACCTGACATAGGAGTAATTAGTTCCATATTATTAATTTCTAATTCTGTCTTCTATTTATAGCACTGGAAGTATTAGACCAATAATGAAAGAAATAAAAAGAAAAATCTCTTACAATCCCACTTCACTAGCAAATCCTTTGTTTTCAATTTTGTGTTTTCTGAAAACAATTTTATGTGTTTGGAAATATAGTGTACATTTTAATGTTTTTTTTCATTTGACACTATGTTATAAACATTTTTACATGTTGCTGTTCTTCACAATAATACTTTTTAATGGATAGTTTCTAGCTTACAAATTGATATTCTATAATTTACTGAACCATTTCTCAGCTTTTAGACATTAAGCTGCTTTCAGGTTTTCACTGTTATAAATAAGTCAGCAATGAGCACTTTTGCATGTGATTTTTACTTTTTCCTTAAAATAATACAGAGTGTTAACAGTAGCAACAGCAGGTCAAAAGACTTGACAGTGTCCAAAGCTTTTGCTACTTTGTTTTCAAAAGAGGACTACAATTTACACTCTCAGCAGTGTGCATTAGTGCATCGTTTCAACACAAACTCACCTGCACTTATTTGTTAAGGGTTGGAAAAAGATACAGCCCTGGATTTTACTTCTTTAATAGTCACACTAGTTTCGTTTCATATGTGACTGTTGGTGTGTGGATTCGTTAGCCCCTTCTAGATTGCTGCTCCCTGATAGAAGGACTCTTAAGACAACAGCAAGTTTATAAGGACAGTTGATACACCTCTGAGGGGAAAATGATCCCACCCCTAATTTACCCCATTCCAGTTTGCTGGGTCATTCTCCGACTGTGTTTGATAGAAATTCATTTTACACTTTATTCTTACCACAAAATCGCTAATTCAATATTTTCTGATGTTGGAACATGATGTATGTGATTCTGCATTTCATCTTGTGGAGGAAGGAGAGACGAAGATGAGTTTCTGCAGGTCCCATAGCTGCAGAATAGCATAAACATTTCTATTTGACATATAATCTAAGAAATCATGTAAGTAAAATATGAAGAAATCACTGCACTTAAGAACTCCACTGAACTTACTCATGGTTGTGTCCATCTTTAGGGTCGCTAGTGAAACTTTGATTCTAAGGGGATTTTTAAAAACGTATTAAATGTGGATTTTGTAAAAATAGCTACTATGTACCAAGTGCCTACTGTGTGCTGGACATTTCTATATACCTTATATCTAATTTTCCCAGCAATCCTATGAAATAGATATTCTTTGTCTCCATTCTGCCAGTTAGGAAACTAGGACTCAGAGAGTTAAGGATCTTGTCCATGTCCAGGCAGTAAATGGCTAAGCTGAGTTTCACATCCAGTGTTGTCTCTGATGTCTCTGACCTTTCAGTTATATCTAGTCATTTAAAAGGGTAAGAGTATTTTCTTCTTGAAACCCAAATTTTTTATTATAAATTATGTTTTGACATTTGTATATTTTAATTCAAAACATGATGAGATATAATCCAAGTAATCAATACACTCAACCAATTACTATTTCTGCTTATGAACTAATAACAATTTCTTTCCATATAAATTTTCATCTGAATGAAAAAAAAAACTAGTATGAGTAAAAACCACTCTTGGGGCCTTATCTCCCAATGCTCTTTTCTGCCAACTGTACTTTGTGGGTAACAGCATCATTGGCCATTCTTTGAACATGATTTTCACCTTCTTGCTTTTGTAACTTAGCAAGCCTCCTTCTTTAGCTATTAAGGGCACAATCCAAAGAAAATCTTCCTTATAATAGCTTTCTTAATCATGTCAATCAAACTTACTCCTACCTCTTCGGAATGGCTTTACTACTTTGGTCTATACACTTCTACATTATTTATATCCCATGCAGTGTATGGAACGAACATGAGCTTTAAAGTTATACAAGTGTGATTCAATAGTCACCTCTAATCTAAATTATGTCACCTTTTTGCGATCAGTGTGTCACTGAACTATTGCTGTGTATCAAATCACTCCAAAATTCAGTGGCTTAAAATGATAAGCATTTCTGGGGTGCCTGGGTGCCTCAGTCGGTTAAGCATCTGCCGTCGGTTCAGGTCATGATCTCGGGGTCCTGGGATCAAGCCCGGTGTTGGGCTGCATGCTCAGTGGGGAGTCTGCTTCTCCCTCTCTCTCTCTGCCTCCCTGCCCCACTCATGCTCTCTCTCTCTCAAATAAATGGATAAAATCTTTAGAAAAAAATAGGCATTTCTGAATGATTTTTTTAAGAAAATGAGAACTTGCAAGGTTTACTCTTAGCAACTTAGAATCCTATTTTTCTTAAATCTATGAGTAAGCTACATGGTTCTTCTGGGCTTGGCTGGGCTTACTAACATCTGCAATGAGACTCGTGTCAAAGGTGCAGCTTTACTGATCTTGGCTGGGTTCCTTCCCATGTTTGGTAGCTGGCTGGTAATAAGACGATATAGGTTAGCCTCAGTTAGGACAACTGGCTCTTAGAACAACTGGCTCTTTCCACATAATTTGTCATCCTCCAGGAAGCTAGTCTGAGCTAGAAAATCTGACATGGCTGTGAGAATGCCAAGAGAAAGTAAGTAGAAGATTTCTTAGAGCCTGAGCTCAGAAATGACAGTCAATTCTACTGCATTCTGTTGACCAAAAATTAACCAAAAGGGAAGTTCAGATTCAAGCATGGGAAATAGACTCTACTTGTTGGGAGGAGCTGCCAAAATCAACATAATGGCAATATCTACATTTCAGAGCTACTGTAAGATAAGATATGATTAAGAAGTACTTGGCAAATGCTTTGAATATTCAATACATGCTAAAGTGTGTGTTCCTTATACATCTGGTCCCCCATATCCTGCACATGGTAAGTCCACAAGAAGTACCAAATGAATGGATTATAGAAATACATAGTTTAGAGGACGTTCTGAAAAGTTTTAAAAAATATTTTAAGAAAAATATGCAATTAAACAGACACATTATTGCCCCAAAATTATATTTAATTCAAGTTATGTAAAAGATATAGCAAAAATAAAAACTGATGCTAAAAGCCATGACAATTTTAACCATTTTTCTTCAAACTCTGGCTTCCTAATTTATATTTTTATGTCATATAAAAAGTGGGAATTTTAAAAGGAGGTATTTGATCATTTTCAATATATAATTTGTGCAGGACCATTATTTTTGGCAATAGATTTTCTTTTATGGGAGCGAAATAGAGTATATAAATTCTGCATCGCATGCTGGGAGAAAATCAGTATGGCTACACACTTCTCATGCTTCAAGGATTTTTACTATAATAGAAATCTATAGGAACATAACACCTTCGAACTTCACTGCTCTCACCACAGACATGGTGAGAATGCGTTCCTGTGAGTTTTACTTGTTGAAATAAAGCACACGTCGGGTTTAGTAGCCAAACAAATGTGCTGACTTTACTTACAATTTTAGAAGCTACCTTTTCTTGTCAAAGAGCTTGGAAACAATAATCTGAAAAAACCAATATGTCAATTTTAGAAATGGATAAATTACAGAAAATTGAAATACCTGTGCTTATATGTGTGGTAAAACTCGGAGCCGGAATATGAGTCATACAAATGGATAAAATTTCTTGCATTCAATAAGAGGATAAAATCCTCAGCAATAATGAAACCCATAATTTCCCTAATTTATCTCCTCTTACAGGTTCATATGTTTCTACAGAATCCGGAGGTGATAATTCAATGTTTGTAACATTTGATTGGCGTCTTATCTTTTATACATGTCAAAGGCAATTTTTTATACCCATTAAAAAATACACAAGTTTGAATATGCCATATATAATGTTTAAGCTTTTTAAATTAGTGTTTCAAGATTAAGTAATTTAAAAAACTCAGGCAACGAAATCGAATACCGTGATAAAGACCCTCTGCTCAGCATCTAGTTTTATCATCCTTTCACATTATTCCATATTGGCTTGTGTTATTGTTGGGGTTCTCTCTAAAATCCTTGGTATTTCCATGACCTTTGCTCCTTCTCAGAGGTAGTCTCATTAATCCAATGTTTATCAATTATGGTTAGGTGTTCTGCTATTTCTACACTCGCATTTATCTCTAAACAATACATATCATAATTTTGCAGAATCTTAAACTTTATATAAACAGTGTCATATTATGGGTATTATTTTGCAAAGTGCTTTGTTTTATGTAACATTATGTTAGCGAGCGTCATCCATATTAATACACGTGTTGCTCTGGTTTGTTTATTTTGACAGCTTTATATTTGTAGCCTTCTATTTCATGACTAAATCACACAATTTATTTTTACCCTGTTGATGGACACTTTGTTTCTAATTCTTTCCCTTTCTCAACCAGTGCTGCCATAAAATCTTGAACATATCTCTTTTTATACACATGGAAGAGTTTCTCCTAGAAAAGAAGGTGCTGAATTGTAGGGAATATACACCTTCAACAGCACTAGATATTACCCATTTACAATTCATCCACTGTGTATGAGAGTTCCACATTTTTTTCCCTAAAGTAAGTTACGTGCTTTCTTGTTATCACGTAATGTGCTGTGATCCCTTTTTCCTCTTTGACCTCAGGGTGTACTCAACTATGTAACTGTTGGACTCTTTCTTCATCAAGGTCATGGATCATCATTACGCAGTAGAGAGGAGCCGTATCAGTCCCTCCACCATGATTTGCAGTAAGGAAGAGGTTTCATTCTGTGGGAGGAAGAAATGAGGAATGCTGAGTAGGGGCTCCTCTCTTTGCTCCCATATGGAGGGAATGTTTGATTAAAGGCTGACTATCTCCAAGTGAGTCCTCTGAAAATAAGCATACAGATCTCACAGGATAAGCCTCTTGATATTATGTAGCCTGGGAATCACAACATCCTTATAATTTCCGCCCCCAGATTCTCCTAGGAAGTCTTATATTGAAAAACTCATTTTGTCTTTGGAATGAGGCACCTCTGGTATGTGTTGTGTTACTGTCCAAGAGTCTGCAGTGTTTGCCTTCCTCCCTCCACCCCCCAGAAAGTCATAAACCCCCTTTGCTTGCTGCTCTGATTCTGGTGTTCCATGCGGCATCAAGTTTGCCTGATATTACAGCAAAACATTAACTTCTTCAATTCCTGATTGCCTCACTTATGGTGGGAAAGGCAATTGGGAATCAAAGCATTTTTCCAACACAGCCAGAAAGTGGCAAATCCTGAAATGTAACTCGGTCCTGCTTCTTAGAAAAATGCTTTTCTATTATACCTTTCTTCCAAAATGATTCCCTTTACTTTCTCTAGTTTTTCCTCTGAGGGTTTTGTTTGGTTTTGTGTTTTTTTTTTTTTTGTACTTTCTAGAGAAAACTGAGTTTTATAATGTATTTCTAGAAATAATATTATTTAAACATGAACTTTAGTCTCAACATTATTTAGGTCCTCTGCATGCAATATTCTATCTCCTGTCAAGTCTTACAAGCCACAGAATTTCAGAGCAAGAAGGAACGGATCCTCAAAAAGTTGTCTCAACACTCTCAATTTCCAGATATGACAAAGACGAAAAATTAAATATAAAGAGCGTATTTGCCCAGTGTCGTGCTGCGAGGAACAGGCAGAGCCACAGTCATAGTAATTTTTCCTCATTGTAACAGTAAAGAATAAAAGTAAACTGTAAAATCCTAGCAAACATAGATAACAACTATTAAAATATCACTGTTTCCCCAATCGAAATATCCATTAACAGGAGAATAGGTAACCAAATTGGGTATTTATTTAATACCACAATAATTACTGTAATCCACTTGGTTTTTTTTTTTTTTTTTTTTTTAAGATTTTATTTATTTATTTGACAGAGAGAAAGACAGCCAGTAAGAGAGGGAACAGAAGCAGGGGGAGTGGGAGAGGAAGAAGCAGGCTCCCAGTGGAGCAGGGAGCCCAATGCGGGGCTCAATCCCAGGATCCTGGGATCATGACCTGAGCCGAAGGCAAACGCTTAACGACTGAGCCACTCAGGCACCCTTCCACTTGGGTTTAATTTCAGTCTAGGCATTTCTTAGATATGTGGCCTTGAGCAGATTATTTAATCTCCCTGAGCCTCAGTTTCCCCATCTGTAAATACTGGGAAATAGTTTTCAGGATTAGTCGTCATACATGAGAAAACTGAGAACAATATCTGCCCATTATCAGTGCTCGATAAAGCATAACTATTATTCTTAGTGAAAACATAGATGTGTGCTTCATTATAATAGGAAAGATACTTTGTATTTCATGTGTATTCTATTTGGCTATATACACACAGTTCTAGTTCTACATGGGATACTCTATATTCTTTATATGTGTGTGTGATTCTCTCTCCTTTTTTTTTTTTTTTTTTTTTAATAGGCTCCATGCCCGGTGTGGAGCCCAACATGGGGCTATAACTCATGACCCTAAGATCAGGAGTCGTACACTTAACTGACTGAGCCACTTAGGTGCCCCCTCTCTCCTTTTTTATAATGTCATCTATCAGATCAATCAGAAACTTGAGCTATGTTAACCATGATTTTACCTTAGGAGTTGGCATCCTACTGGGTCACACCCAAAAAGTAATTATGTCCTGGAACAATCATTTCAGTGGAAGCATTTGCATCACACACGCAACCACCCCTTCGTCTGGAGCAGTTAGATTTATATGTAAATTACAGATGAGAAAAAAGTGACAAGGTCTATAAAATATGACCTTAGCTATACATAAAAAATTGCATATTAATATTAAGAATATATGCACAATACACACAAATATACTTAAATTAGGAGAAAATATGCCAGGATGTTACTGTGTACTTTTCTTTATTTTCTGAATTCCCAGGATGAATTATGGTACTTTTATAATAAGAAAATTCATAAAAGAAAAATGAAGGGATGTCTTCTCCCCTCTGTAATTTGTTTATATCTGAAACATAATGCATTTTTTTAATTGAAGACAAAGACAAACCTGCAGGTGTCCACCTTAGACTGATTTAATACTTTATGTCATGAGTTAGGCTGCCTCTTCATGGCTTTACCTGTGCTTGTTCCGACTGCCTGTATCCCGTTTTCTCCTTTTGCCTCCAACACTCCATTATCACCCTAAAGAAGAAAACTTAACCACATCTCCAGATACAACTTGCTTCTCCTTCTGAATTAAGATCTTATTAATTACTAACAATCGGTCTCTCCTATCTTTGTGACCTACTGTGGCTTGAACGTGTATATATCCCTCATGAACCTGAAATATTTTTTTTGCACATTTCCAAAGATATGTCTGTACCTTGGGATTACAGACTCTAATTCATCTGTTTGCCCAGTATTTAACAGAGTAGGTGCTCTGTGAATATTTGTTAAAGGTAAGTAGGAAGGAGAAAGAGGAAGAAGGAAAGAAAGTAGGAAAGGTGGATTGTGTTAAATTGGAAGAAGGCTGTTGCAATGGACAATAGGGCTTCTGCCAAGAGAAGTCTCTTTAAGAACGGCAGGAATTAGTCTGAAAAGAGACTGGCCCATTTCAGTGTTAAGTTTTTATTTGTATCCATCCTAACCCAGCTACGATTGTGTATAGGTCCAGGGAGAATAAAAGGGGCTATGTATCAATTGAAAGGTCTGTTTCACTAGACTCAGTAATGATTTGGGACTCAAATAATCTCTGCTGTGGTATACTTCTTTTTACAACTGAACATAACATACGTCACAAATGCCGTGGTATTAGCATAGTGGCCGCAGTAATGCTGGCTGATGCCATCATAGGCCCCTGGACACGATGCCATTAAAATAAAGGCAAAACTGTTTTGGAGGCAAGCACCTGGGAAATCTTCATATTAGTGATCCTGGCTGTGACATCAGCAAATCTTGAGAGTGGCTGGTATTCCTTAAGTAGTGGTGGTAGCGATGGCCTGATTCTAAGGCCACTAAGAGCTATCTCTGCTTAGAGCAGATGTATCTTCTTGGGGAAGCATCTCTGTACAATTGTTGAGGCTTGTGGCTGTGGATTCCTGAATTAGTTAAAAGAATGTAATTAGTTAATTTCTTCACCAATTTATTTTTCATATATTTACCTAGTGCTTACTCTATGTAAAATGTAGACCTAAGTTTTTACAGGTGCTGAACACAGAATAGGGAATGTAATATATGAATTTTCCACTCTCGTGGAGCTGAAATTTGAGGAGGAAACAGGAAATAAATAGATGAGGAGATAAGTAATATAATTTCAGGTATTTACATCCAGGATGAAAAAGAAAGGAATCAAGGATGACTTCTAGCTTTTGAAGAATGGTTAAGCAATTTACTGAAATATAGAAACATAGGGTTTTCAGTGGGCAAAATCAGGTGTTTGGTTTTAGACAA
Organism: Ursus arctos; assembly: GCF_023065955.2. Lineage (NCBI taxonomy): Eukaryota > Metazoa > Chordata > Mammalia > Carnivora > Ursidae > Ursus > Ursus arctos. The sequence continues at coordinate 33,525,645 of NW_026622852.1, forward strand.
GTAATTTTGGAGATGCTGACTCAATAGTAATGAAAATGTTGATTAAGCACTTGAATAAAGGAGTCTCTGGAGCTTGATGGATAGGCTGGATCACAGCAGTGACTCTCCACTGGAGCAAGCCTGGAATCAGGGATAGGAGCAAAGGTAGTGCAGCCTGGAGGAGTAAATAAAGGCTGACAGCCACTGGCCCCCTGGACTGACGTGTAGTCCATATATCCCATCTAGGGGCATTCCCATGCATAGTCAAGGATGGTTACTCTGGAAGGAAAGGAGCTGGAACTGTGGGAGGAGTATGTGGGAGCTTGAAGCGAGCAAGATTTGAGGCTAATGCTGATGTGATCTCATCGATAACTTCAAATTAGTAAGGTATGGCATGTTCTGGTAATAGATGTACGTGCAAAGTGCTATATAATTGTTAAAGTGTCCCACTGTGATTATATATTTTCACTATATAATTAATTCACAATTAACATTTATTAAAGTCTTCAGATTAGTGATGTGGCATTAGTGGAGACAGTATGGTATAATAGGAGGGTACTAGATTTGGAGCCAAAGCAAGTTAATTCTCCTTCTCAGTGGCTGGGAGTCCTGTTGGCAGATGGTCTTCAGCCGTCACCAACTTCAGGGATTGCTTCAGCCGCAGAGAACCATGTTTGCTAAGTTCATACCCCTTCCTGGGGTGGTCCACGTCTAAATTAGAAAGAGTGTGGGCAGGCCATAGAGAGAGCTAGACCTGAGAAGCCCCAGCAGTTCTCATACAGCATGTTTGAGTCTTCCCAGCCCAGGCATCAAACATGTGAGTGAAACCTTTGAGGTGACCTCAGCCCTAGTGGTCATGTGTAGTCCATGACCCCAGCGCGTGATCCCAAGTGAGGATTGACTAGCTGAGCCCAGTCAGCCCTCAGACGAGCAAAGTAAGTGAGTGCCATTGTTTTAAGCCACCATTTGAAGGTGGTTTGTTCACAGCTATAAATAACGCAACTATAATTAAATTATTTTCTTCCAGCCTCAATTTCTCTATCTATGATACGGGAATAATTTTATTAAAACTTCCCGAACCTATCTCATGAGCTTGTTGTGGAAATAACTTTAATAGTATATGTAAACTTGCTTTATAAGCTGTAAGAGGCATTAGAGGTGCAATTTATTGTAATTACCACCATAAATTATCATTAACTTGAAAGACTGTGTACAGAATACCAAAAAAAGCATGGCTCCTGATTTCAAGGGGCAACGATATTAGCTTTCAGTTCATTATAATTTATCCTAAGCACATGAAGATTTGTGGTGCTATATATGGAAAAAAATTTAAATGTAAATAGAAGGGTCTTTAAATAGCAGGGGGAAATGAAAATCAGGAAGTGGGTTTAAAAACATTAATATAACATTCACTTTTCCTTATCTAGCTCTTCTGTATAGCTCAAATCAGAAGAGTATTTTTTCCTTTTTTTTTTTTAAGATTTTATTTATTATTTGTCAGAGAGAGAAAGAGAGAGAGAGAGCACAAGCAGGGGGAGTGGCAGGCAGAGGGAGAGGGAGAAGCAGACTTTCTGCTGAACAGGGAGCCTGATGCGGGGCTCCATCCCAGGACCCTGGGATCATAATCTGAGCCAAAGGCAGACGCTTAACCAACTGAACCACCCAGGTGCCCCAGAAGAGTATTTTCAAGTGTCCTTATAGAGGGTACAGTTTTGTCCTCTCCAGCTTCAAACATAGAAACCAGGAACTTAGCACTTAACAATTTCCTCCTTTGCACTCACTTAACATTGCCCCTATCCTGTCTTTGTTCTCTCCTCCCATATACTTCAAATGGCTATATCTCCAACTAGATACAAATTTATTTAAAGAAACATTCCAGAGATACTTCATAGTTACGTTCTAAGAGTAACAATCATAGCACTTTTTAAATAGAAGGTGCCAATGGGGCGCCTGGGTGGCGCAGTTGTTAAGCATCTGCCTTCGGCTTAGGGTGTGTTCCTGGCATTCCGGGATCGAGTGCCACTCCCACATCGGGCTCCTCCGCCGGAAGCCTGCTTCTTCCTCTCCCACTCCCCTGCTGTGTTCCCTCTTTCACTGGCTGTCTCTCTGTCAAGTAAATAAATAGAATCTTTAAAATAAATAAATAAATAGGTGCCTAACACATTTATAAATGTAAAATCTAAACAATGCAAATATGATTTGAAAGATAATAAAAGATCAATGATTGCTTACTACCAAGCTGTTTAAAAATTTCATTGAAAATTGAGAATTCAACTACCACTTTAACCAGATTTTTCAATTTTTTTTTTTTTATGTTCTAGGTTCCAAGATTTTTCTCCGAGTCTTCATTAATGCAGCCTGCCAATTATTCCAGTCCCTGCTCCTTTCTTGATTTTCCAGGCACCTTTGGGATTGCACTTCCCGAGCCCCTTGTGGTAAATAGTTGTGGTAAATTGTGAGTATAAATAATATTACTTGGGGTGGAGCATTTTAAATTCTGGTTTTGGACTATTCCAGAGCTCATGTTCCCTCTGGAAGAGATCTGTAAGATTCTTTTTTTTCTTTCCTTAAGATTTTAAAATTTATTTTAGAGAGAGAGCAAGAGAGTGAGCAAGGGGGAGGGTAGAGAGAGAATTTCAAGTAGACTCTGCAATAGCTGAGCCTGACACGGAATTCGATCTCACGACCCTGAGATCATGACCTGAGCTGAAACCAAGAGTCAGATGCTTAACTGACCAAGCCACCCAAGTGCCCCAAGATCTGTAAGGTTCTAAGGGAGGGACGGACTACTCCATTAGACTGTCTCCCTCAGTGACTATGATAAGCAGCAATACCGCTTCCCCTTGCAGACCTACAGCAGATATATGGCATGAACAAGAAATAAACTACTGTTGCTTCTTTTTTTTTTTTTTTTAAAGATTTTATTTATTTATCTAACAGAGATAGCCAGCGAGAGAGGGAACACAAGCAGGGGGAGTGGGAGAGGAAGAAGCAGGCTCATAGCGGAGGAGCCTGATGTGGGGCTCGATCCCATAACGCCGGGATCACGCCCTGAGCCGAAGGCAGGCGCTTAACCGCTGTGCCACCCAGGCGCCCCACTACTGTTGCTTCTTAAGCTATGATACTCTTTGTTTGTTTTTGGTTTTGTTTTGTTTTGCCGCAGCATAACTTCCTGATACAATCTTACTGATAGAGCTCCTAACACTTAGTGGCCAGAACTGATTGGTGGGCTTGGCAAAGCTTGAGGATAGCCGAATCACAGCTCAAGTACAATTTCTCTCCTTTCCAGTTGTTGTCAGTGGAATATAAATTGGTTTAGTAATTCAGCACTTAATCTGCGATGCCAATTTATTACCACAGTGACCACAAGCCAGCACTTCAAATCATATATACGGTTTAGGCTTTCCCAATTTTGTGTTAAATGTTGTTAAAATAGCCTATAGTGTCTCAAATTATATCTGGAGTTTTCTTAGGGGATTCCCCAGAGAATACAGTGAGACCAGAGATTGCTATGCAGAAAGTCAGTTCGAGAGTGCTGACCAAGTGTAGGAAACAGAACTGGCCCTAGGGAGAAGCTGAGCTGCAATGCAATCACAAGGCTCCTGCTGACTGTAGGGGGAACTGTTCAGATGACCCTTTATATTTGTCCTGGGTGAAGCAAAGGGGATTTTGTGTCCTTGCATCAACCAGTCATTGGATGCAGCTGATCACAGAAGAGGAGGTGCAATTTCAGCCAGGAAGCTTGCCTCAGGGGAGAGCAGGGCTGGGAAGGGGCTCAGCTGTGCGCTATCAGCAGCCACCACTCCTGGCAGCCGAGGGAACTTCTGCCTCTGACCCGAAGGGCATTGTGTGGGGGCCAACACATCACCCACGACAAGAGTAATATAAATTCCTAATAACATGGTACCTGGTTATCTCCTATGGAAACCGTCACCTCTTAGTTTTTGTCTACAATGATCTGTCCACTTAGACTGTTGTTTCCTGACCTCCAGCTGTCAAAAGCATATTTACCTTTAAGGATTCAGCTCAAATGCCATCTGGGGAAACCCTACCAGGAAATGATGCTGTTTTCAGTCATAATTTTTTTCCTGGACTCTCTTGGCACTCTACACCAGTCCTGCGTTACATTTGCTTTGAATGGGGAAAAGGTCCCCTAAGTGAATGGCTATGAAGCTACTCCTCAAACCTGAGTCATAGAGAAACTAAGATGGAAGATGGTAGGGCTGTGAGGGGGCAGGGGGATAACATGAGAAATTCGGATAGGACATTCTAGTGCCATTTGTTTCTCTGGGGTCTCACACAGATGACCCTAAGCCTGGGAGTCCCAGAGTATCCACTGTCCCATGTCATGACTTGTATGCTAGGTTCTTCTTTCAGCATAGTCTATGGACCGTTTCCTATTATTCTAAAGCTTCAGTAGAAGATTGTTTAAATGTTCCATTCTTGACTTGGCCTTGTTTCAGAGACTTAAAGGGAGAGCAGGTAATTTCAAGGCCTTCTGTTCCCATTCCCCACCCCTGATCCCCTCGCATTCATGGCTGCATCATGCGTGGTGGTTGTGGTAAGTACTGAGGAATTCTGCTGAGGGTGAGGGAAATGCCAGAGAGTGAGAATCTGAGCTGTCAGGTCTAACTGTTCTTTTCCAAGCAGAATTCCTCTCTACAGAGTCAACCTCTGATTATCTGTTTTAATTTTTATTTTGTAGGGAAGTAATTTATTTATACTTTGAATTAAAATTATTCATATGCATGTTTTATTTCTTCATTAGACCTTAATTTACTTGAAATAAAGAGTAAATTTAGGAAAATCACTAGAAGATTTAATTTTCCCATTGGCAAAATGAGTGGTTATAATTCTTCAATGGCTCTTCCATCTGCAGAACTTACTAATTTTATGTGAGTCAGCCTAAAATGATAGGATGTCACAATTCTAGAAAGGTTGAGAATACCTTATCTCTGGTTTCCATATTAGTTTGCTGGCAGATATGCTGCCTACATCTCCTCGTTACTGTCTAGTGAAATAACTGCTCTGGAACGGAGGGTGAGAATAACACAAAGAAAGTAAAACAAAGAAATTTCACAACAGCCATCATCAGGAACTCAGGGGCAATTTGACTTAAAGCAGCTTGAAATTTTAAAAGAAAAACAGAAAATGCAATCTTTTCTCATCTGCTTTCTGTTTCTTCTTTAAACAAGCACATTCTACCTCCCCAAAGTTTCCCCTAAAAAGAAAACACACTGCACAGCTTGACCTGTAATTTAAATCACAATTAAGATTCCAGTTAGATTGTATCTTCATCATAAATCGGCTATAAATCCCCCAGTGTTCCGTTAAATTCCCTTATCCTCTTAAACAGCATGACCCCAGTTTTATTTTCCCTAGACATAAAATGTTGAATTATAGCTTATTTATGAGTTTCATGAATAAGACTAATCTGATTGCCATTTGTAGAGAAATTCTCACCAGGTTATTACACTCCTAGATCCCATTAACTAATAAAAAATATTCAAAATAAAAATTACTCCAAATTAGTCTAAGTAGAATTGCTGGCAACATTTCTTTGTATAAAAAGAAGATGCCACTGACCAGCACCATGAACATTTCCTCCAGTTGTCCCTGCTCCGCACTACGATCTATGCTAAATCCAACCTGCTTTTTATAAACATTTACAAATCTACCTTTCTAGCCTGTCATTTATTCTTAGTGAGATATTACTTCTTCACTAAGACTCCACTTCCTGTGAGCAGTGGTTCAAGTTGTTCCGATTTTATGTTTTTGACCTAACCCTGGGTACCCACTGTAAATCCAAACTTGACTGAGACTGTCCAGCATCTGGTGAAATAGGTCGGCTGGGGTTTCAATGACTTGATGGCTTCAGTAGTCACATGGAAAGGAAAATTACTGGAGGCATTAAAACTGCTAGCTATTTCTAGGGCAGTATAAGATTATTGCAAAAAGTTATGCTATGTAATCAATAAAATAAGAACTGATATCCACTACAATCTAAGCTCCATAAGGCAGAAATTTTTGTTGTACTGTTCACTGACATTGTAAGCACTCAAGCATTTGTTGAATAAATGGATGGACTTTAGTCCTGGCTTCTCTCTGTGATCAAAGTCTAGTTCTGTGATCCTGCTTCTTCATCTATAAAATGGAGATAATAAAAGGATTCTTGGGGTGCCTGGGTGACTCAATTGGTTAAGTGTCTGGCTCTTCATCTCAGCTCACGTTTTGATCTCAGGGTTGTGAATGCAAGCCCCAAAGTGGGCTCCATGCTGGGCACGGGTGTACTTTAAAAAATAATAAAATAAAAAAAATAATAATAAATACATAAATTAATAATTGTTGAGTTACATAAAGTAACTTAGGAAAAGTGTTTGGAACTTGGCACAGCACAAATATACATCAATATTTTAAGCAATAAAATTATTTAATAACAATAAGATGACTCAAGCTAAGTCTGAAATAAGATTATTTTAAATCCTTGAAGGGTAGTGATAGGCAAAACTGTTGTTTAAAAGTTGCAAGCCCTGTTTTTTTCCCCTAAAATGTAAAGGATTAAACTTTTAGGGATAAAAAGCCTTTGTTTTTGGAGAATCATCTGAATGGGTACTCAAGTTTATACAAATGTAGAGCAATGGTTCTCTGCTAGACTAGAAAGATTTTAGATATATAGCACCAAGAAAATAAACAGCTTTGCTTAACATTGTAACATATATTACTGTAGGCAAAATCTGTTTCATTTAAAAACATGTTCCTTTACTATATATGGATCTAGCTTATTCTATGCTGTACATTACTGCTTGTCCTTACAGAAGTCAATAAACAATTTCTTTTTTCCAAGCAGTGACCCATAGAAATTGGAAGAGGAGAAGTGGAAATGGCAGAAAAGACTGGGAGACATGATTTTCATTGCCCACTGACAAGGGATATAAAGAGAATTAGATCTGGATTGCTGAAGCCCCAAATGAGCTCTGCCATGAATTTCCCACAAATGCTGTATTTTGGAGGAAAAAACCCTCAAACTCTTAGAAATGCATTGATGTTACATTATTCTGATCTGAAGTCCCTTGGGAAACAAAGGCCAAACCCCACCCTTATGGTTAGAGGTGGGATTTGGGGAGAATGGGGTAGAAGCAGAGTGGAGACTGAAAGGGAATAGCCAGAGATACCATATTTCTGATATAGAAACATAAGTATTTTGTAGAACTTTAGAGAGGGCAGAGACTGGTACTAATATGTAATGTTGAAGTAGGAATTTAAGTCAGAATTCAAAGGATAACAAATACTTGTGACTCTAGAGGACTGAAGAATGATGTAGAAGACTAAAGAGAAAATGTTAATTTTCATAGACCCACAGACTCAATTTCCAGGAGCCCTACCAATCCATAATGATGTGGGAAACAAAGATAGAAGGGAATGTAAATAAAATAAAATTTCCTTATAATCTGCAGCCCATTGACAAGGACTAGTGATCGGCAGAGTAAAACATTCTCCAGGAAACTCCCAACTGTCTTAATGTTAATGGTTTGCTAGAGGGAAAAATGACCTTACCTTGACAATGGCACGACGATGGCACAGTCTCCAATATCTTGTAGGTCCTCTTTAGCATACAGAAGTTCTTTTGAAAACCTCCCTCCTCCTTTACCTCCCCTCAACTCCCAAGAATATAATCAGCCATTCCTCACAACCCCAGTGCCCCTACTCTTTCTGCCCACGGGTCCTGTCCCGGTGCTTTAATAAAACACCTTTTTGCACTGAGGAGGTCTCAAGAATTCAAGAATTCTTTCTTGGTCCTTGCTCCAGACCTCACCCCACCAACACCAATTCACCTACATTCAAAAACTCCCTCAAGAAGACCTCCTCTAATATGGTTGGAACTTCCCTTTATATAGTAATACTGTATAAAATATGATAATAATTATTATATAAACGATATGCCAAGCTGAATAACAAGAAAACAAAACAAAATAAATGACAGGAAATTCTCAGTGCCAGAAACAAACTGAAAAATTGCAGCCCTCCCACATTTTATTCTTGGCTACCAGGCTCAGGAGCCAGGGGCTAGGTTTCAGCACACAAGCATAAGGCCTAGAGCCTCAGGCAGAGAAGCAGGAACTAAGCCCTTAGGTAAAACTTCGAGCCTTAAACAACTGCCAGGCACTGGGACTGGAAAAATTCCACCTGCTAGTCTGGGGAAGAAGCGAAGAAGTTTGTTCTTTGCTTGGGGCTTTGGATAGGGGTTAAAAACAAAAGGTACCTGTGAGAAATAAAAACCCCAGGCCTGCAAGATATAAATTTACAATATCTGCATAATTCAGGAACCACAAACTGAGAAATAATCATTCACAAATGCCCCAGGATATTTAAGAGCCAAAAAACCCTGGCAGAAACAAATACATAACTGTTCTGAAGGGACTCTTTCACAACTCAGGGCATGAGAGACTCCCATAAACAAAACAACCCCATCCCAGAACAGTACCCGGGGAGGATATAAATCACTATGAGTAAAACTCAGCAAATGTTGTAAACAGTAGAGTTAGGAACTCAAAAGCTGGAAGTACCTGAAACAGAAGATATATTTGATTAAAGGGGCAAAATAATAGAAATTATGATGAAAGAATATAGGCAGATTTCACAAAGAACCCAACAGAACATGTAGTACTGAACAGTTTTGTCATGGAAATGAAAATGCATGGGTCTAACCAGATCCCATCGGTGAATGAATAATCACCTCCTTTGCTATTCCTTAAATTATGCTCAGCTGTATTTCTTGTCAAACGGGTTATACTTGGTGTATTCAAAATGTGCTGTGCAATAGTTTTACAATATGAACTTCCCATCATTATCAATTCATCCCTTTAAACCCCAAATTCGTCTCTCAACAAAATGAATCAACCTTTCCTTATGTCTGCAGGGAAGGTAAAGTCCTTTCATTTTTTCTTCTGTCCTAAGTTGCAGGGAGAGAGGATTCATCTAGGTCCCAAGAAGAGCTACTTTAAAACTCTAAAATTAGAAATGTGCACCCAGGGAAAGACTGTCCTTCCCAGTGCCCTGGAAGAGTAGACCAAATCTTTTTCCTAGCTCCCCCTTATGGCTTTATCGGTGCCTTTGCTGGTGCTGCTGCCTTGTACATAAGGACTAAAACTCCACCAGCCTGCCAATCTTGAACCTTTCAAAAGATTTTGATCCATGGTGATGAAACAAGAACAGTGCTTTATTTTTACTACATTTACCCTATGGTCTATCTTTACTTCCAGCCCTTCCCTCTCCAAATTAGGGGAGTATTAGTGGCTTTGTGCCTTGATCTTCTCCACTTCCCTGTGATCTCAGGGGGCAGTTGTAAGCCAGCCATTAGTTATTTCCTCAAGTCCATCTGTACTAATGGAAATTCCTTACTATTCCTGGCATGCTGGAAGACTAAAATTGATATAGATCTCTCCTTTAATAAGTAATTTTCATTTTAGTAAATACTTTCAGTGTAAGTAGATAGGCATATTCTTATAACAACTCAGAAGTGCTCATCCAGCAAAAGTGCATTTGCACCTGTTTTCATCCATCTGACTTAAATATATAAGCTAATTATTAATCTATTAAATAAGTGCAAGGTGAATAGCGTCCATTTTCACCCCCAAAGAAATGTTTATCTCACAACTTGGTAAAACCCACTTTAGGGTTTGTTGGCAAATTAAAATTCTTTACTCACAAAGTGATAAAGGGGGCATTGTTGAAAATAAATGTATATTAAAATTGAATAGACCATTTGCAATGACATGGATGGAGCTAGAGAATTATGCTAAGCTAAATAAGTCAGAGAAAAACAAATACCACATGATCTCACTCATATGTGGAATTTAAGAAACAAAACAAGCAAAGATAAAAGGAGACAGACCAAGAAACAGACTCTTAACTAGAGAAAAAACTGTTTTACCAGAGGAGAGGTGGGTGTGGGGCTGGGTTAAACAGGTGATGGGGATTAAGCGGAGCACTTGTAAGCACAGGGTGTTGAATGGAAGTGTTTAATCATTATATTGTATGCCTGAAACTAATATAACATTCTATGTTAGTGACACTGGAATTAAAATAAAAAATGGAATAAAAAATTGAATAGAACCAATATATGTGAGTTGTAGAATGTAGCGGATGCAGGAATCAAAGCCGACAAAGATAAACAACTAAAAGATGTTAGGCCAGTAACCACTGACAGAACAGAAGGGGGTGGGATAGGAGAGTAATTAATTCTTTAGTAAACAAACCAAAAGCACCCAAAACTTATTTTCTTCTTAAGAAGAATTTCAAAACATAGGCCCATTCTTGGTAATTCTTGGTAGTTCGAGAGGTGTCCAATGCTGCAAAGCCATTCCGGGGGGAAGAAAGAAAATTTGAAATATATGGTTTAAAATAGTATACCGACTGCAACATCTTTTTATACATCAGGTAGGGATAGCACCGTGGTGCACTCTGAAGCGGCCCTTCCTAAATTACTATCAGTGTGCTCAACTGTAAGTAAATTGGTCAGTTTTGTTTAAGAACAACACACACTAATAAATGCAGAATCTATTATTAGTGATCCTGGATTCTGAACATGAAGAGTAACAGTATATAGCAATTTAAAAGTACGCGCTATGGAGCTAGACTGCTTGGGAACAAATCCCAGCTTCTCCGCTTATTACTCGAAGTTCGTTCATCTATAAAATGAGAACAATGACACGGATTTCACAGAGTTGCTGCAGGATTTTAAAGCCCTTGGGACCCAGCCTGGCACACAAAACTCAATATATATTAGCTGTCGGGTTTCCAAAGAAATTCTCTGAAATGTTAGTTCTGCCATTGCTTTATTGAAGTGCAGGGAGGGCAACACCTGTTTGTCCACCTCCTGCTGCCGGCCCCACACAATTTCTCCTCTGGCATCAGCACAGCTCTCGGCAGCCGCAGCGAGTACTAACGTCCCTCCCCATAGCGAAATTTCAGATGGAAAAGCCCGCCAGGGTCCGGAGCCGGGAGGGGCGGAGCCAGAACACGCCCCATAGTCCTCCCAAGTCCCGCGCCTCCCATTTTTGATAAATCCGAGCCAAATCGGGTAAATTCTGAGGCTTCTAAAGTACAATGAAGACACCGGCAAAAAGCTCCCCGCTTCTCTACCTCCACAATTCTAAGACTACAGCAGTCCGCACCGGAGAGTCCCGCGGGGCCCGGCGGGGCGGGGCCTCCGGGAGGACCCGAGGCTGCTGGGGCCTGGCATGGGGCGGGGCCGGCGAAGCGCGAGGCCCCGAGGCTGAGGTGCGTGGCTGCCCAGGGAGTGCCGGACGCTGAGCTCAACACATGCCACTTGCTTCTTTAGTCCTCAGGCCCCACCAGTCTCATTCCCGGAGCTGCCACTGTCGTGACGCTCTTTCCTATCTCCCTGTCACTTTGATTATTCGATAGGAGGGAAAAATGGAACCTCTACGTCAGGCATCTCCTAGGCACCGGCCAATGAAACAGGCGGTGGAAGTGGGGTCCTTTGCTCGCGCCGAAATTCAAAGGTATAAATATTTCCGGCCCGGGTACCGAGCGCGGGGTCGGTGTCTTACGCGCTATGCTGGAGTTCTCTTGGTAGCGACCGAAGCCCGGCAAAGTGGGCCGGCTTTCTGCTCTTGTAACCAGGAGTAGCTTCTAGGGCGCCTCAAGCCCGGGCGGCCTGGCGCAGCGGTGAGGCGGTGCGTGCGCGCGGCTGGTTGGGCCTAGTCTGGGATTCCTTGGCTGGAGAGCAGGACAGGTGGTTTTTTTGCTGGGGCGGGGGGAGGAGAGGAGTTAGCATGAAGGGACCGCAAACTAAAATCAGTCCTAGGGGGTTTCCTGGCAGAATGGCTACTTCCTATCCAGCCTTGGCGTAGAGCGTACAAGCGTTTATAGAAACACCTGGTGGGGCGAGGAAACAGGCAGAGTGAAAACAAGCTGGAGAGTATTATGGGATTCATCTATTTAGTGAATATTTATGTCACTCCCCTTTCCTAGGGCCAGGGAGTCAGGCACTAATCGGGCACACGGCGGTGGACGTAGGCAAAGTTTCTACAGGAACTTGCATTACGATAGTCTGGATAGACGAATAAATAAATACTGTTTAGTGTCATCTTTAAGTACGATGAAGGAAAAAACAGTGAGGGGATGGGGACAGGTGCGTTTTTAAATAGGAAGTCAGGAAAGACCCCAGTAAGGTGACGTTTGAGCAAAGATTTGAATGTAGTAAGGAGAGCGAGTCATGTCAGTATTGCGGAGCAAGACATTATGGGCAAAGGGAGTGGGATATGAAATAATTAGTTTCTGTTAGAGTATGATAAAGATGGAAGGTAAGCCTAGAAAAGGAAGTCGTTGACTTCCAGGTTGAATTACTGGTTTAATTAACTTCCAGTTAATTAAGTTGGAGAAAGTGTCTTTACATCAGAGGAAGTAGTTCGGCAAGTGGCTTTATTTCTATTAAGCTATCATTCTTATTTTTTAGTCTTTTACATACATTATGATTACAGATTTCTGTCCCGCTTATGTATCTCTGTTTTGTACAGAGCTGCTTTGTGGCCTGTTTGATTACTAGCGGAAGTTTACCTGTCCAAGTCAGTAGTGAAAATGCATGTTAAGTCAATCATTCTTGAAGGATTTAAGTCCTATGCTCAGAGGACTGAAGTCAATGGTTTTGACCCCCTCTTCAATGCTATCACTGGTTTAAATGGTAGTGGGAAATCCAACATATTGGACTCCATCTGCTTTTTGCTGGGCATCTCCAACCTGTCTCAGGTAAACTTTCTGATTTACATGAATTATAAGTTTGGGGAATCTCAAGGGAATCCACATTGACCTTAGAGACTATTGCCAGTATTCTCTTCATTTGCATATTTGTTTATGTAAATTTTCTTACACCTCACCACAATCCTTTAGAGGTAAATATTGTTACTCCATTTTTCCGGTGAGAAAACAGAAACTTAGGGTTGCCTAAGGTTCATCCGTTTATGATGTTTGGAGCAACACTCAAACTCAGGCATTCTTTAAGGCAGTCTTCTTCCAGAGTCTGTATTCCTACCCACTCACCCTGCATTATAATGCCTTTCAGGATCTAAAGGAATTGGATGAACAGTGAAATTCTTAGATGCTGTCTTTCTAAATCTTTCCAATGAACTTCAGTTAAGAAATGAGTAGAAAACAATTCAGTGCAGGGGAGGAAAAGACCTGTGGAGAAAGGCACTCATTTTAGGTGGTTTCCCATTTTCCTTGCTTTCCGTGGTTCTGAATGCAACTGTCTGTCCTTGGCTACTTAATGGATACTACATGGGTGGTTTTCCAATATCAAGAAACCCATTTTTAGTGCCATTTTGTGCAGTATGGAGTTTTGTAATTGATAAACTTTTCTTTTGTTTTAGGTTCGGGCTTCTAATTTACAAGATTTAGTTTACAAAAATGGGCAGGCTGGTATTACCAAAGCCTCAGTGTCAATCACATTTGATAATTCCGACAAAAAGCAAAGCCCTTTAGGATTTGAGGTTCATGATGAAATTACAGTAACAAGGCAGGTAAGTGGCTTCGAAATATTTGGATACCTAAGAACTTTGGTCTGAGGTGTTTTTTGGCGATATGGCTTTCCTGGAGAGAGAAAGTTTGTGAGCAAAATTGATCAAATATTGACTAGATTTAAGAATGTCTTCCTTATGTTAGAAATTTGATCATGCAAATTCCACCATTTACCAAGAAGATTGAAAGAGATCTGAAAAGCCATCGATCAGTATAGGTACTCAGCCATGCTTAAATCTTGAACCATATTTGTATCTTCTCTGTGCTGGAATACCTATACTTGGAATATTGGTACCTTCTGTGGTAATCTAGTCTGTTATTGGACGGGTCTAATTAAAAAGTTATTCCTATAAAATGAGCCAAAGTATTGTCATCAACTTTTACACATTAAATCTGGTTCTTTGAGAGCATCGAAAAGCAAATCTAATGTGTTCCATATTTTAATATTTAGGTTTAATATTTAGGTATTAATATTTAATATTTAAGCTAAATCTCTCTAGGTCTTTCAACTAATAATTGTTTCTATATCCTTCACTTGTCTAATCACACTGAATACAAATTTGCTGTAGTTTTTTATGCCTTTATTATTTTTAATGCATGGCACCTTAAATTGCATTTACTAGGTTTCGTCTCCTTAGGACAGGATTAAGCAGAATTGTCATTTCTTTCATTTTAAGTGCCCTTCTGTTTTCTCCTATAGGACATTGGAGAGTTCACAATACATTATGGATTCATATCCGATTTACTTAAAATCACCCTAATTTTTAAAATATATGTTATCAATTGTGTTACAGCCATTTCTGTATGTAAGCAGGTTTTTAAAACCAGTGCAGGACCATATGTTTGTCCCTTTGTCTTATAGTCATCCAGTGTTACTTTGTCAGTTTTATTTCTTAAAATTCTGTTAAGTCCTGTTTACTCTCCATTTTTGCATTATGTAACATACAAGTCCCCTTTCTATTTTCATAAAAATCTCTAGTTAAAAAAAGGCATTGACTAGATTAGGATAAAATCCTGTTGTGTGTCATTTAGCATCCATCAAATACCTTTTAGGAATTTTCAGTAAGTCTGCTACTAATCTACCTAAAATTCCTGTCCTCATGCAGTCCATATGCCTGTTTTTTCACTGAAATTTTGTCATAAGGACTTTGTTAAAATATTTATGTATATTAGGTCTGTTGTTCAAATATATTAATATATGATCAGCTTAATACTCCTGTCAAGAAAATAAATGAATTAACACTCATTCAGTATTTTATTAAATGTTTGCTGTGTGCTGGGCATTCTTGAAGGCACTGGGAAATACAGATAGAAGAAAGAGAAACATCTTTTTAAGGACCTCAAAATACTGTGGGTGAGATGATTATGCCCATTAAGTGACAATTGCTAGAGTATGAACAAGCTGGTGTCTGGTAGAAGTTGTTCTTTGAAGCTCTATGATTACTCTTTTGCTTTCAAGATTTCACAAGTCATGTCTTTATTAACCCCTTTTAGACTCTTGTCAAGGATTGTTATCAAATTGCTTGTCTTTCGGGCACCTGGGTGGGTCAGTGGGTTAAGTGTCTGACTCTTGATTTTGGCTCAGGTCTTGATCTTGGGATTGTGAAATCAAGCCCACTTGTGGGTCTCCACGCTGGGCGTGAAACCCGCTTAAGATTCTCTCTCTCCCTTTCTCTCTTAAAAGAACAAACAAAACCCCAACAAACAACAACAAAAAACCCAAAACAAAACTGCTTGTCTTTAGTTTTTAGTATCTCACCTCTGTTCTTTGGAGATTAAAAAGTGGAAGAAAGAGGGGTTAACCTCGGAGAGTGAAAAAATTGCAGAAAGAGCGATCAGGGATACAATATGTTTTACACATACTTGGAAACATAAAGTCAAAAGTGATGTTAGAGTTCTAGTCCAGTGCAGGGGAGGTTAGGAGGATTGTGCATGGTTATATAACTAATTAGCAATAGTCTTTGGATTGAGTCAGGACAATTGACTTCTAATCTATATTCTTTTTGACTATCTCACACTTCCTCCATTATTTACTCAGGATTGGTTTTATTCAGTGTTAGTTGAACAGAACAAACAAGTGAAACATATTTGGGAATTCAAGATGTGTATGTTCATTTATATTTTTTAAAATACTTCCCTTTTAGGTGGTTATTGGTGGTAGAAATAAATATTTAATCAATGGAGTAAACGCAAACAACACCAGAGTACAAGATCTCTTCTGTTCTGTTGGCCTTAATGTTAACAACCCTCACTTTCTCATCATGCAGGTATTTTGTTTATGGTCTTTATATAATGGTTTTGACATCATTTATTTTTTAAGTTATTATAATAGGAGAAGTGCTTCTTTTTGGGTTTTCCATTTTTTGTTTTCTATTGTACTGGTATTTGGGTGCCTATTAAGAGTATAGGTTGGTTATATGTACGGATATGTTCTAACATACACATTTGAAGTTTGAAGAATGTCTACAAGTAATTTTCCTTGACTTATTTTGTTATTATAAGAATAATACATGGTCACTATAAAAATTTACAAAAATATATTGTCATAATGTATCCTTTTAAACTACTGGATTCAAGCATTTTATTATTTCAAATATATATAAAGTTTTAAGTAATTTTCTTCCTAGAGACTTATTCAAATGAAAATAAGTGCTAATATTATCTTGCCCTTATATTATCTTACTTGCCCCAACCATCTGTCCTCTTAGAAAGTCACAGCAAGGCCAATGGCAGGATTCTGATGCAACCAGAATAACATTTATTTTTACCACATCACAGCCTCAAAGCTGAAAATTTATTTCAAATAAATCTAAATCCTAAGTAATATGATGCTCTGAGTGTTGGGTAGTGGGGTTTTGTTTTGTTTTTTGGTACTGATATTCTGGTGTTGAAAGAAAAGATTTTACTATTTTATTTGAGGCCCAGAAGTGTGCAATATATTTTTAGAAATTATCTTGGAGCACAGCCATTAAAAGAAAAAAAAAATCAAGAAGTGTTCAATAATATGCCAACATGTATATGTTTATATACTTGTTGGAGACTTCTATATCATTAATATTGTCTCAGAAATATGGTCTCAGTTAACTTTGTATTATTTAGTAACAGTATATCACTGGTAAGTGAAAAGGTAAATAGCAAAATTCTGGAATTGTAAGGTACCTTTGGTCTCAAATGTAATAAAAGAAAGATCTTTTCATGTAGGTAAAAGAACTCCCAAAAGATTTGTATATTAGGATGGAACAACTTCAGTGCAGATAAACATGTATGCCTTTAAAAGACTCTAATTTATCATTGTAGTAACTGCCATTTTATTTTTCAGGGCCGAATTACGAAAGTATTGAATATGAAACCTCCAGAGGTAAGGATACTATTTACGGGCAGTAAAAATTATAATTGTAGATATTATTTTAATCTTTTAAATCAATTTTTTAAACATAATTTCTTCAATTAAAATCCTTGGAAACATTATTAAGAGTGATTAGTAAAGAAAGTCATTTTTTGTTTTTTACTATTTGGTACTATGTCACTCCACCTTTTTAAAGCTGTAAACATAACCCTTCTGAGCCTTTGTTTCCTCATCCGTAAATTAGAGTCGAAAGTCCTTACCTCAGGTCTTTTCTGAGGATTAAATGAGAATGTGTAAGAAAAGGCACAGGATGTTGTTGAGCAAATTTTTTTTAATGGAGGTGTAAGTGACATTAGTTTCAAGTGTGCAGCATGGTGATTAAATATATGTAGACATTGCAAAATGATCCTTATAAGTCTAGTTAACATCCACCACCACAGTTAACAATTTTCTTTTTCTTATGATAACTTCAAGATTTACTCTCTTAGCAACTTTAAAATATATATAGTCACCATGCCGTACATTATATCCCCAGGACTTTTATAACTGGAAGGTTGTACCTTTGATCGCCTGTATCCATTTTGCCCCCCCACTAACCGCCGTCTCTGGCAACCACTAATATGTTCTCTATGAGCTCAGTTTTTTTTTTTTCTTCTCTTTAGATTCCATATACAAGTAAGATTATATGGTATTTATTTTTCTCTGTTTGACTTATTTCGCTTAGCATAATGCCCTCAAGTTCCATCCATGTTGTCACAAATGGCAAAATTGTATTTTTTTTAATTAACATATAATGTATTATTTGTTTCAGGGGTACAGGTCTGTGATTCATTAGTCTTAAACAATACACAGAGCTCACCACAACACATACCCTCCCAAATGTCCATCACCCAGCCACCCCATCCCTCTCACCCGCTTCCACTCCAGCAACCCTCAGTTTGTTTTCCTGAGATCAAGAGTCCGTTATGGTTTGTCTCCCTCTTTGGGTTCTTGTTCCATTTTACATAGCTGAATAATATTCCAGTGTGTGTGTGTGTGTGTGTGTGTGTGTGTATGTATGTGTATGTGCGTATGTGTATGTATATATATATATCACTTTTTTTTTTTTTTAATCCATTCATCTGTCAGTGGACACTTAGATTGTTTCCATGTCTTGGTATCATAAATGAAGGTGCAGATACCTTTTCCAGTTAGTGTCTTTGTATTCTTTGGATAAATACCCAGAAGTGGAATTGCTGGATTATATATGGTAGTTTTACTTTTAATCTTTTTGAGGAAACTTCATAGTTTTCCGTAATGGCTGCACCCAATTTACATTCCTACCAACGGTATATAAGGTTTCCCTTTTCTCCATAGCATCACCAACACTTGTTATTTCTTGTCTTTGTGATAATAGCCATTCTAACAGAAGGAGTAGCTCATGGTTTTAATTTGCATTTCCCAGATGATTAGTGTTGTTGAGTACCTTTAATAGATACATTAGCCATCTGTATGTCTTTTGTGAAAAAATGTTTGTTCCCATACACACGGTCCTATGTATTTGCATATTAACCCCTTAGCAGATTTATGACTAATAACTATTTTCTCCTGTTCCGTAGGTTGCCTTTTCATTTTGTTTGGGGTTTCCTTTGCTGTGCAGGTTTTCAGTTTGATATGATCCCATTTGTTTATTTTTGCCTTTGTTGCCTTTGCTTTTGGTGTTAAATCCAAAAAAATCCTATGACCAGTGTCAAGGAGCTTAAGCTCCTGTGTTTTCTTCTAAGAGCTTTAT
This sequence comes from Ursus arctos, assembly GCF_023065955.2. Taxonomy (NCBI): domain Eukaryota; kingdom Metazoa; phylum Chordata; class Mammalia; order Carnivora; family Ursidae; genus Ursus; species Ursus arctos. The sequence goes on from NW_026622852.1 coordinate 33,544,280, forward strand.
GTGCCCAATATTAAAAGAAATTTGTATCAAGCAGCCTTTCTTAACCAGTGTTCCATGTCAGAATTAAGCCTTGCAGAAAAAGATTTGAGTGAAATTAATTGATTTCATACAGCGGGTTATTTAGGGTTTAATTTTTTTCTTGGAGCCGCCTTGAAAAGAGTTGGTATGATGGAATGAATGTTTCATATAAGAACAAAGGCTCTATAGTTATTCTTTTCTATTGAGAAGAACTAAGAAGAAAACTGATAATTGGTAACACCAGTCTGGTTTGAACATAGGTCATGCATATCTTCTTTAGATAACATCTTAAGGGAAACTTCTAATTTGAAACCTGCCAAATACATAGAAATCAAAATGGTTTCGAGAGAAATAATTCTCTTGAGATAAGGATTGATGGTGAGTAGAAGCTTCTGAAAAAAGAGTGCTGGAGAAATTGTTCTACTTATAAAATCATAATTGATTAGTGTTTGCCTTTTTCAGAGTGCTTTTCACATGAATTACTTTGTGTAATTCTCAACAGTGTTGTGAGATATTAAGTACCCTTTGGATGAAGAAACTATGGCACAAAAAATTAAGTTACTTGCTGAAGTTCTTAAAGCATGTGCCATGGTTGGAATGCATGTGTTATGTCATGCTTCATCCCGTTGGCAAAAAAAAGACTGAAATCTCTTGGAACAATTTTATTTATTTTTTATTTATTTATTATTTTAAAGATTTTATTTATCTATTTGACAGAGATAGAGACAGCCAGCGAGAGAGGGAACACAAGCAGGGGGAGTGGGAGAGGAAGAAGCAGGCTCATAGTGGAAGAGCCTGATGTGGGGCTCAATCCCATAACACCGGGATCACGCCCTGAGCCGAAGGCAGACGCTTAACCGCTGTGCCACCCAGGCGCCCCTCTTGGAACAATTTTAATTAGAAACTTCTAAAGTGACAACTGAGTGTTGTTAGTCTTTACTTTTTTTAGACTTATATTTGAAGGAAAAGAGGAGGGAGGAATTATTGGCTTCAATTTTATTATTTTTAAGTTTTTATTTTTAGGTAATTTGTATACCCAACGTGGGGCTCGAACCCACAACCCCAAGATTGAGAGTCACATGCTCAGCTGACTAAGCCAACCACACACCCCTGGCTTCAATTTTAAAAAAGATTTACTCTGCAACCTCAGTGTAGCATGAAGTTTGATTTTAGGATTGGAGTAAAGGCCAGAAATGTTTCTTGAATGTTAGGGCGATGGGTAATACATGCATTTTTATGTACTTAACTTCTCCGATCCATTTGGGACATTATTTGGTAAGATGCTTAGTGAAGTTAAGACCTTAAATTATATACTTGATGTAAACTCCAATGAAGTTCTTTTATCTTGCATTCTTAAAACATTAATATAATTCTTTTCAGATTTTGTCCATGATAGAAGAAGCAGCTGGAACGAGGATGTATGAATACAAAAAAATAGCTGCCCAGAAAACTATAGAAAAAAAAGAGGCTAAGTTGAAAGAAATTAAGACGGTAATTAAATTTATATAAAATGTTTTTAAAGATGAGAGTAATTTTATTTTCTCTCCTGTAAAGAGGAAATTCTCCCTCCCCAGTTTTCCTTAGATTTCATGCTTCTTTTCCTTTGTTTTTCTTTTTGTTTTTTTTTAATGGTACTTTATATACTGAAAAATTTGATTTTCCTTTATTTTCCAGATACTTGAAGAAGAGATTACTCCAACCATTCAAAAATTAAAAGAGGTATATACTATATAGAGGGTAGCCAGCTAGGACATCTCTCAAAGTTGGTGATGTATTCAAGATCATACAAATAGAAATGAAATGTTTACCACAACTCAGGAATTTTTCTGTGGAATGAGATAGGAGTTAAGAGTTAATACTTGATAATCAGCCTTCTGCTCGTAGAGGATGTGTTCTTCATATCTATTAATCATAATGATTTTGGAAATTTCTCTTCATAATCTCAGAAAATGATATGCCAGATTGTAATACTTTGTTGAAGTCTACATTTTCCTGGATAATTAGAATTGAGTGGAACATTTCTTGAAGATATTGCAGTCCTAGTAACCCTGTTGGTAGAGCGAATAACTTCTAGGATAATAGGGGCTATCACTGTAATTACTGCTGTCAAGACGATTGGTAAGTGAAGGGTACTGAAACAGATGTCCAGATTTTTTCTATAATCTTTGTAGTTTCTGACATCATCAATGTTTCAGTGGAAAAAATGCACTTAGAGCACACTGACTTTAAAGTTATGCATTTAGGAATTCTTAAATGCTCATTAAAATTTGATACTTCTCCAAGTTGTCTTCTGAATCCATACAGTAGTGTGGATGTTATTGGGAAAACTGAAATGATCTTGAAGGTATCCCGTTTATGTGAACGGTTAGTAGAAAACACTAGATCATGAGTTAAACCTAGGTTTTTACCTGATTTTGCTAAATTCTTTCTAAATCTGACACCATTGGAGAGGTTATTTAACCACACTGGATTCATTTCTTCACCTGCAAGTTGGAGGTTTTAATTATTCTGTCTGCCCTCTCAGATCCTTACTGGAATCAAGTTTAGTAATGTATGAGCCTATGTTTGTAAATAGTTACGTGATTGAATGTTGGGTAGGCATCTTGGTAATACTACAAAATACATGTAATAGTGTATCATTGGTGGTTGTATAAATCGTATTTATAGACTACTTACTACCCCCAGTTGATGAACCTTATAGCTATATTTCTTGTTAATCCCAACTGCCTGGTTATATATTAGATGAAATCGCCACATGGGATTCACTGGAGGTGGTATAACGCCATCTGAAAAGCCAGAGGTCTAATGTTAAGATTTCTATAATCCATGATCACTAATCTAAGACAAAATCTATTTTGTGATGGGAAATTTTATACATGTTGCTATAGTTTGAGTCTTTCTAAATTTGTTGAAAAATACGGAGTTATACTTTATTGGTGATTTCTTTTCCAGGAAAGATCTTCCTACTTGGAATACCAAAAAGTAATGAGGGAAATAGAACATTTGAGTCGTTTATATATTGCCTATCAGTTTTTGCTGGCTGAAGATACGAAAGACCGCTCAGCTGAGGAGTTAAAAGAAATGCAAGATAAAGTTGTAAAGCTTCAAGAAAAATTGTCTGAGAATGATAAAAAAATAAAAGCACTTAATCATGAAATAGAAGAGTTGGAAAAAGGAAAAGATAAGGTCAGACATATACGTAAGAATAGATAATATACTGTGAAAAAATTATATACAATAACTAATATTCACTGGACATAGTCTTCCATGTTGATTTGTTAATCTTAATGTATGATAATAGCTTATAAAAAGTAAATCTTCTAGAAGTCATAAGAGGAAATGATGATATGAGTAAAAAATAAGTACTTTGATTGAATTGGGTGCATTCGATTATAGGAACTTGGAGGTATACTCCGATCTTTAGAAGACGCTCTTGCAGAAGCTCAGCGAGTTAATACTAAATCTCAAAGTGCCTTTGATCTCAAGAAGAAAAACCTGGCAAGTGAAGAAAACAAACGCAAAGAGCTAGAAAAAAATATGATTGAGGTAAGTAAATACAAAATTCAGTTTAATTCCACTAGTGTACATTTGTCTGTTACATTAATATTTATTGAGTGTGTGCTATGGACCAAGTACAGTTGTTTTAGGCTAGGAATATAGCAGTGGACAAAATGATAAATATGGATGAATGCCTTTTGGGCTTTCCTTCCAATGAGGAAAATGATGATAAAATAGGTGAAATATATAGCATATTATATAGTGATAACTGATTTGGAGAAAAAGCTGAGGGAGGTTTTAGGAATATAAGGAGGTAGGTACAGTTTGGGATTTTAAATTGGGTAACCACTGGAGGTCTCATTGAGAGGGTGATATTTCATTAATAAGACTTGATGGAAGTCAGAGAACCATGAAAATAAATTGGCTGTGGGGGAAGATGTACCAGGCAAACAGCAATTGTCCCAGGTACCTAAGGTATTGGAAATGCAAGGAGACCAGTGTGGCTGGTTAGCACTAAGTAGTAGGAATGCAGAAAGGTGAAAGGGGTGGGATCAGGGATCAACGTGATTTTATAAGACATGTGAAGGACTTAACCTTTATTCTGAGTGACATGGAAGTTAGTGGAGTTGGTTGCTCAGAGAGAGGAACAACATTTCATATATATATATATATATATATATATATATATATATGTATGTGTATATATATGTATGTATATATATGTATGTGTATATATGTATATATATATGAACATTTTGTATGTATATATATGAAAAAAAATTTTTTTTACGATTTTATTTATTTGATGGAGAAGCAGGCTCCTTGCTGAGCCGAGAGCCCAGTACAGGGCTTGATCCCAAAACAGGGCTTGATCCAGGACTCTGGGATCATGACCTGAGCCTAAGGCAGTTATTTAACCAATAAGCCACCCAGGTGCCCCCATTTTTTTACATTTTAATAGTACTTTTTTGGTGTTTAGAGAATAACCTAAAGAAAAAGGGAAGAAGCAGGTAATTCAGGTAGTGGATGCCAGTCCGAATAATAGCTCTTGGATAAATGGGTGTATTGCGAGAAGTAGGATTTTATGAGTATTTTAAGGGTAGGTCCAATAGGGTAGACCTGACAGATTGGTTGTTGAATGTGAAAGAAGGGACTGAAGGATACTCCAGATTTTTGTCTTTGACAATTGGAAATATTGTTACCATTAGACTAGTAGAGAATAGAAAAAAGTATAGTGTGAACATAATAGGCTTGAGGTGCCTGCTAGACATCTAAGTAGAGGTGTTGATTAGGTAGTTGAATATAAGAGTACTGAATCCAGTCGAGATAGACAAATCAAAACACAAAATGTTGGCATGCCCCAGGGCTAGTGCTCAGACTTATATGCACTCATTTCTTAGGTAATCCCATCCAGCCTGGTAGCCCTGAAACACCATCTGCAGGGTGATGTTCAGATCTATAATTAACTTGACTCCTTCCCTGAATTCTAGATTTATTTGTCCAGCTATTGGATTGACGTTTTTACATAGATTATTAACAAAAAGTCTAAAACTTAATGTATCCAAAATAGAACTCTTAATTTTTCTCTACCTACCCAAACGTCTTTGAGTTGCTGAATTTTCTCCATGTTAGAAAATGGCACCACTGTTAACCTAATTGTTAGTTCAGAAATCCTGGAGTCCTCCTGCATTCCACCTTTTTTTTCAAACTCCATATCTAATCCATCACACATTCTCTTGATTTTAAAAGTACATCCTGAATACAGCCACTTTTCATCACCTCCATCACTGCTAACCTGCAGGCCATCACTGCCCATGAGGGATGCTGTAATAGTGTCCTTATCAGTTGCCCTGCTTTTACTCTTGCTGCTCTACAGTCTGCTCTTTACAGAAGCTAAAATATAAATTGGATCACATCACCCTTGTGCTTAAAATTCTTTAATGGTTTCAAAGTCATATGTGTAATTAAATCCAGCCTTTACTGTGGTCTATAAGACCTAGGACACCTGGCTCCTTTCCACTTGTTCACTGTGCTCCAACCACAGTTCCTTGAACACCCAAGCATATTCTGCAGAGCTTGTCTAGTATGTGTTCCCCTAGTATCAGCATGGTTACTCCTTTTATTTCATGTAGGTTTCTGCTCAAAGTGTCATCACAAAAAGGCCTTCCCTCATTGTTCTCCTTAAAATAGTAGTTCCCATCACGTTCTCTGCTGGTATCTTAGTGTATATGATGTTACAGTGCATATAACATAAAAGACGTTAAGTATTAGTAATTGCTGTTCCCACAGGTATTTAATATTTAAGTTTTATGGCCTTTGATAGTTTATAAATTTTCACGTACACGCTCTTAATCCTACAATCTCTACTCTGAAGTTTAGGGTAGAATGGTTATTACTTCCATTTTAAAGCTCTGGAAAGTGATTTTTAGTTTCTTCAAATGGTTGGTTTGCACTATAATATTTTAGCTAATTTATAGATTAGACTATAACATATGGAATGAAAGTATTTCTGGTAGTATAAGGGCACATATATCTTAAAAACAGGGTGAATTTAAAAATGGAAATAAAGTATTTAAAGTTATGATGGTTAAATTATCTTCCTTTTAACCATGCCCACTTCAAAATGCTATGAAATTTGATGACCGAAGGGTATAGGTATATAAGAAAAAAATGGATGTCTTTCCTAAAACATATTTTCCAATCTGAAACTCTTCCTGAAGGATTCTAGAACTTTAGCGGCAAAGGAAAAAGAGGTTAAAAAGATAACAGATGGGCTGAACGCCCTTCAAGAAGCAAGTAATAAAGACGCTGAAGCTTTGGCAGCTGCCCAGCAGCACTTCAATGCTGTTTCCGCTGGGCTGTCTAGTAATGAAGACGGAGCAGAAGCAACTCTTGCCGGTCAAATGATGGCCTGTAAAAATGACATAAGTAAAGCTCAGACAGAAGCCAAACAGGTAAATACAGACATTAACGATTGTGGGATTGCTTTTTTTTTTTTTTTTTTTTTTTTTAAGAAGCTCCTTCACATTATGCTTTGGCAGTTGTTATAAAACGTTGACAAGAATCAGATCAATGTCAAGGTATTTGTTATTTTGCCACCCTATAGCACCTAAGACAATGAAATTCAAATATGTTAACTGCTAAATATTGATGACGATAGTTACGATGCTATAAAACATTAAATAGCTTTCGTAGGTTAGTTGAAAATGTAAATGCAATAAATGCTTTTTTCTGTTTGTAGTATTGTATAGAATATTTGAGGTTAATTTCTTCTCCTTTTTTTTTGTTTTTTGTTTTTGTTAGCAATGTAAAGTTGCAGTCTTAAGCTTTAACAGGAAAAGAAACATCCTGTCTATTTCTGTGCCCACTGCACTTAGTCCTTACCTTTCGTCCTTGGGAGTACCTCTGCCTCCCTCTTACCCCCATTCTAGTCTTCCGTTTTCCTACACTGATTTCATCATCTTCAAGGCTTGTCAGTCAAGGCTTTCAAATTTGTTTAGATAGTTGTTCAGCTTTGAAAGTCCTATGGATGCAAGAGTTTCGAGGGCAGAAAGAAAAAATATATACATTTTTTCATGCATTTAAAAATTTTTTTAGAGGAGAACTCTTTAAAAATACATATAGATGGTTGTGTTTGTGTTGACATTAATCCTGTTCAACATTTTCTGTTACACATTTGCAACTTTTCAAAGATGACGGTCACAAAAAATCTGGAAGAAATCAATAGCAGAAAAACTTCAGGTCCTCTCAGTTTTTCTGTTAACTTACTGTATATTGGGAAAAGTCCACCATTATTCAGTTTTAGATGGAGGTGATATCCAGCCATATCTCAGAATACTGGTTCATGCTTTTAAGGAATAGTGTACTCAGTTATATAAAATAGCATTTGAATATCAGACTCTTAGCACTGATATTTCTCTTGTCAGTTTAGTTTCCCATTCCAGTGTAATTTTCTTATTGCTCAATACAGTTTCTCCACTGTTAATTGAACAACATTCACAAATACAGAGATACAAATGTGCATACCTAAGTGGAAAGGAAGAGAACTAGAGTTCTGATTACTAGCTTTCTGTTGTGTTTTTAATTTAACCAACTAATGGCAGTTATTCTTAGATATAATTTTTTGAACTCAGTAATGTCATCTTTTATAAATATTAAAAAATATGGACTTAAATTATAAGCTATTTGACGATTTATGTTAAGCATATATTATTTAGACTCTGAGTAGTTTTCTGAGGAGAAAATACTTGGAAATGATTCATCTCTTGACATATTAATGCAAGTGACCTAACAGTTACATTTTCAAAGCTGATGTTTCTTAAACCCCAGTCTGCATCTGTGGCCATTGAATCATTAGCACTGTCTGCCCACATAGTCTATTAAATTTTCAATAACAGGCTCAGATGAAGTTGAAACATGCCCAGCAAGAATTAAAGACTAAACAGGCCGAAGTTAAGAAGATGGATAATGGCTATAGGAAGGATCAAGAAGCTTTAGAGGCTGTGAAGAAACTTAAAGAAAAACTTGAAGCCGAAATGAAAAAGCTAAATTATGAAGGTATGCATTTAAACACTTGATATTAAATCATTAGGAGGTAGTGATTGTCGATAGAAACTAAGTAAAGGAAATAGCAAGAAGGAATTTTTTTTTACTCTATTAATGGGTGTTAGTGTAAGAAATGTTTATAAATACAGTTGATACCTGAACATAAGCTTGAACTGGATGTGTCTGCTTACTTGAGGCTTTTTTTGTTTTGATAAATACTGTTTAGTACTGTAAATGTATTTTTCTTAGGATTTTCTTTAGCTTATTTAATTGTAAGAACACAATACGTAATATAGAAAACATATAAAATATGTGTTAACCATTTATCTTCTCCATAAAGCTTGTCAACATTTGGCAATTAAATTTGAGGGTCCAAAGTTAAACACAGATTTAGGGGTGTCTGCTTCAGTGGGTAGAGCATACAAACTCTTGATCTCAGGGTCATGAGTTCAAACCCTATGCTGGGCATGGAGGTTACTTAAAAAATAAAAAAGTTAATCACGGATTTAGAACTGTGTGGGGAAGGGTGTCAGTGCCTCAACCTCCCCCCACCCAAACCATTGTTTAAGGGTCAATGAAGTATAAAACAGCTGTTTTTTTTTTTTAATCCCACTATAGTTAACATAGTGTTATTTAGTTCCAGTGTAGTGATTCAACAATTCTATACATTACTCAGTGCTCATCATGATAAGTGGACTTTTAATCCACTTTACCTGTTTCATTTCACCCATCCCCCACCACGTCCCTCATCAATTTGTTAACTATAATTAAGAGGGGTTTTTTGGTTTGTCTCTTTTTTTTTCTTTATATGTTTCTTTTGTTTCTTGTAATTCCACGAGTGAAATCATATGGTAATTGTCTTTTTCAACTTATTTCACTTGGCATTATACTCACTCGATCCATCTACATTGCAAATGGCAAGATTTCATTCCTTTTTGTGGCCGAGTAATATTCCATTGTATATCTGTACCATATTTTTATCCATTCATCTACTAATAAGACACATGGGCTGCTTCCGTAATTTGGCTATTGCAAATAATGCTGCAATAAACATAGGGGTGTATTTTTTTTTTTTTTCCAAATTGTGTTTTCATTTTCTGTGGGTAAAAATACCCAGTATTGGAATTACTGGATTGTACGGTAATTGTGTTTTTAATTTTTTGAGGAAACTCCATATTGTTTTCCACAGTGGCTGCATCAGTTCGCATTGCCACCAACAGTGCACAAGGGTTCCTTTTTCTCCACACCCTTGCCAACACTTGTCTCTTGTGTTTTTTGATTATAGCTATTTTGACAGGTGTGAAGTAATATCTCATTGTGGTTTGGATTTGCATTTCCCTGGTGATTAGTGATGTTGAGCATCTTTTCATGTGTCTGTTGGCTATCTCTGTCTTTTCAGAAATGTCTGTTCATGTCTTTGGCCCATTTTTAATTAGATTATTTGTTTTTTTAGTGTTGACTTGTATAAGTTCTTTGATATTTTGGATGCTAACCCTTAACAGATACGTCATTTGCAAATATCTTCTCCCATTCTAAAGGTTGTCTTAATTTAGTTGGTTGTTTTCTTTGCTGTGCAAAAGCTTTTGATTTTGATGTAGTCCCAGTAGTTTATTTTGCTTTTGTTTCTCATGCCTCAGGAGACCTATCTAGAAAAATGTTGGTATAGCGGATATCAGAGAAATTATTGCCTTTCCTTTCTTCTGGGATTTTCATGGTTTTAAGTCTCACGTTTAGGTCCTTAATTCATTTTGAGTTTATTTTTGTATATGGTATAAGAAAGTGTCCAGTTTCATTCTTTTGCATATAGCTGTCCAGTTTCCCAAAACCATTTGTTGAAGAGACTTTTTCCCATTGTATATTCTTTTCTGCTTTGTCAAAGATTAATTGACCATATAATCATGGATCTATTTTGGGGCGCTCTCTTCCATTGATCCGTGTGTCTACTTTTGTGCCTGTACTATACTGTTTTGATTACTGCAACTTTATAGTATATCTTGAAATATAGGATTTGTTCTTTTTTAAGATTGCTTTGGATCTTCAGGGTCTTTTGTGGTTCCATGCAGATTTTGGGATTGTTTGTTGTAGCTCTGAAAAATGAGACTGGTATTTTGATAGAGATTGCATTAAATCTGTAGATTGTTTTGGGTAGTATGGAGAGTTTAACACTATTTGTTCTTCTAGTCCATGAACCTGGACTATCTTCCCATTTGTTTATGTTATCTACGATTTTATTCATCAGTATTCATAGTTTTCACAGTGCAGGTCTCTTACCCCCTTGGTGAAGTTTATTTCTAGGTATGTTATTATTTTTGGTGCAACTGTAAATGGGAATATTTTCTTAATTTTTCTTTCTGCTGTTTCAATATTGGTGTATAGATCTTTCTGCTGTTTGATTATTGGTGCGTAGAAGGCAACAAGTTTCTGTACGTTGATTTTGTATCCTGCAACTTTACTGAATTCATTTATCAGTTCTAGCAGTTTTTTGGTGGATCTTTCGATTTTTCTATATTTAGTATCATGTTATCTGGAAATTGTGAGAGTTTTACTTCTTCCTTACCAATTTGGATGCCTTTTATTTCTTTTTGTTGGCTGATTTTTGTGGTTAGGACTTTAGTATGTTGCATACAAGTGGTGAGAGTGGGCATCCTTGTCTTCTTGTTCCTGATCTTAGGGGGAAAGCTCTGTTTTTCCCCATTGAGTATGTTGTTAGCTGGGGGTTATTCATATAGGGCCTATTATGTTGAGGTATGTGTCCTCTAAACCTAGTTTGTTGAGGGCTGTTATCATGAATGGATGTCGTACTTTGTCAAATGTTTTTTCTTAATCTATTGATATGATTGTATGGTTTTTATCCCTTATTTTGTTGATGTTGACTGCTTTGCAAATATTTAACCACCTTTGCAACCTAGGAATAAATCACACCTGATTGTGGTGAATGGTTTCTTGTAATGTATTGTTGGATTTGGTTTGCTAATATTATTTTGATGATTTTTGCATTTATATTCATCAGAGATACTGCCTTTAGTTCTCTTTTTTTTTAGTGTCTATATCTGGTTTTTTATCAGGGTAATGCTAGCTTCATAGAATGAATTTGCAAGTTTTCCTTTCTTTTCTATTTTTTGAGATAGTTTGAGAAGAATAGGTATTAGCTGTTCTTTAAATGTTTGGTAGAATTTGCCTGTGAAACTGTCTGGTTCTGGACTTTGGGTTTTGGGGAGTTTTTATATTACTGATTCAGTTTCATTTCTGGTTGTCAGTCTGTTAAACTGAAGCAAAATTTTTGTTAGGTTATATGTGTCTATGAATTTATCCATTCTAGGTTGTCCAATTTGTTGATATATATTTCTTCATAATATTCTGTTACAGTTGTTTGTATTTCTGTGGTGTTGGTTGTTATTTCTTCTCATTTCTGATTTCATTTATTGAGTTCTCTTTATTTTTTTTGCCGAGTCTAGCTAAAGGTTTATCAATTTTGTTGATCTTTTCAGAAAACCAACTCCATGATTGTTTGTGCACGAACATAATGTAATAAAAAAAATTTAAAAAAAACCTCCTAGTTTCTTTTATTCTTTTAGTTATTTCATTTATTTCTACTCTACTCTATAGAGTAGATTCTTTCTTTCTGCTGGTTTTGGGTTTTGTTTTTTCTTTTTCTAGCTTCTTTAGGTATAACGTTAGGATGTTTGAGGTATTTCTTGCTTCTTGAGGCAGGCCCGTATTGCTGTAAACTTCCCTCTTAGAACAGCTTGCTGCATCCCAAAGATTTTGGACCGCTGTGTTTTCATTTTCGTCTCCATGTATTTATTTCTGTTTTTTTTCTTGGTTGACACATTCATTCTTTAGTAGCATGTTTTTATCCTTCATGTGTTTGTGCTCTTTGCAGACTTTTTCTTGTAGTTAATTTCTTAGCATTGTGGTTAGAAAAGACGCATGGTATGAATTTGTTGAGACTTATTTTGTGGCCTAATACGTGATCTATTCTGTAAAATGTTCCATGTGCACTTGAAAAGAATGATGGCCTTGCTGGATAGAATACTCTTGGCTATAGGTTTTGTTTCTTTCAGCAATTGAATATAGCATGCCATTCCCTTCTGGCTTACAAGGTTTGCACTGAAAAATCAACTGATAGCCCATGGAGTTTCCCTTGCTTACAAGTGTTTTCTCTTGATGCTTTTAAAATTCTCTGTTTAGGGGTGCCTGGGTGGCTCAATTGGTTGGATGTCTGCCTTCGGCTCAGGTTATGGTCCCAGAGCCCTGGGATTGAGCCCCGAGTCAGGCTTCCTGCTCAGCAGGAAGCTTGCTTCTCCCTCTCCCTCTGCCTGGTGCTCCCCTTGCTTGTGTTCACTTTCACTCTCTCTCTCTGTCAAATAAATAAAAATTAAATAAAATAATATCCTCTCTTTATTACTACTTTTTGCCATTTTAATTACTATGTGTCTTGGTTTGGACCCTCTTGGGTTAATTTTCTTGGGCTATCTGCCTCCTGGATTTAGATTTGTTTCCTTCCCTAGATTCAAGAAGTTTTCAGCTGTTATTTCTTCACATTTTCTGTCCACCTTTCTCTCTCTTCTTCTGGAATCTCTGTAATGGGAAAGTTATTACACTTATTGGTAGTGCTGAGTTGCCTAAGTCTGTTTTCATTTTTTGTTATTTTTTCTATCACCTGTTCAGCTTGATTGCCTTCACTCTGTCCTCTAGGTTGCTGGTCCGTTCTTCTGCTGCCTCTAGTTTACTGTTTGTTCCATCTTGTGTATTTTTAATTTCAGTTAGTGAATTCTTCATCTCTGATTGGTTCTTATGTTTTCTGTCTCTTTGCTAAGGGTCTTACTGAAGTTCACTCTTTTCCAAGTCCAGTGAGTATCTTTATGAGCATTACTTTAAATTCTTTATCAGGCATATTACTCCTCTCTGTTTCATTTAGCTCTCTTGCTGTGATGTGGTCCTCTTCTTTCCTTTGGGATATATCCCTGTGTCTCCTCATTTTGTCTGTCTGTTTCTTCGTGTTAGGAACATTAGCTACGCCTCCTGCTCGTGAAGGTAATGGCCTTATGAAGAAGAGTTCCCGTAGTGCCCTGCAGGGCAGTGTCCCCTGTTCTCCAGAACCTGATGTTTTAGTGGTATCTCCTGTGTGATGCGTGTACCCTGCTGCTGTGGCTGAGCCGCTTTTGCCTTCAGTCTAGTCGCCTGGAATGTCCCTCTTTGCCTCTCATGGACAGGGTTTGGGCCCTGTGTTGTTAGTGGGCCAGTCTGGGGCTGCCTCGGGCTTGAGTTGAGTCACCAGGTGTTTGCCAGAGATGCGGTAGCACAGAACTGCTTGTTGTTTTCCCCTGAGAAACTCCTTGGTGGATGAGGCCTACAGTCAGACCAGATATCCGACCCCAGCCTATTGCCGAGGCCACAGTAGGACTGGTATATATAGTTATCTTCCCCTCTCTGCAGTGAGTTATTTTAGAGGGGTGCTGGTCCCTGTCGGGGCTGCTTGTACCCTGCCTGGCTTGTGGTACTGCTTTGGATGGGCTCTGACCCGGGGTGTATTGGAGGGGTAGGTCCACAGGAGAAAGAGTAGGGCAGCAGTTTTATCAAGGTTTGCACAGGGCTGTTGTGGGAAGGGACATGTCTGCAAAACTTGGGTGAGATGCACTGTTAGCAAGCTAGGTGGAGAGCTGTGCTGGTTCCTGCAAGTGTCTGTGTGTCTGGGATGGGGGGCAGAGGAGGGAAATAGTGCCTGCCAGCTCTTTTGTTCCCGGAGAAGTCTCCCAAGGATCCCTGCCCCTCCAGCACATGCTCTGAGATTGGTAAACAAATCTCCCACCAGAATATTCCGGGCAGTTTTTCAAACTGCTGCCTTTATGCTGTGTCTCTGTGGGGCTGTTTGTCGTGCTGTCTCTTTAAGGACAGGAAGTCTGTTTCCTCTCACCCTCTTGGCTCTCTTAGTGCTGAGCCTGCTGAGTTTTAAAGTTCAAGTGTTAGGCCCTGCAGGTATTAGAACTTGTGAAATTATTACCCTCTGGTTTTCGAAGGCAAATGGTTTTTTTGTTTTGTTTGTTTGTTTTTTAAGATTTTATTTATTTATTTGAGAAAGTGAGTGAGAGAGAGCACAAGCAGGCAGAGGGAGAAGCAGACTCTCTGCTGACCAGGAAGCCCGATGTGGGGCTCGATCCCAGAATCCTAGGATCATGACCTGAGCTGAAGGCAGATGCCTGACTGCCTGAGAGTCACCCAGGCGCCCCTGAATGGGGATTTGTCTTCCCCTTGCGGTTCCCTGTGCTTGGGGTGCCCGGTGTGACTGACAGTCCATTTCTCTCCCATATCTATGCCCTCGGTGTCCTTCCCTCCCATTGACAATCCCGTGAGTCTGCTTGGCTCCTGAGTGTGTATCTGCCCTTCCTCCCCTCTTTCATGTGGTGTTTTCTCTACATTTAGCTGTGGAGAGTCTGTTCTGCTGGTCTTTGGGCCATTTTCTGGGTTATTTACACTGATGTAGGTGTTATCTAGTTGAATCCATGGGACGTGGTGAGGTTAAGATTCTCCTACTTTACCATCTTCCTAGCTCTTTGAATATTTGAAAACTCACTACTGACAGTTTCCTGCTGCGGTCACCAAAGTGCCACTTGAAAACTCCTAAAATGTCATTTGTATATTTCCACATTCATATTCAATTCATATATTGTTTCTGGAATGAAAATTTTTTTTTATTTTAATGTTTTTTTTATTATGTTAGTCACCATACAGTACATCCCTGGTTTCTGATGTAAAGTTTGATGATTCATTAGTTGCGTATAACAACCAGTGCACCATGCAATACGTGCCCTCCTTACTACCCATCACCAGTCTATCCCATTCCCCCACCCCCCTCCCCTCTGAAGCCCTCAGTTCGTTTCTCAGGGTCCATAATCTCTCATGCTTCATTCCCCCTTCTGATTACCCCCCTTTCTTTATCCCTTTCTTCCCCTACCGATCTTCCTAGTTCTTATGTTTCATAAGATGAGAGAAATCATATGATAATTGTCTTTCTCTGCTTGACTTATTTCACTTAGCATTATCTCCTCCAGTGCCGTCCATGTTGCAGCAAATGTTGAAAACTCGTTCTTTCTGATAGCTGAGTAATATTCCATTGTATATATGGACCACAACTTCTTTTTTTTTTTTTTTTAGACTTTTTTTTTCTTTTTTTTATTCGACAGAGATAGAGACAGCCAGCGAGAGAGGGAACACAGGCAGGGGGAGTGGGAGAGGAAGAATTAGGCTCATAGCGGAGGAGCCTGATGTGGGGCTCGATCCCATAATGCAGGGATCACGCCCTGAGCCGAAGGCAGACGCTTAACCACTGTGCCACCCAGGCGCCCCTGGACCACAACTTCTTAATCCAGTCATCTGTTGAAGGGCATCTCAGCTCCTTCCAAGATTTAGCTATTGTGGACTATGCTGCTATGAACATTGGGGTGCATATGGCCCTTCTCTTCACTACGTCTGTATCTTTGGGGTAAATACCCAGTAGTGCAATGGCTGGATCATAGGGTAGCTCAATTTTTAACTTTTTAAGGAACCTCCACACTTTTCCAGAGTGGCTGTACCAACTTGCATTCTCACCAACAATGTAGGAGGGATCCCCTTTCTCCACATGCTCTCCAACAATTGTTGTTTCTTGCCTTGTCTATTTTTGCCATTCTAACTGGCGTAAGGTGGTATCTTAGTGTGGTTTTGATTTGAATTCCCCTGATGGCTAATGATTTTGAACATTTTTTCATGTGTCTGTTAGCCATTCGTATGTCATCATTGGAAAAGTGTCTGTTCATATCTTCTGCCCATTTTATGATTTGTTTATTTGTTTTTCGCGTATTGAGTTTGAGAAGTTCTTCGTAGATCTTGGATACCAGTCTTTTATCTGTAGCATCATTTGCAAATATCTTCTCCCATTCCGTGGGCTGCCTCTTAGTTTTTTTGACTGTTTCCTTGGCTGTGCAGAAGCTTTTTATCTTGATGAAGTCCCACAGGTTCATTTTTTCTTTTGTTTCTCTTGCCTTTGGAGATGTGTCATGAAAAAGGTTGCTTTGGCCGATGTCGTAGAGGTTGCTGCCTATGTTCTCCTCTAGGATTTGATGGATTCCTGTCTCACATCGAGGTCTTTCATCCATTTGGAGTTTATCTTTGTGTATGGTGTGAGATAGTGGTCAAGTTTCATTCTTTTGCATGTAGCTGTCCAATTTTCCCAGCACCATTAATGAAGAGACTGTCTTTTTTCCACTGGATGTTTTTTCCTCCTTTATCAAAGATTAGTTGCCCAAAGAGCCAAGGGTCCATTTCTGGGTTCTCTATTCTGTTCCATTGGTCTATGTGTCTGTTTTTGTGCCAATACCATGCTGTCTTTGTGATCACAGCTTTGTAGTACAGCTCGAAATTCGGCATTGTGATGCCCCCAGCTTTGTTCTTCCTTTTCAACAGTTCCTTGGTGATTCGGGGCCTTTTCTGGTTCCATACAAATTTAAGGACTATTTGTTCCAGTTCTTTGAAAAATGTCATTGGTATTTTGATCGGGATAGCATTGAAAGTCTAGATTGCTCTGGGTAGCATGGACATTTTAACTATGTTAATTCTTCTGATCCATGAGCATGGAATATTTTTCCATCTTTTTGTGTCTTCTTCAATGTCTTTCAAGAGTGATTTGTAGTTACTAGAATATAGATCCTTTACGTCTCTGGTTAAGTTAATTCCAAGGTAACGTATGTTTTTTGGTGCTATTGTAAATGGAATGGATTCCTTAATTTCTCTTTCTTCAGTCTCATTGTTCGTGTATAGAAATGCAACTGATTTCTGAGCATTGATTTTGTATCCCGCCACATTACTGAATTGCTCTATACCTTTTAATAGTTTGGGAGTGGATTCTTTTGGGTTTTCCATATAGAGTATCATTTCATCTGCGAAGAGAGACATTTTGACTTCTTTGCCGATTTGGATACCTTTTATCCCTTTTTGTTGTCTGATTGCTGTTGCAAGGACTTCTAGTACTATGTTGAATAATAGTGGCGAGAGTGGGCATCCTTGTCGTGGCGAGAGTGGGCATCCTTGTCGTGTTCCTGATCTTAAGGGAAAGGCTTCCAGCTTTTCCCTATTGAGAATGATATTTGCTGTAGGCTTTTCATAGATAGTTTTTATGAGATTGAGGAATGTACTCTCTATCCCTACACTCTGAAGGGTTTTAATCAGGAAAGGATGCTGTATTTTGTCAAATGCTTTTTCTGCATCTATTGAGAGAATCATATGATTTTTGAATTTTTCTTTCTGGATAAAATCTAAGACACTGATAGATTTGTGAATGTTGAACCACCCTTGCATCCCAGGGATGAATCCCACTTGGTCATGGTGGATAATCCTTTTAATGTACTGTTGGATTCTGTTAGCCAGGATCTTGTTGAGGATTTTGGCGTCCATGTTCATTAGGGAAATTGGTCTGTAATTCTCCTTTTTGATGGGGTCTTTGCCTGGTTTGGGGATCAAGGTAATATTGGTCTCATAGAATGAGTTTGGTAGCTTTCTTTCTGTTTCTGTTTTTTGAAATAGCTTTAGGAGAATAGGTATTATTTCTTCTTTGAATGATTGGTAGAATTCCCCAGGAAAACTGTCCGGGCCTGGAGTTTTGTTATTTGGAAGGTTGTTTATCACTGACTCAATCTTCATAATTAATTGGCCTGTTTAAAAAATCAGTTTCCTCCTGTTTCAGTCTTGGTAGTTCATAGGTTTCCAGGAAGGCCTCCATCTCTTCCAGATTGCTTAATTTATTGGCATAAAGCTGTTGATAAAAGTTTCTAATAATCCTTCTAATTTCATTGGTGTTGGTGGTGACGTCTCCTTTTTCATTCATAATTTTATTAATTTGGGTCCTTTCTCTATTCTTTTGGATAAGTCTTGCCAGTGGTCTGTCAATTTTATTGATTCTCTCAAAGAACCAGCTTCTAGTTCTGTTGATCTGCTCTCCTGTACTCCTGGTTTCTAATTCATTGATTTCTGTTCTAATCTTGGTCAACTGCTTCCTCGTGCGTGGGTTCGGCCTGTTCTTCTGTTGCTGTTCCAGCTTCTTGAGGTGAGAATATAAAAACTGCATTTTAGATTTTTCTATTCTTTTGAGTGAGGCTTGGATGGCTATGTATTTTCCCCTTAGGACTGCCTTTGCAGTATCCCATAGGTTTTGGACCTCGTTCATTCTCGTTGGTCTCCATAAATTGCTTAAATTGATTTTTGATTTCCTGGTTTATCGAGTCATTCCTGAGCAAGATGGTTCTTAGTCTCCAAGTGTTTGAGTTTCTTCCAAATATTTCCTTGTGGTGAATTCCAATTTCAGAGCGTTGTGGTCTGAGAATATGCAGGGAATAATTTCAGTCTTTTGGTATCAGTTGAGACCTGTTTTGTGTCCCAGAACATGGTCTATTCTTGAGAATGTTCCATGGGCATTAGAATAGAATGAGTATTCTTTGGTTCTGGGGTGTAGTGTTCTATATATATCTATGAGGTCCAACTCGTCAAGTATGGCATTCAAAGCTCTTGTTTCTTTGCTGATTTCTTGCTTAGGTGATCTGTCTATTGCTGATAGTGGAGTGTTGAGGTCTCCTACTATTAATGTATTTTTATCTATATGTCTCTTTATTATGGTTAAGAGTTGGCTTGTGTATCTTGCTGCTCCCCTGTTGGGGGCATATATATTTATAATTGTCATATCCACTTGTTGGATACATCCTTTAAGAATAATATAGTGCCCTCTGTGTTTCTAACTGTAGTCTTTAGTTTAAAATCCAATCTGTCTGATATGAGAATTGCTACCCCAGCTTTCTTTTGAGGTCCATTGGCGTGAAAGATGGTATTCCATCACTTCACTTTCAGTCTGAATGTATCTTTCGGTTTAAAAGGAGTCTCTTGTAGATAGCAAATGATGGGTCATGTTTTTTTATCCAATCTGCAACCCTGTGGTGTTTTATGGGAGCATTTAGGCCATTTACATTGAGACTGATTATTGAGAGATATGATTTTAATGAAGCCATGTTGCCAGTAAAGTCTTTGTTTCTATAGATTGTGACTTTCTGTTCTGTATCACTCTTGGGGCCGTTTTACTTTAATAGAACCCCTCTTAATATCTCCTGTAGGGCTGATTTCGTGGTTACAAAATTGGTCAATGACTGACGATTCTGGAAGGTCCTTATCTCCATCACTTCTGAATGACAGCCTTGCTGGATAAAGGATCCTTGGCTGCATGTTTTTCTCTGAAAGAGCTTTAAAAATGCTCCCCCAACCCTTTCTCTCATTCCAGGTCTGTGTAGACAGG
This sequence comes from Ursus arctos, assembly GCF_023065955.2. Classification (NCBI taxonomy): domain Eukaryota; kingdom Metazoa; phylum Chordata; class Mammalia; order Carnivora; family Ursidae; genus Ursus; species Ursus arctos. The sequence goes on from NW_026622852.1 coordinate 33,563,652, forward strand.
TCTGACGTAATTCTGATAACTTTGCCTTGGTACATGAGAAATTTCTTTGCCCCGGCCGCTTTCAGTACTGTATCCTTGGATGTAATATTTGCGAACTTCACTATGACGTGACGTGGTGTAGGTTTGTCGTGGTTGAGCTTGGGAGGGATCCTCTCTGCCTCTTGGACACGAATGTTTGTTTCCCTTGCTAGATTAGGGAAGTTTTCAGCTACAATTTGTTCAAATATCTCTTCTAGACCTCTCTGTTTCTCCACCCCCTCGGGGATGCCGATGATTCTGACATTGGGACGTTTCACTGAGTCAGTAATCTCCCGTAACCTAAATTCCTGAGCGGGGATTTTTTTGAGTCCAGATTCTATTTTAGCTTTCTCCTCTACTAACCCATCGTCCAATTCGCTGATACGTTCCTCTGCCTCGTTTACCCTGGCTGTCAGAGCCTCTATTTTTGATTGCATTTGGCTCATAGAATTTTTAATTTCTGCCAGATTCGCTCTCATTTCCACCCTTAGAGATTCTATATTCTCATTAACATTTTCATTAATACTTTTTTTCAATTGTACACATCCTTTTGACCGTTGTTACTCTGAATTCCATTTCTGATAATTTAGTTATATCCATATCCATTAGTTCTGTGGCAGAGGCCACAGACTCATTGTCTTTTCTTTGCTGGGCGGGATTTCCTTCTCGTCATTCTGATAAGGAGAGGGTGCAGGGTTGTCCAGAGCCCAAATTATTGACCGGGACCCAGGCCATGCACCCTTGTTTAATAGGGATCTTAGGGATGTGGGCTTCTTCATTTTTCAGCCTGCCTTCTGGGGGAGAGGCCTGCTGCTCTGATACTCAGGTAACCCTGTTTGGGTAGAGTCTCCGTGTCCCCTGCGAGGGGGGATGGGGATGGGCACTCTCTGAGCCAGTATTTCCAGGCTTTTGTTCTCTGGCGGCTTTCCCTGGCGGTTTGCTGTGCCTCTTCTGAGACTCAGAGCAGCAGTAGCCGAATCTCAGCCTCTGTCTCAGAACAGAGGGATCGCAAACCATTCTCCTCTGATGTTCTGGCCACTTTAACTCTGTTACTGTTGGTGCTGCTCAACCCTGCAGCGTCCCAGGATGTGCGCCCCACACCCGGCGTCCCAGCCCTCACTTCCAGGGCCGGCGCATCTCTGTCCTTTGTGTTTCTCATGCCGCCAGCCGCCCGCCACCCCAGTGCGCTCCGGAAGCTCCCGGTCTCAGTCTGGATCCAGTGAGCGCACCGGAGCTCCGGTTTTTCAGTCTGGTGGTGCGCGTTCCCCGGCTCACGGTCTCAGTCTGCTCTCTCTCGCGGGTGCCGGTCCGCGAGTCTGCCCGCTCCCCCGTGCAAGTGGCTACCGCTTCCCGGCGCCCCAATGTGGCGGCTCCCTCCCCCTTCCGTTTATCTTCCGATATCTGTGCGCGGTTTCACGGCTCCTCGCTTCCTACCTCAATACTCAGCGCTGGAGATGTTCATTTGTAGAGATCCAGATGTATCTTCCTGCGTCTCAGGCTGATTCCGTGGATGTTCAGGCTGGTCTGGTACCTATCCAGCTCCACTCAGGGGACCGGCTGAAAAAGGGGTCCCCTACTCCTCCGCCATCTTAACTCAGGAATGAAAATTTCTGTTATTTGTTGGTAATAATGTCTACCTGATCTTTCATGTTAAGTGTGCTTTTTATTTAATACCAGAAATTTGTATTTTGCTTCTAGGAATGCTTTGGAAATAGAGGTTACTGATGGTTTCTTTAAAACTGTAGAATAGGGGTGCCTGGGTGGCTCAGTCGTTAAGCGGCTACCTTCGGCTGAGGGCATGATCCCAGAGTCCTAGGATCGAGCGCCACATCAGGCTCCTCTGGTGGGAGACTGCTTCTTCCTCTCCCACTCCCCCTGCTTCTGTTCCCTCTCTCGCTGGCTGTCTCTCTTTCTGTCAAATAAATAAAATCTTAAAAAAAAAAAAAAGCCCATAGAATATTTGCATTTTTAAAATTCCGTTTCAATTTACTTGTGATTTACTGTTCAGAAAACAAGGAGGAAGGACTTCTGGAAAAGCGCAGGCAGCTATCTCGTGATATCAGTAGATTGAAGGAAACATATGAAGCTCTCTTAGCCAGATTTCCTAATATTCAATTTGCCTACAGGTAAGAGATTTAAACCTTAAATTTGAACTTGGTAATAGCCAAAATATATTTTTATTTAAGCTGGAAGACAATCTGAAAATTTTATTTACATCAAGATTTCTGTATGAAAAATATCACAAGCTACTTTTCCTTAATTGGTATTTTTTCCCCTAAACACTTATCGAAATGTTAACCAAGATATATTTTCATTTAAGCTGGAAGACAATCTGAAAATTTTGTTAACATTAAGATTTTTGTATGAAAAATATTATAAGCTGCTTTTCCTTAATCGACATTTTTTTTCTTAAATGTTTATTGAAATGTTTCAAGCGTTGGCAGTGGGAATTCTTAAGACCAAAATGAGGGAAATTAAATCTCAGTCCAAAGTTTCTTTAAATATCTACATTAACATTTTACAATTTACAAATTTACATGGGTTTTTTCATGGAGTACTTAGAGTAATATGTTTATTACAAAGATTATAGCAGCCCGAAGATTATAGCAGCAGGGGCGCCTGGGTGGCTCAGTTGGTTGATGGTCCGACTGTTGGTTTCAGCTCAGGTCATGATCTTGGGCTTCTGAGATTGAGCCCTGTGTGGAGCTCTGCACTCAGGAGGTAGTCTGCTTCCCCTCTTCCTCTCCCTGATTCTTACCCCCTCTCATTCCCTCCCTCTCTCTCTCATAAATAAATAATTAAAAAAAAAAAATCATAGCATCAAAGTTATTTTTGTTTTATTGAAAACAATATGTACCAAAAGATCTTTTGATTGACTTAACAATAGTTGGCTAGTCATCTGAACATTAAATTTTTGTTTTTCTTAAAAGTGTGTATGCTTCTCTTTTAATGTGTTGGTAGGAAGAGCTCTTGACTAGTAAAATACAACTTTTTCTGTTTTATTGTTTCAGATTAATTTTGTCAACTGTTCTATTTTAGGGATCCAGAAAAGAACTGGAATAGAAATTGTGTGAAAGGACTTGTAGCTTCTCTGATTAGTGTGAAAGATACTTCTGCAACCACAGCTTTAGAATTGGTGGCTGGGGAACGGCTCTACAATGTTGTAGTAGACACAGAGGTAAATTAATTAAAATTTGCAGTTCCTCCTTAACTGGAAAAACCATGAGCTGCTAGAACTGAGTACTTTCTTGATGTTTTAAGCTATTCCTAAGGTTGCTTATCTTTACAGTACAGCTATTCAGTTAATGACTTTTTATTATATTATTGCTTATATTATATTTGATTAACTTTATTCCCAGGGAAATCTCATGCTTACTCAGGAATCTAGAATGCATATTATCAGTTTTAGACTTTCCATTGTTCAGGATACTAGGCACTAAACATTTAATTGTGGATTCCTAAACTTGTACTCTTTCCCTCTGAATGTTTTCTGTCATTAATATTTTATTTCCTTATTTCAAATCATAATTTTTTAGGTTACTGGGAAAAAGTTACTAGAAAAGGGGGAATTGAAACGTCGATACACTATAATTCCACTCAATAAAATTTCAGCCAGATGTATTGCTCCAGAAACTCTGAGGGTCGCTCAAAATCTTGTAAGTCGCCTTTATATGTTTTATCTGTATCTTACTTGTTTTTTTGTTTTTTGTTTTGTTTTGTTTTAGTTAGAGGACATTAATTTGGGGGACATAATCATACGTAATCATGTAGAAGTGCAAAATTTTGTTGTTACCATGCCTAAGCTACAAAAAAAGAGTTGGCTTTTGTGAAAATAGATGGAAGGAGAATAGAAATGGTGGAAAACTAAAACTACCTTTGATATTTCAATGTTGTAATGTTTAAATGTCTTTAAACCTTCAGTCAGGTCACATGACTATCACATGATAACATTAAATTTCCAATCTCTGAGTTACTAGAATTGCAGAGCTTATAGATACCAGAATTCTTTAGTTTTTTGCATGCTAAGCACAGTTTAACTGCCCACAGTGACAACTGTTATGGGAGGTATCTACCAGTCTTACAGACATGCTTTCTGTAGGTCGCCTTCCAACCTCTGGACATACAGCAGGGGACCAGGATAGCCAGTGAGCTGCTGAGGTGTGGATCTAAGTGGTACAGCTATTATTAAAAACAAAAACAAACCCAACAACACACACAACAAAAAAAATAAAAACAAACCCCAGAGGAGTACAAGGCAATACATTTGCAAGGCAATTATAGTTGTGTGATATTGGGTAATAACACGAAGCCAGTCCTAATACTCAGCAGTGTTACCAGTTTGTTACTGAGCAGGCATTCCAAGTGCATCAGTTGAAAAGACAGTTATATGAAACATAGAAATATATTTATAATTAAAATACTAAATGGATACTCAGTTTTCTTATAATTAAGAATCCATCAATGAAAATTATTTCAAAATACAGTTGTATTGACATGTATACTCTCAGGAGAAGGAAAATGAGTGCAGAGAAATTGAAAGGTGGTGTTTCTGGTTAGAACTTTGGTTACTTTGAAAAATCACCATTGGGTCTGGAAGGTTTTGGAAGTTACTTCAGCTTTTGGACAAGTCCCAGTGTAAGAAGTAAATTGGGGTTTCAGGTAGTAGCAAAAATACTTCTACCCAGGTCCCTTAGCCAAACCTTTTTAACGGTAGCTGCTGTGTCAGAGGGCAGTGCTGAACGTCTGTTATACAGAGCTGGCTTCACTTGGATTTCTCTTGCTGCTACTAAGCTCCTGAAAGAATGCTTAGTTATTTTAAAAAGACGGGCAGAGTGCACATCAACAAAGGTTGAGAAGATGCAATTGGATCAAAATAAAACACAGGGATTAAAATTTTTTTTTTGCCGTCGCAATGTTAGTTGTGTTTTTCTGTAACTGATAGGTGGCTGCTCTAGCGTGTTTAATTTGAATGAAAAAGTATTCACTATAGAATAAGTAGATCAATAATTGAAACAAAACATTTTATATAATTGTGTTGATACAGCGGTTGCTGTATTTTAACTTGAGAGAGTGTGTCCAAATAGTCCATTTTGGATTTAGAAACTTGGTACTGGCTCCTGCTTAATAGATACTCTCCTAATGCCTGGTACTTTAAATATTTTACTTAACCATAGAGTTTCAATGTTTAAATTTGAAATTTTTTCTAAAACTCTTGAATTTTCCATAGTATTTTAGAAAGTTCAAAAGGAATTCTAATGCTCGGTAAGTAGTACTTAAATTTCTAGTATGGCAGTACTGTTTTGTAAAATAATATTTGAAAGGAGAGGTGGTATGTACTGTGACATATCTGTTGTTTTCCCACAGGTTGGCCCTAACAATGTTCATGTGGCTCTTTCCCTCGTTGAATACAACCCAGAACTTCAGAAAGCAATGGAATTTGTCTTTGGAACAACGTTTGTTTGTAATAATATGGATAATGCAAAAAAAGTGGCCTTTGATAAAAGGATAATGACTAGAACTGTAACTCTAGGAGGTGATGTATTTGATCCTCATGGGACATTGAGTGGAGGTAGGTTGCTTTTTTGTTTGTTTGCAGGGAATAAAAATAGCTAATATTTAACTCATTCTTTGCCAGGTGCTATACATATTTGCTTTATTTTCTCATTTATTCCTTACAACTATTCTTTTTCCCTTTTTTTAGGGAATGAAATTGAAATTAGAAAAATTTAGTAATTCATTCAATAGCAAATAGTGTTAGAGCTAGTATTTTAACTCAGAGTTGGACTTCAGAGCTAATGTTGAACTGCTGCTAAGCATTCTTTCCTCTGTATGTTTATTAAGAACTTAGGCTATGCCAGGAACCATACCATTAGTTCATTTAACATTTCAATAGCTCTAGGAGACAGGTAAGATTGTAAATAGGAGAAGCAGAAAACAGAGTTATTTAAGCGTATCAGTTTACTAGTGACGTAAAAAATCTCCTACTGAAGTGGAAAGATTTATGCATTTGACTTTCTATTTATTTACTTTTAGGGCTGGTTGTGGTTTTTTTGGGCTTTACTTTTGGGTTTAAACCTAAATGATGAAAAAAAAGAGTTAAAAATAAATAATTAAAATGATACACAAGATATGAAACAAATAGCAACAAAAAGAAAGCCTAGAAGACAAGATTAATACTCAGTACTAAATGTATTAAAAGTAAAAAGAAACTGGAACTTTCTTATACCATACACTAAAACTCAAAATGGATGAAAGACCTAAATATGAGACAGGAATCCATCAAAATCCTAGAGGAAAACACAGGCAGTGATCTCTTTGACCTTGGCCACAGCAACTTACTAGACACACCGCCAAAGGCAACGGAAGCAAAAGCAAAAATGAACTATTGGGACTTCATCAGGGTAAAAAGCTTTTTCACAGCAAAGGAAACAGTTAACAAAATTAAAAGGCAACCTATGGAATGGGAGAAGTTATTTGCAAATGTCTTATCAGATAAAGGGCTAGTATCCAAAATCTATAAAGAACTTAATTAAGCTCAATACCCAAAAAACAAAAAATCCAGTCAAGAAGTGGGCAGAAGAAAGGAACAGATACTTCTGCAAAGAAGACATACAAATGGCCAACAGACAACATGAAAGAAAAAATGCTCAACATCACTTGTCATCAGGGAAATACAAATCAGAACTACAATGAGATACCGCCTCACACCGGTCAGAATGGCTAAATTTATCAACTCAGGAAACAACAGATGTTGGTGAGGATGTGGAAAAAGGGGAACCATCTTACCTGTTGGTGGGAATGCAAACTGGTGCAGCCACTCTGGAAAACAGTATGGACATTCCTCAAAAAGTTAAAAATAGATCTACCCTACAGCCCAGCAATGGCACTACTGGGTATTTACCCCAAAGATATAAACATAGTGACCTGAAGGAGCACATGCACCCCAATGTTTACAGCTGCCATGTCCACAATAGCCAAACTATGGAAAGAGCCCAGATGTCCATCGACAGATGAATGGATAAAGATCTGGTACACACACACACACACACACACACACACACACACACACACAGTGGCATATTACTCAGCCATCAAAAAGAATGAAATCTTGCCATTTGCAATGACATGGATAGAACTAGAGGGTATTATGCTAAGCGAAATAAGAGAAAAAAAATCATATGATTGCACTTGTGGAATTTAAGAAACAAACCAATGAACATAAGGGAAGGAAAAATAAGCGGAAAACAGAGGAAGGCAAACCATAAGAGACTTACCTCTAGGAAACAGGGTTGCTCAGAAGGGAGGTGGGAGACGATGGGGTAACTGGGTGATGGGCATTAAGGCGGGCACTTGATGGAATGAGCCCTGGGTATTATATGCAACTGGTGAACCACCAAGTTCTACCTCTGAAACTAATAGTACAGTATATGTTAAATTGAATTTACATAAAAATCAAACAAAACAAAGTAAAAAGAATCATGCAGTATTGATTGTATACATTTTTTCTTTTTTGTTAAATTTTAATTCCAGTAAGTTAAAATACAGTGATGTATTAATTTCAGGTATACAGTTTAGTGATTGAACAATTTCATATAATACCTAGTGCTCATCCCAACAAGTACACTCCTTAGTAATCCCTGTAACCCATTTCACCCATCACCTTACCATCCCTCCATCTGGTAACGATCAGTTTGTTCTCTATAGTTTAGAGTCTGTTTCTTGTCTCATCTCTCTTTTTCTCCTTTGTTTCTTAAATTCCACATATGAGTAAAATCATATGGTATTTCTCTGACTTATTTCACTTAGCCTTATACTTCCTAGTTCTATCCATGTCTTTGCAAATGGCAAGATTTCTTTTCTTTTAGCTGAATAATATTCCATTGTGTGTGTGTATGTGTGTATATATATATACACACACACACATATATATATATACATGTATATGTGTGTGTGTGTACCTCTTAGCCATTCTTCAGTCGGACAGGTGGACTGGTTCCATAATTTGGATATTGTAAATAATGCTGCAGTAGACATAAGGGTGCATGTGTCCCTTTGAATTAGTGTTTTTGTATTTTTTGTATAAATACCTAGTGGTGTGATTGATAGATCCATTTTTAACCTTTTGAGGAACCTCCATACTGTTTTCCACAGTGGTTGCACTAGTTTTCATTCCCACCAACAGTGCAAAAGAGTTCATATTTCTTCACATCCTCTGCCACACTTGTCTCTTGTGTTTTTTATTTTAGCCATTCTGATAGATGGGAGAGGTATCTGATAGATACCTTGTAGTTGCAGAGTGATGTTAAGCATCTTTCATGTGTCTGTTGGCCATCTATATTTCTTATTTGGAGAAATGTCTCATCATGTCTTCTGTTCATTTTTTGATTAGATTTTTTGGGTTTTGAGTGTTGAGTTTTATCAGTTTTTTATATATTTTGGGTACTAATCCTTATCAGATATGTCCCAGGTCGGGAGACATGATGTTGCCAGGGGTTTTGACCGGTCTTCTGGGGGTGGGAGCCTGCTATTCTGGGACTGAGGCAAGAGTGATTGGGAAGGGGGAATCCACCTGAGCAATGGAGTTTGGTGTAAGGATGTTACATAGCAAGTGTCTGCTGGGTTGGTTCCCACATGTGGCCCTCTGTTTATACTGAGGGGTGGGAGAGGGAAATGATGCCTGCTCGTTTCTTTGTTCTAGGAGGGGTTTCTCTGTGAACACTGCCTCTCTGGGACATGCTTCCAGATGAGCTCATGACCTCCCCACCGTGTGCCCCAGGTGCTCTTCAGAAAGCTGTTACTATGCTGTTTGTTGGTGGGCTGTTTGCCCTGCTGTCTGTCCAAAGAACAATATCCTTGGGGCTCTACCAGAGCCAAGCACACTGACCTTTAAAACCGTAGGTTTTAAGCTCTCCTGGTTGCCAAAACTCATGAAATTTGGCTCCTCTCACTTTCGAGCCAATTGTTATGGGGATTGGTCTGCCCTGTGTGGCCTCCCCTGTGTGCTAGTCCGGCTCTGACCACAGCTCCCAACCCTCATGACAGCCGTTTCTCTCCCAAGCCACGGTCTGCACACTTCCGACCTTCTTTGATGTGGTCTCTTTTCTGCCTTTACTTGTGGAGTTTGGTCTGCCAGTCTTCAGGTCGATTTCTGGGGTATTTTGGATGATTTGATAGTTATCTAGTTGTATTCATGGTATGAGGTGAGCCCAGGGTCTTTCGCTTCTGCTTCCATCTTCCTCGCAAATCTTGGATGTAGGTTTTATATCATTTTGTCCTCAAAATTCTGTGTGGCAAATAAGATGGAAATTTTTGTTTTGTTTTTAAAACCGGAAATTGTGAGTTTGGACGATTTAATCCAGAGTTTTACTCAACTTAAGGATTGGGTTTTCTTTAGAATACCTACGGTGTCGCAGCTATTTAATTAAATACTGAGAAATTATAAAGTGTCTTAGCCCTCAAGGAGCTCATAGTGTAGTAATCAGTCCTGTTGCTGTTATTTATTTTTCTCAAGTAAGTCTGTTCTTTTTCTTTTTTCTCTCTTGCATTTTGCCCTATTAGGATATTCTAGCTACTGGAATTTTTTTTTAAATTCAGTACATTTTTACCCGTGTTCAGGAAACGCTAAGTTCTAATTTGAGTATACGCCACTGCATCTGTGAAAAGTAAAATGAAAAAATTAAATCTGCCCTTGAGAATAAGATAATAATCATATTCTTCTTATTCTAATATTTGCCACATTGAGTTTCCAGATCTGTGTCGAGTGATCAAGTAGCTAACAAACACTGAATAGTACTTGGCTGTGTACCAGGCAACATTGTAAGACTGTGCCGTCCCGTACAGTAGCCATATGTCTCTTAACATTTAATTAAGATAATTAAAGTTAAATAAAAATAATTTCCTCAGTTGTCCTAGTCACATTTCAAGGACTCTGTGACCACAAATAGTTAATGGGTACCTGGGCAGTGCAGATACACAACATTTCTGTCATTTTCTGAAGACCTATTCTCAGGGCTTTAAATAATGAACTCCTTTCATCTTTCTAGCAACTATCCGGTAGGTATATTATTATCATCTGCAGTACACAGTTGTAGAAACTAATGTACAGAGCGGTTATATAATTTGCGGGTAAGTGGCAAAGCCCAGGATTTGAATTCAGGTTATCCGTTTGCACAGTTTGTGCTTTTAACCAAACCAAGAGACTATATAATGCCTGTTGAGATATCAAGGGACTTAATTTCTTTCTAGGCCAAGAAAACAATAGGCAGTGAAGTGAATTCCAGTATATACAGTAAGAGGATTAGTATCTGTAATTGGAGGATAAAGAGAGATCAAGTATTTTTAAATATATAAAATAGAAGAAACTTTTTAGATTTCATTGGTTTGAATGTTCTTGAAGTTCCTACTTTAGGGATGGCAAATATCTATCCCTGTATCATATTACCAAAGTGCTCATAATAGCATTGCTAATTGACCTTTGCATTCTCCCATCAAACCTAGAGTTTTCTTGCCAACATAACTCAACCTGTTGTTGTCAGACAATTATAGTTGCTTGTAAAGTGAAACCAGCTTCCTCTGCTGTATCAAAGTTTAGGCCAGGTTATGGTACGGTAAAAAAAATAGCCCCCAAATCTCAGTGGCTTATAGTAAGTACCACAATTACGCTACTTTACCTGTAGGTCATTTATCTCTGTTCAGTGTTATTCACATTCTGGAACCCAGGCTGAAGGAAAAATAGCCCCTACTTTGAACATGGTTTTCTAATGGGAGAGGGAAAACAAATGGTGAATTATGTGCTGCCTTTTAAAGCTTACTTTCAAAAGAGGCACATTTTCCATTTCATTGGCCAGAGCAAATCACATGGCTAGGCTGATATTAGAGAGGAAAATGGCCCTGAGAAGGATGGGCCCAGTAGGAAGGGGCAGTGATTATTTTGAATAAACAATCCATCACATCTGCTTAGAAGTATTATCAAGTATGTATGTCCTAAGATTTTAATGATAAAATGAATTCTGTACCTTTATAAGCTTACTATAAAAGATTTGCTATTGAATCTTTTCAAGTATAATTCTTACAAAGTTTTTTATTGTCTACTAAATATGTGGTAACTTAATGTCTAAGGCTTGTTACAATTTGTTTCTATCAGGTGCTCGATCCCAGGCAGCTTCTATTTTAACCAAATTTCAAGAACTCAAAGATGTTCAAGATGAGTTGAGAATCAAGGAGAATAAGCTACAGACTCTAGACGAGGAATTAGCAGGTCTTAAAAACACAGCTGAAAAGTAAGACTTCTGTCAAATTAAGTTGTATTTTTAAGTTTCTTTTTGGTCAGAGACTCACGGTAGAAAATGAAAGAATTTTCTCTAAAGAAATACAACTTCTGCCCTTTTTCATAATATCCTTGATTTTATTTGAATAAATTGTGAGTAGATAACTTGTATATCAGTTACTTTTTTCTGATAAAAATAATGTCTTTGTTATAAGAAAATAGGAAAGGTAATTAAACAAAAGGAAGAAAAAAACCATCAGCCGAATATTTTTCTTTCCCTGTTGAGATATACCGTTACTCTACTGGGATTGGTGGGGAAATCCGTAGATATTCTGGAGGTTCACACCAGAGGATACTGGAGTCCTTCATTTGAAATGATAAACAGTATAGCATCGATCAGATGCCAACATTAAGTTTAGCAGCTTGTGGCTGTCCTGTACATACAAGGATCACTGGGTTGCCTACTGAGGAAGTAAACAAGTTCATGTCAGAAAGTCATTGTTAAAGTGTTTCCTTACAGTGTTTCTTCTGTATGGGTGTGGATATGGGTATGCGTGTGTGCTTTTCAACATTATTTCTGTTTGTGTATGATATGGGGAGATATTTTTATTTTTTTTTAAATTGGGATCATGCTATTTAATGTAACCTCTTTTTGTCAGTTAATGTTATTTATTACTGAGTGCTTCCTTTGTGCCAAGTACTCTTCTAGGAGCGGGAATATAGCAGTGAACCAAACAGATAAATCTCTTCCTTCTTCTTGTTGTCATATATATAGCTGGGAAAACACAATAAAAAAAAGTTAAATTGGTAAAACATATTAGCTAATGCTAAAGTTCTAAGAGGAAACATGCCACAAACTTAAAAAGTACATTATTTGAAAGTTTCTAATTTTTTCCAGTCTCTCTGAAGATGAGAAATGGAAAGAGAGTTAAAATCAGACATTTTATTCAGAATTCACAATACTGAATAAAAGTTAATATATGTACGTAGACAAACTTCAAATATTTGTAAATTTTTAGCATTCATCTTCTGAATTATCAAAGCTTGGAATGGTGCCAAAACTTTTTTGGAATACTATACATATGGAAGAGATGGTCATAATCATTCAAAGATAGAAATTGTAACAAAATGCCCACTTTCAAACATATACATGTAGAGCCTTTTACCTTCATTAACATACATTACCAAAAAGTGAATGAACTTTTCTCTGTGAAAAAGGAAGATTTCTGAGATCTTTGGAAGATTTGGCAAGGCACTGAGTATGTAGTTGCATTTGGCTTGGAACTGTTAAATGATCCAATACTATGAATAAAGTTATTTTGCAGAATTGTCTGGTGGCCTGATTGTGGCATTGAGGTCAAGGAAAGGAAATAGATTTTTAAAAATATGAGAGTGAAGGGCACCTCGGTGCCTCAGTCAGGTAAGCATACGACTCTTGATTTCAGCTCAGGTCTTGATCTCAGGGTCATGAGTTCAAGCCCCGTGTTAGGCTCCATGCAGGGCGTGGAGCTTACTTAAAATATGAGAGTAGAAAGGTCCTAAAGCCATTCTTTTATGGACCATATTAAGAAAATAGCATTCTAAGTTTTTTCAAATTTCTGCACTCCACGTTTTTAAATGAATTGAGAAATGGCTTGAAAATTATGGTTTTAATTGCTGTCAGGAATTCTCAGGCAAGAATACTCAAGGGAGTATTTATGTTTTATAAGTTGCTTCCTTCCTTTTTCCTCAGACCTCATGAATTTCTAGTGCGAAGCTTCCTTGTGTATTTATTACAGCTTGAAATTTCACTGCAGCTGAATTAGCTAAACACCTTCCAAAGAAAGAATTTTCAGCAGCTAGAAATGGGCTAGAATTACAGGATTTGCAAGAAGAGCACACTGTAATGTTTAAGTTCAGTACTATGCCTTTTTAAACTATCGGTCTCATTACAAAAAGTAGGGAACTTTGTTTAATATTTGAAAATGGGAATCGATAACCAGATTTTTGAAATTTGGTGTGGAGGTTACATTTTAATGTGCTTTTGTGGTGGGGAGCTATTGTGGAGTTTTTCCTCTTGGTAAGGATCTGTAGGAGAGACCATTTTTAAGGGAACCTATTTATTCCAAGGTTATTTTTAGTGTTTTCTAAAATTAAGAGTATTTCCGTAAGTAGTTATTATCAGTATTGGTCATTTAGAGTCCTTTACCTTCAGTGACCAAATCAGACTTGAATTTGATGCCTCAAAAATATGAGTCATCAAAGCTATTCTTGTAACCAGTGGCATCTTACACTGTTTATATTGTGAGCTTATTTTAGGTAAGAGCCTATAGTTTAAATGCATTTCTCAAATACCAGAAAAGTTGTGATCATTTATTGTAAATTTGTCTTTTTCTCAGGTATCGCCAACTAAAACAGCAGTGGGAGATGAAAACTGAGGAGGCAGATTTATTACAAACCAAGCTCCAGCAAAGCTCATATCACAAGCAACAAGAAGAATTAGATGCTCTTAAAAAAATCATTGGTGAGATAAAAACATTTTGTGTTTAATCAATTTCTACTGATAACCTTACTTTAGATATTTTAGATCTCCTATTATATATTTGAATTGATCACTCCAGATATTTTTATGATATTGCCAAGTTCTGCCCCTTTGCAGCAGTACACATTTCCACCAGTGGCATATGAAAGTTCTCATTTCTCCAAATCCTTTCCATTCTCGAAAGACTAAGCTCTCTCTAATCTGATTTTTCTGTAGAGATAGCACATTAGTATTTTAACTTGCAGATCCTTGATTTGCTGGTGAAGCTTGGGATCCATATATGTTCCTTGGACCTTTTGGTTTCTACATCTGTGAATTTTCTATTTCTTTTCCCCATTTTTCTTTTGAGTTGTTTATGGTTTGTTTCTATTGTTCTCATACTTAAGAGTTCTGATTTCTTACGGATTATCTGCATTATGAATATCTTTTGGTTTATGTGTTTGTCTTTTGACTTTGTTGATAGTATTTTTGTTAGGCAGAAATTTTTAATGTTTGACGTGATTCAGTTTATAGCTGTCTCTACCCCTAATTTTAAGAACTTGTCTTACACTTAATTAGAATTGTATATGGTAGTTTTAGTTTTTCTCATTCCTTAGGACAATTTTCCCACTAATATATTTTCTTCCCCTTTTATAAAATTAAAAATTTGCCCATTTTGTTCACTCCCCTACCTCTGCCAACCATTAATCTGTTCTCTGTATGCATTAGCTAGGATTTTTAAAAATTGGGTAAGATTCCACATGTAAGAGATATTGTATCATATTTCTCTTTCTCTTTTTTCACTTAGCATAATGCCTTCAAGGTCCATCCATGTTGCAAATGGCAAGATTTTCTTTTTTATGGCTGAGTAATATGCCACTATGTATATACACATGCATTTTCTTTATCCATTCATCCAAGGGTGGGTGCTTAGGTCGTTTCCATATCTTGACTGTTATAAATAATGCTGCAATGAACATGGGAGTGTGCATATATGTTTTTGAGTTAGTGTTTTTGTTTTCTTCTAATACCCAGAAGTGGAACTTTTATTTAGATCATATCTATTTTTTTAATTATTTGAGGAACCTCCATACTGTTTTCCATAGTTGCTGCACCAATTTGCATTCCTACCAACAGTGTGTGGGGGTTCCTTTCTCTCCAAGTCATCTCCAACACTTGTTATTTCTTCTTCTTCTTCTTTTTTTTTTTTTTTTGATAATAGCCCCTTCTAACAGGTGTAAGATAGTATCTCATTGTAGTTACGATTTGTATTTCCCTGATGCTTAGTGATGTTGAGCATCTTTTCATGTAACTGTTGACTGTGTGTCTTCTGTAGAAAAGTATGTATTCAGATACTGTACGCATTTTTTAATGAGACTGTTTGGCTTTTTCTTTTTGAGTTTTATCGGTTCTTCATGTGTTTGGGGTATTAACCCCTTACCAGATAAATGATGTGCAGATATTTTCTCTCATTCATTAGGTTGCCTTTTGTTGATGGGTTTTTTTGCCTTAGCTTTTTATTTTTTATTCATTTATTTATTTAAATATTTTTTATTTATTTATTTTGACAGAGACAGCAAGAGAGGGAACACAAGCAGGGGGAGTTGGAGAGGGAGAAGCAGGCTCCCTGCTGAGCTCAATCCCAGGATGCTGGGATCATGACCTGAGCCAAAGGCAGATGCTTAATGACTGAGCCATCCAGGCGCCCCTTGCTCTGATATTGTCCACTTATCTTTGCTTTTGTTGCGTTTGCTTTTAGTGTGAAATCCAAAAAACAATCACTGCTAAGACCAATGTCAGGGAACTTATCACTTATGTTTTCTTCTAGGAGTTTCATGGTTTCAGGTTTTACATTCAAGTCTCTAATCTATTTTGAGTGAAATCTTATGTGTAGTATAAGGTAGTGGTCCAGTTTTCCTAGCACCATTTATTGAAGAAATTGTCCCTTCATTGTATGTTCTTGGCTCCTTTGTCATAAATTAATTGACCATACATGCATGGGTTTATTCCTGGGCTCTGTTTTGTTCCAGCGATCAGTGTGTCTATTTTTAATGCCAATTCCATACTCTTTTGATTACTATAGCTTTGTATTATAGTTTAAATCAGGGAGTATGATGCCTCCACCTTTATTCTTTCTCAAGATAGCTTTGGCTACTCAGGATCTTTTATGGTTCCATACAGATTTTAGGATTGTTTTATTTCTGAGAAAATGCCATTAGAATTTTGATAGGGATTTCAGCAAATATGCAGATTGCTTTGGGATGTATGGACATTTTAACAGTATTCTCCCCATCGATGAGTATGGCGTATCTTTCCATTTATTTGTGTCTTCTTCAGTTTCTTTTATCAGTGCTTTATAGTTTTCCGTGTACACATCTTTCTACCTTCTTGGTTAAATTTATTTCTAGGTATTTTATTCTTTTTGATGTAATTATAAATAGGATTGTTTTCTTAATTTATTTGGCAGTTCATTATTATATAGAAATGCAACAGATTTTTGTACATTGATTTTGTATCTTGCAACTTTGTTGAATTTGTTAGTTCCGACAGTTTTTTAGTGGAGTCTTTAGGATTTTCTGTATATGTCATCTGCAAATAGAAATCTTTTCTAATTTGGATGCCTTTGTTACTTTCTTTCTTTTGCCTCTTGCTCTGACTAGGACTTCCAGTACTATGTTGAGTAAAAATGGCAAGAGTCCTCCTTGTCTTGTTTCTGATCTTAGAGGAAAAACTTTCAGCTTCTCAGTTTTGAGTACAATGTTAGCGGTGGGCTTGTCTTTTATGGCTTTTTTTATGTTGGGATGCATTTCATTTATACCTATTTTGAGTTTTATCATAAATGGGTGTTGAAATTGTTCTAATGCTTTTTCTGCATCTGTTGAAAACATGCGCTTTATCCTTCATTCGGTTCATGTGGTGCAGCACATTGATTGCAGCTGTTAAACCAGCCTTGTATCTTGGACCATATCCCACTTGATCATGGTGTATCATCCTTTTAATGTATTATTTAATTCAGTTTGCTAATATTTGCTGAAGATTTTTGTGTCTGAGTTCATCAGGGTTATTAGGCTGTAATTTTTTTTTTTTTTTTTTTTTGCCTCTGGTGTCCTTGTCTGGTTTTGATATCAGGGTAATGCTAGCTTTACGAGTTTCAAAGTGTGCCCTCCTCTTCTGTTTTTTGAAAGACTTTGAGACTAGGTACTAAATCTTTGAATGTTTGGTAGAATTCACCAGTAAAGCCATCTGATCCTGGACTTTTGTTTGTTAAGAGGTTTTTGATTACTGAGTCAGTGGTCTATTCGGATTTTGTTTCTCATGATTCAGTCTTTGTAGGTTGTAGGTTTCTAGAAATATATGTTTCTTCTAGGCTGTCCTATTTCTTGGTATATAATTGTTCATAATAGTCTCTTGGGGTCCTTTGTATTTCTGGTTTCAGTTGTAATGTCTCCCTTTTTTTTCTGATTTTATTTGAGTCCTTTCTTCTTAGGCTAGCTTAAAGTGAGCCAATTCCATCTTTCTAAGAGCTACCTTTTTTTTTTTTTTTTTAAGATTTTATTTATTTGACAGAGACACAGCGAGAGAGGGAACACAAGCAGGGGGAGTGGGAGAGGGAGAAGCAGACTTCCTGCTGAGCAGGGAGCCTGATGGCGGGTTTGATCCCAGAACGCTGGGATCATGACCTGAACCGAAGGCAGACGCTTAACGAATGAGCCACCCAGGTGCCCCTAAGAGCTAGCTTTTACTTACGTTGATCTTTTCTATTATTTTTTGGTCTCTTTCATTTTACCTTTGCTCTGATCTTTATTTCATTCCTTCTACTAACGCTGGGCTTTGTTTTGTTTTTTAATTCCTGTACGTGTAAGATTGTTGAGATTTTTCTTGTTTCCTGATATATGCAGTTATTATAAACTTTACTCTTAGAACTGCTTTTGCTGCATCCCATTAAGTTTTGGTATGTTGTATTTCCATTTTCATTTGTTTTAAGGTATTTTTTAAAAATTTTCTTTGATTTCTTATAGTGTTATGCACTGAAAAGCAGTATAGGACATTGTGTAGTCATGGTCACCATTACTAAAACAGTGTATGGCAGTTGTAACAGTAATGTGCTCATTTTATCTTGCTTTTATTTTTTTCTTTGTAAATTAGAGATATTTCTTCTATGCTTCATCCTAGACATGTTCTCATAGTATTTCTCTACTTCAAGAAAAGGCATAAATGAGCAAAGAATACAATATAACCTTACTTATGAAATTACCTGCAAGCTTTTTGGCAACTAAATAATAAGGGAAAAATACTGTAGTTATACTGTTGATTCTGGTTTAGGACGCATATTAAAGCATTTAAATATATTAAAAAGATAGTCTGAGCTTTTAAATAAGTTGCAGGTAAAGTTTATGTTCCTCAAGTTCATATGCTTGGAAATACTTTCTTTGTAGATCTTTAGATAATTCAAGTATGGCTCTTAGGTAGGATCTGTGTTTCAACGTAACATTTCTGGAATAAGGTTGGAACAGTTAATTTTTTAAAATTTTAGCCTCAAATTTTTCAGACCATTTCTTCCTTAAAAGGTGAGACTATAAGGCATTTATAAAAAACCATTACCTATAACTGCTAATAGTTGGAGGACCTCATTTAGCCACATTTGCCTACCTTATGATGCAGAGGAAAGTGAGGAGACCTTAAAAAACACCGAAGAAATTCAGAAAAAAGCAGAAGAAAAATACGAAGTACTGGAGAATAAAATGAAAAATGCAGAGGCTGAAAGAGAGCGAGAACTAAAGGATGCACAGGAAAAACTGGATTTTGCCAAAACAAAAGCAGATGCTTCTAGTAAGAAAATGAAAGAAAAACAACAGGTAATAATCTTTCCTGAAGTGGAGCCAATCTTTTATTGTCAATATAGTGCTGAAGGTGGTAGAGCTGCTTTGCTGGCCTTACTCATCAGTATTCACCACATCTAAAAGCACACTATGCTTCTTCAGGAAATAAATTATTCATCTTCTAAGTCAAATTAAAACACATTTTGCTGAAAATCTTGTAATGGAGGGTCATAATTTAAGGATGGATTGCATTGTCTTGCTAATTTTAGAGAAAGAGCAAAATTGCTTTTTTGTAAATGCTTCACTCAAGAGCAGACCAAAGCTTATATTCTGCAGTAGAGCTATGTCGTATTGGCTCGAGTTGTGACATTGCTATTTGGTGATCATCTGTGTGAATGGATACTGTGAAAGAAAGCATGTTACATTTACAAAGTGCCATTCAGTTGTAGACCGATGGTGATAATGGATTTTATCTTTTGGATAGTGCCAAAGCTGGAATTTGAACGTAGCTTTTTCTGTCCACAAAGGCTGTGCTCTGAATCACTTTTCTCGACAATTTTACTTAAATCTTTCTTCATATTCTGCCACTAAATAACCTGCACAGAGTATTTTCTAATGAACTGAAGGTTATAATGGGAAAGAAGAAAATTTGAGAAACTATTTTTTTTTTACATTGAATAATTATGTTTTAAAAAAGGCTTTTCCTCTGCTAATTTTTCTCTTATGTAGAATTCTGTGTTTTTCTCTGTAGGAATAAAAGGATAAAGGAAATAGCTCATGCTAAGCTCTTTGAACCTGTAAAAACTATATATATTTGTCATTTTTTTTTAAGTGTAGGAAAATAAATTTCCTTTCTCCTTCCTTCTTCAGGGGAAACAGCTTACATGTGTTTTGGTAGTTGAATAACCAAGCTGTGGATCTTACTTGCATGAGAATCTTACTAATATATGCATTTTTCAGTAATTAATAGCCTGTTGAATGTGTAGATAATGGTTTCTTATAGGAAGTTGAAGCTATCACTCTGGAGCTGGAAGAGCTCAAGAGAGAGCACGCATCCTATAAACAACAGCTTGAAGCTGTCAATGAAGCTATAAAATCCTATGAAGTACAGATTGAAGTAATGGCATCTGAGGTGGCTAAAAATAAGGTAACGTTTACTTACCATATTGGAGAAATAGCAAATGTTAATTGAAATGTTGGCTTGAAGATGTTTGACTTTAGAGGTCTCGATATCTTCATTCTTGTCTTGATGAGAGGCAAAAACAGTGCTTAGTGATCCAGAAAGAGTTCTGAAATAATAATACTGATTGTTTTAGTCTGGCTCTCCTCTGAAGACAAAAATTATGCAGTAATTCAAACAGGCAAAGTTTAAATTAAAAATTGACTACAAGAGGAGTTTGGAATGATGTGGGATTGATCACTAGTGAGTAAAGAGAACGCTAAATGATACAGGAAAAGCAGATATGGAGAACAGCCATTACCACCTGTAGGGCTGAGGAAGGGGCATGCCCCATGAAGGGAACAAATCTGGCAAAGAGCCTCATTGCACTTGTAGGGCTGAAAACCAGATCTAGTTGGAGAAGGCATAACTGTGGCCCCATGGTGGTGAAGTTTGCTGACATGCAGGGGAAGCCATCTATAGGGAAATGCCACATGGGATGCCAGGGGAAATTGGCCATGTGAATATGCTGCAAAGTCCCGCTCCCCTCGCCGCCTCTGCTGGATGTCAGGGCAGCCATGCAAGCTGCTAGCTCTGTCACGTGACAAACTTGCCTTCGAGAAAAGCATGCCAGCACCGGGACTGTAAAGCCTCTTTCTCCAGTTTCCCAACAGCATCTTTTTCTGGTGAGGCTGACTATAGTTGCTGCTGGTGGGGGAGAAATGTTGTGATACCAGAAGCAGGGAAGTAAAGGATGGATTTAGGGCTGAGGGGATTTCACATGTTAGAAGACATTCTGTCACCTGCAAATTCATGTTGTGGTATATCTTTAGTAGAGATCATCCCTCATGAATATTGGCTACTCTCTTGTCCCTTTCTTTTTGACTTTGAATTGTTTTGTTTTCATATTGAGGTATAATTGATATATATTAGTTTCAAGCGTACAGCATAATGATTTATTTGTATATATTGCAAAATGACCATCCCAATGAGTCTAGTTAACATCTGTCACCACATATAAAAGTTACACACTTTTTTTTCTTGTGATGAGAACTCTTATGATCCACTCTCTCAGCAGCTTTTAAATATACAGTACAGTATCACTGACGACAGTCACCATGTTGAAGTTTTCTGTCATGCTGCTGTGGATACTCTTGGTAAATAATATCCTTGTTTTCCTGTTAACTGAATGTAGATAGCTTTCGAAGGGGGAGTTGCAGTCATTTGACATTCATTGTGGTTTTGCCTTACTTGTGTCATCTACTTCCACATTTTCTTTTATGTTTTTCTTTTGAAATTATGGTTTTAATTGTTGTAGTGTGTGGTATTTTGGAAACCAGGTCTTTCCTCTTGATTCTCTTCATGGCAAAACTCAAGGGGTTTTTTTTGTTTTGTTTTTAACACATTATCAAATCAATAGAATAATAATTTTTACTCTCCTTTTTGAAATTAAGAGATCAGAATGCTTCTCAGCTTTGTCTTTGGTGTTGCTGATTAAATTTTCTAGTTTCTGTTCAGTTTCTATTTTGCCTCCAAAGTAAATTTTAGTTTTTAAAAGTATCTTTAGTTTTTTTTCTGATTTATTGTCTTAATCTCATATTTTTCATTTTATCCCTCCATATTTTTTGTTTTCACGGACATCATGTTGTAGAATTTTTAAAAAAATAGATATGTGTTTCTAAAGATAAATGGGAAAATAAATAAGCTACTCCATTCTCAATCTAAAGTCAAAGTCAGAACATTTATCTATTTCCATTTCTCTTTGTGGAAAAGTATAAAATGGATCACTTAGTTTTTAAAGGTGGTTCTTTCAGGCTCTCTCTGCATTCTAAATTGTTTCCTTTTCTAGATAAGAGTATCAAAGGACACTCCCAGGAGGCTACGAAAAGAAACTGCCTACTAACTAACTAGACAAAACCAAAATTTCATTTCTGCTCAACCTTAGCGACAGATTTCCTATTATAAAAAAGATTAAAATAGTCAAAACTGCAATGCAATTTTTTTTTCAAGATTTTGAGAGAGAGTATAAGCAGAAGCAGGGGTAGCTGCAGTGGAGAGGGAGAAGCAGGCTCTCCACGGAGCGGGAAGCCCAATGCAGGGCTCGATCTCAGGACCCTGGGATCATGACCTGAGCTGAAGGCAGACTCAGCCTACTGAGCCACCCAGGAGCCCCTGCAATGCAGTTTTTAACCTGTAGGCATGAGAGAATCTTCATAAACATTATAGATATATATATAATTTTTTTTAACATGTGGTGTTAATAAACCTGTGTCTGTTATTTTTCCCTTCGGTTAATATCACCAGAGTATTTTTCACTTTCTTTTCTTGCTCTTCGAAGGTTTCAAAAAGCTAAAATATCTTCAGGTTTTTATATGAATGCCATGATTTATTTTCCTTCCTCAAAAGACCTCTCATGACACAGATTAAACATTATAAGGAAATTAAAGCACTTTGAGCCCATTCAATAACCTAACCATAATGTTAAGTATCCTCTGTTGCTCAAAACGATCATTTCCTAATGAGCATGCCTAAAAAATTGCTAAATTTTTTATCTGTGCTTTTCATAATGAAGAACCATTCTTCCTTAGAGGCTTGTAGCAGGTTGTCCTACTTAGGTTTTCCCTCTACCTAAATCTGAGTTGAACTAGATTTTTTTTGGTTTAGACATTTGTGTGAGTTCTAAGATCTAGGATGAAACAGGGGTTTGCAGGGGTTGGTGATAGACTGAATTGCAGTAATAATTAACACTTTGGAGATTGAATAGCTTCAACCTTGAGAAGTAAGGAGATAATAAAAGTCAAAGCAAGAAAGTTTTTCTGTGTGCCATAGATCGATTTATTCAAAAAAGCTTCTCTTATTTTTCTGTTTTGACCCCTGTGCTAGAACCAAACATTGTGACCTCTGTTGTCACTGGTAAATATGACTTATATCTATAGAAGGGAAAAGTAGAAAGCCCCAGCCTACATTCTACGCCTCCTGGTAAATGATATTTGGGGATCTGTCATATTATCTTCTTGTTAACTACCAAAATATGCCACTTTTCCAAGACTTCAAAAGTCAGATTCCTATAGTTCCCCCCACCCCACCAAGTTGATCCCAACTACACTGTATCCAGCAGAAACTTTATTGCTTCCAGCGTGAACACTGCATCGCATCTTTTTTCTAGTGGTAAACAGGTTTTCTCCTGTATGTAAATTAGTCATTTTAATGGGGATATAAAATGTAGAGGGTTAGGTGACCATCTGCCTGTGATCATATTCCCGTCTTGCCTAAAAGTTTGTTAGATGATCTTTTAATAAACTAAAAATATGTCCATATTACCTTGCTATATGTGGTCTTGGAATTATGTTTCAGGAGTCTGTAAATAAAGCTCAAGAAGAGGTGACCAAGCAAAAAGAAGTGATAACCGCCCAAGACAATGTAATTAAAGCTAAATATGCCGAAGTAGCAACACATAAGGAACAAAACAATGATTCTCAGCTTAAAATTAAGGAACTGGACCACAACATCAGCAAACATAAACGGGAGGCTGAAGATGCTGCTGCAAAGGCACGTGTGTGGTGTTTATTTTTACCCGTAATCAGATTTTTGCTTCTGAGTTGTTGAAATAGTCTAGTAAACTCAGTGAAGAATTCAGTAAATGGCAGAACTGCTGTGTCACATAATTTTGAGGCTTAGTTATTTTAACGGCTTCTCAGCAATGTTCATTTTTACCAAATGGCATAAATGTTTTGTTTCTAAATTTCAGGTGTTTATTCCTATCTCCAAGATGTTTTTACCAAATGATGGTCTCCCATGGAACTGACCATTTTTTTAATACCTAAATATTCATAGAACTATTAATATATTAGTAGTAATAATATATATTATTTACCTTATTTCAAAGTGATTTAGAAACTCACAGAAATATATATACAGGCAACTTCTAAAATAAGGACTTAATTGGCTTCCGGATATCCTTGTGAGGGTCAGTACAGTCAGTTTTGCAGCCTCATTTGAAATCTGATGTTTTGCTAAACAGCTAAGTTTCTTCCTTCCATGTGTCACAGTGTCTTAAGTATTTAGAATACATGCTTTTGCAGAAATTCATTGCTCGGTTAAGAGGCTGCACCCATGAAGTCTTAGTAATTCACCCATCATGTTTTCTGATGAGTGTGTAACAGTTTGGTGCCTTTTAAAAAATCTTTAGCACCTTAAAAGTAGAAGAGATTTAACTTCAAAAAAGTCAGAACATGCAAAACAGTCACCCCACCCTCTGAAAGTGCCATGTGTGCCTGTTCAGGTTCATTACTTAGTTTAAAAAAATATATATTTTTTCATAGCCACATCATTAATATCCTTTATCCATTAATTATTATTATTATTATTATCCATTAATATTATTATTGATTTCCCATTAGCCTGGTAGCCTAATATTAGTGGATTCGTGGAAATATTACCAATATTACTGTTAATAGTTTTTTGTAATTGAAAATGCCGGTAGTGGTGATTGCTGGGGGATTTCATTTACAGTTACGGAGGTGAACAGGAGACTCGCAAGTGGAACTGCTAAAAAGTCAAGGATTCTTTGAAGTATATACTTTATCCAATATTTATTGCATACCAACTAGTATCAGATAGTAGGCCAGGCACTAAAGATAAGGATAAGCAACACGTACCCAGAATGCCTTCATAGAGCTATGGATCAGCAGGGAAGGCAGACTGGAAATGATCGTCTTTGGAGCCTGGAGGTGAGACTGTACCCATGGAATTAATAAGGATGAACAAATTGACAAGGATTAGATTTTACCAGTCAGAACCAACCTTAAACAATTTTAGTAGAAGAAAGTCTTCCTTAAGCATTATAATTTAAAATTTTTAACTATTATATAAAGTACATTGTTGTGCCTTGTCAAAAGACAGTGGCTAAGGGAATGGAGTCAGCATTTAGGGAAGTTAAAAAAAATAAAAAATAAAATTAAAAAAAAATTTAATAATTCTTCTCAGAATTGTCAGTCAGGATTAGGCTTCCACAAATTTACCAAATCTATGATTAAGTATTCCTATAAGAATTTTAAATTTCACAAGTTGTTTTTGAATTAATTGATTGAGTTTTGTAAAATCTGAAGGAGCCTTATCTGACTTACATTTCATTCTAATGGAGGTGTTTTACATATACTTTGTATAAATTTGTCAGAGCTGGCTGGCTCTTCTTCTAATGCTTATGTAATAGGAAGATCTTTTTTTTTTGAGCCTATCCTCTAGGTAAAAATATTCATACTTAGTATAAGTTTACTGTTAACAGTGAACCTAATTTTTACAAATGAGTCATTGATTTAAAATTGCTAAGTATTTAAGAAACTTTTTTTTTTTTTTTAAGATTTATTTGAGAGAGCATGCGCATGATGGGGGGGGATGGGGGTGGTGAGAGGAAGAGGAGAGAATCCTCAAGCACACTCCCTGCTGAACTTGGAGTCCAGGACCCTGAGATCATGACCTGAACCAAAACCAAGAATGAGAGGCTCAATCAACTGAGCCACCCAGGCACCCCAAGAAACTGGTTTTTAAATACCTGTTTGTAAACAATGATAAATGCTTCTATTATCCTCTGTGGCTAGGTCTCCAAAATGTTGAAAGACTATGACTGGATTAATGCAGAGAAACACCTCTTTGGGCAACCTAATAGTGCCTATGATTTCAAAACCAACAACCCAAAAGAAGCTGGTCAGAGACTTCAGAAGTTGCAAGGAATGAAGGAGAAACTGGGGAGGAATGTCAACATGAGAGCTATGAATGTTCTGACAGAAGCTGAAGAGCGGGTAAGTCCTTTTCCTTTGGCCACCTGAGTAGCTTCGATGGCTCTCTGTGACACCTGCAACAATTAACTAGAGGAAATCTTGCTTGATGCCCTTGATTCTGAATTTCTTTGTTTTTCCTTTCTCCCTTTTCAGTTCTTATTTCATTGTTTTGCATCATCAATTATTTATATATTCTGTTGTACCTTGAATAACTTTTCTGTTGGCTTTGCCATGAACATATTCAACTCTTTTCTCATTCTTGGTGTAAATAAAAACTGTACTTTTTGTTCTGTTTAACTTCTTACATTTCTATCCTTTCTTTCACTTGCCTTGAAAGGGCTTTGAAAGATCAGGTGTACTCTGCTATCCGCCTCCTTACCAGTTGTTTCGTAACTATTGTCTTCTTTGATTCCAGGGTACACTAGAACCATTGCATAAGTAATGACTAATATTGTTATATGCATAACCACTCCTCTACTCATCTGTAAGTCCAGCAGCATCTTCTGTTTTAATGCTCACTTACTTGATAATGTTATCCATCTTCCCAACCCTGACAAAACTTTTATAGTCTGCCATGTTACTAGAAAAATCCACAGGGGAAGGCAATCCGTATTCTTGACAGCTCCATAGGAAATAGCTGTCTGAGTAATTTTATATTATGCCCTATACCTTCTTTAATTTTGCAAAATTCTATTCGAATTTGTATCACAGAGTTATGAGAGCTCTCTGAAAGTGGTAATACTTATGAGCTCAATTACTTTTAAGAAGTTTTGCTATAATGGGGCTTTTTGTAATTGTTATTGACATTAGTATCTACAAAGAATCTGTATTATGTTAGATACCAAATAGGCTAATAATGCTCATGTTGTGATCTAGCTATAAGATGTTCCTGCTGGTTTTTATTTCTCCGTTAAAGCTTTGCAATATATGCCATATTTGTGGAGGAAAAGCTTTGGTCTGAATTTGAACTACATATCATTGTGAAACTTATTCACTTGTTTGCTTTTATTAGATAATGATAACTGGTCTAATATTTTTTAAAAGAATTCTCCAACTCCCATTTCCTTACCAGAGGGAAAGGCTCTATTGCTAAGTAAGATGGCCTTTTGTTTTGTTGTATTTTGTGTCTGTCCAGATAAGAAACTACATGGAATTATGCAAGAAATAAGAGAAAATTGTAGAGAGGAGGTTTTAGGAGCTTGGCCATAAAGCAGAGAGACAGCAAGGAAGTCAGCAAGACTGGCTGGAATTTTTAAGGGAGAATTTGAAGCCTCCTTTGAGGAGAAATGAGTTAAGAGGATTTTTAGAAAGTTCTGCTACTACTCATGGTGTAATTATCCCTCTGCAGCCTCCCTCAAAAGTTTTTTTTTCAGTGAGTTTCTGTATTAACCAGGAAAAGACCACTCTGAAGATGTGATGTTTGAACTGAAACTTGAGGCACCAGTTATGTCAGATACAGAGAAAGAGCATTCTGGGAAGAGAGAACAATGCAGAGGCTAGAAGGCTGTAATGAGCTTATTATGTACAAGGAACTGAAAAAAAGACCATATGGCTGGAGCCTGGGGAGGAGTGGGATGCCAAAAAGTCAGATAAGTAAGGGCAAAATTATGAAGGACTTGTACCTCATGATGAGGAATTGAAATTTTGTGTCACTGCTAAGACCTTAAGAAAGCGTGCCAGGGCTACTTTTGAGTTTACATACGACACATTTTCTTTTTTGCCTTGGCTGCTGGAAAGATCAGGTGGGAGTGTTAGTGGAATCAAAATACTTCAGGAGCTTGTCCTATAAATTCTCAATAATAGCAACTAAATTTTACCTATAGGTGATATATTTATTTTCTTCATAGTTTGGTTTACATTATGACTCTTAATGCAGTATATCTCTGGTAAACAGGAGTGTATATATTATATATAAAAATTAAACCTCTATTCCTGACTGAATTCTAGAATATAAAGAAAATTATATATTTTTCCAACTAAGTATGCTTTTTGTCTTACTAGTATAATGACTTGATGAAGAAGAAGAGAATTGTAGAAAATGACAAATCCAAAATCCTTGCAACTATAGAAGACCTTGACCAGAAGAAAAACCAAGCCCTAAATATTGCTTGGCAAAAGGTATTTGAACCAAAAATATCATTTATTCTATATGAGGCAAGGATGAAGAATTTTGTCAGTAGGTTTATACACTGAGATGAATTTTAAATGGCTGATTTGTGTTTGAAAGAGGCACACACTCATGCCTTAATTAAAAACTTCTAGACTTTTAAATGCATCTGTCCTTTTGGACTTGACTACTACAGATTTGCAAAGGTAAATTTGTGTCCTTCCATCATATTCTCACAGTCAACTTCCCTAGTTCCTAAGTTATATTAAATTTCTAACTTTCTAGATTTCTTTATTTTTCATTCTTAACCTTGTTTCCACATCTGTGTTACTTTCAAAGGAGATACATTTGTCTGAAACCTTAGATTCTGTCCAATATCTGCCATGCCCCACTGCTCGAAGCTGGAAGCAGTCTCAGTTTTGCACTGGTGAAGCTCTGAGTGTTGGAAAGCACTCCCAAGGACCCCTTTGGCTCTAGCTTCCTTGGTTTCTCTTCCCCAGGCTCACAGAGTTCAAATATTCCTTCTCAGAACATTTCTCTAATAAGATTGGCATATTCCTTACTACTTAGAAGTTATTAATTGCATTTCAGAATTCATAATTATGCATTTTGTATGTTAAATTAACAATTCCATAACTGATAGTTAACCATCCATATTTTATAGATGAGGAAATCAAAGCTTAGTTGAAATAGCCTAAGATATATAGCCAAAGGTGGAAAAACTGGAATTCTCTTTTCCTAAATTAGAACCAAAGTTAAAATTGCCTTTAGTTGCTAACTGCTGTCACCTTTGTTGCCCTTAAATTGGGCAGTAAGCAAGGAAGTTTAGAATTCTCTTTCACTGGACTGTTATTCAGCAAAATCCCAAGTACCTTTTTCATTTTGTATTATGACGACTTTGGCAGATTTCAAGATTCTTTACTATTATTTCTGCTTCCCTGGCTGCATGTATTTTTCTCCTTTAGGATAATTCCTCCACCTCTCATGTGGAAGTTTTCCTGTATCTATCCTAGCAAAGGACTCTCAGCCAAAAGATTCCAAACATGTTACTGTGCTGTTTGGTGCTTTTACAATCCCATTCCGCTGGGATTTAATTGGGCACCTTGCCTCTTTTTTGCTTTTTAATTCTGTAATTATTCAGAATTCTGAAAACTTCATTTTCAGTAATGGCAGGACAATTATCCCTTTCAGTCACCTTGTTTTTACTACTCTATAACTTATCTTCAGTGCTTCGTCTCCCTGGGGTGTTTGCTTTTTAAAAATGCATGCAAAAAGTTGGTCCCATCATTCTTGTATAAACGTGGATTTAACACTGGATCTGAGAGATTTTGTCTCTTGTTTTCCCCATGGTTCCTAGATTTAATGCAAGTACAAATTTATCCTTTAAATTAATGTTCCCCCAATTTCCAAGTTTCTCTGAAAGCTGGTAAATTTATGAGTGCTTATTATATGTCAGCTGCCATTCTCATACTAATTAATTTTCTCATTTAATCCTCACAATAACCTCTTGAGAGAAGTAGTGTTATCAGCATTATATATCTCTTTCTGGCTTCCAGCACACTCGATTCAGAAACCCAGAGTATTTTCGGCATTGGGTGTTTGTTTCCTCCCTAACTGTATTGGATTTTCAGAATTCAATTGCATTTCACCTTTATATCTGTCCATGACTGTGGTGCATTTTCTATCTTGAATAGGGCTATATTCTTCTCTGCCCATTAACTGATAAGTTACTCTTTTACCCTTTGGAGGAATTTCCACATGGGATCCATGGTCATGTTCAGGGTTTAATAGTCGTCTACTGTTTTAGTGCTTTTCTCATGCCTGGCCAAAAAATTAAAGAAGAAAAAGAACCAAAGGTGTTTATAAAACACTCTGCTATCTTTATCATTCCCCAAAAAGACAGTGGTCCTCTCCATTGTGATGAACCTCACCTAGCTCCAGAAATCTATCCCAGGTAAACGAAAGCCTATTAACTCTGTGTAGGATATTACTCCGCATGTATGCAGTTGCTCTTAAAACTGTTTTCCTTTATAAATCTGCATTCGGTAGCACGGATTGATTGTATCTAGATCTCCTTATTAGTACAAATATTCATGCACTTGAATTTGGGGATTTCTCTAGAGAACATGACTGTCAGATCTTCACGGGTTTGTGCCTGTATGCACGTACACACTCAAATTTACTGAACTCTCAGATTATTAGTTGTGTATTTGAAGACAGATGACCAATTCGCTAATCATTCATCAAGTGTGTATGCACAAAAATTACCCAATTACAATTAGAATATTGACCCTAAACCTCTAGGTAGTCTGTGGCTTGATGGGGATAAGCCAAACAGCTTCTTTAGCCTTTTTCTGTTGGGGTCCCATCCTGTTCCTGTCTTTTGACAACTTCTTTGGCTGAGAAGAAGCCTACAGAAAAGGACCATTCAACACCTTGAACAGATCTGGTGGCTTGATTTCATGCCTCTTTTTTTCCTAGACTTCACCTTAATCTTTGACTTTTTAAGGTTAGCTGATAACCCCTGGCCTATCAAAGCCGTCAAAAGAAAACAGGTTTTATAAGAGAACGTTTTATGCCAAAAACAGTTTTTCATGTCTGCCTCTCCCAACTGCAACTTTAGTCTCCTTTATTATATATTTGTGTGTCTCCGAAGATTCCTATAGCTTACAAAAGTATCAGAATTTCAGGGTAGAGTTAGAAGTATAGCCTCTAGTTTCCCTTGGAAGTTAGAGCAGAGCTCAGTAAATTTTTTCTGTAAAAGGGCAGGTAATATTTTTGGCTTTGTGAGCCATATAGTCGGTTGCAATTATTAGACTTGTTTTGGCGCTATCAGCCACAGACAGTATATAAATGAATGGGCATGGCTGGATTTGTCACATGGGCCATAATATGTCACAACCTGAGTTAGTAACAGACAACAAAATGCATCTGCTAGATTGAATATACACATAGCCACATTTGATTATTCTTGGAAAGCCTTCTATATGTATTTTTTTAAATCCAGGTGAACAAGGACTTTGGCTCTATTTTTTCTACTCTTTTGCCTGGTGCTAATGCTATGCTTGCACCACCAGAGGGGCAAACTGTATTGGATGGTCTGGAGTTCAAGGTTGCTTTAGGAAATACTTGGAAAGAAAACCTAACCGAACTTAGTGGTGGTCAGAGGTGAGTAATCCCTTTGCAGTATTATAATTTTATTATAATTTATTATAATTATAATCTCATTCCTCTTGTTGTATTATAATCCATCATCTCACCGCTAAGCAAACAAAATTGAAAATTGGTAGGTAATCTTTACACGTAGAATTTAAGGAGCTTAATATGTAAGACTGCAGATTTTTTTTTATAACATTGATTAAAATAGTAGGCAACAGGGGGCAACCTGGACGGCTCAGCTGAGCGTCCAGCTCTTGATTTCGGCTCAGGTCATGATCTCAGGATCATGGGATTGAGCCTCGCGTTGGCCTCTGTGCTCAGTGGGGAGTCTGCTTGGGATTCTCTCCCTCTCCCCCTGCTTGAATGCACGCGCTGTCTCTCTCAAGTAAATAAATAAACGTTTACGATAGTAGGCAACAAGGGAGAAGTAAGGATAAGCGATTAGAAAACTAGATAAAATATATGAAAAACAAGCGTTGTCAGACTTTGGGAAATGAATAGGTCAAGAATATGATACCTGAAAGCAATGAAACCAAAGTGCTGAGCTCAGTGTTCACCCCAGCTTTCTCCATAGGAGAATTTCTGGTTTGCACGTGCAGGGAGGGGAATCCACACAAAGTCTAGTAGTCTCACTAAATTCAGGCAAGAGATTAGAATTTTGGGAGAACCCCGGCTTAGCATTCAGTCTGTACTGTCCTGGAAGTGAAAGCTACTGTACACACAGAGCAGTTCAGCGCCTGCCTTGAAGGGAGCAAGCTGATCCTCATGTAACTTGAGACTCTAACGTGACATGTGACACAATGTCTGGCATCTGATAAAAAGTACTGGACAAAAATCAAGAAAATGTGACTCATAACCCAGAGAAAAATTATTCGATGG
The DNA here is from genome assembly GCF_023065955.2 of Ursus arctos. Taxonomy (NCBI): domain Eukaryota; kingdom Metazoa; phylum Chordata; class Mammalia; order Carnivora; family Ursidae; genus Ursus; species Ursus arctos. The sequence goes on from NW_026622852.1 coordinate 33,595,337, forward strand.
AAACAGATGTAGAAATGACAGGTGATAAAAATAAGACACAAGGAAGTTATAGAATTACATTAATTATTTCCAAGAATTACAGGGAAAAAAGAACCTAGTGAAATTTCTGGAGATAAAAAAATATGCCTGAAAGGAAAAGTTCACTACATGACATTAACAGATTAGACAGTGTAAAAGAAACATGAATGACTTTGAAAACACAGCAAAAAAGAAACTATTAAAACTAAACTGAGAAACATAAAACTAAAAAACAGAGCTTAAGTGACCATCAAGCCATCTAACATACATGTATTTGGAGTTCCAAAAAGAGAGGAAGAGGCAAAACAGAAAAATACTTGAAATAATGGCCCCAAATTTTCCCAGTTTGATGAGTTCTATAAACCCACAGTCTTCATTTCTGTGAACCCTCGGTGGGATAAACACATCCCCTGCCCCCTCCACACACACATACAATAACACAGTAAAGCATGTTATATGAAATTGTGATTTTTTTATACGCCAGTGATTAGAAAAATCATAAAGTAGCCAAAGGTAAAAACGCAAATTATATGCCAAGGAACAAAATAAAAATGACTTCAGGCTTATTGTCAAAAACTGTACAAGCCAGAAAGTCTGGAATAACATCTAAAAAGCGCTAGAAGAAAAACATGTCAACCAAGAATTCTATGTCTAATTGAAATAGCCTTCAAATCGAAGTCAATATAAATATTTTTTTCAGAAAAACAAAAGCTGGAGGAGTTTGATCCTAGCAGAACTGTACACGTTAAAGGAAGTTTTCAGGTGAAAGGAAAAGGATACCAGAAGGAAACTTGGATCTACGTAAAGGAATAAATCTAGACAATCAGCATACTAAGGAGAAACTTAGGCGGTCATGTGGCCTAACTCCTTACCTGCTGCCAAGAACCAAATAATTAAAACCTACTGAGAGAAAATTGTGAATATTCACATAAAGATGGTTATTAATTTTGTATTTTTCCCCTTCAGGATGTGCAATCCTAGTCCTTAAATTGTTCTCATGTGCTGATGATGCCATCATGTAACTCTTACATATGTAGAAAACACTAAGACCTGTTAGCTTTCCTTGTGAAATCCTTTTTTATGATTAGAATAGTGGTCCCTTGATTTGTTTCATTATGATAAGATTCCTAAATATTTTAACAGTATAAGACACTTTCTGGTAACTGTTAAAATTGAATTCCACAGTTAAGATCCCAATATCTTATGTTTTTTGCCAAATTCCTAGAAAGTGTTTTGAGGAAAACCTAAAATGTATGTTTATTTTCTTACTGGGACCTGAAAATTATTTCCATAATTGAGATGATATAAAATTATTTTTAGATATATACCATTATTTAATTTCTTTTTATTTTTTTTTAAAGATTTTATTTATTTATGTGACAGAGACAGCCAGTGAGAGAGGGAACACAGCAGGGGAGTGGGAGAGGAAGAAGCAGGCTCACAGCAGAGGAGCCTGATGTGGGACTCGATCCCAGAACGCCGGGATCACGCCCTGAGCCGAAGGCAGATGCTTAACGACTGCGCTACCCAGGCGCCCCTATACCATTATTTTAGATGTATATCCAGCACAGTTTAACTCTGGGTGAGATTTTTTTCTTTCTGAAAGATTAAATTGAAAGAAGCTCAGTGCTGTAAGCATTTGGCACAGAGAAAGCCAATAAAAAATAATTTTAGGATCCTTGAATGACCTCAACTCCCCTCTACTGAGGTAGATGTCTCACTATTTTTTATTACACTGTTTCATACATTTCCCTTGCTAGAAATTTTGGTTTCACCTTAAAAAAAAAAAAAAAGGACTTTTAAAGTATTTAAGAAAAAATATAAAAATTATGATTCTTCATACCAGATTAGAACAAAACCAGATATAGTTACAGGGGATGGTTAGCTATAAGAGAACTGAAAAAGACCTATAGAATCTGAGATGCCTAACTACAAATTTTAAATAAGGTGTATTATTAAGGTTCTCTGGAGAAACAGAACCAGTACAGTGTGTATGTGTATGAAGAGATTCTTTTTTAATAAGGAACTGGCTCATCTTATTGTGGAGGCTGAGAAGTCCCACAGGTTGTTGTCTGCAAGTTGGAAACCTAGGAGGGCTAGTGAGGGAACTCAGCGTGGGTGTGAAGGCCTGAGAACCAGGAGCACTGAGGCAGAATATCCATGTCCCAGCCCAAGTAATGAGGCAGGAAAGAAGTTCTTTCCTCTACCCTTCTTACTGTTGAGTCCAGCAGACCGTGACGTCCACCCACATTGGAGACGGCAAACTGCTTGACTGAGTCTTCCAATTCAAATGCAAATTTCACCCAGAAATACCCTCCCAGACAAATCTAGAAATAAAGGTTAGCCAAATATTTGAGTACTCCATGATCCACTTAAGTTGACACACAAAATTAACCACCACATAATAATTGTTCGAATTTCTGACACTGGGAAGTAATGGGCCATAATCTATACAACTTACTCTTAAATGGTGCCAATAAAAAGTGTGTATTTGTGTGTGTGTGTATACTCACAGGTACGTGCATAGTAAAAGTTAGAAAGACGGCACCTAAACCAGTTATAGTTTCACCAAGACAGTAGTTGTTGTCTTAATCAGTAAGTAGCCCTCACTCACCTGCTACTTAGGCATCTAATAGCAACAGGGGAAGGAAAGAAAACACTTAACATGATCTTTCCTTAAGTGACAATTATCCTGATGATTCGATTGGAAAGAATACAAACCTGTTCAAAATAAAACTCATTGAAGAGAAAAAAGGAAAAGCTAAAATAAAAGAACCATTTTAATACAACAAAAGTGTTGAAGTTTGAAACTTGAGATTATTTACTTCTATGGCGATCTTTCAGTTAAATCTGCACTATTCCATAGTAAGAGGATAGCAGATTTGCTTCAGTATTTCGGTAAAGAGTGGTAAAATCAAGTTTTGATAACTTCTCTTTTGGTCTTTCTTGAAGGTCCTTAGTAGCTTTGTCATTAATATTGTCCATGCTCCTCTTCAAACCTGCTCCTATTTATATCCTGGACGAGGTAGACGCAGCCTTGGACCTTTCGCACACCCAGAATATCGGACAGATGCTGCGTACTCATTTCACACATTCTCAGGTAAGAACCAGGAAGATGGTCTCCATGATAGTTTTAGTATTTCTTCTTCTAAAACTATTCTTTAGTAATGGCCAATACGAAGATATTTAGGATTGAGGAATATTAAAGCTTTGTGTATCTCTTTAAATATATAGTGCATATTTACATATACTTACATTCAAATGGATATAGAAGGAAAAAAGGTTTGGTTTCCTGTTAAAGAAAGAGCCAGGCATAACCATTGTTGTACCATGAGGGAGAATCTAAGGTTTTCATAATTTGGAATTAATTTACGGTTAAGATTATTTTCTCTAACTAGCTGCCAGAGAATACTCAAAGCAAGACTGTTTCAGGAAATCAGAAAGTCATGTGGTACTTGATGGGGGTACTTGTCATTTTTCCTGGGTAGGAAATAGAGAAAAGCCCCTTTCAGAGCTGTTTTTATTGAGCTGTTGCTGCAGGACCTGGGGCTGCCACATATGGTTACATAGATAACGCAGCGGACGATTCCGGGGCTCCATTTACCATAGTCGTCACAGACTACATTATGATGGTAGTCTTTTTAGCAGGTAACAGCGAAGTGGTACCTTTTCTTAATTCTGTAAATGTTCCATTTGAGCTAGTGGTAGTGCTTGTAGGAACTTGTAGCCTTTGATATTCTTAAAATATCACAGAGAAAGCAATCTCACCAGGGCATTTAGAGCTAGCAACAAAACGGTGGTGCTAGGGCAGAGGACAGCAACCAGCACTCAACCCGCAGGAAATAGTAAACCTGGGTAATGAAGCACTCAAGGTAAAATTAAGAGACTCCTAAAACCCAAATATAGAAAGCTAGAATACATCTAGGTGCCCAATATTAGACTATTTGTTACTTGCATTTGAGGATGTGCATTTGCTTTGAGCCAAGCTTTGAAAGAAATAACAAGATCAGAATATCTCCAGACAGTTCTTAATCCCAGAATAAAAACAGGAATGGATTTCTTCAGATTATGAAAAGTATCTTATGCTTTTTTCTTTTTCCCTTAGTTCATTGTGGTGTCACTAAAGGAGGGTATGTTCAACAATGCAAATGTCCTTTTCAAAACCAAGTTTGTGGATGGTGTCTCGACAGTAGCCAGATTTACTCAATGTCAAAATGGAAAGATTCCAAAGGAAACTACATCCAAAGCAAAAGGACCCAAATGACCACATCTGGAAGTTAAAAGTACAAATTTACTCCTTCACCTTGACCTGTTTTTTTAAACAAAGAACTTGCGTTTTACTTATTTATGTAAAAATGTAATGTTTTGTTACTTAACCCATATCTTCTCTCCCTTTATGTAATCACTTACAAATGAGTATAGATTCCTCTCTTAATTAGTGTAACTGTGGTCCAATTGCTATGACTGTGATTTTATGCATGTCCTCAGATGCTTTTTTCTTACACAATTCTTTTATATATATATTGGGGACCCTGAGATACCTGGTTGGTGGTGAATTCTGTTTGCAAAATCAAAATACAAAGAGACAGATGAAATTATAGGATAGTCAGCTTTTAATTAGCTTAATTCCTAAGGTAATATTAGTGTGTTTTCTGTTAAGAAAGTCATCTAGGTAAGGAAGACTTATAAAGCAAGTATCTGGACCAACAAAGGGAACACAGAGGAAGCTGTTAGGCATGCACGAGCTGTTTGTGGTTAGTTCTGTGACGATACAATGCCAGAGCCCTGATTTAGACTCCATGATGTTTGGGTATCATGTTTCTATATGCTTAGTAATTGGTCTGTGCAATCTTAAGTTTTTAAAAAGTCTGCTGGTTTTTAGTAGAAACCTGGGAAAAGGTCTGTTGCATACTGCCCTCCACATTTATCTCATGTTTTCAAAGATTTTTGTCAGGCTTTTCATCATCTAATTAGTAACAATCCATTGGTGAATGAGAATGTATTTATTTTTCCTTCGTTCTGATACATTTATGAATAGATCGATCTGTTTTACCAAAAGAATTCAAAATTTGTTGATTATTATATTTCTTAGTGTCTTCTGCTTTCCAGTCCAAAAGGTTGACTCTCTTTTAACAACTCCAAAGCGGCACTACCAACCGCCGTGAGATTACTGTATGTAGTTCCTATTATCTCTAGGCACATCGCCAGAGCAGTGTCTCCAAACTTCGGATCTTGAAAGCTCTTACATGATCTCATCGGATCTTGAGTATGTTATTTTGGCCCCACATCCCTTCTTGATACTTGAGTCTTAGTTCCTTTATGTTATCTTTCCCCTATCTATGCTTATAGTCCTTGGACTTGGCTTTCACATTTCTCATCCTTCCTTCTCATGTCAGATAACATCCAGGTAACTGATATAATGGGACACATAGGAAAGGATTGAATCTGGAATTAGTTCTTGTTCACCGTGGGAGGAGAGGGAGACAAAGCTGTAAATGCTGAATTACAGGAAGTCTAAGACCACATGTAAGAGATATACAGGGGTTTTTTTCCTCTCAAATGTATTGCAGATTGTTTGCCAGGACATTTCTGTCAGTTCACACTTTCAGCAAGGTCACATACCTGTTGACCATAACCTAGTCAGCACTGGCTAGTAGTTCTATCACTTCTGATTTGCTAGTTATAAAATGGCACTTCATTGCTGTTTTAACTAGCACTTTATAAATAACTTGTGAGATTGAATATTTTGCCATGTGAACTAATTTTCTTTACTACAAATTTTCTATTTTTTTGCTTCCCTAATTTTTGTCATATATAATCTTGCACTCTGATGAAAGTCCTCAGACATTAAATTTTTGTGAGTCATATTCTTTCATTAGAAGAAGACATGAAGGGGAAATGGGGACATTGATTTCACACAGCTGCAATTATAGGAGTAACATTTACTGAGCTCTTTTATACATCAGATGCTATCCTCATTTGCACATGTTTTCACATTTGAGGTATGTACTGTTGATCAGCATTATATCATTGAGGAAATTGAATTGAGCAGAGAAGTTAAGAAACTTGTCCACAGTGACAATACAGTTAGTGAGAGGCAGAGCCAAGATACCAGTCTTGGTAGCTGGTCTCCAGAATCTATGATATATTACCCTTCTGACAGTTTGAACATTTGTGTTTATTGTATATAATAAATTTAAGACATACCTGGATAAGCAGTATGCACAATGTGAGAAAATTATTTTAGGAAGAATGTCAGACATTTGAAAAGGATTCCTTACCTTACCTTTTTTTGTTTGGTTTGTTTGGGCATTTCAGGTACACTAACAAAGGGAAAAGCAAAAACTTGAGAATCCCTCTTCCAGTATGGTGAAGTAATCAAATAGACCAGCCACTCCCACAATCATGTCATCTGCTGATCGGGGCAGGTTTTCTTCCTTTTTGATCTGTGTGCCTTTTATTTCTTTTTTTTAACTGCACTGGCTTGAAGTTCCAGCCTCATGTTGTATAAGTGTAATAATGAGAGCTGGCATATTTGCCTTTTCCCCAGAATTCTAAGGAAAGCATTCAGTCTTTCACCACCTAAATATAATGTTTGCTATAGGCTTTTGGTTTATATTCTTTATTAAGGAAAAGAAGTTTCCTTCTATTCTTAGCTTAATCAGTTTTGTCATGGATGGGTTATTGAATTTTCTTTTTCTGCATTGATACGATCATGTAACTTCTTTAACCTGTTAGTACTATGAATTACATTACTTAATTTTTGAATATTAAACCAGCCTGGTATTCCTAGATTAAACCCCATTTGGCCATGGTCTATACTTCTTTTTATGTACGGGCATACCTTGTTTTATTGTGATTCATGGATAACTGCGTGTTTGTTTTATACAAATTGAAGGTTTGTGGCAACCGTGCAGCAAGCACGTCTGCCAGCACCATTTTTCTGACAGCATTTGTTCTGAGTCTGTCGGTTTGGTAATTCCCCGATAATTTCAAACTTTTTCATTATTATATATGTTACGGTGATCCGTGATCAATGATTACGACTCACTGAAAGCTCAGATAGATGGCTAGCATTTTTTAGCAATAAGGTATTTTTTAATTAAGGTATATACTTTCTTTTAGTCCTATGCTGCCGCACACTTAACAGACTATTAGAAATATAACTTTTATATGCACTGGGAGACCCAGAATTTTGCTTTGTGATACTTGTTTTATTGTGGTCATATGGAACTGAACCGAAATATCTCGAGGGTATGCTTTACCACAGGATTCTGTTTGCTAATAGTTTGGTCATGACTTTTGTGTATATTCACGAAAGTCTTTGACCTGTAGGTTTTTTTTTTTTTTTTACTGGCTTTATTTGGTTTTGGGATACTACTACCTTTGTAAAATGAATTGGGAAATGTTCTTTCTTCCATTTTCTGTAGAATTATATAGAATTTGTCTTAATCTTTTAAATATTAGAATTCTCCTGTGAAACTGTCTGGGCCTAGAGATTGGGGGGTAGGATGGGGAGAATATAAAGTAAGTACAATTTCTTTAATAGTTATGGGGCTATTTAAATTATCTATTTTATAAAGAGTGACTTGTGATAGTTTTTGTGGAATTGTTCCATATAAATTGTCAAATTTGTAATTTGTGTGTAGAGGTCACGGTATTTCCTCATTATCCTTTTGATGTCTTCAAGCTGTGAAGTGGTATCACTTTTCCTGATATTGGTAATTTGTGTTTTTTTCTTTGTCAATCTTGCTGAAGTTTGTTGATTTTATTGTCTTTTCAAAGAACCAGTTTTTTGTTTCATTGACTTTATTGCCTTTCAGTTTACAATTCTTTGATTTCTGCTTTCCTTTTTTTCTGCTTGCTTTGGGCTTACTCTGTTTGCTCTTTTCTAGTTTTATGGTAGAAGTTTAGACTATTGATTTGAGACCTTTTTTCTAGCAAGCAAGACCATCTAGCTTCATCTCACAGATTTTGATATGTTGCATTTTCATCTTTAAGTTCAAAATATATCCCAATTTGCTTTGACATTTCTTCTGTTGGATTTGTATTTACTTTCCAGATATTTGGAGATTTTCCAAGGTAGTATTTTCTTAGTGATTTCTACTTCAGTCTGTTAGGAATCGTTTTTTTGTTTTGTTTTTTTGTTAAAAAAATGATAGATTTAGACAACAAAAAGAGGTGCAAATCAGTGGTTTAAGCTTCTACCCTAATCTATATTCTAGATAAATAAGAACAAAGTAAACCCAAATTAAATAGAAAGGTGGAAATAATAAAAAGTAGAAGTCAGCACATATAGGACCGAAAAACAGTGGAGGAAGAAATTAGTGAAACTGATAACTGGTTCTCAAAAGAACAACAAAATCAGTCTGTGTTTAATTAGACCAATCAGGTAAGCCAGAGAAAGTACAAGTTACTAATATGGGGAAGGAAAGAAGAGTTACTACTATGGCTCTTACCTAAATTAAATTATGATTTTTATGCCAATAAATGCAGCAACTTAGACAAAAATAAAACTCAACCAAAACCGACAAGAACAGACAAAACCAGAATAGCCTCACATCTATTAATGTAATCCAGATGATTAAATATCCTCCTGCAAGGCACACTTTAGTCCCATGTGGTTTCCACTTGTAAATTTTACCATTCAGGGCAGAAGTAACACCAATCCTACAGTCTTTCAGAAAATAGAGGGGGAGGGGAACACTTCCAACTTGTTTTATGAGGTCAGGGTTTTAATACTAAAACTTGACAAAGACATTACAAAACAAAATTACAGGACGGTAGAAAATATTAGCAGACTGAATCTAATGACATCTATAAAAGGTAATAAACCATTTTCATGTTTTTAACAGATGGTACTGACAGCTAGATATTTATGCAGAAAAACAAACACTGCCCTTCACAACATACACAAAAAGTAATAGTTTTAACACTTCTAGAAGAAACAAAATCTTTGTGACCTTAGATTAGGCAAAGATTTCCTAGAACGCACGTGCACACACACACAATATTAAATTTAAAAATATATCTTCAAAAGACTCAAGAAAATGAAAAGACAAAGCACAGAATAGAAATTATTTGCAAGGTACAGAGCTGACAGAATTGCGTGCAGAATGTATAAAGAACTTGCAGTTCCCATGTTAACATTTGCATGAAGGGTGGATAAAACTGCTGTCTCCTTAGCATAAACCAAGGCAGGGCAGCGCACTCTATTAGCAATGCTGACTGTATTTTTCACTGCCATGCATTTGAATGTTTTTTAATGGTAGACTCAAGGGTGGCTTTGATGAAGCCGTAAAAATTAATTTTTTTAATCTCCTCCTCCTCCATCTCTCATAATCTGAGGGAAAAATGGAAATTAGACAAAAGCACTTCTGCATACCAAAACAGGGTTATTTTGCAGAAATGCAGTTATTTCAGTTGGAGTCTGAAGTAACTGCTTTTTTTCATGAATACCGTTTTTACTTGAGTAGATGACTAAGACAAACTATGGTTATTTAAGTCTATGGTATTTGGCAGACATTTCTTAAAAATGAACAAAGTGAGCCTGTCATATTAACCTGACATCTGTTGCAAATAATAACATCGTAGCTTTCAAATGAAAATTAGAATTTGGGCAAACTTGTATTTGTCATTGTGAGCTGGACATCTTCTCAAAGACTTTTCTGGTAATACTGGTGGTAATATTAACAAGCAGGATTTTTTAGTATTGTATTATGAAATGTGTTAACATTTTGAAGATTTGCATAACTCAATAAATGGTATTTTCCCATGACGAATGTGTGATGCTACAAATCCTGCATGGGTAAAATAGCCCTTCTAAGTACAAGAAAGAACAATTTTAATGTTACCAAGTACAATAATTTTGATAGGGTTTTATTTTTTTTTTTATTTTTTTTTTTAAAGATTTTATTTATTTATTAGACAGAGATAGAGACAGCCAGCGAGAGAGGGAACACAAGCAGGGGGAGTGGGAGAGGAAGAAGCAGGCTCATAGCGGAGGAGCCTGATGTGGGGCTCGATCCCATAACGCCGGGATCACGCCCTGAGCCGAAGGCAGACGCTTAACCGCTATGCCACCCAGGTGCCCCTTGATAGGGTTTTAGATTCCACATGGCAACAAACTATTAAGAAGGAATCACTTGTTGTGTTGTGTTGTGTCAAGAAAGAATATCTACGTTATCTAACACTCCTCCCTTTCCAGCTACATATTTATTCTCAACTCTAGGTATGAAACTTGAATAACTTGTCCAGTGTTACACACCTAGAAAGTGAGTGGGGGGAGATAGGGGAGCCAGGATTTAAACTCGGACTATCCCCCTCCATACTGCTAGCCATTATAATACAACAAACTATGAGCTAGGTATCCTCCTGCGTTTGTGCCTAGAGCTGAGCTAACATAGACAAGATTCTCGTTACTTGCCATGCGTGTGGGTGGGAGCAAGGAGGGGTACATTTAAATCCATCACAGAACAAAGATTGCAGTTTAATACTAAAGCTCATGCCACTGGTCATTTTATACCAATCTAGTGAGATAATGTGGCTACTATTGCTTAACTGTATGACAGAATGGTACACATAAGCTGCCCCTTTTCTTGCCACCAGTTAAGGACCAGAGTTTTCTTTGATGGGTTGAGGGTTTACATATTACCCAAGACAACTTTTCTTATGTGGTTTGGAGGATGGGCTCTGTTACTCAATGGTCCTAAGTATCTTCCCAAGTTTACCTCAAGCCTCTTGGCCCCTTTCTGCATGTTGTTCCTCATGCACATTACACCCTGTTTAACAGTTGGCATTCTGCACCTCTAACTGCCCACTTTATGGAGTTCCAGCCTATCCTAACCTAACTGCCTTTGTGAACCCCACATGCCACCCGAGCTGCACTAGTTGCCACTCCTGGACACAGCTTGCTGCTTTGTCTGTTTGGCTCCTGCTCTTGTCACTGTGGAACAGTCATTCTATACCATTCCTGTCAACAGCATACCCATCTTTCAAGGTTCTACTCAGAAAGCACCACCTCTGTGGATCATCCTCTGTTCCCATCTTCCTTTCATAAGGTATCAGAAAATATTGCCTAATAGTAGTAACTGAACACACCTTAATTCTAGTAGATTGTAAACTGCTAAGTGCAACTCCTTAGAGCCCATAACCTATTAAATGACTTGATCTCAAAGATGATTTCCTTAATGAAAGAGTATAAGAACTCTTAAAGATGAAATAGTGTGGTCCACACTATGGATTAGCAAACTGAGATTGTTTGACCCATAGTCACTATGAAAAATTACCATTAGAGTCTTGACATACAATCATACGTGTAATGAAGTCTCACAGTAAAATTTTATAAGCAAAGATTTCATGCTAGAGACTTTTTCCTCCAAGGAATTCAAAGAATCTATAGTATCAGCCCTTTTTTTATGTTGTATCTATTACTTCCTATTCTATTTTTTGTAGGTGTGGGAAGTATACAAATTGTCTATTGTGTTTCAGAGTTGAAAGGTTTTAATTTCACATCTGTCAGCTTTCACGAAAAAACTGAAGATGACACACACAAATGGAAATAGGTTCTGTGTTTATGGATTGGAAGAATTTTGTTAAAACGTCCATAGTCCCCAGAGCATCTACAGATTCAGTGCAATCCCTATCATACCAACAGCATTTTCCACAAAACTAGAAAAAATGATACTAAAGTTTGTGGAGCCACAAAACAGCCAAAGCAACCTTAAAGAACAAAGCTGGAGGTACCACAATCCCCAGTACCAAGCTACACCACAAAGCTGCAGTAATCAGAATAGTGTGATACTGGCACAAAGGTCGACCCTATAGATCAATGGAACAGGACAGAGTGCTCAGAAATAAAGCTGCTTATCTGGTCATTAATGTGCCACAAAGGAAGCAAGAATATACAAAACTTTAAATCGCTTAGTAATGTAGATCTAGGAGTTTGCTTTTGTGCTAATTAGGATTAACAATTCAAGGCATGTTAATTTGAAGAGGAGGGGGAAAAAAAATCTAAAAAAATGTTTATCCTGAGATTGCTTCTAGGTCAGCATAAGGAAGCAGGTAGTAAACACCTCTGCTTTGGGGGACCAGAAAAAGCATGAGTTTACTTTTATAAATCGTTCTAATACTGTAAGCCATCTTTTCCACTCCCTCTCTCAATTTCTGTCAGGGCTAAATGGACCAAAAATGCACTGTGCTGCTACTCTATGGCCATGCTATTACCTGGTTGCCGAAAAATGTAGATGGCAAAATGCAGATTTAGGATAAAGAGAAAGGAAGAAAAGCATACAGTGACTGCGCCTAGTTTCATCTATGACCTGATTTTAACAGCTCAACAAAGTTGCCGTTATCATTTTCACAGCTGAGAAAACACAGGCTCAGAGAAGTTACTTTCCTTGCTCAGTTAAGGTGCAGCCAATCAGAATTTGATTATGTCTCTTTAATTCCAAAGTTCATGATCTTTCAACTACACAGTTGTTTCCAACACATTATTTAGTAATGTAAAAACTATTTAAAGGGGAAAACGTTTCACAAGAGATTTAAATATGTATGAGTATAAACTTTGAAATGAACTCCTTTTGCCTCCAGTTTCATAAAACTAAAATAACAACAACAAAAACATGAAATAATTACAAACCACCAGAGAAACAAAAGTTTAGCTCAGCATTTATCTAATTATGCTGATGAAGGGTGAAATAAAGTTGTTGCTTAGAATGAGACTATGATGCTATCTGCTGCAGAGCAAATTCTTTTAATTTTCACACGTTAATGTGAACCATGACTAATTTTTCCCACCACTGCCCTCACCTTGCGCTACAATAAAACCTTGCACAGTGTGCCATAATGGCATTTGGTCATCACCTACCAGGAGTAAACACGTACAGATGAAGAATAACTCTGTTCTCCCCTTGGGCAAGGGAAACAAAAGCAAAAATAAACAATTGAGACAACACCAAAATAAAAAGCTTTTGCACAGAGAATGAAACCATCAGCAAAACAAAAAGGCAATCCACTGAGTGGGAGAAGATATTTGCAAATGATATATCCAATAAGGAGTTAATACCCAATATATATAAAAAGCCTAGGCAACTCAACACAAAAAAACAAATAAAAAATAACAATCCTATTAAAAAATGGGCAGAGGACCTGAACAGGCATTTCTTCAAAGAAGACATACAGTTGGCCAAAAGACACATGAAAAGATGCTCAACATCACCCATCATCTGGGAAATACAAACCAAAACAATGAATCACCTTACTCCTGTCAGAATGGCTAAAATCAAAAAGAAATAAAAAGTGTTCGTGAGTATATGGAGAAAAAGGAACCCTCGTGCACGGCTGGTGGGAATGCAGACTGGTGCAGCCACTGTGGCAAATAGCATGGAGGTTCCTCAAAGAATTAAAAATAGAATTACTATTACTATTACTGCTATATGATCCAGCAATTCTACTTGTAGGTATTTATCTGAAGACAACAAAACCACTACCTTGAAAAGATACCTGCACCCCCATGTTCACTGCAGCTTTATTTAGAATATCCAAAATATGAAAATGGCCTGTGCATCCATTGATGGATGAATGGATAAAGAAAATGTGGTGTGTTATATACAGCGGAATATTATCCAGCCATAAAAAAAAAAAAGGAAATCTTGCCATTTGTGACAATATGGATGGAGTTTGAGGGCATTTTGCAAAGTGAAATAAATCAGAGAACAAATATTGTATGATCTCACTTACATGTGGAATGTAAAATAAACCAACAAAAAACCCCCAAGCTCATAAATACAGAGAACAGATTGGTGGTTGCCAGAGGTGGGGGGTGTGTAAAATGGGTGAAGGGGGTCAAAAGGTACAAATATCTAGTCATGGGCACATACAGCATGGGGACTATAGTTAACAATACTGTATTGTATATTTGAAAGTTCTTAAAGGTATCTTAAAAGTTCCCATCACAAGAAAAGAATTTGTAACAACGTTTGGTGACGGATATTAACTAGACTTATTGTGATCGTTTTGCAATATATACAAATATTGAATCATGTTGTACACCAGAAACTAATAAAATGTTACAGGTCAGTAAAAACGAAACTGGAAAAGCAGTCAAGGACTCGACTGAGAAAACTATTTGACTTTAAACTGTCCTCTCAACAAGTCTGATATGAATGGAAAATTGATGCTAGAAATTCTAATCAGAAAACAGAAAAATAAAAATGGAAACTCCTCCTAAAATATAAAAGGAAAATGGTCAGGGACGCCCAGGTGGCTCAGCTGGTTAAGCGTCCAACTCCTGGTTTCAACTCAGGTCATGGTCTCAGGGTCCTGGGATCTAGCCCTGCATCGGGCTCTGCGCTCAGCACAGTCTGCTGGAGATTGTCTCCCTTTCCCACTCCCTCTGCTCCTCCCCTGCTTGCTCTCTCTAAAATAGATAAAACATTTTAAAAAATTAATGTAAAAATTTTTTTAAAAAGGAAAATGGTCAAACAGGAGAAAAACAGTATGACAAAAGATCACTAATACGTGGATATGGACCCAAGATCCAACCTTGAAAATTTAGCACAATTCTAACAAATGCAGTAACCAGACATGATTAAAATCTTGAATGGGGAGAAAAACACTGTAGAGACAGGTAAAAGATATTCATGTATTTTTGGCAAAATCAGTGGAAAAGAAAACACACCAGAAATTATCCACTTCTGATTTGCTTTTTGTCACAAAGGCATCATCCATAACTAAACTGAAGTTTGATATAGTCAAACTTGAATTCATGATGTGTCAATTGTCGATTCACTAACTCTTCAACTCCAGGCACACTATGAAAATCTACTACACTTTTTTTTTGCTGCCACTTGCTTTGTCTAAACTACAGGCACGAAGACAGACCTAATTCAGTAATAAGGATGGGAATCAGGTTTGACCGATATTAGGTGCTTAATCCTTAGAGAGAGTCTATATGACAGAGTATCAGAATCAAGTGTCTTTAACCCTCCTCAGGTACCCCCCTCTCTCCTTCCTTTGTCCTGAACCTACCCAGTCAAGTCTTGCTGACAAATCTGATCTCACATTTTCACCCAGCCTCCTTTTGGTCTTTAATCACTGGCAAGCTCTTGTAGGTCCTGTGCCAGAATTTCTGCAGGACATTTCCCCCCCTCAAATCACAGGTTTTTCCCAAAGCCCTGTTCCTACCAGACTCCTAGGTCCAGCCTTAGCTTCTAGAACCATAGCCCAAGCTAGGCTAACCCTTGGATCCCCTGCTTGTCTGGGAAGGAAATTTGGACCCTTGTAATATTTTTAGCTAAAAATATTCTAAAGAGCAACCTGAGTCATTACATTTTTTTCTTTCTCTAAAAGAACATCAAAAGTTTGAGAGTGGGGCCCCTGGGTGGCTCAGTCGGTTAAGCATCTGCCTTTGGCTCAGGTCATGATCCCAAGGTCCTGGAATTGAGCCCTGCATCGTGCTCCCTGCTCATTGGGGAGCCTGCTTCTCCCTCTCCCTCTGCTGCTCCCCCTGCTCGTGCTGTCAATAATAAAATCTTAAAAAAAAAAAAAAACACCAGAAAACACCAGTTTGAGAGTAATGCCAACTAATCTAAGCAAACCTAGTTATTGCAGAATCCCTTAAGTCAATGATGTCCTTTAACATATCACTGGAAACATTAGCAAATAATCCAGATAAGAAGTCCTGTTGTACATGAAGTTTATACATGCAGCTACTGCCACAGGAAGAAGTTCTTAGTGCTGCATCATTCAGGCTGAAAAATCAGATTAACGTGTTCGTACAAAAGCCTGTTTCAGGCATGTGCAGTTTGTTACAGATTCCACTGAAACTGCAATTTGTTTTTACGTCTTTCCTGAGAACACATGCTCATAGCTTTTCAGTCCTAGTTTTTAACCTCTCAACCAAATTGCCATTCTTTTTTTTTTTTTAAAGATTTTATTTATTTATTTGACAGAGACAGCCAGCGAGAGAGGGAACACAAGCAGAGGGAGTGGGAGAGGAAGAAGCAGGCTCCTAGCGGAGGAGCCTGATGTGGGGCTCGATCCCAGAACGCTGGGATCATGCCCTGAGCCGAAGGCAGACGCTTAACGACTGCACCACCCAGGCGCCCCCCCCAAATTGCCATTCTTAACCCAAATTCCCGTTTGCAGAAAACACTCCATTTCAATTAGTATGTTCTTACAGCATGTATAGATTACTCAATGTTAAAAGGTTTCAAAAAAATGAGTTTTCTTTTTTTAATTAAAACCTACATCTTTTTGATTAATATGATTCAGGATATAAAATAAGTAGGCAGCAATTATTTTGAGAGAAAATAAAATGGAGGCAGGCTATATGCTGAACACTTCTGCTATCTGAATTTCTTAAAGCAAAACAGCCTCAAACAACATACAGGTTTTCCATTCCCTATGCGTTTGGAACAAAATTAAAATGTTCTAATAGTGCTAGGATTTTAGAATTACTCTGGGGTATTCCTACTCTTTTCAAACTTTAAATTACATCATTAAAATCATTAAATTTTTAAAAATTTATTCTTAGTTATAAGAAAAATGGATGTGCACAGCAAAAGTACAAAATTGATATCTGTAAATTAAAAACAAAATTATTTCTCTCCCCTCCACCCACATTCCTATTTCCAGACTAACCCCTTTAAATCACTTCTGTTTTAGTCTTTCTTTTCTAATTAATATTCCCATCCCACTGCATTAGTATCACGTGTCAGTATCACAAAGTTCCAAGGTTTTATTTGAGCAAGTTTCTTTTTGACCTAGGAGATATGTAAGTGACCTTCCTATTTAATTGGCTTTGAGCAGAAATTCCAGCATGCGTTCTACTTTATTTTTAATTAAGATTTTTTTTTTTTTTAATTTAACAGCACAAACAGGGGGAACAGCAGGCAGAGGGGGAAGTAGGCTCCCCGCTGAGCAAGGAGCCCAATGTGGGGCCTCATCCCAGGACCCTGGGATCATGACCTGAGCTGAAGGCAGACGCTTAACCAACTGAGCCACCCCGGGGCTCATGCATTCTACTTGTTTGCATTCTCAATTAAATATTGTCATCTGACTAGTCCTTGTAGGGTATTGGACTTCTCACAAACTAGACATGGCAGATTAACTCTAGCCTACGAGAAGACTCAGATTTGAGTGCTATAACATTCGTTCACTCTTACTCTAAACATAGAACATGAGTTTATCTCTGACCTCATTCAGTTATTTTTACAAAAAAATTCAAGACAATGTTTTGTGTCAGGTGTTCTGCTGCTGCTCATGTGTCTAGTTAGTTATGTTTCAGCAGTGAATGGTATAGTTTGTGTATAGTTTGAACTTTGTTTAGATAATTTTAAATCAATTTTACCATGGTCCACTGACCTTCCTCACTCCCCTCTGGGTAGAAAGAAAATTATATCCTGAGGGAGTAACAAACTCTCTAGGCCCCAGTGCCTTATAAAGCTTTTCCCGGTCCAAACAAATATGAATTTTTCCTTATTTATTCCTAATTTTTCCTTATTTATAAATGTGATTGCTTTTAGGAGAATACTACATATATTTATTTATTTTTCCTTATTAAATCAAGTGGTAAAAGATTACATAAAAGTTTTAGAAGATGGTATGCAAAAAAATGTGAAATCACAGGATAGTGATATTATGAATTCTTTATATATGAATAATTCATTCATATTATTGTTACAGTAGTATACTTTGTGTTTAAAATGTTTTTCAGGATAACATTGTGAAAAAGGCTAGAAACAACCATAGTTTGTATCTGAATTGGATGCTGGCACACAAAGGAAGTTAAAAATGGATTCAGTGTAGAAGCCTGGTGACTAATATGAAATTTCCCTGTTTGAACTTTCCTTAACTGTATTATGTTTCCAAATCAGCCTAGTCTGAGCTGATCATACACACTTATAGCCATCATCTGAAGAATGGAAGATTCTAACAGCAGTGAAAGTGGATAGAGTCTAAGAAATAATGATCTACATATGAGTGAGAACCAGGCTGTCAGAAGCTTCTAGTAGTCAAAAAAAAAAAAAAAAAAAAATCACCTAGAATATTGCATATGACATATTCTGCAATATAAAGCATAAAGTACTCCCAATACAGAGAAAATATGCTTTACAACTTTTAAAACTATAAATACTCAAAAAATTAGGGGGAATTAGGCAATTCCTTTTCCTAGTATTTATGAAACAAGATAAAATATATAAAACAATATTTGATAAATGAAACAAAAGCCTGAAATAAAATAGTGCTGAGAGGCAGCCAAATTAAAAGAAACTGAGTAAGATGAAAAAATTTGTGGTGATATGAAAAAGCAAATAGAATTAAAATTTACATTACCAGTAGTTAAGATCAGTCTGAAAAAATCAAATCGATATTATGGAAAAAAATGTAATGTACTCTTTCAGTTACAGATAAAGAAAGAACAGAGAAAAAGAATTAAAATAACAACTTAGAGTTTAGCCCAAAGAGACAAAACACAATAATTACTGCTTGAAGAAGAGTCCAGAACAAATGAACCAAAAATAAATAAATAAATAAATAAAGATAGAAGAATATTTTCCCAAGGTGAAGAAAGATTTGAGTTGAAAAGAGCTCACTGAGTGTTTCATGCTTAATAAAAACACATGGATAAATCCTTTAAATATATAAATATATATGTAGTTTAAATATAAGTAGATAATAAATTAATATTACTTCATTTAAAATATATATGATTTCATAAGCATTTTGGCAAAGATGCTGTACCAAGGGAAAAACTCTGGTTGGTCTTGAGATTTCCTTTAAAAAATTATATATCAGAAGATATTTAGAATCTGCATGGGAAAAAATTGTAACAGATAAATTCTATATTCAGCCAATTTGTTAAATCAGGTGAGGAAGCAATAGAGTAGCATCTCAGATATGCAAAAAATTAGGAAAAAAAAAAAAGTATCACCTACTTAGTCTTCCTGGGAAAGCAAAAATACCCTCCAGTAAATAGTCCAGCTACACAAGGGATGAATCAAAATACAGAATCAAATAGGGAAGGTGCAGTTTAAGATGTTTAGTGGTGACCACTGGAATCGGCATTGTTGAAATTATTTTTAAATAAGCTTATAAAATAATGCAAACGTAAAAATAATTACTGAAAGAAAACAATTGACCACGAGATGTACCTGACCAAAAAATGGAGCACTGTAGGCAAAATCAATCTTTGAGGTGCGCCAAAATGTCACATACTTTTATTAAATAATTATCAGGAATGTCAGCTGGATGTTACAGGGAAAAAGGCTTTAATCCTGCGTCCATAGATGTACACTGACAAGTACTGATGTCCTATTTGTCCATAGGACATGGGATAAAGTGGATAGAAAACAATTGTTTTAGTTCATATTTGTGTAATATCTCTACTAGGCACTTTACTGTCTCGACTGGGTGCTATTATCACATGCTTAATTCTTATAACCTGTTGAAAGGTAGTATCATCAAGTCTATTATACAGATGTGGACGATAAGAATCAGGTTGTTTAAGTAATGTGTCCAAGGTTGTACGGATAATAAATGATAGAGCTGAGATTTGAATACAGGTCCTGTCATTCCAAAGCCTGGGTATTCTCTGTCCACATTATACCATTCCCATCAATGTCCAGGTAAATGGTTTGACCAATCATTAAAACAAACTTTTTATCTTCATCTTATCCTAGGCTAAGCTTAGCAGTCTAACATTGAGTGGCCTCCCTTTTATCAGTAGAAAATGTGTAATGTATAAATTATGCTAAGATTACAACTGTTTGTCCTGTTTTAAAATCCATGATGATTGTTCTCATGAATCATCACAGAGAACCATATACCATATATATCACCTTCTAAAACAGGAAAACCCCACAATAAACATGTCCTAATTGTGATTTCACACAGCAAAATAATTCCAAAGCAATGTTTCCATGTAAAATTGCATATAGTCCACAATCTACAGATGTAATACAATCCCTATCAAAATACCAACAGCATTTTTCACAGAACTAGAACAAATAATCCTAAAATTTGTATGGAGCCACAAAAGACCCCAAATAGCCAAACTAATCTTGAAAAAAGAACAAAACTGGAGGTATCACAATCCCAGATTTCAACATATACTACAAAGCTGTAGTAATCAAAACAGTATGGTACTGTTACAAAAACAGACATTGATCAATAGAACAGAACAACGAGCTCAGAAATAGACTCATGGTTATATGGAAAATTCATCTTTGATAAAGGAGGCAAGGCTATGCAATGGGAAAAAGACAGTCTGTTCAGCAGTGTTGAGAAAACTGGATAGCTACATGCAAAAGAATGAAACTGAGCCACTTTTTTACCTCACACACACAAAAATAAACTCAAAATGGATCAAAGATCTAAATGTGAGACCTGAAACCAAAAAAGTTCTAGAAGAGAGCACAGGCATTACTTTCTCTGACATCAGCCACAGTAACATTTTCTAGATATGTTTCCTGAGGTAAGGAAAACAAAAGCAAAAATAAAGTACATCAAAATAAAAATTTCTAGGGGCCATTTCAAGGAGCTTTCCTGGTATCTCCCATATACACAGGAGGTATATATATGTTATTTAACTTCTGTTTGTTTGTTTCTGTTAATCTAGCACACTAAAACTGCAATAGGTGACAGATATCAGCCTTCTGTGATCCTTTCAAGTGACCTCAAGGAGACATCAAAAACAAGAACTGGAAAACCAGCTGGTCCCCTGAATCGAGCTGGATATCTACCAGACCATCCTGAACACCCACGAAATCAGCCTGAGACGCAGGAAGATGCATCTGGATCTCTACAAACGAACATCTCCAGCGCTGAGTATTGAGGTATGAAGCAGGAAGCCATGAATCCATGCACAGATATCGGAGGATAAATGGAAGGGGGAGGGAGCTGACCTACTCGGGCGCCGGGAAGCAGTAGCCACCTGCACGGGGGAGCAGGTGGACTCGTGGACCGGCACCTGCAGGAAAGCAGACCGAGACCGGGAGCCCGGGAACACACGCGACCAGACTGAAAACCAGAGCTCCGGAGCGCTCACTGGAACCAGACTGATACCGGGAGCTCGGGAGCGCACATGCGTCCAAACTGAAAACCGGCGCTCTGGAGCGCGCGCGAACCACACTGAAACAGGGAGCTTGGGAGCACACGCGGGAACCGGGGGCGGCTGGTGGTGTTGGAAGCACAAAGGACAGAGACGTGCCGGCCCTGGAAGTGAGGGCTGACACAGGCTGTGGGGTGCACAATCTGAGATGCTGCCGAGTTTTTAGCAGCACTGACAGAAACAGAGTTAAAGTGGCCAGGAGAGCTCAGTGGAGAGCAGACTGCAATCTCTCTGTTCTGAGACAGGCTAGGATACCGCCACTGCTGCTCTGACTCTCAGAAGAGGCACAGAAAACCACCAGGAAAAGCTGCCAGAGAACAAAAGCCCAGAAATACTGGTTCGCATTGTGCCCATCCCCATTCCCCCCTCGCAGGGGATGGGGTGACTCTACCCAAACAGGGCTGCCTGAGTATCAGCGTGGCAGGCCCCTTCCCCAGAAAGCAGGCTAAAAAATAAAGAAGCCCACATCCCTAAAGTCCCTATAAAACACATGCACACTGCCTGGGTTCTGGTCAATAATTTGGGCTCTAGGCATCCCTGCAACCTCTCCTCAGCAGAATGATGAGGAGGAGAAATCCCCCCCAACAAAGAAAAGATATAGAGTCTGTGGCCTCTGCCACAGAACTGATGGATATGGATATAACCAAATTGTCAGAAATGGAGTTCAGAGTAACAATGGTCAAGATGATGTGTAGGCTTAAAAAATATATATTAATGAAAATATTAATGAGAATATAGAATCTCTAAGGGTGGAAATGAGAGCAAATCTGGCAGAAATTAAAGATGGTATGAATCAACTGCAGTCTAAACTAGGTGCTCTGATGGCCAGGGTAAATGAGGCAGAGAATGAATTAGTGAATTGGAGGATGGGATGGTAGAAGAGAAAGTTAAAACAGAAACTTGGCTCAAAAAAATCCAATCTCAAAAATGTAGACCATGGGAGATTACAGACTCAACGAAACTTTTTAATGTCAGAATCATCGGCATCCCTGAGGGGGTGAAGAGAGCTCTAGAAGAGATATTTGAACAAATTGTAGCTGAGAACATCCCTAATCTGGCAAAGGAAACAAGCACTCGTGTCCAAGAGGCAGAGAGGACCCCTCCTAAGGTCAATGACAACAGACCTACACCATGTCATGTCATAGTGCAATTTGCAAATATTAGATCCCAGGATACAGTCTTGAAAGCAGCCAAGGGGAAGAAAATCCTCACGTACAGAGGGAGGGCCATCAGAATAACATCAGACCTGTCTACAGAAACTTGGCAGGCTAGGAAGGATTGGCAGGGTATTTTCAAGGCTTTATCTGAGAAAAACATGCAGCCAAAGATCCTTTATCCAGCAACGCTGTCATTCAGAATTGATGGAGAGATAAGAACCTTCCAGGATTGGCAGAAACTGAAGGAATTCATAACCACCAAACCAGCCCAACATGAGGTATTAAGGGGGGTTCTATAAAAAGTCCCCAAGAGCGATACAGAACAGAAATCTACACTCTATAAAAACAAAGACTTCACAAGCAACATGACATCATTAAAATCATCTCTCTCAATAATCAGTCTCAATGTGAATGGCCTAAATGCTCCCATAAAACACCACAGGGTTGCACATTGGATAAAAAGACATGACCCATCCATTTGCTGGCTATAAGAGACTCATTTTGAACCTAAAGATACATCCAAACTGAAAGTGAAGGGATGGAAAACCATTTTTCATGCCAATGGACCTCAAAAGAAAGCTGGGGTAGCAATTCTCATATCAGACAGATTAGATTTTAAACTAAAGACTGTAGTGAGAGATACGGAAGGACACTATATTATTCTTAAAGGATGTATCCAACAAGTGGATATTACAATTATAAATATCTATGCCCCCAACAGGGGAGCAGCTAGATACACAAGCCAACTCTTAACCAGAAAAAAGAGACATTTAGATAATAATACGTTAATAGTAGGGGAACTCAACACTCTGCTCTCAGCAATAGACAGACCATCTAAGCATAAAATCAACAAAGAAACAAGAGCTTTGAATGACACACTGGACCAGATGGACCTCATAGATACATACAGAACACTACACCCCAGAACAACAGAATACTCATTCTTTTCAAATGCACATGGAACTTTCTCCAGAATAGACCATATACTGGGTCACAAAACAGCTCTCAACCAATACCAAAAGACTGAGATTATTCCCTGCATATTCTCAGACCACAATGCTTTGAAACTGGAAGTCAATCACAAGGAAAAATTTGGAGGAAACTCAAACACTTGGAAACTAAGAACCATCCTGCTCAAGAATGATTGGGTAAATCAGGAAATTAAAAATCAGATTAAACAATTTTTGGAGACCAATGAGAATGAAAACACATCAGTCCAAAACCTATGGGACACTGCAAAGGCAGTCCTAAGGGGAAAATACATAGCCATCCAAGCCTCACTCAAAAGAATAGAAAAATCTAAAAATGCAGTTTGTATGTTCTCACCTCAAGAAACTGGAGCTGGAACAAAAGAACAGTACTAACCCACACATGAGAAGGCATTTGATCAAGATTACAGCAGATATCAATGAATTAGTAACCAGGAGCACAGTAGAGCAGATCAACAGATCTAGAAGCTGGTTCTTTGAAAGAATAAATAAGATCGATAAGCCACTGGCCAGACTTATTCAAAAGAATAGAGAAAAGACCCAAAATAATAAAATTATGAATGAAAGGGGAGAGATCACAACCAACATCAATGAAATAGGAAAGATCATTAGAAACTTTTATCAACAGCTTTATGCCAATAAAACTACCTGGAAGAAATGGATGCCTTCCTGGAAACCTATAAACTACCAAGACTGAAACAGGAAGAAATTGATTATTTAAGCAGACCCATTAATTATGAAGAGATTGAAGCAGTGTTCAAAAACCTCCCCCAAAACAAGAGTCCAGGGCCTGACAGATTCCCCGGGGAATTCTACCAAACATTCAAAGAAAAAAGAATACCTATTCTCCTGAAGCTGTTTCAAAAAATAGAAACAGAAGGAAAACTACCAAACTCATTCTACGAGGCCAGTATTACCTTGATCCCCAAACCAGGCAAAGACTCCATCAAAAAGGAGAATTACAGACCAATATTCCTGATGAATATGGATGCCAAAATTCTCAACAAGATCCTAGCTAATAGGATCCTACAGTACATTAAAAGGATTATCCATCATGACCAAGTGGGATTCATCCCTGGGATGCAGGGTGGTTCAACATTCGCACATCGATCAGTGTGATAGATCTTATCAACAACAAAATAGTTAAGAACCATATGACCCTCTCAATTGATGCAGAAAAAGCATTTGACAAAATATAGCATCCTTTCCTAATTAAAACCCTTCAGAGTGTAGGGATAGAGGGTACATTCCTCTTCCATTTCATAAAAACCATCTATGAAAAGCCTACAGCAAATATCATTCTCAATGGGTAAAAGCTGAAAGCCTTTCCCTTAAGATCAGGAACACGACAAGGATGCCCACTCTTGCCATTATTATTCAACATAGTACTAGAAGTCCTTGCAACAGCAACAAGACAACAAAAAGGGATAAAAGGTATCCATATCGGTAAAGAAGAAGTCAAACTCTCTTCTCAGATGACATGAGACTCTATATGGAAAACCCAAAAGACTCCACCCTGAAACTACTAAAACTTATAGAGCAATTCAGTAATGTGGCGGGACACAAAATCAATGCTCAGAAATCAGTTGCATTTCTATACACAAACAATGAGACTGAAGAAAGAGAAATTAGGGAATCCATTCCATTTACAATAGCACCAAAAATCATACATTATCTCGGAATTAACTTAACCAGAGATGTAAAGGAACTATATTCTAGTAACTCCAAATCACTCTTGAAAGACATTGAAGAAGACACAAAAAGATGGAAAGATATTCCATGCTTATGGGTCGGAAGAATAAACATAGTTAAAATGTCTATGCTACCCAGAGAAATCTACACTTTCAATGCCATCCCAATCAAAATACCAATGACGTTTTTCAAAGAAGTGGAACAAACAGCCCTTAAATTTGTGTGGAACCAGAAAAGGCCCCAAATTGCCGAGGAATTGTTGAAAAGGAAAAACAAAGCTGGGGGCATCACGATGCCGGATTTCAAGCTATACTACAAAGCTGTGATCACCAAGACAGCATGGTACTGGCACAAAAACAGACACATAGACCAATGGAACAGAATAGAGAACCCAGAAATGGACCCTTGGCTCTTTGGGCAACTAATCTTTGACAAAGCAGGAAAAAACATGCAGTGGAAAAAAGACAGTCTCTTCAATAAATGGTGCTGGGAAAACTGGACAGCCACATGCAAAAGAATGAAACTTGACCACTCTCTCACACCATACACAAAGATAAACTCCAAATGGATGAAAGACCTCAATGTGAGACAGGAATCCATCAAAATCCTAGAGGAGAACATAGGCTGCAACCTCTTTGACATCAGCCACAGCAACATTTTTCATGACACATCTCCAAAGGCAAGAGAAACAAAAGAAAAAAAATGAACTTGTGGGACTTCATCAAGATTAAAAGCTTCTGCACAGCCAAGGAAACAGTCAAAAAAACTAAGAGGCAGCCCACGGAATGGGAGAAGATATTTGCAAATGACACTACAGATAAAAGACTAGTATCCAAGATCTACAAAGAACTTCTCAAACTCAATACACGGGAAACAAATAAACAAATCATAAAATGGGCAGAAGAGATGAACAGACACTTTTCCAATTAAGACATACAAATGGCTAACAGACACATGAAAAAATGTTCAAAATCATTAGCCATTAGGGAAATCCAAATCAAAACCACCTTGAAATACCATCTTACACCAGTTAGAATGGCAAAAATGGACAAGGCAAGAAACAACAACTGCTGGAGAGGATGTGGAGAAAGGGGATCCCTTCTACATTGTTGGTGGGAATGCAAGTTGGTAGAGCCACTTTGGAAAACAGTGTGGAGGTCCCTTAGAAAGTTTAAAATAGAGGTACCCTATGACCAGCAATTGCACTACTGGGTATTTACCCCATAAATACAGACATAATGAAGAGAAGGGCCATATGCACCCCAATGTTCATAGCAGCATTGTCCACAATAGCTAAATCGTGGAATGAGTCGAGATGCCCTTCAACAGATGACTGGATTAAGAAGATGTGGTCCATATATACAATGGAATATAACTCAGCCATCAGAAAGAACGATTCCACAACATTTGCTACAACATGGACGGGACTGGAGGAGATTATGCTAAGTGAAATAAGGCAAGCAGAGAAAGACAATTATCATATGGTTTCACTCATTTATGGAACATAAGAAATAGCAGGGAGATCGGTAGGAGAAGGAAGGGAACAATGAAGGGGGGGTAAAAGAAGGGTGGATGAACCACAAGAGACTATGGACTCTGGGAAACAAACTGTGGGCTTCAGAGGGGACGGGGTGGGGGATTGGGATAGGCCGGTGATGGGTATTAAGGAGGGCACATATTGCACTGTGCACTGGGTGTTATATGCAAATAATGAATCATGGAACATTACATCAAAAACTAAGGATATACGGTATGGTGACTAACATTAAAAAATTATTATTAAAAAATAAATAAATAAAAAGCTTCTTCAACAGCAAAGGAAACAGTCAACAAAACTAAAAGACAACCTACTGAATAGGAGGAGATATTTGTAAATGACATATCCAATAAAGGATTAGTATCCAAAACATATGATGAACTTATAAACTCAACATCAAAATACAAATAATCCAATTAAAAATGGGCAGAAGACATGAACAGACATTTATACAAAGAAGACATACAGATGGCCAACAGAGACATGAAAAGATGTTCAACATCACTCATCATCAGGGAAATGCAAATCAGAAGCACAATGAGATCACCTCACACTTGTCAAAAAGGCTAAAATAAAAAACACAAGAGACAGCAAGTGTCGACGACAATGCAGAGAAAAAGGAACCTTTGTGCACCATTGGTGGTAATGCAAGCTGGTGTAGCCACTATGGAAAATAGTATGGAGGTTCCTCAAAAAATTAAAAAATAGAACTGTCATATGATCCAGTAATTCCACTACTTGGTATTTACCCAAAGATTATAAAAACACTAATTTGAAAAGATATGCCCCCTATCTTTATTGCGGCATTATTTACAATAATCAAATTATAGAAGCAGCCCAAGTGTCCGTTGATAGATGAATGGATAAAGATGTCACACACACACGCACACACACACACACCGGAATATTACTCAACCATAAAAAAGAATGAAATCTTGCTATTTGGAACAACATGGATGGAGCTAGAGAGTATAATGCTAAGTGAAATAAGTCAGAGAAAGACAAATAACACATGGTTTCAGTCCTGTAATTTAAGACACAAACAAGCAGAAGAAAAATGACAAACCAAAAAACAGACTCTTAACTCTAGAGAACAAATCGATGGTCACCAGAGAAGAGGCAGGTGGGCGGATGGGTGAAAGAGGTGAAGGGGATTAAGAGGACACTTATCATGATGAGCACTGAGTCATGTATAGAAATGTTGAATCACTGTATTGTATACCTGAAATTCATATAGCCCTGCATGTTGACTATACCAGAATTAAAATTTTTTTGATTGCCTGTCATCTTTATTAGATCCCTGTGGTGCCCAACTTAAATGCTTTTCCTTCTGATTTGTAAATTTAACAAACTGCCTGAACAGAATTCAGATAGGTTAGGTATACAGTGTACAACTGAGTTTCATAAAACAGAGAAGCTGTACAGCATAGTAATGTTTACTACATTTCCATTAGAAGTCTACATTCTAATTATTAAGTGGTCACAAATCTGTATTTCATGAAAATAAAAATTTGTTATAACCATAATGTATTCTAATTATGCCGTCTTAAATTTATTGGGGCTTTAAATTTTATTAGAAGCATTAAAATGAAATTAGAAACAATTTAGCTCCCAATATACTGACATACTGTTAAAGAAAAAGTCAACTTCACAGGCCAAATTAACTCCATGTGTGCTTTTAAACATTAATTAAGTGCACGTGGTTCAGATTGGTGCCCATGGATCTGGATTTAGGATGAGTACTTCTGTGCCATGAACTTGGAGACAGTCATTGTCTGGTATAAAACACTCTGGTCTAAAGTTAAGGTAACACTCAGAAATACAGGAAAAGCATGACAGAACTAAGACTCAGATATTGATACTTAAGTTCAAAAGATTTATAAGTAACCATCATGTACAGTCACCAATTCAAACACAGGCAAACATTCACCTTTCATCTTGCATGCATAGGTCATAAAATAGATGGTACAAATTTTCATTGGCCTTCACAACCTCCTAAAAAGGACAAGTTTTGACTATATTTTAACAAATTTTTTCTCTTTACAAAAATGTGCTTCACTATTGAAAACACATGAAAGACAATAAAAATCACTTGCAGTGGTCACGTTTTGGTACTTCTATTATATGTAAGGCATATACTTTTTTTAAAGGTGTATGTTTTACATTATTTTTTCTTTAACATATGAACAAAACTTGCATATCTTTAAATGTTTTACTACATAACTTAAAATGATCTGTGTAAGTGCATTCCATCAGTTATAGCATTTGTTTTTATATGTGACGTCTTACCATATACATGTACTCACAGTCTACATCTATGCTTTAACTATTATAACAGCGCTCCAACTGGTCTTAAAGGTTAACTTGCTTTAAGTTTATGCACTCCTTGCTTATTGACCTGTCTCTTGATCTGTAGCGTAACTTACTTTCCTTGAGATTTGCAGACCACTGGCCTTAGAGGAGTGGAGGACCAAACTTTCCCAGAAGATAAGGCCTGACACCATTCTCAAACAGCTGCTGCGGATGTCAGCAAGTCTGTTCAGGGTCACGTCCACATTCCACTCACTGCCTGGGCACCTGCTTGTCCTGCATGTAGCCCCCTCCCTTTTCCCCATGTCTTCCCCTTTAAAACCCTCTAGCTTTGCCTGGACGGGGAAGATGGCCTTTGAGACATTAGTTCACCATTCCTAAGTTGCCAATTTCCTGAATAAAGCAAACTTTTCTTTCCCACCATCACTTGTTTCTTGAGTATTAATTTTCAAGCAGTAAGCAGCTGAACCTGAGTTTGGAACCAATTCTCTATCTGGTAACACTATGATGGAATGTGTTTACATTTAAATGACAAATAATTATGGAAATTGTTCATATTTTGTAAAAAAAAATGTACAAAACTCATATGCCTTTTATTTATTTTTAAAGATTTTATTTATTTATTCGACAGAGAGAGAGACAGCCAGCGAGAGAGGGAACACAAGCAGGGGGAGTGGGAGAGGAAGAAGCAGGCTCATAGCGGAGGAGCCTGATGTGGGGCTCTATCCCATAACGCCGGGATCACGCCCTGAGCCGAAGGCAGACGCTTAACCACTGTGCCACCCAGGCGCCCCAAAACTCATATGCCTTTTAAAAAAAGAAATTGTACACATATATACACTATATATACACAGTGTGTATATATAAAATAGAAAAATAGATATTTTAGGCAATCTAATAATTGTGGGTCCTTTGATTATTTGCAGATCTTTAAGTTGTAAGTAACTTTGCAATGAACAGTGCTAGAATTAAATCTTTGCACACACCCTATATATCTGCATTTTCAATGCTTGATACATGACAGGTATCTAACAAGCGTTTATTAATTTTCAAAGCCTTTATAGATATAATTTCAAACATATAATTATGCCTCTGATAAGATCTTCCCAACACTGAAAATATGTTAAATATGATAATAGTTTTATTCCTGAGATTTTTGCCAGGGCCTTGTAACAGGTCTCGTCTTTTGTTTGTTTCTTCGTGAGTCCATTGCTCACACTACTTCCAGTATCCTTCCAAAATGCAGATCTGATCATCTCATTTTCTTAGAACTCTCTGTATATTCCCCACCAGCCACAAACTCAGTATGCAAGGGCAGTCATATTTAAACTGTGGTCTGCGCTGCCAGGCCAGCCTCCACCCTGGGACTCCTTGGCTCCTGCTAGCTTGCTCAGTGCAGCGTGAGGCCCCCACACACATTCTCGCCCCACACCTCAGGCAGCATCTCTTCCTGAGGAACACTCATTCTTGAAAGCCCAATGTAAGCATGACTTTCTTTGCGTCATGCATTTCTCCACACCTAGGCTTCCAAGAAGCTAGTTCTTCCATCATAGCCCTCACGCCTCTGAACTGTATCTATTTGTTTCTATTTCTATATCCTAAATTAGACCATCAACTGCTTGAGTTCAAGAATAGTATTTTCACCTGTTTCCCTAGCACTTCAGTGAGTAATCTGTTTTCCTCAGTGTGGGTTCAGAACAAAGGGAGTAACTACAATGCTTCACACACTTCTGATGATTTTTAGCACCTTGCTTTCAGTATTCAAAGTGACCAAATCCTGTCACACTGTACAGAGCAGAACTGGTAGTCTCAGGAATTTGGCATTTATAAAGTCCACTTTTTTGGCAAAGAGAGATACTGCAACTGACTTCCGGAGTTCGCCTAGCTCCAATTTCAAACTAAAGGAATTTAAAATATAACCTCTATGATACGGTTTCATTTTTTCTTTGCTCAAGCTCCGTATTCCTCTTTGTGTGACTGGGAGAGAAGTCCACAAATGAATAAAACTCCACAACATTTAGGAAGTAGGGCCTATAGCAACCTCAGAGTGTCCTAAAGGAAAAAGAATTTAAGTTTTATCCAAGGTAGCATAGTTTAGGTAGATTAGGGTTATTTGGTCTTGTCATGATATAACTTATCTATAGACCATTTTTACTCTTGTCCTCCAGATTTATCACTTAAATGAACTTTCCTGATTCATGGAAACGAGTAACCTTTTCAAACTCTGAATTTTCTCACCCCAGTCAACCAGGGAGGCAGGTCAAGATGAACTTTAAATAACAGTGAATATGTTTTATGACTTGCCTCACATTAGAGAACAGAAACATTTATATTATGTGTGAAAACATGTGACATGGCTATAAAAGGCTGCTGATGTGGGCATATTGGGGTCACTACAAGACGCGTGTTCATGAGGGCACAGGAAGTGGGGCAGGGTCTACAGAAACGGGCTGATTCTTGAGAAGGCACTGGGGTGGAAGAGTCCTGATTCTGTCACCTGGAGATGCCACTTAGGCATTTATGGACATAGCAAGGAGAATCCAGGAAGACCCGAGTCGCCAAGGAGCTCTGGAAACAACTCAGCAGAGAAGCACGGGGCAGCCGTTTTATAAAAAGCATTGCTGGGTTTAACTAAAAGGCAAGACTCCCCAGTCTTTGGGGGCTTTTCTAGTGGCTTGCCTTCTTTGAGCGCGCGCGTGCGCACGCACACACACACCCCTCTCCAGGCCAAACAGAGATCACTTTATCCACCCACCCTGAGCAGCTTTTATCAGACCCCTCAGCTACGCAGACTTTCTCTTCCCAAATCTTATTTCCTCTAAGATATATAACCACTTTTCCCACATCCTTGGCATTTCGTACTGAGCCCTCTTGTTTTCTGTTTATATTTTTTACTTTAATAAGCATCTTGTTAAATACAACATGGTATAGAAAAGTATACAAATCATAAGAGCCCGATGAATTAGAACGGATACATCTACCCAAGTGGCGGGGGTCCTGTACAGGACCAGTTAGGACTGGAAATATCGGAAAGGGAGGTAGTCCTGAGGACATGACTTGAAGTTGAATTTATATAGCTCCATTCCCAGGAAAGCAGAACATGAATAGTAAATAAGAAAGAAACACAGTCCTAAAATCTGGGCCAAGGAGGGAGTGAATAAGGAGTTTTATGTCACCTAAGGTACCACCAGGTTTTATCCCTGATGTACTAAAGTATTCTGGCTACCAGTGAAGCCCCAGAGAAGACCAATGCTAGTAGTTGTTAGGAGGTGGGATGTGGAGGGGGGAATCAATGGTGGAGAAGGAGGTTCTGGAATGTGGAGATTGAAGGGACAGAGGAACAAAGAGAAAAGGAAGTGCTCAAATGAATTACAAAACAAATAACAAGCTTTCTCTATTTCTACACTGGTCTTATTACCAGTCATGGAAGAGAATAAAAAGATTAGAACACTTATTTTTCCAGGCTTATTGAGATATAATTGGCATCCAACACTATAAGTTTAATGTATACAACATGATGATTTGATATATATTGCAAAATGATTACCACAGTAAGGTTAGCTAACAAACCATCATACCGTTTCTGTGGGTGTGGTGAGAACATTTAAAATCTACGTTCTTAGCAGCTATCGAGTCCACAATACAGTATTTGTTAACTGTAGTCACCATGCTATACGTTAGATCCCCAGAACTTACTCGCTGTAGCTAGAAGTTTGCACCCTTTGAACAACACCTTACTGCATTTAAGGTTATGATCTCCACCAGCTTTTACAGGTTTGCTTTGGCAGGGAAAGACCTTCCCTGGGGTGTTGGGTGGGACAGCTGGTAGCGTCCATAAATAGGCAGGGCTTGCTGTTGGGGTCTCTAGTCAGGTGAGGATACTGCCCATGTTCTGAGCTAGGGGGCCGGGGGGAACAGCCACTTGCTGGGCTCCTTGGCCAGTGGGCCTGCTGGCTGGGCTCTGAGTTCAAGCAGGGCTGCTAGCTGGGCTCTGCAGTCAGCCAGGGACCGTCACTGGACTCCTCAATCACAGCGGATGGGTGGGAATGGCAGACAGTGTTCCCTGGCCTGGTGGTGCCCTCAGTGTAATTCCAAAATTGGGTAGGGCTCCCCAATGACCCCTGGTTGGGTGGGACCTCAGGCTGTGCTCCCCAGCTTATTCAGATGGGGCCTCTAGCTATACCATGCAGTTTAGTGGGGATGGAACCTATGCTTTATAGTTGGGTGGGGGCAGTGGCTGGGCTCCCTGCCTCACAGAGGCCATAGGCTGGGCTTTGCGTTTGGGCAGGGCCTTGGCCTGGACTGGTTACTGGGGGGAGCTGCAGGCTGGGCTTTCTGAACAGTGGGTTTTTGTAATATTGTGATTACAGGCATCTATAGTTGGCCTTGCCTGGGTTGTCAGCAAGGAACTCCTAAAACTCCTGGAATTTGCTAAGTGATGAGAATGATAAAGACGTCCTTTGTTATGATAATGCACGACTTTTGAACCACTCTCAGGTAACCTAAATTTTGGGGCTGGTTGTTAGGAGAACCAACAGCCTCATTAGATGGTTGGAACTTTCAGCCCTCACACCTCTATCCCTCCTCAACCTCTTTGGAAGGGAGAGAGGCTGGAGATTAATTAAATCATTGGCCAATGGTAACCGAATCAATCAGGAAGCCTCCATAAAAACCCAAAAGCCTGGGCTTGGGCAGGCTTCCAGGTTGGTGAATTGTGGAGGTGCTGGGAGAGTGACACAAAGGGAGGGGGCATGAGAGCTCTGAGACCCTTCCCCACACCTCGTCCTACAGGTCTCTCCGTGTGGCTGTTCATTCATAGCCTTTAATACCCTTTGTAACAAACCCATAATCTAATAAGTAAACTGGTTTCCTGAGTTTGGTGAGCTGCTGTAGCAAATTAATGAAACCCAAGGAAAAGCTTGTGGGATCTTTAGAGCCAGTGGTCAGAAACACAGGTAACAATCTGGACCTGAAATTGATATCCGAGGTGGGGGCAGGCTTCTGGGACTGAGCCCTTAACCTGCGGAATCTGACACCATCCCCAGGCAGATAATGTCAGAATGGAGTTAAAATTGTGGCACATGGAGTCAGTGTCTGCCGAGAATTGAGTTAATTGCTTGGTGGTGTTGGGGAAAATACACATTGAAGTCTGGGCCCCATGGCTGCCTGGAGTCATTCATCGGTCTCCCCTGTTCAGGTGGAGCTGGAGCCTATGCTGCACAGGGGGGCCGGGCTCGGGCCCTAGTTCACGCAGCAGCTCGGCTGCAGGGCAGACGTGTCAGCCTGCGGTCTCGGACCAGGCTTGCTGGTCAGGCAGGGGTGGAGGCTAAGCTCAGCAGTTTATAACACATTCAAATACGTAATATATTTTAATCGACATTCTTAATTCAAACTCAATTATTTCTCACCATCCCCTTAGAAACGGGCTTAACTTGCTCTCACTCTATATTTGTATTTGTGCCTATAGAGCACTTAGAGATGAGAATTCGGAGCTATATGGATTAAAACGAGGAACTGGAGAGAGAACAGATGTGACTGGGACTTACACTATCTCACTGAAACACACTTACAGAAACCAGAAGTAAGCTGACAGGCTTAGGCAAATCTGCCATAGAAGCCCGTCCTTCCCTGTGGTCTACGAGACTTTGTAGGAGCCGCTAGGACTACAAGCGCTTTCAGGGCGGAGAGCATCCTTCATTCTTCTGTTCCATGGCAGGCCTCTGACTCTCACTATTTTAATGAAAATGTAACAAAGAATAGAATTTGTGATTTTTGCTCAGTGCAATGATAGTGCGTTGTTCCGGCAAGATTTTTACATAACAGAACGAGAGGCACAGAGCAAGGACTGCATCGCACAAACACCACTCAGAGAAGCTGCAGCGCAGACAGATGAAGTAACTTGCTTAGAAAGGCTGTTAGAGGCGGAACAGAAAAAAGTTTTTTTTTTTTAAATTAAAATTCATGACCAAGGCTAAAATATTTATGGGAATTTGATAAGGTAGGAATTTCTAGGAGTCATGGCAATTATTAGAAGCTAAGTTGTTCCTTTTTACTATGAAAACTACTTAATTTAGTGCATCACCAAGGCATAGTATTATGGTCAACGTTCTTGCTGGTTATGCTGCATTTAAAGAAATTTTAGTTGCGCAAAGAGCACAGAGGTGCTATTATATAATTTATTGTGATACAGACGTTAAAATCATTTTTGCAATAAAAGCAATTTA
Source organism: Ursus arctos (assembly GCF_023065955.2). Lineage (NCBI taxonomy): Eukaryota > Metazoa > Chordata > Mammalia > Carnivora > Ursidae > Ursus > Ursus arctos. The sequence continues at coordinate 33,630,379 of NW_026622852.1, forward strand.
TTCTCAAAAATCCTTAACATTTAAGAAGTCATTTCACTTAGGAAGAAAAAGACAAAAATTAAGAGATCCTTACTCTTTGTAGTAGAAATGTCAAACAACTGCATTCAGTCATAAATAGGTCAAATGAGCCATTTGTCAAACAAACACTTAGTCTTTATTATGTCAAGGAGTGGTGACATCATTTAACGCATGAGAAGACTGAAGCTACAGGATAATTCAAAACCAACTAAGTAAAAATGGTCTAATAAGAAAAAACTACTGAATGTTCCTTACTGTTACTTTTTTTTAGATTTCTTTAATGTCATGACCCTAATTTATCAGAATAGTAATGACTTAGTAATGCTTAACATTCTTTTGTGAGGTTCACAATAATCTATTTCTAAAATTTTTAGACTGGTTTTTGGGGTTCAAATTCCAATTAGGATGGAGTAAACACACTCCACCCTATTTCTCACACTTATTAAGACCTACTAAAAACTCTAGACCAAATACATGAAGGCACCGAGAAGTCTGAAAAGTAAATAACTGCAAGGAGATTTCAGAGAAATTAAAACTCAAAGAATAACCAATACAGCCTTGAGTTTCCTGTTTGGTTTTTTTCCCCATGACTCTTACCTTAGGTTTAAGGGCACACCAAATCTGTGGGTATGGACAGAAAAAATCACCAAGAAATTCTCTCCTTTTCTGGCCAAAGGTTGAAGAAAGGGAGCCCTGCCCAATCGTTGTAAAGGAAATTCCAGTTAAACAAAACAAAACAAAACAAAACAAAACAAAACAAAACATACTCTCCCATGGCAGCCTATGCAAAGCCCCAGCCCCGAAGCTGCTCTTGCTGAGCAAGGGCAACAGTGATGACCACTCAGGCACCTAAAACGGAAATAAAATCCTTCTTTCAGACTGAAAGAATCCAGAAAAGAAGTGTCCATGCTCCAAAGAGTATGGGATTCAGGTTATTTTTCTCTTTTTCCTCACACCATTTTGCTGCTGGTTAGAACCAATCCTAGGAAGTAAATGATAGCACAAGACACTAAAACTTCAGCTTAATGGCCAGAGGATCAACAAAAAGGATCTCCTGAAGACCCAGTGTGGGTGTGGTGGGAGCAGGGAGAATCAGAGAGGAACAATTTATAGTAAGAGATCTCTAAGTCTGTGTATAATGTCCGGCACTCAGCCTCTGAACCGCACAAGCAAAAGACTGACCAGTGGTGTGCTGTCACACTATAGCGTGAACCACTGACGAGTTCCCACATTGGCACAAACAGCACTGCGTAAACGCTGAAAACTAAACTGATATCTAAACTACGGCCCACAAAAGACAGGGTAAGACTTGCATTTGAACCTAATAGGGTTGGTTGCAGCTAAAATAAAATATCAACATTCTCTGAAGAATTTAACACGCTCACAGCATAACATCTAAAAAGTCTGGGATACGGTTGAAAAGTACTGGACACGGAGTACCAGTAAAATCTAAACAAAGCTCACAGACGCTAAAAAATTCACAGATGCTAACTCTGAAATGACCCGGATGCTGGAATTACCAAACAACTTAAAGCAGAAATAACCATGTTTTATGAAGTAAGGGCAAATATTCTTGAAATGATGGGAAGATAGAAGTTCTCAGCAAAGAAGTAGAAGCTTTATAGAAAAAAATATGGAAATTTCAGAATTAAAAACACAATAATGAAATTTTAAAATATTGCTTAAATAGCTCACTCGCAAATTGGATATGACAGAGGAAAGTTGAACTTTGAAGACAAGCCAATTGAAATTTTCCAATCTGAAAAAAGAAACAGACTGGAAAAAATGAACAAAGCCTCAAGGACCTTGTGAGACACTATTAAAAATATTAAAAAATAAATATTCATGTCCCTGGAGTCCCAGAGAGACAAAATCAATGCAGAAAATTTTAAGAAACAATGACTTAAAATTCCCAAAATTTGGTGAAAGAATTGAGCAGATTTAAGAAATTTGGCGACATCTAACCAGGATAAATGCAAAAACAGAAACAAAAAAATAGAGACAAGCTACATCTCAATATGTAACAAACTACTAAAAACTGAAAATGAGGGGGGAAAAAAGTCTTGAAATCAGCCAGGGGAAAACAACACCCGATATACAGGCAAACACCAATTTGAATGACCTCAGATTTCTTATCAGAAACCACGAGGGGGGGGGGGCGCCTGGGTGGCACAGTGGTTAAGCGTCTGCCTTCGGCTCAGGGCGTGATCCCGGCGTTATGGGATCGAGCCCCACATCAGGCTCCTCTGCTGTGAGTCTGCTTCTTCCTCTCCCACTCCCCCTGCTTGTGTTCCCTCTCTAGCTGGCTGTCTCTATCTCTGTCGAATAAAATAAAATAAAATCTTTAAAAAGAAAAAGAAAGAAAGAAACCACGAGGGGGAGAAAACAGTGCGAAAGTATTTTTGAAGTGCTAAGAGAAAAAACTGTCTTTTCAGAATGCTCTACCCAGAGAAAACAGCCTTCAGAAATGAAGGAAAGGGGCACCCGGATGGCTTACTCATTTAAGTGGCTGATTTCAGCTCAGGTCATGACCTCAGAGTTCTGTGGGTAAGCCCTGTCAGACTCCTCACTGGGGCGGGGGGTGGGGGGGTGGTGTCTGCTTCTCCCTCTCCCTCTGCCCTCCCCCTGCTCATGCTTTCTTTCTCTCTTGCTCTCTAGTTCTCTCAAATAAATAAAAATCTTAAAAAAAAAAGAAAAAAGAAAAAAGAAAGAAAGAAAGAAAGAGAAAGGAAGAAAGAAAGAAAAATAAGGACATTGTAGATGAAATAAAATGAAGAGAATTTGTTTCAATCTTCTCCAAAAGAAGGAAGTTGTGTAGGCAGAAGGATGATACTAGAGGGAAACATGAAACTTCAGAACGAAGGAAGAAACATAGAAACAAAAACAAACTTTATTCCTTTTGCAGTTCTTTAAACTATGTATGACTGTAGGAAGCAAAAGTTTATAAATTTGTCTGACAGGGTTGTCAATGGGTCTTTCTGATCTTAAACATACATCTCTTCTCCAAAGTACCACTTCTGCCCCACCTTGGCAGCCTCCAAGCCTCTCTTAGCCATGGCCAAATTATAAAAGAGGCATATTGACAAATGAAATAAGGAGCATGTTTAGCTGGGATATTGTTACCTTTGACAGGAAGAATGAAAAGAAGAATTCTTAATGTCAATTAAAGTTTCAGTATTTAAAAAAATAACTAAGAGTTGAATTTGTCTTTTAGTAGAATGTGTAAATATTAAGAGGCTAGGTACTTTTTCACAGCTGCTTTTGCATAGTCTTTCTTCTTTAGTTCATTACTTTCTGATTCATGTCCTCTGCCCTCTTCCCCTTCTTTCTCTCCTCACACACGTGTGTGTGTGTGTGTGTGTGTGTGTGTCTGTATAGATCCCTATAGCAATCACTAACAAAACTAAAGACATAAAATCAAACAGCTATGTAGATAAGTTAAAATGAAATACTAAAACATACTCAAATAACCTACAACAAATCAGGCAAGAGAAACAGAAAAATGAAAAACAAAAGGACGAAGGGAAAACAATAAGAGTGTGTTAGGCCAAAATCTAAGTATATTAATAATTACATTAATGAAAATGATGCAAACACATAAATTAAAAAGACAGATTTTCAGATTAAATTAACAAAGATGACCCAGTTATATGCTAGGATAATTTGTGACCTAAGGAAAAGTAAATACCCAAACACTTTATGGAATAATGAGTAAAGAATCAGAGTTAAACTGATACCAGGAGGCCTGGAGTTTCATCATGATCTGTTAGAGTGGGGGCATATGGAGACAAGATAATAAATGAATACTGGCTCACAGGGGGACACTGAGTGCATGGACCCACCTAGTGGTCATTTTCCTATTCCAAGTGTAGTCAGAATAGACACAGTTCATAATGGCACACCACCTACATTGGGTCCTTGGCCTATGGGGTAAACTCCATTCTAGTGTGAAATTCTAAGTGGAAGCTTCTACCATTGCCAAACTCCCTTCCCAAACAGCAAATCGAAAATACCATATCCCATGGGATTGGTAGCAATTAGTGCCAGTCTTAAGATACAGAATGTAGGGTTGGTGGTCCAGCCCTTTCTCCGCTTATTTCACTACTCTGGCTCTTGAAAAAACCAGATGGATCCTAGAAACTGGCATTAGACTATGGCAAACTCAACCAAAGAATAGTCCTAATTACAGCCAGGTGGAATATCGAGCAAATTAAAACAGCCCTGGTTACATGAAATGTAGCCACTGATTTATCAAATGCATTTTTTTCCATCACTATCAGATTAGGGGATCGGAAATGGTTTGAATTCAGATAATAGGCAACGGAATATATTTACAGGTTAGTTCCAGGATTATGTTACGTTTTCCTTCTGCTATCATAATATATTGTGAAGAGGTCTGGACCACCTAAACATCTCGTAAAATACCACGTCGATCTACTGTACCAATGGCATTATGTGTATTATGCTAGAGGAGCAAGAAGGGCTAACGTGGTAGGGAACTTGTTACGATACATGTACTCCAGAGCATGGAATATAAACCCTAGGATGACTCCAGTATGCCACATCAGTAAAATTTAGTGGTTTAGTGGTCACAGGTATTCCAGGACATCCCATACAAAGTAAAGGATAAACTAATGCATCTTCACCTTCTAATACAAGGAAAAACAATGACTAATAGGCCTCCTCAGATTCTGAAGGCAGTATGTTCAACAACTGGGAATAATGTGCTGACCCATTTACCAAGTGACATAGATGCTTTGAGTGGGGTCCCAAACAGGAAAAGCTCTTTAGCAAGGCCAGGCTATGGTGGAAGCAGCTTTGCCACTTGGAACATATAACCAGACAGACCCTGTGGTATTATCAGCTATAAGAAAAAACAGCATGTTGGAACTCCCCACAAGCTCCAGTGAGATATTCACAACACAGAGGGCAGGGCCAAGCCACCTGCAGCTGAAACTCCAATATCTTCTGAAAAACAACCCCTGGTGTGCTACTGAGCCCTTGTAGAGGTAAAGTACCGACCCGTGGGGGTACCAAGTGACCACACAGCCCCAAGTGCTGATCATTAGCTTGATTCTTCCAGATTTACCACGCCATAAAATTAGGTGCGCCCAACAACAATCCATCTTAAGATAAAATTGCAACATCAAGAATCAAGCACAAGTCCCTTATCAGCTAGGCCACGACCCCCATGCAATTTACCACTGTTACACTACCGTCCTTGTACATATCGAGTCAATCTCGTCCTCACCCATTCAATACTGGGAGACTGCATCAAGTGATCTCCATACACCAAACTTCCCCTAACCCAGTGGTCAGAGTCACACTGTAACGGTGTCTCATCCCAGGGGCTGGCAAGGAGTGAGGGACACAAGCAAGTACCCAGAGTTTATCACCTTTCAGGATGCCCAGGTCCCTGGCGGCCAAAGTCCCAGGATACAGCACAGGCTCTAGGGGTGAAAAGCTTACCTCCAGCAAGGTCAAAGTCTGTAGCAACATGATCGCTCGGCACACCATCCTCAGGGGCAGTTTTTCCTCCCAGCAGCTGCAGGAGGTCTTGAATTCAACGCAGGAGTGGTCTGCCCCTCTGGCCTTCCCCAGAACAGCATCAGCACATTGCTCCCTCTTTCTACCCAGCCCAAGTTCCAACACCCAGAGATGGGGGAGCAGGGCCCTCCACCCAAGCCCCTCCAACAGGAAAGGTTCTCTTTTGAACACCATGAGTGACACCGGAGAGCCAGAACCAGGGAAGGGAAGGGAATGTGACGCTTCCCAGGAAGGCAAACGGGAGCCCAAAGGGTGGACCAGGTGGTTTAGGGCATGTGGGGGAGTAAGTGTGGGTCCAGTGGAGATACCCGGAGAGGATGGGCTGGCATGCGCTGAGCATTAGCTCAGAGAATGGTGGAATCCGACACGAGGTGCTGTTGCTGTGACCATTCTTCACAGAGGAAGCCCAATCTTGTGGAATCTTGGGAAATATAAGGGAGTTAGGAAAGCGTGGTAAGGGAATCCTAGGATGAGAAACACCTGGGTGCCCCAGGTGCCAGAGATCCGTTGTCCCAGACTCCTTCCCCAATTGTTGGGAGGGCTGCTGATTGACAGCTGAAGGCTATCTCAGGGTCTGGCTCAGCGGCAGGGAGTCACCTTGCCCAAGGTTGCAGCCCTTCCTGGGGGAGTCTACATCTAGTGAATGATTGCTAAAAGTAAATAAAGACCTGGCCATCTTGAACCAACTCAGGACGACTGTTAAGGGGTGTTCTAGCTCCAGAGCAACTCTGGGAGTAGGCTGAGGCTGCCATTGGTCCTGGCTACTTCATAGTGTGACTTCCCTCTCTGCTCAGTCCTACTTCCTTCTCCTCTCTTCCACAGGGATGTCTCTAAGGGAGCTTCTTAATAAGCATTCAGCAAACTACGTCTTAGAGTCAGCTTCGGGAGGAATCCAACCTGTGACAATATTCTACACTCAATTTGAATTTTTCTTTTTTATATTTGTTAATTTCTGTCATTTTTCTTTTAAAATGTATTTGGGTAATTTCTTCTCTGTGTCTTATTTTCTAGACCAGAGGAATTTAGGACTGAAAGAAACATTACTGGCCATCTATCTAGTTTTCTTCTGTGTGTATACATTTTCCCCCTATAATGTTCTCAACCTCAATCTGTTGAATATTTTCAGTGGTTTCCAGATTAAACAGTAACGCACAGCTGTAATGTTTACAGTCTCCTCCTATGATGAGTAGAAATCTGCCTTCTTGTGTCTACTACTTATTCGCCTTTGTTTTGTTTATTAATCAACTTCCATATGACAGTTTCAAATAAATGAAAACATCTAGCATGTTCTTTGCTGAATCTTCTTGAGGCTAAATAAGTCCAGTTTCCTCAACCACTCCTCATTTGTTCCCATCATAGCGCCACCTCTTCCGCAGACTTTGTAAATTACTCATTCTTTAGCATAGAGACAACTCAACTTTTTGTACTGTTCTGTCATCCCCTGATCAGAATCGTCTTGTCCAGGGTGGATATTCACATAAACAAACGAGCAAAACAAATGTAGATTGACTGGACAGATAATACTTCAAGTGATTTAATCCTTTTCAAGTACTAATATACTTAAAGAAATATCCAAACCTTTTGATTGAATCCTTCTTTTTTTTTTTTTTAAGATTTTATTTATTTGACAGAGAGAGAGAGACAGCTAGCAAGAGAGGGAACACAAGCAGGGGGAGTGGGAGAGGAAGAAGCAGGCTCCCAGCAGGGAACCTGATGTGGGGCTAGATCCCAGAGTCCTGGGATCACGCCCTGAGCCGAAGGCAGACGCTTGACGACTGAGCCACCCAGGCACCCCTGATTGAATCCTTCTAATCCATAAATATAATGGCTCACCCATAAATGTTATGGTGGGACTTCTGGTCCATTTGTAGGACTAATATGATTTATTAATAGTATCCTTACTCCATGGAATGATTTGACAAATCAGAGGTAATTCAATTTTTCATTCTTCTAGTTAAAAGTGAGTGACTGATTCTTATTCTGATTGGCATCACTAATGATAGTGTGAGATTCAGCATTCTGTGCTCTGTTTCAAGGACAGCAAAAGGGTGAACTAGCTGCCAACTTGACTGACATTTTATGCAAGTGACATGAACCAATATATCTCTTGTACGTGGCTCATTGAAGATTATAATTGTGTATTTAAAAATGTATACAAGCCATATTTTATATCGGCAGCATGTGTTTTGTGGAGCAGGTAACACATGACAAGAAAAAAACATCCTTAAGTTGTTAAGGAAAGTAGGCTACGATCTATGTTAACACAAGTTTTGTTTGTTTGTTTTGAGAATGAGAAGCGTCCACTTCAATGAGAAATTCTAGTTATTAAATTCTGTTTTTAACCCTGAGTCCCATAAAGGGCTGATATCCATAGCTTTTGATAACTTAAATGGCAATTTGCTTTGGAAACTACAATGATATGAGGCTTATGTCATTAGGAAGAAAAACTCATTAAATTAATTCCCAGTTCCTAATTTACTTTAGGAAATTATAAAAAAAAGTCAACTGATTTATCATTTTTATACTGTGTACTTCCTATCTTAATGAACAAGTTGACATTTTGTTCACTCAATTTTTATTATTTCATAGTTCACTAAGAGAATAAGCTTTCTAAGAGTTTCCATCTTTGACAAGGAGATGTATGGCATAACAGATATAAGCACAGGCTTTAGAGTCAGACAGAAGTTTAAATCCCAACTATGCTGCTTATTAGCTATGTGACCTTGGTCCAGGTTTATTTTACCTTTATCAGCCAATTTTTTCTCATCTGTAAAGTTAGAATGGCAGTAATAATCACTTAATAAAATTGTAAGCATTAAATGAGACAGTACACCTATACACCGTAAGTATTCTCAAATGGTCATTATATTTTGGATGGAGTAAGATTCAGGAGCTTTGGTACAATTAATGCTTCCTATTATTTAATTTAATGAATTATTTTCTACATTAATAAGAGAAAAATGACTCTAGAACAAACGTTCATTAATACTTGGAGAATGGTTAAAGAGGAAAAACCCAGGTATTCTGACTCCAAAGGCCATGGTTCTCCACATCTTAGCACAAAACATAAGAGTGCCTTATGGAGAAAAGATTAGTGGTAACTCTTGAAAGACACAGTAATTCTTCTTTAAGGCACCAGGGAGAAAAGCTACAGGTAGACTACACTATAAATATTTGACATAAAGAAATCTCGAGAACGAAGGAAAACGAATATTAATTTTTTACTGTGTGCCGAACTCTGTGATAAGTGCTTGTTTAAAAATCAGTACCAGGGATGCCTGGGTAACTCAGTTGGTTAAGTGTCTGCTTTCGGCTCTGGTCATGATCCCAGAGTCCTGGGATCAAGTCCCACATCGGACTCCTTGCTCAGCAGGGAGCCTGCTTCTCCCTCTGCCTGCTCTGCCTGGGGCTCCCCTGCTTGTACTCTCTATCTCTGACAAATAAATAAATAAAGTCTTTTAAAAAAATAAATAAAATAAATAAATAAAAATAAAAATCAGTACCACCATCATCATCTCATCATCAGCCTAACAGTAAAGACAGCTGCCATTAACTAACGACCTACTATACAGCAAGGACCTTACACACACTATTAAATTTGATCCCTACAATGACCTTATAAGGTATACATTATTTTGTCTAAGTTATTGATGAGGAAGGCAAGGCTTAGAAAGTTAAAGGAATTTGTCCCAAATCATATTGCTGGTGCATGTTGGCACTAGAACTGGAACCTACTTCTATCCAACGAGGACCAAAAAGGAGCCGCGACTATTCTGTTTCAGTTTGCTTTACTTCGGGTTGCAAGATCCTCTCATACATTTTGTATTATCTCTTAAAGGTATGACCTTTGGGTAGCATTGCAGGGAGTACAGTGAGGGACTGGGTGAGCCCCAGGCTCAATACCAACAGTTGTCAGGACCACCTCCATGATTTCACAATCCCCTTGAATTTTGTTCAGCATCTGTTGGACATCACTCACCAACCACATAGACATGTCTTCACTTAGGCCTGCACTTAGTACTTCTGTTGCTGTAGACTAAGGCACCAAGTTTGTCCCAATCACTGCTGCAACCTCAGCCGCTTCCAGGGGGGTCCCCGGTCTTGTTGAGCACTCTGGTCTTCACAAAAATCTTCCTCGGCTAGCGAGAGCTCTGCCCCCAAACAACTGGAGAGTGCTTATATATATAGCAGAAGCTATACCTTACGATTTATTCAGGTGCCTGTCCCTCAAGTGGTAGTTCAGCTGTCTTGGATTTCTTCTCTTAAAATACATACCACGCAAGCTTCCCCCAAAATGAGAAGTTTCAAGCTGTTCCGTGGTTTACACGGGGGTTTCTCTGACGGAGACTCTGTAGAACCCATAGAAACTGGATCCAACCTATAGCTCAAAGCCTAATAGATTATTTCCTCCTTACCAAGTTGCCTCTTAAGTGAATTACAGAAATTCTTTTGTGAACTAAATATTGAAAAGAAAATAGTGGCCTCATAGTGAAAAGGTAACATTTTACACATTTTAGGTACGAGTTAAATTTACATACATGGTCTTTAAAGCAATTTGGGCTTTTGGTACAGACTATCAGTATCACATGTTGTATTAAATCTATAACGCTGCTATTCAAGATCAGGAATAATTAGAGGCCGCAAGAGAGATACAGGGATCTCAGAAGGGAAATTCTGTTGAAAAAAACTAACACAATATATTATGGCAATAAGAGCTTTTCAAGGTACAGAAAAATGGCCCAAGATACCTTAACTGGTTTCTTATCTGAGGCTCTGAGATCTCAATTGTGAGAGATATTTTACCGTGGAGGATAAAAAGAGAACATCTCAGAAGCTCCAGTGAGTGAAAGGGAAAGGTCACTAAGGCAATCAAGGTGAATGATGCCTACGTGATGCCCAAGGTCCAGACTGAGAACAAGAGGGACCCAAGGTTTATGGACTTCAAGGCAAACCTAACAGCTTAGGCAGTGAGCTGGAAGGTCAGTGGAGACGTGGTAAATCAAATGCAGTTAGTTCCGACGCCCGACTGCGATACTAACGAGAGCAAGTTCTCTTTGTCAGTGGCTTCTTTCATTGGTAATTAAAGTTAAGCTTGTATCGCAACATTCCCGGTCTCTCTTTGAACCTTTATTACATTCTCACGGCTGAGCTGGGACTACAATATTTAAAGCTACTTGGAAAGGGATGCTGTTTTGTGGGAAATGGGAGAACCAGAAGGGCTCAAGCTTGATTCACAAGGAAAGTTTGTATGGGAAAATTGAAAAAACAAGAACATATAATTTTGCAACTTGCAAGGACCTTAAAGAGTCATCCTGCCTTGTATTAGTTACAGTCATTGTAATCCAGAGTGTTCCTCCAGATCACAGGTTCAGAGCTTGGACTGAAACCCAAGTCTTTTTTATTTCTACTGCAACATTTTTTTCCAGTCAAGGAAATGCTAGAGAAAATCCAAAAAAAAAAAAAAAAAGGGGGGGGGGGCGTCATTGTAAAGGAAAATGGCCAGGAGCTCACTGGACGTGCTGGAGAATTTTCGTGGTCAGGTATAATTTTTGCTAGCATATTCTTATTTTAGCAAATATTTACTATGAGCCAGGCACTTTCTTATTTAATCCTCACAATATTCTTGTGAGGTAGGAATTATTGAATTTTTGAATAATGATACTTCGGCTCCAAGAGGTTAAATAACTTTGCTCAAAATGATAAGGTAATGACCCAGCCAGGTTCAGCCCTCATGTCTTTTGATAACCAAGTCCAGTGTGCTTTCCCTGAATATTTAAAAATTGGGTTTTGCGAGTAGGTATGAGCTGGTTCCAGCATACTGCTGCCCCAGTCAGTTTCACAGGGAACTCTAGAGTTTAAATAGCAATTTGGAGATTTTTACAAATTGAGGCAAGTGTTTCAGACATTTGTCAGCAAATGTCTGTCATCAACCACCTATTGGGTGTCAGCTACGGCCTTTGGCCAGGATTATTCCCTGGAACATTAATACATAGAAGCAATATTTCTATATTTGCACTGCTATTGAGGCGTTTTCAATAATTCAAACTAAACCAGGGGGCAGATGACTTATAACTGTAGAAGAAAACAAATACAGACTATTAAACTAAAGAGCTAAAAAAAGGACTTTAGCAGAAATTGCTTCAGATAGTTCAAATGGGAAGTGATTTTTTTCAAAAACCTGCTTATGGCAATGTGGGTAAATGGCCCTCCTTTTACTTCCTGAATGTTGACTTTGACCACACCCTCCCTCTGATTCTAGAGGGAAAATCTTACATGAAAGGTGAAATTATTCATGTCAGTCATCTCAGTCTGCCAATTGCCTGTAGGCAAGGCCTATCCTCAGATCAGAAACTGGAATTCTTATGTCTGATTAAATTTTTATGATAGGAAAAATTAAATAAATAAATAAAACTTTCAAGAAGAAAATAAAAGACATAATCACACTACCTTGAAATAAAAGCTGTTGATTGCTTTTCCAGGAACATCATAATTTTATAATAAGCATTCTTTTAAGTAAACTTTGCACACATCCATTATTATTTCATTAGGATAAATTATTAGAAGTAAAAATTTGGAATCAGAGTTTATGCAGAAATTTAACATTTTGGATACGTTGCAAGACTGCCCTCCCAAAGACTTTGGGAACTAAATATTACTACCAGCTCTATCAAAGTATTAATGATGCAGTCTTTTGCATTTCTTCAGGAAAATACCAGATAGCTCCTTTGTGGTGGAGATAAATTGGGTCCCAGGAGTAAAGGAAACAAAAGGGCCTCAACTTTGGGAATATAAAGACATTATTTTGGATTATTTGTGAGAACTATACTTAAGGAGAACCTGAATCTAAAGATCTGGGAGGACAAAATGAGGACTTCGGTGAGCCACTCAGCCCTACCTGGAGGGTTATGTGTGCATACGTGTGTTTGTGTGTGTGTGTGCAAAATGTTGTTTACTCAAAACATGGAGGGTTTGATGATTTGAACAGGGAAGTATTCCTTTTATTTTTCTAAGTTTCCTTTCCTAAATTTTAGGTAAAGTAAGATATTATTACAATTTGGCATAATTCATTGACAAATTGATTTTATAATTGTTTATTGAACACCAAGTGAAAAGATTAGTGTTCAAGATTTTAAATCAATTAATATGAAAAAAGCACTCATAGTTTTCTTTCTTTCCAATTTATTAAAGCATTGTATGAGAAGTTAACTGCTGTGCAGAAATGCCATGTGCTTTGAATAGAAAAACTGGATGTGCATTTCTGGAAATGAGTCATGTGGCTTCAATAGTGGATAGAAAGGGCATAGAAAGGAAGTGTTTGAATGATTTTGGCTTTGAGAAAAGAGACAACAGAACAGACCCAAGATCATATTAAATAAACAAGAATATCGCATTGCTGAGCGTGAGCTGATGGCACACATTAGCTGAAGCAGGAGTTTTGAAAATGAACTAGGAGTGGGCTTCTCTATAATTTTTGCCAGTGCGAATGCAGTTTGGTATTTCATAGACCTACCGAGCTTATTTATAACAAGAATTTCTGTTCTCAGAGAAGCTTTCAATGATAGAGGCAGTAAAGGGGTAATAAATGGTAAATATGATATGATCCCTGTCTTTAAAGAAACTTCAGTTCAAGGCTGTGAATGAGGAAGTGTGGGTGGGTGGATAGTATTGAGTAGAGGTGGGATCAAAATGCCAAAGTGTTTGAATTTATATATGTTGAATAATGCATTTCTTTGATTGTAAAAATAATGCAGTTTATTATTATATTTTGAAAAAAAGCAAAGTGTAAAGAAGATAATACAAATTATCCATAATCTCACAAGCCTTTTGATTCAAATGCTTATACATGCATATATTGAATATGCATATAAATATTATCTTTATATCTTAATTTGGAAACATGTACAGGAGAGAGAATGACTCAAATAATTACTGTCTTAGTTTCACCAGAAGTTTGGAGGATAAAGTTTTTCATATCTTTTTTTTTTTTTTTTTAAAGATTTATTTATTTATTTATTTATTTGACAGAGAGAGACAGAGAAAGAGGGAACACAAGCAGGGGGCACTAGTGGGAGAGGAAGAAGCAGGCTCCCAGCAGAGGAGCCTGATGTGGGGCTCGATCCCAGAACGCTGGGATCACGCCCTGAGCCGAAGGCAGACGCTTAACGACTGCGCCACCCAGGCGCCCCAAGTTTTTCATATCTTATTATCAGTCTCTATGCCCTATGATTCTCACAAATTATTGGAGGTGTCATTCTCACCTCTGAGCTAAGAATTTATTAATATAAAATCCTTTGTTGTGGATTTGTTAATATGCACTTGAGCATTATCTAAAATAATATTTTTAAAAAGAGCTTATTAAAAATGCATGTACGAATTGAATGGTTTACCTCAATATCAGCCTTCTTTTGTTTAGAATCATTTGCTAATTGGAAATTTGAGGTTAATACCTCTGGAGATAGAAAGGTAATTGATCTAATGTTAGACTAGGTTCAACACAGTTAAGAGGTTTCTCTGACCCACTCTCAGAAAGAATCTTTAATCTTTCCAGAGCTAATGTTGCTATCTCTATTTTCCTGATAAATAGCCTACACATAAAAAAATGATATGTTTATTCCTTCAATATATGTAAAAATTTAAAGCATTGTTGTAAGTTAGTTTTCATTTTTTGGACATGTTGAACTCTGTGAGAGATGGTGTTTCTCCTTTTTTCTTGATCACAGGGAAGCTCAAATCAAATTTGTATCATACCTTTAGTACCTAGAAGACACAATTAATGGTTTGCACTTTGCGTTTAATCTTATCCTGTCTTATTTCTCTATCTTTATGTCCCTTTCCCTCATTTCCTTGTCTATGTTATTATTTAACTTGGTTATGCATAAGGTTACCCAGATTTACAGCTGAAATCCCAGTGGTTTTCCACAACAATGGTTTATTTCTTATTTGTGCCCATTATGGGTAGTGTTGGGGTCTGCTCCATATGTCACTCAGCAACCCATGCTAAAGTTTTATCTTCTGTAGCTGCACCATCTGGAAACGGCAGACTGGTCATTGTAGCAAGAGAAGAATCTGGAAAGATGTACATGCTATTTTCACTGTTTCAACCAGCAAGTAACATACTTCTGTTCACCTTTTGGTGCTTTATTGACTGTACTTGGCTGCACGGCCCAACCCAATGGTAGAAGTGTCAGGAAAAGTAAGGGTTCGGCTGCAATACTTGTTGAGCAGACTGCCTCTGTCTCAGTGTATTTTTGACAGGATTTTGAAAAGTAGCTTGAGAATGAAGTAGATTATAAATAATATAAGTATTGTCATTTTTGTAGGTCAAAAATGGTTAAGTATCAGCAGTTTTATGTAGTTCACCTAATAAATACATGCATAATGTCATAAGCATTTTACTGAGTTAACACTGTCCTTGCCCTCAAAAGAGAGACTGCCTATCAGCAGGAGCAAGTCTGCATACAAATAACTGCAATTCATTCAGAGAAGAACTGTGACAGAGATTGTGCAAAGCGTCCTGGCAAAAGAGAAGAAAGCACGACTAGTTATATAAGAATTTGTTAAAGGAGGCGTCAGCTGTTAATTGTTAATGGTCATTGCAAGGAGAAAGTAACTAAAGTCTAGACTGAAGGAATGACATGCAAAGAAGCATAAAAATGAGGAGGGGAGCCTTGTTTAGAAAAGTCTAGTAAGAGAAACAGTAAGAGAAAGGCTAGCTTGAAATGAGGTCATAAATACAGATGGGAACAGGCTGGAGATGACTTTGTATGTCATGCTAATCAACTGTCACTTTTTTGCTGATGGCAATTTGAAGCTACTGAAGGCCTGGCGTGATGGGATCACATCTCTGTCTTTAGGGGATGAGGAAGGAATTACGCTGTAGGAAATACTGGACGTTTTAAAGAAGAGAGATTCTTAGGTACTTTTGTGTTTCTTTTCAATGTGGACACATTCTTTAAACTGTGCAGTAAAACCTCCCAAACTTATAGTAATAAAATATCACAAAAATTTAGGCAAGAAAGGAGATTGATGGGCATGGTACAGACCAGTATCTGGTTAATATTGGGGAAGAAAGTGGCTGATGAAATATTTACTGTGGTTCTAGTTTATCACCTGAACCTGGTACACTGGCACCCTCCAAGTTTTCTGCAGTATTAAAAAAAAAAAAACAAAAAAACGCTGCTTTTGAAATCTTAAGAGTTAGAGGAGACCTTAGGGGTTTCAAGGTCTACACTTGTTTTCTATGTGAGAATTTTCCTTATATTTAATAAAACTTGAAAGTGGCCATTGAGTCTTATGCTTGAACAGGCCCTTGAGAATCTAATTTATTCTCAAGACAGATAATTCCATTAAAGAACAGTGAAAGCGTTTTGCTGTTGTTTGCCATTACAAGAACGATACTTGAAAAATGGGAAGAAAAGTAAGAGTCTGGCTAGCAGCCCCAAATAGAGCCTTTTCAATTTTAAACTAAAATACCTCTAATGATACATGACTCACCTTAATGGGAAAAAAAGTCACTTAAAACTATAATGAACAATAACCACTTCAACCTTTTAATATCTTTGTGTATTGGGGAGACAATTCATATCAGAAAGAAAACAAGTCTCTACACTGTCCTCTTCTATGGAAAAGTTTAATAGGAGGAGTGAGAATGAACAAATGATATTTCAAAGTCTTTGCCAGTTCAGAATAACAGCCTTAGTGAAGATAATGCCAATAATGATATGAAGGTGCTAGAGATGCAGAATCCGGAAGAGCCAAACGCCCATGCAATAAAGTTGGCGGGGGGAGGGGCAGGGGGAGAATTGTGTTGGGTGGGAAAGTCTGAGTACGGGCAGCCCTAATCTTTCATTAAAGGCTGCTACCCACTCAAATGCCTGTGTGACTGATGATTTAGAGCTTTTCAGAAAAGTTCCATTAGCTTTGTAAAAATGTGGGAATTCTCCTCTGTATCTGGCAGTGGCTTTTGTTGTTATTCATGATGTGACTTAGATGTCAACTGGGATAACCTAATATTTGAGATTGAAATGAAAATGACTCCGAGTGAAATATGCCTGCCATAGGACTGCTAAATGATTGTCTACTTTCTCATGAGATTCCAAGTGCCATGGGGAAGCTGGAGAACCATTCACATTATGGTCTGTATTAAAGTTGTCCATTGCAACACAAATGGGTACCTCTCCTCCATCATACATTCTCAACACAGATGATTTCACTTCCAAGAGGGTGGACATTTGTTCTTATCGGTAGGGGGTGGGTAAGGGAAGGAACAAAACCGCTTGCTCTTTTATGTATGAAGCACAGATATACATAAAGTACATAAACAGACATACAGTATATCCGTGGTATTAAAATTTCATGAGAAAGCGATAAGGGAAAAAATATCTAAAAAGACTGCTTATGACTCCCTACTGTTTCACATTTACCTAGACTATGGTGTACATGGCATCTCATGTTGTACAACATGGTGGTCCTGGGTGGGAAGGGATTTATGACTTTCCTGAGTCATGTAAGGTTCTGAGCTTCTGCTTACCCTGAATTGGATAATTTTATAGATCATCCCTCCATGGCATGCATGCTGCCCCTCTTTCTTCTAGTGTCACTCTCACTACAGAATGCCATTTCTTATCTCTTTAGAAGAGATAGGATAAAATCTTCATCATTCTCCTATCTGCTCCTTTGTTTATAAACATAGGTCTATTGTACTTTGAAAACTGGGTAACGATAAAAATACGTTTGATTCTTCATGAAGCCCTTCCAATTCTGCTTATTAGAAATGAGTTCTCTCATCTCTCTACCCCCTAGCAATTATTTCTGCACCTCAAAACTTCTACTCTTGAGAGTACTGTGCATTTTTCTTACTCTTTCTACTATAGCTTAAACTCCCTAGCATCAGAAACCATATTCTTATTCATTTTCATAGGCTCTCCATGTCTTGTATGATGCCTTAACTAATACCACAGCAATCAACTTCATCATATAAATCTGGGAAGGGAGGGAATGGGTGGACTGGGGAGCAAGAGAAACTTTTAATAATCGGTTTCAAGACGAATCAAATTTGAGAAGAATAATGACTAATGTGAAGAGATTCTATTAAAATGTAGTCTTTCTGTTAGGGAAGGAATACTGTACGTTTATTTGTGAACAAAATGATTCAAGTCCATTTAGCTGTCTGTCATAAAAGAAAGGAGAAAATGTCAAAGTGAGAAAGGTAATGAGATACATGCGCATAATTCTATGAAGAGAAACGAAGAAACACAGAGGGAGGCTTTGAGTGGGAGACTGAGCAGACGTCCTCACGGCGTTGCAGACAATTGCAGGGGGATACCATCTGGTTCTAGATGTGCTTAAACTGTATTGATGGCTCTTTATTTTATATCTCTTTGGTCAACCTCTAATACCTATCCTCTTTCAGGCCTATGTCCCTCTACATTTCTTCCCCCAAAGCCTACAATCTTCAGAACGCATTTTCTCCTCAGTTTGATTAACTTGAACACGTGCACTGAGTGCCTTATGTTTTGGGCTCTTTGTAAGGCATGAGGAATACCTGGAGGTGTAAGACCCTCCCCTGCCTTCAGGAGGACTTCACAGAGGAAAAGGCTTTGAAAGGTAAGTTGGATAATTAAATCAGGAGAAGGGAGGAGAGGAATTTCAGGCCCAGGGAACAGCTCAGAGTCAGGGCATGGGCTGTGCGCGCAGACGCTGGATTGACGAGTTTTGCCTGAATCTCACAGGAGGCCTGAGGAGAAATGTTTTCGGGGGAACTCAGCTAGTTTATGCTCTGTTGGCTGCCTGAGGAAAACCTGCCACGTAGAGTTCTTCACTAGTAGTGAATCTCTGCTCCTTCTGCCTTTCAACTCTAATCCTGAATGTTCCTTCAGTTGTGCTTAATCCTAATTAAGTGGCATTTGGTAACTCGGGGGAGAAAAGTCATCTCTTTTTTACAGGCCAATAATTACTGTAGTTAATTAGCTTACATTTATAAAGACAATGCATGCCTAATTACATCAAATATAGCCCCCATTCAACCAATTAATTATCAAAACAAATGTTTTGGGGCACATACTCTGCATCCCGAATAGTTCCATCGTTTAGCCTTTGGACTCAGGAACGGAACAACTTATTTTTACCATCTCTAAATCTCACTTTCTTCTTCTTCTTCTTCTTCTTCTTCTTCTTCTTCTTCTTCTTCTTTTTCCTCTTCTTCTTCTTCTTCTTCCTCCTCCTCCTCCTCCTCCTCCTCCTCCTCCTCCTCCTCCTCCTCCTCTTCTTCTTCTTCTTCTTCTTCTTCTTCTTCTTCTTCAAGATTTTATTTATTTGAAAGAGAAAGCGAGAGAGGGAGAACACAGAGGGAGAAGCAGACTCCTCGTTGAGCAGAGAGCCCTATGCAGGTTCCATCCCAGGGCCCTGAGATCATGACCTGAGCCAAAGGCAGATGCCTAACCAACTGAGCCACCCAGGCACCCCTAAATCTCACCTTTTTCACTTTTAAAATGAGAATAACTATATCTCACAAGATAGTTTTGAAAATTAAAAGATAATTCTATATTGCATTTGTGTTGGTTGCTTTCTTCCTCCCTGTTCTGTCCATCTTTTCTATCGTTCTCCACCCTCTTCTGTGCCCCAAGGCTGATCCCTACACAGTGCATTGCCCAGACTCCCTGGGCTGGCTGGTTTTGGTTGCTTCTGGCCAATGCAAGGCACTGATAGGAGACAGGAGAGAAGAAGGAAGTTGGTCTTTCTTTTTTGCTTTCTTGCTCCTTACGTGTCCTGGTACTGGCACATTATGGTGAAAGATTCCACGCTCCTCCTGTCCCATGGCCCCTCTTCCACAGCACCAGCTTTTACTTCGCGATACTCTTCTTCCTCTTGTCCTTCAGGCCTGAGGGCCATAATTAATGGCTTTCACCTGTTTGTAGCTCCTGGGCCCTTCAGCATCTGTTGGCATTATCTCTGACCAGTCCTCTGTAAAGAGTACCTTCTTTAAAGGCCCTTGAGTTGAAATTATCTGGGTGGAATTTTGTTTCTTGCAGGACCTTCTAACGTGGCCTGTTTCCAATTGAGTGTCATCTGGCATGTAGTTTATCCTCATTAAATATTAACTGTTCTTGTCTTCATTCATTCTTTCATCAGGCTTTTTTGGTACATGTGTCTTTCCCGTGCTAAGTTCAGTAAATGTTACTTAAATTCATAAAATGTTACCTCCTTCTTTCTCACACACCCACATTACTCAGTGGCTTGTGGATCAGAGACACATCCATCTACCAGAAACTTAAACCAAGAAGACAGTGAACATTTCTATAAGAACTTTCTCCCTTATACTTCTGGAACAATTGAGAAATAGAAAGTCAGTGGCCTTTCTCCTGGTGATTCCTTCCATTCAGTGAAGGCCTTCCTTCACTGGTGAGCCTGAGTGACAAGGAGGAGACAGACAATTTCTGCTTATACTTTCAAGAGGATAGTGGTTCCTATTTTAGGGTCAGATGCAGGGACCATAGGGTGAGGGAGAAGATTGTCCTCCCTACAATCAAGAATTGCAAGAAAAAATACTTCTAGTATATATATTGTCTCAATAAGAAAATGCTTTTTGGAAATCTGTGTCCATGAAACTATATACCAGTGAGATGGCAGCCATCCAGACTATCTTGGAATTCCTCCATTGGGCATCAGCAGAGACCTAAAATTTTGTACCATGGTTTTATACCGCAATCCTTATATAGCATATAGGATGTTCTCCCCGACCACTCTTGCTCTGCCTCTGCCTCTGAAGCATTTTTGCTGCACTACTTCATGCTCAAGGGCACAAAGGCTATATTCTTTGCAGAATAGCAAGGAGAGTAGATTCTTGGGAGACTGTGTTCTACTTTGCAGCTAGGCTGGGAAAAGAAGCCCACATGTTGGTGACAAAAATGTTCAAGATGACAATAATACAGGAAGGGGCTCTAACACCTGAGGCAAAAGTTGAAGGCAAAACTTGGAAAAAGAAGAGGCCTCAAGCGCAACCCTGAGAAAGTCCTTAAGGCTTTCTGATCGGATGCTCCTCGTTGAGAACCTGAAGTTGTCTAGCACCTGTGCCTACTCTCGGTGAGAAAGCACACGCTGTCAAATACTGTAAGGAGCTTGGAATTCGTGAGGTTCCCTCTGACCTACATTTTATGATAATTCTTTCAGGAAACCTTGGGTTGCATTTCTGCAATCATCTTTTCTGTTTGAATTTGCAGTTACATAAAGGACATATACCTTCTGACCCCATTGATCCAAGAGCCTATAAAAATAAACAAAACTCTTTTTGTTTGTTTGCTTGCTTGTTTTTCAGACATTCAGAAAATGTTGCAGAGCAGGTCAAATGTATAAATGTAATGCATACAATTGTGCTTGGTTGTAAAAGCTTCTGAAGTCTTGTCTCTGTTCATTATCAATTACAACACTGCTGAATAAAATAGAAAACTCTCAAATATCTTTATCGGGATAAAAAGTCAATATTTCAGGCCTTAAAACTCATGACAATAACAAAACTTATTTCCTTGAAAGAGCAAAAATGTGTGTTTTCCCCCTAGTGCTTCCAACATCAAAAATTTATTCTTGTCTAACAGTTTCAGTTCAAGGGCTGGAAATTACTTAATCTCTACATATAACTTCCCTATTTGCACCATATATTGATTCTGGTAAACTTTCACACCGATTTGATAATTTAATTTTCTAAATTAATTTGCAACATAGCAAAGAAAGGCATCAGCAAACAACAAAATGCTTATTTTTAAATTACACAAAAAAACCCTGAATATGCACACAGAAGTAAAAATCTTATCTCTAACAAAAGTAAATAAAATAAAAACTAAAGCCTCCCATCACCCAATTCCCAATTTTCACAGCATTATTTCCTTCCCTGGCTATAACTATTGTTAATAGTTTCCTCTGTAGGTGCTCAGAACTACACACATGCACACAGGGATACCCATGTGTATACATGTAGGTGTATTTATACTCACACATAAATAAATATTTATAAAAATATTACTGTAATTAATGCACTGTTAGACAACCTGCTTCTTTCATTTAACAATAGTACATAGAAATTCGTCATTCTCTTCAACAACTGAACGGTGTTTTATAAGAAAACAATTTTTCTATTGATGGACATGTAGGTTATATTTAATCCTGGTTTTTATTCACTCAATCATTCAATAAATTTCTATTGATTTCCTATTATGTGCCATATTTCTGCTAGGTGTTCAGCTAATAGTGAACAAATCAAATACAGTCCCAGCCTTTCAAGAATGTAGATTCCAGTGAGGGGAACAGAAAAAAAAAGTGAATCAACCATTAAATGACATAATTACAAATTGTGTTCAATGCCATGAAGTCAACAAAGATGAAAAAGAGATAGAGGATAATGGGAGGACCCATGTTAAATAAAGTATGCAGGAGAGACTTCTGTGAAGAAGTCATATGTGACATCCTAAGGACAAAGAAGCACCCATTTGAAAAGCGGAGAAAAGAGCCTTTTAAGCATAGGGGTAGCATGTGCATACGATCTGTGGCAAGAGGTTGGCATGTTCAAACAGTGAAAGAATGCCTGTGGCCTGGGAGTGCTGAGAGGCAGAGTTCTACAAGCTGTTGCAAAGGGACCAGGTGGCGCAGCACCTCGTCTGCCTCAGTAAGGCGTTTAGATCTTATCCTAAATGAAATGGGAAGCCATTAGATAGTGGATTGACATGACAGGTCTTTTTTTCTAGCTTTACTGATATATAACTGACATATTATGGAAATTTAAGGTGTACAACATGATAATTTGATACATGAATGTATTGAAAAATGATACCAAATAAGGTTAATATCTCCAACACTTCACATAATTACCTTTCTTGTGTGTGTGGTGAGAACATTGAAGATCTACTCTCTCTCTCTTTTTTTAAGATTTTATTTATTTATTTGACAGAGATAGAGACAGCCAGTGAGAGAGGGAACACAAGCAGGGGGAGTGGGAGAGGAAGAAGCAGGCTCATAGCGGAGGAGCCTGATGTGGGGCTCGATCCCAGAACGCCGGGATCACGCCCTGAGCTGAAGGTAGACACTTAATGACTGAGCCACCAGGTGCCCCTGAAGATCTACTCTCTTAGCAACTTTCAAGAAATATGTAATAATATGTGACTGTTAACTGCAGTCACTATGCTAAACATTAGATCCCCCCAAACTTATTCATCTCATAACTGGAATTTTTTCCCATTTGACTAACATCTTTCCATTTCCCCCAATGCTCAGCCCGTGGCAACCATCATTCTCATCATTCTACTCACTGCTTCTGAGTTCAGCTTTTTTAGATCCCACATGTAAGTGAGATCATAGAGAATTTGTCTTTCTCTGCCTTTTTTCACTTAGCATAATGCTATAATGTATTTTTAAAGAAGATATTTGGCTGCTATGTAGAGAACGAACTAAGAGTCAAGAGGGAAAAACAGGAAGGGTGATTACAGTTAAAAATTATGGTAAAATTGACCAAATACAGTAGTTAATTCTTCCAAGTCAGCAAGGCTCCAAATTATGAGTTTCTCAGTCAGAGTGCAAGCCTCAGGCAGAGAACATCTCGTGTTCTCTATATTTCATTCCACCTCTGTTTGCAGATAGGTTCACTTAGCCTGAGTTTAGTGCTAGAGGGTTCTATCATGTCTCAGAAGCACATTTTGAGAATGGTGACAAAGTAAATACTTGACACTTTGGGTTTCTTTTGTAATAAGCTCACGCATGTTTCCTAGGTTTCCAAGTTTCCAAATAAATATAAAGAGCACATTAAAAACCTCATTTTAAAATTTTAAATTGTAGTAAAATATGCACTTTGTTGTGCAACCATCACCAACATCCATCTCCAGAACTCTTTTTATCCTGCAAAGATGAAAATCTGTACCCATTAAATGATACGTCTCTATTCTCCTGTCCCCCAAGTACCTGGAAAACATCTTTGCTTTCTATCTTTATAAATTTGATGATTCTAGGGGCCTCACATAAGTGGAATGAATCATACAATACTTTTCCCTTTGTGACTGGCTTATTTCACTTAGCATAATGTCCTCAGGGTTCATCCATGACGTAGCATGTGTCAGAATACCCTTCCATTTTAAGGTTGAATAATATTCCATTTTGTGTATATACAGCAATTTGTTTATCCATTCACCCATCAATAGACAACTTCAGTTGCTTCTGTCTTTTAGCTATTGTGAAAAATACTGCTATGAACATTGGTGTAAAATATCTCTTTGAATTCCTGCTTTCAATTCTTTTGGGTAAAAACCTCATATGTTTTGATAATGATTTTTCCATAGGCAGAGCTCCAAATTCTTGCACTGCCTAATGCATGTTATCAAATTAGAGATCATGAAAATGAGGGACCTAAGGTATAGCCAGAGAGAGAGACAGTGTGATATCGTAGAAAACTGCACAGAATACAAAGTCAGCATAGCATGAGTGAAAATCTCGATCCAACTCCTTGTAGCTTTCTGATCCTGGGCAAGTTAACTTTTCTAAGTCTTTGTTTTCTTATCTATAAAATGGCATAAAAATGCCCACACAATGCACCACAAAACTGTTATGAGAATCAAATGGGAAAATGTAATTAAAATACTTTAAAAATCGAAAAAGCAAAACATAAATATGTAATATTAGGTGATAGTTCAGCAACTATGTGTCTTCAAAAGCTTTTTAGTGTCCATTATTAATACTTCTTTTTGTCTTGTTTTTAACAGATTTACCAATTATTTGTCAATATAATCTTTGCATAATAACGGCACATGTTTAACGTGTACAATTTATTAAGTTTTGGCATGTGTGTACTCCTACAAAACCATCATTACCATCAAGATGATAAGCATATCCAATCCCCTCCAACAGCTTCCTCATTGCCCTCATAATCTCTGCCCTGCTGTTCCCACCCCACTACTGTCACCAGCAGATGAGGACAGGCTTTCTGTCTCAGATTTGTCTGCATTTTTTAGAAGTTTATATAAGTGGAATTGTTCAGTGTGTAGTCACTGGTCTCACAGGATGGGTTTGCAATGCCCTAGTTTCCTTTTCACTTGTTAAATGATGTTTTATGGGCCCATCTGACCCCACTGACTTCCTCATAAAAGAAAACCAAGGGGAGAAGTAGGGACCCAGAACACCCTGGGAGAGAGAGATCATTAACATCATATGTATTTACAGCCACATCATTTAAACTGCAAAACACCTGAATCATATTCCAAGCGAATAGTACTTTGAGATTAAGGTGGAAAAGGAAATAAACTGACAAGAGTGCAAATGTGAAGGTACAGAAATGTTCGCTGCAACTTGAAACAGAAAAAAATAATTGAGAAGGACTTAGGTGCTCATTAATAAGTGGTTGATTAAATAATAACTTAAAACTATGTAAGGGCATATTCTGCATTCACTGACATTCAAAGATACCATGACTTAATTTTTTTTTAAAAAGAAGCAAGCTGAAGAATAGTATGGGTGAAATGATTTCATTTATATAAAGTTATCCACAGCAAACTCCCTCCTAACATAAACGAACCACAAATGCAGAATGCATTCTGGAAGGATAACCGCCCAAATGTTGATAGTGGCTCTTTTCATATATGGGTGATGAGACTGGTAGTGGTGATGATGAGGGGGCTCTTTTTACTCCATAGCACTTCAATTTTCTACAAAAACTATTTCCTTTGAAAGCAGATAAATAGAAAAGCATGAGGTGAAAAGCATGAGGTGCTGCTGTACCAGCCAGATCTGCTCTCAGCTAGGCATTAACTTTAAAGATATAAGCATAGAAAATGTTTGCAAGGGGTTATATATAAAAATATTAATAATAATTATTTTTGGATAGTGGGATCATGGATTTCTTTTACTTTTAAAATTTCTGTATGATCATTTTTTAAAAAAATCCCAACCCTGCCTCACTGATAATAGTAAATACCTTCTACTTTGAAAGTAGAATAGCATGAAAAGACATTCTAACCTGTTCTTCCAGTCAATAAGGTAAAGAACAGTTCTGTATCTTTGGATACAGTAAAGGGAACAAATTTTTTAACTACTTCTGCTATGATAATGGATGTATTTATGCTTCAAACTTCTTTTTCTATCCAGTATTTGAAGGATCCTCTAAATATAATGGTTATTTTTGTCATAGAAATGCCAGCAATTGTCATAGCATGGGAAATCAATACCAAACTCTCTAATTATTGCACAAAGAAACTCATTCATTATAATGAATTCTCTGCTGTTATTGAAGAACTAGAAATTTAATAAGAGTATCTATTCATAGTCAGTTATTGACCCCAAACTGCCAAGTCATTTAGGACAAGAATATAGGCCAAATAAAGTCACTTGTTAAAGAAGTTATGAGTATGAATAGCCACCCTCTCCTTTATTTAAGCCCATAAAAAGATTTTTTAATATATTGAAAATGTAAAGGACATTATAAAATGAATGAAAACACTGCCAGGGTGAAGAATTTAAAAAGGTGTATGATTAAATCAGGTCTTAGCTTCCTTCCTTACTGAGTAAAGCATCAGGGAGGTGTATAATTTTAAATCATATTTTGTTAGATACAAAACTGAATGACTACATTAGGAAAATTCCCAGAACTGAATAATATATTTCTGAGAGTTTCTGAGATATCTAAAAAATAGTATCTTTAAGGAAAGAAACCATCCCTTAATTACTTGAAAATCTTAGCTTTTAGCTAGGCAGAACTGTTAAATGATTGAATAAATAAACTGGGAATTTATTGATTACATATCTAATCTGCTGAATAGGTATGATGGTAGAGTACTGATAGTGCCAATATCGTTAAGGTGTTCCTTCATTAACCTACTCTCATTAAGCTTCCATTCTTTCTATTCCACCAAAACTACTTTTGCCATGATACCAATGGTCTCCAGCTTGCAAGATATGGTGGTCCTTATTTTACTCTGTTTTACAGTTTTTGGTAGGCTAGATTGCTCTTTCTTTCCTGAAATTATTCTCTTTGCTTCTATGACAAAACATTATCGTGTTTGCTCTCAATCTCCATTGCTGGCTTCTTTTCTTCCAATTAATCTGTAAATGTTAGTGGGCTTGGCAACCAACCCTTTGTCCCTTTTTTCCGTTTTTTCTCTTCTCACACCCCCTTGATCTCAACTGATTATAAATACTGATTGCTCTTTTATGTATCCTCACAGTGCTATCTCTCCCCTGTATTCTAAACTCAGCTATCTAACTGTCTACTGGACATTTCCAGCTAGAGTTCTAGTAAGCATTATCAAAATTAATATGCCCCAAAGAAAACTTTTGATTTCAGACTCTGTCTCCAATCAAAACTGCTCTTACTGCCAATACATAATCCCACCTTCCACCCACTGTCTTGAACCAAAAATGTAGTAGGAGTCATCTTTGATTCCTTTTTTTCTTCATGCTCTCACAACCAATTCAAATCATGTTAGAATGGAAAATATGGACTAAGTCTTCTCTTGTTTCTCTGCCTCCAAACTATCACTTTAGTTCAAGCCACTATATTTTTCCTACACTTAAGCAGTTGTCTCCTAACTGGTACATTTGTTTCCACTCTTTCCATCCACCTTCATTCCCCAATCTATTTTCCACAAGGAATGGTATTTTTAAGGTGTGGATCAAATATTGTTGCTTTGTTTAAAACTTCCCATGATCTTCCACTTCACTTACAATAAAGTAAAATATTCTTATCAAAGCTCACAAGGTCCTTTATGATTTTGTTTCTGCCTACCTTCCCAGCCTCATCTTATTTTTTAAAGATTTTATTTATTTATTTATTTATTTATTTATTTATTTATTTATGATAGAGATAGAGGGAGACAGAGAGAGAGAGAGAGGGAGGGAGACCAGGGGAAAGAGCGGAGGGAGAGGGAGAAGCAGACTCTCCACTGAGCAGGGAGCCTGATGCAGGGCTCGATCCCAGGACCCTGGGATCAGGACCTGAGCCGAAGGCAGATGCTTAACCCACTGAGCCCCCCAGGTGCCCTTCAGCCTCAT
Organism: Ursus arctos; assembly: GCF_023065955.2. Classification (NCBI taxonomy): domain Eukaryota; kingdom Metazoa; phylum Chordata; class Mammalia; order Carnivora; family Ursidae; genus Ursus; species Ursus arctos. The sequence continues at coordinate 33,657,958 of NW_026622852.1, forward strand.
CTTCTATAATTACCTTTTTACTATGCTTGATAGACCTATTGGATACCTCTCTGTTCACCCTATTTGCCAAACCTAATTCCACCATGAAATCCCTGCATTTGCTCCCATCTTTGTATATAACAGGCTACCCTCCCTCATTCCCCTTTTCAGGGCAGGCCTCTATCTAATAATTAAAAAGTTAGCTTAGATGTTACATTCTTAGAGAGGCTCCATGACCAGAATGAAAGCTCCATGAAAACCAGAATTCTAATGAGTTTGTCTTTCATTTGCATTAAATTGGCAGACTTTAATCGTATTTATTTATAAGAAAGCTTCATACAAAGGAGAAAAGAAAAACATCTTTAAACATTCATTCATTCATTCATTCATTCATTCATTCATTCATCATATACTTATTGCCAGGCACTGTGCTAGGCACTGAATATATGATGGTGAACAAAACAGATTTGGTGATCACAGTTCTCATGATGCTCTGATAAAGATATAGAAGGGTACAGATATAAAACAACTATACACACAAATATAATTATCAAGTGTGACCATTATTATGAAAGAAAATAACAAGGGCTGTGAAAGACAGAATAACTCTGGATGAGTTGGGGATGGAATAATTTAAATTGAATCAGAAAAGTCTTCTATCACAAAATGACATTTCAGGTTAGATTTGAGAAATAAGTAGGAGTCAGATGAATAGGTAGACATGTAGATTGGGATTCTAATAAAGACACTATTAGGACTACAAAATCTTACGACAAACTTTCATATTAAAAGCTATCTAAAAAGATAGTCGTGATTCACATAATTCATACCCTATGTGATCTGCCATAGAGTCTTCCGGATTTTACTGCCCTCATGGAAGGACTTCTTGAACCATAATCTGGTCCGGTTGCAGACTTTCTTATTCTGGGTCCCACTCAAATTGATAAGTTTTGTTTGTTTTTTGCTTTTGTCTTTATATTTGTAGTACAGAGGTCTGTGTGGTATTCACACTGTGAAATATGCTACTTCCAGAACCCAGAATGGCTCGCTACACATTGGGCTTCCTCCTTTGCAGCAGAAGATGCACTGTGCAATAATTTGGTTTCATATATATATATATATATATATATATATATATCATAGATATGATATATATGAAATACATATTTGGTTTCATATATATTTCATAAATATACATTTCATACATAAATATATATTTCATATATATCATATATATGAAATATATATTTGGTTTCATATATATGAATATTTCATATATATATGAAATATATATTTGGTTATATATATATATATATATATATATATATATATATATATATATATATATATGAGAGAGTGGGGAAGGGGTAGAGGGAGAGGGTAAGAGAATCACAAGCAGTCTCCATACCTAGCATGGAGCCTGACGCGGGGCTCAATCTCACAACCCTGAGATCAGGACCTGAGCTGAAATCAAGACAGACACTTAACCAAACAAGCCACCCAGGTGTCCCTGAGTTTACTTTTTGAGGGGATGTCCCACTGTGCTCCTGATAACTGTCCTAAAAATTTTATAGATGTGGTAAGCCATGAATATTTGTAAGATTTACCTCCTATGCTTTGGAGAGCTATAAAATAAAAAAGTATTGAGAAAAAAAATAATAACATTAAAAACTATTTAGTCATATGGAAAACTTGCTATGTTAGCACAGTATTTGAGTTGCCATATAAAATGGTAGTTATACTGATTACAACTCTAAAATATGATGTAAGAAGACAACTACTAGATGGTAAAATATGATAAATTGATTATTTGGAAAGGGTAACTGTGGTTCATTTTCTCCTAATATTTTAAAAAATTTCTCTTCAAACCAAAGAGGAAAGTAACTTCTTGTATGTCTTTGGCAAAAAAAAGCAGCAAGGACCTCACACACTAAGTTTGGTGAATTATGTTCTTGCTAAGCTAGTCCATTTTTTAAAAAAAATATTTCTTTACCAATTCACAGTACTTGTGCTTCCTCTGTTAATCTGTAGTATTATAGTAACACTTTACTTGTCCTATGACTTTTCTGATTGGCTATTGGCTTCTTTTGTGAAAATTGTAACATGTCCTTTTTGGGAGTTGGTTAAGATTTTGAGGAGGTGGGGAAACAAAGACTCCTTCACTTCCTATCTATCTGGCTTTTGTAAATGTCCTAAATCTCTATAAAATGCCTGCATCCAAGTGTTAAAGTCACTTCATCATCACTGATTCGCTGGAGTTTTCTTTTTGCACCTGATACCAATGGTCTAATAAATTGGCTATACTTTGTAACTCCAGGTGATAAAGATACTGTGGTTGTTTTGGATTTTTTTTTAATTGACCCTGTACCTTTGCCCTGGAAGGATCCTTTCAGAAAGTCTGGAACCATGTAGCTAGGCTGGGGCACATGTTGAAGGAATTAACTCTTAAATGACCCCAATGGTGTTCATCAATGAAATGAGCCCTTTAGTCAGGTTGTTAGAAACCTAGCTCACCACCTGTGGTGATGATGATGATTGATGATGATGATGATGATGATGATGATGATGATGTTACAAGAATTATAAGACTGCACAGCAAGTGCTGAATAATGACCTGGAACCTCCTGGCTATGAGACATGTGGAATTTACCTTAATGCTTACAACCTCAAAACTTGACCCAATGAATTTCATAAATGGTAAGAAATCTTAAATTCCCAGATTATCCCAGAATCAGGTCCTTTCCTTGACTAAGCACAGAATCAGCTGTAGACCTCAGGGAAATGGAAAGGGGAGGTTGGAGGTGTTGGCCTAACATTTGAAGCTGAGTTGAGTCTGCTTGTTGTTGATTCTACTCTGAGCATAGGTACCTCAGTTTCCCAGATCTCATCTTAACTTCCCTACACATGAAGAGAAAAGGAAAAGTTTTAAAAAATGTTGAGCACCTATCATGTTACAGTGACTACAAAGCACATATTTTAAATGATGGTATTTCATTTTCATCATGTTCCTTCCACCTGGCTTCATAACATCCATAATAGTGGTGAAAATGTAACACAAAAGTAGAGTTTTCCCAGCAAGTGCAGAGCTGGAATATGAACCCAGAGCTCTCTGACTCTAAAATTGCTCATTTGACATGATGTGTCTTTTTTCATAGCAAGTATCCAGTGACAAAACCTCTCCCCATTTTCCCTGTGCCCCAGTGACTTCCTGCCTGCCATGTTCTCCAATTCCTATTAGAGGTTAGATTTCTTACCTTTTACTCAGTTCTTGGATGTTCTTCCTCTAAACCTGGATCTCTCTATTACTACTCAGAGCTGACTGTTGGCTTTCACCTTGGATCATTACCAATCGTTTGCTTCATTTGTTCTTAGACAGCTGAGATCTGTGGTTTACCATGTGTGATGGTTAATTTTATGTGTTAACTTGGCTAGGCTATAGTACCCAGCCATTTAATCAAACACTAATCTAGGTGCTACTGCAAAAGTATTTTGCAGATATGGCTAACATCTACAGTCATTTGACTTTAAAAGAGATTGCCCTTGGAAATGTAGGTGGGCCTCATCCAATCAACTAAAGGCCTTGAGAGCAAAAACAGGTTTGTAGGAGAAATTCTGCCTCAAGACTACAGTTTCAATACCTCACATCAACAAGAGAAAGGATAAAAACAATATGATCATTTCAATAAATGCAGAAAAAGCATTTGACAAAGTACAACATCCATTCATGATAAAAACCCTCAACAAAGTAGATTTTGAGGAAACATACCTCAACATAATAAAGGCCACCTATGAAAAACCCACAGCTAACATCATACCCAATGGCAAAAACTGAGAGCTTTTACTCTAAGGTTTGGAACAAGACAAGAATGTCCACTTTCACCACTTTTATTCTACATAGGGCTGGGAACCCTAACCACAGCAATCAGACAACAAAAACAAATAAAAGGAATCCAAATTGGTAAGGAAGAAGTACAACATTCACTATTTGCAGAAGAATGATACTATATATAGAAAACCCTAAAGATCCATCAAAAAACTACTAGAACTCATAAATGAATTCAGTAAAGTCACAGGATACAAAATTAATGTACAGAAATCTGTTGCTTTTCTATACACTAATAATGAAGTAGTAGAAATAAAAATTAAGAAAACATTCCTATTTACAATTGCACCAAAAATAATAAACTACCTATGAATAGCCTTAGCCAAAGAAGTGAAAGACCTGTATTCTAAAAAATATAAAACTTCGATGAAAGAAATTGAAGATGACACAAACAAATGGAAAGACATTCCATACTCATGGACTGAAAGAACAAAGATTGCCAAAGCAATCTACACATTTAATGCAATCCCTATCAAAACATCAACAGCATTTTTCACAGAACTAGAACAAATAATCCTAAAATTTGTGTGGAATCACAAAAGACCCCAATAGCCAAAGCAATCCTGAAAAAGAAGAATAAAACTGGAGGTATCACAATCCCAGATTTCAACATATACTACAAAGATGTAGTAATCAAAACAGTATGGTACTGGCACAAAACTAGACACATATCAATGGAATAGAACAGACATAAATAAACCCACAATTATGTGGTCAATTAATCTTTTACAAAGGAGGAAACAATATCCAATGGGAAAAACAGTCCCTTCAACAAATGGTGGTGGAAAACTGGATAGGTACATGCAAACAATGAAACTAGACCAGTTTCTTATACCATACACAAAAATAAACTCAAAATGGATTAAGGATCTAAATGTGAGACCTGAAACCGAAAAAGTCCTAGAATAGAACACAAGGAGTAACTTCTTTGACATTGGCTATGGCAACTTCTTTCTAGATATGTCTCCTGAGCCAAGGAAGACAAAAGCAAAAATAAACTATTGGGATGACATCAAAATAAAAACTTCTGTACAGCAAGGGAAACAAAACTAAAAGGCAACCTTCAGAGTGGGAGAAGATATTTTCAAATGACATATCTGATAAAGGGTTAATATCCAAAATATATAAAGAACTTATCAAACTCAACACCCAAAAGATAAATAATCCAATTAAAAATGGGCAGAAGACATGAACAGGCATTTTTCCAAAGAAGATATCCAGATGGCCAATAGACATTGAAAAGATGCTCAACATCACTCATCATCAGGGAAATGCAAATTGAACCTACAAGGAGATATCTCCTCACACTTATCAAAATGGCTAAAATCAATAACACAAGAAACAAGTGTGGCAGAAGATGTGAAGAAATAGGAAGACTCTTGCACTATTGGTGGGAATGCAAACTGGTGCAGCCACTCTGAAAAGCAGTATGGACGTTCCTCAAAAAGTTAAAAATAGAGCTATGCTATGACCCAGCAATTGCACTACTAGGTATTTACCCAAAGAATACAAAAATGCTAATTCAAAGGGATACATACACCTCAATGTTTATAGCAGCATTATCTAGAATAGCCAAATTATGGAAACAGCTCAAGTGTCCATCAACTGATGAACAGATAAAGAGGATGTGGTATATATGACAAAGGAATATTACTCAGCCATAAAAAAGAATGAAATCTTGCCATTGGAACAACATGGATGGAGGTAGAGAGTACTATGCTAAGCAAAATAAGTCAGAGAAAAACAAATACCATATGATTCCACTCATCTATAGAATTTAAGAAACAAATGAACAAAGAAAAAAAAAACAGAGAGAGAGAGAGGCAAACCAAAGAAACAGTCTTTTAACTATAGAGAACAAACTGATGGTTACCAGAGGGGAGGTTGGTAGGAGGATGGGTTAAATAGGTGATGTGGACTAAGGAGGGCACTTGTGATGAGCACTGGGTGTTGTGTAGAAGCGCTGAATCACTATATTGTATACCTGAGACTAATATTACACTGTATGTTAACTAACTGGAATTTAAATAAAAACTTACAGAAAAAAAATCAATGTGCTGACTCGGTTAATAGACAATCTGTTGCTAATCCAATATTTGAAAAATTTTGGCAAAGTAAAAAGTTGATAAATCTATAAAATTTATGGATCATATCTATGTGGCATTGATTTGTTCATGCACAAAGAAAGCACTTAACAAATTTAAGAGTTTTAATTGAAGCTATTATTCTTCCTCATTTATCAGTTTCTATGAAAATTCAAAAATAATGCATAATACAACATGCAATTAAAAAGGTTAATTAATCTGGATTAACAGGAAAATATTGTCATGATATTGAGTTGTTTACTGAGAATTATCCATTATATTTTTAGCCTTTATAACCACCAGATCCTGGTATGTTTTAACTGAACATTCCTTTTCTGTAAATTGATATGCCAATGTGCCTTGTGGCTTGATTGATCCTTCAATCATACATTTACTTATCAAATGTTTATTGGGAAGTTTTATTATAGGTATTGTGCTATGCTCTAAGGACTACAACAGTGAGAACAGGGACCCTTCCTCTCTTCCATGGACCCAGCTAAATAAGATATATCCCAGCAATCAGACAGTGAAGTGAGTGTTACAGGGGAGGATAAATTGCTTTGGTAACACTTGGGAAGGCAGCTAATCCATACCTTGGGGATCAAAAAAGGCCAAGAGCAAGTAAGAATTAACTAGGAACTGATCGATGAGTGAGAGCTTGGTGAAGAGGAACAGGGGGAAGGAGGATGTTTGCTTTAGAAAGAGAGACATTGACTGATAAAGACCAAGGGATGAGAGAGTTCCTAGGGTGCTCAACAAATGAATATATCTGGAGCTTATAAAGTAAGGGGGGGTTGGAGGTGGAGAGAGTGGTGGTAAGAAAAGAAGCTGAAGACATAATCAGGGACAAGGCTGTAAATGTCACATAAAGGAGTCTGGACTTGAACCTGATGGTGATCTAGACTCTAGAGCCTTGCATCTTAAACTGAACCAGCAACATAAGCATGGGAACTTATTCCATGCACAGCCCTACCTGACTTATCTAGTCAGAAGTGGCATTGTAATAAGATCTTCAGGTAACTCATATACACGTTAAACTTTGAGAAGCACTGATCTATAGCCATTCAATGACTTTAATCAGGACATGCTGAAACAGATCTTTGACCTGAATTAGCTATTTCTATGGGTTCTGATCTGACCTGGAACTTTGTTTCTTGGGAACTTCCCAGGTGGCTCTTGGCTGCCCTTCAGATCTCATCTGCTCTCACCTTCCCTGGTCTCATTCTGTTATAGTCAGACCTGCTTTAGGAAGGTGCCTGTTTCTGAATACAGGAAACATGCTTCAGTTGGAGAGACTTGCTTTGGCTTAAGATTCTGCCTTGAAAGCTCTATTCCAGATATCGACACTTGTTCCCTCACTTCACTCTAGTCTGTGCTCAAATATCACCTCTGCAGAAAGACCTCGAGACCTCCCTATCCAAAATACCTGCCCTTTCATTCACCTTTACCTTAATTTTTATCATAACATACGTCACTACATGACATTACATGTTATATGTCATATAATTTTATTTTAAAGGTTTATTTATTTGAGAGAGAGGTGGGGGGAGGCAGAGAGCAAGGGAGAGAGAGAATCTCAAGCAGATTCCCTGCTGAGCACAGAGCCCACCGCAGGGTTTGATCTTAGGACCCTGAGATCATGACTTGAGCAGAAATCAAGAGTTGGATGCTTAAGTGATTGAGCCAGGTAGGTGTCCCTAGTTTTATTATTTCTTTTAATAAGTGGTTGCTTATTTGTTTGTTTACTACTGGACTCTCCCACTACAGTATAAGTCCCATGAAGGCAGGAAGTTTTCTCTCATTTTTATTGCTGTACTTCTAGCACCTAGGTATTCAATGGATGTTTGGGATGACTGAATAAATGATTTAGAGGGTTAGTTAAAACAAAAAGAATCAAACACCAAATGCATGGACTGACTCTCCCAAACAAACATTCATTCTGCAGTGCAAAAGAACTAACCCCCCCCTAAGTTTAATGGCACAGTGGGAGTGAGAGCTCACAGAAGAAATTTTCTTACTCTCAGAAGGTATTGTAGAAGTCCTGGTATGATGGTAAATGTTCCTATTCATTGGAAGATTTAGGGATCCTAGGGTCAAGAGTAACTGATGTGTGTGTGCAAAAGCCTGCTATATTTTAAAGACAAGGATGAAGTGAGCATCTAAATTAAAAAAAAAAAATCAAACAGCAAGACTCAGCCGCTGCTGTTGACATAGGGGAATCACAGAATTTATCTTCAAGGATCCAAAGAAAGAGATGCCATTATCCCTAAGAAATTACGCACACACATTAATCAGTCACTAAATACTCTGTAAATACCTACTGACTGACTGCTTTGCATCAGATTCTGTTCTAGGCATCGGAGGTAAAGAAATACACTGAAATCATCTAGTGCCTGATTTCATGTTTCTTACAGTCTGGGGTGGAGTCAAGGGGACCTCTCCAGGTAGGACTAAAGTAGTTCTCTTTCTACTTGTTTTTGTTTCCCCTTGCCTATAACACATATATACTACTTCATATCCTATATTATTAGGATTATTATTGCTACAAATATGTACCATTTTGTAAGACTGTATTGAGGTAAACTTCATAGAAAATTAAATTCACAGGTTTTAACTGTAGATTCTGATGGATATTGATATATGGATACACCCATCTTACCACCACCACAGAACATATTCATTGCACATATATTATTTTGATGTCTTCCTGATGAACTTACTCTCCTACCCTTATTAAATGTCCTCTTTATCTCAGGTAACACTCCTTGTCTTAAAGTTTGTTTTGACAAGCTTGGTTAAAGGTATAACTTATGTAAAATGGCTACAGTCATCTCTCTCTCTCCCTCTCTCCATACTCATCTGATGTCTAAGTATTTAAATCAGGCCAACTGATCTGAGCACAGCAGACCCAATATCCAGGAAGAGAATGTTCTGAGAAACTCTTACCCTTACCATAAGTAAAGATACAGATCTTTATGTGCCTTCTTCAATTCTTCAATTTCACTTCCTGCCCTGTGCATTTATGGCTTGAGGCTGTTCACTTCCTTTCTTGCATTCATTTCCATATTTAATCTTGTATTGGGTAGCTGAGATGGTGTCTGACTTTGTTTTTGTCCTTAAACATGATAATTTGTACACTTAAGGCTCAATTGGCTTCTATTTCTCTAGGTAATTACTCTGCCAGATTCAGCCTTGTCTTCTGATAGCAAGCTAGTATTGACCTAAATGGACAATGCAGCTTTAGCAGGACCTCTGGGAGGAAGGACTACTGCTGGGGAAAGTCAGCCCTCAGTTTTGGTGAAGAAGCATGAAGACAATCTTTTTCTTGAGCTTTATTTAGTTATAGTCCCAATTTAAGTACACCTCCTGGTTTCCTTGGATGGCTTTTGAGTATTTCCCAAGCTTCCTGTAGCAACATATCTACAAATCTACTTTTAGTTTGGTCACTTTTCTTCCTGCCTACACTTATCCAATTCAGTGTTGATTTTTAGTTAACTTGCAGAGGGTGATTTTCTGTCTAAATTCTGAGGGTAATTTACTTTATTTCACAATAAACAGGTATTTGGGGACTTCTACTTTGCCAGCCATTCTGCTAAACACAAAGCTCAATAGTTAAGAGAAAAGTTATACATGCAAACAAGTCATTATAATGCACTTTGAAAAGCCTTTTATAGGGGCGCCTGGGTAGCGCAGTCGTTAAAGCGTCTGCCTTCGGCTCAGGGCGTGATCCTGGCGTACCGGGATCGAGTCCCACATCAGGCTCCTCCGCTAGGAGCCTGCTTCTTCCCCTCCCACTCCCCCTGCTGTGTTCCCTCTCTCACTGGCTGTCTCTCTGTCACATAAATAAATAAAATCTTTAAAAAAAAAAAAAAAAGAAAAAAAGAAAAAGAAAAGCCTTTTATGATATAAACACCAAAATGTACTTATCCTGACAAACATCAAAGCTTTATAGGGATGTAAGCCACAGCTTCTCAAGCAGCCTAGTGCAGCATGTAATATAACAGACCAATGCTAAGGGTTCCCAGAAAATATGCAAAGGTGGTCTAAGGAGTATGTAATTCAAAAATTTCCACAAGAAATTCAGCATTCTATAAAGGTAAAATATATCACTAATGGGCAGAATAAACACATCTAATCTTGTTTGTGTTCTTTTTCTTTGGTTATCCAAAGCTGCAAGACAGAAACTATACATTTAAGGAATGCTTTGTGGTCTGGAAGTTGTTAACTTGAAATTGTTTAGAGTTCCTTTACCCCAGAAGAATATGCTGATGCAAGTGATTAAAATTCTGCCACTCTCTGAGTGTCTTTGTAAAATCATAAAACACACAAGGATGTTTCATGTATACTGGAATAATTGTTCTTAAGCAAATTACTTTGTGTAGGTCAAATGTGAAACCCAACTCTTTCCAGCAATACCAACAAATAACTCAAAAGAAATACAATGCCTACGTGTTCTCCCAAAGCCTCTAACTACACATTATTATAGGCACGCATGTCCTGTTATACAAGGTTGTAATTTTCATTTTACTCTGAGATAGTAGTTGTATCTTATGGATAATGCCACACCCCTGGGGGAAGGATATCTCTTGAGGAAGAAACTAGGAGTGAAAAAGCATATTCTTAGAGGTAATAAGGAATACCTAATCATAACATTATGGTTCCAAATCTTAGAGGGAGAAAATTGTAACTCTAAGGACAAACATGACAGAATTGACATGCACAAAGTCATCTTAATATATTTTGAAACATATCATTTCTATTTGTTTAATTTAAAGGAAGAAAAATCACATTTCTTAATTAAAATAGAAGAAAAATAAAAGATGACAACCCTATTACTCATCTCTTAGGGGTATTAACTCTGCTGTTGGTAGTGTGTGTGTGGGGTGGATGGGTATGGGTATATGTTCACATGAGAGAATCTGATGGATTACATTGACATAGAAGCATTGGAGATAGAAGGGGAAAGTAAGGGGATTTAGGAGGTGTAATTAGAGAGTGGAGGTGGATGGAGTAAGTGTAAAGAAGGGAATTGGATGTATTTGAAACCATTCTCCAGTACTAAATAAGAGATGGCATTTAAAATATAGCATTATGTATTCACAAATCAATGTCATACACCACATCAACAAAACAAAGGATAAAAATCATATAATCATTTCAATAGATGCAGAAAAAGCATTTGACAAGATTCAACATCTGTTCATGATAAAAGTTCTCAATAAAATAGGATTACAGGGAACACACCTCAACATAGTAAAGGCTATATATGAAAAACCCACAGCTAACATAATATTCAATGGTGAAAAACTGAGCTCTTTCCCTGTAAGGTCAGGAACAGGGCAAGGATGTCTACTCTTGCCACCTTTATTCAACACAGTACGAGAAGTCCTAGCCACAGTGATAAGACAAGAAAAAGAAAAAAGAGGCATCCATACTGGTAAAGAAGAAGTTAAACTATCATTATTTGCAGATGATATGATACCAAAAATAGAAAATCCTACAGATTCCACCAAAAGACTATAGAAATAATAAATAAATTCAGTAAAGTGGCAGGATCCAAAATTAATCCCCAGAAATTGGAAGCATTTCTATACACTAACAATGAAGTCACAGAAAGAAAAATTAAAATAACAGCACCATTTACAATTGCATCAGAAAAAAAAAAACCTTAATCAAAGAGGTGAAAGACCTGTATTCTGAAAACTATAAAACACTGATGAAAGAAATTGAAGATGACACAAACAAATGGAAAGATATTCTATGCTCATGGAGTAGAAGATCCAATAATGTTAAAATGCCCATATTACCCAAAGCAATGTATAGATTTAATGCAATCACTATCAAAATACCAACAGCATTTTTCACAAAACTAGACAAATAATATTAAAATTGTATGGAACCACCTAAGACCCTGAATAGCCAGAGCACTTCTGAGAAAGAACAAAGCTGGAGATACCACAATTCCAGATTTCAAGATATACTACAGAGCTATACAGAGTCAAAACGATATGGTACTGGAGCAAAAATAGACACACAGATCAACAGAACAGGATGAAGATCCAAGGGAAAAAACCAATATATATATGGCCAATTAATCTATGACAAAAGAGGCAAAAATATACAATGGGAAAAAGGCAGTCTTTTCCATAAATGGTGATGAGAAAACTAGATGGCTACATGTAAGACAATGAAACTGGATACTTTTTAACACCATACAGAAAACTAAACTCCAAATGGATTAAAGATTTAAATGCAAAACCTGAAACTATAAAAATCCCAGAAGAGAATATCGGTAGTAATTTCTCTGACATCAGCCAGGCAACATTTTTCAAGATAGGTCTCCTAAGGCAAGGAAAATAAAAGCAAAAAGAAACTATTGGGACTAACTCAAAATGAAAAGCTTTTGCGCAGCAAAGGTAACCATCAACAAAACAGAAAGACAACCTACTAAATGAGAGAAGATATTTGCAAATGTTATATTGGATAAGGGGTTAATATCCAAAGTATAAAAGAACTCATACAACCTCAACACTAAAAAAATAATAATAACAATAATCCAATTAACAAATGGGCAGAGGACCTGAATAGACATTTTTCCAAAGAAGATGTACAGACGGCCAATATGAAAAGATGCTCAATGTCACTCAGCACCAGGGAAATGCAGATCAAAACCACAATGAAATATCACCTCACATCTGTTAGAATGGCTAAAATCAGGAAGAAACAAGTATTGGTGAGGATGTGAAAAAAAAGGAACCCTTGTGCATTGTTGGTGGGAATGTAAATTGGTTCAGCCACTGTGAAAAACAGTATTGAGGTTCCTCAAAAAATTAAAAATGGAAATACCATGTGATCCAATAATTCCACTACTGGATATTTACCCAGGGAAAATGAAAACACTAACTTGGATACATGCATTTCTATGTTTCTTGCAGCATTATTTAATAGTCAAGACATGAAATGCATTTCTATGTTTCTTGCAGCATTATTTAATAGTCAAGCATGTAATAAACCTAAGTGTCCATCAGTAGACAAATGGATAAGGAAAATGTCATACACACACACACACACACACACACACACACGCTTTTAGCTGCACAATGGAATATTACACAGCCATGAAAAGGATGAGATTGTGCCATTTGAGACAACATGAATGAACCTAGAGAGTATAATGCTATGTGAAATAAGACAGACTGAGAAAGACAAATATATACAATTCCATTCATAAATAGAATCTTAAAAAATGAAAACAAAAAGCAGTTTCAATTTTCCCAACACCATTTGTGGAACAGACTGTCTTTTTTCCATTGGCTATTCTTTCCTGCTTTGTTGAAGATTAGTTAACCACAGAGTTGAGGGTCTATTTCTGGGTTCTCTATTCTGTTCCACTGATCTATGTGTCTGTTTTTGTGCCACTGGATTCTACTTCTGAAACTAATAATACAGTATATGTTAACTAAATTGAATTATTGAGTTTAAATTTAAAAATATCTTCTCTGAAAAGAAAAAGCAGAATCAGTTCTATAAATACAGAGAACAAACTGATGGTTGCCAGAGGGTAGGAAGTGAGGGGTTGGGCAAAAAGGATGAAGGGGAGAGGGAGATAGAGGCCTCCAGTTTTAGGATGAGTAAGTCAGGAATAAAAAGCAGAGCATAAGGAATATAGTCAATGATACTGTAATAGCAATGTAATGGGAGAGATAGTAGCTATACTTGTGGTGAGTATAGCATAATGTATAAACTTGTCAAATCACTAAGTTATACACTATACACCTGAAACTAGTAAAACATTGTCAACTATACTCAAATTAAAAAAATAAAAAATAAAAATAAAAAATAGTATTTTGCACCTTAATGTCATACGCCTTTGTCAGACCAATTGGCTCTATATACTTTCTTTCTTTCTTTTTTTTTAAAGATTTTATTTCTTTATTTGAAAGAAGAGAGAGAGCGAGCGAGTGAGCAGGGGGAGGAGCAGAGGGTGGAACACGCAGACTCCATGCTGAGTGCAGAGCCCAATGTGGGACTTGATCCCACAAAGCTGAGATCATGACCTGAGCCGAAATCACAAGTTGTACACTTAACAGACTGAGCCACCAAGGCATCCTGGCTGATATACTTTCTTATGATACTTGGAAGATTCTAAATGAATTCAGCTCTTCTAATTAGAAAATAAGTTTTGAAATATGCAAACAACAGGAAAATGATAGTGTAGCTGGAGTAAATATCACCATTAGTATTCATTTTTCTATTATGTCTTTATGTCTAAGTCTATTAATCAATCTATCTCTCCTTTTCCCTCTTCATTGGTTCCTTTCTGCTCTTCATTGAATAGCTTACTATTGAACACTTTCCAGGCCCTGCATAACTCTTGGGGGGGGGGTGACAAAAAGGAAATTCATAGGTAATAATCTTCAGATATGGTCAAATATTCTAAAAAACACTGCCAAAATATTTCCCACAACATTTTTTTAAAAGCCAAAAAACTACTTCCTAGTCTGCTAATGTTCCAAATTTAACAAGAGTTTAAACTGGGAATTCATATTAAAGTCTCACCTGGGAGTACAGTATTTAGGTCAATTTTTGTGACACTCTTCAAATGCATCATATTTTCAAGGGAAGCATAGTAGAGTGGATTTATATATAAAGTAAATGAAAATGTTAGATGTTGATATATTTTCATTTTAAAAATATTGTGATACAGTCTTAAAATATCTATTCTGAATATATCACTCATTTAAGAATATTTATAATTTATGGATACAGAAAAAGAGATAACAAATAAATACCCAACAGTCAGAAATTAATATGTGAATTTCTCAAGGTCTCTGATACAAGCCCAACATTAAAAAAAATCTATTGTGGTTCAACATACTAGTAACAAATATTAAGAAAGTACAATAAGAATATAATTTAAAAAAGAATATAATTTAATTTACAATAGCATCAAAAATGAAATTCCTAGGCATAAATCCAACGAAAAAATTTAGGACTTCCTCATCTAAAAATACAAAAATAGTGCTGAAAGAAATTAAAGATCCGAATAAATGTTGAGATGTATCATGTTCATGAATTGGAAGATTCAAGTTTAAGATGTACTCTCTCCCAGTCAATCTGTAGCTTGAGTGCAATCACAAAGAAATTACCAACAGGATTTTTTTGTGCAAACTGACATGTTGATTCTGCTTACACTGGGTTTCATATGTTGTTCTTTCTCTAGTTTCTTAAGGAGGACCTTTAGATCACTGATTTGTGATCTTCCTTCTTAGTGCTGTAACTTAATCCATAAATGCGGTTTACATGGCATCTCACACTTAGATACACTGTTTTCACTTAATGCAAAATGCATTCTAATTCCCCTTTGACTTATTTGATGGGTTATTTAGAAATGTATTATTAAATTTCCAAATATTTGGAGATTTCCCAGAGATCTTTCTGTCACTTTTTTTCTAACAATTCCACTGTGGTCAGAGAATATACTTTGTATGATGTGAATCCATTTGGAAGCATTAAGACTTGTTTTGTGTCCCAGAAAAAGTCAGTTTGGGTAAATGTCTTACACACAATTGAGAAGAACATGTTATTCTGCTCTTGTTGAGTGGAGTGTTCTATAATTTTGAATTAGGTCAAATTGACTGACGGTAATCAAATCCTTTATATCCTTACTGATCCTTGCCCCTCGTTCTACAAATTATTGAAAGAGGGCTACTGAACTCTCTCGTTGTAATTGTGAATTTGTCTATTTTGTGTTTCAGTTTCTGTTTCATATATTTCAAGGTTCTGCTTTTTGGTGCAAAAGTGCTATCCTTGACTTCCATATATTTCTTATGCACTAATTATTGATTTTATTATACTTTCTTCCTTTTCCTCCAGTTTTTAAGTTGTGCTGTTACTACTTCATCCTCACTTACAACATTCACATAACATGTTTCTTCTGGCCCTACATCTTGCATTTGTCTTGCTTCTAAAAATAAATATATTCAAAGCTAACAATGAGCCCATTTGATAAAGTTTTCCCAATCAATTTTTGTTGTTGCTTTTGGATGTAGCTTTCCTTAGAAAGGGCTCATGAGTATGTTACCCTTGGAATTGTTTTGTATTTTAAAAAATTTTCTAAATCTTAGTATAACTTTGCTGTATATAAAATAATTGGCTCATAATTTCTTTCCTGGAGTTTCTTAAAATGAATCTCCACTTTTGCTTTGCATGTTGCTATTTATAAGTTCAGTGCCAACCTGGCTTGCTTTACCTCATGATTTCTTTTTATCTTTAAGGTCAACTTTTTGAGTAGGATGTCTTGGAGTTAATTGTTCTGGGTAAATCATCCCAGATTACACACTGGGCCCTGTATTTATAGAAAGTCAGATTTTCCTTTATTTTTGTACTATTTTATTAGATTATAGATTTAAACATTAGTTATATTCTATTGTTTCACTTTTCTTCAAGGACTCAATTTCACATAGGTTGGAACTTATTTATTTTGTATTCCTAGTCTCTCTATCTTTTTATCTCTATATTTTGACTCATTTCTGGAATCGTATATATTTAATAAAATCTACTCTCTCCAGTATACTTTGCAATTATTCTTTATTAGAGATGCATTTTCTTTCTCTTCAAATTTTTTTTTATAGATCCAGCAAATCTTCCTTTCTAGTCTTTTCTGTTTCTTCTAAAAATTTTTCTAGTTTAGAATTTCTTCATATTTGCATATATTTGTTTAAGAGCATTTAATGTAGTTGAAATGTTGTATTACAGCTTTCCTTTGATTTGGGGTCAGTTTTGTGGGGAGAATTTTCATTAGCTCAAATGTTTATGATTTGAATTTTTTCCCTCTCTACATTAACTTTATATGTATGTTGTCTGCTAATTTTAAAATGACTTAAATTTCTCAGAAGCATTATGTGTATGCAGTAAGAGGTGTGGGATTTTGGTGGCTTCCTAGGTTTCTTTGTTCAGGAGCTTCTTCTTTTGGTACAGTGAAATGTATTTTTTAATAGTTGGACCCCTCTTAGTGCAGGGAAGGGTTGATGCATCTGGATTTTGATGCTCTTTTCTTTCTGTAGGACCCTTACTTTCTAACACTTTCTTGGTTCTTTCCTTCTACGTCTAAGCCTCCAGGAATTTCTCCAGAAGTGGTACCTTCCCAAGACTGCTGTCTCCAATTCTATGCACTTTCAAGTCCCTTCCTTTTGATACCTCAATAAACAGGAGTCTGATCTAAGAGATCTTGGATATATTCTCAGTATTTTCCTCTCTGGGTGGGATTCACCTGCTGTCCTCTTTCCTTTATAATCTTCTAACTCTCAGCTTCAGTACAGGCTATGAAAAAGACACGGCAATTTTTGAATGTATATTTACATACTTATGTATCAATTGTGTTTTATGGAATTATCTGTCTCTTAGTTAAGCTATACATGTAGGTCATGGGTAGTTTTATTTGTTCTTGTTGCTGTACTTTATGTCTTTTGGAGAATGCGGGGAAAGATTCAGATTAAGATGATTGCCATTATCGTACGTGAATCTAAAAGTTCTAAAATATTCTTATTTTTACTATGAAATTCAGACCTAAGGATGTGATCATGCAATTTCTCAAGGAACACTGCTTACTGATATTTATGTTGAAAAAATAATGGATCTTTGGAGCCCATAATATCTGTATTAATATCCTTGGTACATTGCTTACCATCTATTTAAGCTTAACCTTCATGTCTTTACCTATAAAAAGCAAATAATTACCTCAAATGGTATTGTTAAAGCTAAATGATATAATAAATATAATGCACTTAAAAGTGCATGTCACTATAGGATATTTTCTTTCCCATTTAAAGAGCATAGGCTTAATAATAAATGTACTTGCTAAGTGGAATCAAGAAGGGCTAGCTATAATGGGCTAGGGAAAATGATTTTTAAAAGTATTATCAATATCTGTCATTGTACATATCTACTGTTATTCATGAAGAGAACCCTGTCACTTTAATTACACTTGTAATGGAGGTCATTCTATTGATGTAACATATGGCTACTAGGTAGATTAAGATATTTATTAATCTGCTTTTGATAAAAGGAACAATCATGATGGCAGATTAGAATATTATGGGAAAACATGTCTGCTCAAGTGAATGGTCTCCTTGAAATTGCTTTTCAAATTTATTGTTGTTCTATTCTGAAAGTCTGACATGAAATATGCTATCAAATAAGAAATTATTTCTTAACTACCTTTATTCACAAGAACGTAAGCAATAAGATGGTAGCAAGCATTGTGGAAGTCATGTTTTGTCCTTTGGGATCCTTCATGATTCAGTGGTTTTCTAGCAGTATCAATTTTAAGAATTAACTTCTTTCACCCCTTATTGCACTAACAACAAGAACCCAAATCAAAAGGGAAGAAAATCATCCAACATTCCCTGCAGCCCATAAGTTAAAGTGGTTTACCTGTTTCCTTTGTGTTTTGGAAATATGTATATTTTCAGAGCTTTAAATATAAGGATTGTAACATAGCATCTCTTCTATAGTTGGCTTTACAAAATGGTTCATAAGCATACTCAAATTAGAATGATGTAAACAATGAGAGTATACATGGTCAAAGACTGAAAGAAAACAGTAAAATTGTTCAGGAAGATGTCATAGTGAGTGGTCTTTCCCACTTTTTTCAAATCTGCTATAATATTGTTGCGTTTCCCTTCCAATAAATATATACTAACAGCTAACATATATTGAGGGTATCCTAGTGCTAGACAATATTTAAAATGTTTTATATGCAGTACCTTATTTAATTCTTATATTTTTGAGAATGAAGAAAGTGAGTCACAAAGAGGCAAAGTAATTCGGTTGGGTCATACACTGAGGGCAATTTTCCATAAATATGATACTTAAAAGAATTTATAATTATCATGTTAATAGTTGAATCTTTTTTTATTTTAAAATTTAAAATTTTTATTTTAATTCAATTAATTAACATATAGTGTATTATTAGTTTCAGAGGTAGAGTTCAGTGATTCATCGGTTAACATCTAGTGCTCGTTACATTACATGCCCTCCTTAATGCACGTCACCCAGTTACCCCCATCCCCCTTCCCACCTCTCATCCAGCAACCCTCAGTTTGTTTCCTACAGAGAAGAGTCTCTTATGGTTTGTCTCATTCTCTGATTTCATCTTGTTTTATTTTTCCCTCCCTTCCCCTATGATCCTCCGTTTAGTTTCTTAAATTCCACATATGAGTGTGATCATATGATAATTGTCTTTCTCTGACTGGCTTATTTCGCTTAGCATAATACCCTCTAGTTCCATCCACATTGTCGCAAATATAAGATTTTTTGATGGCTGAGTACTATTCCATTGTGTGTGTGTGTGTGTGTGTGTGTGTGTGTATACCATCTCTTCTTTATCTATTCATCTGTCAATGGACATATTGGCTTTTTCCATAGTTCGGCTATTGTGGACACTGCTGCTATAAACATTGGGGTGCATGGGCCACTTCAAATCATTATGTTTGTATCCTTTGGGTAAATACCTAGCAGTGCAACTGCTGGGTCGTAGGGTAGCTCTATTTTTAAACTTTTTGAAGAACCTCCATTAATAGTCAAATCTTAATAAATTATATTAAACATTTCCCTATTATTGATATTTAGTTTGTTTTCAACTCTAAATTATGGTGAGAGAAGCTCCTGCTGTGTCAAGGCCTGACTATCATTTGGCAAGTGGTGGTTATACACGCGACAGACAATATTTCATAGATTAATCTAAAGATAGGCAGAACCTGTGTAGTAGTAATAATAATAAGGTATAGCATTTATTGAGTTTTTCTGTGCCAGGCAAAGAAGCACAATGATAATAGGTACTATTATTCTTCTTGGTTAGCTGAGGAGGGAGGAAGCTGAAGCTTGGAAAATTTAAGTAACTTGACCAAGCTAGTAAGCAGTGCAACTGAGCAATGGACCATGCCAGAGAACAAACTCTTACCCACTACGCTGTACTACCTGTTCTTTGGGTAGCATAAAACAAACAAACAAAAACAAACAAACAAACAAACATGCTACTTTATATGAATGGGGCAATTTAATGAATTCAGAAGCTTGATTATGTAAATTATGCTCTGTAATGTTAACCTCATATATAATGTGAGACTCATATTTTAATTTTCTAGTAGAGTCATTAAAGAAAGTTTAAAAAAATTAATTTTACTGATGTATTTTATTTTTAAAAATCTATCCAAAATATTATCATTCCAACAAATGATCAACATAAAATTATTTTTTGGTGCTGTTTTCAAACTTGTGTATACTTACAGTATCTTTCAATTCAAACCAGCCACATTTCAACTGCTCTTTAGCCCTGTGTGGCTATTCTGTGGGATGGAGTAGCTCCAGATGGTAGATACTCACTATCTCAATGCAGTCTATTAATCAATAATCAAAATTTTCAAGTCTTATTACTTGTTTGTTACTCTATGAACGTGTTGCTTCCCTAACAAGATGATACAAAGCATGACACTTTATTTATAGCACTGTATTACAAAACAAGTTGGAGGACTATACCTTTTTTTTTTTTTTTTTATGTTAGTCACCATACAGTACAGCCCTGGTTTTTGATGTAAAGTTCGATGATTCATTAGTTGCATATAACACCCAGTGCACCATGCAATACATGCCCTCCTTACTACCCATCACCGGTCTATCCCATTCCCCCCCCCCCCCCCCCGAAGCCCTCAGTTTGTTTCTCAGAGTCCATAGTCTCTCATGCTTCATTCCCCCTTCTGATTACCCCCCTTTCTTTATCCCTTTCTTCCCCTACCGATCTTCCTAGTTCTTATGTTCCATAGATGAGAGAAATCATATGATAATTGTCTTTCTCTGCTTGACTTATTTCACTTAGCATTATCTCCTCCAGTGCCGTCCATGTTGCAGCAAATGTTGAGAACTCGTTCTTTCTGATAGCTGAGTAATATTCCATTGTATATATGGACCACAACTTCTTAATCCAGTCATCTGTTGCAGGGCATCTCGGCTCCTTCCACGATTTAGCTATAGTGGACAATGCTGCTATGAACATTGGGGTGCATAAGGCCCTTCTCTTCACTACATCTGTATCTTTGGGATAAATACCCAGTAGTGCAATGGCTGGGTCATAGGGTAGCTCAATTTTTAACTTTTTAAGGGACCTCCACACTGTTTTCCAGAGTGGCTGTACCAACTTGCATTCTCACCAACAATGTAGGAAGGATCCCCTTTCTCCACATCCTCTCCAGCAATTGTTGTTTCTTGCCTTGTCAATTTTTGCCATTCTAACTGGCGTAAGGTGGTATCTCAGTGTGGTTTTGATTTGAATTTCCCTGATGGCTAATGATTTTGAACATTTTTTCATGTGTCATCATTGGAAAAGTGTCTGTTCATATCTTCTGCCCATTTTATGATTTATTTGTTTCTCACATATTGAGTTTGAGAAGTTCTTTGTAGATCTTGGATACCAGTCTTTTATCTGTAGCATCATTTGCAAATATATTCTCCCATTCCGTGGGCTGCTTCTTAGTTTTTTTGACTGTTTTCTTGGCTGTGCAGAAGCTTTTTATCTTGATGAAGTCCCACAGGTTCATTTTATCTTTTGTTTCTCTTGCCTTTGGAGATGTGTCATGAAAAAGGTTGCTTTGGCCGATGTCGTAAAGGTTGCTGCCTATGTTCTCCTCTAGGGTTTTGATGGAATCCTGTCTCACATCGAGGTCTTTCATCCATTTGGAGTTTATCTTTGTGTATGGTGTGAGAGAGTGGTCAAGTTTCATTCTTTTGCATGTAGCTGTCCAATTTTCCCAGCACCATTTATTGAAGAGACTGTCTTGTTTCCACCGGATGTTTTTTCCTGCTTTATCGAAGAAGAGGACTTTACCTTTTTAAGCATCTAGGGTATTTTTTTTTGACAATTTAAAAGACTTACTTTTTGTACCTTGGAATAAAATTAGTATTTATTCGTTGAAATTGAAAAGACACAATGTTGAATTGTCAAAGCAGACTCACACAAATAATAGATCATACCTGCATCAAAATTCCCTCAGTATAAACAAAGAATGTAAGTACAAAGAATTCACAAACTCTACATGAGGCTCTAAATGTTCTGATCCCACCAGATGAGGATCTTTGAAGTCCTATTTCCTGCAAGATGTTTTGGTTTAGAGTGATCAATGCCAACTGTATGTGGTTCAGGTTGGCAAAGAGGAAGCCATTCACATTTCGGTTTCTTTCTTAGTTAGTATGTTCTGTTAGGTTAGTAGAGAGCTTCTGTATTTAGCTCTCTACTAACCTAATATTTCCCTTAATTCCATAAAATTCTAGGTTTCAATTAATGTGAAAATTAATAAAGGAAAACCTCAGTAAAATAAGTGGGAGGCTAAAAGAAGAAACCTTACCACTCAACATCAATTATAGGAAGAACTGTCAATTACAGACCCTAACAGACGACTCTTCAAAACAAAAGGATGATTGATTACAGGCCCCAATGGGAAAAGATGTACATGAAATCTTTTACAAGAAATCAACTACGCCTGCAACTCAGCCAATGAAAAATGTTACCACCCTGAACTCTTGCTATTCTCAAAGGGCCCTTCATTCAAAACAACTCCTCCCAACTTCCTCCTTCTCCTCCACAAAATAATGTTCCTCTCCTTTGTTTGTAGGACTTGCCTATGGTTTGGTCAAACTTGCATGTCTTGACTGCAATTCTGTTATTCCCCAATAAACCCATTTTTGCTGGTATAAATCACTTTTATTTTGAAGGTTAACATTATCCAGAGAGATCACATATATTTTGCAAAAACATCCTTAGATAAGAAATTATCTTCTTGCTAGTGGATCTTTTCAGAGTGTTTACAAGGATATTGTGTCAGGGAAATAATACTTTCGGTGTTTCAAACGAGGGACAGGAAGAATTAAGACCCTTGTTCATTCTTTTCTTTCAGTGCCCCAGTTTTGGTGAGGCTAACGGCATCAAATATCTACAAAATATCTGCCCTTGGTAAGGACTGCTGCATGGTTAGGCAGGACTGAGACTTTACCCGTTTCTCTTCTCTGCATTTTGATTAATGTGACCATCTTTGACTTTGATTTTGGTTACTTCAGATAAAGTTTCAAAGTGTGTGTGTGTGTGTGTGTGTGTGTGTGTGTGTGTGTGTCTGTGTGTGATATGAATAGACCAAGAACTTAAAAATAAAAGATAAGAGCATTTGTCATGAAGATTATATTTTTCATTAGGATGAACATGTTTCCTATAAAAACAACCATGAAATATTTACATTTCTGACTACAAAAGAAAAATGAAAACAGACGATTTTTTATTATAGTTTTTACAGTTGAAAAGAACCACTAAGTCTACCTGATAAAAATTTTTATTTCAGCAACATCCCAACTGGCCATGGAGCTTTCGCTTAATACTCCATTAATGGTAAATGTATTATTTTACTAGGCAGCCCATTTCTTCTTGGACCAACTATATATTACAGATTGAGTATAAATCATTTCTCTTTCACTTTAACCACTGGGTTCTCATTTTGCCTTCCAGAGTTACCCCATATTAAATCAAATCTCTATACCATATTAATTTTTGTGAAGACATGGGATATGGTGAAAAGAACACTGAACTAGGAAATTAAGAGACTTCAATTGCTGTTGCAACTCTACTATTAACTAGCTTTTTAAACTATAATATCCAGGTATTTCTTTTTTCCTCATATCTAAAAGTGTGGGATGGTGGTAGTAAACTAAACAACTACTGAACCGCTGTGCATATCACTTTTCTATGACCTTAGTACCTCCACATACCGCAGGAAATGTTGAAGAGAGTCTTTTATGTGTCTTGGCAGTGACCTTGTGGCACAGAAAGTTGTTGCTCTCTAATAGTTCCGTTTCTGGACACACTGACAATCTTTCCCCTTGCAGTTAATGAGTCTTTGCAACTGGATTCTCACCAAGGAGAGGCAGATGAACAAATGTGAGGCAACACTTCCAGTCCTGCCTACCTCTAAACCTCACATGTTTTTCTCTCTCTGGCTCTCTCCCAGACACACACACACACACACACACACACACACACACACACACACATTTTCCTTATCTATTGACCATATGTAGGGAACCCAATAAAAGACACCAAGGCCCTAGAAGGCAGAGAAGCTAAAGGGAGAACATACTAGCTTGGGTACCTAAATGACCCTGGAGGACAGAACTTTTTATCTGCTATGCACTAACTAGACTGTGATGTAAGTGAAAAATAGATCTTTATTTAATTAAGCATCAGAAATTTTAGGGTTGTTTGTTATAGCAGTTAGTCTAGTCTTTATCTAAAAACAGTATATAAAGAGAACTGAAAAAGCTCCACTTTTTCCTTACCCTGATGGTGAATATGGAGTTAAATAATTTATGTACCACTTACTCACTTTCAGAGAGCTCCTCAATTATAATTAAGAAATTGTCACAATCCCTCATGGGGAAAGATGTACTTTCCTTCTCATTTTAGGCTACAGAATTTTGGGCAATGAAAAATGAATTGCAGCATACTCAAAAGCAATAACCATTCCACCAGGGTACAGAATTCATTTGTTAGAAATCAAAATCTAGAACTACCATGTTTTATTTGTGTAATGCCCAGATTCATTAGAAATGCATGAATGACAGTTTTTTCTGCTTCACATTTTTTTAAAATTTACTAAGGTGCCCTTTTTGATTAATGCCACTTCTTTTTTGACCATTGTGCCACATTTCTAGATGAAGCATATGACTGCAAATAGCACAGGCATATTAAAAATACCAAATTGCATAGTTTTTTAACTTTAAAGTCCTTACATATTTCCATTTCCAAAATAAAATTGGAATGATAATTTTACATCTAGGAAATGCAATGTCTTCTAATTAGGTTTTTCTGTCACTAATACATATTGGAGATTAAAAACTTCATATTGATTGATTATAAGCACATGTAAAGGGTATCCAATGACAATGAAAAAAGAAAAAATATATCCTTCAATCTCTAGTGCCTTCCTAGAAGAGTGGATTTTGTTAACTGGAAGGCCTGTTATTTGCTGAGTACAGTGATGTCTAACGGTGTACAGATTAGCTTACTGGAACAGAAGTCAAACTAACTTTTCCTGAATAAGAACAGGAAGTCATGCAGAGTTGGGGAAAGATTGGGAAACAAAGAAAAGAAAGGTTGGACAGGTTAAATACTGAGTGGAGACAAGGTGAAGATGGAAAACTCCCTGGCTATTAGCAAAGCTAGAGTATCTTCAGAAGAAACTTTGTGATGTGCTAGTGAGTATGTGAGAGAAAATGTTTCCTTTCCTTCCCTAAGGAAGCAGTATCTATACTGCTGGTGACAGAAGAGGTTCTAAGTCCTGACTTTAGGAATGTGTGAAACTAACTAAGAGATCTTAACAAAGGTCAAATCTTGGTTGACAACGGACTTCCTACTCATGGATTCAAGAAAGTTACTACCAAACACCAGCATGGTCTGTCTCCATCAATAATTTCTTATCTCTCTCTCTCTCTCTCCCTACTATAGGACTTTCTTCTCAAGGTTCTGCTCTCTCTCCCTACCTCTGGCATGACAAGGTTAGCTTAGCAAATCACTCTGTGCTTATTCCCTGAGACTGTCTTCACCCAATACTCTTACTGAGGCGTGTACCCTCTGATAGACTGTGATCTCACTCAGCCTTCCTTCAGCCCCACAGACTTATTTCTTACCTTATTATTTATTGCACAATTTTATAACAAAGAAAATTGAAAAAAGAAGACAATCCCACCTTCTTAACATAGTAGCTGTTTCATGTTTTCTGGCCCTGATGACACCTTATTCTCAAAAATCAACATTTTCTATGGCTGTGCCTACTGTATACCACACTTTTGTGTTCTGCTTTCTTAAATTTAATATGCATCACACGAGTCTTTTTGTTTAAATGTTGCTGTGGCATCTTTAGAAAAAAACCCACAATATTAAATGCTGCAGTATTCTAATAGATTGATATAAACCTCAGGTTCTTTTCCTTTTTTTTCCTTTTTTTTTTTTAAATATAGTAAAGACTTCTAAGGAACTACACCTAAAAAGCTCTCCTGGGTTTGCTCTGTGAAAACCATTCTTTGGCTACTTTCTTCTGTCTAGTGTGGAACATGACTCATCTGATCCTTCTGCATAAAAATTTTGTTGGCCGGATATCTCCAGACCCTTATCCTCAGTAGCGTCCCGCATATTCCTTCAGGTTTGATTTGACAACTCATACCCTCAACTTGGCTTCAGCTGAGACTGGAGATTAAACAAAGTAAAATTGTTAAAAATGTTTGGTCTTCATTATTTGTCATGGTTAACTGGAAATTAACAAGTGAATTCTGGAAATCTATCTAAGCTTTTTCGGATGGGGAAGATTTACTTTTAATAAATATGACAAAGAAAGCATTGTATTGAGCATAGAAATACAAAATTTCATTTGATCCCTATAAAACCTTAAGAAATAGATATTATTGTTTGTCATTTTCTTTAACATGCCCAAGAATACACTACCAGAAAGTGGCAGAGCCGTAGAAACTTGAACCCATTTCTATTTTAAATTTCCATTATATATTCTTGTATTGCTCATGTATCAATGGATTCCATGTATGAATATCTCTTTTACTTTTTATCTCCCACAGTATTAACACATATTGATCCATGGTGGGAGAAATTAACTTGATACTGTTAGCCGTAGGAGGCTTATAGCAGCCATTGAGATCTTTCGGGAGTGTTCTGCTATGAATGGTGCTGAGAGAAATGGGGCCAATTACTATATTTTGATATGCTAATCTCCTTTAAGGAGTGCTCTCAATATCTTGCTAGCTGTTGAAACCAGGACATGGGCACAAGAAAGGTTCATTAAAATATTTTCTCTACTTTTGCATATATTTGAAGACTTCTTTAGTAAGAGATTTAAAAAATAATCCTTTTAGGACTTGATATTCAGGATGTGTTTAATGTTCTTAATTATTTAAATTCCATTTGCTACTCAGACAATGTGTAGTTCTGGCATGCTATTTTGTGCTAGGTATAGTGTTGATTATTATTTGTGTTGCTCTCAGAAGATAACTTTTTTCCAGTGTTGGGACTGCTTCACTGTTGTCCCTCAACTCCTGACCAGGAGGGCAGAGGTGGGTTCAAATCCTCGTGGAAAGAGAACAGAATGAAAATCGGTTAGTAGGCAGCAGTGACAAGGATAATGCTGGTGTTTCTAATAGAATTTTTTGTCCCTCCTAGACTCAGAGGATTTGGGAATTCTGTCAGGATACTGAGTAGGTATCTAAATATTGGGAAATAAAACATCCAAGTACTGATTATTGGCATTGGAGCATGAAGTGGCAGTTTCTGAATACGGGAACAAGCAAGAGGCCAGTAGCTGAAATTAGAATACAAGATAGGAGAAGGACTACCAGCACAGGGTAAAAGAGAAAAAAAAAAAAAAGAGCAAAACGTTGTCACCAGCAGCAGCAGCAAACCACAAGAGAATACATATAAATAGTGAGATAAAGTACCAAATACAGTAGCTATGATAATAAGTTTAAACAGATTATTAGGCTGGGAATAACACTGTCAACACAAGAGTGAAGCAGGAAAGGTAACATAAGCAACCTACTTCTTTAACTACATAAAAATTAAAAACTTTTACAAATAAGCACCCATATTACATTCAAAAATTTAATGCAAAATCAAGCTAGAAAGAAAAAAGATTTATAATGAATATGAAAAATATGGGGTGTATTTTCTTAATATAAAAAAAAAGATATTACAACTTAAGAAAAAGAATAAGCACAGCAGTTGAGGAAGTCAAGGGCAAGTAGAGAAGCAGCAGTTCACTCAAAGAAGTACCAATAGCCAACATACAGATGGGGGTGGGTTTTTCTTCACTAGTGAGGTTGTCTGTTCTTTTTGTCTATTGTTTCCTTTCGGAAGACATGGCTCTTCAGTCTTCCCTGAAATAGGCACCTCTTCACACAAACCAGGGCAATCAACATTCTTTCCAAAGAAAAGTCAAGGCTGAGTTGTTGAAACAGCAGCACCTTTAAGAAACTCTCTATCAGTTCATGCCTCCTATATCCAGAATCACCCAGTTTCAAATGAGATCAGATTATTCAGCTATATTTTCAATGTTGCAAGCAATCCAGTATTCTTCTTTTTTTATTATGTTCAGTTAACCACTGTATAGTACATCATTGGTGTTTGATGTAGTGTTCAATGGTTCATTAGTTATGTATAACACCCAGTGCTCATCACAACACATGCCCTCCTTAATAACCATCACCCTGTTACCCCCTCCCTCCACTCTCGTCCCCTCTGGAACCCCCAGTCTGTTTCCCTGGGGTCCACAGTCTTTCGTGGTTCATCTCCCTCTCTGATTTCTCCCCCTCCAGATCTCCCTCCCTTCCCCTATGGTCCTCTGTGCTATTGCTTATATTCCACATATGACTGAAACTATATGATAATTGTCTTTCTCTGCTTGACTTACTTCACTTAGCATAATCCCCTGCAGTTCCATCCATGTTGATGCAAATGGTGGGTATTCATCCTTTCTGATGGCTGAATAATATTCCATTGTATATATGTACCACATCTTCTTTTTCTGTTCATCTGTTGAAGGACATCTCAGATCCTTCTGCAGTTTGGCTATTGTGGACATTGTTGCTATGAACATTGGTGTGCATATGCCTCTTCTTTATGTGGAAAACCCAAAAGACTCCACCCCCAAATTACTAGAACTCATACAGCAATTCAGCAATGTGGCAGGATACAAAATCAATGCACAGAAATCAGTTGCTTTTCTATACACTAACAATGTAACTGTAGAAAGAGAAAATAAGGAATCGATTTCATTCAAAATAGCAGCAAAAATCATAAGATACCTAAGAATAAACCTAACTAAAGAGGTAAAGGATCTATACTCTAGAAACTACAGAACGCTTATGAAAACAATCCAGTATTCTTTTGAAAAATTCTTTTGTTTGAGTTAATCAGGGCCTACTTAAGATGCTGGGGATGAAATAAATCTAATATGGAAAATAAGGAAATAAAAGGCAAGAAGATACTACTTTTCTGCATAAATGTCAAAATTAAAGAATAGCTAGAAGTTATTATGGTCAAGGGGATAAGAAAATGTGCCTTCTTACAAACTTCTGGAAGCTCCTATAATTTTTCTAGAGGTTAATTTTTTATGTTTTCCACCCATATAATACTATTGCTATTAATTTATAGAAATGAAGTTTATAAATGATTTTATACAAATATTACACATAAAGATTTATAAAACTGAAAAATTAGAAATAAACTGAATGTTTAACACTACAGAAGTGATTAAAAGATCATTATGTAGCTATATGATTAAAAACTTTGTAATCATTAAAACACACGTTTTAGAAAACATTTGCCAACATAAGAAATTACTTACGTCATACAGTTAGCGAAAACAGATTCTAAGATATGTACTATGATCTCAGTTTGGGGTAAAAAGCATAGATTTGCACCCAAAAACTGCTAGAAGGAAATATGACAATGTTATTTTTTTTTCTGTTTGTACTTTAAAATTTTTATTTTTTTTCCTAAAAGGAACAAATTTTACTCTTTTTTTTTAAAGATTTTATTTATTTACTTGACAGAGATAGAGACAGCCAGCGAGAGAGGGAACACAAGCAGGGGGAGTGGGAGAGGAAGAAGCAGGCTCATAGCGGAGGAGCCTGATGTGGGGCTCGATCCCATAACGCCGGGATCATGCCCTGAGCCAAAGGCAGACACTTAACCACTGTGCCACCCAGGTGCCCCGGAACAAATTTTACTCTTAAAACCAGAATAAAATTATATAACTTAAAACTAATAGGTATAAAGATACCATATTTCATCTAATAAGCATGCATTTTGTGATCGGATAGATCAGAGCTTGAATCCAAGTACTTCCACTACCCATGTCTCTTTAGTCACTTTTCTCATCGATAAAATGGGGATAACAATGGTACCAACCTCTAAGTTGATGAAATGAGACAAGACACTAGTCATTGTGCCTGGCATCTAGTAAGTTCTCAAAAAAAATTTAGCTGCTATTATTTATCATCGTGGCTGCCTCATACTTAGATAATTAAAGCTATTTGGTATGCTGAATATTTGGTCTTCATTTCTCAATTCCCTGGTTACAGTTTTTAGTTAATTTTAATGCAATGTTTTGCAAATGTGTCAGTTCTGTGATAATAAATCCTGTGATAGCATTTAGCACAAGTGCAAACAAAGGCCTCAGCTTTCCCCGTGGGTTCATCACAGTAATCGTGGCATCAACAACAACAACATGCTTCTTGACTAGATCAACTAATTCAGGCAGACAAGATATTTATTTTGCATTTTTCAATCTTTATGCTCCCTGGTGACTTCCTGTTGTTAAATGCTTGCCTCTTACAGTTTTTTTTTTCATCTGGACCACTGAATGGTGTAATGAACTTCAAATTACATGTATGAGAGTGATTTATCCAACACCAACTCACAACTGAAATCATGATCTATAAGAGATGAAAGAATGAGGTACTAAAAAGGGTGAGAGAGAACATCATAACTTTATATAACTTTTAAAAACCTTCTTTAATACTTACAAGTATTACACAGTGAGGAATCAGAGATTGAGAAAAGATTAAGTAGTTTTTCATGCTTATTAGTCATCGGAATTTTTCTTTTTAAATTTTTATTCATGTCATTTGCTTGTTTTTATTGTTCTCCTCCTGTCTCTCCCCTCCCCTTCTCCCTTCCCTTTTGCAAAAAGGGTAATGGACCAAAGAACACAGAAGTATCTCACCCATCTCAACAGCCAAAAAGGCACCGGAGTATCACAAAGGTCGAGAACCAAGAACTACAGAGTAAAGAATCTAAATGTTGATAGGGGAAGTCTGGCAGGGAATGCAATCTATCATAGTCTCTTTCTAGTCTTTGCGAAAGGTAAGGAAATGCTAGAGAGACAAAATTCTACCATTGTAATTAGAGCTGATATACAGCCCCTAACCACTGAAATCTGGAGGATAGGTTTTCAGCAAGTTGTGCAGACATGGAACTAGAGCTGCTGCTTTACCATCCAAGGAGCTGGGCCCTCTCCAAAAAATCTGCATCAGTATTTTGGAGGACCTCTCCTTTGGGTGCTATTTCAGCTCTAAGTGTAGTAACTGCTCCTAATTATTATTCTTATATTCTTTAGAGTTTACCTCATTAGTCCAATCCCCATTATACTTAATAATTTTTTTATTAAACATTTCCTGTTCAGATTGGACTCTGACTGACATACCCCATTCCCAATTCTAATTGAAGCCATGCTAAAAGTCACATTTCTTACCCTTAAAAAAACCCAACTACCTTTTTGTCATTTTGGTTCCTAACATTGTTAACTTTACTATTATGAAATGTTAATGGCTATTGATTTTGGCCTTTTTGATTAGATCAGGATTTCTCACTGGTATTACTGACATTTTGAACTGGATAATTCTCTGTTGTGGGGGGGCTTTCCTATGCACTGTAGCCTGTTTAACAGCATCCCTGGCTAGGGATGTGGTACTAGGGCGCTACCTGATGATAGCACCCCGCTCCCCAAGTTGTAACAACACAAAATGTCTCCAAACATTGCTAGGTGTCCTTGGAAGCCAAAATCACTCTTGCTGGAGAACCGTTGAAAAAAAAATTTTTTTAAACATGTAGTCCTTTCATCCATTTGGACTTTACTTTGGATTTCGAAATGAAAGCAGAAGCTTATTTCATTTTTCTCCTGCATATAAAAGCTACTGTCCCAGTATAGATTATTGAACAATGCTTCTCTCTCCTCTGATTTAAAAGTGCTGCCATTAGCTTTGATTTCTTATAGATATTAGTTTATGCTTTAGAACTATTTTTCTATTCTATTAATCTTTCATTTATTTCACAATATTTTCATTATTTTAGCTCTATAATCCACTTTAAAATATCTGAGAAGTTTGGACCTTTATAATAACTCTTTTTTTTTTTTAGATTTGCATACCTATTCTTGTCCATTTACCCTCCCAAATGAGCATTTAAATGGTTTTGTTAAGGTCTTTAAATGTTTAGATTTTGAATGAATTGCATTGAACCTACTAATCACAATAAGAAGAACTGACATTGTTTTAAAGAGTAACTCTTCTTACACAAGAACATGGTATAGTCATTTATTCTTATCTCCCTTTATGTACCTCAGCGAGTCTTTGTAGTTTTCTTTATAAAAATCCTGTATATTTCTTATTAAGTTTACTTCGAGGTATTTTCTCTTGAGATTAGGAATAAAGTTATTTGTTTCAATATGTTTTCTAACTGTTCATTGCTAGTTTAAATGGAAGTTATAGAGTCTACCTATTCGTTGTGTATCTGACAACTTGATTAAATTATTATAAACCTTATATATTCTTTAGCTAATTTTCTTGAGTGATCAAATCTATTTCAATGTAAAAATTCCAGAAAAAAATATAAACTTTCCAGGAGCTATTATCTCCTCATAAAAAGAAAAACCACTATAACTTGCTTTCTTTTTTTTTTTTTAAGATTTTATTTATTTATTTGACAGAGAGAGGGAGCAGGAGAGCACAAGCAGGGAAAGCGGCAGAGGGAGAGGGAGAAGCAGGCTCCTGGCTGAGCAGGGAGCCTGTCGTGGGGCTTGATCCCAGGACCCTGGGATCATGACCTGAGCTGAAGATAGATGCTTAACTGATTGAGCCACCCAGGCGCTCCTCACTACAATTTTCTAAGAGCTTAATTTTGTTATCTCATTCAAATCTCAGAGAGAAGTACTGAAAGTTACATATTGGAAGAAGATAAAGTTCTTCCTGGACATAAAATACAGTACAGTGTATTTTCTACTCTTTCGTCTCTTCTTAGTATCTCATAGCCAGTCCCAAGATAGAGTTTTTGGAAGATAGGGAGGCCCTGTCACTTTAGTTTGGCTTAGCAAACATTGTCAAATATATTTTATGCACCAAACTTGATTTTGGCCTGGGAAGAAAAGAAAATAAACCTATTCTAGTCTTTATCCTAAAGGAATTTATTGCCCAAGAGTGGAAGGGACACATGAATAGTTTCAAAATAATACGGTGCTTGACATGAAAGTGAAATGCCTAAGGTGTGGTTCCTGAAAAAGCTTAAATGAGGATGTGTTCAGCCAGCCCAAGGGGAAGAATGGATGGAGATCAGTGAAAGATTTTCCAAATAAAATTATGTCTAAGGTGGTTAACGATGATTAAGCTCAGTTAACTGTGTAGGGGGTGAGGATTGGATGGGAGTAGTTGAGATAGAAGGTACAGCATGAGTGAATTTATAAATTTATGTGATTGGGGGAGCAGTGACTAAATATGGTCCAGAATTTCTAAAGTTCAATGCTACCGCAATGGGAATGAGGTTATTACAAGTTGAATTGGGTTATAGCAGCAAAAATGTGGATTTAAAAAAAGGAAATTTCAGAAATTGGCAGGATTTGACTAATTGGATATTGTGATGAATTTCTAGTGTGTCAAATTAGCTAAGCTGGAACAATGTTTCTCAGAATTCCCTTCTGTGCATAGTTCCAAGTTAGCATGAATGATGTGAAACATTTTGTGTGAGATTTGGAATACAAAAATGAAACAGCAATAACATTCTTTTTATACTGGGGATGTCAGTGGGAACACGGGGCACAGTTGCAGCTCAAACACATTGTTACTGATATGCTGGTTCACCTTCCTGGCTTGAGCAGCTGCTGGACCCACAGGCTCTCCAATTCCCACCAGATTTCCTCCACTTTTCTTGACTCAGAGCCAGTTCCAGATGCAGAAGGAAGAGCCATATATAAATTGTTTAACCAGCTTCCACAAATCCTAGGGTCAAATTCCCACAAAAATCCACATTTACTATCATTCCTAGTGGTTCTATTTGTTCTGATCAAACCCTGACTGACACAGATATAGTAAGTGATGGAGTGGAAGTAGTGTACAAACTCACCAGGCTTCTCTCTGGGGTCATTCAGTGGATAATTCAGAATGCAGGGAAATAAAGAATTAATAAAGAATATAAACAAAAACATCAGCTTTGAAATGTTGTTTTAGATTTGTAAGAAATATCTATGTGGTGATGTCCAGCTGGTAATATCAAGCCTAGAAGAGGGGACAAAGGTAGTGCCAATATACTGAAGTCATATTGTATAGGGGGCAGGTAAAACCATGATAATTGATGAGGCCACCCAGAGAAAGGAAAGTAGATTGAGAAGTGAAGAGGGCAACAGTGTGGAATCCTTGGGAAAATATGAATATTTAAGATGTGAACTAGGGAGAAATAGACCAATAAGTAGGCCGAGAACAAGTAGTTAAAAATGAGAAGAACGGGGTGGGGTTGTGGGGGTGGGGGGAAGAGTATAATGGAAACCAATAATTTAAAAAGATTTAAGAAGCAAGTTTCTCCATATCATTTATGGCAGAGTGGTGCTTTGATTTGTGAATTTGGAAATTACGGGCAGGTAACCTTTGGCTGAGGAGTTTCCATGGAGTAGTAGGAGTACAGACAAATCACAATGAATTAAGCCCTGAGAAATGATTATGTAAATGAAATGATGGTTGAGAAGGGAACAGAAAGTTTCACTAGTATCTGGAGGTAGATATGGGGTCAAGGGAAGTCTTTCCTTAGGGATGAGAGGTACATATGTTCTAAAGAGAATGATCCAGTGGAAGGAAAACAATGAAGCCATAGGAACAGTGTTATAATTGATAGAGCAAACAACTTGGGTAAGCAGAAGAGACTGAGGTCAAGAGCCTAAGGAAAGGAGTTGGTTCTGAAGAGAAAAAAGACATTTGTAAAACTAGAGGGGAAAATGCAATGATATTTGCATTCATAGATGGGTTTATAGGCAGGGAAGAGTTCTATTTTCTTGATCAATGCAACACTATCTCCTGAGGTGAATGGGAAAAGGGCATAGTGGGACAAGCCAGAACTAAAGCTTTGGAACAGTCCCTTGGGGAAATGGTATGGTGAGGTGTGGTGAGAAATTTGGTTTCTGGTGGATTATTTAAGGAAACTATGTTAGGAAAGAAAAGCTTTTGGCCTGGGACTGTTTTGCTTTGTGAAGGCATCATCTCTGAAGAGCAAAGAAGGCCATGATAGGGCAAATGGAGAAATACATTGCCTAAAATCATACCCACCTCAGCAGGAAAGGAGGCAATGATTCTGCTGTTGGTAGTAATTAAAATAAGTGGTAATCAGGAAATGGGAAAAGGAAAGGTTGTAAGACAGATGGCAGAATAACAGAAGATGTTTTGCAGTAAAGCCTTGTGAGAGGCAAAGCAAATTATGGCATAGTGTATTTGGTCCTTAGAATTTTCTCCTATACTCAACCATGTGTTCCTACGTAGTTATGTAGAGCATAACTACAGCCTTTCATTAGCTCATTCCACAAACATCACTGAGTATCCACAATGTGCCAGGCCTGGGTGAGGCACAGAGGATATAGCAGTAACAGATATGGTCTCTCTTTCTTAGGAGGGTGTAATCTGGTGTGGAATACAAAAAGGAAGTAAAAGTAAGTGTGTGTGATTAGAATAACAAATGGACTAAATACAGAATATTATGTACAGAGGGCAGAGAAGGAGTTGTTTAAAAACAATATGTGGATGCTCTTGGGTATCTCACTTGGCTATGTCTGAGTGAGTAGTTTAGATGTTTACACAAAGCTTTGTCAGTCCCATGTTCTCAAATTAACCCATTTTTCCAGTATTACAGTAAAATCAGGAAGTGGGAGTCAAGATAGGACAGAAAAAAACCCAAAACCAACACTGTAATTCTCAGAAAACTTTGCATGAATTATGCATTCCAGGAATTTATCTGTCACCTCGGACACACTCCTAGAATGCCTACTTCATGTGCCTTCTTAGTGTTTTAGGTACTGTGGCAGATAATGTGGCCAATGATAGAAAATTTCACAAAAAATTACCTTTTCTTTATTATGGTCAGCTTTCCTTAACCATGATTTTGTTCTGGATTTTAAAAAATACTCAATTCCAGTCAATTCAAAATTAATAATTGTTTTCTTGTTGAAACATTGATCCAAATGCTGTTATTGCTGTGCTATAGTCCAACCTCTTAAGAGCTAGTCAGTTAAGTGGATTCTCAATTAGGATTTCCTCTGGGATTAACCACCACAGCCTAGTTAATTACTAAATAGCTTAGCATTCATCTAACTCAGAACCCATAAATTGGGTATTCCAAGTGACTAAATAGTCTACTGTAATTAGGAATCTTAAATGAGACCAGAAGTGTTTTATAATGGCATGCCTTGATTCATGGCATGTTACTGGAGTCTGGAGTATCTTTCTCCCTTTCTTCACCAGTCTATACTCTACTTGTCCTTTGAGATTCACCTCAGAGATCGCATCCTCCAAACACCTTGCCAGAACCTCCTCCCAGGCTGGATATGCCTCTGTGACTTATTTCTATCTCACCACGTCATATTGAAATAATTTACCATGTGTTTGTCACACCCAATTTTTCAAGGTTAAGATTTTGCATCTCCAGGAAAAATGATAGTCTTTGGTTCCTAGTAGGTTCAGCATGTATTTTTTGTACTATTATATTCCATTTTGTTTAGATAATATACAGTATAGTAATATACAGTATATAGTAATATACAGTAAACTGCAGTAAAAATTTCCTTGCAGCTAGATATCCTTATTCATCTTATCGTTTATTTAACAAGCATTTATTCATCAACTACTATGTGCCTAGCACTTTAAAAGTTGTTGAGGATTCAACAATGAGTTAGTGGATATGGTCCCTGTCCTCTTAGGGTTTATAGCATACAAATCTAGGGGTTAGATACCTGTGTATAATGTGGGTATAATAGTTACCATAAAGGTTTGTACCATAGCCCTGTTAACTCTTTCCTATAATCTCTATCTCCATATTTTTTGAGGTTCATAGAACATTAAAGATCATTTACAGTGGGTAACAATAAAAACTGTGCAATTTTAGTTGTGAATATGTGTTATCTGTTTCACATAAGAATTATACATGAAGAAAATGGCCAGAAATTGGAAAACTCCACAAGTTGTGAGTTCAAACTCCTCCTGTTACACACTTTTTAATTGATCCCTAGGGAGGGGATATAACTCATTTGAGGTCACAAGATGGGCTAGTGTAGGAGCCAGAGAATATTCTAGCTCTATTTGGTGCTTTTTATTCTCAGAAAGTTTCTTACGAATCGTATTTTTCAGTTTGCTTTTCTAACAGCTTGCTTTTATAATTGTTTTTTAAAAAATTATTTCTCTTCCAGTATGAAAAATGAACATCTTAGAAATTGCTGAAACATTGATCCAATAAGCACATGTTGAGTATTAGCTGTGAATCAAACACACATGAGTCTATATATTATACTTCCTGTCCAGGGTGCACTTAGGGTTTCCTAATTTCATCTGAAAATTCACGCAGCAATTATTATAATTAGTAATATTTTAATTACAAAATACTCTCAAGAATAATTTTTTAAACACCAAAACTTAAACAATGAGTTAATGTTTCAGCTCTTCACCTTAAATCACAAGGAATTGGCCATATAGAGAAAAGAATGGACCTAAAGAATGGCTATAATGAAAAGATAGACTGTAAGAGGTATGTTCAGCCTTACATGATAAACAAGAGAAAATAGTTGATGAACCACAGGGATAAACTGACAGTGAGAAGCTCAGACAGATACTCTGAAACAAAAGCACATCACTAATGGAACATGTAATCTGAAGTTCCAAAGAGAGTAAGTTTTATTGAAAACCTATTTTATAGCAGGCACTGTAATAAGCACTTTATTACACCTTGTTAAATCCTCACAATGGCAATTTAGGGTTAACATTTTTATTGCCATTCACTGCCACATAGGGATCCAGAAATTAAAGGTCTCAAGGAAACTGTGTAACTTGTTTAGCTTACCCAGCTAGCTGGAACCACAGTTCAGCCCAGGTTTGCTTGTCTATACAACCTACGCTCCAATAAGAATCCTTATATTGCTCAGCAGAGAACTTATTTTCAAAAGTGGCATACCGTGATTATGTCAAATTATCTGATATTTGGGGAGAAGATATACATCACCCAAAACATGGAAAAAAGGCTTCACTTGGTTACACATATGTACACACACACACACACACACACACACACACACACACACTGTGTGTCCACATATATAACCTTGAATCCTGACAAGATTTCCTACAGAAGGAATTATTTTTCAACAGTAAAATTTGTTAGAAGAAATACTCCTATGTAATTGTTTCTTGGGCAGTTGAGAATCATGGCTTTATGAAATACAGTGGCCTGATTTTACAAAATTGTAAATCACTTCATTATTTTATATGGGAAATTTAAAAATATGTACTTAGAATTGGTTGAAGACTTGGAAATCAATTTGCTTAAAGTTTGGTAGAACTGAATAGTTTTCCAGAAAGACAGATAACCTCTTTCAGAGAGTGATACAGTGTGTTCCTTTTTTTGCTTGTTTGTTTTTAATATAGGTTATGAGATTTGGTCCAAATGTCTTAAAGAAAAGATGTGTACAACCCAGTGAAGAAGGAGGAATTGTACCAATAGAAAACCTTAGCAACATCAGGAGCTTCTAGCAGAGGATATCATGACATCATTTTCTTCTAGAAAGCTCTAATAAGTGTGATTTGCAAATGATAGCCCTGACCACCATTGGCAGGAGGAGGTGCTCAGTCCTGAAAAATGCCTCAGCAGTGATGAGTGGGTTATGTGTGTGCGCAGCGAAAAGTGGACAAATAGAATTATTTCTTTTTTGATCTTGTGTCTTCTATAGGCTGTCAAAAAGGTTCATATCAATAGGTAGAAATAAGATATTGAAAAGGAGTGTGTAAGGATATTTATTCACTTTAGCTCAGATGTTCCAAAAATTGTATTTTTATCTGTTTTCCGTAACTTAACTAATCTTTACCTGTAGCCACTGTTAAATCTGGAAATTTTGGAAGAGGAGCATAGGACCCAGTGAGAGGTCAGAATTTAACCAACAAAAGCCCTTAGCACCATTAGCACCTTAAGTGTTTAAGATGAAGCACTTAAGTTTAAGATTAAGCACTTAAGGTTTAAACAGTCTTGATTTCTTGGGGAAGAGAGTAAATACTCAGTTCATTGGAAGTGCAAGCTTTCCATAAGGGATGGCTGTCCTCCCATCTGCAGGTAGAAGGAGGGGTCCCGTATACTCTGAGGAGGTGTTAGTTTTTGTTCTGTGTGGCTCCACTTGAGTAGGTTCATCCTCTCTAACCCTGGCACTGGCCTTTTTTACTATCACATCTGATGATAATGAAATGGGTGGTTCCTAGCACAGGGGCCTGCACCAGTGCCAGTGCCCAGACCTCCCTTTGCTTTGGTTTATGGGGTCCACCTAGCTGCAGCCTATCGACTCAACCACAGGGCTCTAGCTCCAGCTGCTTCTCGCACTTCTTCATCTCCCTGGTGAGCCTTAGATTCTCCCGTTGGATATCCTACATGCCCCACATAATCTATGAGCAATGGATAATGCTATCTCAACCTATCAATGCAGACCTCTCTGCCCTACTGTCCACCGTTCCCTTACCATATTGGGTCACTTGCCACATGGGGTGAGGGGCTATTTTGAAAGGCTGGCACTCTCTTTTCCAGGCAATGTCCCAAGGTGGCCCAACACTTTCCCTAATCCTGCCACCACCTATCCCACCCTGTTGCAAGGGGTAGTGAGGGGCTGAGTTACCTAATTTCTATCTCTTTCATCTAAAGAATAGATTTTTTAAAATGCTGCATCATAATAAATATTGTAACTACTACAGATTTTATTGGTAATCATTTTTATACTTTCTCATTATGATTTGTGCGTCTTCTTTTCTGAACCTACATTTGTATTTCATATGTGAGACATTACATAAACTATTTCATATAAAATAAATTACATCTTAAATAATATTTATAGTTTATAAAATACACAGTAATATCTGAACATGCACTTATGAAAACAACATTATGGGAAAAATAAACTAGAGAGTAAAGGTCCAAAAGTATTCAGAGAGAGTGAATAGAATTTTACAGAATTATAGAATGAGAAAATTTGATTTTATACTACTCTGTCTAAAGGGTTACATTGATGGAATTTTACCTATACTATCTTAGCATGAGTAAACGTCCCATCAAACAATATGTGTTGCTTTCTCCCTGTTGGCCATATTGTGATTTTTATTAGGTGACACCTGTATGACATATTCAGGATAAATCTGAGAATAAAAGATAAATGAACTGAATGTGGTTATTTGTGGAACATAATCAAGAGCTAGCTGAATCTGAAAACATAAACAGTATACTCATAATACCTAGAAGAGCTACATATTTCATATACCAACAATTGTCTCTCATAAATTGGTTTAAGTGTGAAGGTGTAGCTGGAAAGTTAAATTATAAAGCTAAACAATTCCAGATGCCACTGTTGGTCACCAAATTAACACCAGATTCAATGTCTCCAAAAAGTTGTAATTCATTTCAATGCATTTAATTGCTGTCTTTTATCCACTATTATTCACTTCTAGTATACCTGCCTTCATAAATGGGGAAGGCTGCACCTTAATTTTACTAAGCAGTCGCAGAAAGGCACACTCATTACTTAGGTCTACAAACTAAGGCAAAGAGACTTTGATTATCATGTGAATTGGGATCCAGGTATACTACAAAATAAGGCAAATTAAAGCTTTTTCAAAACTGAGTACACGCAGTTCATTTCTCTATCATCTTGGAGCATATCTGCAAAGTACACATGTCATCTTGCAAAGGGTTACAGAAGCATCCATGAGTTGAGAAAGAAGGGAACTGACATGAAGAGATATTGGAATGAATATATCAGCAGTTAAACTTTGGGTGCAACCTAGGTGAAGCCTGTTTTGATAAATGACATGTTAAGGATGTGAACCCAATGCTATTATGGTCATCTGTTTCTTTAAGGGTAGTCTAAAATGCCACCTTTGAAAAAAGAGTGTTATGTTGCCATGGGTGAAAAGCAGATGCTTTCATAAAGAGTTATACTTTGAGCAAATACAGGAGTTCAGGCGAGATAGTGGACTCAGCTAATATGAAAAAACTTGCTACCAACACCTAGAAATCCTGGGTAAAACAGAACTTTAAAATAGATGAATAGCTGAGCTCAAAAGAAAATCAGGAGCGTAGTGCCGAGAGGATGCTAATTGCCAGAAAAGAAGAGGAACTGAAAATTAGAACAGAAATTCATGAGCTGAAGTGCTGGCTTCCCCGTGCTTCAGTCCTGGCTACTAATGCCTCTGTGGGGTCAGAGAAGGCTTTGGGTCCAAGCCAGGTGAGCAGCTGAAATCTCATTCTGATATGATTGAAAAGCAAGGTAATATGGGATTTTAGAGAGAGGTTCGTTAAATTCTGATGGATACCGTGTATATCCAGGACCTTTGTGTACAAAGAATTCAGAGAGGAAATGACATGAAAATGTCCCTTGAAAGATTAAACAGGACTTCAATAAGAAAATTAATGGAAGAAGATATTCTCAGGTGAGGAAAATTCTCCCCACCAGCAAAGAGGCATCAATCAGCTGCCAAAAGGAAAACTCTTAAGATGAAGGATCTCAAAGACACTGATGGTTCTGATACCCTGGGGAACTATGATTTAATGCTGAAATTGTGGGTCTCTAATGGTATATGAGAACTATGAACCTTCTGCTCTTCTTTCTACGCCACCAACTTGAATACTTTAACACCTCCTTTCCATTTCAAACAAATAAGAACACTGTTGTTTAGGGAATTAATTTATGTTTACTCCCCCAAATTCCTTTTGTTCATGTTTACTACATGCTACTACTTCACACGTATGATAACATTTAATCCTTATGTGAGCCCTATGATAGAGAGCATGTTATTACCCTGTTTTAGAGATGAATAAACTGTAGCACAATTTACAAGGTGGTTTGTTATTCTCAGCTCTCTGCTGACCTCGGATGGATATTTTACAAAGTGAGTATTCTTTCCTGATACATGGTGAAATATTTTATTGATATCTTATTGAATATGAAACATCCCTATCTCTCTAAGCTGAGACAAGTCTACCATGAACAGTTTGACCTTACAAGAAGGCAAAATATGCATCTATTCAGAACTTCCCTAGAGCCATATGCTGCCATCACCAAATTCTATCTCTGGAGGGAACACTTATGGAGAGGGAACAGAATTAATTAACATTTTTGCATAGTGCAGGTGATTATTACTAATCTGAAGAGATAAACAAAGTCACATAACCATTAGTAATTCAAACGTACTATTTTTATCTCAGTCTTCACATTCAAGACCTCCTTGTTCAACAACCACAATACCACCTCCCCAAATATTTCCAGGTATTCACAAAAAAGAGCCTATTTGTCCATCAACATATTGTGTATTAGGGTGGCAAGTTAACACCCACCACGTTATTTTTTTCCTGCTCTAATTTCAGTTTCTTTTTCTACTTCTTGACTATATTTCTTTCTAATAGGAATAATAACTGTCAATTAAATCTCATATTCCTACTTTCAGATGGGTGTACTGAGGCACAAAATACTTAAGTATCGTGGCCAAGGCCACTGATTCATTAAGGAAAATATTAAGTTTTTAAAGGCTTTCTCATTCCAAATAGCACTACAACACCTAAGTTTTGTGGAAGTCCTAACAATGTAAACACTTGCTGTTGCTTCAGCATTACCTTATGCAGAAAAAGAGAAACTAAAACTATAATCTATTAAATTGTACAAAGTGATGATTTGATACATGTACCCATTGTGAAAGGATTCCCACCACTCAACTAATTAACACATCCACCATCTCATGTATTTCCTTTTTTCTTTTCATTTTGATGATAACACTTAAGTTCTATTCTCTTAGCAAATTTCAATTATACAGTGAAGTATTATCAACTATAGTCACCCTCTTATACATTAAATCCTCAGACCTTATTCATACTACAACTAAAAGCTTACACTCTTTTACCGACATCTCCTGACCGCCCCCCCTCCCCCACAACCCACATCCCAGCCCTTGGCAACTACCATTCTCTTCTTTGTTTCTTTGAGTTTGACTTAAAAAAAAATTCCATATACAAGTCATTCCATGCAGTGTTAGTTTTTCTCTGTTGGTTTATTTCATTTAGCATAATTCCCTCCAGTTTTACTCATGTTGTTGCAAATGAAAAGATTTCCTTCTTTTTAAAGGCTAAATAATATTGCGGTGTGTATGTGTTATATGTGTGTGTGTGTGTCTTCCATTCATCCACCAATGGATACTTAAGTGGTTTCTATACCTTTATTATTGTGAATAATGTTGCAGTAAATGCAGAGTCCAAATATCTCTTTGATATCCTGTTTTCATTTCCTTTGGATATATACACACAAGTGGGGTTGCTAGAGCATATGGAGCTCTATTTTTAATTTCTTGAGGAACCTCCATACTGTTTTCCATAGTGGCTATACCAGTTTACATTCCCACCAACAGTGCACAAGTATTCCCTTTTATCTGCATTCTTCCCAGTATTTGTTATCTCATTTTTTTAA
This sequence comes from Ursus arctos, assembly GCF_023065955.2. Classification (NCBI taxonomy): domain Eukaryota; kingdom Metazoa; phylum Chordata; class Mammalia; order Carnivora; family Ursidae; genus Ursus; species Ursus arctos. The sequence goes on from NW_026622852.1 coordinate 33,701,496, forward strand.
CAATAAACATCTCAATGAGTATGAGGTGATATCTTATTGTGGTTTTGATTTGCATTTCCTTTATGATAATGATATTGAGCACCTTTTCATGCACCTATTGGCCACTTGTATGTCTTCTTTGGGAAAATGTTCATTCAGGTCCTTTGCCCATTTTTTAAATTGGGTTATTTGGTTTTTTTGGTAATTGAGTTGTAGGAGTTCCTTGTATATTTTAGATATTATTCCCTTTTAAAATATGTGGTTTGGAAACAGTTTCACCCATTCCATTGGTTTACTTTTCATTTTGTTGATGATTTCCTTTGCTGTGCAGAAGCTTTTTAGTTTGGTGTGGTCTCACTTGTTTATTTTTGCATTTGTTGTCTGAGCTTCTGGTTTCTTATCCCAAAAAAATCATTGCCAAGACCAATGCCATGGAGCTTGCTCCTTATGTTTTCTTCCAGGAGTTTTATAATTTCAGGTCTTATATTTATGTCTTTAAAACATTTTGAATTGATTTTTGTGTATGGAGTAAGATAGGGGTCCAGTTTCATTTTTTCCACATGTGAATATCCAGTTTTCCCAACATCATTTATTCAAGAGACTATCTTTTTGAATATTCTTGGCTCTCTTATAAAATATTAGTTGATAGTTTATGTGTGGGTTTATTTCTGGGATCTCTACTCTGTTCCATTGGTTTATACATCTGTTTTTTTCATCAGCACCATGCTGTTTTGATTATCATAGCTTTGTAGTATATTTTGAAATCAGGTAATCTGATGCCTCAAGTTAATAGTTAATAGAATGTTGACCTGTCTATGACATAACAATAATAAGAGTAAACTTTTATCAAGTGCTTTTTATGGGCCAGCCATTATGTGAAGTCCTATGTGTGTTAGTCTTTTTAATGCTTTCAGGAGCTCTTAGATATAGAATCAATTTTATCCCCATTAATTTCAGTTAAAAATTTAAGAAGGTGAATTCAAACCCAATTCTGTGTGATACCAGAGGTTATTCTTTTAACCACTTTTCTAGAATTAATATAAAACCATAACATGTTTAGCATTAAACACAATTTTAAAAGTAATTTCAAGCACGTGTGGCAATAACTTTCATACTCTCTACTCTAGATTATTTATAACATTTTATTCATAATTAGATACCTTTACATCACTTTGTGATTCATTTTTCAGTTTATACCCTATGCTAATTCGTGGTATCTAGCACAGGGCCTGGTTTATAGTAAGTCTCAAATAGAGTAAATGAAATAAAGTTGAGAACCTCTTATAATTATTATATCAGTCTTTACATGTCTAAGGAAGTGGTAAAAAGGACTATTTACTCATCACCTACTGTATAGTGGTGCTCTGTTAGTTAAAACAAGAAGTAGTCACTGCCCTTATTGTGCTTCATTTTAGAACTACATCGCGATGATAGCCAGTGGCCACATGTGGCTATTGAGCACTTGAAAAGTAACTAGTCCAAATTGAAATGTGCTTTAAGTGTAAAATATACACTGGATTTCAAAGATTTCATTAAAAAAACAGAATGTTGAATATTCCAATAATTTATTATGTTAATTACATCTAAGATAATATTTTAGTTATATTGAATCAAATACATTATTATGATTAGATTTTATGATTAAAATTAATTATGCTTAGGGGCATCTGGGTGGCTCAGTCAGTTATGTGCCCAATCCTTGATCTCAGCTCAGGTCTTGATCTCAGGGTTGTGAGTTCAAGCCCTGCATTAGGCTCCATGCTGGGGGCTGGGCATGCAGCCTACTTAAAAATAAATAAATAAATAAACAAACAAATAAATAAATAAATAAATTAAATTGTGCTTATTTCTTTTTTGTGTTTTGTGATGGTTTTTTTTTTTTTTTTGACATCACTACTAGAAAATGTGAAATTTCATATATGGCCTGCATCATACTTCTATTAGATAGTGCTATTCCAAAGGACAGGAGGGACACATTAATAGATTATTAAAAGAGATGTTAAAATTTCTATGGTATACATACACAAGGATCATGTGGAAACACAAAAGGAGGACTTCCAAATTAGAAAAGATAATTCACTAAGAGTCCCCATAGAAGGTGACATTTATTTTCTTGTCTTCTTGCCTTTTTTTTTTTCTAGTTCCCATTTGTTCCTAATGCATTTGAACTTAGGTTAATTGATACTGTGGTTTCCTTCTACAGAAATCCTGCATAAAGTACCTTGAGGACTTACGACTGCCTTCACCAGACACAATAGGAAGGTGTTAGGATAGGATAAGTCTCAGGGCCTTAGTGGGAAGAAACAGAATGTCTAGATCAAGAACATTTTGGAGTGTACTCCCTAATTGTTTAGCTTTCTCTTAAATTTTTTACTTCTTTCTGTGTCTTACTATCAAATGTTTTCCACCTCTTTCTAGTCAAGTATAAATATATATGTAAAATTGAAGAAATCACAAGATTATAGCTGATAAATTCTCACAAAGGAATGGTACCTCTATATCCAGGACCTAGATCAAGAAATAGAAAACATCTAGTGTCTTAGGGGCTCCCATAAGCCCCCTGCAGTCCTGCACCACCAAAAGTAAATGACTATGTTGACTTTTAACAATGGAGATTAGTTTGCCTGTTTCAAACTCTATATTTATGAAAGTACACAATTTCCTTGTGTTGACAGTGCTCCAGCATTGGACACCAACTATACCATACTTCTGTTTAAATGCAAGTGGACAACCAAGAATCGCCCTACATATGAGAAAGAAAGTACAGTACAAAAAAGAAAGAAAAAAGATGTTGAAGGAAAAAAAGATAATTCGGGGGGAAATCAATTAAGAAAAGCCTTATTCATTAACTATTTTCAACTTACATATGTCTGGGAATATGTAAAAATAAATTACAACTGACCCTTAAACAACCTGGGGGCTAGGGGCACTGACCTCCTATGCAGTAAAAAATCCACATATAACTTTTGACTCTCCAAAAACTTAACTACTAATAACCTACTGTTGACCAGAGTCTTACTGATAATATAAATTTATTTTATATGCTACATATATTATATACTGTATCCTCACAAAAAAGGTAGAGAAAACAAATGTTAAGAAGATCATAAGGAAGGGGCGCCTGGGTGGCACAGCGGTTGAGCATCTGCCTTCGGCTCAGGGAGTGATACCGGCATTATGGGATCGAGCCCCACATCAGGCTCCTCTGCTATGAGCCTGCTTCTTCCTCTCCCACTCCCCCTGCTTGTGTTCCCTCTCTCGCTGGCTGTCTCTATCTCTGTCGAATAAATAAATAAAATCTTTAAAAAAAAAAGATCATAAGGAAGAGAAAATACAGTACTGTATTATAAAAAAAAAATCTATGTATAAGTGGACCTGCACAGCTCAAACCCATGTTATTCAAGGGTCAACTGTATATACAATACTGAACTTAGTGAAATTCTAAATATTACATACAAAGATATTTGGAAGAAATTACAAAATAAGAAGAATGACATACAATTGGGATACTGATAGAACAGGAAAATCTTAGAGATTGAAAACAAAATTGCAGACATAAGACATTTACTAGGAGAACTAGAAAACAAATTTGAGAAAATATTGTAGCATGAAACAAAAAGACAAAGAAACTGATAATGTTAGGTAAAAGATAACAGATGTAGTAATCCAATATTCCGCTAACAGGATTTCCATAGGAAGAGAGAAAGGAAAGCAGACTCAAGGAAGTTATCAGAGAAATAATGGAAGAAAATTTCCCAGAAGTGAGGACATGAGTCTTGAGGTTGAAAAGACCCATCAAGTATCCAATGAAATACCTGACTAAAGATTTGTACATAGCCTTTGGTTTTTAAAACTTTAGAATATGAAAGATAAAGAGATAATCCTAAAAGTATCCAGAGAGAAACAACAAGTCACTTATAAAAGATGAGAAAGAGTGGTTTCAGCCTGGCATCAGCAAAACTGGAAGTTAGTGGACAATATAGTGATGCCTAAAAGTTCTGAAGAAAGGCTATTTTCCACCCAGAGGTCTATATTCAACCAAGGACACTTACAAGTGTGCAAGGAATTATCAACTTTACCTCTCATTTGTGTTTTGCAGACAGTGATTTGATAGTATATTTCAACAAAATAAGGGAGCAAATCAATGCTGTGGAAGATGAAGTAATCCAGGAAAGAGTAAATTTACCCTGGGAGAACAAAGAAACGAAGTCCCACAGTCACAGTTTTGCAGCAGATCTACAGGACAAACCATCCTGGTCATGGCAAAAGGATGATGGATAACTCTGTGAAAAAGAAAAGAAAAAGATTAAAAAACTCCTGACATAATAGAAAGCATAACTAAAAATTGAAAGTAATTGAGAATAGGATAAGGTCAAATAATATAAGAATGCGAGAAAGTCATAGTTCAAATTAAGTAAATTGAAATGTGATATGATCTTAAGCAATTATTAGAGTGCAAGAAATAGTGATATATTTGACCTGATGCTAGTAACAGTCCTCTTTATGTAGTACAGAGGTCATGATATTGGTTTCAAAGAGGAAGAAAATAATGCTAGCACGTTCCAAGGCTTCAAATTACATATTCACAAAATTTAAAAAGTAACCCATGCAATGGTTTTTAACTTTAGTATCAACCAACCTATACAAAACATAGAAGTCCAGGATCTGGCTACAGAGCAGAATGTAAATATTAGCAGACAACATAAAAGTAAAAGTGAAACTGACATAAGTGAGAAGTGAATAACTGGAAAAGGTTTAGGTTGGATGAAAGTGAAGGAAAGGCAGGGTACTAATACCTTCCAATTAGAAAGTGAGAAATCAAGAGAAACTGATGAAAATTGATGGCAACAATTACACAGATCATCAATAAAAGAATTAAAATTATAATATTAATATTTAACAGAGAGCAGGGACGAGGATGAGTGTAGAGTAATTGACCTAAACGCTCATCATTCATATTGAAGAGGCAATTGAATTATATAACTCTAGCTGACTAGCAGAGAAGAAGTGTATTAAAAAGAATACTGGGAAACTCACATAATTTGGGGTAGGGTGAAATAACAAGGTTTGGAATTAAGCTTTCAGAAACAATCTCTAAGACCACAAAGCAAAAATAGTCTAATGAAGAAATGTGTCACTATGGCTGCCCCACTGAACACTAAAGAAAACCAGAATCACCAATGCCCTCATAATCTGCTACCCCAAACCTCTCAGCAAAGAAAAATGGATTAAAGCCCTTTTCCTCAAGTCCTTACTTCCAAAGCACACTCACATACTATTGAGTCTGACTGGATTAAATGAAGTCACATACTGGTCCTGTAGCATGTCCCTTACCTGCAAAGAGGCTGAGGAATTGAGTCTTTTCATTTTCATCTTGGGGAGGTAAGATTCATACGATTAGAAAATTCATATGAAGGCACTGCATGACCAGAAAATTGGACAAAAGTGACATATATTGTCAGAGTTGATTTTAAAAAGGAGCAAAACCATATTATCCACAGCTTTGAGAGGAGTACCAAGAGAACCAAAAAGCAGAAATAATCTAAAAAGTTACATCCAGGGCAGTGAAACAGAGGCTAGAAAAAGAAGGTAAAGAGAAACTTCTTGTAGCAAGTCTCACTTGTCATCAACAGCAGATTTGACTGACACGATTAAAAATTGAAAATAAAAGAGAGACGATGAGGACACTTGCTTAGGTGAGCATGTAAATGATGGTAAATGATGGAGTAGGAAATTAAACGAAGATCTTTCTTAAAGCAAAATATTGACTACAATTTAACTTAATGTGACAGAAAACGTAGAGTTTAAGCAGAAAGAGATCTTCAAGACTAAACGGTTCTTTTATTTTAGAGAAATTTGAGAAAGCTTGTGTTTGTGGGAGAGAAGAAGGAAGAAACAGTGGTGCCAGGGAATGGAATTTAGAATTAGAACAGAAGACCAGATATTTTGAATTTTAAAGAAATGTCAACCAGGATAAGTAAGTATAGAGGTCTGAGGAAATCATCAGCTGAGGCATGCCCTGAACAACTTTAGAAAAGAGTTTCCAAAGCTAGAATCACTGTTTCTTCTGGCTCGAATTTCTGTCTCTTCTGAATAGCAGTCCTTTGAGACATGACATACATTCTGTTTGGTTGGACATTTTTTCTGATTGGTCAAATCTCATGCTATACTGGTAGCTAAATATTTTGGATTCCACTTTGCTGTGTTTGGCACTATCTTTAAACAGCATAATCATTCTTTTATTTTTATTATTTATTGATGTATAACTTTCATAAAATAAAGTGCGTAAGTCTTCAGTGTATGGCAAAATGAATTTTCACATTTTTACATGAATATATGTATACAACCACATAACCACCCCTTGAATGAAGACTTTGAATGTTTCCAGTATCTTAGAAGTATTCTCAAGCTCCTCCCAATCAGTACCCCTCAAGGAACCATTATTCTGGCTGTTATAACCATAGATTTGTTTTCAGGTTTTTGAATTCTGTGTAAATGCAGTGGTTTACCACAGAACCTTTTGTGTCTGACCTCTTTCACTGAACATTATGTCTATGAGATTCTCTCTTAAAAAAAAAAATATATATATATATATATAATTTATTTATTTATTTGAGGGAGAGAGAGAGAATGTGCTCAAAGAGGGAGAGCACAAGTGGGGAACGAGGGAGGGGTAGAGGGAAAGAGCTGGATGCAGAGGTGGGGCTCAATTCTAGGACCCTGTGATCACAACCTGAGCCAAAGGCAGATGCTTAACTGACTGAGCCACCCAGGCATCCCTGAGATTATTTCATGTTATTGCATGTATTAGGAGTTCATTCTTTTTCATTGTTGGAATATACCCTAATTGACTTATCTATTCTATTGTTGATAGACATTTGAATGGTTTCCAGTTTTGGCTATTATGAACATTCTTGTACATGTCTTCTTGCGTTGGATATTTACCCAGGAGTGTAACTGCTGTTTCACGGGAGTATATGCACATTTAGCTTTAGTAGTAACATGTACATAATATTTTGTCACTGTCTTCTTCAAAACAATATACCCTTTTCTCATTGATATCATTTAATTCATATCAAATTAATAAATTTTCTTATATTATCATCCCCATATAACTTTTAATTTGACTTATACATTTGACTCTCTTCCTTCTCTTCTCCCTCTTTTTCTTTCCTTTCTACTCTTTTACTCCTATTTTTTGTAATACCCATTTTTTTCTTGCTATGAAAAAGTGACAAATCATCCTTTTCTGTCTTTTGCTTGACTTTTGCAATGGACCAAGCTTTTCAGTTATTTTCTACAAGAATGCTTAATTGATTGAACTGTTGAACAAATGGATTAATATCTGGGTTAATCTGGCTAGAACCTTTCCTAATTTGTAAATTTTTAATAAATCTAGAGTATTAGTCTATTGTCAACATCAGCCCTTAATAGTAAAGAGAGCCTTAAGGGCACAAATTCAAGATGCAGAATTTATTTAGGTAATATTTTTCTATTGAAGTGTAAGATATTGGAAAAATATATGTTTTAGAATATTAGCATACAGTAAATATTATTTGTTAAATATCAGTAATTCATTAGATTAAAAATTGGACAGCAATTCATTACATAATTACATTTAGACTTCTGTCTGTTATCAAAAGGCTATTATTAAAACCCTTTCCCAAATAACCTGTATTCATTATTTTGTATATCTAATAGTAGTGGTGAGAAGGGGAGAGCCTGAACCGCATTCTGTAGTTGTCAAGATTTGGTGAACCTGCAGGTAGAGCCATGGGACAGAAGGGTAAGTAACATCATTTCACACCTTCCAGTTTTTCTAAGGTGACATAGGGTTGGAGGCAGTCTGTGTAAGTCAGCAGAAGTCACAGAGCATTTGGGAATCTGTTCTGCATGTTCCAAATGGGACTGACCGTAAAGACAAGTTGTCAATATACTTCTGAGACTATTGCCTTGGGAATGATGTGGGGGCAACTCTTCACAGTGTTACATAGTAAATCCTGGGCATCCTTTATGATGGCAGATCTCATTTCAGCTCTGGGTAGAACCTGGAAGTGATTCTTCCTGAGCCATCCTCTCATCACAAGAGTGTACAAGAAAAAGCTCTGGAATGCCAGAAAGACTAGTGGTTGCGGCAAGGCTGATGGCTTCTGTGGAATGTACTGGAGGAAAGCAATTCTCTTTTAAAATCAATTAATAAATGCTCAGAATGAAAGAAAAACAAACAAAACAGAAATTACCCTGAGCCAGTACATAGACAAAGGACTAAGAACTCGTTTTTATGGGCTTAGAAACAATGCAGATGATATTGAACAAAATAAATTATTTGGGTTACTCATATAATGTATTAAAATGCAAAACAAATAATGAATGAAAGCACTTCTTTTATTTTGCATTCATATCAACTGCATTGGTAATTGTTATTTCAGACTCCAGTTTAGTTTTGCTTTTATGTTGGAATTTGGATTATACCTTCTTATAAACAATGTTTATATCATTCTTTTTACAATTAAAATACATAAAAATGAAGACTTTTATATAATTGTTTTGCCTGGCTTTCTTGTTTTGGTAATTTGCAATAATGCACAGTGTTCACCAACTCCCATAACTATACAATTGGGTTAGAGGTTCCCTCTGCTTGGCTAATTGCTATCAACTTTTTAGAGTTAACCCTATATTTAAATTTCCTAATATAAGAGTCTATCACTAGATTCATATTTGAAAAATGAAATAACTGGAAATGATAAATATAAAAGTCATTTTCTTAATTGCTAAAATCATTAATAACCCTTTTCAACCAAGATTCATATTATTTCCAAAAAACCCCCCAAAATCCATGCTGTCTATATACTATAATCCAATAATGGAATTCTGAAAAAACCCCATATTATTTAAAAAACACATGAAAAAAACAATTATTTCAGTGAAAGAAAAGATTAGGATGAGAAGGTTTCAAGGTCACAATTGCCAGTGGCTGCAGAGTAATACAAGTGAGTAACGCAAATTTGATTTCCTAATTATTTAATCAGTGTTATAGCTGATTCAAGTCATGAAACCTGCATAAAAAATGTCTATACTTAAAGAAGCATCTGACTACTCTTCCTCCTCATTCCCTTGCACTCCAATTCCTTTGAGAGGCAGTTAACGAAGCTTGACCCTTCCTCGATAAAGAATAGAGTATATTTAATATATTGGCAACAATGCACATAAAATATTTCATTTTCTTGCCTCTCTGAGCTGAGACAGAATTGAAAATAATAAAACAGTGGATAATAAGATAATAAGAAGAAAAATAATAAGAACAGTGGAGATGTTGGCTTGAGCTTTATTTTAGTCCATATTAGAATCCAGGCCTGTCCAGCTTTGTCTGAGAGCCCGATAGGGCCAGTCTACCAGGAGGGGAATGAGCTGTTACTAGGGTATTGATTTCAATTAGAATGAATAAAATGTAATACATTCATGCAATGGAATATTATTTCAGTTAAAATAAACGACACATATCAATAATGGATAAACCCCACAAATACAAAGTTGAACATTATTTTGGGTTCCTGGACCCAATTCCAACATGTGGATGTGTGTGTGCCTCTGTGTGTGTGTGTGTGTGTGTGTGTGTGTGTGTGTGTGTGTGTGTTTGTATGGGCCTAAGGGGGAGCTTTCCTCCATACACCACCAAGCAATACTTGGGAACACCAGCTGGGCATTCTACAATTTAACTCAATTCTGACACCATCTACCTGGAGATAGCATAAGATCCCACAGGTTGAGGGTTCAGTCCCACAAGATCGTCCTCCACCTCAGATGCCAAACATAAGGCCAAGTTGTTACCTGTGTTTCTGACTGGCTATAAATCACAAGTTTCCCTGACCTCCTCCTTGGGTTGATAAATTTGCGAGAACACCTTATAAAACTCAGGAAACTTGTTTACTCACTAGGTTACTGATTTATTACAAAAGTTATTAAAAGGTACAAATCAACACCCAGATGAAGAGATATATAACAGCAAGGAATGTAGGGAGGGGCATGGGGCTTCCATGCCCTCTTGAAGTGAACCATTCTCCCTGTATTTCCACATGTCCACCAACCTGGAAGCTCTCCAAACCCTATCCTTTCAGGGTTTTATGGAGACTTCATTATTGTGAAAATTAGTAAAGGAGAACCTCACTAAAGTGGAGTTGGGAAGTTCAGCAGGAGGAGCTTTCACATCCTACTCATCACCAATTACAAATCCAACAGGAAGAGAGGAACCTTGCAAGTTGATACTACTTTATTACCTCAGCAGGAAAAAGAAAGTTTTATTCTTTCCCCACCTCCGGCAACAGCCCAGTCAATGAGAGACAGTCACAACTCAGCCAGCGAGAAGCCCCTATACTTCAAAATCCCATAACAGATTCTATCAACTCCCCCTTTCCTCTATAAAAAAGCATTCCTCTCTTGGTTCTCCAAACTTGCTTATAATTTTGCTTGTCCCTGGTTGCAATTTTCTGCTCTGTTATGTTAACATTACAATAGTAACTTCCATGAATGGGGTTCAGAGAATCCACAAATTCCCTGAATATACACATAAAATGCTGGGTGTGTATGAGAAGGCTAACATCCCTTACAGCAATGTCATCTTATGAGTAGAGCATTCTGATCATCTTTTGCTACACTTTCGGAAGGATGGTTACACATGTCCTTAGACATTTCTAAGATAGGATGAAGTTCAACCTCACACAGGGCAAAATAAAAGATGGTAGTATTTTATTTCAGAGAAGTGATTGGATGTCTTAATCGTGTCACTCTTGAATGGCCACAGTTACTTTTTCCGTAATGAAAGGTCTAATTGCTTTGGGTTCCAGTTTCCATTTTCAAGCTGGTCTGGGGTATTAGTGTCTGTCTCCATTAGCCTTTTGCTGGAAGTTATTTGTATGGTACTTTTAGTGCCAGCTGCATTACAAAAATGTTGACGGCCAGTATCTTGGCCTGTGATAATTGGGTGCTTTCAATGTTAGAAATGCCAAGTTGTTAATTAGCTTAATGTAAGAACTATACATCAACTTTTTATTTTCATTTTCATTGGCCAGCATTATCTTCGTTTTAAGTAGATTCCTGCTAAGTGTTTTGAGAGGTGTTTGTTTTCACAAAATAATCATCCTGGATTAGTGAGTTATGAACAGCTGCCTCGAGTGAGAGCTGATTTAGTCCATTACTCGAAGCATGAACCAAAACATTATCGGTGCACAGAGAATTTATGGGAAAATCCACTTTTGCCACGCTCTGACAAAGCACAGCAAATCAAGGTGGTGCTCTGGGACTAAAGCAATTTTACTATTCATAGAAAACTTTGATACCTAATGGTTTCTTGATTAGCAGAGAGAAGCTACACACATCAAGAATCAAGTCTAATAGAGAAAAGGAATCTAAGTTTCTTATGACTTGACTGCAAATGTATCAATTTTTCTTTTGTTCCCCTATGTCTATTCTAAAATATTGATATTGTTAAGCATAAGTTTGACCACAACAACTGTTTTACATGGAATTAGGATTTCTAATTCATATTCCAGCTTTCATCACTCATTTACTGATAGATTTTAGGATTCTGGATTGAGTTGGCCAAGTTGGCAGCCAGGCAAATCAATAAAATTGAAAATGGCATGGCCCTGACAGTAAAGTCTTTGAGCACATTTGAAACTCAGGAATGGCTGAAGCTGCCACATGGCATGAGTGATAGCTTCTATTTTGAAAGAGAAAATCTATGCATCATAATGCCTAGGATGGGTAGGCAATTAGTGTTATATATTATAAACTTCACCAATGATAATGATGGAAAAACTAATAATGATATGATAATAAATTGTTGACAAATACAGTTAGCATAATGCCTGATTCTCAGATTTGGTTACTGTTAGATTATCATGGCAGACAGCATTGTGTAATGAAACGGGTTTGGACATGGAGGAAGTCTGAGAGTTCTAGACCTGCTTATCACACTTATCATTTGTATAGCCTTAAGAAAGTCAAATAATGTTCTTTTAGTGTCAGTTTCCTCAATCATAAAATGAAGATGGTAATAGGTATTAACTGTAAGTGGGCACAAGGAAGCAAATACGGTGACAGAATGCTTCAAAACTGGATTGTGGTGATGGTTGTGCAACTTGGTACATTTACTAAAAATTATTGAATCGAACACTTCAAATGGTGAATTTTACAGCATGTAAATTACATCTCAATATATTTGTTAAAAAGATGAAGGTGCTTATTTATTCTTTCAACGAATGAATGGCATATCCTGTTTTCAAAGAGCTCACAATCTCAGTTAGATGATAAACAAATAAATTTGCAATCATTCTGCCTTTCACCACAATATATTCAGTGCATTATAGCATTAACTCAGTGCCAGGCACTATGCTGAGCACTTTACATACATTAACCCTTTTAATCCTCATACCTATTATCATCTCCCTTTCACAGATGAGGAATCTGATAGGCAGATTACTGGAGGACACATATCCGTTAAATAGTGGAGCTGAGATTCAAATCCAGGTCTTTTGACTCCAGAGTGTGTTTCTCTTAACTAATATCCCCAGCGGCTTCTAAATAGGAATGTGCATAAAATTCCAAGGTATCATGGGAGTTACAGAGAAATTAAGGGCATGCAACAACCTGAATGGTCAGAAATGGACTTTCAAAGAAGCTATGAAATATATGCTGAAGAATTAAGAGTTTGCTGACAAAGAAATGGAGGTAACGTCACTCCAATCTGAGGAAACAGAATACACAAAAGCACAAATGTAAGCAATCATAAGACTCTGAACTCTCTTCCTGCCCTAAAAGTCTAAAATTCTGGGAATAGATTGGAACAATGTAGAAATAATCTAGGAAAGAATTTTAAAAATCCAATAGAAATAGTGAAAATATATTCCTTCATGAAAAAAGTCCTTTCTTTCACAGCTTAGGTAGCCTGTTGCAGAGGCAGCAAAAGGAGAAAATTCAACTATTATTTTATATGGTCTAATATTGCTGTTTTCTGGGGAGCAATTATCTTCCTATTTGAGTTACCTGGTGTAGAGAGGACAGGAAACATGACAGTTCCTGTCTGTGCACTGAGGGGAATCCACGCCCAGCCATCTGGGACTCCTCGGGTCAGTGTGAAATCATCTTTTTCAATTTCAGGCAGAGAGGCAGGAGGAGTTTGAGAAGGACATGAAGACATGAGGCAAGTCCAGTCTAAATTCAGTGAGGATTCCTTTATTAAGGTGGTCTCATTTGTAGGCATATGGCTTTACAGCAAACTTTACCAAGATAATGAATTATATAAGCTAAGTGCTATAGTTCAGATTTTTCTCTAATGTTTTAAATATCTTTCCTGTTTTTGATAATATCCTTTTCCCATTCATTATTACTATGTTTAAACATATCTTCAGTGTATTTATGAATTCACCAATCTTTCTTGTTCTTATTTTAGAATCGCTTGCTTTTATATTTATTTCACCTTTTTTTCTGCATTTTGGATTGCTCTATTTGTTAATTTCTTAAATTAAAAACGTAGTTTATTCCTTTTTTTCTGATTTGTCCATTAAAGCTTGTAAAGCAATCAATTTGTCTTTAATCATGACTTTGGCTATAATTTTTTAGTTTCATGCACTGCTGTCACTAGTTTGATGAGTAATATCAACTTTGTGGGATATACACATGAAATCTTTTTTCTTTAATTCTTGGTTTTAGTCATAATCTGCTGAATCTCCCATTCCCATCCTTTATTGACATCTTGGACAGATTTCATACCATTTTTGATTAAAATGCAGTCCGGTCATACATTTATTAGGCAATTCTAGTGGAAATATGGTAAGAGTAAAATACATCAACTCAAATAACCATTGTGTGAAAGTGATAGGAAATATCAACATAAGGAAAATCATCTTTTATGAGAAAAGGCATATAAAATTATTGAAAATAAATAGTAGTATGTTTTAGTTTACTGTATGAAATTGATAGGTATATCTACAAAAGACAAGAATCTTTTTGAGGGAAAAAAACCAGCAAAATTACTCAATATAAATAGGTGCTGATTATGTTCAAATCAAATTCAGAAAGGAGAAGGAATTCCAACCCTTTGAATTGATGGAACTCTGGGATCTTGACTCCCCCAACATTGAAATATTTGCTTTCCACTTGTCTTTCTGACCATGAAAGAATGCCAGCAGTGTCATTTATATTGTTAGCAAACCCTGAGACATTTACAACTTTGGGAAGAAAGCACATTCCTTGGAAACAGTGAGGAAAACTTAGCTTTGGACAAAGATACCACTGACCAATCTCACTAGAAGGAACATAGAACTTGGCAAGAGATAGTAGGGAATGCTGGTAATGGAACAAATAATTGAATGTGGGCTATGGTTGATGAATTGGAGGGAAGAGGATTTTCAGAAATGAACTCTGCCTATCTTGCTTCTGAATTCCTAACCTAAGGTGGCTTTTTACCATCAGCTGGCATGCTGATGTGGTGATCCACAAGTAAGGTGACTCTATAAAGTTTAAAGGAAGTCCAGAAAGTTTAAAGGAAGTCTAAGAAGTCTAAATCATGTTGGATTCTGTACACACTGAGCCGGGCATATGAGGGTGGTGTTCACTAACTCCCATAGTTCTCAGAAGTCTCTCCCTTCCCTTCCATCCATTTTCTTAACGATACATCCTTTGACACTATTTAAGATGCTGTAAAGGGGAAGTCCGATTGAAATGCGGATCCATGCTTTGTTTGAAGTCACTGTTAGTATACTCTGAGCAAGTGTGATAAATAGATTCTGTGTTTCCCTAGGTGCCTCTTCATGTAAATTGATGACTGCTGCCCAGGGGAATGAGCAGGGCCTGAAGACATGAAGAGAGATTAGTTTAAACGTGACAAGGCCATAATCTGTAATGAGGAACATCTATCACTGTCACACAAGAGGACCATGGTGCTGGGAAGACCCTCTCTGCTTGGAAAAAGTATTCCACTTCATGGCTGACAGTTCAGGCCTCCTTAGCTCAACTCAACTTGTTCCCTCCAAAAAAACTCTTTTACTCAAATTTGACAAACTAATTACTGCTACCATTTGGCTTTGAATGACTCAATTATGGCTGCAGTCACTTGGTTTAGTAATTACTAAAATTATGGTTTGGGCTCAAGTCCAGTTCTGTCTTTGCTCTCTTCCCCACAGAAGCAGGAAGAAGCACTTTTTATAGGAAAATAGATGGTGATTCAGGAGCGAGGTTGTAACAATCATTTTAAATGACCTCAGTCAATGGAAAAATAAAACTGAACAGCTTTACTTGAGAATAGGGCTAAATTTTTTTCTTACTCTTTAAGAAACCTAGCACCCTGAAACTATAGGCTTGGTTTCCATGGATAATTCTAGTCTCTGCATGGATGAGGCTAAAAACTCCTTTTTCCCCTTTCACCCATGCTAAACTTGTTAGAATTTATTATAAACTGATGGTTAATTCATGGTGTTTTAGCTTAACTAGAGCAAAGATTCTAAGTTCTTAATACTTCCTTCCCAGGTTGGTTTTAGAGAGAAAAAAGCTTTGGGGAGGCATAAAGATTTTAGAGATTCTGAGGATATAGTTTTACTTGATTTGAAGGCTTTATCACAAATTTATTGCTGAAATTGCTCAGTATACAGGACAGAATGTTCAGTCAAGTAGAGAACATTGTCAAGTTTCAAATTCTGGCTCCATTATTTTTGTCCTGTGTAATCTTGGCTAAGTCACTTAATTTCAGTAATCTTCATTTCCTTATCAATAAGTGGGGATTAATATGAGATGCTTCCTTCATGGGGTATTTATGAGAATCAAATGAAGTACCAAAAAAAAAAAAAAAGGAAACAAAACCAAATGCAATAAATAGAAAACAGTTTAAAACATGGTAGACATTAAAGCAAAAATATCAATAATTATTTTAAATCTGAAGGGTCTAAAGACACCAATAAAAGACAGACATTGTCAGAATGGGTGAAAAAAGCAAGATGCAACTATATGTTCTTTACAAGAAATTCATTCTAAATATAAAGACTTAGACTAAAAGTAAAAAGATGAAGAATGTTATACCAAAATAATGCTACTTAGAAGAAAGCTGAAGAAGCTATATAATTTTCAAACAAAGCAGACTTAAGAACAAAGAAAATTTTCAGTTATAAAGAATGACATTACATAATGATAAAAGGGTTAGTTCTCAGAGGAGTTTGGGAAGATGGCAGAGTAGGAGGACCCTGAGCTCACCTTGTCCCACATTTGCAACTAGATATCATCCACATCCAAGTCAATAAGCCAGAGAGCGATCTGAAAACTAGTAGAACAAACTCCACAACTAAGAATAGAGAAAAAGCTGCATCTGAAAGGTTAGGAAGGTTAGAAAGACTGAATGAGGCTGCTAGCAGAAGGGATGGAGCAGCATGCAGGAGAAGGGCAGAGAAATGGACCTTTGCACCAGGGAGCTCATACAAGGAAGACTAATCCCCCATAACATTTGGCTTTAAAAACCAGAGGGGCTGAATTCTGTGAGTTTGTAAAACCAGTGGAACCTAGAGCCTGGAGCTTTAAAATTCAGCTGACTCAGAACTGGGTGAGCCTGGAGAGTGAGTAATGGCTGGGTCACTGCCCTTAAAGAGACAGCAGCCTACATAGAAAGGCAACATAAAAACTGTAGTTCACACAACACTGGGGGCCAAAGGGAGAAAGATCTGTTCATACTGATTTCTGAGCATGTTGAGGGACTTCTTTGAAAATGAGAGAGCTGGCAGGTGCCATTTTCCTCACTCACCCCTGCCCCAGCATAAACACAGAGCCACTTGTGGGAGGTGGGGCTGCACAAAAACTTGTAGGCTTGGCCCAGGGCTCAGGACAAATTTTGTTTAAGTTATTGAATGCCCCACCCACATGCCAGGTTCTCAGCTGTCACCAGGGGCCCTGCCTAGCTGCAGCATGGTGCCCAGCCATGAGCCCAGCCACTATTGTATGCCACACCTAGCAGCTGGATGTACAGCTGCTGCAGTGCACAGCACACAGCAGTTGTGCTGTGTCTGGCTGTACACCCCCAGCCACTATCACATGCTGGGCTCAAATGCTAGGTGCACAGCTGCCACTACTCACCACACCCAGCCATGCATCTCCTACCGCCCTGGTGCCCAGCCCCCAGCTGCTGTAGTGCTTCTGGGGATATGGCATAAGACCAGTGGCCCAAAATAAATTTTGCTAACACTGCCAACCCACTCCCAAGTTTCCCAGTGGGCATGGCCTTTCCGAGCTGGCCTGCCTGGGTGCCCTTAACACCACAGAGAGTGAGCACAGCCCACAATAAGTAAAGTCAGTACAGATGCATACACTGGAAGGAAAAGTGACTTAGACAAAACAACAGGGTGTAAGCAGTACACATAGGATATGCTCCTGAAATGCCAGGTTTTGGTGAACAGGGGACACTGAACTGCAGAACACTCCAGCATCTCTTCTTCACAAATTCACTACTTTCATGGGCAGAAGACATATCTGACTTAATACACAGAAACAGACATAGAGAGGCAGACAATATGAGGAGATAGGGAAATTCATCTGAAATGAATGAACAGGACAAGGCCGTGGCCAGAGATCTAAGCAAAAGAGAGATAAGTAACATGCCTAATAGAGAATTTAAAGCAAGGATCATAAGGATACTCACTGGACTTGAGAAAAAAAAGTGAAGACATGAGTGAGACCCTTAACACAGACATAGGAATAACACAGCAGAGATAAAGGGCTCAATAAATGAAATGAAATGAAAAATGCACTGGATTAAATGACTAGCAGGATGGAAGAAGCAGAGGAACAAATCAGTGACCGAGAACAGACAGTAATTTCAGAGAAAAAAAAAATTATACAAAATGAGAATAGATTTAGGGAACTGAGCGACTCCATCAAACATAATAACATTTGTATTACAGGAGTCCCAGAAGAAGAGGAGGAAAGGGGGCAGAAAATTTATTTCAAGAAACAACAGCTGAAAACTTCCCTAGTCTGGGGAAAGAAACAGATACCCAGATTTAGGAGGCATAGAGAATCCCTAACAAAGTTAAAAAAAAAAAAAAAAAGGGCAGATCCGGGATGCCTGGGTGGCTCAATTGGTTAAGCATCTGCCTTTGGCTCAGGTCATGATCCCAGGGTGCTGGGATCCAGTCCCACATTGGGTTCCTTGCTCAGCAGGGAGCCTGATTCTCCCTCTGCCTGCTTCTCCCCCTACTTGTGTCCTCTCTCTGTCTGACAAATAAATAAAATCTTAAAAAAAAAAGCAGATCCACACCAAGACATATTGTAATTAAATTAACAAAATCTAGTGGTAAAGAAAATATCTTAAAAGCAGCAATACAAAAGAAGTTAGTAACTTACAGGGAAAACCCATAAGGCTATCAGGGGATTTCTCAGTAGAAACTTTCCAAGCCAGAAGGGAGTGGCACGCTATGTTCAAAGTGTTGAATGGGAAAAATGTGCAACCAAGAATACTCTATCCAGTAAGGCTATTATTCAGAATAGAAGAAAAGATAAAGAATTTCCTAGAAAAACAAACTAAAGGTGTTTGTGACCACTAAACTAGTCCTGCAAGAAATATTAAAGGGGTCACCTTGAGTGGAAAGCAGAAACCCAAAGTGACAGTATAAATGTAGGAAACACAAAATCAGTAAACATGAATATTTCTGCAAAAATTGAGTCAAGAAACTCACAAAAAAGATATGAAATATAATATATACCTAAAAAATGGGGAGGAGAGAAGAATGGTTTCAAATGTAAATGGCCATCAACTTATTATAGACTGCTATATGCAGAGAGGTTACAAACCTGATGGTAACCATATATAAAAAAACCACAAATAAGCAAGCAAAGACTAAAGAGAAAGAAATCCAAATATATCACTAATGAAAATCAGCAAAACATGAAACAGAGAAGGATCAGAGAAATCATCAGAAATAACCACAAAACAGGTAATAAAAAAGGCAGTAAGTACATATCTATTAATAATTACTTTGAATGTAAATGGACTAAACATTCCAATCAAAAGGTGACAGAATGGATAGAAAAATAAGACTCATCCATATGCTGCCTACAAGAGACTCTTATTAGACCTAAAGACATCTACAGATTGAAAATGCGGGAATGGAGAAATGTCCATCATGTAAATGGATGTCAAAAGAAAGCAAGAGTAGCAATACTTATATTGGACAAAATAGACTTTAAAGACTGTAACAAGAGACAAAGAAAAACACTATATAATAGTAAAGGGGACAATCCAATAAGAAGATATAACAATTGTAATATTTATACACCAACACAGGACCACCGAAATACATAAAACAGTTAATAACAAACATAATGAATTGATTATAATATAATAATAGGGACTTTAACACCAACTTACATCTAAACAGAAACTCAATAAGGAAATAATGGCTTTGAATGACACACTGGAACAGATGGATTTAACAGATATATTCAGAACATTCCATCCTAAAATAGCAGAATACACATTATTTTCAAGTGTACAGGGAACATTCTCCAGAATAGATAGCATATTAGCCTACAAAACCAGCCTTCACAAGTTCAAGAAGATAGAAGTCATACCAAGGATCTTTTCTGACCACAACACTATGAAACCAGAAATCAACTGCAAGAAAAAATCTGGAAAGACCACAAATATATGGAGGGTTAAATAACGTATTACTAAACAATAAATGGGTCAACGAGGAAATATAAGAAGAAATATAGAAGTACACAGAAACAAACGAAAATGAAAACACAATGGTACAAAACCTTTGAGATGCAGCAAAAGCAGTTCTAAGAGGCAAGTTTATAGCAATACAGGCCTATCTCAAAAAGCAAGAAAAATCTCAAATAAACAACCTAAGCTTACACCTAATGAAGCTAAGAAAAGAACAACAAACAAAACCCGGAACCAGCAGAAGGAAAGAAATAATAAAGATTAGAGCAGAAATAGATGAGATAGAAATGAACAGAACAATAGAATAGATCAATAAAAGCAGGAACTGGTTCTTGGAAAAAATCCGTAAAATTGATAAACTAGCCAGACTTACCAAGAAAAAAAGAGAAAGGACTCAGATAAAATCACAAATGAGAAAAGAGAAATAACAACCAACACCACAGAAATACAAACAATTTTAACAGAATATTATGAAAACCTATATGCAAACAAATTGGACTCTCGAGAACAAATGGATAAATTCCTACAAACATATAAATTACCAAAAATGAAACAGGAAGAAATAGAAAATTTGAACAGACTGATAGCCAGCAAAGAAATGAATCAGTAATAAAAAAACTCCCAACAAACAAAAGTTCAGGACCAAATGGCTTCACAGACAAATTCTACCAAATGTTTAAAAAAGAGGTAAACTTACACTTCTTAAAACTACTCCATAAAATAGAAAAGGAAGGAAGGGGGCCGGAAAAAGATGGCAGAGAGTAGGGGACCTTTTTTCAGCTGGTCTCCTGAATCGAGCTGGATATCTACCAGATTATCCTGAACACCCATGAAATCAGCCCAAGACGTAGGAAGATACATCTGGATCTCTACGAAGGAACATCTCCAGCACTGAGTATTGAGGTATAAAGTGGGGAGCCGTGAATCCCTGCAAAGATATCAGAAAATAAACGGAAGGGGGAGGGAGCCGCCACGCTTGGGTGCTGGGAAGCAGTAGCCACCTGCACTGGGGAGCAGGCCAGACTCGAGGACCGGCACTCGCGGGGAAAGCAGACTGAGACCGTGAGCATGGGAATGTGAATGCCCACATGACCAGACTGAAAACTGGAGCTCCAGAGCACTCACTGGAATGGGACTGATACCGGGAGCTTGGGAGCGCGCGTGACCAGACTGAAAACCAGCGCTCTGGAGCATGTGCAAACCACACTGAAACAGGGAGCTCAGGAACACACGCAGGAACTGGGGGCGGCTGGCAGTGTTAGAAGCACAAAGGACAAAGACGTGCCAGCCCTGCAAGTGAGGTCTGGGAGAGTGGCTGTGGGCGCACAACCTGGACGCTGTGGGGTTTTTAGCAGCACCGACAGAAACAGAGTTAAAGTGGCCAGGAGAGCTCAGTAGAGAGCTGACTGCAATCTCTCTGTTCTGAGACAGAGGCTAGGATATGGCCACTGCTGCTCTGAATCTCAGAAGAGTCACAGAAAACTGCCAGGGAAAGCCGCCAGAGAACAAAAGCCCGGAAATACCGGTTCACATTGTGCCCATTCCCACCCCCCTCGCTGTGGACCTGGCAACTCTAACCCAAGAGGGTTGCCTGAGTATCAGTATGGCAGGCCCCTCCCCTCAAAAGTCAGGCTGAAAAATCAAGAAGCCCACATCCCTAAGGTCCCTAAAAAACAAGTGCACATTGCTTGGGTCCTGGTCAATAATTTGGGCTCTGTACATCCCCACAAGCTCTCCTCATCAGAATGACGAGGAGGAGAAATCCCCCCCAACAAAGAAAAGACACAGAGTCTGCGGTCTCTGCCACAGAACTAATGGATATGGATATAACAAAATTGTCAAAAATGGAGTTCAGAGTAACAGTGGTCAAGATGATGTGTAGGCTTGAAAAAAATATTAACGAAAATGTTAATGAGCATATAGAATCTCTAAGGGCAGAAATGAGAGCGAATCTGGCAGAAATTAAAAATGCTATGAATCAAATGCCACCTAAACTAGATGCTCTGATGGCCAGGGTAAATGAGGCAGAAGAGTGAATTAGTGAATTGGAAGATGGGATGGTAGAACAGAAGGTAAAAATGGAAACTTGGCTCAAAAAAATCCAATCTCAAGAATGTAGATTATGGGAGATTATGGACTCAATGAAATGTCCCAATGTCAGAATCATCAGCATCCCCGAGGGGGTGGAGAAAGAGAGAGGTCTAGAAGAGATATTTGAACAAATTGTAGTTGAGAACTTCCCTAATCTGGCAAAGGAAACAAGCATTAGTGTCCAAGAGGAAGAGAGGACCCCTCCCAAGATCAATGAGAACAGACCCACACCACGTCACATCACAGTGCAATTCACAAATATCAGATCCAAGGATACAGTCTTGAAAGCAGCCAGGGGAAAGAAAATCCTCACCTACAGAGGGAGGAACATCAGAATAATGTCGGACCTGTCCACAAAAACCTGGCAAACCAGGAAAGCTTGGCAAGGTATTTTCAGAGCTCTAACTGAGAAGAACATGCAGCCAAGGATCCTTTATCCAGCAAGGCTGTCATTCAGAATTGATGGAGAGACTAGGACCTTCCAAGACCAGCAGAAACTGAAAGAATATGTGACTACCAAACCAGCCCTACAAGAGATATTAACGGGGGGGGGGGGGGGGTGTTTCTATAAAAGTAAAAAGGCCCCAAGAGTGATACAGAACAGAAATTTACAATCTATAGGAACAAAGACTTCACAGGAAACATGACATTATTAAAATCATATCTCTCAATAATCACTGTTGATGTGAATGGCCTAAATGCTCCCATAAAACTCCACAGGGTTGCAGATTGGATAAAAAGACATGACCCATCCATTTGCTGTCTACAAGAGACTCATTTTGAACCTAAAGATACATCCAGACTGAAAGTGAAGGGATGGAAAACCATTTTTCATGCCAATGGACCTCAAAAGAAAGCTGGGGTAGCAATTCTCATATCAGACAGATTAGATTTTAAACTAAAGACTGTAGTGAGAGATACGGAAGGACACTATATTATTCTTAAAGGATGTATCCAACAAGTGGATATGACAATTATAAATATCTATGCCCCCAACAGGGGAGCAGCTAGATACAAAGCCAACTCTTAACCAGAATAAAGAGACATCTAGATAATACTACATTAATAGTAGGGCACCTCAACACTCCACTCTCAGCAATAGACAGATCACCTAAGAAGAAAATCAACAAAGAAACAAGAGCCTTGAATGACATACTGGAACAGATGGACCTCATAGATACATACAGAACACTACACCCCAGAACAACAGAATACTCATTCTTTTCAAATGCACATGGAACTTTCTCCAGAAAGACAATATACTGGGTCACAAAACAGGTCTCAACTGATACCAAAAGACTGAGATTATTCTCTGCATATTCTCAGGCCACATGCTTTGAAACTGGAAGTCAATCACAAGGAAAAATTTGGAAGAAACTCAAACACTTGGAAACTAAGAACCATCCTCCTCAAGAATGATTGGGTAAACCAGGTAAATAAGAAGGAGATTAAGAAATTTATGGAAACCAATGAAAATGAAAAGACATTGGTCCAAAACCTATGGGAAACTGCAAAGGCAGCCCTAAGGGGAAAATACAGCCATGCAAGCCTCACTCAAAAGAATAGAAAAATCTAAAATGCAGTTTTTATATTCTCACCTCAAGAAGCTGCAGCTGGAACAGAAGAACAGGCCTAACCCACACATGAGAAGGCAGTTGATCAAGATTAGAGTAGAGATCAATGAATTAGAAACCAGGAGCACAGTAGAGCAGATCAACAGATCTAGAAGCTGGTTCTTTGAAAGAATAAATAAGATCGATAAACCACTGGCCAGACTTATTCAAAAGAATAGAGAAGGGACCCAAATTAATAAAATTATGCATGAAAGGGGAGAGATCACAACCAACACCAATGAAATAGGAAGGATCATTAGAAACTTTTATCAACAGCTTTATGCCAATAAATTGAACTACCTGGATGAAATGGATGCCTTCCTGGAAACCTATAAACTACCAAGACTGAAACAGGAAGAAATTGATTATTTAAACAGACCCATTAATTATGAAGAGATTGAAGCAGTGATCAAAAACCTCCCCCAAAACAAGAGTCCAGGGCCTGGCGGATTCCTCAGGGAATTCTACCAAACATTCAAAGAAGAAATAATATCTATTCTCCTGAAGCTGTTTCAAAAAATAGAAACAGAAGGAAAACTACCAAACTCATTCTATGAGGCCAATATTACCTTGATCCCCAAACCAGGCAAAGACCCCAACAAAAAGGAGAATTACAGACCAATATCCCTGATGAATATGGATGCCAAAATTCTCAACAAGATCCTAGCTAATAGGATCCAACAGTACATTAAAAGGATTATTCATCATGACCAAGTGGGATTTATCCCTGGGATGCAAGGGTGGTTCAACATTCGCAAATCGATCAGTGTGATAGATCATATCAACAAGAAAAGAGTCAAGAACCATATGATCCTCTCAATTGATGCAGAAAAAGCATTTTACAAAATACAGCATCTTTCCTGATTAAAATCCTTCAGTGTAGGGATAGAGGGTACATTCCTCAATTTCATAAAAACCATCTATGAAAAGCCTACCGCGAATATAATTCTCAATGGGGAAAAGCTGAAAGGCTTTCCCTTAAGATCAGGAGCATGACAAGGATTCCCACTCTCGCATCTTCATCATTATTCAACATAGTACTAGAAGTCCTTGCAATAGCAATCAGACAACAAAAAGGGATAAAAGGTATCCAAATTGGCAAACAAGAAGTCAAACTCTCTCTCTTTGCAGATGACATGATACTCTATAAGGAAAACCCAAAAGACGCCACCCCTAAATTACCAGAAGTTATAGAGCAATTCAGTAATGTGGCATAATACGAAATCAATGCTCAGAAATCAGATGCATTTCGGGGCGCCTGGGTGGCACAGCGGTTAAAGCGTCTGCCTTCGGCTCAGGGCGTGATCCCGGCGTTACGGGATCGAGCCCCACATCAGGCTCCTCAGCTATGAGCCTGCTTCTTCCTCTCCCACTGCCCCTGCTTGTGTTCCCTCTCTCGCTGTCTCTCTCTCTGTCGAATAAAAAAAAAAAAAAAAAAAAAAAAAAAAAGAAATCAGATGCATTTCTATACACAAACAATGAGACTGAAGAAAAAGAAATGAGGGAATCGACCCCACTTACGATAGCATCAAAAATCATATGTTATCTTGGAATTAATTTAAACAGAGAGGTAAAGGATCTATATTCTAGAAACTACAGATCATTCTCGAAAGACATTGAAGAAGACACAAAAAGATGGAAAAATATTCCATGCTCATGGATCAGAAGAATTAACATAGTTAAAATGTCTATGCTACCCAGAGCAATCTACACTTTCAATGCCATGCTGATCAAAATACCAATGACATTTTTCAAAGAGCTGGAACAAACAGCCCTTAAATTTGTGTGGAACCAGAAAAGGACCCGAATCGCCAAGGGATTGTTCAAAAGGAAAAACAAAGCTGGGGGCATCACATTGCCAGATTTGAAGCTATACTCAAAAGCTCTGATCAGAAAGACCACATGGTACTGGCAAAAACACAGACACATAGACCAATGGAACAGAATAGAGAACCCAGAAATGGACCTTCGGCTCTATGGGCAACTAATCTTTGACAAAGCAGGAAAAACATCCAGTGGAAAAAAGACAGTCTCTTCAATAAATGGTGCTGGGAAAATTATACAGCTACATGCAAAAGAATGAAACTTGACCACTCTCTCACATCATACACAAAGATAAACTCCAAATGGATGAAAGACCTCGATGTGAGACAGGAATCCATCAAAATCATAGAGGAGAACATAGGTTGCAACCTCCTTGACATCAGCCACAGCAACTTCTTTCATGACACATCTCCAAAGGCAAGGGAAACAAAAGAAAAAATGAACTTGTGGGACTTCATCAAGATTAAAAGCTTCTGTACAGCCAAGGAAACAGTCAAAAAACCTAAGAGGCAGCCCACGGAATGGGAGAAGATATTTGCAAATGACACTACAGATAAAAGACTGATATCCAAGATCTACAAAGAACTTCTCAAACTCAGTACACGAGAAACAAATAATCAAATCAAATAATGGGCAGAAGAGATGAACAGACACTTTTCCAATTAAGACATACAAATGGCTAACAGACACATGAAAAAATGTTCAAAATCATTAGCCATCAGGGAAATTCAAATCAAAACCACCTTGAGATACCACCTTACACCAGTTAGAATGGCAAAAATGGACAAGGCAAGAAACAACAAATGCTGGAGAGGATGTGGAGAAAGGGGATCCCTCCTACATTGTTGGTGGGAATGCAAGTTGGTAGAGCCACTTTGGAAAACAGTGTGGAGGTCCCTTAGAAAGTTTAAAATAGAGGTACCCTATGACCAGCAATTGCACTACTGGGTATTTACCCCAAAGATACAGACGGAGTGAAGAGAAGGGCCATATGCACCCCAATGTTCATAGCAGCATTGTCCACAATAGCTAAATTGTGGAAGGAGCCGAGATGCCCTTCAACAGGTGACTGGATTAAGAAGTTGTGGTCCATATTTACAATGGAATATTACTCAGCCATCAGAAAGAACGATTACCCAACATTCCAACAACATGGACGAGACTGGAGGAGATTATGCTAAGTGAAATAAGTCAAGCAGAGAAAGACAATTATCATATGGTTTCACTCATTTATGGAACATAAGAAATAGCAGGAAGATCAGTAGGAGAAGGGAGGGAAGAATGAAGGGAGGGTAAACAGAAGGGGGAATGAGCCATGAGAGACTATGGACTCTGGAAAACAAACTGAGGGCTTCAGAGGGGAGTGGGTTGGGGGATTGGGATAGGCCAGTGATGGGTATTAGGCAGGGCACATATTGCATGGTGCACTGGGTGTTACACACAAATAATGAATCATGGAATC
This sequence comes from Ursus arctos, assembly GCF_023065955.2. Classification (NCBI taxonomy): domain Eukaryota; kingdom Metazoa; phylum Chordata; class Mammalia; order Carnivora; family Ursidae; genus Ursus; species Ursus arctos. Next base: position 33,728,164 of record NW_026622852.1, read on the forward strand.
CTATATCAAATCTAAGGAGGTAGTGTATGGCGACTAACATAACATAATAAAAAATTACTATTAAAAAACTGGAAAAGAAGGAAAACTTCCAAATCCATTCTATGAGGCCAGTATTAGTCTGATACCAAAACTAGATAAAGAGTCCACTAAAAAGAGAACTACAGGCTAATATCCCTGGAGAACATGGATACAAAAATCCTCAACAAACTACTAGCAAAGAGAATCCAACAATACCTTAAAAAAAATAATTTACCACAATCAAGCGGGATTTATTCTTGTGTTGCAAGAGTGGTTCGGTATTCATAAATCAATCAATGTGATACAACACATTAATGAGAAAGGAAAGAACCATATTATCATTTCAATAGATGAACAAACAGCATTTGACAAAATATAACATCCATTCATGATAAAAACCCTCAACAAAGTAGGTTTAGAGGGAAAATACCTCAACATAATAAAGGCCATATATGAAAAACCTAAAGCTAACATCATCTTCAATAGAGAAGAAAAAAATGAGAGCTTTTCTCCTAAAGTCAGGAAAAGACAAGGATGTCCACTTTCACCACTTTTTAAAAAAAGATTTTATTTATTTATTTATTTATTTATTTATTTACTTACTTACTTGAGAGAGCTAGAGACAGAGAAAGCGAGTGCGGGAGGAGCAGAGGGAGAAGGACAAGCGGACTTCACCCTGAACACAGAACCTGACATGGGGCTGAATCCCAGGATCCTGAGATCATGACCTGAGCTGAAAACAAGTCAAACACTTAACCAATTGAGCCCCCCAGGCACCCCCACTCTCACCACTTTTTTTTTTTTTAAAGATTTTTTATTTATTTATTCGACAGAGATAGAGACAGCCAGCGAGAGAGGGAACACAAGCAGGGGGAGTGGGAGAGGAAGAAGCAGGCTCATAGCGAGGAGCCTGATGTGGGGCTCGATCCCAGAACGCCAGGATCACGCCCTGAGCCGAAGGCAGATGCTTAACCGCTGTGCCACCCAGGCGCCCCTCACCACTTTTATTCAACATAGTATTAGAAGTCCTAGCCACAGCAATCAAACAATAAAAACAAATAAAAGGTATCCAAATCAGTAAGGAGGAAGTAAGACTTTCATTGCAGATGACATGATACTATATGTAGGAAACTCAAAAGATCCACCAAAAAACTATTAGAACTGAAAAATGAATTCAGTAAAGTCATAGGATACAAAATCAATGTAGAGAAATCTGTTGCGTTTCTATACACCAATAATGAAGCAGCAGAAAGAGAAATTAAGAAAGTAATCCCATTTACAAATGCACCAGAAACAATTGGATACCTAGCAATACCTTAACCAAAGAGGTGAAAGAACTGTACTCTGAAAAGTAAAAAACACTGACGAAACAAATTGAAGATAGCACAAAGAAATGGAATGACATTCCATGCTCATGGAACGGAAGAGCAAATATTGTTAAAATGTCTATACTACCCAAAGCAATCTACCCATTTAATGCAATCCCTAGCAAAATACCAACAGCACTTTTCACAGAGCTAGAAAAAACAATCCTAAAATTTAAATGGAACCCCAAAAGACCCCAAACAGACACAGCTTGAGAAAGAAAAGCAAAGCTGGAGGCATCACACTGGATTTCAAGTTAAATTACAAAGCTGTAGTAATTAAAACAGTATAACACTGGCATAAAAACAGACACATAGATCAATAGAACAGAATAGAAAACCCAAAAATTAATTCACAACTTTATGGCCAATTAACCCTCAACAAAGCAGGAAAGAATATCCATTTGGAAAAGGATGGTCTCTTCAACAAATGGTGTTGGGAAACTGGACAACAATATACAAAAGAAAGAAAATGGACCACTTTCTTACACCATATACAAAAATAAATTCAAAATGGATTAAAGACCTAAATGTGAGACCTAAAACTATAGAAATCCTAGAAGAGAACACAGGCAGTAACCTCTTTGACATCAACCATAGCAACTTTTTTTTGGGATATGTCTCCTGAGGCAAGGGAAACAGAAGCAAAAATAAACTATTGGGATTACACCAAAATAAAAAGCTTCTTCACAGCAAAGTAAATAATCAACAAAACTAAAAGACAACCTACTGAATGGGAGAAGATATTTTGAAATGACTCTTCCAATAAAAGGTTAGTATCCAAAATGTATAAAGAACTAATAAAACTCAGTCCTCCAAGAACTAATAAAACTCAGTCCTCCAAAAACAAATAATACAATTAAAAATTAGGCAGAAGACATGAACTGATGTTTTTTCCAAATTAGACATATAAATGGACAACAGACACATGAAAAGATGTTCATCATCACATACCATCAGGGAAATGCAAATCGAAACTGCAATGAGATATCTCCTCACACCTCTCAGAATAGCTAAAACCAACAACACAAAGAAAAAGTGTGGCAGAGGATGCAGAGAAATAGGAAATTTCTTGCACAGTTGGTGGGAAAGCAAGCTGGTACAGCCACTGTGGAAAATGGTATGGAATTTCCTCAAAAAGTTAAAAATAGAATTTTCCTGTGATCCAGCAATTGTACTACTGGTTATTTACCCAAAGAATAAAAAAACACTAATTCAAAGGGATACATGCACCTCTATGTTTAAAGTGGCATTATTTATAATAGCCAAGATATGGAAGCAGTCCAAGTGTCCATTTATTGATGAATGGATAAAGAAGATGTGGTATTTATATACAATGGAATATTACTCAGCCATAAAAAAGAATGAAATCTTACCATTTGCCGCAACATGAATGGAAGTAGACAGTATAATGCTAAGTAAATAAGTCAGTTAGAGAAAGACAACCTCTTATGATTTCACTCATAGTGGAATTTAAGAAACAAAACAAATGAGCAAAGGAAAAAAGACTGAGAGAGAGAGAGAGAGAGAGAGGGAAACAGACTTTTACTTACAGAGAACTGATGGTTCCAGAGGGGAGGAGAGTGGGAGGTTGAGTTAAATTGGTGATAGGGATTAAGGAGTGCACTTGTCATGATGAACACTGGGTGATGTATGGAATTGTTGAATCATTATATTGTACACCTGAAACTAATATAACACTATATTTTAACTAACCGGAATTAAAATAAAAACTTGAAAAAATATTCACACTGGAGTCTTTAAAAAGATATTCAATGAGCTTATATTTAAAAATATTTAGTATTAGGGTGCCTGAGTGGCTTGGTCAGTTAAGTGTCTGTCTTCGGTTCAGGTCATGATCCCAGGGTCCTGGAATCGAGTCCCACATCGGGCTCCTTGCTCAGCGGGGAGCCTGCTTCTCCTCTCCCCTTGCATCTTCCCACAGCTCATACTCTCTCTCTCTCTGTCATATAAATAAATAAATAGAATCTTTAAAAAAATATTTAGTATTGTCACTGTATTATTACAAAATGTCAGACATGACAATATTCTCTTTTGAAAAAAGATAAGACACAAAGTACACTTTGCATATATTGTAATTTGTCTTCCTTTAAAACCAGGAAAGAAAAATTATAATAAATTCTGATTTTGACATACTTAAAATATTGAAACTTGAAATGTTTTAATACAAGAAAGGGGGGGGGGTCAGTTCTCTAGGACATGAACCTAACAATAGAGCATTAAAGTACATGTAACAAAAACTGATAGAACTGATAGAAAAAGCCAAATGCACTACTATAGTTAGATACTTTAATATCACTATTCTTTAAGTAGTAACTGATGATGAAACAGGCAAAAGATCAGTAAGGATATAACCTACCTGAACCACACTATCAATCAACTTGGTATCATTGACATTAATAGAATAATCTAACCAACAACAGCAGAATACACAAGAATACACAAGTTCAAATGAAACATTCACTAAGATAGACCACATTTTGGCTTATAAAACACACCTTAACAAATTTAAAAGAGAAGAAATCATACAGATTATGTTGTTAGACCACAATGGAATTAAACTAGAAATCAACAGAAAGATAGCTGGAAAATCTCCAGATATGTGGAGAATAAGGACCATAAAGGGACACAGAACTGGAATAAAGCTTGCACTCAGGAATTTTTACTCACTGTTCCCTTTGTGGGTTGGTGAAGGGAATGCCTTGGAGGAGAAGACCTGTTCTGTTGTTAGATATAAAGAGGAAAATATCAAGGTTGCGATGAGATTTCATTATTCTCCCAGTGAATCAAGAGAATTAAATTAGAAAGAATTCTCTTGTATCTCACTGTAGACATTGACCTTGTCCACAAATGTAGCCAATGCTTATTATTTGTGGATTCTGTATTTGTGAGTTTGTCTACTTCCTAAAATTTATTTGTAACTCCAAAATCAATGCTCACAGTATTTTCATGGTCATTCATAGATATGGGCAAAGCAGTGGGAAATTTGAGCCACTCAACTCACAATTCCCAGCTAAGTTCAAATAAAATGATGCTCTGCCTTCTTGTTTCAGCTTTCACACTATAAACAAGTTTCCTTTTCACAGTTTACCTACTGCCACATTTTTTTTGCATTTTCATACTTTTTTGGGGCAAATTTGCAGTTTAAAATAAACTTCAAGCATAATGCTGAAACAATGTCTAGTTTTCCTAAACGCACACACACAAAAAAAACCCATAATGTGCCTTATAAAGAAAATATTAGTGTCATTCAGGCATGATTAATAGTGCTGTTGGTCATGAGTTCAATGTTAATGAATCAACAATATATATAAATTGTCTTTAAGCAGACATAAGGTTATATACTATTCTGTTGAAGAAAATGTGACTGGAGACTCAAAGGAATCTAACCCTTATATTTCCCCTAGGAGCAATGTTCAAACTTTGCTAATTCAGTGTTTGTGATGACTTTATAGACCATAAGCACCTAAAATAATGAGAATTGACCGTAAGCACAATTTTTGATACCTACTCTATACTAGACGCTGGACTTTGTGTTATTCAACAAATACATATGAGTTATTTCAATGCACCAAACTTGTTCTAAGTACTGAGGGAACAAAACCAAAGATTTCAGCCTTCTTTCTTCATGGAGCTTATATTCTAGCAAAGACAGAGAGGAAATAGACACATAAATATATAACATGCTGGTGATGGTAAGTGCTATGAAGTAAGCTTTCATGCTCTAGTATGTAGATTATATAAATAAAACTTAGAGAAGGTAACTGAGTTGCTTATGAAAAATCTAAATTAAATGACTCTAAATTCAAGCTTAGATCTTTGGCTTCAAAAAGCATGCTCTTTCAATTAATTTACACTTTATCCTTCTCACAAATGCATGTACTACAACTTCTTGGTAACAGAACTGCTTCTAGCTCCTGTGAGGAACACCCTATCTCAAAAGATAATAATTTTATACTATAAAGCAGTGGTTTTCAATATTGGGGCCAATTTTGCCTCCCTAGGGGATATTTGACAATACCTTGAGACATTTTTTATTGTTACACTTGGGTAGGGGTGATACTGGCATCTAGTGGATCAGGAATTGTCCTTAACATTCTACAAAATAGAACAAAGACGTGTCTGGCCCTAATAGTGTTTACATGGAGAAACTGCTCAGAGCCATGGAACTTAGAAAGGGCTAGATGAGCAACACTTCCAAGTAGCTAGCTCAGGACTCCTGTAGAAAAATAAAGGATCTTGCTTTCTCATGAGCAGATTAATTGTGCAGCATTACAGGGAAACAAAACCTGCCACCCCAAAATGTGTCTCTCCAGCATGTGAATTATTTTAGGCTGATTATTTTTAAGAAACAAAAGACTCAAGAAGTTTTTCTTTTTTGCCTCTCTCCTAACAGCTTGAAAGAATTTAGATAGAGGACCTATTCCAGGAGGGGAGCTATCACCAGAGATAACTATAGTATAATATGAACTAGGTATGGTAGATAGGGAGGAACCTAGCAAGGCATATTTTGACCAAAGTCCTCTCTATGCCCTAGCAAACACTTTTTTACCAAATATTTATTCTTCCCATTCTTTCTGTGAATTGCATTCCCTCACATTGAAGCCCCAGACACTTACCCCTATTTCTGAGTCCAGAATAACATATATACCTCATATTGCCTATTTTTGGAATCTTTCATGTTTATGTGGATCCTCCATTTGTACACTATTAAATTTGATTTTCTCCTGTTTATGTATTTCATGTCAATTTAATTTTTAGAGCAGCCAGAAGAACCTTAAAGGATAAAATAAAAATTTTCCTCCCAATAGCATTGCCCGGCCACTGCCGATTTAAGAACTTCCTAAATCTAAAATACTCTCACTTTGGATGCCAATGTATCTCTTTCCCAGCAACGTCTTCCTTTCTAAGCTGCTTCAGAATTTTCAGTATGTATTTAAGAACTGAGGAAGTAAAAATAAGAAGAAATAAAGGGAGACATTGATGGTAGAAAAAAATGGAGGGGTAGACTAAAATATAAGCATCTAAGAAAGAAACTTAAATGACTCACTCTTATGTTCTTCCTTCATCCCTTGCTTCCTCTCACCCTTCCTTTAGTTCTTCTCTCTTCCTTTCAACAGATTTTTTTTTTAACTGTGCCAAGTGTGGTATATAGATGAGATTATCTTCTGAGGGCACTTTATTTCTAATAAGCATTGTATTTTACAAAGTACTTTTCACATTTATTATCTCATTTGAGTCTTTCTATAAACCTCATTTTATAGATAAGTAATCCAAGACTCAAGGAGTGTATGTGAACTTGCCAAGGGTAACGGTAGAATAAGGACTCATGTCTATACTCTTCTTTCATCTATATAATGTTGACGTAGATAAAGGATTATGAGGATATGTTGTTATATATTGCCATATACTTATGAGGGTATCAGAAATGGTACTTATTTTGGATGATAAAATCACACAAAACACATGCTTTTTAAAAGGTGATGTACTGTCTTGAGGATCTGTAATGAAACTGACTCAAAATAACACTAAAATGAGGGTTCTGTTGAACTGCTATTAGGTATCAAGTAGCTCATTAAACCCCTCAGATATCATCCTAGATCTGAGAGAAGTTGAATAATCTTAGTACACAAGACTAAACTCGAAAGTAGTATAACAGTGAGTAAGCAAAAAAAATATCTTTTGAGTGACCTTCCAGTTGTGTTGCCTGTATTAACTGGTATTTAGCTATAATGAATAAAGGTCCCCCCCCATAATACATTTTAATAATTTGGGGCCAAAAATCTTAGACACAAACAACCACAATGTTGGTTAATCACCTTGCATACATGCTAATAGTTTATTCATATCTTGCACTTAAAGGGAAAGGGGCAACCTTCTGACTAAATAATTTAAATCCAATATTAATATTAGACTAGTAACTATTCTTTTGAAGAATTTATTCATTAGGAAAACCTATGCTCCACTTACTGCTCCTGCTCTCTTCTGAGTCAGACCACTTGTTACAACGTTGGCTCTGATTAGAAAATCTATTAGAAAATTAAAGAGTTCTTGGCAACCACTAAGTCATGGATTTGAATCCTATTTTATTCAGGGCTTGCATCTTTACATAACTTGGAACATTGCTCGGAAATATAAGATGCCAAACTCTATGGAAAACTTGGAGTTGTCTCTCCCCAGTCCACAGCAGAACTTGTCTAGTGTTCTAAATTCTGTCTCTAAGGCAAACAAAATAGCAGCTAAGGCTCAAATGAGTGTGGACAACTCCAGATCTCTAGGAGGTAAATTTGCTAAATAATATAATTTCTGTTATTTTTGTTTTTCAAGATGAATAAAGACTTAGTGAAAGCATTACCTTTGGAAAGCATAGCTTGAAGCCCCACAAGAAAGGATGACAGTTATGCACATCCTGTGTACTCATTTTATTTTCTGATTCCCTTAGGAACCAACTTTGCTCCCTGTTATTTCTATGGATTCATGCTTATAATGGCTCATTTCTTGTTTGTGATTTTTGACTGTGAACTCATTTAGAGGAAATTTGTCATGAGACCTGGGTGTAAGTTCTGCTTCTACAGGGAGAATGTATGTTTGCTTCTGCCAATTGCCAGGGGTCACTACCAACTTCAAAATAAATTATCCTTTTGAGGTTTTTAGGAAAACCAATTGAATTTACTCTGCAAACATACTAATTGTTTCTGGTTACACAATCTCAGCTAAGATTTCCTGCTGACTCTTGTGTGGTGCTTTTTTTCCCCCTCTCCTTTCCCTAATTCACCTTTTCAGTGAGAATGTAGACATTCAGGTATATACTTATACAGAAGCTTCCTATTAGACATTCACCTTCGGACAGAGTCCATTCTTTGTCTCCTGTCATCTGTAGCTATCAGAATTGAAGCTCAGGGACACCAGACATGGGTACTTAAGTGATGTCAGAGCTCACTTCCCTCTCTGGATTCCTATTTAATTTTTTTTCCTCTCAGAATTTTACTAATTTACTTAACTTAGATATATTTATAATTAGCTTTTTAAAATTTATTTTATTTTTTATTTTATTTTTTATTTTTTTAAAAGATTTTATTTATTTATTTGACAGAGAGAGACAGCCAGCGAGAGAGGGAACACAAGCAGGGGGAGTGGGAGAGGAAGAAGCAGGCTCCCAGAGGAGAAGCCTGAGGTAGGGCTCGATCCCAGAATGCTGGGATCACGCCCTGAGCCGAAGGCAGATGCTTAACGACTGTGCCACCCAGGTGTCCCTAGTTTTTTTTTTTTTTAAACAAATAATAGCTAGCATTATTTTGTTATTCCAAGAGAGACAATTTTTCAAGGTTCACAATACTGCCAGAAATAACTACTCTTTAAAATTTTATAAAAGTCTAAAATACTTCTATATAAACATTTTCATTTAACAATATATTCAGCCATCTTCTCATATTAGTACATATAGGTTTGCCTTTTTTAAATCAACAGCTACCAAATAAATACTATGGATAAACCATCATTTATCTAGCAAGTTCTCTATTAATGGAAATTTATGTTGTTTTCAGTTTTTTGTTATTACAAAGAAAACCCTAAAACAGTCAACATGTATATATTTGTAGATTAGTATATCTAGATTAAATCTCTAGAGTTAGAATTGCTAAGAATATAACGAATTTTGATATTTCCAATTTGCTTTTCAGTATTTGCAACAATTAATTTGAGAAAGAAAAAAATCAGTGTGCCTGAATCCTCATTGACTTTCTCTAATGGGTTTTATTGAGCATATTATTATTAATTTCAGGGAATAGTTTTTTTTCTTAACCTGTTCTAGAATTTATTCCATGGAGAGACAAATCATATTACAGAAATATGCATGAAATGTTTTTAATAGATATTTTTCATGCCATATGAGGACTTGATTAGAACCAATTTTTCTCATATATAACTGAAATATAATCTTTTCAGGGCAATGCCATTTGATTTCTCATCTGACTGTGAGTGTCCTAACTGCTTGGAGAGTACTCAGGATGAGCCTGATTGGGATCTCTGTTTCCACAAGAGTAGTAATGACTCTTTATATTCAAGATCAAGAAAGAAATCCATGCTATCTTCTGGTGTACAGTGCTTTCCTTCTCAGTGTCGTTCCCCCAGGCCAGAAAATGACACCAAAGAAGACTCTGGGTTTCTTCCCTCAGAGGAGGAAAGCTACGTGGAGTCTTCTCAAAACAACCATCTCAGTCTGAGCCCTGAGGGCATTAAAAGGAAAATCAAACCATTGAAAGAGCTGACTGTCCAAGAATTACTGAGGGAGTTTGGGGATAGCGGGAAGTTCCAGCCAAACTCCACATCCGTAGGCCACTTCAGAGATCAGGTGGTAATGAAGTTCAGAAGAGCTCTGTATTATTCTGGAATTTGGGTGACACATGTCCAAGGCTACAGACTTGAAAAGCACTTGTCAGCTAATTATTTCAAGAGAAACCCTGGTTCTCTACACCGGCTGGTCCCCTGGCTGAAACGGGAACTAACAGCTGTTTATGGAGATTATGGCTATACAGTGAAGAATATCCTATCCACCATTCTCCATCACATGACAGAATATGATCTGGACAGTGAGTCCTTCATTCACCTCCTGGAACCTTATCTCCAACAACACACCCACCATTTTCTGCATGAGTTTATCAGTTTTGTTCATTCACCTTATAACATGGAAACCTATGACCAACGAGCCATCTATCAATGCCCTTCTGTTTCACCATGGGTAAAAAAGAAGTCCATAGCATCACCTCCTGTTTTGCCTTTGTCTAAGGATCAGGCTCTACTGGCATCTCTACATGATACAAGGCAGTCTAGAAATACCCAGGACCAAAGGAATAATGAGCAGAAGCCTCTGTCAGGCTTAAAACCATTTCCAAATGGTAACTCTTCCTTGAAGAAATCTGAAATCCCACTACTCCATCATAAAACAGCGAGCAAAATCCATGCTTGGATCAAAGACAAACCAGAATCAGGAAATCAAAAAGGCACAACTTCTAATATATTCCTAAATTGTACTACAGCAAGGGAAAGGGGCCCAAGCTTACTGAATTGCAAAAAAAAAGTTCAAGAGAGGAAAATGGAAAGGATAAAGTTGCTTCCTGTTCATGTCCAGGATCTGGGAAAGACTGAAACAACTACACATACTTTCAGTTCCCCAGCAATTTTTAATCAGGGGCAGCCATCTCAGTACAGTCTAAGAGAAGAAAGGATTTTGAGCCCTGACCAGATCAATTTCCAGAAAAAAGAAGCAGAAAAAAATATATACTCAGATTCTTCACTGAAGATTTTTCAAAGATTGCCCAGAGAAAGATCCTTGCTAAGTTGCAAATCCAGAAAGAGGGACCCTTCTTGGAGTTGCATTTCAGAAACTGCCCTTTCTTCTAAGAGAAATAGTAGGAAACTGAGCTCTTTCAGAAAAAAGAGATTGAAGGGCAAACAGTCCTCCCAATTTGCAGAAGTTCGTTCCCATTTCAGTAGAAGAATCCAAAGACAGTCAAGGTCCAGTACTCACAGATCCAAATCTTGGTGTGTTGGGCTTACAAAGAGATCTTTAAGCAGAGAATCAAGTAATCCCTCTCTGAGAGGAAGTCACAGAAGTGAACGCTTCACCCAAAATACATGCTGTGACCACTCAAAAGAAAAGAGTGTGCGTAGTTATGAATCCAACTGTGGAAGGGCATCTTCGGCCACAGTCCAATATGTGAAACTTCCTTCAACTTCTGGGAAGAGACCCAAGTGTTCTTCTAAAAGCGAGAGTACTTCCCAAGCTGGAAGCCACTGTAACAGTCTCACATGCCTACAGATTGAGAAACACAGATCCCCAAGTAAACAAGAGATGAGGCAGAAAACTACATTTCCTAGAGCAGGCAAAACCAGAGCAGTTAGGCACAGAAAAAACAAATGCCAGTGTCTAGATAAAAAAACCACAAAGGAAGTCAATGATGAAGTCAGGGATCTGAATGATATAAGGCAAAGGAGTAGTCTTTCTGAGTGTGCACCTTCCTGCAGGAGGCAAATCCAGAAGAAAAAGGAGAATTCAGGACTTCAGAAATGTCACTGGGCCAAGAATGAACATAAAGGAGACAAAGTGTCAGAAACACAAGGATGTAAATTGTTTTGAAACGTAAATCAGTCTATTCAACTAGTCACCAAGGATCTTTGAAAGTATTAATATTAATCTGGAAAGGATTCATCCCATTGCTTTGTAACTGGAATGAAAAGCCTGATGAATTAAATTTAAGGCTTCCTGTAGAGACAAATGCATATTATTAAATTGGCCATAAATGTAAATATTATTTCCGTCTGCTTTTTTTTTCTTACAAACTGAATTCTTAAAATATTTGGCTTTTTAGTTCCTAGATTTAACTATAAAGATTATCTGCCAAAAGTTGAAAACACCACAAAGACTATACTAATCATAGGAGTATATGTTACTTAGCACAAGTTATGGATATTAAGTATTACTAAGTACAAGTGTTATTTTTTTAAAAAAGATAGATATATTTATTTTTATTTTTAAAATATGTAATCTATAAATTCTATAAAATATTCTATAAAATATATTTATTAAATATATATGTGTAAATATATATGTGTATATATAAAATATATATTTGTGCATATACATGTATATATAAAATATAAATATATATAAATTCCAAATATATATGTGTGTATATATAAAATTTAAATATATATATAAATTCCAGAACTAATGCATTTTCAGTCCATGGAAAATAAGGAGGCATAGTCACTATCTTAAGATATAGTCATTGCCTTCAAGAATCTCACAATCGAGTTGTAGAAACAGATACAAATAAATAGACAAAAAATAACCATCTTTGGGATATTTGGCACTACCTTCCTATCTCCTTACCCTGAAAACTGTGCCTTACATACCCTGACACCTAGATATCCCCATTAAAGGCTGCCATATTTTTAGATAACTGAGTCCCTACTCACTGTAAATGGGTCCAGTAAGGGTGACTATACCAAAGCCAAGCTAATTATAGTATTTTGCCGATAGTATGTTGCCCCTCTGGTCACACAATTGATGAGTCCAGTGGTGGTCAAGTCACAGTACTTTCCTTAGATTTTTCAACTGGTTCTGGTAAAGAGGGTTATTCCGTGTCCCCTCCACACACACACCCCTCCCGATCCTGTCAGTGGCAGATAGTAAAGCTTGGATACAATTAAGAGCTAATTTCTCAATTTGTGAAGAAAACCAGTTTGAAGTAAGAGAGTGGAAAGCTAACAGAAAAGCAAAGTAAGTCACGAAGAGACAGTCTTGGAGTCAGGACCTAGATCTTCTAGAACTTGAGCTGTCCTCCAGCTCTTCATGTGGTTTTATTTTTTAACCCTCTCTAGGTTTTTTGAGTCAATACATTTCCTCTCTGCTCTCTTATTAAATAGAGAATTCCAGTTAATTGCAATCAAGCAGTTAACTGGGAAGTGGCAATCTGGGAAAGAATAGTCAGGGAGCAACAATTGCCTTGGGGAGGTTTCTGAAGTCTTCTTCAAGAAGGAATATATGAGTATGGTCTTGAGAGTGAGTAAGAGTTTCCCAGGTTAATGTGTTGGCAAATGCTATCAAGAAAAATGGGGGCGCCTGGGTAGCGCAGTAGTTAGGCGTCTGCCTTCGGCTCAGGGCGTGGTCCCGGCGTTCCGGGATGGAGTCCCACATCGGGCTCCTCCGCTGGGAGCCTGCTTCTTCCTCTCCCACTCCCCTGCTGTGTTCCCTCTCTCGCTGGCTGTCTCTCTGTCACATAAATAAATAAAAATCTTTAAAAAAAAAAAGAAAAATGAGTAACAAAACAACAACCACAACAACAAAACTAATGTAACATTGTGTGTCAACTATACTTCAATTAAAAAAAAGAAAAACGAGCAACTTGAAAAAAAGGAAGAAAAATAAAAATTTCCAGCACTCTCCCTCCACTGTAACTGGGAAATTCTGAGAGAGACACTGAGAGGGGATGCTGATCCCAACTTGTAAATAAGAATGAAATCTGGCTCTTCTGGGCTCACAGTAGTCACAAAGCACCTATATGTAGCATAGGATTCAAATTCCAAATTAAATAATGAAATTACGTCTTAATAACTCCCTTTTAAAAATAATCAAGACATGTTCCTGCAGAAATATTAGAAATCTGTTTAACAGATATAAATGTGTCCTGGCACATTCAATTGTAAAATTGTTATATTTCTTTTTTTTTTTTTAAATCCACATTTTCATCAATTCAGATGAACAGTCTACTGTCAACAATGAGCTAATCCTTTCATGGTAAAAATTCATGGGAAATATATATAAAGTCCTGAAATTAGGAACAGGAAATCAATTGTAATGGTTCAAAGTCACTACAGTTTAGTAGTTGTTTACATTAAAAAGGAAAATGAAACTATTATTGTAGTCATAAGTATGCTTATGAGCTAACAATGTTAGGCTGCACTCAAATGTAGATGTAGAGAATTTCTCCAGGTAGGGAAAACCAAAATAGACATCAAATACATGAATAGATATTCTCTAGGAAAATATATTTCTCTGAATGATTTGGAAAATGAATTTGGCTTTAAGGAGAAAGTTACAGGGAAGAGATTTTTGCTTAATGAAAGAAAGCCTGTTCTATTAGGGTGGTCATATGGTTCCTATCAGAATAGACATACGGTAGATCAAGAGGCCAGTGGAGGGAAGGAGCTCTCATCCTTGGAAGTGTTCATGGTTGGCTGGATCCCAATAATGTGGGAAATCTGACTGGATGTTTTATACATTCCCATTTGACTCAAAGATTCCAAGATTCATCAAAGAGTCACAGACAGTTGCTAATGAACCGAAAACATTACACTTATAAAATGTGCAACATCTTTCCATGGATGGGAAAAAGAAAAAAAAATTCAATGATAACAGAGTAAGAGTAATTAATATTGAAAGCTTATTATTTGTGACACACACACACACATACTCTATCAGGTATTATTTGAATTCACATTTAATGGATGAAGGAAACTGAGGCTTAATGCTATTATTTGCTGAAGGGCACAAAGCTAGTAAATGCTGAAGTTTGGATTGAAACCCAGATGGCCTTACCTCCAGAGTCACTGATCTTAAACCCAACTTGACATTGCTTCCTTTTTTGTTGTTGTCATCTTTTTCAACTACCTACTATCTTTCGCACTCTGGTGAGCATATTCACAAACACTGTTATTTTACCTTTACAAGTGAATAAAGTTGGTTTAATTATGCCTGTGTTCTCAATGAAGAAAACAAGTTTCAAAGAAGGTTTATCATAACAAGCACCAGAGCTGAGAGCCAAACTATAGGTCTAACTGCCCATGCTTTGTGTTTATATAGCCTGTCATGGTTGACGGAGCTTTTCAAATCTAACTCAGATGTACCCTATGACCCTTAATCACCTACTCTTCTCTGCTACTGAGAGCACTTTTTCATTCAAAATCCAGAATACTAATATAATCATGCAGGGTGAGGCATTAAAGGGTCACTTTTACTTATTTATAAGGATAAAAGCCAATTCTTCTTTCCCAAGTTCACCCTGAATTGTCCTTCTGATGCTAATGGGGTTCATCTCGGCCAGCTAGGAGAAGGCAGGTGAATGATTTTCAATACACATGCTTCAATTCACACAGTATCTTCTATGGCATGTGGGTCAGTTGAATCTCTGAAGCCCAGGGCCAGTTTTCATCTCTGTCCTTGACTCTAATGTTCTTTGGGCTAACACTCCTTTAGGTACATTTCATCTATCTAATGAAAAGCGGATAGGGAGAAATGAGGTGTCTGAAGATACTTGAGAGTCATTGTCAGGTGAGAATATTTAAAAAATGGGTTATTAATGCTTATATCTTTCTATCATGCATATTTTAGCTAATGTATATTTATTGATCCTCACAGCTACTGCTTAGGAAAGACTTTTTCATCTGTGCTCACTGGAACCATTAGTGTATCTTTCTACCTGGTTTCCCTGCTTCTGTGCATGTGCTCTCTCTCCAGATCATCATCTACAACTATTCTAATATACAGCCTTATTTGTTTAATTTCCCTGCCTAAAATTCTTCATTGGTTCCCTATTGCAGAGAGGATAAAGTCCAAATTCTTTACTCTTACAAATAAGGACCCTTTGGCCCTAATCCACTCCTATATTGTTCTGTCCTTAAAAACAAAACATACAAACATACATGTGTAGTATGCACAAGGACATATATACACATCCTTATATCTGCATACATCGTCTCTTACCAGTAGGATAGACTGTAACATCTCTGCCTTAAACAAATGCATTCCCTTCACAGCACTTGTTCCAGTGTCTTCCATATAATAGGTGTTCAATAAACACATTTCCTATAATTGGTCTGGTACTATTGTACTGTGTGATCTTGGATAAGTTAAGTTCCCCGCAATTCGGTTTTCGCCTTAGTTAAAAGGTGATTGAGTCACTTTTTGAATCACTGATCTGATGTACCATAAAACAATGTCACCACATTACATCTGAACCTTTTCCATACTTTCTTATGTCAATGGTTTTGACTGGGCTCATCTTTCACATTCACCTGCCTTCTTTGTCATATTATTGGGGTCCATGGTGGACTTTAAATTATTTACTGGCTTATAATATAATTTGGACTTGGCAAAAAGTCCAAATTATCTGCTAGATAATTTTCTAGATTTCCTTCAATTTCTAATCCAAGAGTCTTTGATTTTTTTATTTAACTAAGCTAAACGGTCATTTCAAAGTGACTGTTGAGCTACTAGCATTATATAGCAAAGTACTGACAACAAATTTTATCACATTAAGTGGCCCAAAGTAAAATTTTAGGACATTGTTTAGAAATACTGCCATGTGCAGATTTATCTCATTGATCTGTCATTTATTATTGTATAAAGTGCCTGAACACAGGTAGCTTCAACAGTTTCAGTAATGTGCAACTATAAAGCTGCTTAGGGAGTTGACAAGTATATTTTTATGTTAGGTTTCAGAACGAGCATATATTATAAATATTATCTTTATGTACCAACTACTACATAAAACATTTTCAAATATAAAGATTCTGCATATACACTTATTTATTGAGAACCCAGAAGAACAAGGTGCTATACTTCAGCATAAATATAGTGCCTGGATGTTACAACAAGCAAGGAACAGATACAACAGTTTAATTGCTAATGCAAGGTAGTCATCAATTTCTCCCCTGCTTAACCATTTAATGTTTTCCCAATCTCTACTGTCTACTGCATCGTGTTCTTTGCTTTTTCCTTTTCAAATGTGATCCAAAATCCCATGATGCAGTGATACCAGTAGAATGCTGGTTCCTCAGTTAGGCCAAGCAAGTCTTCATGCTGAGTTCTTAGCTTAGAATATTCTTTGCTCCACTTCTGATTAGATAATACTTACTTTCTAGAATCCATTTAAGGGATACTTGTACTTTGAAGCCTTACTTGATTATTTCCCCAAATGTCAAGCTGTTAGAAGTAAACAATAACTTCCTTTGTGTCCCCATATAAATGTCTATTGAAACATCAAAAATGCTTATTTTGACTTTTTATCTTACATGTCTGAGTCCACCTTCCCCTTCCTCTCGCCCCAAGAAAGAGTGGTTCTTCAAGACAAGGACCAGCCTGGTGCATAGTAGGTACTTCATGAGTGCTGAATGGATAAATGAATGATGAAGGATACAGAACAAAGTTTTAGATGAGTTAAGTAGGATCATTGGTTGTAAGAGCCATCATGAGGAAACAATGACTTAAAAAGGATCCCTGCCATGAAGTCCAATATGATCCATTCTAACTACTATCCCATATTAGAACCTACAAGTCAGTCAACTGTGTCCAAGCAAGGTAAACCCCAAGGAGATTCTAAAGGATGACTTCATATAATCATCATGTGTTAATATGAAATTCTCTATGTACTATATTAAAATGACACTTGCTATTTGAAAGAAATTCAGAATCTCAGCCTCCAACCTGACTCTGAATCTGCATTTTAATATCATCCCCAGTGATTAATATGCATATTATTTTGAGAAACACTTCTTTAAAATAACAGCTGTAAGGCTGAACTCCGATGAAAAATTATGTTTTTAAAAAATTAGTTTCAGAGGTAGAATTTAGTGATTCATCAGTTGTGTATAATACTCAGTGCTCATTACATCAATGACCTCCTTAGTGCCCACCACCCAAATATCCCTCCCCTCACCTCCCCTCCAGCTTCCTTCCTAGAGTTCAGTGCCTCTTATGGTTTGCCTCCCTCTCAATTTTCATCTTATTTCAATTTTCCTTCCCTTCCGCTATGTTCACTTGTTTTGTTTCTTAAGTTCTAGAAATTATGGTTTCATCCAAAATTTTAAAAGTGTGTGTGTGGGGGAAGAGATTGAGAGACTAAATAATTTTAACAATACATGTGTAATAAGTGGATGGATAATTCTATACATGGAACATACATGAATGTAAATTCACAGGAATAATGCATTGGTAGCGTATGTTTATGAAGTCCAGTAGGATCAAGCTCTGATCAAAGGGAGCTTTAGGAAACACAAATTTAACCAGACCATTTTGAAAACATTTAAGGAAGCAGTGTAACAGAGTGGCTAAAAGCATAGACTCCAGGGCCAAGCTGTCTAGATTCAAATCCTTGTTCTGTGCTTATTAGCTGTGTGACCTTGGGCAAGTTATTTAAAACATCTATTCCTCAGGGCATCTGGGTGGCCTAGTTAAGTGCCTGACTCTTGATTTTGTCTCAGGTCATGATCTCAGGTTCGTGAGATCGAATCCAGCACTGGGCTCCACGCTCAGCGTGGAGCCTGTTTGAGACTTTCTCTCCCTCTCCTTCTGCCCATCCCCTTGCTCATGTTCTTTCTGTCAAATAAATAAATAAAATCTTAAAAAACCCCACAGAACATCTGTTCCTCAATTTCCTCACCTATAAGTGAGGATAATAATAGTACCTAGTTCAAAGGGTTGTTATGAGGAGTCAATAAATATAAGATGCTTAAAGGAGTGCCTGGCCCATAGTGCTATATAAATTTAATATTTTTATATTTTTGTTATATAAAATATAAAGTTTTTAAATATTTTGCTATATAAAATATATTTTTTAATATTTTTGCTATATAAAAATATATATGTATTTGCTGTTTGCTATTATTTATTATCATTGTTATTGTTAAGAACTTGGCATATGAAAGGACACAGGTTGGTCTGAACACAAGAATTGAAGAAGCAGAGAATAGAAGAGGGCAATTGTGATGAGCATCACTGGGGTTTAGAGCATGAATAATCAGGAAATAGGAGACAATCAGGAGGGTCAGGTTACCATAAAGGGAATAAAAAGGCAGAGAAGAGGAGAAAAATATCAATTATTGGGCACACACAATGTGCTGGGGACAATGCCAGCAGGCTTCATAAATATTAGCTGGTTTAATCCTTAACTCACTGATGAGATCTGTCTTGTCAATCCATACTACATATGTGGAAACAGAGATGCTGGGAAGAGAAATGAATTATTTGAGATTAAAAAAGTAGAAGGCCACTTTATTACACAGCTCATGAGCTGGCAGGAAAGCTACTGACAGGCCCTGAGCCTGAGAAATCAAGATTCCATCTCCCCTGCATTCTGCAATTCTGACTCCTAAATCAGATACATTTTTCGTATTCAAATTTTTGAAGAATTAATAAGTTCCAATTGCATTCCAAGATTCTTTCTGAATCTTAATTCAGATATTTTTTTCCCAACTTGAATTTTTAAAGAATTAATACTATTGAGGTTTTACATTCAGACTCTACATTTAATTTGAAAGGAGCTTAAGTGTGGTCCCCCTCCCCGCTTGAACAGTCAACTAGCTTATGATTTGGGTCTTTTCTCCATTTCATGGGTGAGAGCATGGAGGTGTAACAGTGTTTTGTTCAAGGTCACACAGCTTGTCCCAGGTGGAGGAGCCTGAACCCCAAGATGCCTGACTAACTTCATTGCCCCTGGCCAGACACCGGGGCCCACGTGTTGTCGCCAGGGCCTGTGGCACTTCCTTGTTTTCACAGTGCTTTACCTTCATGGGATCCTCACAGACCTCTTGTGAGTAGTGGCTCAGGTACTATTATCTTACTTTATGGTTGACAAAGCTGAGGCCCAGAAACTTGAGGAAACACAGACATTACTCAGGTTGCTAAGTGGAGGAGCCAGGACTTCTGACAAATACTTGGAATATGATAATATCAGATGGGATAAAAAAGCAAGACCCACTGATATGCTGTCTGCAAGAGACTCGTTTTAGACCCAAAGACACCTCCAGATTTAAAGTGAGGGTGTGGAAAACCATTTACCATGCTAATGGACATCAAAAGAAAGCTGGGGTGGCAATCCTTGTATCAGACAAATTAGATTTTAAGCCAAAGACTGTAATAAGAGATGAAGAAGGACACTATATCATACTTAAAGGGTCTATCCAACAAGAAGATCTAACAATTGTAAATATTTATGCCTGTAACATGGGAGCTGTCAATTATATAAGCCAATTAATAACAAAATAAAAGAAATACATCGACAATAATATAATAATAGTAGGGGAATTTAACATCTCTCTCACTGAAATGGACAGATCATCTAAGCAAAAGATCAACAAGTAAACAAGGGCTTTAAATGACACAATGGACCAGACGGACTTCACAGATATATTCAGAACATTCCATCCCAAAGCAACAGAATACACATTCTTCTCTAGTGCACATGGTACATTCTCCAGAATAGATAACATATTGGGTCACAAATCAGGTCTCAACCAGAACCAAAAGATTGGGATCATTCCCTGCATATTTTCAGACCACAGTGCTTTGAAACGTGCTTTCCTCACAAGAGGAAAGTTGGAAAGAATTCAAATACATAGAGGCTAAAGAGCATCCTACTAAAGAATGAATAGGTCAACCAGGAAATTAAAGAAGAATTTAAAAAATTCATGGAGACAAATGAAAGTGAAAACACAACTGTTCAAAATCTTTTAAATACTTTTTAACTATTAACTCACTCATCTCAGCTAAGCAACTTGCTAGTTCACACAGCTGGGTACTTAACATCTCCATGTCCCCACGCACCAGCCTGTGAGATGGGGATAATTAATAGACACAATCTCATAGGATAAGCTGAGGATTAATGAGTTATTACATATAAAATGTTTAGAACAGCACCTTGATAATAAAGCTTCATGTTAGCCAAAAAAAAAAAAAAAAAAAAAAAAAAGGTAGAAGGCCATAAAGCTTGACTTGAACACAGGGTTGTTTAGGTTTAACAATTCCTACACCATTTATTCAGTCAGTAGGAGATGGACTAATTCTTTCCAATATGGTAAGCTCTTTTAATGATGATGATAATGATGGTGGTAGTGGCAGCTAACACCAGTGTAGTGCTTACTGTGTGCCAAGCACTATACTAAACAAACCTCTTGTGTTACCTCTTTAATCATATGAAGAACCCTTTGAGGAAGGTATACTATTATGTTTCCTATTTTACAGATAAAGAAACTGAGGCATAGAGGACTTAAGGAACTTGCCCAGGGTTATACAGATAACAGTGGGAGAGCTAGCCCTCACCCCAAGCAGTATGGAACCCATGTCCATGCTCTTAACCATCACACTGTACTGTCTCCTGTTAAAACAGCAACAACAGTTTGGACGAGGGGCAGTGAATTCATATTTTTTGAGCACCTGATGTATATTAGAGCACATGCTCCCATAGTTAATTCTCATCACTATGAGGTGAGGTAGGGAGTAGTTTTGATGTGAGACTTTAGAAAATTGGGAACCGCAAGTAATAAATCATGGAACTTTAAAAAAATAAATAAATTTAAATTAAAAAAAGAAAAAAAGAAAATTGGGAACCAAAGTCTAAAATGCACGATATAAATGGGAGAAATAAAAGGCCCTAAAAGTAACCATGTTTAGTTAAACTGGAGTTAAGGGGAAAAAATAATCTCTTGATTAGGAATCAGCAAACTTTCTGTAAAGGTTCAGACAGTAAATAGTTTAGGTTTTGTGGGAATATGGTCTCTGTAACAACTAGTTACCTCTGCCCTTGTAGCATGAAAGCAGCCAAAGACATTGCATAATTGAAAGAATATGGCTAAGTACAAATAAAACTTTATTTACAAAAATAGTTGGTGGGCTAGATTTGGCCCATGATCCATCATTTTCAGATCCCCATTATCCCTACTGCTAACCTTCAAGTAATGAAAAGAATGCACCATTTTTTTTTTTTAATGGTTACCAGGTGGTACAACTCATGATAAACAAAATATACTGTTCTTTAGGATTCTGTTTCTTAAGAATTAAAGCAACACCGATGAAACAGAAAGTTGTTGAATATAGAATATTAGTGCCACCAAGAGCTGACTATGCCAATGGTTTATTTTTGGAAAGGCAAAATATTTTAAGGGACGTGGATACTTTGCTTTATTCTACAAAATACAAATAAATCATGAACCACTAGCGCCATCCCTGGAGAGAATAATCTTTAAACTATGAAAAAAGTTAAAGGTTATTTCCTTCAAAAAATGGCTACCAAAATGAGGTGTCAGACTGAGATCACAGATTACATTCCCCACTTTCCTTTCTCTACTTTTCATCCTACCAGCATTTGTAATAACTCCATGATGAAAAATTACAGTCATTTCATCTTGAAAGATATATTGCATCCACATGTGGGCCAAGTGATTTAATCTTGATTAGTGCTGTCTGAAGCCTTGTCAGATGGGTTAGCGATTGGTCATGTACTTCATAGCACCGCTATTAAATCTACTGGGGATTAACATGTTAAATCCATAATCATGCTTTATTGCCTGTATAATCCTGGGTTAACTGCAAAATGAAGTTGATTCATTTTTCACATGTTCACCAAAGTGTAGTCATATTTTTCCCTTAACTAGTAATTAACCTTTATGGCTTTATTCACTACTTTATTAAATTTAAATGAAATGTTTATTGGAAGGAGTTCATGGGAAGTGTAAACCACAATGACAGTGTGGCCCTGGTGATGTCCTGTTTCCTGAAACCTCTCTATTAAAAAGGTTCATATTACAAGTAGTTCATTTTTTATCACAAGGTACCAGTGCTTGTAACTTAATAGGCAGTGTGATATAATAAAATAAGCAATGACTCTGGAGTCAGATAGACCTGGGACAAAATTTATATTTAATTGCTTAGTAGCTGTGTGATCTTGGTCAAGTTACCTAATGTCTCTGAGTCTCAGTTTCCTCATATGTAACTATAAATAAATATATGATAGTTATGCCCAGACTTTTGAGGATGAAGGATGTGAATGGAATAGCGGGGAAGATAAGGGAGGTGCTCAATTTTTAAGTGATAATTGTTATCAAAGTTTCTATCTTAGGTTGAAGCAGGAAGATTTCAGTGTGGCATTCACACAGGAGAAAGAAAAAGCTGGAGACCAAAGGGTGGTGTTTATTCCTAACTACTTCCTACCATGCTCAGCTGCATGAAATAGATATGAACCCTGTAAAGAGAGAATCTCTGGCATAGGCTGCTAATATCTTGCACTAGGAGTTTTAGGACCGCCACTAGCCTAAACAGCTACCTTGTGCAAATTAGAAAAAAGTTCCTCCTGGGGCAGAGATAGCTCTGTGGACACAGGGCTTGACAAACAGAAAGTTTTATGTAAAGAAGATAGACTGGGACTCATGGCTTGATGAGCAGAGCATGGGTTGGGTATCAGCTCCCCTAGTTTCTCAGCAGGTCATTCTTTTTCAGACCACAACCCACAAATCTGCACGTGGTACCCTGAACCCCAGAGTTTTAAGTGGACATTTGGTTATCCAGCTGGAGACAAATTTCCCAGCCTCTGTTGTAATACAAGTAGTCATATGAATTATTTCCAGCTAATGGGATATATGCAGCAGTGATGTCCATAATATAACCTCCAGTCACCTTCTTAAGCAAGGTCCCTTGTCTTGGATACTCTCTTCCTTTTTCCTTTGTCTGGGAAATGACAATAATGGGATACCAACCTTATATACAAAGATCAAAGTCACGTTTTGAGGATGGCAGAGCTAGTCCATCAACCTGGGGGAAACAGAGCCACCATCAGCCCTGGGCTCCTTCCAGAATATACATAAGCAGAAATAAACTTCTGTCATGCAGGAGCCACCATGTGTTGGGATCGCTTCATCATATCAGTGTAGTTTGTATTCTAATTAATATGGGGCTTTTCTTTTTACCTATTTTCATTTTTTATATCACTTTTATTCATAATAGCAAAATACTGGAAATAGCCCAGGTGTCTCATAACAGCAGAACCAAGATAGAAACACAACAATGGAATCATGAAATACTTCTAACAATGAAAGAGAACAAACTACTTCACATGTCTATGTATCTCATAGACATAAGATTGGGTGAAAGAAGCCAGACATAAAAAAGAAAGCTGTATAATTTCACGTGTGTGAAATTCTAGGACAGGCAATACTAATCTAAAGTGAAGGAAATCAGACTAGTTGTTGTCTTCAGGGAGAATGACAGGGAAGGGAATGAAGGAACTTTAGGAGGTGATTCAACTGTTCTGTACGCATTTGCCAAAACTCATTGAACTCTATACTGAAAATGAGTATATTTTATTATATGTAAAATATACCTCAATAAAAAGCTTCCTGGCCAAAAAAAAAAAAAGGCTTCAAACATAATTCTAAACATTTTGATTTCTCACAAATTCTTATTGGTTAGAGAACATTTTTTTAAAATTCTTTTTTTACTGAAAATGAGTCCCTGGACCATGCATCCTCATCTCTCCACGCAGGAAGCCCTGGGAGCGACCTGGGTGTCACAAGGGGTCAGGAATAACCTGCTGGAGTTCAATGAGGGACTCTGAAATGCGTGATGCAGAATAATTTTGAAGGTGGAAGAGTGCATTATATCTATTTATTTTTAAAGATTTATTTATTTAGACAGAGTGAGAGAGGGGGAGAGGACAAGAGCAGGGGGAGGGGCAAAGGGAGAGGGAGAATCTTCAAGTAAATTCCCCACTGAGTGCGGAGCCCAACATGGGGCTCAATCCCAGGACCCTGAGATCATCACCTGAGCCAAAAATCAAAAGTCAGCCACTTAACCAGCTGAACAACCCAGGCACCTGGAAGACTGCATTTTAAATTTTAATTCATTTAAATATTATCTGTTTAAAAACTTTAATTTCTAGGTAGTTTTTTGAAGATAGATTTTTGGCTCTGTTGTAAAATGTTTACAAGAAGATGAACAAAATCCTGGTGTAAGCTCACTGCTCAAGTGCTATGTGGGGAGAAGGAGGGATGGGGGTAGAAGTAACACAGGGTGTATTCAAGGGCAATCCTTTCTCTCCCATGGACACATAGATTCACTCCAAACCCATCCCAATTGGCACAACTTCAGCCAAACACCTCATAGGCACCTGAAAAACCACGAGGGCCTCTAATGTGATTTGGATTTTTTTTTTAAGATTTTATTTATTTATTTGACAGAGAGAGAGATAGCCAGCAAGAGAGGGAACACAAGCAGGGGGAGTGGGAGAGGGATAAGCAGGTTCCTAGCAGAGGAGCCCGATGCGGGGCTCGATCCCAGAATGCCAGGATCACGCCCTGAGCCGAAGGCAGATGCTCAATGACTAAGCCGCCCAGGCGCCCCGTGATTTGGATTTTTAATCATCATCATCACAGTCATCATCAACACACTAAAACAATCAGAAGCACCACATATTAAAACAAAAAAATAAAACCCAAACTAGTTGATTATGGTTTTCTGACATCCCCCCCCTCAAAATTACCCAACTAGAAATGTTTAAGGTTGTGGGTTTTTATTATTGTTGATTTTAAATTCTTAGAAATGTGTCTGAAAAAAATACGAAATCTGAAGTGTTCACCAGCTGCTATTGTGGTTTTACCCACTTGATAGTTGAGCAAATTGAGGTTCAGGCTGTCCTAACTGGAGGGACAAAGGAGACAGAGCTCTAGTAATTTAAATTTGATAAAAACTGTTGAATGAGGGTATAGGCCATCTCTTTAAGGAATCTTTGATCCATCCCTGCAGTCCTGCATGCCTGAGACTCTCCCCTAAAACTTGCCACTTCTGTTTCTTAATGCCACTGCCCTCACCCACCCCTTACCCTAGCTGAAAACCACCACCTCTGAGACCCCATCACACTGCCTCCCTCTCAGCTATTCATTTCTGGAGAGATGACCACACACCCACATCTCACCAAGGGACAAACCGAGACTTAGGTGCTCCATAGGTCTCACTTGGTGCCCTCAATTATTGGATCCTTAGTGCCAATATGGGACTTTTAGACCAGAGTTGAAGGAGTTATTTTTATGAGGGAGTCTGATTTCCAGTGACACAAGTAATGCTGCTTTGTTCCCAGGTGGAAAGACATGGTGACGTATGGAAAGGAGAACATGGCAGTGCTTTTGCACCAGTGGCAGTACCCAGGAAGGCGGAAGCAGAGCAATGATGGAGACTGTGATGCATGAGAGGAGGTGGCAGATACCCAAGAAACTCAGGAATGCAGTGGTTCTGCTCAACCGAGTTGGCACACAGATCTTCCTATCAACCCTCATTACACTTGAGTGAGAGGAATGTTGCAGGTGGTGAATACCTGCATAAGTAGATGATGGGAAAAACATATTTTGTGTTTTGATTGCTACTTTAACTTCATGTGTATTTGTGGGCTAATAGGACCCTGAGGCAATCAGGGTCCAACGAGAAAAACTGAAGCCACACTGTGTATTACAAATAGAGGTACTTTGAGAGAGAGTACATGTTTCCACAGTGCTTCAAGAGTGAGAAAGTAAGAGAAAAGATGAGGTAACACAGAGATTAGAAACTACAGGAAGTTCCGAGGACTGTAAGAACAGAAAAGAGGTGGTGTTAACAAAGCCAGGAGAGTATTCACTACTGATGGTGGTGGAGCAGATTACAGCTATTGCCATTGCTTCTCCCAGAGCTCATCGCTTCTGGGAGATGAGAAAAGTGGGGGAAGGGAGTGGGAGACAGAGTGGGAGGAGTAGGGGAGGAGGAGAGGGAGAAGAAGGAAGAGAGCGGTAGGGGAGGAGAAGAGGGAGAAGAAGGAAGGGGTACCTGAAGAAGCTAAAAGTTGGGGGTTGGAGCTGTATATTCATTTTATAAATATATATCCACTATATAAATATTATAAATACAAATATATATATTTAAAAAATACAGGCAAGAGAGACTAAAGACAAGGATACCAGCAGATTGGAGGTTTGCTGTCCACATAGTCTTGAGAACAATGCTGGGCAGGGAGTGAAACTCCAATTTGTATATGGTGATCTGGAAATTACATATATACTTTTCTGTTTCTTTAGCTCCTAACATTAAGTTCTATTTCCCTCTTCAATACACAAGGGTAAGTTCATGGCACATAAACAATTTTTTGAGCAGCTAATAATATCATTGTGTACCTGACATATACTCCCTTTGCTTCACATTTTGTAAATTTTCATATCATGAAGAAGTTTATTTCATTGCAAATGATGAAACACTGAATTAAACATAAGCTTGAAAGCTGAAGGAAGACTAGAAGCTTGTCAAAATTTCGCCTGCTCTTGGTTAAATTTAAATAAGATTTGCTGGCCTTCAGAAATGGACATTTAAGGCTTATCAGTGAATAATTCTAATAGCTGACTGATGTACATGTTCAAAGAAATATTTTTAAGTGTACTGATATTTTTGTTGGGACATTGACACCTATTTACTGCATTTTTTCCCAAATCTTTAGGTTTATTTCTCAAGTAGTCATTCAATCTCAGGTTTTCATGCTTGAGGTACACAGATTTTATCTCTACTCTTAGCAAAAGGACTCATATCCCTTACCCCGAGCTGTACAAATGACTAAGGAATCCTGTGTATTGCAGTTGCAATGACTATTTAACCAAGTGTCAGAGCAGGCCCACAAGATCCAGTGACCCTATTACTATCTTCTCATTCAAATGATGGAGCCTCATTTGTCACATCAATTCAAAGTAATGCCTCTTTACACCTGACTGGTTTTTTTTGGGTCAATATTACTGACAAATGACTATCTCCTTCAATACCAACTGGTGATAACTCTTCATGTGCCTTATACTTGCCAAAGATTAATTTACACTTCTGGTATACTTGCAAACCAAGAGAAGTCATGCCAAGGAATATTTCTAAGTTTCTTGAAGGCCCAGTCTGTGCTACATGGAAAATATACAAACTGTGTAAAATAATAGCTCCATTCTTTGAATGCCTGGCAGTGGCCTGAACATTTTGCTTACGTTATATCAGCTAGTCCTCTCAATCATGCTGAAAGGTATTTTTCATGCCTATTTCATTAATGGGGAGACAGAGACTTGGCGGTAGAGCTGGGATTTAAACTGATTTCTGTCAGATTCCAATACCTTTGCTGCTAAGTACCTGGCATAATCTTAGACAGTATCCCTGCCTTTTAAGGTTGGTCATATTCTTTAGGGGATAAAAGGAAGACCTATGTGGTCATCTTATTGCTAATATCTTTCTCATCTGCTTCTCTATGCCCACATACAACTTTTCCTGGACATACCTTGTCTAAGCAAATGCACAATCAGCAAAGCAATCAACCTCTACTTGTATAGATGAGTCGCCATTTCTGGTGTTTTCCATGTCTCTCTAACCTCATGGCTCTTTCCTCATATATGCATGTCCTCTAGACCCTTACCCTGCAATAGTACTTTGACACCAGATCAGTCCTCCCTGGGAGAGGGATCAGGTAATTAGGCACCAAGGACACCTGACCACATCTCTATCTCAGATTAGTATCTCTGGGTCCTCTCTCTTCCTTACTCTACTACCCCCAAGATTCTCAGCTTTCCTTCCTTTTTTTCTGTTCTGCTGTGACATGCTTTACACTATGGAGTGAGATTCAGTCTTGCAATCTCCCCTCTTCCCATGCTACTCACAAATGTAAACCACCGGGACTTTTGTGTGTGTATTTCAGAATTTTTAACCATTATAAAAACATACATCAAAAAAGATAAAAATAAATAAGGAGAAGCTACAAAAGTTTAAAAACCCTGTTATTCCTCCTGATTCCATAAAGTTGGGGAGCATTCACCTAAAATCTCTGATTGTGCTCCACCCTGACTAAATAGCTGATGTCCACCCATTGACAACATGAGAAAGTCAAGGGCCTTGGAGGCTATGTTCCCCATGGGCCTGTCTGATGCCTCCTGTGACTCTTACTTGCTTATCTCATGCTCCACCAGAGAGCACTACAGTCCCTACCCCTTTATACCTACTTCCTCTGTACCTGTTTTTGCCATTGCCAGGAGGGAGTTCCCTACCCAGCTTGCATGAATGTCACTGTCCTTCAAATATCAGGTCCTATTTCATTTCTCCTGTGAAACATTCCCTGATTCCCTCAGGCTTCATAAATGGCTCCTTCCACTGTGCTCTGCCTGATAGTACCTCATGTCTGACTCTCTTACAAGCCTCTGTCTCATTGTATTATAATCATGCTTATGTGCCTTTGTCTCCTGTTTGAATGAGATGTTCTTAATGTTAGGGATCATGTTATGTTTACCCCTGTATCTCCTTGGCACCTCCTGTGAGTACCTAAATCTTAAAAGTACCCCCCTAATTTTGTTGAATACATGAATGAATAAATGCGTGGATAAATGAATATGCTTGAGATGAGGGCAGATGATTATAACCATGTGTCATAACCATGACACATCCCAAGGCCAGGAAGGTGAATGACAGTTATAATGCACATCATATTGCTACAGGAGCCTGGCATTTTATACCAGCTTTTTCTACCTGAGGATATAGAAGAATTGCTCTTCTCCATTAGGGAGAGGCAGTGTGTCAGTCTGTGTGTTCTGTAGCAGAGCAGTATCCTCTACGAAGTGATTGCCTGTCAGCTGGTGACACAGTATGGCAGGTGTCACAGCAAGCCAGCCCTATTTGGCACAGAGGAGAGTTAACGAAGGAGTGGGGAGGACTTCTCAAATGATTCAGACAGCATGGCTGGCAGCTGGGGGATGGGAAGAAGAAGCCTCCCTCTTAAGCACATGAAAAAAGTTCCACTTTCAGCCTTGGAGGGAGACAAAGTTATCAGAGAAGTATGCTGTCCTCACTTGGGCAGCTACAGACTCTCTCCACATATTCTGAAGCAAGCAGCCACAATAGTACTCGAGATCATTTTAGTATAAGGACCATAAAGACAGGTGACTCTCCTTACCTGGTTTGGAGAAGATGTGGGATGTAAAGGAAAGCTGGAGACTGATCCTTTGAGGTCTGAGAGAATCCTAAGAGAGGCTTCTCGTTCCTACGGCTTCTCTATCTTCAGACGATATCTCATATCTGGAAAAAATTGTCTAATTATTAGAGTTGAACATTTACATCCATATGCAGCATTATGGCAGATTAAGATACGAGCCTTACTCTCAAGGAGATTATAGTTAATGGAGAAACACACAAGTTAACCAATGATTACACTGAGGTAAATGTAATTTATGAAAGCTAAGAACAAGGCACAATAAGAACTCTTAAATTAGGGGGATTCCTAACTCATATTCTGTGGTTAAGACAAAGCATCTGGGGGAGGCAGGACTTGAGCTGAGCAGTAAAAACCATCAACAGTTAAATAGGTTGAAAAGAGTAAAAGAAGCTTTCAGGTCAAGTGAACAATTTATTTGAAGACATGGACAGCATGATACCTCCTGTGGGAATTATTACTTGACATGACTGGCACACAGGCTGGGAAGTAGACAGTGGGAAATGATGCAGGAGAGTTAGGTTCAGACAAGACTGTGAAGGGTTTTGTGAATAATGTTGAGAAGCTTGGACTTTAATAGCTTGGGAGAGTGGCTGAGGGCCACAGCCCACGGTCCAGGTCAATTAAAGGGGGTGTGAGCATAAAGAAGAACTAAGTGGATGGAGATGCTTGTCTTCAAGTGGATTCCCAACATGGAATTCAAAGGGTTTTTTTTTTTTTTTTTTTCTGGCTATTCTGACATGGAAAATTAGCATCCTATGTACCACAAGGCCAAGTTCCCCAACTGACCAGCTACTAACATTGTTATGCTGGACAGATTACAATTGATTTCCAACCCTCTGAATCAAATCAATACACTTCCATGAAGATTCAACTGATTTCCAACCCTTTCAATCAAATCAATTAGCTTCTATGAGTCTCCGTTTTTTTACCTTGAAAAGTTGATATGACAACTATTTATCCCACAGATCTTTTGTGAGTATAAGGTAAAATAACATGGGGAAAGTGAAAGGTGTCTAACATAACATCTGACATACACTTGGTGCTCAACAAATTGTTGAACTTAAATTGTGACATATCTATTAGAACTCTACATCAACACTCCCCAACAGAGTTTTCTGTGATGATGGAACTATTTTATGTCTGTGTTGCTTAATGCTAAAGCCACTTGCAACATGTGACTATTAAGCATTTGATATCTGGCTAGTGCAACTGCAGTACTAAATCATTAATTTTATTTCATTTTAATTAAAGTAGCCACATATGGCAAATGGCTAGCATTTTGAACAACACAGCTTTATTTTCCATGAACTCTTCACATAATTAAAATGCTTTGTTCCAAATATATAAGAAACATAAGGTTGGTGATTTCCAATTTTGATAATCCCTTAAGATAGTATTATAGTAATTAGTATTCTACTCTATTTGCCACTCTGCATTTTGAAATCTCTTGGATAGAAATAAAAAAAAATTGTGACAATAATTTTGATTTTGACAACATGCTTAGACACATATTATAAAGTAAATGAATGATATAATTAATTTAAAAAAAACATAGCAGCATATATAATGTGATCCATTTATTTTGGAAAGATATACATCAAAATTTTAACACTTTATCACAGGAATGTTAGAGTATATGTGATTTGTGTTATCTTCTCTGAATGTTTTATATTGCTAGAATCTTCTTAAATGAACAACTGTTTTGCTTGTGTTACAAAAATAAAAATGTATTAACTAAAAAGATTCTGGAAAATAAGAATAAACCCCAATCCACAGGCACAGCACTTCCATTTACGTCTCCATTCAAGGCATTTGTTTTGTTTTGTTTTGTTTTAAGATTTTACCTATCTTTCTTTCTTTCTATCTATCATCTATCTATCTATCTATCTATCTATCTATCTATCTATTTACTTGACAGAGCACATAATTAGGGGGAGTGGCAGGCAGAGGGAGAGGTAGGCTCCCTGCTGAGCATGGAGCCTGATACAGGGCTCTATCCCAGACCCCTTGGATCATGACCTGAGCTGAAAGTAGATGCTTAACCAACTGAGCCACCCAGGCACCCCTTATTTTGTCTTTCTATCATGAGTATAGAATAACTCCACCCTAAAATAAAGTTAGAGAGAAAGGAATTAAAACAACTAGGCTGAGATCCATTCACTCCCTTTGCCAAGAATGTGCTACTGGGGAAAATGAAAGAGTACAAGAGACCCATTCTAATCTCCTTGTCAGTGTGATAATTAGACCTCTTGGTAAATAATGAAATGATATTTGCTAGGAGGAGGGTCCTTTACTACTGAATGTTTTTAACAGGATGTGTCTGGTTATGTACTGCTTATAGAAATTAAGCCCATAATCTATGGGTTTAGAATGTATGGTTCCTGTAAAATGGCAGGGACATTGAGAGGAAATCTTTGACTAATTCATCAAGAAAGTGGCTCTTCCCTAACACCACTCATCAGCAAAAGTTAATTGATCTTCCAGGCTCAGTCCCTAATGCTGGTTATTCAGAAGTCAAGACACACTTGCTCTCCTCAAACTGTGCATACTCTAAAAGAACTCAAATAAATAATACACTGTGGCCACTGCTAAAATATAAACACAGGTGCTATATTAGTACATATAAGAGGATACCCAGACCAAAAGAATTACAGAAAGTTTCCTTGAAGAGGTGATATCTTAGAGGAAACATTGGGGTTAGCCTGGAAAATGGCTGTTGAGTGTTCTGGGGGCTCTGAAAAGATTGATAGCAGAAAGGCATAGATATATGACAAAGCATGCCATATGGGGAAACTAAAAGTAGGCCAGGATGCTCATAGCCTTGTTCATCAGAAGGAGATCAATGATGGGCAACTATATAGGAAAAGTAGAAAGGGGCATATTGTATCTTTTATGTTACTTAAGAAATTTACCAACTATCTGAAAGCAACAGGGAGCAGTTTAAGCAAGAGGGTGACACAATCACATTAGTATTTTAGAATGGTTATTCTAGCAGTAGTGTGGAAAATGGATTAGGAGGAAATAAGGCAGGAGGTTAAAGGGTTTGCCAGTGATCAAGTGGAGAGAGATACCATGAATCTGAAATAAGTAGAGGCTGTGCAGATGGAGAGAGGAGAGTTATTCTGAGAGCCATTTAGGAGGATCAATCTGTAGGATTAAATAGATTAAATGTGGGAAGTAAAACAGGGAAGTGAAGAGGATGGCCATGTTTTTGATCTGGGTAACCAAGTGGATGGGTTTACCAAAGATATGATCCAATGAAAAAATTAATTTAAGATAAAAAGATGAGTTAATTCAGTTTAGTTTTTGAATCTCAGGTATCTCAAATTGGATTATAAAAGTGGAGATATTTAATAAGTGCTTCTATGTGCCATCTGGAGTATAAAGATCTAAGCTAAAGATATAATCTGGAGGTTGTAACTTGCAGGTGAAAGTTGAATCCCATGGAAGAGTTAAACACTGATCCTATAGGGAAAGAGGGCAAAGAGAAATAGGGCTTGGTACAAGAACCAATATTCAGGAAACACGTGTGAAGAAGAGAAGGAACCCACATGGGAGACTAGAAAGCAGGAGCCAGTGAGGTAGAACACAAATGGAGCACAAAATGGACATCAAGGGAGGAGAGAAAGGAATGATCCTCAGAGTCAAATACTCCTGAGTTGTCAAGTTCAGAAAAATGTCCTATGTCTTTAAAATCAAGGAGATCATTGATAACTTGGCAAGAGAGAGCAGGATTATTGATAATAGCAAGTGAAGTCCAGAAGTTTTATTGGAAAGTATCTCAAGGAGAAAAGAGTAGGTTTCCTATTATAGTCTCTTGATTCCTATCAGAGTAATTAGGATTTTTCTCTCCTACCTAAATGGTGTGAGACACTGTCGAGAAGGTGATAGATTCTCACTAATCTTTGTCTTCTTATCTTTGGGGAAAATAGAGTACTAACTCCATGCTTTTTGGTCTCAGATTTATAGTAAGAAGAGCTTTGTTCAAATCTTGGTCCTACCATTTTTAGCTTTGTGACCTTGAGTGAGTCTCGTAGTTATTTGTTACTTGAAAAAATAGTTGCACCAACTGCAAAGCATCACCTGGGAGCTTCTTTTTTTTTTTTTTTTTTTAATGATTTTTTATTATATTATGTTAGTCACCATACAGTACATCCCTGGTTTCCGATGTAAGGCTCGATGATTCATTAGTTGTGTATAACACCCAGTGCACCATGCAATACGTGCCCTCCTTACTACCCATCACCGGTCTATCCCATTCCCCCACCCCCCTCCCCTCTGAAGTCCTCAGTTTGTTTCTCATAGTCCATAGTCTCTCATGTTTCATTCCCCCTTCTGATTACCCCCCCTTTCTTTATCCCTTTCTTCCCCTACCGATCATCCTAGTTCTTATGTTCCATAGATGAGAGAAATCATATGATAGTTGTCTTTCTCTGCTTGACTTATTTCACTTAGCATTATCTCCTCCAGTGCCGTCCATGTTGCAGCAAATGTTGAGAACTCGTTCTTTCTGATAGCTGAGTAATATTCCATTGTATATATGGACCACAACTTCTTAATCCAGTCATCTGTTGAAGGGCATCTCGGCTCCTTCCACGATTTAGCTATTGTGGACATTGCTGCTATGAACATTGGGGTGCATATGGCCCTTCTCTTCACTACGTCTGTATCTTTGGGGTAAATACCCAGTAGTGCAATGGCTGGATCATAGGGTAGCTCAATTTTTAACTTTTTAAGGGACCTCCACACTGTTTTCCAGAGTGGCTGTACCAACTTGCATTCCCACCAACAATGTAGGAGGGATCCCCTTTCTCCACATCCTCTCCAACAATTGTTGTTTCTTGCCTTGTCTATTTTTGCCATTCTAACTGGCGTAAGGTGGTATCTCAGTGTGGTTTTGATTTGAATTTCCTTGATGGCTAATGATTTTGAACATTTTTTCATGTGTCTGTTAGCCATTTGTATGTCTTCATTGGAAAAGTGTCTGTTCATATCTTCTGCCCATTTTTTGATTTGTTTATTTGTTTCTCGTGTATTGAGTTTGAGAAGTTCTTTGTAGATCTTGGATACCAGTCCTTTATCTGTAGTGTCATTTGCAAATATATTCTCCCATTCCGTGGGCTGCCTCTTAGTTTTTCTGACTGTTTCCTTGGATGTGCAGAAACTTTTAATCTTGATGAAGTCCCATAAATTCATTTTATCTTTTGTTTCTCTAGCCTTTGGGGATGTGTCATGAAAAAGGTTGCTTTGGCCGATGTCGTAGAGGTTGTTGCCTATGTTCTCCTCTAGAATTTTGATGGATTCCTGTCTCACATCGAGGTCTTTCATCCATTTGGAGTTTATTTTTGTGTATGGTGTGAGATAGTGGTCAAGTTTCATTCTCTTGCATGTAGCTGTCCAATTTTCCCAGCACCATTTATTGAAGAGACTGTCTTTTTCCCACCGGATGTTTTTTCCTGCTTTATCAGATATTAGTTGCCCAAAGAGCCGAGGGTCCATTTCTGGGCTCTCTATTCTGTTCCATTGGTCTATGTGTCTGTTTTTGTGCCAGTACCATGCTGTCTTTGTGATCACAGCTTTGTAGTACAGCTCGAAATCCGGCATTGTGATGCCCCCAGCTTTGTTTTTCCTTTTCAACAGTTCCTTGGAGATTCGGGGCCTTTTCTGTTTCCATACAAATTTAAGGACTGTTTGTTCCAGTTCTTTGAAAAATGTCCTTGGTATTTTGATCGGGATAGCATTGAAAGTGTAGATTGCTCTGGGTAGCATGGACATTTTAACTATGTTAATTCTTCCGATCCATGAGCATGGAATATCTTTCCATCTTTTTATGTCTTCCTCAATGTCTTTTAAGAGTGATTTATAGTTTCTAGAATATAGGTCCTTTACGTCTCTGGTTAAGTTAATTCCAAGGTAACGTATGGTTTTTGGTGCTATTGTAAATGGGATGGATTCCCTAATTTCTCTTTCTTCGGTCTCGTTATTCGTGTATAGAAATGCAACTGATTTCTGAGCATTTATTTTGTATCCTGCCACGTTACTGAATTGCTCTATAACTTCTAATAGTTTGGGAGTGGCTTCTTTTGGGTTTTCCATATAGAGTATCATGTCATCTGCAAAGAGAGACATTTTGACTTCTTCTTTGCCAATTTGAATACCTTTGATCCCTTTTTGTCGTCTGATTGCTGTTGCAAGGACTTCTAGTACTATGTTGAATAATAGTGGCGAGAGTGGGCATCCTTGTCGAGTTCCTGATCTTAAGGGAAAGGCTTCCAGCTTTTCCCCATTGAGAATAATATTTGCAGTAGGCTTTTCATAGATGGCTTTTATGAGATTGAGAAATGTACCTTCTATTCCTACACTCTGAAGGGTTTTAATCAGGAAAGGATGCTGTATTTTGTCAAATGCTTTTTCGGCATCGATTGAGAGGATCATATGGTTCCTGAGTCTTTTCTTGTTGATATGATGTATCACGCTGATTGATTTGCGAATATTGAACCACGCTTGCATCCCAGGTATGAATCCCACTTGATCGTGATGGATAATCCTTTTAATGTACTGTTGGATTCTATTAGCAAGTATCTTGTTGAGGATTTTGGCGTCCATATTCATTAGGGAAATCGGTCTGTAATTCTCCTTTGTGATGGGGTCTTTGCCTGGTTTGGGGATCAAGGTAATATTGGCCTCATAGAATGAGTTTGGTAGCTTTCCTTCTGTTTCTATTTTTTGAAATAGCTTTAGGAGAATAGGTATTATTTCTTCTTTGAATGTTTGGTAGAATTCCCCAGGAAAACCGTCCGGGCCTGGAGTTTTGTTATTTGGAAGGTTGTTTATCACTGACTCAATTTCTTCATAATTAATTGGCCTGTTTAAGGAATCAATTTCTTCCGGTTTCAATCTTGGTAGTTTATAGGTTTCCAGGA
This sequence comes from Ursus arctos, assembly GCF_023065955.2. Classification (NCBI taxonomy): domain Eukaryota; kingdom Metazoa; phylum Chordata; class Mammalia; order Carnivora; family Ursidae; genus Ursus; species Ursus arctos. Next base: position 33,764,773 of record NW_026622852.1, read on the forward strand.
AGGATTCCATCTCTTCCAGATTGCTTAGTTTATTGGCATATAGCTGTTGATAAAAATTTCTCATAATCCTTCCAATTTCAATGGTGTTTGTCGTGACCTCTCCTTTTTCATTCATAATTTTAATAATCTGGGTCCTTTCTCTTTTCTTTTGGATAAGTCTTGCCAGTGGTCTGTCAATTTTATTGATTCTCTCCAAGAACCAGCTTCTAGTCCTGTTGATCTGCTCTACTGTACTTCTGGTTTCTGCTTGATTGATTTCAGCTCTAATTTTGGTCAACTGCTTCCTCGTGCGTGGATTAGGCCTGTCCCTCTGTTGCTGTTCCAGCTTCTTGAGGTGAGAATATAAAAACTGCATTTTAGATTTTTCTATTCTTTTGAGTGAGGCTTGGATGGCTATGTATTTCCCCCTTAGGACTGCCTTTGCAGTATCCCATAGGTTTTGGACTGTTGTATTTTCATTCTCATTGGTCTCCATAAATTGTTTAATTTGATTTTTGATTTCCTGGTTTATCGAGTCATTCCTGAGCAGGATGGTTCTTAGTCTCCAAGTGTTTGAGTTTCTTCCAAATTTGTCCTTGTGGTTGAGTTCCAATTTCAGAGCGTTGTGGTCTGAGAATATGCAGGGGATAATTTCAATCTTTTGGTATCGGCTGAGACCTGTTTTGTGTCCCAGAACATGGTCTATTCTTGAGAATGTTCCATGGGCATTAGAATAGAATGAGTATTCTTTGGTTCTGGGGTGTAGTGTTCTATATATATCTATGAGGTCCAACTCGTCGAGTATGGCATTCAAAGCCTTTGATTCTTTGCTTAGTTTTTGCCAGGGTGTTCTGTCTATTTCTGATAGTGGAGTGTTGAGGTCCCCTACTATTAATGTATTTTTATTTATATGTCTCTTTATTCTGGTTAAGAGTTGGCTTGTGTATCTTGCTGCTCCCCTGTTGGGGGCATATATATTTATAATTGTCATATCCACTTGTTGAATACTTCCCTTAAGAATAATATAGTGCCCTTCTGCATCTCTAACTATAGTCTGTAGTTTAAAATCCAATTTATCTGATATGAGAATTGCTACCCCAGCTTTCTTTTGAGGTCCATTTGCGTGAAAGATGGTACTCCATCCCCTTACTCTCAGTCTGAATGCATCTTTGGGTTTGAAATGAGTCTCTTGTAGACAGCAAATGGATGGGTCATTTCTTTTTATCCAATCTGCAACCCTGTGGCGCTTTATGGGATGGTTCAAACCATTTACATTAAGACTGATTACTGAGAGATATGATTTTAATGTTGCCATGTTGCCAGTAAAGTCTTTGTTTGTATTGGCTGTGACTTTCTGTTCTGTATCACTCTTGGGGCCTTTTTACTTTTATAGAACCCCCCGTAATATCTCCTGTAGGGCTGGTTTCGTGGTTACAAAATTGGTTAGTGACTGGCGATTCTGAAATGTCTTTATTTCTCCATCAATTCTGAATGAGAGCCTTGCTGGATAAAGGATCCTTGGCTGCATGTTTTTCTCTGAAAGAGCTTTAAATATGCTCCCCCAACCCTTTCTCTCATTCCAGGTCTGTGTAGACAGGTCTGACGTAATTCTGATGCTTTTGCCTTGGTACGTGAGAAATTTCTTTGCCCTGGCCGCTTTCAATACTGTATCCTTGCATCTAATATTTGCAAATTGCACTATGACGTGACGTGGCGTAGGTTTGTCATGGTTGAGCTTGGGAGGGGTCCTCTCTGCCTCTTGGACACGAATGTTTGTTTCCCTTGCTAGATTAGGGAAGTTTTCAGCTACAATTTGTTCAAATATCTCTTCTAGACCTCTGTTTTTCTCCACCCCCTCGGGGATGCCGATGATTCTAACATTGGATCGTTTCATGGAGTCAGTAATCTCCCGTAACCTACATTCGTGGGCGTGGATTTTTTTAAGACCATCTTCTATTTTCATTTTTTCCTCTATTAACCCATCCTCCAATTCACTAACCCGTTCCTCTGCTTCTGCGACCCTGGCCGTCAGAGCCTCTAGTTTTGCCTGCATTTGGCTCATAGAATTTTTAATTTCTGTCAGATTCGCTCTCATTTCTGTCCTTAGGGATTCTATATTCTCAGTAACCTTTTCGTTAATAGTTTTTTCAATTCTACTCATCATTTTGACCATCGTTACTCTGAATTCCATTTCTGATAATTTGGTTACATCCATATCCATTATTTCTGTGGCAGATGCCCCAGAATCACTGTCTTTTCTTTGCTGGGGGGGGGTTCTCCTTCTTGTCATTCTGATGAAGAGAGGTTGCGGGGTTTCCAGAGCCCAAATTATTGACTGGGTCCCAGGCCGTGCCCCTTGTTTTATAGGGATCTTAGGGATGTGGGCTTCTTCTTTAAAGATTTTATTTATTTATTTATGTGGCAGCCAACCAGCGAGAGAGGGAATAGAAGCAGGGGAGTGGGAGAGGAAGAAGCAGGCTCCCAGCGGAGGAGCCCGATGAGGGACTCCTTTCCGGAACGCCAGGATCACGCCCTAAGCCGAAGGCAGGCGCTCAATGACTGTGCCACCCAGGCACCCGGGTTGTGGGCTTCTTGATTTTTCAGCCTGCCTTCTGGGGGAGGGGCCTGCCGCGCCGATACTCAGGCAGCCATGTTTGGGTAGAGTCTCGGCGTCCCCTGCGAGGGGGGATGGGGATGGGCACTCCCTGAGCCGGTTTTTCTAGGCTTTTGTTCTCTGGCGGCTTTCCCTGGCGGTTTGCTGTGCCTCTTCTGAGAGTCAGAGCAGCAGCGGCCGAATTTCAGCCTCTGTCACAGAACAGAGGGATTGCGGCCTGTTCTCTACTAATGTTCTGGCCACTTTAACTCTATTACTGTTGGTGCTGCTCAACCCTGCAGCGTCCGGGATGTGCGCCCCACACCCGGCGTCCCAGCCCTCACTTCCAGGGCCGGCGCGTCTCTGTCCTTTGTGTTTCTAATGCCGCCAGCCGCCAGCCGCCAGCCGCCCCGCGCGCGCTCCCGGAGCTCCCGGTCTCAGTCTGGATCCAGTAAGCGCACCGGGATTCCGGTGTTCCGCGAGATGCCTGGTGGCGCGCGCACCCGGCTCACAGTCTCAGTCTGCTGTTTTGCGGGTGCCGTCTGCGAGCCCCGCCCGCTCTCCCGTGCAAGTGGCTACCGCTTCCCGGCGCCCGAACACGGCGGCTCCCTCCCCCTTCCGTTTATCTTCCGATATCTGTGCACAGTTTCATGGCTCCCCGCTTCGTACCTCAATACTCAGCGCTGGAGATGTTCATTTGTAGAGATCCAGATGCGTCTTCCTGCGTCTCAGGCTGGTTCCGTGGTTGTTTAGGCTGGTCTGGTACCGATCCAGCTCGACTCGGAGGACCGGCTGAAAACGGTGTCTCCTACTCCTCCGCCATCTTAACTCCTCCCTCCCACCTGGGAGCTTCTGAGAAATACACACCCAGGCCCCACCATGGGCCTGCTGAGTCGGAATCTGCATTTTAACAAGGTTTTCTGATTCTCATGCACATACGTTTGAAAAGCATTGAATTAACTCAATGAACACCAATTTTCCCAACTTAGAAATGGGATGTAATACTGACCGCACAGATTTTTGTAAAGACCAATTAATAAAGTGAAAGTAATACCATTTTGTATTATCCCTTGAGCCTATTACTCAATGCTATAGAGGTAAGAGAAAAGAAAAAAAGAAAAAAAAACCCATAAATACTTCCTGCACCACTTCCTTCTTAACTCTTGAACTTTTACAGGGTGAAATTGTCTTAAGAAATAGGCCATGCACTATTTCTGCTTTGGGGTGAAGTCTATCAATATTTCCCAAGTGATCAGAATCAATTCTGTCAGCTTCTGTGAGAAGATACGTGGGCCATTCAAGGTAGCCCAGGGTGAAATCTGTCGTATGTGTAACTAAACCTATGAAAACTGCTATAACAGCAATTACTCATTAGGTATAGAAAATTGTGCTTTGCTGCCTCGTGTCTGATGTTTCTGAGCATACCCACATACCCATACACTCTTATGTGCACGCCCAACCACTTAACAAATCTTATTTACTGAGCAGGTACACTGCACCTGGCATTGCGCTTGGCTAGTACAGAGTAAGTCCACTTGATGTCCTCGACATGGTAAATCTTACAGTCTTATTTTTCCCCAGAAGTTGGCTCTACTCCTGCCTCTTGCATTCTGGCTGCTCAATTTTAGTTTATCATTTAGTACTGCCCTGACTTTTGTTCCCATGATTTTAAATGACAATGAGGGTTGTTTTATTGCTGATAACTCTAGTAAACTTCAATGCCAAGTATTAATTCTGCCCCCCCTCAGACTCAATCTTACAATTGATCAAAGACTTCCAAGATCAATCCAGTATTCATTCATTTGTTTATCATTTGTTCAAATATTTGCTAATCACCGTTTTAGAAATATGGCCCAAACTCTGATTTGCCAAACTCAGAAATAAAGAATATGATAATGTCTAGTTAATAAAACTAGACATCAAAACTAGTTAAAATATGATAATGTCTAGTTAATAAAACCATTACGGTTTTATTAAAGCTAAGTTCTCTGAAGAGTGCTAAACTTAAGGTTAACCCTAATCACAACAGCGTGAATAATGTTTTACTCAGTAATTTAATGAGGACTTTTTATTTGAAGCATTTGCAGCTACCCTGGAATTCTGTTTTATGTATATCTATATTTGTAAGTCCTTGCCATTTTTCCTTTTCTACTTTGATCTCTTCTTAAAATGGTATCCCCACTGAGGTAGATCTCTTCTTAAAATGGTATCCCCCCTGTCCTTTGAACTAAAAGTGTAAGATTATCCCAGATTTCAATAATTGGTACTATATATTTCTGTGTAATATAGTGACTTAAAAACGCTATAAGTCCTTGTTCTCATTAATTGTTGTAATATTCTAGAAGAGACCAACTGGGTCAAGTTCAAATATCAATTCTCTATCTTACTGTTAATATTGTTTTTATGAAAAAACCTTCTGGTAGGAGAGAGTTTCAACCCAACTAAGGTATCATGGAAGATAAAGACAGAAGCCTGAAAGATGCAGGGGCGCCTGGGTGGCACAGTGGTTAAGCATCTACCTTCGGCTTAGGGTGTGATCCCGGCGTTGTGGAATCGAGCCCCACATCAGGCTCCTCTGCTATGAGCCTGCTTCTTCCTCTCCCACTCCCCCTGCTTGTGTTCCCTCTCTCACTGGCTGTCTCTGTCTCTGTCGAATAAATAAATAAATAAATAAATCTTAAAAAAAAAAAAAAGAAGAAGAAGCCTGAAAGATGCAGAATAACATGATGATCACAGGCTCAGGAAGGAGAAAAGGAAGGAAAATGAGCTTGGAAAATAGTAACAGAAGTGCAGTAGAGGGGTGCCTGGGTGGCTCAGTCCTTAAGCGTCTGCCTTCGGCTCAGGACGGCTCAGGGTGTGATCCCAGAGTCCTGGGATCAAGCCCTGCATCAGGCTCCTCCACTGGGAGCCTGCTTCTTCCTCACCACTCCCCCAGTTTGTGTTCCCTCTCTTGCTGGCTGTCTCTCTCTCTGTCAAATAAATAAATAAAAATCTTTAAAAAAAAAAGTGCAGTGGAAAGAAAGAAAAAGTAGTTTCCGCTTACTGCTCAGAAAATCCAAAGAAGGGCAGATAATTTGAGCATATAAAATAGAAAGTATAACAAAGCTTTTGACTATTAGAATTGGATTCTATTAAAAAACTGCAGTATGTCAAGTGGTTTATTTTCTCTTCCAAATATAATGTCATATAATTAGAGAAAGACATTAAGGAAATAATTCCACAATGTTATCTATGTAACTAACCCAGGAAGATGGGACTGCTAGGTAATTTTGCTTTCCTCTTTATAATTTTCTGTATTGTCCACAATGTGCATGTTTTGTTCTAATAATAAAAGAAATCAATATTCATTTAAAAATGAAATTCTCCCTTCTCTGTCTTCTGAAATAACCTCCCTCCAGTTTTGAGTAGTCTAAGTTTATTGCAACAGGCAAGTTTTATAGTTTCAAGTGAGCTTGCAACTGAGATCATGTCTTCCATTCAGATTTCTCTCCTGGAAAAGGAGAGTGGGGATGTTTGCACTAGAAAATTAATTTGTAAGTCATTCCCAAAGGCTGGGCACCTTGTAATTCCCCTCCCCTTTTTAACAGAAAAATAATATGGTTAATTCTCCACAGCATATTCTTAGTAAAGTTTAATTGGTTTTCTATCCACCATCACCCATTCCTAGTGAGCAGAAAAAAATTGTAAATAGACAAAAATAGCAACGATAAAGATAAGTAAATCCACCTCCCTCAACACTTTGCAGCTAGTAAAAATGCAAAGGTAGAGGTGAGGAAGTGTTTCAGGTGCACAAGTCAAGAGCAAGGGTCTCCGTGGAATAGAACAGCAAATGGAGCTCAGGATGTGGCAAAATTGGACACCTGAATCTCTTCATGATGAGAAAAGCTTACCCAAACATCTAAAGGGAGGCACATTCACCCAGATCAGTTATGTCCCAATCCCCCTGAAGGCTCCTATTCATTCTTCAGCACCACGATCAAGGAACCTCTTTACAACCTTTGCTGACTACACAATTACTCTCTATTCTGTTTTCCATGCTTCTGTTACTGCTTTTACATATAGAGTAATCATTTCTTTTTTTATAGTTTTCTGGCAATTATACTTATTATTTAATTATTATATATATATATAATGTGATATATAACTAAAAATTATAATTATTATAGTATATTTAATATATTTTAATTATATATTATTATTATACTGTCTTTGACTATGTTCCCTATTAGACCATGAACTCCATGAGGGCAAGAACTGTATCTCCAGCATTTAGCATAGGGTCTGGAAAGATGCCTCTCTTCATGTTCTCGAATGAATGGATAATTGGTTAAAATGAAAGAAGGCAAGAGAAGTAGAACTTCCTATTATTATAGGTACTGTGACATAAAAAAAAAGATTTCTGAGCCTTTGTATGTGCAGTGGGAACCTTACCTGAGATTTTTATCCTGCAGCTACAGTGGAAAAGAACTTCTGACAGAAAGTTTACATCTGGCCTTAAATTCTGGGTCTTTCCCAGATAAATATCCAGGTCACAGTTTCTTTATTTGTAAAGTAAGAGGGGTAATTCTCTAAATTACCTCCTTTCTTTTAGTGTTTAGGATATTTTCACTATATGTTATCAAATTTGTTAGTAATTCTATTAATAGTTTCCTGCATTTCAATCCAGCTCCATTTAGATTCCTACTATGCGCTAGCACTTTCCAAAGCTACATAGCTTCTGATATGTGATCTGAGAACACAGTTTAATATACATATAAGATAGTTCATATTCTAATGATGAATTTATATGATTTTTGACATTCTATCTTTATTCTGGAATTTGAGTTAGAAAATTTAGATAGCAGAAATCATTTCCATCTCCCTATCCAGCTATAAGCTGCCTATCCACAGAAAAAATTTCCTTTCTCTCTGGCCCCAGGGACCAGTAGTGGGCCTGCCACAGAATGATAATCCGTACACATTCATTTCATTGAACCACTTCTGGCTCCCAATCCTTTAGGTCTGCAGGCTACTGCTTATTTAACACGCTGTCATATTTAACTGATAGATTTCAAACCCCCAAAATCTGGCTCTGGAGTCTTCACTTTTAACTAGGCTAGCCCTCCTCAAGATTCCCCCCTTTTAGGAAAAATGAGTAAAAAACTTTAAAACATTATCTTGTTCAAGTATATACCTAAGACTCGTTAGAACACGCTCTCTCATTTGAGATGTCTTTATATTTTGAGGGAAATATCCATTTCATTTTGATGTTGATAACCCCAAACCACTGTTACTGATGTCTGTATCCCCAAACTTATCTATTATCTTACCTTCCTTTGGACCCAAGTCACTCAGTCTGTGAGGCCCCTGATTTATAGTCTTATGACATCAAATTTTAGCGTACCACATATAACAAAACCATAACAGCCCAGTTACTGTCATCTTTACACAGTAGGGCTCTCAGAAGATAGAAGTAAAGATCTCTACTATTTTCCTCCTGTAATGGCCCACTCAGGACTATACCATACAGTCTGCTCTGCCTCAGGTTCCAGCCCCCTCAGCCCATACGAATTCTGATTTCAAGTTCAAGATACCATGTAAATTTACTTTCCTTCCAAAATCCTATTAAAACATTAGTAGAGAATTATCTATATATAGCCCAAATCTGAGAATGGAGACATCAGCAATCACAAATACTGAGGCATTTTTTATAATAATGAAAAGCAGTATGAATTCTTTCATTTGATAAGTCAGAACAGAGAAAGCATAGTCTAGAACAGAAAGAAAACCTGTAGCTGAAGAGGAAACTGTGAACCCAGAACTCAACTAGGTCATGATGGAAAAGTCCAAGTAATTAGAGAACTGTTGCCAGATAACCAAACCTTTCTCTCTCTCTCTCTCGTTCTCTCTCTCTCTCTCTCTCTCACACACACACACACACACACTGAACCAGGCTGCAGTCATGATACACACACACACACACACACACACTGAACCAGGCTGCAGTCATGATCTTCCTTCTCAAACAAAGGCATTCTGGCACTCTATCAAGGTTAAACAAGAATCTCTAACAAAGGTGTTCCTGCCCTGGAGTTAAACCTTCTTTAAGGCATCCTGCCTGGGTTTGCCCATTCACACAGACTAGGACAGGTTGACAAACCCTGTCCATGGACAAAGAGCTCAACTCATCACCCCAAGTGGTCTCATCTGAGAACATTTGTATTTGCTGTTTCCTCTGCTTGTTATGTTCTTTACCTAATATTCACATAGCTTTCTTCTTTCTCCCTTTTAGGCATCTTTTCTAAATGCCATCTTAAAGCCTTTCATGACCAACCTCGAAAATAGTTACATATCATTCTCTATTCGCATCATTCTCCATCCCCCTTACTCTGCTTTATTTTCACTGCCTGACATGTTATTTTTATTTGCTTACCTGGTGGCTTCCCTTACTGAGATATAAACTTCATGATTTCAGAGATTTGATTGTGTTCACCACTAATTTCCCAGTGTTTATGAGAGTATCTGGCATTTAGTAGGCATTCAACAAATATTTATTGAATGTATGAATGAATGAACTCAAGAATAAGACAAGAAAACCCAAAATGTCAGCTGTTGAGCAGGTAAAGAAAGCAAGAGGCCTAAAGCAAGAGTAGGAATTCACAGGGTCCTAAGAATAGTGTCTTCATGAGAAGTGGAGTCCATTAAACACATAGCATTAAAATGAACAAACAAAACAATATAGCATCAAAAAAAAGCAACTGGAAGCTCTTAATAGTTTGAAGGCGTATGGTTTTTCTGCCCACCATGTAAAGCAAAAGCATTTAGAAAGTCCAGAAATAAAGAGATACATGCAAGAACATCATAGCCCAAATATGAACCAAAACAAAATGTATCATGATTTTGAGCAATAAAGAGAATGAAATGAAAGAGACTGTATTTGATCTTCATGCTTAGAATATTCAGCCTCCAGTAGCACAGATTTAATGTCATCAAATTGCTGACTCTCATTTCCTCCTGACTGTGTGACCCAGATCTCCAGGGCAAGGAGGACTTTCTAAGTAGTAGCTGAGCAGATTGTTTCATTCCCAGACCAAACTATAGAGCCCCGAGTGGAGGTATCTCTGTCTTTCCTTTATCAATAGCTTTTTAAAGAACTGCAAAGGCCCCAAGAGTGATACAGAACAGGAAGTCACAATCTATAGAAACAAAGACTATAGTGGCAACACGGCATCATTAAAATCATATCTCTCAATAATCAGTCTCAATGTAAATGGCCTAAATGCTCCCATAAGTGACACAGGGTTGCAGATTAGATAAAAAGACATGACCCATCCATTTGCTGTCTACAAGAGACTCATTTTGAACCTAAAGATACATTCAGACTTAAAGTAAAGGGATGGAACACCATCTTTCATTCCAATGGACATCAAAAGAAAGCTGGGGTAGCAATTCTCATATCAGACAGATTGGATTTTAAACTAAAGACTATAGTCAGAGACACAGAAGGGCACTATATTATTCTTAAAGGACGTATCCAACAAGTGGATATGACAATTATAAATATATATGCCCCCAACAGGGGAGCAGCAAGATACACAAGCCAACTCTTAACCACAATAAAGAGACATATAGATAAAAATACACTAATAGTAGGGGACCTCAACACTCCACTATCAGCAATAGACAGATCACCTAAGCAAGAAATCAGCAAAGAAACAAGAGCTTTGAATGCCATACTCAACGAGTTGGACCTCATAGATATATATAGAATACTACACCCCAGAACCAAAGAATACTCATTCTATTCTAATGCCCATGGAACATTCTCAAGAATAGACCATGTTCTGGGACACAAAACAGGTCTCAACCAATACCAAAAGACTGAAATTATTCCCTGCATATTCTCAGACCACAACACTCTGAAATTGGAACTCAACCACAAGGAAAAATTTGGAAGAAACTCAAACACTTGGAGACTAAGAACCATCCTGCTCAGGAATGACTCAATAAACCAGGAAATCAAAAATCAATTTAAACAATTTATGAAGACCAACGAGAATGAAAACACAACGGTCCAAAACCTATGGGAAACTGCAAAGGCAGTCCTAAGGGGGAAATACACAGGCTTGGATGGCAGTTCTTTAAAAGAATAGAAAAATCTAAAATGCAGTTTTTATATTCTCACCTTAAGAAGCTGGAACAGCAACAGAGGGACAGGCCTAATCCACGCACGAGGAAGCAGTTGACCAAGATTAGAGCAGAAATCAATGAATTAGAAACCAGGAGTACAGTAGAGCAGCTCAACAGAACTAGAAGCTGGTTCTTTGAGAGAACCAATAAAATTGACAGACCGCTGGCAAGACGTATCCAAAAGAATAGAGAAAGGACCCAAATTAATAAAATTATGAATGAAAAAGGAGAGGTCACAACCAACACCAATGAAACTGGAAGGATTATTAGAAACTTTTCTCAACAGCTATATGCCAATAAATTAAGCAATCTGGAAGAGATGGAGGCCTTCCTGGAAACCTATAAACTACCAAGACTGAAACAGGAAGAAATTGATTTCTTAAACAGGCCAATTAATTATGAAGAGATTGAGTCAGTGATAAACAACCTTCCAAATAACAAAACTCCAGGCCCGGACAGTTTTCCTGGGAAATTCTACCAATCATTCAAAAAAGAAATAATACCTATTCTCCTAAAGCTATTTCAAAAAAATAGAAACAGAAGGAAAGCTACCAAACTCATTCTATGAGGCCAATATTACCTTGATCCCCAAACCAGGAAAAGACCCCAACAAAAAGGAGAATTACAGACCGATTTCCCTAATGAATATGGACGCCAAAATCCTCAACAAGATCCTAACTAATAGGATCCAACAGTACATTAAAAGGATTATCCATCATGACCAAGTGGGATTCATACCTGGGATGAAAGCGTGGTTCAACATTCGCAAATCGATCAGTGTGATACATCATATCAACAAGAAAAGACTCAGGAACCATATGATCCTCTCAATTGATGCAGAAATAGCATTTGACAAAATACAGCATCCTTTTCTGATTAAAACCCTTCAGAGTGTAGGGATAGAGGGTACATTCCTCAATCTCATAAAAACCATCTATGAAAAGCATACAGCAAATATCATTCTCAATGGGGAAAAGCTGGAAGCCTTTCCCTTAAGATCAGGAACACGACAAGGATGCCCACTCTCGCCACTATTATTCAACATAGTACTAGAAGTCCTTGCAACAGCAATCAGACAACAAAAAGGGATAAAAGGTATCCAAATCAGCAAAGAAGAAGTCAAAATATCTCTCTTCACAGATGACATGATACTCTATATGGAAAACCCAAAAGAATCCACTCCCAAACTATTAGAAGTTATAGAAGAATTCAGTAATGTGGTGGGATACAAAATCAATGCTCAGAAATCAGTTGCATTTCTATACACGAATAATGAGACTGAAGAAAGAGAAATTAGGGAATCCGTCCTATTTACAATAGCACCAAAAACCATACCTTACCTTGGAATTAACTTAACCAGAGACGTAAAGGACCTATATTCTAGAAACTATAAATCACTCTTGAAAGGCATTGAGGAAGACACAAAAAGATGGAAAAATATTCCATGCTCATGGATCAGAAGAATTAACATAGTTAAAATGCCCATTCTACCCAGAGCAATCTACACTTTCAATGCTATCCCGATCAAAACACCGATGACATTTTTCAAAGAACTGGAACAAATAGTCCTTAAATTTGTATGGAACCAGAAAAGGCCCCGAATCACCAAGGAACTGTTGAAAAGGAAAAACAAAGCTGGGGGCATCACAATGCCGGATTTCGAGCTGTACTACAAAGCTGTGATCAAAAAGACAGCATGGTACTGGCACAAACACAGACACATAGACCAATGGAACAGAATAGAGAGCCCAGAAATGGACCCTCGGCTCTGTAGGCAACTAATCTTTGATAAAGCAGGAAAAAACATCCAGTGGAAAAAAGACAGTCTGTTCAATAAATGGTGCTGGGAGAATTGGACAGCTACATGCAAAAGAATGAAACTTGACCACTCTCTCACACCATACACAAAGGTAAACTCTAAATGGATGAAAGACCTCGATGTGAGACAGGAATCCATCAAAATCATAGAGGAGAGCATAGGCAGCAACCTCTACGACATTGGCCAAAGCAACGTTTTTCATGACACATCTCCAAAGGCAAGAGAAACAAAAGAAAAAAATGAACTTGTGGGACTTCATCAAGATAAAAAGCTTCTGCACAGCCAAGGAAACAGTCAAAAAAACTAAGAGGCAGCCCACGGAATGGGAGAAGATACTTGCAAATGACACTACAGATAAAAGACTGGTATCCAAGATCAACAAAGAACTTCTCAAACTCAATATGTGAGAAACAAATAATCAAATCACAAAATGGGCAGAAGATATGAACAGACACTTTTCCAATGATGACATACAAATGGCTAACAGACACATGAAAAAATGTTCAAAATCATTAGCCATCAGGGAAATTCAAATCAAAACCACACTAAGATACCACCTTATGCCAGTTAGAATGGCAAAAATTGACAAGGCAAGAAACAACAACTGCTGGAGAGGATGTGGAGAAAGGGGATCCCTCCTACATTGTTGGTGGGAATGCAAGTTGGTACAGCCACTCTGGAAAACAGTGTGGAGGTCCCTTAAAAAGTTTAAAATAGAGGTACCCTATGATCCAGCAATTGCACTACTGGGTATTTACCCCAAAGATACAGACGGAGTGAAGAGAAGGGCCATATGCACTCCAATGTTCATAGCAGCATTGTCCAGAATAGCCAAATCGTGGAAGGAACCGAGATGCCCTTCAACAGATGACTGGATTAAGAAGCTGTGGTCCATACATACAATGGAATATTACTCAGCTATCATAAAGAATGAGTTCTCAACATTTGCTGCAACATGGACGGCACTGGAGGAGATAATGCTAAGTGAAATAAGTCAAGCAGAGAAAGACAATTATCATATGATTTTTCTCATCTATGGAACATAAGAACTAGGAAGATCAGTAGGGAAAGAAAGGGATAAAGAAGGGGGGTAATCAGAAGGGGGAATGAAGCATGAGAGACTATATGAGAAACAAACTGAGGGCTTCAGAGGGGAGGGGGGTGGTGGAATGGGATAGACTGGTGATGGGTAGTAAGGAGGGCACGTATTGCATGGTGCACTGGGTGTTATACGCAACTAATGAATCATGGAACTTTACATCAGAAACCAGGGATGTACTGTATGGTGACTAACATAATATAATAAAAAACATTAAAATAAAAAAAAGAACTGAATTGCCAGTACATAGTAAACTAGCCACATGTGGCTTTTAAATGTAAATGGAATTAAAATTACATGAAGAAATATTTCTTTCCTAGTTGTAGTAGCCACATTTCAAATGCTTAGGATCCACATGTGGCTAGTGACTACTATTAAATGAATGAACAGATGAATACAATTAAACAGTAAACTCCCATTGTTCTAACAAATGATGGAAACCAGTAGAGAAAATGAGTCAAAGAAGACAGGCAATTTTGCATCTTAGTATTTCCATGTTCTTGGAGAAAGAACAAGTCTGCATATTTCTCAGGCAAGAAGACATGAGTTTACATGTTTAAACAAAACCACAAACCTGTCTCCTCTGTGTTTCACATCACTCAAATTCCTACTAGGAATCTAGGCCCATATATCTGGTTGCTTCCTTTGTGGCATCATTTTTATGACTAGGAAATAATTTTCTGTCTCTGTTCTCTTTTTGGTGGTAACCCTTAATAATACTAAGACTTCTGGATGTCTTTCCAAGTGTTTTATGAAACAGCATGCTCTGTAATCAAAACTTTGGAAAAGCACACATTTTCTGTTATCTGTTGTTCTTGCTACCTTGTATTTTCTTTTTTGGATTTTGGAAGAACCATGTTCTCCTTCAGAATGATAGATTTAATTATTCCTAAAATACAACTGAAATATGAAAACTGTAGTTTGATTATCTACTTTATTTCCCATTAGGATTACATTTCTCTGTGAGAAATCAAAACATTCTATATTGAATAACATTTGCATAACCACAATTTTATAAATGCAGCTTATTGATTTTTTTAAAAAATTCAAACCATAGGGAAAACACTGAATATGATTGCAATTATAAAAGGGAATGTACAGTCAGGTGGGTAGCTTGAAATTAGCCACAGAAATAGGCAAATGCTACAAATCAGCCCCTCTCACCATGAGTCAATTTCCTTGTAAACCATTAGGCATGAGGTTCTGCAAATATATAATTTAATTATTTAAATGGTAGGTATCAAGGAATAATCTACATGATGTAGAGCTAAAAATGAAACCAACAGAATTAAGTAATCATATAAATATAAATCATGTAAAAGTTCTTACTCTTTCATAGGCAAGTTTATAGTTAGTATTTAAACCTGATACATTGAAAAAAAAACCCAGATTTCAGCATATTGTTTAGAATAACCATGCTAAGAGCAGGTTTGGGGAGAGGAGGACATTTAATATTGCTTTATACTGTTTGAACTTTTACTATGTATCTATGTTACTTTAATAAATGCAAAGTTTCCAAGATAAAATACATATAAACTGTCATATTGACCTTGTTCCTCCAAACCTTCCATATACATAATTTGTTATTGAACTTAAACTATTACAGGAAAATAAATAAAATAAAAACATTTATTAGGCACATATCATGTGTACTATCCTAGGAGTTTCTACCTTTGTCAATTCCTGATCTGTTAAATCCCCCTAACATCCCTGTGAAATAGGTACTACACAGGAGTACTCTTAGAATTAGCAACCTGAAGCAAGAAGGGGTATATTGAGGGCAGAAATTTTGAAACGGCCCCTACAATGTTGGGGATACCCAATATCATCCGTCTATAAAACCAACTTTGATAGTGATATTAAGTTTGAAACTACATTTCTCACTGAAGATCCCTTCATTTTTGTTAAAGAATAAAGACTGTGAAATGGGGACAGTAGGGGAAAGTATATTATTCTTTGATCGTGCTTGTTTGGCCACAGGTGGGCAAGCAGATTGACCTGTCCATCCAAACTGAGTAATTCCTCACTCCTTCACTTTTTGTTTATGACTTTATTTCTTCATCCTTGGCAAGAGCAGAAAGTAAATCATGGCATTTCTTGGCTGAAAGGCAGAGTGAAACAGCTGTGACCCTTGAGATATTGTTTACTTTACTGCCTCCCGATACACACTCAGTCACTTTTGTTGGACATGCTTGATGTCTTTTGTTCATACAGTTGGCTGTTCCGTCTGCTCCACCAATTGATGAAGAGGCAGAGAGTTGCTGCTTTTAGCTACATGTATTAGTTCATTCGTTAAACATTTATGACCACCTACTATCTGCCAGATACTGAGATGGTTACAAATAGGAAGAAACAGGTACCCTACCCTTAAGGTGCTAATAGTCTAGTAAGGGAAGACAGACATGTGAATATGAATCATTACACAAGGAGAGTAAGTACTAGAAGAGGTATGAACAAAATAACATGAGAACACAGAAAAGAGAAAGAATAATTCTGCATAGGAGAAAGGTGGAGAAAGGCAAGATACAGAATGTTTATAGACACAGTGATATTTCAATTGTACCCTTGTGGTAGGCAATGGCCAGAATGGTAGAAACCTTCATGACACAATAGGAAATAAAACTCAGAAATCAACAACTGTGGCACAGTTACAGGCCACAAAGGGTAGTAGGCTGAATGGATATAGTGATACACCACCCAAAGCACTTTAGGAGCCCTTTAGGGCCAAAGCACTCCAGCTGCCAGCAGCATTCCTGCTGAAGGCTCCACTTGGATTCCTTTGTAGGTTGGCCTAGCTCAACACTTTAGGATAAATAAGAATTTCTCAGGAAGAGGGGGAAAGGTCATGCAGGGAATAACATGTGAAATGCATGAGAGAAGGTATTTGGAGAAGTTCTGGGGCATTTCGGGCACAGATGTTCCAGTGAGCCTTAGATCTTGCAGCTTTACTCGGGGTTTCCTTATGGCCCAATTACCTACTTTGTTTCTAGCTTTTACCAAAGCCCAGATCTGATGCTAGAATAGCAAGCCCATCTCATGCAAGGCTTTTCATTTTATGCTCAGGTATTGGGACATTATTTCCAAAGCAGTGAGGGTGATACTGGAGGGTTATTTTGGTGGGGAGCAACATGATCAGTTTTGTGTATTGTAAGGTAAAATGGCTGCAGTGTGTAAACAGGACTGAAAGATTTTGAAAGAAAACAGTTATGTTCAGTTAGCATTGACCCAGAGGTTAACAATTCAAGAAGGCATCAATAGCTCTGAAGACAAGGTACCCTTGATCATGGCTGTAGAAACCTGGATCCTATTGTCTAGGTTGGAATCTCAGGTCTGCCACTTACTTGCAATGTATATTTAAACAAGTTTCATGAACTATGTTTGCATTTTTCTCATCTACACTAATGATACCTATCTCATGGAGTTACCATGAGGATAAAGTGCATTAATATTTGGAAAGCCCTTCGAAGAACGACTGGTACAAAATAAATGTTCAATAACACTAGTTATTATTAGCTCAGCAGTTTCCTCAAATGTTTTATAGTAAGGACAGCTACTTTTCATTTATCAGAGCCCTGGAATCTCAAAAAACAGTGAGGAGAAAGGAATGTATTTATTAAAGTTGCTGATTAAAGTTGGAAAAGATGCACTGCTACCAGGAACTTCACCCTTGCTCCAGCCCCTAGGAATAACTTTCCCCTCCCCCTTCCCCAGTCAGAATGGCAAGCTTGGCAGGGGAATCCCATATGCTTAGTACTGAAAGGGGCACCCATAGTCGTCTTGGTAAACCATCCATTGAAGGTTGGGTTCCTACTACAGCCTGCCTCACCCTTTGGTTCTAGCATAGAAACTCACACGATCCCTATCCTCACAGAGCCCACAGTCTATTGGAGAGCATAACCATAAATTAACAACTACATATACATATATAATAGCACAATAAATGGCATAAAGCAGACTTAAAGATGAGATGCGAGTGAAGAGGAAGGAAGGACAAATTTACCCTGGGGCAAACAGGCAAAATTTCACCAAGACAATTACATCTGTCATGCATCTTACAGGATGAAGTTTTTCTTGCTAGGCAAAGAAGCTGGGGAAATGCATTTGATGCAGAAAGAACAGCCAACAAAGACATATAGTCTGGAAATAGCCCAGCCTGTTTGCAAAATCTTGACAGCCAGAACATAGACTGAGGAATAGTAGGGGCAGAATAGTAAGGAAGGGAAGGGGTTTAGGCAGAGGAAGTGGGTTATAAATCCTTCAAATCAGTGTTTACCTCTTTACAACTATCCTGAAGGAAGGGCCTTTGAAGACTCCTACGAAGAGAAACATAATGAAATTGATGGTTTAGAAAATCTTTGTGGTGTTATATGAGTGAAAGAGGGCAGGACTATTGCAAAGCCTCCTGGACATAAACAGGAAGTAAAGCCTTTTCGAGATGCAAAATTTAAAACCACAGTGATAACACAAATATTATCTTAATTTTTAAAATGCAAAATCCAAGGTATAATGTAGTTCAATGCTTTCCTTGGGTTGTACATATAATCGAGGAACTTTTTATTAATGGATTTTCTGTTTATATTTTGTTTATGTTTGCTTCATTCAGAGCATTATTTTACAGACATGCAAGTTCAGAAGATATGTTTGCTTTTTAACCCAAAACAAATACAGAAGTAGAAAAATCAAGCTAAGAAAACTTTTTTTTTCTTATTTTAGTGTGAATGTCTGGAAAAGCAAAGTGTATATTGTCTGAAAAGAATTGCTCTATCAATCTCTACAAATGTTTCCATTCCTGTGAAAAATCAGTGTGCATTACTCAATATATATGCCCATCAATCTCTACTAGTTTGGGCTGAGGGTTAGTCTGGTAAAATTTCCCAACAGAATAACAAGTGCTAAAATGTCACTTCCTAAAACTGAGAATTTTATTTCACAAAGGTAAGTTTAAAGCACAAGTTCAGAATTAGAAATGAAACAAAAACTTTATGAGAATGCAATGTGAAATGTGTTGTGTTTCACAGATTATTTTTTCCTGAAGTTATTGGGTATTAAAATAAAATTCAGTGCTTTTCTGTTAAAAGTGATTACATGTTTACATTAAAACCCTGACAAAGTACAAAGGAGAAAATAAAAATTATTCATAGAGTCAGGAACCAGAAATAACTATTGTAAATATTTCACACTCCTTTCCATGCACACACATATATAATATTATATATTTATCACTTATTTCTATTCATTTAAATTATGCAATAAGCATTTTCCTGTGATAGTCAATGTTATTTGAAAACGATCTTTTAATAGTTGTATAATATTGTACCAGAAGGCTATTCCATAAATTATGTGACAATTAACTTACAATTGGGCATTTAAGTTATTTCTGATTTTCTACATTTTAAGAATTCTGCAATGTTCATCCCTGTACATGAATCATTCTTCACATCTCCACATCCCTGGTGACTTCCTAGGAGTAGAATCCTAGAACTAAAATCGTTAGGTTCAACTGTAAGTTATATTTTTAAAGCTTTTGCCAGTTATTGTCCAGTTGCTTTTTGGGCAGGTGTTACTAATATGCAGTTGCAGCAGGAGTTTATATTGACAGGCAAAGCATGATACATAATTAATAGTTACTTTTTCTTATTAAATATGAAGTGAGAATGTTTTCATAGTGCTTATTTCACAACTATTTTCTGTGATTTGTTTCTCTATATCTTATTACCAGTTTTCTCCTGGAGTATTGGTCTTCTTCATCTTCCTCTTTTGAATTAAGGGAGGAAGAAATTTTCTTTGTATCATAGATACTTTGGGATGCTCAGGAATGCCCCAATGGAAGAATTTGGGCTTTCTTTTTACTTTGCAAGCTGGTTAGGCTATTGAGTCTGGACTCTAGTTCATGTTGCTCGTGGGAACCTGTTAAGGACACTTGGGTTAAGATCAAGACCACAAAGTTCATAATTATTATATTCTGCTCATAGTTTAGCCTCTTTAGTCTTTTTGTCGTATTTTTGCAAAACTGAGGATTTGCTGCTATGCTGATTTTAAATGTTGAAGTCAAAAACACAAAAGTAAATCTCTTTATCAGGAATTTAAGAAAATTAAATATACCTCAAACAGTACTTAACAATACAGAGCCCATAACTTATGGCACTTACTTAATGTTTTTAAAAAATGTGATGTGTCTTTCATTTCCAAAGTACTGGTTTGTAGCTAATCTTAAAAATGTTGAAGACAGAAAAAGACGCCAAGGAAAAGGAAGTAGATATGATAGATGAAGCATTATATAAGGCATTAATGCTCAACATTGACAGAAATCACCAAAGGACATTCTCTCTCAAATATCACTTTGTTGAAAGAGATGTTGAATATTTTCTTTTGTACGTTCAAATTAACTGACTAATTTTTAAAGTCTATGCATTACTTTGTTCCTTACACATAACTGAAAAATTTAGTTTTAACCCTGAATAAAACTGACTCTCCTCATTTATAAGACCTAGTCCTACCCCATGGGAAGACTAGCTACTCCTGTCAGTGATACCACAAAGCTCTTGGGCTTATTGGGTGGGTCTCGGCACACTCAACACTTCAGTGGGGTGGTCAGCATGGGTGTTGAAGGCACGCACTTGTGAAGAATCACAGCTTGTCATTGTTCATTCCTAGAAACCGCACATAGGCATCCCCGGATGCACTTCTCCTTGAAGTTGAATAGGAATGCGTATAGGAGCTGGCTTCTGAGCAAATTAAATGACAACATTTGAGTCTGTTCCAAAAGCACAAATGCATGGAGAGCGTAAGGGAACCTGAAATTTGGGAAAACTCTATTTAGAACTTAAGTACTTTGGAAGAAAACTGCTGACACCGAACTAGACTGTTTATTCCTTCTTTGGATCTTTGGCAGCAAAAATGTGCACCGTGCCATGGTCACTAGATACACAGATGAGGGAAGCATCCTGACTGAAGTAAATGAAATAAACATTTGCTGCTTGCAATCCTCTTCTTGGTTTCTGGACTCAATGCCCTGATGAAGTAGCAAATATTTTTCTAAGAGTCCCTTTTTCAGATTGCAATTTTTGTTCCCTACAGGTTGACAGCAATGCAGTTCAGGATGCCCTTCTGTGAGGGAATGTCCACAGGCAGCTTCTCGGTGTTGGCCGAATCCATAAGCTGCACGTGTGTTGTTGCATGCCCAAAAGGCCAAGAAAGAATTGCTACTATCATGATATAAGACACAAAGGGTTGGGGCGCCTGGGTGGCACAGCGGTTAAGCGTCTGCCTTCGGCTCAGGGTGTGATCCCGGCGTTATGGGATCGAGCCCCACATCAGGCTCCTCCACTATGAGCCTGCTTCTTCCTCTCCCACTCCCCCTGCTTGTGTTCCCTCTCTTGCTGGCTGTCTCTATCTCTGTCGAATAAATAAATAAAATCTTAAAAAAAAAAAGACACAAAGGGTTAGGCTGGGTTATAGCAGGTTTCAAAGACAGGAACTGATAGGGATTGTGTGTACATGTAAACACCTTAATTACGGAGTCCCACATGACCATAATTCTATCTCATTTCAGTGTGACCTCTTTGACTTCAGTAGAAAATTTTATTTTATTTTATTTTTTACAAGATTTATTTATTTTTAGAGAAAGAACACACGTGTGGGGGAGGACAAGAGGGGAAGGGAGAGGAAGAGAATCTCAAGCAGACTCCCCACTAAGCCCAGAGCCTGCACAGGCCTCAATCTCACAATCCTGAGATCATGACCTGAGCTAAAATCAACAGTCAGATGCTGACTACGCCTCCAGGTGCTCCGCAAATTTTATTTTAATAAATCTTTTTTTGATTATTCAAGGTTATCATTTTATTGGAAAAGCATTTTGGCTTTTTTTCTACCAACAACAAGATCTCAAGAGTTGCAGCGAAATACTGCTTGGGGAGACCTGGAGGTGGGATCAGGCGGCCCTGGTGCGGGAAGTGCATGTACACCAGGGAGCCCTCTGGGCACCCAGTGCATCCACCTGGCAATGCAATGAGTGGGACGGGGCTTCATGCTTTTTATTTCTATTGCTTTGACTTTATATATTAGATAACAAAATGTTATTGACATGTTACTTTTTTTTGAAAGATGATTTGGTTCAAGGCAATTCTAATGGGACTTTTGGCAATTTTTAGAATGACCACAGAGTTCACCTGAAAGAACAACTGTTTGAGACTAGTGAGGAAAATGCTGAAAAGAGGAAACAGTGGGGTATCGCCCTGCCCAATTAAAGAAAAAAAGGTTTTGTATAAGGTAGTAGTAATTGGTGTAATACAATACAAACTTAGAAAGAAAGAGACAATGGAAAGAATAGAAAGTCAAGAAAAAGACCTATGTAAATATAAATAATCTAGAATATAATAAAGGTGTCACTTGAGAGACATCTGTAGATGAAAGATCTACATCTGTAGAGAAAGATTAAATAACAAATGTCAGACTAATCATTGCACCAAAATAATGCCTAGACTGCTGAAAGATCTTGGTATTTCTTTAAAAAACCCAGAGAAATTTTTTTGGAAAGAACTTTCTAAGCAAATATGTCATAAAATTCAGAACCAATAAAGGGAGTTGACAGATTTGATTGGGGAAAAAAACACCCAGAATCAATTCAATGAAAAAGAAAAAGAGAAAAAATGTTTTATAATAGTCATAATATACATAAAATTTTCCTGAAAGCTAATAAGAGAAATTAAAAAAAAAAAAGAGGAATGAGATTATCACAAAAGGGGTACATAAATGGTCAAAAAAGGGAGAAAAATTTTCCATAGATACATCAAAGATTTAATAATCATAAGGTATATAACATTTCCTACAATTCAATAAGAAAAAGAAAAAAGAACATATCACAAAGAAGATACATAAATGGTCAAGACACATAAAAATTTCAACCACAGTAGGAGCAAAACAAATGCAAATGGACAAGTTTTCATCTATCAAACTGAACAAAGATTTTAAGGAATAAGAATAGCTAGTGTTTTCATGGACATCATCCTAGTCTGTTCAGGCTGCTATAACAACATACCATAAACTGGGTGACTTTAACCACAAACACTATTTGTCAGAACTCTAGAGGCTAGGAAGTCCAAGATCAGGTTGCTGGCAGATTGAGTGACTGATGAGGACCTGCTAATAACCTGAGAACTTGATTTTTACATGGCCTTCTTATTGGTTCTTCACAGGTCAGAAGGGACAAGGGAGCTCTCTGGGTTTTCTTTTATACGGGAACTATCTCATTAATGAGGGCTCTACCCTCATGACCTATCACCTCCTAAAGGCTCACCTCCAATTACCATCACACTGGGGATTTGATTCCAACACATAAATTTGGGTGTGAGTGAGGAGATACAAACATTCAGTCTCACCACACCAGGAAGAAAACCAAGGCCAGCTGAACTGGTCATACAAGGGGATACAGAATGGTAGTGAAAGAAGGTAGCTATACATCACCTACAGCCATGTGACCAGTTACAGAAAAGAGGACTATTAAGAGTCAGGAGTATTCCCGCTTTTTCTGTTAGGAAAAACACAATTTCTGTGTGTGTCTCAAATATATTTGTTTTCCTGTCATTCCTTTATCATGTAACATAAGATAGATGTATTGACTTTATATCATGGTACTTAAGTATTGCTAATTTTACATTATAGTATTTAAGTTACATGGTATCAAGAAGAGTATGTCCTCTTTTGGGGAAAGAGTTAGTGGGTTCTCAGTTGTAGGCAGGATAGTTGTATCATGTTAGGTGAAATTATAACCCAATTATTGCTTTTATTTGGAAATTAAGTATAGTTTAATGAGAGGGATATGAGTGCCCAATTGACAAGGAATGGATTTGTGAAAGTTAAGTTCAAATTTAAATAAAAAAATATATTTAAGTAATCTCTACAGCCAATGTGGGGCTCGAATTCACAACCCCAAGATGAAGAGCTGTATGCTCCTCTGACTGAACATAAATGTCAACTTGACAGGATCAGGGAATGCCCAGATATTTGATTAAACATTATTTCTAGGTATGACTGGGAGGGTGTTTCTGGATGAGATTAGCATTTGAATTGTGAATGCAGATTACCCTCCCGAAAGGGCATCATCTAATCTCATGAGGGCCTGCATAGAACAAAAAGGCAGAAGAGGAAGAATTTGCCCCTTTTTTCTGCCTCATTGTTGGTGCTGAGATATTTTATCCCTTCTTCTGCCCTGGAATTTACGTCATTGGTTCTCAACCCTTAGATTCAGACTGAATTATACCACCAGCTTTGCAGGGTCTCCAGCCGGTAGATGGCAGACCACAGGAGTTCTCGGTCTCCATAACTGGGTGAGCTAATCCCTTATAATAATCTTCTTTTATATCCAAATGGTTCTTTTCCTCTGGAGAATCCTAACTAATATACACATCATAAACAGTCACTTTCTTGCACTCATGGTAAATTGCTACCACCTTTCTGGAAGGGAATTTGGGAGTGTGCTTCAAAAGTTTTAAACAATGAAGTCATGCTTTTTGACATAATTCCACATCTAGGAAGTTATCCAACAGTAATATCTATGGATGAATTTACAGATTTCTCCACATGAACAGACAACTCAGTATAGTTTAGAAAACTAAAAAACTGGACACAACTTAAATGTCTAATCATTGTGGATTTACCAAGGAAACTATTTCATCATTCAAAGCTACACTAGGAAGGCTATTTTTTAACAGCGAAGTGTACTCTTGTATTAGTCTTATGTAACATGAAGCTATAAAACAATGTGCTCATGATGCCATTTTTATATGCCATTTTTTGACACTTACAAATCTGCATTCCTGCAGAGACTGGAGCTCTGATTTAAAGTCAAGGGTGTGAAGAGGAGATAGTAATGGTGGGGTTCCTCTCAGAAATGAAAGCTGACTCTATAAATGCCACTGGTTCTAATAGCTGTCTGAAAAAGAGTTAGAGAATAAAGGTCAGGAACTGTATTTTAAATGCTGTTTAAAAACCTCAGAACTTTTGTCATTTACCCTTTACAGAAACTGCCTCACTATTTCCCCACAGTAATCATTCCTTTATTTAACAATTATTTTTGAGCACCTAATATGTGCCAGGCATTATTTTAGGTGCTAAGGTAGGAGCAGAGAAGAAAACAGAAAAAGTCATTGCTTTCATGTTACTATGTACTCAGATTCATAGTAACAGACATAAAGCAATCAAATACATAATGTGTCAGTGGGTGCTAAATGCTATAAAAAAAAAAGCAGAGTGAAGAAATAGAGGATGTAGCCTCTTTGATTAGCTGACATTTGAACAAAGGCCCTCAGGAAGCGAGGGAGTGGGCTATGCTGACTTCCAAGGGAAAGGAGGACCGTGTAGGCAGAGACAGAGGTAAGGCCAGTGGCCCTGAGTCGGGAGTGTGCTTAGTGGCTAAGGAGCAGCCAGAAAATCAGAGAAGCTGGCGTGAAGTAAGGCAAAGGAAGAATGTAAGAGATAAAATCAGAGGCAACTGGGGGCCAGGGAACTTAGTGAGATGAGGGTTAGCAAGGAAATTCTTATATGAAACCTTGTATCTCTCTTCTACAAGAAAGCAAGGAGCTGGAGCGATCCTATACAACTTTTCAGTTACTCTAAGAGGAAAGGAATCCTGACAGCAAAACCTACCAACAAGTGAACAAAACAGGGTAAATATATGAGATCTATTGACAGGTATGAAAGGTATATGGAGGCAGCTAGGGGCTAAGAAGGTGGGGTTGGGGTTTCCTTGAAACCCAAAATGGTTCTGAAATAATTATGCCTGGTACATATGTTTTTAAATGAAAGTTTGTTTTTGAAAATGTGTTAGAAAATGTCAGTGGGTGTTCTCCCTGTGTAACCAAGCATGAAGAATGAATATCCTCCAGTTCACTTCTGTTTTTCTTGCAAAGAATATGCATACAGAGGTTTGCTATACAGAAAATGAGTAATTTGAATTTTTCTCCTGAACTCAAAAATGATCCAGATTATTTGGCAGTTTGACTTCTTCCAGTTTGCATTGCATTTGCATTTTAACACAATGTCAATAGACATAACTATCTTCTTTGAACATTTTATTCTTTTCCTTTACAGAGTAGTTATTCTGATCAGAGGATAAAATAACAACTTAAAATGAAGACTCTGATGGAAATCAGGCCAACTGATTGAAATAAATTTAAAAAGAAATCCTACCTCAAGCTGTATGTGTAACAGCATGAAATGATATACTCCTGCTGTTTCAGAAAAGATGAATTACTATGAATGCCCCCTAAACAAGAGATGAAACTTCAAAATATTGGCATCTGAAAAAAAAATAGAACTTAACCAAGGACGGAAGACCCATACTACAAAGATGTACTACATTAGGTCCTTTTAACCATAAATGCCTTAAGAAGAGATTGTATATTTATTTGTTAATTCATAAAATATTATTGCGTGTATGTTCTGTTCCAGCAACTGTCCTAGGCACAGGATAACTTGGGGCAGTAGGGAAGGATGATAAAGGAATTAACTATATTATAAACACAGTGAAAGAAGCAAGCACACAGGGGTGGGTGAAGTTACTGTAGAAACAGAAAAGACTGGAGAACTGGGAAAGGCTTCTTGAAAGAGATATTGCTTGGGAACCTGGAAAATCCGGATTTGAAGGATGATGCAGTAGGAAGATTTTAGGAAAGGGGTCGAGGGACCTAGCTTCCAGTACGAACTCTGCTATTAACTAAACTTGTGACTTGATAGGCAAGGGGAAGTGTGCATGAAGGGAAGAGACAGGAAAAGCAAGGGGGCTATGAAAGAATGCTTGACACAAATCAGGGGGAAAGACTGAAGGCCTTGAAGGATGTGGCTGTTGCCCTTTGCCAGCTACGCTATGCCTGTGGCGCCACTTATCCTGGGATTTTTTGGATTGAAGAGAAGCAGTTGCTGACGACTTTAGGATCTCTCCTGCACCTCTTCTAGTGTCTGTGGACTTTTCCAACTCCTCCATAATGAAAACTAAGACTGATCTACTGCACTGCTTTTCAGTGAATGCTCCCAGAATCTCCCACATGATCACCCAGGGTCCTCACTAAAAATACAGATCCTTGGGTCTTACTTCAGGGGGCTGAATCAGAATATCTGGGGCAAGAGTCTGGACCTATATTTTAAGACCCTTATTAGGTGATTCTCATCTTTGTCTACCCATTCCATCCTCCTTGCCATCCAAAGAAAGAAGTACCCACACTTGTACCCCCAAACAGGGACACTGTGGGGACTGAAATCTATGGTTCTCAACTCCCAGTTGGGGTGGGGTTTCCACTCCATTGTGTAATTTTCCATTTCTCATCCAACAATCTAAATTTATTTAGTATTTCTATAAATAATGTGGAAAAACTCTTCTGTTGTTAAGCAGAGTAGGAACTTAAGTTGTGCATAATATGATACTTTGATTTTATCTGTGAGCAAAAATATTCATGGAAAAATACTGAAAGGAAATCCAACAAAATGTTAGTCATTTTTGCCTTCATGGGGTAGATTGTTGATTTTATTCATCTTTCTTTTTTACCGTAGTTTGTGTCCTATAAAATATGTGTACATATTTTATAATTAAAAATAACACAATAACTTCATTTAACCTGGAATAAAATCAAAGTTGAAATGCATAAACCTATAAGCAGCCCTCAGAGAACTTTCAAAGCCCCGATAAATTGTGTTTTCAAGACTTAACAGTTTTTGTCGGCTCTGGCTTCCCAGATGGTATGGATACGTTCAGTGATCTCTGACCTCATTTGATTTCTAAAAATGTTCTTTGATCATCAACTTTTGCCCTACTTTTCCTGAAAAATTAAGTCATCAGAAACTCTGACTCAAGAACACAAAGGGTTTGGAAGGTTTCGATTTAGGGGATGAATAGAAATCATGGGGAGTAATATCTGTTCACTTCTAAAACCCTGTAAATCTTCTTTATGAGAAATTTAAAGGCAGGCTTGAAATTCTTGATCTAGGACTTAAAAGTTGATGAGGATAAAAGGAAATTCATATATTCTCAAATAGAGAGAAAGCCAAAATTTAAGATTGTGATTTGCTTTTGATGACTTTTTATTATGAACAAAGTGATTTTTTTAATTTTTGAAATTATATGTAATATACTCCTATTATACACAATTAAAAAAAATAAAAAATATGAATTATCCATAGTCCTACTATACATTAACTTTACAACATATTTTCTATAGTTTATGCATAGGACTAGAATTACAGACTACATATAATTTGTATTCTTATAATTTTTGTGATATTTTAATATACGTATTTCTTAGGTCACTAAGTAGATTTTAGAAACATCAATGAACCAAATGATTCCTGACACTAAAATCTTCATAGAACTGATCTGTTTTGTTCAGATTACGAATCTGCTTCAAATGGGCGTTTGGTATGACGTATTTGGATAGTCAGGGGGATCTTCATTCTATTTTTTATTGTCCTATTATATAATTAGTTACACCTAGGTGAAACAGTGATAAGGGCAGTATAAGTTCAAGTGAAAAAACTTTTAGTCCTCATCAAGATATATCTCTCATGGATGGAGATTCATATAAAAAAAGCTTATGACTAAATAATAAATATCAGCTTCTCAAATAGGAAATTTAACTTGTCATAACAGATGAATTTGACCAAATTTTTGTGAAAGTACTAAAATGAGGATTCTTCTGACTCCTCTGTCCTACTTTAGAAGCTGCAGCCCCTTTAAGTCCTGCATAATATAAAGAAAATAGCCACTGACATTGGAGAATCTTAGGAAACTTTTATTGACATAAGCATTGAAATATTTCCAGATGGATCTGGACTCTGAATATTTGGGTATTGATATATCACATGGAGTCTTCCCTATTTATTTCTTAATAAATACCCAAAGCTGCTTACACTTAAAGAAAGAGAAAGGCAAAATATTCTGAGATAAGTGACATAGCAGGTAACTGCTGATACCACATATGAAAACATTGGATAAACTCTCTTAATGCCTAATCTTGGAGACCAGAAATAACATTCCCAGGAATTTTTTTTTTTTTTTTTTTTTTGGCCCAGGAAATTCAAGTCTAGTTCCTCTGATCTTTCAGTGGGGAGATTATAGTTCCCCCAATTTCAGTTAAAACCCTTGCAAAAAATTCCCTAAGCAGTTTTCATATTAGAATTTCTTTTTTCTTTCCTATAGTGGCACATGCTCTTTACATTTAAACTTAAATTGTCCTATATCAATCACCAAGTAGTTCACTTAGGGCTTTAGAAAAAATTCATTCATAAAATATTAAGAATGCAAAGTGGCTCTTTTCCTAACTCTGAATTCAGTTATATCATGTTGATACTTGAAATCAGCCACAGTGAGAGTATTTTAAACCAGAAATCAACAAACTCTTTAGTTTTGTCAGAAGTCAGTAGTTAAATCAGAACCCTTACCTCTAACCCCATCAGGCTTGCTTGACCAGACCGCCACTGTCTGTAGAGCTCCATGTATGACTAAAGCACAAGAAGAGTCTGATAATCATGTACTTCATGGCCCTGATCTTAATGTAGATATCCTTAATTGGCTCTCACTGGCCATAGGATGTAGAGCGTAGACACAACAGCATAAGCTACTTGTAAAGAAAAATGAGAGCCAAGTTTCCCATTTAGGAGCATTTCAAAGTGACCCAAAGAATAAGTTACAGAAAACTTTCTTCTTCCTTTAATTCAAAGAAGAAAGAAGACGACAAAGATGAAGAATGAACAGGGGGAATAGAGGAGAAGGTAAAAGAGAAAAGAAGGAAAAGGAAGAAAAAATGAGGATGAAAAAAGGGCTTGTCAAAAATCCTGCCTTTTCATAGTGGCCAAAATGCACAGTCATTATTCATCCTTTGTGTTTCAGAGGCACTTTTACTGTGGATTTTCCTTTTCCTTCTCTTTCTTTCTTTCTTTCTTTCTTTCTTTCTTTCTTTCTTTCTTTCTTTCTTTCTTCTTTCTTTCTTAATAGCAGTATTAGAACACCCTACAGGAATATCTGTACAGGAATATTCTGGACCATGCTTTGCTGCTGCCCTTCACGATCAAGACTGTCCACTCCATTAATGAGTCATAATGTTCTTTTTCTGAGATTCAATGACACAAATAAGGGATTCTCAGATGTAAAAGAACCAGTCACAGGCAAAACAACATTAGACAAAAGAGACTGAACTTGAATCATTGTTTTTGGAGAGAGCCAAGGGCTTACATCAGACTCATTATGAAGCTGCCTTTCAGAAAATTAAATTTCTTATTAAACTGTTAACTTGACTCTAATTTCTCAAAGACCCGTATTATACTTTATCTTAGTTTAATACTAGTCAAATACATCACTTAAAATATACTCTATTGAGACTTTCTGAATATCAGATATATAGCCAAATGAGATATCAAAATTTCTCATACAGGCAGTTCAGATGAGATGTTTTCATAAATTACATCAATGGTGCAGCATACACTCTGTAGTCTCAAGACACAGAACAATTTCCATAAGTCCAGTTATACTTCCAAGTGTTGTTGGTGTCACCATGAAACACAACAAGAAGGTGAAGGTGAAACACAGGTACTGTAATTTGCAGTTTGCACCATATTTCAGGCGCATTTCTGCTTGACATTATATTCAGACAAGCAACAATAAGTAATTCTCAGTTACCCTTTGTGATATCACAGAGATTTTTCTAATAAAACGCAGAAGCAGAAAACATAAAATGTAAGTCCCTAGTTAGGTAGGGATTTTGTTCTATTTTATTCACTAACACCAGATATTTCTACTGTTTAGGACAGTTACTTGGGAGAGCGGGCACTCAATAAATACTTGTGGACTGAATGAGCAAATGAATGGACATTTCAGATTAGTAGCCTTACTATTTTTTATAGTTTTCATTCAGTTTGATTGAATTCACCAATGGCTGTAGTTTCCTTTTTATTTTCCATGGTAACTATATATTTCTGCCACAGAGAAGTAAAGGAACTCCAGTCACAATGCATGTTTTACAATTCTACAAATTAACTTTATTTTCATAAAAACCTCATCTCAAATAAGTTAGTCATGTCAGAAAATCCCTTAGCTAAGGAATATATGCAACAAAAATTATATCAAGAGACCAATTTATATTTATAACCCTGTTTATTAAAATTTTTTGTTATTTATTTCCATCACTTTTTTCCCTGTTCACAAAAGCACAATTCAAATAAACAAATGAACAATAACTAAAAACTGATTTTCTGTTAAATGAGACAGGAAGCCACCAAAGTCCTAGAGGAGAACACAGGCAGCAACCTCTTTGGCTTCAGCCAGATCAACTTCTTACTGGACATGTCACCAGAGGCAAGGGAAACAAAAATGAACTATTGGTACTTCATCAAGATAAAAAGCTGCTGCACAGTGAAAGAAACAATCAACAAAACTCAAAGGCAACCTACGGAATGGGAGAAGATATTTGCAAACGACATTTCTGATAAAGGGCTAGTATCCAAAATCTATAAAGAACTTAACAAACTCAAAACCCAAAAAACAAATAATCCAGTTAAGAAATGGGCAGAAGACGTGAATAGACATCTTTCCAAAGAAGACAACTAGATGGCTAATAGACACATGAAAAGAAGTTCAACATCATTCATCATCAGGGAAATACAAATCAAAACCATGGTGAGATACCACCTCACACCTGTCAGAATGGCTAAAATTAACACAAGAAACAATGGGTGTTGGTGAAGATGTGGAGAAGGGGGAACCCTCTTGCACTGTTAGTGGGTAGGAATGCAAACTGGTGCAACCCTTGTGGAAAACACTATGGAGTTTCCTCAAAAAGTTAAAAATAGAACTGCCCTATGACCCAGCAAATGTACCACTAGGTATTTACCCAAAGGATACAAAAATACAGATTTGAAGGGGTACATAACCCTGATGTTTATAGCAGCATTATCAACAATAGCCAAACTATGGAAAGAGCTCAAACGTCCATTGACTGATGAATAGATAAAGAACAGGTGGTATGTATGTGTGTGTGTGTGTGTGTATACAAAACTCAGCCATAAAAAAGAATGAAATCTTGCCATTTGTAATGATGTGGATGAAGCTAAAATGTTATTATGCTAAGTGAAATAAGCCAGAGAAAGACAAATAACATATGATTTCACTCATATGTGGAATTTAAGAAACAAAACAGATGAACATATGGGAAAGGGAAAAAAGAGAGAGGGAAACAAACTATATGAGACTCTTAAAAATAGAGAACAAAGTGAGGCTTGATGGAATGAAGAAGGTGGGGGATGGGCTAGATGGATGTTGAGTATTAAGGAAGGCACTAGTTATGATGAGCAGTGGGTGTTATATGTAAGTGATGAATCACTGAATTCTCTTCCTGAAACCATGTTTACTAACTAGAATTTAAATAAAAATTAAAGAACAAAACAAACAAATGAACAAAAACAAAGGGAATGTCCCATACTCTTTTGCTAACTAAGCACCTGGACTCACTCTTTCTGTTTTTACAGCAATCTAGAGCAACTGTGGAATCACCTG
This sequence comes from Ursus arctos, assembly GCF_023065955.2. Lineage (NCBI taxonomy): Eukaryota > Metazoa > Chordata > Mammalia > Carnivora > Ursidae > Ursus > Ursus arctos. Next base: position 33,796,964 of record NW_026622852.1, read on the forward strand.
GACACAAAAGGACACTCATGTATTTAGGTAGTTTCTAAAAAGAAGAAAAAATACCATATCCACATCTGGAAGTCTATTAGGAAATGAATTATGGTTGAAAATAGTTAATGAACACTTTTGGAACATGTATATTTGAGGAGAATCAACTTAATTACCTTTGTCAATCAAAGTCTTAATTATACAGTTAATTAATGCTAATTAGTTGATAAAGTATTTATAATTAACCACACATACTATTATATTCTACTACACCTAGAGATTTCTTTTAAACTAAGCCTGCCTATAGATGCCTATAAATGAAAATATGTAAATAATTTTTTTACATACTGTTAATTTTCAGAAATATCAAAATAAATGAAATCAGATTTTTTATTTCGAAAATTTAATTCTAAACTTCCCTTTCCAAATCAAGAAATTAAGACTTTTTCTCTCTTGAAAATAAGAAAATGTGATTTTAAAAATGCCTGAGCCTCCAAATCTATGGTAGAAAATTTATAGTTTTTGGTAACAAATTCTCCTAAAAATCATGAATTATTTAGATCACTGTTTCCCTAATTTGGCTGTGCATCAAAATCTCCTAGGAAGCTTTTAAAAATATATATCTCAAGATCTCTGCCTAAATCTACAGAGTCAGAACCTTTGGGGATAAAACTCAAGAATCTGAATTTTTGTTTTAAAGTATGCTCCACATCCAGCCTGGAGCCCAATGTGGGGCTTGAGCACATGTCCCTGAGATCAAGACCTGAGCTGAGATAAAGAGTTGGACACTTAACCAACTGAGCCACACAGGCACCCCGAAAGTCCATATTAAATTTTTTTTTCTCCAGGTAGTTCTGATGTATAGCCAAATTTGAGAATAGAAGATTTAAGATAAGTATCTCCTACCATCAGGTGCTGTCCTCATTAATTCTTCCACATACTCCAAAAACTGAATCTACGTAAAAATTAAGCCAGTTATCAAACTTAGACTTTGAATCGTTCTGACTTAATATTTGGTCCACAAAGGACACACAAAATCCTGGAGCACCTGCTGGGCAATCCAAACACAGTATCTTTTATCATACATAGTTATTGCAATTATGGTACCAGTTCAGAACCGTGTGGCTTCTGATCAGGACACACATTATACAGAACATAAACAGTAAAATTTTAAATATAAGTGCAAATCACACTTGATGTTCTCAATTGCCAGCTTTGATTTGTGGTCTGCTGCTACTCACACAAAAGCAGCTCTTTTTAGTGTCCTCTACTGTAAAAAAGGTTGTAGAGAATTACAAGTGATAAGTAAGTACCTTAACTACAATGGGATTTTAGCTATAAAACATAAAGAGAACCCAGAAGGTTATCCTGATAGCTTAGGCTCCCCCCAGAAATTAAGAGTTTGAGGGGCTTGAGTTTAGGTAATTTTGGGGGCAAGTAATCCCAGAGAATAGAAGTCAGGGAGTAGGACATGGAAGGAAGAAAAGTTAGTACAAGAATGTGTTCTCAACATGGTCACTTGCTGTGAGCAGTGGAGTTAGATTATGCTGGGTCTTCTGAGAAGTAATGTAGAATATGCCTCAAAATTGCTCACTGGAAGGAAAGAAGAAGAAAGCATCTTTGCACAAGCTCCCACTTCCAATCAGTCAAGGACTGCCTCATCAGATGTTTATTCTCTGGCATTCCAGTGTGTCTATGTGTGAGTGTTACCCAGTTCCCACAAGCATCCCATATTGCAATGTCAAAGAGCTGGAGCACAAAACAGCAGGTATGTTGCAGGCAAAGGTGAAGTGCTCTCACATTACATATTTGTATGAAGCTGGTTGTTATGTGATGGCTAGATTAAAACGTGGGCCAAGAAGACCAGAGACAAGGCACAGAAGTTGTCCAATACAGTCGTGCATGTATCCAGGAGGCTGCTGTTCTGCAGTGAGTCTGCACTTCAGAGGTATGAGATTCCAAAGGCTGAATACTCCTATTTATGTATTGAAATATTCCCATAGCTCTCTGAATTACCAAAAATAGCAGGAAGTTATGCTCCTTACATACTGTACATTGGGAGTCTGTACAATGGCACCTCCCTTCCTCTCATACTGTCAATTTCTTATCCACATTCAAGGCTTTTAACTTCTCTTTCTACTGAGCGATTGTTTTGTATTTCACCTGTGACTAGTGAGAAGCTGATTAATCCCCAAATCTATGGTATACATTTAGCAAATGAACAAGATATGGAAATCACAGTGGGGGTATCAGGCACCTCAATGATGCTTTTGGGTGTAAGTCTCCTCTAGTATCACCTCACTATCAAACACCACTAGAGATAAGATTATCTCGGGCTCCTACACCAGGGTCCTTGGGTTCCTAAGGTATACGAGTAAAGTGATGGAGTGTCAACACTATTCTGAAGATTCATGGTCAGTAATGCTTGTGGAGAACCTGCCACAACACATTTGCCTGACTTGTTATTATCTGCCATGTTTCTGGAAGATAGACCTTGCTCCTCTTCATCACTGTTCCCAAATATTTCTCAGGGATAAACTTACTTCACCTTACATACCAACATCACCGCTATGCATTTTGAAAATCAAGTTCCCATTCCATTCCTAAGAACAGTTTTCCTTTTGAATTAACCTGCATTTCTAATTCCACTGTTTAGACACTATCTCTGATCGAAGACCACCTTTCTGTGGTAATTGACAATGTCTGCATTTGACCTCTGATTCTGTCAGCTCTGTGCTAATCCTCTTGCCCTTAGCTTCATTGTCTCTTTATTCCTAAGAAGATGTAGGCCCAGCATCTAGAAACATATAGCTTGATGATTTGCTGGGAGATTTGTTGTTACAGGAAACCATGGCTTTGTGTATTCCTGTTGTGTGAAGGAATTTGATATTTCATAGAACAGAATGATTAGATTTCTTATGCTTTTACAATGTTCATAGCAGCATTGTCCACAATAGCTAAATTGTGGAAGGAGCCGAGCTGCCCTTCAACAGATGACCGGATTAAGAAGATGTGGTCCATATCTACAATGGAATATTATTCAGCCATCAGAAAGAACGATTACCCAACATTTGCAGTAACATGGACTAGACTGGAGGAGATTATGCTAAGTGAAATAAATCAAGCAGAGAAAGACAATTATCATATGGTTTCACTCATTTATGGAACATAAGAAATAGAAGGAAGATTGGTAGGATAAGGAAGGGAAGAATGAAGGGAGGGTAAACAGAAGGGGGAATGAACCATGAGAGACTATGGACTCTGGGAAACAAACTGAGGGCTTCAGAGGGAAGGGGAGGGGAGGTGGGGGACTGGGATAGGCTGGTGATGGGTATAAAGGAGGGCACATATTGCATGGTGCCCTGGGTGTTATACGTAAATAATGAATCATGGAACATTACATCAAACACTAAGGATATACTGTATGGTGACTAACATAACATAATAAAAAATTATTTTAAAAAAAGATTTCTTATGCTTTTGAGATATTACATATTCCCATGCAGGAACTCATCAAATTGAGTCTGATCTAAAATAATACAAAAGTAGAAAGGAATTTTTCATCCTATCACCCTTTTTCTTGCAGTTCCCATGGATATCCCAACCCTAATCCACTGTTTAATCATATCCTTTATGACTATATTTCTTTGGCAATGGGAAGAAAGTGGTACTAAGACAGGCTTAGGGGAGGATACATTCTAGCTCATATAACCGAACAATTAAGGGAATATTTGACTTCAGTTATGGTTTTACCCAGTGTTCAGTAAGAAGGAAATAGACATTTATATCTTTATTTCTTGGCTCTGCCTCCACAATGTTATATTCATTTTCAGCAAACTCCCACTCCTAGACAGTGGTTGTAAGATGACTGCAGCAGCATCAGTTTCTGCATGCTCTTATGTGGTGGAAAAAAAGAATTGGGAGTATATTTGAGAATCTGTAATGAAATTTTCATTGAACCTCATTGAATCTTAATGGCTTATTCATCTATATTGGACTATTATGGATTGAATTGTGTTCCCTCCAAATTCATATGTTGAAGTCCTAACACACAGTACCTGTGGATGTTACCTTATTTGAAAATAGGGTCATTGCAGATGTCATTAGCTAAGACTAGGTCTTATGGGAGTAGTGTGTCTTTAATCCAGTATGACTGGTATCCTTACAAAAAGGGAAAATTTGGAAATAGGCACACAAGGAGAACACCATGTAAAAATGAAGGCAGAGATTAGGGTAATGCAGCAAAACCCAAGAAATGCCACAGAATGCCTGCAAACCACCAGAAGCTAAGAGAAAGACATGGAACAGATTCTCTTCATAGCATCCAGAAGGAACTAACCCTGTTGACACCTTGAGCTTGGAACTGTAAGAAAATAACCTTCTGTTGTTTAAGCCACCCAGTTTATGGTACTTTGCACGTACCAGGAAACTAATATATGGACCAATCACTGTAATCCAGTGAAAGCAATACACTGGCCAGGCTTGAGTCATGTGAGGGTCCACCATACCAGGAATGGAATGGCAGCACTGGAACAGACTGAGGGAAGGGGTGATTCTCAGGAGTTAAGCTGGAGTTGAAGGATGAATGGAACCTGGTTAGAAAAAACTTCAGCTTTCAACTATATAGTTCTTTATCTTCTCTCAATTTTAGGTGCATCAAGGTTCACTTCTCCATTTATCCATGTGATAAATCTTCGTCCTCTTTCAGTCCTTCAACTTCTGCACAGGGCCAAGTATTTCTCAGGGCTCCAGAAACACTGGAAATGCCCATGATTTCCTTCCCAGATGGAAGGTGTTAATGTAAGTAATGTTAATGTAAGATGCCTGATAAATGATATCTCAGTAATCAGTGTATTTCATGAAAATGTTCTACTTTTTGTCCACAATATATGAGACAATTTTGCTAAACAAATACCAAAGTAATAGGATGAATACATGTGGAAATTCCACAAAAAGCTAAACTTTGAAGTGGCATGTAATAAATTACCAAAAAAAAGTACTTTTGAGGTTGAAACACGTTTTGTGTACTACTGCTATGTGAGAAGTATGAAATTGTGCTTGCTTAGAGGAGAGGTGGAGTCACTGGTGGTATTATTAATGTATATGTTGAGATAATAAAACTTGAGCCATTGGTATATATATTCATGAAATGGGCTATTAACATTCTGTTTGTTTTATATTTAACTCTGTAGGGTCTACTAATTTACAATTAAATTAAAAAATCCACTAGGACTAATGAGCTAATAATTGCAAAGAACTCTGTGCATGGATAAATGGCACCAAGGGAGGACAAACTTCTATTTGTGAAAATCGAAACATCTGAGACTTTAATTACATCCCTTGCTAGAACTGACTTGTAATCAGCTATGGAGACTAGCTCATTAATGCCCTACTATGGGATTCCTAAACAACATATTGAAAGCCATTTCACTTATCAAATTTGAATATACTTAAGAGCAGGCATTTTCTGATAATTCTGTCTCAGTACAGCAGTTTCTCTTTTCTCATTGAAATCCAAAGGATTCTAATTAGTCCTATAGTATAACTCACCTCGGCATTGTCAGGATTTTCATTTCAGTTTTTAAAATGGGTAGTGGGTGTATGTTTGAGGGATGTTATTTCTAAGATGGGGGAAATGAGTTTCTTCAAGTCTCTGTGTGGAGATAGTTATGGGACAAGGCTCAGTGAAGTGCAGACCAAGATATTTGGTTTTCAGTGTGGGAATCCTGAGCTTGCCTAAAGCATCACTGAAGGAAGTGCCAAAGTTTCTCCAACTGTGATTTTGTCAATCAAGTGTTTTGGAAAATGTACAAAGTTATATAAACACACATATATGTACACAATTTAAAGATTTGAATCTCCAATTTGAAAATGTTTAAGCCTGATGAAAAACGGAGAGAACAATGAACGATCACCCTTAGTACAATGAACACCCTTAAACCATTCACTTGGACTACGACATACACATATTGATCCATTTTATAAAAGTTTAAATATAATATTTATGTTTATATTTAATATTTACACTAGATAATGTTAATTAGTAATCTTTGAGAGGGAATGCTATTGGTATTTTGATAGAGATTGCACTAAATGTGTAGACTGCTTTGGGTAGTATAGGCATTTTAACTATATTTGTTCTTCCAATCCATGTGCATGGAATGTTTTTCTATTACTTTGTGTCCTCTTCAATTTCTCTCATAAGTGTTCTATAGTTTTACCTCTTTGGTTGGGTTTATTCCTAAGTTTCTTATGGGTTTTGGTATAATTTTAAAAGGGATCAATTCCTTGATTTCTCTTTCTGTTGCTTCATTATTGGTATATAGAAATGCAACAGATTTCTGTATTTTGATTTTATATCCTACAACATTACTGAATTCATGTATCAGTTCTAGCAATTTTTTGGTGGAGTCTTTCGAGTTTTCTATGTAGAGTACTGTGTCATGTGTGAAGAATGAAAGTTTGACTTCTTCCTTGACAACTTGGATGCCTTTTATTTCTTTTTGTTGTCTGATTGCTGAGGCTAGGACTTCCAGTACTATGTTGAACAACAGTAGTGAGAGTGGACATCCCTGTCTTGTTCCTGACCATAGAGGAAAAGATGTCAGTTTTTCCTCACTGAGGATAATATTAGCTATGGGTCTTCCATATATGGCCTTCTAGATATTGAGGTATGTTCCCTCTATCCCTACTTTGTTGATGGTTTTTATCAAGAATTGATGCCGTATTTTGTCAAATGGTTTTTCTGCATCTGTTGAGGAGATCATATGGTTCTTATCCTTTTATTCTAATACAATGGTGATATATTATTTACATAAATTTAAAAATAGTAAAATATCCTGGAAAACCATTCTTACTGAGTCACTTGGAAATAATTTCATCTATCAAAGGTTTTATGAATTTCATGTTATGCTTTTGATTCTATGTATAGAGTCAAGATTTGTCATCAACTGTGAGTTATAGATACCTGAAAAATAGTAAAAGTTAAGGATTTTATTTTTCTAATGCACTAAGTGTTTGCAGGTAAGAAGTTTAGGGCTGAAAAAAAAATGTCTAGGGCTGGTTTCTTGGCCCCACAAGGTTATAAAATACTCAGGGTGCTTCCATCTTTCTCAGTTATTCTTATGTATTCAGGTCACATGGTCTTAAGAAGGGTACTCAAGGTCCAGCATCAAGTCCCCACTTCAATGAGGAGAAAGGAAGACAGCATCTGTCAATTAAGTTTGCCCACTTAAAGGAGTTTCTTTTAATTTAAATATCAACCAAATAACTTCTGTTTATATTTCTATGTGTACAACAAAGTTACATGGCCATGTAACCATGTTAATCAGTAGGCAAACTTGGAGAATGGTCTTTGCTGGGCACAATGTCACTTTTAACAAAAAGGAGTGTCATAAAAACACATCATTTTATATACCCCTAAAAAAGAAAAAAAATCTCCTGCCAAGGAAAGTATGGCATGATTTTTTTTTTCCCACTTGGAACATTTACTTGACAATAATTGAAAGAATACTTTTAGATTTTTGTTTACACTTAGAATATTATCATATGTCATGTTGTTCTGTGTTCAAGACATTGTACACACATACATTTTTTTTATTTCAGTGGTAAACTGCAACAATCTTTTTGAAGATATTGTGAAAATCAATGAAATTCAACATGAGTGGTACCAACTACAAACGTAACTCAGTTCATGTGATGACAATGTGAATCGCACTTACCAAATTCACCTGAGATCAGGTGATGACAATTAAGTATTGATGCTTCTTGGCCAACAGTGATGGCAAGACACAAACAATGGCAAAAGTATGGAACAAAAACAAATTTGTCCTGAAACCAGTCAGTATGGCACCTAAAAATTAGACTACTTTTGGATAGTTGATGGTATCTGCAACATGACTACTTGAATGTGTGTGGCAGAAACTTTCAATTTAATTCAGATTCTTTTAAAAGGTAGGTTGTGGTGTTCTCTCCTAAGTAACTATTTAAGAATTAAATGTAAGTACTTTCAAAAGGTAAAAAATCCAGAAACCAGATAAAGCATGTTAGATTTCATAAGCAGAATTGAGGGAGAAAAAGTACACAGGGTCCTGGGGAAAGAAAAGAAGGATAAACCAGAGGACAGAGTAAAAAGAGGTATAATTGCTCTATACAATCTTGAAAAAGATAAAGGCCCTGGGAGTAAAGAACGTCTAGGCATTGGAATTGGATCCCTGAACATGTTAGGGGCACATACTTAAGCTGGAGTAAGGAGCAAAGGTGCTGACACGATGATAACTAGCTCAGTCTTCTGCTGTGGTATTGAATGCTCTTCATCAAAGTAACTAAGGTCATATAATCCATCACCTAGCAGAGTATCTGGCATATAGTAGTGCTCAAAATTATTGATTACATTGAATTAGAAGGTTGACTTTTTAAAAAATTGGGATGGGGTGTTGAAAGATACCCCAGGATATTTGTGAGCATTCTTTTTTGGTTATGTTAAATAGAAGTCCCTCTCAGATTTTTTTAGTTTTTGGTGGTGGTATTGGGTGATACTTGGGTTACTCTCTGACTCTGGAATCTAGGTGGGAACCAGTAGGTAGGAACCAGAATGTTTATTAAAACTAAAGAAGCTGACTTAAATGTTACATACTAAAGGAATATCCTAGTTGTCTATCTTCTTTCAAGACAAGCATGGGATATACTAAATGTCATCCAGTCACATTTATTATGCACCTGCTCTCTATAGCTTTTTGAATTGGATGCTGTGGGAGATAACAGAAGAGATTGGTAGAGCGTAAAGAGAGGCTTGGATTCAATGACTAAGTCTTTGGTGCCCCCCCACTCCAGATCTACAAAATCACCATTTCTGCAGTTATGACTGCAGCATCTGTAATTTTTTAAATAATATTTATTTTGTTATATTAATCACCATACAGTACATCTCCAGTTCTTGATGCAATGTTTCATGATTCATTACTTGCGTATAACACCCAGTGTACCATGCAATATGTGCCCTCCTTAATACCCATCACCAGCCTATCCCAATCCCCCACCCTCCTCCCCTCTGAACCCCTAAGTTTGTTTCACAGAGTCCACAGTCTCTTATGGTTCATTCCCCCTTCTGTTTACCCTCCCTTCATTCTTCCCTTCCTTCTCCTACCGATCTTCCTATTTCTTATGTTCCATAAATGAGTGAAACCATATGATAATTGTCTTTCTCTGCTGTAATGTTTAAATCTGCCAAGGTGATTCAGATGTGCAGCTATGTTTAGGATCCTCTAGATTGGATCATTTCTAGAGTTTCTTTCAGCTCTCAAATTTCATCTTTTAAGACATTCATCATGTATTCAACAAACCTACTAGTTTATACTAGCAGCTGGCAGTTCTGCTAGTTCTCCTCTCTTCTTAAAATATAAGGACCATGAGAGCCTCATAAACCTCAGATATGCTCAGGTTTATGAAATTCCAGAGCCAATTAAAGCCCCCAGAAATGGAAAGTCTGAGAAATTCCCAGAAGTATGGGAGAAGAGCAAAAGTGTTCCAATCTTAAAATGTTAACATTTCTATCTTATATCTCCAACGCTTTGCCCCTATGTTCTTCTGTAACAGCAGAACTTGAATGATTACAATCACAATGGTCTCTCTTCCATGGAATGAAGGATGGTTTGGAGACTATCAAACTATTCTTATGGAAAAACAAGACTGCTGAACCAAAGACTGGAAATAAGGGGAAGCTGTTACTTTAAGGAAGACATAATACCCACTCAACGGTTTCTACCTATAAGAAACAGAGTAATTTGTATAATATTCTACAAAGCAACATGTTATATTAATGCACCAAATACTATATTAATATACAAAAAATATACTACTTATATAGTAATCCTTTGATACTGAGCCCACATGACCTGCAAGAAATCTTCTACTTGAAGAGGTCCAGTGGTAGTCAGCGTTCCGAGATGGTGGAGGAGCAGGAGAACTAAAGTTTGTCTGGTCCCGGGAATTCAGCGAGAGAGCCACCAAACCATTCTGAATACCTATGAATGTAACTGGAGAACGAAGAAAAGAGTAGCAGAAACTCTATGAACAGAAAAGCGACCACTTTCTGCAAGGAGGAGAAAAGATGGCAGAGGAGTAGGCGACCCTTTCTCAGCTGGTCCCGAGTCAAGCTGGATATCTACCAGATCATCCTGAAAACCCACGGAATCAGCCTGAGATGCAGTAAGAAACACCTGGATTTCTACAAATGAACATCTCCAGCGCTGAGTATTGAGGTACGAAACAAGGAGCTGTGAATCCGCACACAGATATAGGAAGATAAACGGAAGGGGGAGGGAGTCTCCGCACTCGGGCACCGGGCAGTAGCCACTTGTGCTGGAGAGCGGGCTGACTCACACACTGGCACCTGTGAGAGAGCAGACGGAGCCCAGGAACACACGCGACCAGACTGAAAAACGGACCTCCAGAGCGCTCACTGGAACCGGATTAAATCCGGGAGCTTGGGAGCATGCGTGTCCAAACTGAAAACCAGAGCTCCGGAGCGTACACCGGAGTGTACCGGTGACCTCGGGAGTGCGCGCGACCAGACTGAAAACTGGCGCTCCAGAGCTCACACGAACCATACCGAAACAGAGAGCTTGGGAGCTCAGGAGCTCAGAAGCGCGCGTGGGAACCGGGGGCGGCTGGCGGTGTTAGAAGCACAAAGGACAGAGACGTGCCGGCCCTGGAAGTGAGGGCTGGGACACAGGCTGTGGGACACACATCCCGGGTCGCTACAGGGTTTTTAGCAGCACCGATAGAAACAAGAGTTAAAGTGGCCAAGAGAGCTCAGTGGAGAGCGGACTGCGATCTCTCTGTTCTGAGACAGAGGCTAGGATATGGCCACTGATGCTCTGACTCTCAGAAGAGGCACAGAAAACCACCAGGGAAAGCCGCCAGAGAACAAAAGCCCAAAAATACTGGCTCACAGTGTGCCCAGCCCCATACCCCCTCGCAGGGGATGGGGCAACTCTACCCAAACAGGGTTTCCTGAATATCAGCGCGGCAGGCCCCTCGCCCAGAAGGCAGGCTGAAAAATCAGGAAGCCGACATCCCTAAGGTCCCTATAAAACAAGTGACACTGCCTGTGTCCTGGTCAATAAATTGGGCTCTGGGCATCCACACAACCTCTCCTCATCAGAATGACGAGAAGGAGAAATCCCCCCCAGCAAAGAAAAGATAATGAGTCTGTCTGTGGCTTCTACCACAGAACTGATGGATATAGATATAACCAAATTGTCAGAAATGGGTTCAGAGTAACAATGGTCAAGATGATGTGTAGGCTTGAAAAAAACTATTAATGAAAATATTAATGAGAATATAGACTCTCTAAGGGCAGAAATGAGAGCGAGTCTGGGAGAAATTAAAACTGCTATGAATCATATGCAGTCTAAACTAGACACTCTGACAGCCAGGGTAAATGAGGCAGAAGAACGAATTAGTGAATTGGAGGATGGGATGGTGGAAGAGAAGTTAAAACAGAAACTTGACTCAAAAAAATCCAATCTCAAGAATGTAGATTATGGGAGATTACTGACTCAAGGAAACGTTCCAATATCAGAATCATTGGCATCCCCGAGGGGGTGGAGAAAGAGAGAGGTCTAGAAGAGATATTTGAACAAATTATAGCTGAGAACTTCCCTAATCTGGCAAAGGCAACAAGCATACATATCCAGGAAGCAGAGAGGACCCCTCCCAAGGTCAATGAGAACAGACCCACACCATGTCACGTCATAGTGATATTCGCAAATATTAGATTCAAGGATACAGTATTGAAAGCGGCCAGGGGAAAGAAAATCCTTATATACAGAGGGAAAAATATCAGAATAACGTCAGACCTGTGTACAAAGACCTGGCAGGCGAGGAAGGGTTGGCAGAGTATTTTCAAAGCTCTATCTGAGAAAAACATGCAGCCAAGGATCCTTTATCCAGCAAAGGTGTCATTCAGAATGGATGAGAGACAAGGACCTTCCAAGACCAGCAGAAACTGAAAGAATATGTGAGCACCAAACCGCCCTACAGGAGATATTAAGGGGGGTTCTATAAAAGTAAAAAGGCCCCAAGAGTGATACAGAACAGAAATTTACAATCTATAGGAACAAAGACTTCACAGGAAACATGATATCATTAAAATCATATCTCTCAATAATCACTCTCAATGTGAATGGCCTAAATGCTCCCATAAACTCCACAGGGTTGCAGATTGGATAAAAAGACATGACCCATCCATTTGCTGTCCGCAAGAGACTCATTTTGAACCTAAAGATACATCCAGACTGAAAGTGAAGGGATGGAAAACCATTTTTCATGCCAATGGACCTCAAAAGAAAGCTGGGGTAGCAATTCTCATATCAGACAGATTAGATTTTAAACTAAAGACCGTAGTGAGAGATACAGAAGGACACTATATTATTCTTAAAGGATGTATCCAACAAATGGATATGAAATTATAAATATCTATGCCCCCAACAGGGGAGCAGCTAGATACATAAGCCAATTCTTAACCAGAATAAAGAGACATCTAGATAATAATACATTAATAGTAGAAGACCTCAACATTCTGCTCTCAGCAATAGACAGATCACCTAAGCAGAAAATCAACAAAGAAACAAGAGCTTTGAATGACATACTGGAACAGATGGACCTCATAGATACATACAGAACACTACACCCCAGAACAACAGAATACTCATTCTTTTCAAATGCACATGGAACTTTCTCCAGAATAGACCATATACTGGGTCACAAAACAGGTCTTAACCGATACCAAAAGACTGAGATTATTCCCTGCATATTCTCAGACCACAATGCTTTGAAACTGGAAGCCAATCACAAGGAAAAATTTGGAAGAAAGAAACTCAAACACTTGGAAACTAAGAACCATCCTGGTCAAAAATGATTGGGTAAACCAGGAAATTAAAAATCAGTTTAAACAATTTCTGGAGACCAATGAGAATGAAAACACAATGGTCCAAAACCTGTGGGACACTGCAAAGGCGGTCCTAAGGGGAAAATACATAGCCATACTAGCCTCACTCAAGAGAATAGAAAAATCTAAAGTGCAGTTTTTATACTCTCACCTCAAGAAGCTGGAGCTGGAACAGAAGAATGGGCCTAACCCACGCACGAGAAGGCAGGTGATCATGATTAGAGCAGAGATCAATGAATTAGAAACCAGGAGCACAGTAGAGCAGATAAACAGAACTAGAAGCTGGTCCTTTGAAAGAATAAATAAGATCGATAAACCACTGGCCAGACTTATTCAAAAGAATAGAGAAAGGACCCAAATTAATTAAATTATGAATGAAAGGGGAGAGATCACAACCAACACCAATGAAATAGGAAGGATCATTAGAAACTTTTATCAACAGCTTTATGCCAATAAATTAAGCAATCTGGAAGAGATGGACGCCTTCCTGGAAACCTATAAACCATCAAGACTGAAACAGGAAGAAATTGATTATTTAAACTGACCGATTAATTATGAAGAGATTGAAGTAGTGATCAAAAACCTCCCCAAAAACAAGAGTCCAGGGCCTGATGGATTCCCCAGGGAATTCTACCACACACTCAGAGAAGAAATAATACCTATTCTCCTAAAGCTGTTTCAAAAAATAGAAACAGAAGGAAAACCTCTCATTCTGTGAGGCCAATATTACCTTGATCCCCAAACTAGGCAAAGACCCCATCAAAAAGGAGAATTACAGACTGATTTCCCTGAGGAATATGGATGCCAAAATTCTCAACAAGATCCTAGCTAATAGGATCCAACAGTACATTAAAAGGATTATCTATCAAGACCAAGTGGGATTCATCCCTGGGATGCAAGGGTAGTTCAACATTTGCAAATTGATCAGTGTGATAGATCATATCAACAAGAAAAGAGTCAAGAACCATATGATCCTTTCAACTGATGCAGAAAAAGCATTTGACAAAATACAGCATCCTTTCCTGATTAAAACCCTTCCAAGTGTAGGGATAGAGGGTACATTCCCCCATTTCATAAAAACCATCTATGAAAAGCCTACAGTGAATATCATTCTCAATGTGGAAAAGCTGAAAGCCTTTCCCTTAAGATCAGGAACACGACAAGGTTGCCCACTCTCACCATTATTGCTCAACATAGTACTAGAAGTCCTTGCAACAGCAATCAGACAACAAAAAGGGATAAAAGATATCCACAACGGCAAAGAAGAAGTCAAACTGTCTCTCTTTGCAGATGACATGATACTCTATATAGAAAACCCAAAAGACTCCATCCCCAAACTACTAGAACTCATAGAACAATTCAGTAATGTGGCGGGATACAAAATCAATGCTCAGAAATCAGTTGCATTTCTATACACGAACAATGAGACTGAAGAAAGAGAAATTAGGGAATCCATTCCATTGATAATAGCACCAAAAATCATACGTTATCTTGGAATTAACTTAACCAGAGATGTAAAGGATCTATATTCTAGACTACAAATCACTCTTGAAAGACATTGAAGAAGACACAAAAAGATGGAAAAATATTCCATGCTCATGTATCAGAAGAATAAACATAGTTAAAATGTCTACGCCCCATAGCAATCTACACTTTCAATGTCATCCCGATCAAAATATCAATGACATTTTTCAAAGAAGTGGAACAAACAGCCCTTAAATTTGTGTGGAACCAGAAAAGACCCCGAATCGCCAAGGAATTGTTAAAAAGGAAAAACAAAGCTGGGGGCATCACGTTGCCAGACTTCAAGCTATACTACAAAGCTGTGATCACAAGGACAGCATGGTACTGGCACAAAAACAGACACATAGACCAATGGAACAGAATAGAGAACCCAGAAATGGACCCTCAACTCTATGGTCAACTAATCTTTGACAAAGCAGGAAAAAACATCCAGTGGAAAAAAGACAGTCTGTTCAGTAAATGGTGCTGGGAAAATTGGACAGCTATATGCAAAAGAATGAAACTTGACCACTCTCTCACACCATAAACAAAGATAAACTCCAAATGGTTGAAAGACCTTGATGTGAGGCAGGAATCCATCAAACTCATAGAGGAGAACATAGGTTGCAACCTCCTTGACATCAGCCACAGCCACTTCTTTCATAACACATCTCCAAAGGCAAGAGAAACAAAAGAAAAAATGAACTTGTGGGACTTCATCAAGATTAAAAGCTTCTGCACAGCCAAGGAAACAGTCAAAAAAACTAAGAGGCAGCCCACGGAATGGGAGAAGATATTTGCAAATGACACTACAGATAAAAGACTGGTATCCAAGATCTACAAAGAACTTCTCAAACTCAATATGCGAGAAACAAACAAATCACAAAATGGGCAGAAGATATGAATAGACACTTTTCCAATGAAGACATACAGATGGCTAACAGACAGATGAAAAAATGTTCAAAATCATTAGCCATCAGGGAAATCCAAATCAAAACCACCTTGAGATACCATCTTACACCAGTTAGAATGGCAAAAATGGACAAGGCAGGAAACAACAAATGTTGGAGAGGATGTGGAGAAAGGGTATCCCTTTTACACTGTTGGTGGGAATGCAAGTTGGTACAGCCACTTTGGAAAAGAGTGTGGAGGTCCCTTAAAAAGTTAAAAATTGAGCTACCCTATGATCCAGCAATTGCACTACTGGGTATTTATCCCAAAGATACAGATGTAATGAAGAGAAGGGCCATATGCACCCCAATGTTCATAGCAGCATTGTCCACAATAGCTAAATCATGGAAGGAGCCAAGATGCCCTTCAACAGATGACTGGATTAAGAAGATGTGGTCCATATATACAATGGAATATTACTCAGCCATCAGAAAGAACAATTCCACAACATTTGCAGCAACATGGACGGGACTGGAGGAGATTATGCTAAGTGAAATAAGTCAAGCAGAGAAAGACAATTATCATATGGTTTCACTCATTTATGAAATATGAGAAATAGGAAGATCGGTAGGAGAAGGAAGGGAAGAATGAATGGGGGGTAATCAGAAGAGGGAATGAACCATGAGAGACTATGGACTCTGGGAAACAAACTGAGGGCTTCAGAGGGGAGGGGAGTGGGGGATTGGGATAGGCCAGTGATGGGTATTAAGGAGGGCACATAGTGCATGGTGCACTGGGTGTTATATGCAAGCAATGAATCATGGAACATTGCATCAAGAACTGGGGATGTACTGTATGGTGACTAATATAACAAAATAAATATTATTTAAAAAAAAGAAGAGGTCCAGTGGTGGGTTTTTCCTTGCATTAGGAAACTCAACAAATAAATATATTTGCCCTCAAAAGTCAGGTATATATCAATCTTCTATTTAATTGGCCTGCACCACGGTATTGTCTCAAAATTAGAAACCTTTAACTTTGGAAGCTGTGAAACAGATTACATGAGCACCAGACTGACATTCACAGCTGTGGCTATAGTGAAGGCTACAATGAAAAAGAGTTATGCACATAACAGAAATTTCCCAGTAAAAGTAATTCTAAATATGCCACATAGATTCTTGAAGCTAACAAGACCTTTATAGATCTTACAGTTCCTAAAAATGAGTAGAAAATTGCCAGGAAGAAACTCAAACCAAGGGATTCTGGCAGATTTAAATTTTCAGATCTATGTGCAAACACAACAAGGAAACAGCAAGTTTTTAATAGTACTTTTAGTTGACGGACATAAAATAAGCTCGTAAAGAGTGTGATGGATTAGATTTTTGCTTCTCCCTTCAGCATCCCTTCCCGCAGGAGGACTTTATTTCATACTCCATTGATATCCTTGTCTATGTCATTTCTTTTGACAAATAAAATAAGAGCAAAAGTTATGATTGTCACTTCTACTAAAGTTTAAAAAAAATCAGTGTATAGTCTACTATACACATTTTTTCTTTGTTGCCTGTCCAGATTGAGTTTGTTCTTTCAGATGGCTTCCAGAATAAAAATAATTTGGAGAACTGCAGTCAAGATGCAACAGCGTGTATCATGAGAAAAAAATAGATCTTTGTTACTGTAAGTCATTGAGATTTGGGGGCCATTTGTTTCTGTTATATAATACCACTTAAGCTGACTGATACAAAGTGCTTCATATGTCAGTCTGGGAGATAGTTTTAATACTGAAGTTTTGAGGACTCACTGAAGGTTTCTAAACTAAGGAGCAAAATAGATAGATGACTCTTGTTAACTAGGAGAGATGAAATGAAAAAATAATGAAGCCACAGATTGTGAGAAGGCACTTCTATTAGCAAGCCCTGAACAAGTACGCTTGTTCAATATATGGTATCATTTCTCATATTGGCATGTTTCTAAACATGCTCATCTCAAAACACAATAAATTAATTAAAGAACAAGACAGAATATGTGTAAGTAAATAATACATTCTCACGCTTTACCATGTTCCCAGCCACTCCACTGCAATTACTAGTAAAAGGCAATTTATTCTTTAATTATTGTATTTGCTAATATTAAGTAATCATTATAGACTCAAAATAATTGTGATATTTTCTCAAAGCTTTTTTAAAAACTCAAATGCCATTGGAAGGTCTGTGTTCTTAAAGATTCAGGTTAGAATATCTGCTTTTATGATTAATATTGCACGGCTGACAGTAGTGATGTCTAAGAAAAAGAGATTGTCTAACGCTCTATGCCATTATGTTTATTTGTCCAGATTCTTGATGGAAACTGGCACAACCATTGTGGTATCCTATGTTCTCAAAAAGGATACTGAATATGGACACTGTCAGTCATCCATCAAAGGGATTCACTGAAAAAACAAACAACCGTGAAACAAAAAATTTTTCACAAAAATGTTTATAAATGGACAGATGTTGATTTAGCAGTATAGTTATAGAGGATACCCTGAAACAGCTGTCCAAATGTTCCCCAAATTCTGGATGTTTGGCAGTTATGTAGGCCAGATATTTGGATCTTTGGACATTTTCAATTTTTTGAATATTGAGACATTTTATTTGGGAAAATACATCATTCAAAAATCAAGAGGAAAGCATACTCTAGGAAAAGAGCCTTTTAAAGTCTTTTTTGTCTTTTAAACTCAGATTGATAGTCTAGTTTCATTAAGTTCATTACACAAGTTTGTAATGCCTCCTCTCACCTGGTTTAACTGGTCTTAGAGGCTCAGAGAAGTTTTTAGCTCAAATCAGAGCAATCTAGAAGAAAATTTCTCATATTGCAAAACGGGTTCTTAGAAATCAAGAAATGTCTACTCTTTGGTGAATACATTCAGAAATGTAAAATCTGAACAAATTTTTCCAGTGACTATAAAAGCATGTTTAAGATCTCCAGAAATAGCTTATCATGCATTTTTCAAGTATGTCTTCTGAATAATTGTAAGATATAAAATAACTCCCATTTCTTCTCATCTGAATGCAGATTAGTTTACCAGCTGAGAGACAACATGTCTGATTTATGTTTGTGAAAGATGACCGAATCTTGTTTCTCTTAAGGATAGGGATAATCCAGTGTGGGAACTATTAGAAGCAACTAAAATTACTCAGTCAACAGAACTGATGTTTCTTGTTTATTCTGTTTTCAGCCTTCAGGGCACAGGATTCAAAATAATTCCCAAAGAAGAGGCTTAAGATAATTATAAGAAAGAGTTCAGGAAATAGTTACTGCTCAAATTCATTAAGGAATAAAGAAATCACAAGAGGCTTGCTGATAAAAACAACTATGTTCAGTAGGACAAAAAAGGTGGAAAAGCAGAGACTATCTCTCAAATTAAGGCAGGAAAAAATGATACCATTCCTAAAGAAAGGAGTAGAGATAATTTGGCAGAGTAAATTTAGTAAGACAAAAAGCTGTGATGTGCCCAGAAAGCTCAATGGACAGATACTTTTGGTGAACAAATTAAAGTCATTATTTTAAAAAACGGAGAATTTCAGAGATTCAAAAACTTTTACGATCTCTGTATTCATAGGAACTGTCCATACATGGTTGAATACAGAAAACAGACTCTTTGAAACATATCTAATTCCTATAATAAGAGAGAGAATATGGATAATGTAGCAGAGAAGCTCCAGGACAAATGCCATGCATTGATTGAATAGAAGGAAATGTCTGGCTTTGTTTCTTTTCATAAACATTTTTTTTAGTTTTTGGAAATGATCCTTTCTTGATTGATTTATATTCAGTTCACTCATTTTGTTGCTTAGGACTCCATCACGTGAGTTCATAATTATTATTCTACCTCCGTCAGTGAATAATTAAGATGAGTCTTATTTTAGCTATATATCTATATCTATATCTAAATGGGGAATTGGTGAATCAGAATATGCACATCTCCAACTTTATTTCCCAAAAAGATGGTTTCAATTAATATTCTCACCAATAATGTGTGAGAACTCCCTTTTCTCTACATTCTACTTAGATTTAGTATTGCTTTCTTCTTTTTAAATAGTGTTTTGTTCTATATTTCTTATTGACTTCCTAAGATACATATTCCTGTATGTGTCCATTCCATCCTTTACTGTGGTTACATGCATTGTAGAAGCCTTCTCCCAGTGCTGTGGGTTGCTATACATAGAAGTTTTTTTTTTTTTTAAATGATTTTTTATTATATTATGTTAGTCACCATACAGTACATCCCCGGTTTCCGATGTAAGGCTCGATGATTCATTAGTTGTGTATAACACCCAGTGCACCATGCAATACGTGCCCTCCTTACTACCCATCACCGGTCTATCCCATTCCCCCACCCCCCTCCCCTCTGAAGTCCTCAGTTTGTTTCTCATAGTCCATAGTCTCTCATGTTTCATTCCCCCTTCTGATTACCCCCCCTTTCTTTATCCCTTTCTTCCCCTACCGATCATCCTAGTTCTTATGTTCCATAGATGAGAGAAATCATATGATAGAAGTTTTTAATAGTGGTATGTTTAAGTGTATTTATTTATCCTTTTGAGTTATTTAAGAAATCCCTCCCAAGGGGGAGGTATCATGAAGACATTTTCTATGTTTCCTTCCTTTAAAATTTAATTTTGCATATTTTATCATTTGGAAATTATTTTTACTTTATGAAGAGATTTTTATTTTTTTATTTTTTTAAATAATTTTTATTTTGTTATATTAGTCACCATACAGTACATCCCCAGTTTTTGATGCAATGTTCCATGATTCATTATTTGCATATAACACCCAGTGCACCATGCAATATGTGCCCTCCTTAATACCCATCACTGGCCTATCCCAAGCCCCCACCCCCCTCCCCTCTGAAGCCCTCAGTTTGTTTCCTAGAGTCCATAGTCTCTCATGGTTCTTTCCCCCTTCTGTTTACCCCCCCCCTTATGAAGAGATTTTTAAAAATGTATGGCTAGCCACTTTTCCCAGCATTAATTACCAAATTAAGTGCACTATTTTTTTCTTAAATTCATAGCTATGGTTCCCACTCTCAGCACGCAGTATTTCACTGCACATCTAACGCAAGTTGAATATATAGTTTATTTTTTTCCCTTACATGTGCCAACGCATTAAAAAGGAAAAGGAGTTGAAGAAGCAAAGATAAGTTGTATTTGGACAAAAATTTTGATTGGAGTTAACTAGAAGTTAACTCCAATCAAATGAAGTGCTGTAAGTCCTTACTTTTATGGAGAAGAAGTGGTGGGTACGCACACTTCAACAGAAGCCTAGTGATAGCAGCTTCAAGTGAGCCCTGATGGAGATTTATATATGACCCCAGCAATTTGGAGGACTGGTGTGTGACTCCCAATTGAGAAATACAGAGGCTGCCTGAAGTAACCCATACCATCAGAAAGGGAGGATTCAGTTAAGAAGTAGGTGTACTCCTGCTGACATTAGATCCAAGGGCCTGGTTTCACCAGACGAGACATAGATTATTAGAGAGAGAGCACTGTCATTTATTTGTCTTAGAAAGAGCCCCTAACAACTAATTGGTGGGAGATGAGACTTCATCTGAAAGGAAACTATACACAGGAGGTGTCAGATATTGATGTGCTCATCAAAGACCACACACAGCACTTCAAAAAAGAAATAGTCCTTACTCCCCTACCATCTAGAGAGTTTAATAACAGCTTAGAATAACACTAGCCAAGAGAGAAATATTCTGTTCTTTTATATCTCCTTTGTTCACCTTCTTCCTCTCCACATGAACCTTGGACCTGTCAGAAACCATGATTAGCAATATGGGAGAGAAGGGATACAGGGATAAGTTAGGTAAACTGAGAAGGAGTTGGGCACGACTGCTTTCCCACTGAAGATAGACTTCCCAAATTAGGCCCAGCTGGGGAGGTGAAAGCAAGTAAAACAAAATAAAAAGTTTTTAAAATATTACAATGGAGGCGCCTGGGTGGCACAGCAGTTAAGCATCTGCCTTCGGCTCAGGGCGTGATCCCGGCGTTCTGGGTTTGAGCCCCACATCGGGCTCCTCTGCTATGAGCCTGCTTCTTCCTCTCCCACTCCCCCTGCTTGTGTTCCCTCTCTCGCTGGCTGTCTCTGTCGAATAAATAAATAAAATCTTTAAAAAAAATAAAATAAAATGAAATGAAATATTACAATGAACATTCCAATACCCATCATTAGATTCAACATGTGGCTTCCAAGGTTGCCCTGAGGGCTGACATTCAGTCAGTAGATGGAGAAAAAGAGAGGGGAGAATAGCTTGGTAGGTTTTATAGGCTAATACTAGAAGTAGAGACATAAGTTTTGCACACATTTCATTGATCAGAATTCATTCCCATGGCATTACCTTGAAGCAAGGAAGGCTGGAAAATGTAATCCCTGGCTGACTGCCTCAATTTAGCAACAATTCTAGACTGAAATAGGATCATGACTGTGTGGTGTTCAGGAGGTTGTCTCACCACATTTGTTTTGTTTTCTTAACAATTAGAACTCATGCATTTAAAATGTGTGTGTGTGTGTGAGAGAGAGAGAGAGAGAGAGAGAGAGAGAGAGAGAGAGATGCGAGTTAATAATCTAGAAATTCAAAGTCTTGATTATTTCCCCAGATTGGATATGTCATTATTGAACTGAGACTGGAGGATTTTCACTAAATGAGAGATAAAAAAACCTATGGAGCCAACCTGGAATTTAATCAAGGGACAAAGGCAGAATTAATTTTACAGAGAGAGTTTGGACAGGTAATAGGGGAAAGAGGAAAATTGTTTTTCCTGTATCTCCAATAAGTCCTACTTGTCTGTGCCTTGACATTTTAAAAACATATGCAATCCTTGAATTTAAATTTAGTATGGGCCTAATCTACCCTCAAGTGATTCTACATTCAGAATAATTAAAAGGAACAAATCAACGTGCACCATCTCCACTAATTGAAAGACTTTTTAATGGGTAGTAATAAAATGCAAAGATAAAAGGCAAGATCTAATCAGGTAAAAGTCACAGGTGTAGGATGAAGTGTCTTGTTTTTAATTTTGGTGTCATGTAGTTAGATGCTCAGCTCTTTGTTTCTGTGTTCCTTGAGCTAAGTGATATGGGGATACAGCACACCAATCATAGGTGATTATTCAGTCCAGTATATTGTCTCTATCATATTTAAGATATATCAACTCTCAAAACAGTCTGTGCCTTGAAATCTATTTGTATTATAAAACTAGGCTAAAAATCTGATAACATTCTATGGTAAAAAAAGTATTTATTGCCAGTATTAATTTCAAAATATTTGTTGGGATTTATGATCCAGCTAATACGGTAAAAGAATGTTTTCTATGCCATTTTGAAAACCTACATTCATTTTTTATTATAACATTTGTAAAATGCTGACTCTGCTAAAGACAGAGACAAGTGCATACCTAAAGTACACAGAAAAGAATTAAATTAGGTACCATGGCTGTGATGGTTAATTTATGTGTCAACATAACTGGACCAAAGAGTACTGATATCTTTAGTCAAATAGTATTCTATGAGTTTCAGTTAGGGTATTTTGGAAGAGATTAATACTTAAACTGGAAGACTGAATAAAGCAGATTGCTCTCCCTTATGTGGATAGATCTCATCCAATCATTTGAAGGCCTGAACAAAACAAAAAGTCTGGCCTTCCTTTAACTGAGAAGAGAGCATTCCTGCCTGACTCCCTTCAAGCTGGGACATCAACTTTTTTCTTGCCTTCAAACTCATATTAAAAACTTGACTATTTGGGGTCTTGAGCCTGTTAGCCTTTGGATGGAAATTATACCATTTGCTCTCTGGTTCTCAGACCTTCCAATCTGGACTAGAACTAAACCATTGGCTTTTCTGGGTCTTCAGCTTTTTGACTCATTTTGCAGATCTTGGGATTTGTCTATCTACAAAATCACATGAGCCAATGCCTTATAATAATATAATATAAGATAATAGTATAGTATAGTACAGTATATATTATAAAGGGATTTACTGCGGCATCTGGGTGGTGCAGACAGTTAAGTGTCCAACTCTTGGTTTCGGCTCAGGTTGTGATCTCAGGGTCATGAGCTTGATCCCCATGTCAGGCTCCACACTTAGCCTGGAATCTGCTTAAGACCCTCTCTCCCTCTCCCACCAATCTCTCTCTCTCTCTAAAAATAAATAAATCTTTAAAGATAACAAACAAAAAAAGAGATTTACCAAGGAAATTTTTAGCAAATTTACCAAAGAAAATTGTGAAGCTTCATTTGACAACAGGATGGACTCTCCCTGATACCTTCTCTGTATCTTTATCTGACCTCAGTGAAATAAGAATGATAACTTTTGCTACTATTTTTCTTTCTGTCAGGATTAACTAGTGTGAAGGTTTTGATCCTCAAAACCTAACATGAGGGAAATAATCCTATTAAGAATAACTGTTCACTATCTTGCTAGCAATTCATATCCCTCCCTTGGCCCTGTGTTCCCTTCCAGGTCCTCTCCTTCCAACTTGCCCCATTTGACAAGTGTCCCTCCAAAGCCACTCTTGCCCAGACACACTCTACAAGCAAGCTTGGCAGGGACCAGCACCATTCTGAAGTGACTCCTACACTGGGGAAGGGGAAGATAACTACATACATCAGTGTGCCTGCAGTTCCAGCAATGAATTGTTTTAGCTCACAGTGCAGACAGAGTGCCCTGCTGTTTGATGCAACTGCAGCCCCAAAAGATGAACTAAGGGAAGGCATCTGGTCTCACTGCTGACACCACCCAACCACAAGCCTGTGGTGGCCCCAGATAGGTCCCTTAATACCACAGGGACCAAATCGTGCCACAACAGGCAAAATGGACTGAAGGCAAACACAGCCTAGCCACAACAGTAGGGTGCACACACCCCATGTAGGAGACACCCCTGGAGCACCCTATCCTGGTCAAGAGGGGACACTATGCTACAGGGCACCACAACACCTCTTTTTCAAGGCCACTACTTTCAAGATCAGGAGATATAGCTGAGTTTCTCAACTCATAGAAACAAATGTAGACAGACAAAATAAGGAGACAGAGCAATCTGTCCCAAATGAGAATAACTGGACAAAGCTACAGCAAAAAAAAAAAAAAAAAAAAAAAAAAAAAAAAGCGCTAAATCAAACAGAGATAAGCAATATGTCTGATAAAGAATTCAAAGTAATGGTCATAAAAATGGTCTCACTGGACTTGAGAGAAGAGTGGAAGATCTCAGTGAGACCTTCAAAAAAGACATAGAAAATATAAAAAAGAACTAGTCAGAGATAAAGGACTCAATAACTGAAATTAAAAACACATTAAAGTGAATCAAAAGCAGACTAGAAGATGCAGAAGAATGAATCAGCAATCTGGAACACAGGGTAATGGAAAGCAACCAAACTGAATAGAAGAAAGAAAAAAAAGAATAATTTAAAAATGAGAACAGGTTAAGGGAATTCAGAAATATCATCAAACATAATAACATTCATGTTATAGGGATCCCAGAAGGATAAGAGACAAAAAGGTAGAAAAGTTATTTTCAGTATAGCTGAAAACTTCCTTAATCTGGGGAAGAAAACAGATATCCAGATTCTGGGAGTACAGAGAACCCTCCCCCAACAAATTAGCTCAAGGAGGTTAACATAACGCATAATAATTAAATGGGAAAAGTAGCGATAAAGATAGAATTTTAAAAGCAGCAAGAGAAAAGAAAACTTAGTTACATACAATGGAAATCCCATAGAGCTATCAGCTGATTTTTCAGCAAAAACTTTGCAGGCCAGAACAGAGTGCCATGATATATTCAAAGTTCTAAAAGGAAAAAACTTGCAACCAAGGATACTCTACCTGGCAATAATACCATTCAGAATAAAAGGAGAGATAAATAGTTTCCCAGACAAACAAAAGTGAAGGGATTTTACCACCACTAAATTAGACTTATAAGAAATGTTAAAGGAAATTCTTTGAGTGGAAATAAAAGGCCATAAACAAGAATATGAAAATTATGAAATGAAAATTTTCACAGGTAATTGCAAACATATAATACATGCAATACATTAATCACTTATAAAACTAGTTTGGGGCTAAAGCACTAAAGTAGTAAAATCAATTATATCTAAAAAATCTTCAAAGGATTCAAAAAAAGGATGTAACATATGACACCATATACATAAATGGGGGGGGGAGTAAAAATAGTGTTTTTAGGATGGGTTCCAACTTAAGGAACCATCAACTTAATATAGACTGCTATATGTATAATATGTTATATATAAAGCTAATGGTAACCACAAATTAAAAACCTATAATAGATACACAAGAAACAAAGAGAATTAATCCAAGCATGTCATGAAAGAGAGCCATCAAGCCACAAGGGAAGGGAGTTAAGAGAAGACGAAAGGAACAGAAAACTATAAAAACGACCATAAGACAGTAACAAAATGACAATAAGTACATAGCTATCAAGAATTACTATGAATGTAAATGAACTAAATGCTCCAATAAAAAAACACAGCATGACTTAAGGATAAAAAAAGCAAGACTCATCTATGTGCTGCCAGAAAAGATTTGCTTCAGATCTAAACATGCATGCAGACAAAGTGAAAGGATGGAAAATATTAACCATGAAAATAGAAATGAAAAGAAAGCTGGGGTAGCAATTCTTTTATCAGACAAAATAGATTTTAAAACAAAGACTATAACAAGAGACAAAGAAGAACACTATATAATGATGAAGGCAACAATCCAACAAGAGGATATAACAATTGTAAACATCTATGCACCCAACATGGAGCACCTAAATACATAGAATTATCAACAGATATAAAGGAAGAATTTCACAGTAATAGTAGCTGGGGACTTTAACACCCCACTTAAATCAATGGATAGATCAGCCAGACAGAAAATCAACCAGGAAACAGCAGCTTTGAATGATACATTAGATCAGATGGACCTAATAGATATATACAAAATGTTCCATCCCAACAGTGGAATATACATTATTTTCAAGTGCACATGGAACATTCTCCAGAATAGTTCACATATTAGACCACAAAACAAGTCTCAGTTAATTAAAAAATACTGAAATCCTATCATGCATCTTTTCTGTATGAAAGTAGAAATAGATCACAAGAAAAATTCTGGAAAGAACATGAATACACAGAGGCTAAGTAATATGCAACAATAAATAGGTAAACCAAGAAATCAAAGGGGAAATAAAAAATATATGGAGACAAATCAGTGTGAAGCCCCAGCATGGGTAAATCTGATTACTGTCTGCTTCCTAATCAACTGGTATTAAAGTATCTATCTTATTTATTTCTGAATTGTTTAAAAAAAAAACAACCCAAAAATACCACAGAACATGAATTTACAAGAATATAAAGTCTGGGAGAAAAAAAGATGGTGGAGGAGTAGGGGACCTTTTTTGAGCTGGTCCCCTGAATTGAGCTGGATATCTACCAGATCATCTTGAACACCCATGAAATCAGCCCGAGAGGTAGGAAGATACCTCTGGATCTCTACAAATAAACATCTCTGGTGCTGAGTATTGAGATACAAAGTGGGGAGCCATGAATCCGTGCACAGATATTAGAAGAAAAACAAAAAGGGGAGGGAGCTGCCACGCTCGGGTGCTGGGAAGCAGTAGCCTCCCGCACTGGGGAGCAGGACGGAATTGCGGACTGGTAGCCGTGGAGAAACCAGACTGAAACTGGGAGCTCTGGAGTGTGCGTGTGACCAGACTGAAAATCGGAGGTCTGGAGCATGCGGGAACTGCACTGAAACAGGGAGCTCGGGAGCGCGCGAGAACCAAGGGTGGCTGGCGGTGTTAGAAGCACAAAGGACAGAGACGTGCTGGGCCTGGGAGTGAGGACTGGGAGAGTGGCTGTGGGGCGCACAACCAGGGATGCTGTGGGTTTTTAGCAGCACCAACAGAAACAGAGTTAAAGTGGCCAGGAGAGCTCAGTGGAGAGCAGACTGCGATCTCTCTGTTCTGAGACAGGGGCTTGGATACGACCACTGCTGCTCTCTCAAAAGAGTCACAGAAAACCACCAAGGAAAGCCTGCAGAAAACAAAAGCCCAGAAAAACCGGTTCTCACTGTGCCCATCCCCCCCCCCCCCCAGGACGAGGCAACTCTACCCAAACTTTCTCCAGACAGACAATATACTGGGTCACAAAACAGGTCTCAACAGATACCAAAAGACTGAGATTATTCCCTGCATATTCTCAGACCACAATGCTTTGAAACTGGAAGTCAATCACAAGGAAAAATTTCGAAGAAACTCAAACACTTGGAAACTAAGAACCATCCTGCTCAAGAATGACTGGGTAAACCAGGTAAATAAGAAGGAGATTAAGCAATTTATGGAGACCAATGAAAATGAAAACACAACGGTCCAAAACCTATGGGACACTGCAAAGGCGGTCCTAAGGGGGAAATACATAGCCATGCAAGCCTCACTCAAAAGAATAGAAAAATCTAAAATGCAGAAACAGAAGGAAAACTACCAAACTCATTCTATGAGGCCAGTATTACCTTGATCCCCAAACTAGGCAAAGACCCCAACAAAAAGGAGAATTACAGACCGATATCCCTGATGAATATGGATGCCAAAATTCTCAAAAAGATCCTAGCTAATAGGATCCAACTGTACATTAAAAGGATTATCCATCATGACCAAGTGGGATTCATCCCTGGGATGCAAGGGTAGTTCAACATTCACAAATCAATCAGTGTGATAGATCACATTGGTAAGAGAAGAGACAAGAACCATATGATCCTGTCAATTGATGCAGAAAAAGCATTTGACAAAATACAGCATTCTTTCCTGATTAAAACCCTTCAGAGTGTAGGGACACAAGGTACATTCCTCAATTTCATAAAAACTATACATGAAAAGCCTACAGTGAATATCATTCTCAATGGGGAAAAGCTGAAAGCCTTTCCCTTAAGATCAGGAACACGACAAGGATGCCCACTCTCACCAATATTGTTCAACATAGTACTAGAAGTCCTTGCAACAGCAATCAGACAACAAAAAGGAATAAAAGGTATTCAAATCAGCAAAGAAGAAGTCAAACTGTCCCTCTTCGCAGATGACATGATACCGTATATGGAAAACCCAAAGACTCCACACCCAAATTACTAGAACTCACAGAACAATTCAGTAATGTGGCAGGATACAAAATCAATGCTCAGAAATCAGTTGCATTTCTATACACGAACAATGAAACTAAAGAAAGAGAAATTAGGGAATCAATTCCATGTACAATAGCACCACAAATCATACGTTATCTTGGAATTAACTTAACCGAGAGGTAAAGGATCTATATTCTAGAAACTACAGAACACTGATGAAACATTGAAGAAGACACAATAAGATGGAAAAACATTCTATGCTCATGGATTGGAAGAATAAACATAGTTAAAATGTCTATGCTACCCAGAGCAATCTATATTTTCAATGCCATCCCGATTAAAATACCAATGACATTTTTCAAAGAGCTGGAACAAATAGCCCTTAAATTTGTGTGGAACCAGAAAAGACCCCAAATCGCCAAGGAAATGTTGAAAAGGAAAAACAAAGCTGGGGGAATCACGTTGCCTGATATCAAGCTATACTACAAAGCTGTGATCACCAAGACAGAATGGTACTGGCACAAAAACAGACACATACACCAATGGAATAGAATAGAGAACCCAGAAATTGACCCTCAGCTCTATGGTCAACTAATCTTTGACAAAACAGGAAAAAACATCCAGTGGAAAAAAGACAGTCTCTTCAATAAATGGTGCTGGGAAAATTGGACAGCTACATTCAAAAGAATGAAAATTGACCACTCTCTCACACCATACACAGAGATAAACTCCAAATGGATGACAGAGCTCGTTGTGAGACAGGAATCCATCAAACTCATAGAGGAGAACATAGGCTGTAACCTCTTTGACACTGGCCATAGCAACTTCTTTCATGACACATCTCCAAAGGCAAGAGAAACAAAAGAAAAAATGAACTTGTGGGACTTCATCCAGATTAAAAGCTTCTGCACAGCCAAGGAAACAGTCAAAAAAACTAAGAGGCAGCCCACGGAATGGGAGAAGATATTTGCAAATGACACTACAGATAAAAGACTGGTTTCCAAGATCTAAAAAGAACTTCTCAAACTCAATACCCAAGAAACAAATAATCAAATCAACAAATGGGCCGAGGATATGAACAGACACTTTTCTAATGAAAACATACGAATGGCAAACAGCCAATGAAAAAATGTTCAAAATCATTAGCCATGAGGGAAATTCAAATCAAAACCACCTTGAGATACCATCTTACGCTAGTTGGCATGGCAAAAATTGACAAGGCAGGAAACAACAAATGTTGGAGAGGATGTGGAGTAAGGGGATCCTCTTACACTGTTGGTGGGAATGCAAGTTGGTACAGCCACTTTGGAAAACAGTGTGGAGGTCCCTCAAAAAGTTAAAAATAGAGCTACCCTATGATCCAGCAATTGAACTACTGGGTATTTACCCCAACGATACAGACGTAGTGAAGAGAAGGGCCATATGCGCCCCAATGTTCATAGCAGCATTGTCCACAATAGCTAAATTGTGGAAGAAGCCAAGATGCCCTTCAACAAACGAATGGATAAAGAAGATGTGGTCCATATCTACAATGTAATATTATTCAGCCATCAGAAAGAATGATTACCTAACATTTGCAGCAACATGGACAGGACTGGAGGAGATTATGCTAAGTGAAATAAGTCAAGCAGAGAAAGACAGTTATCATATGGTTTCACTCATTTATGGAACATAAGAAATAGCAGGAAGATTGGTAGGAGGAATGGAAGAATGAAGAGGGGTAAACAGAAGGGGGAATGAACCATGAGAGACTATGGACTCTGGGAAACAAACTGAGGGCTTCATAGGGAAGGGGTGGGGGATTGGGATAGGCCGGTGATGGGTATTAAGGAGGGCATGTATTGCACAGAGCACTGGGTGTTACACACAAACAATGAATCATGGAATACTACATCAAAAACTGATGATGTACTGTATGGTGACTAACATAACATAACAAAAATTAAATATATATATATATATATATATATATATATATATATATATATATATATATATATGGAGACAACTGAAAATGAAAGCATATGGTCCAAAATTTTTGGGATGTGGCAAAAGCTGTTCTAAGAGGGAAGTTTATGGTAACACAGGCCTAATCCAAGAAACAAGAAAAATCTCAACCTAAGCTTACACTTAACAGAGCTGGGAAACAAAGAACAAATGAAATCCAAGGCCAGTAGAATGAAGGAAACAATAAAGATTAGAGCAGAAATACATAAAATGCATACTAAAAAAAACCCAAAACCAAAACCAAAACAAACAAACAATGAAACAAAAGCAATCTAAAAGATCAATGAAACCTGAAGCTGGTTCTTTCAGAAAAATCAACAAAATTGATAAACCCTCATCCAGACTGATCAAGCAAAAAAGAGAAATGCCTCATATAAATAAAATGAGAAATTAAGGAGAGATAACAACTGCCACTAAAGATATACAAAGAAGTATAAGACAATATTATGAAAAATTATGTGCCAACAAATTGAAACACTTAGAAGAAATTGATAAATTCCTAGAAACATCTACCCTTCCAAAACTGAACCAGGAAGAAATAGAAAATTTGGACAGACTGATTACAAGCAATGAAATTGAACCAGTTATCAAAAAACTTCCAGCAAAAGTCTAGGACCAGAAGGCATCACAGGTGAATTCTATTAAATAGTTAAAGATGAGTTAATACTCATTCTTCTCACTATTCCAAAAAATAGAAAAGGAAGGAAAGGTTCCAAATTCATTCTATGAAGACAGCATTACTCTGATACCAAAACCAGATAAAGACACTACCAAAAAACCCCAAAACTATATGCTATTATCTCGGATGAACATAAATGCAAAAATCCTCAACAAAATATTGGCAAGCCGAATCCAACAATATATTAAAAATTATTCAGCATGATCAAATGGGATTTATTCAAGGGATGCAAGGGTGGATCAATACACACAAATCAAGCAATGTGATACATCACAATACCAAGAAAAAGAATAAAAACCATATGATTATCTCAATAGATGCAGAAAAAGCGTTTGACAAAGTACAAACCCTCAACAAAGTAGATTTGGAAGGAATACACCTCAGCAATAATAAAGACCATATATGAAAACCCCACAGCTAACATACTTAAAGATGAAAAACTGAGAGCTTTTTCTCTAAGATCAAGAACAAGAAAAGGATGTCCACTCTCACCACTTTTATTCAACATAGTACTGGAAGTCCGAGTCACAGCAGTCAGACAACAAAAAGAAATAAAAGGCATCCAAATTGGGAAAATGTAAAACTTTCACTATTTGTAGATGACATGATACCATATATAGAAAACCTGGAAGACTCCACCAAAAAACTGCTAGAACTGATAAATGAATTCAGTAAAGCTTCAGGATGCAAAACCTATATACAGAAATTTATTGCACTGCATACACTAACAATGAAGCAGCAGAAAGAGAAATTAAGAAAATAATCTCATTTACAAATACACCAAAAAGAATAAAATACCTAGGAATAAACTTAACCAAGGAAATGAAAGACCTATATCCTGAAAACTATAAAACATTAATGAAAGAAATCGAAGATAACACAAACAAATGGAAAGATTCTCCATGCCCACAGACTAGAAGAACACATATTGTTAAAATGTCAATACTATCTAAAGCAATCTACACATTTAATGCAATCCCTATGAGAATACCAACAACATTTTTCACAGAACTAGAACAAATAATCCTAAAATTTGTATGGAACCATTAAAGATCCTGAGTAGCCAAAGCAATCTAGAGAAAGAACAACAAAGCTGGAGATATTATAATACCAGATTTCAAGATAGAGTACAAAGCTGTAGTAATCAAAACAATATGGTACTGGCATAAAAATAGACACATAGATCAGAACAGAACAGAAAACCCAGAAATGGACCCACAACTCTATGGTCAACTAATCTTTGACAAAGCAGGAAAAAATATCCAATGGAAAAAAGACAGTTTCTTCAACAAATGGTGTTGGGAAAACTGGACAGCAACATGCAAAAGAACAAAACCAGACTACTTTCTTGCATCATACATAAAAATAAATTCAAAATGGATGAAAGTTCTAATATGAGACAGGAAACCATCAAATTCCTAGAGGAGAACATGGGCAGCAACCTCTTTAACATCCACCGTAGCAACTTCTTACTAGATTCATCTCCAAAAGCAAGGGAAATAAAGGCAAAAATGAACTATTGGGACTTCATCAAGATAAAAAGATTCTGGACAGTGAAGGAAACAAGGAACAGAACTAAAAGGCAACTGACAGAATGGGAGAAGATATTTTCAAAGACATATCTGATAAAGGGTTAGTATCCAAATAATATAAAGAACTTATCAAACTCAACACCCGCCCCCCAAAAATAACCCAGTTAAAAAATGGGCAGAAGACATGAATAGACATTTTTCCAAAGAAGACATCCAGATGGCTAACAGACACATGAAAAGATGCTTAACATCACTCATCATCAGGGAAGTACAAATCAAAACTACAATGAGATATCACCCCACATCTGTCAGAATGGCTAAAATTAACACAGGAAACAACAGATGTTGGCGAGGATGTGCAGAAAGGGGAGCCCTCTTACACTGTTGTTGGGAATGCAAACTGGTACAGCCACTGTGGAAAACAGTATGGAGGTTCCTCAAAAAGGCGAAAATAGAACTGCCCTATGATCCAACAATTGCACTACCAGGTATTTACTGAAAGAACACAAAAAATACTAATTCAAAGGGATACATGCACCCCAATGTTTACAGCAGAATTATTTATGATAGCCAAATTATGGAAAGAGCTCAAATGTCCACCAGCTGATGAATGGATAAAGAAGATACATACACACAATAGAATATTACTTAACCATCACAAAGAATGAAATCTTGCCATTTGCAACAATGTGGATGGAGCTAGAGACTATTATGTTAAGCAAAATAAGTCAGTCAAAGAAAGACAAATAGCAAAGGACTTCATTCATATATGGAATTTAAGAAGGGAAAGAAATGAACATGGGGGTGGGGAATAGAGGCAGACTGTAAAATAGAGTCTTAACTATAGAGAACAAATTGAGTTGCTGGAGGGACAGTGGGGGGGGGGCTGAATGAGTGATGGACATTAAGGAGGCACTGGTTGTGATGAGCACCGGGTATTGTATGTAAGTGATGAATCACTAAATTCTACACCTGAAACTAGTATTATTACACTGCATGTTCACTAACCGGAATTTACATAAAAACTTAATTTGGAAGCTATTAGTTTTTCCTTCATTGTACTCCTAAGAAGAGGTAGTTCTAAGGGGGTATTATGTTCTCTTTAACTAGATTACAGTCTTAGAGCATGGCATTTTGGAGTTAAGGAGGGAAAGAATTTAGCCTCTGAGCTAAGGCATAGCAGGTTCCACTTCAGTTCTTTATGCATGTGGACATTGCCATTAAGTCATGGCCCATAAGAGAATATGTTCCTCCTGCATCTAGCCCCTCAGCCTCATTGAGATACATGTTGTAAAGACAGTAAAGCCTACTAGAAAAGAGAAAACTTCAGCCCAAGGGGTTTTCACAGTGCTGTACTCACTACCCCTCACTATAACCTAGGCTCCATATTGGAGCTTGAGGACAAAGCCCCAGGAAATAAAGTCTTCCTTCACATAGTCTTATTATCCATTCATATATTGCTTGCTTTAAACTTTTGCTAATAGGTGGGCAGTAAAAACTTATATGCCTACCATTTCCCTGTGGCATCCTGAAAGACACAATTTACATTTGATGTATTTTGGTGGAACAGGTAAGAATATCCATTAAATAAGGGTAAAATGTTGTGATGCAAAGTATCAAAATAAAAACAAAATTTTATTGCATTTTTATTTGACTCAACCTTGGGAGCTAGGTCATCTTTGGCCTGGATCCAAAGTGGCTCTTTTGAACAAGACCTGTATAAGAAAAAGATCCTTTTCCCTTTGCAATATTTAGGCAATCTTTTTCCAATTCAGTGCCTTTTTGGTATCACCACAATCCCCCCTACCAATGTGACAGTGGCTACATTGAACATTATCAAGAGACAAAAGTAAATTCGAACTTTGAATTTAACTGTTAGCTTCTTGAGATGTTTGGAGAGTTTTATTTGTATCTTTAGCTTCCAAGCTCTCAACATTTTATGAAACTTGGTTTTATTTCTTGAATCTTGCTTGAGTCACTCCTACATAGGCAGCATCAATATACAAAAAAATTTTAAATTAGAGAAATCATATGCAGTAAACTAGAAAAGGGGTAAAGGCAAATAGTCCAAGAAAAAAGAATTATGAGCTATCACTAAGTAGTTTTTTAAAGAGATACTAAAAAGAATTGTGGAGGGGCACCTGGGTGTCTCAGTCAGTTAAGTGTCTCACTCTTGATTTTAGCTCAGGTCCTACCTCAGGGTTGTGAGATTGAGTCCCATGTCAGGCTCCCTGCTAAGCATGGAACTTGCTTAAGATTCTCTCTCTTGTCTCCCTCTGTCCCTTCCAACAACTCCCCCACCTCCGCCACTCATGCTCTCTTGCTCTGAAAAAAAAATTGTGGAACGTTGCTTTATCTTAGAGTGGCTTTGATTTCAGGACACTGACATTTGACTCGTGAGTCAGAAAATTTCCCCCAATCCTGGATAAATCCTCCTTGGCACAGGGGGAAAAAGTTCATATATCAATCTGTATTTTATTGTATTATTTAGGGCAGGCTATCTGCTGAAACAATTTCAAAATCTCAGTGGTAATAAAAAATAGAACTTTTTCACTCATGCAAAATCCACAGATGGAGAAAGAGGATGAGTGCTCTCCTCCACAGAGTCTCTCAGGGACCCAGGTCCTCCTGTCCTGTGGTCCCACTGTTCCCTAGGACCTTAGAGTTCTCAGCTGAATCCTCTGTTTTTGGCAGCTAGATAGTGAAGAGAGACAAGCACACGTGGAAGATCACACTGAGCCTCTTACTAGCCAGGCCTGGGTATGGCACACATCACTTTCACTCCTGTTCCAAGGGTCAGACTTCAGTGGCTGAAGAAGAAGCAAGAAAATGAGTCTAATTATAAGCCCAAGAGGGGAAAAAATGGGTTTTCATGAACACATACTCTCCCCCACGATTCTGCTTATTGTGGTTCAGGCCTTCATATTCATTTCCAAGATCATGGAAAAATCACTTCAAAATTGCCAGGACCTCTGTATCAAAGCTTTTGACTTTCAAAGTGACATGTTTATACCAGGATCTTTCTGTCCTTTTTTTGCCTCTCTCCCCAGCCAAGTTCTGAGAGACCTGTTTATTACTAGACCTTGATAATAGTGTGGATTTGGGGGGACCTAGATCCCAGAGTTCCAACTCCTTGCACTGAGGTGAAAAAAATCAAATGTATTCACCAAATATCCAATTGCTAAGAAGAAAACAATACAGCGACTCTAATATCAGAATTGCTAATAAGCAAAGGGGTAACAACAATCAGCAGGTAAGAAGGCTGGCAACAGAAAAGTGTTGTTTGCATTTTATAAGAAAACGATCAGCAACTCAGAAGTAAGGAAATCTACTTGTAAAAGGTTTTTTTTAAAAAAAGTGTATGCTGACATTTTTATTTATTTTATTATTAGTATTTTGTTAATAATAATATTTTTTATTATATTATGTTAGTCACCATATAGTAAGGTTTTGATCTAGAAGTTAAAACATGAGCTGTGAGAAACAGTAAAAGAAAGGAAGGGAGACATTCAAACTCAGCATACATTAGTTTTATAACAGTCAAGGAGAAATGGATCACATCAAGAAGAACACTGAAGTATTAAAATCTCAACTGGCCTTTTCAAAAAGCTATTGAGAGACACCAAAGTCTTAAAAAAAAAAAAAAAAGGATTTCTAGAGTCAGTATAGTCAGATTTCATTCTATAGATAATAAGTTAAAGATGCAAAGAGTATTTTTGCTGCGACTGGAGGAGAGATTTCTTGAGGTAAGGGTATTGGAGGAAAAAAATGTTTGAGAGAGGAGTATATGCAAATGCTTGCACTGGGCCCAAAGGTACAGTTTTGGAAAGTAAAACAAATTCCATCTCCAGTTCATAAGTCTATTCTCCAGCAAGGACAAATGTGAACTCAGAAAGAAATCTTCCTGGTAGGGAGAATCCTAGGTGTAAGGAATTCAGGAGCTGGGGCTGCAGCTATTGTTAGAGAGGAACAGAAATGTCAGCAAATGGTGAAGGAATATGATGGTTCTTTCGGAGATGGAAAACTTCAGAGAGAGAAGAATTTGGGAGAATAGGAACTCCAAGGCCATAAACTATACTAGTCCTTGTTGTAAGTCTGAGATTCTCAGCTCACCCAAAAGACCACACCCAAAAACTGGGATTCCTAGAACTCCGTTCTAATTAACATCAGTGGACTAACTAGGACATAAAGGAGAAAAGGTGGCGTTAATAAAGGGCAATGTTTGACTACTGCTTTACATATATTAAGAAGATAAGAATATTTTAATAAGCCTCTCCTAATTTATGTATGTAGGGCAATGTTTTTTGTTATTATTTTTTTCTCTTTTGTTTTATTGTTCCCCTCAGAATACAAGAAACAGAGTGTGTCACAATTACCTCTGAGTGAGAGAGTTCTCACATATAAGGGTCAAATTCAGAGGCACTAGATTTAGGGAACTGATAGACATTCTGAAAAAACTAAATAAACCAAGAAAAAATTTTCTCTTAAATTCTTTTTTTGTCCTCAGTTCTTCTACCAATTATTACAAGGTCTATGAAGTTATGTTTGTTTTTGTTTTTGCTTTGTAGTAGACTGTATCTTGTAACATCTTTTGTATTTTAGGGACATCATTTTTACTTGGAAAATGCTTTTGTTTATGGTATATGTTATACCATATATACCATATGTTATATGGTATTTGTTTATGTATATGCTTAGATTTTAGAGCTGCCAGTGTCACATGGATCCTGCGTGATTGTAGATAAAGTGCGGGGTTGGTGCTGTGATCTTGTGTGTCTTATTGTCCCTCTGGAACTTTACAAGAACATGGGACAGTCTTCTAGATAGAAGTCCATATGGCCGTACTAAAAAGCTCTACTATGTCCAATGGAAGGAGGTAGGCCTTAATCAGGGCACTACTGATGAAGAGGTAACCCCCATTTCTCTAACTTAAGTGAGCTCTTTTGACTGAGACTCAGTGAAATAAGAAGAAAATGCAGGAAAGTGATTTTAGACATAATCCAGGACTTTAATTTATCTGTAAAATGGGAGACAAGATTTCATTTCAGCTATTAAATTTCCCTGCGGTAAAAAGAGGTTTATATAATAACATGAATGGATAATACTTTTAAAATGTACAGGTTTCGTTGAAAATTTGGGGCATTTTAAATTGCTGGCTTTGTGTTATTTGGGCTCTGCTGTTAGCTGACACATTCTTGTATAAGTTTGTCTGGTGAATAGGTAGGAGAAGGAAAAATAGGAACTTGGATAATTTATCCTAATGTATAGTATGCCCTTGGGGTCACTCAATTAATTCCTGTACTGACCCATTTTAAGGGTTTGGGGGACAATATCAAAAAAGATTTTCATGATGGCCTAAGGGGATGGTCTGCCAGTTTAATTGGTCCCTGCTAGACTATAAGCTCTGTGGAAATCAAAATAAGGAAATTTTAATTATGTTGACATGCTTTAGTTATAAAAATGTGGGTTAAATTGTATTTATGGACATATGTACTTGAAAAATGCAAATGCTCTGTTGAAATTTTCCTTCTCAGCAAGACAAAAAAATGAAGGAACAAGAATATATACATCTTGTAACCACAGGAATATAAATGAAGATGCTAGCCAGATGGAAAATGGCTTTTTGAAAGATGAAATTGTGCATGCTTTGTTTCTTGTCAATGTTGATTAAAAGACCTTTTTCTATATTTATCAGTAATTAGTACAACAATATAAGACTTTCTGAGAAGGATGAACGCCTGACTACATATCTTCTAAATATAAGAGTTTAAACAATTTTGTCAGGCATGTCTGATAGAAAGTTGTATTTGTTCACTTAAATTATATATTTGTATTAAAATTTGAATTTCCTCTCTCACGTAAACAATCTTGCTAATCTTGTTTTCACTAATTCATTATTATTTATTCTGTGGTGAAATCTCTTTTTAGACTGAGACAGTTTTGGTCTTCTACAGCATTATTTTTCCCCAAGTCCTCCTTGATCGATTTGACCCAGCACAGTATAAAGTCTAATTTACTCAGTTGCTCCCTGATAGCAGAACCCACATTGATTTTACCCTCATCACTGCATTCTCATTGCCTAAACAAGGTACCCAGACATTCAAATGAGGTGACTATATATTATTTGTTAAAAATTGGTGATGGGGTTCTATGAAGGTGTAAGGAGAGGTTTTCTGATAATCCACTGATCTGTTTCCTAAGTGGTTAAAAAATGTCTCCAGCTGACCATTAGAATTAATTAAGCTTAAAAAAAGAAGTCATAAAATTAATAAAAGAAAGAATCAAAAATAAAGGGAAGTTGACCTCTGAAGACCACTCAGGTTCCTCTCCATACACCATTGTCACTGGATCCCCAAGAATGAGTTAGGTTCAAGAATATACATTGGGCCATAGTACAAGAGCCATGAGATTCTGAATCTCTGTGGTATCCCCTTGCCTTCCAGGAAGAGTAAGAATGCCAAGTTTTCCTACCCTGAGAGAGCCTGAGTTAGTGACATAGGCATGGTTGACAGGGGAAGGTCGACACTCTCCTCTCCAGTAATTATGGCAAATGATTTCTAGTTGGCTTATGTTGATCTCCATCATGTATTTAACTCTGGACTTGTCTTTCTTTATCATAGAGACAAGATCCTTACCATTTATGCTGGAGGTCCTTTAGACTTACATCCGGTACAGACAACAGGAATCATACAAAGACATCCATTCCATCTCACCAAATATTGGAGTATGAGGAAAAAGCCTTATAGTAATAGTGTACAAGGCCACCCAAAATACCACTTCAATCAAGAAAAGTTCCCTGAATCATTCATGCAGAAGTATTCAGAATTAATGTTTCCCTTGAAGCATACTGCCAACTTTGTATCTCTAGATCAGATTTATTTTATTCAGTACACTCTTATGTCCCACTTATTATATGCAAGACACTGTTCTAAGAGTTTACAAATATTAACACATTTAATCCTAAATTATTTATTCCCAATCTGAAGATAGTAGAATTGAAGTTCAGAGACATCAAGAAATTGTTCAAGGTCACAAAGCTAATCATTGGCAGGCCATGTGATTCCAGCACTTGTGCTCCTGACCACTAAGCTCTGCTCCCTCAAACTTATTATATCCAGTTGTAATATCTACACTTATACAATCTTCTCTGAATTTTCTGATACTTTTCAAGGAAAATGGTCAAGTGATACATTTCCTCCCCCTTCCTCAGAAATTCCGGGTTTAACTAAAATATAGGAAATTATTGTTATTATTAGTTATGTTGATTTCTCATTTAATGGAACAGAAATAATAACAACCAAAGTATACTGAGATTTATGATATCCTAGGCCTACTATTCAAATATCTAAGAGTATGTTGTTATAAAAATTGTTCTAGACCCAATTCCACCTCGGGGGTGGTTTCCTCCACATCAAAAAGCAATTTTTGGACACCAGCTGAGTGTCCTACAATTTAACTCAATTATGATACTACCTGCCTGGAGATAGCATCAGATCCCACAGATGAAGGGCTCAGCCCTATAAGACTGTCCCCAACCCCGACTTCAGAAGCCAGTTCCAAATCCATCTTGTTACCTGTACTTCCCATACTGACTATACATCAGAGGTTCCCATGACCCCCTCCTTGCCTTTAAAGGATTTGCTAGAGTGGTTCACAGAACTCAGAGAAACATTTTACTTACTAGATTACTTATTTATTACAAAAGGATATAATTCAGGAACAGCAGATGGAACAGATGCATTGGACAAAGTATGGGTAAAGGGTATGGAGGTTCATGCCCTCTCTAAATGCACAATTCTCCCCAGATCTTCACATGTTATCAACTTGGAAGCTTGGCAAACCTCCTCCTTTTTGGTTTTCAGAGAGGCTTCATTACTTAGGCATTATTGGTTAAATCACTGGTTAAATCATTGATAACTGAACTCAATCTCCAGCCCTTCTCCCATCCCAGGAGGTCAGGGGGGTAAGATAAAAATTTCGATTCTCCAATCAGGAGCCTGGTGTCCCTGGCAACCAGCCCCCATCCTTACGTGAGTTCTAAACAGTCACCTCACTAAGGTAACAAAACTCACTTTTATTGTTCTCATCAATTAGAAAATTTCAAGGGTTTTAGAAGCTCTATGTCAGAAATGGGGATAAAGGGGCGCCTGGGTGGCACAGCAGTTGAGCGTCTGCCTTCGGCTCAGGGCGTGATCCGGCGTTCTGGGATCGAGCCCCACATCAGGCTCCTCCGCTATGAGCCTGCTTCTTCCTCTCCCACTCCCCCTACTTGTGTTCCCTCTCTCGCTGGCTGTCTCTATCTCTGTCAAATAAATAAATAAAATCTTAAAAAAAAAAAAAAAAGAAATGGGGATGAAGATGAAATACATACATTTTTCATTATAAATCACAATATCATGTAGTACATCTTAAAATTCTCACAATAACCCTGTAAAATTAGTATTATTACTCCATTTTAGAGCCAAGATTGGAGCCTAGCTCAGGCTCTAGGATATGTATATATGGTAACCAATATACTGTAGTGCTTCACATAAGGCAAACATTAAGTGAGCAGACCACATTTATGCACTGATAATTCTTCAACATGTGAAACCTGGAGATCTGTATGGCTCTGCAACTAAGGTCTCATACTTTTCTGCTGTTCCACAACCCTACTGAATATACCCACTCCAGCCTCTACGTAATGCTGCCCCCTCTGCTGGCACCAGATGCTTTCCTACGTATTTGCCTTGGGATCTGCTACAGGGGCCTTCCTTCCCAACAGCTATGGGCCAGGCTGTCCCAAAGGCCGCTTAGGGATATTTTTTTAAATCAATAGGTCTACATCAAAACACTTTGCTCAATTTCAAAGGAGGTAATACAGGGGACCTTAATTCATTTGGAGCTAATTTTTCATCTTTCTCTATTCAGTCTTCACTGGACAAAAAAATCATCTACTCAAATATTGTACAGATCAACCTCAATTATCTTGTAAATTTAACTTTTAGAAAATAGCCTTCAAAAGCTATTTAGCTTTATTGTAGGGAGGCAGTATAATCTAGCGGTCAGAACGTGGAATCTGGAGTCAGAAATTTGGGGTTCACCACTGACCTTGGACACACTAATGAGCCTCTGAGAAAGCCTCATTTCTCTCATATGAAAAAATGGAGATGATGGGTAACAATAGCACTCTTCTCCTTGGGTTGTTGGGAAGATAAAAGGAGATGATCCAATTAAAGAGCTTAGCCTGTTGCCTGGCCTAGGATAAGTTATCACTAATAATGAGCTGTTGTTATGGTTGTAACCATTTTGTGCTATGTAGGGGGCAGTCACCACTTCTAGGTGCACATAGAAATCACTTGGGTAGGTTTAGCAACTACTGATGCCTGGGCCAACTACCAGGGACTCTGATTTAGTTGATTTGGGGTAGTACTGGGCAACTAAGGTATTAAAAATGTTGTTCTTCCGCAAAGCCCCAGTATAACCTTTTGTATATAGTTGGTTCATGCCCTACAAATAGTCATTAAGTGAAATAATGAATGTATTTTAAAATTCTAGCAGTGGAGCCCAAACACACAGCCATTTTTAACTATTAAAGATTGGAAGGCAATCATTTTTTAACAAGTGGCCAGCTTTCAGAGGGATAGACTAAAAACAGCAAGGGGGTTAGAGGGACCTGTCTAAATTATATCACCCAAACACAACCAAGCAGTCGATCAGGTGATACATCCCTAGCAGGACCACCATTCATAGTTACATAGATGAGGATCCTAAAGTATTCTAAATATTATTCCTGTTATTACCTCAGGTTAGGTAGGGGTTGTGGGCTAGTTATGTGGGAGACCTAGAATTCTAGTGTTAGAAAACCTGGATCCTCATTTGGGTCCCACCACTTGCCAGTAAAATCCTGAGTAAGTCTTTAATCTTCCTTTAGGCTCAGACTCTTCATTTGCAAAAGCAGATTAATATCTATTTCATATGGTTCTTGAAATGATCGGATGAAATTTTCAGGTTAATTATTTTTCTCATTAGTAAAGGTTACACATATTAAACATTTTTTTCAGTATATTTTACATTTTCTGCTCCTCTAGCCTCCACCAGTCCTTCCTCTTCTCTATAACTCCCTGTTTATGCTACTATTAAGGATTTTTTTCCCTACTAGTATAGATGCTTCCCCACCTCCTGATTTCCCAAAGGTCAGGAACAGGACTTAATAGGTTCTGTATGCCCAGATCCTAGATTATCTGGTACATAAAAGGTGTTTAATGAATATTTAATAAAAGAACAAATGGAAATCAAGAAGACAGAATTATGAGAAAATAAATTTTTACCAAGGCCAATTCAGAGGAAGAAAGTTGGCCTCAATTTAACCTCTCTAATGTTAACAGTGACTATTGTTTCAAAGTATGATTTTAGGAGCTGTCATAGCAGACTTTCAATTAAGTCTCATTTATTAGGTGTGATAAAAGTCAGGATTTGAAATCCTGCTAGTTAACCAAGTGTGCTTTCAATTTCAATCTGCTACCTACAAATATTTGAATTGGCATTTAATGTTTATTTTGAGCTATCACTGCTATTCCTGGGTCTTTGCAACCCAATTAGAGATGAGTTTCAGTTTCTCTCCAGCTTAAC
Source organism: Ursus arctos (assembly GCF_023065955.2). NCBI lineage: Eukaryota > Metazoa > Chordata > Mammalia > Carnivora > Ursidae > Ursus > Ursus arctos. The sequence goes on from NW_026622852.1 coordinate 33,840,264, forward strand.
CAAAGAAGAAGCATTGACTCTCATCAGAGGAGAGGTATTTCAGATCAAATATTTCATAACTGAAATTGGCACTAATGTAAATTAGTATATGACTATATGACTTGCATCCCCTAATAAATATTTATTATCCACTGCCTCTGACCTTCTGCCACTACTTGCCATAATGAGGCCAAATAATTTTTGCATTAGTCTTTTCATATTCAAAATATGGGTAAGTGGAATATTCCTCTACTGCTTTATTTTATTTTTTCCACTCCTTGACATCATATACTGTCCAAGTTAGCTTTGTAATAATGAAGAATTGAATTATAACCCTGGACTCTATATCACTTGGAAAGCTTTGCTTTGTTTTCAGCTATATCCTAGATCAGTTGCTGAACTTTAAAATGCTTTCAAATCATCAGGAGGTCTTATTAAAATGCAGATTCTAATTCAGTAGGTCTGTGATGGGGTTTGAGACTGAGCATTTCTAACATGCTGCTAAATAATGTTGATGATGCTGGTCTAGAGACCACACTTTTAGTAGTAAGTTTCTAGATCATTTCAATTCATTATAATTGTTCAAACTTGCTCTTCTGCAATCCTTGATTTTTTTAATCCTCTTATTACAGCCATTCACTTCTCCCCTTTTTCTAGGGGAGAAGAATATATCTTAGGTGTAAACTTTGGGCCACCTACTGAACTACAGCTTGTATTCTGTTTGTCTCAGCTCCCTAGTTAGCACTTGGAGTTCCCGCAGCTATGAGCCTTATGAAGACCCACCAGTAGATGGAGTTCTCACAAACAAAGTAGACAGTCACAGTGAATACTGAGACAAATCAGTTTGAGTCTCAGTTTCTCTATGTGCTTACTTTTGAAGCAAGACATCTAATTTTTACAAACATCCTCTAAATTCTTGAATAAATGTTCATTGTGTTTTCAAACTTACTAATTATACTATTCAATTATTTGTGTCTCTTATTTCAATTGCATTTCCAACAAAAATGTACTTTTAAGCATATTTACACATTTAAATTTTTCATGTCTATCACTTTGTTTTCACTCATTTTTCAACATTTTATGTATTTTTATATTTTGCTACTTGAAACTTAAAAATGAGCCCCTTGATAATTTGTATTCATCTTTTTTTTGTGGGTATTGAAATTACTATATTCTGATAAACTGTATGAAGGAATGATCTCCCTAAAAGGTTAACATAATATCAGAGTCAGTTATCTTTGGAACACGTAGCTTCTAAGATCAGAGACAAGGAAGATAATGGGAAATGCTGAATTATCAAGACAGAACTTAGGTAAGAGGCATAACTTCCATTGGATATAGAAGACTTCATCTCTTGAATTTGGACTTCTAATGTAAATATACCTTAATATTTTTTTCTATGAGGTAACTACTTACATGTTACTTGCTATAATCCCTTTTATCATTACTAAAATTTTATCTTAAGAAGTCCTTATTTTAAAATATGAGCTTGGTTTTAGATGTAAAATGAATTAATAATGAGGAAATGGTAAAGCAATAGAGCCTTGGAGCTTGGGGTTGAGGGAATATAGATTTGGAGGACCTCAAACTCAGGGATTCTAGCTATGGCCCGAGATTTCAACAGTAGGTATAAGAACAAGGAACCTGACAAACACAGTATCTTAGCCAGTGACTTGGTGGTTGATAGACATGTATAAGGAAACTAGTGAGGACGATAGGACATCCATCATTCTTTAACCCTAACACCCCAGATAGTATGCATGTTACCCAAGAACTTAGGTCTCCCAGCCCCTACCACATACACATAGAAAAAGACAATTGATTCAACTTACAGTCATGACTAAGCATCTCAAAGAGGCTGACTTCACATTTGAACAGATACAGAAATAGTCTTTCATCCACATCTGAAACATAGTATGTATATATCAACTCTATTCATCTTTTGATCACAATATTGAAAATTCTTGCATTTGCTTTAGTGTGTTAATCACTAATAAATACCATGTTGCAAAAATACTATTGCTTTCCAGTCCTCAAATTACTTAAACTCTGAGAAGCATATAAACATTTGATAACCTCTTCCTGGTTAGAGAAACACTCTCTGCTCTTGGCTGTCATAGTACTGCCTTCCTGTAGTTGTTCCTTCTCAATTTCCTTTGCTGAATAATCCTGGAACTCAAATCTGAATCTACTTCTCTCATCCTTCAACCTCTTTCAAGATCAGTGATTCTCAACTTCGAGTGCACATTTTAGTCACCTGAGGAGTTTTAACAATGACTGATAGCCTGATCCAACCCCCAGAGGTTCTGATTTAGTTGACTTGGGGGTAGTCTGGGCAAATGCATTAAGAATTGTCAGGTGATTCTAATGTGAAACCAATAATGAGAAGCACTTGTAGATTGTTTTGCATAGTTTCTTACTGGTAAATACCAATTTTTATATTTTTGCTCCAGAATTATTTCCTGAAATCAAAATTCACTCATTCAATTGCCAGAATTGTGGTAATGGCAGAATAGTTTATATTGAACTAAGGCTCTTGCCACAAACAATTATAAAGTCTGGACAAACAAATATATGTATGTCTCTATATATCAACCAAAAGCAAGCAGACATCGGACCTGCTTTTATACTTTCAAGAAAGGAAGCACACTGGATGAGATACACATTTAACTGGCATTTCCCAGTTTGTTCCATACATAGGAGATAGAGTTCAAGTAGAAAACAGAAGTCTGAGGTCAGAGCTGCTAAAAATTGATTAGGATGTGTAAGTACATGAAAGGATGAAACCAGTGAAGGAGTGCCCCCCAAATCTGCATGTGAACTCTCCCAAAGTTCGGCTGCACATATGTAGATACAAACTCTAATGAACTTAGCAGAAAGCAGTTGAAAGGCTAAAATACTGAACAGGGATTTTGTAGCTGCCTGGTGTTGAGGAGACACAGATTGGACTTTCAAGTCTTGCCTCATTAAAGGACTTAAATCTAGGGTTTGTCACTGATACTCCAGAAGGCCCACATCTTATAGTAGTACGGATATTTCTCAGGACTAAAGTCTATGCCCCATAAGTGAGAGAAAGATTAAATTACAGCAACTCTAAGAAAACTAAAAGCAAAGCCTCTGCAGGATCAACCAGAAATTTATTAGCTTGTGAACAAAATTAACGTTTTTCAGGGAAAGGTTATAGAATCCAATCTCTACAAATTATTCAATGTATAATAAAATTACTAGACATGTGAAGAAGCAGAACATTATGACCTATATTCAAAAGAAAAATCAGTCAATAAAAGCAGGCACAGACATACCCAATATTGGAATTAGCAAACAAGAAGTTTAGAGTCAATTGGAAAAATGGATATGATCATAGGGAATGTCAGGAGACATAGGAAATTTCAGAAAATATATGGAAACTAAAAATGAACCAAATGGGTATCCAGAACTGAATAATATCTGAAATTAAAATCGGAAGGGCTTTCAGAACTATCAGGGACATTAAAGACAGATAAATAGAAATTTCCAAACTCATACACAGATAAGAAAATGAAACAAAAACAAACACAGAACCTCAATAACTTGTGGAATAATACCAAGAAACCTAGCATATTGGTAACAGGAGTCCCAGAAAAAGAGAACACAGATAATGGAGCAGAATAAATATTTGAAGAGATAATGGGTAAATATTACCTAAATGTGATGAAAAACAACAATCAGTAGATCCAAGAAGTTCAGGCAATTCCAAGTAGGACATATCCACAGCCAACTAATCATTTCAACTTGGCTTACTCCTAGATCTTAAGACTACCAAGTTCAAAAATGATTCCTTGATATTTCCTGGATACTTCCTACCCTTCAAACCTGTTTGCTCATTTCCCACTATTTCTCATGCTAGTAAATGATATCACACTTACCCTGTTGCTCAGAATGAAATTCTGGAAGTTGTCTGTATTGGTTTTCTATAGCTGCTATAACAAATAACCACAAACTTGCTGGCTTAAAAGAACACAAATTAATTTTCTTATAGTTCTAGAGCCAGAAGTCTAAAATGGAGTTCACTGGACCACCATCAAGGTGTCAGCAGGGCTATACTTCTTCCACAGAATGTTTCCTTGCCTTTTCTAGCTTCTCGTAGTTGTTGTTATTCTTTGTCTTGTGACCCGTCCTCTATCTTCAAAGCCAGTGTATATAACATCTTCTCCTACTGATTCTGCTTCTCCCTGCTTTGGTCACATGGTTTCCTTCTCTTCCGTGTCAGATATCCCTCTGATAGGGACACATGCATTTCCATTTAATGCCTACCCAGATAACCCAGAATAAACCTCCCCGTCTCAAGAGCCTTAACTTAATCACATCTGCAAATTCTTTTTGACAAATAAGGTAACATTCACAGGTTCCAAGGATTAGAACCTGCATGTGTGCAGCGGCGGGGGAGGGAGGGGGCGTTACTCAGCATACTCCAACATTTTTTATTTCTCCTCTCACACCAACATGTATTTTTCATAAATAGTTCTTTTAATTTAATTTGAGTATCCTTATGATCATTTCTTTAGGTTCTCCATCAGGCATGTTACTTATACTTGCTTCACTTAGATCTCTGGCTGTGACCTTATCTTGTTCTTTAATTTGGGATGAATTCCTCCATCTTGGCATTTTGTCTAAGAAAACACATCTTGAATCCATGCACTTCATCTCCACTGCCATCCCTTTAATCCAAACTACCACTAATTATCATCCAAAGAAGTTCCCCTCTGGCTGAAACACGCTTCCTTCAGATCTCCTTGCTATTATCTCCTTCTCATACTTTAGATGGTAGCTCAAATAACTTCCCTTTTAAGAAGGCTTTGATAACAATATCTAAAGAACCCCATTTTACCCTTTTATCTCCTTCAAAGAACTTGACACATTTTAAAATCAACATATTGATTTGTTTCCCTATCAATGAGTTTCAATCAGGAAAATAGAAATCCTTTTCAGACTTTTAACAGAAAGAATTGGTGACACTAATACTGGGAAGCTGGAAGAGCAAAAATGAGGAAGGGTCCTGGAGGAGGGAATGTTACCCAGAGATTAATATATACAGAAAGCAGATACCTCTCTCATGGTTGGAAAACAAAAGAGAAGTGTTGTCACCAGAATCCAAGAGCACATTCACTTCTAGGGATGCTATACAGCAAGTTCTGAAACCTCTGATAGAGAAAACCTAGAAATACAGAAGATAAAAATGAGCATCTTGCTCCCTCATTTTCTACTTCTCTATAGAGCATTAATGCAAGTTTCCCACATTGCCAGTGAAGTGCATCTCTGTGGGCCATATCTTGTGAATGAACAGGGGACTTAAATGTGGTCTGGCAACATTAGGGGGTAAACTTAATTGTTCAAAAGCTCTTTTTTTTATATTTTAATTTTTTTTATTATATTGTGTTAGTCACCATACAGTACATCCCTGGTTTCCAATGTAAAGCTCGATGCTTCATTAGTTGCGTATAACACCCAGTGCACCATGCAACACGTGCCCTCCTCACTACCCATCACCAGTCCATCCCATTCCCCCACTCCCCTCCCCTCTGAAGCCCTCAGTTTGTTTCTCAGAGTCCATAGTCTCTCATGCTTCATTCCCCCTTCTGATTACCCCCCTTTCTTTATCCCTTTTTTCCCCTACCGATCTTCCCAGTTCTTATGTTCCATAGATGAGAGAAAGCTCTTAATCCCCAACAGTAAGTATATTAGGGAAATCCCCCTTTAAAAGCATCAGATGCTCTCTGTTTTTCGCTCTTTATCTATCTGTAACAATTGACCCTGCTGTTCTAAGGCCATTTCTAGAGTTAAAACATTTCCGAAGAACTTTAAAGACAAATGTGGAGGTTTGAGCTCCACTGTGGTGAATTTATCCTGTTTCCCAATAAATAAAAATTACAAATGGCAAATCAGTTTTGTAATACTGTAGAAAAGGATCAAAATGTATTCCTTTCCAGGACCAGAAGCTGTGCTCATTACAGAAGGAACCCCATGTATGATCGCTGTTAGGATCTTGGCCCTTAGAACAAAATGTTAAATGATTAGCACTATCACAGCAATGGGAAGTGAAAATAAGCTGCATTAACAGATCCACTTCCTGCACAAAGAAAGCAGCCAGTGCAAGTAGAGGGCAGGGACCTGGAAAATCAACATTTATGGAATACCTACTATGTGCCAGGAATTTTAAAACTATATTTATTCACTTGAAAGAACATAGGATTAAGAATCAGAACACCTATACTGAGATCTCAGTTCCACCTTTTAAAAATTATGTGATTCTAGGGGCGCCTGGGTGGCACAGCAGTTAAGCGTCTGCCTTCGGCTCAGGGCGTGATCCCGGCGTTCTGGGATCGAGCCCCACATCAGGCTCCTCCACTATGAGCCTGCTTTTTCCTCTCCCATTCCCCCTGCTTGTGTTCCCTCTCTCACTGGCTGTCTCTATCCTGTCGAATAAATAAATAAAATCTTTAAAAAAAAAAATTATGTGATTCTGGAAAATGTATTTAACCTCTCAACTTCAGTTTTCTTAGGTGTATAATAGGAGTGAGAATAATAATCTCACATAGAAATTGCGGGGATGATTTAACATGTGAGAGCTGTTTGTAAAGTTGCTATATACATATTTCTGTTGAAAAATATAAATTGCCATTTAAATACTTCTGTTTTATGATTGTTATAAAAGAAGTATTTTTTAAAATGCCAACCACTTTAGGCATTTGACTGCAAAAACAAGATGACAGTTGTTAGAAATTAAGGTAGACTTTTGAAGATGTTTGTAAAAATGTAGGAATGTCTGAATCATGTTCTACAAATCACAACTTATCTCTGAAAATTCTATAGGGAGATAGACAGAAGAAACAAAGCCAGTGGTAAACCAATACTATTTTATTATTACTTGGGTAAGTACCTAATTATTCCTAATGCAAAACATTGGAAACTTGAGTTGGAGGACTGTAGCTCTTTGTTTACACCTCGCCTAATTCCAAATCTTGGAATATCATCACCTACTGACCAGTCCCAAGGTATGAGGGATCTGACACACTGACAAGGATATTCAAGTGGTTTTGTGGGGGAAAAAAAGAGAAGTGGTAAGAGTTTCTTCCAAGAACACCATAAAGAGAAAGAGTGCAAGAGAAAAAGTGTAGCACTGGTTTGTGATATTTATGGCACAGTGTTCCTGCCCATTAGCAAATGTGGATGAATCTATGGCCCAGAATTTGATAAGATTAGCAATTTTTTCATGGAAAGGTGAGGGAGGTAAGATATACGTGGAATAAAAGAAACTAAAATCTCCTCCCCAGCATCCCTAGATGGCCATTCCCAGGAGCTAGCCAGCCTGTCTCTGGCCATTCACACCTCCTGGGTCCCCTGGATAAATTCACAGGGAATGATTCCACACTGATGCACCCCAAAGAGGAAACTAGATTAACCAATGTGCCACTTAGCATTTTATTGCCTCTCAGCTACAAATCCACTTTCCACCGCACGATCTGTGAAACAGAGATGGGCTGTTTGGTTATTTCTTCTTTGCCAATATTAAGTTTTGTGAATAGAGAATTCTGGAGAGACAATCAATAAAGGAGGAAGAGGATCTTTTTTCTGGTTCCAGTGTGCTCTCCTCAGTAGGCTCCTGCAGCATGTGTAGCTTCTCCAGCACCCAGCTCTTGCAGCACTGTGCTTTCTCCAGCCACAGGCTTCTATAGCCCAGATGTCTTTAACAACCTGCTCCTCCTGCTGTGCACAGTTGGCGAACAGCACTCATGACCAACAGCTTCAATCTCTTCAACAATATCTGAATCTCAGCCACAGGGGTGAGGGATGGTGGGTGCTCTTTCTTGAACACTCTATCATACCCCCAGGGATAGTGACTACTCCTTCTGCCATTCCTAATTCTTTAGAATTCTCTTTACTTCTTACCATCTATTTCGTTGTTATTCCAATTCCCTGTTATTGTTAATATTTGTTCTATTAAACTTATTAAAATCACTATATGGTTTCCAAATCCTGATTGGACCCTAACTGGTACAGCCAGGTTGGTATAAGCTAGGCACTACTACAGAGAAAGGAGGGAAACAGCATTTACAGGACATTTCTTGTACACTAGACCCTAGGCTGCGTGTTTCATCCTCATCTCGTTTAATCTTCATAGCCACTCTTTGTGGCAGAATACTACTACTGGTGTCATTTTACAACTAAGGACACTGAGGCTCAGAAAAATAACTGACTTGTCAAGGTGTCTCAGCTATTAAGTCACAGAGTTTGGAATTTACTTCATATTTGTCTGGGTGAAAGCCCATACTTACATAGTCAAGAACTTTCTAAAATTTCTTGAAATGTCCTTTAGGTTTATTTCCCTAGTTGGTACTAGATAATATCCTAGATGCTTATTTATGGAATAAATGCCTTTCCTAGTTCTCATTGAAATGGAAATTATGTTCCTTCGTGATAAGATGAAACTTATTAGAGTTTAAGCATCCTTTACCACCTATCTCTCCTACCCTCCCTTGGTATGTCTGTAAGGGTCCATTAGGAACAGCAAGAGATTGAGTTATCAATGGCTAACCTTCAAAGCTATCACTACTATGTTTCCTCTTTTGATCTTCTTTTAACTCCAGTTGATTTTTCTAAATTTTCAGTTTCTGCTTGATTCCTGTTTTCTTGCACTCCTATCTTCCTTTATAACATCAAACTGTACTTTATAATGCTTTGGCCCAGTAGGGTGGTTTCTCAGATGAAATAACTTGCTTTCTTTCTCTAGTTCTAAAATCATCAGAGGGACCTAGTAGCATGAAAGGAAATTGTGCAATGTATTCTGAGGATCATAAATTACTCATTGGGCAAAAAAGATCATGGATATGTTTGTTTATTCTTTGCATATATTATGTGTTTTTTCAAGACCCAGTTCAAACGTTTTTTTCCTATAAAGTTTCCCTTAAACATTCCAAACATAGCTGGGTGGTCCCCAATTTATAACTTCTTTACATGTCCGTTCTCACCAACTAGTACAGGACCTTTCTCGGACACACCATCGAGAAACACTTGCCAAATAAATACTAACATTTGGTTTCCTTTTATCTGAGTGAAAATCATATGCAGAATGTCACAGAATGTTGGACTTGAAAAAGACCTTACATATCTTTCTTCCCATTTCATGGATAAGCAAATGAAGTGAAGCAGGAAAGTACCTTGCACAAAGACCTACAGCTAATCAGAAGCAGGACTTCTGACTTATTCTTGGTTTCTTTTCATAGCTCTGCCTCTTTTGAGAACCTGAAGCTGGAAATGGCTAATTGATCTTATCCTAATATGGAAATCAAGTAATCTACTTTTTAAAAATGCATTACACTTTTCCTTGGTTACCAATATTTATGAAGGTAATGAAAATAACCTATAAGTTAGTTCGTTACAGGGCTCACAACTGGAGATTACATGTAAGCATCATTAATAATATTCCAATTATTTACAGCATTATTTCACTTCTGCCTTTTTGATATACAATAACTGACTGAAATAGATTCCTTAAACTCTTTACCTCTAACAGTAACTTTGTCAATTTTCTTCCAATTTTTAAATTTGTGTTTTATATACTGTTTTTCTTCTGTTATTGTAATAAAATGATTCCTTTACTACCATAGGTGATAAGCATTTTTTAAAAACCCACTATTCTTTCTCACAGATAGATTTCCCATATAAAGCCTAAATATTTTAAAGTATTTTGAATAATTATCTATATTTCCCTACTTGAAATCCCCTTTTTTGTATCCTCTAATTCTATAAGTTCTTATAGGCTTTGTTCAAAAATCCCCCATCACGTGAACCTTGAGGACATTATGCTCAGTGAAATAAGCCAAACACAAAAAGACAATGATTCCACTTATGTAAGTTACCTAATGTAATGAAATTCATTGAGACAGAAAGTGGAATGGTGGTTGGCAGGTGCAGGAGGGTGAGGGAAGAGAAGGATGGGGAGCTGTTGTTTAATGGGTATAGAGTTTAACTTTGCAGAATGAAAAGAATTCTGGAGATTGGTTGCACACTATTGTACATATTCTTAACACTATTGAACCGTATGCTTAAAAATGGTTGGGATGGTAAATTTTATGTTATGTATATTTTGCCACATTTTTTTTAAAAAACCAACTTTCCCCATCCCAGAATCCTTTCTAATGATTCCAATCCTGACTGCTTTCTCTCTTGTTTCTGAATGCCTGTTACTTACACTCCAGATGCTCACTCCATTATAGATTGTCATGATCACAACTCTTTTCACAAAGGATGGGCAGCCCTTGAAGACACATGTAAAAGTATTATTCTCGTCTTACAGCCACCATAACCAGACGTTGGCATGGGAGTCTCAAAGGACAATTGGCTGACAGAGATAAAGCTGACATAACCAAAAAGATTTACAAATTCCAGTGCCACATTTGAATTCAGTCGTTCCCCTTTACATTTTTTTTTTGGTTATTCAGGCATAATTGATATATAACATCATATTAACCTCAGATGGGTTTTTTCTCCCTTTTTAAAAAACATTTTAATTACTACAGTCTGGCTAGGTGTTTATAGAAAAGGGCTTCAGACAGACTAATTTGTGTTTCCTGTCCCCTGTTGTGTTTTATAAACACACAGACACACACACATTTAGAGAGAGTTCAGTTTGAAGTGCTGAGTTGTATGGTTCCTATTACTCCCTAAGAAGCTGTTGTGACTTTATGTCTCTCTAGGTGTGGGCCTGCAATGTCTTTAGGGAATAATGTATACTTTTTCTCATCCACTTACCAAATCACATGCAAGTGGTTTTCACTGGCACACTTTAAATTTGAACCATATGGGGAAAAGCATTCTAGAAAATGAATTTTCTTCTTGCCTTCTGCTGTCATTAGAAGAGGACACATTTAAAGGGAGGTACTGGTGATGCATACTTGATAAAGGGTAATTCAAGTCAGTCACACAGACCAAACACAATAAATAGAATATAATTTATCCTTTGCCTATAACATCTGTCCCTTACACAACCATACTTAACCCATAGTTTTTTTATTTACTGATTTTTTCCCACACACACAGGTACCTTATCATCCAGGGCTTCAGAAATATCAGCTGTTTGCATAGTCATTGGTGCAGCCATGTGGAATCCTTGTACCAACAGTTCTTCAAATTTCAAATCTCCCACTCTTGTCTGCAATATTGGAAGACACCAAGAATCTTTCAAGACCTAGGGCTTCTGACTCCCCCCTAGTCAGTGGTACAGGCCCCAGAGTCTCCCAAGGCTCTAAGTGAGCCAGACATACTGGAACCTCCCTATCAAGAGTAAGTACTTCAGGCATTCTGGCCCTTCTTTGTCCACTGGAGTGGATTCACTGATCTTCACCCAGTGGTGGAGCCACAAATGACATGCCTCAGATTAATTCTGCGAGCGGACTAGACACTGACACACCCTCTCACAGTGATGCAAACACTGCCCAAGGACAGCCTGAATCATCTCAGTAAAAGGCTGCAATTACAAACTCCGTGTCCAGTGCTTGAGACCAAATACCCTGCTGAATCAGGAGGAGTTCTTCTTCTATCCAGTGCCAGGGAAAGGCCAGTCTCATTCCTAACAATGACAAAGGAAGACAGATCTCCCTTCACAAGGTGGGACACACTGTGGTCTTGGTCATCCCATGCTGCAGACTCTCAGTCTCCTCCACAATCTAGTTCTTGAGATGTACTCTGCCCTAGCCCATTTCTTATACATTTGAACCTTCCCAGTCATTCCAGCACTACCTCATTCAGGGCTGCAGAAACTTTGGTCTTTGACTTGTTAGTTCTTCAAACTCACCAGCCTCTCTCCTAAAAAGTTATATCTTGTGCTGCCCACGTACTGTCTCCTACCACTAAAATTTTCCGCCATCCTTATTCAGGTGACAATGTACCCAGACTTGTCTAGGGATGGCTCATGATTAACCTAAGAGAGTCACAGAACCCCATACACTTAGTAGGAGTGGGCCTAGAGGAGGTATGAAACCCAGTTCTGGACAAAGAGATGTAAGAAAAGTGAGCCAGGAGATACCCAAAAAGTTAACACCGGAAAAAAAAGAGGTGCATAAGAACAAGACCGCTTTGCCTTTTTTCCCTTCCAGCTCTGGACGCTGCCATGTGAGAACACAGGGCTGACATTCTATGTGAGCTTGTTGAATGAATGAATGAATGAATGAATGAATGAATGTTCTTTTGGAGATACCACATTGATTCCAATTCATTTGGTCAGTTTTTAAAATAATATTCAACAACAATTGGTCGTAGATAGTCAAGAGAAGATTCAATCCCAAAATAATCCCTTAGCATTCTCTCTAGAAGAAACCAATTACAACCGGATTTAGATGGAAGTTAAATTAATGCAGAAAGCATGAGGGTGGTTAGAACTCAGTTATTTTCCATCATAAAACAGCCAAATGTGGCCTTAACTAAATCACAGTAATCTGTGACTTTTTGCTGCATCATTAATATTTATTTAATTTTAGAAATACACGGGGGGGGGGAGGGGGGTCTGCATTTTAGCTCTCTCTTGCCTTTTCTTTTTAAATATTGCCCTCAGGGGGCGCCTGAGTGGTTCAGTCCGTTAAGCATCTGCCTCCAGCTCAGGTCATGATCCCAGCATCCTGGGATAGAGTCCAGCCTGGGGAAATCCCTGCGCAGCAGGGAGCCTGCTTTTCCCTGTCCCTCTGCCCCTCTCCCCTGCTTGCGCTCTCTCTCTCTCAAATAAATAAATAAAATCTTATAAATAAATAAATAAATAAATAAATAAATAAATTTCCCCTCACAAAGATTTGAAAAGTGGGAGAGGAGGACAGGAGGCAGTTGTCAGGGCATAGGGAGATGCTAAAATAAAACTGCATTTCTGAATCCATCAGAGCTAAAAGTACTAGAGGAATAAAAAGATACAAATTCAGGGGCGCCTGGGTGGGCACAGTTGGTTAAGGGCCTGACTCTTGGTTTCAGCTCAGGCCATGATCTCAGGGTTGTGAGAATGAGCCCCATACTGGGCTCCGTGCTTAGCACAGAGTCTGGTGGAGAGTCTCTCTCCCTCTGCCCCTCCCACTCATGCTCTCTCTCTCAAATAAATAAATCTTTTAAAAAAAAGATACAAATTCAAAGGTCAAGAGGTTTTTTTTAAAAATTAATTTAACTAGTTTCATTTCCTAACTTTTTGGTCAATGAGAGCCAATAGTTGATAAATTCATAGAAAAAGACATTTTAAAAAATCTACATATTACCTATGAGGGCTTTAGACCAAACTAGTTAGTTCAACTCCTGAACTTTGGGTATGGTTTCTTTCTATTATCCTGATATGCCTATATGAATAAATTAAAAAAAAAAACCAGCTTCATGAAAGTGTTGATTTAAATTTCATTCCTATTTCAAAAGAAAATTTCACTGTATCATTTTTCTAAGGTATTGAGCTGAAGAGCATTTCATACTGCCCAGCCATTATCTTGCCTCCAATTCAATCATTTTCTGTCCAAAATCTCATGCATTTTGCAGGTGTTCTTTGTAGATCTGCTCCATGAAAGAGAAACTGGACAGGTCTCAGTCACAGTTAGGTGACTTGTTTGTGAATACAGAGCAAAAGCCAGGGAGAGAAGCAAGGGCAGACTTCTTACTTCTGCCATCTTTATCTGTATTTATAGCTGCTCTCATGTCTTCATTCTGTAATTCCAAGGCCATGAGGTTAGGGCAAAGGAGAAAGAGTATATCAGAATGCTATATAAAGGCACAGCAATTATCTTAAATTTTCCATATGTAGACCTTTATGGACTCCTATGGCTTAAAAATAAATTCTTTATTGATTTTGCTATAATAATTTACAGCTCCAAGATAATCAAATTGGTGGATGACTGTTGTGATAGTCATAGATATATGCAACAAGAAACAAGCACAGAAACATATTTGCATCAGTAATATCAGTATCAGAGGTCCTAAAACAGATAAGCCTTTTCTTGGCAAACATCTGCAGAGATAACATTCTGTGCTAACTCCAAGACCACTAGGGAAGGATCCCTAGGAAGCGAGATGGAGAGTAATGTAGAGCTATTGCCATCTAGTGGTTAGTAACAGAAACATTGGGCTCCTTTTTTTCAGGTCTAATGGGAATAGAATTTTTTTTTTACAAATGCATAAATATTTTGCAATTTTATGTCACTGCTCTGTGTGTATGTGGTTGGATTAAAACAGTTTTTGAAAGAATTAATGAATGCTTATTTTTAAATGAGAACAATTCAAACCTCTAGCCATACTGAAACTCATTCATTTATTATTTATTCAATTTGGGAAGGCCTTGTGTTTAACAATATGGGTATAGAGATAGCCAGCCTCAGAACCCCTGTTTCGAGCTGCGGTTCAAAAGGTATGTCCAGTTATTCTGGATCTCATGTGTGTGACCCAGGGCATTCCTACATAAATTTTTTGTTCTCTCTTTACATATATATGTACACACAAGCAACATATCTCTCTATATAAAACAGTACTAGGTACTATGTACACTACAAACTATTTACCAAACCAGACACTGTACAAATATAATAAAAATGAATTAGGAATATTTAAACATTTAAATTATATTTATTAAACAAAAATCTGTATGAAAGAGCTCACTAAATTATTATTAATAACAGTTTTAGCATTGTGATGAGATAGAATATGCTTCATTATTTAAATAAAATTTTGACTTAGTGCTTCACGTTGCAGAAATTAAAGCTCTAGTGTGTTCATTTTATTTTGATACTTGGTTTTGATGACTATCACAGCTGCAACATATTTCTCAAAAGATCTGTGGATCCAACAGAGGAAGTGCATCATTGGCTGCACTTTCTAAATCATATTTTCTCAGTCCTATTCACAACATTTCCTGTTCGATTGTATTGTTAAAATTCATAAATTCTCCCTTTCCCTGATGTCAAAATCGATTTTTTTAAATGAGTCAGAAGGGATTTTCTTTCATAAAAATTTTATCCAATGGTTTCAAAAAACCACTGAAACTCTTCATTTGGAAGATCTTAAAATAGGTTAGAGAATTCTGTTTCATTTTTTTTTTTAGTGTAAGATATAAGAAGTTTATGTCTGATACATATAATTTTTGACAATGATGTAAACACATACAAACATCCATCTTTCAACATTCTTTTCCCATAGCAGGATTAAAAATAAAAGAAAACAAAAGAAAAAATAGTTACTTTCTCACTCATTGTTAGAATGTCACCTTTAACTTGAAAGGAGACAATAAGTGTCTTTATCTTTTTTGAGGATCTCTGTTAGGTGGCATCTATTGACAGCTACTTGTCATCAAGGAAAAGGTCACCAAATTTGGAGTACTTGTCATTTAGTGAAAGAAAACTGTTACTCTTTTAGGTTCTTTGCCAAAAGATAACAAGACAACTATGTTGCATAAAATAAAACAAAAAACAATACATAAAATAGATTTATATGGTCACACCTAATATCATTGCAAATTCAGGCATTATAAAGAGTCTACTCTTTATGATACCAAATTCATAAACACACATAGCCAAGCCTATGTGAACCACACTATGTGCTTGAAGGGATCTGTAGGTGTGCAGCTGTTGACCCTTTCAAGTTGTAGAATGTATCTTCTCCCCTCAGGGTACAATGTATACCTTAAGTGATACATGGACCAAGTGGGGATACCACTGCCAATCATATATTATTAAAGTATATTCCTTTTCAGCGTATTAGATACAAATGAATATAAATAGAAGTTGCAACATTTTCTTCCTGTACACCACTCAGAGACCTTTAGGAGCCTTTGAACCTTTTCAGGTTTCGATACCCCATCCTCAGCCCTGAAGGACAAGGCATTCAGGGGCCTGAATGTTGGGGGCAGTTCCAAAGTAGAAGTTTTTTTCCTCTGGGGAAGTAGCTGCACTTGGGCCAGTCCTAAGTATGGCTGGACATCCCCCAAAGACCTAGATGTGTCTGTGAATCACTGTTTGGTAGTTTGTACTCCTTGGAAGCTAGTTTCAAAGCTTCTTGAGCTACTGGATATTTAATTCTCAACTGGTTCAGGGGAATCCAGCCCCTCCTGAGAGCAGCTCCACTCTGAGAACAGGCAGTCCTCAGAAGTCTGCTCCAGGCCCTTCTAGGGGTATGCTTAGACTTCCCTTGGCTGGAAGCTTCTCATCTGGGGTATCCTGGTTTTAGACACCTAGTCCAGAAGAAGGAGCCCTGCTGATGCAGGTTTCTGGGCCTGCTGAGCTACAGGTCCTATAGCAGAATTTGAAAGAGGCTGGCAACTCAGGAGATCAGGGCAAGAATCTGAGAGCCCTGATCAGCCCCTGAGAGCTGATTATGCCACCCCAGAGCACCAGCAGGGCTGGGGTAAAAGTTTGGGGTATCTCAGATGGTAGTAGGCAAGAACTGGATACCAGGGCTTTTGTCTGAGTTTGGAAATGAAATCCAGCTCCCAAACTCCGGTAAAGATCCAGGCCAGGTTTTATTTCTACTCTGGGGGACCAAAGCCAGCAAGATTATCTGGATCTAGCAGCTTTAGTGGATAGGGGACTCTAGTTAAATCCCACTTCTGTTCCTAGTAGAGCTGGTCCTGGAACTACAGCAAGCAGAAACATTTTGGTCAGGTTTTGGTAAAAAAAAAAAAGGGGGGGGGCTATAGAATCAAATACTGAACAATAACCATCTTTATAATAAAAGATATGGATATTGATTCAAATTATTAATCTAGCCCCACAAAAGCATAACATATTTGTTCTATTTCTGCATGGAAATGACTAAAATGGAATATATTGATTTCTGATGACTTTGTTTATATAAAAAATAAAAGTGAGAGAAACTTGACCAAGGGTGGAAAATGCATGTCACATATATAGCCACGTCTCCATTCTAAGCCCATGGTAGGCCCTGCAAATGACCTACTCCCTTTGGCTATACTTCTTAAGCTCTTTCCAACATGGCCAGGATGAACCTTATTCTACACAATAGGGGTGCAAGAACTGTTATCTTATTGAAGGTAAACACATTTTCATTATGTATTATTATATCTAAAATGTTTTTTAAAATGTTTTATTATGAAAAATTTCTAACGTACACAAAAAGAGAATTATGAGCCTCCATGTACCTATCAGTCAATGTCAAAATTATTCACATTTGCCAAACTTATTTCAACTATCCAACTCTGCCTCACTCACATACACATATATATACTTGTTTTTAAATAAAATTAAATTAAATTGTCAAGTAAAATCAAATCTTCAAGTTTCCAGCTAGTAGCTATCTAGAAAAGCAATCCTTTAAAATAAAAAATTCTTTAACTTGAGCATAGTTGACACATCATGTTACATTAGTTTCAGGTGTACAACACAGTGATGCAGCTTCTCCATACCTTATGCTGTGGTCACCAGTGCATCTAACACCTGTCATCATGCAACACTACTACAGTATTGACTATATTCGTTTGCTGTGTCCTTTATTTCTGTGATATAAAAGCAATGTTTTTAAGAATCCCCTTTCTGACTCTGCCTTCATACAAAGATGATGATGGGAGCTCTGGTAAATACATATGTTCGCAGAGACCTCTCCTGCCATTGAGACATTCTGGAAGAGCTGATAAACCTATCATCTATCTCCACTGAACTTCGAAGCCCTGTGGCTCTGGAGCCTTTGTCAGCCACCTGAATGTCTGCCTGTGTTTCAGCTCCAGGTCTAGCCTCCTGAGCTTTATCACGCAGTCATTTCATCTTTAGGTTCCTTCCTGCTTCCAAGAATATTTCAATGGGTCATACTTTGCATCTCAAATACACCACAAATTAGCAGATCGCCATCCCCTTTTAAATTTTGTGGTGTACCCCAACTTTTTCACTGGTTTTGTTTACTTCTCACCCTGGAAGAGACTGGCTTCTCTTCCCTCCTTCCCATGCTATCCTTCATGAATCTAAGCTTCCAAAAAGACCATAAAAAGTGATTTTGTATCAGGAATTTTGTTTTACTTAGAAATTACACCAGAGGGAAAAGAATGCAAAGTCCTGTTTGCCTTTCCAGAGTGAGGGGAGGAAAATACAAAGTATAAAACATAAATACGCTCATTCTTTTTAATTTTTTTATAGCTGGAAAAGCAAAACACAATTTAATATTTCAAAAAATTACCTGTCATACCAGCTTTTCATGATTAAAAACAATGCCTCTGTAAATGCACTTGTGCTTTACCACAGTGTCTGATATATGTTTTATTTCTAGCCAGCCAATAATCAGTCCTTGCAGTCACGTTGGCAATTTTTTGAAGATATCCATCATTCTGGAGGAACTAGCCAAGGAAAAGCTAGAGTGATTGCTGACTGTATCTGTAGCACTGAGGTAGAGTAGAAAGATTTACAGTCAGAAGAGAGTCCAGGCAGCTGCTAACTGTGTGACTTGGCAAGCCACTTTATAACTCTGAACCTCAGGCTCCTTATAATGCTAATTATATTGGTAATAATAATAATGATGATCTATTCTGTACCATCATTACTATATACTATGATATCAAATGAATAGATATAAAAAATCACATTTAAAATAAAATCAGAATACTAATGTTACTACTTTTGTGAAATTTAATGGTATATTTCTTCATGTAATAAAGTATAAAAATAAATCTTTTGATCTCTCAGAAATTATGTGATTTTCTGATCCTGAATAGAGTTTGTTTATATTTCAGAATATATTAAAAGGCATTGCGTTTTGGTGAGCATACACGAATGGTCAGTATACACAGTGGAGAGTGTCTGAACTATTTAGGTGCTAGAGATGAGCTTTTAAATTCATGTAGATTCATGCATTTATACCTAGGACTACTATGGACTTAAAGTTTGTGTCCCCCAAAATTCATATGTGAAAACCTAATCCCCAATGTGATATATTCAGAGGCGAGGACTTTGGGAGATGACTAGTCATGAGGGTAGAGCCCTCATGAATGTTTGTTAGAAGAGGCCAGAGAGTTAGTTCACTGTCTACCATATGAGAATACAACAAGAAATCAGCCACCTGCAACCTGGAAGAGATTCCTCACCAGAACCTCATCATTCTGATACCCTGATCTCAGACTACTAACCTGCAAAACTGTGAGAAGTAAACTTCTGTTGCTTATAAGCACCCAATGTTTGGTACTTTGTGACAGCAGCCTGAACTAAGACAGACACTTTGTTATTGCCAAATAATGACATTAGCATATTAAGAAAGACTTTATATCATATAATTCACTACATCAAAGCACTTGATAGAAGGAAGCTTTTCTAATGTTTTCCTGAAATTGAAGATTTGCATGTCCGGCTCTCTGTTAGACTCTAAGCTTCTAAAAGTCAAAATAAGGCCTTCGAGGGTGCTGATTAAAAGCCTAGGTGGTGCAGACACTTAGGCCTTCGACTCTTGGTTTCTGCTCAAGTCATGATCTCAGAGTTGTGGGATTGAGCCCCACGCCCCCCTCCATCAAGCCCCACCTCAGGCTCCACACCCAGTGTGGAATGTGCTTGGGATGTTCTCTCTCTCTCTCTCTCTTTCTGCCCCTCCCATTTGTGCTCTCTGTCTCTTTCTCAAAAATAAATAAATAAATCTTTTTAAAAAATTGAAATCAGACAGGCCTGGGCTCAAATTTGAGCTCCAACTCTTCCTAACTTGGGGCACGTTATTTGAATTCTCTGAGCCTCAGTCTGTAAAATGAAGATATAATAGTCCCTAAATCAAGGTGGCTGAAGAATTAAATAAGAAAATAGATGTAAAGCCTGGCACGGGTTGATGCTCAATAAATACAGCCACTATTGTCTTTTGAACATTGACCTGTACATGTTGACTGACTTGCCTAGTTCTCTAATTAGACTAAAAATTTGAAGGCAGAGGCTAGGCTCTTTCCCACTTCATTCTATATTTTCTCCAATGAATTAGTGTTTCTCAGCATAGTGGTCTGTACCACCGAGATTCTCCATCCATCTAAATAAAGAGAACTCTTTTCCCCATCTAGATTCTGAATAACGTGAGAAATAAAACAAATAATAAAACTGGAGGCCAAAATATTACCCATTTTATTGATGCAGGTTAGTTGAAAAATGCACTTGGTGGAAGAACCAAACACCCCTACCAAGACAAGTCCAGTACTAGAAAAACTGACTTATCCAACTCCTGGCAACACTGGTCTAGGGCAGCAGGGAAACCTAACCAAATGAAGTAAGAGTGAAGAACTGCTCATGCTGCTGGCAGGCCGGCTTATTCCTAAGCCCAATAAAGAGAGCTGCACCGGAAGTGGTCTGGACTTCCAGAATTTGGAGGCAAGATGGCAACCCTGCAGAAGACAAGCTGGACTTGCATGTGTTAAAGGATTTCCAATCAAAGTGGAGAGTAGACTCTCCAGAGCAAGTCTTGGGATACCTGTCAGAGCCCAGGAACAAAACAGGAAATAACTGAGTGTCATATACCTCTATGAGCTTCAGGGAACTGCAGGTAAGAGGTTCCCAGCAAGTCTCTCAGAAACCCACAAAAGGGGCTCAACTAGAAGAAGAATGAGCTGCTATCTATCATCTATCTATCTATCTATCTATCTATCTATCTATCTCTGCCACTCTTCAAAGGGTCCCAAAGCCACATGACAACTGCATAACATGGGCAAACTTTCCTGTCCTTACCTCTCTTTGTTCCCCTATTTCAACACTATGGGATTCAAAAGAAGCCAAGTGAATGGGAGAGAAGCAGCAGAAAAACAGGGACAGAAAACAGTGAGGAAACTAACTTCACCTGTATGTTCCCATCACAGAATTCACAGCCTGAAGAAGGGCTAAGCTGGGGAATGGAAGAAGCTTTAAAGTGGATGAAATATTGAAGCATTACTATTAGCCTGGATTTTTTAATACTGAAAATTCAAACTATTTGTTATTAGCTAAAAGATATGGTACACGCCTGATATTTCATTCAGGGGTAAGGAGAATTGTTTCTAGAAAGAAGGTTGAAAGGGGCAATTAACTATAGATAAAACTTTTCCCTCAAACCATTATCACCTGTTTATTTTACATGGGGATTCATAATGAAACCATGAGAAGGAAAGTCTCTCTTTTTCGAAGTCTTAATAGTCAAAAAGTTTAAGCACAGAGTGGTTGATAGCCATTTTTTCCCTCAGAATGAAGCCAAATTTGGGAAAGTAGAACCAAGAGATTGAAGAGAGAGAGAAAAAGAGACTGATTTATTATTGATAGCATCGTCTGAATACTTAATTCAGACAGGCTTAATGTGAAGTCTCCTCTAGGATTTCCCAGTTTATATGAGCTAATGCATTTCTTTTTCCATTTAAGCTAGGTTCAAGGTTTTTTTCTTTCAATCCATGTCAGAAAGAGTTCTGACTACTAAAGTGTAATTATTTAGAAAAGCATTTAAAACACATGTCCTACATATACTACAATTAGATAAAATGACTGATATCTGAGTAAGTTTTTAAGTTAGTGCTACTCATATATTAGATAACATGTACTGAGCACCTACTATGTATCAATCACTGCCCTAAAACCTTTATAAGAATTAACTCATTTAATTACCACATAACATATGAAATTGTTATTATCTAGTATAAACCTCAGTTTATCAATGCAGAAACTGAGAGGTTAAGTAAATTGTTCCCAGTCATACAGCTTAGTAGTGGAGCTGGGATTCAAATCCAGACAGTCCAGCTCCAGAGCCCATTCCTGATCTCAATTCACAGTCAAAAGAAAAGAGCATAATTGGGAATATCATTAAATCATGCATTTTTCTCAATATGCTGTGCAACAAAATGCTTTTATGCACATAAGAATGCAGATTGTTATAAAGGCATGCAAATGAGTGAAATGAACCATTAGATGAAACATTTCTAATACGGGAAATCATTTCCAAGATTTTAAGTAATTTACTTAAATTGTGTTTCTCATTGAAATGGGCAGAATCTTGAACAGTCTGAATCTATGATACCATACTAAGACATCACAGTTCTTTAAGTTAAGGATAAGATATTAAAGTTTCAAAAAGAAAGCTAAACCATGTTGAAGACTGATTTCTGAGTTTCACTCTTTCACAATACCTGATGGCTTTTTCACCAGTGGAGAATGAAATTGTTGGTATACATTATTGGGCATGTTTAATCAAAATCTGAAGGAATGCTTTACAGAGATGAATGAAACAAAGCATGGATAAAGACTCATTCACCATTATCTTTCATACTGAGACATTTGACTTTTCAGTTTTTCAAATGATACCACAGAGTGTCACATATACTTAACGTAGTAACTGAATAAGTATACCTTCATATAACTAAAGTAGTAACTGAAAAATCTGTTTATAAATTTTAGATCTGTTTTGAATCTGAATCTCCAGAACCATTAAACAGATAACACTGAACACTATTGCCCATTCCTGGTGACTAAAATTTATTAGAATGTTCTAATTTAATAGAAAAAGGGATTTAAAAGAATATATCAATTGGATATACCCCCAATTGTCAACTATAGCTATTCATTAGTAAACTGGATATGGAAACATTGATGAAAGATTTCAAATAATTTCCTCTCTCTCACTGATCTGAAATAATTAACATACTTACTAATTTTTAAATATTCTATTTTATTGTATTATTGTTTTACATTTGAAAAATCAAAGGATTCCACCCAAAAATTGCTAGAACTAATACAGGAATTCTGCAAAGTTGCAGAATATAAAATCAATGCACAGAAGTCAGTTTCATTTCTATACACTAAGAATGAAGCAGAAGAAAGAGAAATCAAGGAATTGATCTCATTTACAATTGCACCAAAAACCATAAGATACCTAGGAATAAACCCAACCAAAGGAGTAAATGATCTGTACTCTGAAAACTATAGAACACTTATGAAAGAAATTGAAGAAGACACCAAGAAATGGAAAAAATTCCATGCTAATGGATTAGAAGAACAAATATTATTAAAATGTCTATGCTACCCAAAGCAATCTACACAATCAATGCAATCCCTGTCAAAATATCATCAGTATTTTTCACAGAGTTGATGAATCTTTTAAAACTGTACTTTAAATTGGTAACCTACAGTTGCCAAAAGTTTGAGAAACACTGTTCCATGTAATTGCAGAAATTCCTGTGACATTAAATGGCATACATGATGGTGTCTCCCTGGCATTTTAGTGGAAGTTGTGGTAAAAAAATCAGTAGTGAGTACTTTCTCCCTCTCAGGGACCTAATTATATAGTAGATTCATTTTATAATCAGTGGATAAAAGGTTCAGAACTTGGATACAGACATCAGTCTAAGTGATTTCTCAACATTTTCTATTAAGTAGCAATCAGCTATCACCCACTCTGATTTCTCTACATTCTGATGAAGAAACTTCAAGTTTCAATAACCTCAGCAGAACTGAAGAACATGCTTCCTGGTTAATCACCCAGCCTCTAGCTATCTTGTGAGGAGGTGGATAAACAAGGTTCATTGGCAGTTAAGCCACATAGACGTAACCCCGTCATTCTTTTCTTCTATGATGTGACCTTCCTTCATTTGTACCCAGTGACAACAATGACATCATTTGGGATGTAGAGGTGGCTGACTTTTTCTCTAATGAAGCTATTATAAAGTGGCAATCATGAAAAAACATTCATGACATAATGAAAAATATATAAGGAAACTTACATGCTCTCATTTCATTTCTTATGATTTATATAAATGATCTGCATGGGATAAAACAAACTAAGGCTTGCTGTGCAATGCACTACACATAAGAGTTTAATCAGGTTTGTTTGTTTTCAGATGAAGGATGCATTGTCACATGGCAAATGGCCAAAAAATATTTTTGACCTGCTGAGACAGGTTTCAACAACAGTCCTTGTGCATCAAGGCACCTAAATCCCAGTGCCTACTTTATGGTTTGAAAGTTTCGTGATATGTATCAAACTTAATATGTCTTGAACCGAACACTTGACATACATTCTAGGGAGTTGGTAGTGATATGCCATGTTTCATTCCTCATATTGGTCATTGAATCTTCTTTCTTTTCTTTCCTTTGTCAGTCTTGATAGAGGTTTGACAATAATATTGAACTCTTCAAAGAACCAGCTCTTTGTTTTGTTTAAGTATCTCTTGTTAAATATCTCTCTCTTTATTACTTCTTTCCGCTTACTCTGGGTTTATTTTGCTTTTCTTTTTCTAGATTGTTGAGGTGAGATCTTACATTATTGATTTCAGACATTTCTTCTTTTCTAATGTGTTCATTTAGTGCTATAAAATCCCACCTCAGCACTGCTTTAACTATGTCCCACAGTTTTTTTTTTATTGTAACAAAATATACCTATCATAAAATTTACCATTTTTTAGGAGTACAGTTGCATGGCATTATTCATATTGTTCTGCATCCAGCATTTCTATCCATCTTCAGAATTTTTTATTTTCCCCCAAACTGAAATTCTGTACCCATTAACCAATAACTCCCCATTCCTTTCTCCCCTCATCCCCTGAAAAGCACCACTCTACTTTCTGTCTCCATGAATTTGACTATTCTAGTACCTAACAGAAGTAGAATCAGACAATATTTGCCCTATTGTGACTGACTTATTTAGCTTAGCATAATGTCTTCAAGGTTCATCTATGTTGTAGCAAATGTCAGAATTTCCTTCCTTAAAAAGCCTTAAAAAGGCTGAATAATACCCCATTGTATGTATATACTACATTTTGTATGTGCATTTGTCTGTCCATGGACAATTGAACTGCTTCCACCTTTTGGCTATTGTGAATAATGCTGCTATGTACATGGGCGTACAAAAATCTGTTGCAGTCTTTGCTTTCACTTCTTTTGGGTATATACCCAGAGTCGGATTACTGTTTCATACGGTAATTCTGCTTTATTTCTTGAGGAACAACCATACCACTTTCCACAGAAGCTGTACATTTTACACTCTCCCTGCCCCACAATGCACAAGGTTCCGATTTCTTCACATCCTTGTCAGAACTTGTTTATTATTTTCTGTTTGTTTGATAATAGTCATCTTACTGGGTGCAAAGCAGTATCTCATTGTGGTTTTTATTCTGATTTCCCTAATGATTAATGATGTTGATCATCTTTTCATGTGTTTATTAGCTATTTGTGTCTCTTCTTTGAAAATTGTCTATTTGAGTCATTTGCCCATTTTTAAATTGGGTTCTTTGGGGTGTGTGTGTGTGTGTGTGTGTGTGTGTTGTGTGTGTGTGTGTGTATGTGTTGTTATTGTTGAATTTGTTCCACAAATTTTAATCTATCATATTTTCCATTTTAATTCTGTATAATGTAGTTATTTATTTACCTTGAGATTTCCTCTTTAACCCATGTGTTATTCAGGAATCTATTGTTTAGTTTCCAAATGTTTGGAGACTGTCCTGTTATCTTTCTTTTTTTTTTTTAATATTTATTTATTTACTTTAGAGGGAGGGAGAGGGGAGAGGGGCAAAGGAAGAGGGAGAAAAGCAGACCCCTGCTGAGTGCAGAGGCTAACACGGGGCTTGATCCCACAATTTGAGACCATGTCCCAAGCTGAAACCAAGAGTCCAACACTCAACCAAATGAACCACTCAGGCATCCCTCCTGTTATGCTTCTATAACAGATTTCTAGTTTGCATCTATGCATTTTTAATTCTTTTAAATTTGGTGAAATTTCTTTTATGGCCAGGTTATGATGTACTTTGTATAAGTTCCATGGACACTTGAATGTGTATTCAGCTTTGTTGAGTGGAGTGTCCTGTAAGTGTCAATTAATACTGTTGGTTAATATCATTATTTGGTTATTCTATATCCTTCTTGATTTTCTGTCTATATATTCTATCAATTTTTGATAGAGGGATGTTGAAATCTCCAACTTTGGTTGTGGATTTGTCTATTTTTCCTTTCAGTTATCAATTTTTTCCTGACATATTTTGTAGCTCTATTGTTTGGTGCATTTAGTATCACTAAATCTTCTTAGTGGATTAACTGTTTTATTACGTAATATGCCTCTCTACTTATAGTAATGTTTGTTCTGAAGCTGATTAATATAGCCATTCCTGCTTTCTTCTGATTAATGTTTGCATAATACATCTTTTTTCCATCCTTTTATTTTCAACCCACCTATATTGTTATATTTGAAGTCAGTATTTTTTAGAGTGCATATAGTTGAGCATGTTACCTAAATCACTCTGACAGTCTCTGGTCTTTTCATTGCTGTATTTAGACCAATTGCATTTAGTGTAACTACTGATATGCTGAGGCTTAAGTCTGCCATTTTATTTTTATTTATCTTAAGTTACCCTGTTCCTTTTGTCCTGTCTTTCTGTGGGGTAATTGAACACTATTTGACTTGAACAATTCTATTTTGATTTATCTGTAGTATTTTTTAGTGTATCTCTTTGTATAGCTATTTTGGTTATTGTTCTAGATATTACATTACATATGCATAACTTATCACAGTCTACTTGTATCATCATGTTACCATTCAAGTGATATACAAAAACCTTACCTTCCTTTATGTCCCTTTATCCTCCTCTACTTACAGTATAATTGTCTTAAATATTTCCTCTACACACATTTAGAATCACATAAGACTCTAATGTTTGCTCCCACTGTCAAACATAATTTATAAAACCTAACAGAAGGGAAGTCTATTGTATTGACTGATATTTTTGCTCAGTTTGTTTTTTTTTTCTCTTCCTGATGTTCCAAGGTCTCTTATCATATTCTTCTGTTCAGAAACCGTTTTTTAGCCATTCTTTAAGGTAGATATGTTAGTGACAAATTCCCTTAGTTTTCCTTCATCTGAAAATGTCTTGATTTCTCCTTCATTTCTGAAAGATGTTTTCTTTGGATATAATAAAGTGGGTTGACAGTTCTTTTCTTTTAGCACTTGGTGTCATTTCTTTCCCACTGCTTTCAATCTTTTTCTTTTCTTTAGTTTCCAGATGATTTACTATGATGCATGTAGTGTGAATTACTTTGGGTTTATTCTGTTTGGAATTCATTCAGCTCTTGAACCTGTAGGTTATACCTTTCCGCCAAATTTGGGAAGTTAAAAGCCTTATTCCTTTGAGTACTTTTCCTGCCCTTGACCAGTGGGTCCATGGTGCTAATACCTGCTGATTTTTCTCATTTCACCAGTTGTTTTAAAATTCAGCTTTCTTTGTCTTTAAATAATGCTTTGCATGTGACTTTGCATGATATGAGGCTACTTTACATATTTTATGGAAGAGATCTTGGAAGGTTATTTAATACACTGACTTCATTGTCTATAGCTACCTGGAAAGCCAGTTTATTTCTTAACTAAAAAAAATTATAATCTTGATTTCCTCAAACTGTTTTATTCTCACTTCTAGATTCTCTGGATGGTCACATGTATACTCACTTAGGGAATACTTGTGTCATTCAAACTTGGGCATAAACTTTGCAAGTCATTTTAAGTTTGCCTCCCCAGATTTTGCTGAGGATTTCTAATAAAAGGGAATGTTGGGAGTGAAATGACCAAATTCTTGTCTGTGACAATGATGAGTTATATGTAACTCAAATTAAAATCCATAATAGGAATCTTGTAACTTATAGAAGGAGGTAGTCACGTCGTTTTTGTCTCCAGATTTGAGTCATATCATTACCTAATTTTCAAGTCATTAGAATTTTAGCTCCTACTCAGGTAAAAGCATTAATTGATTGAATAATCTAGTCTATTAATCAATGCACTATTCTATTCCAATTCTGATCATAGTGTTCTAATTTAAATGCTAATGCATTTCCGTCACAACAGTAATACCAGCTTAATAATACAAAAGACTGGGAGGAGTTAAGATGGCGGAGGAGTAGGAGACACCGTTTTCAGCCGGTCCTCCGAGTCGAGCTGGATAGGTACCAGACCAGCCTAAACAACCACGGAACCAGCCTGAGACGCAGGAAGACGCATCTGGATCTCTACAAATGAACATCTCCAGAGCTGAGTATTGAGGTACGAAGCGGGGAGCCATGAAACTGCTCACAGATATCGGAAGATAAACAGAAGGGGGAGGGAGCCGCAGCGTTCGGGTGCCGGGAAGCGGTAGCCACTTGCACGGGAGAGCGGGCGGGGCTCGCGGACGGCACCCGCAAAACAGCAGACTGAGACCGTGAGCCGGGTGCGCGCGCCACCAGGCATCTCGCGGATCACCGGAATCCCGGTGCGCTCACTGGATCCAGACTGAGACCGGGAGATCCGGGAGTGCGCGCGGGGCGGCTGGCGGCATTAGAAACACAAAGGACAGAGACACGCCGGCCCTGGAAGTGAGGGCTGGGACACCGGGGGTGGGGCGCACATCCCAGGACGCTGCAGGGTTGAGCAGCACCAACAGAAACAGAGTTAAAGTGGCCAGAACATTAGTAGAGAACGGGCCGCAATCCTTCTCTTCTGTGACAGAGGCTGAAATTTGGCCGCTGCTGCTCTGACTCTCAGAAGAGGCACAGCAAACCGCCAGGGAAAGCCGCCAGAGAACAAAAGCCTGGAAATACCGGCTCAGGGAGTGCCCATCCCCACCCCCCCTCGCAGGGGACGCCGAGACTCTACCCAAACAGGGTTGCCTGAGTATCGGCGCGGCAGGCCCCTCCCCCAGAACACAGAAGGCAGGCTGAAAAATCAAGAAGCCCACAACCCGGGCGCCTAGGTGGCGCAGTCATTGAGCGCCTGCCTTCGGCTTAGGGCGTGATCCCGGTGTTCCCGAAAGGAGTCCCTCATCGGGCTCCTCCGCTGGGAGCCTGCTTCTTCCTCTCCCACTCCCCTGCTTCTGTTCCCTCTCTCGCTGGTTGGCTGCCACATAAATAAATAAATAAAATCTTTAAAGAAGAAGCCCACATCCCTAAGATCCCTATAAAACAAGGGGCACGGCCTGGGACCCAGTCAATAATTTGGGCTCTGGAAACCCCGCAACCTCTCTTCATCAGAATGACAAGAAGGAGAAGCCCCCCCCCCAGCAAAGAAAAGACAGTGAGTCTGTGGCCTCTGCCACAGAAATAATGGATATGGATGTAACCAAATTATCAGAAATGGAATTCAGAGTAACGATGGTCAAAATGATGAGTAGAATTGAAAAAACTATTAACGAAAAGGTTACTGAGAATATAGAATCCCTAAGGACAGAAATGAGAGCGAATCTGACAGAAATTAAAAATTCTATGAGCCAAATGCAGGCAAAACTAGAGGCTCTGACGGCCAGGGTCGCAGAAGCAGAGGAACGAGTTAGTGAATTGGAGGATGGGTTAATAGAGGAAAAAATGAAAATAGAAGATGGTCTTAAAAAAATCCACGCCCACGAATGTAGGTTACGGGACATTACTGACTCAATGAAACGATCCAATGTTAGAATCATCGGCATCCCCGAGGGGGTGGAGAAAAACAGAGGTCTAGAAGAGATATTTGAACAAATTGTAGCTGAAAACTTCCCTAATCTAGCGAGGGAAACAAACATTCGTGTCCAAGAGGCAGAGAGGACCCCTCCCAAGCTCAACCATGACAAACCTACGCCACGTCACGTCATTGTGCAATTCGCAAATATTAGATGCAAGGATACAGTATTAAAAGCGGCCAGGGCAAAGAAATTTCTCACGTACCAAGGCAAAAGCATCAGAATTACGTCAGACCTGTCTACACAGACCTGGAATGAGAGAAAGGGTTGGGGGAGCATATTTAAAGCTCTTTCAGAGAAAAACATGCAGCCAAGGATCCTTTATCCAGCAAGGCTGTCATTCAGAATTGATGGAGAAATAAAGACATTTCAGAATCGCCAGTCACTAACCAATTTTGTAACCACGAAACCAGCCCTACAGGAGATATTACGGGGGGTTCTATAAAAGTAAAAAGGCCCCAAGAGTGATACAGAACAGAAAGTCACAGCCAATACAAACAAAGACTTTACTGGCAACATGGCAACATTAAAATCATATCTCTCAGTAATCAGTCTTAATGTAAATGGTTTAAACCATACCATAAAACGTCACAGGGTTGCAGATTGGATAAAAAGAAATGACCCATCCATTTGCTGTCTACAAGAGACTCATTTCAAGCCCAAAGATGCATTCAGACTGAGAGTAAGGGGATGGAGTACCATCTTTCACGCAAATGGACCTCAAAAGAAAGCTGGGGTAGCAATTCTCATATCAGATAAATTGGATTTTAAACTACAGACTATAGTTAGAGACGCAGAAGGGCACTATATTATTCTTAAGGGAAGTATTCAACAAGTGGATATGACAATTATAAATATATATGCCCCCAACAGGGGAGCAGCAAGATATACAAGCCAACTCTTAACCAGAATAAAGAGACATATAAATAAAAATACATTAATAGTAGGGGACCTCAACACTCCACTCTCAGAAATAGACAGAACACCCTGGCAAAGACTAAGCAAAGAATCAAAGGCTTTGAATGCCATACTCGACGAGTTGGACCTCATAGATATATATAGAACACTACACCCCAGAACCAAAAATACTCATTCTATTCTAATGCCCATGGAACATTCTCAAGAATAGACCATGTTCTGGGACACAAAACAGGTCTCAACCGATACCAAAAGATTGAAATTATCCCCTGCATATTCTCAGACCACAATGCTCTGAAATTGGAACTCAACTACAAGGAAAAATTTGGAAGAAACTCAAACACTTGGAGACTAAGAACCATCCTGCTCAGGAATGACTCGATAAACCAGGAAATCAAAAATCAAATTAAACAATTTATGGAGACCAATGAGTATGAAAATACAACAGTCCAAAACCTATGGGATACTGCAAAGGCAGTCCTAAGGGGGAAATACATAGCCATCCAAGCCTCACTCAAAAGAATAGAAAAATCTAAAATGCAGTTTTTATATTCTCACCTCAAGAAGCTGGAACAGCAACAGAGGGACAGGCCTAATCCACGCACGAGGAAGCAGTTGACCAAAATTAGAGCTGAAATCAATCAAGCAGAAACCAGAAGTACAGTAGAGCAGATCAACAGGACTAGAAGCTGGTTCTTGGAGAGAATCAATAAAATTGACAGACCACTGGCAAGACTTATCCAAAAGAAAAGAGAAAGGACCCAGATTATTAAAATTATGAATGAAAAAGGAGAGGTCACGACGAGCACCATTGAAATTGGAAGGATTATTAGAAATTTTTATCAACAGCTATATGCCAATAAACTAAGCAATCTGGAAGAGATGGAATCCTTCCTGGAAACCTATAAACTACCAAGATTGAAACCGGAAGAAATTGATTCCTTAAACAGGCCAATTAATTATGAAGAGATTGAGTCAGTGATAAACAACCTTCCAAATAACAAAACTCCAGGCCCGGATGGTTTTCCTGGGGAATTCTACCAAACATTCAAAGAAGAAATAATACCTATTCTCCTAAAGCTATTTCAAAAAATAGAAACAGAAGGAAAGCTACCAAACTCATTTTATGAGGCCAATATTACCTTGATCCCCAAACCAGGCAAAGACCCCATCAAAAAGGAGAATTACAGACCGATTTCCCTAATGAATATGGACGCCAAAATCCTCAACAAGATCCTTGCTAATAGAATCCAACAGTACATTAAAAGGATTATCCATCACGATCAAGTGGGATTCATACCTGGGATGCAAGCGTGGTTCAATATTCGCAAATCAATCAGCGTGATACATCATATCAACAAGAAAAGACTCAGGAACCATATGATCCTCTCAATCGATGCCGAAAAAGCATTTGACAAAATACAGCATCCTTTCCTGATTAAAACCCTTCAGAGTGTAGGAATAGAAGGTACATTTCTCAATCTCATAAAAGCCATCTATGAAAAGCCTACTGCAAATATTATTCTCAATGGGGAAAAGCTGGAAGCCTTTCCCTTAAGATCAGGAACTCGACAAGGATGCCCACTCTCGCCACTATTATTCAACATAGTACTAGAAGTCCTTGCAACAGCAATCAGACAACAAAAAGGGATCAAAGGTATTCAAATTGGCAAAGAAGAAGTCAAAATGTCTCTCTTTGCAGATGACATGATACTCTATATGGAAAACCCAAAAGAAGCCACTCCCAAACTATTAGAAGTTATAGAGCAATTCAGTAACGTGGCAGGATACAAAATAAATGCTCAGAAATCAGTTGCATTTCTATACACGAATAACGAGACCGAAGAAAGAGAAATTAGGGAATCCATCCCATTTACAATAGCACCAAAAACCATACGTTACCTTGGAATTAACTTAACCAGAGAAGTAAAGGACCTATATTCTAGAAACTATAAATCACTCTTGAAAGACATTGAGGAAGACATAAAAAGATGGAAAGATATTCCATGCTCATGGATCGGAAGAATTAACATAGTTAAACTGTCCATGCTACCCAGAGCAATCTACACTTTCAATGCTATCCCGATCAAAATACCAAGGACATTTTTCAAAGAACTGGAACAAACAGTCCTTAAATTTGTATGGAAACAGAAAAGGCCCCGAATCTCCAATGAACTGTTGAAAAGGAAAAACAAAGCTGGGGGCATCACAATGCCGGATTTCGAGCTGTACTACAAAGCTGTGATCACAAAGACAGCATGGTACTGGCACAAAAACAGACACATAGACCAATGGAACAGAATAGAGAGCCCAGAAATGGACCCTTGGCTCTTTGGGCAACTAATATTTGATAAAGCAGGAAAAAACATCCGGTGGGAAAAAGACAGTCTCTTCAATAAATGGTGCTGGGAAAATTGGACAGCTACATGCAAGAGAATGAAACTTGACCACTATCTCACACCATACACAAAAATAAACTCCAAATGGATGAAAGACCTCGATGTGAGACAGGAATCCATCAAAATTCTAGAGGAGAACATAGGCAACAACCTCTACGACATCGGCCAAAGCAACCTTTTTCATGACACATCCCCAAAGGCAAGAGAAACAAAAGATAAAATGAACTTATGGGACTTCATCAAGATTAAAAGTTTCTGCACAGCCAAGGAAACAGTCAGAAAAACTAAGAGGCAGCCCACGGAATGGGAGAATATATTTGCAAATGACACTACAGATAAAGGACTGGTATCCAAGATCTACAAAGAACTTCTCAAACTCAATACACGAGAAACAAATAAACAAATCAAAAAATGGGCAGAAGATATGAACAGACACTTTGCCAATGAAGACATACAAATGGCTAACAGACACATGAAAAAATGTTCAAAATCATTAGCCATCAAGGAAATTCAAACCAAAACCACACTGAGATACCACCTTACGCCAGTTAGAATGGCAAAAATAGACAAGGCAAGAAACAACAATTGTTGGAGAGGATGTGGAGAAAGGGGATCCCTCCTACATTGTTGGTGGGAATGCAAGTTGGTACAGCCACTCTGGAAAACAGTGTGGAGGTCCCTTAAAAAGTTAAAAATTGAGCTACCCTATGATCCAGCCATTGCACTACTGGGTATTTACCCCAAAGATACAGACGGAGTGAAGAGAAGGGCCATATGCACCCCAATGTTCATAGCAGCAATGTCCACAATAGCTAAATTGTGGAAGGAGCCGAGATGCCCTTCAACAGATGACTGGATTAAGAAGTTGTGGTCCATATATACAATGGAATATTACTCAGCTATCAGAAAGAACGAGTTCTCAACATTTGCTACAACATGGACAGCACTGGAGGAGATAATGCTAAGTGAAATAAGTCAAGCAGAGAAAGACAACTATCATATGATTTCTCTCATCTATGGAACATAAGAACTAGGATGATCGGTAGGGGAAGAAAGGGATAAAGAAAGGGGGGTAATCAGAAGGGGGAATGAAACATGAGAGACTATGGACTATGAGAAACAAACTGAGGACTTCAGAGGGGAGGGGGGTGGGGGAATGGGATAGACCGGTGATGGGTAGTAAGGAGGGCACGTATTGCATGGCGCACTGGGTGTTATACACAACTAATGAATCATCGAGCCTTACATCGGAAACCGGGGATGTACTGTATGGTGACTAACATAATATAATAAAAAATCATTAAAACATTGAAGAAAAAAAAAATAATACAAAAGACTAAAATATTTTATATACAATTAAAAATAACCAAGAAATGCGTAGAACTCTACATAATAAATGTCACAATTCTCATCAAAGTTATAAGGTATTACAGGGAATCCCTGTACGTGAAGAATGAATTTCATAAAGGTCACAATTCTTCCATAAGTAATATTTGGTTTCATCACAATATCAATATCCAAAATTGCATAGACACACATTTGAAAATAGCTAAAACAATTCTGAGAGGAAAAGTAGGCTTAGATAGACAATTCAACATTTTTGAAAGACATAAGTGATATTTGCACTACCAAATATTTCAAAACATTGTAAATACATAACCCCCAAAAATGTGCTGCCAGAACAAAATCACCAGTCAGAAAAATGAAAGAGAAGTGAATTGAAAGGAATAAAATGAATCACAAATAAAATAATGCAAATAATAACCAAGATTATAGATATAGGGAATGTGAAGAATTAAATGTAAGAGTTAAAAGCACATTAAATTGACAAAAATTGAATTAATCTTGATATAAATTAAGATTGTCATAATTTCAGTACATCAACAAGCAAATTTGAGGTAAAATTATCCCTGACTCTTTTTCCATTACATAGAGTACATAAAATCCTAGAATCTTCAGCATTATTCACCTCAGTATTATTCTTGTCTCTCTCTGTAGATACATCACTTCATAGAAGTGAAAAAATACACCAAAAACTACACTACACTATTAGTTGTCTCCTTCTGCCTGCTTGCTATATCGTACTCTGAGAGTTTGTTTCTTTGAATTGATGAGAAAGAGAGGTATTGATGAGGGATAGAGGAGGGTGGCATGTGACCCTGGCTCTCTCTAAAGAAAGCATACCCACACCGTAAATCAGTAGTTGCTCAGGTTGTTTTAATAGAAAGTCTTCAAGTTAACTTGGAAAAAAACCCCTATATTTTATACTGATTTCCTATTCTCAATCCCCACTTCTTCCCACCAGGATTCAATACATAGATTATAATTGTGTTTCTCAATCCAGTCTTACCGACTTCTTGTGGTTCATGGAAGCTCTTCTGGGTCTTTTCTGATGGTTGATACATACACTTCATTCTCAGAATGATTTTTAGGTATTATCTTTAACTGTCTCTCTATGAGTATTTAAATGGAGAAGACACTGATACATTTAAAATACAAACTGCAATTTAATTTCTCTTTAAAACTCTTGTTAGAGTTCTCAAATAAAAGAAAAATTCTCACATGACCTGACCTTGCTTATTCATTATTCCTATCCTAAATCAGGCCAACAACCAGCCTCTTAATTTGCATTGCTGTATTGTTCATTTTTTATCTGTATCATCATGTCAGTCATTATGCAATGGTTTCTATGCTATTAAGTTCACAGAATAGAACAAAAGAATGACCTCATAGCCACTTCTTATTTTTCTCACACTCTTAGTCTCGTCCGATAGCCTTTCAGAACTAAATGCCCTTGACATACTTTAATATCAAGGTAAATTTTAATGAGCAATTAATCATTTTTGCTCAGTTCCCCATTTGCCCTGCATATTAATTTTATGTTGAGAATATGTCCATAGTATCACTTAAAACCTTATCTTTCTTCTCTCTTTCATTATTTTTGGCCTTATTGAAAAACTAAACTAACCAGTTCTAGAAAAACAAAATCACACAAACTAAAAACCTTCAGTCAATGACTGAATGCTGCTAACAATAAGCTTTTCCTTCTAAGTGGTTTGTTTCTACCCTCTAAATTAAAAAAACAAAAAACAAAAAAACAAAAAACAGGTAAGTTGACTGCCATGATAATATAGTGGTAAAAAAAAAAAAATGCCTTAGAGCCAGTTAGATACAAGTTGAAATTTTGCTTCTGTCAGTATACTTAAACCTCTGTTATTTCCAAACTTCAGTTTCCTCATGTAATATGTTATCTTTGTGAGAATAAATTTAATCATGTGTGCCAAATATGTAAGATAGTACTGCCTCCTTTTCCTTCTCAATGCCAAATTAGTTTGTACAGTATACTTTGGGAAGGTAACTATTAATGTGCTTGCCTTGTCTACACTAGAAATTACATATAAGTTCTAATCTAATGTTATAAATACGAGATTGGGTACATATTTGCGTGGAACTTCACCCCCATGAATGGATGAAAAGAAAGATGAAACTGGGACCAGAAAACAGCTGGAGGTGTGAAACATTCATGAAGCCATGATGCTTAACTTATTTTAAAGTCCATTCCAAGTGTCCAATAGATGCAGAGGTGGTTAGGGTCAGGTAGGGCTAATGCTGATATCTAAAAGCATTCAGATTAGCAGATATAATGAATAATCACTTGCCTTTGTTGTACACTTGCTAAGTATGTGACAGTCACAGTCCTCAGTATAGCAGCCAGTCAATTATCTATCATTAATTAAATAACAGAAGGTTACAGATATACCATGTTTCCTACTGATAAGTCCATTCAAATCAGGAAACTAGTGAATGACCCAAGAGAGGCAATTCCATATGCTGGGGAGCATGCTAGCAAGACTACAATAGGGTATGATGTGTGTTGGGTTATAGATGGAATCTGATTCAACAGGAAAAAGGAAAACCAGGTTTGAGGAGGCAGGAAGATAGCTGAGATACAGAAAATGTAGATTCACCCAGAGAGGTGGATACTGAATCCATGACAACAAGCTTAACTCCAGTCTTCTCCATTAGAGAACCATCATTTAAAGTCCTCTTTAATTAATGAACTACTGTAAATTTGTTGTTTTTCCTGCTCAATTCCAAGAACTGAATAGTAGTAAATTACCAAATGGAGTCAGTCTCTTCCCAAGGAGTAGATAAGAAAAATAGAGTTCCACAGACATAGGCAACAACAACAAAATTATTAATGTGGGTCAGAAATATGCAGATGTCATGATATTATACATCAGCTGTGTAAAATTTAGCCTAACACATTTTGACTAGAGGCTAGACAAACAATCAAATGCAGTATATTCCTGATTTCCCCCATATTTTTCATATTTGTGGAGCAAACAACATAACCACATTAGTGGATGATAAGACTGGTTATAATCTTTTAAATCACTTCCTATCCTATCACAGTGTCACCAATGTAAACTACTTATGTCCTGCCTCAGAGTCACTTGAGAATGCTTTTTTAGATGTGTAAGTTCTGAAGTCCCTCTTCAGAGCAATTGAATATAAATCTCAGGGTGGGTCCAGGAATGTGAATTTTAAAGAAGTATTTCAGATGATTCACTTGTACTCTACAGTTTGAAAAACACTGTTTGATCACCTCTGTGAATCAAACTATATTCATTTTCACCGATCTTTTCCAGACCCGGCCCCAAATAGATATCATTTTTACAATGTTTTAACTACGGTGTAGATATGTGTTTATAATCTGGTTAAATGATTCATAAGGATATTCTGGTTGCTACAGTCTATAATAGTCATTTTTATGGCCATACATTATTTTATTGTGATATAGAGCAAGCATATTATGTTACTCAGTTAATCATTTATAATTCTTTTGTTCCAGATATTCTTCTTTATCTGCTTTTGGATAAAGCATATCATATTTAAGTATGATACAGTCCCAGGAAAGAGGCTTGCTAGGTCAAAGAACTTTTTAACAACCAAAATTAAATACAGGCATGATCTCCATAAAAGCCAGCAGTTTTAATTTCCTAATCATAAAATGAAGCATAAAATCTAAAACATTTTAACTTGAAAGACATTTAGGCTAAAAGTAGAGAGGATTGGTACAGGGAGAAAATATGAGATATATATATGTATAACTTGAAAACTATATAATAAAAGAAGTTTTTTTGTAGATGTCTATGTATAAAGGGAATTGGACTGCTTTCTAGATGTAAATGAAGTATAAATGAAACTTCAGTGATGGGACAACTTCCTAGAAGTCATTTGTAATAACATTCCTTCTCCACCAAGAGATTAAGTCTCATATTTTTATGACCTTTTAAAATAATCTGGTTCCTACATGATTCTAACCAGTACTCTTCCTTCTGGACCACACTGGACCACTACCCACATTGTAGCCAGGATCATCTTTCTTAGTGATAGGATGGTCTTTGACCATCATTCCACTACCCTTTAGATAAAACTCTTTAAGTTGTCTCTACTTGGTCAGGCCACACCAGTTTCATACCTCCAATATTCATTTAGAGCTTATTAAATAGAGGCTTTGTGTTAGATCCTTCTTCCTCTATATTTACTCTTTCGCTTTATTAAAACATCTCTAATTTACCCATCCAATTTACCCTTGATAATTATGGAATAGCAATCTTTTTTCAAGAACTATATTGCTGGGATGCCTGGGTGGCTAAGTTGGTTGAGCATCTGCCTTTGGCTGAGGTCATGACCAGGATCCTGTGATCTAGTCCCATTTTGGTCTCCTTGCTCAGCAGGAAGCCTGCTTCTCCCTCTGCCCGCCAACTTTATCCTCTTGTCATCTGTATTTTTAAGCTAATTATATTTTTAGTGTTGAGAAGTTTTCAAATATTCATAGTCAGGTATTTCAATTATCTCCATTGATTTGTTTCTTTAATTTTTTTTGAAATTAGAAAGACATTCCTCAAGTAAAAATAAGATAAATACCTATATTTTATACTATTAAATTTGGTTCTCAGTTTTTTCACTCAATACTCTAATCTCTCTGGAAATTTTCTGACTACATGATATGAGAAAGTGATCTAAAATATATTTCCAAAATCTTAATGAAATGTGCCAGTGCATTTCTTAAATAATCTATCTCTACTTCATATTTCAAAATGCCACTTCTATGTCTTCCTAGTTGCTATAAAAAAATTCATATTTCATTCTACATTGTTTCTTTCCACCCAGCATGTTTGCAAAAACACCCAATTCATAAATAAGTCCTCTTGTTTCTATTTTGCTTTATCTTCTCCAACACCAGTTGGCCCAAAGTGTCTTCATTCTTCATCTGACAATTGCAATCTGACAATCTGTGAAGAGGCATAGAATCTAACAGAACTTTCTAAAATCATATGGCACTGGGGAATCAAAAATTTGAGTATAGGACTTTCAAAACAGCCAAGATTTGAGAAAAAACTCCAAAAGAAGTAAAATAAGGAGAACCAAAAAAGTTAGCACTTTAATCTTTGAGATAATTTTAAAATTCCTTACATAAAACAATAGGCTAAGAATCTAAGCAGAAAGAATGTGAAACACAGACCAGAGTTTTCTCTTATAATGCCCAGGACAAAAATTTGGAGTTCAGGAATTTCCCAAAAGGAGAGTCCCTGGTAAAGACCCTGGAAGTCTGCACTCTAGGAGTAAGGGTAAAGCAGTTGTAGAATAAGCCTTATAAAGGCTTACACCCCACATCAGGTCAACTCAATACCTTATTGGGTTGTGGTGATCCCATAATTCTAGTGGGTAGGGTCTACTGGTGGGTACTTTCTGGAGGAAAATAATATCATCTACAAATTTTCATACACATGTATGACATTCAGTAAGAAATTAAACATGGCAAGTACCAAGAAACAGGATGAAAATTTTAAAACACAGACAAGTGTAACCCAGATAATGAAATTACAAAAACAGAAATATATGGAATATTTACCAAATAATACACTATGAACAATTTTCAAGATATCTGAAAGGATTGGAAGCATACTGAGTATAATTTCTGACAAACATATCATTAAAAAGTGAAAAGAAAGAAGATGATAAAGAATAATCCCAAATATATGGAACTTAAACAGTAGATTTCCATGGGCCAAATGATACATAAACATGTAATAAAACAGCAAACACTTAGTATTATGATAATATAAATTCAAGTATATCAGCAGTTGCATTAAATGTACATGGATCAGTTCTCCTGTTGAAGTACAAAGATTGTCATCCTGAATGTAAAAAAAAAAAAAAAAAACTTAATACACAGTGCTTATAGGAGATATACACAGAAAGGGTCAGAGTTAAAGGAAGAAAAATAGGCATATCATACAAACACCAACCAAAAGAAAGTTGATGCATCTATAGTAATAAAATTAAAAAAAATTAAGTCTGGTGGAATTTATAAGAAAACAAAATTTTTAAATCATAATGTAAGTTAGAAGATTCTTTGAACTAAATGATGATAAGATCAAACTTGTAGAATGCAACTAATCATGTTTTAGAACAACATGTTAGAGAACAGAGAGGCTAAAATCAAAGATCTAAGTATCTAAAACAAAAAGTTAGTATACAAACAATACATTAATCACCAAGAAAATAGAAGAAAGAAAAGAAAGAGAAGGGCAAAAATAAATGAAATAGAAAACAGACTTACAATAGATAAAAGCAACACAGTCAAAAGTTGATTTTTTGAAATGGTTAAAACTGGATAATTTCAAACAAGATGGATGGAGAAAAAAATGCACATACATGTGAATATAAATTCTCAATATCAGAATAATAATGGGAACATAAGTCATTAAAGACATCAGTAACAATTATATAAAGCTAAACACCAATAAATTTGACAAATTGGATAAAATGGTCAAATTCTTAGGAAAGTATCACTTGCCAAAAATGGCATACGAAGAAACAGAAAATCTGATTAGTATTATACCTATGAAAGAAACTAAATCTGTAATTTAAAATTCTCCCAGGAGATTTCTGGGGAAGATGGCAGAATAGGAGGGCCCTCAGCTCACCTGGTCCCATGGATACAAATCTATAACATTAACATCAGTGTAAATAAATCAGAAAATAACCCAAAGACTCGTAGAACAAATTCCATAACTAAGTATAGAGAAGACACCACACTGAAGAGGGTGGGTAGAGCAGAGATGTGGTAGGGAGCTAAACCACCAGAGGAAGGGACCCACAGGCATGAAGAGGGGAGAGAAACAGACTATTGCGCCAGGAAGCCTGCAGGAGTAGGATGAATCTCCATAACATGTAGCTTTAAAAATCAGAGGAGGTGAATTTCATGAGTTCTTATAACCAGAGGGACTTAAAGCCTGGAACTTTAAAAATTGGTGGGCTTGGCTATGCGAGAGCTGGGAGAGCAATAGGAAACCGAGTCACCACCCTTAAACAGACAGCACAAAAAACAGCCCACGAAGATACAGTGCAGAAGCAGCAGTTTGATAAACAGCTGAGACATGGGAGGGAAAGTTACTTACTAATTTATGAGGGATTTCTCTAGGAACAAAGGACATGGCAGATACCATTTCCCTCCCTCATCCCAGGCATAAACACACGGCCAACTGCAGGAACAAGCATGACACTGACATTCACTACATAACTTCCTTACACCACGCTGCACCCTCTCTAGCCAGGCCTCCATGGTCTTGGTGCTGCAGCTCCCCTCTCCCAGAAGACTGGTGCAAACTTTACCAACACCACACCTCCCAACTGCCTGCTTTGGAGGGCCTTAGTATAGGGGTGGTAGCTGGTCAACTCCCATGGAGGATGTGGGCACCTTGTAAAACTGTGTACCTGGCCCACACACACTTTGGGAGTGACTTATTCCACCCATCTCTGCAGTGGTGATATGTCCATTGTGGAAGAGGGCTGGTGCACACAATTTTTAGGCAGGCACACTTGACTTGCATGCACTTTTGCAGAGCTTTCCTGGCTGGCCCTGTTCTTGATGGTGGGTCCGTTCCCTGTGGAAGAGGACCAGCTCCACCTTGTTAAAAGTGCATACCTCACCCATTAC
The DNA here is from genome assembly GCF_023065955.2 of Ursus arctos. Taxonomy (NCBI): domain Eukaryota; kingdom Metazoa; phylum Chordata; class Mammalia; order Carnivora; family Ursidae; genus Ursus; species Ursus arctos. The sequence goes on from NW_026622852.1 coordinate 33,881,968, forward strand.
GTTCAAGAGCAAGAGACATAGCTGAGTTTCCTAACACAAAGAAACAGACACAGAGAGTTAGACAAAGTGAGGAGACAGAAGAGTATGTCCCAAATGAAAGACCAGGACAAAACCACAGCAAGAGACCTAAGTGAAATAGAGATAAGTAATATGCCTTAGAGAACTTAAAGTAATGATCATAAATAGAAAATTTAAAGTAATTATCATAAAGACACTCACGGAACTTACAAAAACAGTGGAGGACATCAGTGAGACTCTTAACAAAAAGATAGAAAGCATAAAAAAGGGCCAATCAGAGATGAAGAATGTAATAAATGAAATTAAAAATATACTACATGAAATAAATAACAGGCTAGAAGAATCAGAAGAATGAATCAGTGACCTGGAGGACAGAGAAATAGAAAGTAATTAAGCTAAGCAGGTGAGAGAGAAAAAAATTATGCAAAATGAGCACAGACTTTGGGAACTCAGTGATTCCATTGAGCATAATAACATTCACATTATAAAAATCCCAGAAGAAGAAGAAGAGAGAAAAGGGGGCAGAAAATTTATTTGAAGAAATAATAGCTGAAAACATCCTGAATTTGAGAAAGAAAAATTCAGATCTAAGAGGCAGAGGTCCCCCACTAAAATCAACCATGGAAGTTCACACCAAGACACATAGTGCTTAAAAAGGCAAAAAAGCAATGATAAAGAAAGAATCTGAAAAGCAGGCAGACAAAAGAAAATAGCTATATTCAAGCCCCATAAGGCTATCGGCAGATTTTTCAACAGAGATTTTGCAGGACAGAAGAAGGGAGTGGCATGATATATTCAAAGTGCTGAAAGGGAAATATCAGCAGCCAAGAATACGCCATACAGCAAAGCTATCATTCAGAATAGGAGAGATAGAGTTTCCCAGACAAACAAGGATTAAAGTCGTTCATGACCACTAAACCTGCCCTGCTCTACATAAATTGTTAAAGGGGATTCACTGAGTGGAAAGGAAAGACCATAAGTAAGAGTTAGAAAAGTAGGAAGCAAAAGCAGTAAAAAGAAGTGTACATGTAAAAATAAGTCAAAGGACTCACAAAACAGAAGGATGCAAAGTACGACACCATATACTTAAAACTTGGGGAGGAGAGGATTAAATAATGGGTTCAAACTTAGGCTATAATCTACTTAAGATAGACTGCTATACACAGAATATGTTATATACAAACCTAATGGTAACCACAAACCAAAAACCATTAATAGGTATGCAAAAAATCAAGAGAAAAGAATCTAAGTATATCACTAAAGAAAGCCAACTTATGGTGAGAGAAGAGCATAATAGGAGAAAGGAACAGAAAAGATCTACAAAAATAAATGTATTTTGAATGTAAATGGACTTTGAATGTAAATGGACTTACTGCTCCAATCAAAAGACATAGAGTGTCAAAATGGATAGAAAAAATAAGACCCATCTCTATGCTGCCTACTAGAGACTCATTTTAGACCTACAGACATCTGCAGATTGAAAGTGAAGAGATGGAGAAACATTTATCATGCAAATAGATGTCAAAAGAAAGCCAAGGTAGCAATACTTTAATCAGACAAAGTCAACTTTAAAACAAAAACTGTAACAAGACACAAAGAAAGGGGATATCATTAAGGGAATAATCATTAAGGGGATAATCCAACAAGATGTAACAATTATAAATATTTATGAATCCAACACTGAAGCAATCAAATACTTAAAACAATTAATAACAAATATAAAGGAACTAATCATTAGTAATATAATGATAATAGGGGACTTTAACACTCCACTTAACATCAACCGAAAGATCATCTAAACAGAAAATCAACAAGGAAACAGTGGCTTTGAATGGCACACTGGACCAGATGGATTTAATAGATACATTCAGAACATTCCATCCTAAAACAGCTAAAAACACATTCTTTGCAGGTACACATGGAACATTCTCCAGAATAAATCACATATTAGGTCACAAAACAAGTCTCAAAAATTTCAAAGACTGAAGTTATATTATGCATCTTTTCTGACCACACACAATGAAATTAGAAATAAACCACAAGAAAATCTGGAAAGACCAAAAATACATGGAAGTTAAATAATATGCTACTAAACAATGAATTAGTAAACCAAGAAATCAAAGAGGAAATTTAAAGAAATACATGAAGACAAATGAAAATGAAAAAAAAAAACAAACAAAAAACCCACAATAGTCCAAAATCCTTGGGATGCAGTAAAAGCTGTTCAAGTGGGAGGTTATAGCAATACAGGCCTACCTGAAGAAGCAAGGAAAATCTCCAATACACTTCCTAACTTTACACCTAAAGGAGCTGGAAAGGGGAGAACAAACAGAATCCAAAACCAGTAGAGGGAAGGAAATAATATATATTAGAGCAGAAGTTAATGAAATAGAAACCAAACAGTAAAGAAGTCAATGAAACCAGGAGCCGGTTCTTTGAAAAATGCAACAAAATTGCTAAACCTTTAGCCAGATTCGAAAGAAAGAAAGAAAGAAAGAAAGAAAGAAAGAAAGAAAGAAAGAAAGAAAGAAAGAAAGAAAGAAAGAAAAAGAACTCAAGCAAAATCAGAAAGAGGAGAAATAAAAACTGACAACAAAGAAATATCAAGGATTATAAGAGAATATTGCAAAAAATTATATACCAACAAACTGGACAATCTAGAAGAAATGGATAAATCCCTAGAAACACATAACCTACCAAAACCGAAGAAGAAATAGAAAATTTGAACAGACTGATAACCAGCAATGAAATTGAATCAGTAAGAAAAAACCCCCAACTAACAAAAGTCCAAGACCAGATAGCTTCACAGATGAAACCTATCAAACATTTAAAGAATACCTAAAGAATACTTATTCTTCTCAAACTATTCCAAAATATAGAAAAGGAAGGAAAACTTCCAAATTCATTCTATGAGGCCAGCATTACCCTGATACCAAAACCAGATAAAGACACAACAAAAAAGAGAACTATAGGCCAATATCTGATGAATATAGATGCAAAAATCATCAATAAAATATTAGCAAAGTGAATCGAACAATACATTAAAAAAATCACTCACCATGATTAAGTGGGATTTATTTGGGGGATGTAAGGGTGACTCAATATTTGCAAATCAATCAACATGATATATCATAAGAGAAGGAATAAAAAACATATCATTTTAAGAGATGCAGAAAAAGCAAAAGAAGGCCATTGGAATTTTTTTTTTAATTTATTAGTTAACGTATAGTGTAGTATTGGTTTTAGGAATAAAATTTAGTAATTCATCACTTACATACAACACCCAGTGCTCATCACTACAAGTGCCCTCCTTAATACCCATCACCCATTTCACCCATCCCCCTGCCCACCTCTCCTCCAAGAACCCTCAGTTTGTTCTTTATGGTTAAGAGTCTGTTTTATGGTTACACTGTTGGTGGGAATACAAACTAGTGCAGTCACTCTAGAAAACAGTATGGAAGTTCCTCAAAAAGTTAAAAATTGTACTACCCTATAAGCCAGCAATTGCACTACTAGGTATTTACCAAAGGATAGAAATATACTAATTTGAAGGGACACATGCATCCCAATGTTTATAGCAGCATTATTAATAATAGCCAAATTATGGAAAGAGCCCAAATGTTCATTGATTGATGAATAGATAAAGATGTGGTATATATATAGAATGGAATATTACCCAGCCATCAAAAAGAATGGAATCTTGCCATTTGGAACTCTGTGGATGGAGCTAGAGGGTATTACATTAAGCAAAATAAGTCAGTCAGAAAAAAGCAAATACTATATGATTTCACTCATATGTGGAATTTAAGAAGCAAAACAAATGAACATGGGGGGAAAAAGAGTTAAACCACTGATCAGTTCTAATAGTTTTTTGGTAGAGGCTTTGGGGTTTTTGCATATATGGTATCATACTATCTACAAATATTGGAAACTTTATTTCTTCCTTACCAATTTGGATGCCTTTAATTTTTTTTTTTATTGTCTGATTGTTGTGGCTAAGACTTCCAGTATCATGTTGAATAAAAGTGGTAATTGTGGATATCTTTGTCTTGTTCCCTATCTTAGGGGAAATGCTCTGGCATTTCACCAGTGAATATGATGTTAGCTGTGGGTTTTTCCTATATTGTCTTTATTATGTTGAGATATGTTCCCTTTAAACTTATTTTCTTGATGGTTTTTATCATGAACAGATATGATGATTTGTGAAAGCACAAAGATGCTTTTTCTGCATCTCTTGAAATGATGATATGTTTTTTACTCTTTCTCTTATGATATATCCAAAATATATAAAGAACTTATATAGATCAACACCCAAAAAACAAATAATTCAATTCAAAATGGGCAGAAGACATGAACAGACATTTCTCCAAAGATAAACAGATGGCCAACAGACACATGAAAAGATGTCCAACATTACTCATCATCAGGGTATGCAAATCAAAACTACAGTGAAATATCACCTCACACCTGTCAAAACAGCTAAAGTCAGAAACACAAGAAACAACAAGTGTTGGCGAGGATGTGGAGAAAAAGGAACCCTCAAGCACTGTTGGTGGGAATGCAAACAGTATGGAGGTTCCCCAAAAAGTTAAAAGTAGAACTACTCTGTGATTCAATAATCACACTACTGGGTATTTATTCAAAAAGTACAAAAACACAAATTCAAAGGGATACATGGACCCCTATGTCTATAGGAGCATTATTTACAATTGCTAAATTATGAAAGTGGCCCAAGTGTCCAAGTGTCATTGATAGATGAATGGATAAAGATGTGTTATATACATACAACGGAATATTATTCAACCACAAAAAGAATAAAATTTTGCTATTTGCAACAACATGGATGGAGCTAGAGAGTATAATGCTAAGTGAAGTAAGCCAGTCAGAGAGAGAAAAATACCATATGATTTCACTCACATGGGGAAATTAAGAAACAAAACAAACAAACAGAAAAAAAAAAAAGACAAACCAAAAAACAGACTCTTGAAGTAGGGTGAAATAGGTGAAGGTGATTAAGAGTACATCTATCATGATGAGCACTTAGTAATATATGAAATTGTTGAATCACTATATTGTATAACTGAAACAAATATAATACTCTATGTTAACTATACTGGAATTAATATTACAAACAAATAAAATTATGGGTAAAAAATTAAATTAAAATACAATAAGTAAATAAAACTCTCCCACAAAGAAATCTTCAAGCTCAGTTAACTTTAGCTGGAAATTTTTCCAAACATGTACAGAAAAAGTAACTCCAACCTTATATAAATTCTACAAAGAGGAAGAACTCTTTTCCCTTAGTTTTATAAGGCCAATATCAACTAAATGCCAAAATTTGATAAGGTCATCACAAGAAGGAAAGATTATAGCTCATTCTGTTCATAAAGATATACATAAAAACTGTAAGCAAAGCATTAGCAAACTAAATGCAGCAATAAAATAATTTTTTTAAAAATGTTGATACATTACAGCCATTTGGCTTTGTTTCAAGAATGCAGATTGGTTTAACATTAGAAAATTGATCAGTGTAACTCATCACATCAAAAAAATAAATGAGAAAAATTGTATGATTATTTCAAACAGGAAGAAAAAGCTTTTGATAAAATTCAACTCTCATGTATGATAAGACTAAAATCCTAGCAGACCAAGAATAGAAAGCTTTAATTTGATAACAGGCATTTAAAAAAACAGGAAACATCACACTTGAAAGCATTCCCCTGGATCAGGAATGAGGTAAAGGGACCTAGTATCAATATTTCTATTCAACATTTTATGGGTTAGTCCAGCTAGGACAATAGAGCAAGAAACATAAGTAAATGTTACTAGGGTAGGAAAAGAACAAATAAAACCTCCTTATTTATACATGACATGATTATGTCATCTGGTTTCCAGCCAGACTTTGAGACAAGAGGTTGTGATGGAGGTAGAATTTACATTTATAAAGCTTTCTTGTGTGAGGTCTACTATTGTAATTGAAAATGTATATATTTTTTAAAATTTTTTTTTCAAATTTTTTTGAGACAGAGAGAGACAGCAAGCAGGGAGGATCAGAGAAAGGGGGAGAAGCAGACTCTCTGCTGAGCAAGGAGCCCAATGTGAGGCTCGATCCCAGGACCCTGAGATCATGACCCGAGCTGAAGGAAGATGCTTAACTGACTGAGCCACCCAGGTGCCCTGAAAATGTATATATTTTAAAGTAAAATAATGTATTTCATATTTTTATAGTAACTAACCTCAAATCAAACATCATTTTTTAAGATTTTATTTATTTATTTGAGAGAGAGGAAAGCATGCATGAGTTGGGGGAAAGGCAGAGGGAGAGGGAGAAGCAAACTCCCTGCTGAGTGCAGAGCCCCCCTCTCCCCACGGGGCTTGATCCCAGGATCCTGAGATCATGACTTGAGTCAAAATCAGGAGCTTAACCAACTGAGCCACCCACATGCCCCAAATACCTTTTTTTTAAGTAAACTTTAAAGTTTAGCTATATATATAGTCATTTCTTTTAATTTTTACATAAAAATATTTAAAATTTTAGACTTGTTTCTTTCCATTATAACTGGCTGAGGCAGAAAACTGGTAGGTACTCTCACTCTGTTTCTCTTGCTATACTGTGCATTCTTTTAGTGATATAGTTGTAATTTTACTTATCCAACTGCTATAGTAATCTTCCAAAAACAGATCAGATCATTACTCTTCTGTCTACTGCTTAAAACTTTTCAAAGGATCCATACTTCCTATCCCACAGCATATAAAGCCTGAGTAAGTAAACCTCCCTCATCTTTGAAGCCTTTTCTCTCTCTACTCTCCTCAGGACCTCTCTACATTCCAGTTACACCAAATTGAAAGCTCAACAACATGCTTTGCTTTGTTGTAACTTCATACCTTTGAATTTACTATTTCCTCTAACTGGAGTATCCCTTAACACTCTGCCTACTTGACAAAGAGCTACTCATCATTCAAAACGCAGCACAGGTCTCATTTACTCTTCAAAGACTTTCTTATCCTCAGGTATATTTACTATGCCTCTCTTTTGTTTCCCTATAGCATTTTGAACATTGTGTTAACATTTTCAGTTTACTTTTCTTTCTCCTGCACCAGGCTGTGCATATCTTGAGGGAAGAAGGGAGTATTATTATTATTCTTAACACTTAACTCAGTGCTTGATATTTAGCAGGCAAAAAAAATGACAACTGAGAAACCCAAAGGTGCCCTTCCTATGTCCAAATTATTGCAAGTGTCTATATTAGCACGGTCTAACTTAATGATGTTGACGTTGAGGTTAGAGTTTGGTGTCCAAATCAACCTGCTAACAGCTTTCTTCTATAGGATTCTGCCAATAAATTATATACACCAAGAGAGGAGCTAAATGGGGCAAAGAAACTATTTTATAACCACCATGAAATGACTCTCTAGTAAAATCTGATTGGATAATGTAATGAGAAACAAAAGACACTCTCTAAACTGGCTCCCTTTCCTTGAAGTTCCAATCTCTTCCTAAAATTTCCTTCTTCAATTTTTAACATGTTCCTGAGAGCCCATGCATCTCTCAAGAAATCCTACAATATCCAAAAGGACAGGTCAGTGTACCTGGATTTACCTCTCTTCATCATGCATTTCTCCAAGTCAGAGTTCTGCTCTTTGGAGAAGCCTCCTAGAACTTTAATAAGATCATCAATGATGGTCTTTTACACCCAAAACCTACAGAATAGTCAGAGGTTGGATTTTGATTTAGGAGCTATTGAGCTTCAAGTCACAGGTTCTATACGATTATACTTTATTCCTCTTCTCCTGAACTTTATAAACAAAAGTAATCTGTATTGTCTTAACCCTAATTTCCATAGACATTTAAAAAATGTTAATGACAGACCTGATTTGTTCAACACATTTTGAGTACTTTATCTTCAGAACTTCAATAAACACTTTTAAATACACATCTTATTTAATTCTTACAACATCTTTTGAAATAAGAGATCATAGCCTCATTACACAGTTGTTAAAACTGGTTGGGAGATAAAACTTCAGGATTTATTATTCTACCAAGTGCAGCCAACTCACCAGGATAGGTAAGTAAGGAGAGATTAAGGACAGCCACCTTTTAGAAGTCATGTATGTGCATCTATCTGGAACATCTTATTTTACCTCTTTTAGAAGAGATATACGAGGGCAAGTTCTCCCGTCTGCTTCCTGTTCACTGAAACACAAAGCCAAAAAGTAGAATTGACTATAGAGATGGAATGATTTGAGAGTTCCTTGAAGCCTACTGTTTTTTCTTAAACTGTTGGTTTCTTGTATGTTTTTTCAGGTGTGTAGATGCTGAAAATTCTGTTGGCTTCTAATGTTCTGGTTTTACTCAGTGAGGGTTTCATGTGTGAAACCTTCTCTCAAGAAAGTGTATTTGTATTTCTGTTCACTTGCAATTAGAAAATGTTTGGTTTGCAAAACATTTAAATCCATGAAAAAACAATGGCAGCGTTTTCTATAGATGCTGTTACAAAGGACCTAGATTACTCTGTGTGTGTGTGTGTGTGTGTGTGTGTGTGTGTGTGTGTGTTTAAGATGATCTTTTATAATTAAGTGTTTTGCCCTCAGAGCACTACTTAGCCAAGAAGAGGCCAGTTCTAGTCCTGAACTCATCCTTAAAGAGCTAAGCTTAATTATCTTATAATTGTGTGGGAAAACCCAAGCAGAGTTTATCGTTTCCTCTTGCAGAAACAGCAGGATGATGCTAAGTCTCTGTAGGGTGCACTGCACATCACAAATTTTCTTCAAATTGCTCAGCAAATTGCAGTAAGGGAAAGAGAGACAGACAACTATTCTGTGCAGTGGAGTTAAAAATGTTTTGTAACTTGTTTTTATACATACAAGTATGCATTGTCTTCTTTTTAATTTTCATGGGCATTTTAATAGAAACATTAAAGCAATGCAGCAAACGACCTTGGGATTTTAGAGGAGTTTGTCTCTAGGCAAAATCGCAGGGAGCCATGGGATATTGGCTTTCTCATTTAATTTAGATTTAAAAACATGCTTTATGGGGAAACTCACTAAGACAAAACATCTCATTAACAGGGCATCCAATGAGACTGAATTATGGCTTCCTATTATAAATACAAATACAGATTGATTCAATTGCCAATTCGAAGATTCATGGTATTATTATTTCTGCTGTTGAATTTAACTGGGATCAGTTAAGTCCCAAAAGTTGTATTCCAAATAATATAAGTATAGTCAGCTAAGAAACCCATATTTTAAATTCCATTTAGAAAAATATTTTATAAACCTTTCCTATGTGCCAGCATCTGGCTGTGCTCTATCAGTGGTACACGTTATTTTCCCTTTCACTTATTTTAATTTATATCATCTATCGCAACCCCTTGTTATCTGCTGCCATCTTCTACTTCTCAATCATTTATATTCAAGCAATATTTATTGAGTACATCATAAATACTAACATTCCAAGACATTCATTTACTCACTTAATAATTACCAGTAAGCAGCAAGTAATATTATTGCCATTTTATTTTTTAAACATTTGTTTATTTATTTTAGAGAAAGAGCATGGGAGGAGGGGTAAAGGGGAGGGAGAAAGAAACTTTTTTTTTTTTTAAGATTTTATTTATTATTTAACAGAGATAGAGACAGCCAGCGAGAGAGGGAACACAAGCAGGGGAGTGGGAGAGGAAGAAGCAGGCTCATAGCAGAGGAGCCCGATGTGGGGCTCAAACCCAGAACGCTGGGTTTGGCCCTGAGCCAAAGGCAGACGCTTAACTGCTATGCCACCCAGGCGCCCCGGGAGAAAGAAACTTTAAGCAGACTCTGCTGAGTATGGAGCCCCATGCAGGGCTTGATCTCACCACCCTGAGCCGAACCTGAGCTGAAACCAAGAGTCGGACACCTAACCGACTGTGCCACCAAGGCACCCCATCCCCATTTTAAAAATGAGAAAATGGAGATTCAAAAGCTTAAGAATATAGGATCCTAAGTAGGTAGAGGAGGGAGGTATTCTTCTTCCCCAGAAATCTTCCAGTTGTCTCATATACTCAGCTCTTTAATATTCTTCCTTAATTTGAACCATACCTCTTTCTTTTTTTTTTTTTTTTTAAAGATTTTATTTTATTATTTATTTGACAGAGATACAGACAGCCAGCGAGAGAGGGAACACAAGCAGGGGGAGTGGGAGAGGAAGAAGCAGGCTCATAGCGGAGGAGCCTGATATGGGGCTCGATCCCAGAATGCCGGGATCACGCCCTGAGCCGAAGGCAGACGCTTAACTGCTGTGCCACCCAGGCGCCCCTGAACCATACCTCTTTCTGACAAACAATTCTTCCTTGGGCACCTTCTCCTGACACCTTAAATCTGTTTATTATTATTTTTTAAATTTGCCTTCTCCTATATCATTCCCTTTACATTGCTACCCATAGGCAAAATTAAATCTATCATATTGATCCACTCAGATCCACTCTATTTTTTGTTTTCTTTCTGAAATGCATGACATTTTGGGTAGCTCTCTTTAAAAAAAATGTGTTATTCTTCCAAAATATTTGTCATGGGGTTTACTGTACACACACACACACACACACACACAGACACACACACACACGATATAATATTATTATATTATATTATCCCAAGTTATATGGGAGTAGTATGTGAGGTAGGTATATTTAATATGAGAACAAGATTACATTTTGTGTTTCCTAGCAATTTCTTCTGTTGTTGCTTTCATCTAGGTCTTCATAATAGAATATCTAGGTCACTGAAATCATGTTCTCATTGATCTCTATCACCTCCAGTGTTTCTCACTTCTAAGGCAGACTACTTTGGACCAGTAGATTAATTTTCCTGAAATACAACCTTAGTACCATACCTCTCTAGTTCAGATACTTTTGAAGGCTCCAAAATGGTTACTGGATAAATTGCCAAATCAGTATCTTGTATTTTAATAACCTATACATTTAGGCTCCAACTTTTTTTTAAACCTCATTTTATACCACTTTTCTTAATATACTTTATTCTTCAACCATACTCACCTAGTTGATTTTTCCATAAGTGCAAAATAAATATTAAGCATGTTGATGCCATTCCTTAACACTTAGCCCTTGATAACATTTCTCACATTTTGATCATACTCCTCCGGTTAAATGACTAAATTGTGGATGGAGTCTACTCTTCCTATCTAGAAAAGACCTTTACCACTTCACAATTTCCATAACATTGTCTGCACCACTTACATAAAATTCACAGCTTTCTGTTCTGTATTGCTGATATCTCATTTCCATATTAGAAATAGAGGGGAGGAGTCCAGTATTGCTGATATCTTATTTCCATGTTAGCAATAGAGGGGAGGAGTCCAAGATGGCGGAGGAGTAGGAGGCCTTAGTTTTGTCTGGTCCCAGGAATTCAACTAGACAGCTATTAAATCATTCTGAATACCTGCAAACTCAACTGGGGATCTAAGAAAAGAATAGCTGCAAATCTACAAATGGAAAAGTGACCACTTTCTGCAAGGTAAGAGGTGTGGAGAAGTGAATCCGGGTGGATATATGGAAAGATAAACCATTGACAGAGGGAGCCTCCATCAGCCTGCCACCCGAAAGTGATACAGCAGCAGAGCACAAAATCAGAACTTTTAGAATTCTGCTCCAGTGAGGGATGTCCCTGCCTGAAAGTTACTCAGGTGGTAAAGTGGGGTGATTTCCTACGTGAGACAGTGTGGTCTGAGGATGCTAGTCACAGGAAGACTGGGGGAGCCTGAGTGCAGCAGAGCACCCAGGCATCAGAGCAGGGAAGCCGGCTACAATCAGCAAGCCCAGGAGTGGGCTTTCAGCCCAGTGTTGCCATAAACCATGAACCGTGGCACAGTCAGGCAACTGTTCTCTGAGCAGGCACCCAACCAGTCACAGAACCACCGGGAGTCCCCTCTCCTTCCCCCTGGAAGAAAGGCACTGTTGCATGCCACAGGAGACTGCAGGGTTTGGAGACTCAAAACGGGGCCATGTGTCAGACAGAAATGCTCGATCACAGGCTGGATGAGTATGGAGTACAAACGGAGACCAGGGAGACAGGAGTGATTGACTACTTTACCCTCAGGGCACAATGAGTAATGGAAGCCCCAAGCTTTCCGCTCCCAGGTTGGAGACTGGGAGCCTGCCATTTTCATTCTCATCCTCTAAAGCAGTGCAGAAAGCCTTCAAGGAACAAAAGTTACAGGGCAATCCCAAACCACTTACTTAGCCTGGCCCCCTGGCAAGGGTGGTGCAATTCTGCCTGGGGCAAAGACACCTGAGACTCAGGGCAACAGGCCTCTCCCCCAGAAGATCAGCAAAAATTTCTGGCTAAGACCAAGATTACCCATCACACAGACTATAAAACTCCAGCACTAGGGGAAAAGAGTATATAGAATTCATGTTTTTTTCCCCACGATTCTTTAGGCTTTCAATTTTAACTTTTCTTGTCTTTCCCTTTTCAACCAATTTCTTATTTTATCAACTTTTTAAAGTCTTTTTTTAATTTTCATTTTTACATTTACATTTTATCTTTTCATTGTTTTTAATTTGATTTTTGTATATATGTAAGTTTTTCTTTCTTTACAATTTTGGGATGCAGTTTCTTCTGACACAAAGACCAAAATACACCCAGAATCTAGTGTATTGCTCTGTTATCTTCACCTGTCTGATCATATTCTCTCTTTTTATTTCCTTCTTCTTTGTCGTCTTCTTTGGTTAAAAAGTATTTTTTTAATTTTCATCTTTAAAGTAATATTCTATCTTTTCAATGTATTTAATGTTATTTTTGTATATATATAAGTTTTTCTTTCTTTACAAATTTGGGATATAGTTTCTTCTATCAAACAAACCAAAATACACCCAGGATATAGTGTATGGCTTTGTTCTGTTCACCTGTCTTTTTATATTCCTTCTTTTTCTTTGTCTTTTAATTTTCATTTTTACAGTTACAGTCTCTCCTTTCATTGTATTTAATTTTATTTTTGTACATATGTAAGTTTTTTTTTCTTTACAATTTTGGGATCTAGTTTTCTAACAAACAGACCAAAATACACACAGGATCCAGTATATTGCTCTGGTCTGTTCATCTGTCTGATTATATTATCTCTCTCTCTCTCTCTCTCTCTTTTTTCAGTTTTGGGTCTCTTCTGATTTGTTTAGTGTATATTTCTCTGAGGTCATTGTTGCCATTTTAGTAATTTCTCCCCTCATTTATCTGTCCTCTGGACAGAATGACAAGATGGAAAAACTCACCTCAAAAAAGAACAAGAGGCAATACTGACTACCAGGGACCCAATCAGTATGCATATAAGTAAGATGTCAACTAGAGTTCAGAATAATGCTTATAAAGAAACTAGCTGGGCTTGGAAAAGGCATAGAAGACACTAGAGAATCTCTTTCTGGAGAAATAAAAGAACTAAACTCTAGCCAAGTCAAAAGCAAAAAGGCTATTAATGAGATGCAATAAAGAATGGCAGCTCTAACTGCTAGGACAAATGAGGCAGAAGAAAGAATTAGTGATATAGAAGAAAAAGTGATGGAGAAAAAAGAAGCTGAGAAAAAGAGATAAACAACTACTGGATCATGAGGGGAGAATTTGAGAGATAAGATACCATAAAGCAAAAAAATATTAGAATAATTGGTAACCCAGAAGAAGAGGAAAGGGCGGGGGAAGAATGTACATTAGAACAAATTATATAGGAGAACTTCCCTAATCTGGGGAAGGAAACAGACATTCAGCCCAGGAAGCACAGAGAACCCCTCTCAAAATCAATAAAAATAGGTCAACACCTCGACATATAATAGCAAAACTTGCAAATCTCAGAGACAAAGAGAAAATCCTGAAAGCAGCACCGGACAAGAGGTCTGTAACCTACAAGGATAGAAACATTAGATTGGCAGCAGACCTATCCACAGAGACCTGGCAGGCCAGAAAAGACTGGCATGATATATTCAGGGTGCTAAATGAGAAAAATATGCAGCAAAAATAATTTATCCAGCAAGGCTGCCATTCAAAATGGAAGGAGAGATAAAAACCTTCCAGGAAAAACAGAAACTAAAAGAATTTGTGATCGCTAAACCAGCCCTGCAAGAACTATTACAAGGGATCCTTTAAATGAAGAGAGAGCCCAAAAGTAACATAGACCAGAACAGAGACAATATATACAAACAGTGACTTTACAGGTAATACAGTGGCACTAAAATCGTATTTTTCATAGTTACTGTGAATGCAAATGGGCTAAGTGCCCCAATCAAAAGACACAGGGTATCAGATTGTATAAAAAAGCAAGACCCATCGACATGCTGTCTGCAAGACACTCATTTTAGACCCAAAGACACCTCCAGATTGAAAGTGAGGAGGTAGAAAACCATTTATCATGCTAACGGCCATCAAAAGAAAGCTGGAGTAGCAATCCTTATATCAGACAAATAAGATTTTAAACCAAAGACTGTAATAAAAGAAGAGAAAGGATACTATATTATAATCAAAGGGTCTATCCAACAAGAAAATCTAACAATTGTAAATATTTTTGCCCCTAACATGAGAGCAGCCAATTATATAAACCAATAAATAACAAAATTAAAGAAACACATTGATAATAATACAATAATAGTAAGGTACTTTAACATCCCCTTCACTGCAATGGACAGAAAATCTAAGCAGAGGATCAACAAACAATGGCTTTGAATGACACACTGGACCAGATAGACTTCACAGATATATTCAGAGCATTTCATCCTAAAGCAAGAGAATACACATTCTTTTCCAGTGCACATGGAACATTCTCCAGAACAGGTCACATACTGGGTCACAAATCAGGTCTCCACAAGTACCAAAAGATTGGGATCATTCCCTGCATATTTTCAGATCACAATGCTTGGAAACTTGAACACTAATCACAAGAGGAAAGTTGGAAAGCACTCAAATACATGGAAGCTAATGAGCATCCTACTAAAGAATGAATGGGTCAACCAGGGAATTAAAGAAGAATTTTAAAAATTCATGGAAACAAATGAAAATGAAAACACAACTGTGCAAAACCTTTGGGATACAGCAAAGGCAGTTATAAGAGGGAAGTATATAGCAATACAAACCTTTATCAAGAAATAAGAAAGGTTTCAAATACACAACCTAACCTTATACCTAAAGGAGCTGGAGAAAAAACAGCAAATAAAGCCTAAACACAGCAGGAGAAGAGAATTAATAAAGATTAGAGCAGAAATCAATGAAATAGAAGCCAAAAGAACAGTAGGACAGATCAACAAAACTAGGAGCTGCTTCTTTGAAAGAGTAAGATTGTAAAACCCTGGCCAGACTTATCACAAAGAAAAGAGAGAGGACCCAAATAATTAAATCATGAACAAAAGAGGAGACATCACAACCAACAACAAAGAAACTCAAACAATTATAAGAACATATTATGAGCAACTATATGCCAACAAATTAGGTGATCTGGAAGAAATGGACACATTCCTAGAGACATATAAACTACCAAAAGTGAAACAGGAAGAAACAGAAAACCTGAACAGACCCATAACCAGCAAGGAAATGGAAGCAGTAATCAAAAATCTCCCAAAAAACAAGAGTCCAGGGCCAGATGGCTTCCCAGGGGAATTGTATCAAACATTTAAAGAAGAACTAATACCTATTCTTCTCAAGCTGTTTCAAAAAATAGAAACGGAAGGAAAACTTGCAAACTCTTTCTGTGAGGCCAGCATTGCCTCGATCCCAAAACCAGACAAAGACCCCACCAAAAAGGAGAATTACAGACCAATATCTCCGATGAACATGGATGCAAAAATTCTCACCAAGATACTAGCCAATAGGATCCAACAGTACATTAAAAGGATTATTCACCATGACCAAATGGGATTTATTCCTGGACTACAAGGGTGGTTCAACATTCACAAATCAATCAATGTGATATATCCCACGTTAATAAAAGAAAGGACAAGAACCATATGATCCTCTCAATTGATGCACAAAAAGCATTTGACAAAATGTAGCATCTTTTCTTGATTTAAACCTCCACAGTGTAGGGATAGAGGGAATATACCTCAATATCATAAAAGCCATCTATGAAAAGCCCACAGTGAATATCGTTTTCAACGGAAAAACTGAGAGCTTTTCCCCTAAGGTCAGGAACATGGCAGGGATGTCCACCATCACCACTGTTGTCCAACATAGTGCTGTAAGTCCTAGCCTCAGCAATCAGACAACAAAAAGAAATAAAAGCCATCAAATTGGCAAAGAAGTCAAACTCTCACTCTTTGCAGACAATATGATACTCTATGTGGAAAACCCAAAGCCTCCACCCCAAAACTGCCAGAACTTATACAGGAATTCAGTAAAGTGGCAGGATATAAAATCAATGCACAGAAATCAGTTGCATTTCTATACACTAACAATGTAACTGAAGAAAGAGAAATTAAGGAATTAATCCCATTTATAATTGTGCCAAAAACCATAAGATACCTAGGAATAAACCTAACCAAAGAGGCAAAGGATCTTTACTCAGAAAACTACAGAGCGCTCATGAAAGAAATGAAGAAGACACAAAGAAATGGAAAAACATTCCATGCTCATGGATTGAAAGAACAAAGATTGCTACAATGTCTATGCTACCTAGAGCAATATACATTCACTGCAATCCCTATCAAAATACCATTGACATTTTTCACACAGCTGGAACAAATAATCCTAAAATCTGTATGGAAACAGAAAAGACCCCAAATAGCCAGAGGAATGTTGAAAAAGAAAACCAAAGCTGGTGGCATCACAATGCTGGGCTTCAAGCTCTATTACAAATTTCTAATCATCAAGACAGGATGGTACTGGCACAAAAACAGACACATAGATCAATGGAACAGAATACAGAACCCCAAAATGGACCCTCAACTCTATGATCAACTAATCTTCAACAAATCAGGAAAGAATATCCAATGGAGAAAAGGCAGTCTCTTCAACAAACAGTGTCAGGGAAATAGGACAGCCACATGCAGAAGAATGAAACTGGACTATTCTCTTACACCATATACAAAAAGAGACTCAAAATGGATGAAAGACCTAAATGTGAGACAGGAATCCTTAAAAATCCTAGAGGAGAACACAGGCAACAACACTGTGACCTTGGCACCAGCAACTTCTTGTTCAACATGTCTCCAGAAGCAAGGGAAACAAAGGCAAAAATGAACTACTGGGCTTCATCAAGATAAAAAGCTTTTGCACAGCAAAGGACAGTCGACAAAACCAAAAGACAACTGACAGAATGGGAGAAGATATTTGCAAATGTCTTATCAGATAAAGGACTAGTATCCAAAATCTATAAAGGACTTATCAAACTCAACACCCAAAGTACAAATAATCCAACCAAGAAATGGGCAGAAGACATGAACAGACATTTCTCCAAAGAAGACTTACAAATGGCCAGCAGACACTTAAAAAAATGCTCAACATCACTCGGCATCAAGGAAATACAAACCAAAACCACAATGAGATACCACGTCACACCAGTCAGAATGGCTAAAATAAACAAGTCAGGAAACAAAAGATGTTGATGAAGATGTGGATAAAGGGGAACCCTGTTACACTGTTGGTGGGAATGCAAACTGGTGCAGTCACTCTGAAAAACAGTATGGATGTTCCTCAAAAAGTTAAAAATAGAACTACCCTATGACCCAGCAATTGCACTACTGGGTATTTACCCCAAGGATATAAATGTAGTGATCCAAAGGGGCACGTGCACCCCAATGTTTATAACAGCAATGTCCACAACAGCCAAACCATGGAGAAAGCCAGATGTCTATCGACAGATGAATGGATAAAGAAGATGTGGTATATATACAATGGAATACTATCCAGCCATCAAAAAAATGAAATCTTGCCATTTGCTATGACATGAATGGAACTAGAGGGTATTATGCTAAGCAAAATAAGTCAATCAGAGAAAGACAATTATAATATGATTCCACTTATATGTGGAATTTAAGAAATAAAACAGAGGCTCATAGGGGAAGAGAGGAAAAAATAAAACAGGATGAAATCAGAGAGGGAGACAAACCATAAGAGACTCTTAATCATAGAAAACAAATTGAGGGTTGCTGGAGGAGAGGGTGGTGGGGGAATGGGGTAACTGGGTGATGGACATCAAGGAGTGTATGTGATATAATGAGCTTGGGTATTACATAAGATGGAAAAATCACTAACCTCTACCTCTGAAACCAATAATACATTATATATTAATTAGTTGAATTTAAATTTTAAAAAAGGAAAAAAAAGGAAATAGAAAGAATGCATGTCTGAATTTTTTTTTATTCCAAGGATTCTAGCAAAGTTCCATGTTCTTTAATATCTATTTTCCTAGAAACGGCTATGCACAATAGGGCATTTGCCCCATTAGATACAAAACAATACTGAAATTCCCAAATTGTGAAATCTTTGAGGAAAGGAATTATAACCTTTTACATATACATGTTCTTTGTGACAAGCATTAGATGTGTCCATAACACTCTGATTCTTCTCTATACTGTATCCCTTATTACACTGCATTATAATTATTTTAATGTGTCTCTCCCTTTAGTTATTTATCCTATGAATTCCTCAAAAGTAGAAGCCATACATTATTTAGTTTTATATCTCCATATTAAAAAAAGTCAGCTCCTATTTTCTGCTTAAATAAGCATTTGGATTAGAAAGTTAATAAAGAAATTATTAAAGGCACTTTGGTCAAATGCAACTATATATTCAGAAGTCATCATAAAAAATATTAAAATTAATTAATTAAAATCTCAGAGCAATAAGTTTAATCATAATGCTTAGCTTTATAAAATGTCCTCAAAATCAAATCTGAAAATAACCAAAATGTTATCACTGACAATTTTAAACTTTCCAGGCAAGTACTTATCCTAAAAATAAAACAGAATCAGTTTGGTGAAAAATCATTATTTTACAGAATGCAGCAGGATGTTTTCCCAGCAGAATAACCCCCATTACTATCAAAAGATTTCAAGAGCTAACAGAATAGAAGCCTCTTGGAAAACTGCAATACCATTTTAGGAACTAGAACAAGGAGCCCTGAATTTAGAGCTGGGAGGTCTAGATTGGAGCTTTCCTCTTGCAATAGCAAACTCTTTAGTCTTAGAAAACCACTTCTCTTTTCTGAGACTGTTTTCTTGTCTATAAAATGAGGCAATTTACTTATGTCATCTTTTTGAGTCATACATTTCTATTATTTCAGACATGGCTGTCACAATCTCTACTTTAGAAATTGTATATTAATTTTCAGGTGGAGAGCTGCTATAAGATGATTCTTGGACCCAACTGAGTTATTCCTGAAAGGCCTCCTTAGGGTTAATAATTTATTGTTTTCTTTCATTGATTAATTTTTCCCCACTCTCTATTCTGTTGGGTTTTGTTTGTTTCTTTGTTTGGAAGGAATATAAATGTATATAAATAGTACAATGTAAAATTCCCTTCTGTTTTTTGAGGCCCTAGTATGCTTTGCATCTGAAACTATGAAAATACATAGAAAGAAGGGAAGATTTTTTGTTGTCAATACGAGCTATTGAATTTCCTGTTAACAACAGCAGCCAGGAAAGTTTATTTTAAGGATATTTTGACCATTGGGTCCAGTGGCTAATGAACTTCACTGTGATGCAGAACCCAAAAACCTATTTGAGTGAAGTGAGAGCCATAGGCACCACACAAACCACAGGCATTTTTGTTAATACTTTGTATTAGTAGTATTTTTTCAGGGCTGGTCTTGGCTTTGTTTATACTATGTAACTTTACCCCTCAGTGATTGATGGGCAGATTCCTAACAAATGTTGAGCCACTGAGTAGCTCTAAGAAATCCTTTAGGTCAATATCTTTTCTTTTTTCTTGCTTTTTTTTTTTTTAAGATTTATTTATTTCTTTTAGAGAGAGCAAGCAAGCGAAAGGGAGGGGTAGAGGCAGAGGAAAGAGCAGAGGCGAGAGGAAGAGAGAAACCTAAGCAGACACTGTGCTGAGCGCAGAGCCTGATGGGAAGTGGGGGGGAGGGGCTTGATCTCACAACACCAAGATCACAACCTGAGCCAAAACCAAGAGTCAGATGCCTAATCGACTGCGCCACTCAGGTGCTCCAGTCAATGTCTCTTCTAGTTCCTGAAGTAATTTGGGGGGGGGGGGGCAGGAGAAAGGAAATGGCTTTTTTCTTAAAGGCAATAAGTAGCCAATAGGCAGCTCTGGAGCAAAATTTGCCTGTTAGAAGAGTCAACTGTTAGGCAGAAATTTCAAGCCCTAATCCTCTCACTTCACTGAGCATTGACTGGGAACTTCTCAGAAGAGTATATCCTTGGCTTGAAGAGTGAACATGGCTGTGGCCATATAAGTTCTATACTCGGGAGGTTCACACTCATAACTGACAACAAATCTTCAGGGGGAGATCTGAGCAGTGCATTCCATAGCTGCCAAATCACTAAGCAGAAAGGAAGGAAGCTCTCTACCCATCTGTGGGGCAAAGTCAACTAGCAGAGAGAGCTCTGGCATAGGCAAATCTGAGTTCAAATACTCTAGCATACAGCTGCTGCATTACATCAGGTATGTTGCCTAATGTTTCTGAGTATGACTTTCCTTATCTATGATGTGAAAATAATAATAATTTTCTTATAGTTATCTCTTAAATAAATGAGTAAGGCTGTTGTATAGATTAAATGAGATAACATCTGGAAAGTGCTTAATAGAGTGTTTTGGTAATAACGGATGTTCGGTAGACACATGAAAGTAACAAATCGCCCTAATTTTTTGATTTGCAAGAGTTAAGAGACTCTAGTCCTTAGTTTTGATAGAATATCTTAAAGAATTCCTTTTTTTCCAGGATATTTTATACACAAAAATGGGGCTGTGACACACATATTACCCCTTCTACTTGAAATGACTCGATTTCCCTCGTTGGCACTCTGCAAGGTCCACTGTCCATTGTGATGTGTTAAATAATCACCATAGTAGTCGTGATGGAAAGTCCTGGCATCTTAATTCTAAGTGTATCCTTTGGCCACAAGCCATTATCTTGAAATCATTAGTATATCTGGCACAATTTGTAATTCTGGAGAATTTCCTTGGTTAAGCAATTCTATTGAAATCCTACTTCAACCAGCTCTCTTCCCTGGAAATTTGCCATCTAAGTACCCACTCACATTGCTTAGCAGTGTGACTTATTTTTCTTTCTCACTGATTTATTGACATAGAGCCATTTTGGTTCATTATTATAATTTTCATTTCAACTAAAATGGATCCTTTAATTTAAAGCCATTAAACTTACTAAGCCAATTATTTTTCATTCTTGGCACCTACTATTCTATACTATTACTAATATTTAAAGCTATGATAATGAGGATGATGATAACAAATTTGTCATAGTTCATTCCATATTACCTTAGTTTGGGATATATTAGTTGTTTGTAACTTTAAGTTACTAAAGTAATCTTGATGTGTATATATTTGTTGTTTTTTATTTTTTAAATTACTTCTTTGGAAGCTTTCCCCAGATTGGGATTGCTGGGTCAGAAAATAATAACATTTTCAGGATTGGGCATTTATTGCCAAATGAGCTTCCAAAAATATTATTTTAATTGACAGTGCTAACAGCAATGAATACATGTATTTAGAAGTGCTGCCAATACTCTGAGGCGTGGAGAGGTAAGCAGCAACATAAACACTGGAACCCATAGTTCTTGATTTTGTCATGTAATATTTTCAGCACAGTATAGCATATAATCAAAAAGTATACATTAATATAGTAGGTACACCTGTATATTTTACCATGTGATCTAACTTCCAATAATTCTACACACACACACACACACACACACACACACACACACACACACAAAGCCTTAGCACAAATTAGAATTTGAGTATTGGTTTTCTCTTAATTTTCTGCATAAAGTAATTTTCAGACATATATTTACATAGAATCAATTTTGATCCATGGTGGTTAATTTCATAAGCTCAGGACCCAAATCCCAGGTCACTTAATCTCTCTGTGGTTCAGTTTCTGTTCTGTAAAAATGGATACGACAATGGTATCTACTTAATAGTATTATAACATTTAAATGAATTGATGTAAGGAAAATACTTACATAGTGCCTAATATATAGTAAACTATCAATATATGCTAGCTATATTTTTAAAGTTTAGTACCTATTAGGCAGGTACATCCTTAAGAGGGTTTGTCTAAAATGATTGACAATGCCATTTATGTTTTATTTTTAATGGATGTTTTATACTATAAAGGTTAGGGAGAGCAAATAGGTTTCATTTCATGTACCAATGTGAATTGATTGTGCTGAAAGAATTTTGTATCCATGCCTGTGACTACAGATTAAGAGGGTAGTTCTTGATTAGCAATGTCTGCCAAGGTACAGAAAAGACAACTTGAAGGGTGCATGTCAGATATTTGATGTATTTGTTACAGACCAAAAATAAAAAATCAAATATTTATGTCAAAATCATTTTATTGGTTCTGTGTAGATGTAGAATAAAAATCATTTTATTGGTTCTGTATATACATAAACTAATAATAATTTGGCATCTGTCAATTATTAGAGAGAAGATCTAAGGCAGAAATTGAATTTGCAGTGAAGGACCCCATCTTTCAATAGATCACTTTGATTACATAGGTTTTCTTTTAAGGAAAAAGCATGTTTTCAACTATTTGTATTCAACTAAAGAGAAGCAAAAAAAGATATTCTAGTTCTAAAAGATTTAAGCTCAAAATAATACATATATGTCTTTTTAATAATAAATCTTTGTTTCCTACCTAGTACACTATGTTATTATAGGAAGAAAAAACAGTTCCTAGTGTGCTGCCATCTGTCTCCCCAACTTGTCAAAGAGGAGTTCATACAGAAGAATCAAATTGTATTCATCTTCGTGTGTCTAATACTTGGTCTAGAGTCAACATTCAGTAAATGTTTGTTGAACAAATGAGTATCTCCTATGTCTCAGGCACAGTGGCAGTAGGATTCAAGATGAATGAGAGGACCCTGGGTGATGGCAGATGCTTTCATTGCCAAAACACAGTAGTACTCTCAGTGGTTATCATAACTGATGGGAATTTTTCAAGCTCCACATGCAGAAGTACATAGAAGCATAATGGCTAGATATTGCCTTAGCCCCTTTGCAAAAATCTTCTCTGGCACCTGTGACCTGCGGTAAAAATTTTAAGGAAATTTTCTTCAGTACTTTTAAGTGAAATTCTTGAAATGTTCTTGCTAAGATTTCCAAATTATTTTCAATTTTCTAATTCCAATAAGTGATCTGTTTTCATTTTTTTTATAATCTGAGATATCTGATAGTAATCATCACTTCCTGCTGTTGGGCATACTTTCTTTCCTGGATTTCCATCACACCATGCTATCATAATTTTTTTCTCTCTGTGTGTTTCTTTTTAGTCTATTCTATTTATCTTTCAACCTGTTGCTATTCCCTGGGAGGTCTATTATTGGTCCTCTTCTCTTTTCCACATACACTCTTATTTTGAAATCATCTACTTACATAAACTCAACTATTACCTCTATATTGGTATTGCTTAACGTGACATTTTATATTCTAATTCTTGAACTTCAGATTTAAATTTGAACTCCCCCTAGACATCTTTTCCTAGATTATCTCCAGAGCCCTCAGCTTCAACTTATCTAAAACCATAATTATGATTTCCCCTGCCAAAAGTCTCCTTAGCCACCTTTATTTCTTATGTAAAAGAATGATTATAAGTGTTTGTAAGTTACAAAGTCTAAAAACCTACGAAAACCTATGACAAAGCTCTCCCTTTCCTCAGTCAATACATCTAATTATTTGTTAAATTCTTTTGAGTCTAACTTTTCCAAGGTATTGTCAACCCTGTCCTTTCTATTCCCACTATCATTGCCCATTGTCTAGGATGAAGTCCTCATTGTTACCTGCATTACTGTAATAGTGCCCTTATTTATTTCCCCTTGTATAAAGTCTCCTCTCTATACTGATACTAGAGTTATGTGTCTTTAAAAATAAGGCAGTAATGGGGAACCTGGGTGGCTCAGTTGTTAGGCATCTGCGTTCTGCTCAGGACCTGATCTCAGGGTCCAGGGATCCTGGGGTCGAGCCCTGGGTTGTGCTCCCTGCTTGGCAGGAGTCTCCTTCTCCTTCTCCCTCTGCTCCTCCCCTCCCTGCTCGTTCTTTCTTTCTGTCTCTCTATCTCAAAAAAATAAAATAAAATCTTAAAAAAATAAAGCAGTAACTATCATCCCTAAAAAAACTCCCCCATCCCCATTTAATTTAGAGAAAAATCCACTGCCCTTTGTTTGCATGGAATTGTCTAACCTCAATTTCTTGCTGCAGTATTCCAAATATATCAATGATTTTATTGAGCAGAAATGGACTAAATGCTCCACTTAAAATAACAAAGACTGTCAGGGGCGCCTGGGTGGCACAGCGGTTGGGCGTCTGCCTTCGGCTCAGGGCGTGATCCCGGCGTTACGGGATCGAGCCCCACATCAGGCTCCTCTGCTATGAGCCTGCTTCTTCCTCTCCCACTCCCCCTGCTTGTGTTCCCTCTCTCGCTGGCTGTCTCTATCTCTGTTGAATAAATAAATAAATAAAATCTTTAAAAAAAAAAACAAAACAAAGACTGTCAAACTGAATGAAAATGCAAAACCTAGACACAAAAGGCACATCTAAAATGCAAAAATACAAAATGATTGAAAGTACAAGAAAGGGAAAGAAATACCGAAACTAAATAAGACAAAACAAAAAACAAAGAAATAAAGCTTATATTACTGTCTGCTATGTTGTATGAGCTCCATAAATATTAGTTTTATTGAGAAACCTTTCCAACATTCTCTAATGACAAGGACAGGATTGTAACCCAGACAACCTAAAGTCCATATGCTCTGCACAGGCACAGAATAAACACTGTTACCAACAAAGGGAATAGAAAAGAAAATACTGACTGACTTGAATACAGCAAAATGCAAAATTTCTATCTATCGAAAGGCATCATAAGGAAAATTAAAAGAAAAGCTACACTTGCAAAGAAATTACACTTGAATCTGATCTAGTCTATAAATAGAACTACTAGTTTACAGGTATAAACTCAGAGAATGTTCAGTGACACCAGAGATGCAATCAGCAAAATACAAAACTGCAGGTTTTTAAATCCATCTCTGCCTTTCCTGTAAGGCTATGACAGCCATGGGCTGCTCTCCTTCAGTTGCTATGACAGACTTCTTCCTATCGGAATTCTTTTGTCTGCAGATTTTGGTGCTAGGTATCCCCAAAAGGGTGAGGCTATCAGTCTAAGATGTTTCCACCTGATTTACATCATGGTCTGAAAGTTCTTCCAGCTTTCCCTGATTCCTACCTATTTCCTTTCCCACAATTCCCCTAATAAAATACTGTCTTGGCATCTGGTTCTTGGAGGACCCAGACTAACACATTCTACATTCTACTTAGAAGGCCCTGTACAGTTTCGCCTCTTCCTCTCCACCTTGCACAGCACTCTCTCCTCCAACAACACTGGACTTCTCTTGAAATTAATTCTTTCCCATCTTTTCCTACTTAATATCTACTAGTCTTTCAGCTCTCAGCTTAAAATGCCATTTCCAAGGGAGATTTCCCCCTATTATGTGTTATAAAAGCATCTTGATGTTAATGCACTGTTGCATTTCAAATTTTACACTTATTTTGTGATTATTTTGTTAATTATTCTCTGCCCCACTAGACTACAAGCTAAATGAATAAATGGTTGCATGAACAGTCAAATAAATATTCACTCACCACTGTATTTCCATCATATTGTAAAGTGTCTGGCATATAATAAGTGCTCAATAAATCTATGCTGAATAAAATAATGAAAATTAGCTGTATAGAAATTCCCCCTTTTATTGACAGCGAATCACACTAGAGTCCAGTAAAATATTTGGCCTCTTCTGTCCCATCCTTCCCCTCACCTCCCCTGGGTTAACCTTATTTATTCTTTTGATCTCAGCAGTTATCTGCTCCTCAGAAGAGCCTTCCTTCAATGAAGACTGCCACCACCAGATGGAAAACTCTATATTACATCCTCTTAAGGACCAGAAAGTCTTCTTTCGCATAGCTCATCACATCTTTCCAATTTTTACATTAGTTTATGTAGTTATTTAATTGCATAAAAATAAATGAATTAAATAACCTCTCTCTACCCTTCAGTAGACTCTAAGTTCTATAAGGCCATGGATACGTATATATGTTATGTATATAATATATAAATATTATAGTTGAATGAATGAAGATTCCTCTTCAGTTAAGAAGACAGCTTTAGGAAGGAATATTTGGGCCAGTTTAGGATAAAGTGGGAAACTGCTATCCAGACAGATCATCCGAACCAAATCTGGGATAAAAGTGTGGTGACAGATATGTTAGACAGATCACTATATTCATAAAGATGAAAAGAGAATAGGGGCACCTGGGTGGCTCAGTAGGTTAAGCGCCTGCCTTATGACCCCAGGGTCCTGGGATTGAGCCTGCATCTCAGCTCCCTGCTCAGTGGGAAGTCTGCTTCTCCCTCTCCCTCTGCCCCTCCCCTCACTTGTTCGTTCTCTCTCTTTCAAAATAAATAAATAAATAAAATATTTTTTAAAAAGATGAAAAGAGAATAAAGCACATAGAAAAAATAAGTCTTGGCCAACTAATATACAAATGTTTGCCAAAATTACAATGCAAATACTAACTAAGCCCAGGAAAATAAATTTTACATATTAGATTCATTATATGTTAAATACACAGCAAAAACATGTCCTGTTCCAGCATGACATTTTAAGGAAGACAGTTTTTGAGCATTAGAGTCCTGAATAAGAGTTCAACTTGTTTGTTTCTCTATTACAATATCTTAAGGAGTTATTTTTTAAATTATTTTCCCCCAAATTATAAATAACATATATTGAATGAAACATTAATAACGATAATAATCAGCACCATTTATGGTGCACCCACCATGTGTTTGATTCAATAAAAAGGTAACTGGGATGCTCATTCAGCCTTTCCCCCAAAGGAGGTACTTCCCTCACCTTTATCCAGAGGAGAGGGCCTTCATCACCTCCTGAGCTTGAGGGTATCTATCACCAGGTGTTGTATATATGGTTGCAGGGTGTCCACATAACTTAAGTTAGAAGGGGACCAAACAAGGTCTCAGGACGTAGCAAAGCATTAAATCATTGCTGTGAGGTATTTAGTCTAGAGTCTAACTGCTAGCAAATACAAGCCCACATCAAAAATTGACACAGCCAGCATCATAGACCCCGGGTATAATTTCAGCAAAGGCTGGGTGGTCAGCTGTGGAAAGTTACAATTAAAGAGGGCACTTGTTGTGATGAGCACTGGGTATTGTATGTAAGTGATGAATCACTGAATTCTACTCCAGAAACCAATATTGCACTGTATGTTAACTAACAAAATTTAACTTAAAAAAATAAATTAAATACTCAACAGCCAAAAACTATTACAAGCTGAAGCAATTCTATTTCATCCCTTCCCTACCTCTTATGACCATAAATATGAATCAAAATGGTTGTTCATTATTTGCTACATAATGGAGTGCCTTACCAAAAATTATCAATAACATCTAATTTTTACCTATACCATAACACTGGAGATTATTATATAATGTATAATGTAATTTTTCTGTTTAGCAAGGCTTTATCTCACATATATCTATAAACTCTTATTCTTTGTTCATTTTAGTGTGTTGTTTTTCTTCTGAGCTTTTATAATGGTTTTCTTGTCTCTTTTCATTTAAAAGACTTTTGTAGACCAAATGCTGTACTTTGGGTAACCTTGTGAGTGAGCTGTATTGGCATTTTATAGAGGAGTAGAATCCCAAAGCAGGAATACGTAGAACAGATCAGAAGCCTTTGCTTATGATTCAAAGAATTTAATGATCCACTGGAGAAAGTATATAAAACACACAAAAATAATTTATTACACTTGATGGTATTTTTGTCACTTTTGTAAAATGGGACAATCTAAGTAGCATGGGAGATATAGCTTATCACATATCCTAATGATTATTTATGGTTATTCTTGTAGAAAAATATTGAAATTGAGGCTGAAAAAATGGATTCAAATCCAAACTCTATCATATTTTTATAAAGATTTTATTTATTTATTTTAGAGAGAGGAAGAGCATGCAAGGAAGTGAGAACAGGGGGAGGGGGAAAGGAGAGGGAGAGACAGAACCTCAAGCAGACTCCACACTGAGCATGGAGCCCAGCTCGGGGTGTGATTCCATGACCCCAAGACCACAATCTGAGCTGAAATCAAGAGTCTACCTCTCAACCAAGCCACCCAGGTACCCCTAAACTCGATCATTTTAAAACTTCTTAAATACTTAAAATTCAGGATTAACATTTTAGATATTTTCCTTCAATCATTTCTTTGGAGTAGAAAATGGAATTGGAGCAAATTGTGATGGCTTAAGCTTAGTTCAAAGAAGTGAACATTTCCCCAAAAAACTTGGGCATAATAAACTCTTGAATATTTCATAATTCCTTCTTTAATTACCTCCTGATTCAGCCTTCCTACAAATAACATATCACATCTCATAATAAGTAATTATGCTGCTCTAAAGAAAGACTGAAACAAAAAGTTTGGGTTCTCTTTCTATAATACTATCAGATAATTCAATATTTTTCTGGTGGTAATTTTTAACTTTTGAAAATTGTTAACTAGTATCAGGCAAATTCTAGATGCATTTGGTCAGTGCTGGCATCTTGATGTATAATATACTGCTTAAGTAATGCATACCTTCACTTAATATCTAATAGCCACATGCACAAATAAAAAAGTTTAAGCTATGTAAATCATATTTAGCAAACAGAACAAAAATAAAGTGCACTTTGAAAGAGAATAACAACATCTCATCCTATCTCATGATACCTCCTATAAAGGGAGGTTACAACTCATCCCCCATTCCTAAACTAAACCTGAATACCCACTGACTCTAGATGATTGTCTTCTTGCATGAGTGAATGTGTTAGTGAGAAACCTTCCAACCAGCAGAACAAATAAGAGTGCAAGAAGACTAGCCCAGGTAACATTAAAATTCTCCAACCCAAAATCATAAACCACTCCTTCCCTCTATTTTAGGCCTTCCCAGGATTAAGTTAAGGTTTTCAAGCCATAAAAAGCTAAAAATACCATTTTTTGTAGTCTGTATCAAAATGAATATAGCAACAGTAAGCCACAAACTAGGACCCTTTCCACTATAGAATTAATGAAATTGCCTGATTAGATTTCAGAATACTGGTTGTATTGGGAATGCAATCCATTAGTGAATAAGCCTTTAAAGCTTTGAAATGCTGGAATTAGAAATAAACTCAAAGTTCATTGTTGAGTCACAGATTTCTTCAACTAGCTCTTTCTATAATTGAAATTTATTTTATTTTTGTAGCAAAAGGACTAGTTTCCATGCATGGTTAGGCACAGAATGAAATATGGCTGTTTAACAGTCAATAATGTATTTGCCTATTCTCAATCAGGTAAGTACTTGATCATCAAGGGAAACTGTTATTCACCCAAGGGTAAGTATGGTAAAAACAAATTGCAGTGCTAATTGGAATAGTCATTACTTAACTTATCTGGAAGAACATGTTTTTTTCATTTTGTAGACATTTGTGTGAGACAGCCTAGATTTTTTTCTCTTTAATCACTCCACAAACATAAATCACCAAGTCCTATATATTTTACCTTCTAGAATCTCTCAGAATCATGCCTTTCTCTCCATCCCCACAGCTATAATCTTTAGGCCATTACCATCTATTACTGAACTACTACAACCATCTTTCAACAGCTTTTCTGGCTGCCTGTTTCTCCTTGTTCCATTGTATTTCTATAGTCTGTTGAAGTCTACTTTGACTATGTGACTTCTTTAATTAAAATGCCCTTTTTCTACATGTAATCTGGATCAAGGTCATACCTCTTCACATGCCACACAAAGCTGAACATTATCTGGCCTCTGTCTTCCAATCTTATATTCCTACCAAATGACACACACACCTTTAACCAGAGGGCCAGCGATCCATGCCAATCAAAAGGCTTACATTGCCCTGAGTATCTGTTTCACAGTGATTCTTCTTTCACGATACTCTGTCCAGAATGTTCTCCCAAATCTGGAAATATTACTTATTACTCTTCCTTGAGTCATCTCAGATGGAGGTAACTTCTTGTAGGGAAACTGTCCAGATGAGTGCATACAGAACGGCTAATGAGAATATTTCCTATTCTTGCCAGCATGTATAATTCATTTAGTAGTTACAGTAACCCTAGTAATTCATAGGGATTAGAATTTCGCTCTACATCACACAGGTAGTAAGTGGTAGTGCTAAGATAAGAAGTCTGCCAGTCTGAATCCAAAACATCCACGTGCTTTATTGCCACATCATACCACTTTCTGATTTTTATCACAACACATGTAACAGCCTTGGAGCACTACAGTTTATGACTCTACCCCTACCAGACTGGGAATCCTTCAGGGCAGGCTAAATGTCTGTGCTCTCCTCCCTGAGTCCTCGGCACCCAGTTCCTTCCCTGACACAGTAGATGCTGGAATAAATGAGGGAAAAAAAATGACTCGTGAATTATTCGACTTTTTCTTTTCCTCATTTTCTTTTCGTTCATTAATTGCCCAATGAGTGTGGCCACCTGAAAGACAAGCTAAAGAATGGAGTAAATATGAGCCTCAATTCAGTCTGTTTCATGTTCTGTTAGATTTAGTGTTAGGAAAAATGAAAACAACAGATTTAAATGAAGTATCTGTATGTATTCTTGGAAGTCTCCTATTTTACTATCAAGTGTATACTGAAATTTGGCCTGTGCATGTTTTGTCTTTCAAATTAGATCAGAAAATCCTGAGAGGAGAGACTGTGTCTACGTTACTCTGTACCTCTTCCATTACTTAGTAATATATGCTGTGCACATGAAATACTCAGTAAACATGTATTGAATAAAAGAGCCAATTATTTAATTACCTGCAGTTTATTAATACAGTAGCATGATTCTGTTAAGGTATTCATAGTATTTGAATAAGAAAACATACTTGTGTCAGGAAGTCATTCCTGGAGATCTGAACACTCACCTCTTCCCTTATGTAATCATTATTTTGTCACTTATGATTATTTGTTAGTTTTCGACAAGATTTAAGAAACCTGACTTGGAAGTTGCCACTGAGATTGGTGACAGTACCAAGTATTTTAGAAGCTAAGACTGCCCTCATTGTAATGGATGCTCACTTGGACGTTGTGAAGCTGAAAAGCCAGATAGAACTGCTTCTAAATTCCAGCTCTGCTACTTACTAGCTGTGTGACCTTGGGCTAGTTACTTAACCTCTCTTAGCTGCATGTGTCTATCTGTGGGATGGTTTTACTGAGTAAATCACTTAACACAGATTTGGCACATAGAAAATGCACTATAATGTCAGTGTTTTTTTCTGCTAAGATACAGGAAGCTGAGGATCTTACCAGCTCTAACAATAACAGCATGTAAGTTAATTATCTGAGCCTCACTTTCTTTTCTTTAACCAAGACTAGTACCACTAAATTACCTATTTGATAGAAGGCTACTGCATCAATGACTTCTCTTGGCCTCATCTAGCTAGAAAGCCTATTACATAAACTTTCATCTTCTAATCAAAGCCTAGCCTAAGAAGATCTGTGTGGAGAATCCATGGGTCACTCAATTTTTTTGTCATTTGTGCAACAAATTAATCACCTATGATGTGCCATTCACTGTTGTAAGCACTGGGTAATAGACAATAAACAAAACAGACAGCATTCCTGCCTTAACAGAGCTTACAACCTA
Source organism: Ursus arctos (assembly GCF_023065955.2). Lineage (NCBI taxonomy): Eukaryota > Metazoa > Chordata > Mammalia > Carnivora > Ursidae > Ursus > Ursus arctos. The sequence goes on from NW_026622852.1 coordinate 33,913,846, forward strand.
GATAGTAGAGGAAAACTATAAGCACATATCTGTATAATGGCAGGTAGCAATAAGTGCTATAAAATAACAAAGTTGGTTAGGAGTAAGAGTGACTGAAGAGAGTTGCTCTGTGGACAGAACAGTCTAGGAGGCTTTCTGGAAGAGGTGGCATTTGAGTAAATACCTGCAGTGGGACGAGTGGGTGAAGAACTTCCCAAATAGGAGGAAAACAAGTGCAAAGTCCCTGAGTTAGGAGTGCTTTTGGGGCATTGGATGAACAGCAAGGAAACCAGAGGGTCTGGAGAGGACAGAGTGAGGGCAAGAATAGCAAGCAGGATGTCTGGCCAGAGATGGAGCCAGGGACAGACCCTGTAGGGTCATATAGGCGAAGGTGAAAACTCTTCGTTTTATTTTAATTGCAAGAAAAGGACCCTGGAGGTTTTCGTTCCTTAAATTTTAAGGATCACTCTGATGTTGTAAGATGATCAGATGATGCACCATCCACTTAGCAAGGGCTCCGAATTTGCTGACCTCGACTTCCACACACTTATGTTCCTCATCAAAATAATCCTGGTGTCAGGGTGAAGGTCAGAGCACATTTCCTCTTGATGGATGTTTAATGCCATCTCCAGAGGGGTGCACTGTGGAGAACTGAAGCGATGAATGAACTAGGCCCATGAAGAGACCATGGAAGGGAATCCAGGCAAGGAGGAGAGTAAGTGAAAAACTTCCAAAACTGAAAAGAACTTGGATTGTTTAAGACACGACGCTAGAGTGCCTGGAGCTGTCTACTCCCTGAACAAGGGAAGGATGGTACCGAGTTGAATTGAGAGGCAGTTGTCAGACCCTGCAGAGCCTTTGGGATGTATAGAGTTTGGATTTATTCTAAAAGCAAGGGCAAGTCCTTTGGAATTTTAACCAAGGCAAAGATCTAATTAATAATTTAAATACCTGGGGCACCTGGCTGGCTCAGTTGGTAACGAATGTGATTTTTGATCTCAGGATCTTCAGTGAGCCCCATGTTGGGCATAAAGATTACTTTTAAAAAATGATTTAAAAATCTTTCTATTTGTAGTGGATATGGCTACCAAACATTATTATTACTGATGAGGAATATGAAATGGCTATCTTGCACAAATAACCTAGGAGATACTTTTGCTTCATCCTCATCCTCCATGTCTAGTCCTGTTAATACTACTCGCTTTCTGTGTTTCAAATCTACCTCCTTGTATTCAACCCTGCTGCCTTGTATTCAAGTCCTGCTGGCTTGGTCCAGTGTCTCAGTATCTGTATCACTGATTATTCTAACAGGGTCCAAACCGGTTTACCTACAGGGGAATTTTCATTATGCCACATCTCTCCTTAAAGCCCTTCACTGTATCTGTAACACTTAAAGTAACCACAAATCTTGGTTTGCCCATTCTCAGTTTATAACTTTTGTCTCAGGGTATCATTAATAACATCAACTGTCACTCTCAGAAGCTCCTAGTTTGAATAATAACTTATATAGTGACTCTAACATTTTTAGTTTTAAACCCACACTCTTGAACAAGTCATACGAATCCCTCCATTAATATGACCTACATTCCTCCACATTCTACCCTATATTTTCCTGGCATGCCTAGAAATTTGCAGTATTTTTAAGCATGATGTGCTCGCCTTCAGTGTCTTTGCGTGTGGCCTATGTATCTCTCCCACTTCTTCCCCCAGCTAGCTTCTGTATGATCTTCAAATTTCAGAACATTTTCCATGTCCTTCAAGAACCCTTTCTTGTCCTTGGCTTAAGTTATGTGCTTCTACCTGTAATACCATAGCTCTTTGTATTCCCAATAACTACCACAAAGCCAGGAAATGCTTGTTGAAAGCAGCAAAAGAGGAAAGCAAGAGAGCAAACAGGCAGGCAGGAAAGAAAGAAGAAAAGGAAAGAGGGAAGGAAAGAAAGAAGGAGGGGAAGAAGGAGTGTATGAAGGAAAAATACCTTGTCTCACACATCAGAGGTGTTTCATAAACTTTGCCTATCATCAACATAAAAATTTTCCTCTAACCTAATTATCATATCCATTATAAAAATGTTTATCAATCTCTAGTCTAAAAAATATATTTTAGGGCGCCTGGGTGGCTCAGTCGTTGAGCGTCTGCCTTCGGCTCAAGGCGTGATCCCGGAGTCCTGGGATCAAGACCCACATCAGGCTCCTCCACTGGGAGCCTGCTTCTTCCTCTGCCACTCCCCCTGCTTGGGGTTCCCTCTTTCGCTGGCTGCCTCTCTCTCTCTGTCAAATAAATAAATAAAATCTTTAAAAAAATAAAAAATAAAAAGAATAAAAAATATACTTTATGACTGCTATTTTGTCTTATTCTTGGAGTCCTGTAATATAGATGGGATTGTTTCCATTAATTTTACATATAAAGAAACTGAGACTCCCCAGACTTTCTAATTGCTTTTAAGCAGCATTTTTTCATTATTACTGGATTAAAACCAAGGTATACCTGTAGTGTGTAGCTATAGATTCATTTTTTTAATATTCTGGTGGATGACAACTGATTACAAGCTGTGGTTTCTCAATCTGCATTACCACAGACATTTCACTTATATACTTTTTAGTCAAATCTCATTTCCCAAGGATAGATGAATTTAATTAACAGGTTTGTGCATTTCAAGTTAAAAAGTGGATATCTGATTTAGAGAAGAGCCACTGACTTGTATTATGTCAAAGAGTAACTGAAATGAAAAATGGTCAAAATGAGGCTAAAGTTTTCTAGGACACTCTGCTGATTATTTTTCATATTCCCCCATTTCTCTCCAAGATTAATTCTCTGCCTTTCTCTGCCCTACACTTTCCCTAGGAGGCCGACATAAATGGACTCCATCTACTAGGCAATCCTGCCCAAAGTCTTTCAGCTGGGTTTGGACACTGGAACAGAGACAGGCAAACTGAAGGCAGGAAGAGGAAGACTGCAATATTTCTTTACTTCTTTGCTGCTTCCTTGCCATGTGTCTGGTGTAGCCATGACCCTCTGTGCCAAGAGGTTCTACCAGGAGCCCTCCCTCCATAGTTTTAGCTTTCAGTGGGATGAGATAACTAAATTCACTTCCCTTGTCTATTTGATTTTAAGAATAATATTCTATTTTTAGAGTGATAATTGTCTATTTGATTTTCAGGGTGGTAATTGTTTAATAGTGATAATTAAGAGTTATTGGGAATACAAGCTGCTTCTGGTCTCTGGATGCCTCAGCATCCCTTGTATCTTTTTATTTGTTTTTAAAGCTCTATCCAGTATATGTTGACTCTTATTGAAGTCTCTTCATTTGGAACATTTGAGGTGACTGCTGTTTTTCTGCTGCAACCCTGACTGAAACAGACACAGTATCTTCATTCATGCTAATAATCAAAATTTAAAAATTGTAATTTATGAAATCTCCAACATTGAAAGCATATTAAATGGGATTCTATCTGGTAGCAAATAATAAAACACCTGATTTAAAAGGCTTCAATGAATTAGGGTTTATTGTTTTCATGTAACAAGAAGTCTGGATTGTGTGGCTTGCGGTATTAATTTGGACTCCACAATACAGGTTCTGACATATCCTTGATTCACTTAGTCTTTATTTCAGGATCATGAGAAGGCTACTGTGGCTCCATCTGTCACATATTTATTCAATTAGAAAAAAGGGGAGAAGAGGAGAGGTAAGAGGTAAGAGCAGCTGTGCCTTTCTAAGAAATTAGTTTACTGGATACTGCTCTCAGCGGTCTTATGCTTAGCGTTTGTTATGGGCCAAATTGTATCCCCCAAAATTGATGTGTTAAAGCCCTAACCCCCAGTACTTCATAATGAGACTATATTGGAAATACGACCATTAAAAAGGTTATTAAGGTTAAATGAAATCATATAGGTGGACCCTAAACCAATCCACATCTGATTGGTGTCCTTATAAAAAGAGAAAGAGATACCAGGGACATGCATGCACAGAGGAAAGACCATGTGAGGACAAAGTGATGTCCCTTTCACCACTCCTTTCAGCATCATACTGGAAGTTCCTAGCTAATGCAATAAGAAAAGGAAATGAAAAGTATACAGATTGGAATGTAAGAATAAAACTAGTTGTTTTGGTGGGAGGGATGTTTGCTTGTTTGTTTTTGGCAAATGACATGATGTCTATGTAGAAAATCAACAACAACAAAAATCATATAACTAATAAACAATTATAGCAAGAATGTAAGATATAAGGAAAAATGGTATTTGAAATTTAAAACACAATACAATGGCTCAAATCCAGAACACTGACAACACCAAATGCTAGTGAGGATATGGAGCAACAGGAACTCTTATTCATTGCTAGTGAGAATGAAAATGGTACAGCCACTTTGGAGGCAGATTGGTGGTTTCTTTTTCTTTATATAATAATTTTTTTTATTATATTAGGTTAGTCACCATACAGTACATCCATGGTTTTTTGATGTAAAGTTCCATGATTCATTAGTTGCTTATAACACCCAGCGCACCATGCAATACGTGCCCTCCTTACTACCCATCACCAGCCTATCCCATTCCCCCACCTCCCTCCCCTCTGAAGCCCTCAGTTTGTTTCTCAGAGTCCATAGTCTCTCATGCTTCATTCCCCCTTCTGATTACCCACCCTTTCTTTATCCCTTTCTTCTCCTACCAATCTTCCTACTTCTTATGTTCCATAGATGAGTGAAACCATATGATAATTGTCTTTCTCTGCTCGATTTATTTCACTTAGAGATTGGTGGTTTCTAACACAACTAAACATACTCTTATCATATGCCCCAGCAATCACGCTTCTTGATATTTTACTTAAAGGAATTGTAAACTTATGTCCACATAAGAGTCTGCACAAAGACATTTATTTTGGCTTATTCATAACTGCAAAAACTGAAAGCAATGAAGAGTCCTTCAGTAGGTGAATGAATAAGCAAACTTTGGTACATCTGATGAAATACTATTCTGTGCTAGAAATAAGCCATGAAAAAAACATGGAGTAAGCTTAAATGTATATTACAAAGTAAAAGAAGCCAATACGAAAATGTTGCATACAGTATGATTCCAACTATATGACATTCTGGAAAATGCAAAACTATAGAAACTGTAAAGAGATCAGTGGTTGTCAGATGTTGGTGGAGAGAGATGTATAGGCAGAGCACAGAGGATTTTTAGGGAAGTGAAACTACATGATAGTATAATGGTAAATACATTCATTATACCTTTGTCTAATCCTATAGAAAGTACAACACCAGAGTGAAACTTAATGTAAACTATGGACTCCTGGTGATAATGATGTGTCAATGTAGGTTCAACAATTGTAACAAATGTACCATTCTGGTGGACAATGTTGATAATGAGGGAGGTTATGCATGTGTGAGGGTAGGGGGTATATGGGAAATCTCTGTTCAATTGTGCTATGAACATCAAACTGCTCTAAAAGATAAAGTCCATTTATATTAGCATCCAAATGAAATACTTGGGAATAAATCTAATATGTACAGGATCTATATGTGAAAGACTCAGAATAGCCAACACAATACTGAAGTAGAAGAACAAAGTGGGAGGATTAGCACTACAGAACAGCAAGACTTACTATAAAGCCACAATAATCAAAACAGTGTTGTTTTGGTGAAAGAACAGACAAATAGATCAATAGAATAAAGAGCCAGAAATAGACCTACACAAACATAGCCAACTGATCTCTGACAAAGAGAAAAAAGGCAATTCAATGGAGAAAGGATAGCCTTTTCAACAAATTGTGCTAGAACAAATGGATATCCACATGCAAAAATAAATGAATCTAAACACCATAGTGAATTTTGATGAAACTAGAAAAAAAGAGATAATGACAAGTCTTTTTAATACTGCACACAAATACTAGCCTTGTGCATGAACATAGCTCCTATTAATATTATCATTATCAATTTCAGAATTAAAGCAGTTCCAGTCCTTAGAAAAATGATATGATGTATTGGAATGAACTAGGGATTTATGATATATTAGTTGTCACTTATTAAATCTTTGGTACTGGAAAATTTATTGAATATTCCTGAGTAATGTTTCCTTATGTATAAAATGGAAATAAAGATACTGCCTTCCCTTCCTAACATGGTTATGGAGATATTTTAAATAATGCAATAATTTAACACTATGGCAATAATGAAATAATAATCATAACGTCAACATCTATTTGCATTAGGTGAAGCTAAAGAAACAGCAATTCAAATTTAAAACCAGATAAGCTTAGGAGATAATGTCAGTGATGGTCCAATGTATCACTAAGAACCTCCCATATAAAATAGCACTTGAGAAATATTTCCTGACATATGAGACTAGGTAAAGTTTCGTTTCTCCTCAAAAAATAATATTCTTACTTAAAAAAATATTCAGAATTTATCATGTATGATAAGATTCTGATTCATATTCAGTGCCTCACTGGTGCCACTTACATGGTACTTCCCTGTCTCTTGGCACTGGGTCTGACTTACTTTGGGCAATAGGATGTTAGCAGATATGACAGAGCCAAAGACTTGAGAAGTGCCTATTGTATCAGTCCTGCATTTCTGACCCCCACATCTCCCTAAGAACATGATCTGGTTAGCCTACTTGTTCAAGGAAGCTGACAGACACTGGAGCAGACCCTCACACCTGAAGCTTGAAGCAGAATATATCAGTCACCAGCCTAGATCAGCCAATACCCAGACAACACACAGATCTTTCACCTCAACTGATATCAACAGATTTGTTCAAGTTGACTTGGATAAGTAAATGGTCACCGAGATGTGGTTCTTTGTTATCTCTCGTTGTGGCAATTTGCTATCTAACATACCATGTATACCATTTAACTGATTTGATTTCTAGGAAGCTCAGAGGCAAATTTAAAACTCAGTTGTATCATTAAATAGTCTGCATATTTGGGCATTTATTTGAAAGGGTTTCAAGTTTTTAATTTTATTTGCATTTCCACTTGTTTGGAGTCCATGTTTCTAATTTATCATTTTTATTCCTGATGTTTATTATAAGCCTGTCACAAGCTTTTAAGAATAAGACAGAGTATAAGTAGTAAAATACTGAACACTTAATTATGTGCTAGGAATTACAAATATGGATAAAATGCCTTCCCTGTTCTTAAGGATGTTATCACCTTATAAAAGAGATGGATACCCAACAATAGAAATAGTAACAATAGATATAATAATATAATGTAATATAATAGGAATAAGTATAGTAGAGTATTATATATATACATATATATGTATGTGTGTGTATATATGTATGTGTGTGTGTGTATATATATATATATATATATATAAACATATACAGAAAATATTCCAGCAAACATCAGAAAGGGATATAAAGTACGCCAAGGAAAGGTGAAATCAAACCAGAAAGCCTTTCCAGAGTTCTATTTGAGATTGGTTTTAAAGATAAAGATTTTACTAAATATAAAATTAGAGGTTTTTTTTTTTTAATTTATTTATTTGAGGGAGAGAGAGTGAGAAAGACAGGGCAGGGGGAGGCACAGAGGGATAGGAAGAGAGACAATCTCAAGTAGATGCCTTGCTGAACATGGAGCCTGACACTGGGCTTGATCTCATGACCCTGAGATCATGACCTATGTCAAAATCAAGAGGCAGATGCTTAACTGACTGAGCCACCTAAGCACCCCAAAGAAAGGTTTTTTTTCAAGTAACATAAAATAATTTGGTACAACTGTAGTATACAATGTGAAGCAAAAAGTGTCAAAAATTTTATGAGTTTCTCTACTATGCAAAAGTGTTTTGATACCGTATCTAAAGATGAAAATGAGTAATGTCAACATAGAGATGGAGACTATAAGAAAAAAATTAAAAATAGTAATGAAATGAAGAATGCCTCCTACGGGCTTGTCATTAGACTCAACATAGATGAGGAAAGAATCAATGAATCTAAAAATAGGCCAACAGAAATTTACTAACCTGAAACACAAAGAGAAAAAAATAAAAAAGGAAAGAAAAACAGAATAAACATTTACGAACTGTGCGACGTTATCAAAAGTTACAACATAGCTGAAAGTGATAGGGATCCACCTTAGGCCTTTAAGAAATAGAATGTAAATTTTAATGGCTTTATAAGTGTTTTAAAGTTCACTCGATATGAACATGTGGAAGAGACTATCATTACCACTTTAGTAATTTAACAGACATATACACACACACACACACACACACACACATACACAAAGCCAGAATTTTTCTCTTTAACTAATTTTGTCTCTTTAATTAATAAAGAATGAAAATTCACAAATGATGAAAAGTAATTGTGACACTAATACATGCAGACTTATTTTTAGTATGCTTTTACATCCCTGAGATTGAAGGAATAGACCTGAAAAGTAATTTTTCTGTTATTTCCAGCATTTAGTTTTTCAAGTCAGGCACAATATATTGAGTTTTATCCTTGGCATTTACCCAGCATTTCATGAAATGCCTAAGTCTGAAACTAGTAAAGAAACAAGAGAATTAAATAAGGGGGAAAACATGTTTGGTTTGAATCTTTCTTGGCAGATTCTTTCTCATTTGGTTTTTCACATCCTCAGTAATAACTGATTATTTGATAATAGTAAAGATCAATCAGGTTGAGTTGTAAATCAAAATTTACAAATGGGCTAGAATAGGCTTCATTTTGCTGTTCTAGTGTCCTTAGATCACATTGTCAGTATGTATTTCTAGATAGTAGTGATAAGAATATCAGCCTTGAGAGGGAGACAAACTATGAGAGACTCCTGACTCCCAGGAAACAAACTGAGGGTTATGGAAAGGGAGGTGGGTGGGGGGATGGGGTAACTGGGTGATGGGCATTAAGGAGGGCACATGTGGTGATGAGCAGTGGGTGTTATACGCAACTAATGAATCACTGAACACTACATCAAAAACTAATGATGTGCTATATGTTGGCTAACTGAATTTAAATTTTAAAAAAAAGAACATCGGCCTTGATATTTTACCACTTAATATCTCTTTACACATCAACATCAGGTGTATTGGGACTCTCTTCAAAATAATTGCAATTGCAATACATTTATCTGAGCCTCTTTTACTCATAAGGGAGGGGAGAACATTGCACAGAGTTAGCTAAAACCTGTCAGAGGTTCAGTTCTGAGAGATCATTATCAAAGAGAAGCATCTTCCCAGAGCTGAAAATTAATCACAAGGAATATCAAGTCTTTATCAAACCACACCAAGTTCAAATGCCAGAAAGAGAAGGAGACACAGAGCAGCCACTTGAGAGTGAGGACCAGCATCAGAGAGGGTGGGGGGGAAGAGGGTCCAGGGTAACTGCTGAAAAGAATCTAATGGCAGCCACAGCTAACATTACCATAGGCAAGTGTATGTGGGTTCAGACTGGCTTTCAGAATGAGAGCTGGCCTTTAGCATGAAAGTGTGTATATATCAACATGCTCTAAAACTAATTTTATGTATTCTCTATAGATGGCTGTGGTCTTGAGCCTATTTCAACCTTGATGCTGAAATGTTTTCATTCACTTTCTTTTAACCTGAGTTTCTTCTAACACGCACACATGCACTCACATTTACTCTTACATCTTCTCTATTCCTGGGGTAGTAGTCTGTGTATTCTCTCATAGAAGTATGTATAGCTTTACACAAAAGCTTTAGTCCATTATGTAGTTTTGAGCAAGTGAGCTGGGAAAAACTAAGGATTATTTTTAATATTCAAGAGCAAGGAACTTTCCAAATACAGTATTACGTACCTAAACTTACATTTACATGTAAGTAAACTAACATTTACATGTTACTAGTTACTAGTTACATGTTACATGTTACTAGTTCAATATTTCACTGGAATAGCCCAATAGCAAACCATTCACAGCTCCCAAGACTACATTTTGAACTTCCTAATTATGTTCTTTAAATTCAATGCTCTTTTCATAATTGTTTCTATACTCTATATACCAGTCTCCATCTTTTGATGTCCTATATATTACGCAATAAATTTTTTTTTTTTTATTTTTCCATCCATCTCATTTCTGTAGTTTCAGACACTTCTAGTTGATATGGAAAGAACACTGAACCTGGATTAAAAACATCTGAGTATAGAAATTAGCTATGCTATTATATGCTACGCAGAGGATGCTCACGTGACCAATAAAAACTTTGGACGCTAAGTCTCTAATGGGCTTCCCTGTTGGACAACATTTTTTCACTTGCTGTCACCATTCATTGTTAATAGAGTTAAACATGTCCTGTGTGACTCACTGGGATTAGACTCTTGGAAACCTATACTTTGTTTTCTCCAGACTTTACTCATGAACCTTTTCCCTTTACTAATTTGGCTTTGCATCCTTTCACTGTAATAAATCGCATAACTATAAAAAAAAAAAAAAGAAATTAGCTATGCTATTATATATTTATGTGACCTTGGGAAATAACCTGAATGTTTCAATGCCTTCATTTCAGTTTCTTCATCTCCAAAATAAGAATATGAACACAAACTTAGCTCATATAATTGTTGTGAAATTAAATTAGATAATATAAGTGAAAGTTCCAGGCACTGGGTGCTCAATAGTCTGTTATCATTCAGTCATGAGCTCTCATTGCCCTTGGACGTTGCTTCCAAAATGTTTAGAGCCATTATAATGGTAAAGTACTTATTCAGACAAGGCTGAACTAAGCTATAAATTCACTGAGGTGTTCATATTTTCTCAAGGAACAAATCCAAAACTGTTCTTCAAAATTTTAACTATCCGTGGGTATAATAACTGCTTAGGATAATGGTGAAAGTTAGACAAAATTCCTCCAAAGCACAAGTGTATTCTTACAAGGTAAAGGTAAAAAGAAAGGGGTTCCCCTGAAAGCGATCCATCTATCTGCTCTCTGTTCACTAGCACTCACACTTCTTTCCCTATCACTCTCTCTCTCCTCCTCTTACCTCATCTTTCTCTATATTTGCAACCCCTAGATTCCCACATAGAACCCTACGAATTTTAAAATTCAAGGTCTCAGCAAACATTACAGCAAATCTGATAGCCTCCTGCTACTTCAAGGTCAGTTCATCAATGACCAGCATTATCATCACCCTGAAGCTTGTGAGATGTGCCATCTCAGATCTTACCCCAGATGTATGGAAACAGATCTGCATTTTAACAGGATTCCCAGTTGATTCTTACGCATGTTGAAGTTTGAGGGGTGCCTGGGTGCCTCAGTCGGTCGGGCGCCTGCCTTCGGCTCAGGTCATAATCTCAGGGTCCTGAGATCGAGCCCCACATCGGGCTCCCTGCTCGATGGGGAGTCTGCTTCTCCCTCTTCCTCTGCTGCTCCCCCTGCCCGTGCTCTTTCACTCTCTCACTCACTCTCTCAAATAAATGAAATTTTTAAAAAATGTTTGAGAAGCACTGGCATAGCCAATAGTTCCCAATTCTGGCTGTATATTAGAACTACTTGGAGAATGTTAAAAAATTTATGTGTCCAAACCCTGCCCTCATAAAAGATTCCGCTCTAGTTGGTGTGAGGTAGTGCCTAAGCATTATTATTTTTTAAATTCTCCCAGATGATTCTAATGCGCTATCATGTTTGCGAGTATTTTTCCCATCTCAGTCAGATTTTAGTACAAAAAACTTCAGCTCCTTAATCAGTAAATATTTACATATTTAAACAGCTTTAGCTACCCATTCAGTAACACTAAAGAAGCTATATGATGAGACATATTCAAAAGTACTGTGTTGTTTCTTGCAATCTCATGAGGACATACAATGATCTTAAAATTTAAAAACTTAATTTAAAAACTTTAAAATACACATAAACATACACATTTTGTTTTGTGAGCTTATATAACAAAAACTGGGCTTAACCTCAGCCCACATATCTCCTCTTGACATTTGTAAAAAATAAATAAAGTTGTATTATAGGACACAGAGGATTCCAAACGAAAAGTGAAAGCTGCTGTTCTCCAACCAATCTATCTTCCCAAAGGTAATAACTATTAGTATTTACTTTTATCTTCTAGAAAAAAAAATTAATACCACATAGATAAGATAGATTCACTTTTATTCTCACAGAATTGAAACACACTACATATCATGCTCTTTATATTGCCTTTTTCATTTAATATATCTTAGAAATCTTTCCTTTTGGTGGGTACCTTATTCTTTTCAATAGCATGGTTTTCGGTTCTCTGTTTTGATTGAAGTCCTGGTTGTATCCTGTACTTTTTTGATGTCTTTTTGTTTCTTTGTGGTTTGATTATTTTTCTATATCACAACATTAAATGAATATCCTTATACATGTATCTTGGCACAATTTGGTAAGGGTATCTATAAGAAATCTTTTAGTGGTATAAATCCTGGAACAAAAGGTACAGGCAGTTTTAATTTATATGTGTTGCCAAATTGACACTACCGAGGTATATGTCTACTATCTCTCAGCACCAGTATATGCTTCTGCATAATTTTGTCTTCACCAGCTCAAGATATTATCAAACCTTATAATTTTTGTCAACATGATATATAAAAAATGAGATTTTATAATTGTTTAATGTTGCATTTCTTTATATATGAAAAGGTCAAACATCTTTTCAGATGTTTATTGGTTGTCTTCTCTTTTTTCAACTATATCTTTCTGACTTTTATGCTCAACCCAGACCAATTAAGTTCAGAAATCAGATGTTTAGGAGCAATGCTTCTTTTCCTTTGCTGCTGTATTGGAAAAGAACACTGAAAAGAACCAGAGCAGAGAAAGGGGCCATTACCTAGTACCGTCCTAATCTGCATGAAGAATGTAGAGGATTCTGTGGTTCACAGAGGTAATTCTTTCAGCTTTCTGATAATTGGTTGATTTATGAGCAGAGTCTGAGGCAGAAACTAAAGAAAGTCTGCCAGGGAAGGAAGGCCCCCTTTGAGCCATTGGTCTGAGTTCCTACACCACACCAGATACCAGGTAGCCTTCCACTGAAATAGGGGTCATTCTGCCTGAGAAAATGTTGAGCATGCCTAAAAAAAGCTTGGGGGTGGAAAAGGCCTAGTTAGAGGCTGAGGTTCCCAAGGCAAAGCTGAAGAAATATGACTAGTGCCAAAACTCACTCACATAGGTCTAGATTGGGAAATTTATTCGTTCTTTTTTATCAGTGGTCGGCAAATGGCTATCTTCATCTCTAAACAGCCTGCCTGAGAAGAGACTTGGTGACTCTATGTGATGAGCACTGGGTGTTTTATGCAACTGATCAATAACTGAACTCTACATCTGAAACTAATTATGTACAATATGATGGCTAACTGAATTAAAATTTTAAAAAATTTTAAAAAATTTCCATTCCATCCGCCATCCAGAGCAATTACTGGGTATTAGTAAGGACTTTTCAAATAATTGTAAGTACTTACTAAAGAAAAGGTAAGCAGAAGTCTTGGTTTAAACCTAAATACTACACTTTATTAAAAGTATATATGCTCAAAGTAGTAATCAGAAAGAGAAAAAGCCAGGCACAAGCATGTTGGCTTAGTAAAAAAGCCACAGTCATTGAAGAGGCAGAGATTTCAAATATAACATGTTGCCCATTCTAAATTTATTTTCTAGCCCAGTTTCTACTGTACATACATCTAAATCCCATTAGAGAGCAATAAACAAATGATGAAAGAGCTAGTTTATAAAAATCCCTGTAAATGACTATGACATATGGAGCACTACTTTATGGACCTGGAAATGTAATTTATTTATTTAATTTTAATTTTTTTATAATAATTTTTTATTATGTTATGTTAGTCACCATACAGTACATCCCTAGTTTTTGATGTAATGTTCCATGAAATGTAATTTTAAGAAAGGAAAGAGAGCTTCGCTTCTGAAAGGAGAACTTCCTCACTTACTTTTTTTTTTTTTTTTTTTTTGGCTGCAGAGTACCCAAAGCCGCTTCTTTACCCTGACCTTACCACAGTAGTAGAGGCATCCAGGAAACACCCATGGTGCAGAAGGCATGAGGCAGTGATTATAGTGTCCCTCCAGAAGAGGTGACATATGGCGGAAGTGACTTCATAGCCAGAAAAACATAGACAAAAAAATAAGGTAGTACCCAGCATTAGTATGGCACCTGAGAGGAGGCAGCTCACCTCTATAGGAGGATGAGACAAGGCAAGCTAGCATGGCTTAGTGGGCAGAGGCAGGACCACTGGAGTCCAGGTGGGCAAGAGAGTAAGGAAGATGCCATGTGACAGCAGGCCAGACTTGCTATAAGCACACCTGATATACATCTAGGAGGCTACAGAAATGACGGAACAAAAGGAAGGTGAGATTCTGCATTAGCAGGTGGAACATGAACCAGTGAAATAAGACCTATGACTTATTACCATATTACCAGAGTGCTAAGGAAATACACGCGCATGTATTTATTTATAACCAGAATATGTAACAATATTTTTAAAAATATGGCTCGTGTGATAAAATACCATGCAGCCATTTTAAATGTTTTAAAATAAATATTTAAAGAGCTGGGGATAAAGTTATATCATAAGAAGGGAAAAAAAAGAAAATTAAATTGTATATGGAATATGGCCTAAATATTTATTAATATTTAATTTAACAATATATTTACTATTTAATTTAATAAAATATTAATATTTATTAATATATAGGTAGAGATATAGAGAAGATACCAAAATATTAATGGTTACTATTTTGTTATAGTAGAATTATGTTGTTTGCTATCATGTTCATAATTTTAAAAAACTATAGTGACACTAAAAGGCTACATGAGAAAAAGCTAGGCAGACAGGTGTAAACAGTGCTGTGATTAATATTCTCACACATTCCTTTTTTGCTTATTGTTATCATAATTACTATATGTAAAATGATACAAAGTTAAAGCAAAAAACAGTTGCAAAGCTATATAATAGTACCTTAAAAGAGACTTGAAAGTGTTCAGAAAGCTGTTAATTAAGCTTATCTCCAGATGAAAGTACTACAGGCAATTAAAAATTATTTTTCTCATTTCCTTTCCTCTTTTTTCTTCTTCCTCTTCCTCCTTCTCCACTTTCCCTTCCTCCCCCTTCTCCTCTCTTTTTCTCTTCCTCCTTTTTCTCTCTTCTTCCAATCAATCAGGAAAATACATGTTATTAATCCCTTGAAATGTATCTACATTTTTCTTCATGGATATTTTTCTGGCTGTTGTCTTTTTGTGGCATTGTGGAAAGCAAAAACATTATATTTCTGAAGGCGAATGTGAGTCTTATCCATCCCATAAAGTGTCCCAAGTGACTACTCTTTCCTCCACCTCACACAACACCACTGAAAGGATTTCATACTTGAACATGATGTGTTGTGTCCTACACTAACACTAGAATATAAGCCCTAAGAAGGCAGAGCTCTTCACTCAATGTCCTCAGTTTATGATAATAGCTGTCTTATATTAGTTGGGCAATTAATATTGTTGGATGCTTAACAGATATTGTTAACCGCAGGTTAACCATCTTAATACCAGATTATTTAAAACATTAATTAAGAGACAATCATACATTTTTCCTCCCATTGATTCAAGTTTAGTATTTCTGAAACACTTATCAAGTCATTTTTCATTTAGAAAATATTAAAAAGACAATAAACCAAGACTTGTGCCTATCAAATTCCAAGGACTCCTTCTCCATGGTTCTTGCCACTCTTGTGCCTCAGAGGACAGGGAAATATTTCTGGATTCCAAGAACATCAGTCACATCCACTTTAGTTTTTTTTCCAAATCCTGCATGCTTACAGAGAATGGGTATTTTATTCAAACATTTGGCGGTGAAGTATTTCTGCAGATCAAATATTGATTTTGTGTGCATTTATTTCCTCACAGTCAACTCATATTAAATCTGTAAGTCTTGTTCACTGTCTTCTTAGTATCTTTCATATCAATTACCATCTCTCTCGTTGTTAGCCCAAATTGCCATAAATTTTGTCAGACATCAATTGCATTACCACGCCTTTAATCACACACCATAATGTGATCAGAATGGCAAGAGAGGTTTTCAAATATGCAAATCTGGTCTCTTCACTTTGATACTTTAAAATCCTTCAGTACTTTGTTCACAGAATACAATTTAAACTTCTTATTTTACCAAGCAAGACTTTTTTTTTCAAAATTTTATTTAAATTCTTGTTAGTTAACATACAGTGAAATACTGGTTTCAGAAGGAGAATTCAGTGATTCATCACTTACATACAACACCCAGTGCTCATCACAACAATACCTGTCACCTGTCTAGCCCATCCCCCACCCCCACCCCCTCCATCAACCCTCAGTTGTTCTCTATCCTTAAGGGTCTCTTATGGTTTGTTTCTCCCTCTCCTTTTTTATTTTTCTCCTTTTATTCCCTCCATATGTTCATCTGTTTTGCTTCTCAAATTCCACACATGAGTGAAATCATATGGTATTTGTCCTTCTCTGACTTATTTTGCCTAGCATAATACAGTGTAACTCCATCCACATCGTTGCAAAAAGCAAGAATTCATTCTCTTTGACAGCTGAGTAATATTCCAATGTATATATACCATCTCTTCTTTATCCATCCATCAGATGATAGACATTTGGACTTTTTCCATAGTTTGGCTATTGTTGATAATGCTGCTATAAACACGGGGGTGCATGTACTCCTTCAAATCTGTATTTTTGTATCCTTTGGGTAAATACCTAGTAGTGCAATTGCTGGGTCATAGGCTATTTGTATTTTTTACTTTTTGAGGAGCCTCCATTCTGTTTTCCACATTGGCTGCATCAGTTTGCATTCCCATGGATAGTGCAAGAGGGTTCCCCTTTCTCCACATCCTCGCCAACACCTGTTGTTTCCTGTGTTAATTTTAGCCTTTCTGACAGGTGTGAGGTGGTATCTCATCATGGTTTTGACTTGTATTTGTATTTGATTTGTATTTCCCTGATGATGAGTGATTTTTTCATGTGTCTCTTAACCATCTGAATGTCTCCTTTGGAAAAATGTCTACTCATGTCTTCTGCCCATTTCTTAACTGGATTATTTGTGTTCTGGGTGTTGAGTTAGAGAAGTTCTTTATAGGTTTTGGATATCAACCCTTTATCAGATATGTCATTTGCAAATATCTTCTCCCATTGCATAGGCTGCCTCTGAGTTTTGTTGATTGTTTCTTTTGCTGTGCAGAAGCCTTGTATCTTGATGGAGTCCTAATAGTTCTTTTTTGCTTCTGTTTTCCTTGCCTCTGGTGATACGTTTAGTTAGAAGTTGCTACAGCTGAGGTCAGAGAAGTTCCTGCCTATGTTCTCCTCTAGGATTTTGATGGTTTCCTGTCTCACATTTAGGTCTTTCATCCATTTTGAATTTATTTTTTGTGTATAGTGTAAGAAGATGATCTAGTTTCATTCTTTTGCATGTTGCTGTCTAGTTTTCAGAACATGATTTGTTAGAGACTGTTTTTTTCCCCCATTGGATATTCTTTCCTGCTTTGTCCAAGATTAGTTGACCATATAGTTGTGGGTCTATTTCTGGGTTTTCTATTTTGTTCCACTGATCTGTATTTATTTTTGTGCCAGTACCATACTGTCTTGATGTCTAGAGCTTCGTAATAGAGCTTAAAGTCTGGAATTGTGATGCCTCCAGCTTCGATTTTCTTTTTCAGGATTGCTTTGGCTATTTGAGGTCTTTTTTTTTTTTTTAAAAAAAAAAGATTTTATTTATTTATGTGACAGAGAGCCAGCCAGCGAGAGAGGGAGCACAGCAGGGGAGTGGGAGAGGAAGAAGCAGGCTCCCAGCGGAGGAGCCCGATGTGGGACTCGATCCCGGAACGCCGGGATCACGCCCTGAGCCGAAGGCAGACGCTTACCGACTGCGCTACTCAGGCGCCCCTTATTTGAGGTCTTTTGTGGTTACATACAAATTTTAGGATTGTTTGTTCTAGCTCTGTGAAAAACGCTGGTGGTATTTTGATAGGGATTGCATTAAATGTGCAGATTTATTGGGGTAGTATAGACATTTTAACAATATTTGTTCTTCCAATCCATGAGCATGGAATGTTTTTTCCATTTCTTTGTGTCCTGTTCAATTTCTGTCATAAGTGTTCTATGGTCAGGAACAAGACAGAAATGTCCACTCTCACCACTACTATTTAACACAATACTGGAAGTCTTACTCAGCAATCAGACAACAAAAAGAAATAAAGAGTATCCAAACAGGCAAGGAAAAAGTCAAACTTTCATTATTTGCAAATGACATGATACTCTATGTAGAAAACCCAAAAGACTCTATCAAAAATTTGCTAGAACTAATACATGAATTCAGCAAAGTCGCAGGATATAAAATCAATGTACAGAAATCTGTTGCATTTCTATACACCGATAAGGAAGCAATAAAAGAAGAAATCAAGGAATCGAGCCCATTTACAACTGCACCAAAACTATAAAGTACCTAGGAATAAACCTAACCAAACGGATAAAAGATCTGTACTCTGAAAACTACAAACAAGACTTTTACAATCTTCCCCTTTTTCATCTTTTGCACTCCTTTCACATGACTATTACTCTGGGTATACTTAATTACTCTATATGGTATTAGTATATCCAGAAATATTTAAAGTGATATATTTAAATACTTTTGGTTGTGCTAGTTGTTTCATGACCTTGATCCTTTTTACCTAATCAATTCTGATTAAAATATGCTCTTATAGGGGCGCCTGGGTGGCACAGCGGTTAAGCGTCTGCCTTCGGCTCAGGGCGTGATCCCGGCGTTGTGGGATCGAGCCCCACATCAGGCTCCTCCACTATGAGCCTGCTTCTTCCTCTCCCACTCCCCCTGCTTGTGTTCCCTCTCTCGCTGGCTATCAAATAAATAATAAAATAAAATCTTTAAAAAATAATATGCTCTTATAGACATTCCCAAGTTAATGTAGCTATATAGTCATTTTTCACAATTTAGCCTATCACAATTTGCTGTGAGAAGTTTCTCACCTCAATTTGGGTTAGAGCTCCCAATCCCTACTGTCATCTTCTACCTGTGCATGTCTCTATCTTAATGCCTCTATTGTGTCTTCCTCATTGCTTGTGTGTCTCTACAATTAAAATGTGAATAAATTCAGGACAATTTCAATTGTTTGATTCATCCTTTTATTGCTACTAGGAATTACCTAGTGGATTATACTTAATGGGGTCTTCAAAAAGCATTTATCAAATGAACACACACACACATAACCAACATCAAATCTTAAAAAAAAAAAATACCTCATTGCTATATGTTCTAATAAAATTTCCATTTTCCAGGAGAAGGGAAAACCTTCTAAAAAAAAAAAATACCTCATTGCTATATGTTCTAATAAAATTTCCCTTTCAGTAGAAGGGAAAACCAGAGAGGTGCTTTACATTTTTAAAATCCAGAGTCTTTTCCTTCTTGCCTGGTACATCAGGTGACAAAAGCTATGGAGTACCTATTCTTAGACTTTGGTCTGCATCAGAATCATCTAGTTTCTTCCTCCGAAAATCTCAACATTAGAATTAGCATTTGGTTTGGGCATCTGCATTTTAACAGATGATCCTGATTCACATAGAAATCTGAGAACCAGAGATATGAAGAGTGCCTTGAATATTTTCTATTTGTTTTACAATGTTTAACAGTTCTCAAAGAAAAACAAAATGCTCCATTTTTACTAGCACATTTATTCTATCCTTTGGGACTATCATCTTGTCTACTTTCTTTGTCTTTTAG
Organism: Ursus arctos; assembly: GCF_023065955.2. Taxonomy (NCBI): domain Eukaryota; kingdom Metazoa; phylum Chordata; class Mammalia; order Carnivora; family Ursidae; genus Ursus; species Ursus arctos. The sequence continues at coordinate 33,933,512 of NW_026622852.1, forward strand.
ATCAATAAATTCTTGCCTGACGTTCTTAAAAACCTTTCCCCTTAATACCTCCCTCCATCCATTTTAATTAAACCCCAGATCCTAGGTCTTTGAAGACTGCTCGTGTCTTATATTAGACTGAGCCATCCCTGCAGTGACATCAACTATGGATCAAAACATCTCTCAGTTACCCTCTGGGGCTCGGCTGCTTACTTGCAGAGACAACAGCATATATGGCATTCCTCAGGAAGCTTTCAGAATAACTTGAGGGTTTAAAGTATCTAACTGGAAAAGAACCTATGGATTTTGCAGCTTTTTCTCTGTAATATACAATATCTTAAATGGCATGTTTTCCCCTAAGCAAGATCTTCATTAAGTTATAAAATTCACACACAGTAGTATAAAGGAGTTCTTGGTCTGATACAACAACATAATGTCCTAAGGGTAAGTACTTTCAGAAATAAAAATCAATGGTATTATACTTTGACTGTCTTTGTAGACTTAAAAGATGATTAAAAGAAACTTCACTAGGTTTTTGTATTTTAACTTTTGTGGCAGTGAATGATTTGAAATTTTATTATCACTCTTATTACAGTACTTCAGAGTACTTATAAATCTGTTATGCAGAAAAATAGTTCTCATGTTTCACTCAGAAGCATTGATGCCTTTTCTTTACCACAGTAGGAAAAAAAAATGGACGGAAAAAAGAATGAAAAGTTAACTACTCTTATTGTCAAAGTACATCCAGATGAGATCTATGTTTTGCTATGAATTTGTGCACTATGTGTTTGTTAACGTACAAATGCCAAGTATCAGTACCAACTATTTAAAATAGTACAGATGAGTTCTTAAAGCCAATAATAGTTCACATCATATTTGCATTAACATGAACTTCGGATTGAAATCCACATGACACTTTATAAGAAAAGGGAAACCTGTAATCTGGTCTGAACAAGATTAAGACGACTGTCTGCTTTCTGATGATTCTCTGTGCTATAAGTGGGAAAAGATCTGTGTTTTAAAAACATCATTCCCTCCATAAGAACAGTGGATACTTTTTCTCCTCGGATAGCTACCCAGTATCCTTCAATAATCTACTATTTTATTTAGATGAACCACTGAAGGAGAGCAATAGGAATTCTGAAAATGTGATACAATAATATGTATAAAAGACAAATCACAGTGCCTGGTACACAGGAGGTATTCTGTTAAGTTCCACTGCATGCCACACTGATGCTTCCTCATTGATGGTTCTGTAAAAGACTTAGGCTCTCCAACTATAAGGAATGTCTTGCTTGAGTTATTCCTGAGCAGTAAGAACGACAGACATTGAGATTCTCCATGCCAATTTTATGAAGAAGTAGAGAAACATGCAATTAGTATATGCCAGAAAAATCCAGGAATTGTCTTTTTACATTACCTAAATGATCATGCTATTCTCTTCTTTTTGTAGCCAGAATTACTTTGCAATAAAAATATAAATAAAAGGGTCTCAAAATCTTAATAATTTGGGCATTTCGTTATCTAATTTTCTTTTTTTTTAATTATTTTTTATTATAATATGTTAGTCACCATACAGTACATCCCTAGTTTTTGATGTAAAGTTCCATGATTCATTACTTGCATACTGTATGGTGACTAACATAATATAATAAAAAAATATTATTATTAAAAAAAACCAAAAATACAATTTTGTGTTTTTTAGTAGTCATTAATAAGTAATTCTGTAGTTCTTTTTCGAGAAACAAACACATCTGGTTCATTGGGGATAAGATCCAAATTTCCAAAGAATTCCATGAGAGACACATAATTCCTATTTTAAGATATGAAAGCTGAGGCCTTGAGAAGTTAATTTTCAAAGGGTACAAAGCGAGTACTACCAATGATGTGTTCCCTGTGCCTAGGTTTCCCAGAAAACAAATAGGCTGAGAAACTGATAATGGGGTCCAATAAAAGGAGCTCACGCAGGCTCAGCACCCCAGGTGTTAGGCTTCCTCCCCCAAAGATCTACGATATTGCACACGTTCCAAGGTCTTCAGATACTGGACTGTGAACATTCCAGACAACTAAAAATAGCTAGTACCAGAATCCAAATGGCCAGTTTATTACTCCCTTGATAAGACCACTTTCTCATGTTTACCCTTTAAGTAAAAAACCCCACAATCTCATCGATGGAAGCCATGCTATGTAATGGTGATAGACTGGCAAACCATGTGATCTTGTCTTGTGAGATTTTCTTTTCTCCAATAAAGCTTATTCCTTATCTCCTACCATAAACTGAGGTGGAATTCATCCCAACCCTTTGCCTGGGAGGCACAAGGAGCCACCCTAAACGAGCCCACTCAGTACCATACTGCCTTGCTACCTTAAATGGTAAAGTTGTTAGGAAAAGTTGTTTTAAACTTTTTTTCAGTAAAAAAAGAATTCCTAAATTGATTATGAGCAAAAAAGGAATGCCCCATTTGTTCAGAAGCATGGCCATAATAACTATGCCTGGTGCAACACCATTAAAATACTTCACTCTTATTTTCTCTACTTCCTCTATTCTCTCCTGCAAAATAAAACTCCTATACACACATACTAATATTGATTATTTTTTCCCATTACAAGAAATTATTTTATATTACCTTAACCCATTACAAAGAAATTATTTTATATTTTAAGCAATTTTAAAGATGATCACATTGACTCTGTAAGGAATCAACAGAATTTTCTTTTGCTCGATCTCTCAGCTTGCTACTGTCTCATTCTTCCTTATACTTACAATTGCCTTCACAATTCCTTGCCTGCCTGGGCTGCTCAGATCCTCATGGCTTATATACTTCCAGAACTTGGAAATGAACTAATTTCTCAGCCTTTCTTATTTTATTGAACAAGTATTTATTGAGAATGTACAATATACACCATAGCAATATTTTTCCAGATAGGTCTCTTGAGGCAAGGGAAACAAAAGCAAAAATAAACATTTGGGACTACATCAAAATAAAAAGGTTCTGCACAGCAAAGGAAACCATCAACAAACTAAAAGGCAACTGACCGAATGGGAGAAGGTATTTGCAAATAACATATTCAAGAAAGGGTTAATAACCAAAATATACAAAGAAATGATACAACTCAATACCCAAAAAACAAATAATCTAATTGAAACATGGGCAGAAGATATGAATAGACATTTTTCCAAAGAAGACATACAGATGGCCAACTCGACACATGAAAAGATGCTCAACATCACTTGTCATGAAGGAAATACCAATCAAAGCCATACCACCTCACATTGGTAAGAATGATTACAATCAACAACACAAGAAACAACAAGTATTTGTGGGGATGTGGAGAAAAAGGAACCTTCTTGCACTGTTGACGGGAATGCAAACTGGTGCAGCCATTGTAGAAAACAGTACAGAGGTTCCTCAAAAAATTAAAAATAGAACCATCCCATGACCCAGTAATCACACTACTGGGTATTTACACCAAAAATACAAAAAACACTAATTCACAGGGATACATGCACCTTTGTTTTTTACAGCATTTTTTACAATAGCCAAACTATGGAAGCAGCCCAAGTGTCCATCAATAGATGAATGGAAAAAGAAGTGGTAGATAGATAGAGATATAAAAATATTACTCAGCCATAAAAAAGAATGAAATCTTGTCATTTGCGATAACATGGATAGAGCTAGAGAGTGGTATAATGCTGAGTGAAATAAGTCAGTCAGAAAAAGACAAATACCATATGATCTCACTCCTAACTGAGAAACAACACAAATGAGCAAAGGAAAAACAAGAGAGAGATAAACCAAGAGACAGACTTAACTATAGAGAACAAACTGATGGCTACCAGAGGGGAGGCAGGTGGGGGGGATGAGGGAAACAGGGAATGGGGATTAAAGAGTGCAATTACCATAATGAAAAATATAAAATAAAATAAAATGGAAAAAAAAGATTAAAAAAATAAAAGGGGAGTGTACAATATACACCAGCCTTGTGATAGATGCTGGGCATATATTTGAAAATGAAACTAACACAGTCCTTTCACTCTTGGAACTTACATTCTGCTGACGGACAGAGATAATAAGCAATTAAATAAGTGTTTATAAAATATCGAATGGTAAAATTTTCTATTAAAAAATAGAGAGGTAATAGAGAGTAATAAAAATGAAAACAAAAACAAAAAACATTCCAGCCTCTTGGTATCCACTCTGTCTCTTAGTTTTAGAGATCTCGAATTAGCCCTTTCCCCCAATCTGCCACTTTATACCAGTACATTTACCTCTAGCTCTGCTCCTTCTCCTCAAGCTGTCTCTCTCTGTCTCCTAAGAGCTTCCAAAAATATGCTTTATATTAATTCACCCAGTTAATTTTAATAGAATTGAAGTTATTTTCAAGAAATTAAATACTATCATATTGGCAACAATTCACAAAAGACAGGAATTTGATCTGTGAAACATCACGGTACAATCACTGGACCTCCAAGCTTGTAATGCTCTAAAAATTCACATGCACCATTCCATCTGGATAGAGAACTATCAGCCAAACAGGGCCAGATTTACACATTCTTTTTAGAACTGGTACTGAAAAAGTCATTTCAAACATTTAAACTCAGCATTACTTTTTAAAACTTGAAGTAGGAAGTGGGCAAGTATAATTGAAGTGTACTAATGACTTTCAGTGTAGCTTTAACCTACATTAATCAGAAGTGTTCTCATTGTTTGCAGATGGACTTTATAGAAATGGCTTTGCAAGGTTTTGCTTACCCATTCTGGCAGTTGGAAGCAGTGTAATTTATTTGTGAAGCATCCTTTATGCAAACTATATCCATTCCCCAAATGTTCCCTTGAATTAAATAAGGCAAGAGAGTAGACAGAATAAATTAAAGAAAATCATAGCATGCAAATATTATAGAAGGAATTAATTAAAACCCGCATGGCGTTTGGCCAGAAAAAGAGGAGAAACTAATAAGTATATTCAAGTACAGGAAAAATAACTTTAGATGATATTTGGAGGAAATGGAATGCTGAAAGTGATAGAGAAAAGCTGACAGCGGCATTATTATAAAGGGGGCAACAGACTATTTTACCAAAACAGAAATAAACAGAATTTTAAATTATAGGTAACTTCAATATTAGGTAAGTCTACAATTAGATATAGAAGACGATTTTCTTCTAAGAAATTACCACAAATTGCATTCAACTAAGATGTAGTTAGAGTATATATTATAGGAAAAATTTTAATAAAGTAGAGTTTTAGGTATCTATGATATATTCAATTTCATTTCAGAAATGTAATCACAATAACGAAATAAGAAAATTTTTAAAAATAGTTCATTGTACCTACATGAAGAATTCTACCTAAATGTTTCTGGGTAAAGTCAAAGTGGTTATGCATTCTTCTAAAACAATGTCACAATTTCTACTACTAGGATAATTAAGGAACTGGGTCTGTGGGATTATTAGATCTTCTGGTTAACCAGGTTTGAGATGATCCTTTATATATTAAGCCTATGTCAAAATTTCTTTTAAATGTACGTACTAAATAAATTCATGATTTATTGGAGGAGATGTTCAAGTAAATAGCCGATTATAGTACAATGTGATAAAAGGTACAAGAGAGTTTTGCAAGTTGTTAGAGAGCAGAGGAGGAATTCCTAACCTAGGCTGGGAGGATTCAGGGAAGACTGCACAACCTGTATGATACTTACAGTGGGTCTTAAAAGATGACCAAGAATATAAAGTTGACAAGGACATTTTAGACCTAAGAGAGAGCATGTCCAGAGACACAGAGGTGTGAAGGTCTCCGTCCAACTGCTTCCCAATATTTGGCAATGTTTGAGCATGAGGCGAATTGAGGAAAGAGCAAAAATGAAACTTGAAGGTATGTAGTGGCCGGATGTTGAGTAGTCTTGCTTCATGGACACAGGACAAGTTCTATGGGCCAACCAAGAGCCCGTCGTGGAGCAGGCTGGGTGGGGTCTGTGGTAAACTAGATAGCATGGATTCTTTACCAAAGGAGGCATCTCCTAACTAATTCTAGATGTATATTGCTTTGGGTGAATGTAATATTTTATATAAAATACTGCTGTAAATGAGCAAGTTAATTTGAACTTATAGAAATAAGAGTACAGGCCAAAACAAACACTTCCATGGGCAAATTCCAGCTGAGTGAGCTTCTACTTTATATACTCTGCTATAATGTATATAAGAATAATACATACATTGAATTAATCCTAAGCCATGTTGTATATAATATTCTAAATCTAGAAGCTGGACTTGTAATTCTATATAAATGTTATCAACATATTATCTTATAGTTTCTTTTCTCTTAAAGTAAAAATGTTTGGGTTATATAAGAGTTCCAATTAATCTATGTAACTGTATTTTAAAAAATTGTATCCTATAGGACAAGGCTACCCACATGTATATATCTTGCAGACTACAGTACAATGTGATCACAAAGTAATGTGATTACAAACTAATCAGAATCTCACATAGGTTAAAAATTTAGATTCCTGGCACTAATTCAAACCAATCTGCCCTTCAGGAAGCTCTCCAGATTTTCCTGATACAATGGCCTCATAACCACACGTGGACAATCCCTATCTAAAGAACGCTCAGTGCAAGCGAAAAGATCCATTTTTTTTCCACTGCAGGTACCGAACATGACCTGAAGCAGACGTTAATCAAAGTCTAGGAAGCTGAGATCATCAGACTTTAAAATTAGAACCTACTTGATGAAGGAGGATGTAATTCTGTCTCATTGAGTCTCCTTTAGACTAGAAGTCACTTACTGAGAGAAAACCAATAAGCAACAGAGAGTCAAGCACGTCAGCATGTCAAGCATCATGATCTAGCTCTGGCTTACAAGCTACCTATCTTAACCTCTAGCCAATGTGCTCCTAATTACAAAAATAAAAAATAAAAACCTACCACATTGCATTTCTTATCACTCTATGCTTTTTTAAAAAAGATTTTATTTATTTATTTATTTGTTTGTTTATTTAATTTAGAGAGACAGAGAGCACAAGCTAGGGGAGGAACAGAGGGGGAGTTGGAAGGAGGGGAAAAGAATCTCAAGCAGACTCCATGCTGAGCACAGAGCCTGATGTGGGCCTCAATCTCATGATCCTGAGATCACGACCCGAGCTGAAGCCAAGAGTCAGTCACTCAACCAACTGAGCCACCCAGGGGCCCCAATCATTCTATGCTCTTTACAGAACTTTTTCACAAGTTAATGCCCTCGTAAAACCTGAGTCCACTGCCTAACTAGCCCTTCCCTCTATGCAATTCTTCAAACACCCATCTATCCTTTAAGGCTTGACCCAAATCATACCTCCTCACTGGTAAAATTCTCAGGTGATTCATTGCTCCTACCTCTGGTTTCCACAGCAATTTGTTCAGACAGTTATAACAACACATTTCATGACAATTATATTTATTTTACTGTCTCTTTTATTAAACCTTGGGCTATTGAGAAAATTCAGCTTACATAGTAAATTTGTAAGGTTTTTAATTTAAATTCCAGTTAGGTAACATACAGTGTAATTTAGTTTCAGGTGTACAATATAGTGATTCAACACTTGTATATAACACCAGCGTTCATCACAACAAGCACCCTCCTTAATCCCCATCACCTATTTCACGCATCCCCCCACCCACCTCCCCTCTGGTAACCATCAGTTTGTTCTCTATAGTCTGTTTCTTGGTTCACCTCTCTCTCTTTTTTTCCCTTTGCTCATTTTTTTTTGTTTCTTAAATTCCACACATGAGTGAAATCATATGGTATTTGTCTTTTTCCGACTTATTTTACTTAGCATTATACTCTCTAACTCCATCCATGCTGCAAATGGCAAGACTTCATTCTTTTTTATGGCTGAGTAATACTCCACTAACTAGTAAATTTACTATTCATGGACATCAGGTAAATGGACTCAAATTTCAGTGTATTTGTGAAAAGACCACCAGTGTAGAGGGCACTAGACATATTATGCCACAGACTATCACCTAGTCCAACCATGGTTGAGTGAATTAATAGTTTGAAATCTTTTAGTTAAATGGAGGTCTATTGAGAAATTCTAAATCAATTCAATCACTAGATATTAAATTTTGTATTCCATTGTCTTAATTGGTGAACTCTATTCCACTGCAACATCCAGGTTATTTGCCATGTAGTTTCCTTTACTAGAAAGTTGTTGTACTAGTGAAAGACAGGATCTATATGAAAACTCATCTAATATATCAGAGAAAGGCAGTAGACAATACCATAAACAGCATGAATCTTGGAGTCAGATAGTTCTACATTCAAACCATAAATATACCATTGTGTGACTTTGAGTAAGTTACTTTATTATCCTGAGCCTCCAATACTTCACCTGTCAAATAGAAATTGTTTCACAGGGCAAAGAGCTAATTAGATAATTAAATATACGAGAAAGTACCCAGCTTATTGGCTAACTCATAATAATCACTCACAAATTTGTTACTGCTGTTCCTGTTGTTGTTGTTTTTTAAAGATTTTATTTTTATTTATTTATTTGACAGAGAGAGAGACAGCCAGTGAGAGAGGGAATACAAGCAGGGGGAGTGGGAGAGGAAGAAGCAGGCTCCCAGCAGAGCAGGGAGCCTGATGCAGGGCTCCATCCCAGGACCCTGGGATCACGCCCTGGGCCGAAGGACTGCTGTTCTTGTTTTAACAGTTGTACCAGGAACAAGTCCTTCCCATTATGAAGCCTGGAAGAGCTGAGCCATGAAAACAGGAGGTTAGCTAAATGAGCCCAGCTTTACACACAGCATCTTAGCAAAAGAATTAACTGGCATGCTAGGATGTGTAGTATCAAAACGTTTCTCATAAACTAGAAAAATCTGTAAGGAGACCTTACCTCATCCACACATTTTCAAGTTGGTAGGTCTGCTTTCAAGATAAAAAATCTGTTCTGTTTCTGAGAAGATCTGGATGTTTAAAGTCACATACTAATCAATGGATTTTCATGATTAGAACATGGTGACTTTGAAAGAGCACAGACCAGAGAAGAGGAGAAGCGGGGGGTCCTAGTAGGGCCTCAGAGCCTAGTGAGCTTACAGAACCCGGAGGCCGGCCCTTGATTCCACCCCCTTTAAAAAAAACAACAACAGCTTTATTGAGGTATAACTGATATACAAGAAATTGCACATATTTAAAGTATACAACTTGATGAGTTTTGATATACATATATACCTGTGGAATTATCACCACAATCCAAGTAATAACTATATCCGTCACCTCCAAAAGTTTCATTCCTTTCAGTCCCAGAAATTAAAATTTGTAAGTGTGCCAAGAGTTAACTGGCATCTCAGGGACTGACTCATAACAACCAAATTCTCAAGAGATAGATGATAAAGCAGACACTAGCAGATTTGTTAATTTACTACGGAAGACTAAATGCTTCCAACAAACTCAGAGTGCACTTTCCCCAGTGTTAGGAACAACATACTTCAGTAGTTTGGAAATGGAGGTGTCATCAGAAGGTTGCTCAGGAACAAAGAATCAGAGCAAAGGAATCAGATACTTTTGAGGAATATTTCAACAAGGATGTAAGAAAGTTAATAGTCTCTCTTTGTCCCCCAGTCCTCTTCACTTTTCTAGTGGTCAGACTCTGTGCCTTTCAGTTTAAAGTGTGTCTATTTTTGACAAAATTTCTCCCTTTCTAGGCTCAACCAGATAAGACTCCTCTTTTGTCTATAGGGATGTGTATACTGCAGATGATTCAGTGACAACTTTCTTTTGTTATAGCTTTGTCACTTTAGTAAGGCTTGGATATTGTCCATAATTCAGTCATTTATCCTTGCACTTGTTTGTAAACTCAATGGTTTTGTTTGCATATGATTAAACTCTTGGATATTGTATGCTGAGTCCTATGAGATACCCTCACAGAGGATGGTTTTACCTACCTACAAGCACTGAAGTCACCTTGCCATGGCTCTTACAGAAATACTACTACATCAATACTTCCTGGTCCCACTAAGACACTAAAACATTTTCATTTTATACTGCAAAAGGACTAGCAAATTTGACTCTGTAATATGACTTCATAGTGAATGCTGCAGTCATTTCTCAAGGATATGTGATGTTATGGGTAGTCTACTCTTCACCTTTGGTAGATGATTTACAGAAATATTTAAACGTGTTTCAGCAAGTTAAACATGTCAGCACATGTCAAAACACTTAAATTATAATGAGAATCTATGACCCTACCACAAACATGATGTCAATATCAAAAGCCCTCTTGCTATAATTAACATCCTCCATGAATTGAGTCTCTTTGAAATGACTTTTTACCAAGTTCTTAAACAAGTAAACTACTGCACATATTTCCTAATTGAAATATTCCTGGTATGAATTTTTATGGAAATAACTTAAAGGCTAGAAATCATTTGATCTTTTTCACAGTGGGAAGAATTTTGTTTCTAATAAGAGCTTAATAAAAAAATCTCTGTCTCTTTTAACAGATAATTAAATAGACAATTTAATTTTTGTATCAACATGGTAAGAAAAATTATTATTTTTGAATACTGAATAAAGTTCAGAAAAGAAAGTTGCATCATAAGTCTGGATATTTGGTACACAGTAGGAACTCAGGTAATACTGAGAGCTTTAACTCTGTCATCACGTATAAAGTTTTGATTATAAAATAATTTTCATAGCTTTTGATTTGGGATTACTTTTTGGACATTTACCTTTCAGTGTCAAATTAAATGGTTACTAAGCACTGGCTAAGCAAGGAAACAATATGCCATAGTCAGGAGCGCTATGTTAGGCATCATGGTGAATTAATAAGAAGTGAGAATTGCAGAGCCTTTAAACTAATCCAGGATATACAATCTTCCAGGCTTGTTGACTAACAAATTTGAAAATTTAATTTGATTTAATTTGATTTTGTAGACCATACTTCAATTATGTTTGTCAATTTCTAAATTATTTATTCTTGAAAATAATAAAATCAATAATAAAAATATCTGGACTTGTAGTCTCCTTTGACTTGCCAAAAAATAATTTGTCAAATAAGTTGTTGATCTTTTAAACAGTATTTAATAGGGCCTCCAATTCCAAAACTACAGGATTACCTGTTTTTAGTCAGTTTGGTCATATAGTCAATGAATGTATATATATGTTGCACTCAATGCTGGGAACAGTATAAGCGCAACAATTGGCTGCTATCTTGATTCTGTGTGACTCCTCAGAGGCTTGGACTAGATCTTATACTAGCGTGTGGACCTCCATTTTTGGCTGGGTCCTACTACTAGGGCTCCTATTGCTATTTTTAGGAATATAATTTGCCTAGCAGTTCTCCACCCAGCTCTTCCATTGTGTACTCTTACAACAGTCAGTGTCACACGAACTACATTGACAGAGTGCCTAAAAAATATGGTGTTCTCTGCAGAAGCATAATTGATCTGGTATACAAATTAGGAAGATTGTTTTCTTCAGAAATATGATTCTATTACGTGAATAAATTACATAATCATAATCAGGAATACATTGTTTCATATATTAAAAAGCTATTGGATAAAGCAAAATTGAGAGCTTTAGAAATAAACTTAAGCCAGTAAAAGAAGAGTTAAGTATTTAAATAATGTTATTTGAGAATGCTGATGAATTGGAGAATTAATGAGCATATTAAGGTTAATAAAGGACATTTAAGAGTTGTCCTTCATTTGGGAAGAAGACCCTAATCATGACGATAATCATACTCAGCAGATATGAGGTGTTCTCCAGGTGTTCTGTCCATCCTTACTTGCTTGACCCGAAAATGTGGCCAGCAGAATTGTCAAAGAGGATTTAAAAAAAAGAGACAATGGCAAGAGTACAATTTCCCACAAACTGGCACAACATCCCCATCAGCCACATGCAGAATTTCTGACACTTGTCCTGGATTTGGGTGCTGGTCTAACAGTGGATACTCAGGTTGTTTTTCATGCTGCTATAATGCACATATATGTATTGAGGTTGTTGAGTGAGCTCAACTATATGGGGTGATTCTTTTGAAGACAGAGATCATGCCTTATCCAGCTCAAAGTTCTGCTTGCTGAAAGCCGAGCCTTCACATGTTTTCTTCAAAAGTTCACTGAATGTATGAATGAACAAAACATTTTTCTAACTATACATATACATATACGTAAATAAAGCACCTTGTGAAGACAAATCTAATTCAACACAAAAAGTACAGTTACAATACAACCATGGTTGACTCAGGCACTCACTAAAGCAATGTTACTAACATCCTGTTTTTGATCATTCTTCCTCATGGTCAGTTTGGCTGCTATAGGCCACATTATTCCCTAATGGGCTTCATCTTGGATAGCAAACAAATACAGAATGACATACAAGGAGCACATTGTCTTGCCTATGAGGTAAGCAAAATGCCTTAGAATATCTGCTATAGGAACTTAGCTGTTCACAACTTAATGAGGCACTATGTTGTCATTTTTTGTTTAAAACATGAAATATGAGTGCTAATTTTTGATAAATTATAAACTTCTCCTATCCTTTCCTACTTTCATGCCCCTCCTTGTTTTCCACTGATTCAGTATTTGCTGGTCATGTACAAGATCAAAGCTCAACATCATTGTGTGAAAAAATAATAAAGAAGAAAGAGAGGACAGAAGGACGGAAGGACGGAAGGAAGGAAGGAAGGAAGGAAGGAAGGAAGAAAGGAAAGGGAACAAGAACAAAAGAACAAATGTCTGGTTCATTCCATCTGGTGGCTCTGGCAGAAGAGTCCGACTTCTTCCACAGTGGCTTAGGGCTCCAATAGCAAGTGTTCTAAGAGCAGGGAAGTGGAAGCTGATATGCTTTTTAGAGGCCTGGGCTCAAAAACTGGCACAGTGCCACATCTTTAATATTTTGTCAGTCAGAGCAAGCATATAACCTGCTCAGAACTCAAAGGGAGGCAATGTTTTGATAGAAGTGTGTAAGAATCTTCAGCCTTCTTAATGTGCTACATGCCTCTTATCAAAAATCATTTCCATATGTATTTTGAAAAATCATTATGCTAATTACAATTAACTGATCATTTTGATTTTTCCAAATCTTTTTTCCAGGCAAGGATTTATTAATTAAGAGATTCAACATCTTTCAAGGCCCCTGCCTTGTCTCCTTCAGTCAGCATTTATGTGTCTCATATCCAATGTGTGCATTTATTTTTTTTATAATTACATTCATAAATGAATTCGTAATTCTTCAATAAACCTTAAACCACCTTGTCTTCTACATCTTTAATAATTTCTCTCAGAGGGGGAAAAAAGGGAAAATTTGGATACAGAAATGGACACAGGAAGACCACCATGCTAGGATAAGGCAGAGATCGAGGTGATGCTTCTCAAGACAAGGAATGCCAAAGATTGCCAGCAAACCATCAAAAGGTAGGTAAGAGACATCAAACAGATTCTCTCACAGCCCTCAGAAGGAGTCAAGCCTGCCAACACTTCAATCTTAGACTTGTAGCCTCCAGAACTGTGAGATAGTACATTTCTGTTGTTGAAGCCACCCAGTTTGTGATACTTTGTTGCAGCAGTGCTAGCAAACACCTTCTTTGAAGTCATTGATTTGAAACAATAGTGTCTGTCTGGTCAAGACAGGCCATTACCACACTCCCTCCCCCACTGAAATCATACTATGGGACAGCAGAACCTTGAGTTCTGCTTTGACTGAAGCTTGAAAAATCACTTACCATTGAAACCAACTCTGTATCTTATCTTGCTGGCTTGTGATTACACAACCCAGAAGCCAGAGTAGCAGTAAAGCACAGGTGCTCCTCATAGTGCTTTCCTATTGCTTACCCTAAGCAATGGCAAGGCCAGACAGCGGTTGACTGATACATTACAGAGATTAATGTAAGAGTTATTAATGAGTTCAAGGGCAGGAATGAATCATTTTCCTTATTTCTATTCCCCATAGCCTCTAGCTCAATGCTGAGCACAGAACTATTATTTAGTACTTAATCTTTGATAAATGATACTATCAGTTCTCCTCAACAGTTTATTTTTGTTTTGAAATCTTACGAATAAGAAATATAAGTAAAACAACTTGTTTTCAGTACATGTAGATATCAATAACAATAGGTACAAAAAACAGCGAATTTCTGTTTTCCTTCTGAGAGCTTTTCAGTAGGGCGGCCTCAAAGACAGACAAGGTAGTCTCTGTCGCCATCTAGAGAAAATAGAGGATTATAACAGTATAGAGCTTAAATTCAAAGACTATACTTAGAAAAATTCAGGAATATAGAGTTCACACCTAGAGCTGCTTCCTGTAACTCTGCCAGGTAGGCCAGTGTATGCTTTTGCTGTTTGTTGCCTTGTGCCTGTTTGCAGGATCATGACCTCTGTGATTAACTATTCATTTAACAAATCTCTTTGCACCCACTACTATATTCCAGGCACTCTAATAGTAATCAAAAGTGGTATAAAACACCTTACCCACAAAATAGTCAATCATGTGATATAAAGAAGTCTGACTTAAATGTCTGTTTCAATTAATGTATTTTGCTCTTGCCTTATGCTATCAAAAATAATCAAAATCCCACCCATTTGTGGTTACGCTATTCACTAATCGTTCTCCCTCTGTCCATTTGGATCCATTATTGATTGCTTTCATCTCCCTGGACTTTCTAACCCCTTGGCTTTGCCCCCATGTTCCTGGTTAGGCTGAAAACGACCTTTTGTTTGATGAACTTTTGGCCATACTTCTTTGACTCAGCTCTTCAGAAATTTTTCTTTTTTTTCTTTTTAAGATTTTATTTATTGATTTAGACAGAGACAGAGACAGAAAGAGAATGCACAGCGGGGGGAGGGGCAAAGGGAGAGGGAGAGAGAGAATATTAAGCAGACTCCATGCTGAGCACGGAGCCCGATGTGGGGCTCAATCTTCTGACCCTGAGATCATGACCTGAGCCAAAATCAAGAGTCGGATACTTAACTGACTGAGACACCCAGGCATCCCTAAGAAATTTTTCTTAAACATGATTTTTTTTTTAAAGATTTTATTTATTAACGTGATAGAGAGAGACAGCCAGCGAGAGAGGGAACACAAGCAGGGGGAGTGGGAGAGGAAGAAGCAGGCTCCCAGCGGAGGAGCCTGATGCGCGGCTCGATCCCAGAATGCCGGGATCATGCCCTGAGCCGAAGGCAGATGCTTAATGACTGCGCCATCCAGGCGCCCCCTAAACATGATTTATTTTTTTTAACTCTAGCTTCTATGCCAGCCTTAGAGAATCCTGACAAACCAAAAATTATACTGGGAAGCAAAAATGACACCCATCAAACCCCTGGGCCTGAGGTACCTGTCCAGTGGGGACGAGACAATGCCTTCTTTACTCTCTGTTTAGGAAATGCAGCACAAACCAATGTGCACCCAGCTGTCAAATAACACCCCTACACCTGCCTAAAGCATCTGTTTTGCTGGTGTCCCACCTCAAGAAATGTGCTGGAAAGCTATCAGGTAGGTGTGCTCCCTGCCACCAAGATAGAAAACTCACTACTACTTGGGGAGCAGGTCAGTATGGATTTTGGTGAGCAATTTACTTCACAGGACCCCCAGATTTTTCCTACATACCTGTATAAGCTTTAATAAGGCCCTTAGTATATTCCTGAAGAATTGTAAAATTTCCAGGTGCCTAGTGATCATACCTTCTGTTACGGGCTGAATTATGCCTCCCCAAATTGTTAAGCTGATGTCCTAACCTCCAGTACCTCAGAATGTGACCATATTTGGAGATAAGGTTTTTAAAGGTATAATCAAATTAAAATGAGTTCATTAAGGTGGGTCCTAATTCAATATAACCAGTGTCCTTATAAGGAGAAGATATTTGGACACAGAGAGGCACTAGACAGGTGCATTCAGAGAGACAACCACATGAACACACACGAAGAAAACAGCCATCTGCAAGCCAAGGAGAAAGGCCTCAGGGGAGGCCTCCTCAGGGGAGAAACCAATTTTACCAGCACCTTGATCTTGGACTTCCAGCCTCCGGCACTGGGAAAAAATAAATTTCTGTTGGTTAAGCCACCTGGTCTGTGATATTTTGTTATGGCAGCCTACCAAACTAATTCAGTTTCCTATGGAATAACCCCAATCTTGGTTCAATGCTCTTTCCTCTCCAGAAAATTCGGCTCCATAGAGTCTTCAACTTGAGGAACTGCTCTACTTCTTAGAAGATGAGGTTGTCTTTCCCTTGATCTGAACTCTTCTTTGGGGAGGCATAAAGATTTTTCAAGCAGACTTAGGTCCAGTCAGCAATAAATGATTGCCTTCTTTAGGAGAGATTAGTAAAGTATCAAATTCCCTCAGCCCCAAATATTTGTCACATCACTTCCCTCATAATTTAACCATGCACAAGGATCCTCCTGAGATCACTTGAAAGGGGCTGTCCAGTCCACCCCTGCCCCCGACAGTGTCCTTTATCATTACATCCTTCATATTGCTCCCAGCAATCTTTAGAATGCGTCAAAATAAGACATTAATTATGCATCTGCGAGGCCGCATTATGATCTCAGCTGAGAGTTCATTTTACCCTTCTCCCAATTTTCTTAGATTATGTTCAACTATGTTCAACTATGTTCAACTATGGTGTTCTGTCTAACTCCCTTAATCAAGTGAACACCAGATGATGTTATATCTCAGGACTCAAACTTGCCCTATTTATATTTATTGTCAGAGTTTTAATTTCAGCCTTATTTCAAATTCCTTCTCCCCAATAACACCAAAGTGATTTTTCTCAAAAATAAGAAGCATATTCATATTGCTTTTCTTCCAGTTAAAAAAAAAATCCTTCTACAGTACCTAAAACATGGGCTATGAAGCTCCTAAATTAGCATAGGCTACTTCATCTGACAATTCCAATTTTATCACCTGCAACTCCCTCTTTGGCATTTAGTGACAGATCACACCAATCTACTTACCTTTTCCTGAATGCAAAATGACATTTTACAACTCTAAGCTTAAATATATGTCATTCTCCTTGCCTGGAAGCCTTTTCTCTCACATATGCATCTGGCTGCCCTTAATAACCTCCCAAACTCATCTCTAGTATGAACTCTTCCAGAAACTCCTTTGTAACCCATTCCCAGACCGTAGCAAAGGTTACTCACTCCCATGCCTCACAAATTACTCTATCTTTATATTCCATTTCCCTAATTAGTCTGAGAAGATGCTAAGAAAAGGGCTTATACCTTTACCATCTTCTGATCACCAGCACCTAGCACAGTAATTGAAAATTGTTAAGTGTTAATTACATGATTTATTCAAGATCAAAACAGAGCAGGAGAAGCATGCTCTATAGGTGTTTGCTGGTTTGCTTGCTTTGGGGGGGTGTAGTTAGGGATGAGAGTATTAAAAATGTTGTTTTTGCAATGCCTGGATCATCTAGGTAGGAGGAGCTCCTCAGTCCAACAGCTTTTGTGCCCAAGTGTTGGTAAGGATGCAAAGAAGTTGGAACCCTTGTACGCTATTGGTGAGAATGTAAAATGGTGCAGCCATTAAGGAAAATATTATGAAGATTTCTCAAAGAATTAAAATAGAACTATGATAAACCCAGCAATCCCACTCCTGGGTATACATCTAAAAGAATTTAAAGCAAGATCTCAAAGCAATATCTGTACACTCCTGTTTAATGCAGCATTATTCACAACAGCCAAGAGGAGGAAACTACCCAAATGCTCATCAACAACTTAAAGTATAAAAGAAATGTGGTATATACATACAAGGGAATATTACGCAGCATTAAAAGAGAAGGAAGTCCTGTCACATGCCACAACATTAATAGACCTCAAGGATATTATGCTTAGTAAATTATGCTTAGCCAGTCACAAAAGGACAATTACTGTATGATTTATATTTATATGAAGAAATCAAAATCATAAAAGCAGAATGTAGTTGGTTGCCAAGGGGTAGTGGTGGTGAGGGGGGATTGGTGAATAGTGAGTACAGAGTTCCAGTCTTGCAAGATGAAAAAGTTCTAGATATTTATTGCACAATAATGTGAATATACATAACAAAACTGAACTGTATACTTGAAATGGGTAAGATGATAAAGTTAACCAATTTTGCCATGATTAAAAATAAAAATATGATCTATATCAATCCTTTCCATTTAGAGACAAGAAAAAAAGAGGCTGAATGTGGGGATATATCCAAGGCAAAACAGCAAGATAAAGTCCGTTAAAAGGCAGAATGTCCCCCTCCTGAGATCAAGAACAAGGCAAGCACATTCACTACCACCACTTCCATATAACATTGTACTGGGTGTCCTGGGCAGTATAATAAGGCAAGAAAAATAAATAAAAGGCATTACAATTGGAAAGAAGGAAACTGTCTTTATTCACAGATGGTGTATGTACACAACTACAAAAAATTCCAAGGAATCCACAAAATAACTAATAAAATTACTATGAGAATTTACCTAAGCTATCAGGATATGTCAAATCACACAAACCAGTTGCATTTCTATTTACCAATAATAAACAATTGGAAAATATATTTTTAAACATCATTTGAAATAGATTAAAAATAAAAATAACAAAATTAATAGAAGGTGTTTAAGACTTTTATACTAAAAGCTAAAAGCACTGTTGAAACAAATTAAGGAAGACCTATTACAGAGATATCTTTGTCATGAATTAAAAGAGTCAATATTAAGTTATCAATTCTTCCCAGAGTGATTTACAGATTAATGCCATTCCATTCAAAATCTAGGCAGAGATTTTAGAGAAACTGCCAAGATGATTCTAAAACTGACATGGAAATGAAAGGACCTAGAATAGCCCAAACGATTTTTAAAAAGAATGAAGTTGGAAGATTATACTACTGTCTTATTAACCTTATTATAAACCTATAATAAAGTCACTTGGTATTGACATAAAGTAAAACAATCAATGGAACAGGACAGAGGTGTACAGAAAGAAACCCACACATATATGATCAATAGATTTTCAACAAAAATGCTAAGGTAATTCAAGGGGGAAAGGATAGTTTTTTCCATAAATAATGCTCTGTATCTCACACCATACACAACAATGGATTTGAAATAGGTCATAGACCTAAACATAAACATACAACCTATAAAACTGCCCACGAGACACAGAGTATCATTTTTACCATTGAAAAGGCAAAGATTTATTAGATAGAATCCAAAAATATCACCACCTAAAAGAAACATTCAAACCCTCCTTTCATTATGTTTTGATGTTACCATCCACAGATGTCCTTTATTATGTTTTGAAAGTATCCTATTGTTGTTGTTAGGTGCTATTTTTAATTTTCTCCCAGCTTTACATAGGTACAATTGACAAGTAAAAGGTATGTATTTATGGTGTACAATGTAATGTTTTTAAATGCATAAACATTGTGAAATGACTACCATGATCATGCTAATTAACACATCTATCACTTCATATAGTTATCATTTTTGTGTGTGCATATGCAGAGTGAACATTTAAGATTGACTCTCTTAGCCAATTCCAAGTATAAAGTATGATATTATTCACTATATTCAACATGTTGTATATTAGATCTCCAGAACTTACTCATCCTGCATAACTGAAACTTTGTATCATTTCCTCATTTCCTCATATCCTCTAACCTAGAGCCCCTGCTTGGCACCATTCCACTCTATGATTTGTGAGTTCAACTTTTTTAGATTCCTCACATAAGTGAGACAATATAGTATTTGACTTTCTGTGCCTGGCTTATTTCACTTAGTACAATGTACCT
This sequence comes from Ursus arctos, assembly GCF_023065955.2. Classification (NCBI taxonomy): domain Eukaryota; kingdom Metazoa; phylum Chordata; class Mammalia; order Carnivora; family Ursidae; genus Ursus; species Ursus arctos. The sequence continues at coordinate 33,953,225 of NW_026622852.1, forward strand.
TAATTGTAAAATGTAACAAGATTTCTTTTCCTTTTAAGGCTGAATAATATTCAGTTTTATGAATATACCATAATTTCTTTATCTATTCATCTGTTGATAGACATTTAGGTGGATTCCATCCTTTACTATTGTGACTAATGCTACAATAAACATGGGAGTGAAGAAGATATCTCTTTGAGATACTGATTTCATCTCCTTTCTACCATGTGATCCAGAAGTGGGATTGCTGGATCATATGGCAATACTATTTTTAGTTTTTTGAGGAACCTCCATACTATTTTCCATAATGGCTGTACTAATTTGCATTCCCACTAACAGTTCACAAGCATTCCATTTTCTCCACATCCTCACCAATACTTATCTTTATTAATAGTCATTCTAACAGATTAAGGTGATAGCTCAATAATAGCGCTTTTTTTAAAAGATTTTATTTATTAATTTAACAGAGAGAGAGATAGCCAGCGAGAGAGGGAACACAAGCAGGAGGAGTGGCAGAGGAAGAAGCAGGCTCCCAGTGGAGGAGCCTGATGCAGGGCTCGATCCCAGGACTCCGGGATCATGCCCTGAGCCAAAGGCAGACTTAACGACTGAGCCACCCAGGCACCCCTCAATAATAGCTTTTTAAAGGTTTTTATTTAAATTCCAGTTATTTGACATATGGAGTAAAATTAGTTCCAGGTGTACAATTGAGTGATTCAACACTTCCATACAATACCGAGTACTCATCACTACAAGTGCACTCCTTAATCCCCATTACCATTTAACCCACCCCTCTACCTGCCTCCTCTCTGGTAACCACCAGTTTGTTCTCTGTAGTTATGATATACATTTCTCTGATGTTAATGATGTTGAGTATTTTTTCATATACCTATCGGCTATTTGTATGTCTTTATTGGAAAAAAAAGTCTATTCAGGTCCTTTGCCCATTTTTAAATTGGGTATTTGTTTCCTGAGTTGTTTGAGTTCCTAATATAATTTGGATATTAACTCCTTATTATATGTACGGTTCACAAATATCTTCTCCCTTTCCATAGGTTAACTCTTCACTCTGTTGATTGTTCTTTGCTGTGTGGAAACTTTTTAGTTTAATAAAATGCCATTTTTCCATTTTTGCTTTTGTTGCCTGTGCTTTTGGAGTCATAACCAAAAATCATTGTCAAGACCAATATTAAAAACTCTATGTTTTCCACTAGTAGTTTTATAGTTTCAAGACTTATATTTAAGTCCTTAATCCCTTTTGAGGTGGTTTAAGCATATGTGTCTGAGGTAAGGGTCTGATTCATTCTTCTGCATGTGGATATCCAATTTTAAGGACACCATTTATTTTTTTTTTATTATGTTCAATTAGCTGAAAACTTCCCTAATCTGGGAGAGAAAACAAGCATTTGTGTCCAAGAGGCAGAGAGGACCTCTCTCAAAATAAATAAAAATAGATCACCACCCCTACATATAATAGTGAAGCTTGCAAATCTTACAGCCAAAGAAACTATCCTGGGAGAGGAGGTTCCTTACGTATGGCGGGAAGAACATCAGAATAACATCAGACCTATCCACAGAAACCTGACAAGCCAGAAAGGGCTGGCAAGACAGATTCAGGGTACTAAATGAGAAGAATATGCAGCCAAGAATACTTTATCCAGTGAACACCACTTATTGAAGAGACTATCCTTTCCTCATTTTATAATCTTGGCACCTTTGTTAAAGATCAATTAGCTGTAAGTGCATGAATTTATTTCTGGTTTCTCTTCTATTCCCGTTGGTCTATAGGTCTGCTTTTATGCCAGCACCATGCTGTTTTAATTGCTACAGCTTTGTAGTATATTTTGAATTCAGGAAATGTGTTGTTTCCAGCTTTGTTCTTTCTCAAGATTGGTTTGGCTATTTGAGATCTTTTGTGGTTTCATAGAAATTTTAGGATTTTTTTTTTTCTGTGAAAAATGCCATTGAAATTTTAACAGGGATTTTATTGAATGTATAGATTGCTTTGGGTGGTATGGACATTATAACAATATTAATTCTTCCAATCCATGAGTATGTATATATTTCCATTTATTTGCATCTTTTTCAATTTCTCTAATCAATTTCTTTAATTTTTAGTGTACATATATTTCACCTCCTTAGTATTTTACTATTTTTAATGGTATTATAAGTGGGATTGTTTTCTTATTATCCCTTTCTAATAGTTCATTATTATATATAAAAATGCAACAGACCTTTGTACATTGATTTTGTATCCTGAAATTTTACTGAATGTGTTTATTAGTTCTAACAGTTTTTTGGTGTAGTCTTAAGGGTTTTCTATATGTAAGAAAATGTCATCTACAAACAGACAATTTTCATTCTTTCTTTCCAGTTTGGATGCCTTTTATTTCTTTTTCTTATCTAACTGCTCTTGCAATGACCTCCAGGACTATACTGAACAGAAATGGCAGGACTGGGCACGCTTGTCTTGTTCCTGGTCATGGAGGGAAAGCTTTCAGCTTTTCACTATTGAATATGAAGTTAGCTGTGGACTTGTCAGATGTGGCCTTTATTATATTGAAGTACATTCTTTATAGTTTGTTGAGAATTTTTATCATGAAACAGTGCTGAATTTCATCACATTTTTTTCTGCATCTACTGTGATAATCATCAGGGGCTGGCCTATATGTTGGGCTGTAGCTGCCTGCTTGACACTGGGGTAGACATGGAAGCTAGGTCCACAAGGCCAGGCATTCAGCCTGGGGCCCCAGGGCCTGACCTAGCATTGTGGTGGCCAGGAGTGTTGTTCTGGGGGAAAGCTTGGAGCCCTAGGACACAAGTGCCAGCCTGGGTGCCCTGTGTTGGGGTTCACAGTTAAGTTGGATACTACTTCACTCTTCCTCCCCCTAGAGTGTCTCTATGCATTGCACTGCTCAGGTTTGAGGAAAGGATGACATGGGTAATGTGAACACGTTGTTCTTACCCTCTTCAATGTATCTTTTCTTATTTCTGGGCTGAGTTTCAATAGAAATCTGGAAGTATTTACTAATACATAATCTCTCACCTGAAATCCTTAACTCTTGTAAAGGTATTTTCATTTGTGCACAGATGTTCAAACTTATGTTTCTGTGAGAGTACAAGCTCTGAAAACTACTATTTCACCATCTTGCTGATATCCCTTTGGAAGTATCCTTTGCTAGCTTGCTGAGAGCATTTTATTTTATCATAAATAGGGTTTGCATTTTTCCATGGAGGTTCAGGATTTCTCTTCTTTTCAGTGTGCTTTGAGGTATCTCCAAAGCAGAAGTGTGGTTTGGTGCTTTATACATGGTTGGGGGAGTCAGATCAGCCACCTTCCTCAGTCTTAGCCACTGTTTCCCTCTAAATCTTTGTGGGGAGGCCCTAAAGTACAGTTCTCTTCTAGGCATAATGAGACCAGCCTAAATTATTTACTTACAACCTTATAAGCGTTGGCCTACAGAAATCAAACAAGTAAGATGGGAATTATATTGGCTAAAGGAATTCAGAGGGAAATGGGACTCTGGGGCTAGATGTCAGCCTCTTCCTCCTTTTGCTTCAACCATTTGTAGTATGGCTGCAGTGAATCTTGTCTAAATGAGGGGAGAAAGGCAAGAACACTGCTGTAGTCAAACAAGGAAGGAAACAGTGAGAAGAGGAAGTAAATACAAGAAAGGAAGAGGATTCAAGAAACAAACAAAACTATAGAAGAGAGAAAGGTCTAAAATCTGTAAGTACCTACTATATATTAGTAGGTTGCTTTACATAAAATATCTCTATTCCTCATAACAACCTTGATAAAGAAATATTATCATTGCTCTTTTACAAATAAGCTGAATCTCAATAAGATCACCAACTTGCCCTAGATGACAAAACAGAAGTGGCAAGGTGGGAAGTATTTGTAAGCACTAAAGCCTTACTTAGCCTTTCCTATGCACCAAGCTGCCCTATAGTTAAAGATGTGAATCATTCTAGAGCCTTGAAGGTTACATCCCTGTGGGAGCAGAGTAAATAGAAAACCTTAAGACTATATTCTGTTTGTAACAAACCAAACAGTGAGGAGGGGATTCCTGGATTTTTTTTTATCTTGGCAATAGTTCAAATTTATTACCTTCTCTGAGAATGAAAACATATTTGATGTAATTTAGTAATAGTCATGATTACAGTCTGTTACTAAAAAATAAGGCATTCAATCACAATTGCACAGTGATGAAGCTAGCAGCATGTGTTCTCCACACCACCACGCACTACTCACCATTAGTCTCTCATTCAGAAAACAGAAAATTGTGAACAGAGATTATAAAAATCACTCAAATAAATAGAGCATTCGCTGGATTTCTGAAGGATCAAGACACCTTTATATAGTGAAGCTGTCTTCTCAAAATGGTTCTACCTTGAAAGAAGTGTTCTTTAAACAAATTGGCCCTTCATGTTCCATGAAGAACATTTATGCTCATCTTAACTTTGAGCTATGATGAGCAATGAAAGAGTTATTTAAACTCTCCTTCTTCCATTTTCGGTGGGCTCCACATCAAGTATAATCATATTGTACATATTATGAAACCCTCCTTAGTCTAAAGGAGAAACTGACAACAATATTTATTCCTACTAACTTTATTTAAATTAGCCAGACTGACCGATTTTATAACACAATCAGAAGCAGAGCAAAGTTCACCTTCCCAAAGACAGTGTGGACAGGAACATGTTTATTTCTTGTTTGAATAACACTGCAATTAGAACAGACAAGCTACTGACTATAATTGGATCTATGGGACATTATCCCTGGAGTTTCAGAATCTTAATACTGCACAAATAGATTTCTAACTATAATTTACTGTATGAATTGGAAACTTCTCACAAGCAACAAAAAACTTAAATTGCCTTATAGTGCCAATAACTGGTCCTTTGGAGGATGTTTCTGGAGCACAGATGCCAGGCAACTCTGGCTATATGAAAGGAATTTCTATATATGTCTACCACCATGAGAATATCTGTCATCATATTCCTGGGTTTGAGATGGAAACTGCAGACCTGTGTTGAAAGTTCAAGGCTTTCAGTTAATTAATCTATGACTGCAGAAATTTATAACTTTTTTTTTTCCTCAGTGAATCTCCCAAATTATTTTGGACAGAACCCTACGGGTGACAGAAGAAATGATGAGCTTGGAAAGCAGAACAGTTCCTAAGCAGGAAGACTGTTACCAAACCAGGGGAAGAAAATCATTCTAATGTTTCAGGTAAATGGATGACTTATCCACAGATAAGTTACAAATATGGTTTCAGAAAAAGAAAAGAATGCGTAAGATTATTTCTTTCCTCAATCTCTCATGATGTTTATGAATTAAACCTCCCTCTTCCCAATACTGCCAAAAAAATATTGTATAAAAAATAACAGCTTGAAGATTTATCTGTTGACTTCCTGCTTGAAATTTTCCTAATTAATGACAAATTCCTTCAAACATATATTACTAATACTATCACCAAACTAGAGAAGCATTTAACTACATAGACTACAAATCTATAGCATAGACCACAAGTTCATATGAAGAAAAAAATGCCAGAAAATATGAAGGGAGATAATCTTATGTTTTATCTATAATACGTGATGTTAATTCTTCTATACATATACACAAATGAATATGACATAATAAAATGTTCCAGGCAAATCTGACATCTGTAAAAATTTTTTTCTTCCTGGGATTTTCCCACTACCCCAAAGTTGAGGTCATTGTATTTGTGTTGTGCTTGCTGATGTACCTGATCACCCTGCTGGGTAATATAATTCTGATCTCCATCACCATCCTGGATTCCCACCTACACAAACCCATGTACTTCTTCCTCAGCAACCTCTCCTTTTTAGACATCTGGTACACCTCTTCTGCTTTCACTCCAATGCTGGCAAACTTTGTTTCAGGGAAAAACACCATCTCATTCTTAGGGTGTGCTGCTCAGATGTACTTTTCTCTTGCCATGGGTTCCACGGAGTGTGTGCTCCTGTCCATGATGGCGTATGACCGGTATGTGGCCATCTGCAACCCCCTGAGGTACCCCATCATCATGAACAAGAGTGTCTGTGTGCAGATTGCGGCTGGCTCCTGGGTGACAGGCTACCTCACCACCCTGGTGGAAACAGTATCTGTGCTGCAGCTCTCTCTGTGCGGTCATAACATAATCAATCATTTCGCTTGTGAAATTCTGGCTGTCTTGAAACTGGTTTGTGTGGACACCTCCATGGTGGAATTAATCATGCTGGTGATCACCATACTTCTCCTTCCCATGACAATGTTTCTAATTTGTATATCTTATGCATTCATTCTCTCCAACATCCTAAGAATCAGCTCAGTGGATGGTCAAAGCAAAGCCTTTTCAACATGCACAGCCCACCTGACTGTGGTGGTTTTGTTCTATGGGACAGCTCTCTCCATGTACCTGAAGCCCTCAGCTGTAGATTCACAGGAAATAGATAAATTTATAGCTTTGGTATATGGTGGATTAACCCCCATGTTGAATCCTATCATCTATAGTCTACGGAACAAAGAGGTAAAAGCAGCTGTGAAGAGACTGCTGATTAAAAATCCCTTTTATACTGCGTTAATTTCTGCCCTCAATAATATTGGAGCAAGCACACTTATCTGAATAATCTCCAAGATTATCCAGAAAGCTGCAAAATAGTTGGTATAAACCAAACCCTGGAAAATACTTAATTTTTATAGTTCAACATTAAGTTCAATACCTTCATTTATCTTGTAAATAAAACTCCTGAAATTAATGAATCACTTAGGCAGAATGAGTTATGTTTCCAGAAAAGTATTTAACATTCATTGAATATTAATATAACATTAAAGTTATACAATTTCTTACTGTTTCCTATTTGACTTGGTATACATGTAAGAGTCAACTTTAGCATCACCATGGCAATAACTAATACACCAAGAGTGTAAAATTTTAAGCCTAGTAAATTTTGAAATACTTTCTCCTTATATGATTTGCAAGTATATGTGAACTTATGAAGAAATAGATTTTTTTCATAAGTGTCAATACAATTTGAGGTATAATACGTCATAATTCATAAAACCAAAACTATCAATTTTAGAACTTCTCCCAGTTTCTAAAAGTTAAAATGTGAAAAATATGGTTTTAGATTTGATGAAGTATAGCATTGTTTATTTGGGATTCATGTGTATGTAGGGAACGAATAAATGTGAAAAGACATCATAACAAGGGTTTGTACAATTGTAATCCTGCATATGAGGTGGAGTAAAGAAATAGCTTTTGGGATATCTTGAAATATTTATGGTAATAAGGTCAGAATATTCTCATATTAAACTTTGAATGTTTCAGTGAATTCATCAACACATACACATACCATGTTACTATTTAGAGCATGCTAAATTGACCCACTAAGGCTGAGAAAGAAAAGATTCCTATGATTTATGAATGTACTCACATATTGTGGGAAAACATTCATGGATATATTTATTATATGTGAGTAAAATTACATAAATTATAATTTTATTAATATTGCATATTGATGAGTTTTTCTTTGTCTTTTCCACCTTCCCTGGAGCTGGGGAATAATGAAGCCAATGTGTACACATAACTTCCTTTCCTCTTCATAAGAGAAGTATTTTTGGACATACATGGCTGATGACTTTATTATGTGGAACAAGTGACTCTTGCTAGCATAGATATAATCTCCCTGAGTTTTAGATTTAAAGAAGATGGAACAATTATAGATAATTATTGCAGAAGGTCTCCCTGAACAAGTCAGAGTTTGTAAGGAATGATTTAGTTGAGAGTGAATGGGTTGATGATGGAAACTTGGGGAAAAAAATTCAGAGCAGGAACTGTGCTGGTTCTTAATACAAGTACCCTTAGAATATATGAGTATATATAATTTTTTTCTTTCTCAGATAATAGATGCCCAATGCTGTTAATTCAGAATCTCTCCAACAGTAGGAACTGGGAATTTTTATCATAAATAAAAGCAGCATAGTTATTCTGATTTTCATCCTTATTTACACAGTTCACTACCAGACAACAATGACTACAGTGTGATGCTGTTATTTGGTTGAAGAGGAGGAAGGAATGTTAACTCTATTACCTACCCAATCTCTATAATTATTTACAACAAACACTGATTTCAAGTAATCACAAACATTGAGCCTATTCATATTCATCTTATTTATTTATATGGGTGAAAAGAAAATCTATAAATAAGGTATTGAAATTAAAGTCTTATTCCTCATTAGTTCCAGTAGGCATATGATATCTTCTTCAATAACTTTTGTCTATCACTGTTTCTGAGGAATGTGGATTAGCTAATTATTGCCTGTGAAGTAAGCCAACCAGCTGCCTGTAGGCAAAACCCAATAAAATGGCCTTATCCCGCCTAGTTGGATGACCATATGTCTAGAGAGGGTCCTGAGATTTCAGGGCCTTTTGCAAGAATCATCTTGTCTAAATAACTAGATCCAGGATTGAGTAAACTTCTGCGTGGTTCAAGTATGCTTTGTTTGCTGTCTTCCAAAACTGGCACTGTATATGTAATATTAAATCGTATTTTGATTACTCTTCATTATTCTATATCCACGATGAGCAGCCTCCACTGCTACAACGTTCTTCATCAAGAGGTCAAATAGTTCATTAGAATGAAGCTTACAAAATTGCATCATATTCCAGTCCTACTTCTCTGAGGTAACATGCAGTTCACACTTTGCAGTACTCATATTCAGTGTCCTTGGATGTTTCACTCTCACAGGTGCTTAATTTCAACAGATGTTGAACAGTAACTTCAGCTCTTTGTGGAAAACTTACTATTTTAACTTTCAGAGAGCAAACTTGATTCCAAGTTCTTAAGGAGTGTCTCACTGTGACCCACACCCATGTACTACTTTTAAATATATTCATGTGAGCTCAGAGGAAACACTTGCCTTTGCAATCACCCAGTAAGTGGGAGCTCACCCGTGTCACCAGATTTCTAAATGTCTGATTAAAGGGTTTTTTCTTTTTTTTTTCAGGTTAATAAGATTTTACATGATTTCTAATGTGGTCTTTTATTTTTCATTTCAGTAATTTCCCATAACCAAAGAACATACTAATACCTGTGCTACTTTACTTGTTTTAAGTTATCCTGAAGCTTTACCGAACAATTCTAAAAATTAAGATCATCTGGAATGCTTGCCTAAAATATCATGTTCATGCTCAACCTAGATCCATCAAGTCAGAATTTCCAGGGGAGAGATCTCCATAAGAGACTCTTAACTATAGGGAACAAACTGAGGGTGGCTGGAGGGGAGGTAGGTGAAGAGATGGGCTAAATGGGTGATGGGCATTAAGGAGGGCACTTGTAATGAGCACTGGGTGTTACATGCAAGTGATGAATCACTAAATTCTATCCCTGAAACTAATACTACACTATATGTTAACTAACTTGAATTTAAATAAAATCTGGAGGAAAAAAAAAAAAGCATTTCCAGGGGAGAGAGCTCTTAATTTGTATGTTTTATAAGACCCAGTCACTCTTTTCATATGAGAATGATGAGAATTCTGATTCAGAGCATTAAATGGAAGAGACTGAACCCTATTACTTAATGCTTTTAGAACGAGGGTGGGGAGGGGAGAGATATGTTAAGTGCCAAGGACATAGAATACCGCATATCAGAACTGATCAGAATTTAGGGAAAATATGTGTTGTCTGCCAGAGCTTCATTAGAAAGTACCAGGGAAGAATCCATTTAATGATGTGAAAAGTTTGAGTGCAAAACCCTTGGGACTCTGTTCAAAGAAAAGCTGTTTAAACGCAAGGTTTCATTCTGGTTTTTTTACTGCAGCTTTCATTTGTATAGAGAAAAAAGTAAAAAACAAATTCATCAATTTAATTTGAAAAATATATTCTTTTTTTTAAGATTTTATTTTTAAGTAGTCTCTATACCCAACATGGGCTCAAACTTACAACCCCAAGATCAAGAGTCACACACTCTATTGACTGAACCAGCCAGGCACCCCTGAAAAATATCTTCTAAATATACTGGAGGGATGACATGTTTTAAAGGTGATTTAAATATGTTTAGGTGTTCAAAAAAAACCCCAAAACTTTATCACTTTAACAAGACCTCTTATCAGTAAAGGATAATCACAGCAGGATGATCCTAAAAGCTAGAGTCAAAAAAACCTAGTTTGAGACCTTAATTTGGCATCCACAGCTCTCTCCTTTAAGATGTGAATCGCGTTTGAATACCACAGTAGTATTAAAAGTTTTCTTAAAATGTCATCTGCATTTTGTGCTAAGATCAGTCTACAGGGGATAATTTTAGAGTCAGGAAGACTTTGGAAACCTATTATAGGAATTTTCACCCAAGCCACAGTGATAATTATAGAGAAAGTTAGCAATAGTCAAATTCTGGATACACTGACAAGGCAGAGCCAACAGGATTTCCCAAAGGATTGGATATGGGTGACAGAGGAAAAGAAGCACCAAAGATGACTTCAAGGTTTTCAGACCGAAAAGTGGAAAAGGATAGAGGTGGAACTCACCGAAAGAAGAAGGGTATAGTTGGAGTAGATCTGCAGCAGAATACCAGGCATTCATCGTAGACACTAGGTGCAAAATGTCTATTAAATATGACAACAATGCTGAAGAATGAATGTACAAGTCTTGTCATCAGCATATGAATGGTATTTAAAATCAAGAGAATAGATCAAATCACCAAGGTAGTGAGTATAGATAATAAGACAAGAGGTTGAGCCCTGGGACATATCAGCAATCGTCAGTATTGAAGATCTTTACTTGTCATCATGCAGAGGTGACAGATGATAGTGCAGCTTCTCCGTGTCTAATTATAGATCTGGGCCCACAACTGTCCACCCTGTCACACAGCTGTCATTCTGTATCTAATTATCATTTTAGTAGCTATATATTTATTCATATAAATTAAAAATATATATCCTAATCATTCCTCTTTTCAGGAGCGTTTCTAATCAGTGTCTATTATCACTAATGCTGAAATAAATACCTTCCTATGTTTGATTTCCCCTTCTTTTTGATTATGTCTTAGGGTAAATTCCCAGGGATGGCTTTACTTCATCAAAGGCAATGAACAATTTTATGGCTCTCAGTAGAAAAGTTTTATGGTTCTTGCTATATATCCCCAAATTACCTTCAAAAGGGGTTATACCAATTTACTATACATGCTACAGCTCTATTAAAATAGGTAATATAAAAAAATGAAACTGCAACACTAATTCAACCAAAATCAAATTGTCTAGAATTACAAATTTTTCACAATATATTCTATCTACAACTGTTTTGGTTTTTGTTTTACTTCTCCCATTTAATATATGGCTTCATTTTTCTCATTAAATTATATCTTGTGTAATGGTATCAGTGGGCATTCAGATGGAGTGAATTTGAGAATTCAAATGCAAGGGAATTTGAGAAAAATTGGGCCTACCTTCAGAACTTGAAAGTATGTATATATAGGACATAGAATAATAGCTAGAACTGTAGTGACTCAAATGTCTGGACTTAAAAGTCACCCTTTGGCTACCTCACAGAGCTGTATTTTGGCATCTGTCCATATGGAGTATGTCAGCAGTAATATTTTGAGAAGCTGAAGCCTTGGAAGTATAATAATTCTGGTTAATGATGAAATATGAGAATTGGCCATGAAAGTCAATTTCTAATATGGAGTCAAAGGAAAGGTCATTGAAGTTGACAAGATTAAGGTGTAGAAACCATATGACAAGAAAGGCAGATTTTTCAATTAGATCCAAAACAGGGTATCTCTTAGCACTCCATAATTGGATATCTACTCCCCTATTTAGGAAGAATTGTTAGTGTGCAATACACAGAAAATCATCCCTTGTGGGTTTAGTTTTTTTTTTTAATTTTCATCTTTTTTATTATCAATTTAAAGTTCTAAAATCCTACGAGGACAAAATTCCCTTTGACCTTAGAGAAAAGAACTTTATGGGCTCTGCAAACCTTATGTTTGATCTTGTTTCCATCTCTTAATTTACATGTAAGATGCTCAAGAAGAGATTGTGACAAATTTTCTGAAAATGTTAAAGAATTTGTTACACATGTTTGTTTTCAAACTTTACACTACTAATTTACTTTCACCTCAAGTTTTAAATATATGTTTATCCTATTATACAGTCTGCATGTATGTTAGGCATCATTTCTTTTATGCTATTAGTCTCAGGGGCACATGAGAGGTTTACTCGCTTAAGCATCTGACTCTTGATTTAGGCTCAGGTCATGATCTCAGGGTCCTGGGATCTACCCTGCATTGGGTTCCCTGCTCACTGGGGAGTCTGTTTGAGGATTCTCTCCCTCTGCCCATCCCCCTGCTTGCATCTCTTTCTCTCTAAAATAAATAAATCTTTTTTAAAAAGTGCTATTAGTTTCCCTTTTGTTGGTGTTGTATTGTCAAGGAGAGCTTGCACTCAAGTGAGCCCATTAAACATGTTGTTTTCTGCTGTAGGCAGCCCAGTAGATGGTCAACTGGTCATGAGGCAACAGCTTTTCTGGACAATGTCTAAAGTAAGATCTTCACTTTGAGTGAAAAGTTAAGGATGGAGATTTAAGATTTGCTGAAAGCAGAGGCAATCCTGAAGGAAGGGCACCTGCATGTCCTCTGGTATAGACAGTGTTTCCATTTCCTTCCTTCCTTCCTTCCTTCCTTCCTTCCTTCCTTCCTTCCTTCCTTCCTTCCTTCCTTCCTTCCTTCCTTCCTTCTTTCCTTCCTTCCTCCTTCCTCCTTCCTCTCTCTCTCTCTCCTCTTTCTTTCTTTCTTTGAAGGGAGTAGGGGCAGAGGGAGAGAGAAACCCAAGCAGACTGCAGGTTGAGCGCAGAGCCTAATGTGGAGCTCAATCTCAACACCCTGAGATCACAACATGAGCCAAAACCAAGAGTCGTATGCCCAACCAACTAGGCCACCCAGGCACCCCATGATTCCATCTTCCAAAATGGTCTTTCTGGGTGTTCCATAATTTCCCTATTCAGCCTAACACTAAGGAGGAAAGGCGCAAAAATTAGTACACCTGAGCCTAATAATTGGAATTTATGTACACTGTTCTACTCTTGTAGTTTCTGTGTAATTGATGAGCAAGATGAGTCCTATTAAGTAAATCTATTGGGGTACAAGCTGTGTAAGACTGTCATACACTGGCTTCCCAGGAAACAGACTCTGAGACAGAGATTTGCTACTGGAGATTTACTGGGAAACATAACAACATCTGTAAGAGGGCGAGAGAAGAGGACTGTGCAGAAGGGAGGTTAACTACAACCCAGGATCATCAGAAGCCTCGAACAATCCCACAGTGATCTCTAAAACTGAGATGGTCCTTCACAGAAATCCCAAATTGAGGCTAAGGTCTAGGGCATTTGTACCCCTACATGGAACAGTCATTAGATAAAGTGTGCCCCTAGGAAGGAGTAAAACCATGGGCAAAGCATCTCTCTCCAGCCGAAAGAAATCGCCAAAGAGGGACACAGCTGTGGACCATCAGCTGCCAAAAATCCCAGCAGGATGGTATACCACGAAAAAGACCTGCCATAGTGAAGATGAACACTTTAATTTGTTCAATGATAGGATGGGCAAGAGGTGGAAAGGAGAGAGAAAAGAAAAATCAGAAGAAACATCTTGGCAACAGTAAGCTCAAAACTTACAGGTGAATCTTATAAAAACAAAAAACAAATAAAAAAACTAGGCAGCTTCTGGGCCTGATGCCTTCATATCCTTTTAAGAGAACCTAAAAATTACTCTTGATAAGAAAAATCTCCCAAGTTCAGAAGACATTTGCAAATGACACTATAGATAAAAGGCTAGTATCCATGATCCATAAAGAACTTCTCAAACTCAAAATCCAAGAAACAAATAATCAAATTAAAAAATGGGCAGAAGATATGAACAGACACTTTTCCAATGATGACATACGAATGGCTAACAGACACATGAAAAAATGTTCAACATGATTAGCCATCAGGGAAATTCAAATCAAAGCCACATTGAGATACCACCTTACGCCAGTTAGAATGGCAAAAATTGACAAGGCAAGAAACAACAAATGCTGGAGAGGATGTGGAAAAAGGGGAACCCTCTTACACTGTTGGTGGGAATGCACGTTGGTACAGCCACTATGGAGAACAGTGTGGAGGTTCCTCAAAAACTTAAAAATAGAGCTACCCTATGACCCAGCAATTGCACTACTGGGTATTTACCCCAAAGATACAGACGTAGTGAAAAGAAGGGCCATATGCACCCCAATGTTCATAGCAGCATTGTCCACAATAGCCAAACTGTGGAAGGAGCTGAGATGACCTTCAACAGACGAATGGATAAAGAAGATGTGGTCCATATATACAATGGAATATTACTCAGCCATCAAAAAGAATGATTACCCAACATTTGCATCAACATGGATGGGACTGGAAGAGATTATGCTAAGCGAAATAAGTCAAGCAGAGAAAGACAATTATCATATGGTTTCACTCATTTGTGGAACATAAGGAATAGCAGGGATATCATTAGTAGAAGGAAGGGAAAAATGAAGGGGAGTAAACAGAGGGGGAAATGAACCATGAGAGACTATGGACTCCAGAAAACAAACTGAGGGTTTTAGAGGGGAGGGGGATAAGGGGATGGGCTAGCCCGGTGAAGTGCAGTAAGGAGGGCACATATTGTATGGAGCACTGGGTGTTATACGCAAACAATGAATCATGGAACACTATGTCAAAAACTAATGATGTAGAAGATAAGAGGTAGAGAGAAAATTAAAGAAAAAGTGAAAGGCAGACAAAACTAATAATACTGTGCAGTATTTTCATTGTGTTTTGCCAGGCACTGTACTTGGTACTTAATAGCTATTATTTCATTGAACTCTATCAATAAATCTAAGAAGTATGTATTATTCCCATTTTATGAATAGGAAGATAAAGCTCATAGATTAAACAGTCAAGTTCATACAACTTAAGAAGTTGTAAGTCATCATATCTAGATTAAGAAAAAGTCTTACATAGCACAACTTTCTTTGGAGACATAAAACTAGGGTGCATGTGAACCCATGGAATGGTAAGTCATATTAAATTGATGTTTTATAGAGATTACAAATTATATCATACTTTTTTAAAAAATTTTATTTATTTATTTATTTATTTATTTTGATGTAAAGTTCGATGATTCATTAGTTGCGTATAACACCCAGTGCACCATGTGATACGTGGCCTCCCTACTACCCATCACCAGCCTATCCCATTCCCCCATCCCCCTCCCCTCTGAAGCCCTCAGTTTGTTTCTCAGAGTCCATAGTCTCTCATGCTTCATTCCCCCTTCTGATTACCCCCCCTTTCTTTATCCCTTTCTTCTCCTACCGATCCTCCTAGTTCTTATGTTCCATAGATGAGAGAAATCATATGATATTTGTCTTTCTCTGCTTGACTTATTTCGCTTAGCATTATCTCTTCCAGTGCCGTCCATGTTGCAGCAAATGTTGAGAATTCGTTCTGATAGCTGAGTAATATTCCATTGTATATATGGACCACAACTTCTTAATCCAGCCATCTGTTGAAGGGCATCTCGGCTCCTTCCACGATTTAGCTATTGTGGACAATGCTGCTATATCATACTTTTTTATTCATCATTTATTACTTAATGATAGGTTATTTTCTACCAATAAAGAAACAAAGTCTAAAGAAATGAAACAACCTGGCCTAGAATCCCCAACTACGTGGTGGCACAATGACTCCTATGAAACTCCACCCTATGTGACTTTAATATCATCACTCTTCTCATTATTCCACAGTATCAGCTGCTTGGAAAATTAAGGCCAAAACCTTTCTATCCATCTCTTTAACAACAGACTAAAGCTAATGAGCCACCAAGTGATTTCTAATCCTGTATGATTGGTAGGTTCCAAAGGAGGCCAAATAACATAGCATCAACTTAAATAAAGAGATAAACTGAGGCAAGACTGAATCACCAGAAAGAGTTTAATCAGGAACAGAAGATAAACTGTACTTTAAGAAACTCAAACTGTAGCAAACCAGAGGTGAGACCTTTGAAGGTTTGGATTAGGTTGTGTTTATGAACAAGGAACACAAGGAGTCAGGAAGGTCCAGCTGGAGTCTGGAATTTCACTTGCTTGAGGACAGGGAGAGATTCTTGGCAAATGTTCATTGTCAAGAGAAAATTCCAGTTTTCTGTAAGTCAGGCATTCACAAGGAACCAGTCTCTCAAGTTCTTAAGTTTTTATTCCTGAAGGCACATGCATGAGATTCTCTGTTTCATATCCTCTGGTTTCATTTTAGATTGAAAGCCTTTCACACTAGGAAACTGTTCACTTTCTTTGTTAGTACATATATTGGTATCAGTAAATTGCTCCCATGGAAATGCAGGCCACATTCTAATATTTAATGTTTTACTGGAAACCACATCTTGTTCATTTCTAGGCTCCCTTTACAGTGTGAGCCTAGGCAAAAGTTGTTTCATGAGTCTATAATAAATTAGAAGTCTGCCTCGGTCTGGCTTTGCAACTTGTTTCTTTCCAAAAACCATTACTTTGTTTTCAGAGATCAGAGCCTGCACAAGGAAGATGGAAGGGATTGATGATTCCTATTGTGCTTTCAGTACTGAAGTAGACCTGATTACCTAACCAGCTTCAACATGCTCTCAACTAACACAGAAGCATACAAAGTGGCTTCTGCATCACCACAGAAAAATGGCCTCTCCATAAGTAATTGCATTGTAATTATGGAGAAAGAGAACTATTTGGTAGGAAAAATTAACTAAACAGGGAAGAAAGACAATACTCTGAATGCCAGAGAAATGAGAGCTAGCAAGAGCTTACAAGAGAGAAGGACTTACTTACAAGATATGGTAATAGCGTCATAAAGAATGAACAAAAATTCTCATGAAACAGGATTCCTGGCTGCAGTAGTAATACTAAAAGTAATAGTAATAAATAATAATAACCCAGATCATTTATTGAGTTATTACTGTGTTCTAGAAACTCTCCTACATGTAAGTTCCTTACATGTAGTAATTTAACACAAATAATAACATTATGAGTGGGTATTCCTAGTAATTTATTCTGTTTCATCAACCATATTTCTTCCTCTACTTTCCAAACAAACAACCTGAGTAAGGAGAGATTAAGTGACCTAGGTTGTTTATAAATCAGGTGCATGCAAGATCTGGATCAAAGCAATTTGACTCCAGAACCAGTCACTTAATGATTATGCTATTCTTCCTCTCACAATAAACTGAACATCCTTGAACTCATGTTTCCTTCTCTTTGTCACTAACAGACCATTATGCTGGAAAAACTTTGAAGTACAAGTTCTTCAAAAGTTTTAGATTGGGTTAAATTCCTGAATCCTCATATTTACCCTCTTTTGAGAGTACAGGAGCACCACAGTTTACTTAAGAGACAGGGCAAGATTTAGGGTCAACTCAAAGTGAAACGCAAATCATAATGAACACTTCCATGCTCACCCCAGCCCTTGAAGATCATCAGTCACCCCATAAAGATCATCATAAATTATCTCCTACATATTCTCTTAATAGAGATGGAGAGAAGCTGAGTAATGAATCCAGGTGGCATATTATATACTTCCCTCTCCTTAGCATCTTCAAGAATAATATCCCAAACACAATGAAATTGAACTTGAGGGTATCTTGTTCTTGAACCAGTAGTTTTAAATAGGTTAATTATTAAAAGGTAAAAAACACAGAAGCTAATACTTTTTTAAATATACAGAAACAAAAACTGGGAAACAGAAGAAATTAATAACAGCAAAGATTTCTATCTAAAATGACATGATTCAAGACACTTTTAGCACTTGATTCAGTATTGTTTTTCATGGAATTAACATATATATAAAATGATATTAGTTACCAGTTGTTTATTTAGGTATTGTGTGTTTCTACTTGTAAACTGTAAGTCTCATGTGAACTTTTCAATCTTATACTATACTATATCCCATTTCCTTCAACAATGTTGAAAATATATAAGCACTTTAAATAAATATTTGTCAAATGAACCAAAAGCATGTATTAAGAAAATAGAAAAATCAACCAAATAGAATACATGGAAAATTAGCAGTAAGTAAATAAATTGTTAGTTAGCCCATTTAAAAGTAAGAGAATAATAGAAATACATTAAATTGTGAACAACAGAAGAAGCAAAATCACATATACAGAGTTATTTTAAAAGGAGAAAAGTTTATGAAAATGTTATGAAAATATTAATTCAAAAATTCTCTTGCAATGATTTTTGAATGATAAAGAAATATGTTTTAAAACCAATAATCCAGAATAGCTGAACTCATATCAGACAAAATAGACTTTAAAACAAAGACTGTAACAAGAGACAAAGAAGGACACTGTATAATAATAAAGGGGACAATCCAACAAGAAGATATAACAATTATAATATTTATGCACCAACAAAGGAGCACCCAAATACATAAAACAGTTAAAAAGAAACATAAAAGAACTAATCATAATAATACAATTATAGTAAGGAACTTTAATACCCCACTTACATCAATCAACAGATCATCCAAACAGCAAATTAATAAGGAAACAATGGCTTTGAATGACACACTGGAATAGATGGATTTAACAGATATATTTATACACTCCATCCTAAAACAGAAGAATAAACTTTCTTTTCAAGTGCACATGGAACATTCTCCAGAATAGATCACATGTTAGGACACAAAACAAGCCTCAACAAATTCGAGAAGATTGAAGTCATACCAAGCATCTTTTGTGACCACAGTGCTATGAAACTAGATGTCAACCGCAAGAAAAAATCTGGAAAGGCCACAAATACACAGAGGTTAAATAACATGCTACTAAACAATGAATGGGTCAACCAGGAAATAAATAAAGGAAAAAATAATAAACTATATGGAAACAAATGACAATGAAAACACAACAGTTCAAAACCTTTGCAGTCCTAAGAGGGAAGTTTATAGCAATGCAGGGCTACCTCAAGAAGCAAGAAAAAAATCTCAAATAAACAACCTAACCTTACACCTAAAGGAGCTAGAAAAAGAACAAGAAACAAAACCTAAAACCAGCAGAAGGAAGCAAATAATAAGATCAAGGAAGAAATAAATGATATAGAAACTAAAAAAAACCCAATAGAACAGACCAATGAAACCTGGAGCTTTTTCCTGGAAAAAAATCAAAAACCTGGTAAATCTCTAGCCAGACTTATCAAGAAAAAGTGAGAAAGGACTCAAAGAAATAAAATCACAAATGAGAGAGGAGAAATAACAATCAACACCACAGAAATATAAACAATTTTAAGGGAATATTATGAAAAATTATGCCAACAAATTGGACAACTTAGAAGAAATGGATAATTCCTAGATATAAATACCAAAATATAAATGTTATATAAATATAAACTACAAAAATTAAAAAAGAAATAAGCAAAAAATTTGAGCAGAAAGATAACCAGCCAAGAAATTGAATCAGTAATCAAAACACTCCCAACAAACAAAAGTCCAGGACCAGATGGCTTCACAGTCGATTCTACCAAACATTTAAATAATAGTTAATATCTATTCTTCTCAAACTATTCAAGAAAAAAACAGAAAAGGGAGGAAAGCTTCCAAGTACATTCTGAGGCCAGTATTACCATGACACCAAAACAAGATAAAGACACCACTAAAAAAAGTGAACTACCATCCAACATCCCTGATGAACATAGGTGCAAAAAACCTCAACAAAATATTAACAAAGCAAATCCAACAATACATTAAAAAAAATCATTCACCATGATCAAGTGGGATTTATTGCTGGGTTGCAAGGATACTTAAATATTCACAAATCAATCAACATGATACATTACATCAATGAGAAAAAGGATACAAACCGTATGATCATTTAAATAGACACAGAAAAAGCATTTGACAAAGTACAATATCCAGTCATGATAAAAACCTTCAAAAAAGTAGGTTTACAGGGAACATACCTCAACATAATAAAGGCCACTTATGAAAAACCCACAGCTAACATCATCTTCAATGGGGAAAAATGAGAGCTTTTCCCCTACGTTAACAAAGAAGACATGGATGTCTACTTTTACCACTGTTATTTAACATAGTACTGGAAGTCCTAGCCACAGCAATCAGACAACAAAAAGAAATAAAAGGAATACGAATCATTCCTTTTAATTTAATCATTCCTTTTACTAAGAAAAAAGTAAAACTTTCACAATTTACAAATGGCATGATACTGTATATAGAAAAATGGAAAAAGTCCCTCAAAAAACTACTAGAACTGATAAATAGAACTACTAGAACTGATAAAGTCACAGGATACAAAATCAACATACAGAAGTCTTGCATTTCTATACATCGATAATGAAGCAACAGAAAGAAAAATTAAAGAATCAAACCCATTTACAACTGGACCAAAAGTAATAAGATATCTAGGAATAAACTTAACCAAAGAGGTGAAAGACCTGTACTCTGAAAACTATAAAACGTTGATGAAAGAAATTGAAGATAACACAAAGAAATGGAAAGATATTCCATGCTCATGAGTTGGAAGAACAAATACTGTTAAAATGTCTCTACTACCCAAAGCAATCTATACATTTAATGCAATCTCTATCAAAATACCAACAGGACTGTTCACAAAACTAGAACAAACTATCCTAAAAATTTGTATGAAAACACAAAGACCACGAATAGGCATAGCAACCTTGAAAAAGAAAAGCAAAGCTGGAGTCATCACAAATCCGGACTTCAAGTTATATTACAAAGCTGTAGTGATCAAAACAATATGGTACTGGAACAAAAATAGCCACATAGATCAACAGCACAATAGAAAACCCAGAAATAAACCCACAACAATATGGTCAATTAATCTTCAACAAAGGGGGAAAGAACATCCAATGGGAAAAAGACAATCTCTTCAACAAATGGTGCAGGAAAACTGGACAGCAACATGCAAAAGAAAGAAATTGAACATCTTTCTTACACCGTACACAAAAATAAATTCAAAATGGATGAAAGACCTAAATGTGAAACCTGAAACCATAAAAATCCTTGAAGAGAACACAGGTAGTAACTTCTTTGAAACTGGCTGAAGCAACTTCTTTCTAGACATGTCTCCTGAGACAAGGGAAACAAAAGCAAAAATAAACTGTTGGGACTACATCAAAATAAAATGCTTCTACACAGCAAAGAAAACAATTAACAAAACTCAAAGGCAACCTATGGAAGGGGAGAAGATACTGCAAATGACATATCTGAGAAAGATTCAGTATACAAAATATATAAAGAACTGATACAACTCATCACTCAAAAAACAAATAATCCAATTGGAAAATAGGCAGAAGACATGAACAGACATCTCTCCAAAGAAGACATCCAGATGGCCAACAGACACATAAAAGATGTTCATCATCACTTACTATCAGGGAAATACAAATCAAAACTACAACGAGATGGGGCGCCTGGGTGGCTCAGTCAGTTAAGCATCTGTCTTTGGTTCAGGTCATGATCTTGGGGTCCTGGGATAGAGCTCCATGTTGGACTCCCTGCTCACAGGGAACCTGCTTCTCCCTCTCCTCCCTGCTCGTGCTCTCTCTCACTCTCTCTCTCAAATGAATAAATAAAATCTTAAGAAAAACTACAATGAGATGTCACCTCACACTTGTCAGAATGGCTACAATAAAAAACACAAAAAACAAGAGGAAGATGTGGAGAAAAAGGAACCTTGTGCACTATTGGTGGGAATGCAAGCTGGTGCAGCCACCGTGGAAAACAGTATGGAAGTTGCTCAGAGTTAAAATAGAACTACCGTATGATCAAGCAATGCAATACTTGGTATTTACTCAAAGAATACAAAAACACTAACTCAAAGGGATACATGCACCCTTTTGTTTATAGAAGCATTATTTATAATAGCCAAATTAGGGAAGTCGCCCAAGTGCCCACTGATTGATGAATAGATAAAGAAGATACGGTAATGGAATATCACTCAGCCATAAAAAAGAATGAAATCTTGCCATTTGTAATGACATGGATGGAACTGGAGAGTATAATGCTAAGTAAATAAGTCAGTCAGAGAAAGAAAAATACTGTATGATTCACTCATATGTGGAATTTAAGAACCAAAGCAAATGGGCAAAGGAAAAAAAGAGAGACAAACCAAACCAAGAAACAGACTCTTAACTACAGAGAACAAACTGATGGTTACCAGAGGGGAGGGAGGTGGAGCGATGGGTGAAAAAGTTGATGGGGATTAAGAAGGGCATTCGTGATGAGCACTGGGTGTTGTATGAAGTGTTGAATCACTATATTGTACACCTGAAACTTAATATAACACTGTATGTTAACTAACTGGAATCAAAATAAAACTTATAAAACAGCTTCTTTATAAATTATAATTGCCAGAAGTTATTGTGAAAACATTCAGATAACATAATAAATACAAAATATTAAAAGTACACTAAAGATATTGAAATATCAAAAAATGCAATATATATGAAGTAGTGATAGTAATCTTGATATATAAAGAATTCTTACAAAATAAACAGGAATTTCCAATTTATTTATTTTGCCCAATTTTCAGCTGAAACCCAAGTAGAAAATGGATAATCAAATAATAAAGAAAAATCACAAGGACATAGAATAGAAAGTGAATATATGAAAATATGCTCAATTTCACTGTTATGCAAATAAATACTAATATATTCAGAAATCTAAAGGTATTTTTAAGTGATTAAAAAATGTATACAGACTCGTGGGTTAGTGATGGTAAGGGCAGCTACTTAAATCCATATCCTCCAAAAACAATACAGAACAACAGAAGAACAAATAAAACTCTCCA
The DNA here is from genome assembly GCF_023065955.2 of Ursus arctos. Classification (NCBI taxonomy): domain Eukaryota; kingdom Metazoa; phylum Chordata; class Mammalia; order Carnivora; family Ursidae; genus Ursus; species Ursus arctos. The sequence continues at coordinate 33,976,068 of NW_026622852.1, forward strand.
AACCCACAGTCTAGACGTTATAACTAGAAGATAGAAAATACTCAAACTTCAAGTTACTTATAAGCACGAAATCAAATATCCAAACCCTAGCATCTCTCATGCTCCCACTGAATGTTTTCAGAGCAAAGACTTGCATGGAAAAGTAAGCAGGAAGCTAGTGGCAAATTTAAGATGAACCTAAAACCAAGACAGGGCCCTGAATATAGGTGGGACACAAAAGTGACTGTCTTTTAAAGCTCCAGATTTGGGGGGAAAGTAAGTTAAAAGGAAGGGAAAGACACCTTTGGAGACTTAGAAGTGAAAGAGCAAAGAAGCAAAAAAGAAATTTGGGGTCATGCTAATCAAAAAAGTTCTAAAATATTAGAGTGCATACAACTCCTCCCTCTTTAGTCAAACAAGATAAAGGAGAAAGATAAAAGGAGGGACAGAGAGCTCTCAAGACAAACGGTTGAAGTGGCTTTCACAAGCTAATGGTGGTATAAATTTCCGTCTATTTCTGCAGCTGCAGAAGGGGAGGGCAGGAGGAAGCCAGAGCAATCATTTAAGGAAATTCCACTTCACAACACAGACAGACGAGGGCACTCTTGACCTACAAATCTTGTAAACTAGTCCAAATCAAGAAATGAATGATGAAAACAAACTATATTCAAAGCAACTATAAAACGAAATAGAAAATGAGAATCAAAATTCCTCTGCCCCTCATTCTCCAAAAAAAAGCCAATTAAAATTGTAAAACAACACTAGAAAGTGATGCCAATATCCTAAATCATTTGAAGAGTCAGAAACTACTCTGAAAGTTAAAAAGAAATTGACTTTTTTTTTTTTTTTAGTATACGTGCTGCCAAAGCAAGCACACCAAGTGAAATAAGTCAGTCAGAGAAAGACAAATACCATATCATTTCATTCATATGTGTAATTTAAGAAACAAAACAAATGAGCAAAGGGGAAAAAAGAGAGAAAGAGAGGCAAACCAAGAAATAGACTCAACTACAGAGAAGAAACTAAGGGTTACCACAGGAAAGGCGGGTGGGGGGATGGGTAAACTATGGGGATGGGGATTAAGGGGACACTTGCTGTGATGAGTACTGGGTGATGCAGAGAATTCTTAATTTACTTAATTTACTTACATTACTATGTTGTACACCTGAAATTAATATAATATTGTATATTAACTATACTAGGATTAAAATAAAAACTTCAAAAAAGAAAAAAAAAAGAAATTGACCAAATAATGTATCAGGAGGAAATGAAAAAAGAATTGAATGAACTCAGAAAATAATGAGTGAAAGACAAAACTGTCCTGGAAATGAAAACTAAAATAAAGCTAGCCAAGGTAAAATGGATTAAAATGCAATTTAATTAAGGGCATGGAAGAAAGACAGGAAAGCAATCAACAAAAGAAAGTGTATCCAAAAGTTATTGAAATGAACAGGCAAAGAAGAAATATTATTTCTTTAACAAGTAAATAAAATTTGAAACTCTAAAAAAAGAAACAAACCAATGAAATAAAACTAATATTTAAAACATAATTCCAGAAAAACTTTTCATAAATAATGAACTGAAAATGTCCAACGGATACATGGAAAAATAAGTTCAGCATAATCAACTCTGCCACTATTTCAATAAAACTATCAGAGTTTAAAGATTAATACAAAATCTTCAAATCTTTAAAACAAAATGGTTAAACCTTAAAACAGAAAAAGAATCAATCCAACATGATACTTCTGAAAATAATTCATACAATGGAGCTGCATTTTCTAAACACTCAAGAAAAGAAATAATGTACTAAGAAATTTAAATTCAAACTGTCCTTCAAATATTAATGCTTTTGAAAAATGGTTTTAAACGTGCAAGATCCAAGGAATGCTGTTCTCGCAATCTCCTTTTAGAGTTGATGAGAGGACAATCTTAATTCAAACAAAAGATGAATGGGCAATGGGCAAAATGGTAAGTGGCAAACATTTCATATATTTAATTATGCAACTAAAAATAAAATACAGGTGGGAATGAAAATGTCAGAATAATATATGAGTATTGTATGTTCTGAAAAAGTAAAAATGATACAACCAGAAAAGTTAAGAAGGAACACCTGCCTCTGGCCATAATAAACTAACTACAGCCACTCTTGCCATCCCACCATGAACAATTAGAAAACTGGACAAAATAGATGGAATAATAATTTTTAGATACTGAACAAACAACGCAAAACTGTGATCCCTGGAAGAAAAGACTAAAATTAAAGGAAACTTAAGATTACTTTTTAGATTATGGCTCATGGAGGAGGATCCCAAACAGTGGTCTCACTAAATTAAGAAGGGTCAGAAAAGAGTTCAACGAGCCGTTAGAGCTGGTATATAGGGTAAAATTCTGGAGGTGAAAAATCTAGGCAAAGATAAAGCTCCAGATCTATCAACAGAGGGGTTCCATTGAGTCTGTTGCTGAATGTTAAGCATATAAACAAAATGGTGAAACTCCATGAGTCTAAGCAAAGAAGAATCAATGGTGAGTTATAAGTCAAACCATTCCCAAAGTTTGGGAGACATTTGAGTTCTACACAACTAGAGTGGAAAATCCTCATTGAATATCCAGACCATTTATTAGAGACACAAGAATTGTCAGCTACCAATAGGGCTAAACGAGTTCTAAGATTCTCCACTACAGCACTACTGACACTTTGGGCTGAATAATTCTTTGCTGTGGGATTATATCCTATGCATTGTAGGATGTTTAGTAATATCCCTGGTTTCTACCTAATAAGTTTTAAGAGTAGCATATCCACCCCACCCTCCCACCAGCAATATAACCAAAACGGTATCCAGACATTGCCTAATGTCCCCTGTGGGGAAAACCATTCACAATTCTAAAGTAAATTACAATCATTGATTCAGAGTAAATGTAACTCTAGATTTACCCTCATAAAGTTAAAAATTTGTCCCAAAGGGGTCAAGGTAACTTCAGGTGACTGCCTACCAGAATATATCCAACACATTTTAAAGGGAAACACCAAAATCCAGCAATCAATGACATAAAGGTCAAAATGACTAGCACACAAGTCAAAATTACAAAAAAATGCTAAAAGGCACTATAACCAGAAAAAAATAAAAGCCATTCAATAGAAAGTTTAGGAAATGATAGAGATAATGAAACTAGCAGATAAGCTATTAAATATTACCCACAATTTAGAGAAAACCAAGAACATAATGAACACAAATGTTATTTTTTAAAAATAACCTTTGGAAATGGAACACACAATTTGTAAAATGAAAACTCTACTATATGGGGTTAATGGCATATTAGAGAGTGCAGATGAAAATATAAGTGAACTTGTAGACACAGCAATAAAACTATTCAAAATGAAGTATCTCACTGCTAGAGATGGAAGGTACAAATATAAGAAAAAGGAAAGGGTGAAACTTGTAGGGTTGGATTGAATTTTAATGTCAGTATGAACTAATGCTTTTATGTAGCTATAGATATATATATAGATAGACATTAAAATAGGTATACATGTAGGTATTTACATACATATATTTCATAGCTGTAATTATTGAGAAGGCCTAGAAAGAATGATACCCTGATAGCAATGAGTTTTGGTTTCTAAATATACTCTCTATTAAAAGAAACTAGGACTCAAAGAAATGACAGTTTCCGGGAACTGGGATTTGAAAGCACAAGACGAGGTTAAAATATCTTGTTTTTTTAAGAAACAAAACAGATGAACATAGGGGAAGGAAAGGAGAAATAAGATAAAGGCAGAGAGGGAGGCAAACCATAAGAGACTCTTAACTATTCAGAACAAACTGAGTGTGGCTGGAGGGGAGGGGGGTAGAGGGATGGGGTAACTGGGTGATGGGCATTAAGGAGGGCACCTGATGTAAGGAACACTGGATGTTATATGCAAATGATGAATCACTAAATTCTATACCTGAAACTAATACTATACTATATGTGAACTAATGAATTTAAATAAAATCTTGAAAGAAAAGAAAACAAGAAACATCTTGTTTTACCAGAAAGTAAGAGAAAGTAAGGAAGTGCTCAGAGAATTGTGGACCCATTTCAAAAGAACACAGGAACCAAGTTAAAGGGAAGGTATTGCAAAATTCAGGCCAAATTGAGCACTGAAATTAATAATAATAATAATGGATTGTAACCCAATGAATAAAATAAAAAGTTGTGAGTTCAAATGGATTTAAATAAATCAATGGATAAATAAATACATGAGTTATTTTATTTATAAAGCTATTCCTTTGAGTAGAATGCCAATGAATAAATTAGAAGAAATGATGGTGTCAGAAAATCACCAGGTGACAGCCATAATAATAAGAATTCATTTAGGGGGACACCTGGGTGGTGCAGTTGGTTAAGCAATCATCTCTTGGTTTGGGTTCAGTTCGTGATCTCAGAGTGGTAAGATCAAGCCGCACGTCAGGCTCTGCGCATAGTGCAGAGTCTGCTTAAATTTCTCTCCCTCTCCTTCCTCTGCCCCTCCCCCAATTCCCTCCCTCTAACCGCCCTTAAAAATAAATAAATCTTAAAAAACAAAGAACTGATTTAGGGAAGAATTATCAATTGATGCTAAACCTGGTGGTATAAGTTTGTCAAGGAAGAGGATATCCATATACTGTCAATGTATCTTCTTACAAGAACTTAACAATGTGAAAAGGAAAACAGTGACTTTACACAGGAGAAATCCAACACACACCACCTTAACCAGTAATCAATGTTCATAGTTCCCATAATGAATCAAATCAATATCAAGTGTTCCCGATACCAGATACTGAGAAGAACAAAAGAAAATGTGTTATTCTTGCCAAAAAATTACACAACTTGAATTTTATCATGAAGAAACAAAGAGAAATTTAAAGGGAATCCTAAAATACTTGGCCTCCAATTACATTTAGGTCATGAAAAACAGAGATAGGTGAGGAACCATTACTGAATTGAATCTCTGACTTGAAAAACATTTTTTCTCTAGAGACTGTTTTGGAAATTGTTGAGACTTGAATAAGTTTATCAATTAGACTAGCAATCAATGAACGTTTTTTGGTTTTGATTGTGATAGTGTTTATAAGAATCTGTACATAGGATAAAATTGTGTAGAACTACAAACACACACATAATATATGGAAAAATAGTGAAAACTGAGTAAGTTCTGTTGTGTAGTTATTAGTACTATTAGTATACTAATAATTTAGTATAACCATTAGTATAACCAATGTCATTTTTGTGGTTTTGTTATTGTACTAACATAACATATCAACATTGGGGGAAATGGAGTGAATGGTACATGATTCTCTATATACTATTTCTGCAATTTCCTACATGTTTATAATTATCTCCACATAAAGATTTTTTAAAATTTATGGACACTCAAGTTTGATATTCACGTAATTTTCATGTACTGTGGAGTATTAATATTATTGTCATATTTTCAGCAGTTTAAAAAGATAAACATTATTCTTAGCTCATGGACCACACAAAAACAGCTGACAGGCTAGATCTGACCCAGCATTATTGTTTGCTGACAGGTAAACTAAAGAGTATTATTTCTCCATGTCAATAATTATATTCTGGTTATGGTAAAACAATGTCATTGCATGATTTTAAGAATGACAAAATGAAATGTTTAGGGGTAAAGAAACATAGTATCTGCACTTCCCTCTCAAACAGTTCTCTCTCTATTTCTATATACATATATAAAATACACACACACACACACACACACACACACACACATATGTATATATATAGAGAGAAATGATAAAGCAAATATGGTAAGATGTTACTAGCCGAAGATTTGGGGTAAAGACTTAAAGAAAATTCCCTGTGTGCTTCTTGCAACTTTTCTATAAGTTTGAAATGGTTCCAAAATAAAAATTATTTACACAGATATCTATATCCACTATTTGCTTAAAAACCCAGAGAAAGGGGATAAGTGGGTATAGATAATGAAACAATGAACTGGTAATTATTTAAGCTGAGTAACTGATTCATGAAGTTTCATTAAATATTATCTTTCAGTTTATGAGTATTTGAAGATTTCCAAAATGAGAAGTTTATATATGTAAACACACACCAACCAGAGCTGCACAAGTTTGTGGAAACCCTTACAGGGTCATTGACAGCAGATAATATGATCTTGGGGGTAAGAGAGAAAAGGGCGGTGTTTTCCCTTTTTTCACGATTAGCAAGAGAAACTTTTTTAAAAAGATCATATCACCAGACCCAGTAATTTTATTTTCTAGAATTTATTCTGTGAAACCTAGAGATATGTACACACATTTTTTAAACTTATAAAATAGCAACTTTGAATGTACATGGTGCATCAAAAGAAATTAACATAAAAATGATTAATTTTATGACTCCAAATTAGTAAGACAAATAGTAAAAAATGTTAACAGTGGTCACCTGCAGGAGGTAGCAACAGGGAAAACAATTTTTTTCTGCTTATACCTTTCCACGGTTTTTGGAATTTTCCAAAGTATTTATTGTCACATTAGTTTTAAAACTGTTAATTTTCTAAGCATTCATTAATATGAGCAGAACATCTAAACTAAGGAAACACTGCATCAACTTTATACATACCAATGAAAATTAGAATCAGTTTTTGTAAGTAAAGCATTCAATCTAATGTAAACATGCATATGAGACACTAGCACCCTTCCTATTGTGGAAAAACAGTAAGGTGCTAAGGGGTCACCTGGGACAACTAGAAGCAGGATTTTGTTGTACACACAGATGTGTGCCTAAAACCTTGATAGCAGAAGTCAGAATCTGAAAAGAATTAAACCTGGATCAGACTGAAGTACAGGGCTCATCCCAGTGGGAGTGGGCGGAAGTTAAAAAGCCTCACCCACAGGGTTTGGTACATACCTGTCTAAATAGAACCAAAAGCAGCACCCATTGTGATCCAAGCCAGAGAAGTGCCAGCAGCTAAAGGTTGACTGCGGTGACAACACTCCAACCAGGAAACAGATCGGCAGCAAGATTTTAGTGACCAGATTACTATTTACCGCTAGGATGTAGACTGGCAGGGAGTACAGCCCTCAGCTAGGAGGCCTCAAACTATATTATGGCTCTGAAACCAACAGGAAAGAGAACATTTAGATAGGAAAATAAGGCTGAAACCAGGTGTCACAATGGCTGGTGATATGGACCAATGACATGCTGTGTTCAACCATGGCAGAAAAATCTACAAAAAGGGGGAAAAACCTGTAATAGGATTACTGAGGAGTTTCAACTCACTTGAGTATAAATGAAATGGTTTTCTCTTCACAGACACTGATATCAGCCCTCTTTAAGAGCCTGAAAAACATTTCAGGCAAACTAAAACTCTCTGATTATCTTCAGCCCTAAGATATTCATCATCCTCCAGGCCTTTTCTAGACTAGTATATTGGCCGTGTCTTCGGCCTAGAGAAGAAAAGGTCAGCAATCATTCATTGATCAAGCCAGACATCAGCTCTCCTTTGCAGGCACCCAAAACCTCAAGAAGCTCTTTTGCAGCATCTCCTTTACTTGGCTTGGATTGGAACAGTTTTCCTCCACTTTCACAGGGACAATAATGAAATGCCTCTCATGATTGACTGAGCTCTCCTCACGATGTAAAAGTCTCCCTTGATTCTATCTTTCCCTTTCTTGATGTTTTCTTTATATAGATATGTGGGGAAAAGGTGCAAGGAGGAGTGGTGATTGATATTATTAAGAAGACTTAAGGGAGGGATGGCTGACCCTAATAATTGGTAGTTGTTGTTTTGTTTTTTTTGTTTTTTTTTAAGAGGTGCTATCTAGCGTCTTTTCAATTTGGAATCTTCACTTCAATTCCTACATTCTGAATCAACAGGAGAAGTCAGGCTCAACATCATCTACAAAGAGAACCACTATGAACTTGGCACTGTGTCAGGTGCTTTGTGCAACTTAGTGCATCTTATAATCCTGGGAGCAGTGTTTAATTACTCCCTTTTTGCAAATAAGGGAACTGCAGTTTAGAAAGAATAAATAACTTTCCCAATATTAATTTAAGTAGTTTGTGATACAGCAGAATTTATACTCCCACTTCTCTATTCCCAAAGCTTATATGTGATGTTTTCCACTGTGTTGTCATACAGGACACCAGAAACACGCATTTCAGATATCACCATGGATGAGATTCTAATGGAATTCATTGTCTTTGTGAGTATGATTCAGAACCTATTACAATATGAGTTTATGGCAGACAATTGTTCTTAGTAATTATAGCTAAGCTGGGCCAATGAAGGCAAAGAATAAAAATCTCTCTTTATAAACTTTGCTTTCCCTAAAGAAGGTACTCAGTGGTGGCCCAATGAGGCCATTTCTATTCTCTATACACTAAAGACTCACATTTCCCTTTGGTCTTAACTGCTTAACAGCTTTCCAATTCAGCACATATTTCACAGCAGCTTTTACATCCTTATTTCTCAAGCTATAGATTATAGGATTTAGCATGGGGGTCACTATCCCATAAAACATGGAAATAAGCCCTTCTGTAGCTTGCAAATTGTCATTCCCAAGGCGGTCTTGAGTCTTGGGCTTGGCATACATGAAGAAGATGGTACCATAAAATATGATCACCACAGTCAGGTGTGCTGAGCAGGTGGAAAAGGCTTTGCGTCTCCCTGTGGCTGAGTTCATTCTCAAGATGGTGTAGAGGATGAACATATAGGAGAAAAAAATGACCAGCAGTGGAAGAACCAGGAATGCCATATTTGACACTGCTAGGGTAACAATATTGAGGGATATGTCAGCACAAGCTAGCTTAAGAACAGCTAATATCTCACATAAGAAATGATTGATAACATTATTCCCACAGAAAGGCAATCGCATGGCAAGAGATGTTTGCACAATTGAGTTGATTCCACCAGAGAGCCATGACACAGAAGCCATCGGTACATACACCACCTTGCTCATGATGACAGGGTATCTCAGAGGGTTACAGATGGCTACATAGCGATCAAAAGCCATCATGCCAAGAAGGAAACATTCTGTTGACCCCATTGCAAACCCAAAGAACATCTGCACTGTGCATCCAGAGAAGGAAATGTTCCTTTTCTTTGAAATTAAGCTCACCAAAGTTGAGGGAACAGAGGAGGATGTATAGCAGATGTCCAGGAAAGAGAGGTTGCCCAGGAAGAAGTACATGGGGGTGTGAAGACGGGAATCAAAGATGCTTGCTATGATCAGAATACCGTTGCCAATTAGAATCACTAGATACATTACTAGAATTAGAGAAAACAAAATGATTTCAAGTTTTGGGTAACCAGAGAGTCCCAGAAGAATGAATTCTTTCACAAATGTCTTGTTTATCCTATCCATATTCCAGCTTTCAAGATATCAAAGGAAGACCTAACAAAATATTTTCACTGCCAAGCAACAAATGTAACAAATGCTTTGCATAAACATTATTCTGGGATGAAATCGAGTGTTTTCTTCAAAACTGTTATCTGCTTCTGTCATCTGTTGTTATCCTCAATGATGTTTATGCCCAGAATACAATGCTAGGATATTGAGAGTTTCTATGCCCTGTGTCTAATGCGTGAATATCTATCTAGGATCAAAAGCAAGTTCAGAAGCACCTTCCCCACTGCTGAAGACACTCTTAAATTGAGTTTTCTAAAAGCCCTAGAATATTTCAGACAACAAACCGGATTTCTTCATTTTAATCAGGTCCAGTGAGAGAGTGATGGGGAAGGCAAAAGACAATTCAGCAAGGACTGGAATTCTGATTCAGTGTTTAACAGAAATGTTCAAAAGTATAAAGCAAATTTTATTTGTATGCATATTTGTCTGCCTCACATTCTTTTCACTCAAATTGTGTTTTTATGGGGCAGACATTTGATCATAGAAAACTGAATCATGTACACAGCACTTTAACATCTGCTGAAAGGCAAAGTTAGTTGAACTCACAGTCACAGTCTACTCTTACTATTTTGTTTTTTCCTATAAGACCAGTGTACAGACCAGCTATGCATGAATCTGATGGAGAATCTTTGACGAAAAATAATCTCTCTTCATTTGTTTTATTCTCTGGCTTCAGAGTTATTCTTCATAATTTATTTACTTAGTGAACCTGAGAAAACAGTAATAATGCTTAAATATATCTGTGTATACATGTGTGGCACTTTATACTTCATTTAAAAAAAACAAACTAATCTCATTATTCCTATTTTTTTTTCAAATGTAAATGACAGAATGTGGCCAAAGTTATCCAGCCTCTAAGTAAAAAGTAGATCTTGAAGCTCAGATCTTTGCCAATAAACTGCAGCTGTCGGGGCTACAACACAAGTTGGTATAGCTTGTTTTCTCACCGACTAGTATCCAGAAATTTTGGCCTTGGTGGTATAATACAGAATCAACTATTTCAGTCTTCCAAATTTTTCATATGCACATAAATTACCTGGGGATCTTGTTAAAATGAAGATTCTCCCTTAATAGATCTGGGGCAAAGCCTATAATTCTGTTTTTTTTTTTTATGATTTTATTTTTAAGTAATCTCTACACCCAATGTGGGGCTCAAACCTACAACACCAAGATAAAGAGTCACACACTCTACTGACTGAGCCAGCCAGGCATCCCTGTGATTCTGCATTTCTAATCAGCTTCAAGTGTATGTCAAAGCAGTTGGCATGGGGCCACATTTTGAGTAGCAAGGTTTTATTTTACTTATAGTGAGTTGGCAGACTATCCAGATGTTTGTGATCCAAATAGATTTCCTTTTGTTTTATTATATGGACTAGCTTAACAACATAGAAAATGACCAGAAGCATGTTTCTTTTGTGTTTTCCAGTGAACAAATTCCAGAGCCATATTTCCCTGTTGAGTACAATTCAGAAAATAATATTATTGAAAGACAAATTTCATAAAAGAAATATAAATTTTTGCTGGGCTGCTATAATATGTGTAGGATATTACGGACAGACTAACTTAAGCCCATTTCTGTTCCAAGCTGAGCAAGGATAGGAATAATGTAACAAATGTCTATAATAAAAAAATTCACAGTTCAGTAAGGGAAAGAGTAAAACTACATATAGAACAATTAGACACAGACTATAACTACATTGTGTGACCAGAGTGAGTATTACAAGTGTTCACAGAACGAGGAGGCTAATAAGACATAAAGTCAAGGGAGAGTTCTGGAAGAACTTCAGACAGGCTGGATCTGTAAACATTGAAAACTCGAGGCAGGTTTGGAAGACAGGAAGGGGAAGGAGTATCCCAGAAGGGAGAACAGGTTGAGCAAAGTTTGGTAGTAAACATAGTGGCAATACCTCTTTTTCAGACAAGGCAGTTTCTGTGGAGGAATGATGGGAAGCACATTTGAAAGGGTAAATGAAGCAAGCATACAGAAAGGTCCAAAAATGAGGCAGAGAAATTGACACTTCTTTTTGTGGTGAAGGGGACCATCATTAGAAGCACAAAGCACAAGGTGAGTGTTTAGACCTGATGATTTTTGCTACCTTCCAAACTTGACATCATACAGTTTGATTTTATCAGGTTTTTGAGCAGATATGTGATACAAGGAATTAAAATGTTTAGATTAATTAGGTTATCATTACAGACTGGTACATACACACACACACACACACACACACACACAATTATCTTTTCATAATCATCACCAGTTTTCAGGGTAACCAAAATTTCAAGCTTAGAGCTCATATAGGCTAACAGTTTTGAGAATGTCAGAATAAGCTCACTACTCTACTCTAACACTGTTGTGTGATGATAGGTGGGAAGATTTCTCTACGGTGTATGATGTCAGAGTCAGAAGCCAAACTCAACAGAGGTATTCTCAGAAAAAAACAGAAAAGGAATACAAAATAGGAAATCTCAACTTGAATGAGAGGCACAAATGAGAGAATATTAAATCTCCAAATTAGAGATGAGAAAATTGAGCCTCAAGGCAATTTTTAAGTCTATTTATTCAGCTAAAGGTCGGAAGTACCTAAAAAAAAAAAAGATACCTATAATTTATTTAAATTAGAAAAAACTTCCATTTATTTGAACACCCATTGCAGGATCTTACGTGCTAGTTACTTCTAGTGCTTGAAATTTCATTTCGTTGAGGTCACGTGACTAATAATGGGCAGAGACAAAATCCAAAGCCCATTTTCTTTCCAGTACTTCTGTGTGCAACAAGTAGCATTAAAATCTGTATAGGGGGCACCTGGGTGGCTCCCTCAATAGTTCAATAGTTGGTTGAGCAGCCCACTATTGATTTTAGTTCAGGTCAGAATCTCAGGGTCCTGGGATTGAGCCTTGCACTGGGCTCCACACTCTGCTGGGAGTCTGCTTAAGGATTCTCTCCTTCTGCCCCTTCCCTTGCTCATGCATGCTTGCTCTCTCTCCCTCTCTCACTCGCTCTCTCTAAAAATAAATCAATAACTCTTTTTAAATAATCTGTATAGAAAGCATGTGTCAACAACAGAAAATGGCCAGCAAGAAAATGGCCAGTAACTGTGGACATATTGAAGTCATAGAAGCAAAACTTGACTGTATGCAACTAACAATATACAAGGAAAATGGCTCAGTCTTGAGGACTTAATACTTCTTATCATGGAGGACGGTTCAGAACTATGGAATTGAATCATATGCCTGGAATACTCGATTTCTCTGAAATGATTCTACTCTCTGAAATGATTCCACAACTACTTCTTAGGAAGTTCTCCCAAAGTGGGGCTCAGAAACTAGTCAAGGAGTACTTTAGATAAGTGACATAAGCAGTCTCATTGGCCCAGGCATGAACACAAAAGGAAGAAGATAGTAATACATTGATTTATCAGGAAATGTGGTGATGTTCCAGATCCAGCCTGTTTGGGGTCCAGGCCTGGGAGAGCCTATTGGCTTCTTTTTCCAAAAAAAAGAGTAGTGACAATATATTTTAAACCACTTCTGCTACATGCTTTAAGCCTTCCCCTCCTGGACATAAATTCCCTCACCATTCAAATACACCTTAAGCCAGATCTGTCTTGCTGCCTTTATTCTTCTCCCAGAAATCTAATTTGGCATTTGTATATTGTAAGATAACAAGAAGGAAGGAGCTTGTCTGTCTTGCTCATCACTACTCACAGATGACCTAACAAAGGGGCTGCACATTATGAATGGGTTTTGACTAAATAGGTGAAGGTTTACTTTCTACACTCTTAAGAAATTTCTCTGTACAGTATTTGTGGATTAATATTCATTTTAATATGCCCAAATTGCTCATTTGCAGCAGGCTCTAAGTTTCAAAAAAATATATCTTTAAGTCAGCACTAAGATGCCATCTTATATTTACCAATTTATGTAGTGAAAGTGCAGCAGGATTGCCTCATACTCACTTGAATGGATATAGCATGGGATTAGACCAGTTAAAAAGTACTTGGAACTTAGTAGCAAAGACTCCAAGTTTGAGGTTATTTTCTTCTAATATATAGTCTCAGTTTTCTCATTTGTGAGATAGTGATAACTGCCTTGCTTTTCTCTCACAGGTCTGTTTTCAGAAAAACTTAGGTAGCATATGGAAACTGCTTTATGGATTAACAGGTATTATACAAATAATAACAATAATAATAAATCATAGCTATTTGGCAATATTAAATTAGTAGCTGTATGGCCTCATGCTGTTCACATTTTAAGTCTCCATTTAATAATAGCTTTAATTATAGGGTGCCTAGGTGGCTCAATCGGTTGTGCCTGCCTTCAGCTCAGGTCATGATCCTGGGGTCCTGGGATTGAGCCCTGCATCAAGCTCTCTGCTCTGCAGGGAGTCTGCCTCTCCGTCTCCATCTGCCTCTCCCCCAGCTCATGCTCTCTCTCTCTAATAAATAAAATCTTTAAAAAAAGTAATAGCTTTAACTACAGATTGAAAAGGTATAATGTCATGGTATTCAAGACTCACCTGTACACTTATAAATTATTTCCACCTCCTAGAAGACCCAGTTACTTTCTTCTTAGTATTTATGTCAGCATTTTGAATTAAGGTCAGGTTCAACAAACAATGCCAGATTCTACAGATGTGGAAGAGTAAATATTTGTTATGCAACAGTTGTTGTAATTGTTCCCCAATTCCCAAAACAATTTAAAGTTGGAATGAGAGATTTGTGGAATGGAGAAACTTCTGGGGCATTAGGGACAGTGTCCCACAGACTCATTTAAGAGTGGTGCTGGGAATAAACTGTGCTTGAACCACAGCTCAAAAATGAAATGACGTTCTCCTACCCATGTAACTCTTGGAAACAGGGGCAAATATTCACAAAACTAACTTTATAAAATGTAAGAGCTTTTCATTTTAAAATAGCAAAGTTAATTTAAAGTAAGATCTCAATTCAAGTGGTAATTACCAAAATGGAATGCTAGAATTAAAAAATGATCTAGATATTATGAATGACATGAAGCAGATATTTCCTGTGAATTAAATGTATTGTCGTTATTTTGGGGGATGAAAAAAATACAGACAAGCAATAAAATTAATAAATTTATAGGAAAAAGGTGAATTCATATGTTTAAGGCCAAAAAAAGTTTTTAAATTCCAGATCAGATAGTTTGGAGCATGAATTCAGATAAGTAGATAGCACATTACTGATTCAAAGTGTTTCAGAAAGTCTATTGAGCTATATTATAGATGTTAATACTTAGATTCTGATTGTAATTTTCCAATAGATGTCACATTTCACTGTAAAATATCTAGATTCTAGAGGGTCATTTTGAGCCATTTTGACCCGTGCCCAAGTAGGACACTCAAAGACCATCGATTGTGGACCCAGCTACTGACTTGGAAACAGCCCTGTCACCTTGTAAACTTGGCTGCAGCCTTCTTTGGCCTTGATCCTGCCACCAAACCAAATTCAAAAGCACATTAAAAGGATCATACACAATGATCGAGTAGGATTTATCCCTGGGATACAAAGATGTGTCAATACATGCAAATCAATAAATGTGAAACACCACTTTAACAGCATGAAGATTTAAAACCATATAATCAACTCAATAGATGCAGAAAAAGCATCTGACAAAATTCAATACCCTTTCCTGATAAAAACTCTCAACAAATTAGGTATAGAAAGAATGTATCTCAACATCATAAAGGCTATATATGTTAACATTATACTTAAGAGTAGAAAGCCAAAAGATTTTCCTCTAAGATCGGGAACAAGACAAGAGTGCCCTCCTGTATTCAACATAGTACTGGAAGTCCTATCCAGAGCAATTAGTCAAGAAAAAGAAATAAAAGGCACCCACTGGAAAGGAAGAAGTTAAATTATCTCTGTTTGCAGATGACATGATCTTATATCTGAAAATCCTAAAAACACCACCAAAAAGACTGTTAGAACTAATCAACTAATTCAGGAAGTTCCAGGATACCATTTAACAAAATGAAATATTTGTACAGTGGAAACAATAAGACATTGGTCAAGAAATTGAAAAAGACACAAATAAATGGAAAGATATCCTCTGTTCATGAGTTAAAATGTTCATACTATCCAAAGCAATCCATAGATTCAATGCAATGTCTATAAAAATACCAATTTTTTTGCAGCAATAGGAAACACAATCCATAATTTATAGGAAACCCAATGGACCCCAAATAGCCAAATCAATCTTCAGAAAGAAAAACAAAGCTAGAGGTACCACACTCCCTGATTTCAAATGATATTATAAAGCTTTAGTAATCAAAACAGTATCGTACTAGCATAAATACATAAACATAGACAATGGAACAGAATAAGTAGCTCAGAAATAAACCCAGGTATATACAGTCAACTTATTTTTGACAAAAGTAACAAGTATACTTTTGACAAAAGTAAGAAGTATAGTCTCCTTAATAAATGGTGTTGGGGAAATTGGATAACTACATGCAAAAAATGAAGTTGACATAAAAATTAATTTAAAATGGATTAAAGTCCTATATATAATATCTGAAACCATAAAACTCCTAAAACTTAGGGGAAAAAGCTACTTGACATTGATCTTTGCAATGATTTTTTTGTATATGACACCAAAAGCATAAGCAACAAAAGCAAATAAATAAGTGGGTCTATGTAAAACTAAAAAACTTCTGCATGTTAAAGGAAACCATCCACAAAGTGAAAAGGCAACCTATGGAAAGACAGAAAATATTTGCGAGCTATATATCTGATAAGGGGTTAATATTCAAAACATGTAAGAAGAAACTCATACAACTCTATAGCAAAAAAAAAGGGGGAGGGAGCAAAGGAACTGAATAGAATAGCCACTATTATTCCAAGGAAGACATTAAAATGGCCAACAGGTACAGGAAAGGTGCTCAATATCACTAATTATCAAGGAAATCCAAATCAAAACCACAATGAGATAGCTCCTCATATCTATTAGGATGGCTATTATCAAAAAACAAATGATAACAAGTGTTGGTGAGGGTATGGAGTAAAGGGAACTCTTGAACACTGTTGGTAGGAAAGTAAATTGATACAGCCATTATAGTAAACAATATGCATGTTCCTCAGAAAATTAAAAATACCTTATGATTCAGCAACCTCACTTCTGGATATACATACAAAAGAAATGAAATCAGTATCTCAAAGAGATATCTGCACTCCCATGTTCATTGCAGCATTATTTACAATGGGAAAGATACGGAAATAATCTAAGTGTCTGTTGATGTACGAACAGACACACAATGGAATATTATGCAGCCATAAAAAAGAAGGAAATCTTGCCATTTGTGACAATATGGATGAAACTGGAAGATAATATGCTAAGTAAAATAAATCAGACACAGAAAAACAAATACTGCATTATCTCACTTACATGTGGAATCTTTTTAAAAATAACAATAAAAAACTGATAGGACCAGGGAGTAGAATCGTGGTTGCCAGGGTTTTGGGTAATGGGAGAAATGGAAAGATAATGGTCAAAGGGTATACACTTTCAACTATAAGATGAATAAATTCTGGAGATCTAACGTACAGGATGGCAATTATAGTTAATAACACTCAATTGTATACTTGAAATTTGTTAAGAGAGTAGATCTTAAGTGTTTTCACCACACAGAAAGGTAACATTGTGAGGTGATAGATAATATAAATTAACTTGACTGTGGTAATCATTTCACAATTTGTAACATATGTTAAGTCATCATGTTATATGCCATAAAAACTACATCATAGAACCTAACTATAATGTTTTAAATAAAATATTTGCATTCTGAGAAATAAAAATTTATTAACAAAGAAAGATTGGTATTTATGCATGCACACAGACACAAACACGCACATGCACCCACTCACACCACAAACCATAGCATATGTACATGGAAATTCAAATGGAAATATGTCCAGATTGCTTTTATATTATCAGATCATAGAAGTTTAGAGCTGGAAATCTCTGTAAAAATCATAGTAAGATTTCCCCCTCTATAAACAAGGAAACTGGAGTAAAAGTGATGAAGTAATATTCCAACATTACAAAGTCATTGTTACTATATAATTAGGAAGAAATAAAGACAGTCTTCCTCATTCATTAGAGGAATCAGACAATAACAATAATGATATGGTATGAATTTTTACTGATTTTCAGACAGTAGCTAATGGACTAGCAATATAGTCTGAAAATATAGGCCTTATATGACTGGAAGATAAAAGACTCCTATATAGGGTGGTTTGTTATAGGGCACTCTATGGATTGAAGAAGGATTTTCAAAGTGGGGCATACCTATGTCTATCACTACATTTTCCACATGAATTCATAAAAGGACTAGATACAACAAATGGGAGTCTTTATTCTCTTTTTGGAAAGTGGCCCCCTGGGGACATGAGATGTGAATACATAAAGGTTTCAAGCAATGCAACAATGTGTGCAAGAAATATGCATTCTACTATCTCCCTCAGGATCTGGAAATGTACCTAACAATTGTTAGGCTTGTAAGCAGAGAAATCTGGGACTAAAAGTGGTTACGGGCTACCTTCTAAAAGGATCCAGGAGGAGGCATATCTGGCAAGTGGATTACATTGGCCCATTACCCTTGTTTCTGGGTAAATAACAGGTCTTGACGGAGAGAGACACTCATTCTGGATTTGATTTGCATAACCTGGCAAATGAAGCAAAAACTCCTGCCACTATTTAAGGCCTAGAGTAAGAGTATTATTTTAATTTGAATGTTGGTCATCAAAAGTGAAATTCAATGAGTTACAAAGCATTAAACATCATATACATTCTCAACCACAAGATGTGGACTAAAGAAAATTGGAATAGACAATTGAAATCCCTGCTTAGAATACTGGGGGGTGATGAGAGACTAAAAGGATCGTTTTCAGGACTGAATGAATGTGTGTTAACACTTAATATATGTAGGATTAAAAGAAGACCATCACTGACTATATTGTTGAGATATCTGGGGAGGGAGATATGGAGAAAATAGTGGGAATGATACAGGCACTCAGAGAAACTTCTATATTTCTAAGAAATTTTCTTTTTCTTTGGTTGACCCTGTATTCCTGTGACATGGATGGCATTTATGAGTTCAATTTTTGAACATGACACATGACAATACATCTAAATATTACTGCCCACATTCCTAAAAGAAAGATAATATAAATCATTCCTTCTTTCATCTTTTTTTAAAAAATGGGATTAATGGGTAAATAACTAGTAGTGCAATAGCTGGATTGCAGGACAGTTCTATTTTTATGAGGAACCTCCATATTGCTTTCCACAGTGGCTGCACCAGTTTGCATTCCCACCAACAGTGCAAGAGGGTTCTCCTTTCTCCACATCCTCCTCGAAACCTGCTGTTTGTTGTATTGTTGATTTTAGCCATTCTGACAGGTATGAGGTGATATCTCTTTGTAGTTTTGATCTGCATTTCCCTGGTGAGGAGTAATGTTGAGCATCTTTTATGTGTCTATTGGCCATCTGCACGTCGTCCTTGGAAAATTGTCTATTCATGTCTTCTGCCAAATTTTTAGTTAGATTCTTTGTTTTTTGGGGTATTAAGTTTTATAAGTTCTTTATATATTTTGGATACTGACCCTTTACCAGATATGTCATTTGCAAATATCTTCTACCATTCCACAGGTTACCTTTTAGTTTTGTTGATTATTTCTTTTGCTGTGCAAGAGCTTTTTATTTTGATGAAGTCCCACAGTTTATTTTTGCTTTTGTTTCCCTTGCCTCAGAAGACATATCTATAAAGAAGTTGCTACAACTGATGTCAAACAGGTTACTGTGTGTTTTGTCCTCTAGGATTTTTATAGTTTCAGGTCTCACATTTAGGTCTTTCATCCATTTTGAATTTATTTTTGTGTATGGTGTAAGAAAGTGGCTCAGTTTCATTGTTTTGCATGTTGCTGTCCAGTTTTCCCAACATTGTTGAAGAGACTATCTTTTTTCCCATTGGATAATCCTTATTAATGGTTTTTGCCTCTCTCTTACCTGGTCAATGAGACAAACCTATATGCTTATACTTATCCAACCCCACTCTCTATAGCAGACTAGAAAAATGGGAATCATTGGCCATATTTAAATTGCTGCTGGTAGTATTGTTCATCCTCTAGCTGAACCTAACATCCTACCCCAAGGAGGATAAACTGAATAATAAGAAACAAAAAGTGAAAAGAAGGGAAAGTGATTGTTGAGCCAATGGGAAGATCTTTGGCATTTTCTAAAGTATATTTGGTGGTTACTACTACCTGTATTATAGTATCATGGGGAAATCAACCTTTGGAGTACAAAATACATACTCAATAAGAAGCTAATGGAAACATGTTGTATATATAAACCAACACTAACTGAAATGTTCTAAGAGACAGTTGCACAACATTGGCCTGGGAGGTACAACTGAAGTTTCAGAACTCTCCTTTTTGGCCTGAAATGCCTTCCTCCTGCAGGACCATATCCTATACCTTTATGGGAAGGTGTTAGCCATACATGAGTATACACTCTGAAGCCTAATGTATTCTTCAAAATACCTGATTCTGGGTAAGTGCTGCAATGTTTAATTTTAAAATCTGCCCTCTCTTGAAATTTAGAAAATCAGTTAATACACAGCCTGCATTATTGCACGGCAACAACCCACTGGCCTGAGAAATAATGTCTTTTACGTAGCTCATGTGCCCTTTTCATGGTTCATAGTCCTCATCAGCGCTGTTCTATTGTTTAACTGCAGAAGGCATTGTTCATGGTTTATGCCCCCCAGGAGATGGATTCTCTATATTTATAAAGTCTTTATATTTATAAATATATACATAGATAAAATTATGTAATTATGGCCAGGATTTGCTACAAAATACTCTGAGGAAGAAGATAGATAATGATGAAAGAAGGCTGACCATGTGTAATAATATAAGTTGTATGATTGGTACAAGGGATTTTATTAAATTACTCACTCTTCTGTTAAATATTTGAAAATGAAATTTCCAAAAATATGTTTTAAAGAAAAAATACAAATATGTGTATATATAGATAAATAAAGATATAAATATGTATGTGTAAGTGTATATATAAACAGAGCTGTAAACATATTGGGGGAAACTCTTATAATGGTATTTAGGGTGGGTAATATCTTTCTGAGAGTAATTTAGCTAGAAATTGGAAAAAAGTCCACATCATCTGCCCTTTGAACTCTACCTCTTGAAATTTATCCTTTGAAGGGGATTATGCTATGTGAAATAAGTCAAGCAGAGAAAGACAATTATCAGATGGTTTCATTCATATGTGGAACATAAAGAATAGCATGGAGGACATCAGGAGAAAGAAGGGAATACTGAAGGGGGGAAATCAGAGGGGGAGAGGAACCATGAGAGACTATGGACTCCAGGGAAACAATCTAAGAGTTTCAGAGGAGAGGGGGATGGGGGGATGGATTAGCCCGGTGATGGGTATTAAGGAGGGCACCTGTTGTAATGAGCACTGGGTGTTACACGCAAATAATGAATCATGGAACACTACATCAAAAACTAATGATGTACTGTATGGTGACTAATATAACATAAAAAAGAAAAAAGATTACCCAGAAATTTTTTTTAAAAAATTTATCCTTTGAAACCATAGGTATTGTACATCAAAAAACAAAACAAAAACAAACTTTAACCTTAACTGTTCATAGTGCATAAAAGTATCAAAGTAAAAACATGATAAATGTATGACTCCTAATGACTAAGACAAATATTGAAAATGATATCTTTAGGAGATGGTTATAAAGACAACATTTTTTACATATTTTTTTTAAAGATTTATTCATTTTAGAGAGAGAGAGAGAGCACATGTGTGCATGTGCGAGCATGCGAGCAATCAAACATGGGGAGGGAGTAGAGGGGGAAGGAGAGGAAGAAGGAGAGAAGCAGACTCCCCACTGAGCACAGAGCCTAACTTGGGGCTCAATGTCACAACCCTGAGATCACAACATGAGCTGAAATCAAGAGTCCGATGCTTAACCAACAGAGCCACGCAGGCATCCCTTTAAACATTTTAAAATAATTTTTTAATTTAAAAAATATTTATTAATCAGAAAATAATACACTTAATCTCTTGGAAATTTTCTGATTTTCCCGGGAGGGCAACTTTATCATTGAATCTTTCTGATGACTGATAGACATGATCATTCTTATTTATATCAAAGCCCCATTTAACCCATTTTTATGTACCTATGGAATATTATATCAGGTGAATGGTTCAATTTGATATAAGCCTGATGATAAGATGCTAACATTCTCGATATTATGCAGGAAACAATTAAAAATTAAGGTGCTAAGGAGTTGGTTTAAACAATATAAATAACATTTTTACATGCCTAAAACCTTGTTGTCACATACCAAAAATTAAAGAGAATTAAACAAGGGTCAGATACAAATTCAGGGCTTCTAGTGGGGAGGGAAGAGGGGAGAAGTGCCAGAAATTCAACAGCCATTACCCACAGGGTCTAGGGTATGCCTTTCTGAATAGAACCAAAAGCAACACTGATGTGATCCAACCCAGAAGAGAGAGCAGCAGCTGGAGGTTTTCTGCAGTGACACAACACTTCATTCCTAGTGGGACAGAACAGCAGGATTCAGTGACCAGATCATTTAGGTAGAAACTTAGGTCAACCCGAGGAGTGGACGGGCAAAGAATGAAGACTCTAAGTAGGAGATACAGAGTTACATCATGGCTCCAAAACAAAACAAGAGGAATATTAAGTAGGAAATAAAGTCAAAGTCCAGCTATCACAGTGGGCTAAGAGATAACAGAAAAGATAGATGGTGTGGCCCAAAGATACCCTGCCCTCGGCAATGACCTTCTAGACAAGGAATGAATAGAAAAAGAAAAAAACCATAATAGACTTACTGAAGAGTTTCAACACATTGGAAAATGTAAGAACTGATTTTATTTTCACAGCCATTGTTTTTACCACTCCTTCGAGCCTGTAAGAACACCTCAGGCAGGTTTGAAATGTTTCTGTTTTATTTGGTAGAGAATACTCACTTTCCTCCCCCTTCTAGACTAGCTCCTCTGCCAGCCTGCAGCCTCGAGAACTCTGCAGGCCTCCACTCATCAAGCCAGAAGCCAGGCTCTCTTTGTAGGAACCCAAACCTTAAAGAGCTCTTTTGCAGCCTTTCTCCCACTTGAGTTGGAAAAAACAATTTTCCATTCTTCCACAGGGACTATAGAGAAATGTCTCCCACCACCCACTGTGCACACCCCATAAGGTAGAAAACTCCCTTGATTACTTCTTCCCTCGGCCCGAGCTTCTCTTTTATATAGGTATAGGGGGAAAGGCAAAGACGGTACGATTTATATTAACAGAGTGACTTTTAGGAGGAGATTTTAGCTCTCCTAATTATTAGCTTATGGTAAAAGAGGTGCTCAGCAGTAACTTTTAGTCCTCAATCTGGAGTCTTAGCTTCAATTCTGAAATTCTAGGACACTGTGAAGTAGCGCTATTCTAGATTCATTCTCCTATTTATTGAAACTTTAAATGACACTGAAACCGGTTTTATTTATTTCCTTATTAAAAGTAAGGTAACTATAGCTTACAAAGAATAGTCTATCCAATGTCATTGAGGTAGTTTGTAAATGGCAGATTCTGTACTCTTGCCTATTTCCAAAGCTGTGTGTGAATGTTTACTATTATGTTTCCACACAGGACACCAGAAACGCTCGTTTCAGATATCACCAAGGATGAGATTCTAATGGAATTCACCATGCTTGTAAGCTCTAGATCAGGACATTTTGGAAACTGAGTTGAAAGTGAACTACAATTGTCAGTAATTCTAGCTGAACAGGACTAGGGAAGGGGAAGAATAAAAATATCTCTCCTTAATCATAGTTTCTCCAAAGAAGGTTTTTACTAATTGACCAAGGAGTCCATCTTCAGGCCTATTACACAAAGACCTGCATTTTCTGTATAGGAAATACTTACCGAATAGGTTTTTGGTTCAGAAGATATTTTACAGCAGCTTTTACATCCTTATTTCTCAAGCTATAGATTATAGGATTTAGCATGGGGGTCACTACCCCATAAAAGAGGGAAATGAGCTTCTCTGAAGTTTGAAACTTGTCTTCCCCAGGCAATTCTTGAGTCTTGGGCTTAGCATACATGAAGAAGATGGTACCATAAAATATGATCACCACAGTCAGGTGTGCTGAGCAGGTGGAAAAGGCTTTGCGTCTCCCTGTGGCTGAGTTCATTCTCAAGATGGTGTAGAGGATGAACATATAGGAGAAAAAAATGACCAGCAGTGGAAGAACCAGGAATGTCATATTCGATATGACCATGGTGATAATATTGAGGGATATGTCAGCACAAGCTAGCTTAAGAACAGCTAATATTTCACATGTGAAATGATTGATAACATTATTCCCACAGAAAGGCAATCGCATGGCAAGAGATGTTTGCACAATTGAGTTGATTCCACCAGAGAGCCATGACACAGAAGCCATCGGTACATACACCACCTTGCTCATGATGACAGGGTATCTCAGAGGGTTACAGATGGCTACATAGCGATCAAAAGCCATCATGCCAAGAAGGAAACATTCTGTTGACCCCATTGCAAACCCAAAGAACATCTGCACTGTGCATCCAGAGAAGGAAATGTTCCTTTTCTTTGAAATTAAGCTCACCAAAGTTGAGGGAACAGAGGAGGAGGTATAGCAGATGTCCAGGAAAGAGAGGTTGCCCAGGAAGAAGTACATGGGGGTGTGAAGACGGGAATCAAAGATGCTTGCTATGATCAGAATACCGTTGCCAATTAGAATCACTAGATACATTACTAGAATTAGAATGAAGTAAATGATCTCAAATTTGGGGTAACCAGAGAGTCCCAGAAGAATAAATTCCGATGCAAATGTCTGATTAATTTTATCCATGTCATCTGCTTTTAGGATGCCAAGTGAAGCTCTAATACAAAATATATTCACTGCCAAGAAACAAATGTTACAAATTACCTGAACAATTCATTTTTTTAGATGGTGTTATAAGGAGTGTTTGCTTGAAGCTCTGACATCCAGTCATCTTCAACAATGTGTGTGACTAGGAAGCAGTGAAATTGGGAATGATGGAAGTGCTGATGCCCACTGCTAATATGCGAAGCTCTACCTATGATCAGACAAACATAGAGAAGTAACCTTTCCTGCTGTTAACATGTTCTTGTGTTAAGGTTTCTAAAACTCCTGACTAATTACCAACTATGAGCCTGACTTCCTCTGTCTGAGAAAGCAAGCAGTGGAGATGGCAAAGTCTACTCAGCAAGGACCAGAAATGGGATTCAGCCATGACATCATGGTCATGATTTCACAGCAACTTGCTATATATCTCTTTCTATGCCTGACACTATATTCCTTATGTTAGTCAGTAAATTGTACATTTTATAGACATTTAATAATAATATATTGGATAGCATAAAATAAAATTTAATGTCTGTTTAAATATAGTTAGTTGTTGATCTCATATTCCAGCCCCCTCTTAGTAGCTTATGTGACTGTTCTAGGACAAGACCACTGCATAGATCAGCTCTGCATGAATGTTACAATCTTTGGAGAACATTACATAGTCTCTAACTTATTTTATTCTGTAGCTTCACAGTGTACCTTGACTTGTTTAAGTCAACCTAAGAAAATAGTAATAAGGTTTAAGTGTTTTATATATATATATTATATATATACAATATATATATATATATGTGTGTATATGCATCATTTTATACTTTACAAAATATAATCATTCTTTATATTAGCCCCATTTTTTCCCCAAATATAAAAGATGGAGCTTGTCCAAGGTTAACCAGACAGTAAGTAATAAAGTGGAGCTCAAGGCTCAGATCCAGTCTAGTTCATAGGGGTGCCTGGTAGTTCAGTAGGTAGAATATGTGACTTTTGATCTCAGGGTCATGAGTTCAAGCCCCACAGTTGGACATAGAGATTCTTAAAAGTACATATATATCTAGTTTATAGCTTCACTGGTTTTCATATACATATGAATCATCTGGGTATCTTGAAAAACTTTAGATTCTGTTTTAGAGTTCAGGGCAGCTCCTGAGATTCTCCATTTCTCATAAGCAGGTAGTACTTACGAGAAGGTCTTGAAAGCACTTGAGTAGCAAGGGTTTAATCTATACTGAATTGACAAAGTATCCAGATTTTTCTGATCTAAACTGATTTTCTTTTGCCTTATTATGGATTGGCATGCCAATCTGGAAAATAAGTATACTTTTGTGTTTTACAGAAAGCTCCAAATTCATATCATGTTGTTATAGACTCTTAAGAAAAAATATTATTAAAAGACACATTTTTTTAAAAAGCAGTTTAAACTTGTGCCAGACTACTACAATAGTTTTAGAATATTACAGACAGCCTACCTTAAACCTAGTCATATTCCAAGCACAGTAAGGATAAACTAAAGAATAATGTAAAGTGTCTGCCATTACAAAGCTCACAATTCAGTTAGGGATATAGAAAAAGTACATGAAAACACATCATAAATACAATTACATTATGAAGTTTGAATGAAAAATTATCAATTTTCCCAGAAGGAAGAAGTTTAGGAGAAATAAGTCAGGCGAGGGAGAACTTAGGAAGTGTTTCAGAATTGGGCCAGATCTGGAAACATGGGAAAAATCAGACAGGTTTGGAAGAAAAGAAAAGAGAAGTGGTGTAGCCCAAAAGTGAGAAGTTGAGCCAAAGTTAGGAGTAAACAGAGCACATCCTTTTTGGGCAAGGGAATTTCTGTGGAGGGATGGTGGCAAGCACATCTGAAAAGGAAAGCACACTAGGTACACAGAGAGTCTCTAAAGTTGGGCAGAGAATTTGACATTTCTTTTCGTAAGGAAGGGGTCCATCATTACAAAGCACAGAGCATGGGTTGAGGGCTTAGACCCTGTGATATTAGTACTCTCCAAAAATTGCCATCATACCATGATTTTATGAGAGTTTTTATTAGAAATGTAACACAAGGAATTAAGGTATGTAGATTAACGGGGTTGTCACTAATTACTGACCAGATGTAAAAACTGATCTTTCCAAAATCACCACCAGATTTGACATTGGGCAAAGTCACAAATTTAGGCTTCCTGTGGGTTAGTAGTTTTGAGAATTTCAGCAAAGCCATTCTTCTCCCACTCTACCACTTCGTTTGTCATGGGAGAGTAGTTGGGAAAATTACCATAGAACAGGTATTACTTGGAGCCAGAAGTCCAACTTGACAAAAGGATTCTCAGTACAGGAAAATTTTAGTTAAGAATACATAATAGAAATATTTCAACTCTGAAGAGAAAGACAAGGGAATATAAAAATCTCAGTTTTAGGGTGCTTAGGTGGCTCAGTTGGTTAAGTGTCTGCCTTCAGCTCAGGTCATTATCTCCTGGTCTTAGGATGGAGTCCCACAATCCCTCTCCCTCTGCTTGCCACTCCCCCTGCTTATACGCACACGCTCTCTGTCAAATAAATAAATAAAATATTTTTAAAAATTAAAAAAAAATAAAGATCTCAATTTTAGAGTTGAAAAAATAGCCACAAAGAGATTGTTAATTTTTAATTTTTTCAGGTTAAGTCCAGAACTTCTTTAAAGTGGAGGGGAGGAGAGAGGTAGGGAAGAAGAAAGATCTTCATTCCATTTATGTAGTCAACTCTTGTTTCATGATCCTATGTGCCTTGAAATTGGTTCAGTTGAAATAATGAGAAGAGGAAAGAGCCAAAGCCCATTATCTTTATTTTACTAGTATGTCCAACTGGTATCATTAAAATTGTATAGAAATTATCAACAAAAGGGAATACTCGGTAAGAACTGTAGAAATATTGGGGTCACAAAAACAAATTGAGTATATTCATTCAACAGTGCCCGAGGGAAGGGGCAATTATTCTACAATTATTCTACACTACTTCTTATAATAAATCAAATTCTCCTCAGATCAGAAATTGGTCAGACGATGCACTGGATAAGGGACATGAGCACTCTAATCAACCCAGTCACTACTGCAAAAAGAAGAGCACAGGAAGACACTGACTTACTAGGCTACATGGAGACGTTCCAGGTAGGACCCAAAGGTCCAGGCCTGGAAAGCCTGTTGGCTTCCTGTTCCAGACAACTTCCAGACAACACATCTGAGGCCACCTAACCTGCTTCTCCCTGCCAACAGCTCCCAGTCTTTCCCTCTTAGGCAGGAAACCCCTCACTAAGTCAAACCCTTCTTGAGCCAGACTTGTCTTCCTACTTCTGCTCCCAGCTCTCTTTAAACTGGTTATCTTGTTATATTGTGAGATAACAAAAGACACAGGAGAAGGAGCTTGTCTGGCTCTTCCCTCTAACACCTAAGCTTAACACAGTGGCTGCATATAATAGATGGGCGGATTGACTGAATACACAAAGGCTGACTTTCTAAACTCTTAAGCAATTACCCTATGTAGTATTTGTGGCTTAATGACTGGGAAAACTTCAATATGTCATATTTAATTTGTAGCAGGTTTTAATTTTTTAAAAGTATCTTTCAGGCAGCACTAGCAAGCTGCCATCTTATACAGAAAATTAACAGTTTATGCACTGTAAAAATAGAGGATCACCTAATACTCCTTAGAATATACATATGACATGGGTTTAACATGGGGGAAAACTGCCTCAGACTAAAATAAACGTCTTTTGTTTGAGGTTCTATGCTCCTAATTTATAGCCTCAGTCTTCTCATTTGTAAAATAGTGATAAAAATACCTGCTCTACTTTCCTTGCAAGGATATTGTCAGGAAATGAGATAGCATCAGGAAATTGCTTTAAGGATTAACAGGCATTATATGAATGATGATGAAATACTAACAATAATAATGATTCACAGCTGTATTTTGATGATAATGAAATGGTGTCTGTATTGTACCAGCTTATTAACATTACAAATTCATATTAATAACAGCTTTAACTATAGATTGAAAAGGTACAGTGTCATGGTATTCAAGGCTCACCTGTATACTGATATACCATATCCTAGAAGACCCAGTTAGTTTCTTCTTAGCATTTATGTCAGCATTCTGAATTAAGGTTAGGTTCAACAAACAATGCCAGATTCCACAGATGTGGAAGAGTAAGTATTTATTATGCAACAGTTGTTGTAATTGTTCCCCAATTCCCAAAGCAATTTAAAGTTGGAATGAGAGATCTATGGAATGGACAAACTTCTTGGTGTGTTAGGGACAGTGTCCCACAGACCCAATTAAAAGTGGTGCTGGGAATAAATTGTGCTTGAACTCAGCTCAAAAATGAAATGACATTCTCCTACTCATGTAACTTTTGGAAATAGGGGCAAATATTCACAAAACTAGCTTTATGAAATGTGAGTGTTTTAGTTCAAAATATGCTTACCAAAGTAGAGTTAATTCAATGTAAGAAATTAGTAATTCAAATGATAATTATCAAAATGAAATGCTAGAGTTGAAAAATCACCTAGATAAATGAAATAAAACAGATATTTTCCGTGAGTTAATCATTTAACTTGTTTGCTTATATGCATTCTTTTGGATTAAGTTAATTTCATGCAGGATGCCAGTGCCAAACTTTTTGGAATTAAAAGAAATACAGATAAAAATACAAATAAATAAACCCACAGGACAAAGCTGAATTCATATTTAAGGCCACAAGAGTAAAAAAAAAAAAAAAAGTCTAGAATGGATAGTTTGGGGCATGAATTCTGATAGGTAGATAACATATTAATGAAGTAAAGTGTTTTAGCAAAATCTATTGACCTATATTGTAGATATTAACATTGAGTTTTGGTAAAGTTATCCTTCAGAAATGAAGGAGAAATAAAGACTTTCCTAGACAAATAAAAGCTGATGTAGTTCATCACCACTAGACCCACCTTACAAGAAATGCTGAAAGGAGTTCTTCAAGCCAAAATGAAAGAACACTAATTAGTAATGTGAAAACATATAAAAATATACAATACACAAGTTAAGATAAATACATAGATTCATAAGTCTCTAATTCTGTAACAGGATGGTGTGTTCAGCACTAAACTACAGTATAGAGGTTAAAGGAAAAGAGTTTATATTAAAAATAACTGTAGCTATTATAATTTGTTATGAATACAAAATATAAATAGAGATAAATCGTCACATTAAAAACATAAAAGGGAGGGAGTAAACTAGTACAGTTTTTGTATGCAATTGAAGTTAAGTTGCTATCAGTGTAAAATAGACTGTTACACGTATAAGGTGTTTTATGTAAGCTGCGTGGTGACCACAAAGCAAAAAAGCTGTAGTAGATTAACAACAGATAAAGAGAAGAAAATCAGAACATACCATCAAAGAAAATCACCAATCCACAAAGGTAGGCATCAAGAGAGAAAAAAAGGAACAGTGGAACTATTAAAAAGCCATAAAGCAATTAATAAGATGGCATTAGTAAATTTGTACATATTAAAAA
The DNA here is from genome assembly GCF_023065955.2 of Ursus arctos. Lineage (NCBI taxonomy): Eukaryota > Metazoa > Chordata > Mammalia > Carnivora > Ursidae > Ursus > Ursus arctos. Next base: position 34,005,924 of record NW_026622852.1, read on the forward strand.
GTACCTAAAACATAAATGGATTGAATTCTCCAAACAAAAGGCACAGAGTGGCTGGATGGATTAAAAAACAAGACCCAACTATGCTGTGTCTATAAGAGACTAATATCAGCTTTAATGACATACCTAGGTTTAAAGTGAAGGATGGAAAAAGATATTCCATGCAAGTGTAAACCAAAAGAGAGTGGGGGTAGCTATACTTACATCAGACATAACAGACAAAACCTGTCATGGGAGACAAAGAAGGTCATTATGCAATGATAAAAAGGTCACCTCACTTGGAGAGAGGTAAGATGGCAGAGGAGTAAGAGACCCTAATTTTGTCTGGTCCCTGGAATTCAGCTAGATAGCTATCAAATCATTCTGAACACCCGCAAACTCAACTGGGGATCTAAGAAAAGAACTACTGCAATTCTACAAATAGAAAGGTGATCACTTTTTGCAAGGTAGGAGGTGTGGAAAAGTGAATCCGAGGCAATATATCGGAAGATAAACAGTGAGGGGTGGGAGCCTCATAAGTCGGGTACCATAAAGTAATATAAACATTGGCGCACAAAATTTGAACTTTTAGAAGTCTGCTCTGGTGGGGGATGTCCCTACTTGAAAGGTGTTCAGGTGGCAAAGCAGGGCGGAATCCTAAGTGGGACAGTGTGGTCTCAAGATCCCCGGGGGTCACAAAAAGAATGGGAGTGCCTGAGTACGGCAGAATTCCCAAGCATGGGACCACGGAAGCCAGCTGTAAACAGCGAGCCCAGGCGTGGGCTTTCTGCAGGATGTTGCCATAAACCATGAACAGCTGCACGGTCTGGCGACCAGTCTCTGAGCAGGGGCCCAGCAAAAGTCAGAGCCACGACAAGACCTCCTTCCTTTTGCTGGGAATAGCTGCAAGGGCGCACACCACAGCACTCTGTAAAGTTTGGAGACTCCAAACCAGAGTCTGGGATCATAACCTGAGCTGAAGGTAGACGCTTAACTGACAGAGCCACCCAGGCATCCCGTGATCTAGTTTCTTTTAACAAACAGACCAAAACACACCAGGATCTAGTTTATTGTTCTGTTTTGTTCACCTTCTGTTTGATTTTGTTTTCTTTTTTCTTTTTTAGTTTCTGAACTCTTCTGATTTGTTTAGTGTATATTTCGCTGGTGGTGGTGTTGTGCTATTTTTGTATTTTGTTCTCTCTCTCATATATTCTGCTCTGGAATTAATGACAAGATGGAAGAACTCACCCCAAAAGAGAGAACAAGAGGCAGTATTCACTGCCAGGGATTTAATCAATGTGGATATAAGTGAGACGTCAGAACTAGAATTCAAAACAACAATTATAAAGATAAGAAATGGGCAGAAGACATGAACAGACATTTCTCCAAAGAAGACATACAAATGACCAACAGACACATGAAAAAATGCTCAACATCTCTTGGCATTAAGGAAATACAAATCAAAACCACAACGAGGTATCACCTCACATGAGTCAGAATGGCTAAAATTAACAGATCAGGAAGCAACAAATGTTGGTGAGGATGCGGAGAAAGGCGAACCCTCTTACACTGGTAGTGAGAATACAGCTGTACAGCCACTCTGGAAAACAGTACGGAGTTTCCTCAAAAAGTTAAAAATAGAGCTACTCTACAACCCAGCAATTGCACTACTAGGTATTTACCCAAAAAATACAAATGTAGCAATCCAAAGGGGTACCTGTACCCCAATGTTTACAGCAGCAATGTCCACAATATCCAAACTATGGAAAGAGCCCAGATGTCCATCGACAGATGACTGGATAAAGAAGATGTGGTGTATACATACAATGGAATATTACACAGCCATTAAAAATGAAATCTTAACATTTGCAATGACGTGGTAGAACTAGAAAGTATCATGCTAAGTGAAATAAGTCAGTCAGAAAGACAATTATCATATGCTTCTGCTCATATGTGGAATTTAAGAAACAAAACAGAGGCTCATAGGAGAAGGGAGGGCAAAATAAAATACGATGAAATCAGAGAGGAAGACAAACCATAAGAGACTCTTAACCATAGGAAACAAATGAGGGTTGCTGGAGGGGAGGGGTGTGGGGGGGATAGGGTAACTGGGTGATGGGCATTAAGGAGGGCACATGATGTAATGAGCACTGGGTGTTATATACAACTGATGAATCACCAAATTCTACCTCTGAATCTAATAATACCCTATATATTAATTAGTTTAATTCAAATAAAATAAAAAAAATTTTAAAAGGTCAACTCATCAAGCAAATTTAATAATTGTAAATATACATGCACCTAACATCAGAGCACCTAAATATATTATTTAAATACTAATAGATCTAAAGGGAGAAATAAACAATAACACAATAATAAGGGGCTTCAATACTCCACTTTCAGCAATGGATAGATCATCCAAATAGGAAATCAATAAGGATACATTGGATTTGAGTCATACTTTCGACCAAATGGACCTAACAAACATATATAGAACACTGCATCTAAGAGCAATAGAATACATATTCTTCTCAAGTGCACACAGAATATTCTCCAGGATAGAGCATATGAGAGGACACAAAACAAGTTTAAGCATATTTAAGAGGACTGAAGTCATACCAAGTACCTTTTCTGAGCACAATGGTATGAAACTAGAAATCAACAAGAGGAAAGCTAGACAATTTACACATGTGGAAACTGGACAACACATTCATGAGCAATAAAGGGGTCAAAGAAAAAATTTTTAAAAATACATCTTTAGACAAATGAAAATGGAAAACATCACACACCAAAATTTATGGGATGCTAAAAACAGTTATTAGAAGGAAGTTTATAGTGATAAATGCATATATTAAGAAAAAAGGGGGGGCACCTGGGTGGCTCATTTGGTTGAGTGTCCAACTCTTGATTTTGGCTCAGATCATGATCTCAGGGTCATAAGATCAAGCCCCTCATCAGGCTCCATGCTGAGAATGGGAGTCTGCTTAAGATTCTCTCTCTCCCTCATCCTTTGCCTCTCCCCCACTGCTTGTACTCCTCTCAAATAAATACATACATATATAAAAAATTTCAAAAAGAAAAAAGAAAAATCTCAAATAACCTAACTTTACATCCCAAGAAACTAGAAAAAGAAGAAGAAAATAAGCCCAGAGTTAGCAGTAGGAAGAAAATAACAAAGATCAGAGAGGAAAAAAATTAGAGACCAGAAAAAAATTTTAAGAACCAATAGAAAAGACCAATGAAATCATAAAACTCCTAGAAGACAACACAGGGGAAAAGTTCCTTGACATTGGTCTATTGACATGGTCCAACTATTTCTTGGACATGACACCAAAAGCACAAGCAACAAAAATAAAAATCAACAAGTGGGATTACATCAACCTAAAAAGCTTCTGCAGAGCAAAAGAAATAATCAACAAAATGAAAAGGCAAACTGTGCAATGTGAGAAAATACATTTGAAATATATATATCAGATAAGAAGTTAATATCCAAAATATACAAAGAAATCATACAACTCAATAACAAAAAAAAAAAAATTCTGATTTTAAAGTGGGCAGCAGAACTGAATAGACATTTTTCCAAAGAAGACATACAGGTGGCCCATAGGAATGTGAAAAGATGCTCAATATCATTAATCACCAGGGAAATTCAAATCATAATCACGGTGAGATATCAGCTCATGCCTATTAGAATGGCTACCTTCAAAAAGATGAGATAACAAATACTGGTGAGGATGTGGAACAAAAGGAAACTTTGTGCACCATTGGTGGGAATGTAAATTGCTTCAGCCAGCAGAAAAACAATATGGACTTTCCTCAAATAAAGAACTACCATATGCTCCAGCTATTCCACTTCTGGATATATATGTCCAAAGGAAATAAAAACAACATATCAAAAAGATACCTGCACTCCAATGCTCATTATAGCATTATTCACAGCAGCCAAGATATGGAAACAACTGAAATGTCTATCAAACCAATAAATGGACAAAGAAGATACGGTACATACGTAGAATTGAATATTACTCAGCCATAAAAAAGTAGGAAATCCTTCCATTTGGGACAACATGGATAGACCTTAGGGGCATTATGGTAAGTGAGATATGTCAGACACAGAAAGACAGATACTGCATGAAATCACCTAGGCCAAACTCATAGAAACAGAAATGATGGTAACCAGCAGCTGTAGGTCGGGGGAACCAGCAAAATGTTGGTCAAGGGGTTCACACTTGCAGTTAGAAGATGAATAAGTTCTGGTATCTAATGCACAGCATTTTGATCGTAGTAAACAATACCGTATTATATATTTAAAAGTTGCCAAGAGACTTGATCTTTTCTTTTTAAGATTTTATTTATTTATTTGAGAGAGAGAGGGAATGAGTGGGAGGGAGAGGGACAGAATCTAAAGCAGACCCCGCACTGAGTGCAGAGCCCAAAATGGGGCTTGATTCCCCAACCGCGAGATCATGACCTGAGCTGAAACCAAGAATTGGATGCTTAACCGACTGAGCCACCCAGGCGCCCTAAGAGACTAGATTTTAAATGTTCTCACCACACACAAAAAGACAATCGTGTGCTGTGATGGAGGTGTTAGCTAGCATTATGGTAGTATTCAAAGTATAGCATAAAACTGTATGAAATCAACTCAGTGTACATCTTAAGCCTAGACAACATTATATGTCAATTATATGTCAATAAAAAATGTAAATAGCACATAAAACATACAGATTTCAAGTTTTTAAGGCTGAAGGGACACAGAGATTAGAGAAAGAGGACTCAGTTTTGCCTCCTTTCAGGAACCTTTTTCTTCAGTGGTTCTTCAATGAAAAATGCCACTCTGATATTAAAGTGACATACTTTCATACTATACAAAATATAGAGCAGCATTTGAGGAACTAAATGTACATGGCAAAATTGCCCATCTACCTACAAATGTATATTCTGAACATCCACCATGCTGAAGGTACATCTTGAGATGGTGTTGTGATACAGAAAAGTAAAATAGAAAAGTTTTCTGTCTTAAGTAGTTCTCAATCCCTTTGGGGAAACTTGTTGCATACAAATATCATAGTCAATGATTAACATCTTCTTGTTCCTCAGTTACTCAATCATGAAGATGAAAATTATAGTATGTATAAGAATATAATAAGGATTAGATAAATAAAATACATGGAAAGTGCAGGGGAAATGCCACTCCCCCCACTCAGTTGGTATTATCATTATCTGGCAGTAAATGTCAGATGCCTGAACAGCATAATTTACAGCATTTAGACTGAACTGAAAAAGAAATACGTAGAAGGTTATGGAGAAATTACCAACTTGAAAGAATGGGTTTGTCTAAAAAAGCTTTCACAGAAAAATATAGAGAAAGGAAAATTCATTTCTGGGACAAAAATTGAGTTAAAATGTAAACCTTAGTTATTAAAGTCAAAGAGGAATTGTTTTTAATAAAAGGTTACATTCTGTTTCACATGCTTCAAGTCTAACTTGAATCTAGATAGGAAATAAAGCTCATTTTTAGTATTTTATTGACCTTTAACTATCAGTTTAAATTGTTTACATTCTTCTAACTTTAATTTCCTTCACTCACTGCTGAGTGGGGATGCAACATTCTACTTCATGGTACTATCCTGGGAAGCACATTAGATATTTGAAAATACTATACAAATGAAGGCACTTTATAATATTAATCATGGGAAGTTTTCAGATAATATCAGAAAAGAAAAAACAATACTTATTAAGGACTAGTTTTCTGTTTGAGTCTTAAAATCATCAAATACTGTGGTAATGTAGATGGTGATATACATTTCTTATTTGAGTTGCATGACAACAAAAATATACCAATTATATGATATAATTGGATCCAACTACATTTTCCCTGGAGTTTTGGAAAGTGTTTAATCCTCCATGTTTACATTCCTAACATTAGTTTGTTGCAAATATGGGATCCTTCCATGGCTTGCCCCAAAAAGAATTTAAACTGCTTTACTGGGCTAACGGCTGGTCTTTTGGAGGATGTTCCAAGAGCTCAAAATGTAGAGACCCACTTAGATAACCACAAAGGCCTTCAGAATCTATGGGTCACCTTACATATTTTTTTTTTCTGATATTGAACTAGAAACTGGGCCTGAGAGTGAGAATATTTTAAATAGACTCATCTATCAGTTTTATCAAAGGAATAAACAGCTAGTAAATTGAAACTTGAAGAAAATAATTACAAGCATTCTGCTTGCTATCTAAATCTCACTAATATCCCCTCACTTTATCCTGAAAACTATTACATAAACTAGAGAGCACTAATTGAGGCTATGAAGCAAAGAGGCTGTTAAGGAAGAAGACTGAATTCAAATCAAGGAAAGGAAACCATTCCTCAAGCTCAAAGGTACATAAATGACATTATATTTCATTTTCTTCTCTTGTAAATATTTTTTCAAATTATGGGCAAGATATCAATTTTATATGCTTTAACTGGATATATCTAATTTTTCCATCTTTCATGCTTTCATCACTTAGTGTCATAAGGCTTTGCATTACATTTTAGACCTTTGCTGAGTAATTTTCACAACAAAGCTCTTAGGTAGGAATTTACCTTATTTAAAGAAGGGGAAAAAAGGAGGTTCCAAATCTTTGGGTTTCAAATCTAAGCACTTTCAAATAAAATTCAGTGTTCTTTTGCCATACCTGCCTCTTCAAAAACATTTATTCTGCCTTTCCTTCCCTCCCCACAGCAGACAGAATGAGAACATTAGATTCCTTCATTTGGTGTTCTTAAAGACAGTATTGCCGAACAGGTGCATTGGGGCCAAGCATTTTGAACATTATTATTGGACCTCTAATGTGCTCAAAAAGTTAATTCTCTGTCCCAAACATGTGGAATTGCAATCCAATTATTTGACCAATTTCCATAGTTACTATGTCTACCATATTTTTTAAAAAAAATTTAAATAGTTGAGATATTATATCACCTGTATTTCAAAATAATTGTTTAATTCAAAGTAATTAAGACAAAAATATGATTCCTATATCTAACTCTGTAAACATAAATAAATGTACAGCACATCTTCCATTAACCCTTTCTGAAAGCTCCTTGGATCAGGATCACTGTAATCAATACCTCTTTATCCTAATGCCCCTGAGTTCTAGAGTGAGCTTTGACTTGAGAATAAACTCCATGGGAGCAAAAATCCACCACAGGTCCCTTAACTCTGTCTTGTTTTGATTACTACGGACTTGGATTAATCTTAGCTAACAGTGATGTCTCAGAAAAAAAATCTGAGCATCTATTCCATCTATTCCTACATTGTACTAAGTGCTTTAATTTGTAGCAGAAATTCAACTTGTGGATTAAATCTGCGGTTGTCATATTCTCGATATGTCTGTCATTCCACTTGGATTCCAAGTTTACTTAAGGTAGACTCTCTCCAATTATCACTAAAAACAATAAGAATAACATAAGATTAACATAGAACACATTTCCCTGTCTGAAATAATACAGTGTTTCAGAATGTGAGCTTTATAACCAGACAATGCTTGCTTCATATCATTGTTAATTAGGTATAGAACACTAATTAAGTCATGTACCTTCTCTCATCATTTTCCTTGTTTCTAAAATGAAAAGGCAGTAGCATAGGACAATTCCTTTGAAGCTTCAAAATTGTAAAATCATAAAGGAAAAAATTAAGTTGTTTAACAAACACTGAAATATTTTTATAAAGAACTATCCTTTGGTTTTAAGAAAAATAGATGTTATAATGACTTCATTTGCTCACCACCATGCTGTCACCACCAACCCTAGTTACAATGCCTACCACACACAAGGCTACTGCTAAATATATGTTGAATGAATTAGTGAATGAGCATTTGGATATTACATTCAGCTTGCAAAGTGCTTTCATTGTATCATATCATTGGATTCTTTAATTAAATCTATGAAGAAGCTATTGGTAACTTTAAAGACAAAGAAACCTACAATCTGAAAAGTAGTGTAGCCCTCACCTACCTAGCATGTGAATTGGGTGTCCTCAGGATGCAATTTTGAGTCTCACGTCTTTTAATTGCAACTAATTATAACCCAAGGAAGAATCAAATGTGTCTTAAGTTCCTACTCTATACCATAAACTTATTATATGTGATCACAGTTAAACTCAGAACATGCTGCCCAATATATAAGTGAGCACACAGCTGCTGAAGGAAGCTAGAAATTAGCATAATGTCACAGAGCTTATAAGAGATGCAGCCAAGACTTTTTTCAGCTCATGTACATTTGACTATCATTGCTTACAATGTCCAACATATCCTGGGACAACTAAGGGTAAAGTGAAGACAAAATGAATGTGTCCTTTTTCACCCAGTGAGTAATACCTTAATAAACATTTCTTCTGGAAGGGAAATTTTCTAGGGGAGAAGGGTTGGGTTCCTATGACCCCCAGGGAAACAATCTTTTAATTTATTAACTGGGATGTTTTACTTTTCCTCTGGGTATCTATTGAAGTGCCCTTCATACTCAGAAATGAAAAAGAAAACTGAAAAACACAGGCAGAATGAGCCAGTTGTTATTACTTTGGTTAGTTTAATAACTAAAGCAATCAGTTAAGACCTAAATGTGAAAGACCCAACAGAGTATTGGTCTCACCTCAAAGTGAAGCTAGATACACTTTAATTTTCACAGACTATTACAGGACCAAGCTAAGAACCCAGAGGAAATGGGAGGATTGTGTCTTTGCCAAGGGAAATAAAACTTTATGATACCAATTTGACCTAAAATGAACTATTATGTTTCTAATTCCAAAAGAAGATTAATTTTGAGTCAGGTTCACTACAAGCTGGAGGAGGAGCCAATCAATGATTGCCCTGAAAAACAGTGATTACAGATCTACCAAGCTACAGGTCACAGTTCCACAGGTCACAGTTCTCACAGTAGTGAGAAAAGTACAAGATCCTGAAGAACGCCTCTATGTTAAATTTTTTTCTGTGTCTTCATCCTTAATATCCCCTGGACAAAATTCCAAAGGTTCCCAAGTGCCTGGAGAATAAATTTGAACTCCTTAATGATACATTTAATATATCTCACAAAATGGCAAATCTTCCTTTTTTTTTTTTCGTCTTTTTCTGACTACTGCACCCCTATACACTGTTTTCTTGCCTAGAAGCCCCACTGACAAATTTTGCTTCATCCTGTTACATAAGACTTTCCCCCTCAGCTCATCAAGGCCAAAGTCAATTGACAAGATATAAAATCTTATCCTGGCTCTTTCTCAGATAATCTCCTCTTCTTTGAAGTCTGTTTGTACTTTCTTTTGTAGTTTGAATAAAACATGCATAATGATTGAGGCTTCCAAGGGAAGCTTGGTTTCCTACCAACAGACCTCACTACCGTGGGGGAGTGCTATGGTGTGGTGTTCTGTGGCATGGTGTGGTTTTATCAAGGTCCACATTCTGTTCTTTTGCCTCACAGACTCAAAACTGATTGGTTAAAACAAGAAGAGGCTGGATCTCATTCACAGGGGTTGATTCACACTCACTCACAGATCCTATTATGAGGCAGAGTACTATGCTTTACAATGAGAAACAGAATGGCTGATGGAGAGCAAGCCACTTAACTCCTCTGCTCAGTCCATTCTTTCTACACAAGTGACCTGGATGCCCACCTTTTCATTCTCATCAGAAGGGAAACACTGAACCAAATCAAGAGAGTTATTTCTGTGAATAGTATACTTAGTGGAATCAGGCTAATAGGAATTCCAGATTCTTCTATCTCTACATTAAGGACACTTTCCAATGGGACCACAAGACTTGGAATCTGTTGGATGAGTACTAACTCTCACTGACCCTAGGGACTTCCTTTCATTCTCCATTACTGACCAACCATTTTATGCCTGACTTTCTTTAGCTAGATATAAAACTTTATTTTGTAAAATGTCTGATCTAACTAAACTTTAACCATTTTTTTTCTTTTAAGTGCATTAATTTTTTTCCTCCAATCCATGTGTGTTGTTTTTATGGAGTCAGAAGTTAATTTTCCTTTATACTTACATTTATGATAGTCCTGTCTATTAAAACTACATTTTTTTCCAGAGCTCCTTCATTGGCATATGCCCTATATTGCTCTCTATGATTTTTATATGTATTTTTATTTGTTCCCCTTTAAACTTAGGCTTTAGTTAATCATGCTCCTCTGTATTTTATTTTATATTCCTTTATACATTTTTTCCTCAGTCTTTACAAAGCCTTCTATATTCTCCCATAATCACTGATTCCACAAAACACTTACGTGTTTGATTTGTTCCTAAAATGTATGTACCTTGTAAAATTTGTATTTTAAATTTATATGTAAATTTTATTGTGCCATAAATCACAATATTGCTTACTTTTTAAAAGATTTATTTATTTGAGAGTGAGAGCAGGGGTGGGGGCGATTGAGGGGGAGGGAGAGAGAAACCTATGCAGGCTCTGTGCTGAGTGCAGAGCCCAACTCCAGGCTCAATCTCATGACCCTGACATCATGACCTGAGCTGAAACCAAGAATCAGACACTTAACAGACTGAGCCACCCAGGCACCCCTATTGCTTCCTTTTTTTTTTTTTTTTAAAGATTTTATTTATTTGACACAGAGAGAGAGACAGCCAGCGAGAGAGGGAACACAAGCAAGGGGAGTGGGAGAGGAAGAAGCAGGCTCCCAGCAGAGCAGGGAGCCTGATGCGGGGCTCTATTCCAGGACTCTGGGATCATGCCCTGACCCGAAGGCAGACGCTTAATGACTGAGCCACCCAGGCACCCCTATTGCTTACTTTTTTAAACACTTCTTCAGGGATCTATTTATATTGCTCTATGGATACCTAGTTCATTTGCTTCTCATTTCTGCAAAGTGTTCCATAATGCATGCTTACATGTGATAGAACCATTACTCTGATGATGGGCATCCAGGTTGCCTCCAAACTCCTTTTGCCACAATGCAATGATGAACATCCTTATGCTTGTCTCCTTATAGTCCTGGGCAAGAACTTCTCTGGGACATATTTCCAAAACTAGAATCACTGGGTACTACCCAATTTTAATACAGCCAGAGAGTTTTCTAGTATACTAGTGTACACTCCCAACAGAATCTACCTCCCCATATGCTTTCCAACTTTTACTATCATCTACTTTCCTAATGAACATGAATGATGTCTCAGGGCTGTTTTAATGAGCATTTTTCTGACTTTCAAAGTGTGAGAATCTCTCCATATATTCATCAGCCATATAGGAAATCCCTTCCATGAATCACTAATTCATATAATTTGACCAGTTATCTATCGGTTTAAAGCTTTACCTTTTGGGTTAGCAAGAGAGTTTTTGTTGTTTGTGGTTTTTCTTTGTTTCTTTTGTATATTGTATCAAGAGGGTTACTTGTCAGTTTTAGATATGGTAACTCTCTTCTATGGTCTGTTAACTTTATCTCTGATGTCCTTCAGTGAATTAAGTCCACCAAGTTTTGCTTCATAGTTTATGTCATTTGGATTTTGGTTTAAAAGATTTTTTCCTCCACTATAAGTTCACAAAGATTTCCTATATTACCTTCTTTCAATTTTGTAATTTCTTTTTTTCACCTTTAAATTGCTAATTCATCTGGTTTCCACTTTTATTTATGGTAATCCAAGGATCTAATTTTACCTTTTTTTCCAAACATAAAGACATTTTCCTAACATGTCTACAAAGCTGTCACTTCCTCATTGCTTTGGGGTGACAATATGATCATTTATCAAATTCCTGTATACCTGTGTCTGTATCTCTTTTCGTTTCCAAGGGACGATTTAAATGTCCTTGAGCCATTATCATATTTTTATTACTGTAGCTTTGCAGTGTGTTTCAAACATGGATCCTCCCTTTATTTTTCCTTTATAAAATTAACTGTCCAAGTTGTATACTTATATTTTCCACGTAAATTTTAGGCTGAATACTCATATTCCTCAAAAAAATTCGATTAACTTTTGAATATATTTAATTAAATGTATAGGCTAATTTTGAAAAAATGGCAGCCTGTATTTTTATCCCATACATTAATATGCAATACTTTTTCAGTTACTCATATTCTGCTATGTTATTTATTATAATTTTTAAATTATTTCTGTAAAGGTCTTGTGCATATTTTATTAGGTTAAAACCCAGATGCTTAATATTTTTTGTTAATTTTATTGCATTTATTTCTATTATGTTTGTTAATCATCTATTATTATTAGAGAGAGGACAACTGATTTTTCCATTGATCTTACTACCATTTTGACCAGAACTACCAACTCTATATAAGAGTGGGCATCTGTATCTCATCACAGATAATGAAAATGTATAAACTGTCTCAATTATTAGTGAATAATAGTTTGTGTAGGTTTTTGGCATATAGTTTTCTTTCAAGATTAAGAAGTTATCTCATGTTTGTGAAACTTCAAATAGTTGATATGAAAATTATGAATTGACCTCCACCAAATTAATTTCCTACACCCCTTGAAATAGTTACTTTTCATTGTCTTTAGTCCATTTATATCATGATTTACTTATGATGTTTACTAAATGTTTAAGGAAGGATAATCTATATATCATTCAATAACAATCCCTGCTTCCTTGGATTGTTATGGATAAAAGCATTCAGATATGTATCTGGCATTGAGTAATACATAAATTGCTATTTAAGTATTATCATTTCTAATAAAACTATTAAAATGCAGATTATTAATATTACTTCTAACTCATTGCATTGGTGGTTTTCAAACTATGCTCCTTGGAATCCTCTTAAACCAAAGTGAGCGAGGAAGAGTAAATAGGGTACAAAAGGAATAGTATTCTGTCTTCTCTGGCAAACCAGTGTAACTTCAACCACAGAAAATTCCTTCTTTGTTTTGCCTATCATGCTTCTGTATAAATTTGGTTTGCTAAAAGTAATGACTACATATCACTGGTTTAGTTAAATGTGCACATCGTGAATGAAAGCACTATTATTACATTGATCCCTAAGTGATAGTTCTTGCATGAGGTGAAAATAAACAAATTAAGTGGAGCCTACAATACATAACATTTTTTCTCTCTATTCGTGATAAAATTGGCTTTGTAAGTACTTTCAATTTATTTCTATTAAAAACATTTATTTGAACATATAAACAGTTATTTGAATACATTCTTCATCACTGTATTGAGGTGGTTACTGGAGTAGTATAAAGATATGTCCCTCTCTTCAGTGAGGCCGCTGTCCTCAATGAGACTATGTGCAGAGATGTCATGACTACTTACACCACCAGCAGACCAAAATGAGCTCTAAAAAGAGATTTGATTATATAGGACTGCATTATGACTTTGATGGGCCCAGCACACTTTTGCCTTCAATGGGCCCTTTTTTCCATGAAATAATATTAAAAGTTATATTTTACATCTGCTTTGATATAAAGATAAATATACTAATATTATGTACTAAAGGTCAAAAGTTTATTGTGTTATTCAGATTTTAAGAGAAATAAAAACATTTTCATAGGCTTCTAACAGTATGATAAGCCTACTGTGCCTAGTGGGTAAGTTGGCCCTGCAGCCATGGGTCAAAAATTCAAATACATATACGATCCCATCAGGTATTATAAATGAGTGAAATCAACTGAGAATAACACCATGCTAATTGGCAACTAATATTCACCTCCAGTGACAAGCAGATAAAACAGAGAGGAGGGTAATCTGGTGGAATGGAGAACATGCTTCAAATCCAATGAGTAAGCTGCAACTGAGCTCCATGATGGAAACAGGTCTAATGATTTTAAATATAATTTATTTGAAGACAAGCTGAGAATACAGATTTTTATACCATATTTCCTGTTTGCAAAATGTTGACCTCTAATTCAAATTTAAAACACAGTGCAAAAAAGACTCCAAACAAAACACATCTCTCTGCTGCATCCAGACTATAGACCACTGATCTGCAGTTGATATGTTAAGAGGCAGAACTAGCAGGAATGGCAATAAACTGGTTTGGGATCCAAATGTCTTGTAACCAAATGTACACTCTCTTAACCCTGAAAAAATCAGATTAGGATTCCTGTTCTAGTGGCCTGGGTTTACAGTGACCAATCTGCCCCAGAGTTATATTGTTACATCCAAATACAGAAATGCAGTATCACAGAATATGATTCTTAAAAGAGGTAGCTCTTGCAGATACTGTGCTAACAAATTTCTGTTCTACCATCCATAGAGTGCTGTTGGAGAAAAGGTATATATAATATGGAAAGGACCAATGATTCTGCATTGACAGAATTTGTCCTTGTTGGGCTTTCTGCCCACCCAAAGCTCCAGACAGTTTTCTTTGTGCTAGTTTTGTGGATGTACCTGATGATCCTTCTGGGAAATGGAGTCCTTATCTCAGTAATCATCTATGATTCTCACTTGCACACGCCCATGTATTTCTTCCTCTGTAATCTTTCCTTCGTGGACATTTGTTACACAAGCTCCTCTGTCCCACTAATTCTTGACAACTTTCTAACAGTAAGGAAAAGGGTCTCCTTTTCTGGGTGCATGCTGCAAATGTTTCTCTCCTTTGCCATGGGGGCCACAGAGTGTGTGCTTCTAGGCATGATGGCACTTGACCGCTATGTAGCTATCTGCTACCCACTGAGATACCCTATCATCATGAGCAAAAATACCTACGTGCCCATGGCAGCTGGGTCCTGGGCCATTGGGCTTGTTGACTCAGTGGTGCAGACATCTCTCGCAATGCAGTTACTATTCTGTGCTAATAATGTCATTAACCATTTTGTCTGTGAAATTCTGGCTATACTAAAACTGGCCTGTGCCGATATTTCAATCAATGTGATTGGCATGGCAGGGTCAAATCTAATTGTTCTGGTTATTCCACTGCTGGTAATTTCTATCTCTTACATTTTTATTGTCACCACTATTCTGAGGATCCCTTCCGCTGAAGGAAAACATAAGGCCTTCTCCACTTGCTCAGCCCACCTAACAGTAGTGATTATATTCTACGGAACCATCTTCTTCATGTACGCAAAGCCCAAATCTAAAAACTCTGTTGGTGCTGATAATCAAGACATCATTGAGGCCCTCATCTCTCTCTTCTATGGAGTAATGACTCCCATGCTCAATCCTCTCATCTACAGTCTGAGGAACAAGGATGTAAAGGCTGCTATGAAGAACATGCTGGGTAGAAGAAACTCTGATGGAATATGAGTACTGATTTACACTACATGACTGAGTATTCAAAGCTGCCGCAGACACAAAATTCAAAAAGAGGAAATTACCATGTGAAAACAAATTCACCACATGGCATTCAAAATCATCTGACAGAAATATTTTGGTGGCTGTTGTTACTATTGACTTTTTGTTTTAACTACAGAAATAAAACATGCTTGTGGTTTTAAAAAATACTATTACGGAAATGCAAAATGTTGAAAATCTCAGGGCACCTGGGTGGCTCAGTGGGTTAGGCGTCCGCCTTCGGCTCAGGTCATGATCCCAGGGTCCTGGGATTGAGCACCACATTGGGCTCTCTGCTCAGTGGGGGCCTGCTTCTTTCTGTGCCTACCACTCCCCCTGCTTGTGCTATCTCTCTCCCTTTCTCTCTGTCAAATAAATAAATAAAATCTTTAAAAAAAAAAAAAAAGAAAATCTCTTAAGAAGCCCCAGCAAAATATAGTCACTCTTAAACCTTTAGAAAGTAATACAGGCAAAAGGCATACTAAAAACACCTGAAACTAAAATAACACTGTGTGTTAACTAACTGGAATTAAAATAAAATTTAAAAAAAACACAATAATATTGAAATGGAAATATATAATAAAGAAGAAGTAAACATTTGGTAAAAAAAAAAAAATGCATCCTAAAAATACTCTGTAACCTAAAATAAGTACATTTTAAATTAACTATGCAAAAAGAATATTAATTGGCACATGGTATAGTCTATATTCATTTTCAGTTTATTCATTTATTTACTGTTTGTGTCCACCCTATAAGCTCTCTGAGAATAAGAACTTGTCTGTCAGCATCCCACAGACCCAGAATAGATCATGGCATATAACAGATGCTTGATAAATATAAATATTTATTTTAATAAATAAATGAAATGTATCTTGTGTAAGAGTAGGAATGTATGTCTGTCATATTCAAGGTAACAAAGTTTATTCAAAAAGAAAGCTGATTCAATGTAATATTTTCAAAATAAACTGTATTGGCTTTGAAATATGAACTCCTGAATTATTAAAATATTGCCTTTTGTTTTCTATGTGATGTGTATTATAACATAGAGGAAGAAGTTTTGTTAACTAGCTACCATAACTTGTCTGGATTTAGTATATAATGAGACTAAGGTAACTGAAAGAGTCCCCTGGCAATGCATCCTAAGTTTTAACATAATAAAATGGAGGTGACATGGTAGCACAGCTTCTCTTGGACTTTGACAAGAGACCAGGTTGTGATGAGAACTACTTTCCTACTCTATATTGGATCACATAGTTCCTAAGCAGTAAGAGAACTGGACAGAACTGGTAATTGCAATAAAAGGATAAGAAGTAACAAAATAAAAGAGTCAAGTCAGTCATTTTGATGTTGGCATTAATAAGACAAAAATGGGCCAAATCCGAGATGATCTCTAATGATTAAAGAATACAGCTATATGGAGCAGTGCTAGTGTGAGGATGGAAGCCCCATTTCCATGGAAGCAACTGAGTCACCTGTATCAGTAGAAGAATACATTCCTTTTATTTAGCCCTTTGAAGAGTCTATGGGATTTGAAATATGGAATACAAGTCTAAAGGAAGACTATAACTACTAAATTCTAAGAGCAAGCCCATAATATCTTCCTTTCTTGTGAATCGGTAATTAAGGTTACTTCGTAAGATTAATTCATGCACAGTAGTAAATAGTGCTTGAAACATCCTAAACATCCAATAAACACTGGTTGTTTTATTAGAACTAGTGCTGACTGAACTTTAATAGGTCAGAAAGCTTTGAGCAGGTGCAAGATTTTCATCCTTATCTTTTATGGAATAATTTTAATGCAATTAAACTACTGTCTCTCAACTTCGAATCCATTTTTTTATGCTCCATTTCATGTTAGGATTGGGTCACTGAAAACCAATTTCTCCTTTGCTAGCTAACTTCTGCTAAATTCTTCACAAAGAGTTACTAGATTGGAAGGCTGGCTGATGACAAGGGCTTTGAGCTTCCCTACTTGTTGCTTGATCCTGTCAGCATCACTCCAGCTGTGGGTCTTCACCGTGACAATGGCAGCTCCTTAGCTACTTCCAGCATTGGTTTCAGTTTTCATTTTTTCTCTGTAACCCAGAATCAGTAGCCTACCAGTGCTTCCTCCTCAGAGGTTTGAATCTGTCACTCAGCTTTTACTTCTGGAAAATAAATCTTCAGATCAAGTGCTTAGTCAGTCTTGAGGTATCTTTGAAAGCAGAAAAATAGGCAATTCTCTGCTTGAGAAGTGTAGTGAGTCAGATAGAGCATAAACAATATATTTAGTCAGACTATGATTTCTACACACAAATAAATAACAGAAGGTACTGAGCAAGACATTTGTTTCTTCTACAGTTGGTTTCTAAAATGTGGATTATGAAAGTCTCTTTAGTATACTCTAAAATAATGTAGCAATAGTCATATACTCTATGAAAGGAGAACATTGAATGGTTCACCAACTCTAAGATACTTGTGAGGAAGGATAAACTTAGGACTTTGAAAAAAAGAAATATAAATATAATTCTTGTTTTTTTCTCACCAATGAAATCTTGCCATTTGCAATGACATGGATAGTGCTAGAGAGTAAAATGCTAAGTGAAATAAGTCAGAGAAAGACAAATACCATATGATTTCACTCATATCTGGAATTTAAGAAACAAATGAGCAAAGGGGGAAAAATGAGAGAGAGGCAAACCAAGAAACTGACTCTTAAATATAGGGAACAAACTGATGGTTACCAGAGGGTAGGTAGGTAGGGGGATGGGTTAAATAGATGATTGGGATTAAGGAGTTTACTTGTGATGAGCATTGGGTGATGCATGGATGTGTTGAATCACTATATTGCACACCTGAATCTAATATAACATTGTATGTTAACTATATTGGGATTAAAATTTTTAAAAAAGAAGAAATAAATTGAACCAAATGCTAAAAAAATAGTAATAATAAAATAAAATTTATCAAATATAGAAAAAACTGTTTTTTGAGGAAAATGCTTATACTTAAATTCTGATTAGAAACTTGGCTAGAGAAAGAAGGAAACAAAAAGAAACGGAAGATAAGGATACAGAACTATCTAAGCAATTTGAATGCAAAGCCAACATTCAAGCCATTGTGCTATATATTCACATGTTGTTATTTCTTTCTAAATCTTCACAATAATCTTGGAAGGTATATCTTCTTGCTTTTAGTTTATAGATGAATAGACTAAGACACATAGAAGTTAAGATTATAAAGATTCTAAGTGGGAAAGCTATTTTTCAAACCACAGTCTTGACTATAAAAACATTTATTTCCTTTACTGCCTACTGGTCAGAAGGGAAATATCTTGAAGTACAGTCACATCTGAATCAGGAACATTAATCCAAATATATTAGAAGACAAAAAAGTTAAGATATCCTAATTGGATTTATCCTTGGAATTTCTCTAAAGCTGTTACCTATGTATATATGTAGGTGAATTCAGGGGGCTATGATGTCAAGTCTTCAGTGATTGTGGGATAGGCCATGAATAAGAGTGAATAATACTCTGACTTTGCCTTGAGCCCAGTATTGCATCCTCCTCCTTAGAAACTCATTGATTCCCATACTTACAGGTAATAGATGATATCACCCGGAACCAAGTGTTTCAACCAACGAGAAAACTGCTGAATAAACCTGGGGTTATAAGTTTTCAGTGTGATGAACTTTAGGGAAGACGAGTTTTTAGGGCACAAGAATTTTTAGTTTATCAAAGGAGGCAGACAACATTAATGGAGAGAATACTGAATATGTAAACTATTTAGCTCTGGATCTCACCTTCACATCTATCTTATTACTCTATTAGCTATGCAAGTAGTTAACTTCTCTGACCCTCAGTTTTCTCATTTGTTGTAAAGATTAAATGTACCAGCTTATTCACCCACATTCTGTAGCACTTATCTCACTCTAAAAAAAGGGGTCTCAGTTTGAAAAACCAAGGAGCCAGAGGAATAGGGAGAGTTTGACTACAAGCCAGGTTTGCTTGTGGTGATTATGGATCACCAGACTGATGGCATCTAGCCAGTATATGAAGCAAATTTAAACACCAATGAGGGGCATTCAGTTTGATGCTGTAGATGGTGTGACTCTTGACACAAATATTACAGGTAATGTCTTTACAATATGAGAAAAAGCAGGGCAGCCATTACTATATACCCCCCAAATTTTAGTGAAGAAAGAAGTAAAACTACTGAAAGGAGGGCAAGTAGGCTGCCCAAGAGGTAGAAAGAGAGGTGTGGCTACGTAGTGTCACAGATCACAAAAGGGAGAGTCTCAAGAAGTCTAAAAGGAAATATCGCAACTCTAAGAAGAGAAAATGGAAATGCAGACATTGGCAATATTAGAGATATTAATCAGTTCAAGAATGGTTTCTGTAGGGCAGACTGGAGAGTCACCAGTGGTACATACAAACTTGTGACAGGATCAGTAGGACCCTAAACAAAGATGAAAGTGCAATACTTTCACTGAGCCAAGATAGGAAATTCTTATAACTATCCCTGAACAACTTCCATGAGGTTTCTAGAGAACTGGGAAAAGAAAGGAAGAGCCCTCTTTCCTGTTGCAGATTATTTAAAAATGAAGCAACCACTTCAGTGACTAATGTTTTCTGTAGCTCAGGGACAAGAAAACATTAAATATCACTTATGTTGGATATATATTTCACCTTCATAAAACCCTGAAAATATACATGATCTTATACAATAAGGAATGTGTAGTCCAAAAAAATTATACAAATTGCCCCAGGTCCTACAGCGAGGAAGTGGCACAGTGGGGACTAGAGCACAACTAAACAGACTGCAAATTTCATACACTTCTCATCACCCCATCATGTATTTCAATGTTTTTGACTGCTAGAAGACCTTCCTATCTATCTCTTTAGCAAATACACAAAGGACAATTTCCAGCACTACATGACCTCTCATTATTTAAACATGGGGGTTCCAAAGAGGCCAATCGACCTAGGAAGACATTGTTTCTTTTTTACTTGTTATCTCACAGCCTGGTAATCTCTTCCCACGGGAATATAAAACACAGTCTGATATTTACACCTGAGCAGGAAACTACATCTCAGAGGACATCATTAAAAGTTGACTGACCTACTTCTATCTGATAGCAAGGTACAAACAGGTTACATAGGGATGGGATCCCACGTGCTTACAACAGTCTAAAGTCAAGCTTGTTAAAGTAAGTTTGTAACTTTTTAACAACATTCTTCTCTCCACAAGTTTTCTGGAGGGAATCTGGGACTGTTCCTAGGAGATTTATTTCTCCTCCTTAGTTACAACTAAACAGTAAAGACAAGAGTATATGAGATCATCATGTGGAAAATTCTAAAAGTGGAATCATTTTATTCTGTGAAGAAAAAGCATTCCTCTATGCATTGCCATTACCAAGTCATTAATAAAATATAATTAGACAAGGTAAAAAAATACATATTCCGACAAAAACATTGAGTAGGGTCAGAAGTGATAAACTTCTAATGGGAATAGGATATTACAGCACATATATTTTGTTTAGTCACACAGAATTAAAGAGATTTGCCACAGTCCTCACTCCTCCATATTGCTTTAGACCCAGTTTGCTTTACTCAAGTATAATCATTGCATAACAGTGGAGGTATTTGAGGTTGTGACTCCCAAGAGACATGAAGTCATGGAGACAGTCCATTTTCATCCTGGGAAATTAATTGAAGGCCCATATAATTAATGTTATGATTTTTTTTAATCATTTTTTTTGGAAAATAGAATTATTTTTGTTTGAAAATAGAATGATCTAACTTTTGAAATAAAGAGTACCTTTTCTACAATAGTCACATAAATCCAGGACAACCACAGGGCAGGACACTATAATGGAGAATCCTGAAGCACCTAGAGTAGGATTCAATAAGTATTAAGATTTTTTTCTAACTCAGGATTTAACTAATCTATAATGACATCTAAATATGGCACAAGTTAAGTGCTCAGCTCAAGACCAGTAAGATGAAAATGGCAAAAAAAAAAACCCAAAGACTGGTAAATAAAAAATCATATTAATCAGCTCACCTTTGTAACAGGACTATTCATCACATCAATTCAGAATCACTGAGGAATAATCATGACCGCCCCAAAGAGCAACCTGTTCTCCTAGGATACTTTTGGGAAATATATATGAATAAACTATTTGTTCATCTGCAACTAGATATGTGAACATCTCTGACAGAAATTTTAATACACAAAATGCCCAAAGTTTTTAAGAGTAGTAATATGATAGATATTCACGAGATCATCAACCAAGAGAATATTTGTACTGAATATAACACAAATGTATTAATATTACCTAGCACCCAACAAATAAAAATTTATCAGTATCTGTCCCTTTGGCATCTGGTAGCATTGGACACAGGAATCTGCAGTGAGAAGGGAACTGGGCCATGCTCACCTGCTGACTCCTGTGTCCCTGTCATACCCTGCTCTCACCCAATCCCACTCCACACAAAGCTCCAGAAGGCATAAAAGGTGCTACCTGGCTGCAAATGAAACTCTCACATGTGAGCATGGGAATGACAGCACTGACCCTTGAAAGCATGAGCCCTGCTTCTTCCAACTGTGTTACATTTACTTTTATAGGAAAACTGCTGCATGTGAAAGTAGAGAACATGTAGTCAGATGGCAGTATCTTCTCTCATTTTCAGACAAATTTCATTGTCTAGAAAGTAGTCCTCGCAAGATATCAAGTTGTGACCACTTCCCAGTTTGACTATGGACGTTAAACTAAGCCCTGACAAGAGATGATATTCAAAAAATATTTAATAAGTTAAGGCAAAGGCTACAACAAACAGAACAAAAACCCAGCTGGAATGCATATTAGACGACAAGCAGAGTGGTAGTTTGATCTGTATCACATTTTAAGAAGATCCACCATGCTATCTGGAGAACATATTGAAGGAAGGCAGAATGAAAGCTCAGAGTCCATCTAGGAACTGTGGCAGAAATGCCATGTTAAAGGAGCTCATGACTCATCTGAGCTGTGCATTACTGATCTTTGTGTCTCCCATGGCTTTTTGGTCTTCCAAAGTGCCTGTTGAGTTAAATTGACTTGAATACATTTATCAAGAAAAATAAGCCTCCTCTAATTTAGATGGAGTTATCTTAAATCACTTGTCAAGGTTTTGTGTAAACAAATTCAATAAGTTATGTGATTTTTGTCTCACACAAGCAATCTGTATTTTCCCCAACTCATCAAAAAATAGATTCCATTCTTTGGTGGCAGTGATTCACTTGATCCTCTTTCTATTGATTTTTATAGCTTCATATTGAAGCAGAATGATTATATGTCTGTTTTATTTACCAAAACCAACTGAGAGTGATTATTTGTAGCATGAACATTAGGCAAACTATACTCAGATTCACCGACTCATAATGAAATACAAAAATGTTAACTGCCTTCTATGGAGTGCCTATTAAATACCAAAAACCATGATAAGTACTTTTTATCACATAACAGCCTTACAAGATAGTTATAATACTCACTTTACAACTCAAATAGCTTACTCAAGGTCAACAAGCTACAAGCCAGGAAAATGAGGTCCTAACACATGTGTATCCAACTCCAAAGCAAAACATTTTCTGTAATAGCAAAATGCACATTTAAAATCATCAATATAATTAAAATAGTAAGCACTTTTACTGAGTACCTAGTATGAATCTATAACCATATTAAGTTCTTTTTAAAATTTTTTTCAATTTTTTTAATTTTTTTATTTTTTCCATATTAGGTTCTTTAAATGCATTGCCTCATTAATTCTTAGAAAAACAATATCAGGTAGGAATTTTTAAGTTTCTCATTTTACAGACATGGAACTTAAGGTTAGAGAGGTGCAGTGACCTTGCTGAGGTCACAGAGGTAGTGCTTGACAAAACTGGACTAACTCCAGAATCCAATGTTCTCAACCACCTCACTCTCTGCCTCCTAAATTACAGAAAATACTTTGCTCCTGTAGAATCAGGCAAAACCAGTATCCAGAATATAATACATAGGAAAGGTCCTTATTTATCACAAAGAGCCTCATAATCTTAAAATATTCTCTTCAGTAATACATGTTCTTAATCATTTTAACCAAACACATGGGGAATGGCTGAAGGAACAAAGAATTGTAGCCTGGCTCAAGAAAGACTCAGAGGGAGGCAGCTCAAGATGGTGGCATAGGAAGATTGTCAATTTACTTCCTCCCATGGACACTACAAACCTATAGCTACATATGATATAACTCCCTCTGAAAAAGACCTGAAAACCAGCTGAACAGCTCCTTCAGAACAAAAGATAAAAGGGTCACATCGAGATAGGAGAGGCAGACATATGGTCTCACCAAAAATCTCACCACCTCTCCATCCCTATGTTGTCATCCACAACCAGGAGGTATATTACAAATATAAAGTTTCTCCCTGAGAAGCAAGGATTTGTGTCCCACATCAGGCATCTTAACTCTTGGGACCTGCAACAGAAAAATGAGCTCCCAAAACATCTGGCTTTGAAAACCAATGGGGCTTAAATACAGGAGAACCATAGGGCTATAGGGAACTGACATTGCTCTTAAAGGGCTTATGCACAGACTTGCTTGCCTCAGGACCCAACACAAAAGCAGCAGTTTGAAAAGCACCTAGACCATATGTGAAGGAGATTCAGTTACTAATCTTAAAGCGTCTGTCAGAGGGGCAGGAGCGTTAGGACTCTCTCAGAAACAAAGGCACCCCATTTTTGCATTCTCCCTCTATCTTGCTAACACTGGTGCTTGCATTGCAATTTTTGCACTCTTCCACCAACCAGCTAGTGCTGTGGATGGACCTTGTCCCTGTGACAAGCTCCCCACACCCATGCTTACCCCACTGCCCCAGTAAAGCCAGTGGGTGTGCATAGCCCATACAGGGGAGACCATTTATGTGCCTGGCTCTGGTGGCCAGAGAGGATTGCATTTCTGAGCCCTGTGGGTCTGAAACAATTGGAGAGACATTTCTTGGCAGGCTACCATATCCAGAGCACTGCACAGGCAGAAGACCAAAACACACTCCCAGTCTTCCTGTGAAAAAGGTCTAATTACTTGTCTTAGAGCTTCAGCCTAAGGGGCAGGCTTCAAGATGACCACAAATCTAGAGGCTACAGAAGTACTCTTGGGGAACAGAGGCCAGGGAATGACATCTTTCCATGTTCCCTTGGCCTTGCTACAGTTTGTCAGTACCTCCCAGAAAGGAGCTCATACACTTGCCTGTTGTTTTTGCAACTGTCTCCAAGGAGACAACTCCAGATCACCTGGTCTGAAGGTCAGCAGAGTTTATAACTGCTGTCCCATAGGACTGCATATATTTGCATAATTTAAATATGTACCTGAAGATCTAGATTCCAATCAGCCTGAAACTAGGGGCTGATTGAGATCCCTCCCTCTGGAACACTCGGAGAACTTGGCTCTCCCTCAACAACTGGTATCTATCAATAATAAATCAGGCTGCTTAGACATTCACAAAAGTTGAGAGACGACCAAGAGGTAAGGCAACATTAAACAATAAGTTTCATCTCCTACACAAGGCCATTCCTTTAAGACTGGGAGAGATAGCTATTTCACTTAATCATAGAAACAAACACAGAGAGTCAAGAAAAATGAGGAGAAAGAGCAATACATTCCAAATGAAAGAGCAAGATAAAATTACAGAAATAAACTGTAACAAAATAGAGATAAGTAATTTACTTGATAAAGAATTCAAAATAATGGTCATAGAGATACTCACCAAACTCAGGAGAAGAATGGATGAACATGACAAGAACTTCAACACAGAGACAGAAAGTATGAGAAAGTACCAAACAGCAGTCATAGAGCTAAAGAATGCAAAACTAAACTGAAAAATATACTAGAGAGATTCAACAGCAGACTAGATAAAGCAGAAGGAATCAATGATCTGGAAGACAAGACAGTGGAACTCCCTCAACAGAGCTGCAAAAAGACAAAGAGTTCTAAGAAGTAAACATGGGTTAAAGGACTTATAGTTCAACATAGAACAGAATAACATTCTCATTACAGAGTTACCAGAAGGAGAAGGGAGCGGGGGAAGGGAAGAAAACTTATTTGAAAAAATAATTGTGAAAACTTCCTGGGGAAGGAAACAGACATCCAGATCCTGGAAGCCCAGAAAGTTCCAAACAATAAAAACCCAAAGAGATCCACACCAAAACACACAATTAAATGTCAAGATTTAAAGATAAGAGAGGGGCGCCTGGGTGGCACAGCGGTTAAGCGTCTGCCTTCGGCTCAGGGCGTGATCCCGGCGTTATGGGATCAAGCCCCACATCAGGCTCCTCTGCTATGAGCCTGCTTCTCCCTCTCCCACTCCCCCTGCTTGTGTTCCCTCTCTCGCTGGCTGTCTCTATCTCTGTCAAATAAATAAATAAAATCTTTTAAAAAAAAAAAAGATTTAAAGATAAGAGAGAATCTTAAAAGCACCAAGAGAAAAACAACTTGTTATATAAAAGGGAAACTCCATTAGACTATCAGCATATTTCTCAGCAGAAACTTTGCAGGCCAGAAGAGAGTAGCATGATATATTCAAAGTGCTGAATGGAAAAAACTTTCAACCAAGAATACTCTACCTGCCAAGGTTATCTTTAGGAATTGAGGGAAAGAGCAAGAGCTTTCCAGACAAACAAAAGCTAAAGGAGTTCATCACTACTAAACTGGGCCAACAGGGGGCACCTGGGCAGGTCAGTTGGTTAAGCATCTGCCTTTGGCTGAGGTCATGATCCCAGGGCCCTGGGATCGAGGCCAGTGTCAGGCTCCTTGCTCAGTGGGGAGTCTGCTTCTCCCTCTCCCTCTCTGCTCATGCTCTCTCTCTCACTATCTCTCTTTCTCAAATAAATAAATAAAATCTTAAAAAAATAAAAGAAATGTTATAGGGATACCTTTAAGCTAAAAAGAAAGGACACCAATTAGTAAAAAGAAAACATATGAAAGTAAAAATCTCACTATTGAGGATAAATATATAGTAAAAGTAGAGGAGTAATCACTTATGGGTATGAAGGTTAAAAGGCAAAAGTAATAAATATAACTATATTAAGATATACACAAAATAAAAAGATGTGAGTGAAATGTGACATCAACAACATAAAAGGGGGAAAGTAGAAAGTAAAAATGTGGAGTTTTAGAATGCATTCAAACTTAACTTGCTAGCAACTTAAAATGAACTATTATATATATAGGCTACTATGTGAGCCACAGGGTAACCACAAAGCAAAAAGCACTAGTAGATACACAAAAGGTAATGAGAACAGACTCTAAGCATCACACTATAGAAAGTCACCAAGCCAAAAGCAAGAGAAGAAAGTAACAGAGAGGAACTACAAAACAACTAGAAAATGTTGACAAAATGGCAAGAAGTACATACTTATCAATAATTAAATGTGAACAATTTAAATGTAAATTTAAATTCTCCAATCAAAAAACATAGACCACCTGGGAGGAGTTAAAATGGCGGAGGAGTAGGAGACACCTTTTTCAGCCGGTCCCCCGAGTCGAGCTGGATAGGTATCAGACCAGCCTAAACAACCACGGAACCAGCCTGAGACGCAGGAAGATGCATCTGGATCTCTACAAATGAACATCTCCAGCGCTGAGTATTGAGGTATGAAGCGCGGAGCCATGAAACTGTGCACAGATATCGGAAGATAAACGGAAGGGGGAGGGAGCCGCCGCATTCAGGCGTCGGGAAGCGGTAGCCACCTGCACGGGGGAGCGAGCAGACTCGCGGTCGGCACCGGCAAAACAGCAGACAGAGACCGTGAGCCAGGAGCGCGCGCCACCAGGCTTCTCACGGAACTCCGGACCCGGTGTGCTCACCGGAAATAGACTGAGACCGGGAGCTTCCGGAGCGCGTGCGGGGGCGGCTGGCAGCGTTAGAAACACAAAGGACAGAGACGCGCTGGCCCTGGAAGTGAGGCCTGGGACGCCGGGTGTGGGGCACACATCCCTGGACGCTGCAGGGTTGAGCAGCACCAACGGTAACAGAGTTAAAGTGGCCAGAACATCAGTGGAGAACAGGCCGCAAACCCTCTGTTCTGTGACAGAGGCTGGGATTCGGCTACTGCTGCTCTGACTCTCAGAAGAGGCACAGCAAACCGCCAGGGAAAGCCGCCAGAGAACAAAAGCCTGGAAATACCGGCTCACAGTGTGCCCATCCCCATCCCCCCTCGCAGGGGACGCGGAGACTCTACCCAAACAGGGTTGCCTGAGTATCGGCGCGGCAGGCCCCTCCCCCAAAACACAGAAGGCAGGCTGAAAAATCAAGAAGCCCACAACCCGGGCGCCGGGGTGGCACAGTCATTGAGCACCTGTCTTTGGCTTAGGGCGTGATCCCGGCCTTCCGGAAAGGAGTCCCTCATCGGGCTCCTCCGCTGGGAGCCTGCTTCTTCCTCTCCCACTCCCCTGCTTCAGTTTCCTCTCTCGTTGGTTGGCTGCCACATAAATAAATAAATAAAATCTTTAAAGAAGAAGCCCACATCCCTAAGATCCCTATAAAACAAGGGGCACGGCCTGGGACCCAGTCAATAATTTGGGCTCTGGACAACCCCGCAACTTCTCCTCATCAGAATGACAAGAAGGAGAAGCCCCCCCCAGCAAAGAAAAGACAGTGAGTCTGTGGCCTCTGCCACAGAAATAATGGATATGGATGTAACCAAAGTATCAGAAATGGAATTCAGAGTAACAATGGTCAAAATGATGAGTAGAATTGAAAAAACTATTAACGAAAAGGTTACTGAGAATATAGAATCCCTAAGGACAGAAATGAGAGCAAATCTGACAGAAATTAAAAATTCTATGAGCCAAATGCAGGCAAAACTAGAGGCCCTGACGGCCAGGGTCACCGAAGCAGAGGAACAGGTTAGTGAATTGGAGGATGGGTTAATAGAGGAAAAAACGAAAATAGAAGCTGGTCTTAAAAAAATCCACGTCCACGAATGTAGGTTACGGGAGATTACTGACTCAATGAAACGATCCAATGTCAGAATCATCGGCATCCCCGAGGGGACCTGTCTACACAGACCTGGAATGAGAGAAAGGATTGGGGGGGCATTTTTAAAGCTCTTTCAGAGAAAAACTGCAGCCAAGGATCCTTTATCCAGCAAGGCTGTCATTCAGAATTGATGGAGAAATAAAAACATTTCAGAGTCGCCAGTCATTAACCAATTTCGTAACCATGAAACCAGCCCTCCAGGAGATATTAAGGGGGGTTCTATAAAGGTAAAAAGGCCCCAAGAGTGATACAGAACAGAAAGTCACAGCCAATACAAACAAAGACTTTACTGGCAACATGGCATCATTAAAATTCTGTCTCTCAGTTCTTAGTGTCAACGTAAATGGTTTAAACGCTCCCATAACGCCACAAGGTTGCAGACTGGATAAAAAGGAATGACCCATCCATTTGCTGTCTACAAGAGACTCATTTCGAACCCAAAGATGCATTCAGACTGAGAGTAAGGGGATGGAGTACCATCTTTCACGCAAATGGACCTCAAAAGAAAGCTGGGGTAGCAATTCTCATATCAGATAGATTGGATTTTAAATTAGAGACTATAGTTAGAGACGCAGAAGGACACTATATTATTCTTAAGGGAAGTATTCAACAAGTGGATATGACAATTATAAATATATATGCCCCCAACAGGGGAGCAGCAAGATACACAAGCCAACTCTTAACCAGAATAAAGAGACATATAGATAAAAATACATTAATAGTAGGGGACCTCAACACTCCACTATCAGAAATAGACAGAACACCCTGGCAAAAACTAAGCAAAGAATCAAAGGCTTTGAATGCCATACTCGACGAGTTGGACCTCATAGATATATATAGAACACTACACCCCAGAACCAAAGAATACTCATTCTATTCTAATGCCCATGGAACATTCTCAAGAATAGACCATGTTCTGGGACACAAAACAGGTCTCAACCGATACGAAAAGATTGAAATTATCCCCTGCATATTCTCAGACCACAACACTCTGAAATTGGAACTCAACCACAAGGAAAAATTTGGAAGAAACTCAAACACTTGGAGACTAAGAACCATCCTGCTCAGGAATGACTCGATAAACCAGGAAATCAAAAATCAAATTAAACAATTTATGGAGACCAATGAGAATGAAAACACAACAGTCCAAAACCTATGGGATACTGCAAAGGCAGTCCTAAGGGGGAAATACATAGCCATCCAAGCCTCACTCAAAAGAATAGAAAAATCTAAAATGCAGTTTTTATATTCTCACCTCAAGAAGCTGGAACAGCAACAGAGGGACAGGCCTAATCCACTCACGAGGAAGCAGCTGACCAAGATGAGAGCAGAAATTAATAAATTAGAAACCAGAAGCACAGTAGAGCAAATCAACAGGACTAGAAGCTGGTTCTTTGAGAGAATCAATAAAATTGACAGACCACTGGCAAGACTTATCCAAGAGAAAAGAGAAAGGACCCAAATTATTAAAATTATGAATGAAAAAGGAGAGGTCATGACCAACACCAATGAAATTGGAAGGATTATTAGAAACTATTATCAACAGCTATATGCCAAAAAACTGAGCAATCTGGAAGAGATGGAGGCCTTCCTGGAAACCTATAAACTACCAAGACTGAAACAGGAAGAAATTGATTTCTTAAACAGGCCAATTAATTATGAAGAGATTGAGTCAGTGATAAACAACCTTCCAAATAACAAAACTCCAGGCCCGGATGGTTTTCCTGGGGAATTCTACCAAACATTCAAAGAAGAAATAATACCTATTCTTCTAAAGCTATTTCAAAAAATAGAAACAGAAGGAAAGCTACCAAACTCATTCTATGAGACCAATATTACCTTGATCCCCAAACCAGGCAAAGACCCCATCAAAAAGGAGAATTACAGACCGATTTCCCTAATGAATATGGACGCCAAAATCCTCAACAAGATCCTTGCTAATAGAATCCAACAGTACATTAAAAGGATTATCCATCATGACCAAGTGGGATTCATACCTGGGATGCAAGCGTGGTTCAACATTCGCAAATCGATCAGCGTGATACATCATATCAACAAGAAAAGACTCAGGAACCATATGATCCTCTCAATTGATGCAGAAAAAGCATTTGACAAAATACAGCATCCTTTCCTGATTAAAACCCTTCAGAGTGTAGGAATAGAGGGTACATTTCTCAATCTCATAAAAGCCATCTATGAAAAGCCTACTGCAAATATTATTCTCAATGGGGAAAAGCTGGAAGCCTTTCCCTTAAGATCAGGAACTCGACAAGGATGCCCACTCTCGCCACTATTATTCAACATAGTACTAGAAGTCCTTGCAACAGCAATCAGACAACAAAAAGGGATCAATGGTATCCAAATCGGCAGAGAAGAAGTCAAAATGTCTCTCTTCGCAGATGACATGATACTCTATATGAAAAACCCAAAAGAATCCACTCCCAAACTATTAGAAGTTATAGAGCAATTCAGTAATGTGGTGGGGATACAAAATCAATACTCAGAAATTAGTTGCATTTCTATACACGAATAACGAGACTGAAGAAAGAGAAATTAGGGAATCCATCCCATTTACAATAGCACCAAAAACCATACATTACCTTGGAATTAACTTAACCAGAGACGTAAAGGACCTATATTCTAGAAACTATAAATCACTCTTGAAAGACATTGAGGAAGACATAAAAAGATGGAAAAATATTCCATGCTCATGGATCGGAAGAATTAACATAGTTAAAATGTCCATGCTACCCAGAGCAATCTACACTTTCAATGCTATCCCGATCAAAATAACAATGACATTTTTCAAAGAACTGAAACAAATAGTCCTTAAATTTGTATGGAACCAGAAAAGGCCCCGAATCTCCAAGGAACTGTTGAAAAGGAAAAACAAAGCTGGGGGCATCACAATGCCGGATTTCGAGCTGTACTACAAAGCTGTGATCACAAAGACATCATAGTACTGGCACAAAAACAGACACATAGACCAATGGAACAGAATAGAGAACCCAGAAATGGACCCTCAGCTCTTTGGGCAACTAATATTTGATAAAGTAGGAAAAAACATCTGGTGAGAAAAAGACAGTCTCTTCAATAAATGGTGCTGGGAAAATTGGACAGCTACATGCAAAAGAATGAAACTTGACCACTCTCTCACACCATACACAAAAATAAACTCCAAATGGATGAAAGACCTTGATGTGAGACAGGAATCCATCAAAATTCTAGAGGAGAACATAGGCAGCAACCTCTATGACATCGGCCAAAGCAACCTTTTTCATGACACATCCCCAAAGGCAAGAGAAACAAAAGATAAAATGAACTTATGGGACTTCATCAAGATAAAAAGCTTCTGCACAGCCAAGGAAACAGTCAAAAAAACTAAGAGGAAGCCCACGGAATGGGAGAATATATTTGCAAATGACACTACAGATAAAGGACTGGTATCCAAGATCTACAAAGAACTTATCAAACTCAATACACGAGAAACAAATAAACAAATCAAAAAATGGGCAGAAGATATGAACAGACACTTTTCCAATGAAGACATACAAATGGCTAACAGACACACGAAAAAATGTTCAAAATCATTAGCCATCAAGGAAATTCAAATCAAAACACACTGAGATACCACCTTACGCCAGTTAGAATGGCAAAAATAGACAAGGCAAGAAACAACAATTGTTGGAGAGGATGTGGAGAAAGGGGATCCCTCCTACATTGTTGGTGGGAATGCAAGTTAGTACAGCCACTCTGGAAAACAGTGTGGAGGTCCCTTAAAAAGTTAAAAATTGAGCTACCCTATGATCCAGCCATTGCACTACTGGGTATTTACCCCAAAGATACAGACGTAGTGAAGAGAAGGGCCATATGCACCCCAATGTTCACAGCAGCAATGTCCACAATAGCTAAATCGTGGAAGGAGCCGAGATGCCCTTCAACAGATGACTGGATTAAGAAGTTGTGGTCCATATATACAATGGAATATTACTCAGCTATCAGAAAGAACGAATTCTCAACATTTGCTGCAACATGGACGGCACTGGAGGAGATAATGCTAAGTGAAATAAGTCAAGCAGAAAAAGACAACTATCATATGATTTCTCTCATCTATGGAACATAAGAACTAGGAAGATCGGTAGGGGAAGAAAGGGATAAAGAAAGGGGGGGTAATCAGAAGGGGGAATGAAACATGAGAGACTATGGACTCTGAGAAACAAACTGAGGGCCTCAGAGGGGAGGGGGGTGGGGGAATGGGATAGACTGGTGATGGGTAGTAAGGAGGGCACGTATTGCATGGTGCACTGGGTGTTATATGCAACTAATGAATCATCGGGCTTTACATCGGAAACCGGGGATATACTGTATGGTGACTAACATAATAAAAAATCATTAATAAAAAAAAATATGCAGAAAAAAAAAACATAGACCAGCTGAATGGTTAAATAAACAAGACCCATCCATTTGCTGCCTATAAGAGACTCATGTCAGATAGAATGAGACACACAGACTGAAAGTGAAGGGATGGAGATTTTTCATGCAAATGGAAACCAACAGAAAGCTGGGGTAGCTATGGTTATATCAGACAAAATAGGTTTCTAATACAAAGACTGTAATAAAAGACAAAGATAAGCATTACATAATGATAATGGGGTCAACCCAGCAAGAAGATATAGCACTTGTAAATATTTATGTACCCCACATAGGAGCCCCCAAATATATAAAGCAAATATTAACAGAACTAAAGGGAGAAATTGATGGCAATAGCAAAAAAAACAAACAAAACAAAACAAAAAAAAAAACCCACTAAAATTTGCATGGAACCACCAAAAATTCTGAACAGCCAAAGCAATCTTAAGAAAGAACAAAGGCTCCGGCTTCTCCACATCCTTGCCAACGTTTGTTGTTTCCTGTCTTGTTAATTTTTGCCATTCTAATTGATATAAGGTAGTATCTCATTGTAGTTTTGATTTGTATTTCCCTGATGGCTAGTGATGTTGAACATTTTTTCATGTGTCTGTAAGCCATTTGTATGTCTTCTTTGGAGAAATGTCTGTTCATGTCATCTTCCCATTTCTTGACTGGATTATTTGTTTTTTGGGTGTTGACTTAGATAAGTTCTTTATAGATCTTGGATACCAGGCCTTTATCTGTAATGTCATTTGAAAATATCTTCTCCCATTCCGTGGGTTGCCTCCCATTCTTTGGGTTGTTCCCTTTGCTGTGCAGAAGCTTTTTATTTTGATGAAGTCCCAAAAGTTCACTTTTGCTTTTGTTACCCTTGCCTTTAGAGATGTGTCTTCAAAGAAGTTGCTGCAGCTAATGTTGAATAGGTTACTGCCTATGTTCTCCTCTAGAATTTTGATGGATTCCTGTTTCACATTTAGGTCTTCCATCCATTTTGACTTTATCTTTGTGTATGGTGTAAGAGAATGGTCCAGTTTCATTCTTCTGCATGTGGCTGTCCAATTTTCCCAGTAATATTTATTGAGAGCACTGGGTGTTATACGCAACTAATGAACTACACCAAAAACTAATGATGCACTATATGTTGGCTAATTGAAAATAATAATAATAATAATAATAATAATAATAATAATAATAATAATGAAAGAACAAAAGTGGAGGCATCATGCTCCCTAATTTCAAATTGTACTACAAAGCTATAGTAATCAAAACTCTATGGTATTGGCATAAAAATAGGCACAGAGATCAATGGAACAAGAATAGAAAGCCCAGAAATAAGCCCACGCATATATGGGCAATTAGTCCACAACAAAGGAGGAATGAATATACAATGGGGAAAGGACAGTCCTTTTAATAAACAGTGTTGGGAAAATTAGAAAGCTAAATGCAAAAGAACAAAGCTAAACTTCTATCTTACACCATACACAAAAATTAATTCAAAATTTAAAGACTTCAATGAAAGGCCAGAAATCATGAAACTCCTAGAAATAAACATAGGCAGTAAGCTCCTTGACATCAATTTTGGTGATATTTTTATTTTTAATCTGACTCCAAAGGCAATGATCATAAAAGCAAAATTAAATTAAACAATGGGACTACATCCAAGTAAAAGGCATCTGCACAGTGAAGGAAACCATCAACAAAATAAAAAGGCAACCTACTGAATAGGAGAAGATATTTGCAAATGATATATCCAATAAGGGATTAACATCTAAAATATATATATATATTTTAAAGATTTTATTTATTTATTTGACAGAGAGTGAGAGACAGCCAGCGAGAGAGGGAACACAAGCAGGGGGAATGGGAGAGGAAGAAGCAGGCTCCCAGCGGAGGAGCCTGATGTGGGGCTCGATCCCAAGACTCCGGGATCATGCCCTGAGCCGAAGGCAGACGCTTAACGACTGAGCCACCCAGGCGCCCCAACATCTAAAATATATTTAAAAACTTGTATAACTCAGTATCAAAATAACAGCCTAATAAAAAAAAAATGGCAGAGGACTTGAATAGACATTTTTCCAAAGAAGACATACAGAGGGCAAACAGCTACATGAAAAATGCTCAACATCACTCAACATCAGAGAAATGTAAGTCAAAACCACAATGAGATATTATCTTCCACCTGTCAGAATGGCTATCATCAAAAAAGATAAGAAAAGATAAGTGTTAGCAAGGATGTGGAGAGAATGAATCCCTTGTGCACTGTTAGTACAGCCACCATGTAAAACAGATGGCGGTTCCTCAAAAAATTAATGGAACCATTATATATATATTATCCAGCAATTCCACTTCTGGGTATTTATAGGTTTAGGGCAGCTTCATTTACAATGGCCAACTTACTATATCAACAGAAGAATGGATAAAGATATACACATAACACATGCACACACTGGAATACTACTCAGTCATAAAAAATGAAATTTTGCCATTTGTGACAGCATGAATGTACTTTAGGGGCATTATGCTAAGTGAAATAAGTCAGACAATGAAAGAAAAATACTACATAATTTAACTTACATGTGGAATCCAAAAAGCAAAACAAATGAACTGAACAAAACAAAACTCAGATACAGACAACAGACTGATGGTTGCCAGAGGTCTGAGGTGAAGGGGGTGAAACAGGTGGAGGAGATCAAGAGATACAAAATTCCAGTTATAAAACAAATAAGTCATAAGGATGTAATGTACAGCATGGTGACTATGGCCAATAACATTGTATTGAAAATCTGAAACATGCTAAGAAAGTAAATCTTAAAAGTTAGGCTGGTGATGGGTAGTAAGGAGGGCACGTATTGCATGGTGCACTGGGTGTTATACACAACTAATGAATCATTGAACTTTACATCAAAAACCAGGGATGTACTCTATGGTGACTAACATAATATAATAAAAAAATTAAAAATAAATAAATAAATACTTAAACATAAAAAAAAAAGTTCCCATCACAAGAAAAAAAAACTGTTAACTTTGAATGGTGATAGATAGTAACTAAGACTTATTATGGCAATCATTTTGCATTGTATGCAAATGTCAAATCATTATGTTGTATACCTGAAACTAATGTTGTATGTCAATTAACTTCAAGAGAAAAAGACTCAGAAACAGCAATCTGAAAAAACGTGAAAAACTGTCATGAAAAAGGAGTATATATTTGTTGTTCCACAAGGAAAGATGAGTGTTGCACACAGAGAGTTATATATACAGTTAAATGTGAAGAACTGTCTAATAATGAGGATTGTCCAAAAATAACTTGTGTGGCTTTATAAAGTGCTCTAACCATCACTGGGTTTGGGGGCAGAAGTAAGAGGAACATCAACCACACTGTAGATGTGTTTCTGTCATCTCATAAGGTTTAGTACTAAATATAAAGATGATTTCCAGTTCTAAGATCCAATTCTAAATGAATTTTACTGCTTCACTAGAATGATTGTATTAGAGTATGCATTTAATTATCTCTATCTCCCCTTTAATAATTCATTATTCATAATTCACTATGAAAGTTGAGATTATTTCAAAAATAAAAGCATTCCTTTTCAGGAATAAATTACAATTATTATTGGAGCATTATTTATAATAGTAAAAAATGAAAGCAAGACAAATGCCCATTATTTGAGAAGAGATTGAAAAAATTTTGTGACATAAATAGAATACTATCTAGCCATTATAAACATGTGTTACCCAAACACTTGATGATATGTGAAAAGCTGCTTATGATAGAATGTTAAGCATAAGAGGATGTAAATTATAGATAAAGGTAGAAATTTTATGATCTATAATACACTTCACCTGTCCATCTTTAAAATATTTGAACCTATATTTCTGAATCTATATTTTTCTTTTTTTTTTCTTTTCTTTTTTTAAAGATTTTATTTATTTATTCGACAGAGATAGAGACAGCCAGCGAGAGAGGGAACACAAGCAGGGGGAGTGGGAGAGGAAGAAGCAGGCTCACTGCAGAGGAGCCTGATGCGGGGCTCGATCCCACAATGCCGGGATCACGCCCTGAGCCGAAGGCAGACGCCCAACCGCTATGCCACCCAGGCGCCCCTGAATCTATATTTTTCTATGTCCAAGTTCATCTCAATATTGCCCTAGCGGCAAGTCCATTAAGAGGATGAATAAATGAGAGAGAATGAATTAATGAATATGGAAGGATGAATAAATGGGAGAGAATGAATAAGGAAAAGGTGTGGCACATTTTTAATAAACTATTTTGGAAAATAGTTAATATTTTTAAAATATCAATCTGTCCCATGCCTTAGACATAAAACAATATAGTTATCATATGGATGAGAGAGAAAAAACTCAAGTCAAAAGAAAATTTCATTCATGTTTTTTCAGGGATCATATGAAAATCTTACGTCAATGAAAATTAAAATAACAAGTCAAAAATAAGGAAAACCACAAACTGGAAAAGTATTTGAAAAAAATTTGAAGAACAAAGTGATCATCTATTAAGAGTTCATACTAATTAAGAGGTAAACTATCAAAATACCAAGAGATAGTTAAGCAAAGGATGTGGATGGACAACAAAAGAGAAAATATAAGCAATAAGTAAACATAGAGGGAATGTTCAATCTAACTGGCAATTATAGAAATGAAAAGCTAAAAGTAATGTTTTATACAAGAGAAAAGAATAAATGCCTTCTCTGGTTCCAGAAAATCCACAAAAAGTTGTCTGTACAAATACTTCAGTAGCAGTGTAAAGTTTTAAGTTTTGGATTGGATTTGGATTTAAAGTTTTAATTTTGCATATGAGCTAAGAATTCTCTCAGTTCATGCACTTTCATTCTATAGTCTTAATCTCTAGAGATCTGCCTTAAATTCTGAATTTTCAGTAGAAGGAAAAGCATATTACATAACCTGATACATCAATATCAATAGCCATTATATCAAAATCTCAAAAAATTTGAGACCATGGGGCGCCAGGGTGGCTCAGCCGTTAAGCATCTGCCTTCAGCTCAGGGCATGATCCCAGCGTTCTGGGATCGAGTCCCGCATCAGGTTCCTCCGCTGGGAGCCTGCTTCTTCCTCTCCCACTCCCCCTGCTTGTGTTCCCTCTCTCGCTGGCTGGCTGTCTCTGTCAAGTAAATAAATAAAACCTTTAAAAAAAAGTTGAGACCAATTAAAATATCCAGTAATATTAAAATTGTAGCCCAGATTATAGTAATTCCACTTAATGAAATATTCTTCAAATTTTAAAAAGGAACATTAAAAAGACTATGAAAAATCACAAAACATAGTGCTATAAAGTGGTAAATACTAATTAAAATTTATGCTGTGATTATACCAGTATAAAGAAAAATTGTGTGGTGTGTGACCTAGAATTAACAAAAATATTAAAGATAAACAAGTGTTTAAAGAGGTGGAATGACTACTTAGAACTCTATTAGGATTGACCTAGTACTATTCCCGGAATAAAAAAGAAAAACAAATTCTCAGGGAAAAGTTAATTTTTCTGAGAACTTTTGGACATATTCTGATTCCAGCCCCATATTATGTAGAGGCCATCAAATACAGCTATTTTCAATGTATACTCCAAGAAATGTATAACTGGGGAAGATTCTCTTTAAGTGAAGATAATTGGGGTTTTAGAATGTGCAGAAGTCAGGGACTTTGTCTCTGGAGAATCCTAAGTTTCTGACTCATAACCTTAGGGATTGAAGAAGTTTGTAAAAAATAAGAGCTAAATTGACTTCCAAAAGAAGCTGAATCTCTTGAGTAAATGTCAACTTTAGGACAAGTCATGGGAAACTAGAGTTGCATCATGGATCTTTATTTTTAATAAATTTTATTTCCTTGATACCTTCTTATGAAAATTCATATACAGACGAATTGCCTGATTGTAGCTATTTCTTCCCACATTTCTTTTTAGGAAGGAGAACAACTGCCTTTCAAAGTGAGACTCTTCTGGTCTCGTCTGAAATATGCAAATGAAATTCAAAGTCCTGGAAATTTTTTCTATTACTTAATAGAACGCAATGGTACGGATGACTTTAAAACCTAATCAGGAGGTAAGATAAAGAGAAAAGTTGTATTAAAATTATTTCAAAAGGAAAACATCCTATCAATAAATATAAAGATTTTTTTGTTGTTGTTGAGGTGATCATTGTTGGTGGGATTTTGAAAGTATGTATATATATATGTAAAGGAAAAAAATATAAAAATCCAGGCATCATCTTCAACAGCAGAATATTATTTAAATTCCTTTCAAAATCCCAAAATAGTACATGAAAAAGAGACTAGTAAGGGAGAGGAGGATGACTGCAACACAAAAGACCCTTGTAAGTAATAAATGAGTAGCTGCTGTATTCAAGTATCTAGTTCAGTAAAATCTTAAGTAAAAATTATATAGAGAAGGAGCCCACAATAATTTATATATTATTCACAAACTATGTTTAAGAAGGGTTTAAGGAAACATGTAAGTACAGGTGTTTATGGTAAAAATAGAATTAGAAACAAAAATATGTAATGGAAGGCTGAAATAATTATAATTGTTACTCTGAACTGTAGGTGCCCAAGGCAAAAGAAGAAATATTAATTTTTTTTTCAGTTCCCATTTATGTAACAAATCAATTCTACCACTCTAGATCTTAATTGTCCATGCTAGACCTGAAAGGAATTTTTGGCGTTTTTTTTTTTTTTTTTTCATTTTTAATTCACTATTGTGGATAATGTCTTCATAAATGGAAGACAATAAATGCCTTCAATGCTTTCAAAAGATTCCAATATATTTT
Source organism: Ursus arctos (assembly GCF_023065955.2). Lineage (NCBI taxonomy): Eukaryota > Metazoa > Chordata > Mammalia > Carnivora > Ursidae > Ursus > Ursus arctos. The sequence continues at coordinate 34,045,353 of NW_026622852.1, forward strand.
TATGTGTGTATTTATCATATAGATCCTTGAAAGTTAAGTGCATCATATTAAATTGTGGTTTTATAAGAAGAAATTTTATAAATAAGTAGACGGAATATAGTGCTAAAACAGGCTTGAATCATAGTTCTGGTATTTACCACTTATAAGATATTGAAAACCAGGTGTTGTATGCAAGTGTTGAACCACTACTACTTTGTACACCTGAAACTAATATTACACTGTATGTTAACTAACTGGAATTTAAATAAAAACTTATAAAAAAGATATTGAAAATCGTACTTAAGCTTTGGAACTTCAAACTCATTTCCTCATTGGCAAAATTTATAATATTTGGATTGTTTTAAAGATTAAATGATAAAAATTATATGAAGTGCCTCATACTAGGACCTCACGTGACAATTTCTCTTCTCTTTGTAACCTAAAATAATACATCTTTCCTTGTGGTATATTAATTGAAGATTAGAGTTTATAAAATCAATACATTGAGAATCAGCAAATCCACTGATTTTTAAATCAAGTATCAATTGTCTTAATTGATATTTTTAGAAGAAGTGGAGAGAATAAGAGGATTATTTCCTCTAGTGAGAATCTAGAGTGCAGATAGTATGTGTTTTCCATTGAAAAATTTTAGTCCTTTAAATATTAGATCTTCAAGTATCTAAGTCAATAAAATAAAATGAAAAATTTATAGAAAGTTAGACAGTTTCCTTCTAGAAAGTTAGAGAGCTTGACTTCTGGCTTGGATAAAAAGTACAAACTTTCCTTAATTCTATTACAACAATAAAACAGTGCCAAGATGAAGTCCCAGGGCATTGAAACACAGAGTGGTTAATTCTTGTAAAACATCAGGGGTTGAGAGAGGGGGGTGAGAGGTTGGCTAGGATCCAGGCCAGTTCAGATCCTTTACAAATAGGAATGTCATCTTCTAAATGATAATTCTGTTCTAGGCATCGATAGTCTGCAATCTCTTTTGATAACATATGATTAGGTCAAGAACTCAAGATCCTTATCTTGGTGTACCTCCTAAAAACAAGACAAAACAAAAAAACCCTGTTACCTGGACAACTTTGAGGGCAGGGATTATAAATGCTCTCTTCCACCAGAAATAGTAGGTTCCTACCAATAACTACATAGGACACACCTCTACAGCCCTCCCTCAAAGTAGTTTCTAGACACTTAAGATAATCACTGTACTACTTAAATTGTTTTAACATTTTTTTATTCTGAATTAATTTTCCTAACACAACTGGAACCTGCTTCAGTATTTTTCTTTTTTAATATTTTTTCTTTATATATATTTCAGAATTTTGGGTAATTCAGAAAAGTAGAAGAAAGTTCTCTAAGATAACCATAAAGGTTTTGGGTATTTCTTCCCAGTCTTTCAGTCTAGGTTATCTTGGTTTAGGTTTTGCAAAAGATGCTGTTGTTTTGTTTCTGTTTCACTTAATCATTTTAACATAAACATCATTTTTGTTTTAATACAAATTCCTCACAAATGTCATATTAATAAGTGCATAATGGCCCATCAAATTAGTACGCTATGATTATCTAACAATTCCTGTGGCATTAGCTAAGAATGAAAAACTGTTTCAAAAGAGAATATCCAATAATAGCACATATTTAGTAAAAATGGAATTATCCAATATATACTTTGCATGGAAAGAAACTATCAAGGATCTTAAAAATCTTCATTCCCTTGTTCCCAGGAACCCATTTTGTGAAGTAAGCTAAAATGAAGAAAAAATTTCAGTCACAATGGTATTAAACAAGAGAGTTTGTCGATTGCTTCTTAAAAATCACACTAACATTGCAAGAGTAATGAAAATAATTTCCTCCATACTGTCAATTATCCTTCCTCCCACCCCTTATTTGCAAGCACAAAAGCAGATTGGTGGTTTCTTTTATAAATGTTTGCAAGTGAATTTTTTTTTATAGCAACTATCTCTGAACTGTCAAGATACTAAATGTACACCACCATTACTTCCTGCAAGTAATTTCCAAATAGGAATGAACCTGTAACTAGAAAAGAAAAGACGGTATTTGACATGATTCACATCTTTCTTGAAAAGACCCCAGACAACTGATGGTCCTTCAAAGCCTCTATCAGAATTTTATTTTCATATTCAGAGTAGGTTGATATATACATCTACGGTCAATCAAATTCAAATCTTAATACCAAATAGAAGTATATCCTGGCCTACTCAACCTTTCCTACCCTTTTTTCAGTGTATGCCTACAAAGTATGGTACAGCTTGAATTGGAGGACAACAAGTCCTCCTTTCCATAGCCAAAAGACATATAAACATTATATTATGCTGATTAATATGTCTGACCATTATAAACGAGAGTTGTCATAGAAAGCAGCATACATAACCTGTTGGCAAATGACTATCACAGAGAAAAATGGCAAACTCTATACCAGAAACACAGCCTTGTTTAGAAACACTACGTAGAAACTTATTCATTGGATCAATTCTTTTCTTTTCCTCCAGGGATTTTTTTTTTTTTTTTACAGATTGATTTATTTGAGAGAAAGAGAGAGAATGTGGGTGGGGAGGGACAAAGGCAGAAGGAGAGAGAATCTTAAGCAGATTTCCCACCGAGCAGGGAGCCGACAACGTGGGGCTCGATTCCACAACCCTGAGATCATGACCTGAGCCGAAATCAAGAGTTTGACACTTAACCAACTGAGCCACCCAGGTGCCACCCTCTAGGGATACTTTAAAGTTTGGTAGAATACCTTGGGAATGAAAAGGTGTTTTCAAAATTATGTTCTTTGATTTATTTACTATAAAAAAGAAGGTCATCTAGTAATATCTACTCCTTAAATTATTTCAAATTTAAGTTATTTGTCCATGCTCTACGAGACACAATTCAGATGCTTGAGCTGACCTTGAATTCCTTTTTTGGAAAATACTGACCCTAATTCCAAATTCAACGAATAGAAAATAAATGACTTTAACATGGACAGAAATGAAAAAACAGGCTCTTTTGTATGCAACTTGGTTGCTTGTGTATCTAAAATCTAAAGAACAAAAAACTGACTGCAATACACTCACACAGATATCTCAACTCCAAATCTCAGAAAGTGTTCAGTTTTTCATTTTCTACTATTCAATTACAGTCCTGTATACAACGGAAGCACTAGTGGCACTCTGCAGTAGTATTGGAGAGAGATGGTCTAAAAGGCCTTGCTATTCGTGTGAGTTCTGTAGTCAACAGTAGCAGCATCTGGAAACATGTTAATAAATTCAGATCTTAGAATCTGCTTTAGACCCGCTGATTCAGAGTCCCTTACAAAGATTCCCCACATGATTCATCTGTATTCTAAAGTTTAGAGGCACTCCACTAGACAGGTGGTTTACTTTCACATTGCACATTAGAAGCATCTGGAGAACATTATTTTTTTAAAGATTTTATTTATTTACTTGAGAAAGAGAGAGCATGAGAGAGAGAGCACAAGCAGGAGGTGTGGCAGAAGGAGAGAAAGGGAGAGGGAGAAGCAGTCTCCCCACTGAGCAGGGAGCCTGATGAGGGGCTCCATCCCAGGACCCCAGGATCATGACCTGAGCCGAAGGCAGACACTTAACCAACTGAGCCACCCAGGCGCCCCTCTGGAGAACATTATTTGAAAAGATGTCTGATTCACACTCCTTAGACAATTTACATAATTTGGAGAGGGGAATAGCCTGTTATTTAAAAAGAACAGGTGATGTAAAGTCAGAAAATGCACATTTGAGTAGTGGCTCACTCACTGTGTTTTTATATACATTTTACCTCTACAAATTTCACTTTCCTCAGATAATTATAGTGATGATAAAATGAGTAATATGTGTGAACATATTTATAAATTATAAAGCTTTAAATCACTGGTATTGTTAATGATTTCCATGAAATAAAATCAAATACATAGATATTTTTAACAGATTAGGCACACTCTCTCCAAAATGATGATATTCAAAGTGGGGTCTGTGGGTCCAGTGAATTGGAAATAACAGATGTTTGTTAAAAGTGTAAATAGTCCTTCCCTGTCTCAGAACTGTATATCACAATCTCAGGAAATAGAATACAAAAACCTGTATTTTTAATAAGCTATCCATATAATTACTACATGTCTTCAATCCTCTCCTTTAAGAGCCAGAAGAGAAATCCAAACAGCTAAACTCACAACTGCTACCACCACTCCACTAGTGCTGACACGCTTGTTGCCCCTCCTCCAATGATCTCTTATTGCATATGGTAATATGTATAGACTTGTTAAACTCACATGCAGTTTTCTCTTCTGGATTACTCCAGGTATAAAAAAGTAAAATGGACAGGATGAATTGGACTGAGATTGGGTTCATTCTGCAGGGATTTTCTGAGTACCCCAGAGTGGAAAAATTCCTTTTTGTGATGTGCTTGATGATGTACCTGGTGATCCTGCTGGGAAACAGCACCTTGATCATCCTAACTCTTCTGGGTTCCCGCCTCCATACGCCCATGTACTTCTTCCTTGGTAATCTTTCCTTCCTAGACATTTGGTACACATCCTCCTTTATCCCCACAATGTTGATACACTTCCTATCACAGAAAAAAACCATCTCCTTCACTAGATGTGTTGTTCAGATGTCTGTCTCCTACACTATGGGGTCCACAGAGTGTGTGCTCCTAGCAGTGATGGCATATGACCGTTACGTAGCCATCTGTAACCCTTTAAGATACACCATCATCATCAGCAAGGCACTCTGTATTCAGATGGTAGCTCTCTCCTGGGGATTGGGATTTCTCAATTCACTGACAGAAACTATTCTTGCAATACGGTTGCCCTTCTGTGGAAAAAATGTCATTAATCACTTTGTTTGTGAAATACTGGCCTTTGTCAAGCTGGCTTGTACAGATATTTCCTTGAATGAGATTACTATAATGTTGGGCAATGTAATATTTTTGTTTTCTCCATTACTGTTAATTTGTATCTCCTACATTTTCATCCTTTCTACTGTACTAAGAATCAATTCAGCAGAAGGAAGAAAAAAGGCCTTCTCTACCTGCTCAGCCCACTTAACAGTAGTGACTGTGTTTTATGGGACAATCCTCTTCATGTATATGAAGCCAAAGTCCAAAGATTCTGCTTTTAACAAATTGATTGCTCTGTTCTATGGAGTAGTCACTCCCATGCTCAATCCTATTATCTATAGCCTGAGGAATACAGAGGTGCACGGAGCTATGAGGAAATTAATCACTTTTTTATGAAAATGACTGATAAAAATGTAGAGACAACTGGCATAAGAAGTGAGAGTAAACTTTAAGAAATAAGAAAAATAAAATAAAGCTTTTCCAAAAAATCCAGCACAGATCTTCTTCAACTGATGGGGTTATGTCCTGATAAGCCCATTGAAAGTTCAAAATATCATAAGTAAAAAATACATTTAATACACCTAATCTACTGAGATCATAGCTTAGCCTAGCCTAACTTAAACACATTCAGAACACCTACATTAGCCAACAGTTGTTCAAAATCACCTCACACAAAGCCTGTTTACAATAAAACATTGAATATTTCATATAATAATAAATTATATGAGTACTATACTGAAATTGAAGAACAGAATGGTTGTGAGTGTATCAGTTGTTTACCCTTGTGATCATGTGGCTCAGACTAGAGGCTGTGGCCACTGCCTAGCATAACAAGAGAATATCAAGAGCTATCATGTTGTTAGCCCAGGAAAAGATCAAAATTCAAATTTCAAAGTACTGTTTACATTGAATGCATATCACTTTTGCATCATCATAAAGTCGAAAAGTCCTAAGTTAAACCATTTTAAGTCAAGGACCAACTGTACCTTTATCTACTGAACAAATAAAACACATATTTTTCAATTCCTTTGAGAGAAATACTTGAGTTTTTCTGTTTGTCTGTTTTTTTATTACTAATTTTTGTTTTACCCAAGGACTTGATCTGGCCCCAACTTAATTTTCCAGGTACCTATTTCCTCCTTCTTCTTTCTCTCCTCATGTTTCTCCCACCCCCTTTGCACAATGCTATGCTCCATTCGCTATTAGTTCTCCAATTATATCATGTTCTTTCCCTACCTAAAGATAATAGCCTATGCCACTTCTTCCTCATCATCATGTTTCTCTTACTCATTAAAGACAATTCAAGTGTTTGATCTTCTGCAAATCCTTCCAAAATTTACTCAGTTATTCCCTCCTCTATGCTGCCTTGAACTTTACCTCTGTTATGGCAATTTTTCTTTTATACCAAATCATTTATTAGATTCTGAAATATCCCCAATGGCAGAATTCACTGTTCTCTGTATGAAGTCTAATGTCAAATAAATTTAAAACAGAAGGCAATAATTAACTACTGAATTAACATTTTTAAAGAATAGCAAAATATAGTCCAAGTACTTGATATAATACAGTGAGATAAGAGAAGCTGAATTTATGTATTATTTCATTGGCTAAACAACAAATTCAAAAGGTTTTTATAAAGTATCAGCTAATTTTAAATGTATGGAAATATAAGAGCAGATAAAACATTGATAAAAATACTGAAGAGGTCATTTGGGCTGGGTAAAACAAAAATCACATCAGTGTATAATTATTCTCTAATAAAAAAATAGCTGAGAAAAAAGATATATCAATTGTATAAATCCTTCTTAAAGAATACTGACAATTTCACTTTTTCAGCAGCAACAGTTCCATTTTAAATATTTTCTTTTTTAAAAAATCCCTTTGAAATTGCTAGTGAATAATAGTATGCAGTTTTATTTTTTATGTGATATCATACCATATGTTTATTTGATATATAGTTGAGCTGCCTGGTACAGTGTCATAGCCTGAGCTGGATGAACAGAGCAACTATCCTCAAGGGCCACCCGGCAAAGGTTTCAGCAGCCAAACAATGTTCAGGAGGGCTTCTTTGCTTGTTCTATCCAGCATGATGTTTGGGAGCCTGATGGAGTAAGTGAAATATCAACATGAAAGGGAGGCCCAATTCAGGTTGTCAGAACCCAAGTACAATCAAAAGGACATCCACACAGGGAATGACTCAGCTCAGACTGTCAGGGAAAGAGAAAGAGATAACTTGGGGTATTTTACGCTTATATCCCTAAGTACTACCAGAGTGATAGGCCTAGACTTGTAACACACTAACAAGATGTTTCTCAATACATTTGAAATCACAGGTAAATTTTTCCCTAGATGACATCAGCCACACCTAGGGCTCAATTTCCATCTCTGTGCAAAAGACTTCTCAACATATGTATAGCTTTAGTCCTGATTTCTTGCCTGGACTTCACTAATATATGTTCACCTGAAAGTCTTACCATCAAATCAGTCAATCAACTTACACCCCTATCTTCATGAAGTCATCGTCCTTAAGCTTCTCCTCTCATCCAATGGCTGCATCTGAGATCTTTACTTAGACCAATGGACCAATCATCTTTGATGACCGTTTATTAATACTTGAGAAATCAAATCAGCACTACAACCCTGTAATTCCCATATTCATCCTATTTTCTTCATCCCATTGCTTTCTGGATCCAAGCCATCACAACAATTTTATTGATTTCTGGCAACAACTTCATGCGAGCAAACAAGTTTTGCACACTGAACTTACATTTAGTCATCTGGTCCAGAAAGTATATACAAATGCTACAAATGCTGCTGAGTGTACAATTTTTAATTCCTTGTATACTGTGGTTTATATAAGATATATTCATATATTTCAATATTTCACACCATTTTAGTGGGTTTGGGGTATTGTATATCTTATAATAAACTAATGGGTTCATTTATACCCTTGGATTTAAGAAACTAAGTGTCAAGGGAAAGCACAATAAAAAAAGAAAGGTTACTAGTACTTTCAATGAACATCCTGTAGCTTCTTTGAATTTACAAAATAATGTCAGCATTCTAAGACCAACAACAAACTGCTAAACTCTCTGATATATTTTTCCAGACTGGCACTCCTACCTCATTTCTATTCAGGATATATTTGTGCAGACCTTTTCCATGTGTACATAGACATTCATATCACACATATCTATCTACATGCACAGATATATCCACACATGTAAAACATAGTTACACTTTGTGTAATATGCAATTACTTTCATTAAATTTAGCTTTGCTGAAAAAGAGATTGTACTAGATTTCTAAGGCTGCCATTACAAAATACCACAGATTGGACTGCTTAAACAACAGAAATTTACTTGCTCATACTTCTGGAGGCTAGAAGTCCAAGATTAAAGTGTTGGCAGATTTGATATCTTCTGAAGCCTCTCCTTGGCTTGCAGATAGCCACCTTTTTGCTATGTCCTTTCCTCTATATGTGAGCATCCTTGGTGAAACCATGTGTGTCTAAATTTCTTCTTACAATGACACAACTCAGATTGTATGAGGGCCCACACTGACAGGCTCATTTTAACTTAATCACTTTTTTAAAGGCAAATATAGATACATTCTGAGGTACTGGGGGGTTAGAGCTTCAAAATGAGTGTTGGAGGGACACAATTCAGCCTAAAGCAGAGGTTAATCATAAATTAGCTAAAAAGTCTACTATAGGTATTACATTTGTATATTACATGTACATAATTTTGAATACTAACAATACACTAACTTAATGTTTAAAGTTATATTTACACTCTATAACCCAAAATAAAAATTGAAATTTGTCATCATGAGACCTATTTGCTTAAGATTTCAGATATGCTTATATAAGAGATATCTATATTATTTTAGTTTCAGTAGTCAGTCAAGGAAGAAACTTAAGAAATCACACATCTCATTTAAAATGAGTGTCTTCCTGGGGCACCGGGTGGTGCAGTCAGTTGAGCATCTGACTCTTGGTTTCAGCTCGGGTCATGATCTCAGGGTCCTGAGATCAAGCCCCATGTTGGGGTCTGTACTCAGTGCAGACTCTGCTTAAGATTCTCTCTCCCTCTTCCTCTGTGTCTCCCACTCATGCTCTCTTACTCTCTAAAATAAATAAATAAATCTTTTTAAAAAATGAGTGTCTTCCCCCATTATTCCAATGTTCTGTTGTGTACTGACCACTAAAACATCCCTCAGGTTAATATTTATTGATATTATTTGCTACTGGGGATTAAAAAAGCACAAAGAGGGTTCCTAATCAGCAATTTTTTCACAGCTGCTTTTACCTCTTTGTTCCATAGACTATAGATGATAGGATTCAACATGGGGGTTAATCCAGCATATATCAAAGCTATAAATTTATCTATTTCCTGTGAATCTACAGTCGAGGGCTTCAGGTACATGGAGAGAGCTGTCCCATAGAACAAAACCACCACAGTCAGGTGGGCTGCACATGTTGAAAAGGCTTTGCTTCGACCATCCACTGAGCTGATGCTCAGAATGTTGAAGAGAATGAATGCATAAGATATACAAATGAGGAGCATCGGCATAGGAAGAAGAACTACGCTGATCACCAACATGATTAACTGCACCCTGGAAGTATCTACACAAACCAGTTTCAACACAGCCAGAATTTCACAAGTGAAATGATTGATGATGCTATTTCCACAGAGAGGCTGATGCAGCACAGACATTGTTTCCACCAGGGCAGTGAGGCAGCCTGTCACCCAGGAGCCAGCCGCAATCTGCACACAGACGCTCTTGTTCATGATGATAGGATATCTCAGGGGGTTGCAGATGGCTACATACCGGTCATACGCCATCATGGACAGGAGCACACACTCAGTGGAGCCCATGGCAAGAGAAAAGTACATCTGAATGGCACATCCTGAGAATGAGATGGTGTTTCTTCCTGAAACGAAGTTTGCCAGCATTGGAGTGAGTGCAGAAGAGGTGTACCAGATGTCTAAAAAGGAGAGGTTGCTGAGGAAGAAGTACATGGGTTTGTGTAGGTGGGAATCCAGGATGGTGATGGAGATCAGAATTATATTACCCAGCAGGGTGATCAGGTACATCAGCAAGCACAACACAAATATGATGACCTTAACTTTGGGGTAGTCAGTAAATCCCAGAAAAATAAAATCTGAAATGACTGTCAAGTTTGCCTTGACCATTTTATTCCTTTTTGTTTATCTGCAGTAGTGAATAAAAATATACATTGTATATATTATAAAAATTAAATTCTACCAACTTTCCATGGGTGTTTGCTAGGGGTACTTTAAAAGGATCATTATTCTGGCAATACCATATTAATTATCCGTTCATTCATTCAGCATTTATTGAATATACTACAACTCACTGAAGATCAAGAGTTGAATTACATAAAAAGCTGCTCTTGGGCAACTCACAATTGAATATCACACAGTCAAGTAAATAAATAATTACAAGAACATGATATAAGTATGCCCTATGGTACTAGGAGAACACAGAGAGGAAGGATCCTAACTCTATGTTGGGGATGCTGCTCAGTGAGACATTTTGAGACTTAGTTTAATCAAAAAATGCATTAGATTTAATCAAGGTAAGGACTGCAGGAGATTTGCTGGGGAAAGAAAAAATTTCTGTAAAAGTTACACTGAGGAAGGATTTAGTTGCATTTCATAAACCTGCTAATTACGTAATATAACAGATGAATATGCTGTACACTAATGAATATAAATAGAAGATAAACATGCATCCAATCACTATAGTACCACCTGATTTCCATCTTTGGGAAGGCATTTTTGAATAGGGAATAATCCTGTACCCACACTTAAAAACAAAACAATTTTCAAAGTGAGTATTTTATATTGCAGTTCAAATTACTTGTGCTATGTCTCACAATTGGTCACATATGGAGACATGTTTAAAAACCACGGTCCTACAAGTGAAGTTCAAATGAACTCAATCACAAGTACTCAAGCCTCACATCTTCATCATTGCCTACTTATCCCTACTTCTCATCTCCCAACACTACACTTCCACACATTGGTCTGAAACAACAACCAGTGTGTAGTTTCTCATACTTGTCAGGCCACTTCATATTTTTATGTCTTTAATCAACAGTTTATCTCCATGCAGTAGCCTTTCTCCCCAGCTCCAATCTGGTCTTTCATGAATACTTATTCTGTCATCAAAACCGTATGCCACAGTCTCAAGTACAGCTTCGTTCTTTGTACATACTTAGGTTACTCAAGTATATTACACCAAACTACAGCCATATATGTACATCGCAATTGCTTCCACCCCTAGTAGAAGTGAGCTTCTCAAGAGCTTGTTCCCCATAATACTAGCAAAGTAATAGCTCACATTTAAGATTTTTAATAATACACCACTGCCTTGAATGTGGAAAGCTTTTGATACATATTCAAATAAGTACATTTTCACTACAGTTCTCCATGTCAACATAAAAGCCTGAAGATTTCTTAACTTGTCATTTACATCTGCATTCTTATCTGTAACATTAAAGAAACTAGTTCATTTAAGAAACAAAGACAATGAGCTCTTAGCTTATATATTTGATGTAGAGTGAGGGGGATGGGGAAGGCAATGACCACTTGTACTCTTAGAAGAGCTTATAGTGCTTCCTAAACAATCATCCTCTGTAGGGTTTTATAGCACTGTCCTCTGAGTGTGAAATTTGGACTCTAAATCCAACCATGCCACTTACCAGTATACACAATTAGACAAATCACTTGGCTTCTTGGAAACTCAGTTTTCTAATCTATACAAGGAGGATGATAATTCCTAAATTAACTTGTTTTAAATTCTCCCTCCACCACTCCAATTTCATGAACTCTCTAATATTTCAGAGAATCACAAAGAGTTTATGATTTCATGGCCTCCCTGCTTTCCAGAACTACAATTGCCTGTATGCTGACCCAGTGCTAGTTTACACTGACTCAGATAAAAAACTTAGCACCTTTTTTATAATCTATTGAAATTTCAACCCCCAACCATGGATGAATATGAAACACTTAACTGATTATTTCCAGAAAGGTTAATGTTAGACATTTCTCTTTTGTTCATTTTGGTCAGCACACACCACCACTTCGACTGAGGCTTTCTCTATTGTCTTTCCCCACTCAGCACCCAATTTTCTTGCTCTAGCTCTGGCTCCTCTTGCCTTCCCCTTTCTCTTCTTTTTTCACCACTTTCTTGTCTTCTCTCTCATAAACAAAACAATGAGGTCTCTTTTTCACATGCAGATTGAGTACTACTCATTCCATTACCCTTATCTCATATCCTTTTAAGAGTCTCACCTATCCTAAGTAATTTTATTATGATACTTTCTTTATAATGATTTCTGATTCCAGTGCTAAGATAATTAAATATTTTCTAACAGACTTCCCTCTTTCTTTCTAAATGTCAGAGCCAGAACAGACTCAGATTTCTAATCCAATCCTCTTATTTTGAAGTTGATGGATGCTTGAAAGCATTTAATGACTTATCTGAGGTAAATGCGAAAATCGAAAGCATAAAGCCAAAGTCCTATCCCATATTTAGGACTCATTTCAACTCAGTATTTTCCCTACCAACTAGTACTTATTGTTAAAGTAAATATCTCTATTCTGGCTTCCTGGCCTACCTGAGACCCATTAATAAGTTTTATAAATCTGAGGATACAGAAAGAGATGGGTAATGTCCACTCTCATTTACCTTAGCACATGTGAAGAGCATCTTCCTTTTTGATTAATGTATGCCTCAATATTTAAAGTTGATTTTCAGCATGGTCTTTCTTGTGAATCTTGTGCAGTGCTCAAAAAAGTAAAAGAATCTAATTTTTGTAATTAGGACAACATTCCATGATAACTATATTTGAGTGAGTTGTGCAGAAGTATTTTTATTCGGAAGATTGCAATGAAAAAGGATATGGATGTTCTTGGTTTGCAAAAAAATCAACCCAATTCTTGCCTGATTCACAAGTTCTCAACATACAGAGCTTTTGTTAATTAAAAGTATAAAAATAATTTCTTAAGAAAAATAACGACATAAAGATTTATTCTGCCAAAATCACCTCCTATGATCTGCTCCCCAAAACTTCCAAAGGGTTATCTCTGGATCTAAGACTACTAAAGCTTCTGTTGCTATGAGGGACCTTCCAACTCCCTTAACAATTTAGTGTTGTGATTCTGAAACATAAAGAAGTTAAGAAACTTCCTAGTTCTCCAGGGTATGACTCTCCAAGTTCCATTAACTAATTGGGAACAAACAAATAAATAAATAAATAAATAAATAAATAAATAGGTTTAAAAAATTTTAATTATTTCCACTTTTTTGGGTTGAGCAGCATTCGTGCAAGCAGAATTGGAGGAGACTATTTGCCTATTTCATTCCTTCTGCAGATTGCCCTTGAATTACACAGCAAACATTGAAATTAAGAACTATAGAAATGCCTGTCTATATGGCCTCAGCTTGTAAAGTGACCAATTTATTTTCAGAAATCTCTCCAAGTATTTCAGTTATCTGAGAAATAGAAGATAAATCACCCTTACTGAGCTTTTAAATGGCCACAAAGAGAGAGCATTGATCAATCAAATAATTTATTACTATCAAATGCCCCTGAACAGACTAAGTTTTTAGCACAATGTTTGTGATTTTATAAAGATTATACAGTAATCTTTGAAGGAATAGTGCTTTGGAATGAGTACTAGGCTTAAAGAGTTGTGGATTAAACCTCAGCTCAACTATTGATTAGTTAAGTAATCTTGTACAATTGTGGTATATTAATTGAATTAATGACCCCAGTTCCTCACTCTGATTTTGGTCCCACACATGTGACTTGATTTGGTCACTGGAGCATTAGCAAATATAATGCAAGCAGAGACTTGTAAAGCACTTGCACAATTAGATTACTCCTATCTTTTCCATCTCTGCTACTATCATGAAAATATGTCCAAGTTAGCCAACTGAAGGATAAAATGCACACTAAGCAGAACTGAGCTGCTTCAGTTGCCAAAGCCAAGGCTGCCCTAGGTGAGCCAGAAGTCACACAATCTCCAACAAATGAGTCCAAAATCAATCAATAAGCCAACTCACAGCTGATTTGAGATATAAAGATAACCTAGTTGCGATCACCTGGCTCCAGGTGTCTCATAGACTTTCATAAATGCTTACTTTGGGGGCGCCTGGGTGGCATAGTCGTTAGCGTCTGCCTTCGGCTCAGGGCGTGATCCCAGCATTCTGGGATTGAGTCCCACATCAGGCTCCTCCTCTAGGAGCCTGCTTCTTCCTCTCCCACTCCCCCTGCTTGTGTTCCCTCTCTCGCTCTCTGTCAAATAAATAAATAAAATCTTTAAAAAAAAATAAAAATAAAAACAAATGCTTACTTTGGTATCCACTGAGATTTTATGACTGTATCACTACATCGTAGCAATGATGGAGCAATAAGTGGTGTCACTGCCTATCCAACACTGACTCACCTGGTCTTTATCCTTCTTAAAAGAATCATAATTTTATTCATTTGTCTATCCCATTTTTCTCCAAAGGAAAATATTCTGGTAAGTCCAAGCTTCCTACCTTACTTTCTAGAAGCTTTATATTTTTACCTTTCATACTAAGATATACAATCCATCTAGGATTAATCTTTGTGTATGGTACGAGGCAAGGGTAAGATTTATTTTTTACTACGTGCACACTATTTGACTCAACATGATTTTATTGAAAATCTCCCTGTCCCATTGCACTGCAGTGTCACTTTTGACATAAACTAATCGACCACATATGTTTGGATCTGTTTCGAACCTCCTGTTTTGTTCCACTAGTCTATTTTTCTTAAACTTGCACCAATACTGCATTGTCTTATTATCTATAGCTCTATAATAAGTCTTGATTTTGGCCCTCTAAATGATTTCTTCTTTATGGATGGATTGGCTGGTATTGGCATCATATATTTTAGCATCTGCTTTGTAATTTTCACAATATACCTGGTGGAGTTTTGACTGGGATTGCCTTGAACCTACACTTCAATTTAGAGAGAACTGACATCTTGATACTATTGCATCTTCTAATCCATTAATTTAGGTCTTTTTAAATTTCTCTCAATAATGTTGTATTGATTCTTCTTGTATAAATGTCTTACATATACTATATTAGATTTATTCATATATTTTTATATTTTTGATGCTATTATAAATTGTGCTTTAAACTCTCTTTTCTATTTTGTTATTGATATGTAATGATTTTTCTATGCTAAATTTATATTTAGCAATATTGGTAAATTCACTTTTTTATAATAATTTTTTAAATACTTAATGAGGTATAGTTAACATTAAATTCACTTATGAATTCCAATAGTTTGTAGACCATTTGCATATTCTATATACATATAGTGTCATTCATAAATAATGTTAGATTTGTCTTTATTTATATCATTTATCATTACTTTCAGTACTGATTATGAATCCTGGTACTTTTATAATGTCATATTCAGGAGCTGAGAAAAATAAGGCAAAATGAGAGAATTTTATTTGAAAAATGTATTGGTACCTGAAAATGGCTGCAGACTATTTAAAACTAGGCTTTGATTACTTAAAAATTAAGATTCCTCCTGTAACACAGAAGACATAAAATATTTCTAGTTTGAAAGTACTATAGCAAATATAAAGTCCATTTTCTTGGTACTGGGTATAAATGAGCTCCCAGGTATCCTATAAAATGTATTTCTAATGATTCTAGTGAGACAAAACGATAAAGAATAAGTAAAAAATATCTATCACTCTCTGGTGTCAAACGTAATGGAAATTAACAAATTTCAAAGTAAATTGTGGAAAATATCATTATAATAGAGTATCTGGGTAGATCTTATCTAGCCAATAGATCTGCAATATGAGCATATTCTGAGACAGAATTACTTGTGTCTAGGTGACAGAGATGCAGGACCTCAGTAGAAAGCTTCACATATTTTAACTCAGACCAAGGTCAATTGTCCTGATGATTTTATATCCCAAGCTACTTTCTGCCTGGGGACCAGCTAAGGGGCCCTCACATATCAGTGTTTATTTAAAAACTTAAGGTGAAAAAAATATACCTGAGGATAAAGCTATTTCTAGAAAAGATGAGAAACTGCTCTGATCTGTACTACTTGAGACAGTGTTGTTAATGATCATCTGACATGCCTTCTAACTGAATCCACACATCTAGAAATGACCGCACCTATACTCCTCAATAAGTATGTATATTAATTTATTAAACATTCTACCAAAATTGCAATGGCAATTTGCATTGCAGTTCACCATTGCAACAGCAGCTAAATGTTTGACATATTTGTGCTTCAAACCAATATTTTTTATGAGTATCAAGCAAACTATAGACACAAATCTACATCTGTCCAGAGTAATTCTCTTTTTTGACACATGGGGAAATTTGGCCAGAAAAAAATTTTTGTTTATTTGTAGCTTTAGTTGATCTTCCCTCAGCATTCATTTCATGTGCAGGAGGACATGGTTTCCCTGAGTCTCAAGGTTACCTAAAAAAGACAGTTAATAGCCCATTCACAGAAACTTGAGAAAATTCTTATCCCTCTCAAGTCAAGATATTTCATGGATGCAATAACTCAAGATTATATTAAATAAGTATATTTCCCCTGGCTTATAAAAATCCCAGAAATTCACTTTCCCCAATCTAGTGGAGAGTAGAAAGTATGGCTTTTAATGTCAGTCTTTTCAAAGTCATGGCAAACGCACCTTGATATTTTCAAGTTACCTCAGAATTTATGGAATCACAAATGACATCTCATTTTTGAAGATTCCAAGTTATTTATCCTTTAAAATAATAGGAAAATCTCTCATGGCCTTACAGGCCATTAGCAAGAAGAATATCAAGGATGTCTTATAATAAAACATCTCTAGGGGCAACTGGGTGCCCAGTAGGTTAAGCATCTGCCTTTGGCTCGATCCCGGAACCCTGGGGTCGAGTCCTGTATTGGGCTCCTTGCTCGACAGGGAGCCTGCTTCTCCCTCTTCCTCTCCCTTGACTGCCACTCCCCCTGCTTGTGCTCTTTCTCTCTCTCTGTCAAATAAATAAAATCTTAAAAAAAAAATGTCTCTAAGCAATGAGAGGTACAAATAGAATAAATAAAAACTCATGTGTAAATGTATGACCATCAAGCAACTTTATCTTAAGAGAACTGTTGAATCTTTAGCAATGATGGTGAATAGGGAAGTATTTGAAATTTTTTTCTATTTTCCTGTAGATATTACTCCATTATATTTTAATATTTAATGTTAAATATGAGTAACAGGCCAAAGTTTACAAGGCTTAGAAGATTTCCCACATACTCCTTACCTCATAAGAGGCAACGCCAATAAGAGTGATCTTCTGATAGAAAAGCTAACGTTCCAGTGGGAAAACACAGAGTTGCTTTGTTTTGGACACTCATTCTTTTGTTATTCAATAATCACACATCATTTTAGATTAATTGGTTGTCAGTCCCTCCATAATAAAAACGAAAAGGACATTTTTTATAAACACGATATAGTTTTATTATCCTAACAAGAAGCTACCAGAAATAACAATCATTCTAGTGAATTATTGTCTTAAAGGAAGTCCACAGATCCAAATAAAGTTATTATTATGGGTGGATATTAAGCAATTTTTCAGTGACAACTGAAATCTAATGGAGTATCTCCAAATTTGATGAAAGAACCACCCATTTAATTTGAAGAGTCCTTGGGAGTATCTCCCATGTGCTATTATGTGTTCACTCTGTCTACCTCAGGACACAGCCATCGCAAAGTTATGAACTACTATTCCTATCACTTCCCTGGAATCTGATGCTCCTGCTGCTTCAAATAGGCCCTACTTTTAGGGTGGTCATGTATTAGGTCATCCAAGCTAGGCCACTTAACAATGAAAGGGAGAATTATTACTAATTACACCAGGGAAACTGGTGTTAAGTAGACTAGCTCTGAGGAAATAGAGATATATGGTCATCTTTCCAAGGTTGGTTCTATTAGGGCCATCAAGTCCCAAAGACACAAGATGTTTCATGACAAAAAGCAGGTATTACGCTCTGTTTGCACCCTGGCCAACAGCAACTACTTAAGCTTTGGTCTGAACTTGATGTCTTCCAAGGTCCAAATCTAAATTCATGGAGTCAGGCTGCAGAAACAATCCCTGGGCAGATATCATGCTTCTCTGGGACTCAGAGTGATAATAAATTTAAGATATAATTCTAATCTGAGACACAGTGAACCCTATTAATGTAACAGGAGACAAGGGACTAAAGAAGGAGTTGGATGATAAGGAATCTTTATGAAAGATCATGGTGGAGATTAGGAACAGTGAAATCTGAAGTCTATTTATGGTTTTTCTTTTTTCCTTTTCTACACTGTCATTCCCTTATATCTTCCTCAAACTTTCAGTTAGTAAATAGAAGCCCAGAGCTATCTATAGTTCAGGGAATGAAGGGAATGTACATCCATGTGTGGGATGAAACAAACAGGACCAAGAACTGCATCAACATTGATGACATCAAAGAACAGGCAGAAAGGACTGGCCCTGAAGCCGAAATAGTGGTGTGAAACAAGAGATCAGCCACAACCAGCAGTCTCTAAAGACTCTCATTCAGTCTCCCTTCAACTATTCTATGGCTCTCTGAATGGCACATTATTCTCTCCTAAGACTAACATAATATAATAAAAAAAATATTATTATTAAAAAAAAAAAGAAAGTCAACTAAAGTTCAAAAATTGTTAGTCTCTCTTTTCCCTAAGAATTTTTTAAAGAAGGGCCAATCTGCAATACAGTGGTTCCACTTTCTGGGCAGCTGCAGAATGACCAGTCTAAATCCAACAATCCAACCATGAATCAGTGAAACAACTCTGACCCCATTTTTAAAAGTCTCTGATCCCATTTTTTTTAAGTCTTATTTGGATAAACTGGATTCTAGCCAGCTTCTCATTGACCATCATGATGAAAGAAAGTAATGCAAAGGAGTGAAACAAAATATAATATATATGACCTTTCTGGAACAAAATTCCCAAGAACTCCACCTTGGGAATGAATATATTTGATGTGTATCAGGTTGTGAACCTGCTATATAAAACTTCTACTGCAGTTCGTCAATCAAATCTTTCATGACCTCTTTGGGAATGCTGACAGCTTGTGGTTTGGACCAATGTTTTTGGCTTTATGTACTGGAGAAACTGAAAATATTTTATCCCTGAAATATCCTCCAAGAAGTCAGTTAAGTCTCAGATCTTTTTGTTGTTGCTAGATATAGCATCGAGGAAGGATCTAGAATTGTGGTTCTCTCAGATTTCTTGGAAAATAGTCTCCAAAAATAATTATAAAGAGAGCTAACAGATTCAAGGAGACAGAGATAGAAGCAGCATGACAATGAAATAAAGGAGTCATTTCTTTTTGTGGTGTGGTGTCCTATGTAATGATCACTGCTGCCTCTTTCTGAACTATGAGGGGAAAATGAATCTCCACCTTACAATTAAAAGTAAACACAAGATCTAAAAAAATTTAAAGAATAAAACAGAAAACCAAGAATATTTTAAAATCTAAAGAAAAATTAATAAGTAATGTGGGGTTTTAAGCAATTAAACTAAAGCAATTAAACAAAAGAATAAAAACAACTTAAAACCTGAAAGTTCTGAAATTCTAAAAGAAACAAGCTAAATTACTTAAATTTTTAAAGAAAAAATTATGAGGATAATACAGTAGCAGGAAAGAAAAAAAGAGATGTAATATTCAACATTAAAATCTAACATGAATATTCAAAGTGTACAATTCAGATCAACAAAAAATAAAATGATAAAAAGTAAATATTTTTTAAAGCTGAAGGTTACCATACAGAGGAAAGAAATATAAATCCCAGATAAAAATAAAATGTAAAAACCATCTAAAGGTAGACCCACCATTCCCTAATAACAGAATTCTTTTTGGATCAGCAACATGCTTCATGGTTAGAGAGCCAATGGGACAAAAGAAAACATATAGCTCTACTTTTATCCATGGATAGTTCACTCAGAACTCAGATCGTTCACTCATTTACTTTTAATTTTCAAACAGCTTTAAAAATCAGTTATTAGGTTCCAAGTCCAAAGCAGTTAGATCCCACGAATCAGAAGACCTTTGGGAAAACAAGGCTGTCAAAGTAGATATGTTGAAAGTAGAAAAGAATAATAATTTAATGCTTCATAGGTGGAAGTGAACAGCAAGTTATAAAAAATAATACGATTCTAGAACCAAAAGGTTTAATATTATACAGCTACATAGAGGAGAATCAGCATTACATACTTGAATAGACTCCAAGTCAAACTGTTCTTGTAATTACAGTACTGTAAATTCATAATTTTAACTGAGTTTTAAAAATCTGAAACCAGTTTTCATTTTGTCTTGTAAAGAAAGTAAGAAAGTATGAAATTGGTTTTGGAAATAATCTTATAAAAAAAACATTTTAAAGGTTTTAATACAAGTGTAACTTTTTCCTGTCTAGAAATCTCTCTCATTATTACACAACCCCTCTACTTGCCCTCACAATCAAGCTCTTCAACAACAAAAATAAGAACAAACTACAATCATTGACTCCTAAAACATGGACATTTTGTTTACTTATTTTCATTATGACTGCACTCAAAAAATATTTTAGAGCTTCAGAGCTTTGAGAGATAAATTTGACACAGCAGTGAGAACCTACGTATTTGGCTTTTTGGTTTCCCTAATCGATTGCCATGTTGTGATTATAAAAATTACCTGTCCCTTTCCCATTTACTTGTTAAACACATTTCTTCGCAGTAGGTGTTTAACCGCCTCCTTCACATCCTTGTTCCTAAGACTGTAGATTAAAGGATTCATCATAGGAGTAATAACCCCATAGAACATAGATATAAGTTTGTCAGTTGCATCCAAGTCATCTGAATGAAGTGTCTCTTTAGACTTGGGCTTCATGTACATGAAGAGAATGGTTCCATAGAATATTATCACCACAGTCAGGTGGGCTGAGCAGGTGGAGAAGACTTTGCTTCTCCCCTCAGAAGAGCGAATTTTAAGGATGCTGACAATAATTAATGTATAAGAAATAATGATTAATAACAGTGGTGTCAATATAAACAATGTTGTGGCCACAAGCATGATGAACTCATTGCCTGAGATGTCAGCACAGGCCAGTTTCATGACAGCCAGAATTTCACAGGAGAAATGATTAATGACATTATTCCTACAGAAAGGCAATTGTACTACAAACACAGTTTGTACTGCAGAATTGATGACTCCTATGATCCAGGACCCAGCTGCCATGGGCACAAAAGAATCCTTGCTCATGATGACAGGATATCTTAGAGGGTTGCAGATAGCCACATACCGGTCAAAGGCCATCATGCCCAGGAGCACACACTCTGTTGTCCCCATGGCCAAGCCAAGGAACATCTGTACTGCACAGCCAGTGAAGGAGATGGTCTTTTTCTCTGAGAGAAAGCTCACCAGTGTGGAGGGAATGGAGGTGGTGGTGTAGCAGATGTCTAAGAAGGAGAGGTTCCCCAGGAAGAAGTACATAGGGGTATGAAGGTGAGAGTCCAAGATGCTGATTAAAATAAGGGTGCCATTGCCCAGAAGGATGACAACATACATTATTAAGATTAGCACAAAAAAGAGTAACTCAAGCCTTGGGTAACCAGAAAGCCCCTTCAAAAAGAATTCCACCAGAATGGTTTGATTTTCCCATTCCATTTTACTGTTTCTCTTTTACCTGTAAGACATTAGAATTTTTTAGAACAAAATAGATATCTCACTATGATTGCTTTCAAATGTGTACCAGTTTACAAGTACCACACTGCCAGAGGGGAAAATTTTTTTTAAAGAGAAAGACTTAAAAAAAAAAAAAAGAAGAAGTAAACAGAAGTGAGGTAATATGAATGAAGAGTGAGGTGGGAAGAGGAAACTTACATGCTTTAAGCCACATACAATATGCCATGTAATTTACTTAATCTCATCACAGTTCTAAGACAGAGGTATTATTATCCACAGTTTACAGAAAAATAACCTAAAGTGTAAATATTAAGTAAACTTGACTAAAGGTAAATATATTGGAGAGCTAAGTAAGATTCAAACCTGACGAAGTCTTCTCTGGGGAAGTCTGGGCTTTTTGTCATATTTATCATCACATATGTAAACTAGAGGTTATAATAAAAATTGGCACTGTATTATTTGTAACTGAACAATAAACCATTTTTATTGATTACAAAGCACCACACAATAAATCAATGATCTTGTGACTCCTTTAAATTATAATGTTATGTTTACCATCTGTCTTGCATAGTAGTATGTAAAGTTTATAAAGGTAGGTACTTTTCTTGTTTACCTCCATAGTCCTCGTACCTACAATAGAGTAGACACAGAGATAGTTGTTCAAAAATATTTGTTGGATAAAGAATAAAAAGAAAGACAAAATAATGACTAACATTTCTCACTCTGTGTCAATCCTCTACTAATTGTTTGCTTTGTGCATTGCCTATTTAGTCTGAATAGCAACCCTGTTAGGCAATTACTGTTATTAGCATCATCATCTTTATTAATAGAGGAGGAAAATAAAGCACAGAAAAGTTAAGTAATTTGCCTACAGTCATATAGCTAAATAAATGGTAGAACTAAGAGTTAAATCCAAGCCATATGGCTGCAGAGTATAAATTCTTAATTTTTCAATTTGCAGAGAACTTGGCTCACAGACTAGAATATCTTGTAATCTAATTGACAATACTAATGTTTCAAAAGAAATATCAGACCAAAAGAGGTGACTATTCAGAAAGAAGCAAGATTTCAACATAGTGATTTGAAAGTTCATTTTGATACTTGATATTTTCCTACAAATTGTTGTCCTAGAGTTGCATTTGATCCTTATAATCTGTGATCTCCCTTGTGAGAAGTTCTATCTTCTTTTTCATTACTATCCTTAGTGATATTTTTTCTTTATTAGTCTCACGAGGGGTTTTCCTATATGACAGCTCTTCTCAAAAAAAGGGGAGGGGAGCTTTTGGATAGATTTATCACTTCCACTTTTTTTTTCCTGTTTTATTAAGTTTTGTTTGTAAATTTTTAAAGCTTATTT
This sequence comes from Ursus arctos, assembly GCF_023065955.2. Lineage (NCBI taxonomy): Eukaryota > Metazoa > Chordata > Mammalia > Carnivora > Ursidae > Ursus > Ursus arctos. The sequence continues at coordinate 34,068,304 of NW_026622852.1, forward strand.
GGAATTTTCTAATTTCATGAAATAAGAACTAAATTGCTTACTACTTCCTCTTCTCTATTTCTAGCTCTAATTAATGCCCTTAAAATACTTTGTTTTCCTAAAAACTTAGATTTTGACATGAAATGTTCTTTTGTTTGGCTTCTACATAATTTTTCTTTACTTTTCCTCTTTAAGCCAACAGCTATTCAGGTGTGTATTCTCTGCATATCTAGTCACTAGATATTTGTGTTCAATTTTTGCTATTTATTTACAATTTTTATTATGACAAGAGAACATGACATGTAATTCTCTAGTTATGGAGACTTTGGCAGCCAATTACTTGATCCATGTAAATATTAACAAAAAATATGAATTATCTTGGGGAGAGAGATATAGTTTTATACAGATACACAATACATGCATACATGTATACACATAATCAAGTTTATTTAATGTTATTCTAATCTGTGAAATGATTATATCTGTCATCTATATTTAATCAAGTCTATATAAATATTTGCAACCATGTTCTGCCCATATATCTAGGATTTTTATATGCTTAGTTTCTGTGTTTTTATGGCTGGTAATCTTTATCAATTGTGAATATTATTAATTGACCTGTCTTTATTATATTTTGTACTTTAAATTCCACTTTTATGATATTGCTATTACACTCCTGCTTTCTTTTAGTTTGCTTTTGTCTGCTCTTTGTGCATCCCTTTATTTTCAACTTTTCTTTTTTACTTCATTAAGTACACTACTTATAAGTAACATATGTCTGAGTTTAAATTTTTAATCTCCTTTTACAGTCTTTGTCTTTCTTGAGAACATCCAGTCCATTCACTTTAAAAATACAATTATTAATGTACTTCATTGTTTTCTTTCCATATACTTTATTTTTATTACTTACTTATTTTTCATTACTGCATTTTCTTTTTTCCCCACTTCCTTATTTTTCCTGGTTAAGTTGTCATTTACTATTTGTTTTCATTAACTTGGACACTCTACTCAGTTTTGGCATTCCATAAGTGGATACCTTCTCTTTCACTATGCCCATAATTTGACTGATAAGACCCAACCATTTGCTCATAAAGATTAATTATTTTTTCCACTAGAGTGGAATCTAATCTCCTAAGTTATCCCTCAAACACTAAATGAAGACAGAACTACAAGAACAGTTTTGTTCCTCCATCTCTATCCTCAAATTCCCAAATGTCAATGAGATAATGTAGAAGTATTTATAAATTCCTTAAAATGTATCTTTTTGAGAGTTCTTCATCAGCCCTTACACTATATGTACTTGGACAGTCTTTACCAATGTATTTATCTCTATATATATCTACTCATTGATCACCATTGGTTCCTCTCTCTTCTGTTTCTCTTCTATTCTCTTCAGGACCAGATTTTCATTTATATTTTGGTTTGGTTAGAGTATATTTGCAGAATTTTCCTCAGATGAGTATGTAATATATTATCTGGATTCTTACAGATCATCAAATAACTTCTTTATTTTAAATTGCATAAATTTTTATAATGCATGACTTTTCTACCAAATTCTACACCTAAGACTATATCCTAAGAAAATAATATACATAATTATGCATAATATACAATATATAGTTACATATTATATACAACAAATACACGTATGACCTGTAATAATTATATAAGTAAAAAATATATATTAATAATATACATACATATGTATATATGAATCATGCCCATTAATTGACATCTTTACATTAGTTGGTACATTAAAGCTTATATATACAATAACAATTATATATATAAGTATAAATATATAAACATATTACATAAATTATATATAATACATATATATATATATATATATTCTGAAAAAAGTTAAGAAACTCAATGACCAAAATCACAGGGAGCCTCCAGAGAATTTTCCTAACATCTCTCACTGTGACCCATTCTTCAGGTGGCTATGCACGGATATCTCATAGGGACAAGGCATGGTGTCACCTTTAATGACTTGCTTCCTAAAGGTAAGGAGACAGGAACTCCTATAAATTCTCAGTGGACACACAAATTGGTACATCCTCTGTGGAGGATAATTTGGCAATATTTATCAAAATCACCAAAGCATACTTCTAGGTAATTATCATAAGTTATGCTGGCACATGTATAAAGTGATCTACATAAAATTGATTCATTAAAGTATTGTCTGTATTAGCAGATGCAGAAACAATTTAAATTTCTAGGAAAAGGGGACATAGAAATAATAGAATACTATTCTGCTGTCAGAAAGAATATGGGGCTTTTTGTGCATTGATGTAGAAAGATCTTTAAGAAATATTAACTGGAGGGGCACCTAGGTGGCTCAGTCAATTAAGCGTCCAACTCTTGGTTTCAGCTCAGGTCGTGATCTCAGGGTCATGGGATCAAGCCCTGTGCTGGGCTCTGTGCTCAGTGCAGAGTCTGCTTCAGATTCTTTCTCCCTTTCCCTCCTCCCTGCCCCCCTCACTCACTCTCACACGTGCTCTCTCTAAAACAAATAAATAAATATTTTTTTAAAAAGAAATATTAATTTGAAAAGTAATGTTCAAAACAGTATATATGACACACTAACATTTGTGTAAAAAAGATTATATATGAATGTGATATATATACACACACACATTTTTGTTCACACATAGAATATCTCTAGAAAAAGAAACAAGAATAGTGATCTCCAGAAAAGGAAATGGATAGCTTATTCACAGGAGTGGAAGGTAGGTGGTATACTATACACCTTCTAGTACTTTTCAAAATTTTGGCACTTTATGAATATATTGCTTATTCATAAAATAAACAACATTTAAGCTTTGAGATTCATAGCCTTTCTCCTTTCACTTTTCTAGTGGTATACTACATCGAACTATCCCCGTCATAGGACACAACCCTGTATGTTTGAAAATTGTTCTAACTTGTTCAGTATTACGCACTAAAGGGGAATTGAATACTCATAGATACTTTACATAGAGTTGCATTCTCAATACTCAGGACCCTTTACGTAGTATCATTAGGATTTCCAGGCCCATAATCATCTCCTGTCCCACCATCAAGCTGTAAACTATTCTTTGACCTGATTAAAGGTCTATACTTCTATCCAATGTCATTCCCTTTCCATTAAATGCATTATTGCTTTTATGAGCTAGTAAAATTCCTGGAACAAAATTACAGCTCAATAAAGACTAGATATTATTCTTGTTCCATTCTCATGGCCAAAGAGTCCTCCCTCTTCAGAATCCTTTGTCTACCTAACTTTATGAGGTACTTTGCTCTGAATCTGAGGTCCATCTTGTCATTTTCAGGACATAATTAGTCTCTTTAGGATCACCAAAGCCCAATCTGATTTTCCTATTCTAAACCCCTCTTTTCCCCAGCTTTTAAAATACTTTAACTTTTTATAAGATTTGCATTTTATGGAATTTTTCAGATTTTCTGGGCTAGGTCTCAAACCACTTGAGATCCCAAAGGGTATTAAGTACACGAGGGGTTTTTTTGAATAATGGAGATTTATATGCACACCTATAAAAAAATCATCTCTATAAAACCCATTGTTCCATTAGCTATCTCCATGCTACATGATATTCTATCAAGCATATTCCTAATATTGTCAAGAACATAGGCCTTGGGGGCTCCTGGGTGGCACAGCGGTTAAGCGTCTGCCTTCAGCTCAGGGCGTGATCCCGGCGTTATGGGATCGAGCCCCACATCAGGCTCCTCCGATGGGAGTCTGCTTCTTCCTCTCCCACTCCCCCTGCTTGTGTTCCCTCTCTCACTGGCTGTCTCTATCTCTGTTAAATAAATAAATAAAATCTTAAAAAAAAAAAAAAAAAAAAAGAACACAGGCCTTGGAGGCAGGCTTAGGTCAAATACCATCTCTCCCCCTTATTAACTAGATGGCCTAAGCATGTTTCTGATCATCACCATTCCTAGCTATAGAATGAAAATAAAAACACCAATATCATATTATTTGTTGATAAGATTAAATGAGCTAGTATATGTAATTCAATAGGTACAACAGTGGTTCCCATTGTTAGTGGTTTCCTTTATGCCTCTCTGTTAATTTCTTCCTTCTGTTAGACGCTTCTTACACCTCTGAAATGGTCATCATTTCTTTCTGCAAGATCAGGTATATGTAGCTTAAAAGCTTAATCAGATCACACATAGCATTCTGACAAATGGTATTATGTTCATCCTATATACAAATTATAATACATTTTATCACACTCACTCTCATCCTCTAGAAACCAGCAAATTAGGTGCCAAAAAGGAAAAATCACCCAAAAGATCTGCCTTATATCAAATTCAATTCACTCCATAAAAGAAATAGGGTTGTAGTAAGATACCAGTGTATTCCTTGTCTTAAAACACATGACTAACTTTTTTGACTAAGACTATTTTAACATTTTAGCAATCCTCCTAACATAAAAAAGGAAAAGTAACTCACTTTTACAATTATAACCTAATGATTGAAAAGCAAATATTCAAAATAGTCACCAATATTGCATCCAAACACACTAAAATAATGCCCGAGCAGGTCTCTTTCTGGCTATGCACTGCTTCGGTAAATTATCTTTTTCAGATCTCAGGAAATTATAATGTTCAGGTTTTTTTTTTAATCCAAATTGGTCATAGTAACCTCCTCATATGTAATCTCTGTATAAAGGCCCTAGAACAGTACCTGACACATAGTTCCCCTGGTTTTCAGTTGACTGAACCAAATGGAACTGAGTTGTTGCTAGGGGACCAAGGAAGACTTGTTTGTTATTAATTCTATACTACAGAACATACAGTCTATTATGTACCCTGTAGTGAGCCTCATTTAGTTCAAATAGGCAATGGTGACCAAATACTTTGTAATGTACTAAAAAGCTACACATTAATAAAAAGCAATTCACACATGCTGGGCAAATTCCTTTCAGTTTGTTGCACAATGGCTTCTCCATACAGAAGTGCCCTTTTAGTCTCATAGCTTTTTTCCCCCATAACATCTCAGTGAACAGACCCTTAAATTCCATTTCTAACAGTCTCTCCTCAAAACATCCCATTTTCAGACTTGACACCTTTAACCCATCAGTCCAATTCTTGCTTATAGATGATGAGTTTGTTTCCTGTCTTTGCAGTAACTTACCTTCAAACCAGAGACTGCCTATTGTTCTAGGCTGCAACAACAACAGATAATTTCATCTTGCTTTTCTATTTGCAGCCAATCTTCATGACTCCTCATTAAGTAGCTGAGCCTCCAAAGAGGCAGTTACTGGTGAGTAATCATTTTGTCACAGAAATTCATTGATTGTTTGACATTTATAGAAACATAATTGTTACAAGTGTGATTATGAAGATAAATTCTTCTAGCTCAAATAAAGTACCATTAGATTCCTCTAGTTCAAAAAAGGAAGAAAATTAATAGTTAGCAGAAATTTTAGGAATGGGGCCATTTGCCCATGAAGCCCAAGGCGGAAACACTGCCCCATTGTGGAGACCCACAAATACCTAAAGAATCTGCTCCATGCTTTAGGACACAATTTAAATGTTCTTAAGGACCTCTCTAAACCTCTGTATACAACTTTAAATTGCTTCATAAATGAAATATGTATAAAACGTATGAGACTTCAGAAATAAAGCCCTCAAGACCTAATTACAGGAAGCCTATTACTCTGTTTCACACAAAAATCATAAAGGAGCTCATGTATTGTCATCAAATTTCCCCAGCTGAATTCTCTCTCAATCTTTCCATCTCTCTTTTTCCCTCTCTCTTACACACATACAAACACACACACAAACACATACACATGTACACACACATACACACAACCATTTTGAAAGTATGTATTATTTCTTACACAATTTTATGTTCACCTTATAATTTAGCTTATAGTAAAAGTTGACTTTTTAATAAACATATATTTACATTGTAAATATTTCAAAAGACATACACATTGTGAAAGAAGGATGAATTTTTTTTTTTTAACAAGGAAGGAAGGAGAAGGGAAAAGATTCAGCAAGGAAGGAAAAGATATAGTTAGATGATATATAAAGCGTTAAAAAACAAAGTTGAAAATAAATTATAATTAAACAACCTAGTGATAACAGTAGTTCAGAAAGGAGCCTGATTTTCATAATAAAACAATATAATAGGGGGGCCTGGGTGGCTGAGTGGGTTAATCTTAGTCCCGGTCTTAATCTCAGGGTCATGAGTTCAAGCCCACATTGGGCTCTCTGCTGGGCATGGAGCCTACTTAAAAAAAGAAAAAAAGATAAAAAAACAATATAATAACTCAAGCTAAAATCATTTGCTCCTCTGAGCATCCAATGAGACACCTTAAGACTAGATACTTTTGAATGATTTTTTTTCTCTTTATTTTTTAAATTTATTTTTTTCAAGATTTATTTATGTATTTTAGGGGGACAGAAGGAGAGGGAGAGAATCTCAAGCAGACATCCCACTGAGTGTGGAGCCAGACGTTGGGCTCGATCCCAGGACCCCAAGATCATGACCTGAGCTGAATTCAACAGTCAGATGCGTAACCAACTCAGCTCCCTAGGCACCCCTTTAAATTTATTTTTAACAAAATAAGTTCAAATTATTTTGTTAAAATAGAATTCCAGAAGTAAAATGATTTTATCAAAATAAATGAAGATTTTTATGAATCTGAAAGGTAACACTAATTTATGCTCCCACCAGTGTTATAGTGTTTTTGATTTTCTCTTGCTCTTATCATCATTGGATACTGACAAATAGTTTAGCTTTCTTTTTTTCTAATCTTAAGGGCTTAAAATATTATCTCATCATTGCTTTAAATGAAATGTTTAACTACTAGAGATACTAACTTGTGTGTATGTCTTAAATACACGGTATTTTCTTTTATATGTGTTCTGTACTCATGTCTTTTACCCATGTTTCTATTCGGTGTTTTATATTTTCTAATAACCTCTGTTGACATGACACTTATTGCACACCTACTCAATGAAGCTGACAGTAAGAATCTTTTTGACTATAAAAATGTCCAAGACAGTCTCTACCTGTCCAATAGGTAGTGAGAAAAAATGTCCATGTAATCAGATGATTTCAATAAAAGGGGGTAAATGCTGCAATTAAATTATTGGTTTAGTGTGCTATGGAAGTATAAGTGACAAGTAACTCAGAATCAAGACATAATTTCCAGGACAGTTAGTGATAACGTATTTGCCCTGCAAATGTAAACACATGGGTACATCAAAGACAGGTGACTTGCCTTTCTTTTCCTCAGACCTTTATTCTATGACCCTGAGAGGAAGAAAACACTCTTGGACTTTTCCTCTGGGAAGAAATACACATATTAAAATTTTTACTTGCTTTAATTAATTTTCTATCAAAAATTTATAAGTCTGATATAAGACCAGGACCTAGTTCAGTCATCCCAGAGAGCTTGGAAGCAGCTGGTTTTAAGCTTTGAGAAAAAAACAAAAGTAGAGTCTGAGTACCCAAGATGGCCTGTGGGTCAAACACAATATGCTTGACTCTAGAGGTTTTCCACCTACCTGGAAATCTTAAGGAGAAAAAAGTCCTATGAGCATGTATATGGAAACTAATAGGTTTTTATAGCATATTTCACTAAGGTGTGAATGGGATACAGCAACAGTCTTAGCCTTTGCCATCAGATTTAATCTGTGAATAACTATAATTGAAGCTGGAGGTAATTAGAGTTTATGACTGATATTCCTGCCACTAAAATTAAAACTGAATTTGGAAAAGTGATATTAATATACCCCCAAATCCCAAAAACATTTAACTCTTATTTGCTTATGTAAAATATGTTAATGCCCAACATCCCCTGAATTCACTGCTCCATCAATATAAAATTTACCCAGCCAAATGGATTTCCTAGAATGTGGCTCACTCCTGAACACACTTTCTCATTCCTGTTGGCCTGTAAATTAGAAATGTTCTTCAAATAGAGTAAAAATTTGAGAAGAAAGCCAAGGAAAATCAAGATAATGTCACATCTTGTCTGACATACCCCATCTTCTACGCAGACCTCAGATTACTAAGGTCACAAAGCTATTAATAACAGAGACGAGATATCAGTGCAGGTCTACACTAAAAATCAAGAACTTAGACCTTCTTCTAAGTTTTGGAAAAATACTGGAATGACCTCAGGATATCAAACAAATCTGGCTTCTTCTAAATGAGCATGGATATGACCCCATCCAACCGAACATTTGTCCACATTATTATTAGACCAGCAGACTCGTTTTCTAACCCAGTTTTAATTTCACAAAATTTTCTTTATGCTAGAGCTAACATGTACGCTGAAATAAAGAAAGGATATAAAACAAGGATACCCTAATTGATTGCATAGGCTCCACCCTTAAGGCTCATTTACCCATTCCCTCAATAGTCCCAAATGCTCAGCACCGTTAGTTACACAGGCAAAATATTCTAAATATTGAACGAGAAAATAGTATCTAAAGACAGGAGGATTTTGAGATTAATGTGAAACTACAACACAAGGCTCTCCACTGGAGAATGTGGGTGTAGTGTTTGCAGGTTTTTCTGATTTGCTTTTTTCACAAAAAAGAGCTTCTTATTTATTTTGAAAGATTTGATGAAGTGATGCCTATGAAATAGGACTATGTAAAAAAGTGAACATAAAATGACATATAATGCCCAATTCCAAAACGTTATATTCCATATACAGAATATGAAAGATATTGTTCAAAATGTTTGAAAGGAACCATCTCATAGTGTTAGAGTAATAGGTAATCTCTATTTTCCTCACCCTACTGTCCTGTATCTTGCAAATTCTCCATGAGCATGCAATGATATTGTAAAGCTGTATGTCATCATAAATAATGAAAATACAAAAAAGTAAAAGTAACCAAAGTTCCAACATAATTTCGAAGTTTCAACGATGTCCAATGTGTTCACAATCCAACACCTTTTCCATTCACTTGCTAAAGAACCTTCTGTTAAATAGATGTTTTATTGCCTCCTTCACATCCTTGTTTCTGAGACTATAGATTAAAGGATTCATCATAGGAGTCGTAACCCCATAGAACATAGATATAAGTTTGTCAGTTGCATCCAAGTCATCTGAATGAAGTGTCTCTTTAGACTTGGGCTTCATGTACATGAAGAGAATGGTTCCATAGAATATTATCACCACAGTCAGGTGGGCTGAGCAGGTGGAGAAGACTTTGCTTCTCCCCTCAGAAGTACGGATCTTGAGGATGCTAGAGATGATTAATGAGTAAGAGATGACAATCAAAAGCAGGGGCATCAAGGTGAACAATGTTGTGGCCACAAGCATGATGAACTCATTGCCTGAGATGTCAGCACAGGCCAGTTTCATGACAGCCAGAATTTCACAGGAGAAATGATTAATGACATTATTCCTACAGAAAGGCAATTGTATCACAAATGCAGTTTGTACTGCAGAGTTGATAACCCCGGCAAACCAGGACACAGCAGCCATGGGCACAAAGGAATCCTTGTTCATGACAACAGGATATCTTAGGGGGTTACAGATAGCCACATACCGGTCAAAGCCCATCATGCCCAGGAGCACACACTCTGTTGTCCCCATGGCCAAGCCAAGGAACATCTGTACTGCACAGCCAGAGAAGGAGATGGTCTTTTTCTCTGAGAGAAAGCTCACCAGTGTGGAGGGAATGGAGGTGGTGGTGTAGCAGATGTCCAGAAAGGAGAGGTTCCCCAGGAAGAAGTACATAGGGGTATGAAGGTGAGAGTCCAAGATGCTGATTAAAATAAGGGTGCCGTTGCCCAGAAGGATGACAACATACATTATTAAGATTAGCACAAAAAAGAGTAACTCAAGCCTTGGGTAACCAGAAAGCCCCTTTAAAAAGAATTCCACCAGAATGGTTTGATTTTCCCATTCCATTTTACTTTCTCTTACCTGTAAGAATTCAAAATTTTTTTAAGCATAATAATTTATTTATTACGGTAAGTCCAAGTTCACCAATGCACATACATAAAAATTTGCCATTAACCCAGTGAGAAGAAGGAAGAAAGAAAATAAAGAAGGGAAGGAAGAGAGAAAAGGTAAAGAAGTGAAATAACAAGGAAAGTGAAGTATGCAGGAGAATCTGTTGTATCCACCATTATGGGCCAGCTATTTGTGAGGCTGATTTCACATATCACCTCACTTAAACCCCACACTTAAGATCATTTAAAAAAAATAAGAAATTTATCTAAGTTAACCAAAGAGAGTTTAAACCTAAAGTCATATAATTAATACGTCGCAAAGCCTAGGCCCAAACTTAAGCCTGCCTGTGGTCCCTAATTATCTGAAATGTTTAATGAACTATAAAAGTAATAAGGAATGCATTATATCAGAGATTTGGTTAGCACTTATAAAGACAGCCTGGCTCCTACTCGGGAAGACTCAATAATAACCCACTGCATATTAAAACATGGAAAGAAGTGTGTTAATCGGATGGAACAATGGTCAGCATTAAACCCAACCAGTGTTTATTGACTGCTTGATTGCCCAAAAAACAAGTACAATTCCCGTAAAACCCAATTATCTGAAGTCTTTTTGTTATAATGCAAATATCCTTTTTTTGGTGGAAGATAGAACAAAATTGTAATAATTACCATACAGTAAAATATACAGTAAAATTGATTTTGTCCCTTTTAGTGTATAGTTCTATGAATTTTAAACATGTATAGATTCACATAACTATCGCCATAATCAGAACACAGAATTTGTCTATCACCCTAAACAGTTCCTTGTGCTATCCCTTGTTAGTCCTCCCTTTCATCTACTCATAAATCTTGCAAAGACTAAAATGCCTTTTATTTTATAGTTTTACCTTTTCCAGAATATCATATAAAAGGAATCACATGAGCCATTGGTCTCTGGCTTCTTCTCTTAGCATAAAGCCTCTGAGATTCACCCACGTTGTGATTGCTGAGTAGCATTCCACTGTATGGATGTACCAGAGTTTATTCACCTGCTGAGAGACATTTGTTTCCAGTTTTGGGCAATTATGAATAGAGCTGTTATAAATTTTATACCCAGATTTTTGTGTGAATGCAAGTTTTCATTTTTCTAGGGTAAATTTCAGAGTGGCATAGTGGATAAAGAATTGTGCATATTTAAATTTATAAGAAACTGCCAATTTTCCACAGTAGCTGCATCATTTTTGCATTCCTACCAGAAATGTATGGGAGCTGCTTTTCACCCTCATCAACACTTGGTATTGTGTGTATATATATATTTTACACATTCTAATGGGTATGCAGTAATATTTCATCATGATTTTAATCTGCATTTCCCTAATGACTAATGTTTGGGAGGGGTTTTTTGCCATCCTTATATTCTCTTTAGTAAAGTGTCATTCATATCTTTTGACCATTTTAATTGGATTGTTCATTTTCCTATTGTCAAGTTTTGATAGTTCTTCATATATTCTGGCTATGAATAATATATTGGATATATGACTTGCATATATTGTCTACAAGTCTATGACTTGTCTTCTCATTTTCTTAATGCAAAAAACTTTTCATTGCCACTTTAACCAGTTGCTGCTTAAGTTCAATTGAAAGACTGTGACCAAAAAGATATTTTCTAAAAGTTCTTTGACACCTCTCACCTTGGGTTATTCTTTAGGGAAATATTCACTGCCATCACTCAGGGATCAGAAACAGTAGGTTTTGCATCCAAAGATTTTGCCTCATAAAGTTTCAGGCTATTTCCTTTCATTTCTCCTCATAAATAGCACCCCTCCCACACACATATATAAATTTCCTTTCTTGTGGACACAGATTCCATTGCAAAGGCTCTAATTCACTCAAACAAAAAGGCACCTAACATGTAGAACATTTCTCCCTATTCAGGAAACTTAGTGTGAATTTTAGGTCTGAATCCTTTGGACCTATTTCAACTGGCTTCTAATTACGTCTATTTGCCTTTGGTCATTATTAGGGTACTACTTTCATCCTATTTTTGCTCTTATTTCAATCAACTTCATCTTTTATGGATTCTTTTATACCCTAAAGATGCATGCTTCTTTTATTCAGAGTCCCAGATTCACTTTATTTAATGCTAGCCAGCTAAATCCCAATTCCTTAGTAAATGATGACTAAGAAGCAATTTTGCTCTGCAAGTTCACTTTGTCTATTGAAACAAACATATTTTTTTTATGAAATTGAGATTTTTACTGACAGGCAGATGTGCATTAAAGTTAATGTTTCTACAAAAAGGTTCTATAAGCAATAGAAGTCAACCTAATTTTCATCACATAGATGAAAATTTTTGTGACGTGGATGGATGTTATATCAAACTCCACTCACACTGTAATGAAGAGGGCTATGCCCCCATAGTAAAGGCCAGCACCATTTAAAACAAGAAACTCAGGTTGACATGTTTAAAGAAAGGCTATTTCAATTCATTCATGTAAAAGTTAAATGAGCGTGTGTGTGTGTCTGTGTGTGTGACAAATATGATGTCTCAAGTTACCATGGGAATGCATTACCAACAACAACAAAAAATTAAAAGTACTCAAAACAATTCCCCAAATATTCTTATAACAATGAAAATCAAAATTCTTCCCTGTTAGCTAAGGATCTTTTGCTCCTCTTCATTTACTTTTTACACAAATCAAAGTATGTATTCGAGAACAAGTAATAGCGTTTTCCAAATAGCAGCCCCAGTGAAAGGCTCCAGGACAGGGACTGTCTGTCTGTTCATGATTAGCACTGGACAAACATTGCTGAACAGAACCAAAGAGAACCGAATTGGTGCTATGAGGTAAATTGTTACAGAATCGGAACGCTGGTGACACAAGAGTGCAAATCTGCCGCCTATTGTACAGCAACCTCACTGGACCAGTGGGAAACGACACCATTCGATACTCAGGCAGTACTGAACCAAGGACCCAGAAACTATATTCTGGCTAAATGAATTTTTATTCCCAGTAAAATAAATTCTAGACCTAAATATCCATCTTTTTTGGCTATTCAAATTATTCTTTTGGTCATATTTTTAAATTTTGTCTCCATTTTCTCACTATATCAAAGAAAATCCTCTTGGAATTTTTTAAATTCCTATTCTTTATAGACTCTTTATAGTAAGAAATATTCTATCCCCCAACACATGGCTATTTCAACTCGGTTCACTGGACTGACATCCCCTTGGATTTGTTTTATTAGTATGTTTTCAGCAATTACCTCTAAATGGAAGATCAATTCACCACCTAGGTTGCAACACACAGCAGACTGTTTTGCCTTGATCTTCCATTTGCAGACTGTTATACAAAAGTTTCCATGAGGTCGATGAATGTCTGAAGGTATTACCACTGAGGACCATGTCACAGGCCTTGTTGTCTGGAAAACATTGTTGGCAAGGGTACTATTGCAAAAGTGTTTTAAAAACTATACATTACAGCCAAATATGATTGATTACAAAGGGAGTGCATTTTGGCTGTGCTAGCTCAAAAGTAAGATAAAAATAAGTATCTGAGAATATGGAAGATTTCATTTGCCCTTCAAGCCCAGGTGGAAACATTGCCCTATTGTGAAGATCCAGGAATTTCTCTAAAGAATTTTCTCTGGGCTCAGGAAGGCAATTTAAATATTTCTTGCTCTAAGGGACTTATGCACTTTTCTAAGCTTTAAATTGCTTCAGGGGAAACTTCAAAACTTTTGAAAACTTCAAGAAGAATCCCCTAAAGACTTAATTATATTAGATCCATACTGTATTTCAAATAAGCAATGAGGATGTATCTTAACCCATTCTGTATTATCATACACTGCTGAAATCCTTAATTCAAATATATTCCAGTGCCTTTGTCCATACCTTTGTTCATCCTAACATGTCTTATTGATAATATAGTAGAAATACCTCATTTAGCTACATTAGCTCTTGGTTATTAATAGTCAGAGCAAAAACTTTTAAATTTCCAGGAATTGTAAGAATTTTTATATACATTAAGTTATTATATTATAATATAATGATTATACTATAATCATTATTTAATTCTTATTTGCTTAGTGAGTGAAGACAAAAATATTTTATTGTACGAAATAGTTTTAAAATTATTGAAGTTGAAAATTAGAATTTACTTGTATTTATGTGAATATGAGTGGCATTTTGAAATTCACAACAAATTCAGAAACTTTGCAACCATTCAATGAAAATCTAGAAGCCATTGAGCTATTCAGTTTTCTTATTGCAATTTTACAACCTAATTTGTAACACAATCCCACTCCATATGTAAGCATCTCCAAGAATTCACCTAAACAGGGCACCTGGGTGGCTCAGTCAATTGAGCCTCTGACTCTTAGTTACAGTTCAGGTCATGATCTCTTAGTTTCAGCTCAGGTGGTGGGATCAAGCTCCAACCCCACTTGTGTGTGTGTGTGTGTGTATGTGTGTGTGTGTGTGTGTGTGTGTGTGTGTGCATGCTTTCTCTTTCTCTCTCAAATAAATAAATATTTTTTAAAAAGAAGTCACCTAAACAGTTATACCTATCACCCACATTAATTGGCATGAAATTATCACCTAATACAGTTAGGAGGTAAAGATGAATATATGTATAAAATCCCAGGTACTCTCAGCCAACTTCTACTTCTGAAGGGTGTGCTCTCGTTTCCTTGAACGGCTTCCCCCAAACAATGAATGTAATTTGTTACCACAAAACCACTAACCCAGGCAAAACAGACTTTGACTACAGGTCTAAAGACAGTAGGAAAAAATCATAGCACTTGATGAGGGAACAGAAGGCAAGCTGAGGACAAAGCAGAAGTTGACACCCTGCAACCCCCCCTCCCCCACATGGGATGTATGTGACATTCCTCAGGCACTCCTGGCTGCCCTAACGGATAAAGAAACAGTTAACCTATAGATACACAATCTTGCAAGACTTGAATCTCCCTCAGTTTACAAATGTCTTAGCAGTTTACAAGAACAAAGCTCTCAGTAACCTAGCTTCCAGAAGGGAATGTGGGTAGACACAATTAAATTTCCTTACTACCTACAGCCCATTGACAAGTCCTGGAAACAGCCAGAGTGACATTCCTCTAGGAACTCAGCTGCCTCAATGTTAATACTTTGCTAAGGGCCTAAGGCAGTCCTAGCCTGACCCCCTCCCCTCCACCAAGATCCTGTAAGTCTACTTTAACGTATGAAAATTCCTTTGGAAACTTCATCTCTAACCCCCCCCCCCCAAGATACGTGTTGGCAATCATCCTCCAAGCATATGGCCCACCAATATACATCTGAAGGGTCTCATAACTAAGGTTTTATTAGACGGTAATAAATGACCTTTTCCCAACAATAGCTAGCCCCCTCAAGGTCCTGGAAACCTTGCTTCCAAAATTCCTTAGAGACTTATGCTATCCCTAACCCCCTCCCAACTTGAGGGTATATAATGGGCCATTCCTCACAAGCCCGGTGCAGCAGCTCTTTCTGCCCATGGGTCCTGTCCCCGTGCTTTAATAAACCACCACTTTGCATGAAAGACGCCTCAAGAATTCTTTCTTGGTCGTCGGCTCCAGACTTCACCCCACTGAACCTCATATATCCCATAACCTCATCAGCACTGAAATGAAACAAGTTAAAACTGGATATCCAACATCATTGTTTCTGAAATTCATTGATCTAACCACAAGGAATTGCTTCCTGTACATTTTCTTAGGTCCTGGTCTGTCAACATGTGACTAAGCTTCCATCTCAAGAACAGAGTTCTTTACCCATTTTTTTTTTCCTTTCTTCTCAAATCATGAGGGATCCTCAAAATCCTATATCCAACATTACTCAAGTGAAGCACCCAAGTAAGTCATAAAGATGACACAAAAAAATGTAAAGACATTCATGTTCAGGGGTTAGAAGAATGAATATTGTTAACCTGTGTCTATATTACCCAAAACAATCTACACATTTAATGCAATCCTATCAAGATACCAACAGCATTTTTCAAGAGCTAAAACAAACAATCCTAAAATTTGTATGGAACCACAAAAGACCTCGAATAGCCAAAGCAACCTTGAAAAAGAAAAGCAAAGCTAGAGGCATCACAGTTCCAGACTTCAAGTTATATTACAAAGCTGTAATCAAGGCAGCTTTGTACTGGCACAAAAACAGATACATAGATCAATAGAACAGAATAGAAAACCCAGAAATGCACCCACAACTATATGGTCAATCAATCTCCAACAAAGCAGGAAAGAATGCAATGGGGAAAAGTCTCTTCAACAAATGGTGTTGGGAAAACTAGACAGCCACATGTAGAAGAATGAAACTGGACCTCTTTTTTACACCATACAAAAAAATAAATTCAAAATGGATGAAAGATCTAAATGTGAAACAGGAACCCATCAAAATCCTAGAGGAGAACACAGGCAGTAACTTCTTTAACATCAGCTGTAGCAACTTCTTTCTAGGTATGTTTCCTGAGGCAAGGGAAACAACAGCAAAAATAAACTATTGGGACTACATCAAAATAAAAAGCTTCTGCACAGAAAAAGAAAAATCAATAAAACTAAAAGGCAACCTATGGAATAGAAGAAGATATTTGCAAATGACATATCTGACAAAGGGTTAGTATCCAAAATATATAAAGAATTTATCAAACTCAACAGTCAAAAATGAATAATCCAACTAAAAGATGGGCAGAAGACATGAACAGACATTTTTCCAAAGAAGACAACCAGATGGCTAACAGACACATGAAAAGATGCTCAATATCACTCATCATCAGGGAAATACAAATCAAAACTACAATGAGGTATCACCTCACACCAGTCAGAATGGCTAAAATCAACAACACAAGAAACAACAGGTATTGGCAAGGATGCAGAGAAAGGGGAACCCTCTTACACTGGTGGGAATGCAAACTGGTGCAGTCAAAGTGGAAAACAGTATGGAGATTTCTCAAAAAGCTAAAAATAGGGGCGCCTGGGTGGCACAGCAGTTAAGCGTCTGCCTTCGGCTCAGGGCGTGATCCCGGCGTTATGGGATCGAGCCCCACATCAGGCTGCTCCACTATGAGCCTGCTTCTTCCTCTCCCACTCCCCCTGCTTGTGTTCCCTCTCTCGCTGGCTGTCTCTGTCAAATAAATAAATAAAATCTTTAAAAAAAAAAAAGCTAAAAATAGAACTACCCTATGATCCAGCAATTATACTACCCAAAGAATACAAAAATACTAATTCAAAGGGATACATGCACCCCAATGTTTAAAACAGCATTGTCTACAATAGCCTAATTATGGAAATAGCCCACATCTCCAATGATGGATGAATGGATAAAGAAGATGTGGGGTGTGTGTGTGTCTGTGTGTGTGTGTCTGTGTGTGTGCGTGTATATATATATATACACACATATATATATACACACACACACACACACACACACATATATATATATATATATAATATTACTCAGCCATCAAAAGAATGAAATCTTGTCATTTGCAACAACATGGATAGAGCTAGAGAATATTATGTTAAGTGAAGTAAGTCAGTTGGACAAAGACAAATGCCATATGATTTCACGCATATGTGGAATTTAGGAAACAAAACAAATGAACAATGGGGAAAAAAGAGAGAGAGAGGCAAACCAAGAAACAGACTCTTAACTATAGAGAACAAAGCGATGGTTACAAGAGTGGAGGTGGGTGGGGGAGGAGTTAAATTGGTGATGAGGATTAGGGAGTGCACTTGTTGTGATGAGTGCTGGGTGTTGTTTGAAAGTGCTGAATCACTATATTGTACACCTGAAACTAATATGACACTGTATGTTAACTAACTGGAATTTAAGTGAAAACTTTTTTAAAAGGTGTCAGGTAATGATGGCAATATTATCTAAAACTCCAAATCCTATGGGAAATAAATAGAAATTTATAGGTACTATCAGTAACCTTAATTTTTTTTCTTTCCATTACACAGATTCTGGGTCTCCATCTTATAAAGAAGTAAATAAAAATGCAGGAAGCATTTGAAACACAAATGTATTCAAGACAGTACTCTTTTGAAGAATGGAATATGTGGAATCTTCAATCACCTCTTAAAGAGCTACTCTAGCATTGCAAGAGAAATATAAATAATGACCTCCACTCAATTTGTTATTTTTTTTTAAAGATTTTATTTATTTATTTGACAGAGATAGAGACAGCCAGCGAGAGAGGGAACACAAGCAGGGGGAGTGGGAGAGGAAGAAGCAGGCTCATAGCGGAGGAGCCTGATGTGGGGCTCGATCCCATACCACCAGGATCACGCCCTCAGCTGAAGGCAGACGCTTAACCGCTGTGCCACCCAGGCGCCCCTCAATTTGTTATTTTTTTAAAGCATCAAAGGAGATGAGTGGCTTCCTGTAGGAAGATTGTAAGTAAAATCTTTTGGCAGTAACAATTTTGGGGCTTTTAGAGTACCAAATACACCACCTTATTCTCAGCATAAAATAATTATTTTCTGAAAGTAATTTCCAAATATGAATAAACATTTTGGAAAACTTGAAAGGGAAGAAATGGCATTTGACTTGATCTATATCTTCCCTAAAACAGCTTCATTATGGACTCCAGATTACTGATGCTTGTTCAAAGCCTCTATCAGAGTTTTACTGGCAGACTACAAGTAGGTTAATTATATTCCTGCCGTAATTCAAATTTCATTATTAAACAGTACTGATATCTTGGCCTAGCCACCTCCTCATGTTCTCTTTGTAAACCTGCATAGTTTGGTGCTGCTTACCTTGGATAAGGGCCCTTTTTCCCATAGTCAATTGGATCATAAACTTCCTTCTAAATTGACTATGTGGTATGATCATTGTTTCCTTAGGAAGCAACATAACTTATTGTCAAATGACAATCACAAGGCAAATCCTATACCATCTCCACAGCCATTGTTTGAAAATACTAAGTAGTAACTCATCCATTAGATCAATTAATTTATTTATCTAGAGAAATATTTTGCAACTCTGGTTAAAAACATGCAGAGCTTTTTTGAAAAGGACATTCTGTGATTCATTTACTATAAACAGGAAGGTCATTTACTAATATTTACTCTTTAATATTTTTTTCAAATTGAAGACATTTGTTCCATGCTTTTTGGCACACAACCCAGATGCTTTAGCTAACCCAGATTTCTTTCTTTAAAAAAATATTGGCCCTAACTGCAAATTCAACAAATGCAAGATGGATAACTTTCAGATGGACAGCCTATGTGCAATTTGGTTGCTTGTACATCTATAATCTAAAGAATATGCAACTGTTTGCAATAAACTACACAGAACTCTCACCTCCAAGTCTCACCAGAATGTTCAGTTTCACATTGTCGGCTATCCAGTTACTATTGTACACACAACTGAAGCACCAAAGGTGCTCTCTAAGGTATTAGAGAAAGTTGATCTAAAAGGCCTTGTGACTCATGTGTGTTCTGTAGAAAAGCAGCACCAGCATCACGCAGTAACATGTTAGTAAGTTCACGTCTCAGGAGCCACCTCAACCCAACTGAATCAGAATCTGTATACTTCCGAGATTCCCCCAGCTGGTTCACATACGTCCTAAAGTTTGTTAGACAGCACTAGATCAGTGGCTTTCCTCCTTATTTGCATATTAAAATCATCTGGAGAGCATTATTTTTAAAAAGGTGTCTGATTCCCACTCTCTAGCTAACTTATAGAATTTTTGGATGACAATAAAGTATAGTTAAAAAAATACATGAGATTTAAAATCAGAAAGAAACAGATTTGAGTAATAGTGAATAATTGTTCACTTCCAATTTTATATAACTTTCTTCTCTCTGGATTTCATTTTCCTCAAAGAATTATAGTGATAATAAAATAACTAATGCGTGTGAACATGTTTGTAAACTATAAAACTCTAAACAAATGATATTGTTAGTGACTGTCATAGTGTAAAATCAAATAAATAAATCTTTGTTGAGAAAATAAAGCATGCTCTCTCTAAAATATTGATTTTTAAAGTGCAGTTTATGGATTGATTCCATCAGAAATAGCAGATGTTCGTTAAAATGCAAATCACTCTTCCCTGCCTCAGACCTTGTGCTTCACAATCTCAGAAAACAGAACACAGAAGCCTGCATTTTTAATAAGTTACCCATGTGGGTCAGCTGCTTTATGAGCTAGAAGAGGAATCCCCTGAGCTAATCTCACTGCTGTTACCACTACGCCAGCTGGCGCTCACATAGTTGTTGGACCTCCTACCCCACTTTTACTTTATATCATACGGGACCACCCATTTAACTCATATGCTGTTTCTTTTTCTGGCTTATTCCAGGTATGAAAAAGGAAAATGGAAAGGACCAATTGGACAACTGAAATTGAGTACATTCTGAGAAATCTTTATGAGTACCAAGGAACCGAAAAAATTCCTTTTTGCTATTTGGTTAGTGGTATACCTGGCAATCCTCCAGGAGAACAGCACCTTGGTCATCTTAACCTTCCCAGAAGCCTGCCTCCACATGCCTCTTCATCGTGGATATCTGGTATGCATCCTGTTTTGTCCCCTCTATGCTGACAAACTTGCCAAAAAAAAAAAAAAAAAAAAAAAAAAAAACACCTCTAGTTCACAGGTTGTATTATATAAATGTCTATCTCTTTATGTAATGGGGTCCACAGAGTGTGTGTTCCTGGCAGTGATAGCATATGGCTTCTACATGGTCATCAGCAAATCTCTGAAATAGCCCGTCATCAGAAACAAGGCACTTTGTGTTTAGATGGCAACTATCTCCTAGAGATTAGGCTTTTTCAATGGAATGACACAAAATGTACTCACATTAAGAGTGTTCCTTCATGGAAGAAATGTCATTAATCATTTTGTGTGAAATACTGACTTTAATAAAGCTGGCCTGAACAGGTGTTTTCTTGAATAAGAGTATACTAATGTTGGGCAATGTAATATTTTCATTTGCTCCATTCCTTCTAATTTCTGTTTCCTGTATTTTCATCATGCTGTACTGAAAATTACTTCAGCTAAAGGAAGAAAAAAGGCCTTTTACACATTAACAGTGGTGACTATATCTTATGGGACAGTCCTCTTCATGTATATGAAGCTGAAGTCCAAAGACATTGACTTCAAACAAACTGATTACCCTTTTCTATGGGGTAGTCAACCCCATGCTCAATCTTATCATCTATAACCTGAGAAGTAAGGAAGAGCAGGGCTATGGAAAAATTAATGAGTAGACACTGGTTCTGGAGAAAATGAGGAGAAACTGATATCCTTGAGTTCATGCATAAAAGAAGCTCACATAGAAAAAAAAAAGTAACGCACATATTTTGAGGCAAGGGTTTTCAATATAAAGAGAACAAAAGAAGGTCATATGTAGAATCACAGAACTTAATAGTCTAATTATATCACTTTCTGAAAATGACTATGATCTCATTAAAACATAGGGCTAAGTAGTCTAAGAAATGCAAGTAACTTATGGGAACAAAACAAAAAAATATTTGAAATTAAGCTTTTCTAAGAAAATCCAACACATATAGCTACTTAACAAATAAAACATATATTTTAGTAGCTTCTATTTGAAATACTTTTGATATATTTCTTTGTGTGTTTTTTTTTTTAATTTTACCCAGAGACCTCATTTGGCCCCAACCTACATACCCAACTACACATTTCACCTTCTTGTTTCCTGCCTATACTGCCCCCATTCCTTTTGCACATACTGTATACTCCACTCACTGTAGTTACCTGATTCTTTCATGTTCTTTCTCACCTAAGAACAACAGCAAATGCTATTTCCTCTGCATTGTCAGATTTCTCCTTCTCTAGTGAAATCTTAGCATTGACAGAAGAAATAGGTCAAGTGTTAGGTCCTCTGTAAAGCCTTCCAATAACTCCCTTGAGTTAGTTCCTCCCTCTTCTATGCTATCCTGACCCTTACCTACTACAGCAATTTTTCTTTTATGTTATAACCATTTGTTAGCTTCTGAAATGTTCCCAATGGCAGAACTATGGCTCACTGTTCTCTGTATTAAGTACAATGCCAAGTTAATTAAAAATAGTGGGCAGCCATTAACTGTTGAAATGGAAAAAGAATAGTAAAATTACAAGTCCAAATATCTGAAATACCACTTAGGGAAATAAGAAAAATGGGTTTTATATATTATTTCATCCCCAACTACAATTCTGAATACTTTTATAAAATAGCATCTAATCTTTAAATGTAGGAGAAAATAGGAGATGATAAAAGTAGAACTGAGTAAAATATGCTGAAAAGGTCCTAAAAATGTCTCCTCTGCATGACTATTGCGTTGTAATACACAGTGGTGTTTCATAAGACATAACTGCCCTCGGATTTTATTTCTACTCCAATGCTGCACTATAAACTCAGATTTCATTTTTAAGAACAAATTTTAAATTAACTCCACATACAGGGTGGGGAGATTTCTGAAGAGTGTTGTCAAAATAACTTGGAAGACAAAGATTATTTGTTTCAATTTGTTTCACACACACATACACACACACACACACACACACACACACACACACACATTTAGTTTGCAGCACAAATGGAAAGACCCTGATTCAAAATCAAAATTCAGAATCAAAATAGTAATTCTCCTTCAGAAAATTGGCAGCAGCAGTAGTAGACAATCTCTTCTTCACTTTTTAAGAATCTCTCACAGTTCTTTGTTTCCTCCTGATATATCACTTCATATTTCATTTACTCCTCAAACATATTCCAAAATTAACATAGGAAATACAGACAGAAAATGGACTTAACTTTTGGCTGCCATTTAAGAACTATGTGACCTTTATATGGGCCTAAATTTTTTTATCTACCTTACAAAGCCATCTGAAGCTAATCCTTGAAAGTAGGGACAATGTAATAGCCAGCACTGAATCCCCAGTCCCTACCAGGCACATACACTGTTGAAAAAATAAGAGACGTAATCCACACAAAAATGAAGGCAACATCAACATTAATATTATTGCTATTAAGTAATGAAAATAATTTTAAAATATTATGTATTATGATACCTAGTATACCACATAGTATATATTATGCATTTATTAAACAATATTGCCTTATCCATCTATTATCTTCCTCATTTGCTCTCTGGCTTCTTGAAAGAGGACATTAAGCAAAAATTTCTGGGTGTCTACATTTGAATGAGACAGTAAGGGACAATCGTAAATTTCATTTTCCACCAGCATTAATTAATGAAAAGGAACTTAAAAATAGTATATATAACTTATCTAGTTACCTAGCACATTTTACATACATATGCATTATTTAAATATTACTTCTCATCCCATTACTTACCTTCTTCATTCATTTTTGAGTTCTGGAAAATAAGGTAATTAATCATGGAGTCCTAGATGGTTATATTTGAAAAAGATACAAAAAGGAGGGAGCATTAGCAAAAAGCGACCAAAGGAGATGATGTAGCTAAAGGAAGGGAACTCTGGAGGCCAGCCTTCATTTTATCTAATCAAGGAAAGAATGGACTAGGGCTATACGAACAGTAGAAAGAGACTAAAAAGTCAAATAGAAAAAAGGAAGATAATAAAATGTAATGTATCCCTCCCATGAGCCAGGTGCCTTCACATAAAGTCAATTTAACCCTCAATAGGATAATAATACCTTCAAATCAGACTACGGAGTTATTTCGCATTATTTAACCCTATGGTATGCTCAGCTCTGGCCTCAGGAGAATTTCAAATTCCTTATTCATTGTAGCATATTCTCCACTCTAAATATCAGCATTATTTTGTTTCTGAGGTAAATTAAGAAACAACTCTGTACTCTAAAAACTACAGAACACTTGTGAGAGAAACTGAAGAGGACACAAAGAAATGGAAAAACAATCCATGCTCATGGGTTGGAATAACAAATATTGATAAAATATCTATCCTACCCAAAGCTATCTACACATTTAATGGAATCCGTATCAAAATGCCAACAGCATTTTCACAGAGCTAGAACAAACAATCCTAAAATTTGTATGGAACCACAAAAGACCTTGAATAGCCAAAGCAATCCTGAAAAGAAAAGAAGAGCAGGAGGCATCACAATTCCAGACTTCAAGTTATATTACAAAGCTGTAATCAACAAATTACATAGTACTGGCATAAAAACAGACATGTAGGTCAATGGAACAAAACAGAAAACCCAGAAATGGACCCACAACTATCTGGCCAATCAATCTTCAACAAAACAGGAATATCCAATGGAAAAACGACAGCCTCTTTAACAAATAGTGTTGGGAAAAGTGGACAACAACATGTAGAAGAATGAGACTGGACCTCTTTTTTACACCATACGAAAAAATAAATTCAAAATGTATGAAAGACCTAAATGTGAGACAGGACACCATCAAAATCCTAGAGGAGAACACAGGCAGAAACTTTTTTTACCTCAGCCATAGCAACTTCTTATTAGACAGGTCTCCAGAGTCAAGGGAAACAAAAGCAAAAATGAACTACTGGGACTTCATCAAGATAAAAAGCTTCTGCACAGCCAAGGAAACAGTCAAAAAAACTAAAAGGCAACCTATGGAATGGAAGAAGATATTTGCAAATGACATATCTGATAAAGGGCTAGTATCCAAAATATATATAAAGAACTTATCAAACTCAACACCCAAAACACAAATAATCCAGTGAAGAAATGGGAAGAAGACACGAATAGACATTTTTCCAAAGAAGACATCCAGATGGCTAACAGACACATGAAAAGATGCTCAATATCACTCATCATCAGGGAAGTACAAATCAAAACCATGATGAGATATCACCCCACATCTGTCAGAATGGCTAAAATCAACAACACAAGAAACAACAGGTGTTGGCAAGGATGTGGAGAAAGAGGAACCCTTTTACACTGTTGGTGGGAATGCAAACTGGCTCAGCCAACTGGAAAACAGTTTGGAGATTCCTCAAAAAGTTAAAAACAGAACTACCCTATGACCTGACAATTGCACTACCAGGTATTTATCCAAAGGATACAAACATAGTGATTTGAAGGGGCACATGCAGACCCAATGTTTATAGCTGCATTCTCAACAATAGCCAAATTATGGAAACAGCCCAAATATCAGTGAATGAATAGATAAAGAAGATGTGCTATACACACACACACACACACACGCATTTACAATGGAATATTATTCAGCTATCAAAAGAATGAAATCTTGCCATTTGCAATGACATGGATAGAGCTAAAGTGTATTATGCTATGTGAAACAGGTTAGTCAGAGAAAGACAAATACCATATGATTTCACTCATATTTAGAATTTAAGAAACAAAAAAGATGAACATATGGGAAGGGGGTGGGAAGAGAGAGGGGGAAACAAACCATATGAGACTCTTAATGATAGAGAACAAACTGAGGGTTGAAGGAGGAGGCGGGTGGGGGATGGGCTCAATGGATGATGGGCATTAAGGAGGGCACTTGTGATGAGCACTGGATGTTATATGTAAGTGATGAATCACTAAATTCTACTCCTGAAATCAATATTATATTATATGTTAACTAACTAGATTTTAAATAAAAATTTGAAAAAAGAAACAACATAAGTATGATAAGAGAAAGCAAGAGGTGCAAACATTCTAGTCATAAAATGTGAAGGAGGAACTTCTGATTTCTGCTGCTTTCACTATGACTGAATAAGCTCCTATCAGACTCAAGCATCTCAGCTATGGTAAATTTTGTACAAAATTTTTATAAAAAGTCACTTTGGAGAAGTAATGTTTTGGTGTAAGTTTCACATTTTTATACCTATAGGCTCATGAACTCTGATAATAAACTGGCAGTCCTGGACAAACCTCAGAGTCATGGAAAACATAGCCAGTGTAAAGTCAGGGGAGAATTCCAGAAAGGGGAAATACAAAAGCAGAAAAATCAAATTCTGTGTAAAAATCTTGGTCCAGTTCTCTGACTGACCCCGGTGCCATGTATGCACAGCCCAGCTAATGATAAAACAAACAAACAAACAAACAAAAACCACACACACACACAAAAATCTTGACCTAAGATGTGAACTATTACCAAAATACTGAGTTAGCAGTTTAAGTCAAACCAGGTTTATTTTAAAACCAAAAAATCTAAACTATTCAGAGGAATTTAATGGGTTTCAGAGTTTCCACAATATCACATTTACAATGTCCAGGCTACAAACCAGAATTACTCAACAAATAAAATGAAGAATCAGGAATGTGTGACCCACTCTCAAGATAAAAAGACAATCAATGGAAACCAAGCCTGAGATAGCCTAAAGGCTGGAATTAGCAGAAAGGGTGATAAAGCAACTACTTAAACCAACTACCTAAGTAACTGCTCAAATGAAATAAAAGAGAATATGCTCCCAAGGAAAAAAAAGATATCAAATTTCAGTGAAGAAATAAAAAGTATAAAAAGAACCAAATGGAAATTCTAGAACTGAGAAGTATAATAGCAGAAATTTAAAAATCCACTGAAGAGGCTCAACATTAGATTAAGTGATAAAGAATCAAGTACCTGGAGAAAAAAAAGAAAAAAATCAAAAGGCCTAACACACATGTAATTGGTATACAAGAAAGAAAGGAAATAATAAATCAATGAAATATCAAACAGGCAAAATCTTTAACAAAATATTAGCAAACTGAGTTCAACCATACATTAAAAGAATAATATACCATGATCAAGGGGGATTTATTCCAGTGATGCAAGTACAGTTTAATACTCGCAAATCAATATGATAAATCACATTGACAGAATGAAGGATAAATTCATATGATCATCTCAATAGATCCATTAAAAAACTGACAAAGTAACATCCATTCCAGATAAAAACTCTCAACAAACTGAGTATAGAGGGAAAATACTTCAAAATAATAAAGTCCATATATGACAAGCCCAGAGCCAATATCATAATCAATGGTGAAAAGCTGAGCTTTTCTTCTAAGATCAGAAGCAAGGCAAGTATGCTCAATAACCCCACTTTTACTTAACATAGTACTGGAAGTCATAGTCAGAGTAATGATTAAGAAAAAGAAGTAGAAGTCTTCTAAATTGGAAAGGAGAAGTAAAACTGTCTCTATTTGCAGATGACATGGTATTATATATAGAAAACCCCAAAGGCTCTACCAAAAAAAAAAAAAAAAAAAAGCTAAAAATAATAAATGAATTTAATAAAGCTGAAGGATGCAAAATCCATATACAAAAATCAGTTGTGTTTCTATACACAAATAATGAACTAGCAGAAAGAGAAATTAAGAAAATAACCCCATTTACAAATACATCAAAAAGAATAACATACCTAGGAATAAATTTAACCAAGGAGGTAAGAGACTAGTACACTGAAAACTATAAGATATCAATGAAAGAAATTAAAGACACAAATAAATGGAAAAATACGCTGTGTTCATGGATTGGAAGAATTACTAATGTTAAAATGTCCATATTACTCAAATCTACACATTCAATGCAATCCCTATCAAAATTCCAATGGTATTGTTCACTGAAATAGAGAAAAATACCTAAAATTTATACAGAACAACAATCGAGCAATCCCGAGAACGTTTCTTTTGGTTTTTGTTTTGTTTTGTTTTTTGTTTTTTTAAGTCCATTTAAAATACAATCAGTGGAGCCTGGGTGGCTCAGTTGGTTGAGTAGCTTTTGATTTTGGCTCCCGTCATGATCTCAGAGTAGTGGGATCAAGCTCTGTGTGGGGCTCCACACTCAGCATGGAATCTGCTTGAGATTCTCTCTCTCTCTCTCAAATCTTTAAAAAAAAATAAAAATAAAAAATACCATCAAAAATATTAAAGAATAAACAGAATTTATTTAGAAATAAAACTTCTCTACCAAAACTACAAAACAGTTTAGGAGAAATTAAAGAAAACCAAAATAAATGGATAGATACATTATGTTGATGAATTTACTTAGTATTGTTGAACTAATTCTCCCCAAATTTATCTTACCTAATCATAACCCTAGTAGCTTTTTCTGTAGAAATTGATAGATGATCATAAAGTTTATGCTGAAGGAGCTTGACTTTCCTACAAACTCTTTATATTTTATTTTTTATTTTATTTGTTTTGATAAAAAGATAATCTTTTGGAGGATGGAGCAATGAAAAGGTCTAGCCACCACAATGCATATTTAAGAAAGTATAAATATTGCACTAGTACCTCACTAAGAAAGAAACCCTTAGAATCTACCAATTTCCCCACCTGGTAGAAACTAAGCAACATTATTTCTGAGCAACTCTACCCTGTGACAAGGGCCACAATATCACCTACCAGCAAACTTCTGAAGCTGAAACAGGGTGCTATTAGCAATTATACTTGAACAACAGACATAACTTGGACTATTGCATGCAAATCAAGTTATATGATCAGTACAATTTAAAATAACACATTTTTATGGTGTTACTGGCATATTTTACCAACAAAAAGCCAGTACTATTCCTTCTAGCTCAGATCTTTGATCCTTGGTATCACTGAAGTCTATGTTTCAGAAGTCTAAGGAACCTTTCTTTATCATGTGTGTTCCACCAAGAAGCCTGAAACCCAAGAACTGATACTCGGTTCGTTTTATAAATCCCAGTCTGTGGATAAATGACACATTTCCATTCCATACAAATGGCATCTTGTTAGGACACTGTAGATCAATTTAGAAGAAATTGTACAATCCAGAAATCTCTGTCTTTATTTGAAATACTACATTTTTCTCTAACAAGGGCAAGAACGTGTGTAGATCTATAAAAATAATTTATGTCATTCATGAATATATTACATGTGTCTTTATATGACAAAGCAAAAGGAGCAAATTATGCTCTATTGGTCCATAACCATTGCCCCAGCTTAACACTCTTAAACCAGAAGGAATATGTCTGTGAGCAGACCTGGGAAGAAGAACCCTCACTTGGACTTACCCTCCTGGGAAGCTTTTTTTTCAAAGAAAATTATAGGAAAGCCACAGCACTTTGGCTCCCTTTGAAGAATGTGTTGGAGCTTAGCAGGACTTTAAGGTATCTAACTATGTGGGAGCAGAAAGAAGCCAGTTCTGAATTCAAGAAATCTTTCTATTGGGTCCATCTTACTAGTCCTTCTATTTTTTATTCATAGTTAAAATACATCCCTGCCGTCATCTTATTAAATAAATCACCTAAACCTTGTTCTGACACCTGTGCTTTCAACAAACTCATGGATTAAGTCCCTGTCTTCCTTTGAAAATGATGTTCTGTTGTGCTCTTCATCTGGAATGTCTGTCCCCACTTTCCACTTGGAAAAAGATTACTTATCCTTCAGAACAAGGTAAAATGTTTCTAATTCACTCCCGGAAGATGTTTCTCTGTGATTTTATTGTGTTTAGTATTATCATATATTTTAATCACAATGTATACTTGTTCTATTTCATTTTACCCCATTTCTGCCACTGGGTGGAACACTACTCAAGAGCAAGATGCAAAGCCTATTTGTCTTTACTTTCCCATTCCTTAGTAAGATGTATTGATTTTCTACACTCTGGGGATTTGGGTCTTTGAATGAAAAAATATGTCTTGAACATCACTTTTGAATGTTTTTCATCTGAAAAATATAAGCTCTTCTAGTAGTATATAAAATCAAATTATTGTGCATCTGATAGCATATACAAATTCACTTCTATTCAGCAGGAACAAATCTTTACTTTCTCAACAGAAGCATTTGTGTCTGTGCTTTATTTTCAATTATTTATCTTTTCATTCACCTTAGCACAACAAATGCATCTCTTCCCTGGTATATTCTGTATTCAGTTCAATCAGCCAATTTTCAATAAATCAATCAACTAAACAATAAATATTGTGTTTGTTGGGCTCCTGTAATAGACCTAAAAGCACTAATAGAAACTATGGTATATTACTAGGCTAGAGTGGGACACAGGGGAAATAAAGGATCTAGTCCCTGCTATTGAAAAACTAATGAGGGGTGCCTGGGTGGCTCAGATGGTTAAGTGTCTGCCTTCAGCTCAGGTCATGATCTCTGAGTCCTGGGATCAAGCCCCACATCAGGCTCCCGGCTCAGCGGGGAGTCTGCTTCTCCCTCTCCCTCTGCCTCACCCCCTGCTCATGCTCTCTGTATCTCTCTGTCTCAAATGAATAAATAAAATCTTTTTTAAAAAAGGAAAAACTAATGAATAAAATAATAATTTAGTTATATTTATCATTTTCTAATACTTTAAAGTCTCCAACATAAATGATTTTCACATAAATGAATTCATTGGATAACTATCTCACATTGACCAAGTGATCCATTGAAGTTGGATTTTAATAATTATGAAACTAAGGTTCCAGAGAATAAGTGGGTTCAGAGATTATCCAAGGCCATATACTATTTAACGCCAGATCTCTTTGCAATGTCCTTTACATTGTCATATATAAAATATTTACAAGCACAAATGAATATATGTAAAGCAATATGAGTACTAAACAGCCGAGGGAAGAACAATGTAGGAATTAGTCACTTAAAAATATACATTAAGCACATGGTGAACTTTAAACCCAAATTTAGAAGAAAGGAACAGAAACATAAAGAATGAAGGAAGAAGCTTGAATTGAGGAGTCAAATTGGCTCTTTGCACCACATGAAGTATTTAAACAATACCATCCTCAAATAATATAGAGAAAAATAGACATTGGTGAATGATTAGAGGCATTCTTCTTTCAGACTTAAGGGCTGGTAAGACTTTCCTCTGAAGAAAAAGATCTGACTTCTTGGAATGTACTCATCTGTGTGGAGCCCTCCTGAGCTCCAGAGAAAGGAGGTGATCACCCCAAACCTATAGAAATATTGACTTCCCATCTTAGTATCTGAAGCCCCCATAATTTGGCTCCAAGTTGTCTTTCTGATCTTCTCCCCTGTTCACTAAGCAACAATACAATTCAAGTTCCAACTAATCTGAACTCTTAGCTGTAGTCCATATCTTGCCACATGCTATATTCTCTGTCTGAAAAATTCTTCTGCACAAGACTATAAGGAGAATTGTTTTCCCCAGTTCAGCCAAGGAGAAAGGCCTTTCCCTTCTTAGAACTGCCCCTTCTAGGGGAATTAAACATCCTCCTTTAATAGCACTTAACACACTACATTATAATTGTGACCCACTTAAGTTAACCAATCTTAACAGCTGATCTCAGCATGGAGAGACTAAAAAAAATGGAATCCATCACTAAATGTCTTAAAGAATACTGCATATCTTTACTGAAATTGCCAGGAGAGAGAGACACTGAGGATGGGTCACAGAACACCACACCAAAGCTTCCTATTTAGCTATTTTTTTTCCTTTTCTCTGATTCTATTTTTATGGTATCTATTTAAATATCTCCCATATCAATCTTCCAGATCTCTAGTATGCAATACTTTCTTCCTCATTGCATTATCCCCTCTTTCTCATTGTCCTCTTTTCTTTCCTAGAGCTGGTCCAAGTCCTTTTATATAAAGATCAGTTTATCCCATTTAAACTACTCCAAGTCCACTCATTACTCTGTTCAGCCAATAAAGAGCTAACATACTATGAATGAAAACAAAGGATCCAGCTTAGAGAGTGGGGGAAAGGGAAAAGCTGTGAATAATCTTTAATATTTTGTCCTCAATTTGAGTGTCAGTCGGTATTCCACAGGACTGTGCACTCTTTAATCATGTTTTGGGTTTTGTCTCAATGTATTTAGTTTTTTGATATTACCAATAGTTAGCATAATGCCTGAGATAAAATAGCTATTCAGTAAATACTAGTTGCTTGAATAACTGAATGAAGGAATACATGAATGAACAGAAAGCTCATATTCTACAGGAAATTCATGTAACTGCAAAAATACCTAATTTGTGACACTGTAAATACATTATTACCACGTTCTCAGAGAATTATGCAAACAAGTTCCTTAGAAACTAATTTTTTGAGTCATTTAACAGTAACAATGGTTTCCACTCAAAGACGCCACTGCTCATCTACTGAAACCTACGATAAGCCAAATCTCCCTATCAGCTGGGGTGTCTGCACAATGATTCACACTGCCTCAGACACTTCTGCACAGAAGTGTGCCTGCCAGTTTGCAGCTAAAAGGAAATCAGCCCTAAGAAAAATAGTTTCATTTTACTACTCTTGTCTCTCTTTGGCATTTACACAGGCTAGGTACCTAACATCCTAAAATGCTCACTCTTTTCCTTTATATGAACAAAGACTACCCCATTAGAAATTATTTTTGTTGAGTTCTAGTTTATCTTCCTAAGAAAGATAAGAGACTAGAAAACCAACTCACATAGAAGATAAGAAGGTAAGCTAATAAAATTGCATTTCCTTTCACATAAGATTACAGAACTCATTATTCCAGAGCTAAACTAAATTTGGTTATCCGTGAGAAGGTGGATGATTTGGATGAGAATCCTTTTACCCATAAATTGCTGTCCCATTTCTCCTTAATCCAGTCATGAAGGAAAATGGTAGGCTCTACATTTCTCTCACATTTAAATATCAGGAACAGAAAAAAAGAGAATTTCAGGAATTAATGGTACCACTAACCCTTATATTTATTTTGGAACCTCTAGGTGAGAACTAGTCCTGCATTCAGAGTAAAGGAATTTCTTTAGAAAGCATTCACATTCCCTCTGAGGAGCATTTCCGACAGAGTACATTCTTCACAGCTTCCTTCACATCTTTGTTCCTCAAACTATAGATGAGGGGATTGAGCATAGGTGTCACAACTCCATAGAAGAGAGAGATGATTTTGTCTGTGACTTGTACCTTGTCTGCACCGGAAGAGTCTTTAGCCTTGGGTTTTGCATACATGAAGAGGATGGTTCCATAGAATATAATCACCACTGTTAAGTGGGCGGAGCAAGTGGAGAAGGCTTTGAGCTTCCCCTCTGCAGAAGGAATCCTCAGGATGGTGGAGAGAATGAAAACATAGGAAACAAAAATGAAAAGTACCGGGACCACAAGAAAAATTATATTAGCAACAACCATGCTAATAACATTCATGGAGATATCAGCACAGGCCAATTTTAAGACAGCCAAGATTTCACAAGTAAAATGATTAATGACATTATCCCCACAGAAAGGAAGCCGCATTGCAAGAGAGGTTTGCAACACAGAATTGACAACTCCTGCAATCCAGGACCCAGCAGCCATGGGCACATATGAAGTCTTGCTCATAATAATGGAGTATCTCAGAGGGTTACAGATGGCCACGTAGCGGTCAAATGCCATCATGCTTAGAAGGACACACTCTGTGGCTCCCATAGCAAAGGAGAGAAACATTTGCACTCCACATCCAGAGAAGGAAATGGTTTTCTTTGACATTAAGAAGCTGCTGAGAAATAGGGGAATAGAAGAACTGGTATAACAAATATCCAAGAATGATAAGTTACTGAGGAAAAAGTACATGGGAGTGTGCAGGTGGGTGTCACAGACACTTACAATGATGATGACTCCATTTCCCAGCAGGATCACCAGGTACATACATAGGACCAGCACAAAATAAATGGCCTCAAGTTCTGGATAGTCAGAAAGTCCCAAAAGGACAAATTCTGTCACAGAAGACTGATTGGTCCTTCCCATGTTAATATTTTCTTTTTTTTTTTTTCTTTTTTTCAAAGATTTTATTTATTTATTCAATAGAGATAGAGACAGCCAGCGAGAGAGGGAACACAAGCAGGGGTAGTGGGAGAGGAAGAAGCAGGCTCATAGTGGAAGAGCCTGATGTGGGGCTCGATCCCATAACGCCAGGATCACGCCCTGAGCCGAAGGCAGACGCTTAACCGCTGTGCCACCCAGGCGCCCCCATGTTAATATTTTCTTTCACTAAAATGAATTCTTTAGCAGCCAGAATACATGTGGATCTGTTACAGCAATGTTTGCAAGAGTTGTTTGCATCCTTAAGTAGCTTCCCTTATGGGTAATATGGACTTAAAAATAGATACACAGATAGGATAAGAATATGTTATGATCTTCTAAGCTTAGAATTTTAGATCTCATGGAGACTTTAGCTCAAAAAAAAAAAAAAAAAAGCCTTGTTAGAAAAGAGATTCAGAACACATACAACTGGTTTAGAATTATGTATCTCACATTATGAATTTAAAATTATTTTCAATGCAATCTCACCATAACATTTTAACCAAACAATCCAGAACATAACTAACACGTTAGCATCAACAAAAATCACTGTTCTCCAGTTACTAAAACAAAACGGTGTTTGTAAGTCCTGCTTCAATGGTAATTTCATCTTAGTTTCAGAAGTTTGTGGCTAGAAAAACAAGCTGAAAAGATACATTTTTAGAAAAAGAACTTTGGTTAATTCAAACCTAGGAGGAAATGTATACCTGTAATATCCTAAGAATAATGTCTATATTAATTATAGACATTACTAATGGTTGTAAAAGAAAAAGGAAAACATTTTTAGATAAAATTATTATCTTTTTCAGTACAAATTGGGATGTCTATTGTCCTGCCTAATATATTTAATGAAATACAAGTAGATCTCAGAAAAACTCCAGTGCACATGTCTCAATTTACAAACCATAATTAAGGTATAAGCTAAGAAATTTAAGTGATGGGGGATTTACTCTTTTACTTGTAGGTATGAGAAAATACATATTATTTTTTCCCTGCACAGAAATCAGCTTCTGCTCAAACAGCTGCTCTGCCAATCTTTTTCTCACTGCATATTCAGAATACCCATAATAAAGAGGGATAGGTCATTCAAAATATTCTTAAGCATTAGTAATATGTTATAATTATTTATAACCCCACTTCACTAGATATACAATGTTTCTATAATTAAAATGCCAGAAACAGAAGTCCTACTTTTTTGTAAGATTGCTAGTCTCATAAATTCCATCTCAGTAAGTTCAATAGTATAACTAAAAGAATTATCTGCTTCTCAGTTTTCATTAATACCAAGTAGCTGTCACTGCTATGGTAAAAACAAAAACAAAACAAACAAACAAAACAATTAACCAGTAGAAAAACAGAACTGACTTCCAGTAAAAATGAAAATTGGGGCTCTTTACAGTCACTTCACTAGTAGAGGAGCCCTTAAAGGACCAGGCAAGAGGCACATGGCTGTTAGTTAAGCATCTGCCTTCAGTCCTAGGTCATGATCCCAGGGTCCTGAGCCCTGCCTGCCTCAGGCTGCCTGCTCAGTGGGGAGCCCGCTTCTCCCTTTCCTTCTGCCTGTCCCCCTGCTTGTGCGTGCGCGCTCTCTATCTTCCTCTCTCTCTCTAACAAATAAATAAAATCTTAAAAAAAAGGATCAGCCAATGGAGCACCAAAGCAACTTAAAGTCTTTGCTGCTTTGAGGATCTTTCTAATCCCGAAAGTAATTTAAAGTTCACAATGTGGAATGGTTAGAATTTAGCAACTTTCTAGTACTTTTGGGATGAAGTCCCCTAGAAGCAATTAAGACAAAGTTGCTAATACAATTAAACTTAATTGTAACTCATACACACAAAAATAATTCTTCTGTCCTTACACCCTCTGAGAGCAAATTTAGAACTGCTACCCAGGTAAAATGGTCAAGACATGGACATTAGAATTGACTATATCTGATAGAGAGATGTGGCCATAATCTGTGATGCTTACGTTAAAATGATACTTTGTTCTTAACAAATTATCTACCAATCACCTTTACTTTGACCTCTAAATCCTGGATTCTCAGACTTGATAAACATTATTCTCGTCTCACTGCCCTCTCTAAATAGCCAGAATAATAGGCATGGTCATTTTAAATTTGCTCACTCATGTCCTCTATTCAAATACATACACAATACCCCAAACTTAACCAATCTGTTTTTCAGTCATGCCCACACTGGTATGACACAGCATGGAACAAACCATGTCAACAATTTCCATGGTATGAGCAAGCCACACTTTCCTTATGAATAGGAAAAGAAGTTCCAACTTGAGGTGGATAATTATTATGACATTTTCTATGACTACCTTTTGAAATCAATATAAGCATTTGACAATTTCAATCATTTTACATGAATGTTGTGAAATACTCTTCCAGCATGGAAATGAGTGAAATCATTGTGAGTAGTCTTTAAAAAAAGGGAATAAAATTTGACAACAGCACTCTTTTTTGTCAGTGAACATTTTTTAAAAGTCATTGAGTAAAAGATGCAACATAATCCTGAGCAATGGGAAAGCAATTTCTGCCATGAAAGACGGTATTATCTATTTCATCAAAACAAATTTAAAGAGCAATTCCCAGAGTTCTTAACTTTATGCAAGTACTTTTTCAGTATATTGGCTCATAATGCAAATATTGAGCATGGTTTCTCATTAATGTTCAGTGGACAAAGGTATTAAATAGTTTTGATGTGAGCACAGTAAAAATAATGTTGCAATACAACTGGAAGATAGATTGTAACTGCAAGGAGTTTTAGAAGCAAATTCTATAAAACAATGTTAAATGGAGCCAAATACTTACAATTAAAGAGGTATGTAGAATACTTATAATTTATTTCAGACAACAATTTTTCATACAAATATTTCCTATGAAATATTATTTATCCCAGTGTACACAGGCAAAGACAATCAGAAATAATTAAAATATGAGTGGGTGTTATCTATTTTCATTTGTTAACCTGGCAACCCTAACTTCCTGCAACCAAGATTCACATGAAATCCAGTCTAAGCCTGGGCTGCCCCAGCAGCAACATTCCCAGGCATTGGAGGGAGTACAGGATCCAGGTGTCTGGGCAGTACTACTCACAATAATACTGTGAGACAGTACTACTTTTAGAACTTTCAAATGAGCAGAAAGAGAATATTTAGTGTATTTCTCTAAACCACTCTAGTAGATACAGGATTATACATCTGTGGTCTCAAATGTACCCAGCCACCACATAAATACCACTTGCAGCTGCAACCCTCATCCCTTCCCAGAACAAACATGGTAAGAAGAAACAATTAACATGAACTTGCAGGGGTTCAACATCAAGTACTGCTCTTCAGCATTTCTAAGCCCTAGTCTCAACTTCTCCCTCTTTCATTTCACTTAATTCAGTGTTTACTAATTGAGGCCTCCTCATTCCAGGAATGATGTCTGCTTCTTCCCTAAATGCCATAAATTACTTTAGTCCCCTGCCAGGTACTACAGCCCATTAGAAGAATAGCAAGCAATACCTAGGGTCTTAATATCTGGGGTCAACTCCCCTAATGCCAACTGCCTGACTATATTCCAAACAGAGTTTGCCCTAGATTTTCCCTTTACCTTGTTCTTCCTTGTGCTGGGCCACACATCAATCCATGCTTTTCCCTGAGGAGCTGGCACATACAACTCAATTTCTATAACTTCAAGGTCCCTCTGTATCTCTTAGTTAGATGGCATTCGGATGCCATCTTCTTGTCCCTTCAGCAGGAAGCTGTTATACCTGTCCATTTTAGTCTGTCAAGACAAACTAACAATATGATTAAGTACAAGACACTGAATCTGGCTCAAGACTCTTCTGTTCCCTAAAGCAATTTACTCCGTTCAAATATAGCTATATTTTATCTGAATTGTGAACAAAATTTTGATTTCCTTATAACTCTAAAAAATTTAGTTTCATCACCTTAAAGTTAGATAAGGGCAATGTTTTCATGCATTTGTATTGAATAGACACAAAACTTCACCTAGATCCTCCGATCCTCAGGCTACAGTTTATCAAAATGGTTAATATTAGTTGTAATGCAGCCACATCATGATCAGTATAGTGAACTCATTTGATCATGACAGTCTCTCTTACACTCTCATTATCATTCTCTCTCCTGTTTCTATGCTGCCTGTTCCTCTAACAGGTGGGTTTTGTAACTGGCAGGAAAGTATCTAGGAAAATAGAAGAGTAGCAGATTGGAGGGGTAGTAAAAGGCAGAAAGAAAATACCAATTAGTCCATTATATAAGGAACAGAACACGGACATCAAATTGGGATCAGTTAATTAGAATTTAAATGGGCAACGGGATATTCCCAAAGCCAAGAAGAAGAATAAAAGGTATGATTAAAAAATAAATACATCAATAAATGTGGCTGAGATAGCGAGAGATGGAGGCATGGGAAAAATAACAGGTCAATCTAACTTAACTGAGTTCAAAGACAGGTCTCAGTATGATGGCTGTTTCTTAATAACTTCTTAATCTAATCATTCAATAAACAACTTATTATGAAAGTAATATTTTCAGCTTCTGGAAATAGCAAAGTGGCATAATCTTCTGACTTCTTCCCCACTCAAACAGGGAAATGCCATAGGAATAAGATTTAAAATATATCAATCTGAACAATAGAATGAAACTGGAAGAAACCCAAGGAAACAATGTAGTCATTGACAAGAAATACACTGGGTGAGTAGTTTTGAGTCAAGTTATTCCTTCTCTACTGCATTACCATGAGGAAATTACGCTTGACCCTCCTCTAACCCTTACAAGCTAAGGTAGATACATTAACATCAGAGTGGTCCAGAACTAAGAAGAGTGAAGACTGAACAACTCATCACAAATGCACACAGAGCAGCCTACCTGGAGAGTTCCCTCTTTCTGCTTTATCTCACTAAAAAAGCTGGGATATTTTTATCAGTGAAGAAAGGGACTTGGGAAAGGACAGCATCCAGAAAGAGGTAAAGGAAAGAGTCAGGGTTTCCAGGGGAGGAAACCTATTTGCACATACCCAATATACTGTACAATGGGCTCTCTGCCTTTAGGAACCGCAAATTTTTAATTCACCTGAAGTAGTACAATTTGGGGTCTGGACTTTTGCCTTTTCTTAATAAGGTACACACTATTGATAAAAATACTGCGGGGGAAAATGAATTCCATAGAGAAGAATAATGTGATAAATGGTGAACACCACCATTATAAAAGGAAAGAAAATTAAATGAGAAACTCGAAATCATATGAGAAAGAATTCATTGAACAGAGAGAGCAAAAATTTTGAATGAGCAAAATAAATATCCTTGATGTGATAAAGGAAGAATATTTGTGGCATAAAGCAGGAATAAACAGTTACAAAAAAGAATCACATGGTAATACTGGGAATGAAACATATAACAACTCAAATAAGGAACTCGGTAAATGGGATATGCAGCACAATGAATACTACGACTGTATAATGGGTCCTAAAATAAGCTTCAAGTACTTTCAAACAATTTAAATCATCCAGAGAGTGTTCTTTGACCATACAGAATTAAACCAGGAAATCTTTTAAAAAGAAGGGAACCATGAAAGACTATGGACTCTGGGAAACAAACTGAGTGCTTCAGAGGGGAGGGGGGTGGCGGAATGGGATAGGCCGGTGATGGGTGGTGGGGAGGGCACGTATTGCATGGTGCACTGGGTGTTATACGCAAGTAATGAATCATGGAACTTTACATCAAAAACTAGGGATGTACTGTATGGTGACTAACATAATATAATAAAAAATTATTATAAAAAAATCATGTGGATGCAGAAAAAAATAAAAATAAAAAGAAGGGAAAAATGAAGGGGGGAACCAGAGGGGGAGATGAACCATGAGAGACTAGGGACTCCAGGAAATAAACTGAGGGTTTCAGAGGGGAGGGGGGTTGGGGGATGGGTTAGTCGAATGATGGGTATTAAGGAGGGCCATTGCAATGGCCACTGGGTGTTATACACAAGCAATGAATCATGGAACACTGTATCAAAATAATTAAGTAATTAATTTTTTAAAAAAGAAAAGAAACTTTTAAAAAATCCTCAAATGTTAGGAACTTACATAATGCACTCCTAGTAACATATACTATGAGAAGGAAATCACGACAAAAAATAAAGCTGTTTTGAATTGAACATCCCAGTAAAAATTTATGGAATCTAGCTAAAGCCAGTAATTAGAAGAAAATTTACAGCCCCAGATGCATGTATTAGACACCTAGGTGGCTCAGTCAGTTAAGTGGCTGCCTTCAGCTCAGGTCATGATCCCAGGTCCTGGGATCAAGTCCCGCATCAGGCTCCTTGCTCAGCAGGGAGCCTGCTTCTCCCTCTGCCTGCTCTGCCTGCCACTCCCCCTGCTTGTGCTATCTCTGACAAATAAATAAATAAAATCTTAAAATATTAAAAAAGAAGAAGAAGGTTACACTCTATCTCAAAGTTAAAAAAAGAACATCAAATCAACATGTTGCCCCCTTCATACTGCTATTGAGCCTACCCACTGAATTTTTTATTTCCATTACGGTATTTTTCCGTTTGGTTCTTTTTTCGATATCTTTTCTGAGGCTTTGTTTCTCTGCGTAGGCCTTCTATATTTTCACTTGCTTCAAGTGTGTGTATAATTGCTCACTGAAGCATTTTATAATGGCTGCTTTATATTCCTTCTCAAATAATTCCAACATCTGTTCATTTTTTGTTGTATCTAGAAATTGTCCCTTATCATTCAA
The DNA here is from genome assembly GCF_023065955.2 of Ursus arctos. Taxonomy (NCBI): domain Eukaryota; kingdom Metazoa; phylum Chordata; class Mammalia; order Carnivora; family Ursidae; genus Ursus; species Ursus arctos. Next base: position 34,108,598 of record NW_026622852.1, read on the forward strand.
ATTGGATACCTGATTCTTCGCATGAGGAGTGATATTCATTTGTATCCTGGATATTTTAGGGACTATGAGAGTCTGGATCTTATTCAGATCTATTTCAGGTCTCCTCTAAAACCATGCCCCTTAGAGAAGGGAGTCACTACCTCGTTCTTGCCAGACTCGGCAAAACTCTAAACTCCTCACATGGACTCCATGGCACAGTGGGGATGGAAGGATTCATTAGTAGAGGGCTTCAATGAAATCCTTGACTTCCTACTAATCCTCCCCTAAAACCCTATTTGAAGGGGAAAGGCAGATGGTAGAGGGTCGAAGTCTAGGCTCCCCACTTAAATATGCTGGAGTAGGGGAGTAAGGTTGCAGTATTTTTCTCTGGTGTTTGGCTGGAATAGGGCAATTACTGACATTATGTTTTCTGTCTTACTAAGCTACCCCTTTCCTGTCCCTTCAGCTAAAGAGATTTAATTTTCTTGTTCTTTTTTTGTTTTTTCCATTTGTGTTTCCAAATTTTAGGCTTATCTTGTACTCAGTCTGGGATATATAGAAGGTAAAAAGAAAACTCAGGAAACTCACTACACTTTTTGGTTCCTTAGATCCCAAAGTTCCTCCTGGTCTTTTTCTCTCCATCTTTCAGAGTCTTCTATGCTTTCTTTATACATAATGTACAGAGTTTTAGCTATATTTAACAAAATAAGGAGAAGTGTCTATTCCATCTCGTCTGCAACTAGAAAACCCTATAATCATTTCAAAAGTGCATCCATTGCAAGGGTGGTTCAACATTCGCAAATCGATCAGTGTGATAGATCATATCAACAAGAAAAGAGTAAAGAACCATATGATCCTCTCAATAGATGCAGAAAAAGCATCTGACAAAATACAGCATCCTTTCCTGAATAAACACTTCAGAGTGTAGGGATAGAGGGTACATTCCTCCATTTCATAAAAACCATCTATGAAAAGCCTACAGCAAATATCATTCTCAATGGGGAAAAGCTGGAAGCCTTTCCTTTAAGATCAGGAACACAACAAGGATGCCCACTCTCGCCATTATTATTCAACATAGTACTAGAAGTCCTTGCAACAGCAATCAGACAACAAAAAGGGAAAAAGGTATCCAAATTGGCAAAGAAGTCGTCAAACTGTCTCTCTTCGCAGATGACATGATACTCTATATGAAAAAACCAAAAGATTCCACCCCCAAATTACTAAAACTCATAGAACAATTCAGTAATGTGGCGGGATACAAAATCAATGCTCAGAAATCAGTTGCACTTCTATACACAAACAATAAGACTGAAGAAAGAGAAATTAGGGAATCCATTCCATTTACAATAGCACCAAAAATCATACATTATCTCGGAATTGACTTAACCAGAGACGTAAAGGATCTATATTCAAGAAACTACAAATCACTCTTGAAAGACATTGAAGAAGACACAAAAGATGGAAAAATATTCCATGCTCATGGATCAGAAGAATTAACATAGTTAAAATGTCCATACTACCCAGAGCAATCTACACTTTCAATGCCATCCCGATCAAAATACCAATGACATTTTTCAAAGAACTGGAACAAACAGCCCTTAAATTTGTGTGGAACCAGAAAAGGCCCCATATCGCCAAGGACTTGTTGAAAAGGAAAAACAAAGCTGGGAGAATCACATTGCCAGATTTCAAGCTGTACTACAAAGCTGTGATCACAAAGACAGCATGGTACTGGCACAAAAACAGACACATAGACCAATGGAACAGAATAGAGAACCCAGAAATGGACCCTCGGCTCTTTGGGCAACTAATCTTTGACAAAGCAGGAAAAAACATCCAGTGGAAAAAAGACAGTCTCTTCAATAAATGGTGCTGGGAAAATTGGACAGCTACATGCAAAAGAATGAAACTTGACCACTCTCTCACACCATACACAAAGATAAACTCCAAATGGATGAAAGACCTCGATGTGAGACAGGAATCCATCAAAATCATAGAGGAGAACATAGACAGCAACCTCTATGACATCGGCCAAAGCAACTTTTTCATGACACATCTCCAAAGGCAAGAGAAACAAAAGATAAAATGAACTTGTGGGACTTCATCAAGATAAAAAGCTTCTGCACAGCCAAGGAAACAGTCAAAAAAACTAAGAGGCAGCCCACAGAATGGGAGAAGATATTTGCAAATGATACTACAGATAAAAGACTGGTATCCAAGATCTACAAAGAGCTTCTTTTTTTTTTTTTTTAAAGATTTTATTTTATTTATTCATTCAACAGAGATAGAGACAGCCAGCGCAAGAGGGAACACAAGCAGGGGGAGTGGGAGAGGAAGAAGCAGGCTCATAGCGGAAGAGCCTGATGTGGGGCTCGATCCCAGAACGCTGGGATCATGCCCTGAGCCGAAGGCAGATGCTTAACCGCTGTGCCACCCAGGCACCCCTACAAAGAGCTTCTCAAACTCAATACACAAGAAACAAACAAATCAAAAAATGGGCAGAAGATATGAACAGACACTTTTCTAATGAAGACATACAAATGGCTAACAGACACATGAAAAAATGTTCAAAATCATTAGCCATCAGAGAAATTCAAATAAAACCACACTGAGATACCACCTTACACCAGTTAGAATGGCAAAAATTGACAAGGCAGGAAACAACAAATGTTGGAGAGGATGTGGAGAAAGGGGATCCCTCCTACATTGTTGGTGGGAATGCAAGTTCGTACACCACTCTGGAAAACAGTGTGGAGGTCCCTCAAAAAGTTAAAAATTGAGCTACCAATTGCACTACTGGGTATTTACCCCAAAGATACAGACGTAGTGAAGAGAAGGGCCATATGCACCCCAATGTTCATAGCAGCTTTGACCACAATAGCTAAATCGTGGAAGGAGCTGAGATGCCCTTCAACAGATGACTGGACTAAGATGTGGTCCATATATACAATGGAATATTACTCAGCCATTAAAAAGAACTATTTCTCAACAATTGCTGCAACATGGACAGGACTGGAGGAGATTATGCTAAGCGAAATAACTCAAGCCGAGAAAGAGAGTTATCATATGGTTTCACTCATTTATGGAACATAAGAAGTAGGAAGATCAGTAGAAGAAGGGGAAGAAGAAAGGCGGGGTAAACAGAAGGGAGAATGAACCATGAGAGACTATGGACTATGAGAAACAAACTGAGGGCCTCAGAGGGGAGCGGGGTGGGGGAATGGGATAGGCTGGTGATGGGTATTAAGGAGGGCACGTATTGCATGGTGCACTGGGTGTTATACCCAAGTAATGAATCATGGAACTTTACATCAAAAACTAGGGATGTACTGTATGGTGACTAACATAATAATAAAAAAAAGTGCATCCATTATTATAATCTTCCCTAGAAAATACTCCAGCCAAAATGATCTCAATGAATTATTTCACTCTTTTAAGGAAGAGATAAATTAAATTTTACACAATCTATTCACAGATAGAAAATATAGAAAACTCCCTTAATTCATTTTATGAGGCCAGCATAAACTTGATACCAAAATCTAACAAGGATATGGTTAAAAAGAAAAACTAAGAACCTAGCTCTCATGAACACAGTTGGAAAAAATCTTAAAAAATAATTAGAACATTGAATAAAGTGTTACATAAAAAGAACAAGAGATTACAGTTAAGTGAATTTTAGAAATGTAACAGTGGTTTACCATTCAAAAACCGAATCATAAGATTATAATATTATTTAAAAAGAACTAACATATAGCAACATTTATAGAGGCATAAAACTATTGTAAAATTATTGTTCTGTGTTTTTAAACCTATGGAACATTTGCCTTTTCTTCTGTTCATTTAATTAGCTACTTGAAAGCACTCCCTTGCCTTTTTCATCCCTGTATATCCCTACAATGTTGATATCAAGTGATGGTCTTTCATATAATTGGATCTCAAATAGGAATAAATTTAAAGAAATAGAACAAATGTCTGCAATGTTATTAAAGTACTGTTGGCTATTACTTTTTTTAAATTGTATTTGATACACAATGTTACATCAGTTTCAGGTGTAAAACATAATGATTCAACAAGTCTATAGTTTGTTATGCTCACAAGTGTAGCTCCCATTAGCCACCATTCAACACTATTACAATACCATTGACTATATTCCCTGTGCTGTACCTTTTCTTCCAATGATTTATTCATTCATAACTAGAAGCTTGTATCTCCCACTCCCCTTCACCTATTTGGCCCATTCCCACCTCACCCCTCCAGCAACCATCAGTGTGTTCTCTGTATTTCTGGGTCTGTTTCTGGTTTTTGTTTGTTAGCATTTGTTTGTTTTTTAAATTCCATGTATAAGTAAAATCATATGATATTTGTCTTTCTATCCAACTATTTCACTTAGTATAACACCCTCTAGATCCTTACCATATCTTCTTTATCTATTCATCTATAGATGGACACTTGGGTTGCTTCCATATCTCAGCTATTATAAATAACATCACAATAAACATAAGGGTGGATATCTTTTCAAATTAGTGTTTTCCTTTTCTTTGGGTAAATACCCAGGAGTAGAATTACTGAGTTGTATGGTATTTCTATTTTTAATTTTTTGAGGAACCTCCATACTCTTTTCCACAATTTGCATTCCCACCAACAGCCCATGAGGGTTCCTTTATCTCTGCATCCTCATCAATGTTTGTTGTTTCTTGTCTTTGATTTTAGCCATTCCGACAGGTGTCAGGTGGTAACTCACTGTAGTTTTGATTTGTATTTCCCTGATGATTAGTGATGTTGAGCACTTTTTCATGTGTCTGTTGGCCATCTGTAGGTCTTCTTTGGAAAAGTATCTATTCAGGTACTCTGCCCATTTTTTATTCGAATAATTTGTGGGATTTTTTGGTGTTGAGTGGTATAACTTCTTTATGTATTTTGGATATTAACCCTTTATTGGATATATCATTTGCAAATATCTTCTCCCATTCCGTAGGTGGCTTTTTTGTTTTGTTGGTTTCCTCCACTGTGCAAAAGCTTTTTAGTTTGATGTAGTCTCAATAGTTTATTTTTGTTTTTATTTCCTTTGTGTTGGCTATGACTTTTTTAAAAAATATTCATCTCCTTGCTTCATAGTTTATCTATTACAAATGATCTTGAGTCTCCTTGTTAAAGTCACATTCCTGTTACTAATAAATGTACTCTAGAGGTGGTAGTGTAATGTAAATGTGAATGAAGTTAAAATAATAAGGTCTAGAACCATCACAGCAGGGCCAGAGAGCAGTTGAGTTAGAGGAGTTAGAGGAGGCAGTTGGGAAAAAAGGGAAATAGTGTATTGGCCATTCAGATGAGGCTGGGCACCCATCGCTTTGGTTATTGCATCCTTGTTTTCCCACCCCACCAAGCAAAAATGTACTAAACTGACTTTTCCATTCAACAAAAAGGGCATCTTAAGAAGCTCTATGAGGGAAATGAGGCTTTACTTATTAAAAATAGGGAATGGGGGCGCCTGGGTGGCACAGCGGTTAAGCGTCTGCCTTCGGCTCAGGGCATGATCCCGGCGTTGTGGGATCGAGCCCCACATCAGGCTCTTCCGCTATGAGCCTGCTTCTTCCTCTCCCACTCCCCCTGCTTGTGTTCCCTCTCTCGCTGGCTGTCTCTATCTCTGTCGAATAAATAAAATCTTTAAAAAAATAAATAAATAAAAAATAAAAAATAAAAATAGGGAATGAAGAGAATCTCTAATCCCAGTCTCTCTCCATTGTCATTATTCTCAAAAGTCAAAGATAAGTGGAGAATTACTGTTTCACTCTCTATTTACTTTTTGTTTCCTATTTGCCATTTACAAATATTTTGACAACAGTTAAAATTGCCTTAAAAAATAACACAGGATAATTCAAAATACACAATCATTTTAGAAAATAGGTTAAAAAATCAGAACTGCATTATGGTCTCAAGTTTATATATAGTACACACATATGAATATATTAAAATATTAATAGTTACTACAACTGAAATTATGGATGAATTTTTCTTTCTTTGGGCTTTTCCAAGTTTCCCAGCTTTTCTGTGATAAGTATATATTCTGTATTTAATCAGGAAAATTTTAATTAAAAAAATAACTTTTTGCTTCATAGGCTATACTATAATTAGGTCTTTGAGACAATATCCCTAAAGCTTTAAGATCTACTACTATGTTCCATACAGTTTAAAGATACTCTTTAATCACTTCTGGGATTACAAGATCCCTTAGAGGAAAAGAAAGAAGGATTTAAATTGGCTACCAGAGCCATGAATAGGTCCTTTGGACATTTTTAGGGCCCAGAGATTAGAGAACAGATATTTATTTACTGTTGATAAAAAAATTCAAGATAGAACATTTTAGTAGGGATGACAGCCTTACCTTTGGTCTGTTCCCCTTGACACTACCCACAGTAATCTGAAATGATGGTGTTCTTAACAGTGGGCCCCATAGCGCAAAAAGAAGAGAGCAAAGATGTCAACTAGCTTGAGGAAGGTCAACCACACTGAATTTGTCATCTGGACACAAAGAATTTGGTAAAATACTAGAAAAAGGAATGATGTATAGGGAGGAGTGTCCCTGTGTCTAAAACAACATCCTTTTTTAGAAACTGAAGTCTCAACAGGCCATGCTACCTACTTGTTTGGGGAGAAGGTAAGAATCCTACACTAAGAACTGAATAGGAAGCACTGCAGAGTTGTAAAGATTTGTTTCAGAAAGAGAAGGAGAAATGGAAATGATAAATCATAAATAACTTGTGGTTTTATATTTTTAACACTTTTCCTGTGAACTGATTTTAAACTTTCAGAAAAGTTACAAAATTGGTTCAAAGAGTTCCCATATATATCTCACCTAACCTCGAATGTTAACATCTTACAGAACCATAGTACAATTATCAAGAATAAGAAATTAACATTGGTACATTACATTGACTATGGACTTTATTCAAATTTCACCAATTTTCCACTAATGTCTTTTCCTATTCCAGGATCCTCCTCAGGATCCCATGTTGTATATACTTGCTATTTCTCCCTTGTCTCTTCCATTCCGAATTATAACTACTCCTCAATCTTTTCTTTTACTAATTTGAAAAGTTCCAAATAAAAAAATGAAAAAATGACAAAAATGAAAATATGGACAAAAAGAATTATTAAATCAAGGAAGTATCTAGAATATCTATGAACATAATATTAAATTATTCATTTTTCCTTAGGATGAAAAAGGGGGGGGACATCAGCCTGAGAGACTGGATTAAATTAACATGTACTGTATTCTCATTCTCTGCCAAAGACTATCACATATACTCTTCAAAACAATTCTACAAAATAGGTGCTATTATGCTAATATTACAGATGACACATCATGTTCAGGCAAGTTAAGTGTCTTACCCAGATTCTGTACAGTTATAAAGACACAGAACAGAGACTAAACTGGACTCTAAGTTCTGTGACTTCAAGCCAATTGTTCTTTCCTTTAAGACATGGTATTGTTTCACAAATAAATCTTCAGTCTACACAAAGGGATAAAGAGATTAGGGTACAGTAGACTTCCACAGCACAGCCTTAGAGATGGTCAGAGCATGCAGGATGAGTTAAGGTGAATCAATTCCAGGAGTGAGACTATTGCTCAGACAGAAGTTCCCACCAGATAAAAGCTAAACACTTTTGCTGTGTTTCCAGGAACAAAAAAAAAAAACTGCACTTAGTTTACACAGTGAAGAAAGGCAAAAAACAACAACAGGATAATTCTCAGTACCATGTAGAAAGAGGAGAAAAGGCCTTTGCTTTTGTCTTTGCCATTGTTCTTTCCACCTTATCCATTATTATTTTCTTTTAAGGCACACAGGGCTTGTTTATACAGACAAGCACTGGGGATCTCCTGTGAGGGATGTTTCATATTGTGAGGAACAAAGCTGCTTTATAAACAATAGGGGACACTACGTCTGGAACTAGAATTCAATACCTAGTGCTAGGAATTTTCTCCTGAGGATGCCTTTCCAGGAATGCAGTCATGTAGTCTGATATAAGAAGCTCATGGGGCAAAATATGAAATGCTGGCTGAATTTATATACTTTACAGACAAATTTCTATTGACAGATACAGGTAGAAGATAGTAGATGCACATGACCCATGAGTCTCAGAATTTTCTCTCCTTGCATCAGTGGTGCCCAATGGTGAAAAATAATCTAAGGACAGGCCCTTTGGGGGAGATGAACAAAGCTCAGGGAGTCAAGAAATTGAAACTTTACTTTCTTATGGACAAAAAGAAAGAAGAAAAAGTAACAGAAGCCCCTGCTATTTCCCCCATGGTCTTGTGTTTCAGGCAGGTATCTCCTCCTTCTTTTTACTACATAATACTGTTGCTACATCCTATCTGTGTTGCTGACTTTGGTTACATTCCAAATAGTGGCCTCTAGCATCCCTTTGTAAAAACTGGGCTGTGTCAGTATGTCTTCTCAGAGTGGATACATTTGTGAGATTGACTGTTTGAAATCAGAATGTTAAAAGGCATTAATTAGTGTTGGGTTTTAGAGAAAGTGGGGCCAACAAATACCTGGACCTTTTGGCTTCTTCAGTAATCTCCTAGTCATAAGAAAGAATACAAAGATATCAATCTTTGCCCCAGGGCAGTTCTCTGTTCAGAATTTAATTCTTTCTTTTTATTTCTACAATCAGAAATATAGTTTTATTAAATATGAAAAATATCCAAAAGTTAAGAAAATTTTAAATACCTCAAAACCAAATCTGACAAAGAAAACCATAGTATTTTGATGAGATTTCTTTCCACTACACTTATACAAAACTTATGTATATGATAATTTATATCGTGTGCGACTTGTTTTTATCTGATATCATGAGTATTTTTCTTTGTCCTTAACTATTCTCCAAGATTGCAATTTTCTTTTTCTTTTTTTTAAGATTTTATTTATTTATTTGAGAGAGAGAGAGCATGTGAGTGGGAGAGAAGTAGAAGGGGAGGGAGAGGGAGAGAAAGACTCTCTCAAGCAGACTTGTGCTGAGCACAGAGCCTGACACAGGGCTCAACTCATGACCCTGAGATCATGACCCAAGCCAAAACCAAGAGTCAGATGCTCAACTGACTGAACCACCCAGGTGCCCAGCAAAATTGAAATTTTCAATGGTATAACAAATGAAGGTATGTTTTCTCACACATTATAATATGTCCCACCACCACATAGCAGATTTTCAGAATCCTTTTTAAGGCTCTTTTTTAAAAGACTTTATTTATTTATATGAGAGAGAGAGAGAAATCATGAGCAGGGGGGAAGGGCAGAGGGAGAAGGAGACTCCCCACTGAGCAGGGGGCCCAATGTGGGATTTGATCCCAGGACCCTGGAATAATGACCTGAGTGGAAAGCAGACACTTAAAAAACTGAGCCACTCTGGTGCCCAACTTTCAGAATCCTTAAAAAAAAAATTATGACTATCTATTGGTTGGATATTTCAGAAAAATAATTATTAAGTAATGATGATGATAAAAGTAATCACTCAGTGACTTTTAGGGAAATACTTGCAGAGTTTCACCTTTTAAAATCAAGTTGGCGCATGTCTAAATTACTAAGTTCTTATTAAGAAAGCAAACTGAATTCCATCAAATGATCTTTTATATCTATCTGGATGATCATACAGGGTCTTTTATTTACCTATTTGTTTGCCATATTATATTGATCAATTTCTAAATATTAATTTGGAATGCCTTAAATTTATGAAATTATTATACAGTTGGATTTGGTTTTATATTTATTTGATTTTTACATGTATATTCAAATGAGATTAAACCATAGTTTTATTCTGTCTTTGACACCTGGGGTATAAAATTTATTTTAGCTTGACAAAATGATTTGAAAGCTGTTCCATAATTTTTTGGACATTAAACTCTTTGTGTAGCACCGAAATTATTTGCTTCTTAAAAGTATAACCTCTTTCCTCAGTAATCTGTGTCCAGGGTCTATATTGAGCATCAGTGTCTATCTTTATCCCAATTGGATTTCTGATAATACTACAGTATCTACTGTGCTAAAAATTGAATAAATGAAAGTTTCTATGAGAGAGGTCAACACAGTTCTGTGAAAGCACTCAAAATGGGAATCCTACCCAAACTAGTTCAGGAAGGTTTCCTAGAAAAAGGTAATAATGGGGGCGGGGGGGGGGGGGACTCTCCAGTTTAAGATAAGAGCTTCTACAAAAGCATGAAGAAGAACGAGAATGATGTTTAGGGTAAACTGTGAGAAGTTCAGTATGGTTATAACAGAGCATGAGGAAGAAGGGTCAGTAGTAGCTCCACAAGTTCTATATTAGCAACATTTAGTGGTGACGATCTGGTTGCAGGAGAGTCTTCTTGAAAGTAGATATCAGACAAATACAAAACAACTGGAGCACAGCTGAGTTTTCATATGGTATTAACATTGTATATCATAGGAACTTATACATGGAAAGATCAATGTGGGCTAGAAAAAACAAGGCAGGAATGTTTCATTTCAACACACCTGAGGACCATGTAGCATTTTCAGAGGTAAAAAAGAGGATCTGTGATAGGTACTATAGTGTTGTGACAGGAAGGCTGATTTCGGATCTAGACTACTGGGTACTAAATCCTGGTTCCAGCTACAAGATGCTGGGGGAAGCTATTTAACTTCCATTTATCTGTTTGATACTCTGTACCATAGGGATAATAACAGTATCTCATACTGCCATTATATAAATTATTTATCCCATAGGGTTGCAATGAATATTAAATGAGTTAATAGGGTAAAGTGCTTATAACACTGCCTGACACAGAGTTAGTTCTCAATAAATATTAGCTAGCTATTATTGGGTCAGCCGTAGGAAAACTTACCAACATTCATAAAATCTTTGTGCTAGACACTGTTATAAGCACATTTTATATAGTCATTATCAGAAGGTTTCTTGCTATAAAATAAAAATAATATAGAAGACACAGAGATGGGGCGCCTGGGTGGCTCAGTTGGTTAAGCTCCTGCCTTCGACTCAGGTCATGATCCCAGGGTCCTGGGATCGAGCCCCACATCAGGCTCTCTGCTCAGCGGGGAGCCTGCTTCTCCCTCTCCTCTGCCTGATGCTCCCCCTGCTTATGCTCGCGCGCGCTCTCTCTCTGTCAAATAAATAAAATAAATAAATAAAATCTTAAAAAAAAGGAAGACACAGAGATACATTCCAACATAGTATATATAAAGATTAAGAGAAAAAAATTACCACTCATTAAATACTAGTATTTTAGTATATTAACCTCCCTGAAAAAAAAATTGCATCAAGGATTTTGGTGACAAAAAAAAGAAGAGAAGAATTACAGAATTTAGAGGAATACATGTGTTAGGAAGTTTTAGGAATACAAGTGTCCTATACTGACAGAGGAGAAAGCCAGGTTCTGAAAAAAATGGTACTTAATGTGGACCCAGGCACTTAACCCATGGATGCTCCTTGCAATCAATCTCAAATAGTTCCAGGTTAACTCTAGACTGGTCCTTGAAAGAATAGATACATGTCCATCTGAGAAGAGAAAATATTCAAAGTCTGTCCATTAGAACCTCAAACTAGTGCTATCACCTTGAACACACTACACAAATTTTTCTGAGTCAAGAGATATAATTATTAAAGTATTATAATTACAGATACAGTGTTTTAACCATGTATTATAATAGACACTTTGGATATTTTCTGTAATTTAATACTCACAACAAATTGCCAGAGTTATCTCTTTCCCATATCTTACCATGAACCACCTGAGGCTCAGAAAGTCACACACAAAGCTAAATGGCATGGTATTAACTGTACCTTATGTATTATTTTGAAAATAGAACCAGCTTCCTTTTTTAAATATTTTATTTCAGAATATTCATTAATAATGAGATTTATACATACATTTAGAATTTTGCTGTCCCTATTACTTTATTAGAGGCCTGACACTTCACAGCACAATTCTTGGGGTTTTGGTAGCTCTGCTTCTGCTACTGCATGGCCCTAAAAAGTACTGAATCTCTCAGTGCTTCACTTTCATCATCAATAAAGTTAAAATTGTATCCATGCCTTTCCTGATTCTCAGAGCTGAATGAAAAATCAAAATATTGCAGGTAAAAGTGATGTTTTAAACTAAACTATAAATTTAAATTTCCTGAAGTCATATACTTCTCTGAACTCTGCAGGTGACGTGGACACATGGAGATGGGGAATTACTCAGCGGTGACCGAATTCTTTCTGGTGGGACTTTCTAAATATTCAGAGCTCCAGCTTTTTCTGTTCATATTCTGCCTCATCACATATGTTATAATCCTGCTGGGAAACAGTCTCCTCATTATCATCAGCATACTGGATTCTCGCCTCCACACCCCCATGTACTTCTTCCTTGGGAACCTCTCATTCCTGGACATCTGTTATACATCCTCTTTCATTCCTACGGTGCTCATCATATTTAGATCTGAGAGAAAATCCATCTCCTTCACTGGCTGTGCTCTGCAGATGGTTGTGTCCCTTGGGTTGGGCTGCACTGAGTGTGTCCTCCTGGCTGTGATGGCCTATGATCGGTACGTGGCCATCTGCAACCCACTGAGGTACCCCATCATCATGAACAGAGTGCTTTATGTGCACATGGCTGCTTGGTCCTGGATCATAGGCTGTCTGAATTCCTTAGTGCAAACAGTCCTAATAATGGTGCTACCTTTCTGTGGGAATAATGTCATCGACCATCTTACCTGTGAGTTACTGGCCCTTCTTAAACTCATCTGCTCAGATATCACCATCAATGTGCTTATTATGACAGTGGCAAGTATTGTTTTCTTAGTGATTCCCCTACTGTTAATTTTTATTTCCTATGTTTTCATTCTCTCTACCATCCTGAGACTTAACTCTACTGAGGGAAGAAAGAAAGCCTTTTCAACCTGTTCAGCCCACCTCGCTGTAGTAGTTTTATTCTATGGTTCAGCTCTTTTTATGTACATGAAGCCTAAGTCAAAGGACACAAAGACATTTGATGAGATCGTCGGGTTAACTTACGGAGTGGTAACCCCAATGCTGAACCCCATCATCTACAGCCTAAGGAATAAGGAGGTGAAAGAGGCTGTGAAGAAAGTCTTGAGTAAATACTTACACTCATGAAAAATATGAAAGTGCTTAGGACATGTGAACACATTTGGGGAGAAGATATATTTTTTGTAGTCACAGATAAAGTTGCAGAACTCAGTATAACAGGAGCACTGTGTTTATAAAGCCAAGTGTGGAATTCCCATTTTTACAACAGGGAATGTCCATGTAAACCTTTTCATATAATATCTTTGCAGGAGTCCTTCTAGTTATATGGAACATGCCTCTTGATCCCACAGAGGTCATGATGGGTGCCGTTCATGATGAATATCTCTCTGTCTCTATGTATTGCCTTCTCTCTCTTCTCTTTTCTCCCTTTTTCTTCTCTTACCTTTTTCTTTGCTCTCTTCTATATCTTCTTTCTCAGTCTCCTCAAGGTACAGATGTATATATTGTTTTGGTCTGCTCAGCATCCTCTCATCTTATAAAAGAACACATCTTTTTATATTAAGGAATCAACTGTCTCCCACTCTCAGTCCATATTTGGCTGAGGCTGACCACACTCTCTGGATCAAGTGATAAGCATGAAACACAGCCTGGGCCAATGAAAAATGAACATCCCCTAGCCACAGTGATTTATTCAGGGTAGCATGTAACTTAAGCCAAGCTAATCACGCTTAATTGCCAAAATGTTGCCTGAGTGTCAAAGAAGAGTCACTCTTTTTTTCAAGGGTCTCTAAAAGGTAGAACATATGCCCAGATCTTCTCCTGGCCATCTTTGTCAATATATGGGGAGAGCCAGACTGAAAGTAAAATCACCAAAGAGGAAAGTAGAGCTGAGGGAAGAACTTAGGGTGTACTTGATGACACTATTTTTTTTTTAAAGATTTTATTTATTTATTTGACAGAGATAGAGACAGCCAGCGAGAGAGGGAACACAAGCAGGGGAAGTGGGAGAGGAAGAAGCAGGCTCGTAGGGGAGGAGCCTGATGTGGGGCCCGATCCCATAACGCCAGGATCACGCCCTGAGCTGAAGGCAGACGCTTAACCGCTGTGCCACCCAGGCGCCCCTGATGTCATTATTAACTCCTGGTTGAAGGTGGGTCTAAAAACATTAATGCTTGGACTTTTCAGTTATGATAAGCCAATGAAGTTCCTTTAAAATAGATTGAATTAATTTCCACTGCTTATAACCATACAAATCCTTATTAATGCATTTTCTTTTTTTTTTTAGTTCCAGAGGTAGAATTTAGTGATTCATCAGTTGCATATAATACCCACCCGCTCATTACTTCAAGCGCCCTCTTTAATGCCCATCACCCAATTACCCCAACACCCCACCCACCTCCCCTCCAGCAACCCTCAGCTTATAACCATACAAATCCTTATTAATGCATTTTCTTTTTTTTTTAGTTCCAGAGGTAGAATTTAGTGATTCATCAGTTGCATATAATACCCACCCACTCATTACTTCAAGCGCCCTCTTTAATGCCCATCACCCAATTACCCCAACACCCCACGCACCTCCCCTCCAGCAACCCTCAGTTTGTTTCCTATAGCCAAAAGTCTCTTGTAGTTTGCCTCCCTCTCTGTTTTCCACTTATTTTTCCTTCCCTTCCCACTGTTCATCTGTTTTGTTTCTTAAATCCCACATATGAGTGAAATCATATGGCATTTGTCTTTCTCTGACTGACTTATTTTGCTTAGCATAATACCCTGTAGTTCCAGCCACATCACTGTAAATGGCAAGATTTCATTCTTTTTGATGGCTGAATAATATTCCATGGTATATATACACCGTGTCTTCTTTATCCATTCATCTGTTGATGGACATCCTGGCTCTTTCCATAATCTGGCTATTGTGGACATTGCTGCTATAAACATTGGGATGCAGATGCCCCTTCGGATCACTACATTTGTATCTTTGGGGTAAATACCTGGTAGTGCAATTGCTGGGTCATAGGGTAGCTCTATTATTAACTTTTTGAGGAACCTCCATACTGTTTTCCAGAGTGGCTGCACCAGCTTGCATTCCCACCAACAATATAAGAGGATTCGCCTTTCTCCACACCCTTACCAATGTCTGTTACTTCCTAAGTCGTTAATTTTAGCCATTCTGACCACTGTGAGGTGGTATCCTATTGTGGATTTGATTTGTATTTCCATGATGCTGAGTGATGTTGAGGATTTTTTCAAGTGTCTGTTGGCCATTTGTGACAGTATGGTACTGGCACAAAAACAGACACATAGATCAATGGAACAGAATAGAGAACCCAGAAATGGACCTCAACTCTATGGTCAACTCATCTTGACAAAGCAGGGAAGAATATCCAATGGAAAAAAGACAGTCTCTTCAACTCCTGGACTCCTGGAATGAAACTGGACCACTTTCTTAAGCCATACACACACACACACACCAAAAAAACCTCAAAATGGATGAAAGGCCTAAATGTGAGACAGGAGTCCATCCAAATCCTAGAGGAGAGGGGCACCTGGGTGGCTCAGTTGGCTAAGCTCCTGCTTTGGCTCAGGTCATGATCCCAGGGTCCTGGGATCAAGCCCCACATCAGGCTCCCTGCTCAGCAGGGATTCTCCTTCTCCTTCTTCTTTTGCCCGTCCCCCTGCTTGTGTTCTCTCTCAAATAATAAATAAAATCCTTTTTTTTTTTAATCCTAGAGGAGAACACAGGCAGCAACCTCTTTGACTTTGGCTGCAGCAACTTCCTGCTAGACACATCTCCAAAGGCAAGGGAAACAAAAACAAAAATGAACTATTGGGACTTTGTTAAGATAAAATGCATTTTCTTATCTTACCTCATCCTCTCCTTCTCCCTCACTAGCTCCTAGCTCTAACTTTTCCTCTGTATATCCCTTTTTCCTGATTCTTTAGAACACTTGTTTGTGTCTATCCCTCTTGCACTCATTTTGTGATTCTGTTTCCATCTCTTTCTCACTCTTGCTCTTTCATCCTCTCTCTGTCTCAAAAATGTGTAATTTTTTTTTAAGATTTTATTTATTTATTCGACAGAGACAGAGACAGCCAGCGAGAGAGGGAACACAAGCAGGGGGAGTGGGAGAGGAAGAAGCAGGCTCATAGCAGAGGAGCCCAAAGTGGGGCTCGATCCCACAACGCTAGGATCACGCCCTGAGCCGAAGGCAGATGCTTAACCGCTGTGCCACCCAGGCGCCCCTCAAAAACATGTAATTTTTAAGAATCACTGTTGGTTCCAATTCACCAACACTCAGGAGCCACCTCTTCCTTTCATACCAATTACAATAATACAATAATTACAATAATATAACCTTTATGTTTCATGTATGCACATGATTTATCTCCCCTTGCAACTATTCCTGCTCTATTGTGCTTCTCCATCACTTTTCTGATTATCTTATAATTAGTTTTCATTGTATTTAAGCTTTCTACAGCCCATTTCACACTCCAAAGAGTATATACAAAGCATGTACATTCAAGAGGCTGTCATGTTTAACAGACTACTCAGCTTGAGAATAAAAGAAAGTGATGCAGAAAAAAAACTCCACCTCATTACTGAATATCACTGCTTCTAGTATCTACTAGTACATACTTCCTCACAAGGGCCTCTTAAAGCCATTTCCCTGTTTAGTTCCTGGCTAGTCACCTTCTGCTTCCACTACAAGCATTAGGCTTAACCCAATAAAAACATACAGGTAGACAACTAAAAGCGCTCATCATTGTGGTCCTTCTCAAAGGAGTGAGTCTACCCCCCAAACAGATGGCAGCTTCTACTCTTATAATTACAAAAAAGAAGTCACTTTTAAAAACAATGTGTCCTCGGGGTGCCTGGGTGGCTCAGTCCTCAGGGCACCTGGATGGCTTAATCAGTTGGATGTCCAACTCTTAATTTTGGCTCAGATCATGATCTTAGGGTTGTGAGATCGAACCCCATGTCAGTCTCCACGCTCAGCGTGGAGTCTGCTTGAGATTCTCTCTCTCCCTCTCCCTTTGTCCCTACTCCTGCCTGTGCTCTCTAGATAAATAAATAAATAAAATCTTTTAAAAAAATTATGTGTCCTCACTATCACAACAGTGATTTAGAAACAAGAGAGCCCAGCACCTTGTCAAGTGTAGATGTCATTCACTTCAAGAATAACAAACATGTGGGACATCTAGGTGGCTCAAATGGTTAAGTGTCTGCCTTGGGCTTAGGTCATGATCCCAGGGTCCTGGGACCGAATCCTGCATTGGGCTCCTTGCTCAGCGAGGAGCCTGCTTCCCCCTCTGCCTGCGCTCCCACTGCTTGTGCTCTCTCTCACTCTCTCTCTCTGACAAATAAATAAAATCTTTAAAAAATAAAAGCAAGAACAACAAACACGTAGTAATAAAAAGATACTTCTATCATCTTTACCCAGCTAATGAAATTAAAGATTTCGTGGTGAAAAAACATTTTCTTCAGGCAAACCTCTGAGACACATTATCAACTAAAATAGGCTATCTCTTCACTGTCACCTAAAATGAGCTTGACTCCAATTATTTGTAGGGTTTCACATGCAATTATTAGATACCAATATCAGATATCAAGTATCCTAACCTCCTCTGAGGGAAATAAATTTCTAATCTACCAAATAATATTTAAAGGTCAGTTAACGCAACAGTCAAATCTCACAAAATTAAAAGTATGTAGCTCAACACTTTATGCTTGAATATCCTCTAACACATCCCTAATGGGTGGTTATCCATCTTTTCTTGCACACCTCTAGTAATGGGAAGCTCACCATCTCCTGAGAGACTCTAGTCATAGTTATTAGAAACATCTTATATGAAGCCAAAACCTGTTTTTTATATTTTCTATTTTTATTCTTAGTTGTATACTTTAGGAAAATATGACTTGAGTTTATTCTTAGAACTAGAATTAGTTTATATTTTAAAGTAGGCTACTAGTTCTTAGAATTAATAGAGATAGTTCAATTCACTTATTCATTCAACAAATATATGAATATCTACACTCTTCTAGATAAGGGCAAACAATATGAACATTAATGTCTGAGATGGAATTTGAACACAGATCTGTTTTATTCTAAGGGCCATTTCATACTTTTTGTTCCTTGCTACTATCCCGTGATTATAGCTTGGACAACCCTTCAGCTTGGATATTACAATAATGTTCTAAGTGGTTTCACAATCTCTGAATTTTTCCTAATTTTATGCAGTCTGTCTATGTTCCAGATTAATCTTTCTAATTCAAGGTGTTCATTATCACTAACTATTCAAAAACTTAGTCTGGTTTTCCAACTAAAATGCAAACATACTGACATGATATTAATGCCCCTCCACAAAATGGTCACCACCTAAAATTCCAGTATTATCTCCTAGGGCAAACTCATCCATTCTCATTGTTTCAATGAATCACCAATAAAATGATGAATCCAAATCTATAGGCACATCCCACATTCCTCTCTGGGTGATTTTACAGTGTTATCTCATCTAAATGCAATAAATAAAACACATTTATTTCACTCATCACATTATCTCATACCATATTGTCTTCCTGCCATTTTTCCATTACAAAATGCTTCTTCATGAGTTCCTCCCTGCTCTTTTGATAATTTCCAAAATTCTTAAAATGAAAGCATGACATCAGCAAGATGGCAAAATAGAAGGTCCCAAGCTCTAGTCCCCACACAGAAACACTTATTTGGTAACCATCCATAGAGCAAAGTGTCTTTGTGCAAGCTTCAGGATCCAGTTAAGAGGATGCAACATATCAGTGGAGCCTAAGACTGAAGAAAGTTGTTTGAGAAAGCAGGCCAACACCCCAGTAGCAGGACCATCAACTGTGGACCTGGCAGACCCAGAAACAGTCCCATCTACCCGTGGACTTAGCTCCAGCACTGCATGTTCTTGGACCGGCCACCAGCCCTGCTCTTAAGCAGACCTGGCAGGAACCACACCCAAATGGCTTTCACTAATAGTCCCCACCCCAACCACAGTCTGACTGTGGACCTGGAAGCAGCCCCTTGTTTGAACACCAGTCTCATCCACCCAGGGACCCAGCATGAGCCACACATGCACAGATCCCTAGTAATAAGTCCACCTACCACAAACCCAACTGCAGACATAGAAGCAAGCCTATGACCAGCTCCAGCCCCACTTGACAGCGATCCCAGAGGTAGTCCTGTCTGTCTGGAGATCCAGCAGGAGAAGGTCATTACCTGACAAAATTAGTCTGTAAAGAATGGAAGAGGTTAATGGTCCTTCAAATGCACAGACACCCACACAAGGCTACAAGAATAATGAAAAATCAGAGAAAAATGATACTTCCAAAATGAAAAAGCAAAGAGGGAATGAGAAAACTTTTGGTGATGATGGATAAGTATGATATTGATAGTGATGATAGTTTTACAGGTGTGTAGCTATCTCCAAACAGACCAAGTTGTACAAATTAAATATCTAGAGTTTTTGGTATATCAATCATACTTTAATAAAAGTAGTTGAACTGGGCACTCAGTTGAACTGAGCACCTGGGTGGCTCAGTAAGTTAAGCATCTGCCTTCGGCTCAGGTCATGATTTCAGGGTCCTGGGATCGAGCCCCACATCGGGTTCCTTGCTCAGGAGGGAGCCTGCTTCCCCCTCTCCCTCTCCCCTGGCTTGTGCTCTCTCGCACGTGCTCTTTCTCTCTCTCTCTCTCTCACTTTCTCTCTCAAATAAATATTTTTAAAAATAAATAAATAAAAGTAGTTCAAGAATTCTTAAAATGACCTACAAATTTGCCCAAAATCTAGATCCTTTGTAACTCTTCAGCCTCATCTTTCACCTCGTTCATCTCTCCCCACTGTTCTGCATGGATTTCTTTTCATTCTTAGAACTATCACTTCTTCTCTCTCTCTTTCTACCCCCATCTCTCTCTGTCTTACACACACACACACACACACACACACACACACACTTTTATCTTGATGAAGCTCTTTTTATCTCAAAACCTAAGTGCTTGGACTCGTCAATGTACTCTGCCACAATCCATGCTTGCTTGTTTTGTTTTTGCTGATAAAGAAAATAATGATTAATATAAATCCACTGCTGGAAAGAGTCACATATTGATTGGAGTCCAAGCTAGAAATCAGTTTCCAATTTCACACTGATATACTACTTACTGTGTTACACAGTTTGATGCCCTCACTAAGAGAAAAAATTGGGATCACATCATTTACTAATATAATAACTAAAGGGATATAAGATACACTGTGTTTGAAAAACTAGAAGTTAAAATCATTTTACCACTCTGTCCAGTGGCAAAAGAGTCCCAGAGGATTCAAGAAATTTAAATTGTGACATACTGGTAGGAATTTTTGACTTGTAATCACAAATATTTCTGACAAAAAATTTTTAAAGGTCATATTCTATATAAAGAAACCATCAAATGTCTTATGATTATAAGAAATAAATAAGTAAATGATGGTAAATACTCAAGTTTTGAAATACTGTAGCAACATGATTAGATAATTGGGTAACTCTTCAAGACATTTAAATGAAAATAAGTGTGTCATTGAGGAAGAAGCTAGTTTATGTTTCCTTTTTTGAGGAAACAAGGCAGCATTTTGTGTGACTAATAGGAGGTTCAAATATCTAAATGTATAAAAAAAATAAAATAAACAAAACAAAATAGAGGATTTTTTTCACATCACCAAGAGATTATTCTTTATTAAACCAGTCTGTACAAGATTTCCTGAAAGAGAAGATTTTTTTTTCCAATACTAAAAATGTATATCTTTTAAATTCACAGGAAACTTGTCAAGTTAAATGTGTGATGCAAAACAGATTCTAATGGAGGCAAGAGTGACAAACGAATTTATTTTTTAAGTGTCATAATAAATGTCCTTAAACTTCTTTCAGAAAAAAAAGTTATCCTACTTAAAATGAAAAACTTTTTAATAGATTGTTTACAACTCCAACAACGGCGTAATGAAAAATAAATTTTAATGGTCCCTTTGAAATTTAGTTTCCTATGCTTATCAGTTAAGAGTGTTTCGTTGTTATTCCTGGGGGATAGGAAGAATGGGAGAAGGAAGCAAGTTAAAGTATCAGATGATTAATCTAAGTAATGAGGAAAAAGTTATAAATAAATCTCTGTCACATAATATGTTTTCTGCTAAAGTCTTCCATCTGTTTTTAGCTATTTCTGCAGGAACTACTGGTTCCCGTGACATGTCACATTGAATAGACCACAGCAAAAGGACCTTCATTATTCCTACAATATTTTTCTGCAGTCTCACATTCAATACCCACAAGGCCATGAAGATACTTTTGATAACGCCATTCCTCTACCTTCACATGATAATCACCTATATATATTGTAACACTGCTCCTCAAACAACTAAATTACATAATTACTAACATTTCTCAGGACCTATTCTAATATGGAAGTGTAATGAGAATGAAGGGTTTGAAGTTCAACCCAAAGAAATTAAACTATAACCTGAATGAAAGAAGGAAATCTTTCTCTATGTTACTCATATTCTTACAAAGATATGGGATTTAAAAATGATTAAATTATGAGATATTATTGATTAGAGACTATCTAAATTAATAGTAGTTACATCGTGACAATGACTGAGTTGATTACAGGATATCAATGTTAATACGTAGGCACAATGTGTATTATTGGTTTTTTAAAGAAAAAAATTAGGACTTTGGCCAATATAATTAACACTACTGTGATTAGTGAGAAAGAGCTATTGAATATAAATTTAATGCATCAAATCTAAAAGACTTAATTTTCAAAGGATTTTGAATGGTACAATAAACCAATGCGTCAGTGTTCAGGGCAGTGATGAAACAAGTTATCGAAGTAGGCTAACAAGACTATACTTAAACGACAAACAAAGAGAACGTTCATCATATTAATTTTTGTTAAAAATTAAATTCTGCCTTCATGGCAAATAGTTATTAATCAAAACAAAGGCCAGCATACTAGTTGAGATTAAAATTCAGGAACATGAGGCAAAAGCAAATTATAGAAGAGAAGAGAGACAAGTGACAAAATAATCATGTAAAAGAAGAGAAAATTTTAAGAAAGTTCTTATGCTCTGTGTTTTCTAGCATCAGATTAAGGTAGGGAATTTGACTGCCTTGTCTTACCAGCTATGTTAAGTACAATGATGAAATAAATCATAATAAATTCTAAGTATAATGACACAAGAGTATGGTGTGTGCAGAGTTACATTATCTTTCAATAAGTATATAACTTGTTAGTATTTTCTCTTAATATCATCTCTGTTTTCAAAACATGAAATGCAGAATTTTCTTTCACTTGCCTTTTACAAAATAAAGAGCATAAACCACAGACTATGGTTCTTTGTATAGTTGCTATGGAAGACCTCTTCCTGCTTTTCCTATATGTATGTATGTGTGTACCATACATACATATCATATCTATACCTTATTTTATGACTTGGCAGGAACAATAACACTTTACATTTTAAAACATAGAGGGTTTTGGGGCGCCTGGGTGGCACAGCGGTTAAGCGTCTGCCTTCGGCTCAGGGCGTGATCCCGGCGTTACGGGATCGAGCCCCACGTCAGGCTCCTCCACTATGAGCCTGCTTCTTCCTCTCCCACTCCCCCTGCTTGTGTTCCCTCTCTCGCTGGCTGTCTCTATCCTGTCGAATAAATAAATAAAATCTTTAAAAAAAAAAAAAAATAGAGGGTTTTTCATCAACATTAAAAAAATGAGGACTAATATTTATAATAAAGCAAAATATGTTAGAAAAGCTGATAGCAGTAATAAAACACGGAAGTGATCTAAAAAGAAGTTGTAATATTTTACACAAAGAGCATTTACTATAGTTTTTAAAACAGGAAGCATGGTCTGTTTTTAATAATAAGCAATCCTATTATATTTTAAGAGTAATTTGTTATATGTATCAATGAATAAAATAGAAATGGCATCAAGAAAGTAGAATTCAGATGAAAATGGAATCATATTTTCAAATTTCTGAAGTGAAATGAGTGTAAACTATAAAGTAGCTAAATTATCTTTTAGGACTATAGGCAAATAACTTTCCAGACAAAGGCTAAATGATTTTTTTTTTTATCATTCATAGAAGCTATTAAATGAACTATTTTTTAAAGATTTATTTATTTATTTGAGAGAGAGAGAGAGCACATGCACACATGTGCATGCGAGCAGTGAGGAGGGGTTGAGGGAGAGAGAGAATCCTGAAGCAGACTCCCCGCTGAGCGCAGAGCCCATGCAGAGCTTGATCCCAGGATCTCAAGATCATGACCTTAGCCAAAATCAAGAGTCTGGTGCTTAAACAACTGGGCCACCCAGATGCCCCTATTGAGTGAACTATTAAAGAATGTACCTAAGGAAGAAGAAAATTCAATCTAGATGGAAAGAGTGGGGAAAAAAAGAAAAGCAACAGTCAACAAAGAATTAATAAATACATGAATAAATTTATGAAATCATTGCCTTTACTTTAAAAAGGCAAAAAATGCAAATTTAAAAACAAGGTCATGGAAAAAAAGTTCTAGAACCCAAAATACAGAAGATGATAAGAGAGGCTCATGATCAGAAGTAAATGTTCTAAGATCCTTGTTATTGTTCAGGAAGACTAAAGTATGTTAGATAGGTTTAGACTTTGCAATGTTAAGCAAACATCTTTAAAAATAAGTGTTAGGGTGCCTGGGTGGCTCAGTTGGTTGAGCACCCTACTCTTGGTCTCAGTTCAGGTCATAATTTCAGGGTGGTCAGATAGAGCCCCATGTCTAGCCCCTGTCAGGCTCCATGCCATCTGCCCGACCCCTTTTTAAAATAAATAAATAAAAATAAGGGTTAATACAAAACAACAGAAACAAGATATCCAATTTTCAGACCACTCAAGAAAATAAAGAAAAGTTCACAATCTAACAGAAGTCAGGAAAGTTGGGAGAAAAAGCAACAAATAAAAGAGTATAGTAGATAGAAAACAACAAATAAGGAAAATAAGATTAAGGATATATATTCAAACACATTAGTATCCATCACAATAGGTATAATTATGTTAAAAACATACCAGTTAGAAGACAAAGATTCTCAGATTGGATTCTCATTAATCCCATTGTATTTTATTTATAAGGAAAACATCTAAAACTTGACAAAAGGAGGTTGAAAGCAATGGAGTGAAAAAAGTCATGCCAGACAAACACCAACCAAAATGAAGTTCTTGGCTTAGAGTTGACAAAATAGGCCTTAAAGCAAAAATCATAATAGCAGAAAGATCAGAAGGAAAAAATAATCTTAGTTTAGTCATACAAACAGCTTCGAAATAAAAAAAAAAAAAATCTCCAGAATTAAAGACACAAATTTTGTGAAGACACTTAATAACAGTTAAGTGATTTTAATATACACCTCTCTCAAACTGATAAGTATAAAAATGTGAAAATAGAAGATTTGAATTCTATAGTTATTAAGCTTAATTAAAATATATAAATACAAAAGAAGATACATATTCTGATATATAAATTAGAGAATATGTTAAGATCTATACGATTCTATATTCAAACACTAGAGAACACACATTGGTAATACAAAGCAACTCTTAATGAATATTAAAAAATTAAAAACACTCAATCACAATTTCTAGTTAAAACATGATAGAATTAGTTATCAGTAACAAAAAAATAACCCCCCAAATATTTTATATTTAGAAATTTTGAAATGTGCTTTTAAATAATTCATTGGCTAAAAAAGAAATCATGATGGAAGTTACAAAATATTTAGAACCAGTTAATGTAATTTAACTCTAGAAGGAAACATATAGGCATAAATAAATAGATATTTCAATCTTCAATATAAACATGAAAATAAAGATAGAAAATTAATGCACTAAGCATTCAATTCAAACATTACGAAAAAATGAAGAACGGAAAAAAATACTAAAGACAAGGAAGTACTAAAATAGTTGCTTAGAAAGATACCAGAACAAAACAGTTTCCCTAGAAAATTCTAAAAAATTTTTTAAAACAGAAAAACAATCCTATCCATTTGTTTCAGAAAACTGGCTCATTTGACTCAGTTGGTTAAGCCTCTGCCTTTGGCTCAGGTCATGATCTCAGGGTCCTGGGATCAAGCCCCACATTGTCGGGCTCCCTCTTCAACAGGGAGTCTGCTTCTCCCTCTCCCTCTGCCACTGCCCCCCTCTTGTGCTTTCTCTTTTTCTCTCTCTCAAATAAATAAAATCTTAAAAAAATAAAATAAAAAAGAAGAGCTTCACACAAACTAGTGTTTTGAGCCTAGTATAAAGTGAAACAAAACACAAAATTTATCCGAGGAGCCAAGGAAGTTTTAACATAAAACATGGTAACATAACTCACGATATCAATAAAAGGGGAAAAAAACGCCCATTTCAGTAAATGCAGAAATAGCATTTGATAAATTCAATATGCATTTATAATTTTAAAAGAATCTTAGCAAATTAGAACAGAAGTTCTTCAACCTGATAAATGATACCTATCAAAATCTCACAGCAAATATCAGTTAATGAGGAAATATTAAACATATTACTTTTAATGTTCAGAATGAGATTTTAAAATTTTGCCTCTTCTATCAACATTGGACTAGAGTTCAATTTTATAAAGAATAAAAAATAGAATATATAAAGTTTACAAAGGAAGAAATGAACTTATCACTTTCCCAGTCAATATAACTGTCTAATACAAAATGAAGAAATGTTATAAACAAATTATTTGAATTAATAATGGTTGCTGAGTCTAAAGATCAATATTTAAAAACTCAATTGTGTTCCTTATACCAATCACTGGTTAAAAATATACATATTTTATATAGAGGAGTTGAATCACTATGGTGTACACCTGAAAATAATGTAACATTGTATGTCAATTATACTCAAATTTTTTAAAAGTATAATTAAAAAATTTAAATACATATTTTAAAAAGAATCTCACAATAGCAACATATATGTCAAGTGCCTATGAATAAATCTAATAAAAATACCACAAGTACTTTATGAGGAAACTTATAAATCTTTATAAAAAACCAAAATAGATATGGGGCACCTGACTCTTGATTTCAGCTCTTGAAATCACGGTCTCAGGGTCATGAGATCGAGCACCACACCGGGCTCTACACTCAGCGGGGAGTCTGCTTAAGAGTCTCTTTCTCCCTCTCCCTCTGCCCCTCACCCTGCCCATGCTTTCTCTCTCTCTCTCTCTCTCTCCTCTCTCAAATAAATCTTTTAAAAAAAATAGGAAGCCTAAATAAACAGGAAACTATATTTTATACATAGTTATGAAACCAAAAAATATTTATCCCCAATATTCTTTCTAAATTTAATGTAATTCTCTCAAAAGTCTAATGGGATGAGTTTCTTTCCCCTCTTTGGATATCATTAAGTTGATCCTAAAATTTACATAAAAGAATAAAAGTTCAGTAGTTACCAAGAAAATATTGCAGAATAAGAGTAAGAAGATGGTAACCACTATATCACATATCAAGACTGATTATAAAGTTGTAAGTATGTAGATAATGTAGTATTGGTGAAGACAGAAAGACAAACAAATCAATAGAATAGAATACAAAATCCAGAAACATCCTAGGCATCTGTAAGAGTTTGATAACAGATATTATCAGTGGGTTTGATAACTGATAAGGCATTGTAAATCAGTACATAGCAAATGCACTATTTGATAAATCATGTTTGATTACTGATTATTCATACTGACAAAAAAGATAATTATATAGATGTCTACCTTTACACTCTGCCACACAGAAATCTGAAAAAGATTTAATAGCCAAATTCTAACAAGCAAAATTTTAGAACGCTTATAGAAAATTATGTAAGAGTATCTTTATGACATACAGGCAATAAAAATATTTTTTAAACAAGCTAAAAAACAAAAAGAGAAAAAGAGAAATTCAGCCTTCTTGAAATTAAACGTTCTGTATGACAAAAGACACCATTAAGAAAGTTTAAATATTAGATATAAATGGGAGAATTTATCTATAGTACACACACACACACACACACAAAATGATTAGAGTCCAGAATATGTTTCTACAAAACATAGACATCCAATTAAAAAAAATAGCAAGTTCTGGAGTTAAGATAGCAGAGGAGTAGGGGACCCCTTTTTCAGCTGGTCCCATGTGTCAAGCTGGATAGGTACCAGACCATCCTGAACATCCACGGAATCAGCCTGAGATACAGAAAGATACATCTGGATCTCTAAAAATGAACATCTCCAGCAACGAGTACTGAGGTACGAAGCGGGGAGCCGTGAAACTGAGCACATATATCGGAAAATAAATGGAAGGGGGAGGGAGCCGCCGTGTTCGGGCGCTGGGAAGTGGTAGCCACCTGCACGGGGAGCAGGTGGACTCCGGACGGCACCACGAGAGAGCAGACTGAGACCGTGAGCCGGGAAACATTTGCGAACAATCTGAGGGCCAGAGCTTCGGAGCATGTGGGGGTGGCTGGTGGCTGGCGGTGTTAGAAACACAAAGGACAGAGACGCGCCAGCCCTGGAAGTGAGGGCTGGGACGCCAGCTGTGGGGCGCACATCCAGGGACGCTGCAGGGTTGAGCAGCACCAACAGAAAGAGACTTAAAGTGGCCAGAACATAAGTGGAGAATGGTCTGTGATCCCTCTGTTCTGAGACAGAGGCTGAGATTCGGCTACTGCTGCTCTGACTCTCAGAAGAGGCACAGCAAACCGCCAGGGAAAGCCGTCAAAGAACAAAGCCTGGAAATACCAGCTCACAGTGTGCCCATCCCCATCCCACAACACTTTGAACTTGGAACTCAACCACAAGGAAAAATTTGGAAGAAACTCACACACTTGGAGACTAAGAACCATCCTGCTCAAGAATGATTCGATAAACCAGGAAATCAAAAATCAGTTTAAACAATTTATGGAGACCAATGAGAATGAAAACACAATGGTCCAAAACCTATGGGATACTGCAAAGGCAGTCCTAACAGGAAAATACATAGCCATCCAAGCCTCACTCAAAAGAATAGAAAAATCTAAAATGCAGTTTTTATATTCTCACCTCAAGAAGCTGGAACAGCAACAGAGGGACAGGCCTAATCCACGCACGAGAAAGCAGTTGATGAAGATTAGAGCAGAGATCAATGAATTAGAAACCAGGAGCACACTAGAGCAGATCAACAGAACTAGAAG
Source organism: Ursus arctos (assembly GCF_023065955.2). Classification (NCBI taxonomy): domain Eukaryota; kingdom Metazoa; phylum Chordata; class Mammalia; order Carnivora; family Ursidae; genus Ursus; species Ursus arctos. Next base: position 34,136,792 of record NW_026622852.1, read on the forward strand.
CTGGTTCTTTGAAAGAGTAAATAAAATTGACAAACTGGCAAGACTTATCCAAAAGAATAGAAAAAGGACCCAAATTAATAAAATTATGAATGAAAAGGGAGAGGTCACAACCAACACCAATGAAATTGGAAGGATTATTAGAAACTCTTATTAACAGCTTTATGCCAATAAATTAAGCAATCTGGAAGAGATGGAGGCCTTCCTGGAAACCTATAAACTACCAAGACTGAAACAGGAAGAAATTGATTTTTTAAACAGGCCAATTAATTATGAAGAGATTGAAACAGTGATTAAAAACCTTCCAAAAAACAAAACACCAGGACCTTATGGTTTTCCCACGGAATTCTACCAAACATTCAAAGAAGAAATATTACCTATTCTCCTAAAGCTATTTCAAAAAATAGAAACAGAACAAAAGCTACCAAACTCATTCTATGAAGCCAATATTACCTTGATCCCCAAACCAGGCAAAGACCCCATCAAAAAGGAGAATTACAGACCGATTTCCCTAATGAATATATGGACGCCAAAATTCTCAACAAGATCCTTGCTAACAGAATCCAACAGTACATTAAAAGGATTATCCATCATGACCAAGTGGGATTCATCCCTAGGATGCAAGGGTGGTTCAACATTCGCAAATCGATCAGTGTCTTAGATTTTACCCAGAAGAAAAAAGCCAAAAATCATATGATTCTCTCAATAGATGCAAAAAAAGCATTTGACAAAATACAGCATCCTTTCCTGATTAAAACCCTTCAGAGTGTAGGGATAGAGGGTACATTCCTCAATCTCATAAAAACCATCTATGAAAAGCCTACAGCAAATATCATTCTCAATGGGGAAAAGCTGGAAGCCTTTCCCTTAAGATCAGGAACACGACAAGGATGCCCACTCTCACCATTATTATTCAACATAGTACTAGAAGTCCTTGCAACAGCAATCAGACAACAAAAAGGGATAAAAGGTATCCAAATCGGCAAGGAAGAAGTCAAAATGTCTCTCTTCGCAGATGAAATGATACTCTATGTGGAAAACCCAAAAGAATCCACTCCCAAACTATTAGAAGTTATAGAGCAATTCAGTAATGTGGCGGGATACAAAATCAATGCTCAGAAATCAGTTGCATTTCTATATACAAACAATGAGACTGAAGAAAGAGAAATTAGGGAATCCATTCCATTTACAATAGCACCAAAAATCATATGTTACCTTGGAATTAACTTAACCAGAGACGTAAAGGACCTATATTCTAGAAACTATAAATCACTCTTGAAAGACATTGAAGAAGACACAAAAATATGGAAAAATATTCCATGCTCATGGATCGGAAGAATTAACATAGTTAAAATGTCCATGCTACCCCGAGCATTCTACACTTTCAATGCTATCCCGATCAAAATAACAATGACATTTTTCAAAGAAATGGAACAAATAGCCCTTAAATTTGTATGGAACCAGAAAAGGCCCCGAATCGCCAAGGAATTGTTGAAGAGGAAAAACAAAGCTGGGGTCATCACAATGCCAGATTTCAAGCTGTACTACAAAGCTGTGATCAAAAGGCAGCATGGTGCTGGCACAAAAACAGACACATAGACCAATGGAACAGAATAGAGAGCCCAGAAATGGACCCTCAGCTCTATGGGCAGCTAATCTTTGACAAAGCAGGAAAAAACATCCAGTGGAAAAAAGACAGTCTCTTCAATAAATGGTGCTGGGAAAATTGGACAGCTACATGCAAAAGAATGAAACTTGACCACTCTCTCACACCATACACAAAGATAAACTCTAAATGGATGAAAGACCTCAATGTGAGATAGGAATCCATCAAAATCCTAGAGGAGAACATAGGCAGCAACCTCTACGACATCGGCCAAAGCAACCTTTTTCAAGACACATCTCCAAAGGCAAGAGAAACAAAAGATAAAATGAACTTGTGGGACTTAATCAAGATAAAAAGCTTCTGCACAGCCAAGGAAACAGTCAAAAAAACTAAGAGGCAGCCCACGGAATGGGAGAAAATATTTGCAAATGACACTACAGATAACAGACTGGTATCCAAGATCTATAAAGAACTTCTCAAACTCAATACATGGGAAACAAATAATCAAATCAAAAAATGGGCAGAAGAGATGAACAGACACTTTTCCAATGAAGACATACAAATGGCTAACAGACACATGAAAAAATGTTCAAAATCATTAGCCATCAAGGAAATTCAAATCAAAGCCACACTGAGATACCACCTTACGCCAGTTAGAATGGCAAAAATTGACAAGGCAAGAAACAACAAATGTTGGAGAGGATGTGGAGAAAGGGGATCCCTCCTACATTGTTGGTGGGAATGCAAGTTGGTACAACCACTCTGGAAAACAGTGTGGAGGTCCCTTAAAAAGTTAAAAATTGAGCTACCCTATGATCCAGCCATCGCACTACTGGGTATTTACCCCAAAGAGACAGACGTAGTGAAGAGAAGGGCCATATGCACCCCAATGTTCATAGCAGCTTTGACCACAATAGCTAAATCGTGGAAGGAGCCGAGATGCCCTTCAACAGATGACTGGATTAAGTTGTGGTCCATACATACAATGGAATATTACTCAGCTATCAGAAAGAACATGGGGCGCCTGGGTGGCACAGCGGTTAAGCGTCTGCCTTCAGCTCAGGGCGTGATCCCGGCGTTATGGGATCGAGCCCCACATCAGGCTCCTCCGCTAGGAGCCTGCTTCTTCCTCTCCCGCTCCCCCTGCTTGTGTTCCCTCTCTCGCTGGCTGTCTCTATCTCTGTCAAATAAATAAATAAAATCTTTAAAAAAAAAAAAAAAAAAAAAAAAAAGAACGAGTTCTCAACATTTGCTGCAACATGGACAGCACTGGAGGAGATAATGCTAAGTGAAATAAGTCAAGCAGAGAAAGATAATTATCATATGGTTTCTCTCATCTATGGAACATAAGAACTAGGAAGATCGGTAGGAGAAGAAAGGGATAAAGAAAGGGGGGGGTAATCAGAAGGGGGAATGAAGCATGAGAGACTATGGACTATGAGAAACAAACTGAGGGCTTCAGAGGGGAGGAGGTGTGGGAATGGGATAGGCTGGTGATGGGTGGTGGGGAGGGCACGTATTGCATGGTGCACTGGGTGTTATACGCAACTAATGAATCATTGAACTTTACATCAAAAACCAGGGATGTACTGTATGGTGACTAACATAATATAATAAAAAAACATTTAAAAAAATAGCAAGTTCTACAACACAAAGTTCTACAGCCAATATCAATAAAAATATGAAAGGATAATCAAATCACAAGTAATCAGAGAAATGAAGTATTTATGTGACATTGCCCACATAAAACATAGTTAAATAATAAATTATGAAAATAAAATGGAGAAACACAAAATCGAATTCATTGCAACTGGGAGTATGAATTAACGTTTTGTAGAGAAAACAGGCTAGACCACTGGAGTTGATCCCATAATTCCACTTACAGGTTTGCACCCAAAGTATGAAGAAAAAGCTAGTCTGTGCTACCATCTAGTGGCCTCAGCATATAACAGAAAATATGATTCCTTCAGCAATGTTTACAAAGGACTCTTGAAAGTACCTGCACAGGGAGAGACCAACATAAACATGTAGAGTTTATACATGTAGTTACTTCCCGCACTACTCTATTGGGCCAACATTTGGCTCCACCTATTTGCTTCCTTTTACAGATTTGCATGAATCTAATCTTGTGACAAAACCAAACAGAAACATCTTCAGGCAGTGTTTCATATGTCTACCCTATATAATTTCCAAAACCCTTCAAATAATATCTACTGTTATGTGAAACTTAAAGAATACTTCTCCAAACTAATCAGACTGGATTGTTAATAATTTAAAAATTGGCCAATACTAAGTATTGACAAGAACATTGTGCAAAAGAAACTCTCATGCACTTCTAATAGGGTACAAATTTGGAAAATTAGTGAAGATTAATGTATATCCCAAAATAAAAGAAACCATTAAACTTTTAAAAACTGTTAAAATTAAAACTAAGCATTATTTTAAAAAGATGAATATGTGTATAGACTATGACACAGAAATTCCTCTCCTACATATACTCTCTAGCAGTGGTTCCTAACCCCATAGGATACCTATGAATAAAATTCAAGGGGACTGGTAACTTAGATGGGAAAAAATACATCTTTATTTTCACTAACTTCTAAATGCAATTTAGTAGTTCCTGGGGACAGTTTTACATATGAGTTTACCAAACTTTCAAGCTATAGATAATCCTCATCTTAATTCAAGTTATTTAGCAAAAACTAGAGCAAAACCTACCCCATCCTTTATATTTTTATCTCAAAACCAGAAAAAGACAGTACAAAAAATACAACTTTTTGTTTTATTTCACTTATAACATAGATGTGTAAATAATAAATAAAATATGAAATAGAATGCACATATTCTATGAAATAGAATGTTCTAATAATCACAATACTTGGATCAACCATAAACTCCTGGCAAAAAAATTTTTTACAACTTCCTGAAACCAGGATCTCAAAGAGATATGTGATCCCCCATGTTCATTGTAGTATTATTCACAATAGCCAAGGTGATGAAACAACCTTAATGTCAATGGATGGATGAATGGTCAAAGAAAATGTGATATATACATACAATGGAATATTAGTCAGCCTTAAAAATGAAGGAAATCTTGCCAAATGCGACAACATGGATAAATTTTGAGAACCTTATGCTAAGTGAAATAAACTGGTCATAAAGGACAAATACTCTCTGAGTCCATGATGAATCTAAAATAGTCAATCTCATAGAAGCAGAGAGTAGAATGGTGGTTGCTAAGGGGTTGACGGGAAGAGTAAATGGGGAGTTATTACTCCACAGGTAAAATTTCAGATATTCAAAATGAGTAAGTTCTAGTAATCTGTGGTATGACATTGGTCCTATAGCTAATGATATGGTGGTGTACACATAGAATTTTGTCAAGAAGGGTTAGATCTCATGTTAAATGTTCTTACTACAATAATGAAGATGTGATACACACACACACACACACACACACACACACACACACACACACTGGAATATTACTCCACCATAAAGAAGAATGAAATCTTGCCATTTGCAAAGACATGGATGGAGCTAGAGAATATAATGCTAAGTGAAATCAGTCAGAGAAAGACAAATATCCTGTGATTTCACGCATATGTGTAATTTAAGAAACAAAACAAGCATAGGTGGAAAAGAGAGGAAAACCAAGAAACAGACTCTTTAACCATAGAGAACAAACATGGTTACCAGAAGGGAGGTGGGTGGGAGGATGGGGGAAATAGGTGATGGAGATTAAGGAGTACACTTGTTGTGATAAGCACTGGGTGTTGTATGTAGGTGTTGAATCACTAAATTATACACCTGAAATTAATATTGCACTGTATATTAACTGGAATGCAAGAAAAAATTTTAAAGATGTAAAAAATAAATACACACAAAACAAAACAAAACAAAACAAAAAATACCTTTCTGAAGTGGCCAACAGCACCCAGACAATGAATGGGGGCAGCCAACACTTGTAAGAACAAACAGCACTAGGTGAGTTTCCCTTTTAGTGATTTTAAGGTAAGGAAAGGACAAAGTCACCATTACTACAGGATAACTAAAATTCAGATGGAAGGGGCGCCTGGGTGGCACAGTGGTTAAGCGTCTGCCTTCGGCTCAGGGCGTGATCCCGGCGTTATGGGATCGAGCCCCACATCAGGCTCCTGCGCTATGAGCCTGCTTCTTCCTCTCCCACTCCCCCTGCCTGTGTTCCCTCTCTCACTGGCTGTCTCTATCTCTGTCAAATAAATAAATAAAATCTTTAAAAAAAAATAAAATAAAATTCAGATGGAAAACGCAATCTCATTGACTTAAAGAAACAAGAAGAGAGTTTGGGAAGATCACAGCAGCTAAAAATTTAGAAGAAAAGAGACAGTTAAAGAATGGGAGCCCCAGATTTCTGCATAAGCTCTGCCCAAATACTGGCTGATCCCTAAACTATACATAAAGAGCTAAGCCTTAAATACCTGAGCAGAGATTACAGTGTCTGCCCACCTCAGAGAAGGCAAGTTTGAAATCTGAGTACTGCAAAATCACTGCCCACTAAAACAAAACACCAATACTTGTGGCAAATTCAATATCCAGGGACACCTGGGTGGCTCAGTTGGTTAAGCAGCTGCCTTCGGCTCAGATCATGATCCCAGGGTTCTGGGATCAAGTCCCATATCGGGCTCCTTGCTCAGCAGGGAGCCTGCTTCTCCCTCTGCCTGCTGTTCCCCATTGCTTGTACGCTCTTGCTCTCTCTCTCTAACAAATAATAAAATCTTTTAAAAAAAAATTCAATGTCCAAAAAGAGTTGCAGAGAGTTCTATTCTAACAAGCTCTGAAACTTTGCTACTCCCTCCATCAAGAGGTAGAGTCTTTTTCATTTTTTTATGTACCCCCACAACACGGAGTGAATATATTTGGCATCAAACTTTAGCAAAGGTCCTGGCACATATTTGAATCTTAAAATATGAATAGAATTATGTTCTTCTAACTAAGGCCTACACAGTTCTGGAGTGCTGGAAGAACAGAAGTGTATATAGAGTTAAAACACTAAAACCTGGAAGTACACAGCAGGGTCAAGGGCCAGAAAGTTGTTAGGAACTAAGTGAAGTTGAAGGGACATTTGGGAAGCAATGGTAGGCTGTGCATCCCTTTTCCTCACACGGAATAAAATGAAGGGAATCTGCTCCCAGTCCTCCAACCTTGTCATCCCTTCTAAAAGCCAAGAAAGTGAAAAATCACTGAGATTCTAGAAAAAAAAACTGTTTAATTTCCACTTCTTACATATTTTTCCTATTTATCAATTAAAGATATTACGAAATTCATTAAAACCGCCTAAAATAGGAAATACATAAACTATATTGTTAATTAATAAAAAAAATAATAAATCAAGAAATGTGGCATGATCTGATGTACATAAATATAGTAAATGAATAGATAATATGTCAAAATATTAGTATTTGTTCTATAATTATGAATGACTCATTTCTCCCTTTGGATTTTCTGGACTTCTCAAATTTTATACTGAGTATATAATATCCATATAATCAGGGAAGTAAAATTTAGAGAAAAATTATTGTTTATTAAGTTAAGTATAATCAGTTCTTGAAACATCATCCCTAATGTACCTAAAAGTTACTACCTTCTATATTATTAAAGAAATCACTTCTGGGATTACAAAGTCTCTTAGAAGAAAACAAAGGAGGATTTAAATTGGTTACCAGAACCACTGGTGGGGCCCCTGGAAATAAATATTTAGGGCCCAGAGGTAGGAAAGTACTTATGTGACATATTAATTTACTATTGCATGTACATTTATAACATGATGCTTTTCCCTCTCCCTCACCACTACTAATAGTTGTGTGTGATTATGGAATACTCGGCATAGGTTATAGTTGGCTTTAGCTCTAAAAAGAAAACTAAGAAGTCAATTCATTGCGGAAGAGCAGCAAATTGTCACAAGAAGTTAGTGAAACACTGATGAAAAACAAAGGAGAGTGTTTTCCTTGCTTTGAAACTGAAATCCCAATTAGCCATGCTATCTACTGTAGATAGAGAAGATGAAAATCCTTTAATGAAGATTTAATGGGGAACATTAGGACAAAGGTGAGAAGAGGTATTTCCAGAAAGGAAAAGGTGAATGGAAACTGGGAATTATGAATAATTTATTTTATTTTAAAAGTGCTGAATAAGACAATGCAAAAATTAAGGAATTATTGGATGAAGAAAATATCATGGATATACATGAACATCATTTTAGATGTCAGTTTCCCTTACCATGGAAAATGAAAGAATACCATCCTAGGCATTTAGAGTAACTAACTTGTGCTACGCATTATCAATCTATCCCAGTGACTTTCAAGTACGTTACATTAATCCGCAAAACAACTCTAAAAATAGGTATCATCACCCCATTTTAAATGACACATCATGCTGTGAGATAATGTTTTGCACAAGATTTACAGACCCAATATGCCAAAGAGCCAAGATTGAAGTTTAGGTCCTTCAAGCCAAGTACTTTCCAATAACACGTAGTGTGTCTCTTCAGCAGCAGCTAAGGGGACACAGGAGTAAGAGGACTGGGACATAGTAGGCTTCCAGAGACAGAGGGCTATGCACTGTACTATATAGCCCTACAGATGGTCAGAGCACGAAGAGGATGAGCTGGGTGAATTAATCCCAGCAGAGAGCCCAGCTCATTGAAGCTCCCAGCAACAAAGAAGTGTTCTTTGTTTCCACACAGAAATGAAAATGAGAAAACCCAGGATAATTCTCAACACCATATAGGAAATGAAAAGAAGCCTTGCTCTAACTATAGCACTATTGCTCATTATCGGCAACTCTGAGGCTGCTCTCTATTTGGATAAGCACTGGAGATCTAGCACCAGGGATGTCTGATATCATGAATAATATGTTGTTTCATAAACAGGAGGGGAAACTAGCTGAAGCAGGAGCTGAACACAATAGCGCATTTGGTTTCCTTCTGAGGGGAATGAGGCACAGCCTGTTTCAAAGAGGTTCTTCAAGTTAAAATCAGGAAGTCTGGGTGAGTACATGTGCTTTACAAGCTTCCACTCTTTTCCCTTGGTAAACATGGGGAAAAGGGTGAATGCTTCGTGATCCAAGTCCTCAAGCAGAGTTTGCTTTCCTTCTACAGGTGATCTCTGAAGACAGGCATCAATCTAAGGACAGACCGTTTGGAGAGAGACTGACAAAAAACAGCCAGGAAAGAAACTGAAAATTTACTTTTTTTCGTAGAAATAAAGCAGCTGAGGTAATAGTAATCACTAATATCCCCCACACTCCTCACATTGAGTCTCTCCTCTGTCTTATCTTTTCACCATGTGATATACTTGGGTGCCTCATAAGGTACATCCTATCTATACTGCCCACCTGGACCATTCTAACTGGTAACCTCGAGAATCCTATTCCAAGAATTGGAACTGTTTCAGTGTGTCTGCTCAGGGTGCATATATTTGTGAAGTGATTGCTTGAAATCAAAACATTAAACGGCCTTAAGTCAGTCTGTGTAATAAATCAACAGAAAATTTCTCTCCAATATCCATTAACTGTTCTTACCCTTTCTTGGGTATTAATGAAAACTGAGGACAGAATTCCTTAAATCCTTGCCACAGTTTCCTTAAAAGGAATACTTTAAAATACTTCTGATTTTTTGTTATTATTTAATTCCAGAATAGTTAACATAGTGTTCTATTAGTTTCAGGGGTGCAATATAGTGAGTCAACAATTCTATACATTACTCAGTGCTCATGATATTACTCTTTTATCCCCATCACCTATGTCACCCACCCCTCCTCCTACCTCCCCTATGGTAACCATCAGTTTGTTCTCCATAGTTAAGAGTCTATATCTTGGTTTTTCTTTTTTATTTTCCTTTGCTTATTTGTTTTGTTGCTTAAGTTCCACATTTGAGTGAGAGCATATGGTATTTGTCTTTCTCTGACTTCTCACTCAGCACTATACTCTATAGCTCTATCCATGTTGTTGCAAATGTCAAGATTTCATTCTTTCTTGACTGAAAAATACTCCTCTGTGTGTGTGTGTGTGTGTGTGTGTGTGTGTGTATCTCACATCTTCTTTATCCATTCATCTATCAGTGGGCACTTGGGCTGCTTCAATAATTTGGCTATTGTAAATAATGCTGCAATAAACATAGGGGTGTATGTATCCCTTTGAATTAGTATTTTTTTATTTTGGGGGGTAAATACCCAGTAGTGTAATTACTGGATTATAGGATAGTTCTATTTTTAATTTTTTCAGGAAGTTCTTACTGTTTTCCGCAGTGGCTGCACCAGTTTGCATTCCCACCAACAGTGCATGAGGGTTCATTTTTCTCCAATCCTTGACAACACTTATTTTTTATTTTTATTTTATAATTTTTTTTTATTTTAGCCATTCTGACTGGTATGAGGTAATATCTCATTGTGGTTTAGATTTGCATTCCCCTCCTGATGAGTGATGTTGAGCATTCTTTCATGTGTCTGTTGGCCATCTGGATGTCTTCTTTGGAGAAATGTCTGTTCACATCTTCTCATTTTTAAATTGTATAATTTTAGGAGTGTTGAGTTGTCTAGGTTCTTTATATATTTTGGATACTAACCCTTTATTGGATATGCCATTTCCAAATATCTTCTCCCATTTGGTAGATTTTTATTTAGTTTTGCTGATTGCTTCCTTCACTGTGGAAAAGCTTTTAATTTTGTTGTACTCACAAATGTTTGTTTTTATTTCCCTTGCCTTAGGAGACATATCTAAAAAAATGTTGCTACAGCTGATGTCACAGAAATTACTGCCTGTTCTCTCTTCTAGAATTTTTATGGTTTCCTGTCTCACATTTAGATTTTTAATCTATTTGGGGGTTATTTTCATGTATGGTATAAAAAAAGTGGTCCAGTTTCATTCTTTTGCATGTAGCTGTACAGTTTTTCCAACTGGACTTTGGTTAAGTTTATTCCATTTGTTGAAGAGAATTTTTCCCATTGCATATTCTTTCATGCTTTGTCAAAGACTGATTAACCATATATTTATGGGTGCACTTCTGGGTTTTCTATTCTGTTCTATTGATTTATGTATCTATTTTTGTGCTGGTACTGTACTGTCTTGATGACTACAGCTTGTAAAAAATAACCTTAAGTCCGGAATTCTGATGCGACCAGCTTTGCTTGCTTTCTTTCTTTTCTTTCTTTCTTTCTTTCTTTCTCTTTCTTTCTTTCTTTTTTTTTTTTTTTCCAATGTTGCTTTGGCTATTCAGGGTCTTTTGCAGTTTCATACAAATTTTAGGATTGTTTGTTCCAGCTCTGTGAAAAATGCTGTTGGTATTTTGATAGGGATTGCATTAAATATGTATATCACTTTGGGTAGTATAGACATTTTAACAATATTTGTTCTTCCAATCCATGAGCATGGAATGTCTTCCCATTTCTTTGTGTCATCTTCGATTTCTTTCATCAGTGTTTTATAGTTTCCAGAGTATAGGTCTTTCACCTCTTTGGTTAAGTTTATTCCTAGGTATTTTATTATTTTTGGTGCAATTGTAAATGGGATTTTCTTAATTTCTCTTTCTGGTGCCTCATTATTAGTGTATAGAAATGCAACAGATTTCTGTATACTGATTTTGTATCCTGTGACTTTACTGAATTCATTTCACAATTCTAGTAGTTTTTGGTAGAGTCTTTAGGGTTTTCTGAATACAGTATCATGTCATCTGCAAAAAGTGAAAGTTTTACTTGCTCTTTACCAATTTGGATGCCTTTTATTTTTTGTCGTCTAATTGCCTTGGTTACGACTTCAAGTACTGTATGAATAAAAGTGTTAAGAGCGGACATTCTTGTCTTGTTCCTGACCTTAGGGGAAAAGTTCTGTTTTTCCCCATCAGGGATGATGTTAGCTGTGGGTTTTTCATAAGTGGCCTCTTCTATGTTGAGATATGTTCCCTCTACACCTACTTTGTTGAGGGTTTTTATCATGAATGGATGTTTACTTTGTCAAATGCTTTTTCTACATCTGCTGAAATGATCATATGGTTTTTATCCTTTCTTGTATTGATGTGATATATCACACTGATTGTTTTGTGACTATTGAAACACCCTTGCATCCTGGGAATAAATTCCACTTGATTGTGGTGAATGGTTTTTTTAATGTATTTTTTGGATTCAGTTGGCTAGTATATTGTTGAAGATTTTTAAAATACTTCTGACTTCTACAGTCATATAATATACATATTCTTCATGTCATGAAAATTTAGAGAATGAGGGAAAATTTGGGAAATGAAGAAAAATTAAGAATATTAATAATGCTTCCAAATGTATTTCAGAGAAAACTAGTTAACATTTTGCTGTGGCTTTTTTTCAGCCACATATATACAAATTATAATCACTTATAGTGCCCTGAAATTTCCTATTTTAATGTAACATTATACCATGAGCATTTTCCTTTCCCTTTACTCCTCTCCAAGATTACAATTTTTATTGGTTGTATAACATATGAAGGTATGTCATCTCATGAATATGGAATGACCCATGATCAACACAAATCAGACTTCCAGCAACCTAAAAGAAAAAAAATTGCTGCAACTGTTCAAATGCTGATTGAAATTGAAACATGAAAGGACATGCAATAATACATCAATAAATAAATATCATTTATTTCTCTTACTATTTCTATTCAGTGGATCATTCAGAAGAAAAAAATGTTAAATAATAATAATAGTGCTAATACCAATCTTTGACAACTTTTACAAATACACTCCAGAGTTTCGCCATTTTGAATTATGTGACCCAATGATCTGATAGAGATGATCTTTATTATATTAATTATGTATCCTCCCATATCTAGATTTCTAAGAGATTTTACTAAGAATGTGTACAGTATTTTATCAAATGTTTTCTGGCATGTTATTAGATGAACATGTGTTCTGATTTTTTGCCTATTTGTTTAGTGTATTATATTGATAGATTTTCAGGTATGAATTTGGAATTTCATTAATTCATGAAATAAAGTATATCACTTTAGTATACAGTTTGGATGTACTTTATTTATGATTCTTATATATATGCATAAATAATATTGATCGTAGTTTTCTTCTATCCTTGACAATTTGGATCAATAGGCTATTTTAGTTTGATATAATGTTTTTGTAAAATGTTCCATATTTTTTCCACATTGAAACATGTCATACTGCACAGACATTGTTCTTGGAAAACAAACAATTTTTAGCAATTTTAAGCAATATTTTAAGCTTGAAACAAGCTTAAAATTACTCTCATAAGCATTCTGCATCCAGCTTCTATTTTCAAAAACAAGTTCTCATAATGGGATCTCTATTATCTATGATAGTATACTAGGCAGAGTTTGAGCTGTATAGATGAATAAATGAAGGAGTCTATGAGAGACATTAAGTACAGAGTGCTACGACAGTCCTGACAAGGGGCATCCTCCTCAAAACAGGAGGTGAGATTGTTTTCCTAGAAAAGGTGATGTCTAAGTTAGGAGGGGTCCTTCTAGCTTAAGAAAGCAACATGTACAAATCATAAGGAAGAAGGGAGCCTAGGTGGCTCAGTCGATTAAGCGTCTGCCTTCCCCTCAGGTCATGATCCCAATCCTGTGATTAAGCCCCTAGCTGGGCTCCCTCCTCAGTGGGGAGCCTGCTTCTCCCTCTTCCTCTACTCCTCCCCCCTTCTCATGCTCACTCACAAGTTCTCTCTCTCAAATAAATAAATAAAATCTTTAAATTTAAAAAATGCATAAGGAAGAGTACTATGGGAGACTGAAAGAAATAGCCGGCCTCTGCAGAGCAGTTAGGGTGTTAGTGGTGCCTCCAGAATTTCTACAGAAGAATCAAGGGGTAACAATGTGATTGGTGGAGGAGCTGGAGGACTTTTCTTGAAGTTGTTTTGCATAGGAAGCACACTGTTTTACACGGATGATACTTTCCTGTTAAAATGTTTTTTGTATGGTTGCTGATGAAGATCATGAGGAAACAAAACCTCCCTTGACACCACCATAGGAGAAGAAATGGCAAAAGTGAAAGCAAAGGTAACTGGCGAAGTTCAGATAGGCCCACCTGGCATGTTGATTCAGTGGTTCTGGTAAACTCACTGTTTCTGTTTTCTCTTGTTTTGACCTAAATTCTGAGAAGTGGCTTTCCTCATCTGGTACCTTTTTTGAACAGAGAGAAAGCCATTCCTCCTTCTTCTTTGTGTGTGTGTGTGTATATATATTAAATATATATATATTTAATATTACTATATTACATAGGGTAAATATAATTACATATTATGTATATGCCATGTTGGAACCACCTACTATTATAGATGCCTAACAGATTTTACCTACATTGATTCTAATGACAACTTAACGAATAATTATTGTTTTTTCCCAGCTTACTATGAGCTGAGATCCTGAAAAAAGGAAGTTTACTAAAGTTATATCCAGGTTAAATGATATGGTGCTAGATCTACATAATCTTTTAGAGACCAGCTTCATCAGAAAACAGCTCTAATTTAAAATTTTCCATTAATAAAGACACCCTTACATATCTACATCTGAAAGCAGTTTGTCCTAAATTTTATTTGGCACTTTCCAGTAGAATTTTTGGAGTATTAATAGCCTTGACTATGTTACTGTGTAATCCTCAGATGTTTTGGATTTCTCAAAGCCTTACTACCATCCATCACCAATAAAATAAATACCACATCCCTCCTCTTTTGATTCCTAGGAGTGTTTCAGGATAAATCAAATACAATATTGGAAGTAAAGATGTACTAAAAATCTACATTATAAATTTAAATTTCCCTGAGTCTCGTCCTTTTCCAAACACTGAAAGTAACATGGAACACATGAAGATGGGAAATTACTCGCCTGTGACCGAATTCATTCTGGTGGGATTTTCCAAATACCCAGTGCTCCAGTTTTTTCTTTTCATGCTCTGCCTCATCATGTATGTGATAATTCTGCTGGGAAACAGCCTCCTCATTATCATCAGCATACTGGATTCTCGCCTCCACACCCCCATGTACTTCTTCCTTGGGAACCTCTCGTTCCTGGACATCTGTTATACATCATCGACCATTCCTCCAATGCTCATCATATTTAGCTCTGAGACAAAATCCATCTCCTTCATTGGCTGTGCTCTGCAGATGGTTGTCTCCCTTGGGCTGGGTTGCACTGAGTGTGTTCTCCTGGCTGTGATGGCCTATGATCGGTACGTGGCCATCTGCAACCCACTGAGGTACTCCATCATCATGAACAGAGTGCTTTATGTGCACATGGCTGCTTGGTCCTGGATCATAGGCTATCTGACCTCCCTATTGCAAACAGTCATGACAATGATATTGCCGTTTTGTGGGAATAACGTTATCGACCATATTACCTGTGAGTTACTGGCCCTTCTTAAACTCATCTGCTCAGATATCACCATCAATGTGATTATCATGACAATGGTAAGTATTATTATACTGGTGATTCCCCTACTGTTAATTTTCATCTCTTATGTTTTTATCCTCTCTTCCATCCTGAGAATTAACTCTGCTGAAGGGAGAAAGAAAGCTTTTTCTACCTGTTCAGCCCACCTGACTGTGGTTATATTATTCTATGGTTCAGCCCTTTTCATGTACATGAAGCCCAAGTCAAAGGACACAAACACTTCTGATGAGATCATCGGGCTGTTTTATGGAGTGATAACCCCGATGTTAAACCCCATCATCTACAGTTTGAGGAATAAAGAAGTGAATGAAGCCATGAAGAAAGTTCTGAGGAGACACCTGCATTTATTGAAATCATGAAAGGCTTTAAGACATGTGATATCCTAAATGGGTAAATAGATCTTGTCTTTTTTTTTAATTCAATTAACTAACATATGCATTATTTGTTTCAGATGTAGAGGTTAGTGATTCATCAGTCTTACACAATACCCAGTGTTCATTACATCATGTGCACTCCTTAATGCCCATCACCCAGTTACACCATCCCCTCACCACTCACCTCTAGCAACTCTCAGTTTGTTTCCTATGATTAAGAGTCTCTTACGGTTTGTCTCTCTCACTGACTTTGTCTTGTTTTATTTTTTCCTCTCTTCCCCTATGATCCAATGTTTTGTTTCTTAAATTCCACATATGAGTGAGATTGTATGATATTTGTCTTTCTCTGACCAACTTATTTCGCTTAGCATAATACCCTCTAGTTCCATCCACATCATTGCAAATGGTAAGATTTCATTTTTTGATAGCTAAGTAGTATTCCATTGTATGGAATCTTCTTTATCCATTCATCTGTCAATGGACATCAAGGCTCTTTCCATAGTTTGGCTATTGTGGACATCGCTGCTATAAACATTGGGATGAGGCGCCCCTTCAGGTCACTACTTTTGTATCATTGGGGTAAATACCCAGTAGTGCAATTACTGGGTCGTAGGGCAGCTCTATTTTCAACTTTTTGAGGAACCTCCATACTGTTTTCCAGAGTGGCTGCACCAGCTTGCCTTCCCACCAACAATATAAGAGGGTTCCCCTTTCTTTGCATCCTTGCCAAATCTGTTGTTTCCTGACTTGTTAATTTTAGCCATCCTGACAGGTGTGATGTGGTATCTCATAGTGCTGTTGATTTGTATTTCCCTGATGCTGAATGATGCTGAGCATTTTTTCATGTGTCTGTTGGCCATTAGATGTCTTCTTAGGAGGAATGTCTGTTCATGTCTCCTGCCCATTTCTTGATTGAATTATTCCGTAGGTGTTGAGTTTATTAATTACTTAGTAGATTTTAGATACTAGCCCTTTATCAGATCTGTCATTTGCAAATATCTTCTCCCAATCTGTGGGTTGTCTTTTGGTTTTGTCGACTGTTCCCTTTGCTGTGCAAAAGCTTTTTATCTTGATGAAGTCCCAATAGTTCATTTTTGCTTTGTTTCCCTTGCTTTTGGAGACATGTTGAGCAAGAAGTTGCTGTGGCCAAGATCACAGGGGTTGCTGCCTGCGTTCTCTACAATTTTGGTGTATTCCTATCTCACATTTAGATCTTTCACCCATTTGAGTCTATTTTTGTGTATGGTGTTAGGAAATGGTCCAGTTTCACTCTTCTGCATGCGGCTGTCCAATTTTCCCAACACCATTTGTTGAAGATACTGTCTCCCCGCCCCCCCCCGCCATTGGATATTCTTGCCTGCTTTGTCAAAGATTAGTTGACCATAGAGTTGAGGGTCCATTTCTGGGTTCTCTATTCTGTTCCATTAATCTATGTATCTATTTTTGTGCCAGTACCATACTATCTTGATGCTTACAGCTTTGTAATAGATCTTGAAGTCTGGCATTGTGATGCCACCAGCTTTGGTTTTCTTTTTCAACATTCCTCTGACTATTTGGGGTCTTTTCTGGGTCTCTACAAATGTTGGGATTATTTGTTACAGTCTGTGAAAAAAGTTGATGGTATTTTGATAGGGATTGCATGGAATGTGGAGATTGCTCTAGGTAGCATAGACATTTTAACAATCTTTGTTCTTGCAATTCATGAGCACAGGGATGTTTTTCTATTTCTTTGTGTCTCCTCATTTTTTTCATGAGTGTTCTATAGTTTTATAAGTATAGATCCTTGGGGGCGCCTGGGTGGCACAGCGGTTAAAGCGTCTGCCTTCGGCTCAGGGCGTGATCCCGGCGTTCCGGGTTCGAGCCCCACGTCAGGCTCCTCCTCTATGGGCCTGCTTCTTCCTCTCCCACTCCCCCTGCTTGTGTTCCCTCTCTCACTGGCTGTCTCTATCTCTGTCAAATAAATAAATAAAAAAAAAATCTTTATAAGTATAGATCCTTGGCTTCTTTGGTTAGATGTATTCCTAGGTATCTTATGGTTTTGGGTGCAGTCGTACATGGGACTGACTCTTTAATTTCTCTTTCTTTTGTCTCATTGTTAGTGTATGGAAATGCAACTGATACATGTGCATTGATTTTATATCCTGCCACTTTGCTGAATTCCTGTATGAGTTCTAGCAATTTTGGGATGGATTCTTTTGGGTTTTCCACAGAGTATCATGTCATCTACAAAAAGTGAGAGTTTGACTTCTTTGCCAGTTTGATGCCTTTTATTTCTTTTTGTTGTCTGATTGCTGAGGCTAGAACTTCTAGTACTATGTTGAACAGCAGTGGTTAGAGTGGACATCCCTGCCATGTTCCTGATTTAGGGGAAAGCTCTCAGTTTTTCCCCATTGAGAATGATATTCGCTGTGGGCTTTTCGTATATGGCTTTTATGATACTGAGGTATGGTCCGTCTATCCCTACGCTGTGAGGAGTTTTAATCAAGAAAGTATGCTATACTTTGTCAAACGCTTTTTCTGCATCTATTGAGAGGATCATATGGTTCTTGCCCTTTCTTTTATTTATGTAGTGTATCACACTGATTTGTGGATGTCTAATCACCCTTGCAGCCCAGGAATAAATCCCACTTAGTCGTGGTGAATAATTCTTTTAACGTACAGTTGGATTCTTTTGGCTAGTATCTTGGTGAGAATTTTTGCATCCATGTTCATCAAGGATATTGGTCTGTAATTCTCCTTCTTGGTGGGGTCTTTGTCTGGTTTTGGGATCAAGGTAACACTGGCCTCACAGAAAGAGTCTGCAAGTTTTCCTTCCATTTCTATTTTCTGAAACAGCTTCAGAAGAATAGGTATTAACTCGTCTTTAAATGTTTGGTAGAATCCCCCTGGGAAGCCATCCGGCCCTGGACTCTTGTTTTTTGGGAGATTTTTTATTACTACTTCAATTTCCTTGCTGGTTTTGGTTTTCAGGCTGTTCAGGTTTTCAATTTCTTCCTGTTTCAGTTTTGGTAGTTTATGTGTCTTTAGGAATGCATCCATTTCTTCCAGATTGCCTAATTTGTTGGCACACCGTTGCTCATAATGTGTTCTTATAATTGCTTGTATTTCTTTGGTGTTGGCTGTGATCTCTCTTCTTTCATTCATGATTTTCTTTATTTGGGCACTTTCTCTTTTCTTTTTGATAAGTCTGGCCAGGGGTTTATTGATCTTATTAATTCTTTCAAGAACTACTTCCTAGTATTATTGATCTGTTCTACTGTTCTTTTGGTTTCTATTTCATTGATTTCTGCTCTAATCTTTATTAATTCTCTTCTCCTGCTGGGTTTAGGCTTTATTTGCTGTTCTTTCTCCATCTCCTTTAGGTGTAAGGTTAGGTTGTGCATTTAAGGACTTTCTTATTTCTTAAGAAAGGCTTGTATTTGCTATATACTTCCCTCTTAGAACTGCCTTTGATGTATTCCAAAGGTTTTGAACAGTTGTGTTTTCATTTTCATTTCTTTCTATGATTTTTAAAAATTCTTCTTTAATATCCTGGTTGACCCATTCATTCTTTAGTAGGATACTCTTTAGCCTCCATGTATTTGAGCTCTTTCCAAATTTCCTCTTGTGATTGAGTTCCAGTTTCCAAGCACTGCAGTCTGAAAATATGCAGGGAATGATCCTAATCGTTTGGTACTGGCGGAGACCTGATTTGTGACCCAGTATGTGACCTATTCTGGAGAATGTTCCATGTGCACTTGAGAAGAATGCGAATTTTGTTGCTTTAGGATGGAATGCTCTGAATAGATCTGTGAAGTCCATCTGGTCCAGTGTGTCATTCAAAGCCATTGTTTCCTCGTTGATCTTCTGCTTAGATGATCTGTCCATTGCAGTGAGTGGGATGTTAAAATCCCCTACTATTATTGTATTCTTATCAATGTGTTTCTTTAATTTTGTTATTAATTGGTTTATATAATTGGCTGCTTCCATGTTAGGGGAATAAATATTTACAATTGTTAGAACTTCTCATTAGACCCTTTAATTTTGATATAGTATCCTTCCTCATCTCTTATTACAGTCTTTGGTTTAAAATCTCATTTGTCTGATATAAGGACTGCCACTCAAGCTTTCTTTTGATGTCCATTAGCATGATAAATGATTTTCTACCCCCTTACTTTCAATCTAGAGGTGTCTTTGGGTCTAAAATTAATCTTTTGCAGACAGCACATTGATGGGTCTTACTTTTTTATACAATCTTATACCTAATGTCTTTTGATTGGGGCATTTAGCCCATTTGCATTTAGAGTAACTATTGAGAGATATTAATTTAGTGCCATTGTATTACCTGTAAAGTCACTGTTTGTGTATATTGTCTCTGTTCCTTTCTGGTCTATGTTACTTTGGGGCTCTCTCTTCGCTTAAAGAATCCCCTTTAATATTTCTTGCAGGGCTGGTTTAGCGATCACAAATTCTTTTAGTTTCTGTTTGTCCTGGAAGCTTTTTATCTCTCCTTCTATTTTGAATGACAGCCTTGCTGGATAAAGTATTCTTGGCTGCATATTTTTCTCAGGCAGTCCTTTCTGGCCTGCCAGGTCCCTGTAGATAGGTCTGCTGCCAGTCTAATGTTTCTACCCTTGAAGGTTACAGACCTCTTGTCCCAAGCTCCTCTCAGAATTTTCTCTTTGTCTCTGAGGTTTGCAAGTTTCACTATTTTACATCAGGGTGTTGACCTATTTTTATTGATTTTGAGGAGGGTTCTCTGTGCCTCCTGGACTCAGATGCCTGTTTCCTTCCCCAGATTAGGGAAGTTCTCCACTATAATTTGCTCCAATATACCTTCTGCCCCTCTCTCCCTTTCCTCTTCTTCTGGGATACCAGTTATTCTAATATTGTTTCACTTTATGGTATCATTTATCTCTCAAATTCTTCCCTCATGATCCAGTAGTTATCTCTTTTTCTCAGCTTCTTTATTCTCCATTATTTTGTCTTCTATATCACTAATTCTTCCTTCTGCTTCATTTATCTTCTAAAAGTTCTGATTTTGCACTCCACTGCTGTATCACTTTCCGGTAGCTGGCTTACAGGTCTCCTACTCCTACTCCTCTGCCATTTTGGACTCCTCCCCCCTAGTCTCCAGATTTTGTCTTTTGTATTCCAAGATGAATATATAAAACCTACTGTCATGATAGCTTGTATATTTACAAAACCAAATATGGGACTCCCACTCTTTTCAGCATAAAATGCTCATGTAAATCTTCTAAATAATGCCTATCTGCTGGGTTTCCAGCTCTAAGCAGGTCTGCTCATTGTTCCCATGAAGGTCATGATACTGTTCATCAAAATGAATCAATCTTTCATTCTCAATCTCTCTCTCTCCTCCCTTTCTTTTCCCACTTCCCCTCTTCTCTCTCCTCCATATATTTCCTTTCTTCTTCCTTCTCTTTTCTTTCTCTCCTTTCTCAGTGTCTTTGAAGTGGATATCTGTTGTTTTTGTTATGCAACATCCTGCATAATAATGCTATAGAATTTATAGACCTGAACAATATGTAGAAAAATTATGTATATTTTTCTTTAGGAGACCAACAGTCCCCAACTCTCAGTTTATATTGTACAGGGTGGGGATGTCCCAACCCTCTGAAAACAGGGGTAAGCATGGAAATAGGACTTGCCAAAGATGAATTAACTTTTTTTAAGTTTATTCCTTTAATCATAGTGATTGGTATGGTTTATTAAGTGACCTGAATCAGGCTAATCAGACACAATCCTAAAAGTGCTGCCCTGGTGTCAGAAAAAAAAAAAATTATTCTTTCTGTAATGATCTCTAAATGGTTAGAATTATAAACCTAGAGCTCCTGCTGGTCTTCCTTGTCAAAATGTGGGACAGACTGAGAAAGAAAGTAGAGCAGAGATAGAGAATATGCCTAAGGATGCCATTCTAACTCTTGAAACCAACAATGACTAAAATCAGACACACCTCTGTATAACTTATTTATATGAATCAAATTATTTTCTGTAAGACTAATTTTAATTAGCCTTTACCACTTATATCCATATAAATCCTAATTACTATATCCTCTTGCCTCACATCCCCCTCCATCTAGTTACAGAGGTCATAGTCAAACTCAGAAACAGAGAATGGGATGGTGGTTACCAGGGCATGGAGGGAGAAGAAATCAGGAAGGTATTAGTCAAAGGGTACAAAGTTTTGGTTAGACAAGATGAATAAGTTCTAGAGACCTACTGTACAACATAGTACCAACAGTTAACAATACTTTAAATTATTGTTTACTTTAAATTTTTCTAAGAGGGTAGATTTTATGTTAAGTGTTCTTATTAATAAATAAGAGGGTAGGAAGAAACTTTTGGAGGTGACAGGCAGGTTTGTGGCACACAATGTAATGAAGGTGTTATGAGTGTACACTCACCTCCAAGCTCTCATGTTGTATACATTAATTATGTACACCTATTTGAATGTGCAAAATAATTGAAAACCCAGGGGAGAAAAAAGGATTTTACTTTAAACAATAAAGAGTACATACTAAAGTTCTAATAAGGATAAAACTAATCAATGGTATTAAAATATCAGAAAGGTAGCTACTTTGGCAGAGTTGAGACAGGGAAAGACTGGAAGAGGCATTAGGGAACTCTTCTAAGGTTATACTAATGTTCTTTATCTTGATAGTTTAGATGACACAGCTGTATGCATTTGACAAAACAGTACATTTTACTTGTTTGTGCATTTATATAAACTTTAAATAGAAATAAAAACTGCAACTAAAAACTTAATTCTAGTTAACAATAAACTCATTAATGATATGTATACTGAGGGAGAAGTGTATTAAAGTCTGCAAAGTGCTTTGAAATGCATAAAATGTAAGATAGATTGAGAAATATAGAGAAGAATAGATCATAGATACAGTAAGTAAGTATAGTAAAATATTAATGGTAGGGATGCCTGGGTAGCTCAGTGGTTAAGTGTCTGCCTTTGGCTCAGATCATGATCCCAGGGTCCTAGGATCGAGTCCTGCATCAGGCTCCTTGCTCGGAGGGGAGCCTGCTTCTCCCTCTGCTTCCTTCTGTCTGCCACTCCCTCTGCCTGCCAACTCCCCCTACTTGTACCCTGTGTGTATGTCTCTCTCTCTGACAAATAAATTTTTTTTAAAAATCTTAATTATCTAGTCAGTGGATAAATGAGTGTTCACTTTAAAATTCTTTCAATCCTTCCTTATGGTTGAAAATTTTCATAATAAAACGTTGGAAAAATTTTACACAAAACTTATCAGGGGCATAGCTCTTGAATGAATGATACAATATAGATGCCTACTGATTCAAAGATAGAGAACAAATTAAACATGATGTCCTTATAAGTTCCCTTAAATTTCATTTAGGAAAAAATAATACTACTTTAAAAAGGCAAAATTTGTTAGCAGGTTATTTATAACTCTTACAAGAGAGAAATTTAAAACAAATTTTAACAGTCCCTGTGAAACTTAATTTTCTATATGATCTGTAGTCAGAGTTTTAATTGTTATCCCTAGGGGATAGAGAGAATGAAAGGACAGGGAAGAAAAGAAATATATCAGAAATTTATAAAACTCAGAATCAAAGATAATGAGAAAAAAGAAAAAAACAGCAAACTTCTTTGGCAGGATGTTTTGTCTGCATGATTATTTCTCCTGTTTTTAGCTACTTCTAAGGGACTACTAGTTCCCCAGTGCATGTCAGATTGTATAGACCCTAACAAAAGGAATTTGGTTCTACAGCCTTTACTCTTTAATTCCTCTTCTTCCATACCCTAACTAAGTCCATAAAGAGGTTTTTGAAAATGGCATTCCTCTGTACCAAAGTTTCTCAGTCTTGGCACTATTGATATTCTGGCCTGGGTAATGTCCCATCATGGAAAGCTATCCTATACATTATACGATGTTTAGCAGTACCCCTTGCCTCTACACATTAGATGCCAGCAGCACTGCCCTCCCTCCCCTCACCCTCTCAAACGTGACAGCCAATAGTGTCTCTGGAATCTACCACAGGTCTCAAAGGGGCAAAATCACCACAGTTGAAAACTGCTATACATCCACAAGAAAAATTATCTCTAAATCTTATAACACTGCTAAACATTGTAACATTCTTAAAACAACCAAGTTGTATAAACACTCACATTTCCCAGAGCCATTTCTAAACTGAAACTTGAATAAATATTAAGAGGTTGAAGTTCCACTCAAACAATGTAAACTATAAACTGGATGAAAAATGAACTTTTTTCCCTTATGCTACTGATATTTTCACACCAGGTGTAGAAGGAATAATGACTATAAATATCAGAAATTAAAGATTAGAGATAATATAACATAAATAGTAGTAGCATTTTAATAAAGATTCAACTGAGTATATATGCTAAAAGCATAAGTTTGTTTCTAAAAGGGAATGAGACTTTGGTCAACATTATAAAGACTACTGGTATTAGTGATGAAGGGATTACTGAATACAAATTTTATTTCTCTGATCCAAAGTTTCAAATTTCAAAGCATTATTTTTTCTTTTGAGTATGCCATGCAGTCTAGATTTTATGTTATAATTAGTAGGCACACTTATATCTCAAATTCTAACACATGTAAAAAGTATATTTAAATCCATATTTAACAGATCTGTAATAATTTTTAAAATAAGGCCAATAATTTTGTAAAATCAGTATTTGATAAACGTATATACATGTTTATATTAAAGAAGTTATAAGGGTAAAGTCAGTGCCCAATAGGCAACCATGGATGTTAGTCAAGAATGGCATGATGCCATTACTGAGAATATTCACTGTTATTTAAAACTAATGTAAAACAGACTTCTCTTAATGGAGTATATGCCATCAATGAGAAAAAAAGCCCAAAGAAATGGAATAATATCTTCAAATTGTTCATAGAAAATAACTAAAAACCTTAGTCTGCACCAAACTAAACTACCTTTCCAGAGAAAAGGCAAAATAAAGATACTTTTAGACAAAGACTGAGAGATCTTACCGCATGTAGCACCACCCCACAGAGAAAAAATTATATTCAATTGAAAGGTGTGGAATGAAAAAAATCATAGTAAACAAAGAAATTAGTAGATATGTAGGTAAATCCAAATTGTCCCTAGTTTCTTAAAAAAAAAAAAAAAAGCAACAATTTGAGGAACTTAAATACAAAGTAAAAATGACATTTTAAACATCAACAACATGGAAGATAATTGAGGAATCAAAAATCAAAGATAAACATTTTAAAGTCCTTATACTACTCAGAAGGATTGCAGAGATATTAAGTAGAGACTATGTTAAGTTAAACAAGCATCATTAAAAAGGTAAGGGAACTCATAAAAACAACAGAAATAAGATACAGAACTTCCAAATTTGTTAATAAAAGACAGCAAAGAAAATTTCATCAATTCAATAGAAGGCATGAAAATTATTCAAAAAAAGGAGAAAGAGAATTTCAAAAGCATAGCAGATTAAAAACAAACACCAAATGAGGATAAAAAAATCAAAAGCATAAGTATTCACATTAAACGTTACAAAGGCCCTGGTTGGAAGGTGTCAACTAATATTGTGCAGAATGACATACACCTGTTTTCTAGTGTGAAACTTCACCTTTCATCCCAGCAGAAAATGCAACTAACTCAGTGATTTTCTATCTACAAGAGAAATTCCTAAAATGTAAATAGAAAGTTGGAAATTAACATGATGGGAAAAGATGCACCATATCAACACCAACAAAAGTAAGCTGCTGTTTCTATTAAATCAGGCTAGAAGGACCCTGAGACAGAAAGCATTACCAGAGAATATATCAGAAAGAAAAAATAGTCCTGAAACTTATCTGTCTTACCACACAGCTTCAATATAAACACATATGGATACTGACAGAATTACAAGAAAAAGATAAATCTACAATAAAAAAGAGATAATTCAATATCTGCCTTAAACTAATAAGTGAAGCAATAAAACACATACACACACACACACTTATATGAAACTTTGAATTAAGATAGGAGAGGATATTTTTAAATCCAAATGAAATATATGAAAACTAACACATTAGGAAAGGAAGCAAGTCTCAATAAACACCAGAGTAATATTCAAATCTCAACTCCAGCCACAATAAAAAAACATTAGAAATAAATATTGAAAATACAATCACCCCCAAAATGTCTTTTGAATCTGAAATTAGAAAACATGTTATTAAATAATAGGTTAAAAATAGATTCTGATAAAAATTCTAAAATATTTTAAATTAAATAATAAAATTAATATAAAATATCAAATTGTTAAAAGACACAATAGAAAATCCAAGTAAATTGTGAAGCTCTATACTGTTCATGTTAGGAAATTTAAAAATAAATATATTCATTTGCCCCAATTTTTAAAAATTCAGTGTCATTCCAAACAAAATGAAATAGGATTTTTACATTTGCCAAGTTGATCCTAAAATTCATGGAAGAATGAAGAGCCAAGAATAGCCAAAACTATGCAGTAGAATAAGAAATTCAGACTCATTATACGAGACATCAAGAATGATCATAAAGCTACAGTACATCAGATAGTGTGGTATTGGTTCAGGTAAAGACAAGTCTATCAAACGAACAGAGCAGAGAATCCAGAAATACCTTAACTATATATGGAAGTTAATTTATATCCCAAATGAAGTGGCATTTGATATAAAATAGCATTATTAATCAGGAGAAAATGGATGAACTATTAAATAAACGGTGCCCGGGTACTGAACTAATTATACTGAAAAAATATTAAAACTCTACCCCACACTGTACCCAAAATAAATTTGAGAAAAATTAAATACCTAAATTAAAAAAATAAAACAAAATCCACAACTATATAACATCCAAGGAAAAATGAACCACATGCTATATAATTGAAACAGAACTGATTGCTCCTCTTTTAAAATTATGTGTTTCATCCCCTTATTTCATGGTGTAATTATTCTAGATGAGCTGAAGTCTCCTTGCTAAAGTGAGTGTTCTCCTAACTAAAGCCTATACAATTGTGGAAGTGCTGGAAGAAGATAAATGTAGGGAGAATTAAAATACTAAAACCTGGGGGTGCCTGGGTTGTTCAGTCATTAAGCATCTGCCTTTGGCTCAGTACCTGATCCCAAGGTCCTGGGATCGAGTCCCGCATCAGGCGCCCTCCTCCGCTGGGAGCCTGCTTCTTCTTTTCCCACTCCCCCTGCTTGTGTTGCCTCTCTCGCTGGCTGTCTCTCTCTGTCAAATAAATTAAAAAAAAAAAAAAAAAAAAAAAAAGAACAGACAGCGAAGGAAGCTCTGTTTCTGGTCCTCCAACACTGTTATTACCTTCAAAAAGCCAAAAAGAAAAAAAAAGTGGAAAACTGCTAAGAATCTAACAGGAAACAATTTCATTTCCACTTGTTTCATGTGTTCCCCTTCCATCTGTGCACTATATAAAAAACTATGATATTCATTAAAAATGTCTAATAAAATAACTATATATATTTAAGCATCAAGTTTTAAAGCAGGAAATGCGCTGTGCTCTCAAGTTTTCACTATATTCAGTACATACATAAAAATAACCAAAATACCAACAGTTATATCTGAAATTAGGGTGACTTTCATTTTATCCATTAGGCTTTTCTTTATTTCCCAAATTTTCCACAGTGAATAGGTATCATTTCTATAATTAGGGGAAAAATTAACTCAAAGAGGAAAGAAAATTGCTTTTTAATAAGTAAGGTACAATTAAAGTCTTTTGGACATTATCTCTAATGTATCTAAAAGTTATTATCTTCAGCAAGATTTACGGGTTCAACTTTAAATCACTTCTGGGATTAGAGAGTCTCTTAGAAGAAAACAAAGGAGTATTTAATTAAATTGGCTACCAGAGCCACTGGTGTGCCCTCTGGAATGTTTAGGGCCTAGAGGTTAGAGTACTTTTGTGGCAGCTTGACTGACTATTGACACAAATTTATAACATGAATCTCCATTGGGGATGAAAGCTTTATTTTTGATCTGCCCCCTTACAACTAGCAGGCACCTGAACTGTGGGATACTTGCTTGTGGGTTCTAATAGAATGACTACAGCTCTTAGAGAAGATAGTTAAGATTCTAACAAATCTAAGTAGGAATAGCAACAGTAACTTTTGTATGTAGTCAGAAAAAGTTAGTGAAACACTGGGGAAAAGGAATGCTGAATAGAGGGATCCATGCTTGTGTCTAAAATGGCTTCTTTGTTTTGAAGACTGTAGTCCCAATAAACCATGGTATCTATCGTGAATGGAGAATTAGAGGATCCTACGCTGATGCATAAATGAGGTAGACTTAAGCAGAGTTGGGAAGAGTTTTTTTTTTTTTTAGAAAAGAGAAGATAAGGGAGTTAGGAATTCTAAACCATTTATTTTATTTGAAAAGTTTTTAATAAAACAATGAAAATCTTGGGAAAGAGGAATTGGTGGGTGAAGAAAGTATCTTGGATACTTATGGACATCACTTTAAATTAGTTGTTTCTCTTTACCATGGAAAATGAAAAATCGTAGCCTGGGAGTTCAGATTAAACTAACACGTATTGTGCACTCCCTCCGTACCAAGATCTTTCAAGTACATCATGTTAATTCTTACAATGACTCTACAAAATAAGTACTGTTACCCCATTTTATATCATGCTCATGTTAAGTGTCTTGCTCAAGGTTTGTATGGTTATTACGCCCCAGAGCCAAGACTGTATTTTAGGTCCCTGACTCTAAGACAACTGTTCTTTCAATTAAAATAGAACTTACTTGCAATAAGAAGAAAAGTGCAAGAGGACTTGGAACACAGTAGGCTTCCATGGCACAGCCCTAGAAATTATTAGATTGCATGTTCTAATCAACCCCAGAAGGGAGTCTACAGGTCAGACAGAGGCTCCTACAAGATAAGAGCTTAAAGCTTCAGCTGTGCTACCAGCAACGAAGAACTGCATTTGGTATCCACACAGCAATGTTAGTAAAGCACAAAACAAAACCAGAACTCAGGATAATTTTCAAGATCATACTGAAAAAGGATAAGAGGACCTATTTCTAACTCACCCAGTACTGCTTATTTATCAACACCTTTTAAAGTTCCCAGAGGGCCATTTACTTGGACAAGCATTAAGGATCTCCTGCCAGAGATGTTGTATTATACAGAACAAAAGTGCTTTATAAACAGTAGGAAAAATTGGATACAGGATATAGAATGCAATATTCAGTGCTGAAAATTTCTTCTGAAGGAAATCTTCCATGGTGAGTGTGCCATGCTCTGCTTCGAAAAGTTCATTGGGTTAAAATCAGGGAGCATGGGTGAGTACTTGTGCTTTACAAACTACTACCCTCTTCTGTTAGTAAACATGGGCAGAAGAAGAGTAAATGCATCACAATCCAGAGTCCTCAAGCAGAGTTTCCTTTCTTTCCATAGTTGATGCCCAATGGTAAGGACCTATCTAATGACCAAGACTTTGGAAAGAGATGAACAAAACCTGGAGAACAAGAAACTGAATTCTACCCTTTATGGCAGAAAGAAAAAAGCATAGGTAACAGAAGCTCCTGATGTTTTCCCATGCTCCTTCCTACCCACCAGGTATATCTCCTCTTTTTCTTGTGAGATACTGCATCCTATCTGTACCACTAAGTTTGGTCACATTTTAAATGGTGAGTTCTAGAATCCTTTTGCAATATTTGAGTTAATATGTCTGCTGATGGTGGATGTATGTGTGAGACTAATTAAACTTGGAACACTAAATGCCATTAGTTTATGTCATATAAAAAAACATAAAGTCCCTCTGCAATTTCCTGTCCATATTTTATTTCCTACTTGAGTTTTAAAGAAAACTGGGGCAGAATCTCTGGATGTCTTAGCCACTATCTCCTTTGAAGAAAAATTTGAAAATGTTATTTCTGATATTTATAACCATAAAATATAGATTAAGAATTATCTGGAAGGGGCACCTGGGTGGCACAGCGGTTAAGCGTCTGCCTTCGGCTCAGGGCGTGATCCTGGCGTTATGGGATCGAGCCCCACATCAGGCTCCTCTGCTATGAGCCTGCTTCTTCCTCTCCCACTCCCCCTACTTGTGTTCCCTCTCTCGCTGGCTGTCTCTATCTCTGTCGAATAAATAAAATAAAATCTTTAAAAAAAAAAAAAAGAATTATCTGGAAAATATAAAGAGTAGAGAGAAAATTAGTAATGCCCCAAATCCCATATCAGAAGAAACTACAGTTAAAATTTTGGAGTAGTTTCTATACAAATATGTATATATATTTGTAACCATTTATATTAGTTGTAACCATTTATATTATTTTATTAAGAAACTTGTTTTTCTTCATGTAATATTGTATCATGAGCACAGTCCCTTATCCTTACTCGTCTCTAAGACTACAATTTACACTGGTGATACTACTTGTGACATTTTATCTTCTCATATGTATACCATAATCATGACATGCCAGAATGTCAGTACCTTAGAAGAAAAAAATTATAGCACCTATTAAAGCATGACTGAACTTGACATATGATATTACATGGAATGCCATTTATTCTTGTTTTTCTATTCTATCATTGGATGTTTTAGGGGAAAATGTTAGGTGGTAATAATAATAATAATAATAATAATAATAATAATACATCTTTGAAGGACTTTTAGGGAAATAGGTCCAGCATCTCACCATTTGAAATTACGCTGACCAACAGTTTAAGAGAGAGAATATTTACCATCTTAGTGATTTATCCTCCGAGGTCTAGACTACTAAGAGGTTTTATCAAGAATGAATGTTATGTTCTATCATTGCTTTGGGGCATCTAGTTAGATGACAATATTTTATTTTTATTACCTGGTTAGTATATTAAACTGATAGATTTCCAAGCATTAACTTAGAATTTCATATATTAGTAAAAATAAATGACATCATTTTAGTATGTAGCTTGATATATTTATTATTCTTTGCATATGCATTCATAAATGGGATTGATCATAGTTTTAAGAGTTCTGGGTAGAAAGGCAATTTTAGTTTGATAAAATAATTTGTAAAGTGTCCCATAACTTTTTCACATTGGAACATGTTATAGAGCATATAAATTATTTGCTTCTTAAAAGCATAAAATAACTATCATGAGCATTCTGCATCCGGTATCAATTTTGAAAGTCTAGTACTCACAATGAGACCCCTATTACACATTACAGTATATGTGCCCCTATATCGCCTATAATTTTAGATGACATGCTGGAACCACCTACTATGCATCTTATTTTATAGATGTTATCTAATTTAATTCTCAAAACAAACTGCCAAAGAGTTATAGCTTCCCTGCCCCTCCCAATTTTACTTGCTGAGACTAGCAGCTGGGCCTCAAAAATTTACGTAACTTAAAATAGTCATACCGAGGATAGGTGTCAAGGTACTGAAGATACATATTTCAAATTACATCCAGCTTTATTAGAATGCAGTTACATTTCAAAATACTCATTAATAAAGAGATTCTTACGTATCTACATTTGAAAGCAGTTTGTCCCTAAATTTTATTCATTAGAGGCCTGAAACTTTCCAGCATAATTCTCGGCTTTCACTGCTGTGTGAGCCTCAGTAGTGCTGATCTCTCAGTTCCTGTTTCATCATTAATAAAATTAATGTAATATCCCTATCCTTGCTGATTCCAGAGGCTAAGAATACAACAAAGTAATGGAAGTGAAAGTGATTTGATAAATCTACACCTGAAATTTATTTCCCGAATCATATCCTTTTCTCAACGCTTACAGTGACATGGACACATGAAGATGGGGAATTATTCAGCTATGACTGAATTCTTTCTGGTGGGACTTTCCCAATACCCAGAGCTCCAGCTTTTCCTGTTCATGCTCTGCCTCATCATGTATGTGATAATTCTGCTGGGAAACAGCCTCCTCATTATCATCAGCATACTGGATTCTCGCCTCCACACCCCCATGTACTTCTTCCTTGGGAATCTCTCATTCCTGGACATCTGTTATACATCATCGTCCATTCCTCCAATGCTCATCATATTTAGATCCGAGACAAAATCCATATCCTTCATTGGCTGTGCTCTGCAGATGGTTGTCTCCCTTGGGTTGGGCTCCACTGAGTGTGTCCTCCTGGCTGTGATGGCCTATGATCGGTACGTGGCCATCTGCAACCCACTGAGGTACCCCATCATCATGAACAGAGTGCTTTATGTGCACATGGCTGCTTGGTCCTGGATCATAGGCTGTCTGAATTCCTTAGTGCAAACAGCCCTGACAATGATATTGCCGTTTTGTGGGAATAATGTCATCGACCATCTTACCTGTGAGATCCTGGCCCTTCTTAAACTCATATGTTCAGATATTTCCATGAATGTGCTTATCATGACAGTGGCAAGTATTGTTTTATTGGTGATTCCTCTGCTGTTAATTTTCATCTCCTATGTTTTTATCCTCTCTTCCATCCTGAGAATTAATTCTGCTGAAGGGAGAAAGAAAGCTTTTTCTACCTGTTCAGCCCACCTGACTGTGGTTATATTATTCTATGGTTCAGCTCTTTTTATGTACATGAAGCCCAAGTCAAAGGACACAAAAGCATCTGATGAAATCATTGGACTGTCTTATGGAGTCGTAACCCCGATGTTGAACCCCATCATCTACAGCTTGAGGAATAAGGAGGTGAAAGAGGCTGTGAAAAAAGTCCTGAGCAGATACCTGCATCTATGAAAAATATAAATGGTCTTAAGGCCTGTGATGTCCTCAGTGTGAGACCTAATCAGATCTTTTGTGTTCACAGATGAAGTCACTGAACCCAATGTTAAGAGAACCTATCTGTTCGTAAGTCCAAATACAGGACTTACATTCTTTTCAAGACAGAATTCTCACGTAAGCCTTCTGAATAGTGTCTAGTCTGCAGTTTCCAGGTTGTATGCAGCTCTGCCATTTGGTCCCATACAGGGCACATGGCTTTTCCTCAAGATAAAGCTCTCTCCTCTCTTCTCTCTC
Source organism: Ursus arctos (assembly GCF_023065955.2). Lineage (NCBI taxonomy): Eukaryota > Metazoa > Chordata > Mammalia > Carnivora > Ursidae > Ursus > Ursus arctos. Next base: position 34,169,160 of record NW_026622852.1, read on the forward strand.
TCTCTTCCTTGTTTTTCTCTCTTCTCTTCCCCATTTCCTCCTCCTCCTTTTCGTTTCTCCCTCTCCATCTACTTTGTTTCTCTACTTTCCTTCTGTTTTCCTGGTCTCCTTTCTCAGTCACTTTGAACTGAACATCTATTATTTTGTTGTCTAGTATCCTTTATTCTGGTAAAAGAATGCACTTTTTCTTTTGGCATTCAGTAGTGCCACCCTCTGAGTCTATGTGTGCTGGATGGCGCTGACCCTACCCTCTGGAAATAGTGGTACAGCTTCAAACAAAAGCAAATTCCTCTAGTTAGTGATTCATTCAGCACAGCAGGTGAGCCCTGCCAGGCTAATCAAACTCAATCCAAGAACGCTGTCTCAGTCTAGAAAAGAGGCACTCTTCCTGCTAAGGTTGCTAAACTGGTAAAATGTGAGCCTGGGCCAATCTCTGTCAATAAGAGCAGGGAGCCTATCTGAGAGAGAAAGAGGTACTGAGAGAAGAAGGGAGAGTGGTGGGGGTGTGGGTGTGTGTGTGTGTGTGTGTGTGTGTGCGCGCGCGTGCTCGTGTGATCCTGCTATTTTAAGTCCTTGATCCAGCTGTGCCTAAAGTCAGTTCACAATTATTCTTTTTAGATATATGAGTCAATAAATTACCTTTTTATAAAAAGCTAATTTTGAGTTGGATTTTCATCACTTGCAATCATACAGTCTTAACTAAAGCATTTCTTTGTACTCCTTCTTTTCACTCATATTTTTGAGGCAAAATACATGAGGATATGTTCCCTAAACGGTCCCAAGTTCTCCAGCCTTCAGGGGCTCTCCTTCCTTTAACAACTAAATAATCTAATTTCTATTCCGTGTGCCTACAGGCATTCCAGTCACCTACCGAATAATTTTTTTTTTTAAGATTTTATTTATTTATTCGACAGAGATAGAGACACCCAGCGAGAGAGGGAACACAAGCAGGGGGAGTGGGAGAGGAAGAAGCAGGCTCATAGCAGAGGAGCCTGATGTGGGGCTTGATCCCATAACGCCAGGATCACACCCTGAGCCGAAGGCAGACGCTTAACCGTTGTGCCACCCAGGCGCCCCCCCCTACCGAATAATTTTTGAGGAGTATTTACATTTTCCTAGTTTGTGGTTTTCATTTTATGTCGGACTATTCTAAATTTCTTTATCATTCCTCTCTGGTAATCTTGTATACCTCTGTGTTGTTTAAGCTCTCATTTTGCCCACAAAGAATAAACATAAATCTCCTAAATATCCACATTCAAAAGACCACTATGTTTAACACCTTTATTTAGGCTTGAACATAACATAAAGGGACTATGATTACTATGAAAAATAAATCAGTATTAAATATTAGTTTTCTTGGTATCTATTAGCCATCCCCCTTCATATGGGCCCTCTAAAGTCCATTTTCCTCTTTAGCTCCTGTCCTGCTACAAGATTGATAGTTTCTATTCATTTCCGTCCTCCATAAGAATCAGTACTTCTCTCAATAAAAATGAATGGATGTGTAACTCAAAGCACTTCTCAGCATGGTCCTTCTCAAAATGGAGAGTGAGCTTACCCTAAAAGCAGATTGCAGCTTCTACTCTTAGAGCTACAAGAAAAGATCTTCAGGAAGTTTTTAAAAAACAGCAATGATTTAGAAATACTGAATCCCAATATACAATATACCTTGAGTGATATGTTCTGTTTGTGAAAATATATCAATACACTTTCAACAAAAACCCAAAGAAAGAAATAATCCAACCACTGCCTGCCTTCTATTATTAGTATTAGAAGTATTATTACAATCTGGAATCCACATAGTTCATTCTTAACAAAGAAATAGAATCCAACAATCTAAAGTACTTTTAACATTCCCTATTCAAATTTCTTAAAAACTTCCAAAACCACAGCAATCTAATAAAAGTTCCATTTGCATTACAGCCCACAACTGCTCTTGGGTATCTACCTCTACCACTTCCTAAAACCCAGTCTCCCTGTCTTTTCCCCCCATCTCACCCTTCCTTGATCACAATAGCCTCTTTAAGTAAAACAAGAGTCTGTCCTCCTAGGACAAGGGACTTGGAGAAAGGTGGGTTTTGAAAGAAGTAAGAAATAGGGGTCTAAGTTATGTGCAAACAGTTGTTAAAATTCCCAAGAATTTTTGTCCTACTTATGTCACCTCTTATTTTCATCATGTTTCACAAATGCCACTTTTTTACCACTTTATCAGCTCCTCCAGGAAGAAGCAGTTTCTTCCCCTTCGTCTTCCATTCTTCCATAGATTTTTAAGTGCACTTCTATTATACTTCTTATTACGGTGTATTTTATTTATTCAATGTGGCATAGTTAAAAATAAGCAAAAAAACATAGGGCTTTTACAAACTTTTAATTCTCCAATTTACTAAGATTATAAATTTAATCTATCAGATTCTCCATTTGTCCTGACATAAAATGTGGACTTCAGTCTCTAAATAGTGGAACTATTATTCAGAAGGTTTTATGAGTATTGAATAAGAAAAATAAAAAAACAAAATGTCTTATTCAGTGCTTGACTAATACCATGCAATGAATAATATACTCTCCCCTTAGCTTTTCCCGGACATGTCTGTCTCTTCTAATAGACTGTGGGTTCCCTGAGGGCAAGATATGAGTAATATTTATTTTACGGACTCATTGCCTACAAGAGGCATGCATTCAGCATTTATAAATTCATGAATGAATGAATGTGCGATTGTCTTCTCATGCTGAAGGTAAACAAGCCTATTCGCCATTGCCTAACTAATCCTCATGACTGCTGCCTCGGCATCTTTGCTGATGCCATTATCTCCATCTAATATTGTCCTCATTTTAACCTATCTATAAAAATTTAACCTATCTATAAAAAAAAGTGCCCCTCAAAAAAGTTTCTATGAATTAAAGCCTTTTATTACTGTGCTGACTAGATTCTACCTCTTCTACCAAGTTATATTCCTATAGCAATCTATTTCAACTTTGGGGTATTTATTATGTGAAGATATATTCCCTTTGATTATGTACAGAATATATTGGTTGTTACTGAAATGTCATTAGAAGCAGAACCTGTGAGTTATTTGTCTTACTAGTCCCACAAATATTAACAGAGTGGGCTTCAATCAATACATTGATATTTTGGATTTTGCTTTTTGTATAAAGTCTATTAGTTTTTAAAATAGAATTTTCATATAATACGGGCAGTATACTGTTATGTGTGATACATACAACTAACAATAATCCTGGCTAAAATAATATTCCATCTGTCATATATATGGTTTTGTTCGTTCTAGACATCAGAAGTTTGACTGTAATAAATCATGAGTCCATGTAACCACTGTACATACATATAATCCCTTAATTAGTTTAACGAGCTTATAGCTTGATAATGACAAAAATGAAAAGATACTGATATGTACAATACTGACTCCTATATATGTCCTGAGATCTAATCTAATAGGCATTTCAAATATAGTACGTTCAAAACAGAAATCTTGATTTTTCCTATCCCCAAACTATTTCTCCTTATCTTCCACATCTCAGGAACTGGCAATGCCATACACCCACATCCAATCCACCACCAAATCCTACCAACCCTATCTTCAAAATTTACCCTGAATCTGACCACATCTATTGCTACCACTCTAGTTCAAACTACCATCATCTCACCTAAGCTACTACAATGGCTTTCTGAATCACATCCCTGTTCTACTTTTGTTTTCCTACAATCTATTCTCTGCACAGCAGCCAGAGTGTTGTTTCTAGAAAAGTATATACCGAAGTTCTAGAACAGGTAAAAATTAATCAGTGGTATTTTTTAAATCAGAGCAGTGGCTGCCTATGTGGGAGAGGGATTAAACTGAGTATCTACTGGTTTGGGGCATGAGGGAAATTTTCTAAAGTTACATTTATGTTCTATGTCTTGATAGGAATTTGAGTGACAGGCATGCATATGTCAAAACTATGAATATCACATTAAGATTCATGATTTTAATGTACATAAATTTTAAATTAAAAGAGAACTGTAAACACAGATAGGTTTAAACTCTACCTAATGATACACGTGCTGAAGTATTTAGGAAAAAGGGTAATGATGTCTACAGTTTATTCTGAAATGCATCCAAAAATGACATTGATTTAATGGGGGAATAGAAAGATGAACAGACACTTAGATATAAATTTAATAAAATGTTGGTGATAAAATCTACTTAATAAATGTATGATGTTCAAAGTAAAATTGTTTCAGTTTTGCTTTATGTTTGAAATTTTTCATAATTCAATGGTGGGAAAAAATTATACAAATCCTGTTAGAATACAGCTCTTGAATACATGTATCAATGAATGAGGCAAGGGTAGAAACTGGATAAAAAACAGTACCATTATAAATTCTCTTAAAATTAACTTAGGAAAAAGTTCCACTATTTTAAAAAGGCAAAACTTTTTAATAAGTTATTTACAACTATTACAAGAGAGAAATTAAAAATAAATTTTAATGGTCCCTATGAAATTTAATTTCCTATACTGAACTCTTGTCAGGGTTTCAGTTGCTATTCCTTGGGGATGGATACAAGGAGAGGAAAAAGAAGAGGAAGAAAAGAAATATATCAGAAGAATTACCAGAATCAGGCCCTAAGGCAATAAGGAAAAAGGAAACAGCAAACATTTCTGGTATGATGTGTTATTGTCACATTCCTTCATGTGTTTTGGCTATTTCTGAGAGAACTACTAGTTCCTCAAGAAAGTCAGATTGCACAGAACTTAGCAAAAGAAATTTAGTTCTTTCTACCATTTATTCTGCAATTACACCTTTTCAATATGATTAGGGCCATAAAGTTTTAAATGCCATTCCTGTATATTCACATAATAATCACCTATATATCTTGTAACATTACTATTCTTAAAATGACCAAGGTACATAATCACTCACATTTTCCAGGACATTTTTTTTTAAATGGAACTTTACTAAAAATTAAGTTGAAGTTCATTCAAACAATGACGAGCTATTTCTCTTCTATGCTGCTCATATTCATACCAGATGTGAGACAAACATTGATTATAAATGTGAGGCACTGTATGTTAAAGACAACATACATTAATAGTGGTTGCATTATAATAATGATTCTGGTGATTACTGAATATGTTAATGTGCATGCGGTAATGTATAAGATTATTTAAAAATGGAAAATGAGACATTACTTGATGTAATACACACTACTGGTATTAGTGACAAAAGGACTATTGAAAATAAATGTTACACTTCTCAACAAAAGGTTTAAATTTCATAGCATTTTGAAAGACAGTGTAAGTGCACAAGTCAGTGACTGAACAAATGAAAGAAACTACTGAAACAAACCAGTCAAAGCAATTATAAGAACTATTTATCATACTGATCTTGATTCAGAACGAAATTGTGTTTTCATAAAGAAATAAATGCCTGTAAATTTAGATATCTCTGTGTTTAATGTCCTTAATTTTTCATACAGTAGATTAAAATTCAGGAACATAAGCCAAAAAAATTTGACATCTTAGAAAATAAATTTAAGGCAAATACTAATGTCATACCTACTGAAACATAATGCGGTTTTGCACACGACGTATACATCTGCACATTCTAATGATCTAACCATTATAGTAAGACAAGTAGTTTTAAAATGTAAAATTTCCTAGGCTAGTATAAACCTAAGAAATACAGAGCACGAGTACTCCCTTAAAATCTATTTTGCCTTGTCCTTTATATAATTATTTTGGTATTTGTCTCTTTTTCACTGGGTTTTTAATTTTCTAAGATGTCAAATTAGGAAATCCAAAATGTACGTTTTTTACAGTACAAAAAGGAAACCGATAATCCCAGAATAAGGTTCTCTGTATAGATGATGCAAAAGATATCTTCTTCTCTGTTCTTTTGTGTGTATAATACAGTTTAGATTTTTATAGTATGACTCACCAGGTGCACTTAAATTTCAAAATCTAACTTATGAAAAGTCATTTTGAATTAGTATTTTTAAAATGTGTGATATTTACAAGGAAAACACTTTTTAAAATTAATATACAATAAATATATAAGCATGTTTATAATTAAGCATAAAATGAGTAAAATGAGTGTCAGAAAGGAACTACGGAAATTTGTCTAAGAATGTCATGATGCTTTCCACATAGAATATTTATTGAAGTTTTTCAAGATGAAACAACTCTATTTTTAATGATGATCTTACTATATCTTAATGTCATGAGACATTTATTTTTCTCAAATGCTTCAAAATTAAGAGTAGACTAAAACTGACATCAGTGAGAATAGAGGCCCAAAGTCAATGAAATATATCTTCAAATTGTTCAAGCAAAATAACTGAAAACCCAGAATTCTGTATTAAATTAAACTACCTTTTGAGAATAAAGACAGTTTTGAAAAAATGAAGAGATTTTTCCACAGAAAAGAAAGGAATTGTCCCTAGATAAAAGGAATGGAATTAAAAAAAACAATAGGAAATAAAGAAAGTGGCAAATCCACTTTGTGAGTGAATCCAAACTGTCACTGTAAAAGAGAGTGAAAGCGAAAGAGAGCAAGAGATAGCAATTGCAATTGGGGGACTTAAAAACAAGGTAAAAATGAAACAAATAATACGGAAGATAATAGGAGGGGTTAGAAATAAAAGATCAACATTTTAAGGCCCTTGGTATTATCAGGAGGATTGTAGAGATATTAAGTAGAGATTATGTTAAGTTAAACAAACACCTTAAAAATTATAGTAATCATACAAATGTGTCTGTGTCACTCCACCCTCAAACAGTAGAGAATGTTTTTAAATACAATATGTTTATAAAACTTATGATGCATTAGAAAAAGAAGCAGTCTCAACAAATACCAGGCAATTAATATCATTCAAACAACAACCCATGGCCATAATGCAACATTAGAAATCAGTATCGAAAAAAGAAAAACTAGCTGGAGGTATCAAAATTCCAGACTTGAAGTTCTACTACAAAGCTGTAGTAATCAAAATAGTATGGTACTGGCACAAAAACAGACATACAGATCAATGGGACAGAACAGAAGAGCCAGAAATAAACCCACAATTATATGGTCAATTAATTTTCAACAAAGGAGGAAAGAATATACAGTAGGAAGACAATCTCTTCAACAAATGATGTTGGGAAAACTGGACAGGTACATGTAAAAGAATGAAACTGATCCACTTTCTTACACCATACACAAAAATAAACTCAAAATGGATTAAAAACCTAAATGTGAGACTTGAAACCATAAAAATTCTAGAAGAGAGCACAGGCAAGCATTTCTCTGACGTTGGCTATAACAACATTTTTCTAGATAGGTCTCCTGAGGTAAAGGAAATAAAAGCAAAAATAAACTATTGGAACTACATCAAAATAAAAATCACAGGCACAGCAAGGTAAACAATCAGCAAAACTAAATGACAACCTACCAAATGGGAGAAGATATTTGCAAATGACGTATCCAATAAAGGGTTAGTATCCAAATATATAAAGAACCTACACAACACCCAAAAAAATCCAAATAATCCAATTTAAAAATGAGCAGAAGAAATGAACAAACATTTCTCCAAAGAAGACATACAGATGGCCAACAGACACATGAAAAGGTGCTCATCATCAGGGCATGCAAATCAAAACCATAATGAGGTACTACCTCACACTAGTTAGAATGGCTAAAATAAAAAACACAAGAAACAAGCATTGGCAAGAATGTGGAGGAAAAGGAATCACTGTCCACTCTTGGTGGGAATGCAAACTGGTGCGGCCAATGTAGAAAATACTATGGAGGTTCCTCAGAAAGTTAAAAATAGAACTACCCTACAATCTCTTATTCGCACTACTGGGTATTTACCCCCCAAAAATACAAAAACATGAATTCAAAGGGATACATGCACCGTGTTTATGGCAGCATCATTTACAATAGCCAAACAATGGAAGCAGCCCAAGTGTCTACTGATAGATGAATGGATAAAGAAGATGTGGTATGTGTGTATACACACACACAAACAAACACAAACACACACACACACACACACACACACACACATACCAGAATATTATTCATCCATAAAAAAGAATGAAATCTTGCCATTTGCAATGACATGGATGGAATATATAAGAGTATAATACTAAGTGAAATAAGTCAGTCAATGAAAGACAAATACCATATGATTTCACTCATATGTAAATTTAAGAAGAAAAAAAAAACAAGCAAAGGGGAAAAAAAGAGACAGACAAATCAAGAACCAGATTCAAATACAGAGCACAAACTGATGGTTACCAGAGGAGAGGAGAGGAGAGGAGAGGAGAGGGGAGAGGAGAGAGGAGAGGGGAGGGGAGGAGAGGAGAGAGGAGACGGGAGAGGGGAGAGAGGAGACGGGAGGGGAGGGGATGGGTGAAATAGTTGATGGGGATTAAGGAGTGCACTTGTGATGAGCACCAGCTGATGTACGGAATTGTCGAATCACTATGTTGTACACATGAAACTCTCTGTATGTTTACTAAGCATAAATGAGAGAAGAGGAGATGAAATAAAAATTAAATAAAATAAAATAATAAAAAAATAAAATATTGAAAAGAGAAAGTCCAAAAATGTCTTTTAAATGTGGAAACATTGAAACTTTTAATAACTGATAGGTCAAACTTTTAATACTTTTAATAACTGATAGGTCAAAAAGAATCATGACAGAAACTTCAACATATTTATAACTTATGATAATAATATGATTATCAAAATTGGTGGAATGAATGGATTTACCATCTTGAATACATGTACTGGAAAATAAGAAAGATTGAAAATTAATACACTAAGAATCCAATTCAAAGAGTTATATAAAGGGAAAATGGAACAATCTAAAGATAGGTGAAGACTGAATCAGTAGTTTAAAATTTTACCAGGCCCAAACAATTTCCCTGCTTAGTTCTAATACATTTTTCAAGAACAGGTAACCCCTACCATAAAGAAATTGTTTCATAAAATATAAAAAGGTGGTTGGAAGGTCTTCTCTTTTTATAAGCTTGATAAAACACTGAAACAAAAACCGAACAAGGACAGTATAAGAAAGAAAAAAATTATGAGCCAATCTTACTTATAAACATAAACAGAAAAATTACAAATAAAATAGTAGCAAACAGAATCTAACAATGTACAAAATAATGATGCTGAACATCCAAGTAGGGTTTATCTCAGGAATGCAAGAATGTCTTAACATTAGAAAATATTTTAATGTAATTCATCACAATAGCAATTAAAGGATAAAAACAAACGATTATTTTAGTAAATGTAGGAAAAGCTTTTCATCAAATTCAAAAGGCATTCATACATTTTTTAGAAAACTTGGCAAACTAAAACAGAAGAAAACTTCTTTAACTTGATAAAGGGTATTTCTCAAAAACTTATAACTAGCAAATTCCCTTTTCCCTTTGAAGTTCCAAATTCAACATCATACAAAAATCCTATGCAGCACAAGACAGAGAGAGGGAAAGAGAAGAGGAATTGGGTAAGGGAGAAGGAGGGAGGAAGGGGGGGAAGAAAGGAGAGGAGAGAGAAAGGAAAGAAGGAGAGAAAAATAAGAAGGAAGGAAAGAAGAAAGGAAAATAGGAAAGAAAGAAATAAGAAAGGGAAAGAGGAAGAGGAATGCGGGAGGAAAAATTTTCCTCAACCCTTCAAAGATTCTTCCAGCTGGTCTGAGAATTAAACTGACATGAAACAGGTTAATAAAAGAAAATAAAATTTAATTTCATACATACAGGAACTCCACATATATGAGAGGTTCAAAGGCGGAAAAATAAAATTACGTATATATGCCATTCTGAGCCAAGGAATGGGATAGGGGCCTAGGACTTCAAAGGGGAAGTGGGCAATAAAAAGGGCAGATGTTTGGTAATTAGATGTTTGCCCTGCCACACAGATAAGTCACTCAGATAAAATTCATCTCTGATAATAATTCTTGTTCTGGGAAAGACTCATAATTTAGATTCTTCTACATAGTTAAGAGAGGGGCAAAAATTTCTCTTGAGCCCTCAGGATCTCAAATGCCTTCAATTAAAAATTGTCCACATGACAAAGTGGCACATTTTGGGGAGACTTGTTCTGAACCCCTTCAGGAGGAAGAAAAGGAGAAGAGGTTAGATTAGAAAAGGAGAAACGAAATTGTCATTATTGTCCAAAAATAAGGTTGTTTACATAGGAAGTGAGGGAAAAAATTATTTTAAAAAAACCTTAAAATTTAAACTAAGGCTATAGCAAGGCTGCTAAATACATGATCAACATATAAAATTCAAAAGCATTTTTTAGAGCAGTTACAACTGTTTAGAAAATGCACTTTAAAAAGCATCTCACAGTAACCAACAAAAGTATAAAGTGTCCATGAATAAATCTATAAAAGCTGTATAAGGCATTTGTAAAGAAAAGTATAAATCTTCACTAAAGCACCTAGAACACTTCCCACAAACTGGGGAGCTATATTTTGTTCATGTTATGAAATTCAAAAATAAATATATTAATTCATCCCAAATTTTTCCATAAATTTAGTGTAAATTTCTCCAAAATGAAATGGGAATTTTTTAAAAATTTCTGGTTTACCCCCAAATTCAAATTGAACAGTGAAAGCTAAGAGTAGCCAAAATGATGTTAAAATAAGAATGACATATTTACTTACCAAATGTCAAATGGATGATAAAGCTACAGTAATTCAGATAGCATAGTACTGGTTCAGAAAAAGATAAATATATCAATGAAGTAGGGTAGAGAATTCAGAAATAGCCCAGGCATGTGTGAAAGTTTATATACTAAATAAATGATACTTGATATAAGTTGGTATTACAAATCGGTAGGGAACAAAGGAAGCATTTAATAAATTATACTTTGGTAATGGACTACTAATATTGAAAAAATAATTAAACCTTCACCTCACAGTGTTACCAAAATAATTTGAGACTGATCAAATATCAAAAGTAAAACTGTACATCGAGAGGAAAATATAAGATACAGGATATCTTTAGGATGTCTTTATGTACTGTGATAGGACAAGTAGATCCTAAATGATCAAAAAAAAAGAGGCAGAAAACAAAGGACTAATAATTCAAGATTATAATCTATATGGCAAAAATGCATCATTAAAAGGTTTAAATAAAAGCACTAATGGAAGACTGTATCAGTAACAAATGCACCAAAAAAGGATTAGCATCCAGAGTATTAAAAAAAAAAAAGCTATCACATTAATAAGAAAAAAATGAGCAATGTAACAGATAATTGGGCAAAGGGTATAAACAAGGACCTCAAAGAAAAGGAAAGCAGTATAACCTATAAAATTACGAAAAAGATGCTCAATTCAGAGATGGCTGGGTGGCTCAGTCTGTTAAGTGGTTGACTCTTGATTTCGGCTCAGGTCATGATCTCAGGGTTGTGAGATTGAGCCCCACGTGGGCTCTGAGCTCAGCACAGAGTCCAGTTGAGATTCTCTCTCCCTCTACCTCTACTTCTCCCTGACTCACACTCACTCACTCTGTCTCTAAAATAAATAAAATCTTTAAAAAAAAAAGAAGAAGAAGAAAAGAAAAGATGCTCAATTCACATGAAATCAGAAAAATATAAATTAAATCAATGAGACATTTCTCTGCCAAAAGATAAGCGAACATTAAACTTCTACAAAAATTATCAAGAATACAAAGAGGAAATCCCAATCACTGACATGGGAGTATAAATCCATACTATAAGAAGTGTGAAGTTGACTCATTAATTCCACTTACAGGTATATTCCCAAGGAGATATTTACAGTTACTCACTGAAGCATAACTTATAAAATAAACATACTGAAACATCTAAATATCAACATGGGAAAGAATAACTACATTATGGTATCGATATTTCTAACGCAGGATTATAGGAGAGCAAGTAAAATGAACCAGCTCTAAACTAATCATTTTGTTGACCTTCAGCAGCTTCTTTGAGCTTCTTTTTGCTGCTTTTGTTTTACTCTGTACAATGGAAATATCAATGTCACAAAATAAAATGAAAGAGAGTAATAAAGAATTCAGTAGAAAGCATAACATACATGACAGCTCCTATGTGATATCAGACTCATCAGAACCTGATGTTCTTATCTGGGAAACAGGTATCACTCACATTCTCTGAAAGAGAGGTAGGAATGGGATATATGACTAGAAAATTTTAAGTAAATATTTACTAAAACCTCTTAAAAAATGAGAAAAGCAGCTAAATAGGAATGAGGATTAAACAATCAAATGAGGCCCTAGTTCCCATTAGGGGCTCATAAAGAAGACTCTAGTAACATGAATCTACCATGTCTCACTCCAAAACAGTTATAGGCTCAAGACCATTATTTAATTTAAAAAAAAAAAAAACTATGAATAAAACTTATACTGAGGCAGCATGTAAAGTTCTAACTTTTCACTATTTTCAGTTTTTATTTTGTGCTGAGGGGGAGTTTCAGATGACTCCAAGGGAGTAGGAAAACTGGGAACTGAATTTTTTTTTTTAATATTCAGTGTCTTTATATAAAAAGAAAATCATCTTGAATAATAAGCCTGTTTCTAGGAGTACTATTAAGCTACCTTGAGAAGTCAACTTAGGATGTTTTTCAGAGGGAATTTCAATCTGAATAGAGCTGATTTCCCATAAACTACGTGTCTGCCAACCTTCTTAAGAGATAGAGGGACATTTGAACTTAGATCATGAACTGACTTTGGGAAAATCCTAAACCATATCCTGAAGGACTTAACAAGGGACAGAAGAGAAAACATGCCCCCAGTGTTTGGACACAGCCTGCAAGACCCTTGCATTAATGCTCTGGCCCTTAACACAATATTGAGGATAAATGAAACATAAAAAAATTATAAAGATTCTACAAAAACAATCAATGATAGTCAAGCAAAGCCAAAACAGATCAAAAAGTAAATTAATATTCAGCTAGTAAGAAACTATGACAACTTGTGGAGGTGAAGAGAAATACATCGGAGAGCACTAGATAATGGGTGTTCACTTGGAAGAGGAACTTCATGAAAAAAAGACGTGTCACAAACTAAGTGCCACAAATGCCTAAAGCTAAAAGGGGGTTCAACTTACACCAAGGAAAGAAACCAGCCATATTCAGTAATAAAAATCTAAAACATACAGCAAAAGATCCATAAATACTTCCTTCATAACATTTCTCCCCAACTACATTTGGCACAAGGATTATTCAAAGCAATAGACTTGCAAAGCCTATTTTAGAAAATAATTGCATTTATTAATAAGAGGTTTTAAAATATCATTGGTACTAGAATTCACTTTCAAATGCAAAACACTAAGTCCATTAATATATTTAAAAAGGAATATATAATGGGTATATAGTAAACTCACATTTTTATGTTTCAGTAATAAAAACAATTCACTTTATCAATAGAAACATTAAATAAATTCATACTATATTTAATATTGAGCTGCTTGCAAATCTTTCCTCCTTCTTATTCTAAGAAGACTAGCAGCAAAGAGGCTGATACAGAAATATCAAGACATGTTCATAAACTTAAGAAGAGGCATCCAGTCTTTCTTCTTCCCCACAGCATCTAATCCAATGCTCAACACACAAGAGGTGCTTAATAATATTCACTGATATGAGTAGAATACTTCTTAAGGAACATTTTGAAAATTTAATTGACACATTATTACCACTTATTTATATTAATAATAAAGCAATTAACAAAAGTTATGATGGTAATTCATCTGCACTAAAGTTTTTCTCTCCAATACATAATCCCATATGGAAAAAAAGAAGAATTGTAAATTAACTCCACTCTATATTTTGTTACGGAACTCAAAAATTACAACAAAAATTGCACAATTTGAGCTTTTAATGAAGTAAAAAGTAGTCTATACCACCATCTAGTGGCCTCAGAATATAATAGTACAAAGAAAAGTACTTACCAGGAATGTCACCAAATACAAGCATCTGGAGTTTACATGTAGAGCTCCTGCCTTCCTCCCTACTCAGTTGGGACAGCATTGGTTCCACCTCTGTTGCTTCCTTCTGCAGATCTGCATGAGCTGGACCTTTGGACAAAACCATGCAGGAATACGATCAAGTGGACTGTTGCCTTTGCCACCTCATATAATTTCTTCCACCCTTAAACTGATACCTATTTATTACGTGAGATGCAAAACTGCATCTTAATACCCATTAAACCAAATGAGCAATAATTAAAAACTGGTCAGAAAGGGGCTCCTGGGTGGCACAGCGGTTAAGCGTCTGCCTTCGGCTCAGGGCGTGATCCCGGCAATCTGGGATCGAGCCCCACATCAGGCTCTTCTGCTATGAGCCTGCTTCTTCCTCTCCCACTCCCCCTGCTTGTGTTCCCTCTCTCGCTGGCTGTCTCTATCTCTGTCGAATAAATAAATAAAAAATCTTAAAAAAAAAAAAAAACTGGTCAGAAAAACCTCATACACTGTGGTTAAGGGTATAAATTTATAAGACAGTTTGGCACTGTTTGGTAAAGCTAAATATGTGCATATCTTATGATCCAGCAATTTTATTCCTAGATTATATAAACTAGAGCAATGGTTCATAACCTCCAGTACACAGATCCCCAAAGGGTCTAGGTATAGAATTCAGAGGGCCTGATAACTTGGATGAAAAAAAAGTTACATCTTTAATGTCACCAACTTCTAACTGAAAATAAGCATTTCCTTTGAATATGAATGTAAGCAACAAATCACGGTATTTTTTGTACAAGTCACGTTAGCAAGATAGACTTTGTAACCAATAAAAATCAGATATTGTCAAATTCCATTAACAGATCAAAATTTCTTATATGCTTATCACTAATTCAAAATTATATTTCATATCTACTGATAGATCTTACTATTTAGTACCCTAATAAAGAACTATGTCTACTTCTTTTTGAAGATTTGCTTTTTGTTTTCCAGTTTTTTTGAGATATAATTGACATATAACACTGTGTAAGTTTGTTTTCTTTGTATCTTTTTTTTGTAATTTATACTTTATTTTCTTTGTAACCCTATTCATTTGTTATACATTTAAAAACATTTGGAGGGTGCTCCTGGGTGGTTCAGTCAATTAAGTGTTTGCCTTTGGCTCAGGTCATGGTCCTGGGGTCCTGGGATCAAGCCCAGCATCTGAGCGACCTGCTCTGTAGGGGGCCTGCTTCTCCATCTCCCTCTGCCTGCCGCTCTTCCTGCTTGTTCTCTCTCTCTCTCTCTCCTTCTCTCTCTCTCTGTGTCAAATAAACAAATAAAATCTTTAAAAAATAAAAAAATTAATAAAAACATCTGGAGACTATAGACACAAGATTTCCAAAGGGTTTTAAGACACAAAAAAGGTTTAGAATGCCTGCCCTGAAAAAATACTTCCATTGGAACCAGGAAACATCTACAAAGAAAAAACAGCTTTGTTCATATAGTCAGATGGACACATAAATTAAGGAATGGAAGAGCACAGAAATTAATTACTACAACTATATTAACATGGGTGATTTTCAAAAGCCTAAAGTTAAAGCTAAGAATTATGTAACAAAATTTTTTAAAAATCTGATTCCATTTAAAGAAATGTTTAAAATAGACAAAGCAAAACAATATCTTCTATAGTATTATTTACAAATGTAAATTTTAAAGACATCAATATAATGATTAACACACAATTTGAGATCATGGTTAATTCAAGGAGATCTGGGAGGGTGTTATAGAGAAAATGGTACCAGGAAAGAACATGTATTGAGCTTCTAAGTTGCTGGAAATATTTTATTCCCTAAGCTTGGTGGTAGGGGCACAGATGCTCATTTTATTATTTTCTTTAAAATGTAGATACATTAAAGATATATTAAATATACTTTTGTACTGGGGTGCCTGGGTGGCTCAGTAGGTTCAGTGGCCAACTTGTGATTTCAGCTCAGGTCATGATCTCAGGGTTGTGAGATCAAGCCCCCTATCAGGCTCTGTGCTTAGTGGGGTGTCTGCTTGAGATTCTCTCTCCCTCTCTCTCTGCCCTTCCCCCAGATCACACACTCTCTCTCAAATGAATAAATACCTCTTTAAAAAAATAAAAATTTAAAAAATGGTAATCTCAACAAATTAAAAAAAATCAAAGTCACACCTTTAATTTTATCTGACCACAATGCTATAGAAGTTCAATAACATACTACTAAACAATGAATGGGTTAACCAAGAAATCAAAGAAGAAATAAAAAATTACATAGAAACAAATGAAAATGAAATCACAACAGTCCAAAACCTTTGGGATGCAGCAAAAGTCGTGCTAAGATAGAAGTTATAGCAATACAGGCCTGACTCAAGAAACAAGAAAAATCAAATAAACAACCTAACCTGACACCTAACGAAGCTAGGAAAAGAAAAACAAACCAGAAACCCAGCAAAAGGAAGCAAATAATAAAGATTAGAGCAGAAATAAATGATATAGAAGCAAAAAAAAACCCAAAAACAAAAACCAAAAAACTATAGAACAGACTGAAGAAATCAAGAGCTGGTTCTTAAAAAGGTCAAAATTTACAAATCTCTAGCCAGACTCATAAAAAGAGAGAGAGAGAGAAAGAGAGAGAAAAAGGACCCAAATACATAAAATCACTAATGAAAGAGGAGAAATGACAACACCACAGAAATATGAACAATCCTAAGAGAATAGTATGAAAATCTATATGCCAACAAATTGGACAATGAAGATAAAATGAACAAATTCCTAGAAATATATAACCTACCAAAAATAAAGTAGAAAGAAACAGAAAATTTGAACAGACCAATTACCAGCAATGAAATTGAATCAGCAATCAAAAAACTCCCAAAAAACAAAAGTCCAGGACCAGACAGCTTCACAGGCGAATTCTACCAAATATTCAAAGAAGAGTTAATGCCTCTTCTTCTCAAACTACTCCAAAATATAGAAGAGGAAGGAAAACTTATGAATTCAATCTATGAGGCTAGTATCACCCTGACCAAATCTAGATAAAGACACCACAAAAAAAAAGGGTACTACAGGACAAAATTTGTCATGAATATAGGTGATAAAATCCTCAACAAATTATGAGCAAACTGAATCCAACAATACATTAAAACAATCATAAACCATCATCAAGTAGGATTTATCCCCAGGATGCAAAGGTGGTTCAATATTTGCAAAACAATCAATGTGATATGTCACATTAATAATAGAAAGAATAAAAATCACATGATCATTTCAACAGACACAAAAAAGCATTTGACAAATACAACAACCATTCATGATAAAAACCCTCAACAAATTAAGTTTAGAGGGAATATATCTCAACATAATAAAGGGCACTTACGAAAAACCCACAGCTAACATCATCCTTAATGAGGAAAAACTGAGAACTTTTCCTCTATGGTCAGGAACAAGATAAGAATGTCCACTCTCACCACTTGATTCAACATAAAACTAGAAGTCCTAGCCACAGCAATTGGACAACTAAAACAAATAAAAGTCATCCAAATTGGTAAGGAAGAATAAAACTCTCATAATTTCCAGATGACATGATACTATATATAGAAAACCCTAAAGACTCCGCCGAAACAAACAAAAACCTACTAGAACTGATAAATGAATACAGTAAAGTGGCAGGACACAAAACCAATGTACAGAAATCTGTTGCACTCCTATACATTAATAATGAAGCAGCAGAAAGTGGAATTAAGAAAATATTCCCATTTATATTTGTACCAAGAATAATAAAATATCTAGGAATAAACATAATTAAAGAGGTGAAAGACTTGTACTCTGAAAACTATAAAACACTGATGAAAGAAATTCAAGACAATAAAAAGAAATGGAAAGACATTCCATGCTCAAGGGTTGGAAGAACAAATATTGTTAAAATGTATATGTTACCCAAAACAATCTACAGATTTAAGGCAATCCCTATCAAAATACCAACAGCATTTTTTATAGAACTAGAACAAACAATCCTAAAATTTGTATGGAATTACAAAGGACCTGGATAGCCAAAGAAATCTTGAAAACCAAAAATAAAACTGGAGTTATCACAATTGAATATTTCAAGTTATATTACAAAACAGCAGTAATTAAAACAGAATGATATTGGCATAAAAATAGACACATAGATCAATGAAATAGAATACAAAATACAGAAATAAACCCACAATTATATGGTCAATTAATCTTCGACAAAGGAGGAAAGAATATACAATGGGAGAAAGAGTCTCTTCAACAAATGGTGTTGGGAAAATTGGACAGACACGTGAGAAGAATGAAGCTGAACCACTTTCTTTCACTATACGCAAAAATAAACTCAACGGATTAAAGATCTAAATATGAGAACCGAAACCATAAAAATCCTTGAAGAGAGCACAGGCAGTAATTCTCTGACATTGGCCATAGCAACATTTCTCTATATAGGTCCCGTAAGGCAAGGGACATAGAACCAAAAATAAACTGTTGGGACTATATCAAAACAAAAAGCTCTCAGTGAAAGAAACTATCAACAAAACCAAAAGACAACCTACTGAATGGGAGAAGATATTTGGAAATGGCATATCCAATAAAGGGTTAGTATCCAAAATATATAAAGAACTTATACAACTCAACACCCAGAAGATAAATTCTCCAATTAAAAAATGGGCAGAAGACTTGAACAGACATTTCTCCAAAGAAGACATCCAGATAGCCAACAGACACATGAAAAGATGATCAACATCACTCATCAGGAGGAAAATGCAAATCTAAACCCCAATGATATATCACCCCACACCTGTTAGAATGACTAAAATAAAAAACAGAAGGAACAACAAGTGTTGGCAAGAGTGTGGGGAAAAAGGAACCCTTTGCACTGCTGGTAGGATTGCAAACTGGTGCAGCCAACATAGAAAACAGTATGGAGGTTCCTCAAAAAATTAAAAATAGGACTATCCTACAATCCAGTAATCACACTACTGGGTATTTACCCCCCCAAAATACAAAAACACTAATTCAAGGGGATATATACACCATATGTTTATGGCACCATTATTTACAATAGCCAAATTGTGGAAGCAGTGAAGTGTCCATTGATAGATGAATGGATAAAGATGTGGTATATATACATAATGGAATATAATTTAGCCATAGAAAGAATGAAACCTTGCTATTTGCAATGACATGGATGGAGCTAGAGAGGATAATGCTAAGTGAAATAAGTTAGTCAGAGAAAGACAAATACCATATGATCTCACTCATATGAGGAATTTAAGCAAAACAAATAAGCAAAGGAAAAGAGAGAAAGAGACAAAACAAGAAACAGACTCTTAACTATAAAGAAAAAACTGATGCTTACCAGAAGAGAGGTGGATGGGGGGATGAGTGAAATAAGTGGTGGGGATTAAAGAGTACACTTATCATGAGGCAATAACATAAAATAAATATATATAAAAAAAATAAAAAATAAATAAAGATGAATGGTAGACTGGATTTGTTTTACAATCTGCCTTTAAACCCTGGCTGAGCCACTTAGCAGCAGTGAATCTCGGGAAATTATTTAATCTGAGTCTTACCTTTCTCACTTATAAAGGTAGATAACGTTTAACTTACAGCACTTTGAGGATAATTAAAGCCTGTGAGAAACTGAATAGGAGATTATCTTAGGCACGTGATACCACTTAACAATGTTCATCTATCTCTAAGTTATAGCTGTGAATTTTACTCCTGTGTTGTAAGCATTTCCTTTTAGATCTTCTTGGGGGTTCTATCTTTTTGCTGACTAGAAGCAATTAATGATGAGGTTCTAGTGAATGGCAAAACCACAAATTGAAGGAAATCTGTGTCCTTAATTCAACATGTATAGAAGAACTGCCCATATACTAGGAAAACTCACTTTGGATTCTTACAAAAAATAAGTTTGAGTCATAATACACTTTTGGTATTAATTTGTAAAAGCAAATTTGCCTATGCTAATTAATATATTCCTGAAAGATACTACCAATATTGAGATCTCTGGCCGCCTTCTCTCCTCAACTTCAGGAACCTGGCAATAAAGATTATATCGCACAGATGGGACGCTGAAATTTCTTTTCAGGGGAAATCTTACTAGACAAGAGAAATAACTCACAGACAATAACAGTTGAGGTGAGGGAAGTCCACTGAAGGTCCAGGCAGGTCACATTACAGTAAAGCCCATTACTTAACAAGACCTACCCATACTCATATAGCTTTCAAAATTTTTTTGTCTCACTCCAAATATAAGCTGATAGACAAAGGTCATGAAACAGAAAATTTTTCATAACTTAAGAGTATCCAAATTGGAGAGGGTCTACTGAAATAATAAATTAAAAAAACAAAAACAAAAAAACCATCTACTGCAAGGCACATTACTGTGAAATTTCAGAAAATCAGGAAGAACGAGAAAAACATAAAAACTTCCAGAGAGAATCAAGTCACATACCAAAAAATCAGAAATCAGAGTAGCATAAATTTTTCACTAGAAGCTATAATGCAATGATGCATTACTTTAAAAATATGAGGAAAAAATTATTGCCAATGTAGAATTTCATACCCAACCAAACTATAAATTAAGAGGGTTGATAAAATAAAAACAGTTTTAGAGATGAAGTTCTCAAAAGTTTAACTCCCATGTACCCTCTCCTAAAATCAGGAGGGGAAAAAAAAAGACAATATCCTGAAAACAGGAGATCCAAAACGAGGCAAATGATATTTCCCAGGATGTAAGTGAAAGGGGATCCCAGAAGTACTACCATGCCACCTTAGAGAACAACTAGTCCACAGCGGAGCAAGAGAACAAAGAATTTCCAAAAGATAACTCCATTAGATGAAACTGACAAGCTGATTAATAGCTTTAATCACATTGAAGGAAAAAAATGTATACTTTAGGCAAAGACTTTGGTGATTAGTAAGTGATAGGTATAAAGAAAATAATAGAAACAAATGAGAGAAAAATAAAAGTCACCCTCCTATTGATGACAGTTATAGGTTTAAGCCATATAACAGTAGCTTAAACTAGAAGATGATTTCTCTTGTAAAATAAGTCCAGAGATAGGCAGTCCACAGATCCTAGCATGGTGTTCCCTGGTGACAGAACCTAGGCTTCTCCTCTCTTGTTCTACCATCTCCAGCTTGTGGCTTCTACCACACAATCCAAGAGCTTTTCCCATTATATCCACATTTCAGCATGCAGAAATAAGAAAGGGCCAAAAAGGAGAACCACCCCTCCTACACTGCTTAAGATCACTTACAGTAAAGTCATAAATGCACTAAATAAAGGCACTGGCCAGGACTCAGTCACATGCCTGCACCAAGCTGCACAGTTTCTACTGCAAATTTTTTAAAAAGGGGGACAGAAGGAGAATGGATAATGATAAACAGCTAACAGTCTCTGCTACCTCCCTCCAACACTTTCTGTTCTTCAGAACTTACTTTGTTCTTCCTCATAGTATTGATTAATCTCTGACATATTTTCTCTTCATTTCTTTGTTTCCCCTAACCTTCAAGTTCTAAGAGGACAAGAACTCTCGCTTTTGTTCAACTCTGTACCCCAGTTACTGCAAATGTGCTTGAAACATAAAAGAAATTTAACAAATATGGGTCGAACAAGTGAAAGAGTTGTTAATTCCAGAGGGGATAAAGGCTAAGAAAATAAATTTAAACATTAAAGATCCAGTCTGGGTACAGATGATGCTTTGTTTTGTCTACATGAGTTAGAAATTGATGCCCATCATCCAGAAAAACTGACTCATTCCCTCTGGAATTACAATTTTTAAAAATCTACTTTCTGCTGAATAGATCATTGAAAACTCTTTGCACAAAGTACAACTAATTCCTTAGTCCTAATAATGTAATATGACATTGTTTGCAATAATGTAATTATTAACAAGAATGTTAACATAATGTAGATAATGTAAATTAATGAAATCAAATAACTATTTTTAATGTAAGCATTAGACGCTGGAAGGAAAATTATTTTGATGGACTGGTACATAGAGACTTAAATCCTCTTGCATAAAAGTCAATAGATACTATCTATAACTGAAAAAAAAAATCAAGAAATAGCAGAAAATGCCTACAAACAGGCATTAAAAGAAACAGCATGAAATGCTGAAGGTGTTACTTTGGTGACCAATAACCAGAGACAGGGACTACTGACTGACTAGATCATAACGTCAGCTGTTCTGCTTTTCAGGTTTACAGAATTATCTAGTTTTAAACAGTGTATGTTGAACTTTCACTTTTTCACGTCTGGTTCAGCACCCTCATTCTTGGGAGCTCCTGGGAAGTACAACGTAAATTATTAGAAGCCTTATGAGGTTATGCTGGGGTGGCGATTAGGGAAAGAGGACGTACTTCATGAGGAAAAGTGAAGGCTCCCTGGTCTTTACGTAAATCACCCCGACTAAAGATTAACCACGGCAAAAACCTCCACGATTTTAAATGCACAGCATTACGCGTGTTCGCATCTTACTCCCTTAAAAGGACAAACACACGCATTCTGCACACGAACTCTTCAGGACTGTGCGCAACAGCGCGTGGAGACAAGGTGATGGGCTCAGAAAAGTGCAAAAGGAACGATCTCCGGCTTCAGCCAATTCCAGTGTCCCCTCTGACTTTTGGTTAGGAATGTCTGAGGAAACAACCGAGGACCAAAAAGCACGTGCCGCCGAACGCGCCCGGGGCTGGGCCACGGAGCACGCGAGCGGTCGGGGCGGTGCCGCCGCACTTCTCGGCACCAGAGGCGGAGCTGACGCAGCTGAGTCCCGCCCCAGACTGCGTCCGCCAGGAGTCCGGTCGCTGCTCTTTTCCAGGAGGGTAAGCCCTAACGGGAGGAATCTAAGAAAGAGTACCGGCTGGCTGTCCTTCCCAGCGCTCGAAGCTGCGCCATGCTCGTCTTCCGAAGCGGCCTGACTAGGGCTTTGGCTGCGCGGACGCTCGCGCCTCAGGTACCGGCCGCGGAGAAGCGCCCAAGCCGTGCCCTGGGGGAGGGGAGCGGGCGTCAGCGTGGAGCTCGCGGCCCCGCGCATGCGCTACCGTACTTGCTCGCAGAGACGCGAGTGCCGCGAGTGCCGCGCATGCGCCCAGCCGGTTCGCCTGTGCAGATTGCGGGCGTGGAGCCACCGGGGAGGTTGTAGTGGTTGTCCCAGGCCCCGGAGGCGGGGCATCCCACGACGCGCGGGAGGAAGCGGGGCGCAGCTCGGAGGAGGTCCGGTGGCCAGTGTCGCCTCCCGGACAATTCGGGAGCAACTGCAAACACGGTTTTTCTGGCCTAGGTGCCAGGCGGCCCTTAGGACACCCCTGAAGCTCCAGCCCCTGCGTTTGCCACGTTGGGGCCAGTGCCTGGTCCTTGCTAGTCGAACCTTTCCTATTGATTTTGTCGTTTGACAAGCACCGCCCCCTCCAGACAAAAGGTACAGGAGAAATAGGTCAGCCAAAGGCTGGCGAAAAAACCGGCCTCCACCGTTTAAACAAAATGTACACAACTTCCGAGCATTTTGCAGAGAACCTTGAAGAGGAGGGCAGGGCCCTGGTGGTGGAGCGTCCTGCGGGCGGTGTCTCAGCCAGGCAGGGCCACGAACCTCCTGGCAAGCAGGATGTTAACAAACACGTTTAACCTTAGATGAGAAAAACACACAATAGATTTTTGTGATTCACTGTCGGGACTTGGCCTATTCTGTGAATCTACAGATTTTTTTCCTTTGCTATTTAGCTTGTACTTTTCTGGAAGGTCACAAGTGGAAGGGGATGAAACTACTCTAGAGACTGACTTTCTGCTGAAGACTGAGGAACCAGCAATGGCCTGTTACTCAAGATTAGCGATCCAGTCTTTAATCTTAACTGATTCTCACTCTAGTGGGGCAGGGCCAAGAGTTATTCCTTACAACTTTATTCTGAACTTTGATTATTAAATGTCAGCCAGTTCTCATAAGTGAATTGGAAGTCAGTGCTGCGCAAAATGAGCCTTTTTTTGGAGATCAGGGAGCCTGAAGCACTCATGTTTCCTTCCCTAGCATACTGGTCCTGTACTGTGGTTGCATAGTTCTAGTGTCCCTCAACAAAAATCACCTCACCCCTTCCCACACACACACATACACATCTCATTGCTTCATTGCTCTTAACCTCTCCCTGAGCTTTCCTCTTGTACGTTTCTGCAAAAAACAATAAAACTGTGTGCCTGTGATCACTTACTTTGTTCTCCAAATACAAATTCCTTGAAAAACAAAAGCAATTGTCGCAAGTACCCCATTGGCCTATTTTTTATACATTTATATTTTATTTATAATATTTTTAAGCTATAATATTAGGCAGTTTTCATTTGCATAGCATTTTGTTATTAGAGTAGTAAAAAGGCACAAAAAAGAATGTCTGCCAAACGTAGGGGCAGCTGCAATTGTTTTCAATGGCAAATGTCAGTCAGACAATAAGAATATAACTCATCATAGACATGAACGGGATGAGCTCAAGATAGATGATTATAATTCAGCCTTACACACAAGTAAAATACATATACTATGGTGCTTTGTAAAAAAATATATATATATATATGTATATATATATACGTCAGAGCAAGAAGTCTACTGCTTTTGATTTGTTGTATCAGGTAGTCAGCATAAGCCCAAAATTCATCTATAGCTTTACAGGTATGAAAACTGTTATAATAGATTATGCTGGTGTAATCAGCTTTAGGAAATGTGCACATGCTAACCAAACTTATGTAAGATGGATTTGTAAACTAGAATACCATATGACTGTGTCTGTGTTTATGTACCTGTATTTGTGTGGATATATACACATATAAACACACAGAGGATAATCTCTGGCAAAGCATTTCCCACTGAAAGTTCAGTTCACTCAGAGAACCAAATTAAAAATTTGCATAGTGAATATATGACTATTACAAAAGGAACTAATGGTTCTTAAAAAGCATTTCCATTAACATGGTATAACTGGGTGGGTTAAATGCCCTTCTTCAGACTGCATCTATAATTAAAAACATAATGACTCAAGAGTACCTGGGTGGCTCAGGCAGTTAAAGTGTCCAACTCTTGGTTTCAACTCAGGTCATGATCTCAGGGTCCTGGGATCTAACCCCACCTCTGGCTCCCACCCTTAGCATGGAGTCTTCTTTTCTCCCTCTGCTCCTCCGCACTACCACCCCCACTCTCACCCCCCACCTCTGGCTCATGTGCACTCTTCTCTCAAATAAGTGAATAAATAAAATCTTAAAAAAACAAAACAAAACAATGACTCAGACAATTGTGACTCATTGACTTTTTTTCCTTTTTCTAGCTTTACACATTCTATGACTATATTACAATGCAATTGGATAGGTTATAGTTTCCTATTACATTAAATTCCTATCCTTTTTTTTTTTTTTTTTTTTTTAAGAGCGAGAGTACAGTGAGCAGGGGCAGAGAGAGGGAGAGTGAGAATCTTAAGCAAGCTCCATGCTCAGCACAGAGCTAGAGGCAGGGATCTTATAACCCTTAGATCATGACCTCAGTGGCAATCAAGAATTCAGTGCTTAACCAACTGAGCCACCCCAGTGCCCCTCTATCCTATTTTTTGACCAGTGGTCTTCTTCATTGGATTTAGGAAATACTTTGACCTGACCAGCAATTTCCATTATTTCAAGAACCCAGAAAGAGAGAGAGAGAGAGAAAAGAGAGAGAGAAAGGAAAGAAAAAAAAGAATTTTCTGCTAGTAAACACATTTTCATTGTGCCAGCCAAAATACTGTATATTTTATAAAATTGTTTTAAATGTTTAATTATAACATAATATTGACTAAAGATGGAATATTGACTAAATAAGGGATAATTAAACTATTTGCAAAACTTATTAGGATCCTAATTGTAGTTTTTGGGTAAAGAAATTGCCCCAATGGCTTCTTAGAAGAACGTTCTCATGGAAAAGCAACTAGAGGTAGACAACCTACAAGGACATAGTATCTATATATTTGTAATACTTAAAAGTAGTTCACTTTACTGATCTCTCTAAACAAATTATCTATGGAGAAAGGACCACAGAAGTACAGATTGTTAGTCTACTGACTGTCCCTTGTTTCCAGATTCAGATTTGGTTGTAACATAATATTATAAACCCTACCTTCCCAAAATATTTAAATTTGCCTTATCTTTCTTCAGGTGTGCTCATCCTTTGCTACAGGCCCCAGACAATACGATGGAACACTCTATGAATTTCGTACCTATTATCTTAAGCCCTCAAAGATGAATGAGTTCCTGGAAAATACTAAGAAAAACATTCATCTTCGGACAGCTCACTCTGAATTGGTTGGATACTGGAGTGTAGAATTTGGAGGCAGAATGAATAAAGTGTTTCATATTTGGAAGTATGGTATGAGTCATCAGCTTAAGTATGAGTCATCAGCTTAAGTATTCAGTACAGATTTTCATTCTGATAGATGTTACCCACGACTTAGTGACTTAGTTCTTGGATCTATAGTACTATAAATACATACATATTATTATAAATACATACAGGTGAAGTAAAACTTTTAAATAGCAATACTAAAAAATAAATTAAGGGATTGTGCCTCCCAGTGGTATACCTATAGTAACTCATTGCTGGAACCTTTTATTAGCATATGAGAATGTGACAGTGAGAAAATGGCATCTCAGATTTCAAGTCATAAAATTATGAACCACACTCTAATTCTTAGGGAAAGTTAAGAATAGCTTTTTGTAAAGATGGTTTATAAAAAATTTAAAGCAGTGATTGCAAGAACCCGAGTGGCTTAAGATCATAAAAGCAAAGTAGAATTTTTTTTTGAAGCTATAGGGGATATCAGTGTTTCAACAGAAATTATTCAAATGTCTAGGGACTTTAGTGAAATAGAAGGTAATAGGAGATGATAGTAAACTTTGAAGGCTTCACCCTTCTGTAGGATATAATAAATCTGTTAGGTTTTGGACCACTTTTATTTTATTTCTATACCCCAGAGTTTCAAGGAATTCACTGTCATTATACTAGTTTAGGGAAGTAAAGGAAAAGGAATTAGAGTTCTTCCCATATTGAAACTGATCCACCCCTGGTTTAGTAGAGGAAGGAGTATGGTTACTGGAATCCCAAGAATGTTTGTTACTCCATTGTCTAATTATCCTGAAGTCCACAGTAGTACATCATGATATCCAAAAGCTTTTAATAATTTCATTTAGTATTTGGTCATCTGTTTCCAAAGTTAATAGTCATAAAATACTTTAATGTGAAAAGTGCTCATTCTATACTTACCATGTCCACAGTTTAGGGGTCTTCCCAACTGTAGTAGAACAAACCCCATTAAGACACAATTTATGCTTTAATGCACCACCAATTGAATTGTATCTCAGTAAAAAAAAACAAAAACAAAAAACTGCTTGTACAGTCCTGATAAAACTTACTTAAGCTCTAGGATAGATATTATTCCTTATCCTCAGCATAAACCATAGAAAACTATTTTACCATTAGTCTTATGAGGCCTTAATAGTTAAATGTAGTACTAGGCCCATATGTTAACAAATATATGTACTTGTTTGGGAAACAGAGAAGAGAAATAGTACTGAGTAAAAAAGAAGGGATGACAATAAGAGAATCAGCACTATTTCTTTGGAAGCTCTTGGTTCAAAGCAATAGCTGTCAAAGTGCATCTTAATTTCATTTACGTTAAATGTAATTCAAGGTGTATCTTGACCTGATCACCCATCACCACGACCACCATAGAAAAATACCCTAAACTGCCACTATAATTTAAATGCCTCGATTAAATTAATAAGACTAGTTAATGTGTTTTGAGTTCTAAGGAGGTGCCAAACACTGTTGTAAGCTCCTCTTGTTTACTAATTCATTTAATCTTAACAACACTAGAGGGAGATACTATATCATTATCCCCATTTTACAGATTAAGAAATAGGCACAGAAAGATTTAATACCTTAACATGAGTTAACCTAACTGCCTACTAAGTGGTAGAGTCTGTAAAGCCCACTACATGACATTAGCATTAGTTGTTTACATTTCTACTGCCCTTTCAGGCCACGAGAAACTTGGGAGACAGATGTCACATCTGTATGTTATCTCTAGTGATATAATACAGTGTCCTTCTGTGCCCTTGATGAACACATGGTGAACTGAATGAAACAGAAGAAACACAGGTGATCTTAAATCAGTAATTTTTGGTTTTCTTACTCCTTTTCCCATAGATAATTTTGCTCATCGAACTGAAGTTCGGAAAGCATTGGCCAAAGATAAGGAATGGCAAGAACAATACCTCATTCCAAATTTGGCTCTTATTGATAAACAAGAGAGTGAGATTACTTATTTGGTGCCATGGTGCAAACCAGAAAAGCCTCCAAAAGAAGGTAAGTCCTCCCCCTTAGTCACTTTTGATTCCGATAGAGAAAACATTAAAGATTTTAAGCTATAAAAACTCAAATTCTAATGGAAAAGAAGTTAATCTTTGTTTAATATAGGAACATATGTTAATTGTTCAGATAAAAATAGATTGTGCTCTTAGCTTGTCTTTTTAAGAAATGACCATTAAATAATGAAGTGTTTTTCCATATTGGTATCTTATTGATTCTTAAAGCTTAGCTATATTATAGAAAACATTAACATGGTCAGTAAAGGTTGAGAAGTTGGGCCTTGGGAGCAGAGAACACATCTGTGGGTAGGTGAGGGATGCTATGTGATACTTTGTCATAATTTTAAAATAACATAAACTTTTAAATATAAAAGTATTTTTCCATAAACTACAACTAATCTTAAATCTTAAGTATATATTTGCTTATAAAACTGACTAGGAATGAGTTAACTGCACTGCAAAGCTGTATTACTATAGTCTTAACTTTCATGTCTTCCTCTTTCTTATTTCTCAGTTTGAAAGTAATTCCTAAAGATTTGTCTTCTTGCTGATTTCACTTCTTGCTGACTTAAAGAAATTATTACCTCAGTCCAGTTTTAAACAAAGGTCAGATTAGCAAAAGCAAACTAATTTAAATGTTGTCTTATTTCCCCCATTATTCCCAACTTTGTAGTGTGTTTTAGATTATAAGAGATTTGAAAAGTCTTTAGAAACTTACCCTCTTAGCTCCCCCTCAGCTTTCAGCACTAACTAAATGAACTAGTTGGCTTCTCAGAAAGTATCAAATCTTAGTTCTTTTCCTCTGTGTTATTCATGATTCTTCAGTAACTTTGCATGTTTTTCTTTCACTTTCTAAATCTACTTGTCCCCTGGTTTCCTTCTCTTCACCTGGTCTATACTTCCATCCAGAAGGTAAAATGCTTTCCAAATATTTACCTGGATATTTAGGAGTAATAAAACCATCTCTTTTAGAATTATTTTTTTCCTCAGAACTCGGAGACAGTCACTTCAGGTTCATTATTTGCTTGCTGTTCCTGTTGGAAATGGAATCTTACAGGGGAAATTATAGAGAGAGATAAATTGGTAGAAATTGGTAAGAAGAATAGAACTGTAAGAGACTGGAAATACGTCCTTTATTCATTTCTTTTATAAAAATATGACTCAGGCAACTAAAAAGTACTATTGCATCATAAATTCTCACTAACTTTTACTGACAAATTTTATATTCTAAAAATAGCTTAGATAATACCTTAACTATAGATTCCATCCATTTTTGTTTGTTCTGTATGATAAATTTAACAACTGACCCTTAAACTGGGACAAGGACTTTTTAAACATAAAAGCAAAGAAAAACAATGCAAATTATTAGTAAATATGTCTACATAAACATGTATGTGGGTATGATCCTCAAAATCTATATATATAGTTAGCCTTCCACTGGAAGCAAACTGAACTTGATTAGAAATTGCTTGAATGTGTTCTATAAAATAATTATTTTTCTCCCTATTCTAGGAATCTATGAACTTGCTACTTTTCAGATGAAACCTGGTGGGCCAGCTCTGTGGGGTGACCCATTTAAAAGGGCAGTTCATGCTCATATCAATCGAGGCTACACAAAACTAGTTGGAGTGTTCCATGCAGAATATGGAGTGCTCAACAGAGGTACAGTTGTCTATTTCTTCTTATGAAATTGCAAAATATATGGGTGATCCACATTAAGTTCCTTTGATCAGTTTGTCTCTGTTCTTATTATGGAGTATATTTTATTTTTTATTGTCCAAGTTTTAGCTTTGTAATTTTAAGGGTTGAGCAAACCTGTTTTACATCTTATTTAGAACTTTATTCACCTGGGAGGCCTGGGTGGCTCAGTCGGTTAAGTGTCTGTCTTCAGCTCGGGTCATGATCCCGGGCTCCTGTGATCGAGCCCCGCATAGGGCTCCTTGCTCAACTGGGAGCCTGCTTCTCCCGCTCCTCCCTGCTCGTGCTCTCTCTCGCTATCTCTGTCACTATCTCTGTCTCTCAAATAAATAAAAATATTTTTTTAAAAAAGAATGTTATTCACCTCATAAAGTTTTTTAAATACTAAACTGTTCTTTTCCCTGATACATCAAAATGATAAAATTTTAAATACTGGAAGGAACCTGAAAAAGTCACCTATTTCTTTCATCACCTTATTTTCCTCCTAATGTACTTTTAATGATTTTTTTTTCCTTTTTTCCCAGTTTTATTGAGATATAATCGACATAGAAGTTTAGGGTATACAACATAATGATTTGATATATTTATATGTTGTGAAATGATCACCACAATAAGTTTAGTTAACATCCATCACCTCACAGTTACAAATTATTTCTCCTTATGATAAGAACTTTTAAGATCTACTCTCTTTTAGCTTTCAAGTATACAATATAGAATTGTTAACTGTAGTCATCATGTTGTATATTACAGCCCCAAAACTTATTTATCTTGCAACTAGAAGTTTGTGCTTCTTGAATTTTTTTAAAAAATTTATTTATTTTTAGAGAGAGAGAGAAAGCACACATGCACGAGAGAGAATGATGGAGAGGGGTGGAGGGAGAGCGGGTCTTAAGCAGACTCCACACTGAGTGTGGAGTCCAATGAAGGGCTCAGTCTCAAGACCCTGAGATGACCTGAACAGAAACCAAGAGTCAGACACTTAACTGCACCATTCAGATGTCTCTGTGATTTTTTTTTTTTTTAAATAACATTACTTGGGCTAGAAAGATTGTTTAGGGGTGAAAAAGTAATATGTAGTTATTATAAATATTAAAAACATGGACAAGCCCAAAGAAAAAAAATTACCCATTTTCCACTAAGTATATGTAATATATATATGATATAAGCATGTGGTTTATTAATTTAATAAAATACCTATTTGGGATCTTTAATTTTTAAAGTTGAAAGATACTCCAGTCAGAATTTCAGAGAGTTTTCTTGTGGCAAACTCTGAAAAATGTTTGTAATGTTTACCTGAAAGGATAAATGACTAAGAACAGCTCATAAATATTTGAAGGACTTGTACTATCCGGTTGCCTCTTCATCTTCTCCACTGTATGTCCAATGGACATCTCAGACCTGACATATCCAAAACTGAGCTAATCATGGCTCAGGAAGCCAACCTCTACTAATATATATGTAATAGATGTATATTCAATTTGGAAAATATATGAAGAGGAGAAAAAAATATTAGATGCATATCTTATACAATATGCTAAAATAAAATCAAGATGGATTATGGATTTCAGTTAAAAAATTGAATTCATACAATTACTAAAACAAAGTACAGATGAATTTAATTAATAATGTGTATGGAAACAATATTTCTAAGCCAAAAAGCAAATGAAGAAACTATGAAGGGAAAAGAGAATAAACTGATGATTTTATTAAACAAAGGTCAAACCTCGTGCCTCCCAAAATACCTAAAATGAAATCAAAAAGCAAAAAATAAATAAATAATAAATACTTCTACAAAGGTAGACACAGATGACTACTAAAAATGTATTAAAGAAGATTCAGATTAAAACAATGAGATGCCAGTTTTTACCTGATAAGGATACATTATATAGATATGGTATTAGATAGGTCAGAGAAAAATGAGTTAAACTTTTGGGTTCATATCTGCTTCATTTTCCCTCAAAAAATTGGCAATATAAATAAAAAGGCTTACCTGTTATATTTGACATTTTTTTAATTTTTCATTTTTTTAAATTTCAGTATAAGTAACATACAGTGTTAAATTAGTTTCAGGAATACAATATAGTGCATCAGCAGTTCTATAGATTACTCAGTACTCATCATGATAAGTGTACTCTTAATTCCCCTCACCTATTTTACCCACCTTTCCACTTACCTCCCCCCTGGCAACCAACAGTTCTCTATATTTAAGAGTCAGGGCTCTTTGTCTCTTTTTTTCTTTGTTCTGTTTCTTAAATTCCATTATGAGTGCAATCATGTGGTATTTGCCTTTCTCCGATTGACTTATTTTGCTTAGCATTATATCCATTAGTATTATATCCATCCATATGTTGCAAATGGCAAGATTTCATTCTTTTTTATGGCTGAGTAATATTCCGTTATATATATATACCACAAATTCTTTATGCATTCATCTATCAATGGAACTTGGGTTGCTTCCATAGCTTGACTACTATAATTAATGCTGCAGTAAACATAGGGGTGCGTATCTTTTCAAATTCATGTTTTCATATTCTTTGGGTAAATATCCAGTAGTGGAATTACTGGATCCTATGGTAATTCTATTTTTAATTTTTTGAGGAACCTCCATACTGTTTTCCAGAGTGGCTGCACCAGTGT
The DNA here is from genome assembly GCF_023065955.2 of Ursus arctos. Classification (NCBI taxonomy): domain Eukaryota; kingdom Metazoa; phylum Chordata; class Mammalia; order Carnivora; family Ursidae; genus Ursus; species Ursus arctos. The sequence goes on from NW_026622852.1 coordinate 34,201,830, forward strand.
GCATTCACACCAACAGCACATGAGGGTTTCTTTTTCTCCACATCCTTGCCAACACTTGCTGTTTCTTGTGTTTTTTTAATTTTAGCCATCCTGACAGATTTGAAGTGATATCTCATTGTGGTTTAGATTTGTTTTGATGATGATGAGTGATGTTGAGCATCTTTTCATGTGTCTGTTGGCCATCTGTATGCCTTGTTTGGAGAAATGTCTATTCATGTCTTCTGCCCATTTTTTAATTGGATTATTTGTTTTTTGGGTGTTCAGTTATATAGGTTCTTTATATATTTTATCAGATATATCATTTACAAATATCTTCTCCTATTCAGTAGATTGTCCTTTAGTATTAATGATGGTTTCCTCTGCTGTGCAGAAGTTTTTTATTTTTTTTCATTTTCTTAAAGATTTTATTTATTTGAGAGCAAGAGTGAGAGAGGGAAAGAGAGAGCACAAGCCAGAGAAGAGGCAGAGGGAGAGGGAGCAGCAGACTCCCTGCTGAGCAGGAAGCCTGACATGGGGCTCGATCTCAGGACTCTGGGATCATGACCTGAACAGAAGGCAGACACTTAACCAACTGAACCACCCACACACCCCAGAAACTTTTTATTTTGATGTAGTCCCAATAGTTTATTTCTGCTGTTTCCCTTGCCTTAGGAGACATATCAAAGATGTTGCTACGGCTAATGTCAGAGAAATTACTGCTAGTGTTTTCTTCTAGGAGTTATGGTTTCAGGTCCCACAATTAGGTCTTTAATCCATTTTTTAAAAGATTTTATTTATTTAAGACAGAGAGTGGGAAAGAGCGAGAGAGAGAGAGAGAGAGCACGCACATGAGCAAAGGGGAGGGGCAAAAGCAGGCTCCCTACTGAGCAGGGAGCCCGATGCTTGGCTCAATCCCAGGACCCTGGGATCATGACCTGAGCCAGAGGCAGCCACTTAACTGACTGAGCCACCCAGGTACCTCTGGTCTTTAATCCATTTTGAGTTTATTTTTGTGTATGGTGAAAGAAAGTGGTGCAGTTTCATTCTTTTGCATGTAGCTGGCCATTTTTCCTAGCACCATTTATTGAAGAGTGTCTTTTTCTTTTGCCTCCTTTGTTGAAGATTAATTGACCATATAAATACGAGTTTATTTCTGGGCTCTCTGTTCTGTTCCATTGATCTATGATGGATCTATGCATCTGTTTTTGTGCTGGTACCATACTGTTTTTATTACTACAGATTTGTAGTATATCGTGAAATTTGGGATTATGATGCCTCCAGTCTTGTTCTTCTTTTTCAAGATTACTTTGGCTATTCAGGGTCTTTTGTGCTTCCATACAAATTTTAGGATTATTTGTTCTAGTCCTGTGAAAAATGCTGTTGGTATTTTGATAGGCTTGCATTAAATCTGTAGATTGCTTTGGGTAGGTAGTATGGACATTTTAAAAATATTGGTTCTCCCAATCCATGAGCATGGAATATCTTTCCATTTGTTTGTGTCATCATCAACTTCTTTCATCAGTGTTTTATAGTTTTCAGCATTCAGGTCTTTCACCTCCTTGGTTAAGTTTATTCCTAGGTATTTTATTATTTTTTATATAATTGAAAATGGGATTGTTTTCTTAATTTCTCTTTCTGCTACTTCATTATTTGTGTATAGAAATGCAACAGATTTCTTTATGTTGATTTTGTATCCTGCAGCTTTACTGAATTCATTTACCAGTTCTAGTAGTATTTGGTGGGAGTCTTTAGAATTTTCTATATATAGTATCATGCCATCTGCAAATAGTGAGTTTTGCTTCTTCTTTACCAATTTAGATGCCTTTAATTTCTTTTCGTTGTCTGATTGCTGTGGCTAGGACTTCCAGTACTATGTTGAATAAAATTGGTGAGAGTGGACCTCTTTTTCCTTACCTTGTTCCTGAATGTAGAGAAAAAGCTGTTTTTCACCATTTAGTATGATGTTAGCATTGGGTTTTTCACATATGGCATTTATTATGTTAAGATATGTTCCCTCTAAACCTGCTTTGTTGAGGGTTTTTATCGTGAATGGATGTCGTACTTTGTCAAATGCTTTTTCTACATCTGTTGATATGATCATATGGTTTTTATCCTTTCTTTTATTGATGTGATGTATCATTTGATTGCTTTGCAAATATTGAACTACCCTTGCATTTCAGGAATAAATCCCACTTGGTTATGGTGAATGATTTTTTTAATGTATTGTTGGATTTGATTTGCTCATATTTTGTTATAGATTTTTGCATCTAAGTTCATCAGGCCTGTGGTTCTCTTTTTTGTAGTGTCTTTATCTAGTTTTGGTGTCAGGGTAATGCTGGCTTCATAGAATGAATTTGGAAGCTTTCCTTCCTCTTCTATTTTTTTGAATAGTTTGAGAAGAATAGTCATTAACTCTTCTTCAAATGTTTGGTAGAATTCACCTGTGAAGCCATATGGTCCTGGACGTTTGTGTTTTGGGAGTTTTTTGATCAGTGATTCAATTACATCACTTTTATAGTCTGCTTAAATTTTCTGTTTCTTTCTTTTTTTTTTTTTTTTAAGATTTTATTTATTTATCTGACGGAGATAGAGACTGCCAGCGAGAGAAGGAACACAAGCAGGGGGAGTGGGAGAGGAAGAAGCAGGCTCATAGCGGAGGAGCCTGATGTGGGGCTCGATCCCACAACGCCGGGATCACACCCTGAGCCGAAGGCAGACGCTTAACCGCTGTGCCACCCAGGCGCCCCTCTGTTTCTTTCTGATTCATTTTCAGGAGGTCTTTTGTTTCTAGGAATTTATCCATTTCTTCTAGGTTGTCCAATTTGTTGGCATATTATTTTTCATAATATTCTCTAATCCTCTGTATTTCTGTGGTGTTGGTTGTTATTTCTCCTCTTTCATTCCTGATTTTATTTAATCCTCTCTATTTTTGAACAGTCTGATTAAAGGTTTATCAATTTTCTTGCTCTTTTCAAAGAACTAGTCCTGGTTTCATTGATATGTTCTATTTTTTGTTTGTTTGTTTCTATTTAATTTATTTCTGATCTTTTATTATTCCCTTCTACTGGTTTCTGGTTTTGTTTGTTCCTTTTCTTCTAGCTCCTTTCAGTGTAAGTTTCAGGTGTTTGAGATTTTTCTTGCTTCTTGAGGTGGATCTATATTACTATAAACTTCCCTCCAAGAACAGCGTTTACTCCATCCCAAAGATTTTGGACCCTTGTGTTTTCATTTTCATTTGTCTCCCTATATTTTTTGATTTCCACTTTGATTTCTTGGTTGACCCATTCATTGTTTAGTAGCATGTTATTTAACCTCCATGTATTTGTGGTCTTTCCAGACTTTTTCTTGTGATTGCTAATTTCATAGCATTGTGGTTGGGAAAGATGTATGGTATGACTTCAGTCTTTTTAAATTTGTTGAGACTTGTTTTGTGGCCTAACATGTGATCTGTCCTGGAGAATGTTTCATGTGCACTTAAAAGAATGTGTATTCCACTGTTTTAGGATGGGATATTCTAAATATACCTGCTAGACCCATCTGGTCCAGTGTGTCATTCAAAGCCATTGTTTCCTTGTTGATTTTCTGTTTGGATGATCTAGACGTTGATTTAAGTGGGGTGTTAAAGTCCTCTATTATTATTGTATTACTATTAATTACTTCCTTTATGTTTGTTAATAGCTGCTTCATGTATTTGGATGCTCCCATGTTCGGTGCATAAGTATTTATGATTGTTACATTTTCCTGTTGGATTGTTCCCTTTATGAGTATGTAGTGTCCTTTATGTCTCATTACAGTGTTGTTTCCATTTCTATTTTGTCTGCTATAAGCATTGCTATCCCAGCTTTCTTTTCATTTGCATGATAAATGTTTTCCCATCCCTTCACTTTCAGTCTGCATGTGTCTTTAGGTCTGAACTGAGTCTCTTTTAGGCAGCATATAGATGTCTTGCTTTCTTATCCAGTCACCTGGATTGGAGCATTTAGTCCATTTACATTCAAAGTAATTATTGATAGGTATGTACTTATTGCCATTTTGTAACTTACTCTTTTTTTTATTTATTATTATTCTTTGTTCCTTCTCTGGCTCTCTTCACTTGTGGTTAGATGGCTTTCTTTAGTGATATACTTGGATTCCTTTCTCTATACTTTTTGTATATCTACTACCGTTTTTTTTATTTGTGGTCACCATTAGGTTTATATACACATCTTATGCATATAGCAGTCTATGTTAGGTTGATGGTCACTTAAGTTTGAACCCATTATAAAAGCACTAAATCTTAACTCCCCTCCCTTCTACATTTTAGGTATATGTGTCATACTTTACATCTCCTTGTGAATCCTTTGGCTGATTTTTATAGATATACTTGATTTTACCGCTTTGTCTTTAACCTCCATACTGGTTTTATAAGTGATCAATCTACTACTTTTATCAAGTTTATATGTACCTCTGAAATGTTTTCCCCTCCTCCTTTTCTTACTCCTGCTTACAGTCTTCCCTTTCCACTCAAAGAATCCCCTTTGACATTTCTTGTAAGGCTGGTTTACTGGTGATGAACTCCTTTAACTTTTATTCATCTGAGAAACTCTTTTTCTCTCCTTCTGTTCTGAATGATAGCTTTGCTGCATAGAGTATTCTCAGTTGCAGGTTTTTTCCTTTCAGCACTTTGAGTATGTCATGCCACTCTCTTCTGGTCTGCAAAGTTTCTGCTGAAAAATCAGTTGATAGCCTCATGGAGTTTCCCTCATATATAACTGTTTTGTTTTCTTTTGCTGCTTTTAAATTTTTCTCTTTATCAGTACTTTTTGCCATTTAATTACTGTATATTTTGGTGTGGACCTCCTTGGGATGATTTTGTTGGGAACTCTCTGTGCCTCCTGAACCTGGATTTGTTTCCTTGAGTTTTCAGCTATTATTTCTTCAGATAAATTTGCTGCCCCTTTTCTCTCTTTTCTCTGGAATCCCTATAATGCAAATGTTATTACACTTGATGGTGTCACTGAGTTCCCTTAACCTATTCTCATTTTTTTAAATTAATCTTTTTTCTTTCTCCTGTTCAGCTTTATTGTTTTCCATTACAGTCTTCCAGCTCACTGGTCCATTCTTCTGCTCCCTTTAATCTACTATATATTCCCTCTAGTGTATTTTTTAATTTCATTTACAGAGTTCTTCATCTCTCACTGGTTCTTTTTATATTTTCTATCTCTTTTTGAGATCCTCCACTCCTTTCTCAAGCATAGTGAGTATATTTATGATCATTACTTTAAATTCTCTATCAGGTATATTGCTTATTTCTATTTCATTTTGTTCTCTTGCTGGATTATGTCCTGTCGTTTCATTTGGTACATATTCTTCTGTGTCTTCATTTTGTCTCTCTGTGTCTCTTTCTATGTGTTAGGCAAGTAATGGCCTTATGAAGAAGAGGTCATGTAGTGCTCTGCAGTGCAGTGTCACCTGTTCACCAGAACCTGCCCCTTCCAGAGTGTTTCCTATGTGTGTTGCATATACCTTACTATTGTGGCTGAGCCATATTTGCCTGGAGTCCAGTTGTCTGCAATAGCACTTTTTGCCAGTTGTGGGCAGGGCTTAGTTCCTGTGTTGTAAGAGGCCACTCTGGGGCTGCCCTGGGCAAAAAGCCTTAATTTTTTGAATTGTTTTTGCCAATATTAAGGAAATATGCATGGATATGTAGGTGTGTTTAGTTATACAAGAAGGAAACTTGAAATGACACAAAATATATAGCCATATTTAAATAATGAGATTAAAGATTTTTTAAGTTTCTAATTTACTATAATGGACATGTATAACTTTTGCAAGAAAAAATTATGCAAATGTGTGTGCATACATATTGTAATCTTGGGGCGCCTGTGTGGCTCAGTCAGTTAGGTGTCCAAATTGTGATTTCAGCTCAGGTAATGATCTCATGGGTCATGAGATTAAGCCCTGCACTGGGCCCCGCACTCAGTGGGGAATCTGCTTGAGATTCTCTCTCTCCCTCACCCTCTGCCCTTCCCCCCATTCATGCACACATGTGCTCTCTCTCTAAAATAAATCAATCTTTAAAAAAAAAAAAAAAGAAGAAGGGGCACCTGGGTGGCTCAGTTGGTTAAGTGACTGCCTTCAGCTGAGGTCATGATCCCAGGGTCCTGGAATCGAGCCCCACATCAGGCTCCCTGCTCAGCAGGGTGCCTGTTTCTCCCTCTGCCACTTCCACTGCTTGTGCTCTCCTGCTCTCTTGTTCTGTCAAATAAATAAATAAAATCTTTTAAAAAAAGAAAAGAAAATGTGTGTGCGCACACATTTTTTAATCTTAATTCATTGTTAGTGTACTAGGAGAATGGTAATATGCTGAGTACTTCATTTCTGGAGGACAGTGTATAACATATACACTGTATATTTGTAAGTGTATATATATATATATATATATACACACACAAGATATACTCTGGTTCTCTGAATTTAAATTTTAGGAGTTTATATTAAGAGAATATTCAGATCCAGACTTCCTGGGTTTGAATCCCAGCTTCACCACTTAGAACTTTGTGAGCCTGGGTAAGTTATTTAACCTCACTGTGCCTTAGTTTCCTCATCCATAAAATGATGATACTAATAATCTACCACCTAAAATTATTGTGAAGACTAAATGAGTTAATATATGCAAAATGCTTAAAACCAGGTCTGACATAATCAACACCCAATAAATATTAGTAGTAGTTGTCATCAACTTTGTTATTATAGATATATATATAGATGCTGCTCTAACGAAGTTTATGTCAGTATTATTTACAATAAAGGAACATTTTTATGTAGTATGCATATAATCCAGAAAAAAATATGTATCATCTACATCATGTATTTATATAACTGTAAATTTACATGTTTATGTGTGTATAAATACATATTCATAAAAGTACATATATGTATATACATAAATATGGAAAGAGATACAGCAAATATAAAAGTTTTTTTTTTCTATGTGGTATAGAAATGACTCCTCTTTTCTCTTTTTATCCACATTTTCCTATACAGCTAACATACTTACATTGTAGTTATTAAAAATTTGTAAAATATTATGCACAAAAACATTTATTCCATATTTCAAAAATAAAATAATAATCTAATAGGTCAGGGGTTTGGATAAAAAGTTCTTATATCTATAGGGAGGAATTCACATAGCTGTTAAAAATTAAGGTTACTACCATGGGAAATACGCATTATTGGTTTTTTAAAATCTATTGGTAAGTGTAATATATAGCTTGCCCCAATTTGATTTTACTCATTTGTTTAAAAGAAATGCTCTAAATGTCAATAGAGGTTCTCTTGAGGTGGTTAAAATTACGCTACTTTTGCTTCTTCGTATCATCAAAATTTTCAGTAGTAAACACAATTATTTTATAATCTTCCTTTTTTAAATAAACTAAAAGGTATTAGAAAGTCACGAGGCCTCATTCTAGACTTAATTGTGTGTTTAGTGTGTTATTTACTTTCCCTTTAGAGCCTTCTGTTTCTTCATCTATAAAACCAGTTTGATTAATTTATAAATTTCTCTGCCAAATCTCTGAGCCCTTCTGAAATCTTACTACTAACATACTTAATTTTACCTTTTGGATATTCACTATTTTGATTTAAACAACAAGACTTAATGTTTCTGATTAATTTTTCTGTATTTCTTACTTGTAGTAACGCCATAGTCTTTAGAAACTATTTTTGGTTTATTTCTGCAGTTCATGTTCTTTGGTGGAATGAGAGTGCAGACAGTCGTGCAGCTGGGAGACATCAGTCTCATGAGGATCCCAGGGTTGTGGCAGCTGGTAAGCTATTTCACTAGGCATGAATTATTCTCATAACAAATTTGATTTGGTTTTTAACTTTATATGCCTTCTTATGAAATGTTTTTTTCCAGTTCGGGAGAGTGTTAACTTCCTTGAGTCTCAGCAGAATATGCTTCTGATTCCTATGTCATTTTCACCATTGAAATAGTTTTCCATTGAAATACGAAGCATTTCATTAACTGCTATAAGATGCGTCTGCTAATGGTGCTTAAATTCTCCCAAGAGATTCTTATTTTTATTTGAAGGAGGTGGTAAGTTAATTTGCTATGTCCTTTGCATTTTTAAAAGCTACCTCTGTCCATTGTCTCCACCATGACGAAATAGTTCTGTTCATTTTCCCTTTGGCATTTCAGTATCTGTCATACATTAAAAATTGTTGTCATTCCTACAAGATCTTGATTTTTTTCATTTGTTTCAGAATATCTTTTGTACTCTATTTTGACAACTCCCTGCTTTTATAGCATTTCCTTATGTTGAAATGATTATGTCACATTTCCATGCCTATGATAATATTTTTAAATTATTTATATACATTGTCAACCTTTTCATGTCTATTTTTCTGAAATTTTAAAAGTTTTTGTCCAGTAAAGTTTATTTTGTAATACTAAATGAGAGTCATAAAAATATTAAACATGTTTATTATGGAAAAGTACAATATCATCTGTATCATCTCTACTAATTTTGGTTTTTATATTAATAACTATTTATGTGAAAAATAATGTTATTAGATCCTCATATTAAAAACTGTTGAAGACTCATTGGTTTATATGCTGAAATGTCTTCATTTACAATTTATTTTGCTAACTTTTAGTTCACCTTGGATTACTATTTAACAAAGATACTTGGGACAATGTATCTGTGATAATGAGATATTTGTGGTTATGGAAATGTTTGCCCTAATAAAAGCCTCCAGATACATTCTGATTCTTTTTATTGTGTTTTATATTTGTATCCTCTTACCTGGAACTATTGTGTTGCTATAAGGTAATGAGCCAGTAATAAATGTACTGTCTTTATTGTAAGTATTAAGTTACTTCAAGTAAATAGCATGCTAATAACCCCACAAGGAGAATTTCATTGGTACTGTCACAGATGTATTAGGATTTTCCTACAAAAAAAAAAACTTTAATTTTTATTTTAGTTGAGTACCTCAGCCTTCTTAAACTAGATTTGGTACTTGCAAGCTCTCATGGTAGTCTATATTTACAGCTATATGATTTTATGTTTCTAATATATATTGCAAATACAACATAGTAAATTATTAGCTATCTGAGGGAAAACTGAAAAACAGGAAGAATACTCACCTCTCACTTATCTGGTCCTCAAGAATTCAAAGGACAGATAAATTCCTAGTAAGGCAAAGAACATCCTAACTCTGGAGGTAAAAACCTATCAGAGAGGTTTTGAGTTTTGACTAAGAGTCTTCTACCTTAGTGTTTCTTTGAAAAGTTGTCACTTAGCAAATTAGGTGACAGTGGTATTACTTGCAGTCAGTGTAGACTGACTTTTTTTCTCTCTGGCATAAGATCAGTTCTGTGTCATGAAAATATACAGCTGCTTCTGCCTTTCCCTTTTTCATTCATCTTTAGATTAGCTAGAACCCTTTTAGAAGAGACAGGGGCTCTTTCTTCCAATCCATAGCCCCAACAGAGATTTAGAAAGCAGCAGCAGATGGGTGTTCTTACCGTATCCCACACAAAACTGGAGAGCCAGTAGAGGACAATCTACACTGCTCATGAACTGCAGTCATGAGCTTCACTGACCCACTCCTGGATCAGGAACACAACACTGGCTGAGACGAAGAACATTTCAGAGATAACACAGATGGACACAGGATGTCCACTGACATGCTCTTCCTGGAGAGAGAAAGTCAGTGAGGATCTGAGGAGTCACTGATGCAGTTGAAAACACAATCAAGGAGGACACACACACACAAACACACACAAATATCTGATGAACACAGATGGACACAGGATGTCCACTGACATGCTCTTCCTGGAGAGAGAAAGTCAGTGAGGATCTGAGGAGTCACTGATGCAGTTGAAAACACAATCAAGGAGGACACACACACACAAACACACACAAATATCTGATGAATAGCCCAGGGAAAAACATCTGTTCAATAAATAAATACATTTCTTTTACTCAGAGTTTAAACATGATTATTTTCAAGTCAAAAATCTGAAAAACAAATCCATAACATCTCACTGAGTTCTAGTCTAGTACCAGGGCACCTGGGTGGCTCAGTAGTCGGTTAAGTGTCTGCCTTCCGCTCAGGTCATGATCCTGTAGCCTGGGATTGAGCCCTGCATCAGGCTCCCTGCTCAGTGGGGAGCCTGCTTCTCCCCCTCCTGCTGCTGCTCCCCGTGCTTGTGCTCTCTCCTCCTCTTTCTCTCTCAAGTAAATAAATAAAGCCTAAAAAAAAAAAAAAAAAATGTCCTGTACCATAATGAAACTATTGAAAGAAGTCTGAGAATGGCCTATTGGCATTCACTTTGGTCCACTGTTCCTGACCTTATAAGAATAGCAGGTTGTAAATTCTCACACACACACACACTGTGGCTTGAAAACTTAGTAAGTACAGAAATATTAATGTGAAACTACTTAAATAAGTTAAATTCTTCCAGCTGTAAATAAATTTAAAACAACAGTATATAGCATAGCAATCTAATAGAGAAATTCCAAAAAAAAAAAAAAAAAACGAAAAAAGAAAAGAAATTCTAAGATTCTGGTTATAAGAATGGTTCTATAAGCCCATTACAAAGGGTCTTGTATAAAATTCCTAATGACCTATATTGATACCGTGTAGGAAATAAGAGAAAGAATAACTGCCATGCTCCATATACAGGATGTACACTTTCAAATACTAAATATACAGAGTAGCTCAGTCTTGGCTGACACAAGCTCACTAAATACCAGTGATGGCTTTGTATGCAAAAGTCCTAAACAATAAGCTGCTACATGATCTGACTGACCTACTGTGACTCCCACATACCAGCAACTCTGGGCCCACTTTCCTGACAAGTCTTGGAATAGATAAAGTACCTTGGCCAACTTCAAGTGTTTCTTGAATCCTTTGACTCAGAGGAGGTGACTGAGAATTACTGTCACCAGGGAAAACCCACCGTACCTAAATAACAGCCTGACATGAAACACAGACAGTGTGGAACACAATACCACTCAGCAGCAGATACCACAGGAGTATGTACGTGTTTCATTTAGATATTTCCTCTTCAAAGGAAATTCAAAGTTAGACTTTGTGGAAGTTACATCACAGCCACCTCTAATGGATTCTGGCAAACTTTTGACTCTTATAGAAAGGGTCTATAGGGGCTTATAGAAACTCCAGTGAGATAGCGAAGGGACCTGGGCCTGATTATTGACTCTGGCATCTGACACATTGAGGAAGGAGTGGTTATTCGTCTCAGATGCTCCTCTAGACTTGGTAGCTCAGGCCTGAACATGGGTCTCAAGCAAGCAGATGGGGAGCCATAGCAAACAGATGGGCACTGACCACAGTAGGCTAGAGAGGGCTGGATAGACAAGCCATGGATCCTTCCTAGCATGAGGGCACTTTAGGGGTCCCACTCTGCACTGCTCAGAGTACTGTGGGTACTGGCTCTTGGGGAAAAGGCAAGGGAGGAAAAATTGGAAGTAGTGACAGAGCTAAGTTTTGAGGCAGCCATAAGGCATCTCATTTTCCAGGAGGTATGAATGGACTTCAAGGACTCCTTTTCTTCTCAAGTCCCACTTATTCCTTCAAAGCGCCAAGAAACAAATGGGTTGAAAAACAAGGAAAATAGGTAGTTTTAATACTATTTCTTCAATCCAAGTCCTTGTCAGGTCCATATAAAAAGTGAAAACTAAAAAACTGTCCTGGAATCCATACAACCCTCTGGGAATGTGATTTGGGAAAAAGTATAACTGGAATAGGAGACTCATACTTTGAATTAAACCAGTTTAAAAACCACCATATTTAATAACATGACTGAACTAGAAGCTCTGTAAATTTAAAGTAAAGAAAGCACATGTGCCTTTATGAACCACAGTTGGGGCAGAAAACAAAATGGGTAGCAATGACACATGTCCCTCAAACATGGACCACAGTGTGACCAGACCCTGCCCACAGGGCTCAGGCACTGCCATCAGCCAAACACAGACGCTGGTCCATTCAGCTGTCAGCATTGGCCATTCACTTATGCCAAGCCAAGATGTCCCCAAGGAAATTATTCTGAACTACTGAACAATAGACAGTGGGATATGAGTCTTCATAGTCACAAAGGTTTTTAGGGAGCAGTATCACTGACCATGCCCAGTGACTTCTTTTCTTCATTGGAGTTATACTGATGAATAGATTCACGGTTATTTTAAGGAGAAGTAACCAGGACTTCATTAAGTTCTCGCACCTATTTACAGTTGCTGGTCCTCACCCTGCAACCAGATGCTGATGAAGCAACAGAGGGAGATCACAAGCAAGCCTCTTCCTGAAACTGTTCTCAGAAAAAAGGCTCAGAACTGCTCCCCAGACTCACAGTCTCACAAACTGTCAGAGTTTTAAGACCCACAGAGGTTTTATGGGCAATTCAGAGGTGAGGAAAAAGGCCCAAGAACTGAGTGGCCTGTCTGAGGTCACCAGCTCATCTGTGGCAGAAGCAGGGATGAAGCCGGGCCTGTCAGAGTATGTTCTGTCACATTAACTCAGTGGGAGAAGCCAGACTGGGTCTTCCACAGCCCACGGATCCTCAGTGTTGTGATCTGGTTTTAACTAAAAAGTAAGTAACGTAGGCTGACTTTTCAAAATAGAGAAACAAGCTTAAGATATAGAAACTTGTGGACCAGCGTCTTCCCTTCAAAATGCTTTTTTTTCACATGCTTTTCCCTAAGATGAGAATGAAGATCAAGACTGAAAGACAACCCCCTGACATGACAGGTCAGCCATTCCTTCTTCCCAAGCAGCAGCTCCCAGCCTACCCTGCACCGCCATCTGCTCAGTCACATGGAGAGTGACTCACTTGTGGAGGAGGCAGCCCCCTGCCCCCAGGGGATGCACGGGCAGCATCTTCTTGATTTTGTCACTGCTACACTGGCAGGTGGGTGAGGGGTTCTCCATCATCCAGTTTCCTTTTTGGAAGAGGTCCGTGATGGTCTGGGGAACTGGGGCGGTGGTCCACTCCTCCTCCCCCACTGAGCAGGGCATGTCTCTGCAAAGGGAGGACATCAAAGGTAGCATCACCCGAGAGGACCTGGCCTTTCCTGGTGCCTCAGGAGCACACGCCCACCAATAAGCACCGCAAACACGCAACCACCCCCTCACCATTTGTTTGATCTCCCCAGACCACGTAAGTGAAACTCACTTTACAGTTAAGGATGAAAGAACACAAAGAGGCCCTAAATGCTCAGATACCAAACTCCAGTCAATCCAGTCTGCCGGCATTTGCTTTCTTGTTCCCGTGTTCACTCAACGAATATTCACTGAGCATCTACTATGTGCCAGACACTGTTCTGCATATTTGAGAGTCTGGGGTGAACAAGACAAAGTCCCTGCCTTCACGGAGCTTGCGTTCTTGTAGAGGAATGCGGCAGTAAGCAAACGTCACTCAGCCAAAAATAAAGCAAAATAAGAGGACAGTGAATCAGGAGAAGAGGGACTACTACCTTCTCCCAAGGCATAAAAGCTTAGAAAGGAGTCAGGAAAAGATTTGGGGAGAAACAACACTACAAGCAAAGGTGATAGAAAGTGCAGGTACAAAGCCCCTGAAACGAAATGAGCTCTCCATGTTTGAGGAACAGCAGGAAGGCAGCGTGGCTGGGACAGGATGAGGTAGGAGGGAGAGTGATGGGAGATGAGTGGTGGAGGGAGGGAGATGCCAGATGACACGGGCCTGGGAAGGAGTCTCTGTGTGATGCTCAGTGTGCCCAGAGTCTGGTGCAGAATGGCAAGATTCCCTTTATGTTCTAAAATGAGCTCGGAATTGGGGTTTGGAGGGGATGGGGTGAGAGTGCTCAGTACATGAAGAGCTAGGTTGTCTGCAAGCATCACGAGGCCTTGATGCCTGACCTGAGCGCTGAATCACTGTGGACCATCAACACGACGCTCACCCTCTTGGGTCTTATCTTCTCCACCAGTAAAATAAAAGTTCAAAATGACATGTGGAAATAGTCATTTCTAGCAACCCTTCCAGTTTCAAGATTCTACAAAGCAGAGCCACACTCTTTATGTTGTTCTTGCACGTACTAAAAATATCAAAGGATCACATTTGTGGACTGCTCTCTCGTTCTCTCTAAAGCACCATGACTTGATGGAAAAGTCAAAGTAAGACATGGGGTTCACACTCTAAAACCTTCACAAGATGACTGACCGAGACAAAGCTCAATGCCAGTGTCAACATCCCAGTCAAACCTCCCTCAGTTCAACTCCTTTTGGTAAAACCTAGAATGTGAATTCAGGAACAGTTGCCAGAGTGCGGCCCCTCCATCACCCCGCCCCTCACACGCACACGCAGCAGTGTTCTGCCCAGGTGCTGTGAATCCTCGCACAGCAGGGGCCGGACCTCTTTTGTCTCTGGAGGCTAGCCCAGAGCCCAGACCAGCTCCTTCCGTGCTGGCACTTATCTGAGTCCACACTGCTCAGCGGGCATATAACGAACCCACCTCATCTAATTCTTCTACCTCACCTACGAAACATGCAGATTTGTCAAAAGTCTTGTGACTCCAGAGAGGATGTCTCCATGTCCTTTTCCATCACGGTCATCTTGTTCTTTAGGAACGAACACTGGCTGCTAGGGCTTACCACCCATGAAGCAGTAAGTACCAGCAAATGTTCAGTAAATATCCAATAGTAAGAGCTGGCAAGGACATGGTAGCATTCCGTCTAGAAATCTGCTCTGAAACCTTGCACACCCAGGTAAAGGCACACTGGTCTGTCACTTGCAAACTCAGTAACTTCCCTTTAAAACCTGGAATTCAAGTTAGTCCTTCTCCAATCCTCCTATACCTTCCCACACTCTCCATAATTCCTCCATGTCTGTGCTACAACTGAGCCAGAAAATCATTGTATCTGAGCCTAGAACCTTTAACCTGCATGGGCCGCGGTTTGGGTAGCTTGGAAACGCACCTCTCTTCACGGTCTTTATGCACAAAGACCTCCGCACACACCTCCCCCCATACCCACTTAGAGACACATGGGTACTTCACTGCGTTTATCCATACACTGCCTACTTCCTTAAAAAGGATTTGGAAGAAAAATACAAAAATATGCAACTCCAAAAGAAGAAAATGTCCATTTTTACACACAATAATACAGAACATCTTTCAGGTTGGTAAAGTGAAGAAACTGATAAGCCAAACTGCAAATGATATATAATGGCAGCCTATCTCTGTGTCTAGGTACAGGAGCTGGTAGAAAGGAAGAAGGGGAAAGCAACTGATCAGTGCAAAGTGCTATTTGAATTAAATATTAACCTCTAAAGCAGTAAATAAACGTCTGTAGTGATTTTATATTGCAGATGTTAAAATACTCTCCTGGTCGGCTCAGTTTGTTTCTAGATGGTCTGGTTAGATTACTGTATCAGCTTTTTAAAGATAAAAAATGTTTTGAGGGGCGCCTGGGTAGCGCAGTCGTTAAGCGTCTGTCTTCAGCTCAGGGTGTGATCCTGGCATTCCGGGATCGAGTCCCGCATCAGGCTCCTCTGCTGGGAGACTGCTTCTTTCTCTCCCACTCCCCTGCTGTGTTCCCTCTCTCACTGGCTGTCTCTCTGTCACATAAATAAATAAAATCTTTAAAAAAAAAGGTTTTGAAGGACAAATGATACTAGTCACAATGTGGCATCTATCACAGCTGATAAAGGTAATATAGCAGACATCACGCCAGGTGACAAGCTGTCAAGGGTCTCATAGCTCAAGGGACACTTACGGGATTGGATTTCCTTCCATACATCGGGTCCCGAAGCCAGGGTGTCTGGTGAGGGCATTCAAGAGTTCCTGGGTGCCCAAGTCCTCAGGAGCATCATTACTGTGGGTACATGAGAGGCAGCCAGCTCAGCAATTCATTTAAACCAGGAACTGGGAGGTGGAATTGTTCTTTGAAACTGAACATTTTGGTAGGCACTTCCTGTGTGCCAAGCGCTCATAACAGAAAAGAATAAAACACAAAACCTACCCAAAAGGAGCTGACGCTCACTGCTTACTTGGGATCAAGGTAAGGGACAGCCCTCTGAGCTTGTATAAGTTGTAATGAATGGAAAGTTGTGCATATGGGTGTGTGCACACGTATAAATGCACATGCACATTGATACACGTATTTTTGATGTGAAGAATTTCATTAAGGATCAGTTTTTCAAACATACTTTCACAGTTATCCATGAACCTGAACCAAACAGGAAAAAAACATGGGGCTAGAGAAAGAAGAACGAATTTGCATATTTATGTATATTTTGTTTTCGTTGTTTGTTTTAAGGCTTCCCTTTTACATTAGTCAGATGCTTCCCCATCTAACGGTGTAGAAAAAGCCCAAGATGAAGAAAACTGTGGAAGGAAGTAGGGAAATTCCTTTGTCCTTTTGTTTGAAGCACTGGATTGTTAGAGTAGCTGGCATTCGTGTCTGAAGAACAAACACTCGTTAATATCTGCAACGCAATGAAACCATGAAATGTACTGTGCAGACAAGAAGCTGGAGGTGTAAAGCTGGGACCGTGTGCTGAAGCCCTGGGATGAACCGGCAGAATTAAAACATAGCTGTGAGAAGTCCAACCTATAGCTTCCTCACAGGTGTTTTGCAAGGGCAGATTATTTACGTAAAACACAGATGACAGCAGGGTAAAAAGAAAGGAGGTCAAGAGCGGGAACAGAGGACGGGTCTATTTTTGGAGGTTCAATTTGTTGCTGTTCTTTGCATACGATATGAGTTTGTGTTACGGCTTTAGAATAGCTGATAAAATCCATTCCACTGTGTGATTCTTGAGTCCACCTCCCCTTGGCCCTCAGCAGCGTCAACACCCTCCATCTGCGTGAGCTCTCTTCTCTCCCGGGGCACGGAAAGCAAACACGTACCTGACAAATGTGTACTGTTCCTTGTACATCCAGGGCTGAAGTTCCAGGCTGGGGTACTTGCCAAAGGGGGGCACAATCAAGCTGAACACCAGGGCAATGCAAACAAACACAGCTGGCAGGATGATCTATAACCAGGGGACAAAGGGGGAAAGGAAATGGCAAAACAAGGGCAAATGTCACAACAAGGAGACTGGGACAAGCCGCTAAGAGTCCAGCCAGCCTCCCAGACCAGCCAGCATGCAAGTGAGCACCGCAGGACCCACAGCAAATCTCCACCAAGGCATTCACGGCAGGTGGGAAGCAGCAGATCCTGCCACCGAAACCTCTTCCCTCCAGGCCATTTCTGGAGCCTGGCAGCACAAGGCCGGGGCTGTGGCCACCTCGCAGAGGCACGAAGCTCAAAGCTTTACAGAGTAAATGGTGGTCACATGTGAGAGTGACTCACAACACTGGGTCCTGGCCTCTTCCCTCTGAAGACCTGAGAAAGACCACGATGGGCCATGAGCCCAGCTCAGCTCAAAGAAAGGCCGAGAGAACAAGCCATGCACCAGGAGCCAGAAGACCTGAAGCCTGGTAATTTAGTCTCTACTACAAGTGTATCCATGTGAAGTCACTCCCGCTGCAGCCTCAGTATTCTCACTTGTAATCTACAGGCCAAGACTAAATGACCCAGTCAGATCCCACACTCTGAAAGGAAACAGCAGCTGCTGTCACTATGGAATGGCCTCAAAAAGTATCATTACCTAAATCCTTCTTTATGAGAAAATACTATATGACCATTATCTCATTGCATTATCGTTACAACCCTATCACCAATCAACAAACAAGGTAACTGAGCTCAGAGAGACTAAGTAACTTGCCCAAGGTCACAGAGCCAGTAAGTGGCAGAACCGGAAGTCAGACCCAGGTCTGCATGCTCCAAACTCATACTCTCTGCATTACCCACATAGTCTTCAGGGAAGAATCTCTGCAGACGCTTTCTCTATGCTTCTCGATTTTAAACAGTGGAATAATTTTATCCCTTCTGACCAAGCGACTTAGCATGTAAACACTGACTGACATGCAGGCAACAGTGTGATGAGTCCTCTCTGTTTGTCCATTTTTTTTTTTCTGACCCCTCTGGCTACCTTTCCATCAACTTGCAGTTAAACATCAATTTAGAGAAAAGTCATGTTTCCAAGAAGTTTATATGTCAACTGCATTTCAGGTTACAAAAACTAAATTGACCCAGTCAGTTTTTCTAAACTCTGTCTTTTTTACGCTGTCCTCTACCATAAAACACACATGTGCGTGCACACACACAGAGATACACACACACACAAACACACACAGCACTACTTAATGCCAGGCCCCATTCTAAGCACTTACTCACTTTAATCCTCATAATAACCCTTGTCATAGGCACATTTTTTTTTTTAAGATTTTATTTATTTATGTGACAGAGAGACAGCCAGCGAGAGAGGGAACACAGCAGGGGAGTTGGAGAGGAAGAAGCAGGCTCCCAGCGGAGGAGCCCGATGTGGGACTCGATCCCAGAACGCCAGGATCACGCCCTGAGCCGAAGGCAGATGCTTAACGACTGTGCTACCCAGGCGCCCCAGGCACATATTCTAAAGATGACGACATGGAGGCACAGAGAAGTAACTTGCTCGCAGATGTGTGAGCGACAGGAAGCAGGACTGGGATTGAAATACAGAAAGTCCGGCTCCAGCATCCACCTCATAACCATGACCCTCTCCTGCTTTCACTGGTCAGGGAGCCTGCAGCCCACCTGTGAAGCCAGAGTCACTGCCTGGAGCAGCACTGTCACCTGAGCAAAGAATCCCTTCCGACTCCGTCTGGCAATCAGCAGCCTCTTCCACAGAAGGGCCACAAACTGCTGCTGTGTGAGCTTCCAGCCCTTCACCTGGTAGGAGCCTTTGCCGTCCATCCCGCTGAGCAGGTCTGTTTCTCTGGATTCCGCAAGAAGCCGACACTGAAGGTCACCTACTATCTAGGCAGTTTTGACATCACCTTGCTCTTTCAGGCTTCTCCAGCAAGACTTCAAGTCAGTAAGATAAAGATGAATGATACAACCGAAAATTGGGCAACGGTATTAAAGTGAGATCTCAAAAAAATGAAAGCGATATGGCCTAGAAAATTATGAAAAGATGCTGAATTCACAAGAAATCAGAGAAATGTAAATTACTGCTCACATATAAATGAAAAAATTATAAAGATGCTGCCAAAACGATGATGGTCAAGTAAAACTAAAACACATTAAAAAGTGAATTAATTACTCAGCTCACAGGTATCTATTTCAGCCTGTGGAGGTGAAAAGAAATACACTGGAGAACACTGGATAATGGGTCATTTGAAAGAGGAACTTCATGAAAAAATATGTCACAAACTAAGTGCACAAGTGTGTTAAGCTAGAAAGTATCTCAATTTATATGTAGGAAAAAAGCCAGCATATTTAGTAACAATCTAAAACAAATAGCAAAAGTTCCAGAAATACTTCTCCCTTAACATCTCTCTCCAACTCCAGTTGGGAGGCACAAAGATTACTCAAAGCAAGAGACTTGCAAAGCCTATTTCAAGAAATAATTACATTTATTAATGAGAAGTTTAAAATATTACTGGCACTAGAATTCACTTTTAAATGCAAAACATAAAGAAAGCCAATTAATATAGGATATCTAAAAAGGGCTATAATAATAAATATTAAATACATATGTTCATGTGTTTTAGTAATAAAAACAATTTAAATAGAAACAACTTCAAAGAAATTCATGCTATATTTCTATATTTAATACTGAGTTGCTCACAAATCTTTCCTACTAATTCCAAGAAGACTACCAACAAGGAGGCTGGTACAGAAATATCAAGACATGTTGACAAACTAAAGAAGTAGTGTACAGTTTATTTTCCTTCCCACGGCATTTAACTCAACGCATAACACACAACAGGTGCATAACAAAAATATTCACTGATATGAGAAGACTTTTTAAGAAACACTGAATGAAAACTGAAATTATTTTTTATTTCTGAAATAAATACTTACAAAAGTAAAAATAAAGAAACCCATAAACATTGACAGTAATTCACCTTGTTGGAAAAGAAACAATAGACCCAAAATGGAGTCATTTTCACCCATAACAGCAAACCAGGACTTAACTGCAGTTTCCACCTCTCCCAGAAATGGGACCTTGAACAATCTGTTTTTGAAATCTGAAATTTCCTGATTAGCACTAGCAAGGTAATCTGCATAAAACCCCTGCCATTCCCTTTCCCCCAAAAGATGACCAGGCCAGAAACAATCTTTTTTTTTTTTTTTTTTTTTTTTTTGGCTAATAACTTCCTTGCCCCACCCTCCTTCTGTCTATAAAACTTCCATTTTACACAACTCTTCCAAGTACCTATTACTCAAAGAGATGCTACCCAATTCATCAATTGTTGAACAAAGCCAAATACATCTTCACATCTTCAAATTTCAAACTTGAATTTTTGTTTTTTAAAGGCCTTTACTGAAAATTTTCTCTTCCAATACATAATCCTGTATCATGCACACAAAAAAGGGAACTGTGAGGTAACTCCACGCTAAATAACTATAGCTTAAACCACCGGAACTCAAAAATTACAACAAAAATAGCACGTTAGCTCACACTTTAATGGAGGGAAACTAGTCTATACCGCCATCTAGTGGCCTTAGAATACAGCACTGAGGTACTTAGCCAGGGAAGTCACCAAAATACAGACATCTAAAGTTTACCTGTAGAGCTACCACCCTCCTTCCTACTCATTTGGAACAGCATTGGATCGACCTCTTCTCCTTCCTTCTGCAAATCTGCATGAGCTGGACCTTTGGATAAAACCATGCAGGAATACCATCAAGTGGATTATTGCCTTTGCACACGTCATACAATTTCCTCCACTCTTTACTTGATACCTATTTCTTATGTAAGGCATAAAAATGCATCTTCATACTCATCAGACCAAATGGACAGTATAAAAAATTGGTCAGAAAAACCCCACACACTGTGAGTAAGGACATAAATTTATAAGATGGTTTGGCATTGCTCAGTAAAGATGAATATGGTACATATCTTATGATCCAGCCATTCCATTCCTAGGTGGTATATACTCTAATGCAGTGGTTCCTAACCTCTGGTACACAGATCCCCAAGGTTTCTATGGAAGAATTCAGAGGGTCTGGTAACCTAGATGGGAAAAAAATTACATCTTTATTGTGTTAAAACACACACACACACACACACACACACACACACACAAAACCAAAAACAGTGCACCAAAATGGCATCAGTTCAGTTAAGGTCCCAAGTCAATAAACCAGGGCTTAATACCTAATCTAACTGCAGTATCAATCTTACCCCAAAATGTAATCTTAAGTGGTCAGTCAGGAATTTCCTGAATGGTGCCACTGAGTCTGTCACGTGTCCCTCTCCAACCCCCCAAAGGAAGATGAGGTAATCTGCATAAGAACCCCTGCTCTTCAATCTACACTTTCAATGCCATCCCGATCAAAATACCAATGACGTTTTTCAAAGTGCTGGAACAAACAATCCTAAAATTTGTGTGGAACCAGAAAAGACCCTGAATCGACAAGGAAATGTTGAAAAAGAAAAACAAAGCTGGGGGCATCACGTTGCCGGACTTCAAGCTATACTACAAAGCTGAGATCACAAAGACAGCATGGTACTGGCACAAAAACAGACACATAGGCCAATGGAACAGAATAGAGAACCCAGAAATGGACCCTCCATTCTTTGGGCAACTAATATTTGATAAAGCAGGAAAAAACATCCGGTGGAAAAAAGACAGTCTCTTCAATAAATGGTGCTGGGACAACTGGACAGCTATATACAGAAAAATGAAACTTTATCACTCTCTCACACCATATGCAAAGATAAATTCCAAATGGATGAAAGACCTCGATGTGAGACAGGAATCCATCAAAATCATAGAGGAGAACATAGGCTGCAACCTCTTTGACATCAGCCACAGCAACTTCTTTCATGACACATCGCCAAAGGCAAGGGAAACAAAAGCAAAAATGAACTTTTGGGACTTCATCAAGATCAAAAGCTTCTGCACAGCAAAGAAACAGTCAACAAAACTAAGAGGCAGCCCACGGAATGGGAGATGATATCTACAAATGACACTACAGATAAAAGGCTGGTATCCAAGATCTATAAGGAACTTCTCAAACTCAATACATGAGAAACAAATAATCAAATCAAAAAATGGGCAGAAGATATGAACAGACACTTTTCCAATGAAGACATACAAATGGCTAACAGACACATGAAAAAATGTTCAACATCATTAGCCATCAGGGAAATCCAAATCAAAGCCACATTGAGATACCACCTGACACCAGTTAGAATGGCAAAAATGGACAAGGCAAGAAACAACAAACGTTGGAGAGGATGTGGAGAAAGGGGAACCCTCTTACACTGTTGGTGGGAATGCAAGTTGGTACAGCCACTTTGGAAAACAGTGTGACGGTCCCTCAAAAAGTTAAAAATAGAGCTACCCTATGATCCAGCAATTGCACTACTGGGTATTTAACCCAAAGATACGGACGTAGTGAAGAGAAGGGCCATATGCGCCCCAATGTTCATAGCAGCATTGTCCACAATAGCCAAACTGTGGAAGGAGCCGAGATGCCCTTCAAAAGACGAATGGATAAAGAAGATGTAGTCCTGGGGCGCCTGGGTGGCACAGTGGTTAAGCGACTGCCTTCGGCTCAGGGCACGATCCCAGCGTTCTGGGATCGAGCCCCACATCAGGCTCTTCTGCTATGAACCTGCTTCTTCCTCTCCACTCCCCCTGCTTGTGTTCCCTCTCTCGCTGGCTGTCTCTATCTCTGTCAAATAAATAAATAAAATCTTTAAAAAAAAAAAAAAAGAAGATGTAGTCCTATATACAATGGAATATTACTCAGCCATCAAAATGAATGATTACCCAACATTTGCATCAACATGGATGGGACTGGAGGAGATTATGCTAAGTGAAATAAGTCAAGCAGAGAAAAACAATTATCATATGGTTTCACTCATATGTGGAACATAAGGAATAGCAGGGAGATCGGTAGGAGAAGTAAGGGAAAAATGAAGGGGGGTAAACAGAAGGGGAAATGAACCACGAGAGACTATGGACTCTGGGAAACAAACTGAGGGTTTTAGAGGGGAGGCGGGTGGGGGGATGGGCTAGCCTGGTGATGGGTATTAAAGAGGGCACATATTGCATGGAACACTGGGTGTTATATGCAAACAATGAATCATGGAACACTACATCAAAAACTAATAAATAAATAAATAAATAAATAAATAAATAAATAAATAAAACCCCTTCTTCCACCACCCCCGCCAAGAGAAAGTGACATTGCCTGGAACAACCCTTTCTTTTCTTTGGTTTATAACTTTCTTGCCCCACCCTCCTTCCTATAAAACCTTCCATTTTGTATAAGTCCTCAGAGCATCCCTTACTTGCCTCATGATGTTACCCAATTCATGAATCTTTTTAAAAATTTATTTATTCGAGAGAGAGAGAGAATGTAGGCAACAAATCACAATATTATAAACGGGACCTGTGACTTTGTGACTAATAAATATCACAGATATTGTCAAATCCATTCAGAGGTGTTACAAATATATAAAAATTTCTTTTATGCTCATCACTACTTAAATTATGATAGTTGTTAAATCCAATGATAGATCCTGTTATTTAGTACCCTAATAAAGAAGCATGTTGGGGTGCCCGGGTGGCACAGCGGTTAAGCGTCTGCCTTCAGCTCAGGGCGTGATCCCGGCATTATGGGATCGAGCCCCACATCAGGCTCCTCCGCTAGGAGCCTGCTTCTTCTTCTCCCACTCCCCCTGCTTGTGTTCCCTCTCTCGCTGGCTGTCTCTATCTCTGTCACATAAATAAATAAAATTTAAAAAAAAAAGAAGCATGTTTATTTTTTTTTATCAAGAATTTACTTTCAGGGGCACCTGGCTGGCTCAGTTGGAAGAGCATGTGACTCTAGATCTCAGGGTTGTGAGTTTGAGCCCCATGTTGGGTGTGGTGATTAGTTAAATAAATAAACCCAAGAGAAAGAATTTACTTTTATATTTTGATCATTCTAGCTTAATCTATTTGCTTTGTAAACCTGTGTATTGGCTAAGCATGTATAACAGTAGGGTTGTGTAGAAGAGTGAGAATTCCTGTCCTCTCCAGGGGGTTCTTCTAGCTGGACTAAGAATCATATTGATGAGAGACAGATTAACAGGAGAAAATCAAATTTAATAGCATATATATGGGGAATCCAAATAGATATGGAAATTCCAAAGACAGGCAAAATGAGGTATATATGTCATCCTGAACTAAGAAGTGTGTAGGTTTCCAGAACTTCACAGGAAAAAAATGTAATTCACAGGGCAATAAGAAGAGCAGATGTTTGGTAATCAGATGTTTGTCCTGCCATACAGATGGGTCACTCATATAAAATTTATCTCTGGCAATAACCCTTATGCTGGCAAAGATGCCCAGTTTAGGTTCTTTTATGTACTTAAGAGAAGGGAAAAAGTTTCTCTTGAGCCTGCAGGGTCTTGATTGCCTTCAGCTCAAAATAATCTTCATTCCAAAGTGGCCCATCTTGGAGTGACCTGCCCTCAACCCCTACATTTCCATAGGACTACAAGATTCCCAAAGGTTTGGAGGGACTGAGTGGCTCAGTTGGTTAAGCATCTGCCTTTAGCTCAGGTCATGATCCCAAGGTCCTGGGATCAAGCCCCATGTCAGGCTCCCTGCTTAGTGGGGAGACTGCTTCTCCCTCTCCCTCTGCCCCTTCCCCACTCCCCCGCTTGTGTGCACGCGCTCTCTCTCTCTCTAGATCTTTCTCTCTCTCAAATAAATAAATAAAATCTTTAAAAAAGATTTCCAAAGCGTGCAATGCATAAAAAAGGTTAAAAACCCCTGCCCTAGAAAAAATTTTCACATAGAAACAGGAGCTATATATTTAAAAATTCAAAACATCTTTGTTCATAATATCAAATGGAAAAATATATATCCAGACAATGGAACAGCATATAGTAGAGAAATGTATTAATTACTGTGACTGCATCAAAATACATTATTTTCAAAAATCTTATGTCAAAGCTAAGAATCAACTAACAGCATGACAAAAATAGTCTGATTCCATTTATAGAAAGTTCTAAAATAGGGAAACCAATGCAATATATTATTTAGAGTTATACACACATGTAGATGAATTTCAAAGAAAATGAATGCAATGATTAACACAAAATTCTGTGTCATGGTTGCTTGAAGCAAGGAGGTCACGAAAGGTGTTGTAGGGAGGCAAATGTGACCTGAAAGGAACATATATTGGGCTTCTAAATTACTGACAATATTTTATTTCTTTCTTGGTGGCAGGGTAACAGGCATTCCATGTATTATTTTTTAAAGTATACTGACACATTACATCTACTTTTGGGTATGTACGATACATGTTTCATGTTACCTTCTTAGACAGGCAACCTTAGTCCACCCAATCTAAAATAACTATCCAGTTGGTCTATATCACATTAGCCTACTTTAATATTACAGATTTATCTAGTTTTGGACTACTTGCCAGAAGTGTAGGATAGACAATGATAATTTTCAACATACTTTGTATATCTTCTAGGCAGTTCAGGGGTTTGTTTCAAAACACAATGTCACATAAAAACATTTTCTGTTTTTAAATGGTTTTTAGAGGCTATATTCTACCACACATATTTTTAAAATAAATGGTGAAATGAACTGGTTTTATAATCTGGCTTTAGACCCTGAATGTGCCACTTAGCAGCAGTGAACCTAAGAAATTTAATTCTCTCAGAACTTCACCTTCCTCACTTGGAAGTGAAGTTGAACTCACAGGGTTTTGAGGATGATTAAAACCTGTGAGTGAACAGGAGACTGTCTTAGGCACCTAGCTGCACTTACCAATATTTCCCCTAAGTTATAGCCATTAATTTTACAGTGATAATAAATAACAGACAGTGATTCACGGATAGTGATCTGTTAAGTATTTTCATCTTGGAAATTCTCTCTACCTTTCTGCTGGCTAGATGAAGCTGATGATGGGGTGTCCATGGATGGCAAAACCACTAGGTAGACGTCTGGATCTTTAATTCACTATGTATAGAGAACTGCCTGCCAAAGAGGAAAACCCATTTTAGATTCTTAAGGAACAAGAAATAAAATCCTATTGTCTCTGAGACATTAAACATTTGGTGTCTATTTGTTACAGCAATTTAGCCTGTCCTCTTTAATATATTCTTAAAAAGGTGAACCACATTCAGAAGTACCAGATACAGTTGAAGGGGTGGTACCAGTCATAAACAAATTAAGTGAATGGCTACCTACCAAATAGTGAGATATCCAGCCTTCTTCCCTCCTTAGTCACAGAAAACTGGCAGTAAGGCTTGTAACTCACAGATGGGAATCTGGAAGTTTCCTTGCTTGGTAACTGACTAAACTTAAAAATATTCCTTACGGATGAAAACAAATGGGAGTTTTCCCCCTCAATGAAATAAAAGATAACCTATAGAAAAACCTAAAGTGAAGCCCACTATTTGACAGGCCACACCCATACTCAAAAAGCTTTCAAAAAATTTTTGTCTCACTGCAAAATATGAGTTGAAAACCAAGGATTACAAATACAAAACTATTTTAGGAAAAACACTAATATTATGGAAGAAAACAAATCAAATGATAAGAAATATGAAACAGAACAAAACTTGAAACAATTCAGGAAGAAGACCCACAACAACTAAAAAATAAACACCTACAATTAATGTCCTGAGATAATTTCTGATTAAAAAGAGACAGAGAGAGAAATAAAGAAATATTCTGGGGAAGGGATAAAAAAAAAAGCTTTTAGAAATAAATACCATGAAAGTATGTTTAAAATAAATGAGTTAGAAGATAAAATTGTGGTACTTTATCCCCAAAACCACAGACCAAAAAAGCAGAGATGTAAAACAGTAGAAAGAATAAAATTAGAAGATCAAGTGGAGGTACAATGTTTGATTAACGGAAGTTCCAAAGATTGAGAAGAAAATTTAAAGATCCAAGAAACGAAAAATTTTCAGGATTGATGAGTGTCCACATTATGAGGGTTACACTGAGTGAGGAACACTGTATGAAAAAAATATCTACTCCATGGCACATTACTGTGAAATTTCAGAACGAACAAAGAGAAAAACATAAAAGTTTCCAGAGACTGCAGAAACAAGCAAGTCACATACAAAGAATTAGCAATCAAAATGGCATGAATTTCTTAACTAGAAGGTATAATACAATGGAGTACTGCCTTTAAAAATATGAGGAAAAGTTGTTTCCAATGTAGAATTTTATACCCACCCAAAATATGAATCAAGAGGGCTGGTAGAATAAAGCATGTTTTATAGATACAAATCTAAAAAGTTTAATTCCCATGTACCCTGTCCTAAAATTAGAAAAGAAAAAGAAACAAAATCTAGACAATAGGAAGTCCAACACAAAGCAAAGGCGATCCCAGAATTACTACCATGCCATCTTAGAGAATTAATCCACGCTGGAACAAGAGAACAAAGAACTCTCCAAAGATAACTGTAGAAGATGAAACTGAAAAGCTGATTAATAGGTTTAATAATATTTGTTACCAAAAGATCCATCACAGCTGCTAACTCAGTAAACATATGGGTAAGTAAGCCCTGGTGCACTGCCATGGCCAATTAATTATTCCGTCCCAGAGAATTCGAAGGGGACTGGACAAATTGAAAGCATAGCTCCTGGCTGGGTTTGCCAACACTGTTGCAGAACAGTCAGATAAACTCGTCACAGGAGTTTATCTGAGAAGTAACTCAAGAGATAAGGGTTTGGAAAAGAGAAGGGAGAAATTTGTTTTGGGTACTGGCAGTCAGGGGAGGTGGCAAGCTCAAGACTTAACAACCAACCTCTCTGCCTCCAAGATGGACACTTAACAATTTTGTAAGGAGAGGTCGGCGGGGAGCAGACACCTTGTAATCATGGGTGAGGGTTGGTATGTGTTCAGCCCATGATCTCTGACAGAAAGAGGACCTGTGGGTGTGGTCTTTCTAGGCATTACATTGCTATCAGGGCTTCTCTGGTGTGGTGTTTGGAATGTTCCAGATCCTTGCAAAAGAACTTCATCATACTTCAAGAAAGTATGATAAGAAATAAGCACAATGGGTTTTAGTTAACAGCACGAGTTAAGCAGTCTTGTCTAATTTCTGGTTTTAACTGTTGGGGTCTACAGTTGAGCAAGAGGGCTCACTAACATATTGAATGGTAATTTATTCTTTTGGCAAATAGTTTGGTGATTAATAAATGATAGCTATAAAGAAAACAATAGAAACAAAGCAAAGAGCCAGAAAAAAATGTAGTCACTCTCCTATTGATTAAGATTACAGGTGTAACCCACTTAGCAGAAGCTTAAACTAGAGACGATTTCTCATGTAAAAGAACTCCAGAGATGGGAAGTCCAGGACTCCTAGCACGCTGTTCCACGGAGTCAGAACCTAGGCTTCTTCTCTCCTGTTGTCCCATCTCCAGCATGTGAGCTCTACCTCATAATCCAAGAATTCAAGCCATTACAACCATATTCCAGCATGCAGAAATAAGAAAGAAACAAAGAAGAGAACTGCCCCTCCTACACTGCTTTACGATCACTTATAGTAGGATATAAAAGCACTAACACATTACACTGGCCAGGACTTAGTCATACAGCTGCACGTAGCTGTATGGGTTCTATTACTAATTTTAAAAAAGAAGGCAGCAGGGAGAATGGATAATGGGAAATAGCTAATAGTCTCTGCTATCTCCCTCCAGTACTGTCCACTGTTCATATCCTACATTGTTTTTTCTCAGAGTATTTATTAATCCCTGTATATTTTTCTCTTTATTAATATTTCCCCCAACCTGTAAGTCCCAAGATGACAGGGACTATGCCTTTTGCTCACCTCTGTACCCCAGTTTCTGGGAAAGTACCTGAGGCATAGAAG
Organism: Ursus arctos; assembly: GCF_023065955.2. Lineage (NCBI taxonomy): Eukaryota > Metazoa > Chordata > Mammalia > Carnivora > Ursidae > Ursus > Ursus arctos. The sequence goes on from NW_026622852.1 coordinate 34,230,724, forward strand.
GAATTTAATAAATATGGGTGAAATGAATGAATGAATTGTTAATTCCAGGGAGGGAGCAAAGTCTAAGAAAATAAACTTAAACATAAAGACCCCATCTAGGCACAGATGATGCTTTGTTTTGTCTCACTTGATTAAAAACGATGCCCATCACCCAGAAAAAATCACCCCCTCTGGAATGATAATTTTAAAAAGCCTCCCTCTGGGGGCACCTGAGTGGCTCAGTTGGTTAAGCATTAAATGGCTGCCCTCAGCTCAGGTCATGATCCCAGGGTCCTGGGATGGAGTCCCCATCAGGATCCTTGCTCAGCGGGTAGCCTGCTTCTCCCTTTGCCTGCTCTGCCTGCTGCTTCCCCCTGCTTGTGCTCTCTCTCTCTGACAAATAAATAAATAAAATCTTTAAAAGAAAAAGAAAAAGAAAAAGAAAAAGAAAAAGCGTCCCTCTGAACAGATAATTCAAGTCTTTGAAGAAGGTACAACCAATAAAACCACTGGTGATATCCCTGTAATAATTCCCTATTCTTGATAGTATAAGCAGTATCATTTCATAGTATGCAATAATGTAACTTGTGTAATTGTGAGTCTAATTAAGCACTGTGTAATTACGTGTTATATGTAATGTAATTGGTTATAAAATGTAAACATTAATATACTGTAAATTAATAATGTGACAATTTTTAATGTACCCATTATCAGATGAGGAAGGGAAGATTATTTTGAGGGAGTGGTATGTAAGAGACCTAAATCCTCATTTACCTAAATCCTCACTTTCCAAGCTACAGATACTATCTATAACTGAAAATACCAAGACACACCAGAAAAAGCCTATAATTTACAGAAAGAGAAGAAAGCATTAGAAGAAGTAAGTGGAAAATGCTGAAAATAGTTATTCTGGGGACCAATAATCAGGGATACGGAGGACAAAACCCGAGGTCTGCTGGTATGCTTCTTTAAGGCTTACAAAACTATCTGACTTTTTAATACTTAGTTCGATGTCCCCATTCCAATGAGCTCCTGAAAAATACAATTTCAATCATAATTAGATGCCTAATGAGGTCATCCTGGGGTGGCGATTAGAGAAAGAGGATGCACTTCATGAGGAAAAGTGAAGGTTCCCTAGTCTTTACGTAAATCACCCCGACTGAAGATTAACCACGGCAAAAACCTCCACGATTTTAAATGCACAGCAATTCGCGTGTACGCATCTTACTCCCTTAAAAGGACAAACACACGCATTCTGCACACGAACTCTTCAGGACTGTGCGCAACAGCGCGTAGAGACGAGGTGATGGGCTCAGAAAAGTGCAACAGGAACGATCTCTGCCTTCAGCCAATCCCAAAGTCCCCTCTGACGTTTGGGTAGGAATGTCTGAATAAACTACCTAGGACCAAAGAGCACGTGCCGCCGAACGCGCCCGGGGCTGGGCCACTGAGGACGCGAGCCGTCGGGGCGGTGCCGCCGCACTTCTCGGCACCAGAGGCGGAGCTGACGCCGCTGAGTCCCGCCCCAGTCTGCGCCGGCCAGTAGTCCAGTCGCTGCTTTCTTCCAGGCCGGTTAACCCGAACGGGAGGAATTTAAAAGTACCGAATGGCTGTCCTTCCCAGTACTCGAAGCCGCGCCATGCTCGCCCTCCGAAGCGGCCTGACTAGGGCTTTCGCTGCGCGGACGCTCGCACCTCAGGTACCGGCCACCGATAAGTGCCCAAGCAGTGCCCTGGGGGAGGGGCTCGCGGCCCCGCGCATGCGCTACCCGACTTGCTCGCCTAGACGCGAGTGCTGCGCATGCGCCCAGCCGGTTCACGCGCCGAGGTTATTCTAGTACCAGTGAGGGTCCCAGACCCGGTACTGAGCTGGGACTTTCTGGGATGCGTGGGTGGGAGGGTGTCACCAGTCGGGGAGGGTGCGCTGGCCAGTGTCGCCTCCCGGCCGGCTCGTGAGCAACCGTCAACAGGACTTCTTTGGCCCAGGTGCCAGGCGGCCCTGAGGACAGTCCTGAAGCTCCGGCTGCTCGGTATTTGCTTCCCAGCCCCGCTGCGTTCGCCAGGTTGGGGCCAGTGCCAGCTGCTTGCTGGTCGAGCCTTTCCTATTGGTTTGTCCTTTGACAAGCCACCGCCCCCTCCAGCCCGAAGGTAGAGGAGAAACGAATAGGTCAACCAGCCGCTGGGGAAAGAACCGGCCTCCCCGCGTTTTAACGAAATGTACACAACTTGGGAGCGTTTTGCAGAGAACCTTAAAGAGGAGGGCAGGGCCCTGGTGGTGGAGCGTCCTGCCCAGCTGCCATCGTGCGGGCGGTGTCCAAGCCACGGGGGGCCAGGAACCTCGTAGCAAACATGATGATAACCTCATTTAATCTTAGATGAGAAATGTACATAATAGATTTTTGTGATTCAACCCTGTCGGGACCTGGCCTATTCTGTGAATCTACAGATTTCTTTGATATGTAGGTTTGCACTTCTTTTCTTGAAGGGTATAAACAGAAGGGGATGAACCAACTCTAGAGACTGACTTTCTGCTGAAGACTGAGGAACCAATGATGGCCCATTCACCCAAGATTAGCAATAGAGTCTTTAATCTTTCCTGATTCTCACTCTACTGGGGCAGGACCAAAAGTTATTCCTTACAACTTTATTCTGAACTTTGATTATTGAACGTCAGCCAGTTCTCATAAGTGAATTGGAAGTCGGTGCTGTGGAAAATTAGCCCTTATTTGGAGGTAAGGGAGCCTAGAACACTCATGAATTCTACTCCGGAATAGTTGTAGTTTCTGCTCTTAAGAAAAATCACCTCCCCCTAAGCATACTCGCTTATCTCACTGCTGTTATCCTTTCTGTGGGCTTCTCCCTCTTACTGTTTATTCTTTGTTTCCAAATACAAATTCCCTTGGGGCGCCTGGGTGGCTCAGTCGTTAAGCGTTAAGCGTCTGCCTTTGGCTCAGGGCGTGATCCCAGTGTTCTGGGATCGAGCCCCGCATTAGGGCCCTTCGCTGGGAGCCTGCTTCTTCCTCTCCCACTCCCCCTGCTTGTGTTCCCTCTCTCGCTGGCTCTCTCTCTCTCTGTCTAATAAATAAATAAATAAATAAATAAATAAATAAAATCTTAAAAAAAAATACAAATTCCCTGAAAAACGACTTAAAAGTAATTGTTATAAATACTACACTGTTCCGTTTTCTGATATATTTTATTTATGCTACTTTTTTTTTTAAGATTTTATTTATTTATTCGACAGAGATAGAGACAGCCAGCGAGAGAAGAAACACAAGCAAGGGGGAGTGGGAGAGGAAGAAGCAGGCTCATGCGGAGGAGCCTGATGTGGGGCTCGATCCCAGAACACTGGGATCATGCCCTGAGCCGAAGGCAGACACTTAACGACTGCGCTACCCAGGCACCCCTATGCTACTTTTTAAACTATAATACTAGGCAGTTGTTTATTTAGATAACATTCTCTTATTAAAATTTGGTTAAAATGACACAAAAAGCATGTCCAGCAAAAATAGAACTATCTGCAATAGTTTTTGGAGGGACTGTTTGCTTCCCAAGTAAGCTTAGACACTTGGGCAGTAGGAACCTAACTGAGAGGACATGAATGGAATGAACTCAAATAGATAATTATAATTATATTATACACAAATGAAATACATAGACAGTTGTGTGTTTTAACCTAAATTATGTCAGATAAAGAAGACTACTGATTTCATTTGACGTACCAGGTAGTCAAATAAGTCCAAAATTTGTCGATAGCTTTGTACCAACTGTTGGTAATTCTAATTAATAAGCTTCATGAAACTAAAATAAAGAAATAAATAAATAAGCTTCATGAAACTGGCACGTGATAACCAAACCTACAGTAAGAAGAATTTGTAAGTGAAAATGCCATAGGACTGTGTGGGTGTGAATGTACACACATGCACACATATATACACAGAAGATAATCTCTGGCAGGGTATTTCCTATCTAAAGTTAAGTTCATTCAGATTTGGAAGACTAAATTAGAAGAAAACTTTATATAGGTAGCATATAACTAATACAGCAAGAACTAATGGTTCTTAAGGGATATTTTCATCAATCTGGTAAAATTGGATGGATTAAATGCCCTTCTTCACATTGCATCTGTAATTAAACCTAGTAATGATTCAGACAATTCTAACTCATTGACTTCTTTCCTTTATAGCGTTCATACAGTCCCCCACCATGTTCTAATGCAGTTGGATAGATTTTATAAGAGTCCATTCCTATCTTTTACCAGTGATCTACTTCTTTGGATTTGGGAAATACTTTGACCTAAATAGCAATTTTTATTTTTAAGAAAAACCTAAAAGGGAGTTTTTCACTAGTAAACAGATTTCCATTTTGCTTGCCAAAACACCTGCATATTTTATAAAGTTCACTTAAATGCATGACTGCAACATTTTTAGTACTAAGAATGGAATATTGGCTAAATAAGGGAAGACATCTGCAAGTTTATTAGAATCCTAGCTGTAGTTGAGTAAAGGACTCTTAAGACCCCAGTGCCTTCTTATGATTAAATTTCATGAAAAAGTGGCTAACAGTGGATCCCTGCTAAGAAACTTATATTCAGCATACTTAAGACTAGTTTTATTTATTGGCATTTCTCTAAACGAATGTCGGAGAGATCACAAAAGAAGTATAAATGTGGATTATGAGTCTAATGTGTGCCCTTTGTTTCTAGATTCATATTTGGTTGTAACAGTATTATAAACCTTACCTTCCCAAAATATTTAAATTTGCCTTATCTCTCTTCAGGTGTACTCATCTTTTGCTACAGGCCCCAGACAATACGATGGAACATTCTATGAATTTCGTACTTATTGCCTTAAGCCCTCAAAGATGAATGAGTTTCTGGAAAATGCTAAGAAATACATGCATCTTCGGACTGCATACTCTGAATTGGTTGGATTCTGGAGTGTAGAGTTTGGAGGTCAAATGAATAAAGTGTTTCATATTTGGAAATATGGTATGATTTTTCCAGCTTCAGGATTCAGTATAGATTTTCATTGTTAAATGTTATCTGGTGCTTAGCTCTCGGATCTAGATTAGTATAAATACCCACAGGTTAAAATAAATTTTTAAAAAGGGAAACAACAAAAAATGAATTCAGTGATTCCTCCTCCCAGTGGTATACCTTTAACAACCCTTTGCCCAAATCCTTATGTTACCATAAATGGGAAAGTATGGCATCTCGTATTCCAAATCATAAAATTGTGAACTAGACTTTATACAATGGTTTGTCATAAAGATGATTTATGAAAAAAATTAAAGCAAGATTGCAAGAGCCCAAGTAGGTTAAGATCATAAGGGAAGGGAGAGTTGTTTTTTCTTATTCTTGAAGCTATGCCTGGATATCAGGATTTTAGTAGAAACAATTCAGGTATGTAGGGACTTTAGAGTAGTAGAGGTTGCTGGGGATGATAGTTAACTTCTAGGCTTCACCCAACTCTGAGATTTAATAATTTGTTATGTTGAGAAAGTAATTTTTGTGTCATTTGTGCATTCCAGGGTTTCAGGAAATTCATTGTCATTGTGCTGTTCTAGGGAAGTAAAGGCAATCAAAGTTCTCCCCATATTAAAGTTGATTGACAGGTTGCACAAATCCCTAGGATGTTTGCTACTCCAGTGTCTAATCCTTGTGAAGTCTACATCAGGACTTGATGAAATCCAGAGAATTTCAATACCTTCATTTAGTGTTTGATCATCAGTGTCAAAGTTAATAGTCATGAAGTACTTTAATATGAAAAGTGTTCATTCCATTTTTAACATGGCCCTAGTTTAGGGGTTTCCCCTATTGCATAGAATAAACTCCATTAAAACACAATTTATGCTTTAATGTGCCACCAGCTGACTCAGATCCCATTAAAAAAATCACTAGTAAAGTCCTGGTATAACTCACTTAAGCTCTAAGTTCCCCAGTATAAACCATAGAAAGCTCCTTTACCATTAGTCTTAATGAGATCCTAGTAGTAAATATAGTACTAGGCCTAAATGTTTAGTAAAGTTTTAAATAACAAACAAGAGAAATAAATACTGGGTAAAAAGAATGGTGATAATAAGAAAGAGAAATAGCCCTCTTTCTTTGGATGCTGTTCAAAGAAGAGGCTTTAAAAGTGCATCTTCCTATCATGTACGTCACATTTAATTCGGAGCGTACCTTGACCTGAACACTCACCACCACCAAAGAAAAAGTCTTTCTCTAAACAGGCACTATAATTTAAATGCCTCAAATAATAAGAATAATTAATATATATTGAGTGCTATCTAGGGGCCAAACACTGCTCAAAACCCCTCTCATGTACTAATTCATTTAATCTTCACAACAACCCTACAGGGAGATACTATATCATTATCCCCATTTCACAGAGTAAGAAATGGGCACAGAAAGATTCAGTAACTTAACCGAAGCCACACAACTACCTACTAAATGAGTCGATAAACCCCACTACATGACATCAGCATTAGCTGTTTACATTTCTACTCCCCTTTTAGACCATAAGAAACTCGAGGACAGATGTCACATCTATTTATGTTGATGGCTCCAGTGATAGAACAGTGTCCTTATTGTGGACTCGAACATTTGCTGAATTGAATGAAATCCAAAAAAAGGTATAGGTGATTTTAATTGTTTTTATTTTTCTTACTCCTTTTTGTCCCCTAGATAATTTTGCTCATCAGACTGAAGTTCGGAAAGCTGTGGCCAAAGATAAGGAATGGCAACAAATCATCGTTCCAAATCTGGCTCTCATAGATGAACAAGAGAATGAGATTACTTACCTCGTGCCATGGTGCAAGTTAGAAAAGCCTGCAAGAGAAGGTAAGTCCTTCCCTCTTAGTTACTTTGAACTTTGATGGAGAAAATGCTAAAGATTTCAAGCTATAAAAACTTAACTTCCAGGGGTGCCTGGGTGGCTTAGTCAGTTGAGTATCCGACTCCCGATCTCAGCTCAGGTCTTGATCCCAGGGTTGTGAATTTGCCCCCCCCCCATTATACAGATGAATGAATTTTAGATCTTTGCATATTAAAACAATGAGCATTGTATGATGAAGGGTTTTTTTTCCAATTTGGAAAAGCTCTTAAAATTGAGGCATAAATATAAAAAGATGACATGGGGAGTAAAGGTTGAAATTAAAAATACCAAACTATGACATCACTGGCTCCATCGTTTGTTCCTATTAGAAATGGAATCCTGTAGGGGGAAATTATATAAACAAGAAGTATTTCCTCTCAAAATTGGAAAGAAGAAGAAATACAGGAGATCAGAAAATGCCTTTTTTTTTTTTTAAAGATTTTATTTATTTATTTGACAGAGAGGGACTTCCAGCAAGAGAGGGAACACAAGCAGGGGGAGTGGGAGAGGAAGAAGCAGGCTCCCAGCAGAGGAGCCTGATGTGGGGCTCGATCCCAGGACTCTGGGATCACGCCCTGAGCCGAAGGTAGACGCCCAACGACTGAGCCACCCAGGCGCCCCGGAAAATGCTTTTCTTATTCATCTTACCTGAGAGTGCAGATTCAAGTAGCTCAAAAATCCTAGTCCTACTATAAATGCTCAATATTTGTTTTATTGACAAAATTTGTAGATTAAAAATATTTCACGGGCACCTGGGTGGCTCAGGTGGTTAAACGTCTGCCTTCAGCTCAGGTCATGATGTTCAAGTCCTGGGATTGAGCCCCACGTCAGCCTCCCAGCTCAGCGGAGAGTCTGCTTTTCCTGACCCTCTGCCTCTCCCCCTGTTTGTGTGCTCTCTCTCTTGAATAAATAAAATCTTTAAAAAAAAGTATTTCAGATAATAGCTTGATATATCTTCCCTTTTTTGTTGTTCTGTATAAGCTTCACAACTGATCCTTAAACTTGGACAAGGACTTTCTAAACATAAAAGCAAGGAAAACTAGTGCCGTAATTCATAAATATGTCTACATAAACATGTACGTGTCCACACCTGAGTATGTAGATCAGCCTTCCAGTGGTACCAGACTAACCTGATTAGAAATTTCTTGAATATCTTTTGTAAAATAATTATTTTTCTCCCTACTCTAGGAGTCTATGAACTGGCTATTTTTCAGATGAAGCCAGGTGGGCCAGCTCTGTGGGGTGATGCATTTAAAAGGGCAATTAATGCCCACGTGGATCTAGGCTACTCAAAACTAGTTGGAGTTTTCCACACAGAATATGGAGCACTCAACAGAGGTACAGTGGTCTATTTCCTCTATGCAACTGCAAAGTATACTGGTTAGCTATTAAGTTTCTTGGGCCCGTTTGTCTCTTTTTTCCATTATGGCATATAGTTAAATTTTTATTGCCAAATTTTTAGGGTTTTTTGTAATTATAAGGGTTGAAAAAAACCCGATTTATATCTTACTTGTTTGGAACGTTAACACCTCATGAAGCTTTTTTCAAATGTTAAAATGCCATGCTTTCCATGACACATCAAAGTGATAAAAAACTGCAAAGAGCCTCAAGAAAATATCTGTTCTTTCATCTTTTTTTCCTCTAAATATACTTTTATGACTTTTTAAAATAACATTACTTGGAGTAGAGAGATTGTCTTGAATGAAAAAGTAGTACATATTTTTACACATATTAAAGAGATGGACATGCCTTAAGAGGGGAAAATATTTGCCCCTACTTAGAGATAATACTGTTAACGTTTTGGTCTTTATATGTCATATATAGATATAGATATAGATATGTCATATGTCATTCATATATATGTGTATGAGTATAAATATATATAAATATATATTTGTGTGCACACATTCATATATATGAGTGACATAGGAATAAGAAAATCAAAATGTCATTTAATATCTATACATGTTAGAAATAATGCATTTGCATGATTAATAATGACCTCTTAACACTTCAGTGTGGGTAAACACAGCATACAGGTAAATATACATGCCTGAATTTATTTATTTACTTTTAAAGTTTATTTATTTAAGTAATCTCTGCACCCAACTTGGGGCTCGAATTCACAACCCTGAGATCAAGAGTCATATGCTCCACCGACTGAGCTAGGCATGTGCCCCCTGAATTTATTTATTTTATTTTTTTAAAGATTTTATTTATTTATTTGACAGAGAGAGAGAGACAGGCAGCAAGAGAGGGAACACAAGCAGGGGGAGTGGGAGAGGAAGAAGCAGGCCCACAGCGGGGAGCCTGATGTGGGGCTCGATCCCAGAACGCCGGGATCACGCCCTGAGCCGAAGGCAGACACTTAACAACTGAGCCACCCAGGCGCCCCATGAATTTATTTTTAAAACATCTATTTGGGGCATTTAACTTTTAAAATTGAAAGTTACTGCAGTTGGAATTTCAGAGAGTGTTTTATAGCAAACTCTTAAAAATGTATGTAAAGTTCATCTGGAAGGATAAATGACTAAGAATAGCTAATAAAATATTTGAAAGACTCATCATATTGATTTCCCTACTTAACTTCCTATTTAATGTCCAGTAGACATCTCAAACTTGACACACTCAAAGCCGAGCTCCTGATCTCTACCCAGAAATTTAACTTCTAGCAATATATCCTAAGAAAATAATCAGAATATAACAGGAAAATGTATTTTTAAGTTGGGAAATATATCAAGAGGAGAAAAACTATGAAAATTAGATGTCTATCGCACACCATATACTAAACTGGAATCCAAATGGATTATAGATTTTAGTGTAGACAAAAAGAAGTCATAGAATTACTAAAATAAAAATAAATGTACAAAATAAAATATAAAAGTTTAATAATATGGATGAGAACTATATTTCTAAGCTAGAGAACAAATGAAGAAACAATGAAGGAAAAAAAAAATCACTTGATGATCTTGTTTTTAAAAGTCTCTATCTTTCTGCATGCCCCAAAACACCATAAATGAATTTCAAAAGCCATAAGAAAAATGAAGATTTCTGCAAAGGTAGGTATACACATGACTACTAAATATATATAAATTAAAGAAGATACAGATTAAGACAATAATGAGATATCATTTTTACCTAATGAAGACATACTTATATAGATACAGTATTTGATAGGTTGGAAAAAATAAGTACTCATATGATGTATAGGGTTCATACTGTGTTAATCTTTTCCCTACCCACAATTTGGCAATATAAATAAAAAGCTTTAATTTTTAAATTATTTTTGCCATTATACTAGGAAATATGCATAAGCGTATAATGTGTTGGGTTATATAGGAAAGAAGTTTGAAAGGATGTAAATGATATTAATGATGATATTAATGTTTAAGTCTTTTTTAAAATGGACATGTATAACTTTTATACGAAAAAAAACTACTGAAAACGTGTACACTTTTTAATCTTAAATTCATTCTCAGCATAGGAGAATAGTAACATGCTGAGTATAAACAGGACATAATTTCTGGAGGACAGTGTATATATAATCTGTACACTGTACATATGGAAGTATATACAAAATACTCTTTGGTTCTCTCAGTTTAAATTTCGGGAGTTCATATTGCGGAAATAATCAGATACAAACTGCCTGGCTTTACATCCCAGCTCCATCACTTACTATCTTTGTGACGTCACATGAGTGAACTTCACCTTAAGGTGCCTTATCTTGCTCATCGATAACATAATGATAATAATACCCTAAGATTATTGTGAAAATTAAATGAGTTAATACATGCACAACTCTTAGAACCAGGCCTGGCATATAGTAAGCACCCAAAAAATGTTAGTAGTAGTTGTCTTTGACATTGTTATTATTATAACTACACGTGCAGCTGCTGCTGCTCTAAGGAAGTTTATGTCAACATTGTTTACAATAAGGAAATGTTGGAAACAATGTGGTTATGACCCTATGTAATGTGTATATAATCTACTTGTAACACACAGATGTACATCATATAGGTCCTGTACCTTATTCAGCATATACACTGTGTGTATATAAATATGTAAACATACAAAAACACGTATGTACATACATATGGAGATACACTAAAACAGAAAAGTGGTTATTTTAGGGTGGTAGGATTAGAAATGATTCCTGCTTTCTGTTTATCTGCATCTTCCAAAATCTCTACAGCTAATGTATATTACCTTGAATTATTAAAAAAATCTCAGTATTTGTAGAACCCTGAAATATTTTGTATAATGTAAATAATCAACAATAAGGGGTTGGGATAAAAAAGTTGTCACAAGAAGGAATTCATACAGTCATTAAAAATTAAGGTTACTGTCATGGAAAATACGCATTATTGATTTTTAAAAACCCTACTAAGCATAATATACAGTAAGACCCTAATCTGACTTTACTCATTTTTTAAAGGAAATACACTAAATATTTGAGGTTTTCTCTGGGTTGTTAAAAATTATGCTTTTGATTTTTTTCTTTGTATCATCAAAATTTTCAGTAGTAAACACTTTTTTTTATAATCTTGCTTTTTTAAAAAATAAAGTAAAACATAGTAGGAAGTCCTAAAACTTGGGTCTAGCCTTGATTGTGTCTTTAGTGGTGTTACTTACTTTTTCTTTCCAGCCTTCCTTTTCTTCATCTATAATGATGAATTAATTTATAATCCCAAATCTCTGACCCCCTTGGAAATCTTACTACTAGCTAATCTTACTACTACTAACATACTTAATTTTACCTTTTGGATATTCACCATTTTGATTTAAAGAACAAGACTTAATGTTTCTGATTAATTTTTCTGTATTTCTTACTTGTAGTAACGCATAGTCTTTAGAAGCTATTTTTGGTTTATTTCTGCAGTTCATGTTCTTTGGTGGAATGAGAGTGCAGACAGTCGTGCAGCTGGGAGACATCAGTCTCACGAGGATCCCAGGGTTGTGGCGGCTGGTAAGCTATTTCACTAGGCATGAAGTATTTATACAACAAATTTGATTCAGCCAATAACTTTATATGTCTTTTTATGAAATTTTTTTTTTCCAGTTCGGGAGAGTGTCAATTACCTCGTGTCTCAGCAGAATATGTTTCTGATTCCAACACCATTTTCACCTTTGAAATAGTTTTCCACTGAAATACAAAGCATTGCATTAACTGCTATAAGATGTGCCTTCTAATGGTGCTTAAATTCTCCTGAGAGATTCTCACTTGTCTTTAAAGAAGGTGGTAAGTTAATTTTCTGTGTCTCTGCACTTCTAAAGCCACCTCTATCCTTCCTTCCTCTGTTTCCTCTCCACCTCAGGAAACAGTTCTGTTCATTTTCCCCATGGCATTTCAGTGTCTGTTACACATTAGAAATAGTTGCTACTACTTGATGATCTTGATTTTTCATTGGTTTCAGAATATCTCTTGTATTCTGTTTTGACAACCCTCTGCTTTTATAGCATTTTCTTCTATTCAAATGATTTTACAATTTGTACCTGATATTTTAAAATTATATATAATGTCTATCTTTTCATGGCTCTTTTTTCTGAGATTTAAATTTTTCTTTCATTCAGTAAAGTTTTGTGATCAAATGGGATTCTAAGACCAAATGTATTTCTTTACCTCGGCAAAGTACAGTGTCACCTGTGTCATCTGTATTAATTATGGTTTTCATATTAATTATGAGTCAAACTTAGAAGATAATGTAATTAGGTCTCTGCTAAAAACTTCAGAAGACTTGTTTTATGTGCTGAAATGTGTTCATTTATAGTTAATTTTTGTTCGTTTTGGCTCACTAACAAAGATACTTGGGACAGCTATTTGTTTTAAAGAGATTTTTATGGTTACAAGAACTGTTTCCTGAATAAAAGCCTACATACCCATTCTGCAGGTTTTTTTATTTGTGGTTTTTTTTATACTGTCTTCTCTAGAGCCGTTACTGTGTTGCTATAGGGTAGTGACACAGTAATAATTTAACAACTTTATTGTAAATGTTAAGTTACATCAAGAAGATAACGTAATAATAATCCCAGAAAGTTTTCAGTACCACCACAGATCCTAGGGCTTTTCTTGAAACACCTGTAATTTCCATTTTAGTTGAGTGCATCTGCCTTCTAAAACTAGGTTTGGATGGGGCGCCTGGGTGGCACAGCGGTTAAGCGTCTGCCTTCGGCTCAGGGCGTGATCCTGGTGTTATGGGATCGAGCCCCACGTCAGTCTCCTCCGCTGTGAGTCTGCTTCTTCCTCTCCCACTCCCCCTGCCTGTGTTCCCTCTCTCGCTGGCTGTCTCTGTCAAATAAATAAATAAAATCTTTAAAAAATAAATAAATAAATAAATAAATAAATAAATAAAAAAAACTAGGTTTGGTACTTCTGAGCTCTCTTGATAGTCTATATTTAGAGCTGTATTATTTTGTGTTCTTAAACATATTGTGAGTATAAAAATAGTAAATCAAGAATTAGCTGTCTTAAGGGAAACTTGGAAAACAAAGTACAGTGTGAGAGTCCGGATAGAAGAAATATCTAAAGGATTAAAAAAAAAAACCACCCAAAAATTGAAAGGTGAGATAGGTGCAGCCTATGCTATAACAGACAAAAATCCAAACGAAGCCTTTGTGATCCAGCTATTGTCATGTTTTCTGCTCCACCGGAAAGCAGAGCTCTCGGGAGAGTTACGTATATTCCCCATCTTTACCTCTTACTCCTCCCTCAACCTGATACTTGTCAGTCTACTGAAATGACTCTTTTCAAGGTCACCAAGGACCTCTGTCTTACCAAATTCAATCGTTTTCTCTGCCTTTACCTTGCTTATCTTCTCAGCAGTGCTGGACACAACTGACCACGTCTGCCTTCCTAAAACCCCTGATTCTGAGCTCCAATATATGGCATCATACTCAAATTTTCCTCCTCCACTGGCCAGTCCCTCTCTTCCCTTTGCTGGCTTCTCCTCTAAATGTGGGTAGGATCTCAGGGCTCAGGAATGTTCTCTATCTTCATTCTCTCTAGGTTAGCCCATTTAGCCCGAAGGCTTAAATACCATCTATGTACTGATGACTCACACGTTTTTATCTTCTTTCGCATCATTGTTGCTGAGCACCAGACTGAAGTATCAATGGCCTTTTAACACAACCATTGATGTAGTTTGGGTCACTAACTAGAAGTCACCTTGATAGCTCTTTCCCTCAACCCCTACATGGAGCTTGTCGGCAGTTCCTGTTGGCTCTGTCTCTAAAATAGATCCTGAACATTATTATTCCTCTCTATGTCTGTTGCTACACCCTTGCCCAATCCACCAACATCTCTTACTCTCTCTACTGTCCCTTCTCCCCATACAGCCGGCATTCTTTCTGAAACAGTGATTACATCATCAAACCACTACCTTGTTTAAAACTCTCCAGTGGCTCCTCATGGCACTAACAATGAAATCCAGATACCTTACCATGGCCTGCGAAGCCCTACAGGTTCTGGTTTCTGCCCCTTACACCACTCCAGAGACACTGGAATTCTCTCCCTCCTTCCCCAACCTACCAAGCTGTTTCCCACTTGGGGCTTTTGCACCAGATGTTCTTTCTTCCAGGAACGTTCTCTCTGCCCACCTTCAAATATTGGCTCCTGCTTATTTGATCAGATCTGAGCTCAAATGTCACTCCTCAGATGGCCGACTCTGACTCGTCTCCATCATTATCTCATTACCACGGTTCATTTTCTTCTTAGCACTTACTGCGGTCTCAGTTTATTATGTGTTTGTCTGCACATCCATTGTGAATGCGAGTATGATTTCGCCACTGAAATTTAAGTTCATTAGAGCAGGACTTCGGTCTTCAACACTGCATCCCCAGAACCTAGAAAAGTATATGGCACACAACAGAGTTCAATAAATATTTAAATTATCGTACGAGGATGCCAGACAGATTGTACAAGGGCATTTGTAACTGATACTCAACTGCACCCGAAAGAACCCTCTGCCACTCTAGTAGCAGCTTAACTTTTAACAAGTTCTTCATCCGCTGGGCCACAGTTTACTCCCACCTCAAATGGTACTGCTAACCTCTCAGGGGAGATAGTTAATTGGGGATTAAATGAAATGCCTGACCCCACAGTAGAACACTTGAAAAAGGTAGCTAATTTTCCCTTCTACTTTTTCATATTTCATATATGCATTAACATTTCAAAGGTTCCAAGGTTTTTTTGAGCCTACAAATGTTTATATAGGCTCTTATCTAGATAGAAGAAGGTTTTCCTCCAGACTCATGGGTGACTTACATGATTATCTAAATTACTTGCCTTTTCATCTTTCAGTAGCTTTCTTCTCTCGATTGTCATTTTCACAAAGAAACAGTTTTCCATCATTTCATTGAAGTCGCTGTAATGTGAACTTTAAGAGGGAAAAACACAGCTGCGATGCTGACCCCTAGTGGTCAAGGAGGCTCACTCACAAACGGAGATCCTTCCTCCTCACACAGTGGGATGCGCGCCTTAGCAGAAGACCACTCGTACCTGTTGTCAGGGCCGTTAGAGGAGGCCCCACACAGGAGCCGCGACTCTGCTGTGCTGCGTACGAGGGGCTGTTTGATGGAGGTTCTTCGAGATAAGCAGACAGCCTTCCCGAGACGAGACTTTGCTAGTGAGCTATGAAACTCACGTCCACACGTCTCAGCACAGCCCCACATAACCCTGGCTTTGGACTGCACGGCACTTTTTACAGGAGAAAGGGAAGGCACCTCCGATGTTCCTCTACTTCTTCCATTTTTCCTGCATGCTCACCGAGGCCACCACGCCCAGCACACCTTGCCGATACACTTGCCACACTCTGTCCTTGTATTTTCAGTTGAACAAACAAAAGACATCTGAAGGCGGCCTTTGTAGCTTCAATACCAAATAAAACTGAGGTTTTTATCAACAGACTTAGCTAGAGTATTTTCAGAGATCTCTACAGCTTCAAAATCATAAGCTGAATACATTTTACCTAAAAACCTCTTTAACTTAATATTATTTACTGTCTTAACTGAATTATGAAAGTGTAAACACCCTTTATCTCCAAGTATTGCCCTCAGTTCTTTTTTGTAACAGGACACTTAGCCTTCTCTAAAATTTCTACTCTTGAGTCAAAGGGCTTCCCACTACAAGTGGATGCTTCTTACTTTCCTAATGGCTTTACAAGCTTTAACAGTAGGTGGTGCTATGAATGCACAGAAATAAATTTGCATAGAACGGCAGAACTGTCACAGCTTTATTTTGTGACCCATTACAACATAGAAATATGCCTTTTTTAATACTTCATATAAAGTTATTGACATACAAAATTTTTTTTCTTTTTTTTCCTTTTAATGAAAATGATTTAACTTAGAAATCTATTGTGAAACTTTTGTCTAGTTTTGCAATTCTCAGATATTCCAGTGCAAAAATAGATCCCATTAGAGACAGCATAAAGTGCTTGGAATGAAGAGCCAATGATAAAGAAAAAGCACAAAAACATAGCTTCATCTTAGGGTATAAGAAGAGAGAATACTTAACCCTTATGGAAATAGAAACATTCTACAAAAGGGATGCAACAATTTTGAAGAGAATTAGAGCTATATTACTATAGTACTCTATTATTACTAGTAAATAGTAACAAGGGTACAAATTAATTTCTCAGTATCAAAGTGGTTCTGTATTATATATGACACATGGCTCTTTGGGAAAAAAAATTTACCTGATATATACAACCACGAGAAGAAAACAGACAAATCCCTTTAGTCAATGATTACAGTGGATGAAAGATGTGCAACATTTAATTGCCACAATGCACACGCTTTCAGTACAGATATTAAAATACAGTAGTTTGAGGTTTGGCTGTTTTTTTAACAATGAGCTGTGCTGGATGTTTATGTATAAAGGGCTTTGTGATTGTTTTCTTTTGTATTTTTCATATTCACAGTTGTTAATTAAGTTTCCAAGGTGTTCAACAGAAGCAAAAGCAGCAACCTTTGAACACTTTTTTTTTTTGAAAATATTTGAAACTCACATACTTACATTTCCACAGGGAATATACAGAAATTTCACTTGAGAGTAGGTAAAAATTTCTACTATAATTAGGTTTACACAGAAAAATGTAAAAGATTACTATCTGGATAGTCTAAAAAGTAACAATGAAGTCAGTGTGTAGCTATAGATTGTTTCTAGCTTCAGAAGAGATCCTTGTAAATCTATATTGAAATTTTTTTCTTTTTCAAAACAGTTCACAGTGTCTTTTGATCTTTTTAAATATGGCCTTGAAGTCAGAGTAATTAAAGCCAGGAGCTGCTCACTGATTTAATAAAATAGAGAATTAGAACATGATTCTAAGTGAAATGGGAAAACTAACAAAAGTTGGATTTTGAAAAATATTAAATAAGCAGAAACTAAATTACTCTGTGAATTTTATATCATTAAAGATACCACAAAATCTAATGACCTCATCATGCCAACAGTTACTGGAAATGGGCCTTCATTACTCGTTTATTATTTTAGAAAATATTGGCATTAATTTCTAAGTCATTTTCTTTTTCCAAACAAGTTATGTGATAACATTCTGTAAATTTTTAAAAATATAGATTTGAAATAGATCTGAAATCTTACACCTTTAGAGTTACTATTTAAATTCTAGAAAAAGATATTAGTAATGACATTGAGAGATGGCTTGAATTTCAGCTAATAGTACTTCCCTCGTATTTTTGTTATCTCAAGACAGATCACATTAAGCATTAGTGAAATAATATTTTTGTAAGTGTTTATTGACTAAAAAAATAAGACTGGGTTAGAAGAGTCAAATATATTTCATGTGGGGGCATTGGCTCTTTTTATTTTTTTCATGAGAATTTCAGGACTGAAGATATGAAAAATTTGAGATTGTCAGAATGGGCTAAGATCTTCAAAGCCAAGTATTTGACAGTACCAAATATACCATAAGCACAAGTTGTGTTATTCAAAAAGTTTTGAAGTTAGTGATCTTTTTTGTGAAAGTATTCATCGTTTAATATTGTGACCCTTATGACAAACTTTTTTGGCTTTTGCACTGTTGCTATTTAAAAAAAAAAAAAAAAAAAAAAAAAAAAAAAAGGCTTCCCAGCATTCTTTCACTGGGATCCCACAACCACAACAACAAAACAACCTATATTTGTAAACCTGTTAGCTGAATAACATGGCACAGGATATCTACTGAGACTTAATTTCTCCCCACCCACATCCATACATATTCAATTCAGCTAAAATATACACTCAAAAAATACTTGATTAACCAACTGAGATTAAGAGTATTTTAAGTGATCTTAAACTCAAATAAAATGTTGTTATGAGATCTCGACCACCACATTGTTTTCCGGTCACCAGGCACTAGTCAGAGGATCCATCTGCAAGCTTCCGTGAGAAATAAAGCTGGTGAAGCAGTGCGGCCTTACTCCTCCACACCATGGGCTTCTACAAAGAGGCCATTCCAAGGATTCACAAGTCACTGACAGAACTTAAGATTTCAAACAACATTAAAAGTACAAAGATTTTTGTCAAAATACAACTCCATCCTTCAATATTCTAGATTACTTTTAAAAAGCCAGAAATAACACTACACTCATGTCAAACAGGAAGATCTTGAGATGCAATGTACCGTGTTAGCAGACAACCAGGACACAGGCCTCCCTAGGTTTGATTAAGCCCTCTCTTGAATCCCATGACCTGGCCTCAGCAGCTGGCAGCCTCAACAGTTTGGCGGCTCTTTGTGCTTACCAGGATCCAAGTATATTTAAAGAGTCCCAGAAAAAAATGGCCCTGGAGACCCATGGCTCCAAGCAAGGGACAACCTAAAAATGGAACCAAGTCCACCTGTCTTGAGCCACCCACACTTTCACATTAGGGCCCCACCAGAGCAGCTCATCAAAGAGGGAAACAATGCAGGGCTTTCCCCGTCCAGGGCACCATTTTGTCAACTGATAACGATGCTGACGGACTCTGAAGCAGAACAGCTATTGCAAAAGTGTGCATGACACACCACGGTCCTTCAGGCTTTCTGAGCGACTTGGCACTAGTAATTCTAGCACACTCATTGCCAGCAATGGATGTGTCGCCGGGAAACCAGTCTCCTGGCATGGCACGGCTTAATGAATGAAGATGTACAAGCTTTTTGATTTTGATAAATAATCACTGGCCATGATTACTTGATTAATTATTGTTGCAACCCCAGTGAGAATACAAAGGAACAACAACAAAAAAAAAGCGTGATTTCAAACCCATTTGTCCACTGGGTTTCATACTAGAGTTTCACATAGGTCTAAGGTAATAAACTAAATTCAAGTCTTTTTCACTTGAGAGCCATACGAGACATAGGCTACAAAGGCACTGCCCCTGTAATGGAATTTTGTTTTCATTGCATTGAATTGCATTGCATTGAATAGTAGCAGTACAGTATCCAGTTTACTTCTTCCCACAAAAACGTCCAGCTCTTGCTTTTGGAACACTTCACATGGTGCAAAGGAAGGGCTCGTTCTCCTTTCTTTTAGTCACCTGTATGAACAGTCTTCTTCATACATAACTTTCTTTCACTTTCTCATCCTGGAGAAAAGATGTGAGAACTGCAACATCGACTACTGTCTGGTTTTTGTGTAATGACAAGTCCTTTAAGTGGTCATCATCACTTTGGTCCTTGGCGAAGTTTACAAATACCTGTCAGAAGAAAGATGGACCTTTATTAATACCTCTCTACTTGCTCTTTCTTTATTCTGGTTGCATTTTTCACCATGTGGAGATTAAGTCAAGGAGGAGAATACGAGCTTGCCTAAGTAGATCAAGAAACTGTTGTGTGAGGGAGAGGGGATACTTGGAAAAGCATCTGCCATTTAAAAACTGAGCTTCTCTACTGCCCCTCAAATTACCAACTGCTCAGTCATCTAGTTTGATTCATACAGGCCTGATTAAAAGGGAAGAGAGACAAAACTAACATTTACTGAATAACTACCAAGTGCCAGAATCCGGTTGGTACCTGATGTTATCCAATTTAAATGGGACAAGACACCTGGGGAAATGTCTGGCATGTGGTAGGTACTCAGAAAATGATAGTTACTGTGCTTATTATTATACCCTATTCTCACAATAACCCTCTAAAGTAGATAGACTCATTTCCCTTTACATGTCCACAGTGGTTTAGTAAAAAGCATAGCTTGTGGTAAATCAGAAATTCAAGCTCAGTCAGTCAAAAGTGCTCTAGCCTCAACAGTTTGGCGGCTCATAATGCGACCCATAATGGGAGTGGGGGAGAGGGATCAGGAATCTTCACCCTGAAAAGTCAATCTGGTTTTGACATTCAATGCTTACTTGGTCAAGTGTTGTCTGAGAAACAGAGTAGTCTTCTATGTGGAGTCTCTTCTTGCTCTGGGAAAGGATGCTGAATATCCTGGCCAGAGAGGACAGTGAGGATGGAAGCTGGTACTGTAGCATGTTCCGGTGCTTCTCCTTGAGGACACTGCCTGGAAAGGCAAGTCCAAAGAACTCCTGCACAGGCTTCAGGTCAGGGTTGGACCCTGCTATTCGTACCACGATTGTATAACCATCCCCAAATCTGAAAGCAGAAAAAACAAAAAACCAATGAAAGATCCCCAGGAAACTTTTCAAAATAATATGTAGCCCTACCCCACTGGTGCTGTGAAAAAGGAAGCTCCCCAACAGACCCAGACATGAGGGTCTGAGGGAAGGAACCGGTTACCATTTACTGAGCATCTGTTCTAGGTGACGGGCCATGCTGTGTGCCTCAGACGCATGATTCCACTGAATCCTCCCCTGGCCACATGAAGTCTGACAGATGTTACAGAGAAACTGAAGCCCAGGGAGTTAGCCACTTGCCCAAGATACAGAGCTCTTAAGTGGCAGGGCCACAATGTAGACTCATTTGTGTTTGACTCCAAAGCCTATACGCTCTAACCACACTGACGTGTGTCAAATTCCCCATTCCATTTGTTTAGCAAAGCCAGAGTGCAGATACTCCAGGATACAGACTCTCAGAAAAGTTAAGTTATTTGTCCAAGGGCACACACCAGGAAAAGGTAAAGAGAGAATTCAAATGAAGCTCTGTTCGACTTCAAAGCCCTCATTTTTTCCACTATACCATTTTGTTCAGTTTGTTTGCCTGTAATTTGGAGCCACCATTTATATGCTCACAAAAAGAATAAACACAAGTGTTCTCAGTAGATGTTATCCCAAAGAAATTATCTTGGTTACCTATTTTTCAGATGTTGGACACTGCCAAGACACCTGAACCTCCCATTGACCATAATTGCCATCCTAGTGCAAAGAGCTTCACATTCTTCCATACTGTGGGAAAACAGAGATTTTTGTTTTAGAAAGATGTTCCTCGAACCATCCGAACATCATATGACATCTGGAATTTCAAGGAAATAGGTTCCCAGCTTCCTAGGGCATAATTGCCTCCTATTAAAAAAACACGAAGTTGTAGGGATAACGCTGTTACTGCCGTGCTGTTTACACTTGTAAAAAAAAAAAAAAAGTTGGAAACAGTCCAGATATCTACAAAAAAGAGGAACAGTTAAATAAATTAGGGTATTTCCTATTGGAATACTGTGTACTCAGAGCTATAAGAAATGATGACACATCGAAATGTACTGACTTGAAATAATGTTCACAAAATATTAAGTGATGTAATGTTCCATGATTCATTACATCAATAACTAAGGATATACTGTATGGTGACTAACATAATAAAAATGATTATAAAAAATACTAAGTGAAAAAGAACAGTATATGTACAAAACTTGCATTTTTGCTTGTAAAAATAGATTTGCACAGAAAAACTGCAAAGATATACAGCCCAATGACAGCAATGGTTGTCTGCTAGCATTTCAGGTTGATTATCACTTTTTATCTTTGCCTTTCTATATTTTTTAATTTTTATACAATGATCACATTACTACTTGGAAAATCTTAAATATACACAACACAGATGCCAAGCCAAGTCTCCACTACTGACCTGTGAGATGTAAGCACTACTGATCTGCCTTCCTTGACAATACTTAGGGCACAATTCCACAAGAATCGCCGGGCTTTGGGGTCCATGCCTGTGGTAGGTTCATCCTGTAATTAGAATAAAATAAGTCCTATTATTTGTTGAAAACACATCAAATTTAGATTTGTTTTTAAATGCAGAAGCATCTTTGAAATAGCCTAAATTTCAACTTACCATTCTGGTTATTTCTTGACAGACCAAAGAACCAGACCTCAACTGAATACTTGTTTGTAACCAGTTCACTCTTACCAGTGTGTCACTGAAGTAGGAAACTCACATTTTTTATAAAATTAAATTTCTCCAAATGAATAGAAAGGGAAAGGAAAAAGCTATTTAGTTCCAATCATCTTTTCATGACTGACAAGTATACACTAAAAATGCTTTTTGTGTGAAATCTCTATTAAAGTCCATATAAGGTTTGGGTAAAATTACTTTTCTTCTTTTTTTATTCTAGCTCATTACAGCGTAGCCTGTTATATTGTACTTGCTCGTCTTAGAGAAACAAATTGCAAATCCAAAAGGTCAGATAACATTAAAGCCTTAACCCAAGGCTTCTTCCTGTAATAATTTCAAAGCAGAAGAAAAAGGGTCAAGGGGCTCCTGTCCAGTTTATTCTTCTGTTTTCCATCTATCTGTATGTAAGGAACTATGACCCAGGTGCAACCCTGGGGATCTTAAAGCTGTGTCCACAATCTCCATCTTCAGGAGATGAACACATAGATGGTCAGAAAGAATGTTCCAGAGAAAGGTCAAATCACATATCTAGGACTCAGCCAGGGTTCTCCAACATCAGACAAACCAACCCCTGGAGTGTCTCTCCTTTGGAGTCTCCTTTGGAGGACATTGCAAAGCCACCCCAACGTGTATCAAGAAGAACAAAGGAACTTCCCTATGGTTTTCTAAGGCTGTTCTGCTGTTCCTGGTCGGAGGAAGGTTGGTTTGCCGTTAACCATGCCAGTCCAGTAATATCCCTGGGCATACAGGACTTCAGAAAAGTGATGGTTTCCATTCAGGCCCAAACAGGAGTTCTCCATTCACGGTCCTACTCACCAGAAACACTACAGGGGGCCCGCCAATCAGAGCCATGGCCGTTGAGAGCTTGCGCTTGTTGCCTCCGCTATAGTTACCAGCATATTTTTCTCCATACTTTACGAGGCCCAGTTTCCGAATTGCCCATTCACCAACCTAGAGTAATAAAAAGCACCTTGACTTTTGTCTGGTTTATCATGCTTTCTTACACTTGTATATGATTCTTTAAAGAGTAGGACTAGGAAAATTCTTTTCACTGAGTAGATTCTATAATAGCAAGTGCCAAGGAACCAAAAAGCAGGGGGAAAGGACTCGTGGGGGTGGGCACAGCACTTCCTCTCTGCTCTCCAGTATGTGTCTGTCCACTCACACTTGCCCCCCCAACCACCACCAACACGGACTCCCACTCTGCAAAGTAGGTGCAAACAGCCAGCATTTCATATTGCTGCATCCATATGTAAAAAGAGCCTGAAGCCAATGGTCATTTGTGAAAGTCAAAGCCATAAAGTATACTGTTGGCCTGCCGAAGGGGGCAGGCTGGCTTCTGGTGCCCACCGTACCTTGCCAACTTCTTTTTCTGGGACTCCTCTCAAGAGGGCAAAGAACTCCACGTGCTCTCTTCCGGTCAGCAGCTCTGTGATGGCATCGAACTGAGGGCAATAGCCCATGTTCTGATGGACTTCGTGGATGTCTGACAAGATACTGCAAAGGAAAAACTGGTCAGGTTGTAAGAATTTAGAGAGACTCTGATCGGATAGTCTTGTCTTATGTTCCTATAAAGTGTGCTTGCACGTGACAAAAATAACTAGTGAGCACACTTGCTGTAGCTTGAAGGAACCATCTTTCTGCCCCCGGAGGCCAGCCCCTTCTGGCGGTCAGGGTTCCCGCCTCTGTCCTGCCTTCTGCTTGCACCTGGCTCTTCCAACCCCTTAGTCAGCAGGCTCAGTCCCATTTCAAGACTCCTAAGTCCATCCCAATTGCAGCACTAACTCTACTGACAATCTCACTCACACAATCCTGGGACATTAACACTAAGTCTCCATTCCAGACTTGACCCTGTGATCCAGTCATATGTACTAAGTACTCTGTTACTCCAAAGTCTCCCTAATGGCCATTCAGACCCAGAGGTGACCCAGCAAAACTGGGTGTGACCTCCCTCTCTCTGCTGTTTGCTGCCCATACATCAGCCACAACATGGTCCAGAACCTCTGGTCCCACTATTTACCCAACCTAGGCACCCTCCTGGTTTTTAAGGGCTTTATTTTGGGGATTTTTGTTTTGTTTTGTTTTGTTTTTGTTTTTGATCACAGGCTCTCTGAAAATCTGGTGACCAAAAAATATATCTACAGACACAGCTTTAATTATATCGGTGGAAGCAGATTTTGGGCTCTATGAAGCCAATCTCAGGTTAAGAACCCTTGATGTGGGAGATGCTCAGTGTCCCATCGAGTCCGATGGCTGCACATCAGCCACCTCTGGACAGCGTTTGACCTTTGCTTGGCCTTTTAGCAGTTTCATTCCCCTCTGCCTATCTGTTTCATACTCCCAGGTCCAGCCTTTTCCAGAGTTATGACTGAGATCCCCACAGACACTGTGCTGGCCCTCACAGCAACACTGCCCCAGGCAGCTCTTACAACTGGTCTCTGGGATAAACCTTAGTTTGAGCCAGTTATTGCTCCCATTGCTTTATATCCCAGGAGCCTGGTGGCAGGAACAAGCCTGGGGAAGCAGACGCACAATCTTAGGCCCGCTATTCCAGAATTTCTGTTTTCTTGAACTTTCTCTACCCGCTACTGAAAATACTGGTAAGAGACAAAAGAGGGGACCCATCACTCTTTTCAATTTTATTGGCTAGTAACCCCCTATTATTTCTAAGTTGTGAGTCATCACTCATTAGTGAGTTACAAAATTAATTTAGTGGGTCATGATCAGATTTTTTTTTAAAGATATGCCTGTTTATGTGATTTTGTGTATTTCCAAGGTTGAGAGGTAAATTTATTTGCTACTATGGGTCATGGTCAGAAAAGTTCAAAAGCTACTGTCTTACAACACCTCTCCATATAAAAAGCCCACAGAAGCCCCACATTTCATTTTTAGAGTACTCAAGGGTAACATTGCCTAATAGGTCTCTAAAGTGGAGGTATACCCCCTAGTGACCGTGCATTCTCAGATAATGGCCTCATGTGGCCTCCATAATTGATACACCCTTTAGGGAGGGCAATTTGGCAAGTACACACCCTTTTACCTTGTAGAAATTTTCCCTGAGGAAATAAAGACAAATACAAGGACATGTTTACATAGTCAAAAACAGAAACTAATGAATGTCTAGCAATAAGGAATGGATTAAATAAACTGCAGGTAAGTGTACACAGGGGGACTGTAGGCAGCCATGCGAAGTCTACATCTTAGAATATGCAACCCATTGAGAAATAGCCATACTAGACTCATTAGCAATGAACTAATTTCAAAAATCTAGATACAGTATGATCTCAATTTTATAATACATTTATATGTGTAAAATAGAGAGTCTGGGGTGGTGGGAATGTTCTAAAACTGGATTGTGGTGATGAGTGCACAGCCTTGTAAATCAACTACAAATCACAGAAACCACTGTACTCCTAAGACAAAGTAAACTGTATGCTATGTAAAACTATACCCGAATAAGGCTGTTAAAAAAGAGAGAGGGAGACTGGGAGAAAAAATGTAAATAGTAGTAATCTCTAGGTAGTGGGATTATGGGTGATTTTTATTTTTGTTTTTACACTTTATATATTTCAATATTTTTATAAACATTTTATATAGTACTGTTATAATCATAAAATTAAAAATATATTCATTTAAATAAAGTTAAAAAAAAAGTCTTTGTGGCAAAATACCCGTCTTTTCTCACCTATTTTTGTTAAGGAAAGCATCTCCTCTGGTAACAGTGGTATCTCCAGTTAACATCTTGAAAGTTGATGATTTCCCAGCCCCATTAACTCCCAGAAGCCCAAAGCACTGAAAAAGATTGGGTAAGCTGTTTAAGCAAACTACTGCAAATCTGAATATAAATGACCCTTATAAAATAGTCACCTCAGCTTAGTTTTTAGATAAGGTGATTCTAAAACATTCTTAAGTATCAATGAAGAGTTAAATTTTGGAGGGTTTTAAGAACTTCTATAGATATTTAAACATTTTATAATGAGACATACTGAGCATATTTGTAAATATTATTGGAGTTGTCAGGTTGAAGCCAAAGTTAATGTGTAAAAAACAGTAACGAAAGCCAACCAGTCACATTTCACCATCTAATTTGGCTAAAGGGCATAAAAGAACACAAATTTGAACAAGAAGAGAAAAAAACCTACTTAAAAAAATCTGTTTGAATTTCATCATTATTTTAGACGGATCACAAAGACACATTTTGGATGTACATTCTTTTTTTAAATTGCCTGAGATTATCCAAAATTGTTGCTTTTTGACATATGGGGTCCCCATCTTCTCAATGACTGATTGCTCCACATAGGCTTAAATAGAGAAGGCTTTAAAAACTACTTTCAACCTTTATAGATGTTGTCATTTGATTGGGTAGATAATCTGAATTAAGAGGGACAAGTACAGTGTAGACTGTGCCTTTACCTCGCCAGGAGGAATGCCCACGCAAATCCTGTCAACAGCAGGCTTCCTCTTTCTTCTATATATCTGCAACCAACAAAATGCAAAAATTCAAGAGCCATAGTGAATCACAACTATCCCAAGTGACCGTGGAAGAGGGAATTATAACCCAAACAGCCCATGAAGTAAGGCTCATCAATAAAACTAAGTCACATATCTGATAGAGCCGTGGTCTGTCTCTGTGTCAACCAGCTTCTCAATGACTCGAAAGCTTAAAATAAAAGTGAATTTCTTTTTATTTTTAATCTAATATCAACCTTTTTTATGGAGAAATTAATATTTATTGACACAAACAAGCCATATATTAATGAGTGCAAAAACTATGTATGATAGGGTCTTATATAAGAAAATTTGTTAAATATTACATAAATATATAAATAGACCTTTCTAAGAGACCTATTGGTCATTAATATCTACATAAATTTTCATTTACTTGATACTGTAGATATTTTATAAAAATTAAATTCTAGGGCTTTTTGGGGTGGCATAGTCGGATAAGTGTCCAACTCTCGATTTCAGCTCAGGTCTCGATCTCAGGGTTGTGAGTTCAAGCCCTGCGCGGGGCATGGAACTACATTAAAAAAAAAAAATTCTACAGGGTCAAAATATAGAATCAAAACATTGCAAATATTGTACATATTATAAAAAAGTGAACTGTTGGGATTCTGGCAGCTAGAGTGGACTTAAAACAAACCCTCCTCCTGAGCAACAGGGAGAGATTTTAAGACCATGATACTCAAAAATCAACCATTTATTCTTCCTACCTCAGCTTTGCCTGGATATACAATTTTAGTATGTTTTAACAAACACATAATTGTAAGTGTGGAAAAACAAATATACTTGAGAACCAGACTTCACATTAGGAGAGTATTCTCAGTAGGACTTCTTTAATTAAGAAGTCCCCTCGGTGTATTTTAAATAAAAATTAAATTGATAGAAGTTTGGTCTAGAGGCACATATTTAGGGAAGTATGCTCTTTTCATTAATCAAATCAGCAAAAATGCTCACGTCCAACATACAAAGATGAAAAAAACTGAAGACCAGTTGTTACAGCCTGTGCTCATTGTCTCACCTTCGTCAGCTCCTTGATTTCCAAGATGTCATTCTGTCCTCCACCATCAAGAATTCTCTGTCTTTCCCGCTTCACATCTTCATCCTCATCATTCAGAGGAGGAAGCTTTGCATTTACGGGTCTTGGGAAAAACATTTTAAGAAAATTCAGTATTTCCAAGTATTACTCAAGACAAAGATCCAACTTCTAAGAAAGTCCTTTAAATCTACTCTACACAGTTTTTAGGATCAGCAGCGTTGCGGGCTAGAGGATGCCCACGTTAGGAAAATCAGCTGGAGTGTCTTGAATTCAATGCAACGCAACCACCGTTGACCAGTGTTTCCCTGTGTTCCTCTGTGACCCTCAACCAGATGCTCCATGAGTTCTGAGAAAAAGCTCACCTGGGCCTGATGAAGAATCTGTACTGGATGAGAACAGTGATAAGGAAGAACACCACCCCTTCCACGGCCATGGCGAAGAGGTTTCGTCCCACTAAGTCCCAAGACAGTGGCGAAACGAAACGGTTCTCCCCTGGCAGACACAGTGCAGAGATGCAGTTAGAATGGAGGCACCAAAGACCATGGCCCTTCCTCAAATTCAGGCTCAAATTCACCTATGTTCCTAGAAACACCAGTGGTTATTGCCCATAACAAGGAAAAATTAAGGGAGTGACTCCTGTCCAAGTCTGATTTAGGGTAGGGTTTTAGAAAAACACACTGTGACCCACTATCAGTCAGAATTTCAGAACCAACATGTTTTAGATCTATAATTTCATATCTTATGTATCCTTTTTAAAATGAGACATGCCAAAAATCCAGGGTAACTTCTAGGGTATTTTAGCAAACCATAAGTTTCACCAAAGGAAGATTAGAGAGCACTTTAAAAAGATTCCCCTTTCAGTAGCATATAATATAACCTAGTGAACCAACGAAATCACCCAGCTTTATGGGAGTATTCCTCACATTCCTTATACATCTCCTTTGTACCTGCTAGATGGAAAAAAAAAAATCCCTCCTCTATGTCCATTAAATAACACGGCCCATCTAGCTATATGAGCCAGTGGATAAAAAATAGTAATGTGGCCACAGGAGAAATATTTTTAAAGACTCTAAAGACAGAAAGAGCTGCAGTAAATTACCTTTTTATAGACTATGTAAAAGGTAATAGATGGCCACATCTGCAGGCCCATGATTTTCCTCGTAGTCAGAGCCAAAGTTTGTACCCTTCCTTCTGATTCTCTGGCCTGTTTCCAATTCTCAAACTATGCTTTGACTTTTCCAATGACTAATGAATGCAACCAGTGGCATTATGCACCGGATTCAGGATAAAGCCAGTATTTTTTCCTTTCCTCTTACTTTTCTCAATGCTATCCAAGGCACAGATGAATGTTGTATCAAAAGATCCATGCCACACCCAGGTTCATTGTCATGAACCTTTTCTCAATGGTGGGAAGTCCTATGCCCAGTCACCAGCTTTTTTCCAAACCAAAGTCCAGAGTACTGAGGCTCATGAAAACTGCCATCTCCATGAAAGCACCCTCAAGCCACTGCTATCACTCACCAAACCTTTCCAAGGCATCAGCCATTGCTTGGTTTTTCACCATGTCAATGAGCCCCCGTCCCAGGCAAAAATGTGGGAAGATCAAGAATACAGATTTCAGGATATCATTGATGTTATTCAGCTTCTAAAAAAAATATATAATAAGACAGAAAGTGAATGTCATTTATGGCTTAGGCCAAAAACATATCAAGGTCTGAAATATGGAAGAGAAGAAAAATTTGATTCCCTGGGGTCAAGCTGAACCTTTGAATTCAGACACCTATAAAGAACAGCAGCCATAGTTGATGACCTATAACATAGTAAAATTTCCTCTTTAGAAGATTTGGAGTAATGTTATGAATATGGAGAAATATGAGCAAAGTTTAGAAACACGGTTATGTTTAATCAGAAGCAAATCCGTAATAAAATATTGGCTTAGCATTTCAAAAGCAAATTGCTCATGTCTGGGTCAATATTTCAGCTTCAGGATTTTGTTGGCATTTTAAAAATTCTTCTTGTATACATCAAGCCTGTGGCCAAATATCCAACGATTAAGTTGCTACGGGCTGGACGCTTTGTGCTAGGGCGCAGGGGAGGCAAAGGTTAATAAACAGTCTCAGATACTCTGAGGAAATGAGTACATCATCGGAAAGGTGTTGTACTTGGAGGCATGGCATGAGGGCTTTGGGAGCACCGGGGACAGAGAGAGCACCTCCCATAGGGCAGGAAAGGAAAGCTTCACAGTTAAGCGTGGTCTTTAGGGGTTAGTGAGATAAAGGAAGTCAGACCTAGGGGAGTATGGAGGGTTTAAGGAACAAGCAACTCAGGTGAAGTTACAGAGCCTTGGCAAAGGAGATGGTGGGATCTGGCCAGGAAGGGCTACACAGCTCTGAAGGCCTTGCATGCTAAGTTACGGTGTCTGGACAAAGACAACACCAACAGGAATGGGCAGAGACGTTAAAGAGATCTGTACTTGGAAGAACTGACAAGGTAAATAATTGAATGGGGGAAATAAGCAAAAGCAAACCATATATAAGGACCATACTCCTGCCAGCTCGGGTGACTGGGTAGATGGTAATGCCATCCAGTGTGACAGGAATGGCAAGAGAAATACTAAGTTCTGAGGGAGAAGATGATAAAGAAAGGTCAAGTCTGGCGTATCTGGAAATAACCTAAATGGAGCCACCCGCTAGGCAAGTGAAAACGTGAGACTAGAGGTTCAAGGGAACAGTCAGGGTCGAAGGCAAAGACACAGAGAGGGGAGTCAGTAAAAGCCTCGGGAACGAATGGCATCACATGGAGATAGCATCTAAAGTGGAAAGCCAAGGGGGCAGAGCACCAATATTGGGAAGAGCAGCACTGAAACAGAAAGGGGTACAAAAGAAACTGTCAAAGGAAACCAAAGGGTTTGATCCATCAGGGAAATATACGGAAAAGGAGGAGAAAGAGGTGCTATGCAAACCCAGAGAGGAGAGAATCTGAAGGAGGACAGATTGGTCCGTGGTATCAGCACCACAGACAAGTGGCGTAAGATAATGATTCAGCGCGGTCCTCTGGCTCGCAGAGAGGCTCGTCCCCACTGGAGGTGCTCTTTCTGCAGGACTCACGTTGTTGGTAAAGAGCTCCAGCACAAAAGTGGCCACACTGCCGTTGATCCCGATGAAGAGGTTCACGCTGGTGAGAACCACGTAGGCTGTGCTGGGGATCTTGAACACGAAAGAGGCTGGGTACATGAGCGGTGTGATCGACCACCTGGTGAGGCACGAAGACAAATGTCCACTGGGTGTCCCCTGCCTTCGCTCGGACTCTGGGCACCATATGCCTTCCACCCCTCCAGAGGTGCCTTA
The DNA here is from genome assembly GCF_023065955.2 of Ursus arctos. Classification (NCBI taxonomy): domain Eukaryota; kingdom Metazoa; phylum Chordata; class Mammalia; order Carnivora; family Ursidae; genus Ursus; species Ursus arctos. The sequence goes on from NW_026622852.1 coordinate 34,261,717, forward strand.
CCCGTACAGCAGAAGTAGAAGGGCTAGCACAGGCAGGTTGGTAGAGGACACGTAGGACTTCTGCTGGAAGCAGATGAAGATGATAATGACCAGCGTGGCAGGGACCACGTAGTTGCACTAAGAGTGAAACAAGGAAATAAAGTTTACCCCTAAGGCAGAGACACAACACACCTCAAGTCATCACCATCATAGGACAAGAAAGGGCAGATAAACATAGCGGAGAATAACTTTGAATTAATGAAGCCACAAAAACTATTCATCAAAATACTGGACAATACATTTTGACAAGCATTTTACCCTTGGCTGATTTTATAAACTGAATGCCCTTTTTGTCTTTCCAACAGCTAAGCCAAGGTGTCACGCTCAGTAAACTTACTGAACGATGGATTCCCAGTCAGAGTAATTACAATTTCACAGGCAGCAAATAAGCTTCCATTATTCTTCCCGAAGATGATTGTGTGTTTCATCATTAATGCTATATTATAGTCTGCCCAAGTTCAATCTCACATGTAATCTATTTATAAGCACTTACCTCATAACATGAATGTCAGAATTGTTTCATCACACTGAGAATAATTTTAAAGTCTGTCCTGACAGTGTATCAAGCACTACAATGCAGATATAAAGACCTGACTACAGGACAATTATGAGAATTCATAGCTGGTAGAACAAAGCACAGGCAGGGAGGTGAGTGGTCTTGTCGGCTATTAAAAGAATTTGAGCTTCGGACTACAGGGCTCTCTGCCTCAGTCCCATCCTTCCCCACATGTTTATCAACAACCTAGATGAAGATCTGCTTTTAGCAAATTTCAGAGTCTTGAAAGCAGGAAGTGACGGGTAATACGCAGGTAGATAAGTGAGGCCTGAGTTCACAGACTGGATCTTTCATCTCTGAATCACCTGTGCCTGCCACAGTCAGATACATTGTGAGCACTCGGTAAGTGTTTACAGAATGAAGTAATTACTGGGGCAAGATAAAAACAAAACAAATGGATACGAAACAAGATGCAGTGTAATAGGGATAAATATAAAGTTTATATTAGGTTCAGAAAGTCAACCGCATTAGTGTAGAAGCAAAGAGCCCCATTCACCAATCATTTTGTGAAATGGAAATTTCAGTTTGCTACCAAGGTTGCTAACAAGACAGTGTCACTTCTGCATGCAAAACCCGTGGGCTGAGTAATGAAGTTATGGGATAAAGATCAACTCTCTCTAGACTTGGAACCCTTCAGACCACAGCCTGAACACAAGGTTAGTTCTGGGCTTGGTTTTTCAAAAGGAACATTAGCAATGTGGAGCACGGCCACAGAAAGGCAACGTATCACAAGGGTGACAAGTCTGAGAGGCTTGGTGTAATCAGCACAGACATCATCCTCGCCATCATCACTCGAGTTTGTACAGTGCTTTAGAGATTACAAAGTATGTCCTCATATATCATCTTATGTGGGGAAGACTTGGGTTAAATGAAAGTTGTCTTCAAATACCTGAGGGGCTATGCAGTAGGAGAAGGATTAAATTTGTTCTGTGTGGCTTACAATTAACGGAAGTCAAGGGAGATATATTTCAACTCCACTTTACAAAAATTAGAACTTCAGAATTCTTTGAAGTCCTCTGTAGTGGTCTGAACAGAAGCAATCTATTACAGCTGGCACAAAAACATGTGAAATGGACAGATAAGCTTCTGGGTAAAATGGATAGCATTTCCAAATGAAGATGGATTTCCTACTAAGGCAAAGAACACCCTGAATCTGGAGGTGAAAACCTACCAGACAAGGTAGAGGCATTGGAGTTTTGACTAAGAGTTTTCCAGCTCAATGTTACCTTGAAAAGTGGTCACTGAAGAAATTAGTGGTAGTGATGATAGTGGTATTCATTGCAGTGTAGACAGATTTTCTCTGTGGTGTGAGATCAGCTCTGTATTTGATGCTATATACAGTGTTATGAGAGTACACAACTGCCTCTGCCTTTCCTTTTCCATTCATTTCGACTACCTAAAGCACTTTCAGAAAAGCCAGGGGCGCTTCCATCCAATCCACAGCCCTGATGACTTATGAAACAGCATAGACCAGGGTTCTTACCATATCCCACACAAAATTGGAGAGCCAGTAGATGACAGGCTTCACTCCACTGATGAACTGCAGGTGCTTTGCTTTGCTGACCCGCTCTTGGATCAGGAACACAACAAAGCTGGCCGGGACGAAGGACATCGCGAAGATGACACAGATGGACACGAGGACATCCACTGATGTGGTCATCCTGAAAAAGAAAGGCAGTGAGGAGATGAGGGGCCACGGATGCAGCTGAGAACTCAATCAAGCAAGATACAAGCACGCACGCGCAAATGCGCACACGGATTTCTGAGATCCGAGGCATAGCCCAGAGGGGAAAAAACCCATTGACCAAATGTATTTTATTCAGGGTTCAAGATGATTATTTTCAATTAAAAAAATGCTGATAATTAAAATGCAAAACTGATTTCAATGAGGCAAAAAAGTATCCAATGCCATAATGAAATTATTAAAGGAAGTCTAAGAATGGCCAAATGGCATTCACTTTGGCCTTCTGTTCTTGACCCTTAAGAGCATTAAGTTGTAAATTTTCACACATATAGGACCAGTGTACCTTGAAAATGAAATAATGCAGAAGTATTAGTGTGAAAGTATTCAAATAAGTTAATTTCTGGCTGTAAATAAATTTGAAAACAATAGTGTGTAGCCTATCAATCTAACACATAAAAATTTTATCAGCTTCTACTAAAGGAGAAGAGTTATAAGCCCATTAAACAGGGCATAACATACTATTTATATATATATTAATTTTATAAAAACTTGGTATAAAGATCCTAGTGATATATATTGATATTCTATATGAGTTAAGCAGAAATAGCTGTGTCACGCTCTGTAACAGGAAAGATTCTAACCTGTGTTGAATATCAACAATGTGCTGAGTGCTGGCCTTGGCAATTTACATGAATTGACTCATTTAACACCATACATCTAGAAATTTAGAAACCAGACTCAAACACAGATCTCTCTGATTCCAAAGCTTACGCACTTTAAACTGTTATCATGCTGGCTTTAAACTTCACGTGCACACACACACACACACACACACACGCTTGATTTAGGAATTAAAAGGACAAGCTGATAAAAGCATGCTTCACCAAGTTTAGAAATAGTGGTTTCAAAAATAATGAAACTGGTTTTTTATTAACCACTGTGTTAACAGTGAGTTAAATTATTTTAGGATTTTTATTGACAATTTCACTTTATATAAATTCATCTAAATGTCATGGTTTTTATCCATCAGAATCCTTGATCTTCTGCAGTTTAATCCCTGCCAGCCAATTCATAAAGTGATCATTTTCTGCTCAGAACCTGAATTAACCCAGACCTGCCATAATACACCTATATCCTCTATATCCTCAGCAGGTACTCTACAACCAGCTTCCCACTTCCTTTCCCTACTCCATGGTTCCACCAACAGCCTCTCCTCTCCTCACCCCACCCATTAAGACACAGCCATGCTTACAGAGCCACTTCCGAGAGCTGCTGCTTGGTGAGATTCAGGGGGTGATTGAAGGCAGTAATCCCATACTGGCTGGGGTTCTCTCCCTTCTGCAGGTTGGCCCGGAGAATGGCGTTGTTGATGACATTCAAGAAAGAGCTAATGGCATGCCAGCCCTTGTTGTTGAACCACACCTAAAATAAAAGACACCAGGTACAAAGTAATGCTTCCAAATCCTGTTCCCAGAGGTAGGTGCGCATGCAAAACATTTTCAGAATTCCAGGCATACACCAAGATAAAACACTACAGTCAGAGAACATGGCAAAGCACTACCAGCAGCCAGGGTATGTGGAGTACTGACTGTACGGCCAGGCAGTGCTCCGACAACCTCTGATCTTGAACTCATTCAATCCTCACCACAGCTTTAAGATGTGACTCTTGTCTCCATTTCTTAGGTTAGGAAACTGAGGCTTAGATAGGCTAGGTAAGTTGGTCAAGGTCACGGCGGTTCACTTAGTACGTCTGGAGGTAAAGCCAATTCTCTTTATCACCATACTGTCTGGCCTCTGTGGTAAAATTAGGAGTCTGCTCTTTTCTGTCATGAATACACCTGTCAACATTATGAGCTGAAAGTACTTAAGTATTATTGTTCATCAAGAAGCTACTGGAACAGAGGGCCTCACCTTGACGTTATTTTTTGTGTCCAGTCCTGTCATGAACCTTCCCAAGCTGCTGAGAAATCGATCTGCAGAACTGTCCTGTGAACAAGAGAAACCTGCCTCAGGTGGGGTGGCTCACAGGGCAGGGCAAAAGGACAACCCGGTGAAGGGCAACATCGTTACTGCCTTGTTCACGCAAGGGAGATACGAAACGACTGAAGGACCGGCGCCCGAGAAACAAGTGACCAGAAATCTAAACCACTCATGTTGCCATAAACCACAGGTTTTGAAAGAATCACAGGGACACCCTGTGACTGAAAGTCCCAAGATGCAGAGGTCTCACTTAACAGGGTGGTAAGCACTCTTCAAAGTGTTACCTCGGTGTCCTCCTAAGACCCAGAACTACACTCAGGGGGCAGATGCGTCGGACACGTGGGGTCTGTGCCTCAGAAGCAGAGACACAGATTCTAGGACTATTGCGGATGCCCATGATCCTGAAATCCATGCCATCAGAGCCCTCACCTCATTTAAAAATCGGAAACCACCAATACTGAGAAATGAAGTGAGAGCTTACGAGGTCCTGCTGCCAGCGTAAAGGAAATGATTCATTTCCTTTTTAATCAGTGATTGTTTTAGGTAAGTAGGTCTGAAGCCCACTTTATTTACCTACTGGCTAAATTCATGAAGTGAAGTTATTTTGAGAGCTTTTAAACCTCTGAAATTTTTTTTGATCTACGTTTTCAGATATTAAATATACACACTGAGGGGCTCAGTCTTGGCTGGTGCAAGATCAGTAAATGCCAGTAATGGCTTTGTAGTCAAAGTCTTAAAAACAGCAAGTGGCAAGGTGATTAGATGTACCTGCCAACTACTCCCACAGAGTGGCAACTCTGGGCCCACTTTTCCGCCATGTCTGAAGATGGACACCGTACCTTGGCCAGCTTCAAGTGCTTCTTCACTTGCTTGATGGCATTATTAACTTCTTGACTTGAAGGAAGTGAATGAGAATTACTGGCACCCAGGGAAAACCCTCCATACCTAAAAGAACAGCCTGACATTAAAATACAGTGTGGTACACAGTATCATTCAGCAGCAGACATCACATGAATGTGTGCATGCTTTGTGGAGGTGAAATCACTTATTCAAAGCAGAACCAAAGATGGACTTGGAGAAACCTGTATCTTGGCCTCCTCTGATGACTTCTAGCAATCTCTTAACTCTTATGGTTACTGCCCAAGGGGGAAGGACCTGCACGTGATTACACACAGAGTGAGATGTCTGGACACTGAAGAAAGAATGGTCCTTCATCTCAAAGATGCTCCTCCTTCCACCTGGTGGCCCCGGTCTGTGCCTGCACATGGGTGTCTGGGTGTCAAGGCAGGCAGATGGGGAGTTAGAGGAGGGCAGTGACCAGAGTAGCCTAGGGAGGGCTTAGAGACAGGCCATGGCTCTTTCCTAGCATAAAGGCACTTTAGGGGTCCTAGTCTGCATCTGCTCTGTGCAGAGTTCTGTGGGTGCTGGCCCTTGGGAAAAAGGCAAAGAGGGAAGGTGGCAGCAGAGACAGAGCTAATTTTTGAGGCAGCCACATAAGGCATCTCATTTTCTAGGCTTCAAGGGTTGTTTGTTCCTTTCTTCCCTGGTGCCACCTGTTCCTTCAAAACCGATAGAGATAAAGGAGTTCAAATACTGTGAAAATAGATAGCTTTGATGCCTCTTATTTCATCCAAGACCTACTTGGTCTCATTCTAAAGGCCTGGAAAATTGTCCCGGAGTTCCCAGGACCCCTTGGGAATCTGATTTGGTGGGGGTGGGGGGAATACAAATAGAGTAAGGTGTTTCCCTCACAACACTGTGCTTCCCTGTTAAACCCCTAGAGACCTCCAAGAACCTGCTGAGGCTCCTCGAGGGGATCAGAATGCGACACACTTCAAAGGCCTCTGAAGTGGCAGCTGAGCACTGAGCAGAAACACCAGGGGCAAAACAATCCCCACACCCCAACTTCCTGGGATCCGAGATACCAGGATCAAAGTCATCCTTCTGAACTACAGGAGTCCAGACAAAATACAAGCAAGCACAGAAAGAGATGAACTTACCTAAACTCATTCACCCAGATCTTGTTCTTTAAACTGCAGAAGCCAAAGAAAAAGAAACCAAAAATCAGTTCAAAGAAATATTGATCCTATTTCTGATGATACAAAAGAAGTTACTCTCTACCCGAGGAGACAAGCCAGGACAGAAAGAAGAGTCCTATGATCAGGCCGGGGGGGTGGGGAGGGTGATACCCATAGAAGGACACCTCAGTGACTATGTCTTTCCTTCTCCCCATCTTAAAACCTTGTTATTTATATGAAAATCATGCTTTGGATTAAACCACGTCAAAAACCACCTTATAGACAAAGATGTGACTGAACTAAAACTTTTTTATTACTCTTTTTAAGTAGGCTCCATGCCCAACATGAGGCTCGAACTCATGACTATGAAATTAAGAGTCACATGCTCTACGAACTGAGCCAGCCAGGTGTCCCAAAACTTACTGAATTCAAGGTCATATGTCAACTACAGAGAACATGGAGTTTCTTCGAAACTCAACAGTAATTGCCATTCAAATATACCCTTGTCATTTAAAGTCACTGGGAACACCTAACAGAGAAGCCCAACGAACCAAAAGGAAGCCAGAACAAACATCTCCTGGGCATCAAGTAAGTATTCAACACTGTGCCTCGATAGCCCTGGAAACTTCGGGGCTGTTCCAAGGCTCCACAGCCACATCAGGCCACCAAGCTGACCCAGGGCTCACTACATAATGCCACATATCATCCATATTATCACACATTCCATAATGAGAGGCACTTTATATATATCAATGATATTCAATCTTCACAACAAAATACTAAGAGCAGCGGTACTAACCTATTCTACAAACGAAGGCTTTTTAAAGGATAACTGGTTGCTCCTGGTAAAGCAGATAGTAATTAGAATTCAAATTTGAATCCAGATTTATTTTTTTAGTGACATATAATTGACCCAGAACATGGTGTAAATTGAAGGTGTGTAACAGTTTGATTAGACGTATTTAGACAGTATAATATGATTACTATGGTACCTCCATCATGTCCTAAAATCATCATCTTTTGTGTGTGTGTGTGGTAAGCGTATTTAAGATTTAGTTTCTTCACAACTTTGAGTATATGATACAGTATTGTTAGCTATAATCACAATACTGTACATATGATCTCCAGGATTTTTCTAATGCACTGCCCTGTGATTATACCAGGCAGCCTTAACCTTGATGCCGACAATTGAAAGTTCATAATACTCATCTTTTCTAGATTGGGAGAATATCCTAAACTTCCAAAAGCCAACATCAGGCCACAATTTGATAGTTTTCCCCATTACTCAGTCTGCTATTTTTAGACCTTTAATTCCCCTAGTCAAGACTGAAAAAAAGCAAGGGCCAAGTTCAGTAAATAATGACCTTTTGGCTATGATCTGCACATAGGTCTTCACCAGATAATCTGAAATGTTTCTTCCGGTCAGGTTCTGAAGGATGTCTGCAGTGTTCTGTTTTCTCTGTCATCACAGAAAAAATAAGCGTTAAGTGTCTTTATGGACCACAATTGACACAGAAAAAAAAAAAAAACTACAGTGACACATGTCCCTCAAACATGGACCACAGTGTGACCAGACCCTGAACAAAGGACTCAGGCGCTGCCATCAGCCAAACACAGAGGCCTGACTTATGCCAACCAAGGATGTCCCCAAGGAAATTATTCTGAACTACTGAACAATAGACAGTGGGATATGAGTCTTCATAGTCACAAAGGTTTTTAGGGAGCAGTACCACTGACCATGCCCAGTGACTTCTTTTCTTCATTGGAGTTATACTGATGAATAGATTCACTGTTATTTTAAGGAGAAGTAACCAGGACTTCGTTAAGTTCTCGCACCCATTTACAGTTGCTGGTCCTCACCCTGCAACCAGATGCTGATGAAGCAACAGAGGGAGATCACAAGCAAGCCTCTTCCTGAAACTGTTCTCAGAAAAAAGGCTCAGAACTGCTCCCCAGACTCACAGTCTCACAAACTGTCAGAGTTTTAAGACCCACAGAGGTTTTATGGGCAATTCAGAGGTGAGGAAAGAGGCCCAAGAACTGAGTGGCCTGTCTGAGGTCACCAGCTCATCTGTGGCAGAAGCAGGGATGAAGCCGGGCCTGTCACAGTATGTTCTGTCACATTAACTCAGTGGGAGAAGCCAGACTGGGTCTTCCACAGCCCACGGATCCTCAGTGTTGTGATCTGGTTTTAACTCAAAAAGTAAGTAACGTAGGCTGACTTTTCAAAATAGAGGAACAAGCTTAAGATATAGAAACTTGTGGACCAGCGTCTTCCCTTCAAAATGCTTTTTTTCACATGCTTTTCCCTATGATGAGAATGAAGATCAAGACTGAAAGACAACCCCCTGACATGACAGGTCAGCCATTCCTTCTTCCCAAGCAGCAGCTCCCAGCCTACCCTGCACTGCCATCTGCTCAGTCACACGGAGAGTGACTCACTTGTGGAGGAGGCAGCCCCCCTGCCCCTAGGGGACACACGGGCAGCATCTTCTTGATTTTGTCACTGCTACACTGGCAGGTGGGTGAGGGGTTCTCCATTGTCCAGTTTCCTTTTTGGAAGAGGTCCGTGATGGTCTGGGGAACTGGGGCGGTGGTCCACTCCTCCTCCCCCACTGAGCAGGGCATGTCTCTGCAAAGGGAGGACATCAAAGGTAGCATCACCCGAGAGGACCTGGCCTTTCCTGGTGCCTCAGGAGCACACGCCAACCAATAACCACCGCAAACACACAACCACCCCCTCACCATTTGTTTGATCTCCCCAGACCACGTGAGTGAAACTCACTTTACAGTTAAGGATGAAAGAACACAAAGAGGCCCTAAATGCTCAGATACCAAACTCCAGTCAATCCAGTCTGCCGGCATTTGCTTTCTTGTTCCCGTGTTCACTCAGTGAATATTCACTGAGCATCTACTAGGTGCCAGACACTGTTCTGCATATTTGAGAGTCTGGGGTGAACAAGACAAAGTCCCTGCCTTCACGGAGCTTGCGTTCTTGTAGAGGAATGCGGCAGTAAGCAAACGTCACTCAGCCAAAAATAGAGCAAAATAAGAGGACAGTGAATCGGGAGAAGAGGGACTACTGCCTTCTCCCAAGGCATAAGAGCCTAGAAAGGAGTCAGGAAAAGATTTGGGGAGAAACAACACTACAAGCAAAGGTGATAGAAAGTGCAGGTACAAAGCCCCCCCCAAAAAAGGCTCTCCATGTTTGAGTAACAGCAGGAAGGCAGCGTGGCTGGAACGGGATGAGGTAGGTGGGAGAGTGATGGGAGATGAGTGGTGGAGGGAGGGAGGTGCCCGATGACACGGGCCTGGGAAGGAGTCTCTGTGTGATGCTCAGTGTGCCCAGAGTCTGGTGCAGAATGGCAAGATTCCCTTTATGTTCTAAAATGAGCTCGGAATTGGGGTTTGGAGGGGATGGGGTGAGAGTGCTCAGTACATGAAGAGCTTGGTTGTCTGCAAGCATCACGAGGCCTTGATGTCTGACCTGAGCGCTGAATCACTGTGGACCATCAACACGACGCTCACCCTCTTGGGTCTTATCTTCTCCACCAGTAAAATAAAAGTTCAAAATGACATGTGGAAATAGTCATTTCTAGCAACCCTTCCAGTTTCAAGATTCTACAAAGCAGAGCCACACTCTTTATGTTGTTCTTGCACGTACTAAAAATATCAAAGGATCACATTTGTGGACTGCTCTCTCGTTCTCTCTAAAGCACCATGACTTGATGGAAAAGTCAAAGTAAGACATGGGGTTCACACTCTAAAACCTTCACAAGATGACTGGCTGAGACAAAGCTCAATGCCACAGTCAACATCCCAGTCAAACCTCCCTCAGTGCTACTCCTTTTGGTAAAACCTAGAATGTGAATTCAGGAACAGTTGCCAGAGTGCGGCCCCTCCGTCACCCCGCCCCTCACACGCACACGCAGCAGTGCTCTGCCCCAGCGCTGTGAATCCTCGCACAGCAGGGGCCGGACCTCTTTTGTCTCTGGAGGCTAACCCAGAGCCCAGACCAGCTCCTTCCGTGCTGGCACTTATCTGAGTCCACACTGCTCAGCGGGCGTATAACGAACCCACCTCATCTAATTCTTCTACCTCACCTACGAAACATGCAGATTTGTCAAAAGTCTTGTGACTCCAGAGAGGATGTCTCTGTGTCCTTTTCCATCACGGTCATCTTGTTCTTTAGGAACGAACACTGGCTGCTAGGGCTTACCACCCATGAAGCAGTAAGTACCAGCAAATGTTCAGTAAATATCCAATAGTAAGAGCTGGCAAGGACATGGTAGCATTCCGTCTAGAAATCTGCTCTGAAACCTTGCACACCCAGGTACCAGGCACACTGGTCTGTCACTTGCAAACTCAGTAACTTCCCTTTAAAACCTGGAATTCAAGTTAGTCCTTCTCCAATCCTCCTATACCTTCCCACACTCTCCATAATTCCTCCATGTCTGTGCTATAACTGAGCCAGAACCTCATTCTGCCTGAGCCTGGAACCTTTGACCTGCCTGGGCCATGGTTCGGGTAGCTTGGAAACTCACCTCTCTTCACGGTCTTTATGCACAAAGACCTCCGCACACACCTCCCCCCATACCCACTTAGAGACACATGGGTACTTCACTGCGTTTATCCATACACTGCCTACTTCCTTAAAAAGGATTTGGAAGAAAAATACAAAAATATGCAACTCCAAAAGAAGAAAATGTCCATTTTTACACACAATAATACAGAACATCTTTCAGGTTGGTAAAGTGAAGAAGCTGATAAGCCAAACTGCAAATGATATATAATGGCAGCCTATCTCTGCGTCTAGGTACAGGAGCTGGTAGAAAGGAAGAAAGGGAAAGCAACTGATCCGTGCAAAGTGCTATTTGAATTAAATATTAACCTCTAAAGCAGTAAATAAACGTCTGTAGTGATTTTACACTGCAGGATGTTAGAATACTCTCCTGGTCGGCTCAGTTTGTTTCTAGATGGTCTGGTTAGATTACTGTATCAGCTTTTAAAGATAAAAATGTTTCGAAGGACAAATGATACTAGTCACAATGTGGCATCTATCACAGCTGATAAAGGTAATATAGCAGACATCACGCCAGGTGACAAGCATAAGACAACCCAGCTGTCGAGGGTCTCATAGCTCAAGGGACACTTACGGGATTGGATTTCCTTCCATACATCGGGTCCCGAAGCCAGGGTGTCTGGTGAGGGCATTCAAGAGTTCCTGGGTGCCCAAGTCCTCAGGAGCATCATTACTGTGGGTACACGAGAGGCAGCCAGCTCAGCAATTCATTTAAACCAGGAACTGGGAGGTGGAATTGTTCCTCGAAACTTTGGTAGGCACTTCCTGTGTGCCAAGTGCTCGTAACAGAAAAGAATGAAACACAAAACCTACCCAAAAGATGCTGATGCTGACTGCTTACTTGGGATCAAGGTAAGGGACAGCCCTCTGAGCTTGTGTAAGTTGTAATGAATGGAAAGTTGTGCATATGGGTGTGTGCACACGTATAAATGCACATGCACACTGATACATGTATTTTTAATGTGAAGAATTTCATTAAGGATCAGTTTTTCAAAAATACTTTCACAGTTATCCATGAACCTGAACCAAACAGGAAAAAAACATGGGGCTAAGAGAAGGAAGAACAAATTTGCATATTTATGTATATTTTGTTTTCGTTGTTTGTTTTAAGGCTTCCCTTTTACATTAGTCAGATGCTTCCCCATCTAACGGTGTAGAAAAAGCCCAAGATGAAGAAAACTCTGTGGAAGGAAGTAGGGAAATTCCTTTGTCCTTTTGTTTGAAGCACTGGATTGTTAGAGTAGCTGGCATTCGTGTCTGAAGAACAAACACTCGTTAATATCTGCAACGCAATGATACCATGAAATGTACTGTGCAGACAAGAAGCTGGAGGTGTAAAGCTGGGACCGTGTGCAGAAGCCCTGGGATGAACCGGCAGAATTAAAACATAGCTGTGAGAAGCCCAAATCCTACAGCTTCCTCACAGGTGTTTTGCAAGGGCAGATTATTTACATAAAACACAGATGACGGCAGGGTAAAAAGAAAGGAGTTCAAGAGCGGGAACAGAGGACGGGTCTATTATTGGAGGTTCAATTTCTTGCTGTTCTTTGCATACGATATGAGTTTGTGTTGCGGCTTTAGAATAGCTGATAAAATCCATTCCACTGTGTGATTCTTGAGTCCACCTCCCCTTGGCCCTCAGCAGCGTCAACACCCTCCATCTGCGTGAGCTCTCTTCTCTCCCGGGGCACGGAAAGCAAACACGTACCTGACAAACGTGTACTGTTCATTGTACATCCAGGGCTGAAGTTCCAGGCTGGGGTACTTGCCAAAGGGGGGCACGATCAAGCTGAACACCAGGGCAATGCAAACAAACACAGCTGGCAGGATGATCTATAACCAGGGGACAAAGGGGGAAAGGAAATGGCAAAACAAGGGCAAATGTCACAACAAGGAGACTGGGACAAGCCCCTAAGAGTCCAGTCAGCCTCCCAGACCGGCCAGCATGCAAGTGAGCACCGCAGGACCCACAGCAAATCTCCACCAAGGCATTCACGGCAGGTGGGAAGCAGCAGATCCTGCCACCGAAACCTCTTCCCTGCAGGCCATTTCTGGAGCCTGGCAGCACAAGGCCAGGGCTGTGGCCACCTCGCAGAGGCACGAAGCTCAAAACTTTACAGAGTAAATGGTGGTCACATGTGAGAGTGACTCACAACACTGGGTCCTGGCCTCTTCCCTCTGAAGACCTGAGAAAGACCACGATGGGCCATGAGCCCAGCTCAGCTCAAAGAAAGGCCGAGAGAACGAGCCATGCACCAGGGTCCAGAAGACCCGAAGCCTGGTTTAGTCTCTACTACAAGTGTATCCATGTGAAGTCACTCCCGCTGCAGCCTCAGTATTCTCACTTGTAATCTACAGGCCAAGACTAAATGACCCAGTCAGATCCCACGCTCTGAAAGGGAACAGCAGCTGCTGTCACCATGGATTGACCTCAAAAAGCATCATTACCTAAATCCTTCTTTATGAGAAAATACTATATGACCATTATCTCATTGCATTATCGTTACAACCCTATCACCAATCAACAAACAAGGTAACTGAGCTCAGAGAGACTAAGTAACTTGCCCAAGGTCACAGAGCCAGTAAGTGGCAGAACCGGAAGTCAGACCCAGGTCTGCATGCTCCAAACTCATACTCTCTGCATTACCCACATAGTCTTCAGGGAAGAATCTCTGCAGACGCTTTCTCTATGCTTCTCGATTTTAAACAGTGGGATAATTTTATTCCTTCTGACCAAGCGACTTAGCATGTAAACACTGACTGACATGCAGGCAACAGTGTGATGAGTCCTCTCTGTTTGTCCATTTTTTTTTTCTGACCCCTCTGGCTACCTTTCCATCAACTTGCAGTTAAACATCAATTTAGAGAAAAGTCATGTTTCCAAGAAGGTTACATATCAAGTGCATCTCAGGTTATGAAAACTAAATTTGCCCAGCCAATTTTTCTAAACTCTGTCCTTTTTGTGCACACACACACACGCACACACACACAAACACACACAGCACTACTTAATGCCAGGCCCCATTCTAAGCACTTACTCGCTTTAATCCTCATAACAACCCTACGTCATAGGCACATTATCTTCATTCTAAAGATGACGACATGGAGGCACAGAGAAGTAACTTGCTCGCAGATGCGTGAGCGACAAGAAGCAGGACTGGGATTGAAATACAGGAAGTCCGGCTCCAGCATCCACCTCATAACCATGACCCTCTCCTGCTTTCACTGGTCAGGGAGCCTGCAGCCCACCCATGAAGCCAGAGTCACTGCCTGGAGCAGCACTGTCACCTGAGCAAAGAATCCCTTCCGACTCCGTCTGGCAATCAGCAGCCTCTTCCACAGAAGGGCCACAAACTGCTGCTGTGTGAGCTTCCAGCCCTTCACCTGGTAGGAGCCTTTGCCGTCCATCCCGCTGAGCAGGTCTGTTTCTCTGGATTCTGCAAGAAGCCGACACTGAAGGTCACCTACTATCTAGGCAGTTTTGACATCACCACGTTCCTCCCTCCAGCATCCTCAGCAATCATCTGTCCCAGGAAAAGTTAGGGCCCCAGACTTCCAACAGTAGAGCTTTCTGCCTTCCGGTTCTTGTGTGAGGAGTGCAGAAAATGAAGGTGCCTTGAGACTACTGAAGAGAAGTGTTCACACACAACGGCTGTACATCAAGTCATTTCGATGGACCAAGTCATCCTCAATTTCTTATAGAACATTCTATGAGACAGGCCATGCATTTAGGCTGACAGAGTTGAGAACAGATGATGTTGATTTGTCTACCATCTACTATTTTGGTAAAAGGTGGACACATTCTAATGATCTAAGTACTGACAAGGTCTGAAACCAGGGAAAATATGAGGGCCACACACTCATAGGAGCAGGACTAGAAGAGCCAGAAAGGTTTCTGTACCTCACAATTGGATAAAAATCCTTGTCTTAAACTAATGATTCCTAACTGAGGCGCTTTCAAATCTTACCAATATTTGCTTGACTCCTGGCCTCCCCTTCTCCATCCCAGTCAAACACACAGGGACACACTCATCCAGAATATCTAAGTCGAAGGAACAATTAGCTCTAAAAGCTGACTTAATTCAAAATCATTCATCCATTCAAAAAATATTTATTTAACAATTAAACCCCTTATCTAGGCAAGAAACTGGGTCTCCACAGAAAAAATAAATGGATTTAGAGGACTGAGGAGCCAACCTTTTATATGTGTCTCAAGTGAAAGATCTCAACTAAATGAAGAAAGTGACGAGGATGGGCTCCTTCAGGTTTGATGGTTTGCCCAGTGCTGGAAAAGGGAATGTGGTTTTCATCTTCCCACTTCCCTTTGGACCCTGTAGGCATCTATCATTCCATGCTCAAGGACGTTAAAGGGAAACATGGGAGTACACAAGACAAGAAATTCACTTTCAGACAATGGAACACAGATCTTTCCCAAACAGACCTGGGTCTACATCAGAATCATTAGGATCAATGACATCATCTTCAGTGAATGGGCGAAGACAGCTCTGCTTGTCCCCGAAGGCCCGTCTGTTTCGTCTTGCTGGCAAGGTGCCATCTGAAGGCAAAAGGAAGGAATTCTGCATTTTATTTGTAACAAAACAAGCCTTCCTCATCTGTCACAACTGTATACACTAAAAGTAAGAATGGGATAAACCGAATCAAAGGGAAAGGGACAACAGTGGTGAGCTAAGATGGCCTAGAGAAGGCACTTCCCAAGAACGTACAGCTCCCCCAGAGGCTTACCTGAGGTCTCAGCATCCACCCCACTCTCTTCAGCCACTTTGAGAAATATCTGAAAAACAGGAGTGAGAACAGTGTAAGCCCCATGTGATAAGAGCAACCATCACCGCCATGATTATTACATTATTGAGTGGCTTGTTAGCCCCTAAAGACAAAAAGTAAAAGCTTTATTTATTAATAATACTTTGCCAGTCATTTGGGAGTGAAGGCACTTTTAACCAGAGAACATTTCCTCAGTAGTGAGAACTATCAATCCAGACAATCATTTTCAAATTAAAGGTATGACATAGGAACACTACAAAAGAAATGGGTTCTGGGGGCACCTGGGTGGCTCAGCCGTTAAGCGTCTGCCTTGTGCCCAGGTCATGATCCCAGGGTCCTGGGATTGAGTCCCATATCGGGCTCACTGCTCAGTGGGGAGCCTGCTTCTCCCTCTGCCTGCCGCTCTGTCTACTTGTGATCTCTCTCTCTTTCTCTCTCTCAAAAATAAATAAATATTTTTTAAAAAGGAAGAAAAAAAGAAAGAAATGTGTTCTGAAACTACAGGGAACATGTTAGGTGTCTGTCTTCTTCCAGGTCGATGGCCCCCAAATCTTTAGGTAGGCTAGCACCATGATAAGGTATCCAAGACAGAATGATCAAAAGATGATGGGTTCCCCACTACTAGAAATATTATGTCGCGGATTCAAACATGGTAAGAGAATGTGAACTTGCCAATGATTTCTTTTTTTCTTTAAGATTTTATTTATTTGACAGAGAGAGAGACAGCCAGTGAGTGAGTGAACACAAGAAGGGGGAGTGGGAGAGGAAGAGGCAGGCTCCCAGCAGAGCAGGGAGCCCGATGCGGGACTCCATCCCAGGACCCTGGGATCATGACCTGAGCTGAAGGCAGACGCTTAACGACTGAACCACCCAGGCACCCCTCGCCAAGATTTCTAAACTCTGAACTACAGACCACGGCCTGGAAAACATTTAATAAAAGCACAGACATTAAGGTCTTACCTCCAGAAATTCTGATGCAAAGACCCTGGTGCTGAGGATTGCAATTTTTATTGTCAATAACATCCCCAGATGACTTCTCTGCCTGGTAGAGCTTGGGGACCACTGGGCCAGACAACTTCTGCATCCTTCCCAGCCCTCCAGGTCTATGATGCTGTGCTCTCTAAAGGCAGGTGCTGCTACATAGTAAAGAGAGCATGGGCCTTGTAGCCCAAACCGTCGATGCTGGATCCTAGCTTAGCATCCCTGAGTGCCCACCTTCTCATCTTATTATGGAGACTATATCAAGTTACAAAGTTGTTTTTTTTTTTTTAAAGATTGTATTTGTTTAAAGAGAGTGTGCATGAGTAGGGGACAGGGGAGGGAGAGAGAGAATTCCAAGCAGACTCTGCACTGAGCATGAAGCCTGTCACAGGCCTCAATCTCATGACCCTGAGATCATGACCTGAGCCAAAATCAAGAGTTGGACGCTTAACCAACTGCGCCACCCAGGAGCCCCTACAATAATCAAAACAAACAAATAAAAAAGAGCAAAAAACCCCACACACCCAGTTTAGCACCAGGCACATGCAGATTTTCCGTAAACGTTGGCTATTTCCTATGTGTGGCCATGACACAGCCAGGTCAGGGAACAAGCCTAATAGAGCTCTCTTGCTATCTCCCACCACAACTTTAAAGGGTTAACTGTGGCCAATAATACCCCAATATCAATGACCTAAGGACTCAGATGACCAGCTCCATGGTAATCCTATTGCCCTGGGGGAAAAGCAGCTGTCGGGCTTTGGGACTGTGGGACCTACTATACCCTGACAGTCAGTCACTGAACTTACTTCTTCCAGGGTCGTCTCTGAGATGCCGTAACTAGAGATGCCCAGGTCTGAGAGCCGGTCATCAATCTCATGGAAGAGTTCCACAAAGGCCCCCTCTTTGGCAGCTTCGTAGGGCAGCACGTATGTCAGTTCATGCCCAATGTCTTCCACTAGCCTGGCCTCAGCCACGTGCTTCCTGATGAGGTTGGAGATGGCAGAGACATCTGTAGGGACCAAAGCACAAAGACAGCTCAGCCGGCTCAGAGGCCCCCCATCAAGGGCCAGCCATGCCTTGGCTTCTCCCTTTGCCTACTCCTCAGAAGCCAGCTGCCCACACCTGATACCTGCCCCCAATACTGAAGTCATTCCACATGTTCATCTCTGGCCTGAGAGTTCCTGGGGGCAAGGATTAGGTCTTATTCACCTGTTTATCACCAAAGCCAGGAACACTGTAGGTTCTCAGTACATTGTGGGTGGGGTGGGTGAGAGGAAGGAAGGAGAGAAGGGCAGATGCGTGGGTGAAAGGAAGGCAGACTTTCAGAGGTTGAAAGCCTTGTCTATTGCCTTAACTCTATGATTCTTCAATGGAAAACCTGAGTAAAGGAAAATTAAATGATTCCTCACCCTTCCCTAACTTTCTAAAGGAGGCTCCTTCTATTTACGCCAATAAAGGGCTAATCGAACAGTTTGTGGAAGGAGACATCTCTCTGGAAAAAGCCAGTTGTTAGGACTAGGCGCAGATGAACACAGTAAAGGCTTCTGCTCCATAGGTGTTACTGGTGACACTTGTGTGCTATATATAGCTCCCAAGGAGGACCCAGCAGGCTGCTCTCCATCTCCTGGGCTCTCACTCTCCTTAGCTCCTGAGACCCAATCCCTCCCCCAAGGCTTGGCCCTCAGCTCCTCATCCCTGGTCTCCAGTGTCTGGCCAGATCCATTCCCCAGGAGATCCCCACCCCCATCACGTCAGCCTCTCAGGGGCACTGCCCTGCCAGCTCCCACACCGAGCCGCAGGCTCCCCAGCAAGCGTTAAGCCAATCTGCCACCAAGCTGCACCCTCTCCCAGCCCCCCAGCCCCAGCCCAGCAGCAAACCTTGAGTCAGCGCCACCAGCCTCTGCACCTCTCCTCCTCTGCCTCCACTCTGCCCAGCTGGGGGAAGCTCAGGCACCACCTGAATAAGAAACCCCAGAGTCCTTACCGATGGTCAGCGTGTCACTTTCATGGTCGCTGCCCAGGCCAGCATCAGAACTGCTCTGAGAAACACTGTCCTCCTGATGGCAAAGAAGGAGGTGAGAATGGGTCAGGGACCAAGCAAGTACAGCCACCAGCACCTTCGCCAGGGAGGGCTTCCATGAGGCTCTATCATGTGGCTCCTCCTGGGAGGCAACCAACTGGGCGGCTGGGGCTTCTGAAGCCACTGACACGGGTGTGCCGTGTGGACGGGAGGTCAGGAAGCACAGCCATGAACGGAACCGGGGCCCATCGATGAATGCTGTCACCAGGCATTTGCTGACCCTCCTAGGCATGGGATTTGCCTGCCTAGTTGTCTGGCTCAGTGCTTCTCGAGCCTTGATTTATGCTGAGCCACCAGGGGACCTTGTTAAAATGCAGATTCTCATTTAGTGAGTCTGAGCTGGGCCCCCGTTTCTGCATTTCTAACAAGCTCCCAAGTAATCCCAGTGCTGCTGGTCCTCAGACCACACTCTGAGTAACCAGGCACTGGTTAAAAGGTAAATAAGCAGATAGCAGTTGAAGGCTGGGATGTAAATGTTTTAGGTGCCACTGGTTTCAGCACACAGATGAATCTCAGGCACGTACTGTGAACAGAGGAAAAATTACCTGGTTATCAGGCTCTGGTCCCACCTCTGTTATTCACCTGCTCGGTGACCTACAAGCCTCATTTCCCTGATCTGGGATAATAATCACAATATCTCCCTCCCACTGTTGCTGGGCGCTTTGAGGTGATAGGAGTTAAGGGGGGAAAAAGTTTATAAATGATAACAATGTTACAAAAATTTAACTATTACCGTCATTTTCTTTTACGCCCAGAATCTGCTAGAGTTGAGTTTCCGGCGTGAAATTAGTGTTCAGTAAACATTTGCTGTTTTGTAGTTTAAAAGCTGAAGTCAATGAAATTTACAGAGAATGAGCAGGAATGGCAGAGCATTCTGCAGCGAGGGCTCTTCACCCCGGCAAGTCTGTTTTCTTCTCTATAATAAAGTCCTCCAAGGACCTTCTCTATCACTCTCGGTGCCTCCATAGGAAGAAGGAAGTGGGATTCCACCACACTCTCACAACAGGAGCAGATGTGTCCTGAGCCTTCCACATGGGAAGTATGATGTGACTCCAAAGGGACCGCAGTGCAGGGAGATGGTGACCCCCATGTGGCAGAGTGGGGTGGACGTGGACAGGCCACTCCCAGCCAACAAGTCCTGACTCCCTGGGCCCAGCACCAGCCCAGCACCGAAAATACAACTCACCTTTTTCAGGTACGACACAGTGCTACTGCTATTTCTACAGGAACTGAGGGAGGATTCCACATCCTTCTTGACCAGGGTCAGGTAGTAGCCTGTTCCCAGCTGGTTCTTCAGAAACAGGGAGGAGCCCACACAGCACAGCTTCCCATGGGAAATGATGGCAATCCTGTCCCCCAGGATGTCCGCTTCATCCATGTGGTGCGTGGACAGAATAATGGTGCGGCCTGCCAGGTACAAACACAAGGACATGGGACAAGTGAGCCCTATTGGTTCTCATTGATTGAAGCAGCTGCAACTACAGATATATCAGCAGGGGTCACCGAGGCAGAAGAATCTGGAAGCCTGTGTGGCAAAGCCATCCTCACAGATATCGGAACAGGAACGTTCATTTGGAAATTTGCTACATGCCAGGCAGGGTGCTACGTGGTCTGCGTGCATTCTCATTTAACTTATCTTCTATGAGGCAGGCACTACTGTTATTATAGGTAAACAAATGCAGACAAGTTAAATGACTTTTCCAAGGTCTCAGGGCCAGCTGGAACTGGCTCCAAAGTCCATGCTCCTCATTTGCTCATCCACTCTTTCAACAAGCATATATAGTGTACTATGATGGGGACAGAGATGACCAGACACAGCCTCTGTTCTCAGCCATTGGTCTAGAGGGGAACACAGTTGTAAGAGACATGTCCAAGATCTATGCTGGAGGTAGCTCTGGGGACCATGCCCTTTATCCCCATTTCTCTTCTGGCCAGCCCCCAGATAATGAAGGGCATACACGCTAAGTGTCTTGTAAACCAGGTCTTCCTTCCACATCCGTACTATGGGGGAACACAGAGCTTTAAGAAAAGAAGTCCCACATTGTCCTTGAGAAGCAATTCTGTTGCTCTGTCACCAACAGCCATGAGCCACGGCCACAGCCGTACTTCTCAAGAGCCTCTCCATTCCTGCCTCCCTCAGAATAAATGCACATCAGCTACCTTGTCGATATTTCAGCAGGAGCTCCCATATTCCCCTGCGGGAGTAAGGGTCCACACCGGCAGTAGGCTCGTCCAGAATGACAACCTTGGATCCCCCAACAAAGGCCAAAGCCACAGACAGCTTTCTCTTCATTCCACCTATGAGAGAGAGAGACACACACACATTTCAGGACCAGCCCCAGACAGCAAAGGCGGAGGTGTTGAGAGACGAATGGAGGCACCCACCTGGGGACAAGCCAGGGACACACTTCTGACCTACCCACCCACCCCCACAGTGGGACACTGGGGCAGCTATTGCTTCACCCGTGTGTGTGTGTGTGTGTGTGTGTGTGTGTGTGTTGGTGGGGGGGGGGTGGTGCTGGAGGAGGAGGGGGCACTCACCTGACAGCTGACTTGTTTTGCTTTTCAGTTTGCTGGGTGGCAAACCCACATCCAAGGCCATCTGCTCCATCTCTGCTTTCACGTGCTTCTCCGAGAGCCCCTTCAGACGTGCATAGAACCAGATGTGTTCTTCCACAGTCAGCCTGGGGACAGAAGGGCAGGTCAGCTCTGCACCACACGGGCTGCATCAGAACACAGTGCTTCCTGATCCACAACAGAAGAAAATAGGCACATTTCCACTGCCTCCCTCCCTGACCTTTTCTAACTTTATCAACTTCTGAAAAATAATAGGAAGAATCAAGACAGAAGCACCGTAAGCAACCACCAGAGCTGCTGAAGAAGCCAAGGCTGAAATGTGCCCAGTCCCTTCCAGCCTGTTCCCAGCGGGCCTGGCCACCATACATCAGGCAGTTGCAACTTTCAGCCTCCGGTCTTCAACGGGCCCACCCCACAGCCCCATCGACCAAGAAGCTGGCTGGGCATTCACCTGCAGCAGCCCCCTCCAGGAACTCAGACTGTGCGAGAAGGGAGGTCCCTGTGGAGGACATGAGCCTGAGCTGCTCGCTTTAGGTAAGAGGAAATGGAGGTACAGAAGGGGAGAAGTCCTTGCCCAAGGTCACAGAGCCCAGGTCTTTCTCTGCTCCACCACGAGGGCTCCCTGGGGGGCCTGAACTGTTGATAGGCCAACCTGAATGGAAGCAATGTCTCGAGCAGGAAATGCTGGGCCATCATGACAAGGGCCCCAAGGCATTGCCAGATCTGGGCAGTGGAGCTACAGCTGAATCAGGGAGGAGTGTCGTGGGAGAGGGAACGGGCTAACTGGCTCTCTAAAGAGTCGGTAACGGAGAGCACCATTTCCCAAGCGCTCATCCACCAGCTGGACTGATGGGACACTGCCTACTTTCCCCAAAATGGAAGGACAACAGGGACTCACTGTGCAGGGAGGGGAGACCAACCGCCCCCACAGAAGGTAAAATGCTTAAGTCCCCCTCTGCCCATGACTCATGACACACACATCCAGAGATGGTCTGCTTCTCCAAGCGCGCTGGTACTCACATGTCAAACAGCACGTTATGCTGGGGGCAGACCCCCAGGTTCTGCCGGATGGTGCTCATCTCAAAGCGAATGTCTTTCCCCAGGATGTAGGCAGTGCCTGAGGTGGGAGGGAACAACCCAGTCAGGATTGACCTGAGGACAAAAATGTAAGAGTGCAAGAGTCAGTGTTATCCCCATTCCCCTGGAAACGCTCCACGCCAGGCCGCAGAGCCCGGGCACCTAGAGCAGAGGCATCAACCCTCCCACAACCCCATTCCTTCCTGACAGACCCGAACTGACCCCTACAAAGCAAACAAGTCTTTGCTTTAGTGGATAACCAGGAGTGGGCCTATGTGTTGGAAAGGGCATTATCAGAACAAGCATTTTTAAAGGATTCCAATTTGCAATGGAAAGTACAATTTGAAACATACATTTTGTAAGTCTAAAATCATGTCCATGAAAAATGGACAAACCACAAAAAGTTATTCAGAGATTAAAATGTTTTTTTGTGTTGGGCAGTAGGATTTTTGTGTGCCTTTTAAAAATTATCTGCGATGTTCATATATTGATTTTGCATTAACAAAAAAAAAAAAAAAAGAAAAGAAAAAAAGAAAAACAGGAAAAGGTCATCATCCCGAAAGTTATACCCTTAGCAATAGCTGAGGGACCACACTGAAAGTCACTGAGGCTAACTCTGCTGTTTATGGCCCGAGCTCCCTCGTGAAGCTGCCCATTATAAGGTCTTTTTATAGGTCCCCGTAGGTCCCAGAAAGGGCAGTCACATGGCCAGCTGTTTCTCACACCTCCTTAGCGACAGAGATCCTGGAAATCACTACTTCCAACATATCAGATCTTCCCACATTCTTGCTCATAGTTCTAACCAAACCAGCTCAAAAGGAAACCCCTTCTCGGAGCTGTCACAGCCTTAAGGTTCCAGGAACAGTGCAGAATTCTGAGAACCAAACGGGAAAGGTCATCAAGAGGTCTCCCAGGCTGTTTCAGGCCGAGGAAATATCTAGCCAAAACCGGCAGTGGGGAAAGCACTCTTGTGATGAGACAGTATCTTACATTCATCAACTCCTCCCGGGCGCTGCCCTTGCCCCAGTGACCAATGCAATGTCCTTGAGTCCTGCTTTCTAACTGCACTACAGAACATTCCTGAAGCTGATTCTGACAGCCACACCCTCTTCTTACATGGTGGTGGTCTTTCCAGCTCCATTGTGGCCCAAGAAGGAGGTGATCTGGCCCTCATAGAAATTCAAGGCCAGGCCATCAACAGCCACCTTCATGCCATCCCGGTAAACCTTCATCAGGTTCTGAATGGACACGCCCAGCTTCAGGTGTGTGGGTTCCTCCTCCATGCAGACTGTCAGAAGACAGAAGACAGAGGATGGGAATGAACCCACGGCAAATACCAACGAGTGGGGCACAAAGACACGGGGGCTGGGGTCGTACTTCCACGACTGTCCTCTCTCCACGGATACTTCTGGTTTCTCAGGCAAACATTTATTTAGGGCCTGTTTGTGCAGGAGTGTTGGTGATGGGAATTCACTGATAAAGGAACATTCACAGTCTATTGGGAGAAAAAGACTTCACAAGCAATTAAAATACAGGAGGCTAAAAGTAGTTTAAAAAACACATGTAAAATTGCCGTAGAGCTGTGGAATACCCAGACCGTGGAACACAACTCAGCAATGAAAAGGACTGAACTGTTGTTACACATCACAGCTTGGGTGGATCTCAAGGGAATGATGCTGAGCGACAAAAAGCCAACTTCAAAATGTCCCATACTACATGGTTCCATTTGTATCACATTCTGGAAATACCATGCGGAGAACAGAGTGGTGGCTGACAGGTGTCAGGGATTGGGGAGGAAGGGGGGTGGCTGTGGCTTTCAGGGGGCAGAATGAGGGAGTCTGTGTGGATGGAACAGTTCTGCATCTTGACTTAGCTGGTGATTACACGAATCTCCATGGGACAAAGTGCACAGAACTAAATACACACTGGTGAATGAGTACATGTAAAACTCTACAATCTGAAGAAGGTCTATACGTTGTACTAGTGTCAATGTTATGGTTTTGATATTGTGCTGTAGTTATGCAAGGTGTTACCATTGGGGGAAACGGAAATGAAATGCACAAGGGAAACACCCCAATACTATTTTTTGCAACTTACATGAGTTTATAATTATTTTAAATAGAAAGGCCTTTTATTTCAATGCCATGCAATCTTAGAGGAGGGACTGACTACTTGGGAATCTAGAAGGACTATTCAGGGATGGGGTACAGAACTAGATCTTGAGGAAGGAGGAGGATGGCAGGCAAGTCAGAGAAAGGGTTCTCCTGTGAGGACAGAGTACGTACAAAGGCATGGCAGTGTGGAAGAACAGGACGTGTTCTAGGAGACTGATACAGAAGCTTGGTGTAAAGAGGAGACTGGGCAAGAAGAGTAGGACGAGCAAGGGAAGAGGCTGGGGACAATGGCCAAGGGCTGGCTCTAAGTTGTCTAGTATGCCTGCTAAGGAACAGCAGACTTTCCCACTGGCAACTAGGGGAAGGCACAGAAGAGATCAGCAGAAAAAGGACTCATTAAGTACTTAGGAAGCCACACTGAACACAAAGATAGTTTCTCTCCAAGAACCAAAGCAAACAGCCAGAAAGACAGTTTGCTAAACTGTGGACACCTCCACCCAAGTCAGGAGCCAGGAGGATTAGGGCTCTGGGTAATGAAGGGTGAGAACATCAAGAAGCACAGGCTGAGCTCTGACAGCCACTTGGTGTCAGCCTACACAGGCTCATATTTCTATCACTATGATGAAGCAGGCAGCGAGGTTATGGTTCTACAATTACAGTTGTCCTTACCTCCTCTTTATAGCTGTTAATTTATCATAAGAGTGTGTGTTGGGGTGTGTGTGAATGTATAGATATGAAGGGCCTCTTTCCTAGAAGCCAAGAAAACAAAGGCAATGGCCCTCAGGGACCCGGAGAGTGACTCCCCAATAAGTTGACAACAGCACTGGACACAAATGGCATGGGAGAATTTGGAAAGATGCATTGGGTGTGATTTCTTTGCTCCTAGAGTGGTTTCAGACTCTCTAAGGGCAGTGGGGGTAAAAGCACTTAGGCTAAAGGGACGGCAGGTCGGCAGCACTTACTTTCTGATACTCCCTTCTGGCTGGAACCAGGGTGGCTCTTCTCATCAGTTTCCTCACCAAACCAGTAGGATTTGGTGCAAGGAAAATACCAGGGCCTGGGGATTCCATACTGGCCTGCAAGCAAAGATAAAAACCAAGATGGAAGCCAAGCACAGCAACATCCTAGCGTTCCTGAGGTATTTCAGCTGGAACTACTCCCTCCTTGACAACGCCTCTGGAGCTGGCACCCTGGAATGGAGGTGGGGGTAGTGGGAGCTCACATCTGCTGAGACCTACTATGTATTCAAACAACCCCACGAGGCAGGTTATCAGCCCCATTTTACAGATGAGGAAACTGAGGTATAAGTAGCCTACTCAGGTCACTCAGCCAGTAAATGAAGGACTCAGAATCTGAACCCAGAACTGTAGGGTTCAGATTATTCAGATATTCAATGCAGGAAGCTCAAGTAGAGGTAATGAACACTCCGCTTATACTCCCTTAGAGGAAAACCAGGGGAAGCAGAAAAAGTTAAACCTCACTCTCTTAGAATTTGATCTATATAAAAATGTATCCATGGCAGGTCTTGGTCAAGGAGATTTATTAAGGGAAGTACTAAAATGAATTTTTATGAATGTTAATTTGATTAAATCATAGGTAAGGGCTTAGAGTCAACATATCTTACTTTTCACAAACTGTACTCAGGAAACAGAGCCTCTGCTGGTGGCTAATTCTGGGGACACAGAATTAGAGAATTGGGCCAGCGCTGGCAGGAGGAACCCCCTGGACTAGCTGACCCAGTGTGACCCAACTGGGTTCACCTCCAAGCACCAACACTGCCCAGCTGTGTGTCCCACAGGCAAGTTACTTCTTTGAGTCCTAGTTCTCCCATTTGCAAAAAAGTGGGTCTAACAGCAAGCCCCCAGGCCCACACAATACTTGGCACAGCACCGGCACACAGGGCTCAGGAAATGCAAGCTAGAGCAGGAGCACTTTCTAGCATCAGCTGCTTCTCCTCAGATTGTTTGCTTGCCATGGGTCTAAAGCCCTGGCCACTTTCCAGGGAGCGCCAGGCCCTGCAGAAATGTCACCACAGACAGAGAAGAGCTCAGCTGCTAGAGATTACATTTCCCTAGCCGATGACTGAAGCTGTGTGGAAGTTCCGTGTACCTGGAAAGACAGCCTCGATGTACCACGTCATCACTCCATAGAGAAAGGTGTCGAACAACATCATGGAGACTGAAGTGGTGAGGCTGAAGCCATCCTCCTCCATGGGGCTCTCAAACAGGTTGTCCCACTGCACTCCAATGCCCTGCTCCTCGAAAAGGGCAAAGTACTCACAGCCAAACCCGAAAGCCACAGGAGACAGCAGGCTCTGTGAGAAAGAGGCAAAAGTCACTTATCCATCTCCTTGTCTTTCATTTCCTAGCACTTTTAATATAAATTCCACCTAGAGAAATGTGAATTTGCAAAATGGATCAATTACAAGATATGGAAGTATTCACCTACAGATCCCTTGAGGGGCGTGGGCTCACTAGCAGCATATAAAAGGATTCTATTTATAACCCCTCATTATGCACACATATTTCAGAAATGCATGCATGACAAAGCGTAAAACTTTTAGAATTTTATGCTTCCAAAGATGCCCCAAAGGCTCAGCAATCCTGTACCCCACACACACAGACAGACACACACACACACACTCTCTCTCTCATCTGCCGTTCTCAGCTTGGACCGCAACGGGGAGGTGAAGCGCCAGGGGTGGCTGTACGCGCAGCTACTACCCAGGGGTGATTCCTCACCACGAAGATCTTGAGAGAGAAGCCCACGTAGTCTTGCCACGCCACGCACAGCACATAGGGCAGGTACAGAATGAAGTAGATGATGCCCCCACAGGCTGCCGCCAGGTTGGCTCTGGAGAAGAGGGTGCTGATCAGGAAGCACTGCAGGATGGTCACCACGCCGAACACGGACAGAAAGACAAACACTACGCTGGGGTCGCTGTACGGCAGCAGGTTTCCTAACTGGGAAGGAAGAGAACTGTTAAATGTGCTGCCTCAACAAGCAAGCACGTCCTCGCATGATCTATGGAAAGAAGGACTCATTCATCCTCATCTGAGAGACAATAGGGAAGAGCAGTGCTGCTCACTGCTCTGATCAGGAAACTGAGGCCTAAGTAAGGATAATGACTAGCCCAAGACCACAAAGCAAAGTAAGAGCAGAGGCAGGAAGGGAAGAGTCTAGGGCTGAGATTCATCAAGACTCAACTCAATGGACAATTTTGCTCTTTGGCTCTCCAAGAATTACTGTTACCTGGTGTCTCCTTTTGTAAGGACTAGGGCTCTCAGCACCAGGAAAGAGTTGTGGAAGCCAGCATTCTATAGGACTTCTCCCTCCAAAAGCCATGGAAAACGGCCAGGGAATCTTATTCTCCCCCTTGTGACCTGCCATGGATTCTGCAGTCCCACAATCATCCAAACGCTTATGGACCTGTCAGGTCTATCTCAGGCCACTTCATCTGGGTGTGTCTGATCAGGACCAGCCAGCACATGGTCCCAGAGCAGCTCTCGCCCACCAGCCACAGGACCACCATCCCCACCACGGAGCTCTGCCCTTGCAGTCAGATATCAGAACATGAGCAGGGGTTGGTTTCAGCAAGAACTGCTCTGTCATATTGCTGGGTGGCCTTGGTGAAGCCCTTAACCTTCCTTGGTCTCACTTCCTCATATGTTGAATGGGTTAGTGAGGATATAATCAGAAAGCACAGGTGAATGTGCTTTAAACAGTGCTTGGCAATCGGTAAGTGCTCATTTGTATTAACAGTAGCTAGTATTAACCTAAATATTAGTTCCTCACCCTTTATACCCCCCTCTCTCTGAAAACATTTTTTACGTGAAGCATCCTTAAAACAAATCATTGTAAGGAAAGAAGATTAGCATATAAACCTATTAATATATGGGGTGGCACAGAACAGCACTGCCCAGGGTCCCCTTGAAGGGGGAACGTGTTGCCTGGTTGCAACAGCAGACAGCCTCTAGCTGTCAACTCCTCTGGGTCTGCCACAGCCACAGAAAGCTGCCTGGCCCTGGGGCTCATAACCCTAGTGATTGATTGAGGAGCCCGGGGTCTGGGGTGTCACGGAGGGAGGCCTTGGGCCTGGATAGCTCAGCTCAGTGAGGGACGATTTCGGCAAGCCGTATATGCTCCCGAATGCCCGTGGAGTTGGCCCTGCACTGCATTTCACAACTCATTCCCCTGCTCAATCCTGCACATTCCCCATCCCTTCCATAGATGTTGATCCCTAGTAAGTACCCCTGTGCCAAACCCTCTCAGCCTCTGCTTCCAGAAAAACCTAACCTGCAACAATATGTATCCCTCTGATTATGGTTTCTAGAAATTCTGGCAGAATCACCACCCAATACATCTAAGGAAATGAACAGCTCTCAGATGCTGCCACGAACCACTGCCCAGCACACGTCATGGTGTAGGTATGTGTAGGCGAGCAGGAGCCCTGGGTTCTAGCCCTGCTCAGCTGCTAGCCAACTGGGTTGACCCCGGGCAAGTCACTCTACCTCTCCCCAAATACAGAACGAGGAAATTGCAGGAGATGACATGTCTGACCCCTTCCCTCCCACATAATCTTTGCTTTTCTCCTCACAGCCTGTGTTGGGCTGTTTCGGAGTTCCTTGGCAGCAGGGAGCCAGTGTGGCAGCCTTACTTTCAGGATGACCACCAGCAGGCTGGCGCTCACGAGCAGAGGAATGAGGCTACTGATGAACCAGCTGAACCAGAGGATGCCGTTGTCCAGGCCCATGATGCGCATGGTCTCCTTCAGCCGCGCCTCCTTCTCATACACGATGCCCTTGATGATCACAGCCACGGAGTAGATCCAGGCCAGCGTCATGAACAGGGGCATCGACCGGCTCATCACCCGCAGGAAGCTGGAGGCCCCACAGAAGGGTGGGGAGAATTATGGGGAGTGAGAATCAGGCTCGGAGGCCGGTGCCCCCAGGAGCCTGCGTGCAAGAGGAAGCTCCGAGATTGAGGGAACGGGAGGGAGGCTCACTGGACTCCAAAATGTACAGGTTATCACATGCTTCATGAGGAGCGCAATGTAGTGTTAACAGTGAGACCAATGAAGTGCCGCCAAGTAGCATTTCTTTGGGGCCTGCTTTAGTCACTAGATAACTGTGAGGCGTGGGGTAAAGTACTAAAACAAAAACCAAAAAACCAACTCCTTCTCTCACAAGAGTACAACATCTCCAAGGTCATGTTCCTATTGCCTCGCACAACTTTTATCACAGACAATACAGAAATAGACTCCAGGCAGCTCTTGTCAGTCATATTTCAGATTCCAAACTGGAACAGGAAAGGCAGTGCTGTGAAGTAAAAGGGACACAGAATTTGGACCCTGGAACTCCAGGCCCAAGTCCCAGCTTTACGACTGAGGCACTTACCAGCTAAGTAACAACAGGCAAAGGCCCTTAATGCCGCTAAGCTCCCCTCCTGTCCTAATCTTAAGACACCCTTTCTTGAGTAAATCTTGGCTGAGGGGGGTCTTTGGAAAACTCTGGCTAATCTTTCTGAAGGTGAAAAACAAGATAATTTGGGGTGACTTGGAAAAGCTAGAGTGAGCCACGCAAGGAAACAGTTGCCCAGTGCAAAGCAGAGAACAAAAATAAGAAGAGGAACCCTGCTCCTTCTACACTCTTATCTCTACACACACACGCGCCACAACGGAGAATGAGAGAATTTCCAGAATTCAGAAGAGACGTTACATATCTCAGATGCCTGCAATAACTCCACCTCTGCCCATGCTCTCTCACAAAAAATCATTAGAGGAGCGCCCGGGTGGCTCCGTCGGTTCAGCATCTGACTCTTGGTATTGGCTCAGGTCACGATCACAGGGTCATGAGATTGAGCCCCACACCTGCATGGAGCCTGCTTAAGATTCTCTCTCTCCCTCTGCCCCTCCCCCACCCTCCCCTGCTCTCTGTCATTCTCTCTCTCTCTCAAGAAAAAAATCATTAGAACCAAAGGCACAGTTCCCATGAGATCTTGACAGCTTAGTGACTAAGCGCTGAAAGATTATCTAAAGTTTAAGATAAAAAGGCCTTGTTCAATTTTATTTGGATTGTTTCAAAATGCGATTTACCCCTTAGAAAGAGTAAGTGGGCAAACAGACCACCTGCAGGCAGCTCTTATGGGCCTAGATCACTGTTTCTGTGCTTGGGGGATGTACGTATGTGTGTATGTGCTTGCCTGTGTTTGTCACGACACATTTGAAACTGCAGACTGAGCAAACTTTGACCAAAAGGGTAGGGTATGTAAAAAACAGAAGCGCTAGTAACTACAGATGAAAAAGGAGGGAGGATTCCAGGATGTGCACGTGTGTCAGTGATGTGGCTGGAACCGTCAACAACCTACACCTGGCTTATCTCCTAAAATCTTCACTGAATTTCAAAAAAGATTTTTTTGTATCAACACACCTTTAAAATACACAAAATCAAAGCATCCCAGCTCCTCTTTTGGACATATGCACACGCGTGTGTATGTACGTGTAGGTGCTCTCATCCATGAAATGGCAGCTCAGTGGTAACTTACATGTCGTCGACGTAACAGGGGTAAGGCATCTGCTGCACATAGACACCAGTTTTCTTCTCCGTGCCCGTCAGCACCCTGATGATCGCCTGCTCCACCACGTCTTGCAAGTAGGCAAAGCCCCCCCAGACGTACCGCATATCCTCAAAGGGGTCAGCCCGAGGACCCGGGTCCCAGTACCTAAAACCGAAATACAGGTCAACAAATATTCCTTAGAACCATACATCAAAAAAAAGCCAATCACCCACAGTCCTACCATGACAGAGCCCCTATTTTCATCTTATATATTTATATCTTATTTTATGGTCTCAGGTGTGCACATATTTTTATTTTTATTATATTTTATTTTTTAGTTAAATTCAATTAGCCAACATATAGTACATCATTGGTTCCAGATGTAGAGTTCAGTGACTCATCAGTTGCATATAACCCCCAGTGCTCATGACATCAGTGCCCTCCTAATGCCCATCACCCAGTTTTCCCATCCCCCCACCCACCTCCCCTCCAGCAACCCTCGGTTTGTTTCCTAGAGTCAAGAGTCTCTCATGGTTTGTCTCCCTCTCTGATGACTTCCCATTCGGTTTTCCCTTCTTCCCTAATGATCCTCTGCACTGTTTCTCATATTCCACATATGAGTGAAATGACACATTTTTAAACAGATATAAGCAGAATGAGCATACAAACGAGCAGAATGTTGGTTTGGCTTCGCCCCTTCCCCGGCTACCTAACGTTACTTCAAGTGGACATACCAAAATTTGCTTAATCATTCCCTTTTATACTGGTTGTTTTTGTCCCTTTTCGTAAAAATGGATAATGCTAGCACAGGGAACCTGAAGCCTTTATTTCTTCTTTTCTTCCTGTTAATTTAATGCCATGGGATTAATGCTCTCAACCAGAAACACTGAATCAAAAGATGGTATTTTTTATGACCTTTGAAAAAACTGTCTCTAGCAATGAATGTGCCACTTTCACCAAAATCATGCCACCAATTGGGAGTTATTTTTGGGTGAAATTTCTACCAAATTATTACTTAAAACCAAGTGCCTCTAGTCATTTTAGCTGTTCTTGTCTTCCCCCAAACTGGCTGCTGGGGGGGGACTGAACTCACCCATCCTTGATCTTATTTGTTCTCTCCACATTGTCAATGTCCATTCGGATCTTGTACTTGACATGACGGGGTAGCTCAACACTGCCGGGAGTGATTCCAGTGAACACGACACCAGCCCAGAACTTCCGCTCGTCCAGCAACTCCATGGACTTGTTGATGAGCCGGACTTCTGTTGCTACCGGTTCGAGTTTGTTCAAGTTGACACACTGACAGAAGAACAGCCTTCATGAGAACTCTGGAGGCCAGGAAAATGCTCAGTGCCCAAGGCAGGCTCTGTCCTAAGAGGGACGTGCTAACTGCGTGGCATTTTTATCCTCACCCTCTCATCCTCTCCAAAGTCATTTTCCAATATTTGATTGAGAATGGATCCTTTTGTTTTTTAACTGCAATTAAGAGAAATGCTAGAAGTATTTAGAGATATGTTACTTATATGGATTTTTGTGGAGGGGAAGAGGTCGAAACAATGATCATACTTCCTTTTCCTCTGTTTTCTGGCAATTTTGAATCATTAACCAACCAAACAAGCAGACCAAAAAGAACCCCTTATTTGTCCTTATTAAGTCACATCATTTTTAAAACTAGATTTTTAAAATATAATGTATCCTATTCATTCTTAGATAAACTTCATAAATAACGCCTTTTTAAGGGCATGCTTTCTTGCCATTAGGTACTGAGCTATGAAACCTTGGGAAAACCTAGAAGACAATGGACAGAAACACCTCTGAGTCAGAGAGAATAAAGCTAGAGTTAGGTCTGTTTACTCATTCATTTAGTCATTCAACTAACATTTAGGAAGGCCTTCTGTACACCAAGCCCCATATTAGGCTAAGGATACTATTGGAAATAAGACTATACATTATTTCTAAACTTCCTCCAATCCAAACCTTACTGCACCACCTGACAGAAAGAAGCCAAACACTTTTCTAAATGATCCATGGAACAACAGTTCCTCACCTCCATGAAGCGAGAGATGGTCTGGATTGCCTGGTCAGTCTCATTGAAGGCCTCTCTCCAGGTGTACACAGAGCCATTAGCAGACTGGACATCCTCAGGGTGCTTGGCCAGAAATGCCAGGATATCTTTAGCAGTCCAGTCTAAGCCATCCAATTGCTGTTCCCAAAAGTGGTCATTGCTTCTGCTGTCCAACATTGTCTGCCGTTCCAATGAGAAAGTACAATCAATAAATACCAACTAAGTCTAGATACTAAGTCTTGAATGATTTACAAAACCTAACCTTTTTACGTATGCTGTCTCTTTTTTTTATCTTCACAGAAAACTGTGAGGTAGATAACAGTGTTCCCACTTTACAGGTGAGAATACTGAGGTCGGAAAAAGAAGTATGATTTTAACCAAGGTGAGTCATAATGCTAACAGACATGGAGCTGAAACTCAAACTCAGACTAGTCTGAATCCAGAGTCCAATTTCCAGCCTAGCTTAATAGTATCAACTGCAGTAACAACAATGATCATACTTACTCCGCACAATTTTTATATTAGATCATTTATATATTCTACCTCACTCAACTCCATGAGGAAGATATATCTAAAAGTTCCCATTTTACAGATGAGAAAACAGGTTCAGAAAGGTCAAGTCCCTAACATAAGGTCACACAGCTAACAAGCAGCAAAGCCAGGGTATGAAACATGGACTCTGATTCTACGGTACCTTTCCCCAGCATTATATCGTCTTCCTCTTTTGAGACTCAAGCTGATAACTCCTCATAAACACCTTATCTCTAGACCGAATTAAGACAAACCCACTTGTGCTGTTTAGTTTAGGAAAATACTGCTGTGATGAAACCAAGTAAAACTGCTGGATGCATGGTTGTGATGCAGAAGAGGCCTGCCTTCCATGTCTTGTTCCCTGGCTGGTTGGTTTCCCACGTGAGTCAACATGGAAGAGAAGGACAAACTAATCTGCTGTTCAACCAGCAGATGCAGAGGGCTGGGGCAGAAGCCTGCACTGGTGCTGCCAGAAACGTGGGTTAGCTTCCAACTCAGCTCATGGAAAAGGAGAAGCCAGTGTAACTCCTGTCACAGCTTTAAGAGGGGAGATGAAATTCTGGCTCTACTGAAATGGAATCTCTAAGGAGCCAAACACTGCTACCTTTTAAATCAGTCTTATTTCCACTAACAATTTAAGTTTTTCCCCCATGTGGCTTCATATGTATTATTTTAATGGGAGTATAATGGGTTTATAGAGTATATATACTATAATTTCATTAACTATTCCCATACTGCTAAGAATTTAGCCTATTTCTAATTTCTCACAATTATTATAGCAATAACATTTCCTCTCATACAGTGACTTCTCTCTTTAAAATTATTTCTGTAGGGTACATCCCTGAGGGTGTATAGAATGGAGATACACAGGATAGCACTTTTTTTATGGCTTTTGCAATTTTCATTCCAAACTGCTTTCCTATAGGGAGTAACAATTTATACTATCATCAGTAAGACACGTTAAGTATTTTTGTTAACAGATACAAATTTTTACCTCACAGAAGTTCACAGGGGCATGGTTTAGCCATTCTGAAATGGCTTTCTTTGGAGACTCGAACAAGTAAGAGCTGACTGAAGACACATGGCATTTGGGGTGAGGTCTGCCCTGCCCTGCCCAGTGTGGCTTCAAGCAACATGGTTAAGGAAGGCAGCAGGACCAGAAAGATGTGCCCATTGAGACTGCTGATTACGCGGCCATTTTAGGGTACTTGAGGGGATCAAGAGACCTAAGATCACCCTCAGGAGTGGTAGCCAGGGAGAAAGCAAGGTCTTCAGAAGAAGGAGGCAAAGAACAGCTCAGAAAAGAAAACAGTTAATGTCAGTGGGTTTCATGACTCAACAGAGAAGTGCCTCC
Organism: Ursus arctos; assembly: GCF_023065955.2. NCBI lineage: Eukaryota > Metazoa > Chordata > Mammalia > Carnivora > Ursidae > Ursus > Ursus arctos. The sequence continues at coordinate 34,296,692 of NW_026622852.1, forward strand.
CGATCTGGGTGGGAGGGTGGTGGTGATGCAGTACACGTAGACACAGCTGGAAAAAGCAGAACGAGAAGAGCTACCACGGAGTAGAATGGTGGCTGCCAGGGGCTGGGAGTGAGGGAAATGGGTAGGCCAACGCGTACAAAGTTTCAGTTACGCAATATGAGTAAGTTCTGGAGACCTAATGCACGGAAGAATGACCGTAGTTAATAACACTGTACTGTTGGCGCGCCTGGGTGGTTCAGTTGGTTGAGCATCCAACTCTGGTATTTGGCTGGGGTCATGGTCTCCAAGTCCTGGGACTGAGCCTGCTGTCAGACTCAGTGTGGAGTCTGCTTGTCCCTCTCCCTCTCCCTTCCCCTCTGCCCCTCTCCCTGCTCACACGCACACATGCTCTCTCTCTAATAAATAAATCTTTAAAAAAAAAGATACTGTACACTTGAAATTTGCTAAGAGGCTACTTTGTGAGGTGATGGATATGTTAATTAGCTTGATTGTGATGATCATTTCACAACATATACTATGTCAAAACATGTTGTACAGCTTAAGTATATACAATTTTTTTTGTCAATTACACTTTAATAAAGCTGAAAAAAGAAAGGAAAACAAGAGCTACCCCAAAAGAAGCAGAAGCCTCAGGCATCACCTCACATACCAGATACGAGACTGTAGGGGGTACAGAGGACTGAGCAGCCCAAGCTTGGGGAGTTAGAGAAACACTCCTTCAGAGAGAACTGAAAGCAGTGGAGGAGGCCCCTCAACTTCCACCCACAGACTGAGGCGTCCCGAGTCAGTGTTTCCAGTTGAACCACCTCCCTGCACCCTGGGCCTTAGTACCCATTGGCATATTGGACATCCCCACCATCCTCCTGCTAGAAATCTTTCCCCCTCCACAATCAAGCAGCCACCAGGCTTCACCTCCTGCAGAAGCCTTGGCCACCCACTTGGCTAGTCTCCACTCTGGTCTCTGCCTTCCATCTTTCCATACTTCAATCCACCTGACATATCAGACTGATGTATCTGCACCTCTCCTTGCTTAAAACTTGTTCATGGTCCCCCAGAGCTTAAAGTAAAAGTTCTTGGCTTTACACACAAGGCTCTCCAAACCACATGCCATGCCTTCCTCCCCAGCCATAGTTCCTACATTTCTTATTGCACATCCTGGGTTCTCCCAGCAGAATTACTAATGAACACCATGGCCATGTTTACAAGGGCTTTGACCTCTAAGCACCTGGAGCTAGGAGCTGCTGGAGCACCCAAGCCAAACTCTCCACTTAAGAGTAGGGGAAGCATCTAATATTATATATCAACTGTACTTCAATTAAAATTTTTAAAAGAAGGGACACCTGGCTGACTCAGTTGGTGGAGCATGCAACTTGACCTTGGGGTTATGAGTTCAAGCCCCATACTGGGTATAGCGATTACTTAAAAAATAAATAAAAATCTTGATTTTTTTTTAATCAATCGATCAGTAGAGTAGGGGCAGCATCTATCTGCCTATGGACCAAAACTCATCAAGTCCCTTCAAAGGACCCCTCATAATCTTCTGAGACACAGAAGGAGAGACATCCAATAAGTAAAAAATCAGATTCCAAGGACAGGACCAGGAAGAAGAGGCCCAAGACCACACCTGGGTCTATGGCACTGTGCGTGCTGGATCATAGGAATCCCTTCTAGAGGAGAGACTGGAGCCCAACAGAGACCCATACTTGAAGGGCATGAGTTGTTATTACTAGCCAGGAATTATTCCATATATTCATGCAAATTATTGTTCATGTTTCTCTCACTCAAGTCCCTTAGTTTTTAAAGGCCCCACCCAATTTAAGAATTCTGCATTTGTAACAGGACTCGAGCAACAAAGATGACTCCAGCTTTCCCATCACTGGAAGGCTCCCTGGGTATCACACCACCCACCCACCCCCAGGGCATCAGGGGGAAATCCAAGGCCTGGGAGAGAACCTTCCAGGTAGGAACCGCCTCTAAAACCCAGCTGCCCCCTACGATCAATGAGTGTCAAGACAAGAAACCTGGTAAAATCCATTCCTGCTTCTTAATGGCAGCAGAAACAGGAGAAAGGAAATAGTCTAATGACTCTCCGACTCAGCCCAAGGCAGGGATGATGTGATTAAATGGCACTCAGGCTCCTACAAAGGAAACATTCTGTTCTTGCTCAGACTCCTCCGCTTTTGAATCCAATTGTCTGTAGAGCACCTCTCCCTTTTAAGTGGCTCAGAAGCACTCAGGGCAATTCCTCTCCACACCTTAACGGTGGCTTGGCACTCACACAGTGCCTTGGGAGCAAGGAACCAGGCTTTTGCCCCCACATCTGTGTCGAGACCTACCAAGATACAGGAAGGCTAACTAAGACGCCGTGGTTGGCTTTAGGACCAGAAATGACAATAGGCAGGGGTCTACAATCACCAATACCAACTCTCACTAAGTTTCCTGGAACACGGATTTTTGACCACAGGCACATGGATGCCGGCGTGCATGAGAGCGTTATCTGTGCACCATCACTGGCAGCTGGAGCTATGCTTAATACATCGATCCTGGTTAAATGTAAGAATTCCCGTCCCAGTCACCTGTGGGAAAGTGACCAGAAACTCCCCTCTCTAGCATCAGGCAGGCACACAGCAATCCAAGGGACACTCACCCGAACAAGGTCCATTTCCGGGTTACTCTCCATGAAGGTCCAGATCTTGGGGCTGAGCTCTTCCCACATACCTTGCACATCATGAAACACAGCCAGTTCCTGAAAGGTCTTATTCACCTGGAGTCAGTGGGGGACCCGGGGGCAGCAGGAAAAAAGGAGGAGAGCCATGAGACATTCAGCTGCCCCCTGACGAGATGCGCCATCACTGTTTCCAGTCTTTCCCATCTCTAACAAGTGCCTGCCTGAAGCTATGATTCAAATATCCAGGGCTGGAGAGCTGGCCCTCCACAGTCAGCTCTGGCCTGGGGCACACTTGCAGTTCTCCCACGTTGGAAACCCCAAAGAGCCATGAGCATAGTCGATATAATCCATTTGAAGCCACCTTCACTTTTTTGCCCATAACTCTAAGAGGATTCTGGAGAGGGATTTCTGGGCCTGGGCAGCTTACCTCAGCCATCACCTGCCTGGTGGCTGGAGTGTCAGGAGTATACAGGATCTTCCCAACAAGCAAAGGCTTGAGAGCTTTCCATATGATGCGGGAAAGAGGACTGGACTCCAAATTCTTCATCAAATCATTGCAATAAGGAGCTATGAAGACAAAAGGCAGATATTCATATGCATGGTCATACACGTGTGGGAACAAAGAGGGGCTTCGGAGCTAGCCAAACAGTCCTGAGTTCAAATCCCAGCTCTACCACTTAATCGCCACGTAACAAATACCTTCACTTGTACCTTCACTTGTCTGAGCCTCAGTTTGCACCTCTGTAAAAATAAAGTTACTAGGTACTTGGCAGAGATGTGGTGAGGGTTAACAAATGTTATCTGTAGAGCCCCTACAACAATGCTTGAGAAAAATTCATCAGAGCTTATTATAACACTGATGATGGATAACTCACAACAGAGAGGATCTAGAAAAATGTTTATTTTTTTTAAGATTTTATTTATTTATGTGACAGAGAGACAGCCAGCGAGAGAGGGAACACAGCAGGGGAGTGGGAGAGGAGGAAGCAGGCTCCCAGCGCAGGAGCCCGATGTGGGACTCGATCCCGGAACACCAGGATCACACCCTGAGCCAAAGGCAGACGCTTAACGACTGCACTACCCAGGCGCCCCTAGAAAAATGTTTTTACTATGCACATACCTGCATAACTCTAGATTCAGAGTCTCATGTCAGCTTGTCACCTTGTTTTCATTGAGAACAGAAAGCTGAATTTCAACTTAGTTTTCAAGCAAAAATAAAACATTTCCCTCTAACAGGTCTCATCACAAGTATATCTAATATATATAATAAAAATTCCTAATGGAAAAATCCAAAATTATAATAGACAATGAGGTTTGGTTATCCAGAAGGATTCCTGAAATTGTTTTTAAATTTTTCATTTTGGGTTCTTTTAGATGGCAAGCATCCTCTATATGCTGCAGAGAGGATATATTAAAAAAAAAAAAAAAAAGGTTTCCTCATAGTTGTATCTGCTTTGCAAATAAAGTTTCCCTTGGGTTGACTTGCAAGTGAGGGAGTGGAGCAGACGGCATTTCAGAAAACTGCCTCTAATGCCATCCCCTCTAGGCTTGCAAAGCAACCTGCTATGTCTGGAGTGCTTCACTCCAGAGAAGAATAAAAGGTTCTTGTGTTACAGTAATGCACAAAAGGCTGCCTCACCCAGTGTCTGAAAGAGACACCTGCGGTTGGAAATGGAGAAAGGCTCACTTGCATCATGTTTTCAAGGAAAAGGATGCCATTGTCTAAAACTGTAACATTGGCTCCTTGCTGCCACCAGACGGAACACATCCCCACGAAACTGCCCAAGTGTGAGAAGCAGATACGGAGTTACAAGGTTCTGTAACACCACCTTGCAGCTAAGCACCAAAAACAAACAGCAGATCAAATGTCTGAGTCTGATGGCACACACACCACATCAACAGCTATCTCAGAGGCCACGTGGTTTACGGGGAAAAAAGCACAGGGCCAGGCAGATCTGGGCTTAACCCCGGCTCTTGTGGATTCACTATGGTGTGGCTCCGATCAAGTCACTTAACCTTGCTGAGCCTATAAAATGGGGGGTTATACAAACTTCCTTGCAGGGTTCCTGGAAGGGTTAAATGAGATAACGTCAATAGAATGCCCAGTACACAGGAAATGTTCCCTAAATGTTAGCTTTTATTGCTGTCGTCATTCTGTTATTTTAAAGTTTTTAATATACAGCATGTCTGGGGAGGGGAGAGGAGGAGGAGGAAGAAGAAGATCCTTGATTTCTCTGGTAATTCCCCTCCTACAACTCTCAGGAAACTGGGGGGGTTGGCTTTCAATCACTCTTGCATTTGATAAAGACACCATGTACCTGAGATCTGCCAGGCCCCATTCAAAGCAGGGGGAGGCGGTTCGCTGATAAGGAAAAGTCTCCGCTAGGAGCTCAGCTTGGTGGGCAAACAGACACGTACACTTCCAACGGTGCTCCAGAGGATAAGGGTAAACATGGGGGAGGAGGGATGCGGGATCCAGGCTAGCACTAAGGGGGGCTTCCGTCTACGCAGACACTCACTTGTAGAATTGTCATAAAAGCTGCCAGCATCTTCATCTGTGCCATTGCCGCCAAAGAGGGCTTTGTAGTTGTTGTCCTCGTACCAGTTGAGGGACTTGATCTTCAGGCCCCCACCCTCGGGATGGCCACAGACGATGCGCGACACGGCTTGGTATATCTGGCTGGACGAGCTGGAGCTGTTCACATTGGTCAGGAACATGACCTCCTGCCGCATGTCACTCCAGCTGTTCATGCTGAACAGCTGGTGCCCGGATCGGGATCAGGAGGAGAAAGGGAGGGGGAAGGGAAGGAGGAGAGGAGGGTATCGCAAGGGTGAGGGAAAGAAAGAGAAAGAAACAGCTTATTTCCTTGACCTCTCCAGAGCCACACCCCAGAACATATCTGTGTCGTGTCCTCTGAGCCTTGGGATGGGATTGCCAGCACCCTGCTACTCCATGGGTGGTCCAGGGACCAGCAGGGGCCTTATTGGCGAGGTGCAGATCTAGCCAACTACAATTCAAATCTGCATTTTCACAAGACACCCAGGTGATCCCTATGCAAATTCGAGATTGAAAAGCACAAACTAGAGGTCAGTAGAGCCCCTGGGGATGGGCTTTATTTCATTTGGATTATCTTCTGGTTGATGGAAGAGAAGGCTTTCTCTGAATAGCCATGTGTTCACATACATCCATCAGGAATGACTCACACCCTAGAGCACGTGCTCATTTCTAAAACACCTTAGACTTCCCTGTAGAAACTGAGGAGGCCTCTGCCCCTGGGAGGGAAAGTAGCATGTGTGACGTGCCCATCCTGGTCTCAGTGAAGTGCTGGACAACACGAGAAGCATAACATGGGAGACCCGAGGCTGAATCCCAGCTACAGGTCTCATTCACTTCCAGCCTTACAAAAGTCACTTCTCTGAGGGCCCAACTTCTTGCCAAGATGATGAAGCTGAACAGAGCGGGGGCAGAGTAAATCACATGAAATAGAAGAGAAGGCCCTGCAAAGGATGAGTCCCACGTCCCAGCAGCCACGGGCTGTGTCTGTGACTTACACTCAACTAGCGCTTTGTCTCATAGACAAATGTGCTCCAGCACCTTGTAGAGTTCTTGGCCCAATTGTTCTTACCATTAAATACTTATCAAGCACTTTGCATTTCTACACATTTCACAATAAATCAGAAATACATTTCTACATTCCTTGAAATGTCACTGCATGTTCTCACCACCCGAAAGACTGAGCCATGGAGGGCAGAGGGGAGAGACCCAGGGGCCCTGCCCACTCCCTGTGGAAGGCTTAGATTCTGACACCGTGTGCCCAGTTTTCTATCTCAGGCCCTCCTGGTTCCTTTGGGTCACATGGTCCTCAATACTGCAGATCCTGACTTTGCCTTTTGCCTCCAGGGGGAAACCAGGCACTCCAGGGACAAGTCAGAGGTCACAAACATTTCTACCTCCAAAGAGGAAGCATTTGACATATACTACAAGAACACAATTAGATGGCCAGCTTTTCCTTACTTTATCTTTTTATCACCTGGATGAGGTATCTAGACAGGGAGGGCAGAGGTAGTCAGACTACCTTTCCTTTTGTTGGTGGGTGAAGAGCACTAGAGATGTTTTAATGACAGTGAGAGCCACTCACTTCTCTTTCCACAGGCTGCATCACTACCACCAGCTCACCAGCCCCCAACCAAAAGAACAAATTTCTTCCCACATAAAACCAGTACATCTTTGGATAGAGGCACCAGCATGACGGAGTTATTCCATACTGTTGGTTCTTCTCAGCACCTGTCTTGGGGAGAACTCCTATTCATTTTTCTACACCTCAGCTCACGCTCCACACTTCCTCTGTGAAGCACTCCTACTCAGGGGGAAGGGTGGCCATTTGTCTTCCAGCCCATGAAAGATGGTGTTTGATAATCATCTATGGAGTGACTGAATGGCTGGCTGACTACTTTCTCAAGACATTGCAGTGGCCCCCTTCTTCCCTTGCCCCCACCTTAGTCTCTTCTCGATTTAGCAGAAAGAAAGTAAACAGTCTCATACTCTAGATCACATCATATACCCTGTGCTCCAAACCCCCCACTGGCCTCCCATCTCGCAGCGTAAATCCAGCCTTACCAGGCCTGCACGGTGCTCACCTCCTTCCCTGGCCTCAGCTCCCAGCACCCTCTCCACTGTGTTCCCTCTGTTCGGCCCATACCATCCTCCTTCCTGGGTCTTTAAAGGCCTTCCTTAATCATGCCTTACATCAGTGTCTTTGTATCTGTTCCTGCTTGGAGTGGACAATACATGATCATGTCTTCAAGTTCAACTGTCACCTCGTCAGAGAGGACTTCTCTAATCACCCCTTTGAAACAATACCTCAGCACCCTCTATCCTTCTTACCCTGCTTTATTTTTCTTCATGGTGAGATGCTTGCTGGCACATTATATGCTGACCTGTTTATTTCTATCTCCCACCACACAAGCCCCACAAGAACAGGAAAGCTAGTGTGCTCACTTTTGAGACCCCACCATCTAGCAATGTCAGGCACATGGTAGGGGCTGAAGAGATAACTGGGAGGCTCCCCATCCTGCCTTCCCCATCTCATCAGGCACACCGTCCATGTCACCCAGATGTGGAGCTCATGCCAGCTTTCACTCATCTAGTTCCTAAAGTCTCCATTTCCACCCAATTGCCAGGCCCTGTTAATCTGTATTTCCTTCCTTGAAGAGTATCGTTTCTATTCTAGTCTAGTTTCCATCAGAGTTCACCACACAAAAAGTAGGCCATAGTACCAAGAACATGGGGTTTGTAGTCCAACAGTCCTGGGTTCAAATCCTAGTTTTTGCCAATTAACTAACTAGATGACTGTGAGTCCCACTTTTCTGAGCCTCAGTGCCATCTGTAAAATGGGCACAGTAAGACCTACTCACATTTGTCGTGTGAATGATACAGGGAAATTGGGTGAAACTGCATGAATCAGGGGGAGGTCCTTAGAAATTGTTAGCTCCCTTTTCCTTTCAAGGGTGGTGCTTTGGTCAAAACATTCAACTTCCTTTCAAACACTGAACAGATACACACATGCATTTATTTATCTTCTCCTCATTTGTCCCAGGGAAATAGCAAGTTAGACAATAAGTAACTCATGGTCACGGGGACTTGAAGGTGTTCCACAGAGAGGAGCGGGTGGTCCTTGCTTGCCCTGGCCCAGGGAGCGAGCAGGGCACAAGGAAGCAGCTGCCAAGAAAAATGATATATGGCTCAGTGGAGAGTTTCTGCCTCATCAGCAATGGGAACATCACATGCTTTCAATTATTTTTCTTACCCCGGACAAAAGGCAGACCAGTGATGTAAGAGAAAACACTGTACCCAGACCCTAAATTTAGAGACACCCTCCCATGTCACAGTCTCTGCTCTACTTGCTCTAAGGCTGGGAGGAAAGCTGGGAGAATACAGGGTATGTTGATGCCTGCTAACAGGACTAGAGAAATGGCTATGGACTTGCCAGTCAGTTTCTGTTTTTCTTTCTGCCTCCTGGAAGAGCCCCAGGTGACCCAGCTTCTGCACTTACATAAAGGTCACCAGCATTCACAAGCAGAATAACAAATGGCAGGCTGGAAAGGACTTCTTGTGAAAGGGACCCAAAACCTAAGCTTCTTCAGTCAGACACCCATGAGCAGAATTCAAAGAAAAAAGAAAACTGAACTAAAAGCAATACACCAAATTGTCAACAGTGTTTAATCTCTGTGTTTTCCAAATGTTCTGCACATTCCATCATGAACGTACAATACTTTTATTCTAGGAAACCTAAATTTTGATATTTGAGAAAAATAAAACAAATACCAAAAAATGATTTAGAGAAACGATTCAAAATAAGGCTGGACTAAGTCTGAGAACATTATTCCTATCCACTGTCCTGGACATTTAGGCCTGATTGTTTCTGATCACCACCCCCTGGCTCAGCTGCTCACACACTGGGCTCCAGGCAGCTCCTCCTCTCCAAGTCTAACCAGAAACAAGGTTGGGCATCACCGACGTGAAGCACACGCTGGCTGGCAGGCAGAGAAAAGGTTAACTGCTTTTGCCAGCACCTACAGGCCCCCCTGATCTTGCAAATATAAGGTTATTCTGATATATTTGTCAACATGTAGACCTAAAAGGCAAACTCAACTTAATGTTCGTCAAGAAAGGACAGTCCCAAAGGTGAACGTCAGAGGCCAGGCTTTACAGGGGAAGGTCTGAATTAGGGGTTCATGCTATCCCCGTTAGTTAGCAAACACATGTTTTGGTGAAAGGACCAGCCTTGCTAGGGTCAGAGAGTAACAATGCGAGAAAGTTCTAGACTAGGTACCGTGACTTCAGCCGCAAACTAATTAGCTCTGAGGCATCTCTGTACCTTGGTTTCTTCACCTCTAAAGTAAGGGGCTCAAACCAGATAATTTTTAAGATCACAGATGCTTCTAAAATTGATTTTATAGGTCACGTAATAGTCAAATCAAAAGGACCCTCTGAGCCACACTCAGGGTGGAGAAAAAGCCATAGTGGATGGTCTGCCTCCTGGTGCAGGAAAGACACAACTTACCTCTTGCGCCAAAGTCCCGAGACTATCCAGCAAAGTTTTTGTGGCTTTAGCCAGTTCCTTGCTCAGGAAGGGAGACTTAGAGTTTAGTTCCCTCTGGAATGAGAAAAAAATACTTTGTTTCTAAGCTCAAATGTAAACCTGAAATCTCTACTGAAAATAAACAAGTTAATTAAAACCATTCACAATCTTGAGTTTAAACCACAAGAAACCCACTCCTAACCAAAATAAGACACTAAATTTATCCTAACTGCCAGTCTGCAGGTTGTTTCAGATAAGAATTACTAATCCTCTGATGAATGCTTCTAAATAGTGTAGAAATATATATTTAAAACTATTTGATATGCAACAGATAAAACCATTTCATGCAGGGGTGTGTGTGTGCGTGTGTGTGTGTGTGTGGGTGTGTGTGTGTGGGTGTGTGTGTGTGTGTGTCTCCAATGCAAGCCTGACCACAAATTCCCAACTTTGTCTGCAAGATGGGCAACAGAGGAATGACCTTGAGAAAACAAATTTCTAATGGCTCACAAGAAAGGAAGAATATATAAAGTTTAAAGCTGCCAAAAGCATGGAAAGGAGAAATTCTCGTTCATTCTGCTCAAGCCAGCACTCTTTCTAACACTGGAAATTTAATACAGAATGCGTATTTGTATATCTACTTTTAGTCAGACCTTTATATTTACTCATGGTATATTTAATTGCTGTCATATGCCACCTAGTTTCACAGCAAATACATGAAAATCATTGGACCCAAGGAAAAGATAAGTTAGGGCAGAAAGCCTAAGCTAGAGAAGAAAAAGAAGAATGATGCATGGACCCTGAGGCAAGAGCTGAGGAGTCTCAAATTTGGGTTCTGAGTTTTCAGGCTTCCAAAAAGAAAAAGATGCAGGGCTAGTTTCATCATTTTTATTCATTAAATAGAAAAAAAAGAAGTTTCTGGGAAAACCCGTCTTTCCTTGGTGCTTCTATGGGCATCATTTTATTTAGTATCAGACACCTCTTTAATCTAGAGAAAGCTGGGCTATTTTTAAGATTTATTTATTCATTTTAGAGAGAGAGAGAGAGAGAGAGCGAGCATGAGCAGGGGGAGGGGCAGAGGGAGAGAAACTCAAGGAGACTCCATGCTGAGTGTGGAGCCTGACGCAGGGCTTGACCCCACGACCCAGAGATCATGACACGAGCTGAAATTAAGAGTCGGACACTTAAATGACAGAGCCACCTAGGCGCCCCAAGGCTGGGCTATTTTCCTATTTGTCTTGTATCAAGGAATGTTGTGAAATCATAATACAGACTATGTGGAAAATAGCTGGAAGTGGACAGAGTTCATCATTATCTCAGAAATAGCAGCTGGGGAGATTTTCCTTTAAAAAGAACTCCAGGGGAGGGAGGGGGGCGCCTGGGTGGCTCAGTTGGTTAAGCAGCTACCTTTGGCTCAGGTCATGATCTCAGGGTTCTGGGATTGAGCCCCACCCACGTTGGACTCCCTGCCCACTGGGAAGCTTGCTTCTCTCTTTCCTTCCCACTGGTGTTCACTCTCGCTGTCTCTGTCATATCTCTGTCTAATAAATAAAATATTAAATAGATAGATAGATAGATAGATAGATAGATAGATAGAGAAAACTCCAGGGGTGCCTGGGAGACTCAATCAGTTAAGGGACCAACCGTTGATCTCAGCTCAGGTCTTGATCTCAAGGTCATGAGTTCAAGCCCCCTTTGGGCTCCACACTGGGTGTAGAGCTTACTTGAATGAATGAATGAATGAATGAAAGAAAGAAAGAAAGAAAGAAAGAAAGAAAGAAAGAAAGAAAGAAAGAACTCCAAATACAGAAGATTAAAAGTTAGTATCATCATGATCATCATAATATCCAAGCCAAATCCTGGATGTACATTTCTGATAAAATCTGTCTAAAGGTTCTATGCAAGAATCTGTCCAACCTGACACATGAGCTCTCCTAGAATGGCTTACTCACCAGGGTCCACCTTTCCCACACTCCCCGTCCTCAGGCCTCTGATCTCCCTTAACCACTCCACTCAAGTAGGTCTCGGTGATGCAACTCACAGATTATGTTAACAATCGTTCCACTAAGTAATCATGAGCAAAAACAGGTGGGAGGTTTTTGGTGCTTTACTTTCTTACTACAGGTTTACATCGTCACTAAAGGTTATCACATTAAAAGCTGACCCTACAGAACCTACAATAAGAAAACTTTTACAAGCTGAGAGGTCTCCTTTGGAAGGCATGGGAAGTAAAGGGTTTCTGTGCTTATATCAGGCCCATGGATGACACACGCTCAGGATTGCGCGGCAAACAAAAAACGCCAGATTAACTTAATGTCCTTTTTCACAACTTAAAATTTGGTAGTTAATCCATTTCTTTCATAAAGTCTGAATGGAAATAAGACTCTGATGACCCTCTTCTCTGGTTCTGGGGACCGGGGGTGGCTACCGAACCCTGGGCAAACGGCTCAAACTCCCCATGGCCTGATTTCTGCAGCTATGCAGCAGCGTTCGTGGTGCGCACGTCTGCTGGGATGGTCAAAAACGCGACGTGACAGGACGTGTGCAGAGCACCTCACTCAGCGCCTGGCACACAGTGAGCCCTCACAGTCCTCAGAAATGTCACCCCTGCCTTCCTCTTCCCTTCCCTAGAAATTTACTACCAAAACTGAAGGGTTTTCTAGTTCTTGAAAAGACATCCATCCTCTGTTTCCTGGCTAGTTCTCCAAGAACTGTCTCGCCTGTCGAGGCGTCCTCCCTCCGCTGAGCAGAGAGCTAGAGTTGTCATCTCGAAGCACACCAGCCACACCCAACGTGCGATTTCTAACACAAGAAATCCTCTTCAGGTAAGACTAGACCTAATTCCTGAAGACTTGAGATGAAGGCTTCTTTCCTCCCTAAGGCCCCCTTTTCCCTCAGTGTTTGCAAAACTGTGAAACAAAAGATGTTAAGCAGATGAAATATATACTTATATTTAGTAATGTTCCGTGGATGAACTATAACTACAGATGTATATTTATATCACACACGCACACATATAAACTTGCTCCAGGGCTGACACTTAGACTGAAAAACTGGAAGGAAAAATCATCACCTACGTTTAGGTATATGTGTGTATTTATACCTACACACATACACCCATGTATACGCACACACACATTTACCTTAATGCATATGGATGTGCCCCTTCTATTTATAGGGGTATTGATTTTTACCTTTATAGTAGAGATATCTTTCCTAAGTTCATTAAACAAACGTAGTGAATCTACAAAAAGGAAATACTGCATTTAAATAGTACCAATTGCCTTTAACGATAACCAAAACCATGGCAGACAACTGGGAAGGAGCAGCTTCCGCGGATACAGTGTGGTCCCAGAGCTCTTGCACCAGCACCAGCACCAGCTGCCATGTTTGTTAGGTGTGCAGCCTCCCAGCCCTCGGAGACCCTACTGATTCAGAAGTGAGGCATGTGAGCCAAGAAGCCTCAGGATTTTTTTGCACAGAGAAGTTCAAGAACCACTAAACCATAGCCCCTTGGGCAATGTTCATGCCTCTTTTTCACAGCCTACTTTGCACGGAGGTGGTTGTTTGTACATTCCACGTCTGGTCAACATGAGGCTGTCTGCTTTGGATGGTGAAGCACTGAAGAGAGACCAATCCATTCCCCTAGCCTCGACTGGGATCAGAGATGGTAAGAAATGCATGTGAGGCCAGAACGTCACACCAATTGAGTTCACAGCCACCAAGTACGAAAGGCCACATCTCTGAAACCTTAGCTATGCCACTGGCCTGTTGTCAACATTAGCAGTCACCTCTCCCCGGAAGGGTACTAATCAATCAGCCGTTCATGCTGTTCTTAGACGACGACTTCCTCATCTGAACGAATTTAAACTTTCATAGGTACTAATTTTCCCTTCAGGTTTTTCAACTTAAATGTCTTAACCTTTGAGGCAGGCTTATTCTTCTTGTTTTAAAAGCTACACAATTCAGCAAAGCTCCACGCATGGACACTGCAGGACTGTTTAACCCATGAACACCACAGCTGACCACAGACATAAATACAAGGACTTCATTACATTTACCATGGGTATCAGACCTTTACATATTCAGACACAAATGCGATACCACATCATATGGTTGTTGTCAATAGTCTGAGCTCTGGTTTGCTTGTAATTTAGGTTTTGGTCTCTAAGAGAAACACTGGCTAAACCCAGCCATAAGTAATAGGTAAGACAATCAATGTCATTATTAGGATCCCTTTTTACACTAATTGTTGTTTGAGATTAAATGCTCAGTATTCATGAATGTAAGTATTCGCAACCTATTGTCAATACAAACAAATATCCATTTTCAAAGATGTGTTGGAGTTACACACAATTCACCTTCAGCATCGTTTAAAGCTCAGGGTATCCAGATATTTTGCTCAAGACTTCATTTTACTTTTCTGGGCTTGGATGTTATAAAATACAGAGAAGAGACTGATGAGAATCTGCAAACTAAATATTACAAATTCATGGGGAAAAGATGGGCTATTTAATTACTATTGCTGGGACTAGTTGTTCATGTAAGAAAGATCAGAAAGTTTTCCATCTCACACTACTATACAAAATTAAGTTCTTGGCAGATTACAGAGCTAAAAGTAAAAAGTGAAAGTTGCAAATATATAGAAGATGTCTTTATGAACTTGGGGTAGGGGAAGGCCTTCAAAATATAAAAAGTCCAAACCAAGGTGGAAAAAATGACTTCAACTTTCAAAAGTAGAAAACTATGCACCAATAGACACCATAAACAATGTGAAAAAAATAAGCCAAAGACAGGAAGAACAGATTTTTTTAAATTTCAGTATATAAAGGAAATACCATGTAGCAGTTAAAATGAATCAGATGCTACATGTTATTGATACTGATGAATCTCAACAAGATAATGTGGAGTGAAAAAGACAAGTTGCAGATCAATATACACATTTATACGATGTGAACACCTACAAACCAATAGGGTATATTGTTATTAACAGAATGCAAATACATCCATATGGTATAAAGCAGAAAAGCACGCAACTCCAGGGTAGTATCTGTCTCTGAGGGAAAGAGATGGGAATACACAGGTGGCATCGACAACCCCTGTAATGTTTTATTTCTTGAAAAGAATCGGAAGCAAGCAAGGTAAATGACAGATGATGGTAAGGGTGGTCTTTGTATTAGGCTCTGCTTTTTTCTAAGTTTTCACTAGTTCATACTTTTTAATTAAGTTAAAAGAGGGAGAAAGGAGGAAAGGAGTAGAGTGGACAGGAGTGGAAGAAGGGTTAAGAGTGTAAGTTGGCTTGACTACATATCCAATCTGAAAGTTCCTTGAATAAAATTAACCCCAGGAAACATGCCCTGAAACTGGGCCACAAAATGAGGTCTGAGAACCACGTGCCTGCACCCACTATTAAATGTGGTCTCCTGCTAATATTTGACAAAGGAACACAAAGCTTGCAAGCTGGTATTTCCAAAGAGTTCCAATAAACAATGTATAGTTCGGAATTCCTACTATTATTTTTCCTAAACAAAACATTCCCTTGGCTATGAACTCACATGGGTCCCCCATTGACCACAGGAGGCAAGTGATTTTCTTGTATGAAGAAAGAGGGAAAAAGAGTGAAGATAAAACCTTTAGTGAGGGGCCACATGACCTATGTTAAGCTAACCAGAATTCATGTATTATTTGATATTTTTAGATTATAACTAAATACTGTAATATCATTACAGGAAGAATAGACAAATGCATATTATATTACCCAAAACGCTCCCACCATTTCTGCAACGTGTGTTAACCACAACATGGCAACATTGCCTAAAAGCACGACATTCTGGAGCGCTGGCCCCAGAATGACAAAGGCTATTGTGCCCATCTTTTTTGGGTCTAACAGATGATTTCATTATACTCTTTCTATTCTACTAGCTTAACTAAATTGTAAAAGACTGAAAATTTAAAAAGCAGTAACCTAGCCAAGTCAATTTGACTTTAATTTCTGAGCTGGTGTTTTGTTTTAACTCAGTGTCCAACATAGTCCCTGGCACAGAATAATTAGGTGGCCCAATAAATGTGTGTGGAAGAAAGACCAAAAGCAAGATAGAAGCACCTCAGGAGGGGCAAGAGATGAACTGGTGTGAGCCCTGCTTCAAAGGTCATTCAAATTCACCTCATCAAGTCACTCACCCTCTGGAGCCTTTCAGTGGGTTCTCTTGCTCTAAAGGATGAGGCCCAATGACCTAACACA
The DNA here is from genome assembly GCF_023065955.2 of Ursus arctos. Taxonomy (NCBI): domain Eukaryota; kingdom Metazoa; phylum Chordata; class Mammalia; order Carnivora; family Ursidae; genus Ursus; species Ursus arctos. The sequence goes on from NW_026622852.1 coordinate 34,312,680, forward strand.
GCTCCTGAACGCTTGCCTCTGCTAACCTGTGGTCGCCTCCACAGCATCCTGTCTTACTGTTCCTTCTCCCATCAAACTCCCCATAGCTACATCTGCTCCACTCTGAACCACTCAATCACGTGTGGTTCCCCTAAATACCACCTTCGTTTTTCTTCCCATTCTGGACCCCACACACAAGCCAGGTCCTGGAACATTCTTCTCCCTGCTCTTTACTTGACTAAACTTTATTCTTTAGGTCCCATCTTAACAGATGCTTCTTTCCTGATCCTCAAAGACTGGGTTAGTTAGTGTGGGTTAGGCCTACACAACAGCCAGCAGAGACTGCATCTGCTCCTTTCCTGGTCTGTCCCATCCATTGCCCACCAGCAGGGAAACAAAGAAAGCTGTACCTTGCTCGCCACTGCCCCCCTAGCCCAGCACATGGCACAGATCAGGGCTCAATATTTGCTGAATGAATTAATTTAATGTAAGTGTTTGTTTATAGACGATCACTATATAAAATAAAGACTGGGAGAGATTACCAATGCACTGAGAAGCCACAGTCAAAGAGAAATAGAAGACAGACCATCTGTGAAATTAAGTGTAACTGGAAACTCTTTTCAATTTACAAAAATCTTATCCCCATTCAAATTCTTCAGGGACTCTACTGCTAAACAATGTGGATGCATATATATTTGAATAGGATTTTCAATATAATGCACAATTTTATTTCCCCCCTGTGAATACATGTTACAATGTGTTCATTAGGACATTTCAAACTTCCCTTAATCTCAAAGTAAGCTAAAAATCTCTACTTCACTTTGCCCATATTGAGAAAATCCAACTCAGGGCTAAGATTTTATGTTTTAGCTCAAATGGAAAATAAGTAAGCCACATACCAGGTACAAAGACTACTGCCACCCAGAAGACATCTTACCTCTTTCCAATGATTCACATGACAGTGAAGTTTTCCTTTGAGGAATATTTTAGTATTTCTTACCAAAGTAGGGAACTGTAAAACTCATGTCTGAGGGAGGTACTGATCTTTTAAAAACAATTCAACAGTTTAAATAGTAACTTTTAAATTTGATGTGTTTAATGCAATTAAAATATTTTGCTATTTCTTTTTTTAAAAAGATTTATAGATTTATTGATTTATTTGAGAGACAGTGAGAGTGTGCAGGGAACAGAGGCAGAGGGGGAGGGACAGAGAACCCTGAGCAGGCTCCATGCTGAGTGTGGAGCCTGATACAGGGCTCAATCTCAAGACCCTGAGATCATGACCTGCGCCAAGAGTTGGAGGCCCAACCGACTGCACCACCCAAGTGCCCCAACTTTTTTGCTATTTCTAAACACAGTTTAATACATACACTACCACATGATGCAGGACCAAAATCAAACCTAACCTTAATTTAAGAAACAGCAGCACTATTCAAGGAAGAACTAGTCTGAGACAGAAAGGTCTGTAAAGATGGAGTAAGTCAAATTAACACTCTGTTTAATTCACCAGTTTATCTCCAGTTGTGTGCTCCCCTTTTCTGATAGGAATTAACTAAACAGTCTTTTTGTTTTTTAAAATTTTTTAAAAAATTTATTTGACAGAAAGAGAAAGAGAGAGCATGAGCAGAGGGAGCTGCAGAGGGAGAGGGAGAAGCAGACTCCCTGCTGAGCAGCGATACCGACACAGGGCTCCATCCCAGGACCCCAGACACTTAACCCAACTGAGCCACCCAGGTGCCCCTAAACACACAGTCTTAAGAGTGAAGCCATGAGGTGTGTCATTCTACCACTTACCAAATGATAAGGATTGCAGCGGACTGCAAGATGAAAACATACGCTGTAAACAGGTAGGCAACAATCAAACAACACCAAACAAAATGTGATACTTAACACAAATGTCTGAATTTTATGCAGGAAGAGAAAAGCAACTATTTTCTCCTGCAAAAAAATTCGCACAAATGCTTTAAGGGCTGCATGAGATAAGCTGAAGTATGTAGCCCCAAAAAGGAATGAGCCAAGCCCTTCTGTATTCCAAGCCTTTGTCTAAGGATCAAGAAGATGCTAAATAAAGAGCGTGCAAGACAAGAATGACTTTGTCTCCTCCTCCTCTATCTGTTCCTTCAATCTACACAGAGCCCAGCTGTGAGATCACTGGTCTTCTGGGGACCTCAGGGCACCACTCACTTTACCTCCTTTGTCCCATGAGCTGAGTTCTGCCTTTGCAAGAATATGCTGCATGCATCAGAAGACATGTGAACAGAGCTCTTTGTTCCACAGAAACAGAACTTTCCCTTTTAGGGTAAAGGTATCATCAGAGGTCAAAACAATCTAACCACATGGTTGTGCAGTCCTCAAGTTGTTACTAAAATGAAGATAAGCCCGTATGCCTGTCCTTCCTAACTCAAGAATCAGACACCGTTTGCTCCACCTCAAGGATCAGACACCAGTTTTGCATCACCGCGAGGATGGTGAGCCAAGACTAGAATCCAAGCCTAGCTAAGCCCACATTCTTTCCAGGCTTACAGTGTCCCGTGCTGGCGAAAATTGGTGTCAGGGAGCTGCTAGGGGCTCATCAGTGAAACTGGGAGGGAAGGACATCCCTCACTCTACAAACCCAGAACCTGTGAAGAATCCTCAAATTCCCAACCTCGCCTGAAAGTTGGTCCCCAGCGCCCACTAGAATGAAAGCTGCGTGTGCGCTTGTCTCCCCTCATCATGGCTGAAGCTCTAGCACCTTAGATCGGTACCGGTACAAAGCAGACATACGGTAAATCTTTGTTAGTTTGTTGATGCATGTCTCATGTCTTGTTCAGAGATGTTCTACTTCCCAAAGTCATTGCTGTCTCTGGCTTGCGCATTAAAAATCCTAGTGGGTAATGTTTATTATGGGTTGGAGTCACTCTCAGAATATGGGCAAGAAAATGTACAGAGCTGAAGAGGGACTAATTAAAATCCAGGAGCACTGAGGAAACATTTCAAACACATAATGGAATATACCTTTCAGTTAAAAAACATTTGTGGCAGGATGAGTGCCTTCCCCAAAGCAGTCCACATCCTAGTCCCTGGCACCTGAATATGTTAGATCACATGATAAAATGTACTTTACAGATATCATTAAAGTTATAAACCTTCAAACAGGGAGATGATCCTAGATTATCTAGATAAGTCCAATCTAATCACATGAGCCCATAAAGGCAGAGAACTTTCTCTGGCTAAAAGCAGAGAGATATGGCAGAAGGAAAAGACAAGAGAAATTTAAAGCATGAGAGGGTCTCGACCCAGTGTCGCTGGAGAGGGGCCACATGAAAATCATGAGAAGGAATGCTGGTAGCCTCTAGGAGCAAAAAGCGGCCTCTAGCTGACATCCAGGTAGGAAACAGGGACATCAGTCCTACAACTGCAAGGAACTAAATTCAGTTAACAACCTGAATGAGCTCAGAAGCAGATGTATCCTCAGAGCCTCTGAAAAGGAATACAGCACTATAAAGCCTCTGATTTCAGTCTCGTGAGACTCTAAGGAGTAGACCCAGGGGAACCACACTGCGCCCAGACTTCTGGCCTACAGGATTATGAAATAATAAATTCATGTTGTTCTAAGCTGCCAAGTGTGTGGTTATTTGTTACAGCAGCAATAAGAACCCAACACTATCAGCAAGGACCTTGACAACAGAAGCAAACAAATCCCTCTGGCCAGAATTTGCTAGTCCACTGTTACGGCTCCTTCTCACAGTCCCAAACAGATTGGAGGTTATTGAAGGACAGCAGAGAGAGGCCCCCATAAGACTTCTCCTCTGTCTGGGAAAGGTGGACGCTGCTTCAAGAAGGACCCGCAGGGAAGGCAAAGGAAAGTTCACCTGCCAGCCAAATGGAACAGGCAAATCCACCTTTCTGAGCAGTGAGACAAAAAAGTCACTGCTAGATAGCCACGATCCCCTCCTAGAGGCTGTTCTGTCAACAGTACAAATACTATGAACATAAGTCTCCCTTCATAAATGCATTTAACCTGGAGATAATATTTCATGTATCGACCTATCCTTGTACTCCTCAGAAGCCATCTTTGTGAGGATCTCCGTTGAGTCCACCTCCCAGAACATACCTGACACATAATGAATTTAACATAGTTCAATAAATGAGTATGTTTTTAAATTAAAAGGAGAATGCCTAATGGAAACCACCATTAATCCTGGAGAACTTTAAAAATGCAGTAACATTCTGACATCGGTATTAATTTTCATGCAAGGTATAAATAATTGAGGTGTACACATACATAAGAAACTACAGGGTAAGAAGCCTTGACAACATCTAGGCAAAGAATAAAATTTTTCACTGAAATGTTCTTCAGGACTACTTTGCTTGGCATCACCGATTCCTAACACAGAAGAAAATTTCCATCTTGCCAGCAATTGCTTTCAGCATGAAAATATTTCTATTGATGACTGACCTCTATTTATTAAACCCCTAACGTACGCCAGGCCCCTTGGTCACGCTCTTCATATGCATGACCAATAGTCACAAAGGTAAAATATATCACCTGAATGTAAAAGAAGAAGAAACTGAGGCTGACTCACACTAAAGTTATCCAAGGTCACACAGCTGGTAAAACTGCTGACGCAATGTTTGAACCCAGACGCAGCTGACCCCAAGCCCACGGCCCTTCCCCTCTGCCACACTTTCCCCCGTGTTGTCAAAACACTGTTGTCCAGAGGTCATCAGAAGACAGAGGCGGCACAGGAGAAAGAGAATACTCTTGGCTGAAAAACAGAAAACTAACCACACTAACTCCCCCCCCCCCCAAAAAAGAGGAGAAATGTTTCAAAACATGTCTTTCCTGAAAATCCACTTCAGGAACAGAAACACATATTGACACCCCAGTTTCTCTCCCCACAACGCTGCCCCTGGCACCTGGTTGCTGCTCCTGTTGTGTTTCTCAGTGTGATTCACTGCCCATTGCCAACGATGCTGCATGTCACATTCATCTACATCGAAAATGTTGAAATGTCAACCAAGTGGCAGGAGTAGCAGGCTGCTTAATGTAAATCAAATATCAATCCCAATGCTCCAATTAAGGCCCTGTTTAACTCAATCAATAAAAGTCACATTGCAAAATGTTTGGAAGTCATTTCATCCCAAAGGTATCCTTCAAAATCACCTCTATACAGAACAATTTTGACCACTCACCATACTCTAATTCAAGAGCCCCATTTTCTGACTTTATGCAGAGAGAGCTCTCAGCAACAGCTGATAGGCAGGCGCAGAACCTGAGATGCTCTCTGTGCCTAAGAAACGTGCAAAAAGCAGATGATAGCCACCTTAATCCCTGTCGTGAACCAACTGATCGGCAAGGCACAACCACAACAACAGGATGGGCTGCGATGTAGCTGACAGTTCTGATGGTGCATTTCCATGTACCCTATTATGCTAACCCCCCCAACCAGGGAGGGATGATTATCAGGTTGAAACCTAAACTGCCGACTGTCAGGTCACGAAGGCTACACTGTCATTCTACTTGGAGGGCAATTCAGACATTATGTGAGTTGACGGATTTTCCGGGTTGTGCACACAATAAGTGTTTAATCATTAAACAGAAATGAAACAATGAATGGGCACCAATGTAAATTATTATGTCTTCTAAAAGCACCATATTTCCAAAATTTGCATCATTCTGGCTGAAAGGGTGAACATTTCTCTCTTGTGGTGAAATAGAGCAAAATAGCTAAAACTGTACAAGGAAATGGTCTCACATTTCTAATAACCTTTGGCCCTCTATATCACACAACCCAAAAGGTGCCAACAGGCTGCATTTGTCTACACAAATGAGCTTAGGCAGCCACTTGGACCAGTTTTCTGGAACTGCAAACATCATCCCCACTTAGAAATATATATCTTATTTGGAAATTATACCATGGAAACATTAACCAATAGAATTACAGACCACTGAACGACTCAGTATTTTTTTTTAACTGAAACAGAGAATACTACTTCTGGAATAAAACAAAAACAGATCTTAAGCATTAGACCTATGCCCTTTATACTGACTGGTTTACCATCAACCCTGACACAGAAAATCCCAAGAATTCACAGTTTTCCTACTACCTTCATCTCAGGCAGAAGCTGCACCATCACAGAGTCAAGGATACAGGAACTTCTTGATGGTCACTAGTGTATAAACCACAGAAGATGTTTCCAAGATCACTTTCTAGGGTGTGATCCAGGCACAGCGTCCAGAAACTGGACCTTCTTTCTATCCTTGGGATAAAGGATCTCTCTAGAAAGAAATTATGCTGCACAAAGTCCCAGAAGATTCTACATCTTTTTATTATAATGAGGAATGTCTCTTTCCAGGCACATCCTTCTTCCAAGGTTCTTTCCCTGGTTTTAAGAGAATCTACTGACAAATCAGAGTGCTATCTGGGGAGGAGACCAGAACACCGGATGCTAAATGCTGTTGTTGGAGAGACAGTCACCAGAGCTCTCAGAAAATCCAAAGACATACACCTGTTCTGGAACTATACCCAACCCTCTGATGACCAAAATGCCCAGGTTCATCTGTATTCTTTAAGAATGAACATGTATACTCTGGACCACTTCTCTGAACTACTGATTCCTAGGCTAATCAGACTTTGTTGCAATTTTTTTTCTGCAAATGCACTTTTGTCATGGATTAATCTAATTATTGTGTGTGCTCCCATCCAATTCCAAGGTTTTCCCACTGTGACAGCTTACAGTGTTTCCTTGCTGAGATGCTCTCAAGAATGGATATCCATCTTCCCATCAATGATTTTGAGACTTTGTTTTTAATCTGGGGAACCCCTTCTCCAAATGAACTCTAATCTCAAATGTTGACAATAAAACAAAAATAAAAACAAAACAAAACCACAAAAAACGGGTCTTCTCTGAAATAGGCACAAAAGACCTGAGGCTTAGATTCAGAGCCATACCCAACTCATTCTTCCCCCTTTTACCTTTTGGGGAAAAGCCCAAAGGTTTGAAAGAACAGGATACAACTGAGCTAAATTACCTCTCAAACTCCCAGCCAGCCCTATGTTTCTACAAAACAAAAAATTATGTTGTCCAGGGAGAGTGTTCACATTTCAAAAGCATGAGTGCTTGAAGCTTCTCCACACGGCAAGCCGACTCACCAGGATCGGTTTCAGGATGTCCATGTTGGAATGAAGCACTTGCTCTGCTGAATCCAGTTTCTCCCTTGGCAAGCTGCAAAGCTTGGAAACTTCTTGTTCACCAAGTTGAATCACCTCTTCTAATTTTGATCCACTGCACAGATTGGTCAAATGTAACTGGTACCCTTGCAAAAATACCTGGAAGCATTTTATGGAAAGAGAGACAAGCAAAACCGGGTTACAAAGAGGCAAAGCTGGGTCAGTACAGCTCTGCACAGTCCAATGCATCAGAGCTCTTTCCCGACCTTTGGAATGTACCAAGACACAATCCGACAGGAAACATAAAGTCTGAATGTTTTGTTTGACTCATCGTCTCCCACACTCTTTTCCTTGTGAAGGGAAATCCTTAGTCCAACTCTTATTCTCAAAAGTGGGACACATGATTCAGGAAATAGGAATTGAAAGTCTAAACTCCTGAAACCATTTTTATTATTTTATTAGAGAAAAACATTCTCATTATTTTGGAACATATGATATGTTAAACTGCGGCTGGGCTGAATTATGAAAAAAAAGTATTCATACTATTTACTTACAGGTATAGCTATTTCACAGATGCAGAAAACTATGTTGAAGCAATTTCAGAATTTGGACTCTTCATTTTATTTGCCCCAGAGAAGAGTACCAGAAAGCCAAGCCTCTTAGGAAAAGGCCTCATTGAAGGCCAACTCTAAGTCATTCTTGTGCATTCATTATAAGAGACCCCTTAGAGAGCCTTTCCTTGGCCATATTTTGTTTTCTTAAATAACTTTTCTGGGCTTCAATAAACTGTACTTCTTCATACAGGGTCCTTACTGTCCGTTAGACAGCAAATTCAGTAAGAGGAGGGGCTTGCTATTTTGCTCATGTTGTGTCCATAATGCTGAAACATTATCAACAGTAGGTATTTGTGGAATGAATAGATAATGCAGATTGTGTATTATCCCATTATTATCTCCCCCGGTTAGTTTAAATTAGTGCAGCTTGACCTGCTTCTAGTACAACCTAGTGTCAGTGATGGACCAAAAGCCTCTCCAGGCCTATGTAGCTTTTTAACAATGCAGAGCATTCGGCCTGCCATGGTTTCCATGAAGTTTTTACCTACTACCAAACACACAAGTGCACTTCCGTTTTACTCCTTTCTCCAAGTAGTCCTTGCTGTCAGCCTACCTTCAGTATCTGTGTTTGAGAGCACTGACTATGGAGAGACCTGAATACCATGCAAGGACCACCTCCACACTTAGGATGCCCCTTATTTTCAACTGATCTGATGCGACAGATATGAAATTGGCAGGGGGGAATGGAAATTGTGCTAAATGCAACTGTTTTCATAAGCTTGCTGCCTTTGGCCCATCTCCCAACCATACAAATGGTAAACACAAGGCATATTTTCCTAGTTTCATAAGGGCAAGTGGTAAGCATATTTTTCTAATTTTAAAAATTCTACATCATGTAAAGCGAAGATCTTATTTTCAGGCATAAACATTTCCACTACTTCTGCTTAGTGTAAAGATAAGCTAGTGTGTAGATGAGACAGGGTAAAGAAGCAGGGCCCCTTTCTGCCAAAGAATAAATTTGGGAAGCTTCTCTGAAAAATTGATAACCATTCAACCCAGGTCTGCTACTCGCTGCGCAGGAGCTCTATGATATCTAATTACGCCAAAGGAAGTTTTCTAAGAATCTAAGATTAAAATTCTATATAAACACGAATATTACTTCCTGGTTTTACAAATTAAGGGAAAAAAAAGCCATTTTTCTCCTTACATATTCTTCTTATCCATCATTAAAGGAAGCATTAAGTTTTTAACATCTCCTGTCTTAGATTTTATGGACAGCTGCTCTGTTCAATAATCCTCAACTCTAGTTATGGTCTCAGAACTGTGAAAAATTTTTTAAAATGTTTAATTCATCTTAACTTAAATTCATCCCCCCCCCCTTTGGGGGGAAGTTATCAACAAATGCCAGTTGACAGGCAGGAAATCGGTTTTATTTCAACCAGTTGGCCCACGATGCCAGGTTGCACATTCCACTCTCTGGATGGTTTGGCAATGCCAACCTAATCAGAGAAGTAAAAATGGGTAAAGCTGAACTTGAGCTAATAACCTCCTTCAGCACCATTACCAAGACAGGGGTTTATTCATTTCTTTCCAGACACTCTTAAACAATGTAACTGCCATCAGCCCCACCAAGGAAGCTGAACATCGCAGCTTACCTTGTGGAGACTGACACTGGCCCCCAGCATTTTGTCCACAGTAAGCCTTGGCAGAGAAAGGTTGTAAGTCAGGAATTCAGAGAAGGTTTCATTGTCCACTAGGAAATCCTGAAGCTTCAAGCCTGCAGAGAAATAGTATTTTATTTTCATCTGATAAGTTAAAAAAAAAAAAAACACGATGGGAGGTGGAGAAAAACATCTTAATACTGATGGCCTCGTTTTAAACCAATTGATAATCACAGGCTTCTGGCGGAAGCATACGGAGAAATGATTTTCAGGGAGCTTTGCCTTACAGGAGAGATGAAAAGAATGCTTTCTGTGGATGTATAGAACTAAACTCCAAGTGTGCTCCTAGACTCAAACAGTATGACACGCTCACACAGCCTTTCCTTATTTTCGAGGAAAAAGCCAAACCTTTTAAGTAATCTCGCCCATCCCATCTGAGATTTGTGAACCTAACCCCAATACTCCTATCTCTCAAATGCCACCTCAGCTAAAAATCGGCGGTATTTAAAGCCTTAGTCCCACAAGCCCCGGGAGGCTGATCTCCTCTTGATGCAGAACAGTGGTTCTCAAACTTGAGTGGACAACAGAATCACCTGAAGGCTTGTTAAAACCAATTTCCAGTCTCCAACCCCAGAGTTTCTGATTCAGCCAGCCTGGGATGAGGCCAGAGAATTCACATTTCCAAGGAGCTCCCAGGTGAAGCAGATGCTGCTGGCCTGGGCCCCCACACTTTGAGAACCATTGAGCATTACGCATATCAAAGCACTCTCACAGATGTGATCTCATTTTGATTCCAACTGTGGAACACATGATACAGAGCTCCAAACCCCAGATCTGCTAGACTTTAAGGAAACACAAGCATATATTTAAAAATCAGCCCTACTAAATGACTGGATTGCTCCAGGGTTTCATAAAGAATCCCTTTAATAATAAACCCTGCAGGTACATTCCAGTGTAGTGAAGCAGAAAAAGCACTGGCCAGAAGTCCAGAATTTTAGTCCCCAGAGTTGGAGATTGTGCCTGGTGGTGTCATTGGGGCATTTCATATCATCTTTCTGAACCTCAGCTTCTTTATCTCTAAAATGACATATTTCTGACCAGATGTTGGGTGGGGGCCCCCTAACTCTGAAATGCTACCGTTTTCCCTGCCCTATTTCATTTGACTGTCCACTTCTCCTTCTGCCCCACCCTCTTAATAACCCAACTTCTTTCAATAAAGAGAAAACCAGCTCACCATGACCACGTGACTAGGCAATGCTCCTTTGCAGACTACAGCCCACAGGCCCAGGCACTAACAGACCTCTAGGGGGCAAACCTTGCAAACCCAATCATTTAACTGACTCGAAATACAGGTTGAATCTGAAATGGGGCTACAGTGTGAGGCTTAAAGAGAGGACAGGAATTAATCCTGGAAGTGAAGGGGGGTCATGTGCAGAGATAAAGCAGAAGGAGGGCACAAACACCCAACCAGACTATCATCATTGCTGCCTGATCCAGGTATGTTCCTAAGAAGACTTGCATAATTTAGAGCTATAGAAAGGATAAATTAAGCAGGATTCACATCTCTAGAGGGATGACTGTTGGTTACACCTAACATACTAACGCCCCGTTATTCCTCATGACACCTTCAAGAAGCTGTTCCTTGCCCAGTCAGTGTCCCTACTCAGAAGAGGTCCTCCTGCAGATGAACGCCAGCCCAGTGCTCCCCATCGTACAGCACATTATACTCTTACTGCAGGGCTCACTCCCACAGTTGCCAAACCTCAGAGCACTTAAGATGCACTTAGGGAGCACACAGAAATGCAGTTTCTTGGGCCCAATTCCCAGAGATTCTGAAATAGTGGATGGAGAGTGCAGCCTAAGAATCTGTATTTTAATAAGCATTTCTAGTACTAATGCAGGGAGTCTGGGGACCATACTTTAAGGAATCTTTTTTTATTTGCATATTATCTCCACTAAACTATGCCCCTGGGATACAGAATATGTGTGTGGGCGGGGTTTTTTAAGCAAGGTCTACAACCAACATGGGTCTTGAACTCACAACCCCGAGATCAAAAGCCACCTGCTCTACCGACTAAGCCAGCCAGGTGCCCCCAAAATATGTGTTTTATCTCTGTATCCCTGTGCCCAGATCAAAGCCTGGTAAAGAATTACTGGTCATTACAAAGAATGATGGCTCAATCATAAATACTAGGAGGTGAGATTAGGGCTGGGAAGATTCGAGAAGTATCTCAGCAGTATCACAGATTTTCTTTTAGTTGAGTAGGGCCAAGAAGGGCCCAGAGATATCAGGACAATTCCTAGGCTACATTCCAGGAGTAAACAGGATCCCTATATTATATTCCCAGGGACACAAAGTAACATCCAGGTGTTTACCCCAACCATAGCTTCCAAGAAGGAAGGTAGGAAAGCTAGTGGCTTCAATCGAAGCCTGGCATGAAAAGCCAGACACTGACCACTGTGGAACAATGGGAAAAACACCATAAGGAGGGGTCAGAAAACCTAGGCTCTGTATCCATTTATTCGCCAGGACATTTCACCCAAGCTGTGTCTCCACTGCCTTGCTTTGTAAAATAAGGGGTGAAATAAAGACATCCCTGAGCCCCGGATAGAACAGAATACACGCATGAGTTGACCCTCCTTGACCACATGGACCACGAATGCCTCCCAAGTGTGAAAAGCCAGAGATGAACGTGCACACTTGCTAGGGAACTTCACAACAGCCTCCTTGCTCCGGAGCATGATTGCTAAAGTGTGGGAGGCTGACCCAGGCTGCATTTGCAAAGGGTCGAGGTCATAAGCAACACTCTTGAGACCAGCAAGTAGGCTCGGTGTTTACAAGACTCTTCTGTTATGTCAACAGGCTGTGAGGATGAGAACAGCTGCATGTGATCAAACTCAAACCGCCTATCAGTGAATCCCCCAGATGAGACAGAAGGACCAAGAGGCCGACTCAATAGTCAACAACCCTTGGCAGTGCACGTGCACAGGGTGGTGAGGTCGCTGGGTGGGGGAGCAGCAGGGCGGGCTAAAGATCCCTGGCTACAAAGAAGCCCATTCTGGTCACAGGCGTACCACACATATGGACCTAGATTCACATACCACCAACAGCTAGAGCCAGCATGGACAAAGAAAGGCAATGTGGAGCGTTGCACTGGTTCTCAACCTTGGCTCTGATTACACTTGAATAGGTAGTGTTACAACCACCCCAATGCCCAGGGTACAACACCCAACATATAATCAGAACTTTTGGAGCTGACACCCAGGTATCAGAATTTTCTACAACTCCCCAGGTGACTGTAGCTGAGTTTGAGAAACAGTGGAGTGGTACAAAGATCAGGGACGTGGGGCCAGAAAAACCTAATTTTGATGCCCGACTCTGCTACTTACTGACTGCGGCTTTGAGAAATGCATTTTGCCTTCCTGAGACCAACTTTTCTCATCTAAGAGGTAAGAATAACGGTATCACCACCTTTCCAAGACAGGAAGATTGGAGACAGTCATCTGTAAAGCATGAATAGTGAACAACTAGGTCATGGTATATTTTCGATAAATGGTAATAATTTTGCGATTATTGAAAAGGGTTTCTTTCACTTAACTTTACCAATGTACCGAAGTGAAGTGTAGTGAGTAGATAAGGACACAGTTCTTGCCCTCAAGGAACTTTCAAGGCTGATAAGGGAGATGAAGAAACACGTCAATAAAGCAGAAGGAGGAATGAGGAAGACATGCAAGTGACCAAGATGAGGCTTGTCTATAAGTGCGTGGGGGTGGGGGTCAGGGGAAGTCAGGCTGAAGCCAAATTCTGGAAAAGGACAGTGGGCCAAAATCCTCTTGAAGTTGTAGCTGGGGAGATCTCTCATCATGTCAGGGCCAGGATACCCTGTAGTCGTAGCGCTGTGTGCATACTAGGTGCTCATAAATGTTTTTCGATGAATAAATCAACAAGCAGATAAACATAGAGAAAATTCCTCAAAACCTAAGATCTGGGGAATAGAATGGGAGAAGGAGGAGAAAGGAGTATAGTGGGAGCCTAGGGTGGGGTGGCTTTGTACCTCTGGTCTCCGTTTTCTCCTTTATGTAGCTGGCAGGAAAATGAGTAGAGAACCCAAGAATATGGAGAAAGTCAGATGTCTGAAACAGCCCTTCTTCCCTTTGGCCTAGCTAATTCCTACTCTTTTTGTCTATGACTTGGCCCATGAGTCATCTCCTCCAGGAAGCCTACCCTGACTTTCCCACCCTCAAGCTGGGTTAGGGGGCTGTCCTTTGTGCTCTAGTAGCCTCCTGTGTTTCCCTCAGCCACACACAGAGCTACAGTTGTCTGGGCACACATCTTTCTTGCCAGAATAGAAGCGCCTTGAGGGGCGCATGGGTGGCTCAATCGGTTAAGCATCTGACTTTGGTTTTGGCTCAGATCATGATCTCAAGGTCATGAGATTGAGCCCAGTGTCGGGCTCCATGCTCAGTGTGGAGTCTGCTTGAGATTCTCTCTCTCCCTCTGCTCCCCCTGCTCATTCTCTCTCTCTCTAAAATAAATAAATAAGTCTTAAAAAAAAAAAAAAAGTGAGCCCTGAGGGCTGGGACTTTGTCATTTCAAAGCCGGCAGTGCCTGGCACAGAGAGGCACCAGAGACCCGAATTCAAGTCCTAGCTTTGCTCTTTCCTAAGTATGGAGCCATGAACCCTGCTTTTCTCCCCTTTTCTTAATCTCTCTGGGCCTCAGTTTCCTCAGATGTAAAATGGAGCTAACGCCATTCACCAGTTGTTGTGAAAACCAAGATCAAGAATGGGAAAGTACTCTTCCAGAGGGAAAGAGCTCAGGAGCCTCAACAGTTCACCCAGGTAACTGAGAGGGTGTGCAAGCTTGTCAGAGCACGGTCATCACGGAGCTGGACTGGTCGCTAAATTCAGCGTGGGTCCTGCTGCCCACAGAGAAGACTCGGAGTCACTATCCAGCAAAAGGCCAAGAGAGCTCTCCTGCCGCGATCTCTCCAATACGGACCAAAATACACCACCCACGCAACTCAGCCTCCTCGGTGGCGCCTGGAGGAGCAAGCGGTGGCCTCTCCAGTTCCCAAGCTCTTTGCTTTGCATGTAGAAAGGTAGGGCAAAGGAGAGAAGAAACAAAACAAAACAAAACACCAATTCAGGATCTTGGAGTCTAAAGAACAAAACACATGAAACGTGTGTTTGTGGGCTGCGGAAGAACAGGGCAGATTCCTCCGTTTCTTGCCAGTCCCCTGGGCCAGGCCTCTGCCCAAGCTAAGGACACACTTCCACAGCAGCCAGGGGCGAGGCCCCGCACCCTGCGAGAGGCTTTCCGGCCACTTAGCCTCGCTTCTGCTCCTCTCCCGCCCCGCGGAGCGCAGCTGAGGACCGGGAAGGAGGGGGAGGGACGGCGGGGAGGAGGGAGGGCCGGCAGGAAGGCGGAGGAGGGAAGCCCTCCGCAGAGCCGGCTGGGGTTACTGTAGGTCAGTACCCTCCAGTCCCCAGCTCGAGTTTCAAGATCCCTGTAGTCTCTTTTGTTCAACATGAAAAGCAACCACAGCAATCAGCTGCTTGAGAAGTGGGGGGAGGAGGCGAAGGGGAAAAAAAAAAAAAGACGCGTAGAAAGCGAGCACGTCGGCTTCCAAGGCCCAGAGACTCTTCTGAAAGGGACCCCAGGAGGGTCTCCCAGCCGTCGCCCTGTCATATGGGCAACAGCCTGGAGGGGACCAGGCCGGATTCTAACTCGTGGCTTTCCTCAGCCCAAGCTTGTCTGGCCGTGCAAACAAAACCTGAAAACATCTCGCCACTAAGAACAGGCTGGTTAACACACTCCGGTGCTTTTTTGTTGCCGGGATTTTTCTTTCTTTCCTGATGTTGGGGCTCTACTTTCTTCTCCAAGGATAGCTACCCCGGCTTCCTTGAGATGGCTGGACCCTCCTCTCTGGGAAGACCAGGGCTTCTCCGGGAATTCTGGGGCTCTGGGCAGAGGAGTGAGGCAAGGTGAGTGGCTGCTCCCTGGGTGACCCATAGGGCAGGTGAGAGCTTGGGATGTACACAGCCTCGGAACTTCTCTGCTGTGCTTCTGGGCTCGGGCCCCCCAACCCAGGAGATTTCTTCATTACAGTGAGGGCTTGCTGAGGGGATTCCTAGGCATACCTGGACAGTCTCAGGTTCTGGACTCTGGCTAACCTGCTTCAAACCTCATATCCAGAATCTTCCAGTCATGTGGCCTTGGAGAGGTCACTTAAGCTCTCTGAGCTTCCATTTTTCTGAAAGGGAGGTTTACCATTACTAGGAGCCTGAACTTTAAACAAGTTCAAAACAAATGTTGATAAAGTCATGTATGACAATTATGTGAAGGGGTCCCAAGAGAAACCGGAATATTTACGGTTATGCTCCCTGAACCGTTTGCAGCAAGTACCAGGGAAGCTGGAGTCTTCTGAGACTAACGGGAGTACTCTAAGCTTACAAAACACATATTCCTTAAAGTATTTTACATGTAGGGTTAACTTACATTAGTTCAACAAACTACAAAATGGCTACTGAACCCGAAACACTAGTACTGTGGTTCAAAGGAGCAATATTTCTCAGTGCTTCTTGAAGGCAGGAGCCTGTAACAAAAGAGATGCTCTGTGAAGACATGATCCCTGTCCTTGCCAAGAGGAGATGGAGAAAGGATCAGGTCGGCAGACCTGTTAGCCTCCAGCCCTGTCTGCAACTCCACAGTCAGTCATCATTAAAATCAGGGGGTGGAGAGAGACATCTACTAAGGCAGTAGCTGACCTATGTCTTACTGAGAAGTAGGCAACATGGGCTGATGGGAGCCCCTGGAATGAGGACTGACATCAGCTGATAAGAACCTGAACGGCAACCAGGTCCCCAAGGAACAAGTGGAGACAGCAGCCCCAGGGGGAAAGGGTGATGGGTTCACACTGGCCAGGAGCACTCCTGATGCAGTGAGGGTGATGGGCAGTCGGGCTGGTTTCGGAAGCCCGGCAGGAAATGAAGGTAACATGAGGTGAAAGGTAACAGAGATCACGTTGGCCCACATGAATTCTGGACCTGAAGAGAAAGAGAGGAAGAGATGAGGAGCCAGCATTAGACAAAGCAAGGAAAGAGCTGAAAGCACTGTGCATGGAGAATGCTTTGTGAAGACCAGGGAGGTGGGAAGGTGGGAGAAGATGCCTGGAAAAGGCAAGGAACAAAGAGAAGGAAAGAGGTCAAAAGTATGAAGCACAGAGTCCAGGAACAGGAAAGACTGAATCAAAGAGAAAGGGTGGAGAAAAAAAGAGCTGGGAAGAAAGAAGAGAGTTGGAGGCATCAATCCTCACTGATGAGCTGGTCTCTGACTGAAAATGCAACTAGACACTCCTAACACCAGGCAGCGTGGGATCAGAATTAGCCCCAGGACCATGAGAGGTCTAGGGAACATGGGAGAAGAAAGGAAGATGAGTTTAAGATGGGGTAGGGTGTGAGAAGGGATCCTTTCCAGGGCTGAACTAAGGAATAACTGTTAATATATATAATGTATAAATAACTTAGCTTTCCCTTACTTTCAAAAGGAATAAACTATATCAGGATAGGGACAAAGTAGTCATTTGTGCACACTGGAAGGTGATTAGCATTTACAGAGCATCAGACTCATTATATGTATTCTTTTTCTAGAATGCCTAAAACAAGCTTACGAGAAATGTCATAGTCCCATTTTTCAAATATGGAAATAGACCCAGAGGCGTTAATACCCAGCTCAAGGTCACAGAGCAAGCAAGTGGTAAATTTGAATTCAATCAGCTCTGGCTAAAAAGCTTTGGCTCCTTCTACTTTATGGGGAATTCAATGAATCACTTCACTCTTTAAAATCTCTTCATCACATTTTTGACATCAAAAGATGGATGATGCCACCCATGCTTCCTGGTATTGGAATAAGGCAACATGGCAGCATGGTGGTGGAAAGATGCTAAGCCTTGGGGTCAAACAGACCCAGATTCAACTTACAGCTTTCTTCTGTGACCTTAGGTAACAGACATATCCCTTTTGAGTCTCAGTTTCCTTGTCAATAAAATGGAAATAATACCAACCTGCCAACGCCACTGTAAGCCTTCAATGTAATAACATATCAAAATGTAAAACAGCATCATTACTTGCTGCAACTTCATCTGTTGGAGGAAGTGTCACTCCAAGATTGTCTTTTGTGCCTCAAGGCAACAGTGATGAGAGGGCAAGAAATGGGAAGCTTTCAACTAAAAACACACTGGACTCCCAAAATTCCTCTTTGCACCCACGGGGTAAATAAATCTTATACTGGAAAAGCAAGACACATGAAACTCTGTTCTTGATGTTAACAATCCAACTTTTTAAAGGCAGTCTGCTGTTGTGGAGTACATGCTGTCCTGTAATTGAGTGTAATTGTGTTTTCTATTCTTGTCTGGGTAAAGTTGACCTTTGATTCAATTTAGTTCAAGGAACATTTCAACATAGCAGTGCAGCACTGCATCTACCTGATTACAGCCTAGCTGGGGCCAGACCCCTACCCTGCATGGAAACCAGCAGTCTGGGCTCCGGGACATAGCCCGGCCGTGACAGGTCTGGGAAAACTTCCTCACTGTAGGTTGAAAAGGTTTCAAAATATGAAGTCCCAGGCCCTAGATCAGAGCTTTCAACAAGTGCATGCAGAACGTGAACTGCAAACATGCAAAGATTTCAAGAAATTTCCAGTCTGATGATATAATGTTGACACATATGTCATCAGATCTCCGCAAAAGATGACTCACAGGGGGCCCACAAGGACAGAAAACAAAGTTTGGGGCTGCAGCCTCAACTTCGGTGGCTGTCCGAATGGAATGAAGGGGTTCAGGCAGGAAAGGAGAAATGGCTGTGAGTCACAGGATGTTCTTTTAGACGGGCCTTGGGAAACGTTCCACCCATGCCTGTGCCCCAATGAAACCGGGGAGCGGAGGAAGTCTGATATTTCTCCCAGAAGCCCTCTTGTCTCCTTGCTGATGCCAACCATCCATACCCCGTTATCCTGTGACCTCCCTCGGGGGAAGTTTCTGGCTACCCTGGGCGGCTCTCTTTAGGATGTAGTAACAGCAGAGTATGAAAGAGTGAAGTTGCAGGCCTCTTCCTCCCTTTACCAGCTATGCTGCTTCAGGCAAGTTACTTAACCTCTCTGAACTTCAGCTCCTTCTTGAGCATAAAAAGGAACAAAATTCCCTACCTCACATGGTATGCACTAGAACTAAAGTACAAGCCTGGTGCCTCTTACGTGCCAAGCACTGCATTAAATGCTTTACCCGTATTAGCTCATTGGTATCTCCATTTTGAGGAAACTGAGACAGAGATGTTATGGAATTATTCAAGGTCACATAGCTGATAAGCAGAAAAGCCAGGATTTGAATCAAGGTTGCCAAGTGTTCTCTTAGCACTAAATTATACTGCCCAGTGGATGTTTACAAGATAACAGTTTTATATCCTCTTCCCTCAACTCCCTGTTACAACCAACTATCTTGCCCTGTCACCAAAGCCTGCTCCGCCCTCGGTGGATCAGGTCTGCTTGACTTTCAAAGATCAGAGCAGAATCAAAAGTCCACACGGTGAGTCCAGTGAGTCTGCAGTATAACCAGTAAATCCAATAGTCAGAAAGTTAGGACCTTTTTCCCTGAGTAAAATCCAGCGTAACCCTGAGGACTTATTTCATGAAAGTCTTACAGAGCCACATCAGAAAGGCCAAACAAACCAGATTTGTCCCATGCATATATAGAAAATGGCAGCAATGCCCCTGACATACTAAATCTAGCTAAAGGACAGAGAAGCTCAAGACCCAAGTTGGGACGTGGGGGTGCACGCGGCACTGCCCTAGATCTCCCCTCCATGCCTGCCTCTTTCTAACCCTCGATCTCCATGATGTGGCATGCCTTCCAAAGTGACATCTCCAGCCCAGTGACAAAATGCCCAAAGTTCTTCCTTGTCTTCCCTAGGGAAGTTCTCATAAGCTTCAGAGGGCTCTACATCCCAGACAGAAGGCATTTCAGAAGCTCCTGGACCGGGCACGGTGGGGGGCCAGTTGTAACCCTAGTCCTCACTGGGAGGTGCTGAGATAAGTCCTCCAGGCCATAGCAAAGAGCCACGAAGGCCGTGCACCACCCAGCTTCAGGAAGTATAATTCTCGGGGAGTGCCATCCGCATGGACGGCAGTGTACATGGCATCCACAGAAATGTGTAACTTGCCAGCCCTGTGTATGTAGCTTAAAAGCCGTCTCTCAACTGTCCCACCTACCTGCCCTGGCCTGATTCAGCAGGTCCAGAAGATGATCTCAAGTCCCACAGAACACCTACTCAACTTCTGTTAAAAAGCATTAGGGTAGCTGTAATTTGGGACAGGGCCTGACACCTGGAGAGGTAAGATCTTGGCTAAGGATGGAAGTTGCTGAGTCCCTTACACAGGGGAGACTGGGGATCTGGCATCCAGCCACACCACAGAACACCCCCCCCCCCGCCCCATAATCCTATCCATTGGGGCAGGTCAGAGCTGATAAAGACCGAGAACTCCCACAGCACCTCCACAAGCACAGGAATCGTCCCAGAGCAATGGTGAGGACGAGGGGGCAGCCAAGGGACACAGCAGTGGACAAGAGCCTAACTAACTATGAAAACGAGGGACACTGGCAGAGTTGGGAACTTCTTATAGGGGACGTGAGGACGGCCGACCCAGGAAGGCAAGAAGCCTCAGCCCCCACAACGTGCATTTCCCAACTTCCAGCCAAGCAGGAAGCACTGACCGCGCTTGGCATAAACTCAAGAGGAGTCTGGGCCCATGGTGCCATTTAGAGACAAAGGAGAGTCTATAATGGAAATCCCAGGATTTGGGGAAGGAATGGGGCATTGGGGTAAAGTGGATATATGAGCAGAAATTTTCAGTAGGAAGCAGGCTAAAGAAAAGAGCCTGGTGAGTAGCACTAAGCAATGCATTTAAGTAGCTGAAAAGGAAACAAGTAGAAAAGACAGAGCAGAAAGCAAAGGGACATCTCTCCAGCCCAGTCCTGATCTGAGTGACATCAGGCCCACTGGCGAGGCCTTGGCTCTGGCCAGTCAATTCTTCACCCATCTGAACCTGCCGGATTCACCAGAGAGGGGCAGGTGGGTTGGGTGTGGTGACAGAGCCTGAGGGGAAGGCCAAGAGGGAGGCTAAGGAAGATGGCACTTCTTCCTGTCTCCCCAGGGCCTCTGGCAAGAGCAGATGCAGGTCTGTGAGGCCTGAGGCTGACACAATTTGGGAGGCTCTCTTTATGAAAAAGAATATTTTTTAAAAATCCTGCTTGGACATTTTCTGATAGCGAAGATCTCTACCAGGGCCTTCAAAGGGGCCGAGGAGAGTGAACCTTCTTTAGCTTCTCAGTAAATCTACTTCCGGCCTCCAGGTTCATGGCAGCACTTCCTACAATGTTCCAAAAGGTGAACCTTGTGGAAGAAAGCAAGCCACGACTGTTTGAAGAACTTTTGTCATTATTATTTAGCCCGGTTGACTTGGGTTCACAAGAGGGAATTAACTAGAAAATTACACGCGCTAGGATTTTATACCTTTCAAAGAACTTTCACTTGACGCTTAAAATACCCTGTGAAGGAGAAAGGGCAGGTATTTTCTCTCACTTTTATTCCACCAAGATCCCCTGGTTGCTTACCACGTGCCTGCTACTGTGCTAATGCTTGGGGTAGAGCCATGAACAAGGCCCCCTCCTGCCTTCGAGAACTACAGTCTAGGGGAATGGACCACAGCACTGGTTAGTCCCAGGTGATCTCCCTTCCAAGTACTGACCAAGTTTCCAAAGTGTAACATCTTCAGGTTGTTTTGCCAAAGTCCCAATTTCAAAGCAAGGAAAGTCAAGGCCCAGAGAAGTTGAACAAATTGGTAAAACTAAACAGTCAGCCAGGAACAGAAGGGGAGAGGAGTCAACTATGTGCTGTGCCCCCCTATTAGCCATCCACAGATGTCATCTGATCTAATGTTCAATGACCCTTGGGTAATCTCTATTTTCTAGGTAAACTGAGGGTCAGAGATAATCTAAACATGCTCAAGGTTCACAGATAATGAGGGGTAGAGCCTGAATTTGTTCCCAAAACAAATCTTAACACAAAGCCCCCAATTTTTTCTCTTATACCAGCATTTTCCAAATTTCCATCACTTACAAACTACTCTCACAAGTTTTACCATATGCACAGAAAACAATGTATTCTCTAAATTAACTCTTTCTATTTAACATCCTCCAAAGCAATAATACCCATGAATTTGCAATTTGATAGGGGTTAAAATTAAAAGTTGTCATCTGTATACTGCTTGAAATAATCTCAGATACTACATCAAACTCATTCAAAGAAACACTCATCCCTGCCAGTCTGCATCTCAGAGACAGCATCTAAACTTGTCACTTTTTTTACAGTTCCTGAGAATTTGTGCAATTTTTGTATTTCCCCTGCATTGCAGTCATAATGGGGGCTTACAAAGAATGAATGCTCCTCCCATGGACTCCCAAACATTAATTTAACCTCTGGTCAGCCTGTGTGGTTATAGGTTTAGGAAGAAGATAATAAAATGTCCAAAAAGTTCCAGTGATGAGAAAATAGGGTAAGGCCCCTCTGTAAGGCTTCCTGTGTGGGTTTCTCATTAGGATGGTTTCAAAAATAATTAGACTTGTCTGTGATTTAATTCTTAAAATGAGAGGGCTTTTCAGTTGGAAGATTACCAGAACAGCATAAGATAGCACTGTAGAAAGAGAATTTCATGGAGCAGCAGACATTTAGCTGTGCTCCATTCCTAGAATAACCTTCTGGTGGCTGTGCAAACTTGGAAAAGTCACTCCCCCTTCTAGAATAGGTTATTTTCTATTCCAGGGACATTTTGTTTTTTACACTTCTGTGTTCCAGCACCTAGAACACTGGTTGACACATATTAGGTTCAATAAATATTGGCTGAATGATTGAACGAGTCAACCCATTTGTTTATAAATGAACTAAAAGACCTCTAAGGTCTCATCTAGTAAATAGAAAAAAAAATGATGCTCGAATTCAGGAAACCATGGGATTAGAAGATAGTATCTGAGTACAGACCCCCATATCCACAAATTATATGTGGATAGTCCAATGAATCTAAATTGAAGGAAATAACAAGTCCTCCAACTTGATCACAGGGCAGGGGCTCCCTGCAGTGATGACACCATAGGTTGGTGAATCTGTAAGAGCCTGAGGAGTAGTAGTCCAAAGGGGTCATTAGTCTCCAGTGAACTGATCCAAACCTCCAGCCTTGGTCCACAGTTATTAATGACTTGGATCAGAACAAAGAGAGCTAGTTATCAAATTCCTATATGACAGGAAACAGTAAGAGGCAGCAAATATACACATGGCAAAATCAGAATCTAAAATGCTTTGGGCAGGACAAAATGACATAGGGAATTTAAAAATGTAAAACACAGAGGAAATAGATGTTTTCCCTTTTGGTTTAAATGGCCAACAGCGTGATCAAGAAATGGAGAACAAGTAACTTGCAATATTGTGTATTTAAAAGACTGCAATATTGGTTGACTGCGTGCAGAGCAGGAGTCAACAGTGTGACATGGATGCCGAAAAGTCCAGTGCAATCTCACACTGCATTAACAGAAATAGAGTTCTCAGAACAGGGGAGGCAAAAATCCCCTTCTACTCTGTGCTGGAATACCGTTGTAATTTCTGATCAATTTCAAGGAAGACATAAACACACTGAAACACAACCAGAGGAGAGGCAGAAATCAGGGAGGCAAAAATATTCCAGAAGAGGAACGGAGGATGTTCAGTCTAGAAAAACACAAAGACTTCAAGGAGAAAGGGGGAAAAAAACCCACAAGAGCTGTCTTTAAATATTTCAAGGGAAATCGAATTAGCCTCCATCGACTGTAAGGTATAACAGGATAGTGAGTATGTTCTTCTAATTAGAGCTATTACTACCCAGAATGAGCTGCCGTGTGAGACGTAGGTCCCATCACAGGAAGTGGGTGTGTGGTAGAGAAGGAGGTTGATGAGGACAAGACTCCAGACCAAGGATCCTTCCAATCCTGACAGTGACAGTGTAAGAAGGCTAAGCCCACCATCATACTGTGAGTAGGGCTGTCAATGCAGATAAACACAGGTCTCTAGGTCAGGATCTACACTGATATACCCCAGCCTTGGATTCTCTCTGAAATCTAGAGTGCTACTCAGATTTGGCAAAAAGTGACTGATTTCGCCTAGGAAGAAGTAACATTCCTGTGCATTTCCCTCCAGTCCGAGGCCTGGTTCAGTGATGCAAGACAGGCAAAGAAAGGTGGGAGCAATTTAGGAAGGAACTGCAGCGCAGAGATGGGAATGGACTGGGTGAAGGGAGAGATGAGTAATAAGCATTGATATGATATAATCAAAATTAGAGGAGATTCTCTCTTCAGAGCTCTGCAGAGAAAGTTTTTTGGACATAGGGTTTGTCTTCTCTTCTCCACCCTAACTCATGTCTCCGGTTGCTCAAAGAAGAAAAATGGTTGTGTGTCTAAGGAAGCCCCCACTAAGATCTGAAACTCAGCCCCATTAGTTAGTCTGTTTCCCCAGTCATGAGAGGCAGAAGAGCAAGGTGAGGTGCTCAGAAATGCCTCACTGACACCTAAAAATTACAGTGGCTCGCATTGATTGAACATCTATTATGTGTCAGACACTGTGTCAGGTCTGACATTTTATGTTGTAAGTTACCTATTATTTTACAGTTGAAGAAATTATGGCTCGGAGAGGTTAAATGGTTTGGCCAAGATGTCACCACTTCAAAATAATCACAGCTCGTATTCACTAAGTGCTTCCTCTGTGTCCGGTGCTGTTTTTAAGCAATTACACGCGTTATCTCATTCATTTCTCACAACAATCCTATGAGATAGGTTCTCCTATTGTCCCCATTCTACAGATGAGAAGAATAGCCTCAAAGGGCCTAAATGACTTATTCACAAAGCCACAAACCTACAAAGTAATATACCAGAGTACTCTTCCCTATGGGCCACACTGTGTCTCTGTGGTAGGAGAAATAACCCCAGCTCTGCCTCTGGTTGCCAGGCAGGGGCCCTCCAGTAGATCAGAAAGGACACAGACTTTGACTGGTGACTGTGACCTCTGGGTCCTATGCTGGGACAGAGATGTGTGTGCAAGGTCAGGGGCCTACAAGGCAAGGAAAGAGCACCCAAAGGGCCAGGCCATGCAGCCCAGAGTGGTCTAGCCAGGAGCTCGTCGCAGCTGACCCAGGAGCCTAAGCACAGCCACACCTCTCTCCGAGGGGAAGTGACACCTGCTCCCTGCCACCCACATAAGATTCCCCGTGCCATCAAGCCCCACGCTGCTGACTGCCTCTTCTCTTGCCCAGGGAAAGCACAGTTCTGTTTTCCCAAGAAAATGCTCCAAGTCTGGTGGAAACCCTAGCACTTTATACCACTTCTTCTTTTGCCAAGTGGGTCACAAACCAGGAGGCTTTTCAGCAGAAGCTGACCCTCCCCATCCCTCCTAAATCACCAAACTGAGTAAAAAGTACTTTCCTGGATGCAGCAGTTGGCCCATGATGGGGAGTAATTTATGACTGCCATTGTTTAGAACCACCAGTACATGGTGATGACAATAAACAGACCCACTCTTAGTCGGCTTCATTATTGTTTTTAAATTCTCTATCGACCAGGCCCGCCGTGACTGGCTGCACCCGGGAGACTGCTCCCACCGCCCCGTTCCCCTGGTAGGCCGCTGCCCGGCAGGCTGCTCCATGATTTCTGCGGCCCATGCCTGCTCCTCAGATGCTGCCTCGGGACAGGCAAGAAGCTCCCTGGGCACTTACCAGGTCAGAGATGAAGACTTCACTTTTAAAAGATCAGACGTCAAGTGCCCATCAAACGACTACACGGAAGCTGAGCTGCGCTTCCCTTTTGGAAATAAAGGCTTAGCTTTCACCTATCCATATCAAGTGCAACCTGAATTGTGCTTACATGCACATAATCATCCCCTGTCTATAAATCTGCCCATGTGCTGCAACCATATGGGCAATTCCAAAAAAAGTGGAGTTGGCAGCAACCTGCACCCCCCTAATTGTCCTAATGCTGGGCCTGTGCCATTCCTCTCCAGTGACTTTTCTTCTGTCTCCCCAGAGAAGGCCAGCACATTCATTGTCTTCCTAGTTTCTTCTCAAACACCCCCTGCAGAGAGGCCATACAGCCCAGCCACTGAGGAGGAAAGCTCCCTAGGAAAGAACTGGAGGAACAAGTGCCAGGCCACCTGGGCTGCTGTCTCACCCCCATGGAGGTTGATTTCCAGTTATGAACCAATGCACAGAAGACTTTTGCTTACTTGAAGCGGAACTCTCTATCTGCTGTAATGTCCTCAGAACTTGGTGTATGTCTTTCATGCTGGTGTCTTTCTGGCTATATAAGAGAAGCCGCCGAGCATCTGAGAACAGGCGAGACACACTGTAGAGGGTGCAAGAATAGAAGAAAAGCCCTGGTTAGACAAGCTGCCTCTCTGGCTTGAAGAAAGTACCTGCCAAGAAAACACACCCCCGCCTGGCTGCCAGGTATTCCATGGGCCAGCCCTGGTCCACTCCTACTGCTCCCCACACCCAGCTTCACGAATACCCTAGGCTCCTACTCACCTACCTGCCATCCCTGCCCCAAATGCTCTTCCTGTGTGTCCACACAGCCAAATCTTACCACGCTTCAAGGCCCAGCCCATGTACCTCCTATCCAGGAAGCCCTCACCCCCCCACACACATATCCAGGGCCAACTTAACCATGAGACACAGCAGACACAGTGCCTAGGGCCCAGGATGCTCTTAGGGGTCCACAAAAATTTTTAATGTCTTTTAAAATCAGAATTAAAAAAATGAAATTCAGAAATTCAGAATTAAAATATATGATAATAAATCCAACCTGGATTATAGTCATCTTTATACCAACACAGTTATCAAATAAAATTTTTAATATTTCTGCATGCAAGGAGGGGTCCCTGAAAGCTACAAAGCCTAAGGTCCATGAATGTTATGTGTGGCCCTGTCTGGCCCGGCTGCAGCTTCCTCGGAACTCTCCTGATACACCTCCTACAGTCCTTTGTCCCCTCTAACTCAGGCCATGGTTCTGTGCATTCCAGGAATCTTCAATGGCTCATTCAGCAAATACTTATTAAGTCCATATTTATGTCCAGTATTGAAGCCAGGAGCCAGGAAGACAAAAGCAAAGGAAGCAACATCCTGGCCCTTGGGGAACTCACATCCGGTGAAGAGAGAGACCTGCAGACATTGGGACACCACAGTATGACAGGGCATTGACAGAGTGAGAGCGAATCTGGAAGCCAAGGAACAAACACTCCCAGCCTAGGCTGTGAGCTCCTTCTGGGCAGGCCCCCTCCTGTTCATATCTCTGTACCACCTCCCCCTCCTAGACCAGCCATTTCAGATGCACACGAAATGCTAAGTGAATAGGCTAATGAATGGACAGAGCTGACATGCTGTGTCTCCCCATTCCCTACCTACAAACCAGTTTTTGGAAGAATAGCCCCCAACCACATGACTCTTATTGTCATAAGAGCCACATATTGTTACTCCTAAAATGCACCAAAGTAAAATCCCAGTCTTAAATCCTGGCAGCAATTCTCCCTGCCCTCATTCTTCAAACCTTTACAAAAGCAACTTCACTCAAATTCAACCATTCAACATTCTCCAGAGGTTGAGAAGGGAAGGAAAAGTATTAACTGACA
Source organism: Ursus arctos (assembly GCF_023065955.2). Classification (NCBI taxonomy): domain Eukaryota; kingdom Metazoa; phylum Chordata; class Mammalia; order Carnivora; family Ursidae; genus Ursus; species Ursus arctos. The sequence continues at coordinate 34,339,778 of NW_026622852.1, forward strand.
AGTTTGGAAAGAAAACCTGATATAGTACTTACATGGATTTGTTAAAGTTTCCAACAACCCCAGGGGCCTCACCAGGAGTCGGATAACGGAAACAGGGGTTATTGGCATTACAGATAATCCCCTGAACCCAAGGAAGCGTTCCTGCAGAGGGCATGGCTTTGTTTGGAAAGTGGCCTATGAAATCAAGAAGAAAAACACAAAGAGAAACATTAATGCTTCGAAGCGATTTTCGGACTCGATAGGAACCCTTATCTCATTTGGTTTCACCCATACATTGCTCCATCCCAAATGTGTCTATCCCATTCCTCACATCCCAGACACCTGCCACCTCTGGACTGATTCCAGGCTGAGCTGGAAACTTGGCATCAGAGAGTAGTACTTAATCTACTTGCATCATCTGTAGAATGGGGTTCATGACCTCAGCCTTGGGGAAGTGATGAGAAGGGCAGAGTAGACCATACACAGAAATTGCCTGGTGTGCAAGTACCTGACGACACTTACTTCACCTTCCACTGCCTGCCTCACCTGCCAGAGACATGGAGGGGCCCTGGGAATGACCTGATCCAGTTCCTTCATGCTCTAAGGAAACCACAGCAAGATGAAGTGGCAGGTGAAGAATGCTCAAGGAGGGGCGTCAGAGTGGCTCAGTTGGTTAAGCATCTGCCTTCAGCTCAGGTCATGATCCTGGGGTCCTGGGATGGAGCCCTGTGTCCTGCTCCCTGCTCAGTGGGGAGTCTGCTTGTCCCGTCCCCTCTGTCCCTCTTCTCCCCCACTTGTTCTCTCTCTCCCAAATAAATAAATAAAATCTTTAAAAAAAAAAAATACTCAAGGAGTCAGTGGGCAGGACTGGGAGTGGAACCCACATTTCCGTGATCTCAATCCATGTTCTTTCCCTTATACCTGAGGCTTCCCTTGTGCTCTAGCTCTTCTCAGTCCCCTCTTGTACTGTCCTTTGTTGACCAAACATGTTAGTTTCTCCTCCTCTACCAGCTCACAAGCTCCTCAAAGGCACCTAATAAACTTGTGAACTTGGGGTCAAATGTCATCCATGAAGCTATCTTTGTGGTCAGTGCTGTTCTGTCCCTCATTAAACAACGAGTCCCATCCCATAGGTCACCTCCTCACTTTCCTTTCCCTTCGTTACGGAGGAGCTGCTTACAAACAGCAGGTTTAGAGGTACTTGGGTGGGTCCTAGGTGTCAGAGGACTTTGGTGTGTGGTAGGCAGCCACAGGGGCCACTTACGAGGATCAACATAAATGTGCCCTGGGACCAGAGGCTTTTCACCGAAGGACAAGCATGTGTGAATTCCTCTGGACAGAAAGGCCATGGCTCCAGCTTTCACCATATTCTCAGGGTTACCTGTGACCCTAAGAGAGGTAACAACCATTAAAAACAACGGCTCTAAGTGACAAAGAAGGGCTGTGTAGCTTTACAGGGGTGGAGGTCAGACCTACGGGGACTCATATCCAGTCCCTGCAACTAACTTTGATCAAGTTACTCAACTCCTACCTCAGTTTCCTCATCTGTGAAATGGTGATAGAAATACAGTCGACTTCCCAGAGCTGCAGTGAGTGTTGCGTGAGTTTTTACAGGCAAAGCAGATAGCAGAGTGCCCGGCCTGGGGCAAAGGTCTGGGGAGTGAGCCCGTCAGGACTGTTGTGGCACTCTGGTTGTGAGCCTCCAACAGTACTCACTCTGCCGCTGTCCAGCCAGAAATAGTCCTTGCACCCACAGTTATGACCTTCCTCCAAACCAGGAATCTTATCTTATTCATCTTACTCTTTTCATGCAAATATGCTAACAGAGTGTCCCCAGAAGGTAAGCCACAGCCAGGAGTTGCTACCCTTTGCATCTCCAATATTGGAGTCCTTTTCTTCTTTTTCTTCTAGCACAGCCCAACCAGAGAGGCAACCTCCAAAGCAAGGAGGTAACAAGATCTGATCACTGCAGTCACCCTCTGCGGGGACTCTGGCCTGCCGAACGTTTACTCAGTTAACCTCCTTATCTCCCTGTTAATAGTTCAAGGAAAACCAAACAAGGTCCCTTGCCTAGGTCAGCTGCTCCTCATGCAGGGAAAAGTTTATGTAACCCAATCAAATACTCGAAGAATCAAGGGATTCTCTTTAACCTCCTGGAGATACTGGCAGCAAAAATAGGGTAGTGTTGGTCCAGGCAGCACTGGGCAGTGGAGGGGAAGTTATTTCAGGCTAATCCTTGGGGAGTAAAACAAAGGCCCTTCCCTAGAGGTTGGGTCCCACCTGATTTGAAAAAAAAAAAAAAGCAGTATGGGGATTTGGCATTTGGTATACAGGACAACAATCAAATAGCATAATGGACCCCCAGGGCCCAGGGAAGTGATTAGGACCTTAATGGCTCTCAATCAAACTGGGAAAGATTTATGGGGAAGAATTATACACCAATCCTTTGTTCCTAGGAACAAGACATCTCTGCAGGCTTCATCTTAGCTCTCTGCCCTTCTAGCTAGGTCCCTGGAAGGTGGTGAGAATAGGAGGGTAAGGTTGTAAGAAGTGCACAGGTGGGGGGCAAAAGTCTCATCTGCCTTCTGTGAGTATAGTGATTTCACATTTCTTAGAATCTATAGTCTAGATCCAGAGGGATCTGGGTTAAAATTCAACAACTTGCCCAAGATCATGACCTCAGCAAGCAGTATAGCAAGGATCCAAACAAACCCCAATTTGTCTGATGCCAAGGTCTGCACTATTTCCACTACACCATCTTGCCTGCTTGTGATCATTCCTGAGAGAGCATAGCCTAGCAGATAAAAAGGCTGAGTTTTCCCTAAAACCCTAAAACATGTACTTCAGTGAAGCAGAGGGTAATGCTAAAATAAAATCAAATATGCATTTGTTCATTAATCTTTGGGGCACCAAAAGAGAAGGCGGAATTACCTCCCAGGCCCACAAATTGAGTGTATATTTCATTTTGTGCTCTTTTCCTTTCTGGTGAAATCAGAAAAATCACATCTGGTAGAATGTTCTTGAGGTTTTGTGGATTTTGGGGGTTTTTTAACTTGAATATGTATAAGACGTATTAGCAAATTAGCAGGTAAATATCTGCCACTATGAGCTGTGAGAGACGGAACGAGACTAAGAACACAGTTAAAAGGTGTCCCTAACCCCATCTCTTCCCTGAAGAACAATATCCTGCAAAAGCCTGTGCAGTCAGTGGGCTGTGCGTGGAGCTAGCTGATGGCAGGTAAAGGCTCTGAAGCAATGGAACAGACGTGCCAGTGAAACCTCCCATATAAATGTTGACCTTTCAGACTGGGACATTTTTGCAGTCAGTCCTTCCCAGTGAGCCGAGCCAGGAGACAAAGACGGTGATGACAGAATGACACTCAGGACAACCACGTGGGGTAGGTGTTGTCATTCCCCTATGATAGAGTTGAGGACACTCAGGTACAGAGAAGTGAAGTCACTTGCCCAAGGTGAGATACCTAGTAAGCGTCGAAGCCAGGATTCAACCCAGGTCACCTGACATTGAGAGCTTGTGTTCTTAGCCACTACTGTATTTTCTACCCTCACTATACAGAGGCCATCATCCAAACACATGCCCAGGAGTCACATGATCGGAACTCGATTTCCTCTGTGTCACTTATTACATGTGTGACCTCGGGCAAGTCCCTGCACTTTCCGGAGCCCCAATTTACTTATCAAGAAATTAAAGCAAATGCTAACAGTGAAGGTCTATTATACAAGGTTGTTAATGACAATCCAAAGAAATAATATTAGTCGATCTGAGCAGTTCTATACAAATGCTGCTTAAAATGATATGCTCCCTGATTTACAACTGTGCAATAAAGACATAATGATATGAAAAAAACCTGGCAGGGTCCAGATGACAGTTGAGTTAAGGCACTGCCTCAGGGGGCTCTTTTAATCACCATCCTCTGACTTATTGGTAAGCTTCTTTTACTTTCACGATCTAAAATGTATGAAACAGATGTTGGCTATTATTTTAATTACTGTTATCACCATTTGCTAGGACGAAAATGGTTTCCTGAGTTCACGCCTTATCAAAAAATTGGAAGCTTTTCTCTTCCAAACCATGTGCGCTGTTTCCTAAAGATAGCATCTTGGGACAGGACAAATGTAGTCCACGTCCCCTGCCTGGATGTCGAGTGCCAGCAGAGTCTCACCAGGGATGGTCAGATACTTACATTCATGTTGTTCATAGGGTGGGTAGCTCAGCCGAACGGAGATCAGGATCAGGAAAATAAATAGAGGCCAGGCCACTTCCAGCAACAGCTGACACTGAGGGGGAAATAAGACAGAACACTGTGAGTTTAAAAAAATAACATGGGTGCTTAACTCCACTGGGCTTTGGGAAATCCATAGTTGTTAATTAAACAACTGATCGACTCTCCAGCATCTCCCACCACTCTCCTGGCTTCCACAACACTGAATTGTTTGCAGTTCTCATGTTATAACATACTTTTCCATACCTCTGTATTCTTAAGAAAGAGAAAACCCTTCTTATCCTGCTTCATTGGGCTCATTACTTACTATTCATTCTTCAAGACACTCCGGCACCATTTCCTCTACTAAAATCTCAGGCTAAGTGAGAAGCCCTTCTGTAACAGTAACCCATGCATATTCCTCCCAGAGCCTTTTCCTCCAGCCTGAAATCATCTATCACTGGCTTCCTCAGGCAATGAGCCCCATGAAAGCAAGCACTGAGTCAGCTTTGCATTCCCAGCCCTAGGGCAGCGTCAGGTAGGGACGGACCCTTTGTGGAAAGGAGAGTGTGGGGCAACCTGCTCTGCTTAACACACCACCTCTGCTCCTTTAACTGCACACACAGCTGCCCCAACATAGGGCTGAGAAGAGGGCTCCAAAGGACAATGGAAATTGACACAGGGTTCCATATGGATCTTTGTGCCTCCAAGACTGGAAAGAGCTGGGAAAAGTGCAAAGTTCTTCTTCCCCGTCTGTCAAGGTCTCAGTACCATCTTCTCAAGTGGGTTAGAAGATCATTAAACTTACAAGTAAGCATGATCCACTGGTTAAAACAATGCAGTGTCTCTAAAGGAAAACCCTGCCTCAGTGAGTTACCAAAGAATAAATAAGCCCAGGGACAGGATGGAAATCGTTAGACATAATTTAATTGAACCAGGATGTTCAGACAACTAGTTACACTGCCCGAAAACTCTCACCTCTTTCATTCCCTTCATTTCTAGACTCTGAGGTTCTAATTAGGATGAACACCAAAGAGCCCTAAAGAGTCACAGGGCCTTGTGGTTAAGAGTAATGACAACTGTGGCTGCAGAGCCACAAAGTCAATAGGGCACTAGCCTGAAATCCTCCCTTTTTTTTCAAACAGAATTTTTTTTCTTGATCTTTAAGTCCATACATTATTACTGTAGAAAATCTGAAATTAAAAAATTCTAGAAAAGTATAAGAAAGTAAACACGATTCACCCTTAATCCTACTTTCCAAAGATAATCCCTAGTAAACTGAGCTCACAATGCCCACTATTAATATTTTTATTTTTTTCTATGCATACATGAATACTTTTCTCTACAAAACTGACATTATACAGCATATATAATTTTGTATTTTGCTTTTTCTTTTAACATTATAATGGGAGTGTTTTCCATGACATAAAATATTCTCTTAAAAAATGGACTTTAATGGCCATTTTCATATCCCATACTGTGAATAGATCATAATTAATTAAACCTCTCTGCTCTTGCTGGTCCTTCAGATTGTTTTTGCTTTTTTATCATTTGTTGTTGCATTTTGGTATTTTAAATAACCCATTTTTAATTTCCAAAGACCTTTGATATGATTACCCATTAAACTCTTTTAAAATCTTTTTGGAAGGAAATACAAAGATGGTAATAGTAGATGTCCTGGGGTGATAAGAATATGGGTAATTTTTTTTAATACTTTCCTGTGTTTCCTAAATCTTCCATAATGAGCATGTTTTACTTCTTGAATGGAACAAAAACCCACTGTTACCATATGACATGAAGAATAGTTTATACTATTTGATAGCACACAGCAGTCGGTGGGGGGATGGGAGGTGGGGGTAAAAATGGGTCCCTCTTTGGAAGAAAGCATGCTGTCAATGGGGTCTCCAAGACCAAAGATGTGGCTGGTCTTTCTAATATTTCTATAAATAATCCCAAGAGGCAACACACACTGAAATCTCCAAGCTTTCAAATGACATTTGGTCTCTTCTACCAGCAGAGTTGTAAGTCCCTCCTTGGAGTCTCCCAGGTACTCCTGCCTTCACCAGCACATGGCACAGCAGGGGCCCTATTTAAAAAGGACTTTTTGCCTTCCACATACAAGGTCTTAAAAAATGCTGAGTAAGAGAATGAACTGAAGTTTATGAAATAATAAAGATGGAAATATAAATCAGTTGAGCCCTCTGGGAAAGCAATTTGGCCATATGTAGTCAAAAGACACATTTATCCCCTTTGACCAAGTAATATGCATAGGAATTCATCCTACAGAACTAAATTTAAAATCTCAAAAAGCTATATACGTGAAGTCATTCATCCACTGAAACACTGTAATTGCAAAATATTGGGAACAACTTAGTCACACAGCACTGGGGAAATGACTAAATTATGGTACATCTACAGGACAATGTATAATGCTATCATTACATCTATGAAACACAGACACTATTAACCATGTATTATTAAGTGGAAAAAGCAGAACACAAAATTGTATATACATTACAAGCTTACAGTTAAATAAAATCACTTACAAATATTTACAAACAGGAATAAAACTTTTTAAAAATGGCAAAACTGGGAATGAACTCAGAAAAGAATTAATGAGTTTAGAAAAAAACAAAAACAAAATTAAATGAAGAGTATGAGTAAGATAAATAGTCACAAACCTCGGCACTCTGAAGCTATCATTTGTACATTTAGGACAAATAGTATTTAGAGTCCAATATGTAGTAGGCACATTACCCATGGATTATCTCATTTAATCCTTCAAACAACCATGTGATGGAGGAACCATTACTGTCCCCATTTTGTATATGGCAAGGTTAAAGCTCAAGAAGGGGCAAGTCATGGAGATAAGAGGCAGAGTTCAGATTAACTGCCAGTTCTGCCCAACTCCAGAGGCCACATGGCATTGACACAGCAGGTGGCCCAGGTGGGAAATAACCACACTCAGTGACAAGGTCACAAAACATCAACTGGTGCCACAGAGGTAACATGAATTATAACAGTTAACATCCAGTAGTGAGCACCTACTGTATACCAGGTATTTTTATATATCTCATCTCTAATATTTAATTCTCGTAATGACTTTGTGAGATAGCTTGAATTGTTACCATGAAGCTAAGATTTGGAGAAGTTATCACCCATAACCCGATAAGAGAGTACACCAGTACTTGAACCCAGCCCTAGTGACTCCCATGTGCTTTTGTACCCATTTTACAGATGAGGACACTGAGGCCCAGAGAGTTAATAAATAAACGTCCAAATGTTGGCAATAGGGTATGAATTTATCAAATTAAAACTACACTGGTAGATTATTGTAAAACTACCAGGAATGTCAATAGCATCTTGTGATGATAAATTTGGGGCCAAAAGATTCTTCTCTTATTAACTTCCTAATTTACAATACTTTCTTTACCTGTGAAGCAGCAATTTTAATGCATGCCTTTCAGAATTGCTTTGAAATTTCAGAAGACAAAGGATATAAAATATTTCAAAACTACAAAACACAGTCTACACATCAAGAATCATTATTATAAATATGAAGATTACTTGGAAATATGGGAACATACACACCAAATAATGTCAAATGAAAGAAGAAAACAGAACATAAAATGGTACATATACATGTGATGATGACAACTGTCACCTTGGGCTACTGTCACTCAAGTCCCTCAGTGCCAAGGACCACAATCCGATCCTCATCATCATGACCCATCCACCTCAGAGACTTCTTTTGCACATAAAATAAAATTCAACAGCCCTTCCCCAGCTCCAAGGCCAGCCATGATCTGGCCCTGCCGATCCCCAACTCATCCGCAGCCAGTCTCCATTCACCCCACCAGTGCCGCTGGCTTTTCTGTTCCTTGACTCAGGAGCACGCGTTAGGCCCCAAGGTCTTCACGCCCTCCACCTCTCTACCTGGAACATGGTGCTCCTACTCTCCGGGCTCCTGATCTTCTCCAGCTTGAACATCAGGGCTCTTGGCTTAACCTTCCATCCTAAATTAAGTCCCTATCCATAGCCGGGTGGTATCCAACACAGTGCCACAGTTGGTCTGATTTATCTTCCTCCTAACACCTAACACAGTTGGTTATTTTATTTTTACTTCTGCGATCATGTGTTTCATACCTGCTTCCCTCACTCTGCGAGGGCAAGGGTCGTGTCTGTCTACTTCACCACTGCACGCCCAGCACACTGTCCCACATGTTGCAGATGCTCAATAAACACTTATCCAAATGAAACAATAAACGGCCATATGTTCTAATTTTCTTCATTCCACAGAAGACGAAACGAAACTCAAGAGCAGTGGGTTTCCCTCAGCTACCGAGGCACATGGTGGCCAAGCTGGAATTAGAACTGAATTAGAATTAAATAAAAATTAGAATTACTATCTGGATTTGAACCATCACTACCAGGCCAGGAACAAGGACAAGGGAGAAATATATCAGCTGAAACTGGAAGTGGGGAGGGAATGTGGAAATTATTCATCTACCTGGAAAATTCTCTAATGGCTCTTAAATGAGGAGTTTTAATTTTTATTTATTTAGTAGTTTATTCCTTATTATTAGCCAATGTCCAAATACTGATACTCTACGCAAAAATTAGAATTATCTATTTTCACAGCCACATGGCTAATCAGATCTCATGGAGACAATTAACAGCAAAGGCAAAAGAGAGAGGCCATATGGCCACACTGTCCCATCTGTTCCATGGGACCTTGGCCTCTGGCTCCGCCTGAAACCAGATGAGGATCCTGAGAACTCCGAAGCCCCTCGCCCTTCCTGTCCCAAGCCCTGTTTGTGCTGAATGACTGCCACCCACACAAGTTAACCGTTACTTTGGACCCAAACTGAGCTTTGCACCCGACTTTTGCAACTCAGTGTATTCTTTGCCCAACAGAAACAACGGAAAGCTAACCCTGGTTGATGGTCCCCATGAGGGGACAATGGTGGCACAAGAGAGGTCCCCAGGATTCATCAGCAAACAAGGACACAGAGAGGAAGGGCAAATGCTGCCTTTCCATGGGGTTATTCTGGGGTGTACTGCTCAGCTCCCAGCTTTCACACATTCTTCCTGGCAGCAGCACACAAGGCCCCAACAACAGGGGAGACTCCTTGAGACCTGCAAACTGATGGCCTATTTGACACATTTACCACTCATTCAGCAAATATGTTTTCAGCATACCCTGGGTGCCAGGCTCTGGGCCCAAGTGTGTATACTCTAGGATCTGAGAAAATGGGAGACGAGCAATGATTTTCCACACATTGTGGGCAAGAACTATCATGGAGTTTCTTCCTCTGCCTAGTGGGCAGGGCTGGTTCTGACTATGTGAGCTAACAAAGTGGCACCAAAACTCTTAACAGGTCCCACTGTCTGAACAATATAATTCAGAAATCCAAGCCAGGTAGATTGGGAAGTAGCTATTAGTCAGCATTTAACATCCATGGGCATTAAACCTTCAGTGCAGACAAAGCAGAGTGCGCTTAAAAAAAAAAAAAATGTAGGGCCACCAAGAAACTGGTTCTGGTGCTCCTTCCATGACTAACCCATTCTGGACCCCTGCCCCCTGCCTGGAATCCCAGGTTCCATCAACCATACAAAGAGCAGGACAGATCTTTCCAGCTCTGACAATTTAAGCGTCTATAACCTGAAATAAACCACCTTTTTTTCTGGTTCAGCAAAACACATTTCCTTTAGATATCAGGAAGGGAAGAAGGACAAGCTAATAGGCTTGTGGTGTATCATCTAGAAAACCCCTTTTGGGTCAGGATGCTGTATCTTTACTTCCGCCAACAAAAACTTCCATAAGGCTACAAATCGCCTTTGACTAAAGCCTGCCTATCTCTCTAATCCTAACTTTTTAAACCCACAAGCAATACTAAGCAAGAAGCAAACAGCTCCACACCAGTGGAGGCTGGCCCAGTCTGGATGGCTCAACCTCGCCTCCTATTCCAGCACCCTGTGCTCCTGAGTCCTTGCTTGACATTGGGCAAGTCCCTCCTCTGCTTTGTGTCTCAGTGTTCTCAGCTGTAAAATGAGAGGTCTGGACTGGACTACCCTTGAGCCCTGCTTTCATTGCTGAGATGATACAGTTCTTTCCATCACTCAGTGGCTAATGGACACACTATGACAGAGACAGTTTCCCATCATGTGGGCTGCTGCCACCAGGATGAGAAGAGGCAGGGGACCTGGACCACACTGTAGTTAAGAAGTGAGGACAGGTGATGAACACATAGGACCTGGAAACACCAAGACCTGGGAACAGCCAGGAGAAACGGGAGCAAAGGTAAGGGAAAGGTCAGAAACATCAAGATTTTGAGACCAAAACCAGAAAAAATGATACTACTGAAAAGCAATTTGACATAGTGATTTAGAGTACCAATGCTAAAGTCAGGTTATCTAGATTTGAACCTTACATTTGCTCCTGACTAGCGGTGTGGACCTCGGACAGATTACTTAAACTCTCTCTGTACTTTAAGTACCCCATCTACCACACAAGGAAATAACAGTACTTCATGGGGTTCCAAAGAATTAATCCAATTTAATAACCCACTTAAGTGCCTAGCACATGGAAACTCATTCTAGGTGTTTGCTTTTCTTAGATTATATAATAATATGTTATATTTTACTATTACTATCATCACCAAGACAGATAGGATACATAGATTCTAGTTTCCACTCTCTGACTAGTGACCTTAAGATTCAGGTCCCTACTTGTAACATGAGTGGCTTAAAAAAATAAATAAATAAATTTTTTTAAAAAATCATTGTCTCTCAGACTAGAATATATATTCCTGAGGTACTAAATATGAGGTCTCTGTGAGGATTTTAAACATTTTGTGTTTTCATTTTAGTGGTCATCTAAACAAATTCAAATAAACATAACCGAATTTTCTGAATACCTACTTTATAACTATTTCTGGCACAAGATTTCAAAGCCTAAGTTTATATTTGTGTCTGTGATTGTGTTGGCACCAATATAATTGTAGCAGACTAATGAGAAAGGAACAGATGCAGACGCAATTTATAAATGATGAGACTGGACCAAATGAAAGCCAAATGACATCAAATGAAGGTCACTGGAAAAGTGGCTGAAGAATGGAATCATTAGCACATAGTAATATAGACTGTCTAAACTCAAAACGAATCCGCACTACAGCATTCGCTACCATATTCACATTACTACTTACAATTTGGTTTCAGCTGAAAAGGGCAGCTGTTTCACTACATTAACAATGTTAATTTGAATTGTATTGGTTTTGCAATTTTGTTTGCATTTCATTTGTAAGTATGCATGGGTCATATGGTTGTGTAATAACCTATAAGTACAGAGGTTTATATCTAGTTTCACATATGTACACATTTAAGTAACAATACAATAAAAAAGAAATTTCATGAACACAAGGGGACATTGACATTTTTGTTCTTTTAAAGAAGGTTCGAGCATTACTCTAGTTTGAGAAACACTAATTAAATTCTCTCAAAGGTCTCTCATGGCTCTTTGAGTCTAAGAAAGATGATCATTTTGGTTATAGACATGTTAAGCTTAGTTAAGATAGCCCAGTGGGGACACAGGCTTAGAACTCAGAAGAAAAGGCAAGGTGGGAAACAGATTTAGAACTCAACTACAGGGGCGCTTGGGTGGCTCAGTTGGTTGGGTGTCCGCCTCTTGATTTCATGTCATGATCTCAGGGTCGTGAGATAGAGCCCCACATTGGGCTCCGTGCTCAGCAGGGGGGTCCGCTTGAGATTCTCTCTCCTCTCCCTCTGCCCCCAGCCCCTGCGTGCTCTCTCTCTAAAATAAATAAATAAATCTTTAAAGAAAAAAAAAGAAGAAGCCAACTACGGAACAGTGCAGCTAAACCCAGGAGACTAGATGGGGTGTCCAAGAGTGTTCAGAGATAGACAAGCCAAGAGCTGATGTCCGAGCTTCCGGGAGTTCACCATGCTTCACAGCCTTCCCCCTCCTCCGTGTAAAAATACCATTCACCTGAGCATTAAAGATGATCTTCTCAGGATTACGCAAAGAATTCTGTGTCCCATCCAGGAAGTGAACGGCTTAGAACCCTCCACAGAAATCAAACAAATCTCAGTTTTACATTCCCCTAGGCTTGCAGTCAGAGCTGAGAGAATCCACATTGACACGAAGAGATCCGGTCTCTCTCTAAGAGCTGGGCCATTAACTCACTTCATTCCTACCTCCCAGAAATACAGGGGCCCTCAAGTGCTCATGAGAGCCAGGGGGCCCGCAGGACTGCAGCAAAGGGAAAGAGTGGGATGGTCGGGGGCAATTCTGTGCCAGATTCCAGAGGTCAGAATCTGGCCTGGGCACTAGCACACTACAGCTAACATTTCTGCCTGGCTGCGAATCTTCCCTCTCTGATAAGCAAAAGGGCTATTCCGGGACCACACAGACCTGTGCCCACCAGGGCCAGATTCATTCAATGCCATTGGGAAAACCAAGAAGATTCTCTCTCTTCCCTCCTCCAACCCCCAACTCAAAACCATGAAGAAAAGCAGGGGAGAACCGCGCCCCTCGCCCCCAACCCCATACCAAAGAAACCCAGGCTTACTGTTTGTCTTCTTCTGAAAGTGAGGTTCTTCCACAGCAACAACTTCAGCTGAGGCCAGTAAGCCATGTTACCTCCGCTGCTGCCCACAGTAACCGCGTGTGGCTCTGGAGCCCGTGGAGGTAGTGGCCGCAGCTCACAGCAGGGCGGCCGTGGCTGGTCATTAACTGAAAGATAAAGCGGGAGGGGAAAGAGCTATCAGTTATTACAAAGGCAGACGCCGGCGAGGGCTGTTGCTCCAGCCCCCTCACCTGAGACCTCGATACCCACATCGGTGTCCTCACTGCTCTCAGGAAGTCCTGAGTCCCCAGCTCCTGGCTTCAGGGTTCTCCTATAAATGGGGATTCTGGAGGTTTTCTGGGAGCAGCCTAGAAGCTAGTCATTATCATTTTAGCTCCATTGGTGTGATCGTCTGGGAGCGAAAACTGCACTTCTGAAAACAGACTTAAGTATTTGGTCAAAACACTGAGGTTGGAAATGGCATACTGGAATCCCGGAGACCTGCCTCACCTCTCTAAGAAAATGCTTCCTTTCGCATAACGTGTTAGCCGCGTTTATAAATTTTGCCTCAAATCTGGAGTAATTTATGGTATTCCTTGAAATTTGCTACGGACTACATTTTCATCTGGCCACACAGTTGTGTCCTTCAAATGATAAATGGCACCAGCGATAAAGCAGTTTCCCAATCTGGAAAGCCACAGTGCATCTTAGAAGATGGTGAGTAAACGCTGAGGAAGTGCCATTGACACCTGGTTCCCAGGTGATGGGGACAATCCCAGCGCTGCGTGTCTGTGGAAAGAAAACAATACCCCATGGAGAAACAAGTCTGCTAAGGCAGGCGGAGAGCACCACCTGTGAAAGCAACAAGCTCCCACCGTCCAGACATACGCACACCCTGGCTCTGCTCCACCTGTACCTGGGCACAGGCCCCGGCTACTCCGTGTGGCAGGTACCTCCTTGGAGGACTCTTTCCCCATGCTGGGGGAAGGGACGGTTCTCATAAACAGAGGATACAACATTCTGTGTGTCCCTGCTATCCACTCAACAACTGTATTTATTAAATGCTGGAATTTGTATTAAGTAGCCGTACTAAAATTAAAGTTGGGGAAGGGGCAGCAAGTAAAAAGTAGATGAAGAAGGGAGGGACACAGAGGTCAAAGCTAGGCCCTGTGGGCACTTGGTAGTCATGAACTCTTGGCAGAAACTGGAAACCAGCTTTACTTCTAAATAGCTTGGTTTATCATTGTGGCCCCGAGTGGAGCAGAGGTAGGAGTGGGATATTAGTCATGAGGAACAAATAGCAAAAAGAACAAATGCAGTGACCACTTTATGGATACAAAACCAAGTATCGGACTAAGAATCTGTGAGTCCAAATGAGATCTCAGTGCAGAGATCAGCCTCTAGCAGGATTTTACTCTTTTGTCCCCTACCCCTTCAAGGACTTGCATTTAAAACTTCTAGAGAAGAAAAGAGATTGGACAGAGTTTTCAGTTGTCTGAGAAGAAAGACTGACCCTACTATTACATTATGTATTTAATTCATTCGTTGACAATCCAACACATCAGGAATTCCTCCAAAATATTCAAGCTTTAGGACCTATTTCTTTTCCTTATCATTTGCTCAGCAAATCTCTAGGACACAGACCCCCAAAATTTCTCACCCTAGAAAGAAGAGTTAAACCAGCAATGAATCGGTTTTGTTCGCAATTTGTTGTTTAAAGATGTCAACTGACCTCCCAGGCACTGAGAGCCAGAATGCGACTGTGAGACATGTTTGTAATCCCAAATTGTTTTGTAAGTGGCCTAGGAGAGGGCCTGCATTCCAGAAATACTGAAATAAATAATTAGCTAGATTTTTCTCATGCAAAAGCTGTTCTCCAGGAATCACTTAGTTGATTTAGAAGCTACATGAATCTTTTCAGATCCCCAAGGTAACAGTGAGGAGGTTGGAATGCAAGTTTGTAATTTAAAAAGGACAATTAACGAGCAGAAAGAGCCCCAGTAGGAATTAGCCCCAGCTTCCCAACTATGTGCCCTTGACCAACCCTTTATATTCTCCAGGCATTAATTTCCTCATCAAAAAATGCAGATGACAACACCTACCCTGCATGATGTTTGAAGAACTAAATGAGATGATATAAATAAGTTCCTGACACAGTACATGGCGCACTGTGAGTGCCAAAGAAAGGAGTGCCCTTCTCCCCACTTTTCTTTCTCTAATTAGTACCTTCTAACAGAGAAACGGTTACGTCCTGTCCAAACATTCTTTTCTATTCCATTATTTCTAGCAAACCCATCCTGGGTTTCTGGAAAGATAGTAGGGGCCAAGTAGGAAAGATAAAATCTGAACAGCCTAGTGTTAGTGATCCTCACAGCCAAACCAGAGCACAGAAACCCCAAATCTGAGTGGAAAATCTCAGAGGAAAAGAAGACACACCTTGATAGAGTGTTCGTGAGATGAGAAAGGCCAGGGAGAAGTTTTTTGGAGACTAGAGTTTCTGGATCTCCAGACAAGGGTTCTGAGCCCAGGGACCCTCCAAGAGACATACAGAGAAAGTTGTTAGAAGAAGTAGCCCAGAGCAGCACTGAAGGCTCTGCTCTGGCTTTGCTGGGTACAAGCAGGCAGGCTTCTTTCTCCAATCCCCCACGCACCTTGGCATGGCCCTGGCCTCCTGCATGATTCCCTCCTCCCACTTTAGAACACAGCAATCGTCGCTGGAGCAATTCTGTCCACAAAGGAGGGTTTGGCAATGCCCAAACCCCTCTGCTCAGGTAACTGAAGCCAAAGGGACATTTCTACATCAGTTTTCCAAGGAATTGAACAAACAAACCAAAACCAAAAAAGAATGCAGTACTATGTACTAGATTTCTCAATGTTTCAAAGTTAGTCCCACACTTGCTTCTGCCCTTATGCACATTTCCAGTTACTGGCTGGAAAGGGTCCTACTTCACAATCACCGCCAGTCAATAGGCCACTCTCATCCCACTCCTGGGTGACCACAGCAGCCATTTCACTGGTCTCCCTGCCCCCAGTCTTGTCCTGGCTCCCATCCATTTATCACAAAGCAGCTGCAGTTATTCAATTAAACTGTATATCCACATATGCTATTCCCCCTCTTAGAACCCTTTGCCAGCTCCCCACCGCTCTGAGAATGAGGTCCAATCTGTGTTGGGGTTTACTCTCCCTGATGACTCCTACTCCTCTCATGCTGATCCCCACCTCCTAAAACATGCCCAGAAGAAACTACTTACAGGCTCTGAATGGGCCACACTCTCCTACCACTGGGACTCCTTGGTGCATTCCCTGTCCCGGAAACCCTTTCCCCCAGCACTGTCAGCCTGGCTAACTCTTCCTCAATCTTAGGTCTCCATTTAGCTGCCCCTTGCCCCTGATCCTGCCCTGCTAACCTCCCCTGCATGGACACCTGGGTTAGGAGCCCCGCCTAGGTGCCCCCAGGGCTGCCTCTGTTTTCCCTTGAAGCGTTTCTCTCACATTCTGAGTCTGCAGGAACCATTCCTGTTTTCTTCATCACTGTCTTCCTAGTACCTGGCATGTGGTAAGCAGTCAGGCAATGTTTGCTTAATTAATTAACTAGGAGATGGACAGAATATAAGGGTGGTGGCATTCCTGGGCCTGCGGCAACTGATTTCTCAAGCTTGATTAACTGATTCCAGCAAACTGTCCCCAGAGAGGGAGCTCTAGGTTCAGCAGCCTTCTACCACACACTCTGCGGCCAAAAAGGACTGTTGAGCTTTCCCAGGCGACTCCTGGGGCATCCGGGGAAAATATAATTAAATCGAGGTCTACTTCCCACAAACACCAGGTTTAGCTAAGGCCCGAGTAAGCCGTCCCAAGACCAGCACAGCCATGAAATCTGCCTTCTGCCAATCTCCATGCTCAAGTCCTAGGCTCTCTCTCTCTGGCTCTCATCACCAGTCACTCAGGTGGACCACCCTTTGCCAAAATGTAACATAGTTTCCACACCCTAAACTTCTTTTGTACAGTATGGACCTAGAGGAAGTGACTTTTCAAATCTTTTGTTTTTAAGTACGCTCCCTGTCCAGTATGGAGCCCAGTGCAGGGCCCAGGGCAGGGCTTGAACTCATGACCCAGAGATCATAGACCTGAGCTGAGATCAAGAGTTGGACGCTTAACCAACTGAGCAACCCAGGTACCCCAGGACTTTTCAAATCCTTAGCCAATTTCTTAAAGAAAGTTTCACTTCAAATGCAACGGATATTATAAAATTATTATTACCTAGAGAATACAACAGACTGCTAAAACATAACCTTCTCGAATAAGCAAAGGTGCTCAACATCACAGTTGCAGAGAAATGCAAATTAAAACCACAATGATACACTACTACACATCTGGTAGTATTAGATTTTTAAAATTTTCAAGTGCTAGCAAGTATGTGAAGCAACTGGAACGCTCATATACTGTTTATGGGAATGTAAAATCAAACACTTTGTAAAACAGTTTGGCAATTTCTTGAAAGTTACACACAGACTTATGTACAGCCCAGCTACTTCATGCTAGGTATTTACCAAAAAGATAACTACATGACATTCTCATAAGGTAAAACAATGAGAGGACAGGTCAGTGGTAGGGGGTGGAGGTGAAAACAAATTGCAAAAGGAGCACTGAGTGATGGAAATATTCCATATCATGATTGTGGTAGCTGTTATACAACTATAGACATTTATCAAAACTCATCAAACTGTATACTTTAAAAGGGTAAATTTAATTGTTATGTAAATTCTACATCAACAACCTGACCCCCTCCCCCCAAAATCACTGGCCTTCCATTACAATAGTTAGTCTACTGAACAAGTCCAATCATGTCTTGGAGGACCTGAGAACTGTATAGTGTAAAGTCTGATTATTGTGTGATTCACTAGCAAGGTGAATAGTGGTTAAAATATTCACTATATATTCATTCAACAAACTAGGAAGGGTTCCATTAGCACAACAAATATTTACTGACTGCCTATTATGTGCCAGATGCTGTTCTAGACACTGGAGATTCTGCAGTGAACAAAAGAGGCAAAGTTGTTGCTCTTGTGGAACCTCTATTCCAGGTGGAAAATAGACAAGTCGGGGTGGGTTGTTAAGGCAGTGGGCGGTAGGAGTAATGAAGAAAAATAAAGCAGAATCAGGGGAAAGCCTGGGGGAGAGGGGTAACTCCTTTCTAAGGAAGTGCCTTCAGGACAGTGAAATGACACTGAGCTGTGCTACAGGCAAAAGATCACCCCATGACAGCTGCGATTGTGAATTCTTTCAGCCTTTCCCAAAACCAAAACCTGGAATGTCAGATAGACTCAGTGACGCTGGCAAAAGAAAAAAAAAAAAAAAAAAAAAAAAAAAAACCCTATAATTACAGGTTTACAGGAAGCTTGGTGTGAAGAAGAAAGTATAGGACCCCAGTCAGCACCTACCCCACTTCTCCCCAACCCCTCTTCCTCACCAAAACGTTTGGCTCTTTTGAACTTCACGTGTAGGTTTCAAAGAGAGATGGGAAATATAAAGAAAAAAAAGGGGGAGAGAAAGAGGAAGTCCTGCTAAAAAGACAAGGTAGGAGGGTTTTTTCCCCACTTGGCAAAGACAAAAGAAAAACAGGAACTACTTCCCGTGACTGCCTTCTACCCTTCTAAAGCATTAATCTGTCTACGGAAATGTAACAGGGGGAAAAAATGCACATGTTTGCACTGCTGCCAGGAACTCCTAGTCTCTGCAGTAACCAAAGGGTTGGTTGGTCGTTTTCCTTCCGGCAAGAACACTGGGAGCACGCGAAGCCAGGCCTTCCAGCTACAGAACTGAGCTTCCATCTAAGGGATGGGGGAAGACGACCCCTCAGCCACGGCATGTGCCAGAGGAGGACCGTCTTCAAGCAGGGACCACCCTGTCACCACTACTCACTGGGGCAGAGAAGTTGGCCCCTCTCGGCAGAAGAGAACAAGCCCTCACGTGGCCCTACTCCAGCCAACTGTCTTATGAGCAGATAGAAAGAGTTCGATGTGGTTTTGGAGAGCTGTTCTTACCACACCCCTGCCCCAACCTTAGAGAAAAGCTGAAGCCTCCAAAAAAGCAAGTGACTTGCCCAGACTCAACCCCGAGAGCTAGAGCTGCCCCCACATTTCTCAAGAAGTACTTTTTTTCAACAACTGTTAGATTCTCTTTCCCACTATCATATTTCTCCTCCGGTTCTGTTTATTCTCCTGAACACATTTTTCTTACAAGTTCTACCCAAACACTTCATATAGCCAGAACATGCAGTCAGCAACTAGTTTTCATTTTTCCAAAACCGTGGTCTTATGACAGTTAGTTCTCTAAAATTTTAAAGAAAGAAACAAAAAAATAAAGCATATTTCTACTTCACTGACAAATGTCTACGTAGTTACCAGGAGTGAGACAGAAGTTGAAATTTGTGACAACAGCTTAACATCTCTCCTGATGAAACGTATCTAGATGTCTTATATGAATACACAGCCAACCAGTAACCAACAAAGCAGCAGGTAGATTTCAGGCAGGATTTAACCATATCACATATGAATTGAAAATGAGTTGGCACTAAAGCTTAACTGATTGCCTATTCATGAGATGTTGATTCAAGAGCAAGAACCCCAGATGTTTATGCCCCTCATCTCCAGAGAGATGTGGAGGGTCCTGTAAAATTAGGATAGGAAACCCATAAGCCCAGGAGAGCATGCTTGCTTTGGAAAAGGTCTGTTCTTTAATTGCATCTCTGAGCATATGGCTCTGGGTCCGTAGCAAACATTCAGGGAAAAGGCCAATGAGATTACTGAGAGTCAGAAAACGGGCTGCAACAGGCTTATTGCACCCATGACTGAAGACAGGACGGGGCCGCTGCAGTGGGAGGAGGGGATCTGGACTGGGACTTCTCTCCAGCTGACCCTGGGGAGCTTTAGTAAGCCCGGAGTTCATCTAACTGCCTCAATTTAACTTCTCTGGTCTCCAGATGCCACCGAGCTCTCTACCCATAAGGCCATCCTGGGTAACCCCCTAAATTCCACCCCCTCGCACTTCCCAACCATCCTGTAGACCCACAGACTTAGTGAAACTGCCATTAATTGTCACTAGGCCCTTAGAGGCCTGCAGAAAGGTCATGTGCGGGTACTCAGCGATTCCCTAAAGGTGTGTTCCTACTTATAGCATAACACATTAATACTTAAATTTGAGGAGAAAAAAGATGTAAGAAATCCTGCAAGGTAAAAAGTCAAGGATAAAAGGAGGCCATTCTATCATTCTAGGAGATTTCGATCATTCTAGAATAGGCTTTGCTATCACGATACCCATTTTCAAAATACAGATCCATGAATTTTATCAATTCTAACAATATGTGACTCCGGGGGACCTTTTTTAAAAGTACCAAATCCGGGGCACCTGGGTGGCTCAGTCATTAAGCATCTGCCTTCAGCTCAGGGCGTGATCCTGGCGTTCTGGGATCGAGCCCCACGTCAGGCTCCTCCGCTGGAAGCCTCCTTCTTCCTCTCCCACTCCCCCTGCTTGTGTTCCCTCTCTCGCTGGCTGTCTCTCTCTCTGTCGAATGAATAAATAAAATCTTTAAAAAAAAAAAATAAAAATAAAAATAAATAAAAGTACCAAATCTATCATACTTGATTATTACTAATAATTAGTTTATAGAGGAATATATATTCAATTTCCTGGACAAAAGTATCTGCTAAAAGCTCATTTTCAAAGTGAAGGCTATGAAATGAATACATAAATGAATACATAAAAACTGAAAGAGATCCACAAATACTATCAAATCCATAACTAGCCTTGGAGAAGCATCATTCCTCCTGTTGTCAATGATTCTATTTTAAAGGAGACTCACAAAGTTTAAATCTATTTCTATCACGTCACTGATATTTGGACAACCAAAGATCCTAGTTATCACTCTCGATGTGGCAGTTGCTGCTAGCTGAAACAGTCTCAGGACTTCTAAAACTGTCAAGAGCCACAGTTCCCAAAAGCAAATCCATCCTGTACCCAAGTTCTTGTTTCACTGCTGTAGAATTATGGAGAAATTCTAACAAAATGTTAGAGATAGCCCTTCTCCCCCTGCTGATTTCCATTAAACAAACACAGAGCAACCTTCAAAGAAAGACTTCAGCAAACAATACAACTATTTGCTTTCTCTGTGGTCGGGGGTACCCAAGACATAGGAAAAAGAACCTTTCCTGTTGAAAAGAAATCAACTTGTCAACATTATAGATCATAGAAAAAAATTTTTTTCAACCACCATCATAATGCCAAAGTAAGAAGGGCCTGCAGAGAAGGAACCACTGAAGTCATAAACACCCTGAGCTGTAGAAACACAAGCAAGCAAGTCTCCATGAGCAATCAATACTTTATTCGCAGAAAATCTTGACTATCATGTTCCCTCCCTATCATTGTTACAGGAGGGTTTTCCAAGAGAATTTTAGGATAAAAAGCTTAGTGACTATATCAGCAAAAACCATTTTGTTTGGCTTACATCTCTGAAGGGTCAACATCTTCAAATGTCCAAACTTCTCCTAGCCTAAAGGGTTTATTTTTATAAACATGCTCAAAGGACTTGGGGACAGAAAAACCCAAATCCCTTCACTGGCTTCCCCTTCCTTTGGGCCTGTGCTACTTTACAGCAAACTCCCCCCAACCATCCTTAACTCTTTTATTTTCTAGAATTAACTGGCCTAGTTGAAAGAAGGGAGGTTCTGGAGTCAGAGAAAACTGGGTTGGAATCTTGACTCTGCTACTCACCAGCGCTGGGACCCTAGGGACTCTGAGCCCCAGCATCCTCTCCATAAAATAGAACTAATAATGTATACAAAACATTAAGTCAGTTCCTGGAACAAAGAAAGTGTCCAGTAAACGGTAGCTATTATAATGATTAGTGCTGCTGACTTCACAGGGTGAAGCATCCATCAGGGGTGGGGCACAAAGTGGGCAGCTTATTAAAGGAATCTCTCTTCTCTCTTCTTTGTTCACAGAAGGTAGTACTTCCTCCAAACGCCCTTCCAAAACCAACTGGAGCTCTCCCCAGTGCCCAGCTCAGTGGAAGATGTGAGGGGGTGACCCTGAAATCCTGGTGCCACTTCTGGCATTGTTTTACCACAAAGCTTCCTTTTGGGGACCCCCACCACTCACTTATGCTATTCTCTCCACACTCTTGGCAATCGGCTCCTATTCACGCAAGCACACTGCTGCCTTCCTCCAAGCCCTCCGAGCCTGGCTCAGTTTCCCTCTCCACCCCACTTCCTCCAGCCTCCATGTCAACTACCGATTGCTACCTGGGCCTTATACTTCCTCCATCTTTTCAGCTCTCCCTGCAATCTTCTCCAGGGTACTGACTCATCAGGTAGTCCCTGCTAAACTGCAAGCCACAGGTGGCAAGCTACCGTGTCGCACCATCTTAATCTCTGCCATCCTGAACCCAGTGCCCAGGATGATTCTGTGTCCCGTAAACATTTGTAGAATGAGGGCTTCTGAAGTCAGACTTCAGGAATGGGAGAAAAGAATTAAAGGAGGTTCGCTACAGTAACAAGTCAGAAATTTCATTGAAAGTAAAGGTTCAGTTAGCCCAAAAGCATGACAAAATGTCTAGCTGGGCTCAAAGAAACTCAAGTTCAAGCTGGAGTGCATTTAATTTGGTTGTCCTCAAAGCCGCTCTAATTTGTTGGGAAGGGCATTCATTTTCATTGAGTTCATGTGAGCAAAGGAGAATCTGTAATTTGCCAGACATAGGCTCTACAACCCCTGTAAGCATGCCAGCTCCAAGCATATCTCTCATAGGGGCTCAACCCGAAATAGAAGACTGTCAGCACTGGTCAGGACTCGAACTCTACACCCATAGGCTCAAGTCAAAACCTCGCTCAATGAAGCATAGCAACACCTGGATACAATTTTTCCACCTCGATACTTCATTCCCTTTACTTTTGCCAAAACGAGCCATCTAATCTCCAGGCTCTTGTCCAGTTCTAGCTCACTAAGTGTGTGACCAAACCCAGCAATCTTGTCCAGAACACCCTCTTCCACCAGCCAGCTCTTGAGGCAGTGCAGGCTTGCGTCATGTGTCTGAGATGCCTCTGTTTCTGTAGCCCAGCAAGGACCCCGTAACTAGGTAAGTGAGAATTTAGTCTGGGTTCGAGGCCAGACACAGAGGTGCAGGGTCTAAGCTCTGCCCTCCCAACTTTACAACTGAACTCCTTCTCTACAGTAACCCAAACAAACCACGTTGCTGGCTGCTTTGCTAAATTAAAAGGAGAAAGAGGAATAAGATCACAAGTTTAAATTTGCATACTTGTGATTCTGAAAAACAAAAACTGAAGGACGTTAGCCTTTTTTTTTTTAAATACTGGCAACATGAACTCTGTTATTTGAGGTTTGGGAGGCTCTTCTCAGAGGAAACAGATTTGCATTATTCCAATATTATTACGATTCTGAGTATTCCTTCTAGAAAGCACTGTCATTAAGATTTTCACAATTCAAACATTTTATGTGCCAGATTTAAAAAAGTGTTCAAGGAAAAAAACGACACTAAACTATTGGGTGGAACTCCTGCTAGCCTACTTTCCTCAACACCGGTTTTATAGTGACATTTAAATATCTGCACAAACCCATCTCGTAGGCAGCCATGTGCTAAGTATCTACTTCAGGTGTACACTGGCGTCCCCAAATGGAGCTCCGCCTAAAGGACAGAGTGCCCTGCGGTCCCTGCAGCCCCCAGGGGCACCAGCACTCACCTTAATGGAGGCCATTTGAACCCACTGTCAGACAACCTTCCATTTGCTCAGCGGAGGAGGAGAAAGCCACGCTATGATCATGTGAAATGTGACCGGGATTGAAAACTGGAAAATGGCACTAATTCCACTAAATTTGCAAATCCTGCAACAGGACTGACAACTGAATAAACACAACTTGACCAAAGGCTTTCTTTCTCTTGAACTCAAGGTCCTTATTCAATGAACACAATCATTAAAGTTAAAACACACACACACACACACACACACACACACACAAAACACTCTGCCTTGAATCACAATTAATCTTAACTGGCCAAAATTAGCACAGGGCTTTGTACTTTTGCATAAAGGAAACAGATCCCAGCAAAGACAACCTTCAGCACTGCTGTGGGGATTTCCTTCCAATTCAAACTTAGAACCAAGGAGCAATTTTTATTGGAGAAAGAGAAAATACAGTTGAAAAACCCCTTAAGATTCAAATTGTATCAACAGACAATAAGTAAATGAGGCCAGTCCAATTTTCAAGGATTCAGTGTCCATTATAAGCTGAAAAGGACAGACTTTTATAGACACAATTTCTTTTTTCTCTCGGAAAGGACACTGTAAATATTACCCGAAATTCTGGTACAGTAGTAAGAACCCTGGATTAAAGACACATGGGGCCACATTTTTAATCTCCAGTTAATGACCGCTAGGGTGTGAATCTAGGCAAGTCACTCTACCACCCTGAGCCACAGAACAGAAAACAAGTCTTGATGATGAAGAGGCTGGAGGAGGAGATCTTCTGAATCTAAAAAAAACTGCCTGGAGCTTGGGGATCAGACTTGAGTTTGAATCCCAGGCGTTGCCATTAGCAAAATATGTGAACCATGAGTAAGCTATTTAACTACTCTATCGGGGGCACCATCTGAAAAACGGGGCAACCTCAACATTCCCCCAAATGTGAGAAGAACAACACAAGACGGATTAAGAGCTATCAAATTCCAGGGGCGCCTGGGTGGCTCAGTTGGGTAAGTATCTGCCTTCAGGTCAGGTGATCGGGGTCCCGCGATGGAGCCCCCACGTTGGGCTTTCCTGCTCAGCAGGGAGTCTGCTTCTCCCTCTGCCCCTCCCCTCTTCGCACATGAGCTTTCTCTCTCAAATAAATAAATAAATAAATAAAATCTTTTAAAAAAGAGCTACTCAAATTCCATTTAGAGGATTTTAGATGGACAGGCACAGTATTAAACTGTGACTCACACCATGAGATTAATTCATTCTTTTCAGCACTTTTTTGGCCTTTACAAAAATTTTAATTCCATTAAGGAGAAAGTTTTTGTTTGGCCTTCTCTTCAGCACCTCTTTAACACAGGCTAATTCCCCTTTCTAACAAAGCGAGAACAACTGCCAGAGTCCACTCGCACGTTTCAAAAGCAAGTTTATTTTATAGACAAGACTGTTGAGAAAAATAACTTGTTTTCACTCTGCTTTGTGAATAACCTTCTATTTGAGGCAACCGTGAACAGTTTTCAATTTAGAGGACCCATAGAAGGTTAACTTTTAAAAATCCATTGATGATTACAAAAACGTGAGTCAACTGAAAGAACTTGAGTGGCTGATGTGCCGCCTACCAAAGACACGGTGACAATGATAGGAGGTGACGTGGCGGAAGGCCTAGCCCTCGTGCTCTCATCTACCCACGGCCAGTGGGGGGAATCTCAGTCAGTGAGCAACAGGAGCAGAGGGCGCGGTGCAAACAAAAGCAACTAGAGGATGAATGTGAGACTCCAGAACAATGAGAAGCCAAAAACTAGCAAGAAGGGGTTCCTAACGTCCAAGTCAGAGCCATGAGGAAAACCTGTGGAGGGAGATTCAGCTAACGAATAGTTATTAGGCCGCACTAATCACCAGTGAAAAACCAAGTCGAGTTCAAGTATGCCTCTTATAATGGAGGATGAAGCTGTCAAAATAGGTCAGAGTCTTGTTTCAAAGAGCCCTGAATGCCAAGCTGAAGATCGTTATGGTGGCAGACCGTCAAAGTCTTTTGACATTTGTTCAGCACCCTAGTACTTTACATGGTATTTGAAAACCTATCTGTTAAAGAAATGAATATCAGTTTCACGGTATGTTCTGTATATTAGCACATTTCGCTTTTTTATAAATTAACACATTTTGTATATTAACACATTTTTCTAATCATTTATCTTCCTCTTCCCTCCCTTGTCCAGTACCAGAGATCACACCTCACCCCAGCTAAGATAAACTGCCACCTCCATCCCAAAGCCCTGCATCTGGGAGTAGAGAAGGGTCCTCAGGTCAATCTAAACTCTGTAGTCTGAGTCTTCACATACTGTCTGCCTTTCCAAGGAGAGCTGTTGCTTCCCTCGTTCTTGCGTTTATGTCAAACTTGGATCACCTAAACATCAGATGCAATCGATTTCAAACTGCCACCCCCTTGGGGACTTGCTTCTTCAAGAAAACAAGCTTGGTTTGACCCTTGGCAAAAGCAATTATTCCCAACCTGGCATCCTACAGGAATTTTGCAAAGCAAGTGTAAATAGGGAAATGAAACCCAAACAACTTCTTTGCAGCGTATTTCCTCCCCTTGTGCCCCCCTCCTTCAATCCTAAAAACTCTTGCTCCTTTTTCTCCTATCTTCTTCCTTCTGGTCCCAATCTGTTGTGATCTCTGAAACAACAAATTCAGGACAATATTTCAGAAAGCTCTGTGTCTTGCCCACCTATCCCCAGTGAGAGTCTTCAGCGATATGTAGGAATATCCTTATCAGGTTAGTCCAATTCTCATCTTCTGAGGGACTGGCACACCTTTCCACGTAATCGCTTAACTAGGACTACGGTGTGAGTATAAGAAGCAAAACCTATACCCATAATGGAGATGTCCAGGATTAAGGGTCCAAATGAATATTTTATTTCAGAGAGATTCTCCAAATGGTGAAGTAGAGACGAGAACGTCTTACTAAATCATATTTGCTCTATTGAAATGTATTGAAATGAACCAACTCCCCCTTCCTTTGCATTTCAGATGAGAACGCCTTTTTGGTTCTATGATTCACGTCTTCCTCCATTAACACAGATAAATAGGCAATTTCAACAGCTTTCTTGCCTGTACTTTCCTCTCTTCCCATCACCTTTTTGTGCCACGTTCACTCTCATAAGGAATACTCGTAGGCATTCCCTGGGCGTCTTCTCTCTACCTCCCGAAACCCATATGATCTGTTACACTAATGCTGAGGATGCCCCGAAGGACATACCTCTAAGCAGCTCCAATCAAAGAATCATCCTTTTCCTAAATACAGACCTAGAGCTGGAGGATGTAAATGCAAGACAGGCTCTTTAAAAGCCATGTGCTTTCCGCACTTCCATTTTATAAACCAAGAACCTAAAGCTTGGAAAAGTAAAATGACTTGCCCAAGCTCACATGGCTCTTTAGTGGATTTCTGAAATTATATGTAAAATATAAGTAATTATACATAAAGCTTGGAGTGTGCACGGCTAGGTTATATTTTTTTCCGAGAGAATCCATTGTTTTCATCATATGCTCAAAATTGTTAAAAATCCTCTCCCAATAAAAGACAACCACTGATTGGTTATATATGTAAAATTCTTTCTGGGAAATGTCCCACACTAAATACCAGTTATGATAAAACATCTGGACTTCAAGACTAGCCAGATAAAATGCTTTGGCTTTCAAATGCTTCTTGGAAGTTGGATTTGGCATAGAAAACATTGCAGAGTTTTAAACAAATACACACACACACACAGAATGAATAAAAGAACAGATCTTATACATAAAAGTTTATTTTGTTTTTTTAAAAGTATTTAAATTCCAAATTACTTAGTGAATTATCTCATTCTTATTTTAAAAAATTAATTAATGTGCAAATCAAAGTACTTGAAAGTGAAATGTCACAGATGATCACATTTTCTCAAATCACAGCTGCCTCAAAAAAGAGAAATGAAACTGAATGGAATCAGAATTGTTTGTTCTACAAAAACTAAGCTGGCCTAAATTGACTATGTACTAAAATTTCTCAATCTCTATCATAAACCTAATCTTAACTACAGTTCTCATATAATTCTATTTCTAATGCTTTTCTGTAATTACGCCGTCATTCTAAATAGAGCAAACAAACATTAGTTTCCCATTCTCTTTGTCTGAGTCCTTCAAGTCAGCTTTTATTGAACCTCTTTCATATCAAGGGGGTTGAATTAAAGACTGGGGAGAATGAATCAAAGACCTTCTCGTGGAGAAGCGTACACTCAAGAGGAATACAAATAAATGTTAACTATAACAAAAGAATGCAATTAAATACATGGCATGAACTGTGCACTGAGCCACTCTTATGGGAGTAGAAAAGAAGGGGACAATTTTCACTCTGTGTTGGCAGGGAGGAGTGAATCCAGTTTATGAGAGGGATGGCATTCAAATCAGGTCTTAAAGTAAGTTTTCAAAATGGAAAAAGACAGGGCTTCAAACTTTGTTTTGTTCTAGGAACCATGTGTGATGCACCTGCAGTCTGTTGTTCGCATAAATGCTCTTTGCTTTAATATAGTTCATCATCTCAATGGACGGTAGAGTAAACGAAAGCTCTCTCTGAAAGCAATTCTACATATGAGATTTTCATTCTCTGGCCTTAAGTACTTCTAAAATGTACCTCCCTCTCTAACAACATTTATGCTGGTACTTATCCAGGGAACTATTTTTAGGTGCAAATAACCAAATGAAAAGGATAATCACTTTGCTTTTTGTTAGTATTTCTTTTGTCAAAACGTGGTATTTTGACTAAGTCCCTACCCAGATACTGGTAAATTCATGGAAACTAACCTGCCTGAGATGTAACCTCAGCTTCACTACTTACCAAACTCCATGATCAGGCTCCTTAACCTGTCTATACCTCAGTATCCCTGTCTGTAAACTGAAAATAATAATAGTACCTACTCTCACGTGGTTCTCATGACAATGAACTGAATCATCATGTAAAATACTTAAAACTACATCCAGCACCCAGTAAATCAACAATAAATGAAACTGTTTCTACCCAAGCAGAAATGTTTTCTAAGAGCTGATTTCTAATTTGCTATGACAATTTAATTCACTTTTATAAAGCAGACTTTGAAACTATATTTACTTTCAAAGAAAGATGCCATAAAAAATGGCTAAATTTGATTCCTAGACAGTAATGGTAGTAACAGAGAAATAGCTTATTTCAAAAGGTCCATAACATAATTAAGGATAGAACAAGCAGAAACTGTATTGTATTATAACCAATAGAAAAAAAATTCACAGAAGTTAAGACTGACAGCTAAACTAATGGTTCTCTTTCCTCTGTCTTTTGTTCCTTACACTTTTACAGCCAAATACTCTGCCATTCCATTTTATATGTATTACACAGGAAAACAATTTTGATAGCATAAACCTACTCAAAAATACGTGACTGAAGCAACAGTAAAAATTTCATTTTAAACCAAGAAAAGAATTCGAGCTGAATAAATGTAATTGTTTGTTCTTTCCATGGTGTTGCAATCCCCTATGCAACCTATGTCCCAAGCTGAAGAGAATTTGGTTGGCCCACTCCCAGCAACAAGGGAAATATGATACAGGCTGCAGAGTCTGATAAGGTCTCTAGCAGATGAATATACCATAAACATAACAAGCAACCTCAAAAGTCCTCTGCTTATAGCAGCTAAAATTGTTACCACCTCAATGCTTAGTGTGGGCATTAAAGTACTCTGGGCTCACTGGCTGGGTTCAAATCTTAGTTTTGCCAACTTGCAAGATGTGTGACCAGGGACAAGTTAGTTAACCTCTCAGTTTCTTAATTTGTAAAATAGGAATAATAAATGGGTTTGTTGTAGAGATTAAATTGGTTAGTATTTGAATAGTGCTTGGCACATAGTGCTATATAGTGTCTTTTAAATAAACATTACAATAACTTTGGCATTTGTGATTATCTCCACAGGAAGATATGAAGAGGGTCTCAGTTTTTTATGTAGGCCCTCTCCCAGAACAGTTAAATTAAAACAAATTTTCAGAAAGATCATTTAAAATGTGATGCTGGAATAACAGCCATAAAGAGCATTTTACTTGCATTATTTAATATCCAGACAGTAAATAAAAATGTATTTGGATTTGAGAGTATTTTAGAAATACACAACCACATGTCTACCGGTAATTCCTAGATATACAAAATGTTCATTATTAGAGTCTATGGTAATGTCCACTTAATTACTTTACAAGCTAAAAACTGAAATAGCAAAAATATTAACAATTCTCAATCACTATGAACCTAGCATAAGTCACTTGGTTTATGGGAGGACAGATCCCTAAACAAATTTTTTTGATGGAAAAATATTCCAACTTATCTCCATATAAGGGAAATACTACAGAAGGTAATAAAAAGCTGTGTTGCTGAGTTTCATTCACTTTTAATAATGTAAGCTTTGAGACTTCCTAGAGCAGAGGTTGAAAACAACAAAGCCCTAACCACACTTTTTCAATCCTAGACTGACCATTGTCTCACCTGAACTGTAAATATGCCCTAGGTCAAAAACGTGTCCGTTATAGGCCACTATTTAGATGTAAATTTAAATATTTATGAGAGCTGAGATTTCAAATGCTCATGACACACATACCACAGGTGGCCCCTTCAAAGTCAGGTATGTCATTCTGGAGCATGAGGTTTGTCCTTGCAAGGGAATTACTCTGACTAGAATAGCAATTCTTTTTTTTTTTTTTAAAGATTTTATTTATTTAGTTGACAGAGAGAGAGAGAGACAGCCAGCGAGAGAGGGAACACAAGCAGGGGGAGTGGGAGAGGAAGAAGCAGGCTCCCAGCGGAGGAGCCTGACGTCGGACTGGATCCCATAACGCTGGGATCACGCCCTGAGCCTAAGGCAGACGCTTAACCGCTGTGCCACCCAGGCGCCCCTAGAATAGCAATTCTTGTCCCTTAAATGGATGTGGTCCTCATTAAGCCTGGTCACTCTGATTCTACTGCTGTTTGTTTGGGTTTTTTTTTTTTCAAGTAAATATCAATTTGCTCTGCATATCCAATTTTTTAAACTCTATCATGAATTATTTGCTTCATAGGAGCACTTGGGGGAACAGGCTGACAATA
This sequence comes from Ursus arctos, assembly GCF_023065955.2. Classification (NCBI taxonomy): domain Eukaryota; kingdom Metazoa; phylum Chordata; class Mammalia; order Carnivora; family Ursidae; genus Ursus; species Ursus arctos. Next base: position 34,370,430 of record NW_026622852.1, read on the forward strand.
GAAACTTTGTACTTGAAAATTATTAAACCATCTGAAGAGGTTCTACTCCAGGACATTCTCCACACTTCAACACTTTCTTTGATTTGGGGTAAGTGTCTCAAGGGAATGATTCAAACAACAGAAAGCTTCCATTATTTTTGTAGTAGGTATAAGGAAAAATGGGCTGAAATAAAAGGGGAGAGGAGAAATTAAGCACTTTATTAGTTAGGATTTAAGTCCTGTCTGAAAAGAAGATCAAAACTTAGGTTTAGGTCCCAAACTATTGTTAAAAGAACCAGTAAAACTGCTTTTGAACTTGGAAAATTTTGTAAGGTGTTCGGTTGGGAGGGGGCCTTAAAAAAGTGACGTGCTGATTTTCATCACCAAGGAAATGTTTTATAATATCAAATTTATCCTCTTTTACATTAACGTATATACCACCCACTCACTTTGTGAGGTGTCAGTGAATAATAGTTTTGGGTTTTAAAAGCTGATGGTATCAATGCTGCAAAAGATAAGGGCCGATTATTTCCTGTGCCAGACGCTTCTCTCTCTCTCTCTCTCTCTCTCTCTCTCTCTCTCTCTCTCTCACACACACACACACACATTGTTTATTTCCTCCTATAAGATTAAGCGCTGAAAAAGACACCTACGCACAACCGTGGCACTGGCCCACTCCAAGAACCTTCTCATGTAACAAGGGTCTGGGAATCGGGAAACATTCTGATAAAAAACAACCAGACCGCTTTTTCGCCTGATTCCCCAGGCTTCCTCCCAGTCTCCAACCACCCGTCTTCGCCGGATCTTAGTCGGAACCCGCAAGCGACAGCCCCTTGTGGAGTCCGGGCCCCCCTCCGGCCACAGGGTCGATTCCCAGGCCGTTCGGCCAGGAGGCGCTGCGGGCCAGTCCCCCGGGGCCACCGGCAGCCCGGGCCCAGCCCTCCCTCCCCCACCTCCCGGCCCAGCCCCGCGGCGGAGCTTCGAGTTCTGCGCCGCCCGCCGGGGTTACTCCCGGTCACTCCGCGGCACCATCTCGCCCCAGCTTCCCCAGCCGTGCCCGGCCTGCGGCCGCCTCAGGAGACTAAGCTGCAAAGGGCAGGAAGGATGAGGAGGGGGCGGGGGAATGGGCACCTCAGCTCCAGGTTTCCGCAGGCTCTCCTTCTAAGTCTTTTGTTTTTAAAAGGCACAAAACGCGTCCCCCCGCTGCGCCAGGGACACCAGCTGGGTGAGCGCACGGAGACCAGAGGCTGGACTCCCAAGTCAAACAAAGCCCCCGAGGCCTTAAGTGATCAATAGCGCTACAGACCCCGTTTGGGACACCACCCCGTCGAGTTCTTGGGGAACAAGAACGCGCCACTCCAGTCCGGGGGCGCACGGGGCGGATCCCCAGGTCAGAGCCCAACTCAGACCAGCTCCTTAAAGAACGGATTGGGGACTCAGTGCTGGCACTTGTCCCGGTGGGCGCGGGCCGACCCGCAGCCGGAGGGGTTTCCAGCCGGCTAAAGCGCCTCCGAACAAAGGGAAGCGCTCGGAGCTGGGACTGCCACTCTCCGCCCCCCACCCCCCGGCATCAGCGCCCCCGGTAACACCAGAACCCCCGCCCCCCATCGCGCTGCGCCCCGGTACTGCGCCCGGGTCTCCACGCCCAGAGATGCTTCCCCGGCTCCATCGCGGGGCGAGCCCCGAGAGCAGCAGCGCCAGCGTCTTTGGGTAGCTAAAGCTCGTCCTAGGACGTCCTCTCCATTTACACCGCCCCCGCCCCATTTGCGCTGCAAGAGTTGGGGGTTCGGACTAGTCCCCGAAACCCAGCGCTTCCCAGAGCCTCCTCGGCCCCGAAACAAAACAATAACGCCCAAATCACTGGAGAACCTCTTACCTGGTTTCCACTTTTGTGTTTGCGTCTTTTTCCCCCACCCCTTGAAAAACCCTTCCAGAGGAGGGAAAAGGGAAAATTAAAAAAAAAAAAAGAAAGAAAGAAAAGAAAAAAGGAGCAAAGCGACCCCGAGAAATTGGCTCTGGCTGCGCCGGTCCTGCGGCGACCCCTGCCCTGCCCACCTGCGCCCGAGGACAGAGGTGTCGGCTGGGCTCAGCTGGTCCCTGCCCCACTCACTCTCCCTCAGAATTACCGGGGTTCTGCCGCGACTAGTTCCTTTTATAGATTCGGCTGCGCTGAGCGCCAGGGTTACTATCGGTCAAAGCCTGTTCTCTCCCTCTTTCCCCGCCCCCTTCCCCGGCCTCTGTTTATGTAGTTCAGTCACTCAGCAGAAAGCACGTGGAGCCGCGCCCCGCCCCTTAAACGGGCGACGTCCCGCTGCTCCCGGCAGGGCTGGGGGCCGAGGGCGGGAAGTGGGGGGTGCTGCTGGCCTCCAAGGTCCAGGGTGCGTGCCCCCTGCCCTGCCCGAGCCTGCCAGTCTGGGAAGAGCGGGAAACCTGGGGTTTGGGGCTGAGCCAGAGACTGTCTCCTCCACCTTCCCTTCAGCCAACAGCACTAGTGGAAATCGCTTCCTCTAAACTCCTGCTTTCAGCAATTTTTTTTTTCCTTTGTTACTTTACCCTGTAAAGGGATTGGGGGCCGAAACCCCTCAGGACACCAGCCCTTTAGCCTTTCCTTTCAAATGCCCAGGGTGTGGGGGAGGACGGACAGTCCTCTGGATAATTGGCAGTTTTTGTTTTCCACCACAAACCCTGATTTTGGTATTCAATAGGCAACTTATTTATTGCCTTTGGGATTCCCAGCCTGGGCCTCCCAGGTCCCTGGGAGGGCCAATGAAAAGCCTCTTGCTCCTTCTCTTTGCAAACTGGGGGGAGGTGGGAGGCAGCAAAAAACATGGAACAATGTGAACCAGTCCCCTTTATATTTTCATTATATTGGTCAGAGTCCCAGTGATAAATACACAGAGCTTGTGTTTTGGCTTCTATAGATTTTCTATAGAAAAATGCAGCTAGAGAATCACAGTTGTGAAATTATATAACCATTCCAGTTCTCCAACTTCCTCCTCTGGTTTAGCCATGACAGAAGCAGACTGCCCATAACATTTGAGGGACAGAGGCAGAAATACAAATGGAGGCCCACATACTTTGTCATAAATCAAGCCAACAAACTGTAAAATAAAGGTCTCCTACCTTGACAAAGATGTGTTTAAAGCAACCTGGAAGGACAGGTTCACATTCAGACTCCTCATGGTCTGACCTGAGTTTTGGCAAAAATGTGGTAGAGTAGGTAGGACGGTGGGCCCCCAAACCCCTTCTCTTCCCAACCCCAGCTCTGTCATATTCCAGAAGAACCTTCACTGTGCATGTGGACCTCAGCTGCACAAGCCCCTCCACACTACACCATACTACACTACAGTCAAGGCCACAACCTGGGCAGATGCACACATCAGTGGTTCTGTCAATACTCAGGACAGATCCAGTGAGGAGGCCCATGCAGGCTCTGGAAGTGCACCTAGGGACTGTAGGGCAAGGAATTCTGGGGTCCCGGGTACTCAACTCTGGTGACATAGTCCCTTGGCCCTGTGGACTGCTCACCCTTAGGAAGGGTTGAAGTTTGAGGAGGGCCAGAGCCAAGCCTTCTGAGGCCCAGGGCAAGCAACTTACCTTGGTTCAAAGGATAACCCTGGCCAACAGACTGGGTTCTGGGTCAAATGTGGCCGAACACCATGATGTGCAACTTTCTGCTCCATTTCTTCATCTGTAAAATAAAGAGAATATGTATGCTCTCCCTGCTTCACCAGGGATTTTCTGAAAGTGAATTTTGCTCATTTGACCTCCTTGGAAGAATGGCACTGTAAACAAAGGGGGTGCTATTAGCTGAGTATTAATGTCATTTTCAGATACCCAGCCATGGCCTATAAAGTTTTTCCAAATCATGCCAAACAGTAAACTCCAGGTCTTGCAAAGAGTTAAAAGTAATCTCTCTGACCCTCGAGATATAAAGGAGAGCTCCTAGAAGAGATGATACCATTCCAAGTATGATCAGGGGAATGATTAGGTCTCCCAGACTCTCCATTCCCTGCCTTACCACCCACCCTCCACCCATCTGTCACTGTGCTTAAAATCCCACCACCAAAATCATTGTTTTTGGATGGTTCCCAAGAAAACCCCTATTAAAGTATTCCCTTAGACTGTGCCACTGGGGAATGAGTGACAATAAATTCTGTGCAAGACGAAGACAGGATGCTGGAGAAAGGAGGTGAGCCCAAGAAGAAAAGCCCCAGAGAGAGGATAGCCATTGATTTTAAATTAAATACATAAGTCTATGGCTCCAACACCAAACATGACCCTTTTTTTTTGAGAGGGAGGTGGGGTTTGGGGAGGGGCAAAGGGAGAGGGAGAGAGAGAACCTCAAGCAGGCTCCATGCCCAGTGCAGAGCCTGACCGATTCTCAGTCTCACAACCCTGAGATCATGACCAGAGCCAAAATCAAGAGTCAGGGGTGCCTGGGTAGTTCAGCCGTTAAGCGTCCGCCTTTGGGTCGGGTCATGATCCCAGGGTCCTGGGATCAAGCCCCACATCAGGCTCCCTGCTCGGCGGGAAGCCTGCTTCTCCCTCTCACACTCCCCTTGCTTGTGTTCCCTCTCTCGCTGTCTCTGTCAAATAAATAAATAAAATCTTAAAAAAAAAAAAATCAAGAGTCAGACGCTTAACTGACTGAACCACCCAGGTGGCCTCGTGACCATTTTTAACTAAGAACAATCTGTGGGGTCAAGAATCTGCTCACCCCGGAAACGAATGCATGAACACTCTGTAATGGTTGAAACATATTTATCAGTATTGTTGATTTCTATCAATAAAAGAGCCCACGCCCCCAAAGAGGCTAAGTGACTTATTCAGGTGACCCAAGGACTTAAGTCTGCTGATACCAAACCCATACTTTGCAAATGGCGATGGGATCATATAACCAAAATATTGATCCAAAAGTTATAGTGTAAGAGAATGTGTCCCTTGAGAAAGTTTGTCAATGCGAATGCTCTCCCTTGAATATCATAGGTGGTTTTGTTCCTGAGCTTTTCTCCAACTCTTTTGATTCCTGCTAACACCAACACCAAAACTCCCAAGTCCCCACCCTAGGTGACCTTTTCCAAATATTAAGAAGGAAGGCCCTTCTTTGTTGCTGTTGCTCTAGAGAAGCTGATTCTGTAAATGTAGCCCAGGTGGCTTGAAGTTCTATTCTGAGATCACCCTGGCATCTTCTAATTACAGACCTACCCTTCGGGCAGCTGTGGCCTTGGAGACCCTGCTAGAGGTCATGGAACTTTGGAGAAGCTCAATTTTATCATTCCACTGAGATTTGTAAATTAGGCATTACCTAAAAGACTTTGCTTGGATGTTGCTTTGATAGATAATATCTATTAACTGGTCTACATAAATGTACATATATACATTGTTTAAAACATAAATGATTTTCACTACACATATGTTTTTGGTTGGTGTGCACACTCTTTGGTTTCCTTCAGAAACTCGGAAAAAATAGAGTATCACAGGAAGTCAATGAAGAATAAACCAGTATTCTAAAAATAAATTTTCAAGCTGAATGTGTTACAATTAAGACCTAATAGCTGGATTTTTTGAGAATTCCTGGGGAATGTGAGGTGCCTCAAAGTTAAAGAAAAAAATAGGTAATTCTTTTTTCATATAAGAAGGAATAAAAGGACCTACCGTTCATATTTGAGTCAGTTTAATTCCAATACATGGTTGGACACAAACAAATCATCAAGCAATCGATATTCAAATTTTAAAAATACAAGGAATACCACTATCTATGGAGTAAACCATGAATCACATAGGCTCTGAATACCTACAAATTCAATTTAATTGGACCAATGCAATCAATCGCCTTCTGTATTAATGTGACTCCTATTGACACGTAAGCAACATTCAAAACATTACTGCCTCTGGATGTGAGTAAGATGTTTGTTCTGCCTGTCATTGGGATCAGCAAGTTAGCCTGGATTATAGATAGATATATACCCCTAAATTACTAGTTGATCAATGACTTATAATTCTTTTTACAAGCCATCCTTCCAATATGCCGCCCTTCAAGCTCTCCTTCCCTTAATAGCCAAACTGCTGGAAAGATTACATCTCTACTCCTTTCCTTTTATTGAAACTCTCCAGCCCACTTCAGGCAAACTCTTGCTTCCACCACTGCATGTGTTCTGTCCAAATTCATTCATGATCTCCTTTAAAAGAAAGAGAGAGGCATATGTGTTTTATTTTTTATCATTACAAAATAGTTTCAACATAGAAAAACAGAAAAATGTCTCAAACACAGAACGACTACTTCCCTGGTAATGCCGATGACCTCTTTTAAGTCCTTAGGCTACCTGATCTCTGTCTGGTACTTGACACTTCTAACCACACCTTCCTTCCTGAAACTAGTTCTTCTCTTGTATTTCATGAATCTGGTTCTCTTTTGACTCTCCTGCCTCTTTCAGCTGCTCTTTTTCTGACTCCTCTTTCCTTATATAGATGTCTCCTATTGCTGGCTTTCTCGTTTTATTTCTACATCTTCACTCCCTTGGCTTCATTTATCCCCGTATCTCTAGCTCTCATCTCCTTGCTGAGCTCCTGACTATGCTCCCTAATGTACGGTAGAGTACCCAGCAGGACCAGCAGTACGTACGCTCGAGTCAGCTCAGTCCAGCTCAGAGAGCTGACTGTATATTCCTCCCAACTCTGCAAGGACTGACTTCCATGGGGTTAGCTTAAAATCAGCCAATGGTGAGAATATTTACACCACTGGAAATCGGCTATAATCAGGGCTTTCTTTTTCTTTTCCTTTCCTTTCCTTGCCCTTTCTGTTTTTTTGGAAAGCAAGTTGTTAACACCAGCACAACACAGTATAGGACATTCTGCAAGTAAACCCCCAAAGCAATTTTCTTATCTTCCCTTTAACTTGCCCTTCTCCATCTGCATTTTATTTTTTATGTCATTTAATGACAGCATCATCTACTCAGTGACTGTGGGAAATCATAGTCGTACTTGCTTAACTCTCCATCTCTCTGTCTCCATCTTTCTCTTATTCTAAAAAGCACCAAAGTCAGGTCAGCTGAACTCCCTAAGTATCTCTTAAATCTCTCCTTTCCTCTCCATTGCCCCGCCAAAGGCTTGGGCTTCTGTGTTGTAGTAACCTCCAAACTGCTATTCTTGCCTTTAGTTTCTTCCCCTTCCTATTTATCTTCCCTACCACAATGGAGTTATTTTTGCATGGGGAGAAGAAAAGCTAAGAACACCAGCAGAAAAACAAAACCTGTCTAATCATATCTCCCCCCACACATACCCAAAGTTTCCTATGGTTCTCCATTGCTTACAAAGAAAAAAATGCCCTCAATTCTTTAAGAAAGCCTACAACGGCCTTTGCAAACCTCTGACCTCTGAAAGCCTTTGAAGCCTAATTGTAGGCCCTGCTTCCTCCTCCATCCCCCATCCCTATCTCACCTCTACCCACCCCCCATTCCATAAACTTTCCCTGTCTCTGCTCCAGTAGCTTCCCCTTGCTGGGAAATGCTTCTCATCTGTGCCCCTATACTCCTGTGCAAGACTACATATTGGAGGACATGGGTGGGGTTAAATAATTAATTCTGTTGTGCTATGATTCTAGAAGCAGGAGGCCAAAGGGACAGAGAAGAGAAAGGGTATAGAAACCACTTCCTTCATTAGATGGAAAGGCGTGGGACACAGGGTAGATGAAAGAGAGGGAGAGAGAATTACTAAAGATAGATATTTTTTAAGTACCCAAATTAGTAGGCAAATAATACCGTCAGCTCAGATCCATTTGTAAGTGTAACAACAGATTCAGAGGGTAGACAGTGCCCTTAAGCTTGGAAAGAAAATAATTGGACTCTGGGGATTAAAAGAAATCAAGCATTTATTTTAACAGAAGTTATGTATGTGCATTCTTCTCTCCTTATTCAGTGTGCTTTTTTTTTTTTCCCCTCTCAGTGTGCTTTTTTGACACCTGTTAAGAATTCATATTCCTGGCTGTGATTTCTGGGAGGAAGGACTGGTTTCATTTCTTAGCCAGGAACTTTCCTTCTCTCTGATACATTAGTAAGAGAATAACTCATTAAAAACAAAGAAATCCTAGAAAATGTTCCAGATTTCCCTTTTCTCTTAATCCACCAGAGAGGCAAGCCTCTCTTTTTTCCCCTCCAGCATTTTGAGGATGATTCCTTAAGGAATGGTTTTCCCTTTGTTGACCCCTCAGTGGCCTTGTATTGGTTTGACCTGTCCTTGCACCTGTGCCCTACACAGCTTCTGAAATTATCCAGACAGAACGAATATTTTTGTCTCTTAAAAGACTAACTGTCCAGATGTTGTGCTGTGACGATGCCGTGGTGGGAGGAGGGCTTTATGTCCCTTCTTTGTTGCCGTGCTTCTGGTAACTGATGTCCAGTGAAATCCAAGCAATTTCTTAGCTGGTTACTTGTCCCAGAAACTACACGTGCAGAATCACCCACAAGCTGTAAAGTAGTGGGAAATGGGCTTCATTCCCAGAGGCCTGGGGCTTCCCACAGAGCTGACCCTAAAGCTGGTTTCTTCTTGATTGACTCCATTAGCCAACGGAGCTCAGCAGGAAGCTCCCACATCTGTCTACTTACTGCTGGGCACGGGCTGCCCTGGACACATACTGGAATGAGAAAAGAAAGCTAAATTGAGGGTCTAGTCCTAAGACATTTAAGGAATTAAAATCGGAGGTTAAAGGAAGAGGGAAATGGTGTAGAAATGAAGATACTAAAAACTGAGGGTGTTAGTGGCATGTGAATTGGCCCAACATTCTGACAGGCAACTTAGCAACATGTATTTAGAGGCTTTGACCTACTAATTTTACTGGAAGGAATTTATTCTAAGGAAATATCAACAAATATGGTCAAAGACTTATGTTCAAAATGTTTGTCCCTATGTTATCTGTAAGAATGAACATTTTAAAAATATTTACTCATCCAACGGCATGAAAATTCTAAAATCAACTCTGGTAAACTCATATGATACAATTCTATGTAGTCATTAAAAATAAAAATAATGTTTTCAAAGGGAGTGATGTGGGAAATGGCTCACAATGAACATTAACTGAAAAAAAAAAGCAAAGCTATAGTTATATGTGTATATATGATTTATATTTGGTAAAAATAATTAGTAGTGTATCTATAGCCTTTTTAGGTAAATGTATATACATAGAGAAGAATGGAAAGAATCCCACATAAAGTGAACAGTTCTTTTCTGCTGATGATGGTTTTAGGAGCAATTTTTTCATATATGTCTGTATTTTTTATAAAATTTCTAGGATAAACATATGTTATTTTTTAGCTAAGAAAAATGGCATTAAGAGGAGAGTTTGTAGGGGCGCCTGGGTGGCACAGCGGTTGGGCGTCTGCCTTCGGCTCAGGGTGTGATCCCGGCGTTGTGGGATCGAGCCCCACATCAGGCTCCTCCGCTATGAGCCTGCTTCTTCCTTTCCCACTCCCCCTGCTTGTGTTCCCTCTCTCGCTGGCTGTCTCTCTCTCTGTCAGATAAATAAATAAAAAAAATCTTTAAAAAAAAAAAAATAGGAGAGTTTGTAGATTAAGTAGTGGGAGGAGATAGTTTACAACCACAGAAAGGCAAACCATAAATCACCACATGGGAACAGTAAACCCTAACATATTTTAAAATAACGCATGCACTGTAATGAAGAACAGAAAGGAATATGGAGAGATGCAAATGGTTAGGACAGCTAGAATTTTCTGTTGAGTAGGTTTATAAACTGTTAAAAAAAAAAAAAAAGTGAGAGGATTTTAACCCAGTCCCAGGAATCCACTGGTAAGTGAACATTCCTCATTGTTATGACATATCTGTGTGTCCTTCGGCATGTTACTTCACCTCTCTGTGCCTCAGTTTCCTCAACCAGCAAATGGAGGTAATAATAGAATGTACGGTGTAAGGTTGCTGCGGGTGTTAGATGAGTTCGTGCATGTGAAGTACTTGCACTGTGCCTGGCATATGGTAAGTGCTCGATAAATGACAGCTGCTGGATTATTATTACCATCTGTTATTATTACTATTTTTATTATCATTTCCAACAACAGTATAATTGTTCCTCAGTGCTTAATAATAACTTCATAAATAGGACTCCTTTCTAAAATTCTAATTTGTGGATTTTTTTAATTGATGTTTTCAGTTAGATTAACCAGTATAAGCCACCTCACCAGGCTGGGGTTCCAATATGGTCATATCTCCTTTTAATCTTTAATTACTCAAACCCCACTTGCCCATTAGCAGGATGTCTAATGTCTCCTTCTTGAGTTTTCCTTCCCAAAAATTGCCTCAGAGCCCTCAGGGCTTCCAAAGAGATCTAGAGAGGCTAATCAGGCTGTAATTTTTAGCAACCAATTATTCTGTGGCTAATACACAAGTCAGTACCACTGAAGTCCCACGTACCCTGTCCACTGCTGGAATTGGGTCCATGCTGGTCCTGACCTTGAAACAGCTTTCAGAGGCACCCTGCTTTTGGACTCCCAAAGTTCATGCATGTTAGTTTTCATCAGAAGGTGCACACTGGTGGCCCATGGCCACAGTCGGCCCTCTGACACACAGTTTGGACTAAAATGAGTTGGTGTTTTATTTGAAATAGTTGACAAGATGGAAAATGTCACACAAAAATCTTTATTTTTTGCTTCTGTTGAAAAGGTGGAAGATCTGACCACACGTGGCCTATTCCCACATAGCAACAATTGGCTGATGCTGAAAAAAGTTTCTCTCTGGAAGGAACATGCTGTTTTCACTTTGCTCAAGTCCCCACTAATCCCTGTCCTCTTAAACAGCCAAACTTACTACTCTGCACCACTGGCCTAGCCCCTTTAGGCTTCTGAGTTTACAGCCTGTTGGCCTAAAAGTTCTTGGAGTGTGGTGGTGAAGGAGACACTAGTACCTTGTGCACCCCAAGAGGGGGTCGGGAGAGCTGCCTAAGCACGTGAGTGGGGTAGGCAGTGAATTACCTAAATCTTGGTGAAATTAAACCTCACTCAAAGTCCTTTTATCACATAGCTCTCATTTCTGCATCAATAATAAGAATCACATCTTTCCTTCCAGATGGTAACCTACACTTTCAACTTTTGCTAGTTTGAATTTGATTTTTTTAAGGCACACTTTTACAACTGTAACCGAGCACAATTCGAGACACAAAGCAATAAAAGGCTTTACCACCTCTAACAAAAGCAACCCACTTCCTCAAAAATCTCACCCGTCACTACTATCAAAGTCCTAGAACAATCAGCAGGGAAGAGTCAGAGAGGTCAGAAATAACACTCTCTTTTGGTAACGAAAAATGCCACCAAAGAACACGTCCACACCCATAAGAGCCCAAAGTTTGGCCCGAGCCACTTCGTTTGTTGAATTAAACCCTGGAGATAAACAAAGGAAGCAAGATGAAAAAGAGTCAGCACACCACTGGGGGTGGTCAGTAAGGCAACGCTGGAGAAAAGATGAATCAGAAAAACATGTGGGCAGCTGGGGAGACAAAAGCATTCCCAAATGAATCTTCAGTGTGTGGGAGAGAGTTCTGAATGAGCTAAGACTCAATGAGATAATGACAATTATTTCTTCGGCAATTTGCCTGTCACCTTATATTTCTATGAAATGGCCAGTGTGTCATATAAAATATGACACAATGAGAACTGAATTTGCAGCTTCACACTCTTCATTTTCTTAAAATCACACAAAGGCAAACAGAAACGTGAGACTGTGAGACTTCAAGGAGACTGTGCAGTCATAGTAATCTGACTCTAAAAACAGATGTCTGACAGGAAGTTATATTTAAATCAACCATCAATCTATCAGGACATAATTTCTAAATTTAGTAACAACCTTTCCATTTTATCCTTCCAATTACCATATGCATAAAATCATACCTTGTCCTGAACAAGGTGCATTATTTGGGTTTTAACCATACAAGCACCCTTAGGTTATGTTCCTTCAGCCGAAGAATTACAACCCCTAAAAAATGAGGAAGAGTGTTTGGTAACCCACACATATTGAAGGGTGAAAAGTTAAACAGTGGAAATAACATTGCTGGTCTCAGCAGTCCTAGAAAGATGCAGCTAGATGCCCTTTTTTATAGTATATCCAGTGTAGTATACGTGGTGTACAGTACAGACAGTATAAACTTTTGTGTAGTCCTTGAGGTTTGAACACATCTGTTTGGGGAAAATTATATCATGGTTTAAAACTCAAACCTTCAAACTTTGCACGTGTTTTTATAAAAACCAAAAGGAATTTTTAAAATAGATAAGTTAACACATGCTCCTAGTCAAACGTTCAGACATTAATGAAGATATAAAGATAAAAAAACTACGAAGGTACAAAAAGGAAAGTGAAGATCACTATAAGCCCATGACCCAGAGACAACTTCTGTCAATGTCCCTGGTGTACATTCTTCCAGAATTTTTTTCTATGAATACATATTTGGACAAAACAAGTTCATGACAGAGATGCTATCTGTAAACTATTATTTTCACTACATAATAAATTATGGACATTTCCCCATGTAAACAAGTATAGATTTACATCATTTCAAATGGATGTATGATCTCCCACTGTACATATGTATCATAACTTGAAATCAAATCCCCACATATAGTTTGTTTCTTTTTTACAATCATAAAAAATGCAGCCATGAACATGCCTGTACTATCTTTGCACACAGCCAAAGATTCCTCAGAATATTTTTGCAAAAGTGGGATTGCTAATAGAATAGGCATGCTTTGCATTTTGGTACATATGGCTAAATTATGCTCCGTAAAGTTGGCACCAATGTATATTAATATGAATGGGGATGACAATGCCTAGGATTTTTTTATTATCATAGAGTAAAATGTGCTTTTTTTTTTTCTTTTAGGGGTATACAGTTTTTCATAAGATTCATTCTTAACACACATATAGGTTTGTGTTACCACTACTATGATCAGAACAGTTTCATCTCTCCCACATCTCCCCTGTTCTGTTTCTTTATAAGCACACCTCCCCAGCATCTAAACCCTTGGCAACCACTTATCTATTCTCTGTCCCTATAATTTTTTGTCTTTTCAAAAATATCATAAAATTGGGGTCCCATAGTATGAAACCTTTTGAAATTGGCTTCTTTCACTCAGCATTATGTTTTGAGATTTGCCCAAGTTATAGCATGTATCAACAGTTCTGGTTTTTTGTTTTTGTTTTTGTTTTGCCAAGTAGTATTTCATTATATGGCTACACCACAGTTTATTGGTCCATTGAAGGACAGTTTTTCCCGGTTTTTTCAGTTATGAATAAAGTGGCTATAAACATTCACATATAGTTTTTGTGTGTATGTGAATACAAGTTTTCTTTTTTCTTTTTAAAGATTTTATTTATTTATTTGAGAGAGATAGAGACAGCCAGCGAGAGAGGGAACACAAGCAGGGGGAGTGGGAGAGGAAGAAGCAGGCTCCCAGTGGAGGAGCCTGATGTGGGGCTCGATCCCATAACGCCGGGATCACGCCCTGAGCCGAAGGCAGACGCTTAACCGCTGTGCCACCCAGGCGCCCCACAAGTTTTCATTTCTCTAGCATAAATATTCAGGAGTCAGATTGCGAGGCCATGCGGTAAGTGCATGTCTCAGTTTAGGAAAAACTGCCACACTGTTTTCCAGAGGGGCTGTTGCATGTTGCATTCTCACAAATGGAATGTATGAGATTCCAACCGCTCCACATCCTTGTCGGCTGTCAGGATTTACTTCAGCCTTTCCAACAGGTGTATATTGGTATGACTATGCCTCACTCTTCACCCTTCTATCAACATTTCTATCAGACTTTAAACTACGTCCAATCTAACTTACTATTGTTTTATATTTTAACTACTAATAAAATGGAATGTCTTCCATATGTTCATTGAACTTTTTATTCCAAATGTTTATCTTTTTCTTATTTGTTAGACTCTCGCTAAACCAAGCGTTTTAACTTGACCATTACATGTGTCACAAATATTTTTCCCAGATTGCCATCTTGCTCTTTTTTTTTTTCACTGTCTTAAATCTATATCGTCCCTTTACGGTTTCTGGCTTTGATGTTTACAGATTCCTTCTCCATTTCAAGATTATAGAAATATTCAATCAAATTTCCTGAAGCACTTGTATAAATTGGTAAACATTCGATTTTGTTATTACCAGCCACCTGCAGCCCAGCCCAATGAGGAGAGGCTCAGAAATGGGGTAAGGGTCAGGGCAGTCAGCTTATACTCATTGTTTGAAAATTAGAACTTTTTTCGAAAAGTGTTTCTTTATCAGCAGGGATCGGTTTTATACAACCACATGAAAACACTATGTAAAACGTTCTGCTGAGCTTTAAAGTAAAAAAGCCAAGCTATTTCATGAGTAGGGAGGTTGTTCTGATTCTTTGGGGGAAGGATAGCGGTGAGGTGGAGAGAGCCTCTCCCTGAAAATGCTGCTAATAATTCCATCTCCTTCCCCACAGAAGGCAAGAAGATGACCTTTCTAAAAATCAAGAGTTCGTTACTAAAAGCCCTGATTTAGACCCCATACATCCCAAAACAGTTTTAGTGAGTAAGCAGGATTAATGCTGAGCTAAGCAGAGATGGCCACCATAAAGGGAGAGGCCGAGGGTTCCAAGATTGGGGGTCAAACGTTGGGGAGAACCAAGAAAACAAATGACAGAAGAGAAAAAAATTAACATGCAAAAGAATAAACTGCACAAGAGAAAGGATCATAGTAAAGAAAAACTAGGAGAAAGGAGTCTGTAAGAGTCTGCATAGAGCAAATGATTGGGTATTAATGCATTGTAGCAGGAGAAGGTAAGCCCTGTGACAAAGGAGGAGAAAAGACAAAGTTGGGGGGCCTCCGTCACACTGAGCCAGGTATACCTGACAGGTCAGCAACTACTCAGGGAAAGAGCAGAGCAACACTCAGAGCAAGGGCAGAATTTGTAATAAGTTGAAATTTTCCCTCCTTAATAAAATCAACTAATGGTTTGTCCACATTTTACAAATAAATTATTCTCAAATGCTTCCCATGTTTAAGTACTTTGTTTAAGATGCTCTGATGCTCATTAATTAAGTAAAAAATTCTCAACTCCTGTCATGTCCAGGATAGAAACACCATATCCTCCTACAGGTTCTACCTGCACACCTGCTTACCTGGTAGAATGAAAAGGGAGGGTTTCATGACTCGCCCTGAAAATAAGGGTGTTAACTCGCATATATGTTTTATCGTCAACATCATTGTTCGAGTGGTTGCTTAATTCATACGTTAGTAACATCACAGCATCAAACTGTCAAATATTTATGAAGTGCCAACAATTTATGCAAACAAGCCAAAATAAGTGAGAGGATTGAGAAAATTATCAGGATAATCAGAGCCCAAAATAAAGTCCTTTACATTAGCTTGAAGACAGATTCTCTGAAGGCCCATAATTATCTAATGATGGTCACACTTGCTTTAGGCATTTTTTTCAGTAAACACTTATGAACACCAGCTGTGTGCCACACAGAGTGCTAGATGCTACCACGCTTTGAAGAAGCTCACACCTTAGTGAGGAGAGGGAGAGAAAGGAGTTACAGAATCACTGGAAACAAGCTGTGGTGGAGGATAAGCCAGGTGGGGAGGAAATGAGCAACAACTCAGCCTGAAATGCCTGAGAAAGTTTCAAGGAGCAGCTGACATTTGAGCTGAGTCCAAAGAGCTGAGGACTTCTCCAAACTCAGATGGAAGAACTTTCCAGGAAGGGTATATAAAAGCACAGGGAGTTGAGCAAATCAAGGTGGGTGTAGACAAAGTTGCCTATTGTGGCTGGAGCCCAGGAAATTCGCTCAGTGTGGGGAGGCAGCCTTCGTGGTAGAAAGCCTAGCCCAGGTGGCTCAGGAAGGCCTGAGAAGCCGTGCCAGAGGGATTGGATTCACTGTGGCCCCTCCAATTTTTTACCCCTTGGGTTTTATTGAGATATAGCTGACATACTGCGCTGTATAAGTTTAAGGTGTCTCCTCTACTTCTACTTTGGCCTGAAAAATGCTTCTAGTTAATGACCTTCCTTTCTTCATTTGCCATGTGGACAGACACATCCTTGCTTTTGAGTGATTAAGTGTGGACACTCTGAAACCAAATGGTCTAGTTTCAAATCCCAGACTTGACCTTTCAGTAGCTGAGTGACGTTGGCCAAATTATTTGCCATCTCTGTGCCTTGGTTTTCTTGTTTATAAAGTAAGGATCATAGTACCTGCCCTGCAGGGTTGTGGTAAGGATTAACGAGTATATGTAGAACTACTTGGAACAAAGCTCATAAATAGTCGGTGTTCAAAAAATATTAAATATCATTGTTATCAGATTGTTTTGACATATTCAGATATTAATATGCTTTTAAAAGTCTCTTTTTCAGCATGTGTTTTCCCACTGACCCTCTGATTAGATCACATGTGATTTTTGTTTTCTCTCAACAGTCTTGCTGGGCACCCTTGGGACAATACCCTTCCTTAAAAATTACTTCTGAAGCAGAGCGGCATTTTCCTATTGTCAGCCTGGTCTTGTGTGATCACTGACCAGCCCGGCTGCTCATCAGAAATGAATGAACAGTTCACAGCCAGTTCAGCTGTGCCGCCGAGGGCACAGCCCAGGCCAGCAGAAGCCACTAACTTGGAGAAGTCTCGGCCTGTGGCTCCGGCGTGACGACACTGTGAAGATGAGCTTCCCGCTCTTGCAAGCGGGGATACCATGATATCACACCTCCACGGGAGGCATTGCATTTAACTTTCTTCTGAAACAGCGATCTGCCCACTCCGTGGGGAGTAAAAATGATAAAAAGGTGTCAGTGATAAAGCCTGGGAGAGAAATCAGAGGCCCAGCAGAGAATAAGCAGACAGCTGCAAGAGGCACTTTCAGGTTCGTTCCAAACCAACCACAAATGGGTGCGGTTAGCTGCCAGTTTGGCAAACCATTTCACGCTCACATTTATGATCTATGATGAACTCAGCGAAGGGATGGTGGCGCAAGGACAGCAAAACATCAGTTTAGGAGTTACCTCTCAAACACCGAAGATAAAGCCTCACAGTGGAAAAGCAAAAGCTGCGACTGACGGTCTTCTTCGATGCCACAGGATCTGTCCATAACCGGGCATTTTTTCCAAGAGCTCTGGAGGAGAAAGAGGGTCCCAGGCCCACGGGCCACTTCCGAACTCCAAGGCAGGAGCCACGTGATGGGACATTCTTTAGGTCTGCATGTGTCCAACAAAACTTTCTGGAGAAAGAACTCTGTTATCTTAATATTAAAAAGAACGTCCGGGTGCCTGGATGGCTCGGTCGGTGAGGCTGCCGGGTCAGGTCATGATCTCGGGGTGGTGGGATGGAGTCCCACCTCGGGCTCTGCGCTCAGCACAAGAGTCTGCTTCAGATTCTGTCTCCCTCTCCCTCCTGTTCACTCTCTATCTCTCTCAAATAAATGAATGGATAAAATCTTTTAAAAATAATAAAAATAAAAAATACTTTGTAAAAAGAATCTCCAGCTTTCATCTTGCCAGTGAGGTCATTGTAAGATGAAGGAAACTGAGGCACAGAGAAATCAGGTGACTTGCCCACATTATTATTAGTGACAGAGCTAAAGCGCAGGAAAATCGACTCCCAAGCCTTTTGTTCCACAGGTTGGTGAAACCATGTGGATGCCAGCAAGCTCACAGCAAAAATCACATAGCTGAAGAGCCCAGGTTTCACCTGCCTGTGAGTACAAAGCAGGTCACACGAACAAAGTCTCCCAAACTTGTCAGCTCTGTGCCTCTACCTGCTCATTCAGGAATTTATGCCCCTCCCCAAAACTTCCCTACCCAGGGTCTTTTGCTTGGTCCTGCTCAGGGACAGTCTGCAGCTTACAAGCCCCTTATGGAAGATGCAGACTGTTAGTCCAGCAGCCATGCCCTGCCTTGGGTCTTTCCTGATTCTCCAGCAAGATCTGTACATTTCTGCAGACAGGTCTCAGAGCCAGAAGCAGCACTCTTGTGAGCCCGGCAGAGGTGGGAAACGAGGGGGCGGGGCACGTGTGGCTCATTGTGTGCTGCCTTTGGCCACTTTGGTCTCAAAGCAGGAGTGTGTGTACCCCAAGCCTTCCCAGTCTCTCACGAAAGACAGGCTCTGTTCCTTGCTCTGGCCCTATTCCCACAGAGGCTCACAACCAGGCCTTCAGCCAGGAGGGAAAATAAGGGAAAAGTTTGAGGTGACCGTCCAGACAATTTTTGCCTTCCTAGCTTTGTATGGTCTTTATCTCCCCTCACACCTCCCCAATGCCTCTTCACCAACACACACACACACACACACACACACACACACACACACACACAAAACAAAAAACAAAAACAAAAACAAAAACAAAAGCACACAGGAGCAACATCTGGCACCTCCTCCCTCAATCACTCAAAAAACAAAAAGTGCCTACGTGTATGTGTTTGAACTCGTACAAAGAGGCCTCTGGAAGAAAGTAATTGCCTAACCTGGGGGACCAGAAGCGTCGGAGTTCCAGCTCTGTCTCAGAGAAGATAAACCTTTATAATTAGTGGAATCATATCATAAGCTGATCACGTGCTTAAATAAATTACTGCTGGGTGGCAGTAAGGGAGAAAACATCACTCTGAAGCAATGCCTGCCTTAAGTTTACGTTCCCTCAGGAGTAGAAGCTGTGAAGGAAATAGGTACTGGTACTATATTTGAAAAGCAACCCCAGCTAGAAAGTAGGGACAAGAACAGGAGGAGAAACATCAGTAAAGGGTATGTGAATAAGTTAAGCCATTAACTACAAGCTACTGGGGCTCAGTCCTGCTGGGAACCCTCTCGGAAACTGTGAGGAACTTGCCTCAGAATCACAGTCAGGACACCAGTGGGGGGGAAGAAGGTGCAAAATTTAAGGAGGCACTTGTTCTCAGGGTCGGCCAAGTCAAGTCATGCAAAACAGAGTCAGTCTTGCTCTGAATCATTCTACTGGGAAGACTGAAGCATTTACTCATTAATTTCCATCTCCTGTTGGTTGAGAATGGTCCCCCACCCCAGGGATGCTGATGTCCCCCGCACTTCTGGGCTGAACCTGTCTGAGGCTTTGCAAGGTCCTCAGGGTGCCAAGAAAGCCCCGAGGCAGAGAAAAAGAGAAGCAGGTGCTGGGGTGGGAAGCTCTCCATGCTCTGGAATGCGTCTACACCAACTGCCAGTGAGCATGGGTAGTTAAAGGGGATAGGAGCAGGGCATCAACTGCATCTGTTACATGCTCTATACATACCAATGGTATCTTGAATCCACATCAAAATTATGAAACTCATGTGCGCACTTCAGTATTGGTAAATATGTGGGCTTCCCATGACTCAACCAACATCTCAAAACTCAAAGCAAGCTGAAGGCAAAAACACTCTGCACTTAGAGGTACAGAATTTAAACACTGAAGTTAACATCATCGCGTAGTGAAGAACTGGAAAGACTATACAGATAGGCTACACTTAGGTGTTGTGGCCACAGCCCCAGTTAAGATGTCAGCCTACAGCCAGCATCAGCCTCCAGGGAGGTTAGCGAGCAAGCCCTCAGGTAATTCCAGCCCTCGTCGTTTGAGCTTCCCCAGAAGACATGGAACAGAGATGAGCTGGTGCTCTGAACTCTGCCAAAATTAGAGATTTGTGAGCAAAATTCATTATTGGTTTTGTTTTCAGTGTTAGGTTTCGTTGGCTTTTTTTTTTTTTTTTTTAAGATTTTATTTATTTATTCGACAGAGATAGAGATAGCCAGCGAGAGAGGGAACACAAGCAGGGGGAGTGGGAGAGGAAGAAGCAGGCTCATAGCGGAGGAGCCTGATGTGGGGCTCGATCCCATAACGCCGGGATCACGCCCTGAGCCGAAGGCAGACGGTTAACCGCTGTGCCACCCAGGCGCCCCTGGTTTTGTTTTCAGTGTTAGGTTTCGTTGGCTTTTTAGGCAGCAGTACATACTGGAAACAGCTGTCCATTTTCCCAGTACACTCCTGAAGATAAGGACAGTGGCTAATTAACTAATGAATGTGCAGAACCTGGCATATGGTAGGTGCTCTGTATGTACTGAATGTGGGTGAAAGAATAAAATATGGTTCCAGCTTTTTTTTTTTAAGATTTATTTATTTATTTTAGAGAGAGAAAATGAGAGCGTGAGCGGGGGAAGAGCAGAAGGAGAGGGAGAGAGACAATCTCAAGCGGAATCCTCACCGAGCTGGGAGCCCGACTAGGGCCTTGATCTCACAACCCTGAGATCATGACCTGATCCGAAATCAAGAGTTGGACACTTAACCAATGGAGCCGCCCAGGCGCGTCAAATACGGAACGCTTCATGAACTCGCGTGTATCATCCTGGCACAGAGGCCATGCTAATCTTCCCTTTATAATTCCAACTTTAGCACATGTGCTGCCAAAGTGAGCACTCCAACTTTTGAAAAGCAAGTTCAGCAGAAGAATGAGCTTCCCTAAAAAAATGGAGCCATCTTTTTTTTTTTTTTTTTAGTAAAGTTGACATACAATGTTACATTAGTTTCAGGTGTACAACTTAGTGATTTTCCAAGTTTATATAGTGTGCTATGTTCACAAGTATAGCTACCATCTGCCCCATTACCTTGCAATTAGATTAACACTGACTATGCCTGATGCTCTTCTTTTTATTCCCATGACTTACTCATTCCATAACCGGAGGCCTCTATCTCCCTCCCTCCTTCACCCATCGTGCCCAACCCTCACGCCCAAAATGGAGCCATCTTTGAGATCTGGGATGTGTTTTGAGGAAAACAGCACTATTGATAAGTCCCCTAGCTAAAAGTGGGTCTCTGCTTCATGGGAGAAGACACAATATGCCCGGTCCACACTTGACAAAAGGTTTGTCTCCGTGCCCTTAGCTATGGAATTCAGTTGCTCAGAATGAGGAAAGTTACACCTCCTATGAAGTCATGGTCTCAGAATGTACAAATAAGAGTCTGAGGAACAATTTGTAAAATATTCCACTTACTCTAGATAAGGGGGGGCAGTCCAAAAAAGTATAAAATTTAAGACTTACAAATTGTCAATCAAAAGCAGGATGCTTAACTGCTCCCATAGCTTTTCAGGGCCTTTCTTCGCTCTCTTGGTATAACGTATAGCTATCACCTGTCAACTCCCTTCTAAGAACACCACCTTCCCCTTCTTGGTGTATACATAAAATCTTGGCCTCCCTTCTTGACTAAAGACTCTTTCCGTGAATATGTCAGTGGCTCTGTGTGTGTGTGTGTGTGTGTGTGTGTGTGTGTGTGTACCAATAGCAGCTTTATAGGTTAGCACTTTGGTAAAACTCAAAAAAGCACCCTCTCCATACACTATCTAGTTATGTTGTTTTTATCTCACACCTAAAAGGCACCTTCTCTGAGGAGAACCACAATGCGCAGGTTTCAGTCTGGCCAAGCCCAAGCCAGACAGTCACAGATCAGTTAGTTACAGAGGGCTTCCGGGGGTGTGAGTGCTTCCAGCCCACACTCAGAACTGGTTAAAGGAGGGGCGCCTGGGTGGCTCAGCTGTTAAGTGTCTGTCTTTGGCTCGGGTCATGATCCCAGGATCCTGGGATCGAGCCCCGCATCGGGCTCCCAGCATCGGGCTCCCCGCTCGGCGGGAAGCCTGCTTCTTCCTCCCCCACTCCCCCTACTTGTGTTCCCTCTCTCACTGGCTGTCTCTCTGTCAAATAAATAAGTAAAATCTTTAAAAAAGAAAAAAAAAAAAGAACTGGCTACAGAAATCCTGAAGATTTTAGATCTGCCTATACGTCTGACCAGGAAGAGTAAGAACTACTGCTAACTGGAATCCACAGGGTAGCTGTGCGGTGAGTCAGTGCAGCACAAGGAGAGAAGTTACATAGCCCTCCTCTGAGATTACATTTGGCAGAATTCTGTCATTAGGCATGACTTAGATTCCAGGATTCACTAGGAAGGGACAGGAGACTGGGTGTTCACAGATGGAAGAAATGACACCGCTTCGGAGCCAAATTTTCGGCTCTTCTCTGACAGCAATCAATACCTAATTTGATCGCTATAGTGACTACTAATGCAGCATAATGAATATGGATATTCAGCATATTAGGTTACTGAGAATTGAATAAGCTTTCAGGATATTATTTTGTTTTCCATAATCAGTCAGAAGATCTGTTCCGGGTCCAATTAATACATTATTTTAATTCCTGCTTCACACAGTCACCAAACATCTGAAATGCCCATAGGTGTCAGGCACTGCGTTACTCACCTGAGAAACAAAAATGACGAGAGCAAAGTTCTTGACCTCAGAGAGTTTGAAGTCTTCTGAGAAAGCTGACTGTCTGAAGGACAAATCTTAGGATGATTTTAGAAGCACATAGGATCTTTGCTTATTTGGTATTTCAGCCAATCACCGAATGAACAGATTTCGTTGTCTTTGTGAGCACATCAACAAAAACAATTCTTTCATCACATCAAGCAAACCACAATACCTTTTGGTCACTGTTCACTACATCCCTGCGTGTGTGTGGGACGTGGTTAAACATGTAGCAGTAGCGGTACCCTTTCCTCAACTCAATTCAGATATGGATGATGAACAAACAAAACAGATAGAAGCGAAGCAGCTCTGCTTGCAGTGTGAGGAGGGAGGACCCCCAGACATCTTGTCATTCAATCTTCCCTCTCACACACAGCAACCCCTAAGAAATATTTGCAAAAGCCCTAGGATGCCACAAGGCGCTGTTTGAAAACATGCACGGAGCAGATGTCCAAAATTCCCTCCAGCTCTGAAAGTCTGTACAGCTGACACTTAGACACTTCACTGATATGAGAGTGACTCTAGACTCCTCACTGCACTTCTCAGACTCTCAGTGGGCTGGCTTGCAGGCACAGTGCCCATCTACCCCCTCGAGACTATGCTCGTTTTGTGTGCAAACTGGATTTATTCCACCTTGTGTCTCCAATTTCTACCACAAGGCCCGGCACTAAGTAAGTGGCAAGAGTGAATACGGAATGACAGACAAATGTGGCTGAAGATAAATAAGATTCTCCTGGAGGGAAGCCACTGTGAAAGAAGGAGGAGCGGAAATGTATCCTATTACAGAATAAATGTCTGTGTCCCCTCAGAATTCATATGTTGAAATCCTAACCCTTGATATGATGGCATAAGGATGTGGGGCCTTTGGGAGGTTAATCAGGTCATGAGGATGGAGCCCTCTTGAACAGGATTAGTGCCCTTACCCAAGACACACCAGCAAGCTCTCTCGCTTTCCTTTTGCCATGTGAGAACACAAGAAAACAGCAGTCTGCAAGTCAGAAGAGGGCTTTCATCAGAATTCAACCACGCTGGCACTCTGATCAGAAACTTCCAGCCTCCAGAACTGTGAGACAGACATTTCTGTTGTTTATAAGCTACACAGTCTGTGGCATTCTGTGATAGCAGCCATACTGACTAAGACAATACACTCTGATCGCCTCCTAGTTACCTATTTACCTAGACACACACACACACACACACACACACACACACACGTGCACATGCACACACACAGAGGCACACACCTTCTTGCCTTATTCATGGCAAGAGACCAACAGCTATAGAATGCCCTACTTGATTCTCCCTGTTGTAGATAACGTGTGCCCTGGAGCTACTTCCTACACATTTATTCTTTCAACCCCTAGGAAACTGACCAATTCTTCTTCCATCCTCCTTTTTGCTTCCAGGCTTTCCTCCTTCTCTCTTGTGCTCAGAGTAGACATTCAGTACATGTTGGTGCTTTCCCCTCTCGTTCCCATGATAGGATCTACAGATTCTCATCGACTTGGTCAGATCCTCTGGATCTGCTCCATTTTGTTTATATCTTCCCTAAAACCAGACACATGGCTTTAGAAACAGTACTACTGATCAGTGTGACCATTAGAAAGTAGAGTGCGATGGGCATTTCCATCTGCTATGGATACTATTCTATTATTCAGCATTTTAGTCGGTTGACTCACATGACATTTGAAATTGACTAAAATACCCATGTCTTCTTTTCACAAACTAACAAGAAGTCCATTCTCCTCCATCATATACTTGTGCATTTTTTAAGACACAGACTTAGGACTTTACATTGCCTTTATTAAAAATCATTTATTAGTTTGGGGTGTTGTTTCAGTTGGCTTTATTTTCCTTCTTAAAAAAATTTTAATTTTGATATTCATTGTATTGAGTATCTCTACAATGTTGTGTAAAGGTACGTACAAATTCCATTCAACTTACTGATAAGATTGGGGAACAATTAAAAGTCCTGTGACATGTCACTATATACCTCCCATTAGCCACGTGTTGAACTAGCAACAAATCTACCACATTACCATTCAGGGGACTTTTCTTCATCTTGTCCTCAAGAAAACACTTTAACCTTACTGAAATCAAGATACACTGATTTTAAGGAATTTCTCTTTTCTATCAGTGTCAACCCTCTCATAAATGGGAACAAGGCTAGTTGAGCATGGCTTGCTCTTAGTAAACTCATGCTGTTTTCTTTGCTTATGTGCTTACAAACCATCTGTTTCACCATCTGATGCCAGGGATTGCACACCAAACCCACCAGTTTAATGACTTCACTTTTCCTGTCTGAAAACTTAAGCTTATTGCATGTAGAACTAAGTTTTTTTTCGTTTTTATTAGTAAAGCATGACAGATTTAGATAGCAGTTTGTATATAACGCATTTGCAAATAAAAATATATATTAATGCCTTGCCGGGGCCCGGATTTTATCACAACAGGAGAGTTGAGAAAATGCCAGGATCTGAAGCATATGTTGCCCCTGTGGGTCTGCATGCCACTTTCTCCATCACTGCGTTTGTATAGCCCTTCCCCCGGGTCGCACACTGCTCCGAGGTCTGATACTAGCGATAAGCACCGTCAGGCACATACAGAGGTTTGATACAAATGATTTGGTAATTGGTAGGGAAAGCAAGGTGACATCATAGTAAGAAGGTAACTGCACTGAGATAGCACCAGGCAAACGGCAACTCTCCTTGTCTAGTATAGTTGCAGAGTAAACACCACTAGCGAAGATGGAGACGGCAGGAAGCAGCCTATACTTTACCCCACCCTTATCCCTAGTAGGAAGTGTTATCGATTCCAAGCTTCACAGGATGGAACAAAACAAGCCCACATCCGCAAATCCGTTTTTTTAGAAACCGGTAATAGTCAAGGAGAATTCAAGGTAAAATCTCGCTCTGTACCATTCATTTTTATATGAAATGTGTTCTGGATCATGAAGAGCAAGAGTGGAGAGGATGATGGAGAACGAGGATATGACCGCATGCTGTCTGTAGGGCTGCTCTGTCCGCCTCGTGAAGTCTCTGTGTGCTTCCAAACAAACCCACAGGCCTTGCCTTCCCTCTGCGTGCCTCGCAATTTTATGTTTCCGGAATTTTATGTTCCTTTATGTAGGAAGTTGATCTTCATAAATTATGGCCCTTAGAGTTTTTCTAATTTTTATGTGCCTAGCTGTGCTTCCCACACCCTTCTTGTCTGCTCTCTTTCAGGAAAATCCTAATTGAACTCCATGGAATTAGTTCTCCTCTTTAGGTCAGACCTTATTTATAAAAGTTCTAGAAAAATACATTATCTCTCTTCCAGACAGAATAGTACAAACTCAACTATCATCACCACATAGAAAACAACTGCAAAGCAATCCCCCAAATTCCTAAGCAATAGAGGGTAAGGACCAAGAGAAAGAGAAGCAAAAGTTGCTTCAGTCAGGAAAAATATTTTGAGAAGCATTAGGAATATGTGAGGAATCTGGCACAGTAAATTTTACTTAACTAGAATATTCAGGGAATGGCTCTGCCTTTCCGTTTTTGTGTGCATGTTTGCTTTTGTTTTAAATCCCGTAATTAAAAAGTTGTTGTGTTACTGTATAATTCCATTTGCATGTCATTCTGGAAAAGGCAAGACTAAAGGAGAGACTAGGTCACTGGTGGCCAGGGGTTAAAGGGGGGAGGAAGGGTTGACTAAAAAGGAGCAAGCAGCACAGGGTACTTTGGGGGGTAATGGAAATGTTCGGCATCTTAATTTTGGTGATGGTTGCATGACTCCACGAATTTCTCAAAACCCACAGAACTGTACACTTAAAGTGAATTTTGCTGTATATAAAAATAAGTGGAGTAAAATGTTAAGTTGCTGTACAATGTAGGAGGAAGACCTCTGGCCTGGGATACGAGACCTACATTTCACTCCCTCTAGCTCTGTTCCCCTCCCTAGCACTAGAGCCAACAGTTACTCTGCCTTTTATTCTTATTACCAGAATTCTTTCTAAAATTACTCTAGGAGATATGCCTGCCTTAGGAAGCAGACCGTGCAGGGGAGAAGGTCCGCTTCCTTTGGCATGTTTCAACATCTTCAGTACATGTGTGCCACATCCCGGGACACAGAAGGGATCCATCAGCACAGCACGGCAACCCTGGGCAGCCCAAGACTCAGCCGTCCTTGTCCTCCTCTGGTGCTTGGCACTTCCATGGGCCATCACATTCTTACAGATTTTACTAAATAGTAATGCATTTGTTCATTCTTACATTTCATTACAAAGCACTTAGTGAGTTCAACAGTCAGACTCTTGAGAGACCAACGTAGGGTTGTTTGTGATTAGATTCAGCAACACGGAGATGTTCGCACTGAGTTGGCCTCCTGTATGTGTTCTCCACAGCTTCTGGCTTTGCCTGTGTCCCCTGGACGAGCTCTTGTGATACAGTAGGTGTCTGAAACACGGTTCAGAGAAACCCTCCTATCACCACAATCCAGTACATATTTTTAACTCCTGAATTGAAGTGCTCTTTGTAACAAATATTTCTTGTTTGCTTTTCCAGATTTGTTTATGATTTGCCCTCAGCATTTCTATATGATTAGTCCCAGGGCATTTTTATATGTCTCATTTCCATTACCTTCTCTCTTCCATCAGTATTCTCTGTCTTTAGAGTTCGTCTCCTGGACTATCTGATTGTTCTATATCTCAATAGTTTTTCTTACATGATTTTTTGGGATCAAAACTTATTAAAAATTTATACAGCTCAATCATTTAAGCTTCTTGTAACTCTTAATTATGTAAACTGATACACAATCACTGGATGGTAGCATACTGGTTGACTATAGTTTTCAAGTGGAACCTTGCCCAGCAGGACCTTGGGAGGCATATCTAAGCATTGTAAGTATGTACAGAAGATCGCAGTACATATCACGTTTTGTCTCAGGTGACACCCACAACCCAGAGTTTCTGGCAGAGATTGCAGATCTTTGTGAAATGGAGGGGAGGGGGCAGTGCAGAGGCTTCCAGTCAGGAGTTATCCTTGGCTCCTCTTTCATCATCTCTCACCTCCTACTGGTTATATCTTGTCACCTCCCTCACTTCTCTGTCCTACTCTATCCCCAATGCCCTGCCCTTGAACTCTCTCTATTCCTGGATTGACCACAGCCACAGGTCTAAGGAGCTTGACACACAGAAAGGAGTCAGTAAACATTGGGCGGATGGATGGATGGACGGATGGACAAAGGAATGGGCAGGAAGGAGGGAGGGAAGGAAGGAGGGGAGTGGAAAAATGGAAAGAAGGAAAAGAAAGAAGGAAATAGTTCTTTTTGAAATCACATGAGTAGAGTACTTGCAAATCATAAATGACCATGCTGTGAAGCACATTTAATTTCCTAGTTCTCTAAGTACCAGAACGAACCCCAAAACATAATTTTTCCCCTTCCCAATTCACCAAGGATTCCACTATCCATGTGGATTGTTGGCATTTGATGATTAAAAATCCTTTACACCTACCAATCAAAAGCAGAGAGACAAATCATATTCTCACATGGGCCCCTGGGCAGGTGATGAAGCATCCAGTGCCTTTTGCCGAGAGCCCTCCTCTACCCTCCTTACACACAGCTGCACAAGTCCCCAGGACCCACAGCAACAGTTACCTGACTGCCTGTTCTTTCAAACCAGAAAGCCCCACCACATCACTTATCCATGAGAGCTAAGTCCTTCTCCTCACTTGCCTGGGAGTCTGCAACCCCTGCCTTGGAAAGCTGTGCTGGCCAAGAGAGAGGCAGCCTGGCCTATAAATGGCTAAATAACTAAAGCAACAAGCTGGAAGACAGAAATCCATTCTTAAGACCCTCATTCTCCTTTTTTTGGTGGAAACTGACTCTTCACATTAAACTATGGATCGTATCTCTGTTGACTACACTGCTCTTTATTGTAGTGGTATGATACTAGAACTTTATCATGTTTCTACAGGTGAATGCTTTTTGGCTTACTATGCATGGGGAAAAGCTCCATAAAATGAATTCAAGTTTATATGTCGGTGGGTGTTAACAGCTTTGGGTACTGCCTTGGTGACATTGCTTGGTGGAGCTCTATACTGTGGTTTAAACATGGGCTATTTTCCCTTCCCTGGGTGAACTCTAACAATCTATACCTGGCTTTTGGTCCACAGAAAACCATGCGTTTAAAACCATCTGAGAACGTAAAAAGCCAATTGCCCGTGGCAAAAGCTTAGCCGACTTTCTCTAAAGACAGAGAAACTCTTTCCTACCACCTTCAAGCAAAGCGTGTAGTGAATGACCACTGTATGACTGGAGGGTAAGTGGGGGACCCTATAAGCCTGGCTCAATCAGTTCCAATAATCTGGAGGTTATAAAAGGGTGAGCAATGAGGCCAAAAGGGAAGGCTGAATAGCTTGTACAACTGGTTCTACTTTAATTTATAAGCTGTATGGTACAAAGACAGTGTAAAACTTATTTATGAGGTGTTCAGTCGAGTACTACGCAAACGTGGGTGCCTAATTAATAAACTTTTTTTGCTGATAAATGGAAAAGCATTCCAAGGCCATGCATCACTTGAGAATCCAGGAGGATCTGTGATTTAAGGTATTAAAGTAAAGGTGGTAAGGAGCCAGTAAGTCCTATGAAGCATCTTATTTCAAGTGCTCTTGTTCTGAGGGGTAAAAATAAAATAAAATAAAGATTTGATATATTTTTCAATAGCTGATTACAATAGTGACCGTGTGCTACCAACTTTTCAGCCAAACTAAATTTTCATAATTATGTATCTTTAGTAAAGCAAGGTGTAATATGTAATCTGCAGATGGATTTTTTTATTATTTTCAATTCTTTAAAAAGTAACATAAAAAGCACCTTTTTTAAAATTGAGACATAACTGGCATATAATGTTGTATTAGTTCAGGTGTACAATCTAATGATTTGATGTATGTGTATATTACAGAATGATCAACACAAGTCTAGTTAACATCCATCACCATACGAAGTTACAAAAGATTTTTTTTTCTTGTGATAAGAACTACTTTTTTAAGATTTTACTTATTTATTTTAGAGATAGAGAGCATGTGTGAGGGGAGGAGCAGAGGGAGAGGGACAAGCAGACTCTGTGCTGAGCACAGAGCCCCATGCAGGGCTCCCACCCCAGGACCCTGAGATTATGATCAAGAGTCTGACCATTAACTGACTGAGACACCCTTCTTGTGATAAAAACTCTGAAGACCTATTCTCAGCAACTTTCAAATATACAATACAGTATGGTTAACTATAGTTACCACACTGTACATTCCATCCCCAGGACTTACTTATTTTACAACTGGAAGTTTATGCCTTTGGACCACCTTCACCCATATCGCCCACTCCCAAAAGCACCTTTTCTAAAACTAAAACCAATTGTGGTGGGGGGAGAAGAGACACTCATTCAAGAATTTGGCTCAGCTGCCATCCCACTAGTATTTGGGATTCCAACAAATTAATTTGTCTATTTTGATTGAAAGATGCCTACAGAGAGATGAGGTGTTTTAAGTGCTTAAAACTGTAGCTTCTATCTGCATCTATCACAGATCGGTAGTAAAGAGCTTTGCTCTTAGTCCTCACCTGTTCTGTTCCTAGAGTAAGGATTCTCAGCGAGCTTCAAACTTCTCAGTGTGGCTAATCATGTTATCTTCACTAATACAACCGTGTTTGGGGATGTGGAGACAGAAAGCTGGACAGATGGCCCTCAGCAAGGCCCCTACATGCCTTAGTCCTCAGTGCCAAGAGATCCTACAGAGAGCAATGACTCACGGGATTGAATTACAAGGGAAACTCAAAGTTATTTGAAAATGTAAATATAACTGCAGTTCACCAGAGGTCAGTCCTGTTTTTTTTCTTTTAATGGAAAATTTCAAGAGATAAAGAAATACAATTTACAGACGTATATTAAGCTCAAATTTTATTTCTTCCCCTTCAGTTTGGTGTTTATTAATCTTACGTATATCGTTTATATTTTCTCTACATATAAAAGTATCTATAATTAGGAGCACCTGGGTGGCTCAGTTGGTTAAGCATCTGACTCTTGATTTCAGTTCAGGTCATGATCTCAGGGTCCTGAAATGGAACTCTGCATCTGGGTCCACACTGAGCATGGAGCCTGCTTAAGATTCTCCCTTCCTGCCCCTCCCCCACCTTGCACATGAGCAAAAAATTTAAGTATCTGTAATTAATAACTAGTGTAGTTTGGTATGTTCCAAACTTTGTATAAGTGGTATTATATTGGCATTAGACACATCATTCTGTAACTTGTTCTTCTTCACAAATTATGTTTTTGAGATTTATATATGTTGAGAATACAGTTCTAATTCATTCATTTTCACTGCTTTATAGCATTCAATTGAATGATTTGATTTACTTTTCCACTCTTCTGTTGAGGGACATTTCCATTGTTTCTTATTTGGAGCTGTCATCATCTATATTTTCCACCATGTCATTCTATGTATATGCATATGCTAATGCATAGTTTCTTTAGGTAATATGCTCAAAGTGGATTTGCTTTATAGTCTTGGCTTTCGTGATATTGCCAAACTGAACCAACTTAACACTAACACCAGATGAGAGTTTCTGTTGCTCAAAATCTTTGACAACAATGGATATTATTTGTCTTAGTAATTTTTCCAATCAGATAAATGTGAAACGATGTCTTCTTGTTTTAATTAGTATTTCCCTGATTACCAGGGAGGTTGAGATCTTCTCACTATTAGCCATTCAGTTTTCCTCTTCTGGAAACTGCTAAGTCATATCTTTGTTCATTACTACTGTATCATTATATTGTATCATTTGCCTCTGCTTTATTGATTTGTAGTAAATGTTCTGAATACTAATCTTTCATCTCTGAGTTGTAAATGTTTTCCCAGGGTTTGCCTTGCCTTTTCACTTGTGTCTTCTAATGTACAGAAGTTTTGTTTGTTTGCTTTCTTGCTTGTTTGTAATGTAGCCAGGTTCACCTATCTTTTCCTTCATAATTTGGGCTTTGTGTGGCTTGGTTACAAAATACTTTTCTAGACAAGTTGATAAAGATATATAGAAGAACATCTAAAAGTTTTAAAGTTTTGCTTTTCACATTAAGTCTCTCGTTAACCTACAATTTATTTATTCTTTTTTTTTTTTTTTAGGACGTTGAGATTTAGAGAGCCTTTTTTTTCCCATGTGGCTAACCTATCATTTCAAGCACCATTTATTGAACAGTCCATCCTCTCCCAATGATCTATCATGTAAGTCCCCGTATATGCATAGTCTGTGTTCTGTTCTCTGTTTGCCTATTCCAGCAACAACACCATACTGTCTTATTACTAGGTTCCCCACCTTATTCTTCTAAAAATGTTATTCATGAACCATTGATCTTTCACATAAATTTAGAATAAACTTGTTAGGTCACACACAAGCACTAAATATTTATTTAGTATGTGAATATACATTTAGTATATTTAGTATGTAAATGTACATATACTAAAAACACTACTGAAAATTTTATTCAGGTTATATTAAATGTATAGATTTGAGGACAATTGATAGCTTTATAAAATAGAATCCTTTCACCCAAGAATGTGATGTATCCATCCATTTATTTAAATGTTTTCTTAATGTTTTTCAATAAAGTCTTATACTTCCCTCCATTAAAATTCTGCACACCTTTTTTAAAAAAGATTTATTATAGGTTCCTGATGTTTTTGTTGCCAATGTAAGTGGTATCTTTTGTCAAACTGAAGTTTGTCCTTTGTTGGTGGTGCCAGGAATAAATTTGATTACTGTATATTATATTTATTTCCAGCTCCCTTCTCTTAAAAATGTTAGTAATTTGTAAGTTCTCTTGAAATTGTCTTGTACACAATAATATTGTCTCGTATGTTATGCTTTCTTTTCTAACTCTGCTGGCTAAGACTTGACAAACTGAAAGTTTAATAAAACAGTGATAGCCAGAAAACTTTTTTGTTTTGTTTTTTTTGTTTTTTTTTTAAAGATTTTATTTATTTATTCGACAGAGATAGAGACAGCCAGCGAGAGAGGGAACACAAGCAGGGGGAGTGGGAGAGGAAGAAGCAGGCTCATAGCTGAGGAGCCTGATGTGGGGCTCGATCCCATAACGCCGGGATCACGCCCTGAGCCGAAGGCAGACGCTTAACCGCTGTGCCACCCAGGCGCCCCTCCAGAAAACTTTTTTGTTTTAAGCCATAAAGAGAACACTTGAGAATTTGGGGAAATTTTAAATCTTATCAAATATCACGAGTCTTGCTTTCTCTTTGATTTAATGTTTCACAATGTATGGAGGGTTTGTTTAGAGCACAATAGCTGCTCCAGTCATCCCCCACATCACTATACATCAAGTATTATTTCCATTTTCCAGTATGCCTCTTGCTGGGCTCCCCTACACAAAGAACAAATAAGAAATTATACGTCTTGTTCATTTTTGGCAAAGATGGCTAATTTCATACTACCCACAAATACCACACTAAACAGACTGAATGCATACATAGTCATAAAACTCAGCAAATTGAAGCTGAGACATCCAAAAACAAAGAAAAAACCCAACTCTAAAACTATCCCACATTCAACTTCTGAACCGATTCCCTTTGAGGCCTTTAAAATGTATTTGTTTGAAAAAAAAATAAAAGGAGTTCATTGTTAGCAAGTGGAGGTGGTTTATTAGCAGCTGTTAAGAAATCGGGGTTAGGACTT
The DNA here is from genome assembly GCF_023065955.2 of Ursus arctos. Lineage (NCBI taxonomy): Eukaryota > Metazoa > Chordata > Mammalia > Carnivora > Ursidae > Ursus > Ursus arctos. The sequence continues at coordinate 34,403,402 of NW_026622852.1, forward strand.
AAGGTAGAAAGAGAGTAAGAAGTTCTTATATTTAGTGTGTTAAGCCAATAAAATCTTAAATCAGTTCTTACCACAGTCACTACTCTTCAAGAAACCCACAATAGTCATGAGGACCTAGGAGCCCAATGGCACTATTCTGATAGCTATTCCTCATGCCCTGTAAGAACCATCACTTTTTGCTTCCCTATAGCAAGAAGCTAAGAGCAGCGGTTTCAAACCTCACCCCCTACATCCTAGTCAAAGATTAGATTACGATTAAAAGTAGATTTTAAAATCTGCACCTTAAAACAGGATTTCAAGTGTGCTACATTTTAAAGACGCTTTATTACAAAATATAAAGCTTAGAAAATGAAAGTAGAAAATTTATCAAATCAACAAATAAGCTTTTACTTGTTTAGGTTGATTTACTGCAGGACTTTTTCAAAGACTACCCTCTTATTTACTGTGTTGAGTCTTTAGAGAAAACAAGTGAGACTAAACATCAGTCACTGCCACCCGAAAACGAGAAAAGAAAATAAAGTTGCTTTGACATGGCAGAGAAAAAATTCATCTTACAGAAATTTAACACACAAGCTATTTTTTTTAAGTTCTCGTTTGCCAAACTGTCGTTCAGAATCTGTGAAGCAGAAGCAGCAACTTCTGAGCTTGAGGGAAGCCTCTAAAGGCGCTTAACTGTTGTTTGTTTTGTGCTGTTTGCTAGTTGAAGTGCAAACAGGCAAAAACGGAAAGACACCTTCAACAGAACGCAGAACTCAGCTGCCGGCCAAGCCCGCAAAAACCGATCTCGCCGCTTTAAGCCGCGGGAGGGCTCTCGGCCCGCCCGCGAGAGGGCGGGGCCAGCGCGGCGTCTCCTGGGAGTTGTAGTTTCCAGACTCAGCGCTCCTTGACTTCTTTCTTCCCAACCCCATAGCCCCCCCGGCAGCCTACACAGACTCTGAAGCTGCTTTAGATTGAGCACGAGGCACAACCGGAGATAAAAGGACATGATCACGACACCACTGATGAGTGTCTAGAAAGTGGTGGCAGGGCCAGCTCCGCGCATGCGCGAGTGGCCAGGCGGCCCCTGCTCCACCGCGCCCCTCGGGGCGCGCTGGGCGGGGACATAGGTAGGGCAAGAGGCAAGTTTGAGATAATATGGTTTTCGGGTCGCGATTTTTAGCGAGGCAATGGGGGGAGCTGGCTGATAACAAGGGGGAGTGGTTCTCCTTCTGCCTCATCCTGTCTTTCAGGACTCTCCCACCTCCCACCCTTTTTGGATTTGCAGAATTGCAGCCTTCTCCCCGCCCCCACCTCCGTCTCTCCGTGGGAAGCTTTTCCCTGCTGTGTTGTGAAATCCGTTAGAGCTTCTCAGCCAAGGCCTTTTAGCCCGCCTGGAATTCAAACTGCCCCCTCCCTGCCAAATTCAGGGCATGTGAGGCAGCAAAAGACCCGGCACAGGCCCTACAAAGCAATGCCCTGTCATTTCTCTTAAATCTACAGTTACCCTGCCCCCCTCTTTGCCCTAGTCCCTGGGACTAGTTAGGCGACATTAGATGGATAGATTGCGTCCTTAAGTTGGCGAAGATCTTTCTTTCCCTTTGCTCTGGGAGGTGGCCTCAGTATAGGAAAGGGCAGTGAGAGAACTCACGAGTGTAGTCGGTACAAAGCCTCAGGACAGCAGCATACAGGAGTTCTAAATCCGCTGCTTTTTCCACGACTTCACAGCTGTCTCAGAAAAAGCTAAAAAGATGTAACCAGCAGGGCCTGATACAGCTGGCTTTCCCTGGTTCACCATAGCCACTCTTAAATTAGTGAACAGTTGCCCACAGTGAGTGTGCAAGACTTCCAGCAAGCACACAGGATTTTGGCTAGGGAAATGTTCAAGATTAGGCACATACTTTATGCTGGGCCCTGGAAACAGATACATCACATCTTAGCTTAAAAGATACCCTTCCCCAAGAGACAGGTTGGACTGTAAAGCACCCTGTATTTCCTAGAGGATAGCATTCAACGCACTTTGTTGTGTGGTTTCTTGTTTGTCTGCCTTTCTTGAGAGTCCATAGGACTGCTTTGTTCACCATTGTGCCTGCAGTGTTAACCCACAGTGGCCTCTTAGTAAATGTCAAATGATGAAATGCATGAATCCAGTGTCTGCCCTTCAGGTCTCTACCCAAAGTCTGCTGGGAGAAGTAGAGATGAAAATAGTGATATAGGTTTATACAAAGGTTTGGGACAGGAAGGAAGAAGCATGAACTCCCTGGAGAGGTCCCTGAAGCCTGCGTGAAGGAGGACATAGTATCTGCTAAGTCTTTTAATTGTCCCTCATTGAATTAGCAGATAGGAAATTATTATACCAACATGTCTGTCTGAGCTTTGCCGAGACGGAAAGGGATTGATAAAGAGCCTACCAGGACAGGAACACAGATGCTACCCACTTCCAGGTGGTCATCTGGAGAGGCCACACTTTCCAGGGACACTGGCTTTCTTCAGATATCTTGGGAATGCTCTCTGGAAATGCCTTTTGAGCTTACGGCACATTCTTTTGGACCTCCTCAGCACTGGAACATCTCGTTCCTACAGATATTTGATATTTGGGAACAGCCAGAAATCATTTTGGATGCAGGTCTAGAGGATGAGGAAGACACTCAGGCTGCATAATAACGGCTGTTGAAATTTGGGGAAGGGTGTTTGTTTACATAGGGCAGGGGTTCTCATCCTGAAGTGTATGGAAGTTTTAAGTATGTGTGTCTTTTCCTAAGGGACCATGTCTTTAGCTTTTATCAAATTTCCCAAGGACTCCACGATGCAAAAAAGATTAATAAACACTGCTATAGAGTTATGAGATTGTTTCTTCTATGGCTCGAGAGCTGGCTCTGAAGGAGAGTCATGTGGAAGGAAAACAGAGGGCAGGTTTCAGTTCCTCTTATACTTTGATGTGTGGTCTCAGTGGGTTCAAAAGCTCCCAGAGCCTCAGTGTTCCCACAAACAAACTGGAAAGCAGAACTGAGAGGGGGTGAGGGACTAGGGTCCTGTCTTGCCCTGTTGACTGCATGAAATTCCAAGAGAAGAATTCCAGAAATGTTCTTGAACAAGAACAGCATCCCTGGACTAAGCATATAATGCAACCAGGTGACTCCTTCAAATGACAGCCCTAATTTGGAAATGCGCTAGCGCTAGTGTGCTTGTTCAAAGAAATCAGCCTCCTGATGTCAGACCTGGGTCTCTAGTAACACCAAATATGCCAAATCAAAGGAGGAAAGGCAGAGGCTCAAAAACCAGTGAGACTTGCTGAGAACAGTGCAAACGGTCAGGGAAGGGCTCATCAAGAAGAAGAAACCTGGAAAGAGGGAAGCAGGTATTGGAGCATTGCATTGCTAGGGGCGGGAATCAGCCCCAGACAGGCAGCACAGAATCAAGGATTCTGCCTTAAGACTGAAGGTTCTGGTAGAAAACTTAATCTCCAGAAGGACCAGTTGGAGTAAACAGAATTCAAGCAAGACAGTCATTTGGCATGGAGCCCCATTCTAGGAACAGGGTGACCTGAGACCAGGCCAGGAGCCATGGCTTTCAGAATTCGTTCCAAAGCCTGCAGCTAAGGACTCTGACACCAGCTGTGGGGGCAAAGACCCTTGGGACCAACTGCCACCAGGGAAAAGCAGAGGAGCCAGGCACTGAGAGTCATCACCAGCCGTATGTCGATTCCTTCTCTAATGGCATGACTCCTGGTCTTATTTTTCAGTTAATGCCAAACTCAGAAGGAGCATGTTTCGTTTTGGGCTCCCCAGTCCTCAACACAGGGCCTAAACCTTTGATTTGGATCAGTCTGGAAGGAAGAGCTGGGTCCAGTGGCCACTGCTACATTGGAGCCTCAGGGCCCTTTTTGTCACAGGACCCTGAGGCCATTTAGCAGTTAGTGATCTGGAGGACTTAGACACAAGTTTGGTCTCCTAACTTTAAAAAAAAAAACAAAAAAACTCTACATCCCCAAGACCCACGCTTAAAGAGAAGAGAGTCGATGAAGGACATCCCTGCTCCGCTAATTTGTGCACTGGTCATAGTCAGGGCCAGACACATCGAGTGAACTGAGATTAGAAACACAGGAAAAGCTGTTTCCAAGGCTTTCACTACTTTTCAATTATATATGTGTATGAGCTTTCTACCTTTGGCTTAAGCTGTTTCTCTTTCTGGAATTCCTGCTGCCCATTATTTGCCTCCATGAGAATCCAAGAAGAGGGAACACCTCCCTGAGGAATGCTGTTTTCTCTCAACTGAATGCTTTTATCCTTCTGGTCTCCTAGCAAGTTCCCACACATCATCCATGACTCTCAGATACCTGCTCCACTGTGAATCTTTCCCTGACATTCCCTCCATGACCTCCAGGGCTCAACTAGTCACCTGATCCTCTGAGCAGTCATTGCACCTTGACATTCCATTCTTCTGGCCGCAATGCTTAAAAGTCCTCCACGACTTGGCCTCTATCCCAACACGTCTCTATTCTGGTTCTTATTCCAGTTCCATGTACAAACTGCCTCAAACACTCTACCACTCTCCTCTCTACAACAACCTGGCAAAGTCCTTCATCCTCGAGTTCCCCCTCCATTGTGTTCCCCTTAAAAGCTTTCCCCGACCCCAGAAAGAATTAACTGCCCCATCGCCATCTGCCTTGGGACTTTACAATTTTTAACATAGCTACTGCGGCACCTAACACATTGTATTGAAATTTTTTTTTTTTAAGATTTTTATTTATTTATTTGACAGAGATAGAGACAGCCAGCGAGAGAGGGAACACAAGCAGGGGGAGTGGGAGAGGAAGAAGCAGGCTCATAGCGGAGGAGCCTGATGTGGGGCTCTATCCCATAACGCCGGGATCACGCCCTGAGCCGAAGGCAGACGCTTAACCGCTGTGCCACCCAGGCGCCCCTGTATTGAAATTTTTTGTTTATATACCTATCTCCTGAACTATACTATAGGTTCTTTTTTTACCACAGGGACCATGTTTATTTCATCCTTGAACTTGGGACTTAACAGATACTCGGTAAATGCTGAATAAATCAATGAATGGATGAATGCTATAGTTTGTTTACGTATGTGTCCCTCCCACTTTATTATTAAGGCTTTGAGGTTGGGAATATTGGCACATTTACCTCTTGTTCTTAATAGCTAGCTCAGTGTCCCACATATAATAGGCATCCAATAAATATTTTTCATTGAATGAATGCAGGGATGAATAAAGTCTTTGGTAATATCTCCAGCCTAATAGGTGCTTTGCCTCCTTTGAAACCTCACACACTCTCCTTGTGTTCTTCCTATAGCGTTTTCTTTAGCTTGTACTTCGCTCAGCGTCTAACTCCCCCTACTCAGTGGCCAGCTCCTTGAAGGCAGGAGTCAGGCCTTACTTCCTTTAGTGTCCTCCGCAGTGTCTACTGCAGTGCCTCGCATACAGCAAGTGCTTAAAGCTGAGCTTTTCTGAGAAAGATAAGAGCGTGTGTCATTCTGAAGCCCTGCTCTAGCAATAAGATGCCCAAGTACGTGAGCTACACACACTGAGTCTCCTCATCCACCCCTTTGCCTCACACAAGCTTCAGGCTGTCAATTCCTGGGCAAAGCTGAAAAGAACATGTTGTTTCGTATTTGTGTTAGCTGAAATACTCTGTACTAGATGTCCAGTAAATATCATGTTAATGTTAATAAAAGATATGATGCCCACCAAGAACGGATGAGCCCAAAGATACAAAAGAGCAGCTGAAAGATAAAAATCACATCAGTCAATAAGGAGAAATGGAAAGGCAGATCGTGCATTCCCCCTCAGGGTAACAGTGTGAAGGAATCAAAAAGTATGTTTTTCTCCATAAAAGACAGTGCAATGTATGCATTTCAACTTCAAAATGTTACAGCCCCCTAATTTGGCCACAGCTAAATAGAGAAGCGCAATCCTCAAAATTAGAATCCATTAATAGTCGTGGGGGTTTTTCATCCATCACTTTGTGTGGGCATTCATGCCTCTTCCTTCCTCTCTCCTCCCTCCCTCCCTCCCTTCCTCTTTCTCAATCTCTCTCTCTCTCTCTTCTTTTTCTTTTTTTCAATATATCTTTACTGAGCATTATCTATGTTCTAGGTACTCATTCTTCTAAGTGCCTTATACTCACAATTTCTCATAATGCTTATGATGATCCTATAATGTAGGTATTAGTGTATTCACTTAAAATGCAACAAAACCAGGGGCGAGATTCAAGAAGTTGCCTAAGGGCTCACAGCCAGTAAGGGCTGGGATCATAATTTGAAGCCAGGTTTCATAAACTCTGAAGCTTATATGTTATTGTTTAATTTCTATATTACAATGCCTCTCCATATATTTCAATGGCTCTGCTCTCACCTAGCTTACAGACAATTAGAAAGACAGTCAAAGTAAATTAAGTACAGGGTCAGAGGTTAGCAAAGGATAACGCTGGAACAGAGAGAAGGCCATCTATGTTGGGGCAATAGTAGGATCAGCAATGGCTTCTCAGGGGACAGGTCACTCAAATTGAGATCTGAAGGATACGTGGGAGTTCACCAGATCAGCCAGGGGCATCATCTGGACAGGGGGACAGCAAGTGCAAAGGCCTGGGGGTAGGGAAGTAGCCCAAAACATTCAAGGAACTGATTTCTTTGGTTAAGCATCTTAGTCATTCTGTTTTCAAAGTTTTTTTTTTTTTTTTTTGTATAGCTCACAGTGGCTAATTGTCTTTGCTTTTGTCTAAAAGTGCTGAAGTGTAAGGGTGAGTGGTCACTGAAATGAATTAGGGTTTTCATGTTGGTTTCAAATGCTCTTGAGGGAACCAGTGCATTCTGATGTCCAAACGACATAGCCAAGAGGCCAAAAGCATGTGCCCTGCTGTTCCAGTGAAATCAGATAGCTGTGAAAGTGCACGAAGATCCTTTAGGGACTGAAAAGTCCAAAATGTAAAGGCTTATATTATGCTTTCTAAAAAGGAATCCTCATTTATCATTTCTACAGGACACATAAATGTAAATCATTTTACTCTTATGTCAGTCATGAAATCTGAAGTCAATTTAAAATGAAGTTATTTCACTAGTCACCCTAAACACTGAAATGATACTAAGATCTAATTTCTTTTTTTAAGTAGGCTCCACACCCAGCTCACAAACCTGAGATCAAGACCCGAGCTGAGATCAAGAGTTGGGCACCCAACCAACTGATCCATCCAGGTGCCCCAAATGATACTAAGATCTAAGGCAGTGGGTCCCTGGGAATCCATTATACTAATCTCCTTAATTTTGTATACATTTGAAATTTTCCATAATAGTTTAAAATTTTTTTAATAGTCTTATTTTTTAGAAGTTTTAGATTTATAGCAAAACTGAGTTGAAAATACAGAGTTGTTTTATACTCCTTGCCTCCCCTCCCCCAACAGCAACTGCCATATCAACGTTCTGTACCATAATGGGTTTTTTACATCTATTCTTTAAATCAGACATAGGGGTGCCTGGGTGGCTCAGTTGGCTCAGGTCATGATCCCAAGGTCCTGGGATCGAGCCACACATTGGGCTCCCTGCTCAGCGGGGAGCCTGCTTCTCCCTCTCCCTCTGCAGCTCCCCCTGCTTGTGGTCTCTCGTGCTCTCTCTGTGTCAAATAAATAAATAAAATGTTAAAAAAAAAAAAGTAATATATTTTTTTAAAAACTAGTTACAAACTGTGGTGAGAAAATGCAGATGTGTACTGGGAGAACTCCCTTAGTACAGGTGGTCAGGGAGGGCTTTCCCAGAGAAAATCAACAGGTAAACTGAGATCTGAAGGATAAGTAGGAATGAACTAGGCAAAAATGACAGAGGAAAGCTTTTCAGGCAAACAAAGTAACATCTTCAAAGATCTTAAGGCAAGAAGGAGCCTGTTGTATTTTAGGAGCTGAAAGTTGATGGACAAGGACAGAGAGATGAGGCTGGAGAAGCCGGTGGAGGCAAGAACACTTGGGCACTGGAGGTCGGGTTAGAGTGTTGTCTTTGTTTTTACCCTGAGTGATGGGAAACGGTGGGTGGGTTTTACAGAGGAGGATACGTGAACGGATTTTGTTTTAAAACGAAGCCCCTGATGGCATGGGGAGGAAAGGATGGGAGTGAAGTAAGAATGGAATTGGGGAGACTCACTAGGAAACTACTAGAATAGACCCAGAGATCACAGCGGTGTAATAAAGGAGAGAGACACAGAAATGGATGGGTAGCATGGGTGTCAACAAGATTTGGTGTTTGCTTTGAAAAGGTAGGAGGGTGCTGGGTTTCTAGGCTTGCGAAACCAGATAGATAATGGTGCATTTACTGAGATGGGAGTAGAAGTGAAGAGAAGATCAGGAATATGTAAGGGCTCTATAGCTATTTTTTCTTTTTCAAATAATGACTACCCTATGCAAGGTACCATGTTAGGTGATTCAAATTCTGTATCATAGAAGACCTTTCATCTGATGAAATAGGGACTAGCATCAAGCACGTTGATTCCCATACTGCCACAGCTCAATGAACTTTAAGAGACTGTATTCACTGTCCTCTGTTATCATGTCAAGTGCAGGTTGTTTATCACCGATGCACAGCCCACTGACATATAGATAGATGAAGCTCTAAGTATTGTTTCCAACACCCTTCCCAATTATTTTCTCATGTGACTCCCTTCGCAACTCCCACACCTTTTTTCTTCTGTCAATGCTATACCTACTCCGTGGTAACTTGTTTGACAGGTTTATCGAGGCATCTTTCCCCTCCCCCTCCACAGTTAGCTTAAAGTCTTCTTGATCAGACCAAGTGGTCACTGGGCCAAATATGTCCAAACCATACCTATTAGAAATTCATCTCCGGTTCACGATCCCAAATCCTCCATCCCATTATTACTAGTTGTATTTTTCCCTGGCCTCACTTCACTTACTAAGGCTCTGCAGTGATTTGCCCACTGTTCTAAGGAGCAGTCCCCAAGTTCTCACCTTCCATTTCAAAGCCTTTATTAGAACAGGCTGGCATTTCCATCTTGTTCTTATTCTAGAATACCTTCTCTATTTCCTTGAGGCCCTTCTGTTATTAGTTCTCTTCAATGACAACAAAAACAAGAGTGGACAGGATGTTTTCATATATGTTGTACCACTTAATGCCCACACTGCCACTCCCTAGTTCCTGTCCCCATGCCTGGTCTATAGAGTCATCGAAATAGTTGTTGAATTGATGAATGAGCTGTGTTGCTGGGAAAGCAAAGAATGCCTTATTTGGAGGGAGATCAGGCCCTAATTTCTGTTTCTTAAGAGAAATTTTAATGTTTCTTAAGTTTTCATAAGTAATAGTTGATCTAGAACGTATTACTAATTTTAAACTATTAATTCATTTATAATAGTATAATTCATTCCGTATGAATAACTGTACTATAAATATGAACCTGATACTCCCAAGTGAATTATTGTTTAAATCAGATGTAAAATTATCCCAAAGCACCAGAAAAAGTAACAACGAAAAGTGAAACATTAAAATTATCTATTATCTCATGGTGCTTCCACAATGATCCAGATTTTTAGCTTTGGGTATCCACTGAACATAGCTAGATGACTATTTTGTAATACTTCAATGCCTCTTCTAGACTTTCATCGAACAGTAGATACAACTTTCAAGCTAGATGATGCCATATTATTGCTTGGTGCATTTTGGTAGCACTTTATATTTGTAAAGTGCATAACAATCATATTCATTAGTGTTTCTGCAAAGCCCTCCTGTGAGGTAGCAGTAGCTCAGCATTACTGAAGCCAAGCATAAAAATAAGTGTGTACATATAGGGAAGATGCTGATAGGATCCAAATGAAATGTCAATGAAAACTAATGCACAATATTCAAAATGGTCCAGTTTCTCTGGATATATCTCAGCAGAACTATCAAAACCTCTTTCAATATCATTTGAATTTCCAACCCCAGGAATGAACCCTAATTTTAAAGGAATTAAGTGATTATTATATTAGATCTTACTTTAAATGTTAGGGTTCACAATACCATTTAAAACTCAAGTACACAGAAGCCTAAGTTTATAAAGGTGATGTTTATTGTATTTCATATGTGATAACTCATTTGCATTCTTATAGCAATTTTCTAGCAGTCAGATTAAGGTAAAAATTAGATTCCCTTGTGGCAGAAAATCTGAATTATTCAATTAAATGGATTTGGAATGGCCTAAAATTGCCTGGAACTTACCATCTTAAAGATCAAATTTGACTTAATTAGCCAAAACCTTTCACCTCTCATCACCTATCCAAGAACCTGTTTGTAACGGAGGAAAAAGCTCCAGTCCATAAAGGACTAAAAGAAAGGGCAAATACAAATAACTGAAGCGAAAGTCCTAGTGTCATTTAGGGATCGTATTTGCACAGAAACCTGACCACAAAGGCTTAATTGAATATAGGTTCCTCCTCTTGTGTAAGTGGAAGCCTCAGAAGGGTACTTGGGGTTGTATGGAGGCTCCCCGATCCTATCGAGTACTCAGGGTCCCCCTGTCTTTTTGCTTCACCAGACTCCACATGTGGCCTCAATCCCATGGTTCAAGATGGGGGCTCTACCTCCAGCCTCTCACAGAGTTTTATAGCAGAAGAAGAAGGAGAAGGAGGAGAAGGACAGCACAGGTATCAACAGAACAAGACTTCAGGACTGCCAGCAGACTCCCTCGTAGATTTCCATGTAGCCTCACTGGCCAAAGTCCCCAATTAGTCGCATGGGAGAAAGACAGTAGAGTAATGTATGTGTTTTTTCTAAAACTGGGCATATCCCAAACAAAACTGACATTTTGGTAATAATAAAAAAAAAGAATGAATGGATCTGAGTTAGAAGTTAACAATATCCACCATACTCATTGTTTCCAGTGTGAATTATGGAGACACGTGAATGTATGGTACAGAGAAAGAACATGCCGAGCAGCGACAAGAACAGTGGGAAAAGGAGAGCTGGTGCTAGAAAGGTTCTGTGGAGGTTACCGACCCCTTTATGAGGCCTCCTGGAGTTGTCAGAAGATGTCAAGGTGGAACCACATCTGCAAAGTGCTTTTCATAATTGTGATGAAAGTGGTAAACTTTATGTAGAGTGTAAATTCAAATCCGCCAAGTGTGCACAAGGAGCCATATTCAAGAGTGTTCATTCCAGAATTATTTGTAACAGCCAAAATTTGGAAAAAACTTAAATGTTATCAACAAAAGAATAGATTAATTTGGAGTTATTCATATAGTGTGGAATACTTTACAACAGCTAAAATAAGTAAAACTTGACAAAGTTAGGTTGTCGGTATTAAGGTGTTTCTTATATTACTCGTTTTGTTTTTCTGTGTGATTGAAATATTTCATAATTTTATAAATTAGCAAAATAAAACAAAACTTGGGCAGTGTTTCTCAATATTTGGTCCATAAACCACCTGCACCAAAATCACTGAAGCTATATATTAAAATGCAGATTCCTGGGGCCCCTCCCAGACTGAGTACCAAAAAAAAACCTCCAGCTTGGGCCTAGCCATCTATATTTCAAATAAGACCACCAGGAGATTCCTAAAGGAGCACTGACACAGGGTTTAGGAAGGGAAAACAATTTAGTAGGAAACAGAAACTGAGTAGACCTCTGGGCTGGAGAAATGAGTGGTGCAGAGCCTAGAGGGGGCTGAAACTATCATCCATCTCAGAGTCTGAGCGGGAGGGGAGTTGAATGGTGAGCACGACCTATTAGGATTAAACTGTAAGAAACAGAGAACCCAAGTATCAGTGGCCTAAACAAGCAAGCCTGGCATTTCCTGCTCATATGGAAGAAGTCTGGAGTTAGTCCAGGGGGCAAGCTCTCCATGGTGTCAGGAAGTCAAGTTTGTCCTATGCTGTGACTCTACAGTGCTCAGCAGGCCAAGCCAACCTCGTGGCCTAAGGTGACCGCTGAACTTTAGTCACCATAACTATATTGCCACCAACAGGAAAGAAGAAAGGGGGGGGAGCCTATCTTCTCCTTTTAAAGATACTTCCCCAAAGTAGCACACACCACTTCTGCTCACATCCTGAATGTCGTCTCCTGGCCGTACATAGCTGGAAGGGACCAGGACATGTTGCCTTTATTCCAGGTGGCCAGGTACCCAGCTAAAGATGGGGAGGAGAAGCTCTATCACCACCACAGAGAAAAGGGTAGAGAAGATGTAGGAGTCTCTGTCATAGAATGGTCCGGTGATTTCTGAGGTGGCACGTAAGCCAGATTTCTGCTTTTCAAAGTGTCATCCCTGGGCCAGCAGCATCAACTTCACCTGATAGCCTGTTAGAAATGCAAATGCAGGCTGCACCCAGTCCTACTGAATCAGAATATGCCTTTTAACATGATCCGCAGCACTGGGCTACAAGATCTCAGAGAATGAAATGGTGAGAGACTGGGGAAGCTGGCAGCACAAGGGTGCCCTAGGGAAAGTGGTGGTTGGGTTCCCATGACCCAGGGAGCCCCCTATGGAAGTACACACGGAGGCAGGCCAGACTTGACTAGGGGATCTGAGTGGAAGACACTGCCAACAAAGGACAGTAAGGAAGAGGAGGAGGGATGCTTGAGAAACATGGAAAGAATGTGGCCTGAAAAACACACTTGGAGAGATCAGTGAAATGCAGACTCAACCACCTTGCGTTGTAGACCATGCAGCATGTCATCCTCCCAACACCCTTGAGTGGTAGGAGCCATGATTCCCACCACAGATGATGAACTGAGGTTCAGAAATATCACCTTGCCAAGGTCAGACAGCTGGATGTTAGCACAGCTTACAAGAATACTTTGTCGAGATCTGGCCAGTTTACAAAGCACTATTATAATGCATTATCTAATTTAACCCTCACAATTAATCTGTGAAGTAAATAGAAAGTGGTTGTTATTTTAATTTTGCAACTAAGGAATTCCAGGACTTTTGATTCTTCATCCAATTTTTTTTTTCTGTTTTTGTTCCTGATCTCCTAACACATTATGACAATGAAGAAGGGATGACGTTCACTGGACCTGAATTTAATTGTGTGAGAGTCTGGCCCTGTGACAAGCGTATGGGAGACCCTCTAATGCAACTGACACAGTTATTATTATAAGTACAACACTTGGCTTTGTTCAACTGGAAAGTAATATCACAAAAGTAGCTTACTGGAGCAAGGATCAGAGAAGCCAGACATGAAGGGGAAAATTGAACACTTTGTGTCAGCAATTAGGGATGGATTTCTAAATAATGCTGCGGAGTACACCCTTTAGAGCCAGACAAGCTGAGTCCACTTGCCATCCCGGCTATTTATTAAAATGGTGATATTGGGAAAATTACTTAACATCCCCTTGCTTCCACTTCCTCATGAAAAGAAGATTGAGAAAAATAAGTATTTATTAATTATTGTTATTGGGTAATATTATGAGGATTAAATGAGATAAACTATATAAGAGCATAAGCCCAATGCTCAGAAGACAACAAATGTTCAATAATTACAGCTACTATTAAATGTGGTTATGGACGGAAGACAAGACTGAGGTGGACGCTGAGGCACTAGTAGGTGCCAGTGCTCATGAAAATAAAGAAAGTAACCTACATTGACTGCTTTGAGTGTTCATGAGTTTATACGCTTTGTTTATGTCAACTTTAAATTAAAAAAAGATAATCCTTCTCCTCAGGCCCACAGACTTTACATACTGATTACAATTAATTTGTCTTCTGATGATGATGCATCCATGACTGATGCTTCCGAGTTGTGTATTTTTAAATTCCTGTATTTCTCACAAATGTATTCGCTAACTCTGAATATAGCAAATGTATACAAAACAAATAGTCATAGGCTTTTACCTTAAATGTTCACAAAGTGAAAGAAGTCAAGGGAAAACGCTAATGAACTCATTGTCTCGTTTGTGAGAAACTTTGGCACAACTTATTAAGGTGACAAATGTTCTGCTTCCTAGAACCTTTTTGTTCCACCCCCAAAATCTATATTTTCCTTTAGTATATTGATTTCTTGTTATAGAGCGGGAATGGCTATTAAATATCTTTATTTGGGAGCTGAGGGGTGCCAAGATGTGAGAGGGGAAATGCATCAAGAGCTGAAGGGATGAGCAGAGGACTCGGGAGAAGGTAGTCTGTATCTGGGAAATTGTTTACAATTTGACTGAAGAACAGACACACTTGCCAGAGGAAGAAAAGGGGGAGCTAATGAAAAAAGCATCCAATCACAGGTAAACCCTTTGATGGATGAGGAAGATACTTTAATAGATGAGAAAGCACTTTCCCCAGTGGCCAGCTGGCTCACCTCATCTCTCTTTTGGCTTGTAGCACAGTGGAAAGGTTCAGTGTAACAAATTATGTTATATGACAGTGGTCCCGCTGATGCATACAAGTAACAGACAGAAGTGTTCTTTTCTGTTTTGAGGAAGGGGCGACTGCTTTCTCTTTTAGGATGAGGCTGGATCTTCACTACCGAAACATAGCTGGAAATTGAGTTGACTGATTATGAACAATGTCCCAAATGCCACTTTTCTTAGCAATACAAATAACATTTCTGTAGTATATTTAGAGTTTCAAAGCATGCTCACCTGCATCATCTCATTTTATCTTATAAATAACCCTGTGAACTAAGTGTCATGATTTTCATCTTTATGCTTGAGAAAACCGAGGGTTAGAGGAGTAATTAACAGAAGAGGGGCACCTGGGTGGCTCAGTCAGTTAAGCGTCTGCCTTCGGCTCAGGTCCTGGGTCGAGTCCCGCATCAGGCTCCCTGCTCAGTGGGGAGCCTGCTTCTCCTTCTCCATCTGCCTCTCCACCAGCTCTTGCTCTCTCTCTCTCAAATAAATAAATAAAATCTTTTTAAAAAGTAAACAAAGAAGTAATTAACAGGAGAATCCACACCAGGTTGTGTCTGACCATGCTGCCTTTCTTTGACTCCTCCAATAAATGTCAATCTATGGCCACAAGTTCCCACAAAGGGCTTTTTTGGAGCAATCTCTGCCAAGCGTAGCCTAGGTTTCAATAATGTTTTTCCCTCCAGAACAATTCTATGGTCCCTGACATCTCTTAGAGGCTTTAAGAGCTCACCTGAGGTCTCTTGGGGGACCTGGAATGACGGTGGGGGCTACGAGTGGACAAGGCAGTGCGGTGCCCCAAGCAACTAAGCTACAGCTTCCCTGGGCTTCAGAGGACCCTGTATCCTTGTTATCTCACTGTTTCTCTGCAGCTCACACCTGCAGCACCCTCTCCTATGTCCTCTTAGAGCCCATAAGTTGCCCTCCAGCCATCCTAGGTATTCCATTCCTCAAAGCCTCTCTTGCTTCTGTATTGCTCAGCACATCTCAGCCAGCAGTTGGGAAAGCAATCACTTACTGCGAAGTGCTATCTCCCTGAAAGAATTTCCCATATGGGAAACAGCCAGTGGAGAGGGGTCTTCCTTAATCACACCAAACCTGTTCTTTCATCCGTGGGCAGAGAGCTTTCAGACTCAAAGCAACATCTCCACTTCTTCTTCCTCTAATAACTTCCCGGTCTAGGGCAGAAGCTTTTCTATCATCAGTGGTCAATGAGTTTACAATCGTGCCTGCGCATGGAAGAGAGGCAGCAGCCTTGCCTCACCTTGACAGGGCAAAGTAATCCCCATTACAGTTAGATAGACGGTAGTAGTTGCAAGCTAGTATACAGATTTGCCTGTATCTGAATCCAACCTGCACAGTTCGCTAGCTGTGGTACCTTGGGCAAATTACTTACCTTCCCTGTGACTGGGTGTATGCATCTTTAAATAAGGTAACTAGTATATATGGAATGGCAATGAGAATTAAAACTTCTAGATATTTAAAGTGCTTAGAACAGTTCCTAGTGCACACAAAAGCAATATAAGGATTAGATATTTAGATATTAGAATTTTTAAAATTAGATATGGATTAGATATTTAGATATTAGAATTTTTAATTACCTACTTTTAAAAGTATCTGCTCTATACTAGGTTCTTACATCTAAAATTCAGATGCCATCTAGAGTTATACTGACCCTTCAGATGCACATAATAAGTGACTTAGATCTCCCTTTCCATGGATTAGAGAAAAAATTAGTAACCTTCCCAAGAGTTCTTTGAATTCCCAAGGGTACTTTACATTTCTTGATTAGCTCAGGCTCTAAACACCAGCTTCTTCAGAATTATTCTGTGTGGGATTGTTTTGTTGTTCTGCAATAAATTGCGTGACTGTGTCCCACAAATGTTTAACCCAAATTAATATCCCCCAAACATATCAATGCATTCATGTGTGTAGCAACCTTTACTGAACCTTTGGGGAAATACAGGGTTTACATTACAACAACCCAATCAATTTTAAATTCAGTGTCAGTCATCCCTGATAATTTCCTTATAAGGTCTTTGACCATGTCCACATGTTCGGATCGGGCCTCCTGCCAGGTTCCTTAATCCTGTTCTCTCATCCTTTTCCCTACTATCTCTTCTCGTCCAGCTTTCACCCCCAGATTGCCTCAGACTCCAAATTCCTCTTGTTTCATTATGCAGACAAACCCACTGGGCTCTCTCCAGCCCATGACTTTTTTTAAAACCTGGCTAAACTTCTGCCATACAAAGCCCTTGCTGAAGATGTGACATTATCCTTTTTGAGAACTTCATTAAATTATTGGTCAAAGATTAAATTCATCCTTGCTCTGCATTTCTATGAGGATGGGAAACAGAGAGACGATGGTTAGTCAATGTGCATTATCTCAATTAGTTCTCACAGCAATGCTGCAAGGTAGGTCTGACTTTCCCTATTTTATAACTAGAAAAACTGAGGAACATACCCATGGTCAGGTAGCCAGAAAGGGTGAGCAGAGTCAAGATCACATAAGTCTGGCTTGGAATCCTTTGCTGTTTTTACACCACACTGCCTCATATGTTGTGCTAGGCCTTGGGAATCTGAAGGGTTCCAAGGTAATGGCAGAGATCAGAGGAGCCAAATGCAGCTCCTTCCTGGGCCCTTCATCTTGGACAGGATGATCTTGGCTGCCATCTTGGCAAGTGTCCATGATACACTGCCTAGACCTGAGCCCAGGCTTCCAGGTGGGATCTGACAAGCACACTGGACAGCAGGACCCTCCACTTCATTCTTTACCCTGGATTTCTAGTGATACAACCTGAGGTCCCTTTGGCTCCTTGAACCTACATTTCATTGCTGATTCATTCTGAATTTTCAGCCAACAGAAATGCCTAAAACAGGGGCGCCTTGGTGGCTCAAATGGTTAAGGTCTGCTTTCGGCTAAGATCAAGATCTCCAGGTCCTGGGATGGAGCCCCATGTTGGGCTACCAGCTCAGCAGGGAGTCTGCTTCTCCCTCTTCCCCCTGCATCTCCCCCTGCTTGTGCGCTCTCTGTCTCTCTCTCTCAAATGACTAAATAAAACCTTTAAAAAAAATGCCTAAAACAAAATTCTTCCTTGAGGTCTTCTAGGGTGAATCCTTGTTTTACCACTTCCTGTGAGAACTCGGACAATTCACCTCTTTTTTAGGCCCCAGTTTCCACAATTTCTCTAAAAGAGACAATAATTTTATTTACCTTATAAAGTTGTTAGAAGAATTAAATGAATTAATGCATGCAAAGTGCTAACCCAGTACTTGAAACACTGTAAACTTCAATAAATATTAGCTGTGATAATAATAATAATTATAAACACCTATCCTCTCTCCCACCTCCAGAAAAATCTTATCTGTGCATTGCTGCATCTCCCCCATCTCCACACAAGCCTGCATACATGAGCATGCGCACGTTATTGGAAGGCACCCTCCTAAAGAAGGAGGCCTGGCCTTAGAAACCCTGGATTCAATTTAATCACATGCTAGCTGTGTCTCCAGATGTTCAATCTCTCTTAGCTACAGTTTCTTCCTGTGCAAAATGGAAACCATAATTTTGTACTCACTTAACTCACAGATTCGTCATAAAGATTACATAAAGTAGAAATGTAAAGAAGCTCAGCATTTATTGATACCTTATTTCCATTCTGCTGATAAAGTATGTCAGTAGATTTTTTTAACTAAGTGCAGGATTTTATACTAATCCCCAAACATACAGATTCATTTAGGATTTATCAGATTAATATCATTCTTTTTAAAAAAGATTTTATTTATTTATTTATTTATTTATTTATTTATTTATTTATGGGGGGGAGAGAGAGAGAAAGAATCTCAAGCAGACTCACGCTGAGCATGGAGCCTGACTTGGGGCACAAGCCCACTACCCTGATATCATGACCCGAATGGAGATCAAGCATTGGACACCCAACTGACTGAGCTATCCAGGTGCCCCCAGATTAACATCATTCTAAGTGATTTCTCTATATTCTGCCTTCACATTTTTTTCTCATGTGATGCATTTATTCTCATGTTTTAAATGAAAGCACTGGAACCCTATCCCCACTAGTCACAAATTTTCTTTTATTATTCAGAACAAATCTGCACCAACTGGCTGCCTGATACACTGTGCTGGGGGCAATGGCCGACTCGAAGAAATATAATTTGGGGTGGGTGCCCTCAAGTCTACTAGTATATTGGAGAAAAAACTTCATACTTAATCTTAAATGTTAATGTCTTGAAATGGTTACAAAACCTTTCAAAGAAATCTCAAAGTGTCCCATCAAGGAACAATCTTGTATCTTTGATGGTGATTCTCTTCAACAGTCTTCCCTCCTGGCTCTATTAAATGGAGGAGACATGACATTGTGGAACTGAAAATCTTAGGATCCATCACCTAACTTTAATACTGAAGGTCCTGGGGGATCATCCAGACGAACCCCTACATCTAACAGGAAAAGGTGCAGTGATCCTGAGAAAGCAAAGGACTTAATCCAAATCACTCCAATCGGTGGCAGAACCTGGGCGAACCCAGGCTGGCCTTGACTCGTTCGGGGTTGTTACAAAACGGTAGGAATCTAAGTGGGAAGAGAGTGGGACAGGCCACAGGCAGAAGAGGTACATTTTGCACACATCTGGTTCTCATACCTCCTCCTAGACCTTGTTTCCTCCCCCTCAATGGGTGGAACGTCAGGGGGAGAACCCCTGGAGAAGAGATAACAGGACCCCTGAAAAGCGTCACCGGGGGTTGTGTGGCTGGGCCCTCACAACCTTGCCAGACGGGAGAGTGGTTTCTGAGCGCACGGAAGCCCTTCCCTCCCCCCAGCGCCGCCGCTCTCGCCCGGCCCGGTGCCCGACAGTAACCCCGAGGCCCCCTGCAGCCTCGGCGATCTTCAATGTAGCCATTTGGGAAGAGAAAAAAAATAGAGAACGTGCTCCTTTTCTCTTTAAACCCGGTAGTTAGGTCGGGGCCCCTCCCTTGCTGAAATAAGAACTTGAACTTTGCGCCCACGTGGCTTTTCCGCGAGCGTGCGCTCCCTTCGGCAGCCCGGGGCTCCTTTCCTAACCGCCTCTTGGGGGAAGAGGATGTGGGAAGATGGCATCACTGAATAGGGGCCAGCTGTGGGAGAAGGGGGGGGTGAAGTCAACCGATGGGGAAAGAGGTAACGAGAAGTAATGGGGCGTCCGAGACGTAGAGATGTGTGGGGGTGACGGCTCAGGGTGCCATGGTCGCCCCGGCGGGCCTGAGATTGTGCCCAGCCCCACCAGACCCAGAAATTAGGGCACATCCGCAAGGCCCACACCCTTTATTTCAGAGGATAACCGAAACCACCAAAAAATAACCGCTCTGGACTTGGACGACCCGCCGGAGCCTCGAGCAAGCTTTGCGCAGGCGCACACGGCTCAGCGTCTGCCCTCGAGTTACCCTGCGCCGCTGGCCGGGCGAACTAGGTGAAAGGTAACTAGCAGGCACTGCTCCGGGCGACAGCCAAAGCGCGCGTGCGCGGTTGGGCGGGTGCGGGCCCTGGCAGCTCGCTCCGACTTCCCCAAGTTTCTCCAAGTCTGCACTTCAGCGAGCGGTGGGAGTGGCGCGGCAGGGAAGGGGCAGTGCAGGAGGCGCTGGGGTGGGGGACAGGGGCAGACTTGGAAAATTATTGTCCCTCAGTCCTCCATGGGAGGTCCCGGGATGATGCGGGGAGAGAACCACTTACCGAGTGCCATTTGTGTGCCCGACTAGGTGCGGGGCGTGTCACTGCGTTAATTCTGGCAACCCTCTGAAAGAGGCTATATGGCCTCACAATTACGGAAGAGAAACCGAGGCGCTGCGGTTTCATGTAACTTGCCCAAGGTCATTCAGTCTATAAAGGGCAGTTTCCACAAATGGTCCCTGATTCGAGATTTGTTTGCTTTGCCCTAGTGCTAATAACTGACATGCTAATAAATGACAGTGCATTTTACAAGGCACCTCTTAGCCATTATTCAGTCTTTACCTGAAAGCCACACAGTAAGTAATATTACTATCTCTCTTTTGTAGATGGACAAACTGAGACTCAATGAAGTTGTTCTAAGATCACACAGAGACTAGCAGAGTTGAGATTTTATGCCTCACTTTAGAGGGATCAAGAAAGATCAGGCTCCTCCACCTCCTATCCCATAGAACAAGCTCGAGGGGATGAGTGGCCCGGGACATGAGGAAGACAAAGATGTTCTCATCACTGGAGGTTTCCTTTGATTGCAGGTTTCCATTACACAATTACAAAGTGACCACTCCTTCTAGGAGATATTTGAGTTGTTAGCTCATTGAGGGCAGGGACAGAGTGCCCTGCTCATAGTTTGTTGAACTTGTTTGTTGGTGAGTTTATAACTAAATGAACACATAATCAACCTCAGACTACCCCAGGGGGAAGCGGCAACTGTGTCTGGCACTGGATGAAGTGATTACTTTCTTGTGACTTTTCCCCGATGAGGGCTCTTGCATTCATTCAGCAAACATCCTTAGCACCCACTCTATTGTGCGCTGAACTGGAAAACAAGATGGGAGCTTTAAAAGGCAGGAAGGCCTTGCGTCTCCTGAAAACTCCATTCTGAGTCCTAGACATCTGGGAGTTTGCCCACCTCCATGCATGTGAAAGCCACAGGGTCTCCTGTGAGGGCAAGAAATACACCAGTCAGGGAAGGGCGTGGGACCAAATCACACTCCTCCCTCCCTCGGTGCCCAAGCTATTCCTCAGAATCACAAAACAAAATCAGCTCTGCTCCTCTCCTGAGGAGCCCTTGGAAATGGGCAACTACCAAAAGGGAAATGCAAGGGAAGCAGAAAAAGCTGCAGAGCGGCGGATCAGCCCCCTCCCACCCTCATCTCCTTCCAAGAATCCCTTCTTCCCTTGAGTGTCCAGTCAGGGAATTGGAATGTCACTGCCTGTGCCCCAAGACTCTGCTGCTGCTCAGGCTGATAAAGACAAAGGCTGCAATTGGACTGTCTTTGCCCGAATGTAACCCTCCCTGCCTTGTAGCCTCCCTGAGGTGACCAGGGGAGATCACGTGCTGCCCGAAACTATCAAGATGCTTCTGCAAGCTGCCTGCCTGGTGGTGTTGGCAGAAAGAAAGCTGCTTGGGTACTAACACTATCAATCTGTTGAGAGTCCCCGTGCTGACACACTGGGCGTTCTGATACATACTTTTTTTTTTTTTTAAAGATTTTATCTATTTATTTGACAGAGATAGAGACAGCCAGCGAGAGAGGGAACACAAGCAGGGGGAGTGGGAGAGGAAGAAGCAGGCTCATAGCAGAGGAGCCTGATGTGGGGCTCGATCCCATAACGCCGGGATCACGCCCTGAGCCGAAGGCAGACGCCTAACCGCTGTGCCACCCAGGCGCCCCTCTGATACATACTTTTACTTGAGTTCCCATAGGATCCCCCACAGCCCTATGCAGTAAGTCTTGCGATCCCCATTTTGTAAAGGATAAAACCTAGGCTCCTGAAGGGGTGATTTTCCCACATCACACACCAAGTAAAAGGACTGGCTAAAACTCAACACTCACTGCTCTATGTGTTTAGAACCCAGCACCCCAGTGGGGCAGGTACTTGGAGCTGGCTGGGAAACTGTCCCTAGGATACTTACCTTCTTCCCTAATTATCCCAGAGACATTTCAGTAAAAATGTAGAACAAGTGAAATTCCATGCCTTATACAAAGTTAAATAATAAGTGACCTGATAGAGGAATGAATGAATGGATAGATGAAGGTGGAGAATGAGATGTGACTAAAGTGCCTGGAATTGCGGTCAGCACATAGTAGACACTCAATAAATATTTCCTCAATGAATCTGTAAAAGAGAAAGAAGAAATCAAAATATAAAGAATGGAAGAATTTCAGTGTGAGTTGCTGATATTTTAGGAAAACAATTTCCCAACCTGAAGCTCACAGATAAAGTTTATAGTCCTGTTGGAATTTTAAAAGCTCCTTATTGAATTATCGCTGAAAAGTTTACTGGCCCCAGAAGGTTATCAGTAAATACACAAAAAGTGGATGCAGTTAAGCCCTGGTCCACAATCCCCTTCCTATTGAATCACCTCTTATGGTGCTTCTTGGGTGTGATTTGTGCTGCTGGTTTTTATCAGTTGGAAAGGCCTTTCATTCCATTCACTAAGTGCTAGTACATACTCTTTATGAAGCACTACGTATGTTACAAAGTGCATAAGATATGGTCCTTGCTCCCAAGTGAGGAAAACATGAGATTTGGAGTCAAACGTCCTCGGTCTGAGTCCCTGCTCTTCTCAGGTGTGTACTTCTGCATATTATTTAACCTCAGCCATCCTCAGTTTTCCCATATGTAAAAGGGGCATAAAATGACCTCACAGATAGCAAGAAAATTTAATAATATACAAAGAAGGAGGAATTAATATGAGGCAAATGCTATTAGTTTAACTTTATTCAGAGAGAACATGGGGAATGTGGTGCCAGGCACCAAACCTAGCTCTCTTCAGGGAAGGGGAACCGAAACCTTAAGACCTAAGAAGGATTTTGGACTGGAGGCTGTCCAGGCAGCACGGAGCATGGAGGAGCAAAGTCTTACTGACCAGGAACACTGTAGGAACTAGGTAAGTGCCTCTTGGGCCTTAGCCTTGGGCCACATTTCTATTGAGATATGGATATGTCACTTGAATCTGATGGCTGCAGAAAGGAGCATCCCAGAGCAGCTGAATCCTACGAGAACTCTGCTGCCATTTCCCTGAACGCATGGCAGCCAGCATTTGTTCAATCTCTGCTGGATGCTAGACCCTAAGAATTCAGAGCAGGCCTGATACAAATATAAAATTTGTAAACACAGAATGACCTGAAGGTTTAAGAGGGCAGAAACCTAGCCCACTGGGGAACGAGAAATTCCCGAGGAGGTAGCCTTTGGCTGAGACATGAAGGATGGGGCAGATTTTGCCTATGAGAGGAAAAAAGAAAACAGGTTTATACCTTTTGACAAACAAGTAAACAAAAACAAGTAGAATTCCACTTTAGCCACACTAAATGTTTTCTTTGATTTAGTCACAGAATTTAGAGGGAAAGGAAGAAAGCATGAGGATATGCATCTTGGTCATCTTGGAAGGCAAGGGAGTAGTTAAGGCTTTACAGCTTTGACTTGTTTACCAGCTCTGTGGCCTTGGCTCATTACCTTCTCTCGAGCCTGTAGCCTTGTTGATAAAATAAGAACTCTCATACCTAACTGACGGCATTGTTGTGGGGCTTAGACGAGATGGTGAAGGTAAAGTATCCACTACCATACATACCAAGAACTTGATAAACTCTGGGGAAATGGCAACTTCTTTCTCCTCCACCACCAGATGGAAGGTCAGGGCTGAACTCCTTTATTTGCATTTAGCCACACAGCCTCTTTGAAAACAACAGGCTCAAGAAACACTTCCAGACATCCTCCTAAACTCAGAAATGTCTGCTTTCTCTTTATCCGTAGAAAAACTTGTGTAAATGTCCATCCCTCGGGAACGTAGCAACTCTGTTAATTAAGCATAACCCTATTCTGTCTGAAGACAGTAATTAGCCTTCTCCATAGATGTCCTGCCTTGAGAATTCCTCTGCTCCAGGGCTAACCTGTCAGAGCCCAGCCCCCTTCGGGTGGAGATGCAGAAGGGCTGGGATCTCAGAATCTGTCCACAGAGGACAAACTCTGGTCCCCCTGGAAAGTTGTCGTAAATAATTAGTGTGAGTCCTGTTTCTTTCCCTAGCCTCATGGTGGTTCCAAGGACAACAATACAGAGGAAAGCCAAGTCTCTGAGGAATTTCCTGAATAATCCAAAATGCTCAAGTGTCAAGGAATTTCCCCACACAGCATCCAAGTCTAACCCATTCTGAATTTTGTCCCACTTCACACTTGAATACACTGTAGTAGGTACACAGAAAATTTTAATTCCCAGTTGTTGTTGTTTTTCTTTTCCAGAGTTAAGTCACTGGGAAAAACTGTCAAGGCTATAAAAAAGAAACAGGGAAGTTTAAATTCCACCTAAATTCATCTCAGTAGCTTTATGTTCCTCTGGGGGAACCAGCGGCCAGTCATTTCAGGAGCTTAGAAGGGGACCCAGGTGACTGGGATCCTAACCCTGTTTCTACCTCTAAGCCGACTCGCAGCCTAAGCTAAGTTATGTCCGTTCTCCGAATCTCATTTCCCACACCTGTCAATTTAAAGGTTGGCACTAGTCAACTTTTAGGTTCCTTTCCAATTATCAGTCACCTCTGATAAGTATTCATCCCCGAATTTTTGCACATTCAGGTAAGTTCATGGTTTGCTTTGTTGCAATAATGATGTCATAATATAGTTTCAAGTTTATTTCTATGGCAGAATTTATTTATTTACTTATTTTTTGAGGGGGGGAGGGGCAGAAGGAGAGGGAAAGGGACAATCTTAAGCAGGCTCCATACCCAGTACAGAACCCAACACGAGGCTCTATCTAACAACCCTGAGACCATGACCTGAGCCAAAACTGAGAGTCAGACACTTAACTGACTGAGCCACCCAGATGCCCCATTGCAGAATTTATTTTAAAATCACTATCGGTTACTTTAGTCTAATAAGGATAGACTTTATTAAGGGTGTCACAGGGTTACTTAAATGTCTCAGTTATTCTTTAGTGCATTTCCTAGAGGAGGTTATATGCTATACTGACATTGATAATTTGGTATCCAAATTGTGGAGATATTCCTTACAGATATCAAGGGGCTTCTGTTATTCCAAATGAAATGGAATTTTTTTTAAGATTTTATTTTTCATTTGAGAGAGAGAGGCAGAGAGAGCACAAGCGGGGGAGGGGCAGAGGAGGAGGGAGAATCAGACTCCCCACTGAGCTGGGAGCCAGACATGGGGCTTGATCCCAGGACCTGGAGATCACAACTTGAGCCAAAGGCAGATGCTCAACCATCTGAGCCAACCAGGTGCCCCTGAAATGGAATTAAATATTCGATTGCTTTCAGTGTGCACAGAACCCAGGACAGTGAGTGCTTCTGAGGTCCCCATCCTATGTCCATTTCACACCACATGATCTGGATGCATTTGTGACCTTTATGAACAGGCTTCTAATTAGCCTGATAAATGTTTGCACAGTCCCACAGTCTAGAAGTTCCAGGTTCCAGTGCCAGGTCTGGCCCTGAGTAGCTGGGAGTCCTCACGCAACTCACTTCTCTGGGTTTCAAGTTCCTCCCCTCCCTTCAAAGGATAAGTTTATTCACAAATAGCAATTACCAACCTGGGATCCTAGAACCTTATTGGAATTTGAAGGTAGTAATGAGTATTCACAAGCTAAAATACTTTCAATATTTTATTAATAACCTTATATAGATTTAGGTTTGACAGGATAAGAAAGGGGGCCCTTTTCTTTGTTTGGACTGTGATGATGCAGAAATCCTCACAACTCTTCCAGGTATATACTATTGTTATGAATTTACAGATAAGGAAACTGAGGCACAGAGAGTTAAGCAATTTGCTCAAGATTACACAGATCGTTAGTGGTAGAAGGAAGATTAAACCCAGGTAATCTGATTCCAGAATCAATAACCACACTGCTTACTGCTAATTCTAATTATGTCATACTAATTAGGAGCTCTGACTGGCAACAGTTATGTCTTTAATAGAAACAATTAAATATTATTAATTAATAATTAAATACAGTTTGGTATGCAAACATTTTCCAGAACCTGAAGTATTCAGAAAAAAAGCACTTTCAAATGTTTGAAAAGAATGGAAATGTTTGACCAGCACTGAATTAGATAATACCCAAGTTCCCTTCTGGTTCTAATGTCTCTGAGACTGAGGAGGAAATATGGACATTAAAGAAAAACAACTCCATAAAACATCACTCAGACTGGAGCATTTATATCCCAAGAGTAATCAAAACACTATTTCTTTGTTAAATGGTGCAGACAAGTTTAATTTTAAAAACCAGTAATCAAATGAGAGTCAGTGGACTTGACTATTAAGAAATTTTAAAGTCAAAAGCAAAAGGGCCTTAGAACTGCAATTTCATGGTTGATTTTTACCACATTAGTATTATGCTGGAGAATAATCACATAGAGTTCTTACATAGTGCTTATCAAAACATCTGACCTGCTTTATAAACATTCTCCTCATTCCCCACAGCAATTCTGCAAGTTTGGTGATCAGGATAAATACAGTCAACTTAGATTACTTAATAGTAAGAAAAGGAGAAAAAAGAGAGAGAGAGAGAGAGAGAAAGAGAGCCAAAGGCAGGATCTGCCTTGTATCTCTCTCTCAGCCATTTCTAGCATAAAGCTGGCACATGACAGAAGCTCAGTCAACATTTGTCCAATGGCTGAAAAATTCACTACGGGGCTACTAGATCCTGACAAAATCTCTATTCAGCTGCCCTGTGTTTGTAATGTAAGTTTAATATAATATAATGCCAACCAATGCAATTAATCTTAAATAGCTGTATGTAGTGCAGTGTAATTGAGGCTAAGGTCAACAACTTTTTAAAAACTCTGTGACCATGGAATATTACTCAGCCATCAGAAAGGATGAATACCCACCATTTATATTGACATGGATGGAAATGGAGGGGATTATGCTGAGTGAAATAAGTCAGGCAGAGAAAGACGATTATCATATGTGGAACATAAGGAATAGCACAGAGGATCATAGGGGAAGGGAGGGAAAACTGAATGGGAAGAAATCAGAGAGGGAGACAAACCATAAGAGACTCTGGACTCCAGGAACCAAACTGAGGGTTACAGAAGGGAGGGGGTGGGAGAATGGGGTAACCAGGTGATGGGTATTAAAAAACTTTTTTTCAAAGGTTTTATAAAAAAATAAAATAAAAAAATATAAACTCTGTGACCTTAGGAGCTATAATCTTATAATTATATTCCGAGTTTACTTTATCTTCTCATCAGTTCTAATCCTTGCCTTGCTCAAAGTTTGTATTATATTTTGCACATGTATAATGAGTCATGTTCTTATCCTGACATTCTTGATAAAATAGAGAGGATCTGAAGTCAAGTTGTGAATTAACGTTTTTTATTCAGAGGTAGGTGAATGACTTCTGGTAACCCTGACTGATTTTAACATTGGGAGCAACCCCACCCTCCAATTCATTGCGCAATGGGGGAAGTGGTTTGCTGGGCAGGCCTACACAAAAAAGGCAAAAACTGTATTGTACATTAAATGTGTGAGTCATATCCCTTGCTTCCTGCTCAAGAAGAATTGTATCTTAAACAAGTGATGGAATGCATGGGCCAGACACTGTTGCAGTTTCAGAGGTGAATAAGATGCAGTTCCAGCAATCATATGACTGGGGGCTGCATGAGGAAGCTGGAGGGTAAGCCAAAAAGAAAAAAAAAATGCTCACAAATAACTATGATTCAAGGCAGAATGTGATGAGAACACTCAATTCCCATAGAGAGAAAAATTATTTCTAGTTAGAGGATCAAAAGATTTCATAAGAGATATGTCAATAGAACTGGAATTCCCCATTCTATAAGAATCTCTTGAGCTCTGCTATTCCCGAGACTCTGTACCTGGCACTGGGGATTCAGAGATAAAACCAGCACATTTGTGCTCATGGAAAAGCCTTCAGTCTAGCCAGGAAAGAGAAACTTGTGAAAAGAAAAGTCTCAACCCACCCTGGCAAAAGTTCTTTTAGGAAAAAGAAGAAAAAGCCACTGGAGCACAGAGGACTAAGCAACTGGCTCTGCCTGGGGACTGTGTCACAAAAAAAGGGGGTAAATAAGAGTTTGTAAGAGAACGGACATATGACTCACATAGTGAAGCAGGTGCTTTGCCTGAGGCCTTACACGCATCCATGTCCTTGATTCTCACAATAACCCCTGAGGCACTTACTATTTTCCCCACTTTACGGATGGAAAAACTACAGCTGAGTTTCAGTAAATTGAACATTGCCTAAAGTCATACAACGGGTAAGCAAAGAAGCAATGAAAATTGAACTCTGGGCTTTGATAGCTATCTCCAACTGCCCAAAAGAAAAGGGAAGAAAGCTAGAAGTACAAAGGAATTTGTTTTAATAGCTTGATCACAGGCCAGGAAGCAGAACAGCCAAGATCTTCTTGGGAAAATAAGACAGGGCAGCTTTTCCAGAGTGTAGGCTTCCTAATAATTCAGAATATAGTTGTACCAGAATATGGAAACCCTTCCTTGAGACTGGATGTTTGTTTCCAACATTGTGCCATTAAAAGGAGCTAATAGCACTAACACAGAAAATGGGGACAGGAAGTAATGGGGAAGATGAAGGTGGCTTTTTAGATGTAGTAAAAAACAAGACCTCCCTCTGAAGAGGTCGGTGGGCATTTAAAGTAATTAAGCTTGGTAGGAAGCCAGAATATTTTAAAGATATTGATAAGAAATTTTTTTTACATGTTGCTGTCCAGTTTTCCCAACACCATTTGTTGAAAAGACTGTCTTTTTCCCATTGGATATTCTTTCCTGCTTTATCAAAGACTGATTGATCACATGGTTGTCAGTTCATTTCTGGGTTTTCTATTATGTTCCATTGATCTATGTGTCTATTTTTGTGCCAGCATCATACTGTTTTCATGACTACAGCTTTGTAATATAATTTGAAGTCTGGAACTGTGATGCCACCAGCTTTGCTTTTCTTTTTCAAGGTTGCTTTGCTATTTGGGACCTTCTGTGGTTCCATACAAATTTTAGGATTGTTTATTCTAGCTCTGTGAACAGTGCTGTTGGTATTTTGATAGGGATTGCATTGAATGTGTAGATTGCTTTGGGTAGTATAGACATTTTAAGAATTTTTGTTCTTCTAATCCATGACCATGGAATGTCTTTCCATTTCTGTGTGTTGTCTTTAATTTCTTTCATCAGTGTTTTACAGTTTTCAGAGTACATGTGTTTCACCTCTTTGGTTAGGTTTACTCCTAAGTATCTTATGGTTTTTGGTGCAGTTGTAAATGGGATTGATTCCTTGATTTCTCTCTCTACTGCTTCATTATTGGTGTAGAGAAATGCAACAGATTTCTGTATGTTGATTTTGTATCCTGCAAGTTTACTGAATTTGTGTATCAGTTCTAGCAACTTTTTGGTGGAGTCTTTTGGGTTTTCTGTGTAGAGTATAATGTCATCTGCAAATAGTAAAAGTTTTACTTCTTCCTTGCTGACTTGGATGCCTTTTATTTCATTTTGTTATCTGATTGCTGAGGCTAGGACTTTCGGTACGATATTGAATAGAACTGGTGAGAGTGGATATCCCTGTCATGTGAAAAGCTCTCAGTTTTTCCCCATTGAGGATGATATTAGCTGTGGGTTTTTCATATATGGCCTTTATCATGTTGAGGTATAACCCTACTTTGTTGAGGGTTTTTATCATGAACAGATCTTGTACTTTGTCAAATGCTTTTCCTGCATCTATTGAAAGGATCATATGGTTCTTATCCTATCTTTTATTAATGTGGTGTATCACACTGATTGATTTGCAACAAGCAAAAGAATGAAACTGGACCACTTTCTTCCCCTATACACAAAAATAAATTCGAAATGGATTAAAGACCAGGGTGCCTGGGTGGCTCAGTCAGTTCAGTGCCCGGCTCTTTTTTTTTTTTTTTTAAGATTTTATTTATTTATTTGACAGATAGAGATAGCCAGCGAGAGAGGGAACACAAGCAGGGGGAGTGGGAGAGGAAGAAGCAGGCTCCTAGCGGAGAAGCCTGATGTGGGGCTCGATCCCATAACTCTGGGATCACGCCCTGAGCCGAAGGCAGATGCTTAACCGCTGTGCCACCCAGGTGCCCCCAGTGCCCGACTCTTGATCTCAGCTCAGGTTTTGATCTCAGGGCCATGAGTTCAAGCCCTGTGTTGGAGCCTACTTAAAAAAAAAATGGAGTAAAGACCTAAATATGAGACAGGAAACCATGAAAATCCTAAAGGAGAACATAGGCAGTAACCCCTTTGACATCAGCCATAGCAACCTCTTACTAGATATGTCTCCTGAGGTAAGGGAAACAAAACCAAAAATAAATTATTCGGACATCATCAAAATAAAAAAACTTCTGCACAGTGAAGGAAACAATCAATAAAACTAAAAGGCAATCTATGGAATGGGAGAAGATATTTGCAAATGACATATCTGATAAAGGGTCAGTATCCAAAGTATATAAAGAACTGATACAACTCAACACCCAAAAAATGAATAATCGAGTTAAAATGGGCAGAAGACATGAATGGACATTTTCCCAAAGACATACAGATGGCCAACAGACACATGAAAAGATGCTCAACATCACTGATTATCAGAGAGATACAAATCAAAACTATGAGATATCACCTCACACCTGTCACAATGGCTAAAATCAACAACACAAGAAACAATAGGTGTTGGTGAGGAAGTGGAGAGAGGGGAACTTTCTTGCACTGCTAGTTGGAATGAAACTGGTACAGCCACTCTGGAAAACAGTATGGAGTTAAAAAGTTAAAAATAGAACTGCCTTACAATCCAGCAATTGCACTACCAGGAATTTATCCAAAGAATACAAAAATACTAATTCAAAAGGATACATGCACCCTAATGTTCATATCAACATTATCCACAATAGACAAATTATGGAACCAGCCCAAAGTCCAACAACCAAGGAATGGATAAAGAAGATGTGGTATATATCTACAATGGACTGTTACTCAGCCATAAAAAAGAATGAAATCTTGCCATCTGCAAAGATGTGGATGGCTAGAGAGTATTATGTTAAGCGAAATAAGTCAATCTGAGAAAGAAGACTTCTATGTGATTTCACTCATATGTGGAATTTAAGAAACAAAACAAATGATCATGGGGAAAAAAAGAGAGAGGCAAACCAAGAAACAGACTCTTAACTATAGAGAGCAAACTGATGATCACCAGAAGGGAGGACGGTGGGGGGATGGGTTAAATAAGTGATGGGCCTTAAGGAGTACACTTGCTGTGAGAAGCACCAGGTATTGTATGTAAGTGCTGAGTCACTAAACTGTACATCTGAAACTAACATTACACTATATATTAAGTAACTAGAATTTAAATTGAAACTTTAAATAAATAAATAAATAAATTTAGATTTTAGAAAGCTAATTTCAGGTATATGCTATATATTACGTAACACCCCTACCCAGTAAGGTCTGGAGCAGCTCCCCATAATCAAACACACTATTTCTGCAGTGAAATATATGCATATTCATACCAAGTGAGAGAAATAAAGACAATAGTTTCACATCATTTCATGTCTAACACCTTGCTGCCAAATAAAAATGATTTTTTTTTAATTTTCAGACCTTTGGGTATTTCAGAATTGCAGATTCTGTGGTCCTGAATTTGAGCCCATTTTCGGGTACAAATGTTAAAAGTTCAAGTCAAAAAGCCATCTATTATAATAGTGTAAAGCAAATGTGTTCAAGTACATCAACCTGTGAGTACAAATGTGGTCACATTATCATTCATACCTAATATTCACCAGCCCCAAAGCCATTTATAGTCCAGTGGGATTTCTAGTACAATAGAAAACTCCTCAGATACTTCTGGAAACTCCCAAGGTGGGCAGAGAGTATCCACAGCACCATTCTAGGGACTTACTAGTACAGTAGCTGAGTCAGGAATTTTCAGCTGAGAATGAGCATGCAGATGCCCTCCTCTGAGATGACCTGCTGTCCTAATCTGCAACTGTTCTATGTTCCTGGAATGAGAGCCCATTCCCAACACCCTTGTCTTCCCTTCTTCCTCACTGCCAGGCCTGGCAATGGATTCTAACCAACAATGCTTTTGTGAAATGAGAAGTAAAATGTGATCCCTTCCTGTGATAAGCGCTGTGAGAGGATGGCTCACACATGAATGACTTCTAAAGTATTACAGAGCTTGCTACAAGGACTCTTCCAGCTTGTCCTCACAATCCCTTTTTTCTACAAATTGTACTCATGGTTCAGGATAGATTATTTAGTGTATTCTTTTCCTGTTGTTGCTATAACAACAACCAACCACTAACTTAGTGGCTTAAAGCAATACAAACTATCGTCTTATAATTCTAGAGGTCAGAATTTGAGACGGCTCTTATGAGCTAAAACCAAGGTGTCCACAGGGCTTTGCTCCTTTCTAGAGGCTCTAGAGGAGAATATTTCTTTGCCTTTTCCACCCGCTAGAGGCTCTCTTCATTCCTTGGCTCATGGTTCCTTCTTCCATTTTCAAAGCACATCACTCCAACCTCTGTTTCCATTGTCCCACCTCCTCTCTCTGACGTCAGCCTTCATGCCTCCCTAAGAAATCTTGGATTTCATATTCCTCTCTCTCATTAATCTTCCCATGTCGATATCCTTAATTTAGTCACATCTGCAAAGTCTCTTTTGCCACATAAGGTAATTACATTTGCAGGTGCTGAGGACTGACATGTGAACATCTTTGGAGGGTCATTATACTGACTGCCACATGCTGTACTTAGAACCATCCTTCATGCACCCTCTCTGCTAGCCTACCTTGCCTCCCTAGACTAGACTCTCCCCCAGCAGGCACCATGCACCCTACAATCTCCCCTTTAATTAGTCTACCTTTCTACCCGTCACCATCTCCAATTTATCAGAAATATGTAGTTGAACTTAGGAAAGAGAACAACATAATTTCCCAGTTAAATCTTTTCAAATTTTATTAGGATCCTCTTCAAGTTTCCTTTGATTCGCATCATGTTTTTACATTTGATGGGATGAATGAGGACCCTTGGCTCTCTCAAACAACAACGCAGAAAAGACACTTTTATTTTGTCAAACACTTTCCAATTTTCAACTGACCCTCCTGATCCAATTCTCAACTGACAAAAACCTAATTAAACATATAAGGCAAGATTTTATTTCCATTTTACAGTTAAGAAAACTGAGGCTCTGAAACATCAAGTCCTTTGATCAAGACTATATTGCAGGATAAATATATATATCAAGACGTTATCCTCTCCATCAAGTCACAAGGAGCCAAAAGAAAAAAGAAAATCACCCCAAAAAAGGTCAAATTATGGAAATATAAAATATAATATGCATATGTGTGCTTATATTTTTATTGTACATGTAACACAGTCATGATAGCTTTAAGACAATAGGAAAATTGGAGAAGTGTGACCTCTCAGGGCCCTCCTCCTTCCCCCAGTTTGTCTTTCCTCCTCCTCCTCCCAGACCCACAACCATTTTCTAGCCCTAGAACCTTTCCCTCATCTTGTTCTTGATTACTGAGAATCCTTTAGAAAAGCTCTGTCCAACAGCAATATTATGTGAGCCACATATATAATTTTAATTTTTCCTGTCCCACATTTTAAAAAGTGAAAATAAGCAGGTAAAACTGATTTCGGTAATGTATTTATAACCCAATATATCCAAAGAATTATCAATTCAACACATAATCAATAGTAAAATTGCTAATGAAATACTTATATTCTCTTTTCATTCTAAGTCCTCATTCAAAATCCAATGTATATTTTATATTTACAGCATATAAGTTGAGCTAGCTGCACTTCAAATGCTCAATAGCCACATGTAGCTAATGGCTACCATATTAGATACTGCAGTTCTAGGACCCAACACACTGCAATTGTACCTCTTTTGTCTGTTTCAATCTGACTTTTACTCTGACCTTTCCAGTTAAAACTCTAGTTGCCTTTTATCCAGTTATGGAATGAATAAGTTATGGGAATTAAAGGCACAACATAGGGAATATAGTCAATGATATCGTAATAGCGCTGTGTGGTAACAGATGGTAGCTACACTTCCGATGAGCATAGTGTAATGCACAGAGGAGATGAGTCACTATATTGTACACCTGAAACTAATGTAACACTGTGTGTCAACTATACTCAAATAAAAAAAAATTTAACTCTAGTTGCCGTTTATCTAAGACATCTACTAGTGGCTCTAACAAAAGTAATGTAATAAGCGTGTGTTTATAATCTTCTCTTTGGATAAAAGAACTGTGTTCTTTTCCATTTAGTTTCTCCATCTTTCTTGGCTAAGCCAGTTCCTGTGTTTCGAGATGCAGAATCTATAGAATGGGTAGAGATGTACGACTAAGAAGCAGAGAAAGAAATTAACAAGATCTCAAGTTGAATTATTTAAGAGCTGGGATATAATGTGAAGGGACATAAAACAGACCTTGAGGACATTAGGCTAAGTGACATAAACCAGTCACAGAAGGACAAATACTGCATGATTCTATTTATATGAGTTATCTAAAGTAGTCAGATTCATAGAAGAGAGTAGAATAGTGATTGTCAGGGGGAACTGAGTAGTTACTGTTGGTAAAGCTTGAATTATACAAAATGAAAAAGTTCTAGAGATATGCTGTACAACATTATAGTTAACAATAATGGTCTGTATGCTTAAAAACTGTTGGTGGGAATGCAAGTTGGTACAGCCACTTTGGAAAACAGTGTGGAGGTCCCTTAAAAAGTTAAAAATTGAGCTACCCTATGATCCAGCAATTGCACTACTGGGTATTTACCCCAAAGATACAGACGTAGTGAAGAGAAGGGCCATATGCACCACAATGTTCATAGCAGCATTGTCCACAATAGCTAAATTGTGGAAGAAGCCGAGATGCCCTTCAACAGATGACTGGATTAAGAAGATGTGGAATATGACTCAGCCATCAGAAAGAACAATTACCCAACATTTGCAGCAACATGGACGGGACTGGAGGAGATTATGCTAAGTGAAATAAGTCAAGCAGAGAAAGACAATTATCATATGGTTTCACTCATTTATGGAACGTAAGAAATAGCAGGGATATCGGTAGGAGAAGGAAGGGAAGAATGAAGGGGGGATAAACAGAGGGGGGAATGAACCACAAGAGACTATGGACTCTGGGAAACAAACTGAGGGCTTCAGAGGGGAGGGGGAGGGGGGATTGGGATAGGCCAGCAATGGGTATTAAGGAGGGCACATATTGCATGGAGCACTGGGTGTTATATGCAAATAATGAATCATGGAACATTACATCAAAAACTAAGGATATACTGTATGGTGACTAACATAACATAATAAAAAATTATTATTAAAAAAAGGTATTGGCTACTGCCATATAACTAGTGAGTAAAGGATCTAGAATAGAAACCCCCCCAAAAAAAATTTTTTTAAAGATTTTATTTATTTATTTGACAGACAGAGAGACAGCCAGCAAGAGAAGGAATGCAGGCAGGGCGAGTGGGAGAGGAAGAAGCAGGCTCCCAGGGGAGGAGCCTGATGTGGGGCTCGATCCAGGAACCCTGGGATCACGCCCTGAGCCAAAGACAGACGCTTAACGACTGAGCCACCCAGGTGCCCCCCCCAAAAAAATTGTTAAGAGAATAGATCTTGTTATGTGTGTAAGTGGGTATTTTGGTTTTTTGTGGGTTTTTTTTTTTTTTTTCTCTTTATCTCAACTAGGAGAAGGAAGAGGAGAAAATGGAGCCAGGGATAAAGGAGGAATATGAGAGGCTGCCATGTGAGAAACTCCAGAGCAGATTCAGGGTATAACAGAACTGGGGCTGGTGGAAGTTGTTGAGAAGTGCAATTCACAGCTAGGAACAGGATCTCCTTCAATATTCCATAATAGACGTGGATAAAAAATAGAATTCATTTTAAAAAAGATTTTATTGATTTATTTGACAGAGAGAGAGGGAGAGAGAAAAAACACAAGCAGGGGGAGTGGGAGAGGGAGAAGCAAATTCCATACTGAGCAGGGAGCCTGATGCGGGGCTTGATCCCAGGACCCTGAGATCATGACCTGGGCCGAAGGGAGACACCCAACCAACTGAGCCACTGAGGCACCCCTAGAATTCATTTTTAATAGCTTTTAGAGGAACTCTTGTTTATTCTTCAAGTGACAGAATGAGTTGCATGGACTTCAGGGATTTATAGGATTACCTATATTATGTCCTATTCTAGAATTAGCATGGTATAATGCAGGGGGGAGTAGAGATCCTGAGTCAAACTGTATAGGCTGTAAGAGCCTCTGACTCTTACTAGCTCTGTGACCTTGAGCGAGTATTTGGGCCTCTGTTTCTTCAACTAAAAGCTGGAGGAATCATAATATCTACCATAAAAGGCTGTTAGGAGTACTTAATATGAATGAGATCAGGGGCGCCTGGGTGGCTCAGCTGGTTAAGTGTCCAATTCTTGACTTCAGCTCAGGTCATGATCTCAGGGTTGTGGGATCAAGTCCTGTGTCAGGCCCCATGCTGGGCATGGAGCCTGCTTAAGATTCTCTTTCTTTCCCCCTAGCCCTCTGCCCCTCCCCCTCCACACTCTCTCTCTCTCTCCCCCTCTCTAAAAAAAAAGAAAGAAAGAAAGAAAGAAAGAAAGAAAGAAAGAAAGAAAGAAAGAAAGAGAAAGAAAGAGAAATGTATATATATGAATGAGATTATATGCATGAAAGCACCTATAGACGATCTGACACATAATAGCTTTTCAATAATTATAATTCCCTTTAGAATAAACTCACACCAGGGAACCTGTTAGGGTTGCAAGATTCCAAATTACGGACATCGTTTTGAGGCTTAAGGAAAAGGAGTATCTCATCTTCTTCCAAAAAATGGGAGCAAAAGATAGCTCAAGTGCTCTAAATTTTGCAATCTCGCCCTGTAGTTTAAGCTCCTAAAGCTTTTAAGATTAAAAGTTCCTTTGTGAATATTAAAATTCCAAGAACTACCACACAATCCAGCAATTGCACTACCAAGCATTTACCCAAAAGATACAAGCATACAGATTCGAAGGGGTACATGCATCCCACTGTTTATAGCAGCATTATCAACAATCGCCAAACTATGGAGAGAGCCCAAATGTCTATCCACTGATAAATGGATGTGGTGTGTAGAATATTACTCAGCCATCAAAAAGAATGAAACCTTGCCATTTGCAACGATGTGGATGGAGCCACAGTGTATTATGCTAAGTGAAATAAGTCAGTCAGAGAAAGACAACTACCGTATGATTTCACTCATATGTGGAATTTAAGAAACAAAACAGATGAACATATGGGAAGGGGAAAAAAGGAGAAAAAAAGAAGAGAGGGAAACAAACCATAAGAGACTCATAATGATAGAGAACAAACTGAGGGTTAATGGAGGGAGATGGGTAGGGGGTGGGCTAGATGGGTGATGGGCATTAAGGAGGGCACTTGTGATGAGCACTTGGTGTTGTATATAAGTGATGAATCACTGAATTCTACTCCTGAAACCAGTATTACACTGTATGTTAACTAACTAGAATTTAAATAAAAATTAAAGAAAATTTTTTAAAAATTAAAATTCCAATGAGTTATATTTTTTCATCCAATAGATTGGCAAAGAGTGAAAGACTAATAACACATTGTAGCCAAGAGTGTAGAAAAATACTCACCTTCATACATTGCTGTAGGCAATACAACACAGCACAACTTTTGTGTAGGGTAATTTGATAAGGTCTATCAAAAATTTTAAAGGTACATATCCCTTTAATGACAAGTCTATTTCTAGTAACTTAGCATATAGATATACCCTCACATGTTTAAAGGATATATGCATAAGGATATTTATTGCAGCATTGTTTATAATACCAAAACAACACAGGCTTCCTATAAAGAAGCTTGTTAGTCAAACTGAAACTGGTAAAACAATATATGACACATCCAGACAATGGATTTTATGCAACATTTAACAAGAATGAGGCAATTTTGTGTATATCAAGGTAGAAAGGTCTCCAAAATATATTGTTTTTAAAGTCAAAGTGCGGGGTCCCTGGGTGTCTCAGTAAGTTAGGCGCCAACTCTTGATTTCAGCTCAGGTCATGATCTCAGGGTCATGAGATCGAACCTTGTGTCAGGCTCGGGGCTCAGCGTGGAGTCTACTTGT
The DNA here is from genome assembly GCF_023065955.2 of Ursus arctos. NCBI lineage: Eukaryota > Metazoa > Chordata > Mammalia > Carnivora > Ursidae > Ursus > Ursus arctos. Next base: position 34,441,554 of record NW_026622852.1, read on the forward strand.
CCCTCTCCCTCTACTCCTCTCCCCGGCCCCCTCTCTACTCACTCTTTCTCTCTCTTTCAAATAAACAAACAAACAAACAAACAAATAAAATACTTTCTTTAAAAAAATCAAAGCACTATGCATGAATACGAAGATACCATTTATGGATGTGGGGGGGGTGGAATACACATGTATGTATTCCAAACTGCATAGATAATCTCTGAAAGCACACACCAGCAACATGTTAAGCCAGTGGTCTCTCTGGAGAGAAAAACTTGGCAGACAGCAAATTGGGGCAGGGTGTGGGGGGACTTTTCACTCACTATAACTTTGGAATTTTTACCCTGTATATGATTTACCTATTCAAAGAAAAAGATAACATTAAAAAAAAACAGTATGGGGGCGCCTGGGTGGCACAGCGGTTAAGCGTCTGCCTTCGGCTCAGGGCGTGATCCCGGAGTTCTGGGATCGAGCCCCACATCAGGCTCTTCCACTATGAGCCTGCTTCTTCCTCTCCCACTCCCCCTGCATGTGTTCCCTCTCTCACTGGCTGTCTCTCTCTGTCGAATAAATAAATAAAATCTTTAAAAAAAAAAAAACAACAGTATGGAACAATTTGGAGTGAAAGAGCTGGTTTCAAGCTGTTATTTGGTGCCAGGATGGTCTTAAACAAGTGATTTTCCCTCTCCAAGTGTTTGTTTCTTTGGGGAAATATAGGGATACTATAACATTGTTGGGAGAACACTTGAGATATTGGATATGAGAATGCTTATAGTAAAATGTTTCCATTTGTCTAAATATAAGGCATGGGAAAACCCAGCTGTCACCAGATCTAGGAATTACTCAGACTAGAACTGAGTCTCACACCTTGGGTTGATGTCACAAAAGGTCTTAGAAGTTTAAGATCAAAACACAGGCTACAGTAGTGGTTCCAAACCCTGCTACATATTGAAATCAAATGGGGAGCTTTGTGAGAAGTTCGGTCTCCCACCCACTCAGATTAAGGGGTCTGCAGTACAGCTGCTCCTTTAGGTGATAGGAGCATGCACCAAGGTCTCAGAACCACTAGTCGAGTGGAAGAATCTTTACACAGTTAGTTATGCAATGGAGGTTCATGCCTAGGTCTTGCCCAGGCTGTGTGACTTTGAGCAAGTTAATTCACTTTTCTGGACCTCAGTACCCTCATCAGTGTAAATGGCAAGTTAAACGTCTATATCTTTTTACTAGCTGTAATCTCTGAAGAACTTTATGTTTTGAATGTCCTGTGATTCTCATTCTAGTCAGTTTGTGTCACCTATGAAGAAATCCCTGTCCAGGAGAGTTGGGGGACTAGAGAGGGTCAGAGAGTATGTATTAGTGGTGTAAGGAGGAATGATTCTAAGATTCAGTCCTGACAACGAGGACAGTGCCAGGTAACTGGAGATGCTATTCTGACACACAGTACAAGTATCTATGAACCATTCTGGCACTAGATGGAACTTTGTATTTCAATTCACCTGAACCTGATTCTGTCTAGAACCCTTAACAGGTGGGCAATCTTACTAAATATCATGGATCAACCTCCACTGTGCATTCTTGGTTAATGATCAAATATTTAAGAGTCTGGCTCTGAAACTAAATTGCTTACAGATACTACGCCATTGACTAATTCATTCATTTAGTTAATACTTAATATCCAAATATTTGGTGAGCACTTACAATTTTCCAACTACCTGTGTCCATATTTGCAAGGAATTATATGTGTAAGTAATTTATTTCATCAAGAAGTAAATAATGTAGATATAGACGTAGATAATAATGTAGATAAGTGATACAAAAAAAGTTATTAAACGCATCACTAATTATCAAGGAAATGTACATCAAAACCACTATGAAATATACTTCCACCAGTTAGAATAGCAATTATCAAAAAGACAAGAAATAACAAAGTGCTATCAAGGATGTAGAGAAAAGGGAACCTCTGTGCACTATTGGTGGAAATGTAAATTGAGGCAACCACGTCAATGGAGGTTCCTCAAAAAATTAAAAACAGAACTACCATATGATCCAGCAATTCCACTTCTGGCTATTTATCTGAAGAAAACAAAAAGACTACTCAAAAAGGTATATGCATCCCCATGTTCATTGCAGCATTATTTACAATAGCCAAGATATGGAAACAACCAAAGTGTCCATTGATGGATGAATGGATAAAGAAAACATGGAAGGATATATACAATATGATACTATTTAGCCCTAAAAAAGAATAAAATCTTGCTATTTGTTACAACATGGATGGACCTTGAAGGATTATGCTAAGTAAAATAAGTCAGACAGAGAAAGGCAAATACTGTATAATCTCACTTGGTGGTGAAATCCACACCACCACTCCCCTACAAAAAACAAGCTCATAAATGGGGAGTGGGCAAAAATGGGTAAAGGGGGTCAAAAAGTACAAATTTCCAGTTATAAAATAAATAATTATGGGGATGTAATGTATATAGCATGGTGTCTATAGTTAATAATACTGTATTGTGCATTATAAATTGAGAGTAGATCTTAAAAGTTTTCATCACAAGAAAAATCTTTGTCATTATATACGATGACAGATGTTAACTGGGCTTACTGGGGTGATCATTTTGCAATATATACAAATATTGAATCATTATATTGTCCATCTGAAACTAATATAAAGATATATGTCAATTATACCTCAACTAAAACAATTTTTTTGAAAAGAAGTAAAATAATGCTGAGATGTATTTGGCCATAGGTCCTCCTTGGGAGAACCATTGCTTTTGAGAAAGAAAAGAAAAGAAAAAAGAAAAAAGAAAAAAGAAAAAAGAAAAAAGAAAAGAAAAGAAAAGAAAAGAAAAGAAAAGAAAAGAAAGAAAAAAGAGAAGAAAGAAACAGAGGGAGGGAGGGAGGGAGTTAGGAAGGAAAGAGAGAGAGAGAACGAACGAATGAACGAACGAAGAAACCTATAACTATATGGGGAGGATTAAAAAGAAGCCTGCAGCTTCTAACTAAAACCAGGAGTTCAAACAATGTCCTTGAGCTCCCCATCTCTTCCAGCTCCCAGCTCTGCTTGTCTCTGCCATTGGCCACATTCTCTCCTACAGCAGAAAGCTTCACAATGGCTTCCAGTCACTGGTGCTTACACCAGCCATACAGCTCACACCTCAGAGGAAGACTCTTTTGTCTCTCCCAATAGCTCCAAGAAAAAAAAGCTCCAGTCTGGGTCACGTGCCTGCCTCTGAACCAATCGGTCTAGCCATCAAGAGGGAATAGTCTGACTGGCCAGACTTGGGGCTGGATTGAGCTTAGCCCCACTTACACAGCGTGGAAAGGGACAACAGAAATGCTGTGTCAGGCTTTAATAGTCAGACTGGGTGAGGAAGAGGAGGCAGATAAGGGATAGCAGCTTTGGTATGAAAAAAGCAGGCAGGCTGCGTCCACCAGGCTGGGGGTAGAGGAATTAAAACGGAGCAGCCCAGGGCCTGAAAATTGGTCTCGGAGCTGAATGAAAAGACCACTGTGGTTCCACAGCAACCTTAAGTATCACCAACTTTAAATTCAGCAGATGGTCTCCTGGAGCATCTAAAATGTGGCCCAGAACAAAGCCGTGGACCAATATGCACAGCTGCAGGGAGGCACCCAGCAGTCTTTCTTGAAGGTGACAGATCCACTCTCCTGTTTTGCTTCAGACCCTGAGTCCTAACCACTATTTGCCATCACCTAAACCATTGACAGCTTCTCAAAATCTCCCCCTGTCCAACACATCTGAAGGAAATGATACACTTCTAGCTGTAAAGTAGTTATTATATCAGTGATTTGGGAGGGAGAAGATGATGAGATTTTTCAGAAGGAAAAGGCATGCCCCAGGCTGCTGTAGCAGGGACATAAGGATGCTGAGGAGAGGGAAGAGAAAATTACATTTTTAAACTCCCCGTAGGTGATTCTGCTACAGTCCTCCCTCTCCCCTATGTTGCAACTAAGAATCACGATGGTTCTAAATACAGACTATTAACCCTGTGGGTCATCTCCTATGACTGTACCCATCTAGTCCTGGCAATTGTCGATAAGGCAGCCACTCATAACACAATCTAAACCTCAATACATCCAAAATATACAGCAGAGACACCTGCAAACAAGATGTTCAATTTCTTAACACTTTTGGAAATTAGCTCTAAAAGAAATGGAAATAATCCATACAGAAAGCTTTTAGAGAAAAGATTTTCATTACGGATTTACATATAATAATGAAAAAAATGAAGCAGACTAAATGCCTGGGGAGGAAATGATGAAGCTGCCACACTGATGGAACACTAGCCATGCATCAGGCTCTGTGCCCATCAGCACGTGTAGCCCATGGAATTCTCACAATGATCCAGTGACCTTGGTATTGTTTTTATCTGATGCATTCATTGTTTTACAATTAGGAATTCAAGGCACATGGTAGCAAATACATATTGCAGTTTTATGTAGTGATTAAATGTAATAACCATGAAGAGATTTTAATAACAGAAAAATTATTAGGTAGTGGTATTAAGGAGGAAAATTAATAGATATGGTATCAATTATATATAATATATATACTAAAAAAGGACTTGAAAACATATTAAAATGTGACCAATGGCTGTCCTTGGATGGTGAATATCTTCTTCTTTGTAATTTTCTATATTCTCTAAACTGCCCATAATGAGCATGATTGATTTTTTATTGATTTTTAATACTAGTAAAAATAAAACAAATTGATTGTTTAAAAGGTAACTTTGGGGCCCCTGGGTGGCTCAGTTGGTTAAGCATCCGGCTCTTTGATTTGGCTCAGGTCATGATGTCATGGATTTTGAGATCAGCCGGCGAAGGGCTCTCTGCTCAGTGGGGAGTGTGCTTGGAAGATTCTTTCCCTCTGTGCCTCCCTTTAAAGCTTTAATAAAAGTTTTAAATTTGAACCTTTAAAAAGTTAAACATATGCACTATTTACAATTTTAAAAACTAAATACAACTTGAATATCAATCAACAGGAGAGTAGGTAGATAAGTCTGGTATACCAATACAACACAATTGTGTCCCTACATAGACTGGAGTACAAAAACTATTAGTTTTTCACATCTATAGATGAAATTACCAAGGCATAAGGAAAAGAATGTACATGAAAGGTAACTTCATATACACTAAAGCATTACAGTGGATTTCCCTGGGTGAGTGGAATTGTGGATTTTGTTTTTTGCAGTTTTTTTACTTATAATATTCATCGTTTTCAAGAAAATGAAAAATAATAAAAGAAATCTATTTAAAATATAAAAATATGGGGGGAAAGAGCCACTTTAGGCTCTATAAATCCAAATAATTCATTGAAAGCATTTTGGGTTTTCTTCCCAACCTTTTTGCCACCCAATTCTTTGTAACTTAAAATAATAAACCATTATCAGTTTTTGCCTCATGGAAAGTCATCTCTTGCAGCATTGTAAGCCACAAACAGCAGGAAGTCACATTCACCAAGCTGTGCATTTACAAAATGCGGAAAGTCAGGAGTCCGTGTGAGCAACAGCCCTGGTCTGCAGAATGTTTCACCAGTGCATCATAAATGTTAAATGTGGGTGGTATAATTGAAGACAAAGAAACCTTCAAGTCTTTTGAAAGAGAAGAGTTTTCAACTTTCAGAAGCCAACATAGAGGATTTAAAAGATTAAATAAATAGGATTCCAGAAACAGAATTTTCCATAAGATCTCCGCATTCCCAGCCAGAGAGGTGCGGTTTCTGTGGCACAGGAAAGGGCAGACCTAGGACCACACAGCCTTATCATTTATACCACCAAGAAACAGACAGATTTTCCTCCTTCCCTCTCTTCTCAATATGATTCTCTTGGCCCGAGACTGAAAAGTCATATCTTTTACTTAGATTATTGCTATGTCCTCTTCACTTGTCTCAACACTACCACTCTTTCCTCCCTCTAATCTTTTCATCACAGAAAAGTCAAAGTGATTATTTAAAAACATAAATAAGACCATTTCACCCCCTGCTTAAACCTTTGACGACTGTCCCATTCCATGGTGAATAAAATGCAGATTCCCATCCACGGTCTGGGAAATCCTGCAGGGTCAGAGCTGCCTTCTCTCCACCCTCATCCTGGGCCAGTCTGACCTCCCCAGCTTCCCTGCAGCCACACTGGAGTTTTTCTGCTTCTGCAAGTATGCCAAGGTTTTCCCTACTACAAGAGCCTTTTTTTTTTTTTTTTTTTTTAAGATTTTATTTGACACGGTGGAGGAGGGCACAGCTGGTTTACAAGAGCCTTTAAACCAACTGTGGCCTCTGCTGGAAGAACTCTCCCTTCTCTTTTTATGGTTTCAGCTAACTGTCAGCTCCGTTGAAAGGCCTTTCTATCACCGATCTGAGCAGCTCTCCTCCTGCCTCTGCCCCCAATACTCTCTACCATGGCAGCCAATTGTTTCCTTCATAGCACTTGTCACAATTGGTAATTATTCATTTCTACTTTTGTTTACTTTTTATCATCTGTCACCCAGAGTGTAAGACTCATACTGTATTGTATTACTTCCCAATGTAACTCTAGAATAATGCCTGGCACTTAGTAGGTCTTCCTGGAAAAAGCAAACAATTTGTTGAATATATGAACTAGCTCAATTCTGCTGCATATTCCCCATGTGTCCTTGCACAGTTGACTTCTCTACAACTCAGTTTCTTCCTCCCTACAATGAGAATGCTCGTTACCTATCTAAAGATAAATGCTTGTGAAATGGCTGGCACAGTAGCTGCACAGAGCAGGCTCTCCTCTAATTACAGCTCTCACAGTGAAGGTTATTACAGGCTGGGCAGTTAGTAGAGAAATCCTATTTTCATCTTGTGAACTGATAGGCAGTGTTTGTTCTTCTAACTGGTGATATAAATAAAGCACAGTGCCAGGCACAGAATGGATGCTTAGCAAGTGTCTGATGATGAATCAACTTGTAAGATAAAGCTTTGAAATCTGAGCCTTTAAAAAGTTCACCATACACACTATTTACAATTTTAAAAATTAAATACAACTTGAATGTCAATCAACAAAAGAGTGGGTAGATAAGTCTGGTATACCAATACAACACAATTGTGTCCCTACATAGATTGGAGTACAAAAACTATTAGTTTTTCACATCTATAGATGAAATTACCAAGGCATAAGGAAAAGAAGAAACTTAACAATAAACAAGTGAATTTGCTTAGAGAAAACAACTACGCTTTTGTACTGATATGTCCAGATTGGTCAGGAATTACCTTCAGATTTACAAAGGGAGCTTCGGTAAAATAAGCATTATCCTAAGAATCAAGTCCTGGCTTCTCTCATTCTGATTCTGGCATTGAGTAGCTTACTGGACCCTGGCATCTCTCTCAGCCTCATTTTGTAAAATGAAAGGCTTCGACTAGATGATCCCTAAGGTTTTGCTAATTTTAGCATCCTGAGAGTTCGATACTTCATTCACCATTCATAGCCCTCATTGTCAACCATAATTTCCTAACTAATAATGATGACTTAGCTACACTGCTTAACCTCATGAAATAATCATTGATACTCTATCTTATGGTGGAAGAACCCAACTGGGGTCCATAAATGTGGCAAATGGGGTATTACTGCACCACCTTAATTCTTTACAATCCATAATTCATGTTTGCAAACTACAGCATGAGCTCAAATGATTCTGTGTAATTTAGACAACCAAATTCAGAAATCTTAAATTTTCCAGGTTGATACTCTACAGGATAGTAACGCACCAAATAACTGCCAATTCTTACCAGTGACATTACATGATAATCTTCTTACCCCTAAAATGTAGTAACAATTAACCAAATACTCAAATCACAACTTAAAACTTGTAGCAGTATAGAACACAGTGTCAGTGTCAGCTAGGCTTGGGTTCAAAACCCAGCTCAACCCTTAATTGCTAAGATCATAGGAAAGTCCCTTAACTCCATGAACTACTGTTTCCTGTGGAATGAGAGTAAGAATGTTTCCCTCAAAGGGCTATTAGGATAGAATAGGGGCACCTGGGTGGCTCAGTCATTTAAGTGTCTGACTTCATTTAGGCTCAGGTCACGATCTCAGGGTCCTGAGATCGAGCCCCATGTCAGGCTCTGTGCTCAGTGGGAAGTCTGAGATTCTCTCTCTCCCTCTCCTTCTGCCCCTCCTTCCTCCCATGCTCTATTCTCTCTCTCTAAAATAATAAATAAATAAATTTTCAAAAGGGGGGGCTGTTGGAATTACATTAAATGACATCTATAAAACACCAGCCTTTTTGCCTAGTATGCAGTTTCCTTTTCCTATTGAAAACTGGGCTCTCTTCATTTGGGAAGGGCAGAAGGAAGCTCAGAGTAATAGTGGCATTATTCCTGCCTCAAGCCAACTCCAAAGACCAATGCCCAAGCAGTCAGCATTTCCTGGTCCTAAATCATAGCATAGAACCATAGTTGGTTCACACCCATGCTTAATGAACAGCCATTCATCTTTCTAACATTTGTGAGCACTTACTCTATTCCAATCACTAACCTGGCTGCTGGAGTCTGAAACAGGAGTAAGATACATTCTTTAATGAAGTTATGGGTCAGTGAGGGAATACAAGAAAGAAGGAAGGAAGGAAGGAAGGAAGGAAGGAAGGAAGGAAGGGAGGGAGGGAGGGAGGGAAGAAAGAAAGAAAGAAAGAAAGAAAGAAAGAAAGAAAGAAAGAAAGAAAGAAAGAAAGAAAGAAAGAAAGAAAGAAAAGAAAAGAGAAAAGAAAAGAAAAAAGAAAAAATTGCAGCATGACGGAGAGTATAAATGGAGGTATGAGAACACTAAATCCTGCCTAAGTATTTGAGAAAGGCCTCATGGAGGAAGGGACATTAAACTGCCTCTTTGAGGATAAACAGGAGTTCACTGCATAGAGAAGAGAATTCTAAGCAGAGAAATTATGTTCTCAAGGCCACAAAAGCTCTAATGACTAAAATTGGGTGTGGGGTAGAATAGTGGCATGTAGAATGCTGGGAAACTGGTACAGTGTCTATATTGAGGCATACTGTGTCTTTGAAATAATTACTCCAAAAGTAGGGTATTTCCAGAATAGGAGCAGAAAGAAGGAACTACACCAGATAATTGCAGTAATTTGGCCAAAGAAAAGGTCTGACCTTAAGCACTGGCAGTAGGAATGGAGAGAGGAAACAGATTCAAGAATCGTCTAAGAGAACAAAAAGGATTTGTATCTGACTCTATTGTGGTTGCCTGTTTGCTTCTTTTGCTGAACTGAGCTGCTTATATTCAGGGCCATATCTTAATCACCTTTGTCTTCTGCTATGGCACAGTATCTAGCAGTTGTACATAATAAATGATAAGTAAATGTCTACTGAGTCAATGAGAAGGAACTATGAAGATGGCTACAGATTTTTTAGCTTACATATATTTGGATGGCTGATTGAACTAGGAGAGTAAAATATAAGAGGAAGAACAGCTTGGGATAGAGATCGGACTTGAGTCTAATTCGGGACATCATAAGTACGAGGTAACTGTGGGACAACTAAGTAGCAGGTGGATACATAGGGTTGGGACTCTGGAAACGCTAGAAAGTTGGCTTGGGAAGTATGGGAGAGGAAGATGCTCAGGGAATAGGGCAGAAAAATCAGATCTCCCATGCACAGATGGAAATTTGAGCCTCTCTTAAAAGACTTTCCAAGCTCTTCTCTTTCTTCACTACCTACCTGTGCTCTTCCCCCTTCCCTCATCTGGGTAGCATCTCAACCCTCCTTGAGTGCCAGCAGATTAAAATTCCCCATGTAGATCTCAGGGGAAACACTCCAGTTACTTCTGCAAGGCTTCTATAACTCCCTCTTCTTGTTCACCATCCAGTCACTATAAAGTCTAGATATGACAGAAGGCTGAGATCCATACCTTCCACCATCCCTCTCCATCCTTAGCACTCCCACAGTTTTCCAGTTGAGTAAGAAACTCTCAAAGGGTAACATAAGAAAGAGAACTGGGAACCCTGGTTTTACAAGAATAGAAATCATAATTTGTCCAGAAAAGCAATATATACACTATAAAAATTCCTATACAAAGGCACGAAAACTGATGTTTAATGGCAACAACAATAAAAGGGTAACAGATCATCAATGACCCACTACTCCACTCTTCCTGATAAATCAAAACTTAGCCTCCCACTTCAAGCACTTTCAAAGATCTCAACTTTTGTAGAAAAAGTGGGACGATTTAACCTTGTCAGTTACAGGTTCCCACATGATTCTCTAGCTCATAAAAATAATATGACCTTACATTTAGCACAGGCCATTTTATTTCAGCAAAAATCAAATTGCTTTAATAAATTTATTTCACTGCACATCAAACCATCCCCTGCTGGTAAAGAGAAGGCATAGGTGGTTATTTCTAATTTCATTAGACCTAGCCACTGAGTTATCAAATGGTGGTCCAAGGCTGCAGATCAAGACAGCACAAGATTAATATCTCAAAATTCAAATCAGAGGCCGAATACCTAGTTCAGTAGTTTGCCCACGAGGCCAGGCTGCCTTTCTCTCTTCCAGGGTTCCTATGCAACTATCACCCCACAAAAATCATCATAAAGAATCTTTTGATTAGAAGAAAGAAAGAGGGGTGCCTGGTTAGCTCAGTCAGTTAAGCCACCGACTCTTGATTTCAGCTCAGGTCATGATCTCAGGGTCATGGGATTGAGCCCCATGCTGGGCAATGTGCTCAGCAGGGAGTCTGTTGAGATTCTCTCTCTCCCTCTCCCTCTGCCCTTCCCCCTGCTCATGCTCTTCTCTCTCTCTCTCAAATAAATAAATCTTTTTAAAAAAAGAAGAAAGAAAAAAAAAGACCCTTTAAGAATCTTTTTTTTAGCAGGGGGGAGGGGCAGGAGAGGGAGAGAAGAATCTTAAGCAGGCTCCATGCCCAGCGCAGAGCCCCACACAGAGCCCCACACAGAGCCCCACACGGAGCCCTACACAGAGCCCCACACAGAGCCCTACACAGGGCTGACAGAGGGCCTAATCTCACAACCCTGAGATCACGACCTGAGCTGAAATTAAGAATTGGTCACTTAACTGACTGAGCCACCCAGGCACGCCAACTCTTTAAGAATCTTAAAGAAAGATGGGGCGCCTGGGTGGCTCAGTCATTAAGTGTCTGCCTTCAGCTCAGGTCATGATCCCAGGGTGCTGGGATTGGGCTCCCTGCTTGGCTGGAAGCCTGCTTCTCCCTCCCCCACTCCCCCTGCTTGTGTTCCCTCTCTCACTGTCTCTCTCTCTGTCAAATAAATAAATAAAATCTTAAAAAAAAAAATCTTAAAGAAAGAAAGGGGATTTAAATATCTGTGATTAGGAAACAAGGCCCATACAGGTTAAGTGATTTGCCTAAAGTCATACAGATCTTGGGAAGCAGGGCTAGGTATAAGCACAGAACTTTTCATTCATTTTGCAAAAACTGTGGCTCTTACTATTTTCATAAAAATCATGACAATTCTTAACATTTATGAAGTATGTATTAAACTGCTAAACATTTGTTCTAAGCATTTCCAAGCATTAATTTTTTAATCCTATGATTATACTTATTCTGCTGGTGAAGATACTGAGTATTAAAATACGTTAAATAATTTACTTAGAGCTACATAGCTAGGCAAGTAAAGGGGCCAGAATTTGAATCCAGGTCTGTATGACTAAGTCCCAAGTCCTCACCACTATGCAATGTTGCCCACAGTGTCACAGAATTACAGAATTTGAAGAACCTTATTGATCAGCCTTCTCAATCCCCTACTGCATTCATGAACAACCCTCCACGTAATGCCTAAGAAGGCACCTAATGTTATTTTAGGGCAACTGAAACTCACTTCCCTGAGTCTTCAGCTCACTAGTGTAAGCTCTGGATAATAATGGAGCAGTGTCCCCAAAGGACTTTAGAAAGAACAAGGAAGAAAAGAGATGGCAACTCCAAGGACAGCAAGTTAAATTTATGTGATCATACGCAGACAGATGCAACCTCTCTGGTTTTATGTTTCTCTGATCTCATGGAGATATTAATCTAGCAACAATTCAAAGAAGGTATTCCAATGTGGATGGATAGTTGAAATCCTCAGGATCAGGAAGTATGTATCAGCTGGTTCCTGTGCCATGAACAATTCACAAACCCTGAAGGAATATCCAGGAACATCTCAGCAGTGGGTGTCAGTAACAGTTTTCTAGTCACTTCCTGAAGAGAATGTATGAATGCAACCTCCAAAAGCTCCAAAATTCACCAATTGATAGGATATTTTTTGAAAGACATCTGGCTTAATGTGAAAGTTAACTAAAACCTGCTGATGGGACTATGAAGGCTCTCTGGTGGCTTATCATTACAAGATCCAATGAAAACCCCAACTCATTCTCCCCTTTTGCTCTTTAATCTTTAGAGCTGTTAATGTGCCCATCATGGGGCTTAAAACAACACTCAGAGTGTGTATAAATGTGTAATAGCACATTTCAGACCTAACAACACCGGGATTGGGAATTAAAATTAGTCTTTTTCCAGTTTGGGTGTGAGGGTCTTTGAAGAGTTTTATCTAAAATAGAGTAATAGCAGGGTGCCTGGCTGGCTTAGTTGGTAGAGCATGTGACTCTTGATCTCAGGGTCATGAGCTAAAGCCCCACACTGGGCACAGAGCTTACAAACAAAAAAATAAATTACAATAAATGCTCGTATGTTAAAGCTAAATTGATTTCTTAATGATTAGAGTTTCTGTTGAAGATGTTTTGGAAATATTTGTGATGGTCACACATTCTGAATGCAATTAATGCCACTGAATTATATGCTTAGATAATTAAAAATGGTTAAAATGACAAATTTTATGTTATATATATTTTACCACAATTTAAAAAAATAAACAATGCAATATTCTAAAAACCAGTGAATTGTATGCTTTAAGGTGATAAATTATATAGTATGTGAATTGTAACTCAATTAAGCTGCTTTAAAAAACCCAAATGGGGGGCGCCTGGGTGGCTCAGTCGGTTAAGCATCTGCTTTCAGCTCAGGTCATGATCCCAGGGTCCTGGGATTGAGCCCCACATCAGGCTCCCAGCTCAGCGGGGAGCCTGCTTCTCCTTCTCCCTCTGCTGCTTACGCTGCTTGTGCTCTCTTACTCTCTCTGTCAAATAAATAAATATTTATTTAAAAAAATGGAACCTCAGAAATGATTTAGTCTCAGAGCTCATTTTATAACTGAAGAAATAAAGGCCCAGAGAGGGGAAGGGAATCTACAAAGGTGGTACACATTTTTTCATGTTAAAAATACTTCATTTTAATTTTACATTATGTGCATTTTCCACAATAAAAAATACTTTAACTTGTATTTTATAACAGATAGACTTGCAGAAATTCACTGCATCTTCATAAATCTTAATGAATAATATTATAAAATATGACTAAGATTTGCTTGATCCCCCAGACTGCTGGAAGATGTCTTAAATAGGAAATACCTCAATAACTTCTAATAGTGAGCCGTAAGACCACTTGAATTCCAAGACAAGGCAAGAATTCTCAGATTCCTGAGAGAAAAGGAAAACATGCCCACTCACCCCCCGACTGATACCCTCCTTTTGAAGCCTTCACGAAAGAACCCTGAGGTCTTGGCCTCCAAGTCTTTGTCAGTGAGTGTCACTAGTTCCCAAATGGTGTTGAACAAAAAGAAGCTCAGTCACATCCCATGAACAACTTATACATTGATGGTTAGTCAGAAAATAAAGAGCTTCTGAGCCAAGTAAAGAGCAAAGCACACTTCCTCAATAATTCAAGCTAAAAAAAGAGGAATTGTCACATAGGAAAGTAAAATGGAAAGTTTAACAAAAATTCTTGAGCCCAATAATTCTTAACAGTGGTGTCCCAGTATACTTAGATATAGAGGTTGTTACTAAAAATTAAAATACCAATGTTTGAAAATCATTTCTTTTCTTAAAAAAGATAATTCCTATGTAATCAATATAAAGCTAAGGTCACCTCATGGCTCAGCCTTTGCAAAATGTTGCATTCAACAATCTAATATAAACAGGACAGGATGAAAGTGTATATTTACCTTTGCTCTCTCCCCAAACCCACATAAATTGATATTAAAGAATAAAAAAGTTTTTAAAAACCTCCTCAAGAATATAAATTTTAAAAAGAGGGGGAGGCACCTGGGTAGCTCAGTCAATTGACCGTCCAAATCTTGGTTTCAGCTCAGGTCAAATCTCATGGGTCCTGAAATAGAGCCCCACATGGAGCCCACATGGGGCTCCTCGCTCAGTGGGGAATCTGCTTGAAGATTCTCTCCCTCTGCCCCTCCCCCCACTCTCTCTCTAAAATAAATAAGTAAATCTTTAAAAAACACACACAAGAATAAAGACAATGGGAAAAAATAAGGATGAAAGAAACCACTGAATTTTGGGGAAATAAAAAGCAAACAGAGATGCTTTTTCCTCGGTGACTTAGCAAACCAGGCAAAGTTGCAAAGTTACTGAAGAAAGAGGTATTGATAACATGTGACCTGATTTTCTAATACCTTTTTTCACAGAAAAGTCCCAGGACTTGAAAACATTAGGCATAGCAGTAGGGACTGGTTCTAAATATGTATGCAACCTCCACTTTCTCTTAGATTGTAGAAAGCTATTTAAAAAAGAAGAAGAAGAAAGACCTTCCCACCCTTTTTAAAAGCCAGATAATCTTTTAAAAAATAACATTTTTTGAGTTTATCAAATAGCTCAGGTCAGAAGGCAACTGAGTAAGATAAATTCCAAACAAACTCCTCCAAGGAGAAATAAGACACATAAACCATTTGCTTTTGCAGAGAATGAAAAAAGGGAAGAAGTGGTGGTTGCCACATAAACAGGTTAAAAAAAAAATCAACCCAAATAGTAATGACTTGTTAAAGGGCAAACGAGAGATAGCATGTCAGCTTGGAACAGTTGGAGGTCCCAGACACAAAGGGAGTTAGTACTCACTCACGGTCTCTTCTTCAAGGGCCTCTACCAGGTTATGTTGTTAATGGACTCTTTCAATCTGGAAACTCTTATTCTTCAGCTCTAGAAATTTTTCTTCTATTATGTCTTTCATATTTTCCTTCCATCAGTTTTCTCTGTTTGCTCATCCTAAGTATCAGACTTCCAGGAATGATTTTTTAATTTTATCATTATTGTATTTTTCCATTTCTTTATCTTCTTTTCCATCCTATTCTCAAAAGATTTTTTTCCAATGTGATCTTTAATATTTTCTCTTGAATTTCAATTTCAGTCTGCAGGAAAGGCCTGCTGCTATGTTAACCACAGCAGGCCTTATGTTGCTATCTCTAGGAGGTTTTGAGGAGGCTCCTGGAAATGGCCTCTGGTATGTACTCCATGCTACTAAATGATAATGTTTTGTGTGCCTGGGGCACTGAATTCTGTTCTACCAGCCTGCCTAGATTGTTTGTGCAAACAATGTGATTTAGGGTGAACACCTGCTTTCCTTCTGAGAGTTTGGAACTTCAATAATTGTGGATGGTTGCACAAACAAACTTTTCTTAAATAACCAGCAATAAAAATCCAAGACTCTGAGTCTTAAAAGGCCTTATATGGGCAAAAACATTGCACGAGTTCTTCCTATATTTCACTGCTGAAGGCCAAAGCATGTTCTGTGTGAAAACCCCACACTACACAGAGGGAGAACTTTGGAAACCTGCATACTCTGCCTGATATGTCTTTCCCTTGCTGATGCTGCCATGTATTCCTTTGCTGTAATAAACAATAGCTGTAATTACAACTGCCTCTAATTCTGAGTCCTCTTAGAGAATCAATGAATGCATGGGTAGTTTTGAGAACCCTCCAAAATTTCAGCTACCACATTTTTTTTTTAAACATATCTGTGTGTTCTGCTTTGTTCTCTGATTGTACCTCTTTAAAAAAAAAAAAAACTGCTCTTGTTTAAGGGATATAATGTCTTCTCTTCTCTCTTGGAGAATTTTAATTCTAAACTTTGTAGGTATTGCCCCATCTACTCTCTTTCTTTTCCCCTTCTACTTGGTCTCTCTTTTTAATTTTGGATGCTTTCCTTAAAATTTTCGTGTTGCTTGATTGTCCAATCATAGCTAATGATGGGGAGCTAAAAAGCTGATGGAAACTGTGTTTGCATGGCTAAGGCTTGTTAAATGCTGGGGTTGACTGTTGGGCAAACTGGCTTTCTTCACGGGGGGTATCAGTATACACAAGTCTTTCACCTGGAAACAGTTTTTCCAGAAAAGAATCTTTTAATTTTCTCCATATGACATGCACACAGGGCTGCTGGATTTTTATGAGTATAGTAGATAACGGTTTTCAAAATTTGGTGTACATCTGGAGATATGTATATGGGCCTCTTGCTCTGGGGCCAAAAAGTATTTGCAGTGGGCTTAGCCCATAGGTGTCTGCCCACCAAC
Source organism: Ursus arctos (assembly GCF_023065955.2). NCBI lineage: Eukaryota > Metazoa > Chordata > Mammalia > Carnivora > Ursidae > Ursus > Ursus arctos. Next base: position 34,457,940 of record NW_026622852.1, read on the forward strand.
TCCCAGCTCCTGATAGGTAGACCCCTCCTGCTTCCTCCTCCTTCATTCCACCTGTGTTTGGCACATACCCCTATAGCATTTTTGTGGCCCCAGGGATTATCTGCTTTCTACTCTATTTACAGGCTGTATGCCTCCTCTCCAGAGCTGTCTCCCACTTTCATCACTGTCAGGTTATGGAACAGGATGCAGTCTCCTCTGCTTCCCCCATTCTCTGCTTCCCTCAAAATAAGCCCCATTTTTCCTAAGTACACTGCTAATCAAGTCAGGGAAACAAAAGAATGACCAACATAATAAATGTGAGACCAGGACAGAGATTTCTGAACTCTTACAAGTTCTGGAAACTGTTGCCCTTGATTTTTGGTTCCCAATTCTACAGGCCCCATTCTTGCCTTGCTGCCTCCCCACCCCATACATACTGTATTATAAAAATAAAAGTTAAAAAATAATAATAACCTCTTTTCTTATTATACAAGTAATGTAAGGTTATAGTAGAAAAAAACATTCCCCATTCCCCACCACATGCATATACTCAAATGGAAATTTAAGTCACCCATAATCCTTCTACCCACTATTGTTAACATTTTGTTGTATTTCTTTTCAGGCTTTCTTCTATTTAAGAATGTTGACTTACCCACATATATAATACATATTTTGCAAAACTGGGATTTGTACTGTGCACATTTTGCTTTGTTACTGCCCTTTTTGCTTAATAAATAATGACCACCTGGGGCCCCTGTGTGGTTCCGTCAGTTGAGCGTATGACTCTTGATTTCGGCTCATGTCAAGATCTCAGGGTCATGAGATTTGAACCCCAGGTTGGGCTCTGTGCTCAGCAGAGGGATTATCTCCCTCTGCCCTCTCCCCCACTCACTCATGCACTCTCCCTCTCTCAAATAAATAAGTAAAATATTTTAAAAAATAAATAAGTAAATGGGGTGCCTAGGTGGCTCAGTTTGTTAAACATCTGCCTTTGGCTCAGGTCATGACCTCAGGGTCCTGGGATCAAGCCCTGCATCAGGCTCCTTGCTAAGCAGGGAGTCTATTTCTCCCTCTCCCTCTGCCCTTCCCCCCCTGCTCATGTGTGCACTCTCTCTCTCTCTCTTTCTCTCTCATATAAATAAATAAAACCTTAAAATAAATAAACAAAACAAACAAACAAATAATGGCCACCTTTCTAGGTAAAGTTCATTAAAGTTCATTTTAATTATATGGATTTACCATAACTTATTTAACTAATACCATATTGATGGACATTTAGGTTGTTTTCAATCGTATGCTATTATAAATATTGCAGGGGGTGGCACACTTCCATAAATGTCTGCATATTTGTCTGATGTTAAGCTTAGCCACAGAAGTCTAAAAGTCTAAAACAGGCGTACTAATTTATCCCTCACCAACAGTGGTCTCTTTTGCTGCATCATTACTAACACTACATATGAGCATCCTTTTTCGTTTCTGATCACCTGTTAGGCAAAAGTTATATTTTCTTTGTATTTGCATTTCTTTGATACTATGTTTCCACATGTTTATTGGTCACTTGTTTTTCTTTGTGACTTGCTTGTTCTTGTCCATTTTTCTTTTAGGATGGTCAGCTTCTTTTATTCTCTTGTAACAGTTCTTTCTGTACTAAATATATTGACTTTTAGTCTGAATGTGAATTTCCCCCAATTTATGACTTTCCCTTTTACATGCTTATGATACTTCCAGACATTAGAAGATAGAGACTTTTCCTAATCAAATCTGTCCATCTTTCCCTTTATAGTTTCTGCTTGTGGTGTGCATTCTCCACTCCCTCCTACTCCTGCCAAAATATTTGCCAACATTTTTTCTAGTACTTTTATCCTTTTGTTTGTTTACATTTAAATGTTTAATCCACCTGAATTTACTCTAGTATATGGTGTGTGTATTAGTCAAGGATGTCCAGAGAAATGGAACCAACAGGGTATGTGTGTGTATGTGGTGTATGTGCATGTGTAGAGACGCAGAGAAAGATTTATTTTAAGGAACTGGCTCATGCAATCGTTGGGCTGGCAAGTCCAAAATCTGCAGAGCAAGCCGGCACCTGCAGACCCAGGGCAGAGTTGATGTTGCAGCTTGAGTCCCGAGGCTGCCTGCTGGCTGAATTCCCTCTTCCCCAGGGAACCTCGGTCTTTTTTCCTCTTAAGGCTGTCTTTAAGAGAGGTCCACCCACATTATGGAGAGTAATCTCCTTTATTCTGAGTCTACGGATTTAAATATTAATCTCATCTAAAAACTACCTTCACAGAGACACCAAACTGGTAGTTGACCAAATATCGGGGTACTGTGGCCCAGCCACACTGACAAATAAAATTAACCACCACAGGCAGTATGACTCAGGAATCCAATGTTATCTTTGCCCTACTCTTTCTGAAAGTGGGCCCCACGAAGCCCTGATTCCTTCAGGTTCTCTTCTGTTATTCTGAGGGGCTAAAAGCAGATGTTCAACAAATCTCCTTCTCTCTGAGAGCAGCCTTCCCTTCTCTAGAGCGTGCGGATGTTTTTTCAGGCCCCAAGGTCTCAAATGACAAATAAAGAAGAGCAGTGGGTGTGATCCAGGGTTCTCTTGTCTCTGAAAGTGGGGAGTTTGAACCATAGCAGATAAAAGGCATGCCTCATCCTGATATCTGCGGGGATCTTTGCCCATAACACTTCCTCTGCAGGAACAGCCACAAAAACATTAAGTTTCTGCTTTGCTTCACGCTCTAGCAAGCCCTCTAACCCTTGTTTCTCAACTACAGAGCTGAGTCTAAGAGCTCTAAAGCTTCCTAGTCAGGACATTGTAAGGACATGTAGACCACAGTGAAAAGTTCTGCCTAGACATGGAACATCATCATCATTATTATTAATAAGCACCAGCTATAAGTACTATGACAGCTTCAGATCAAAGTTTCACACACAGGCAAGACTGTCATACAATAAGGATTCTAAGTTTCTAAGTGCTTCACACCTACTTTGTGATCAAAACAGAACAGTCATTTTATACACACACACACACACACACACACACACACACACACTATTAATAAATCCAGATACCCCTTTAAAGGTAATTAATCAAGTCTGAATTTCCTTCAGACTCTGTGATCACACTGAAGATTCACACCCTGGTCTGTCTGCTCCAGATCCCCAGGGTTTTACACCCTTTGCCTTGGCAGGAATTTGTATGTGAGGCCTGTCTTAACTCTGAGCGTGAAGGATCACCAGTGAAGCATCATCTCTGCATTTTGGAGGGTGTTAAATGCCAACTCCCATTACATGGGGACCAGAATGGACTCAGGGACATTGGTAGCATGCCAGGCTGCCAGTCTTCCCGTCAGGCAACTCAGCCAACCTGCAACAAACACTGCCTGGTCTAGCTATTTAGAACTGAATAATTGGCACAGACATAAATGCCTGCTGACTTGCATTTGGTGCCCCTATTTGAATTTTAATTCTTTCATTATACCACAGAGCATCCTTTTAAAAGGCCCAGATCTTCTCATAATAATTAGACTCTTCCTGAAGTAACAGAAAAGCTGAATTATTCTTCGTGCCTCTCTGCTCTGGTTGCATTTAAATAAGGTGGTACTCACTTTCTGAGTCAATTAGAAGAAAAGAGATAAGTAAGGCTCAACTCCCTTTTTCAGAAGTGCAGGCAACAATTCTAAAAATGCCTCCTGCTGGTAGCCTCGGTGTGCCTTCCTGGGTGCCACAGGAGGGGAACCTTGAAAATTCTGACTTTTAGTGTGGACTTCCTAGGCACTGACAGCCCTGGGAGACCCTGGCAGGTTGTGGCAGTGTGGTCTGTACGTGCCATGATAAAGAGTTTTGTTGCTGCTTCAATGCATTCATAAGCCCTTATTCAGACAGCAGGTGACTAGAGGGGAAAGGAATCTGTTCAGTGTATTTTTTTTTTAAATCCTTTGGAAAGCTGGCTCTAAGGAGCCAGGCTACACAGAAACATTTTATGTCGTTGTGATTCTTAGCAGGCTGACACAGAGTAACAGAGAGCCAGAATAATGTGTTTTATATAAGCCATTTATTCATTCATTCATTTTTTATTCATTAATTCTTTCACCGAGTGCCTCTGTTATGTACCAGGCTCTGAGTAGGATCCAGCCCCTGTCCTCAATGAGTTGAAGTGACTGTATGGGGAGTGGTTGGTGAGGGTGGAAAGGACAGGTCAGAGAAGTGAGACAAGTAAATACGTTGGTAATTCAATGTGATAATTCCTAAAACAGTGGTGGGTAGAAGCACCAAAATTCAGATGGGGAAAAACTTATTAGGAAAGGTGACCAAAAAGGGTGAGAAGGAAAGGAAAGACTTTACAGAGGAGAGGAAAGTTTAGCTAAATCCTGAATATGAGTAAGACCTCATGAGGCAGATGAAGAAGTAGGCAGAAGAGAAGGAAGGGCATTCAAGTCATATACAAAAAAATGTACAAAATTGAAGGGGCATAAAATAACATTGTGTATGCAGGCTATTATAGGTTGGTATGGCTAAACATTGGGAACATGGGGAAGAGGGCAGCTAAACTGGGACTAGAGAGGTAGTCAGGGGCCAGATCTACAAGGATTTGCACTACCATGGAACATATATCTCTAAAGCAATGTGTTCAATTAGCTGTACCCTGGAACTTGGGGTCACACTTGACACAAAACATGGCTACCTACACGTATCCCTCATTAAGGCCTATGGGCCAAGCAGATCATTGTTTGACCTGGTTAATATGCTAGTAAAGTATGAACTGTCACAGGCCCAGGGCCAATGCCCTGCAGCAGCCACTGGGGATCTGCTTTCTTACCACTATCCATCCGTTAATTGGTATCCACTGGATACAGTTAAGCAGCCACCGCATGATATCTGTGTCCAGCCCATCTTTCCACGCCTTGCCTTCAACAATGTCACAAGAGACATGCCTTGCTGTCATCTGGATATTCTGTGCTCACTCCACATCCCTGCTCAGCCATTCTAATGGCTTTAATCAAAAAAGGAAATTAGATTACTCTGGCATGACCTGTTTTACTGAAACACTACTGGCTTAGAGAGACTGCTGCTTAATTTGTAAGCGCTCATAAGCCATTAGTAGAATAATCTTTTATGGAATTTTGCCTAGGACTGGTGCCAAACTCACGAATTCCTAGTTGGTGGAAGTGAGGAAGAAAAAATTAATTGAATTTCCTAAAAATCAGGACATTTGCCCATCCTCAGTCCTCCACAATGATTCCTTTTTCTATGAGTCCCTCAGCTTATCAACAGTGGTTCTACAGTCACACCAGCAAATCTCCCAATAGCTTGCACAGTGATTGGTTTGGTCCAGGAGACGTGGACTCTTTTAGGACAGGTCCTACCCCATTTCCCCTCCCAGGGGCTTTAGTCTGTTTCATTAGTTTGCCCCAGTCTTTTTAGTCAGAATAGCTTTGTCCTTAGCAGAGAAGAAACAGAAAAACTGGAGTCAACCATTAATCTTTCTGGTTCTTTCTTTTGCTCTGTTGCTTGAACAGCTGTTATATGTTCTTGGTGACTATAAATTTTTTTAAACTGTGGCTGGCTCAGAGCATTAACTCTCATATTCCATACATTTTGTTTCAATGTTTAACATTCTCCAACATTTAAAGTGCATAGGACAAGCGCTTCCAAAGAGACAATTGATGATCCCTGAAACCAAACATTTGAACTCAGTCTGAGTCACAAGAGGGATTTAGTGCTTTGCGAATTCTCTCAGAGGTTATACATCAGGAGGAAATCTACAGGGGCAAGAACCTTGCAAATCAGCCTTGACAGGAGAGAGCCTTTGAACTCATCCACTTCTGTACAATTCCACTTCGATATGTCTCCTTTGTATTAATTGCGTATAAAGATAAATTTAGAGATAAAAAGACAGATTAGCTCTATGAACCTCAGTCTCATAATTCATAAAATGAACAATTCTAGTAAGATGACTTCTAAGATCCCTTTCAATTGGAAAGTTCCACAGCCCCAGAAACCTGAAGGGAAGAAGAGAATTAGAATTCATGGAAGGTTTATTATAGACTAGGCATTGCACTAGACTCAACATCTGTGACCTCATTTAACACAGACAATAATCTTATTGGCCCTATTTGGCAGATAAGGAAGCTGAAGTTTATAGATTTATGTAGCTTGTCTAAGACCACAGAACTATTAATCCTAGAAGGGGTGAGAAAGAATTCAAATATTAATCCACTCACATCATTCTCAACTGGGTTGATCTTGCCCCACAGGGGATATTTTGCAATGTCTGGAGATATTTTTGGTGGTCACACCAAGGAGACTGTTACCGGCATCCGATGGGTAAAGGACAGAGGTGCTGCTAAACAGCCTACAATGCACTGACAGCCCCCAAAGCAAGGAATTATCTGGCCCAAACTGTCAGTGTGCTGAGATTGGAAAACTTTATATAGCAGACCCAAGTGATTTGCAAATAATCTAATTCACTTTTTGAATTCAGAAAATATTAATTAGTCATTGCTACACACAAAGTTTTCTATCTAAAGACCCCCCCAGCCACAGAGAAGAACAAACACATATCCCCAAAAGTGATGTGGCTATTGTCCAAGTTTGAGAATTTTGCACCATATTCCATAATAGGTCCACAATTATATAACAGAAAACATACTTTTTGAAGGCTTTCCTCCCAAATCTTTGCATAAAATCCTGGAAGATATACCATGCTTATCCTATGGTTTCATATACCTACTGACCTGTCACTCATATGCCATGTGTATGGGAGTCCCACCTTGAAAAGCATGGCTTTGGGTGGTAAGAGGGAATAAACTGTCTATTGACAAAACTATCCATCTCCTAAAGGTCTCTGACAGCAAAAATTATAGCTCTAAAGGTAACAGTGTTATAAAAAGAGAGAAGAGATAAGTGAATGGGATATGAGGAAAGACCTCACAATCATCTACTTGGGCCATTTCATTTTAGGGATATGGAAGCCAAAATCTAGAAAGATCAAATCACTTGCCAAAAGCAAGTAATGGGCAGACTCAAACATCACACAGCACTTAACACTAATGAAAAAATTACTTTTTGAGCAAACAAAAAAATCAGCCCAGACTAGAAGCCTGGTGTCCATTATGGCAGACCCTGTCCATTCCTATCCAATAGCCACTTCCACACACCTCTTCCTTGATACAGAACTCAGATTCTTGATCAGGTATTTAGCAGAAAGCAAAATACTTAGAAAAGGTAGGATTAACCCTCCTCTAGGTGACAAATCATCTAAGTCAGTCATGGTAATCTCATTCCTATTGGTTGGTGATTGGTTTAGGGGAGAACCCATTACATAGCTATGGCCAGTGAGACTTTTAAAAGCGAGTACCTTTATGGAAAGAGTCTGCTTTGCTGTCATACCCAATCCCATTCTGAAAGCAGTCTTGAAAGGATAAGATGCCTGAAAATATCTAGGGCAGCCATTTTGTCAGCCTGGGGCCAAAAATCCAATACTCTGTAGCTACAGAATAAAAAGATACAAAATCCTGGGTCTGTGATAACATGGAAATACTCAAGCCGACTTGGAACTGCTTACTTCCTGTCTTCTTGATAAATGACATAACAAATATCTGTAAGATGTAAGGCACTGCTACTTAAGGTTTCTATTATTTGCAGTCAAACACATCCTAACCAGTACAGCCTGGTACCTGGTTCCTAGTACCTGCCACCTGGTAATGTAGAGATTTCAGGGATGTCTTCTTGCTCCATTTAATCTCTCAAAGTTCAGTTCCAACATTACTCCTACTTCCCCTAATGCAAGTTAATCATTCTCCACTCATTTACTCGTTGAGGACACAATAAAGAAACTCAGGCATGGAATACAATTTGGACTGAATGGACTATAAGGCTATACAAACAATGAGCTTCTCTAACAGCAAGATAGTTTACGGTAGTTATTAAGTGTCAAATTTGGAGTCAGACTGTCAGGGTTCAAAGAGCTGCTCTAACCCTGACTAGCTGTGGGAGCTTGGGATACTTCAGCTTCCATTTCCTCATTGGTAAAATTGATAATTTGTAAATGAAGTATCTGTGTGTAAAGCACCTAGAAGGATGCTTGGCACAAAATAAAGGCTTACTATATATTTGTAAAAATAACTGTGCTGCCACTGTATAACCTTTACTTTGAGGTAACTAGTTGCGTCAAATAGAAGAAGGAGATTTCTGTTGCTTGCAGCCAAACTATCACGGAGAAATGGTATATGATTTGTGGATTTTTGTTGCAAACAAAACCATTTGACCCAGTTTAAGCCAAAAAGAGAGTTATTAAAGGCTATTAGGAAACTCTCAGAATTCCTGGGAGGGCTAAATGTTATGTCTACAGGAATAACCCCCAAATCACACCACAGAGCTGCCCCCGGGAGACACAACTGCCGCAGCACTGGGCAAAGACCCCGAGCACACCTCATCAACACAAGCAGAGGGGCAGGGACTGCAGACCATCTGTAACACTTCTGCTTCCGACTCATTCGGGAACTGCATCCACCTGTGACCACCACCATCCAAGCGGATTTTGTGGCACCCCTTCCTTGTGTCACTAGGCTCCAAAAGAATTCTTATCTGATCAGTGGAGTTAGATTCCTGTGTCTAGCTCCCGACTGTAAGGGAGGCTGGCAAGTTTCTGGCCTTTCCCTTGGGTTGGCATGGTGGGGAATTCTCCAAACCAGGTAAGTATTTAATTTATGGATGGCTAGAGTTTTAAAGAATAAAATTAGTTTAAACATCATCCTGATGTTGACAAGAAGAAGTAAGGGAAAGAGAGATACAATTTGGGAGGTCCACCATTTACTCAGTTACCCAGGCAAGAAACTTCATTCCCACCTGGTGTCCTCTTACCTCTTATGTTAAGTCCTCCCACTTTTACTCTTGAACTCTCTCTAGTGTCTGATCCCTCTCCCCAGCCCCTGTGCCATGGTCTAGGTCCTAGACTGCTGAAACAGCCTCCTCACTGGTCTCCTCACCTCCAGTCTGATTCCTCACATTGCTCCAAAAATGATGTTTGTGAAACACAAGTCTGATCACATCACACTGCTATTCATTTCTCACAGGACAGTATACAAAAAACTTCATTACCAGACCGTGCCCATTTTTCCAGCTCCACCTCCTGTCATACACATCCTAGTGTAGAGGCCACATACCCCAGCCACAGGGAACTTACCAGAATCCATTATGTTTTTTGTTCAGATGGCTTTCTTTCTGTTTCCTTTGCCTAGAGTTCATCTCTCCCTATGAATTTCTCCTTTTCACTAATAACTGGGTTAAATGTCATTTCCTCTCTTCTCAGAGAGAATGTGGGACTCGTTTCTCTATGTATTCACATTTTGCATGTAAGTCCCCTGTAACGTATCTCGAGGAGTGCTTCTGGCTTGATTCTGTGGATGTTCCTTCTCTAGATCATGAGCATCTTAGGGGCACGGGTCTTTTTTCAGCACTCACTGAGCTCTCACTGTTTGGAGGAATGGATGACAGTTGGAGTGTCTAACCACACAGGTAGCAACTTGGATTCAATCTGACCTTCCTTCATAGAGTATTCTAGGTTTTTGATGGGGGAGGGAGGGATGAGTTTAATTGTAATAAACGACTTAAATTAGTTAGGTTTGATGTTATTTGAATTAAACGATCCATTAGAAATAGAGGATTGGTAGATCAACAGAGTAATAAAAGGATCCCTTTCAGAATATTCTAGTTTTAGGACAGAGGCTTTAGAAACCTGACTTTTCAACCTACTCTTTTTATGCAAACACAGAATCAATGACCTTAACATTTTAGAAAAACTATTGTGCTGAGTGACATTTTTAATACTTCATTGTGTCAGCAGCTGGACATGTGCCCATTACCAGGAAGCAACCTACCTAAGCAGCTCTGTAAAGTGCTTTGAGTTTGAGAGAACAAACTTCTAGTGTGCAGGGTTAGGACAATTAGAATTAAGATTGTGTTCGCCTTAATGCTCAGGACCCACATGAGTGATTTTTGCTTATCGTGTTCACAGATGTACCCCCAAGTGCCTAGAGTAGTGCCTGGTGCATAGTAGGCCCTCAGCAAATATTTACTGAATGAGTGAATGAATTAGTCAAGATTGAGACTTTCTCTAAATCCATTAAACTTAACACAACTTTACAATCCACTGAAACTCGGGTATAGAATTTCCAAGATTAGGAGGAACTAAAAGAAGAGTGATAGGGGTTGGTTTAGTAGTAGTTCTGCTGGTCAGAGAAGGCCACTCTAAGGAGGGCCCATATGAGCAGAGATCTGAATGATAGGATGGAGGGAGGCACAAGTGTCTAGAAGAAGAGTGTCCAGCTTCCCCCCACCACCCTGCCCCAACTGCTGGCCCAGCAGCTAAATTAAGACACAAAAGTGCATCTTATTCTTACTTCCACAGCTCCCCTTGGAGATTTGCTTTACTGTCTAATATAATTCAGATACCAGGGGGAAGTTGATGCTCCTCCAATTAAGTTGGTCTCAGAGTCCCCACTCAATTCCCTGCAGCAGTTCAAAGGCCTCCCTGAGATGCCCTGGCTCCTCAGGGGCTTCCAACATTCCAAGGGTCTCTCCTGGATCTTGTTTCCACACCTGTGGTCTCCAAGAAGACCCACGTGTTCAACAAAGTCCCTTCTATAACGCCACTCTCCTCAGAGGCACACACGCACAAACCTACTCACAGTAATTCGTGAATATTGATAGACTTTACTAAAGATTGAGAGGTTGGGGGGAAAGGAGGTTGAAGAGGTTTGCTTCACTTAAAAATGAACAAACAAACTTGACATTAAATATGTGGCCTCTCATTGCTGGAGGGGAAAGGGATGGGCGGATAAGGTAACTAGGTGATGGACACTAAGGAGGGCATGTAATGTAATGAACACTGGGTATTACATAAGACTGATGAATCAATGAACTCTACCTCTGAAACTAATACTACACTATATGTTAATTAATTGAATTTAAATTTAAAAAATACAAATAAATAAAAAATATGTGGCTTCTTTATTTCAAATGCCTTTTGGGGACCCACCAGAGGGGACTGTCCATGGCTGTCACCCCACAGGATCCTTTACACCATCTCCCCAGTTTCTCTCAGTCCCCCCGACCCCTCACAACCCATTTCTTTCTCTATCCCTCACTTCCTCATTCCTCCTGTCTCTTTGCTTTTAGAACTGAAAGAACAAATTCTTCTCCTTGTCTCATGCAAAACGGTTTGGCCAGCATCTTTTACAGTCTTGGTTCCTGATCTCTGAACCTCACATTCCACCCAGGCATATTCTCAAGGCATTTCTAGAAAAGTGTCACCCAGGAGCAAACTCATAGTGTCAGCTGTTTGATACATTTTTTTACTTTATTACACCAAGGAATTACAGTATCAGTTCTACTATGAGGATAAACAGAAAGGAGCACCCAAGTCAGTCTTGGAGGAGGTGTTGAGAGGAAGACTTTGCAGAGGAGGTGATGCCTGAAGCAGGACGAGCGAAGAGGGCAAGAAGAGAAATGGCACAACTCACGGAGCTTGGCAAACTTAGCATTTGATAGAGCAGAACATGCATGTGGGGAGCTGAAGCTAGAGGGGGTGGCAAGGGCCAACCCAAGAAGTTTAATGCCTCGGCTAAAGGGTTTTATTGCATTCAGAGAGCAATGGGAGCCAGTGAAGGATTTAAGGTTAACACAAATAGATTTATACTTCTTTTCCTTTCTAAATATCACTGCAAGGACCCCACTGAGGATGGATACTGGAGGAGGGGACAGAGCCTGGAGACAGAATGTCTGTGGACTGGGAAGGAAGACACTGCACACAAGCTGGCGACCGAGCCGGCAGTGAGTGGAGAGGCTGCAAGATCACAGTGAGGACTCCAGCATCAGAAACACAGCAGGTTTCCAGCTGGGCAGCTGACAGATGGTGTGGCCATCCTCCGGGAGGTGGGGCTCAGAAAGAACCACAGCCAGGTTTGGGGCAGCTGATAAACCAATTTCATCTAGTCCTCCCATGCTGCCCCCCACATCAGGTGGTGACTTAACGTGCTCCCAGCCTACAGGACACGTGTCCTTGCCACCCCTGCCAACTGCAGGAGGAACCACCATCTCCTCTCCACACAGCCTTCCAGCTGGGCTCCAGTTGCAGCTAGGCTTCTTCAGAGCACTTCCTCTCCTGGCTGGTAGCCGGTGGCCTCCCCTCAGAGAGAGAAGGCTGGAGCGGCTGAGTTGAGGCAAGAGAGCACACAAGGGCCTGTGAGAAACTCTCGGCTGCTTAATGGCCTAGATTTTTAGATTCTCTATCCACAACCTAGTGGTGGGAGAGAATAGCTACTTCAGACCTGTGCTTCAAAAGATTTCAAATAATGCACATGGAAGTGATTCTGTAAAATGTAAAATCCTGTAGGGAGTGAAGGAAACTAATATTTGTGGCTATATGAACTGAGATTCTCCACCCGCTGCCGACTCCTCTCAAGGGAGATCTGATGGTTTTTGTGGAAGTTGCAATCATCTGCATTGACTCAGAGTCCCTCTGTAGTGAAAATAGGCCCTGAGAGAAGAATGGACCATTACCATGATAATGTCAAGGTTAATGTTTCACAGCATGTAGGGTCAAAGGCACTTTAACTGGAGGAATTTCATTATCCTGGACTGTATGATCTTTTTAAGAAAAATAATTCTTGTACAGACATTTGCCTGTCTGTATGATCTTTTTAAGAAAAATAATTCTTGTACAGACATTTGCCTGTCAGAAGGAAAGTGGGCTTAGTTATCACCGACAGAGAGAAACCAAACTGAAGTCCAGTTCCCACCCTCCCCTATCCACTGCCAGGAAGCCTATCCTGTCACCCACCCATGCTGCTCCCTTTGGCATTAGCAGAAGCCTGGGCAGAGAAGACATCCGTTTGCCTCCAGAGGCAGCTTGTGGTGCACAGGCTGCAAGACATGAGGGACAAGGTACTGGGACTCTGTCATGTAGGGAAGAATAGAGTGTCTGGAGGAAGAAGACACAGGGGAGTAGGTGGAGGACAAGTGAAGGTTGGGGGAATGTTGGGGGGAACAAGGGATCACCAGGTATGACCTCCTTCAAAGACCTAAACAGTGAAACTTGTCCCCAACCCTGATGCAATTCAAGGGATGACTAAGCCAGAGTCCCAAACCTCTGTCATCCATCCTGATGCTCTTTGCAAGAATTTATACATCCTTTAGGAGGGAATAGCTCAAACCTCCAGAAGATCTCAATGAAGATCCTGTTTTAGAAAGCTGGGTCTCACCTGTACCTAATCTCCTGGCAGAAGCTTCCCTGCTGCCCTTGGGGATCTTAAGGCAGAAAAGATTAAGGAGCAGCAAATGCCAGTTCCAGCCAGGAGACATTGAGCCAGTCTCCTTATTCCCCTACATCCTTGCCCCTGTTTGGTGCAAGACATATAGGCAGGAAGGCTCTCACCCTGTCTACCCAGGATAGTCCAACACACTCCCTTTAAGGATAACAAAACAGAGAAAGAGCCCGCATGAGCACCATCTCATCCAGACAGTGCAAGAGGGAGCAAGAGGTCAAGGCCACAATCTATGTACGGAACCTTCCGGCCACACTGGCAGTGTACACATCTGCTAAGCAGGAGAGCCAGCCTGACATATTTGCCCCTTTCCAGACTGGGTTAACTCTGGTCCCCTTCCTCCTAAAGCTCCTTCCCCACCCTCCCACACACCGCACACATACACGCACACACACACACACACACACACACATACACACACACCATACATATAAACACACATGTGTATGTATAGCTCCCACCGCTACCTCTACCCACAACACCAAGTTCCAACCCAATAACTGGAAATGGCCTTCACTGAGGAAACCTGACTCTCCCTAACACCATCCCTGGCTCTGGCCCTGTGCTGGCTCATGGAAGGGGAGACCATGAGCTGCCCTGCCCAGAGGAGTTCTCAATGTGGTAAGAAGACAGTTCTAGAGGCATGTGACAGTGACCTGTTCTCACAAAGCATCTCAGTTCTGGAGTTCTGGAACTCCTCCACAAAGACCCAACAGTCCTCTCCACTCCATCCTGGGAAGTAGGCACCTGGGAAGAGGGAATGCTCCCAGGTAGCAAAGAGGGTACACAGGGAGCATTCGGGGGAGAGGAAGTAAAGAGAATATCCCTAACACCTGATTATCTCCATTCCACTAGGACCCTCAAGCTCCCCTCCCCCTGCCCAGCTGCCTGCTGTCCTAGGTGTCAATGAGGGCTCAGGCACTGAAGACAGTCAGTGTGGCTGGAGGAAACCCACAGGGTGACCGCTAGTAACCCAGCTGCACGTGCTGGTGGCCAGCTGCCAGTCAGCTTCCTCCCAGAGGCTTCCAGCTGGTAGCAGCTCTGAAATCAGACAAGCAATGGCTCCTACGTTGTCCCAAGAGGATGATAAGTCTAGGGCCTACACCCCAAACTGGCGTTTAACACCCCACCTAGATAACGAACTAAGCCCAAGCAGTACTTCCTAAAGGCCTCGGGGTCTCAGGCCAGCTGGTGCGTCTAGACTAGAAAAAACAACATGCAAAGCTTACTCACCCCTGGCTGAAGCAGACAGAACAACAGTTCACAAAGCAGTTTCTATTCCGTCGTGTCATTTCATCACTTCATCTGCCTAACAACAACCTAGTGCCAACTCTGACACTAGGCACGCCACTCAGCCACCCTCTGCCTCAGTGGCCATCTTTGCAACATGAGGAGAATAAAAACAACTATGTCACTTTCAAGCTCTGTGTCCTTGGCCATGTATTCAACCTGATTGTGCTTCAATTATTCTCATTTATCAAATGGGGTTAAAAACAGAACCTAATTCATGGGATAGTTGGGGAAATTAAATAAGTTACCTCAGTTAATAAATTAAACAAGTTAAAACAATGGCTGGACTGCATAGAAGTGTTCAGCAAACGCTAGCAACTGTTATTATTTCTGTTATTATTAATCGTAGGATTGTTATGAGGACTAATAAATAACAGCAGTGTCTGTTGCATACTGACCACGTTTCTGGCACCAGGCTCAGTCTTCTACAGGAATTACCTTGTGGATAATGCTGAGTGCACTAACACACAGAGAGCCCTCAGGATATGGCAGTCACTATCATAATTCACCCTCTCCCCATTCTACAGAGGAGGAAATTGCTCAGAGGTTTAATGACTTGCCCAGGGCTACAAAGGAAATAAGTAGGAGCACTCTGACTTAAATTCAGGTCTTCTGGGAAATAGATCTCCAAGATCCTACAACCCTCACCTCCTCCTACCTGGTCCTGGACATTTGCTCTCTAGCTAAAACTGGCTTCCCTCCAGGAAAGCTGCCAGAGGACACATCTGCTACTCAGCTGGAAGGCTCCTGGGCTGCTCTGCACACAACTGCTATCAGCGCCTCCACCTCCCTTCATGGCTTTTCCCCTTCAAGAGCCAAGGGCCAGGCTCTAGCAGGCACACATACATGCAAGAGAATGAGATGGGGTTGTGAACGCTCCCAGAAAACAGACCTAACCCCAATTCCAGCTCTGGCTGTACACCCAAATGTCCCTCTGCTGAGATTCTATGGTAGAGCCCACCAGAAAAGAGCTCTGAGTCCTCCCTAAATTGAGCAAAACCAGTCCACAACCAGCAGCAGCCAGCTGAGGGATGACAGGAGTTTCCCCGCATGTTACATCTCAAAGGCAATGTTTCACTAAAGACATGACTTCCAGACGTGGGCAAGTTACTTCCCCTCTCTAGGCCACAGTGTCTTGGTCCATCATATTGAAGGACTAGGACCCATGTAGTCGGGTCCTTGAGAGAGCAAGTGTCAGAGCACAGGGCCTGGCACCCAGTACCACAAGCAGGAAGGAAGTTAGCACACAGTATGCATTGCACAAATGCTCACTGAAAAGCTGAAATCTGACAGCCCAGCACACCAGGGTGGTACATAGTAAAGGGAGCATGAACACCATGGCGTAGAGAATATGGGGATGTATGACTTCAACCTCCACTGAAGAATTAAAGCATGTGCCCAGTGCAGGCATCTCTGACCTAGAAAACAACACTCTTCTGAGACTTTTCAAAACCCTACTCACCACAAAAGGTAGAGAAGCTATGTGGCAGACAACACAAGATGGCAGCCATAAGGAGATGTGAGCAGTGACGTGACAAAGCAGCAACGGAGCCATCTTTACATCTGTTATCCAAGTATTCACGGCATGAGCTGGTCTTTGTTCAGGAACAGGCACGCACTGAGAAGAACCCAGAAGAGCTGTGGTGGGCCGGGACTGCCATGTATCTGCTCACAAGAGGCAATTGTTAAGTTTTCAGAACTTTTGCAAACTGGTTGTTAAACGTTATTAAAAATTGTATAAACTGGGGCACCTGGCTGCTCTGGCAGAAGAGCATGTAACTCTTGATCTCGGGGTTCTGAGTTTGAGTCCCATGTTAGGTGTAGAGATTACAAAAACAAAACAAAAAACAATTGTATAGAGTTATGTAAATTATATTAAAAGCAATGAAAATAAACCCTCAAAACGCATCACTTTCTGTTTCATTATCTTTTACTACCTTCTATACTCTTGAGGTTATTTTCATCAATGATATCTGTATGAAGAAAATACTCTATCATAGTGCGCTACTGCAGATTTCTTCCCAAGCCCACCTTCAGTGATAACACGTTTTAATTTGAAATCAGCCAGAGAGTATTTACACCACAGAAATGGTGCAAACCTCCAAATCATGATCCTCTCCCTGCCCTAGAGAGCCAAGTGTTAGACATTTACCAGCATATCACTGACAAACAGCCTCCCCACTGTTCCAATGCCTCCAAGGGAATGGGATTTTTGTGAGACTCTGAGTCGTGCTGTGTTTAATGCTTAGTTGTATTTTCTCTGTTAATTAAATCTCTTTCCACAACTTTGTATTAAGAGTGCTTACAAGGCATCTCATGAAGCTAACAGTCCCATGAGTACTAAAAGGGCACATTTCCACATGACTTTTATGATATAGGGGTGCTTCATGAAGCACTATGAAGTGCTATTAAAATGAAGTTACACAAGAAGACACCAAAAAAAGAAGATAAACTTAGAGCCTTTCCTTGTCCTTCCTTAATACTCCTGCAAGTGTTCAGTTCAATAAACAGTTATTCCATCATGACCACAGTCAAGGCATTAGGCATGAGGAGAAGGGAGAAGAAGGAATACGCATAGTCCTATTTTCAGGAAACTTGCAGCTAGGTGAGGGGAGTGTTCTCCCTCTCCATCAGACTGAGGCCTATGCTGATGTCCCTATTTTAAATCATACCTCCCCGCCCCCCACCAGCACATCTAATCTCCCTCACTCCCATAACACTTGTCACTTTCTAGAAAACTACATAATTTATCTATCATGATTGAATTCACTGTCTTTCTTCCCCCTCTAGAATGTAAGCCCACAAGAGCAAGGACTTTGGTTTGGTTTGTTCTAGTGTCTCACACATGGTAGGCCATCAAGAAGTATTTTTTTATATTTATACCTAATTACGGGAAACCCAACTAAGTCAAGTTCTAATTCCTTTCTTTCCTCCTTTCCTTCTTTGAGAGAGAGAGAAAAAGAGTGCAAGCAGGGGTTGGGGGCAGAGGGAGAGGGAGAGAGATCTTAAGCAGGCTCCACGCCCAGTGGGAGGTCCATCTCAAAACCCTGGGATCATGACCTGAGCCGAAATCAAGAGTCGGACGCTTAACACCTGGGCACCCAAATTCTAATTTCTGCTCCACCACTTACTATGTGACTCTAGGCAAGTCTCTATACCTCTCTGAGTTTCAGGTTCTCCTCCCTAAACTACAGGATTTGGATAAGACTACATCTAATTTGGGTAATGCAAGATCCAAAATTCAATGAGTCTCTACTAGATGCGCCAATTAAGGCATGTCTGCTACACCCATAGACACTTCTAGAGGAAACTGTCTTTCTGCAGCCCCCAGCTCCAGGCAGCCATGCTCTAAATTCCACCTTGAGGCCATCTGGCTTCCTTCAAACCCTCAACTCCTCCCTCCTGCCGTACCAGCATGAGAGCCTGACCCCAATGCAGCCAGAGGCTTATCATATGGCCCAGGAAAGAGATCTGCCCAGATAGGGAAGACTGGACCAACCCATTCTACTCCTAAGAATTTAAATAGGTACATACAGATAGAATCAGGCAGTATACAAAAGCTTAAAGGTCACAAGTTTGAAACTGGAGAGGCCATGATAAGCCATAAATGAACCAAGTTAAAAGTCAGCAAAAAACATGAGGTAGAGAAAAGACACAGAGTATACAGAAAAGAATTCAGTTTGTAGAAAGAAGACAAGTAGACAAAGAGAAGCAGACCTAAGGGACAATGTGTGTGGCATTTCCTGGAAAGCACTTTAAAGAGAACTAATGTTCATTTAGCTCCCACTGCCTGCCAGGCACTATGCAAAGTGTACCTCACTTTTAGGTGGGTATCATGCCCATTTTGAGATAATAAGTTTTCAAGGAGTTTTCAAGAAAGTGATTTTTTGTTTCTTCTTTCCCATTGAGAACCCTGAAATTCCACTGTAATTCTCCTCTTGGAGTTCCAGTTTTGATCCCAAGCTCCAGCCTGAAAAGAAAATATGGGGAACTCCTCAATAATATTCTTCCCTCTTCTAGTCTCTAGGAGCCCAGAAAAGACTAAAAGCTGGCAACAAATTTAGCCTGATGAACCCAAACACAGCTGAGAAGTTCCCGGGACACTTTGGAGATTTCAGGGACCTATCACCCAGGGCCCACTTGAAGTCTAGGCCTGGGAGGGATGATCTGATGCTGTGACTGCAAAACATACAGACAAGGTGACTCAATCCGACCAAATGTAATTCTCAGTGAGCTGTCACTCTATTCTGCAGCAGATGAATACCTCTTTGACATTAAAATGCCTGTGACTCTTCCCTATGCCTTACGTGCCCACAGACCACCAATATAGGCCAGGACGGAAGTTTGAGAAAAAAAATTAAAGGAACTAGTCACATGACTCTGACTATCCGCAAAAGACAAGAAAGCACACCCTTCCATATGCCCCCAAAGTGGGAAGAACTGGGTATGGCTGAGTAATTCTATTACAGCCAGTATCACAGTATGTGGCATTACCATATGATTACTTTCTTACTTCAAAATTCATGTAAATCCAACAGACCAAGTTTACATTAAGCTAGGAGGAAGGCCCTACAACTTGTATAACTACTCATCAGAGGACTCCATCCCCACTTCTCCCATACCCTCAATGCCATCCCCATTGAGGCTCAGTTCACCAGTTTGGCCTTATGTCCATGGGCCTTCTTAGTCAGTATTGCTCTGCTGTCCTGCCTGATCTTCTGGGCTCCACCTGCAAGCATGAGCCCTGCCCCGAAAGGAAACCTGTAGGACTGGAGGCATCATATCTTGTCCAGCTTTTGTTAGTTCTCCTTAAGACCAGTCAATCCATGTTTTTAGCAGTGAAATTATCTTGGACCCTCAACTTCTAAGGGGCCAAGGGATCAAACAATCCACAGTTGCAATAAATTTACTGCTGAAGGTACAAGCTGTCCTAAAGAAGTGACTGGGTAGCAGAGAAGGATTATGTACAAAGATGCTTATTGCAGCACTGTTTATAATAGCAAAACATTGGGAATAACCTAAATGTCCAGCAAAGGAGAATGTTTATAAATATGAATCATCTACCAATGGATATACTGGTTCTGCCTGCCAAGTTCATCAGAATAAAAAGAAAAGACAGGCTCAGATAATTCATTGTGGTGGATTAAACTGGGAGCTTGCCTATCACCGTGGGCCTCAGCGTGACTTGCTCTCATTTTCTTTGCCTTGCAATTATACTTTCCCCAGTGGATTCCCCCACTGGCTCATCTTAGAGCCATTCTATAGTGAACATTTCTACTGGGCAGCCTATATATGGGTGGACAACCTTTGCCACTGCATTGGTCCCCAATCCAATCAGCTGTGTTTAGGGGAACAGCTAGTGCTCCTCCCAAGAAGGTTGCTCTGATCTCAAATGAATCTCCCTTCAGTCTGTCTAACTCAATGGAATATTATGCAGTTTTCAAAAATGGTATTTACCAAAGGTTTTTAAATACCTGGGGAAATATGTAGGAAATATGATAAAGTTTTAAAATGTTATAAAATTTAATCTATAGTCTAACACATGCTACAACATGGATGAATCTTGAAGCCAGTATGCTGAGTGAAATAAACCAGTCACAAAAGAACAAATAACGTATGATTCCACTCATATGAGATAGCTAGAATAGTCAAAATCATAAAGACAGAAAATAGAATGGTATTTGCGAGGGGCTGGGGGGGGCAGGTAATGAGTACTTATTATTTAATGGGTCTAGGGTTTCAGTTTGGCAAAATGAAAAAAGTTCTGGAGATGAGTAGCTGTGATGGTTGCACAACAACGTGAATATACTTAATACCACTGAACTGTATGCTTAAAAATGGTTAAATGGTAAATGCATTATATCTATTTTACCACAATTTTTAAAACTGAATCTATAGTATTATCTCAAGTGTGTGTGTGTGTCTGTCTGTCTGTCTGTCTGTGTAGGCCCAGTGATCCACCTTTGGTAATAGAGAAAAGATGCTAGTTTCTTCCCAAATGTTCTTCTTTTAGCTAGCACAGAGATTGGCAAACTGTGGCCCTGCTGCCAAATCTAGCCTCCCATCCATTTTTCTAAATAAAGTTTTACTGGAACACAGTCATGTCCATCATTCACATATTATCTGTGCTTGCTCTTATGCTACAGTGGCAGAGATGAGTAGAGAGACAGTATTGTCTAGAAAGCCTAACATATCTACTATCTGGTGCTTTATAGAAAAAGTTTGTCAGCTCCTCTTTTAGTGCATTGAGAGCCCATATGGAGGCCAGAAGAATGCTCAAAACTTTACTGTGGGTTCCAAGTCTTCTATTTCAAACAAAACAGAGTCCAAAAGCCTTGAGATTCCAGAGTTGGCATCTCTTCTCTATTCGTTTGTTCTCCGACTTCTCAACAGGCTCAAACCTTCATTCTAGGCTCTCAGGACACTCTATGAGGCTACCCTGGACTCTACAGGTGAAGGAGACAAAAGGAAAAGAGACTCTTGTGGTGGATCTGATTTGTTCTCTTCCTGGAGTTGCATTGCCCAAGACCTTCTTCAGTTGCCCAAAACTTGGAATATACTAAGAAGAGGGGGAAAGGACATCACATCACACTTGCAAACATAGATCAAGTTTAGCAATCTGGAAGGGTGTGTACCAACAAATTCACTGTGATATCTTTGAGTTGTGGGATTTTGGATAATTTTAAAATTCTCTATAAATTTTTATATTTTAGGGTTTGTTACAATGAGCAAGTACTGCTTTTATAATCAGAAAAAAATAAGTTATTTCCATATTTTGAAAGTTACTTAAAGAAATAAACAGAAGCATGGCAGGTTGAGACCCAGGGAGAATCACATGGGAGACGTTTCAGCAGGGTCAAAAATCTGGGTAAAAATTAGCCAATCTCAGTTTGTTTTCAGAAAGAGCTGAAATCTGGCAAGCTCAATATTTTCATGGCATGTTAGCCACATGGCTCAGAAATTTCATTTGTCCTGGCACTCTCTGGTCCCCTGAGAATTCCTGTGCCTTGCAGGCCTTTATTTATAAGCAGCCTCTAAGCAGCCATATACCTTTTTTCTGTTTGGCTACAGGTTCTCTTTTCAAAGACCACAGACATTGGTTCTACAGAGCTGAAAAAGTCTAGACAAACCTGGGTTGGACATAGGCTCTGCTACTTAGCTGAACTTAGACCAATTACTAAACCTACCATCTCTAAAAGGGAAGTAATCCTACCTTCGGGAAAAGAAGAAATTGTCCACTCTTCTGCCTGCTTACCTCCCTCTTCTCCCTAGAGGACCAAACACTAAGCTGAATTGTGGACAGTGACTAGATGGGTTCAAGGAGCAAGGCCTTCTCCCATATGGAAGAAGGCACAGCCAACTTGCACTCACTCCTTTGGCTTCCTGGGAAATAGCTGGTCACAGAGGGTAACATCCTACAATTTGGGTTTAAATACAGGGAGAGAAAAAAAGACTTCAATGACCTTGCCTTGCCTACAGCACAGAGGCTTGTACTAGGTTTTTGACACAAGGCTAGATGTTTTGTTCATATTATAGAATCAAGACATGCTTCTTACAAAATTTGAGAGAATGTTACCTTAATCCATTAAACTCCACCACCACTCCTTCCAATACCTCACAGAGGACTAAATGAAAAAAAATGGGATAAAGAAGCTCATAAAAAGCCAGGCGCATAGCAAAAGCTTATTATCAAGGAAATTTTTCTTTCTCCTCTTCTTCCTTCTCTTCCTCCCTCCATCCTTCTCCTCTTCCTTCATTCTGATTTTAGGGCCCTTCTTCTAATCACCACACCATCTCTCATACTGAATTATAAACATCAAATTTACTAGCCTTTGAATGCCTAGGAGGACAAAAGCATATTTTTCTTATTCACCATTTAATTTCCAGAACCAAGCACAACGCCCAGTATAGAGTAGCTATGCATTTGACAATTTGAAAGGATGAATAAATGGAAAAAATAATGACTCATCACCCTGATTCTCTCCACCTGTTCCTCCCATACTATTTCCTATCCCAGGTAACAGCAACTCAATCTTTCCAGTTGCACAGGCCAAACATACAGTTATCCTGATATCTCTCCTTCTCTAATAATTTATATCCAATCCATCAATAAATCCAGTTGACTCAAGATATATCCCAAATGCAACCATCCACCTCCACTGTAACCATCACTGACAGGGCCAACATCCCCCCTATAGCCCATTTCTAATACAACAGCTAGGGTAATTCTTTAAAAATATTGCTCGGGGGCACCTGGATGGTGCAGTCAGTTCAGCGCCTGATTCTCGGTTTCATCTCAGATCTGATCTCAGGGTTGTAAGATGGAGCCCCGTGTTGGGCTTTGTGCTCAGTATGGAGCTTGAGCTTTTTTCTCCCTCTTCCTCTGCCCCTCCTCCCTGTGCCCTCTCTCTTACTGAAATAAATAGATAAATCTTTTTAAAAAATACATAAATAAAAATATTGGTCAGGTCAGGTTGCTCCTCTGCTCAAAACACTTCAGTGGTTCCTCATTTCACACAGAGGATGAGCCAAAGTCCAGTTTCAGAGTCCTAGTCTGAAAATCAGCTTTCTAGGACCACTCTAGATACCAAATGTCTTACTTTGGTTTCCCCATAAGAAGCAGAGCCTGCGATAAGACCTGTCAGGGAGCAAGAGTGAGGAGCTAGAGGGAAAGAAACAGAGAAAGGAAAAGCCAAAGTGTTATTGAGTTGGTCACCACTTGGAGCAACCAGAGCTGAATCCTACCAGGACCTTAATCCTACTAGGAGGCATATGGAATGTGACACAGAAGAGAGAAACTGCCTAAGAGTAGGATAGGGATGTGGCATTTATCCATCTGCTTCCATTACCCATTGTCAAAGGTCGCCACATAGGGTGTTAAGGACTTCACACCTTCAGGCTGCACATGGGTGAGTGTCAGGCAGATTTCCATGGGAGTGGGGAGGGAATGCGGAGGCAGAAAGCAAGGGATCCTCAGTGCAGTGGAAGTCAAATGCTGTCAGGTTATACCTGTGCAAAGCTTGCTGCCACAGCAGTTTGACGAAGAATGAGCTAAGTCTGCTAACTTTTTCTATAATGGGCCAGATAGCAAATATTTTAAGCTCTTCAGGTTACATATGATCTCTGTCACATATTCGTGGTCATTTTACAAATCCTTTGAAAAATGTAAAAAAAAATCTGTAGTCTGTGTGTCTTATGAAGGTAGGCCACCCCCTGGCCAAGAGGATCTCCTGAGGGACAGGCCTTCTATGACTACCTTATTTATGAGAACACCTACCCCTCATCCCTCCTGATCTCGCTTCTTGCTTAATTTTTCTTTTTAGCATTTATCACTTTATAAAATGTTATATATAACTTACATATTTATTCAGTTTATTGTTTGGGTGCTTCAATAGAAGATAAGCTCCATGCAGTAGTCCAGCATGAGTGCCTGATTCACAGTAAATTCTCAATATGTTTTGTTAAATAAATTAAAATAA
Source organism: Ursus arctos (assembly GCF_023065955.2). Lineage (NCBI taxonomy): Eukaryota > Metazoa > Chordata > Mammalia > Carnivora > Ursidae > Ursus > Ursus arctos. The sequence goes on from NW_026622852.1 coordinate 34,482,022, forward strand.
TACAGTAGCATTTATGTTTACCACCTTAAAAATGACCAAGTTTTTGACACACATTTTCATACCCTTAAAGGAAAGCAAAGTAGGTACTATTACCCTCATTTTGAAAATAAAGAAAGGTTAAGCAAAAAGACAACATAGAATAGAAGAAAAATCAGGGACTTTGGATCACATAGACCTGGCTTTGAATTCTGACTCTAACACTGTACAATCTTGCATAAGTTGTGTAAGCTCTCTGCAACCAGTTCTTTAGCAGTGAAATGGAAGTGATAATACTTGCTTTACAAGGCTGTGTGAAGATTAAATGAAATATTATATTTGGGGAAATAGTCGTACAATTTAGTACAGAAGTCATAAACTGACAGCACTTGGACATGAGTGTGGGGAGTGAAATCATGTGCCATTTCATAGGAAAGTGACAAAAAAACACCAGTCTGCAAACTCTAGCTCCACCCATAGGGAGAAAAGGCACAAATACAGCTCAGCTGTCACTAGGGCCACCGACAGTACTGCACTCGGACAGAGTTTTGTTTGACTGGTTAGTTTGGGTTTATCTACAGGTATGTTAAAAGGCAGTTTCTTTAGGCAACTGTTCAGCTTGGTTGCAATATAAGCTGCTTCTTGATGCTGTCTTACTCTAGCTTGATGCATTTATTGAACTTCTCTGGCCTGTGTGGACATCTGGAATTCTAGACCCTGGCTTAGTATTAAGAGTTTTTCACAGCAGCCAGACTAAGATTTGAACCTTCTTCTTTTTTTTTAAGATTGTATTTATTTATTTGAGAGAGAGAGAGAGCGCGCGGGATTGCAAGAGCAAGGGGCGGGGGAGGGCGGTGGGCGAACAGAGGGAGAAGCAGACAAGCAGACCTCCCACTGAGCAGCGAGTACTGATGCGGGACTCAATCCCAGGATCCTCTGAGCCGAAGGCAGATACTTAACCGACTGAGCCACCCAGGAACCCCAGATCTGAATCATGACACCACATTTATTTAATCTCTTTAGCTTCAGTTTCTTCACTCACATGAAACTGGGGTATTTTTGCCTCCCTAATGCCGTGTGCCCTAAAGTAGAACACTTAAACACCCAGTTTGCAAGACTCCCAGAGTCCAGTCCCTTTCCTGATCTTCCGAAGGGACCCCAGCCTGCAGATGTGAGGATGAAATGAAGAGCCAGTTTGGTTTGTTCTCAGGCTGTGGTTTTTATCTACAACAGTAACCTCAGCATTCCAAAGAGATGCCTCCAATCCCTGCTGCTGCCATTACCAGTGCCAGAATAACCACCCCTCCAGCTTATGGTTGTTAGTCCCTAAAGATGGTCTCCCCAGTGATCCATTGCTTTGGATATTCACTCTCTTCCCTTAAATCTGGGCAGGCCTGGAACTAACTTTTGACCAACAGACATGGCCAAAGTGATGCTGCATGTCTTTCAAAGCGAAGTTACAAGATATGATGAAGTTTCCATCTGACTCTCTTGGAAAATGCATCCTGGGGGCAGTAATAAGCCTTCAGGTTAGAATTCTAATAATTCTGGGACAACCATACTGTGAAAAATGTGAATACGCCCTTTGGAAAAAAAATCAAGCATGGCAGACAGCTGCAGATTTTCTCCTATTCCAGCACCAACTTGCCAAACAGAGAATGAAGAAGCCATTTGGACATCCAACTCACACTTTCAGATGACTCTAGCTGCAACCTCCATCTGACTGCTACTGAATGACAGACGACACATGAAAATTTTCTAATGAGACCAGAACAATGGAGGTAATAAAATGGCTGTTGTTTTAAGCTACTTTGTCTTGAGGAGATTTGATATGTAGCAATAAATAATGAGTTCAGGATTGTACACGCTGTTGTTGCCTGGCACATGTGATGTCACACGGCTATGGCCAAGCTTCTATCTCCAGTTGTTTCTAGCATCACTGGTAGAAATTCCTGCCCAGAAGACACTGCTCAAAATACAAGGGAGGATGACTCTTCACTCTGCGTTATACTTGGACAATGTTGCCCAATGACAAAATTGCCTTGGGCTTCCTATGTTATAAATCCTTCAAACTGTTCCTTCAGCCATTTCCCCAGGCCATAAGTTTGCCACCAGCATGGCTGGGTTGGAACAGGTTCTGGGATCCACTTCCAAACAGACTGTATCAAACAAGGTCATAACAGAAAATAGATGGTACTTTCAAATTAGAAAAAAATGGGGACTTAATAAAGAACTATTTACTAGGAGTGGTTATAGAGGACCCACAAGGAATAGTGGAGTAACTCCAGGTTAGTAACCCCAGTGGAACATTACTACTTCTATGCCCATGAGGATGAGAGGAAGAGCAGTTGATGAAACCTGAATAGAGTCATACAGAGAAGGTTACCTTGAAAGGAGCTGTGTCATTCAGCCTAGAAATGCAGTCAACCCAGCAGAATACATATTATTCCTCGAGCTCGTATGAAACATTCACCAAGATAAAACACAGTCTAGGCCATAAAACACATCTCAACAAACTGAAAAGAACAGAAATCATACAATGTCTGCTCTCAGACCATAATGAAATTGAACTAGAAATTAATAACAGAAGGATAACAGGAAAATCCCAAAATATGGGGAGAGTAAATAACACACTTTGAAAAAAACACATGGTTCAAACAAGAAATCTCAAGATAAATTTTTCAATATATTTAACTAAATGAAAATGAAAACACAACCTATCAAAAATTATGGGATGCAGTGAAAGTAATGCTTACAGGGAAATCTACAGTATTGAATGCATACATTAGAAAAAAAGAATTATCTAAAATCAATAATCTCAGTTTCTACCTTAGGAAAATAGAAAAAGAAGAGCAAATTAAATCCAAAGTAAGCAGAAGAAAAGAAATAATAAAAAAGAGAGCAGAAATCAATGAAACTGAAAACAGGAAATCAATAGAGAAAATCAATGCAACCAAAAGCTGATGTCCTGAAAGGATCAAAAAAATTAACAAGCCTCTAGCCAGGCTAAGAAAAAAGAGAGAGAGAAAGCACACAAGTTACTAATATCAGAAATGAGAGAGGAGACATCACTCCAAACCTATCGGCATTAAAAAGATAATAAAGGAATACTATGAGCAAATCTATGTCCACAACTTTGATAACCTAGATAAAATGGACCGATTCCTTGAAAGATACAATTTGCCAAAACTCACACAAGAAGAAACAAACAGTTTGAATAGGCCTATATTTATTAAATAAAATGAATTAGCAATTCACAACCTTCCAAAACAAGTATCACCAGGTTCATATAGATTCACTCTTAAATTCTACCAAACATTTAAAGAATACATTATTCCAATACTCTATAATCTCTTTCAGAGGACAGAAACAAAGAGTTACTTCCTAACTCATTCAAGGAGGCCACCATTACCCTAATACTAAAACCAGACAAAGATATTACAAGAAAACTACAGAACAGTATCTCTTTTACATCTCTCGAAGATGTAAAAATCTTCAACAAAATATTAGCAAACTGAGTTCAACAATGTATAAAAAGAATTATACACCATGACCAAGTGGGATTTATCCTAGATATGCAAGGCTGATTCAACATCACATCCTTAAAAAGGAAAATCACATGATCTTATCATTAGATGCAGGAGAAGTATTTGACAAAACCAACACCTGTTCATGATAAAAACTTCTCAATAAACTAGAAATACAAGGAACTTCTTCAACTTGACAAAGATATATGCAAAAAACCTATAGGTAACAGCATATTTAATAGTAAAAACTCAAAATATTCCCAAGATCAGGTACAAGGTAAGGATGTCCCCTCTAACCACTCCTTTTCAAAACATACTGTAAGTTCTAGCTAGTGCAATAATACAAGAAAAGGAAATAGGGGCACCTGGATGGCTCAGTCGGTTAAGCATCTGCCTTTGGCCCCGGTCATGATCCCAGGGTCCTGAGATCAAGTCCTGCATGGGGCTCCCTGCTCAGTTGGGAGTCTCCTTCTCCCTCTGCCCCAACCCCCTGCTCATGCTCTCTCTCTCTCTCACACTCTATCTCTAATAAATAAAATATTTTTAAAAATAATAAAATAAAATTGCACACCTTAAAAAAGCAAACAAAAAAAGAAAAGGAAATAGAAGATATACAAACTCAGAAGAAAGAAATAAAACTGTTTTTGTTTATAGGTGACATAACTGTCTGTATAGAAAATCCAAAAGAATGGAACAAAAAAATCCTGGAATAAAGGTTACAGGATACAAAGTTAATATACATAGGTCAATCACATTTCTATATACCATCAATGAACAAGTGGAATTTGAAATTAAAAACACAATACCAGTTACATTAGTGACCAAAAAATTAATATACTTTGATATATTACAAAATATTCACAAAATCTACATGACGAAAACTGCAAAACTCTGATGAACAAAATAAAAGAACTAACCGATAGAAAGACTCGGTGTTGTCAAGATGTCAGTTCTTCACGACTTGATCTACAGATTCAATGCAAAATCTCAGCAAGTAATTCTGTGGATATCAACAAACTGATTCTGACATTTGTATGGAAAGGCCAGAATAGACAACAAAATATTGAAGAGCATAGTTGAGACTGACAGTATCCAACTTCAAGACTTATCATAGAGCTACAGTAATCAAGACACTGTGGTACTGGCAAAAGAATGGACAAATAGATCAAAAGAACAAAATAGAGATCTCAGAAATACAGACAACTGATCTTTAACAAAGGAGCAAAGACAATATAATGGAGCAAAGACAGTCTTCAACAAATACTGTTGGAACTGGACATGCACATGCTAAAAATAAATCTAAAATGGATCACAAATCTAACCATAAAACCACACAAAACTCTAAAATTCCTAAAAGATAACACAGGAGAAAACCCAGATGATCTTGAGTGTGGCTATGACTTTTTAAATAAAACACCAAAAGTGTGATCCATGAAAGAAATAATTGATAAGCTGGACTTCATCAAAATTAAAAACCGCTCTGAGAAAGACAGTGCCAAGATGATGAGAAGACAAGCTACAGAACAGGAGAAAATATATGCATAAGACATATCTGATAAAGGACTGATATCCAAAATGTACAATGAACTCTTAAAACTCAAGAAAACAATCAGATTTAAAAATGTATCAAAGACCTTAACAGAGACCTCACCAAAGAGTTTCTTACAAAACTAAACCTACTTTTATCATATGATCCAGCAATCACACTCTTCGGTTAATGTACCCAAAGGAGTTAAAAAGATGTCACATAAAAACCTCTTCATGGATGTTTATAGCAGCTATATTCCTTTTTTTTTCCTCCAAATTTTTATTTAAATTCTAGTTAGTTAACATATAGTGTAATATTGGTTTCAGGAGAATTTAGTGATTCATCACTTACATACAACACCCAGTGTTCACCCTAACTAGTGCCCTCCTTAATACCCCCCACCCATCTAGCCCATACCCCACCCACTTCCCTCCATCAACCCTCAGTTTGTTCTCTATCATTTAGTCTCTTATGGTTTTATTCCCTCTCTCTCTCTTTTTTACCTTCCCATATGTTCATCTGTTCTGTTTCCTTAAATGCATATTACTACGTGAAAAAAGCCAATCTGAAAAGTGTACATACTGTATGATTCCAGTAATATGGCATTTGGGACAAGGAAAAAATATGGAAACAGTAAAAAAGATTAGTGGTTGCCAGGGGCTGTGGGGTGGGGTGAAAAAGATGAATAGGTAGAGCATATAGGACAGCAAAAATAATTTGTGTATACCATAATGATGGGTACATGTGATGACAGATTTGTGCAAACCCACAGAATGTACACCAAGAGTGAACCATCATGTAAACTATGCACTTTGGGTGATTATGATGTGTTACTGTAAGTTCACCAATTGTAACAAATGTACCACTGCAGTGGGAAATGTTGATAATGGGGGAGGTTGTGAATATGAAGAGTCAAGTAGTATATGGGAAGTCTCTGTACCTTCCCTTCAATATTACTGTGAACCTAAAACCGCTCTAATAAAGCCTTAAATTGAAAAAAAAAATAGTCCCCTCCCCAAAATAATAATAGCCCCATAGCTCATTGATGTTGTGCTTTGCTTGTTTTACAGTCTTCTTTTCTCTGTGTATTTCATTTTTTATATTTTCTTTTGCTATGTCAAGTTCACTTATCAATTCTTATGCAATATCTAATCTGATATTAATTTCGTCCAGTGTATATTTCATCTCAACTATTATAATTTTCTTTTTTAAGTTTTTGTTTTAATTCCAGTTAATTAACATTCAGTGTTATATTAGTTTCAGGTGTATGATATAGTGATTCAACAGTACTACATATCACTCACTGCTCATCATGACAAGTGCACTCCTTAATCCCCATCACTCACTGCTCATCATGACAAGTGCACTCCTTAATCCCCATCATGACAAGTGCACTCCTTAATCCCCATCACCTACCCACCTCTCCTCCAGTAACCATCAGTTTGTTCTCTATAATGAAGAGTCTGTTCATGGTTTCTCTCTCTTTCTTCCCTTTGCTCATTTGTTTTGTTTCTTAAATTCCACACATGAGTGAAATTATACGGTATTTATCGTTCCCTGACTGACTTATTTTGTTTAGCATTATACTCTCTACTTCTATCCATGTCGCTGCAGATGGCAAGATTTCATTTGTTTTCATGGCTGAATAATATTCCATTATATATGTATGTAAGTATAACATATTCCATTATATATAATATATACACACACATAATTATATATTATATAATACATACACACACACACACACACACACACACACCTTCATCCATTCATCAACTGATGGGCGCTTGGGCTGCTTCCATATTTTGGCTATTATAAATAATGCTGCTATAAACATAGTGGTGCATGTATTCCTTTCGTGTTTACAATTGCTGGATCATAGGGTAGCTCTATTTTTAACTTTTTGAGAAACCTCCATAGTGTTTCCCACAGTGGCCTCACCAGTTTGCATTCCCACCAACAGTGCAAGACGGTTCCTTTTTCTCCACATCCTTGCCAACACCTGTTGTTTCTTGTGCTGTTGATTTTAACTATTCTGATAGTTGTGAGGTGATACCACATTGTAGTTTTTGATTTGCATTTCCCTGATGATAAGTGATGATGAGCATCTTTTCATGAGGACTGTTGGCTTCAACTCTGATAATCTATATCTCTAGGAGTTTCATTCGGGTATTTTTAAATATATTCAGTATCTCTAATATGATAAATTTTTACTCTGGTTTCTTTAACATATGGAATACAGTTATACTAATTGTTTCAATATCCTTGTCTACTAATTCTATCACCTATGTCATTTCTGGATCAGTTTTTATTGGTTGATTTTTCTCTTCATTATGGGTACTGTTTTCCTGCCTCGTTGCATGTTTGGTGTATTTTTAATGGATGTAGACATTATGAATTTTATTTTGTTGAACAATGGATATTTTTATAGTCCTACAAATATTTTTGAGTTTGGTTCTGGGACATTATTAAATTACTTGGAAGCAGTTTGATTCTTTTGGTTTTGCTTTCAATTTTTGTTGAGCTGGACCAATGCAACATTTATCCTTAGAGTAATATTTCTCCATTACTGAGGCAAAACCATTCTGACTACTCTATTCAAAGTCCATAAATTATGCTGTTTTCTGCTCTGGCTGACAGAAACAGAAACTAGTAGAATCAGACAGTCTATATCAAAATCTTGGCTCTTCTACTGGCTAACTGTATAATTTTAAACAACTTAATATACTTGGGTCTCAGTTTCTTAGTCTGTAATATCAGGGATCAAAATAAACCACAGATAAGGGTGCCTGGGTGGCTCAGTTGGTTAAGCATCTGACTCTTGGTTTCGGCTCAGGCTGTGATCTCAGGGTTGTGGGATCGAGCCCTGTGTTGGGCTCTGCACTCAGCACAGAGTCTGCTTATCCCTCTCCCTCTGCTCCTACCCCCACTCTCTCTCTCACTCGCTCTCTCAAATAAATAAATAAAATCTTCTTAAAAATAATTCAGAGATGAATTATCAAGGGCTATTAGTAAAATCCATTTATTCTTCCTTTTATTTTCCTTTCTTCCCAAGAGTGAAACTGTCAATCCCAATTGTGAAGAAGGCTCTGCTTTGTGAGGACACATCTTAAATATTTCTTCTGTACCCTTAAAATACTCATTCTAGCATATGTCCTACCATTCTTTTCATTTATTCATGCACAGTATTTATATTTCTCACACTAGGTTGATAGAAGATTCAGAAAGTGATATGATATAATTCTACTCTCATTCAAAATAGAAGGAGTGATAAAAAGCTTCCAGGACAAACAGAAATGAAAAGAATTTGTGATCACAAACCAGCCCTACAAGAAATATTAAAAGGGATCCTCTAAGCAAAGAGAGCCCAACAGTGACATAGACCAGAAAGAAACAGAGACAATATATAGTAATAGTCACTTTACAGATAATACAATGGCACTAAATTCATATCTTTCAATAGTTACTCTGAATGTAAATGGGCTAAATGCCCCAATCAAAAGACACAGGGTATCAAATTGGATAAAAAAGCAAGACCCATCGATATGTTGTCTGCAAAAGACTCATTCTACACCCAAAGACACCTCCAGATCTAGAGTGAGGGGATGGAAAACCATTTGTCATGCTAATGGCCATCAAAAAAAAAGCTGGGGTGGCAATCCTTATATCAGACAAATTACATTTTAAACCAAAGACTGTAATAAAAGATAAGGAAGGACACTATATCATAATTAAAGGGTCTATCCAACAAGAAGACCTAACTATTATAAATACTTATGCCCCTAACATGGGAGCAGCCAATTATATAAGTCAATTAATAGCAAAATCAAAGAAACACATTGATAATAATACACTAATAGTAGGAGACTTTAACACCCCCTTCACTGCAATGGACAGATCATCTAAGCAGAAGATCAACAAGGAAATACGGGCTTTAAATGACACACTGGACCAGATGGACTTTACAGATATTTTCAGAACATTCCATCCTAAAGCAACAGAATACACATTCTTCTCAACTGCACATGGAACATTCTCCAGAACAGATCACATACTGGGTCACAGATCAGGTCTCAACCAGTACCAAAAGATTGGAATCATTTCCTGCATACTTTCAGACCACAATGCTTTGAAACTGAAACTCAGTCACAAGAGGAAAGTTGGAAAGAACTCGAATACATGAAGGCTAAAGAGCATCCTGCTAAAGAATGAATGGGTCAACCAGGAAATTAAAGAAGAATTTTAAAATTTATGGAAACAAATGAAAGTGAAAATACAACTGTTCAAAATCCTTGGGATGCAGCAAAGGCAGTCCTAAGAGGGAAGTATATAGCAATACAAGCCTTTCTCAAGAAACAAGGTCTCAAATACAGAACCTTACCTTACACCTAAAGGAGCTGGAGAAAGAACAGCAAATAAAGCTTACACCCAGCAGGAGAAGAGAAATAATAAAGATTAGAGCAGAAATCAGTGAAACAGAAACCAAAAGAACAGTAGAACAGATCAACAAAACTAGGAGCTGGTTCTTTGAAAGAATTAATAAGATTGATAAACCCCTGACCAGACTTATCAAAAAGAAAAGAGAAAGGACCCAAATAAATAAAACCATGAATGAAAGAAGAGAGATCACAAATACCAATAATTATAAGAACATATTATGAGCAACAATATTCCAGCAAATTAGGCAATCTGGAAGAAATGGATGCATTCCTAGAGATGTATAAACTACCCAAACTGAAACAGGAAGAAATTGAAAACCTGAACGGACCCATAACCGGCAAGGAAGTTTAAGCTGTAATCAAAAATCTCCCAACAAACAAGAGCCCAGGGCCAGATGGCTTCCCAGGGGAATTCTACCAAACATTTAAGGAAGAATTAATACCTGTTCTTCTGAAGCCGTTTCAAAACATAGAAATGGAAGGAAAACTTCCAAACTCTTTCTAGGAGGTCAGCGTTACCTTGATCCCAAAAGCAGACAAAGACCACACCAAAAAAGAGAATTACAGACCAATATCTCTGATGAACACGGATGCAAAAATTCTCACCAAAATACTAGTCAACAGGATCCAACAGTACGTTAAAAGAATTATTCATCACGACCAAGTGGGATTTATTTCTGGACTGCAAGGATGGTTCAACATCTGCAAATCAATCAATGGTATACTACATTAATAAAAGAAAGGACAAGAACCATATGTCCTCTCAATAGATGCAGAAAAAGCATTTAACAAAGTACAGCATCCTTTCTTGATTAAAACTCTTCACAGTGTAGGGACAGACGAACCATGCCTCAATATCATAAAAGCCATATATGAGAAGCCCACAGCGAATATCATTCTCAATGGGGAAAAACTGAGAGCTTTTCCCCTAAGGTTAGGAACACCACAGGGATGTCCACTCTCACCAGTGCTGTTCAACATAGTACAAGAAGTCCTAGCCTCAGCAATCAGACAACAAAAAGAAATAAAAGGCATCCAAATCAGCAAAGAAGTCAAACTCTCACTCTTCACAGATGACATGATACTCTATGTGGAAAACCCAAAAGGCTCCATCCCAAAATTGCTAGAATGCATACAGGAATTTAGCAAAGTGGCAGGATATAAAATCAATGCACAGAAACCAGTTGCATTTCTATACACCAACAATGAGACAGAAGAAAGAGCAATTAAGGAGTCAATGCCATTTACAACTGCACCTAAAACCATAAGATACCTAGTAACTAACCTAACCAAAGAGGCAAAGGATCCGTACTCAGAAAACTAAAGAGCATTCATGAAAGAAATTGAGGAAGACACAAAGAAATGGAAAAATGTTCCATGCTCATGGGTTGGAAGAATAAATGTTGTTAAAATGTCTCTGCTACATAGAGCGATCTACACATTCAATGCAATCCCTATCAAAATACCATCAACTTTTTTGACAGAGCTGGAACAAGTAATCCCAAAATTTGTATGAAACCAGAAAAGACCCTGAATAGCCAAAGGAATGTTGAAAAAGAAAACCAAAACTGGTGGACTTCAAGCTCTATTACAAAGCTGTAATCATCAAGACAGTATGGTACTAGCACAAAAACAGACACACAGATTAATGGAACATTATAGAGAACCCAGAAATGGACCCACAACTCTATGGTCGACTAATCTTCAACAAAGCAGGAAAGAATATCCAATGGAAAAAAACAGTCTCTTCAACAAATGGAGTTGGGAAAACTGGACAGCCACATGCAGAAGAATGAAATTGGACCATTTCCTTACACCGTACACAAAAATAGACTCAAAATGGATGAAAGACCTATATGTGAGACAGGAATCCATCAAAATCCTAGAGAAGAAAGAGGCAGCAATCTCTTTAACCTCAGCCGCAACAACTTCTTGCTAGACACGTCTCCAAAGGCAAGGGAAACAAAGGCAAAAATGAACTATTAGGACTTCATCAAGAAAAAAAGCTTTTACACAGCAAAGGAAATAGTCAACAAAACCAAAAGACAACTGACAGAATGGGAGAAGATATTTGCAAATGACACATCAGATAAAGGGCTAGTATCCAAAATCTATAAAGAACTTATCAAACTCAGCACCCAAAGAAAATAATCCAATTAAGAAATGGGCAGAAGACATAAACAGATATTTCTCCAAAGAAGACATCCAAATGGTCAACAGACACATGAAAAAATGCTCAACATCACTCGGCATCAGGGAAACACAAATCAAAACCACAATGAGATACCACCTCACATCAGTCAGAATGGCTAAAATTAACAAGTCAGGAAACAACAGATGTTGTTGAGGATGAGGAGAAAGGGGAAGCCTCCTACACTGTTGGTGGGAATGCAAGCTGATGCAGCCACTGTGGAAAACAATATGGAGCTTCCTCAAAAATTTGCAAATAGAGCTACCCTACAACCCAGAAATTGCACTACTGGGTATTACCCCAAAGATACAAATGTAATGATCCAAATGGGCATCTGCACCCCAATGTTTATAGCAGCAATGTCCACAATAGCCAAACTACGGAAAGAGCCCAGATGTCCATAGACAGATGAATGGATAAAGAGGTGGTGTATATATATATACAATGAATATCACACAGCCATCAAAAAAATGAAATCTTGCCATTTGCAATGATGTGGATCAAACTAGAGGGCATAACGCTAAGCAAAATAAGTCAATCAGAGAAAGACAATTATCATACGCTCTCACTGATATGTGGAATATAAGAAACAAAACAAAGGTTTTCAGCCGGTCCCTCGAGTCGAGCTGGATAGGTACCAGACCAGCCTAAACAACCGCGGAACCAGCCTGAGACACAGGAAAACGCATCTGGATCTCTACAAATGAACATCTCCAGCGCTGAGTATTGAGGTACGAAGCAGGGAGCCATGAAACCGTGCACAGATATCGGAAGATAAACGGAAGGGGGAGGGAGCCGCCGCGTTCGGGCGCCGGGAAGTGGTAGCCACTTGCACGGGGGAGCGGGCGGACTCGTGGTCGCACCCGTAAAACAGCAGACTGAGACTGTGAGCCGGGTGCGCGCGCCACCAGGCATCTCGCGGAACACCGGAATCCCGGTGCGCTCACTGGATCCAGACTGAGACCGGGAGATCCGAGAGCGTGCGGGGCGGCAGGCGGTGGGCGGCGTTAGAAACACAAAGGACAGACACGTGCTGGCCCTGGAAGTGAAGGCAGGGACGCCGGGTGTGGGGCGCACATCCCGGGACGCTGCAGGGTTGAGCAGCACCAACAGTAACAGAGTTAAAGTGGCCAGAACATTAGTAGAGAACGGGCAGCAATCCCTCTGTTCTGTGACAGAGGCTGAAATTCGGCCGCTACTGCTCTGACTCTCAGAAGAGGCACAGCAAACCGCCAGGGAAAGCCGCCAGAGAACAAAAGCCTGGAAATACCAGCTCAGAGAATGCCCATCCCCATCCCCCCTCGCAGGGGACGCGGAGACTCTACCCAAACAGGGTGGCCTGAGTATCGGCGCGGCAGGCCCCTCCCCCAGAACACAGAAGGCAGGCTGAAAAATCAAGAAGCCCACAACCCGGGCGCCGGGGTGGCGCAGTCATGGAGTGCCTGTCTCCGGCTTAGGGCGTGATCCCAGCGTTCCAGAAAGGAGTCCCTCATCGGGCTCCTCCGCTGGGAGCCTGCTTCTTCCTCTCCCACGCCCCTGCTTCTGTTCCCTCACTCGCTAGTTGGCTGCCACATAAATAAATAAATAAAATCTTTAAAGAAGAAGCCCACATCCCTAAGATCCCTATAAAACAAGGGGCACGGCCTGGGACCAGTCAATAATTTGGGCTCTGGACAACCCCGCAACCTTCCTCATCAGAATGACAAGAAGGAGAAGCCCCCCCCAGCAAAGAAAAGACAGTGAGTCTGTGGCTTCTGCCACAGAAATAATGGATATGGATGTAACCAAAGTATCAGAAATGGAATTCAGAGTAACGATGGTCAAAATGATGAGTAGAATTGAAAAAACTATTAACGAAAAGGTTACTGAGAATATAGAATCCCTAAGGACAGAAATGAGAGTGAATCTGACAGAAATTAAAAATTCTATGAGCCAAATGCAGGCAAAACTAGAGGCTCTGACGGCCAGGGTCGCAGAAGCAGAGGAACGGGTTAGTGAATTGGAGGATGGGTTAACAGAGGAAAAAATAAAAATAGAAGATGGTCTTAAAAAAATCCACGCCCACAAATGTAGGTTACGGGAGATTACTGACTCAATGAAACGATCCAATGTTAGAATCATCAGCATCCCTGAGGGGGTGGAGAAAAACAGAGGTCTAGAAGAGATATTTGAACAAATTGTAGCTGAAAACTTCCCTAATCTAGCGAGGGAAACAAACATTCATGTCCAAGAGGCAGAGAGGACCCCTCCCAAGCTCAACCACGACAAACCTACGCCACGTCACGTCATAGTGCATTTCGCAAATATTAGATGCAATGATACAGTATTGAAAGCGGCCAGGGCAAAGAAATTTCTCACGTACCAAGGCAAAGGCATCAGAATTACGTAAGACCTGTCTACACAGACCTGGAATGAGAGAAAGGGTTGGGGGAGCATATTTAAAGCTCTTTCAGAGAAAAACATGCAGCCAAGGATCCTTTATCCAGCAAGGCTCTCATTCAGAATTGATGGAGAAATAAAGACATTTCAGAATCGCCAGTCACTAACCAATTTTGTAACCACGAAACCAGCCCTACAGGAGATATTATGGGGGGTTCTATAAAAGTAAAAAGGCCCCAAGAGTGATACAGAACAGAAAGTCACAGCCTATACAAACAAAGACTTTACTGGCAACATGGCATCATTAAAATCATATCTCTCAGTGATCAGTCTTAATGTAAATGGTTTGAACCATCCCATAAAACGCCACAGGGTTGCAGAATGGATAAAAAGAAATGACCCATCCATTTGCTGTCTACAAGAGACTCATTTCGAACCCAAAGATGCATTCAGACTGAGAGTAAGGGGATGGAGTACCATCTTTCACACAAATGGACCTCAAAAGAAAGCTGGGGTAGCAATTCTCATATCAGATAAATTGGATTTTAAACTACAGACTATAGTTAGAGACGCAGAAGGGCACTATATTATTCTTAAAGGAAGTATGCAACAAGTGGATATGACAATTATAAATATATATGCCCCCAACAGGGGAGCAGCAAGATACACAAGCCAACTCTTAACCAGAATAAAGAGACATATAAATAAAAATACATTAATAGTAGGGGACCTCAACACTCCACTATCAGAAATAGACAGAACACCCTGGCAAAAACTAAGCAAAGAATCAAAGGCTTTGAATGCCATACTCGACGAGTTGGACCTCATAGATATATATAGAACACTACACCCCAGAACCAAAGAATACTCATTCTATTCTAATGCCCATGGAACATTCTCAAGAATAGACCATGTTCTGGGACACAAAACAGGTCTCAACCGATACCAAAAGATTGAAATTATCCCCTGCATATTCTCAGACCACAACGCTCTGAAATTGGAACTCAACCACAAAGAAAAATTTGGAAGAAACTCAAACACTTGGAGACTAAGAACCATCCTGCTCAGGAATGACTCGATAAACCAGGAAATCAAAAATCAAATTAAACAATTTATGGAGACCAATGAGAATGAAAATACAACAGTCCAAAACCTATGGGATACTGCAAAGGCAGTCCTAAGGGGGAAATACATAGCCATCCAAGCCTCACTCAAAAGAATAGAAAAATCTAAAATGCAGTCTTTATATTCTCACCTCAAGAAGCTGGAACAGCAACAGAGGGACAGGCCTAATCCACGCACGAGGAAGCAGTTGACCAAAATTAGAGCTGAAATCAATCAAGCAGAAACCAGAAGTACAGTAGAGCAGATCAACAGGACTAGAAGCTGGTTCTTGGAGAGAATCAATAAAATTGACAGACCACTGGCAAGACTTATCCAAAAAAAAAGAGAAAGGACCCAGATCATTAAAATTATGAATGAAAAAGGAGAGGTCACGACGAACACCATTGAAATTGGAAGGATTATTAGAAATTTTTATCAACAGCTATATGCCAATAAACTAAGCAATCTGGAAGAGATGGAATCCTTCTTGGAAACCTATAAACTACCAAGACTGAAACCGGAAGAAATTGATTCCTTAAACAGGCCAATTAATTATGAAGAAATTGAGTCAGTGATAAACAACCTTCCAAATAACAAAACTCCAGGCCCGGACTGTTTTCCTGGGGAATTCTACCAAACATTCAAAGAAGAAATAATACCTATTCTCCTAAAGCTATTTCAAAAAATAGAAACAGAAGGAAAGCTACCAAACTCATTCTATGAGGCCAATATTACCTTGATCCCCAAACCAGGCAAAGACCCCCTCAAAAAGGAGAATTACAGACCAATTTCCCTAATGAATATGGACGCCAAAATCCTCAACAAGATACTTGCTAATAGAATCCAACAGTTCATTAAAAGGATTATCCATCACGATCAAGTGGGATTCATACCTGGGATGCAAGCGTGGTTCAATATTCGCAAATCAATCAGCGTGATACATCATATCAACAAGAAAAGACTCAGGAACCATATGATCCTCTCAATCGATGCCGAAAAAGCATTTGACAAAATACAGCATCCTTTCCTGATTAAAACCCTTCAGAGTGTAGGAATAGAAGGTACATTTCTCAATCTCATAAAAGCCATCTATGAAAAGCCTACTGCAAATATTATTCTCAACGGGGAAAAGCTGGAAGCCTTTCCCTTAAGATCAGGAACTCGACAAGGATGCCCACTCTCGCCACTATTATTCAACACAGTACTAGAAGTCCTTGCAACAGCAATCAGACGACAAAAAGGGATCAAAGGTATTCAAATCGGCAAAGAAGAAGTCAAAATGTCTCTCTTCGCAGATGACATGATACTCTATATGGAAAACCCAAAAGAATCCACTCCCAAACTATTAGAAGTTATAGAGTAATTCAGTAACGTGGCGGGATACAAAATCAATGCTCAGAAATCAGTTGCATTTCTATACACGAATAACGAGACCGAAGAAAGAGAAATTAGGGAATCCATCCCATTTACAATAGCACCAAAAACCATACGTTACCTTGGAATTAACTTAACCAGAGACATAAAGGACCTATATTCTAGAAACTATAAATCACTCTTGAAAGACATTGAGGAAGACATAAAAAGATGGAAAGATATTCCATGCTCATGGATCGGAAGAATTAACATAGTTAAAATGTCCATGCTACCCAGAGCAATCTACACTTTCAATGCTATCCCGATCAAAATACCGAGGACATTTTTCAAAGAACTGGAACAAACAGTCCTTAAATTTATATGGAAACAGAAAAGGCCCCGAATCTCCAAGGAACTGTTGAAAAGGAAAAACAAAGCTGGGGGCATCACAATGCTGGATTTCGAGCTGTACTACAAAGCTGTGATCACAAAGACAGCATGGTACTGGCACAAAAACAGACACATAGACCAATGGAACAGAATAGAGAGCCCAGAAATGGACCCTCGGCTCTTTGGGCAACTAATATTTGATAAAGCAGGAAAAAATATCCAGTGGGAAAAAGACAGTCTCTACAATAAATGGTGCTGGGAAAATTGGACAGCTACATGCAAAAGAATGAAACTTGACCACTCTCTCACACCATACACAAAAATAAACTCCAAATGGATGAAAGACCTCGATGTGAGACAGGAATCCATTAAAACCCTAGAGGAGAACATAGGCAACAACCTCTACAACATCGGCCAAAGCAACCTTTTTCATGACACATCCCCAAAGGCAAGAGAAACAAAAGATAAAATGAATTTATGGGACTTCATCAAGATTAAAAGTTTCTGCACAGCCAAGGAAACAGTCAGAAAAACTAAGAGGCAGCCCACGGAATGGGAGAATATATTTGCAAATGACACTACAGATAAAGGACTGGTATCCAAGATCTACAAAGAACTTCTCAAACTCAATACACGAGAAACAAATAAACAAATCAAAAAATGGGCAGAAGATATGAACAGACACTTTTCCAATGAAGACATACAAATGGCTAACAGACACATGAAAAAATGTTCAAAATCATTAGCCATCAAGGAAATTCAAATCAAAACCACACTGAGATACCACCTTACGCCAGTTAGAATGGCAAAAATAGACAAGGCAAGAAACAACAATTGTTGGAGAGGATGTGGAGAAAGGGGATCCCTCCTACATTGTTGGTGGGAATGCAAGTTGGTACAGCCACTCAGGAAAACAGTGTGGAGGTCCCTTAAAAAGTTAAAAATTGAGCTACCCTATGATCCAGCCATTGCACTACTGGGTGTTTACCCCAAAGATACAGACGTAGTGAAGAGAAGGGCCATATGCACCCCAATGTTCATAGCAGCAATGTCCACAATAGCTAAATCGTGGAAGGAGCCGAGATGCCCTTCAACAGATGACTGGATTAAGAAGTTGTGGTCCATATATACAATGGAATATTACTCAGCTATCAGAAAGAACGAGTTCTCAACATTTGCTACAACATGGATGGCACTGGAAGAGATAATGCTAAGTGAAATAAGTCAAGCAGAGAAAGACAACTATCATATGGTTTCTCTCACCTATGGAACATAAGAACTAGGATGATCGGTAGGGGAAGAAAGGGATAAAGAAAGGGGGGGTAATCAGAAGGGGGAATGAAACATGAGAGACTATGGACTATGAGAAACAAACTGAGGACCTCAGAGGGGAGGGGGTTGGGGGAATGGGATGGACCGGTGATGGGTAGTAAGGAGGGCACGTATTGCATGGTGCACTGGGTGTTATACACAACTAATGAATCATCGAGCCTTACATTGGAAACCGGGGATGTACTGTATGGTGACTAACATAATATAATAAAAAATCATTAAAAAAAAAAGAAACAAAACAAAGGATCATCGGGGAAGAGAGGAAAAAATGAAACAAGACAAAACCACAGAGGGAGACAAACCATAAGAGACTCTTAATCTTCAGAAACAAGCTGAGGGTTGCTGGAGGGGAAGTGGGTGGAGGGATGGGGTAACTAGGTGATGTACCTTAAGGAGGGCATGTGATGTAATGAGCACTGGGTATTACAGAAGACTGATGAATCACAGACCTGTACCTCTGAAACTAATAATACATTATATGTTAATTAAGATTATTAAAAAAATAAACTCATAAAAAATGATATAGGGGTGCCTGAGTAGCTCAGTCAGTTAAGCAGCTGCCTTTGGCTCAGGTCCTGGAATCGAGTCCTGCATCAGGCTCCTTGCTCAGCGGGGAGCCTGCTTCTCCCTCTCCCTCTGCCTGCCATTTCCCCTGCTTGTGCATGAGCTCTCTGACAAATAAATAAATAAAATCTTTAAAAAGAAAAAAGATATAGTTCTACTCTCAGAAAGCTTACAGTTCAGAAATTATGTCCAGTACTCCGTCCATTCTGAAGCCCTTTCTCCCTGTAAAGCTCTCAGGCAAATGAAATAAGGCGCTTAAAGCATTTCTGAAAAGAGGACAGAACTGGAAGGCAGGCTGGAACTCGGAGCCGCCCGAGTAATTAACTGCACAGAGCCAACTGTGTGAACAACAGATGGTGTCCAATTGTGAGGGCAAGAAACGTCATCCATGGGTGTGTTCACGGAAAAGCAAGGCCACAGGTATTAGACTGGGATGCAGGAAGCCTAATGGACACCATCAGATAACCAGGACAGTAGAAACCAAAACTACAGGGCCATGGCCTTAGGAATATCATAGGATCCCAGGGAATACGATGGAAGCTTTCCAATCTGGAAGGGAAAAAGCCAAGCTAACTGCCTCTTATTCAGACTAGCCTGGACAGTCTGAGCCTTCAAATACAGTGATGAATGAACCATCTGTCAGGAACTGAGGATGAAACAGAGGCTCACACACTAGGTCTCTACTCATGCTCCCCCTGAATACCTGTCCATATCTTTCCCACATTTATAACCCAGCTCAAAGCCCTCTCTAACAGAAAGCCAAGAGGACATGATTTACTTGTCCTCTGAACCTCCTGAATCATCCTACTCTGTACCTCTTAGAAAACATATTACATTTTGTTTTTCATTTGCAGACATGATTCTGCCTCGTCTATATCATAAGCATCTTAGTATCAGTGATTACTTTTTTCACTTTCCAATGAGTTCAAATCCCATCTGTGCATAAAGGTGCATAGAGCTGAACAATTTCTTTAGCCTCTCTGCATCTGGTTCCTCATCCGTACGTACCTCCTGGGGTTGTTGTGAAGTACCATCAAAATCACACCTATTAATGTACTTTATAAATGGTGATGTGTTAACGCAAACATGACTACAGATGGGGACACTGAGGCACTAAATATATGTGAGAAACTTCTTTGAGCAAACAATGACAGAATTAAAGCTAGGCTGCCCCTCTCACTTCCATCTCTACTCCTCTCTAAGAGCAAAGTTAAGAGCATAGGCTCTGGAGCCAGACTGCCCAGGGTTCTATGACAGCCCTATTCCTTATGAACCTCGGGCAAGTTATTAAATTTTTCTGCAGAAACTGTAACTTATTCACTTTTATATCTCCAAGATGCATATTTGCCATTCAGTGTCAAAGGATCAGAAGGAAGCAAAAGATCAAGTATCAGTTGCTCTCCTAAGCAGCCCTGTCGTAAGTGTGTCACCTAACCTCTCCAAGTGACTAGTTCTTGATATATACCTCAAGGCCTTGGACCAGATGAACTCTTTATAAATTCTCCTATATAACACTTTAATGTTCATCTAATAGGGGTGCCTGGGTGGTTCAGTCTGTTAAGCATCTGCCTTCGGCTCAGGTCACGATCCGGGAGACCTGAGATGGAGCTCTGCTTCTCCCTCTGCCCCTTCCCCACCCACCCTACTCCCGCCCCCCTCAATCATACGCTCTCTCTCTCTCAAATACATAAATAAAAATCTTTCAAAAAATATATAAAGTTCATCTAATAAACATTCTTAAAGGTTTGTTTTATACTTTATAGTAGACACTACTATTTTGGTTAAAAATAAAAAGTTTACTGACCGAAAGCATATTTGAAGAGCAAAACTCATGCTAGGCCTCTTTACTAGCTTTGTGACCTTGGCAAAGCATTTAAGTTCCCTGAGACTCAATTTCTTCCTCAATAGCCACATTATTGAATTGTTGTAAGGATTAAATATTTAAAGCACCTAACAGTGAAGAACAATGGTAGCCAGCAACGCCAAATAATTACAACTTAGCTTTAAAAATTAATTTTTAAAAAATGATTTTAAAAGCCTGAAATCAGTTTCCATGGACCCAATATGTTGAAATACCAGTCATTCACACTTACATTATCAGCCACCAAGAATATACCACCCAATTGGAAACCATTTCTTTGTTTCTGCCCATCTTTCTTTTCCACTTAATGAACTCCTACTCATCATTTAATTCCCAGATCAAAAATCACTTTTGCCAGTGTCTTCTCCACCTCCTCTGGGCAAAAAGAAGCTTTCCAGTGCTATATATCTCTATGACAACATTCATCATGTGTCAGGTCAAAAACACGCATGGGTATGTCTCCTCTACTAGACCATAAATGCCTTTTCAAGGACAAGGATGTACAGAAGGCCTGGTACATGGTAGGTGCTCAATATATTTTTTATTGTTTGAATAAATGAATAATAATTCTCAAAAAAAATAATTCTCCTGCTTTTAGCTGCTACTTAGTACGTTCACTCATTATTCATAACAAGAAGAAAGGGCAAGTTAGAAGCCATGTGTAATTCTACAGGCTCAGGTGCAAGCTAAAAAAAACTAATCAGAGTTTTTCATAAATTCAATCTTAGATAGAAATAGAGTTTAGTGATGGTTACTCACTGCCTCATGACCAGAAAAAAAAAAAATCCTAAAATAGAAGAGTTCTAGTTCTACATGCTGTTTTATTGAAAACATCAGAAAAGCTTCCAAACTCTTGGGAATCACATGGCTCATCTTTTTAAATCAAGGCAAACAAGAATAAGAACAAACTCAGGATTGGTAGACTGTAAGTGCTACCCCAAGCAGGCTTAAAGTTTCAAACAAGTTTGATGGAAAACCATGATTTGGCCTATTTCTTACGAAAATTATAACTCTGTTGCTCAATTATAGATGTTTGAAAACTTAAGCTGAATCACACACATTTATATTCTGGGATCTTTTTTCCCAAAATGTGAGGAGTTCAAAAGTTCAAACAAAGCAGGTTTATAGCTATCACTAATTACCACAGGGACCCTGGGTAAGTTACTTTATCTTTCTGGGTATTAATTTTGTTCATTATAAAATGAGAGCATTGGAATGGATGACTTTCAAAGTCCTTTATGACTCTCAACAAAGTCACACAAAAAAAGACAAGCACAGGGCATCATTTGGAATAGGCAGAACTGGCATCTGCCAATATGATATATTTTGAAAGTAAAGAAGAAGATTCCCCATCCAAAAATATCTCTGTCCCAGTAGGACCAAACCCCACAAGTTAAGTGGCAGGGAAGTAGTGAAAGATAGAGTGGCTCTGGAATCAGCCAGACCTGGGCTCCAATCCCAACTCTGACACCAGCCTTCAGTCAGTGAGCAAGTTACTTAATTTCTCCAAGCCTCCATTTTCTCATCTGTGAGATGGTAATATTTAGTCCCTGCTCTATTATTCAGAGTAGATCAAAGGTGGTCAAAGTGTAGCAGTGTTCTGAGAGTGGCATGCTTCCTCAGCCTGCAGGGTTAGTAACTGGGCAGCAAATAAGGAGTTCAGATTATCAGCCTCTACTCCAACAAGAAGTAGGATGAGAGGGGACCACCTGACTTCTGAGTTTTCCTAGAAAAATGAACTCAGTGTGGTCCCTCCCAAAGCCCAGCCCACTGGGAAAATACACCCCACCCAGGCCTAGCCAACATTATAATTACAGTTAATCATCTCCAGATAACAGAGAGTTAACTATAATTTTGTTTTAACTGTGGTTGTGGGTTCTTTTCTGAACCTACCATTCCATCTCTTCCTGCCAATACCCCCACTGAATTAACTACAACAGTATGTTAAGAGGTGATTTTATGGATTATTTTCCTTTTGTTCAATGTATGCCACAGAAATCCCTTTTAATGAAATCCCTTTAATGATTTTTAGACCCTGGGAGACAAGAGCTCAACCAGCAATTTTAGATTTGAAAGAATCTTAGGGCCAAGGCACTCATGCAGAAGACCCAGCCTACCCCCAAAGCATCTTGGGAAATGTGCTAGGTGGACATAAAAGGAGATGTAGGCATGTCATCCCTCCCACATATGGTTTTGGACAGAATAAAATGAGATGGATGCTGCAACCTAATGATGCCTAGCCCTAGGAGCAACTTATTAAGTGGTAGTTACTGTTAGTAATCACAGCTGATCTGTGTGGCTCCAAAGTTTATGAGAGTTTGGCTATGCCACACTGCCTCCCTACAAACACAATAGTCTTTGGACTTTGGATCATATATCACTATGAATTTCTTTTTTAAAAGATTTAATATATATATTCCAATACATGTGTATTTTTTATTTATAAAATATTCACATGCTACTTTATGTTAAAACTTACATAACATAAACATTAACAAATCCAGAAAAGTCACAAAACTGGAACAAATAATACTAAAATGTGTATGGAACCATAAAGACTTTGAATAGCCAAAGTACTTTTGAGAAAGAAAAACAAAGCTAGTGGCGTCACAGTTCCAGATTTCAAGATATAATACAAAACTACAGTAATCAAAACAGTATGGTACTGGCACAAAAACAGACACATAGATCAATGGAACAGAATACAAAGCCCAGAAATAAACTCACACATAGTCAACTAATCTATGACAAAGCGGGCAAGAAGACACAATTGGGAAAAGATAGTCTCTTCAATAAATGGTGCTGGGAAACTGGACAGCTACGTGTAAAAGAATGAGTTTCACATTCTAACACGATACACAAAAATAAACATAAAATGGATTAAAAACCTAAATATGAGCGCTGAAACCATAAAACTACCAGAAGAGAACACAGGCAGTAATTTCTCTGATATCAGCTATAGCAACATTTTTCTAGACGTGTCTCCTGAGGCACAGGAAACAAAAGCAAAAATAAACTATTAGGACTATGTAAAAATAAAGAGATTTTGCACAGAGAAGGAAACCATCAACAAAACCAAAAGGCAACCTACTGAATGGGAGAGATATTTACAAATGATATATCTGATAAGGGGTTAATATCCAAAATATATAAAGAACTTATACAACTCAACACCAAAAAACAATCTGATTTAAAAATGGGCAGAGGACCTGAATAGACATTTTCCCATAAAAGACATACAGATGGCCAACAGACACTTGAAAAGATGCTCAACATCACTAATCATCAGGGAAATGGAAACCAAAACCACAATGAGACATCACCTTACGCCTGACAGAATGGCTAAAATCAAAAAGACAAGAAATAACAAGTGTTGATGGGGATGTGGGGGGAAAAAGAAACTTCATACACTGTTGGTGGAAATGTAAATTGGTGCAGCCACTGTGGAAAACAGTATAGAGATTCCTCAAAAAACTAAAATAGAAACACCATATAATCCAGCAATTCCACCACTGAGTATTTACCCAAAGAAAACAAAAACACGAATTCAAAAAGATATTTGCAGTACTGTTTATTGCAATACTATTTAAAATAGCCAAGATATGGAAGCAATCTATGTGTCCATCAACAGATGAATGGATAAGGAAGATGTGGGGTGTGTTTGTGTGTGTGTGTGTGTGTGTGTATGTATATATGTAAACAGAATACTATTCAGCCATAAAAAAGGATGAAATCATGCCATTTGAGATAACAGGGATGGACCTAGAGGGTATTATGCTAAGTGAAATAAGTTAGACTGAGAAAAACAAATACTATATGATTTTACTTATGTGTAATCTAAAAACAAATGAATAAACAAACAAACAAAAACAGAATCATATCTATAAATACAGAGAACAAACTGATGGTTGCCAGAGAGGAGGGTAGGGAGTCTGGCAAATTGGGTGAAAGGGGGTGGGAAATACAGACTTTCAGATACGGAATGAATAAACCATGGGACTAAAAGGCACGGCATAAGGAAATATAGTCAATGGTACTATAATAGTGTTGTATGGTGACAGATGGTAGCTACACTTGTGGCAAGCACAGCATAATATACAAACTTGTTGAATCACTACACTACACACCTGAAACTAATATAACATTGTGTATCAACTATAATCAAATTTTTTTAACTCCTGAAAACTATGAAAAAAATACCTTTAAATAATCTTTATTTCACTAATTTCTAGAACAAAGAAAAACTGTATGCAGTGTATTTGAATATGCCTCATTATTTTTAGAACCTTGGTTTAATATTTTGTGTCATAGCTGTTTGAAGGCTTCTAAGTTCAGTTTATAGCAACATTTAATTGTAATGGTTCTCACAGCTAGAAAAAGAACTTCACATAGAAGTTCCAAATGGAACCAAATATCAGTCTCTCACTGACTGCACTTACTAAAACATAATACTCATTTTTCAATCCTAGCCACCATTTATATAGTTTTTGTTGAAGTGTGGCTAATAAATTTCCATCATGCCTGATGTCAAAAAATTATTTGTGCAAACAAATTGGAAGGGATTGCATATTTATATTTTTTTAACAAATAGATTCAAAACCCACTAAAACTCTTTGGGAAAGTATTAAACATGTGGGGAAATTCTGTTTCCAAGTTTATTTATGCAGGTGACAAATGTATATAAGTCCTACAACTAAACAATATAACAATAAAAAACATTCCCCAAAAGCCACTTTCAAAAATGTCCTCTGGGTTTCTTTTAAAAAGCAGTTTGTTTTCATTATTAAATGTCACTTTCACCTTGAAGAAACAAGCTATTTAATCTGTCCCTATTTTTCTTTTAATTTATCTGGTATGTTGCACACTACCGGTAACCACTTGTCATCACATAAAAGGTCGATAAATTGTGGAGATTTATCTTTAACTTTAGCAACCTTCTTAAGGGCTTTGACACATGATACACGGTGAACCTCTTATATTCATGGCTATTCCTTGCTCATTATAAAGCAGGGGTCAGCAAACTACAGCCCTCAGATCAGATACAGCCCACGGCTGTTTTATAAATTTCTACTGCAACACAGTCACACTCATTCATTTACATATTGTCTATGACTGCTTTCACCATACAAGAGTAGATCTGAAAAGTTGTGACAGAGACCATATGGCCTACAAAGCCTAAAACATTGACTATCTTCCTCTTTACAGAAAAAACTTGCCAACCCTAGATCATCATAAAATTTTTATTAGTAAAGGTTGTTTCACAAGATTCACCACATATATTCCTGGAATTTTAAGCACTGTAGCTTTGAATTCCTTCCTGCAATAGCTGTCTATGAATGATGCAGTGATTAAATTTCTCTTGTAGTTCTGTCCCTCTAGTCTTACCACTTCTTTCATTAAAGAAGTCATTAATATATTTATAATTACTACATTCCTCCCAGGATATCTTTACATCAGTGGAAAGACAGTGAGAGAGAGAGAGAGGAAAATAGTTTTTCATGTATTTCATTACTGAAACAGAATGTAGCAAATATCATAAACTAAAACAAGTTAGAAACATCTGTACTTTCATCCAACCATATCAGAAACTTCCCACACTGTCAAATCTATCCTAATGCTTATTTCTTCAGATCTTCATCATTGTTTTCTAGGTATCTTCCAAGGATATCTGCTGACAAAGGAACACATTTTTGCTTATTATTTCAGCCAATTTTTCCCATGGCAGAAGACTGTTTCCCTAATAGTATGCAGCTTTTTAACTTCTGTCCTCAAGCAAAAACCATAAAGTTAGTGAAATTATGTTAAGTGAATTTGAGCAGTGCCTGACTAAAACATCACCATGAGAAAAAAGCTGTAGAGATCTGCCCTTAATGCTCTGGATGCTTCCTTTCCAAATGTCACAATAATCATGACAGCTGCACAGATAAAACTCAAGCCCAACATACACTTTGGGTCAATGTCTACTGTTAGTGGTATTATTTTAATCCATAGTTCCAAGTGGCTTCATGAAAATTTCTAATTTTTTGGATTACTACTTATCAGATCTGACTATATCACTGTTTCTTTATCTCAACATGGGTCACAAAGAACTCATAACAGGAGCAGAAGTGTTCGCTCAGCCATTTTCTCATTGTTTCCATATTAGGTATTACCTTCAATTCACAATTTCTTTACAGATATCTTTGAAGACTTTTATTCATTTTGTGAGAGTTATTTTAATTAAAACTATATAATATACTACTCTCTGAATCCACTTCGACCCATATGAACTACAATATAATTACAGTATGCTGAAAGCCAACACCCACAAGAAAACAACTTGGTCAAGACTTTCATGTTATGGAAACCTCACTCTTCCCTCAGAGCACTCCGTGAACTACACTTCACATTTGACCTATGCGAAGGCACCAATGTCAATCTATTTATATGTTAGTAACAGTTTATTTTTCTTATTATTCAGATAAACACATATAGAGGTAATAATTTTTTTTCATACACAGTGTACTGTCTTCTATACTCTGGTTTGGAGACCACTGTACTATACAATGATTCTGCCACTTTAAAAAGTACAAGACTCAGAACAAGGGAAATGAGAGTTATTCTATTAATACTTTTGGAACACCTAACGTACTAAAAAAAAGGTATATTGGGTGCTTTATGAGTGTTACAAAGATGAATCAAATCAATCAGACATGGATCCTCCCTACAGCTCCAGTCATTCATTCATTTATTTATTCACTCAGCAATCATTTATTGGCTATCTTCCAGTTCTGAGGATGTGGCTAGGCACTAGGGTTTTGGTGACATAGTGACTTTCACTTCAGATATGGCAAACCATTCACCCAACCTGAATTTACTTGAACTGACTGGTCATTATCGTGCAGATTTTTCATTTTTTGTCTGCCCAGAATTCACTCTCCCTTCCTAGTGGCACTCCAATTTCCTTTTTGGTAACTACCTCTCCCCCATTGTGAGACACTGAACCAAGCTGAAACTACAGGATCAAAGACACCATGAATAAGAAGTGCATGCTCTGCAGGGAGGACCACAGCAGACAGAAGCAGAGAAGACCAAATGATCCCAGGGAAAGAACAGCCTTATTTCCTTAGTCTCTATTTCCTGTTTGCTGACCCTCTAAGGTCATTTCTTCTCCATTAACACCTATTACATTGCCTCACTGTCCAGGACATGAGGTGTTAAAACCATATAATAAACTTATCATTTTACTTGAGCCAATTTGAGTGTTCCTCTTCTCTGAGAATTATTTGGTCCCAGAAAAGAGAGTTGCAAAAAACAAACACTCAGGAAATTAAGAATTATTATTGTAGGGATGTCTGGCTGGCTCAGTTGGTAGAGCATGTGACTCTTGATCTCAGGGTTGTGAGTTTGAGCCCCACACTGGGTGTAGAGATTACTTAAAAAAAAAAAAACTTAAAAAAAAAAAAGATGATTATTGTAGAAGACTAAGAAGCTCTCCCATCTTCCCATCACCATTCTCCACTCTAGATGAGGAGTTAATGGTCTGAGATATACAGTGGAGAATCAGCCTGGTTAAACTTTTACCTTGAGTCTCCATGCAACCTTAGGGAAAGTATTATCAGAAAGAGGAAAGAAAAAACTCAGTTCCATGTTGCCTGACTTGAAACAGACTGGGAAAAAGATCCATTTATTACTATCCCAGCTTGGGGGCTCTTGTGTGGAACTCCTCCTCGTCGTTTCCCTGAGGGTCTAGGGGTCCCCTTTAGTCTAATAATTTTAGTAGGAACACCATGAGGGGTAGCCAGTGGCAGACACAGAATTACAATATAAGCTGGTAAGCTAGGCATTGCTTCTGCTGGAAGGAAAGCTTTAGAAGACATCTGACGTAAAATGATCAAGGTTTCATAAAGGGTGAACACTTACTCTTCAGAAGTCCTGGGAATAGGTAACATAAGGCTTTCAATCCTATAAAAACTGGCTGGGAAGGTTTCTAATCTAATATGACACCAGGGCACAAAGACAAGGCCCATCACACAAGTTTTCTCAATTCCCTTGTACAGATTTTTCTTGAACCATTTTTCTGACTCTGGGTCAATGACCCTTCCTACTTTCTCACCACATCTCTTTCATCTTTTCATACCTGAAGTCTTAGTCCCTCCTTCCTCCATCCCCTCACTAAAGTTCTTAATGACTGGACTCAGTTATCATTGGAAAGAACTTCTATGGCCAATGAAAAAAATCAAAGCTGGGTAAGAAGGATAAGAAACCAATAGCAGCCCACCCCTTCCTCAAGAGCATGAAAGCATGTCTGAAACAGCAGTATTCAAATACAATTGCTGAATTTTTATTTCCTGGAACGGGATAGATATAGATATATTTATGAGATATATAATTATGAATACATATGATATATGTGAGATAGATAGACAAACACATATATTCTGAGGAACATGTCCACTACTCAAAAATGAGCTGAGTGGGGCGCCTGGGTGGCATAGCGGTTAAGCGTCTGCCTTCGGCTCAGGGCGCGATCCCGGCGTTATGGGATCGAGCCCCACATCAGGCTCCTCCGCTGTGAGCCTGCTTCTTCCTCTCCCACTCCCCCCGCTTCTGTTCCCTCTCTCGCTGGCTGTCTCTAATAAAATCTTTAAAAAAAACAAAAACAAAAACAAAAATGAGCTGAGTGATTCCTTCTAATTCAAAACAGTAAGACAGGAAAGTCTGGATTTCCATTTTAATACAAATGAAACATCAAACGAGTAAATGTATATAACTTTACTGCAAAGCCTTTTCTGCTTACAGACAGTGCTTTAAGATTGAAAACCATAAATGTTTTAATTTAAAAAGACTGGAGTTCCAGGTATTGGAATGGGAATATCTGAGAAGCACCAGAGGGCCTGAGAAAGCTTGACCTCTAGCCCTGTGTAAGGACTTCACTTTGGTGAGATTCCTTCTATTTCCGAGAACCTGAAGCTGCCATAATGTGTGTCTAAGAAACTCATTCCTTTGCCAGATAGGTGAATCTTTGCTATTCCTGTTTAGTAGGAGGTGATATTTATCATAGAAAGATTATCACCACATATTGTGCTCCCCTTTTAATCCCCTAGAAATCCTAAATTTCTAAATTTAATCCTTTCTAAATTCACTGAGGATATTATATTCCTCAATTAGACATGGGTTGCTAAACCAAGAAAAATCTCTTTCAAAGTCTCCAGAGAAGAAGGAAGCTCTCCCAGGCATTTGGACTTGGAGCTAAATCAGGAGAGGGTGAATATATTTTAGGGATCTGTATGATGGCTATGTTACTTTGGCCTGAAACATTCTTGGAATATGAATTACAGGAAAAACATATTAGACTGGGCAGTCAAGAAGTAGATTGTAGTGGATTCATAATTTATTTTTTCTCCCAAAAAGCTTTCACATGTCCCTTCTGTTACAAGATTCCTCTACCCTGGTCATGCACAGGTCTGACCAACTCCTTTGGCAAATGCAGTGATTCAAGGTGAAGCATGTGACACAAGCCAAACCAATTAGAATGCTTCATGAAGACTCAAACAGAAACTATGGAAGGAAGGTATCTTTTTCCTCTGGGGTTCCTAAGCTAGGACTACCAGCAACCACGTCCATATGGAAAAGTAGGAGAGAATTACACCAACATGCAAAGAGGAGAAAATTCAAGTAGAGATGATAATGAGAGCAGGAAAAAGAATTCCTGGTAGTATGGAGGCTTTAATTCTAGCCCTGAGACCCTAATTCTTGCAGTTCTTCCTATAGTTCTATGAACTACCCCATCCCTGCTCTATGACCCAGTAAACCACCTCCCTTATCTGTGAAGGCCAACTTATATGGGCTTCTATCACTTCAAAGAGTTCTGACTAATAAATGCCCAGAACCATGTGGTACTCAGAGAAATTGAACAAAAGTTTAGTTTATTGTTGTTGTTGTTGTTGTGCTTGTTTGTTTATTTACTGAAACTGTAATACATGCCTTGGGTAAAAATTCAAACAGTACACAAAGGTATAGTATGTAATTATAAAATAAGTCTTCCTCCTACCACCCCCAGAGCCCTTCTGCAGAGGCAAAAATTAAACCATTTCTTGTGTATCCATCTAGGAATTTCTTGAATTAACCTTATAGTACCCTACAGGGACAAGGAGAGAATGAAGGGAGGGAGATGTATAGTTCCCAATCCAGCTCAACAAAGCAGAGATGTATCAATATTATCTCTATTTTTTTCCTTTTCTAGGGGTAATAAGTTTAAATCTGCAGTTGTAAAACTGTCCTATCATGAACTTCCACATTTTATATTTTCAAGTAAAATTAACAGGGAAGAACTAGTTAATAAGTTTTGTTTGGTCATCATGCAGTGCTTTTACAACACACTTTAAAACCCCCAACATCTTGAAACAATTAACAAAACCATTGAACTTCACAGAAAGTTGGTTTGCTTTTTTAAGACCTATAAACAGAGAGGGATTTATTTTTTTAACTCTATATCTAAGCTGCCTGGTTTGAGATTTCCCTCCTGTAAAATAGTCAAGAGGTCAGACAATCTATGTTGTCAGTGTGGTTTCATTTTTCTGTCTTTAAATTTGTGGCACAAAAGAAATCGTTGGAAGAGCAAGTTTAAAGGTACTGCTGATTCAAATATATTTTGGAAATAGCTACATAAAGGTATGACCAAAAATAGATGCTGCACAATATTGTGAATGTACTAAATGCCAATGATTTGTTCACTTTAAAATGCTTTATTTTCTATTACGTGAATCTCATCTCAACAATAAAAAAAAAATGGTGCTTAAGAAAGTTCTACATTTTGTAAAGCAAACCTAAACTAAAAAAATGTTTAAAGTCTTCTGATAAAAAAACAAGAACTAACCTTTGTTGCAAATCTACTCCGGGCAAGACTAAAAGCTTTCCAATAAACAGTAGACATAATAAGTAAGTTATAGTATGTGAAAAGGTGATAGATACCACAAGGAAAGAAGTAGAATCGGGTAAGAAAGATTAGAATAGACAGCAGGGTGGGGGCAGTTATTTAAAAAGATGGTCCTGGTAGGCCTCATTGAGAAGGTAACATTTAAGTAAAGATTCAAAGAATGAGAGGGAGTTGATCAAGCTAATATCAGATTTCTGGGGGAAGAACATTCCAGAAAGAGAGAACAGCCAGTCCACCAAGGCCTTGAGACAGAAATATGTGTGACACGTCCAAGAAATAGCAAGGGTAGCATGGCTAGAGTAAAGTTAACAAAGAAGAAAGTGATAGGAGATGAGATCAGAATGTTAATTGAGGGCCTGAAGACCCTGGAGGCTATGATGAAGACTTTGGCTTTTACTCT
Source organism: Ursus arctos (assembly GCF_023065955.2). Classification (NCBI taxonomy): domain Eukaryota; kingdom Metazoa; phylum Chordata; class Mammalia; order Carnivora; family Ursidae; genus Ursus; species Ursus arctos. The sequence continues at coordinate 34,513,987 of NW_026622852.1, forward strand.
GGGTAAACTGGGGAACCATAACAGACCTCAGGAGCCATGGCTGCAACTGAAAACTATGTTGAGAATAAACTGGCAGGAGGAAAGAAGAGGGGGCAATGGTAGAATCAGGAGACCTATTAAGAGGCCCTACCTGTACACCAAGTGAAAGACAATGACAGCTATGACTGGGGAAGTAACAATGGAGAGGTGGGAAATGGTCGGATTCTCAGATTATTTTTAAAGTGAAGCTCACAGAATTTCCGAAAGGTTTTATATGATATGTGCAAGAAAAGGATGAGTTTAAGGTTTGGGACTTGAACAACTAAAAGAAGTAAGGTTTCATATGACATGTGCAAGAAAAGGATGAGTTTAAGGTTTGGGACTTGAACAACTAAAAGAAGAAAGCTACCACACACTAAAATAAGATGACTTAGAGTGAAGCAGGTTTGAAAGAGAGATGGGAAGGGGAAGGGGATGGACAAAAACGACAACCATAAGTTCAGTTTGGGACAGGTTAGATTTGAAATGTCCATTAGAAAACCAAGTGGAGATATCTTATAAAATTGAGGTGGATTTTGGAAGTCCTGAGCTCTCCTGTCGCTCAGCCTCCTTACAAAGCAATAATATTATGGTGATACCTATCAAACCCAATGCTTCCCTTCTCCCTCAGGAGTGAAGTCCTGACCCTGATCTTTTGCCAAACTGTAAGCACATTGTTCTTCCGTACTTCTCTTCATTCTGCATCCCATTGCCTGTTTTTCTAGATGGAACATTAATTTATTTGAACCCAATCACTCTTTTCAAAAAGATGTTACCACGATTACTTCGATTTTAAGAAAGCCATGACTAAATCTTTTACAACAATTATGTTGAAAGGGTCCACAAATGGTGATTACCAAGGTGTATTTTCCCAGACTGTATACAAAATCTAGTCCAGTGAAGTGACACCTCCCAAAAGGAACCTGGACCCTTATGACTAAGATATATCTGACTTGAGTTAAATCAAGTATATTAGTTTCCTAGGAAGCAATATTTGGAATCTGAATGTGGGCAAAAAACTGGTAATAACAGAAACAGGACATATCAATACAAATCACCCTAACCATTAATCCTTAGTTTATCCAATTAGCTTCAAGCTTTCTTCCATGCCAAGCATCTTAAAGAGCACAGTAAGATGAAATCAAATGGATTTTTAGCTTGGGTATGCACAAGGCACTATGGGCATCTCACAGCCATGTCAAACAGGCAGAGAGGACAAAACAAAATCTTGGCCCTGCATATACACACACAGATCTGCAGCAGAAGGATAGGCCCAGCTACAAAGGCAAATACCAGACTGGCAGCCAGATGGGTGAGGCACAATGGCCAGAGGACACAGCAAGCCCAAGCATGACTGAAGCAACTGGTCCAATCAAATGAGTGGAGCACAATGGAGAAGAATCTAAGCATCCTATCTGCCCTCCCCAGTCAGGCAGACACAGGTGGGGAGTTATTTGTAGACAAATCATCCATGGGCAGCAACAGACTGGTATATAGATCCAGGTTCCTGTCCCCAGGAAAAGAGTTGGCAAGTGCCACATCATATGTCAGGGCTCAGTCTCAGGCTGAGTTCAGGGCCAATGTCCAGTCCTAAAAGGGGATAGAGCCTTTGGGCAAGAGAACTAGAGATCAGGAATAAGCCAGATCTGTGGCTTCGGCCAACAATGGACAGGCAGTGGATAGATGTCACTTGGGAGAACATGTCACTACACCATCAAACCCCAAGTTTGGGTGAATGACTGGCCTTCAAGTCTACCAATGGCACTGAGGTGGTTATTCTACTTCCTGAATTGGTTTGGACTCAGAAATGGTAGGTGGGCTTAAGGAAGGGAGGGCAACTGGAAGTGAAATGCATCAGTGGGCTCAAAAGGGAGTAGCTGGACAACATAAAGACATAGAAATGAGACAGGAGACCAATAGGCTTGTGTTATTCTGCCTGATCATGCACCTTGCCTACATTCTGGCAAAGGTGCTGATGGGAAAGAAACGGCTACAGTTGAATTACCCACTTGGAAATCTAAGTGGGAAACATGAAGAAATAGTCATTCATTCCTCCAACATTTATTGAGTACCTACTATATTCCTACTATATTCATAGCTCTTGCTATGGAGCATGCAAAGATCCAACAGACACAGTATATGCCCTCAAGTAACCTACAACAGAACAAGCATGATAAAAGACCCACAAAAATAACTACGTGATCAGTCTTAGCCAAGTGCCGTGGAGCACAGATGAAAAAATGAAGACCAGCCAAAAAAGAACATAAAAGCCTCATAAGCTTCTTGGGAAGACAGTCTAGCTATTTCTGCCTGAACTGCACAATTCTAGCCATTGCTGTATCAGAGATTTCAGTCATCACTGAGTGCTGCCAGTTGCATCCAACTCTAGGTCTAAAGACAGCCATTCTGACTTTATCCACATCCTCCTCAACTATCTAAGTCTTGGGTGTTGTAGTCCAATTACAGAGGGAGCCTAGGATTCCATAAAATAATACTGAAAATTCCTAGCTCTGACACATACTAAATAAGTAGCTCAACTTGTTATACTCCCCATAAAGTGAGACTGTAGACAACATGTACTTCAAAGGGCTATTTCAAAGATTGAGGGAAAGAATGTTATGTAAAAGGGTTTTGTAAACTGGAAAGAACTGGAAAAACATTTGTCATTTTAGTGGGGTCCCAACTTCAGCCTAACTGCTTTCAGTCATGCCTGAACTGGCATCTGGGGCATCTGGGAGTCATTCCACATGAGGAGGAAGGGGTTTTTCTCACATGCCCGAAAAAGAGACAAAGATGGGTAGGAAGCTGCAGCATGTATGCTAGCCCGGTACCACACCCGGAAGTCAGAACTCAGCGGAAAGAGGGGCTCCGTGCAGAAGCTGGGGGAGCTGTTTTCCCAAGGGGACATTATCCCTTTAGGGCCTAATGACAAATTAAGATGCAAAATGGGGCAGGAGTGGGGGTGGGGGGGTGTAGGTGGGGAACAATGGAGGGGAGAGTGCTCTTCCCAGCACAGGGAAAACTCTAGAGCATTCGATACTGCTTATTCACTTGAAGAATGTCCACAGGAGGGGAAAGCGTTCTTGGTGTAGACATGAGCATATAAGACACCCACTGTACCTCACCCACAAGCTTCCAGGTGATCCAGAGACAGTACCAATATGGTTGTGAGAGGAAGAATGAAAGGAGTACTTGTGAGTGGCTGTGAAATGCTTCTAGGGGACAAAGTCTCAGGCGCAAGGGTCAGCAAAATATAGGCCATAACCCCTAATATGACCCCAATAGTGATCCTCGCAGGTTGGTAAGACCTGGGGACATCATGTGAGTTCAGTACCATTAGATGCTGTTTCCACCACTTCTATTGTTTCATTTTTTCATTCTCAGGAAGCCTGAGAACAGAAGTGTGTTACCCAGCAAGGCGAGAAGCCCCTTCTCTTGATGCAGACCCCCAAAAGTGAGCCACGGCATTTTGAAGCACCTAACTCACACTTTCAACAAATGCTGCTCGAATCAGGTGCAGCATCCAGTAAACCATTTCTCCTGACTCTCATCTCAGTGTTTCCAAGTCTGGAAGAGGAGGGAAGGGCAGGTGGAAGATGTGCAAGATTATGACACGGGAGCTGCATGGCGAGGGGGCAAAGAAGAGGAGATAGGTAACAACTGCACACCAGTAAGAAAATAAAAAAAATTCCCTTTTAAGTGGCGATGGGGGCGGAAGCACAGTGCAGGGAGCTGGGGGCAAAGGTGAATCAGAGAGAACAAAATGTAGCTCCCTACACAAAAGATATGGCAGGAGGTCTGGTCAAGGGTGGGGACGCTGGGTTTTTCCCCTTCCCGTGCAGCCCACCACCATCAAGTCTAGAAATCTGGCCCAAGCATCCTGAGAGGCACCTCAGACGTGCCCAGCATTGGACATACCACACAGAAGCCTGCATTCACTCAACAAGGAGAGAGTAAACACTTCATCCAAGGTCTGCCAAGAGAGCTCTCCCGCACTATAATGTTCTCTGAGGTTGATGGTTGGCTCTTGCCAGAGAGGGAGAAGCCCAGCAAACAACAGGGGTCTCCTTAGCTATTTGGGATCTCTGTCCAAATGTCAGCTCACACGCTGCTCTGACCAGTCCGGCAGCGCCTGGGCCTCTGCAATATGCCTCGGGTCAACTTCATCCTGAAAACTGCTGCTTCTAACAGAGCTGATGCCTGTTTCCCCAGCCCATACTGTGTGCCAATCCTTGGAAGAGCTCAGTGTTAACACAGGTTGGGGTGGGAGGTGGCAAACCCATAGATCCCAAAATGGATAGTGAATGGCTAATTGGTGAGTGGACAAGTGTGGGTTTGGGGAGAGAGTGGGGTTTCACAGAGGTGGAGCTATTTCAGCAGAGTTTTAAATAGTAAATAGGAGCTCACCAGACAGGAAAGGAAGTGAAGAGGTGTAACTAATTTTGTTAGAGCTTACTTACCATGTACCACAAAGTGTGTCAGGAGAATTTCAGGCAGAGAGAAGATCAGGTACAAAGTTGTAGAAATGTGAAAGTGCATGATACTTTTACAGAAGGGGAACTCTGTAGATGATGGCTAGTGTACATTGTGGGAGTTGTCAAAAGACAAGGCTAGAATGGCAAATTGAAACGGCAAAGGCCTTAAAGTTTTTTTAAAATATGTATACATACTTTTTGCTTGTTATTTTACTGGTATGGGTTTGTCCTCGATTTGCTCTATAAAACACTTGTCACTGTATATGCAGGTTAGAATTCAGATGATAATGAGTCTTGTCTTTTTCATTTCATAGCTGAACTTATTCAAAGGCCAGTTTGTAAAAAAAAAAAACTAATTAAAAAATGAATAATGATTCAAAGAAATTACCTACATATTTTAAATATATATATTTTTATATTTTTTATATATTGATATATATTTATACATAGGTCTGGAAAGACACATACCAATGTGTTATGGTGGTAAAGATTCTGGTGAATTTCATTTTCACTTTTTTAGGTATAAATATTTTCTTTTCTTTTTCACCAACAAAAAGAAAGGAGGCTGAGGAAGCAGGTGGGTCTGAATACCATCTTAGAAAGTAGGCACTAGATTCTGCAGGCACTGGGGAGCCACTGAAAACTCTTAAAGAGGTGAGCCATCAAGAGCTTCTTAGGTGGGAAGCCCTGGGTGACTCACTTCATTTCTCCTTCCCTAGGACCCTCTTCCTTGTGCCACCCGCAGACCCAAAAGTCAAGCCTGTAGGATTAAACCTCTCAGTCCATGAGATGGGAGGCTGCCAGTAAGAAGCAGGGGCACAGTCAATGTGAGTACATTTCTCTGCCCATGCAGCGCTCCCCAAAACTTGACAGCAAGCACAAAACAACCTGGCTCTGCCCCAAGCACAAAAAAAAACCAGGGGGGAAAAAGGACAGGTGGTGAAGCATTCACAAAAGCTAGAAAAAAAGGCAGATTGTTTTTTTTTTCCTACAGTGTAGGAGCTTTTATTACTAGAAAATAAAATCCTGTCTGAGCAAATGCCAGGAAAACGATTAAGGGCTCAATTTGGACTGGGAGGCTTGGCTGGGCACTGCTGAGCAGAGAGCTCAACAATGCCAGCCCCACTCTCTGTGCACATCACGTTTGGGGTGAGCGGCCCAAGCCCCAGCCAGGCCTCTTGCCGCCAGTTCTGCAGAATTACAGTTAAGCTTTGGCCACTTGGTTTCAGTTAAAAGGATTGTGTGGAAGGAAGGATAAAAGGCTCTTGCGTGCAGACCAGCTACTGCATCTGAGAACTGGGAAGAAATGCAGCCAGGCTGTTGCCAAGCCCTGAAGAAACACTTCTTCCCTGTGGTTCTCAGGATCCCCACCCTGACCCAGGAAGAGCATGAGATGGTGGAGAAGCACGGGCTGGATTTGGAGTCACACAGGCCTGGATTGGAGCCCTCATTCTACTGCCCATGGGGCCTTTAGGCAAGATTTTTATTTCTCTGAGCCCCAGTGTCTTATCTATAAAGCAAAGATAATAATTTATAGAAGTTATTATGGAGCTAAAATGACATGTTATACAAAAGAACCAATAAAGTAGATACTTTGTAGTTTCTTCCTTCCCTTTTTTTCTCCAGGGCATCCCAAACCAAAGAACTGTGGTACAATGGGAAAGGCATGAGATTAGAGGTTGAGAAACTATCGTGTTCTAGTCCTTGTTCAACTACTAATGAGCTGTGGTGACTTTGGGCAAGTCACTCAGTCTCTTTGGGCCTCACTTTCTCCTGCTGAAAAATGTGGTCCTTAGATTAAATAATTTCTAAGGGCTCCTTCTATCTTTGACTTTCAATGTTAATTAAAGTAACTACTACTATTAAGCAATTGCTATGTGCCAGGCATGTTGCTCAACAATGCGTATGTATTATCTTATCAAGAATTATTATCCCTATTATGCAAGTAAAAAAAATGTGGTTTATAGAAGCTTAGGAACTTGTCCCAAATTGTATAGCTGTTAAGGGCAGGCCAGGAAAGTATTTGCTATGACTCACTTTTTTTAACTAACTAACATATCCCCAAGGTTCCAAATCATTTCACTGAGCAAGTAATAAAATCCAGCCACTCTGTAGGTTCTAGATCAGGTTTAAGCAGCTGCCAATTCTTAGAACTACAGCTGGGGTTTTGGGTCTGAGCAATACTGATCTACTTGTAGCAGCATGAAACAGTCCCCACAGAGAAAGAATCTCATATCAGGAGGTGGGAAGGAGGTATTGCAAACGAATGTCCTAGGGCTTTTGATCAGACCAGAGAGAGGACATGGTGGTGAAGACCCAAGGAATCAAGCAGACAGGCAGCTGTCAGCCAAGTGAGCAAACAGTCGCCAGCCAGGGTCAGCACAGCAAGGCTAGCAGAGGCCTCTAAGTGGCCAAATGCAAGTTCAAGCAGAGATGTAGGCCATCTGGACTACACCACTGTGAAGTAAGTGGGCAAGAGGGAGAGCTGTGACTTGGCAGTCAGCTGTTATCCCTGGGGATACAAGGCTTGACTTTGGCAACAAGGAGACTCAGTAAGAAATATAAAAGCCTAGCACTCATGGCCAGGCTATGGTGGCCAGGACTAGCTAAGTGAACTATTATAAGCCTGGTATCATTTGTCTATTGCTGTGTGACAAACCTTTCCCAAAACTTGATGGTTTAAAACAACAAAGACATATTATCTCTCACAATTTTGTGGGAAGGCTGGGCTCAGATGGGCAGTTCTTCAGCTCTATATAGTGCCATCTGGGTTAACTGACATGGCTACATTCAGCTAGGAGCTTGGCTGAGGCTACAACATCAAAAATGGCTTCACTCACAAAGCTGGCAGTGGGTGCTAACTGTTGGCTGGGACACCTCAGTTCCCTGTCACATGGCCTCTTATCTTCCAGGGTCTCTCTCCACACAGTCTCTCCACCAGAATAAACTAAACTGGACTTCTTTACAAGAGGAAGTGTTTTCCAAGAGGGCAAAATTAGAAACAGATCAATATACAAAGAACTGATTATATTTCTTTATACTAGCAAAGAACAATTTGAAACTGAAATTTTTAAAACAATACCACTGACAAGTCCAAAATATGAAAGACTTAGGTATAAGCTAAAAACTATAAAACACTGATGAAAAGAATTTTAAGAGTTAAATACGTAGAAAGATATACCATATTCATAGATTAGAAAGCTCAGTATTGTTAATGTTAATTCTCCCCAAACCAATCTCTAGACTTATGGAAATTCCAACATTGTCCCAATAAGAGGGAAAGTTCAAAGATACTTATAAGTTGATTCTTAAAAATGCAAAGGAACTATAATAGCCAAACCAACTTCAAAAAATAACAGCAAGTGAATGGTTAATAAATCTCTAGTACATCCATATAATGCAATGCTACTGAGCAATAAAAATGAATGACAGATTGAGGTACACAACAACTTAGGTGAATTTCAAAGGCATTCATTATTCTAAGTGAAACAAGCTAGACACAAATTTTATATACTATATGATTCCACTTATACGTCATTCTGGAGGAGGCAAAAATATAGGAACTTACTATAATCAAGACTATGATACAATAATCAATGTGGTATTAGGGATACGATAGATACCTAAATCAGTGGAACAGAATAGAGAGGTCAGAAAAAAACACATATGGTCAACTGATTTTTGACAGAGGTGCAAAAAAGGCATTTAAATAGAAAAAGGGTAGACTTTTCAACAAATGGTACAGAACAACTGGATATCAATATACAAACACATGAATCTTGACCAACATCACACACCTTGCACAAAATCTAACAAAATGGGTTATAGACATAAATGTAAAATTAGAAAACTTTTAGAAGAAAACAGAGGAAAAAATATTTGTGATCTTGGGCTGGGCAAAAAGTTCTTGGTAGGACAACAAAGCACAATATGTAAAAGAAAAATATTATGTTATATGCAACTAATGAATCATTGAACACTACATCAAAAACTAATAATGTACTATATGTTGGCTAACTGAACATAATAAAAGGATAAAATTAAATTTAAAAAATTTTAATAAAAATTATATTAAAACTTCAAAAAAAGAAAAATATTGATAAATTGGACTTAAAATTTAAAAATTTTTGCTCTATTAAAGACACTGTTTTATCATTCTGGAAAAGGCAAAAATATAGGCATAGAATAGATCAGTAGTTGCCAGGGGCTAACAGATGACAGAAGGTTTCATTATAAGAGCAGCATAAGGGATTTTGGGGAGAAAACTTTATATTCTGATTGTGTTAGTAGTTACACACTCTGAGTACTTGCCAAAATCAGAAAAATGTACACAATAACAAAGAAAGTAAATTTTGCTATATGTGTTTTTAAAAAAACAAATGCCATAAATAAAATTCAGCCAAAAAAAGATAAAGTCAAAATTCTACAAGACCTACCATGGTGAGGATATCAAGTATTATTATCTCCATAGCAAACAAACATTTTTAAATGTTCAATTCCTTTTTTAATAAAAAATTAAGCTTTAATCAAAGAAATACCATTTTGTCTCTCTTTTATATATATTTAAAACTTTTAATAATACCCAGTACTAGCAAAGGTATAATAAAATGAGCATTATCGAATGCAATGAGTGGGCATGTGAATTGGTACATCCTTTTTGGAAGTCAATATGGCAATATGCATAAAGAGCCTGAAAAGTATTCTTAACCCTTAGAAAAGTAAAGCCACTTCTAGGAATCAATCCTCAGGAAATAATCAGAGATTCTGATGAGCATCATTATCTTTTCTGCATTGAAATGTGTCTCCCTCATCACAGGGACAGACGTGCAGTGGGTTCTAAACAAATATTGCCAACTAACTGGATGGCAACTGACTTCCATAAAACATCTGCTTCCAGCCAGGAGTCTAGTAGGAAGAGAAGCCTTCAACCACCGGGCCTGTTTGGTCAGAACACTGCCTTCTGCGTAACAGCCCTGAATGACGCTGGAACAACCACAGTGATGGTTACATTCCTAATGAGTTAGCAAGTGATGCCCCTGGCCATGCCCATACAGACAGCAGGAGTCCCATCCAGGCTGACTGCTTCATGAGAGGCAAACTTCGGAGACCAGATTGAAGACAATCAAAGAGGCAAAAGAGTTGGTTCAGCAGACACTGGGGACTGCTGGGAAAGCCAGGGAACTTGGACTAAGAAGACACTTTAAGATGGAGAAAGACCATGGCACAGAACAAGGATCTAGGCCTTGTCTCCAGACCCCACTAGTGATGCCTATGCCCTAATAATTACTCTGTTTAATCTCAGTTAACATTCCATCAATCCCCTTGCTATGTGTTATTATGTACACACTGCAACTCCACTCCCCAACTCTGGCTGAGTGACTGCCTGTTTATACAACAGCCCCTGCCCTGGCCACAGTGCTCCAGGGACCCCCTCAGTCCTGCCACCTGGGCTCTCTCCTCTGTTCCTAGGCTCCTCCAGCCCCCACCTACCCACCATCTACCCCTGTGCACACCTCTGTTCCTAGGCTCCTCCAGCCCCCACCTACCCACCATCTACCCCTGTGCAGGCTTGGTTTATAGGACCAAGTTACTGAGGAAGGAAGCAAGGAATCTTTCCATAATAGCGTCTCTGACATAGAACATTGAGTCTCCATGCTGACTATAACAAACAGTAACCATTCCTAACATTTATTAAACACTAGCTGTGTGCTAGGCACTGTGATAAGTGTTCTACATGCATTATAAATTCTTACAATTTAATTCATACAGTAACACAATGAGATGGTTACTCTATCATGATTAACATCCCCGTTTTACATATGAGGAACTAAAAGCTCAGAAAGGAATTTTCCCAGGACAATATGGCTAATGAGCAAACCAAAAACCTAACTTTGAACTCATTCATTTCACAAGTACTAACAGAGTCAGATACCGCTATGTTAGGCATGGAGGTAACAGGGTGAACAAGATAGATCCAGCTGCCGCCCTCAAGAAACGCACTGTCTAGAGAATTAGGTAAACCTTTACAGCTGCTCTAATTGGTCACGGAGCAAGGATTCAAGGCCATGTTTTCTACACCAAAGCCCAAGCACACAATTACAATACTTTCTGCCTCTCTTACTGTAAATAGTCCCTCTGCGAGAAACATAAAGTCCTGAAGTTCTCGGGCTGAAGTGAGTGACCTACCCGTATGACCAGGTGTTGATGATGAGCAGATGTTGTGTATGAAAGTACAGAACACATGGAGTAGTTTTTAAGGCTTTGCTCCAGTGTCACCTTGTCAAAGAGGCCACTCTAACCACGTGCCTTCTATCAGCACTGTCAGCTCGTCTTTCCCTGCTCACTCTTTCCATCCTGCGTATCACCTTCTTTATAATATATTGTTTATTTATTATGCCTATTGTTTAGTACGTGGTTCCCCACACTTTAACATAATCTCCCCAAGGGGAGAGAATCCTTACTTGTTTTGTTCACCAAGATATCCTCCAAGCCTAGACAGGACCTGGCACACAGAAAATACCAAGTAATTATTTTTTGTGTGAATCAATGGCGGTGAAAATCACGTCTGGGTTTCACACAGATGGTGCTGATCAGACAGGAGCCAGGACAGGGAAAGAAGAATTGAACTGGGAACTAAGTTCCCAATCAGTAGGATGAGAGTGAGCCTCCTGGAGTCCCGAGGGGTGTGCTGTGAGAACTAGAAGGGAATGGCAAAGGCAGGTCACAGTCTGGAAGCCAGAAACCCCTGCGGGAGGTAAAGTGGATATGCTCTTCTGTGCTCAGAAGCACGTCAGATATTTGACAGCCAGGAAGCCAGCATACATCAGGAAGTGTACGACCATCTGTGCTCCACACGAACTCAGGGAGTCAGGGGGTCAGATGAGCACACAGGGCTTGGTGATCAAAGCAGGCCAAGGCTGAAATATAGGAAGTCTGGAAGGGCAAGATAATGATACCCATCTACCAAAACACAGAAAAGAGCCTAATCTTGAGGCAGGGACTGTGAGAGCTAAGGTTTCTTTCAAGTTCTCTCCAATGAGGTGTTTGGGCCTTAGCAGTGCAAGAGTGAGCAGGGAAGCGGGTATGGCTTAATGGTATGCTACAGCCACAGAGATCTGATCATGCATCTCTCTTCCCAGCCTCAAGTTCAGTGGCCTCACATTTGTAGCATGAAATTGGCCGTGGTGGAAGTATTGACACCATGGAAATTGGCAAGTGCTACAAATCAGAGATTTATAGAAAAGGGTCAGAGACCATGTGCAGTCACAAAGCCTCAAATATTTACCACCTGACCCTTTATAAAAAAGTGCGCCAATCTTTGATCTAGCAGCAGAGATAAGCCTTACTCCTTTACAGCTCCCTCAATCAGCCATTAAAAGGATGAGGTTTTGAGCCAGGCCCCGGCCTGAGGAAAGAGCCACTGGTAGAGGAGGTGATGCTACCACATAAAAGGAATGAGGCTGGCTGTCTCCTGGGCTACAGCTCTAGAGTTAGCCAGTAAGAAATGTGTGTTTGCAAATATTTGGCTGTGTGGGCCAGAGACTAAGGCTGAGGCATAAACATTGAACACAAGAAGAGGGTAGGTTGAGGGTTAGCCCAAAAACACAAGCGGGAACAAAGTCAAATGACCCTCAGGGGAATGAACAGTGAAAACAGAGAGAACAACAACAACAACCAGCACTTCTAGAATGCCTACTGCATACCACATGCTTGCTGTTCCAAGCACATTACTCATATTAATACATTTAATCCTCCCAGCAGCCCTGTGAGGCTGTATCTATTATTACTCCCATCTGACAGATGAAGAAACTATAGCACAAAGAAGTGAAGTAACCTGCACAGCCACAAAGTTAAGAAGTAAAAAAGACAGGATTTAAAACCAGATAATTTGGGACACCTGGGTGGCTCAGTCGTTAATCATCCACCTTCAGTTCAGATCATGATCCCAGAGTCCTGGGATCGAGTCCCACATTGGACTCCTTGCTCAGAGCCTGCTTCTCCCTCTGTCTGCCACTCCCCCTGCTTGTGTGTGTGCTTGCTCTCACTCTATCTCTCTCTCTCTCTCTCTCTCTCTGGAAAATAAATAAATAATAAAATCTTTTAGAAAAATAAAAATAAACAAAACCAGATAATTTGATTTTAGAATCCACATTCTTAACCACTACACACACACTCTCTCAGACAAACTGGCTGGAGAAGAAAGGAAAGCAGGTGGAAAAGGAGAACAGGAAAGAGCATGGTGATAAGCTGCATCTGAACCCAAAGGAGTAGGGAAAAGGCAACAGTGAACATTTCCCCAGTCCCTTGATAATCATGGCTGAGACTTCCCTGTGCCAGGCTCTGTGCCAGATGCTGGGGGTACACAGATGAGTCCAACATGGGCTAGACGGGAAGTAGTCACAAGTAAAGAGGCAATACTAATACAGCTGGATTAAGTCCTACATAGCACTGTTGGGGCCCAGCAAAGAAAGAAGCTCCACCCAACAAACTTGGGAGCTGCATCAGTAAGCTTGGAGTCAGGTACCAGGGAGGGATGTGGAGCTTGGGCTGCCTAGTACCACCTGGATGAACCACCTCCAGAACAGGTCACAAAAGGGGCTCAAAAGACAGGTCAAGGGACCACAGGAGATTCCGACAAACATCCATGTGCCAGAACAGAGAAGCAGAGGCATAAATCCTGAATAAATTGGTAGGTCAAAAGCCCAGCAGTGACTGGAAATGAGAGGTGGGGGGCATAGGCAGCTGGGGAGCCCAGATCAAGCAGCAGAAGCCAGAATGGAGCAAGAAGAGATCGAACAAGGGGACCTAGGCATGTCTGGGTCTTTATGCCACCCTCCTTCCCTACCTCACAGATTTATCCCTCATCTAATTTTCTAACAGCAGACTCTCCACCAGCCTTATGAACCAGGAACTTACTGATTTTGGTGCCCCTAGTGCTGGAGGAGACCTTCTAGAGTTAGGCATTTTATGCTAATGCTCCTCCTATTCCCTCCTGCTATCCAGCTGACCTACCCAGGATGAGCTAATGGCCCTCTTCTATAAGAAGTGTCAGGTTCCTTTGTTCACTCACATTTCTCCCCAGAAACATTCCATCCAGAGCTTATGGCTGCTGATAACCTGGCAGTGTTGGTGACTTCATCATTCTCCCTCTGGGAAATGAAGTGACTCAGCAGTCACCAAGACCAAGATAACAATGGAAGTCATTACGAGTTCTCTGCAGGGCAAAGAAATGTCAGGGTTGTTGGGTGTCTGAATGTAGCCACAGGTCCTGGGATTAACAGAGCAGAAAAAAATGACAGTGTACAGAGCTGCAGGCTAGTCCAACAATTATCAAATCCCCAGAGAGCAACTCTCAATAAAGACCTGTTGACTTTGCTCTAACAATAGGAAGGGTGGTGCGGTAAACCATAGTTCTTCCTTCCTGATTTCCAGCATACTGACCAACATGTCTGTATTGAGCACTACCCTGAACACAGTAGTTGCCGTGCTATTAGGTGTGACATCCACGGGATTGTTTGCCAGAACCCCCTCCTCCTGGGAACTACTCACCCCACCCCTATCTACATGGCATCTTCCTACGTGGCCTTGACTCCCCCCACACGTTTGATTAGTGAGGCGTGAGCACTTGACCCAAGGCAGGCCAATTAGAGCCCCTCCTTGGGATTCTCCCAACTGGAATAAAAGAATCAGTCTCTGATAGTGGAAGTTGAAAGATATAAAATTTAGGAGCTTTTTATGTCTACGTGTACAACCATGTGGAAGAATGCTATCTGCAAGACAAGATCAAAATGCAGAGAGAAACAGAGGTTAGGGAGATAAAAAAGATTCTTGGCAGCATCCAAGTCTAGGCACGCAGTTCCTGAAGTCAAGTTGCAGCCATACTTCCTACAGCTTGCTTATTTGATTGGTTATTGGATACCGTGAGTTTTTGCCTAAGCTACTTCTACCTTGAGTTTCTTCTAATTGGTTACAAACAGTGTCTGAATCAACCTGGACTTCGGGTGGCAATGACTATGTGGAGGCCTGGAAAAGACCTGGAGGTATTCCAGAGAATTCCCTGCTTTGCTCTCTTAAAGAGGGTACCAGTGTGCAGTGGCAGTCAGTCCCCAGCCCAGACAGACCACACCAACATGAGAGGAATAAGAGGCCACCTCCTTCTCTATGCTTATTCACACCTCATGCCCCTGCTTGCTCTAGCATCTCTCTAACTGCTCATTTGCTCAGCCACTCCAACTGATGTCTTCTTGGTCTATTTCTCTGGATTCCAACTCATCTCATCATTCCAGGCTACTTAGCATGTCTTCCAAGCATTCAAATCTTCCAAACAGCAAGCTAAGTTAGCCTCTGCCACTCAGCATCAAAGGCTGAGCCTAGGTGGCACAATCAATCAGTGAGTGTTAAATAGTGTAGACTAGATATAGTACAGACATAGTATAGACACAATATAGACTAGAACCGCCACAGGAAGTTAGAAAAGGGAAAAATCAGTTGAGGTCTCATAGAACAAATGGCCTTCAATTTGGAGATAGGACATTCCAATTTAAAAAATAAATAAATAAACAAGAACACTGGAGCAGAAAACACTTGGGGACAACAGGTCTGGCGACAAGACATGGGCTTGACTAAAGTGTCATCAGAATGGGACCAGTTTTAGGTAAATCTGAGAGATAAAACGGGGTCAAGTTCCACAGGTTCTTAACAATAAGGCAGAAGAGATTAGACTTGATATGCACAAATGTATCATGGTAGGATTTTGGTCAGGGGAAGGAGGAAAATGACAGTTTAGCTATGTATTTCTCAGAGAGAATGAGAGAATCTCTCTAGTTTAAAAAAAATAAAAGAGGAAATAATGCTTATTCTCTCTACCCAAAGCATTCTTCATTTTCCTAAAGGATTCATCATTGGTTATTTTGAGAGTTTTTGTTGTTGGGATGCTGTTCAATACAGAAATTTAGGGAATTACAGACAAGCAAAAGAAAGTTCTCCCAAAACTTCACACACAAAATAAGCATTGCTAAAATCCATTTCCAAAATGATCAATAATACATATATTAATAAAAAACTGATTTATCTTATATAAATATGGCTCTTTTCACTTAGCAATATATTTTCCATTGACTCCTTTTGAGTGGTAAATTCCTCTATCACATTTAAAATATTATTTGATTCAAAAAAAAATAAATTTACATGTACCATTTTAGAATTTATTCCATAGCTCAGATTAGCATTTTCCTAAGTTTGTTCTACAAAACAGAGCTACAAGATATTCTGCCCAAATTAAGGGGTTATGTTTAGGAGAGGCTTCATACTTTGTGGAAATTAAAGGCTCTTAGGTGTCCTACAATGAATTGATTCAAACTAAATAAAGTTTGCTCCAGGAAATACCTTCCTAACAAAAATCCATCAACATTGGTATAATTCTAATTGAAATTAATGTATTCAGAAACAAAACACAGTCCTGGTCAAAATATCCTTCACCCAAGGGAATCATCAAATAAAGCCCCACTTTCTGGGACGGTGGCAGACGTCCCATCACCCGATGAGGCCAGCAGTAGCCATACAGCCATTTCACGAGGACACAGAGACCAGAAATTGAGCATCTGCTTGAAGTTTGACACAAACTGTTAAGGTCCCTTTCAACCCTGAGACTCCATGAATTTTAACTGAGAGCATTAAAAAAAACTTTCAGATCTCATTACTCATTTGCCAGCCTCAAGCAAGCCATTTTTCCTCTCCAAGTCTCAGGTTCTTCAGTTTTTTTCTGTGAAACGAGGGCTGCCATCCAACTCTGAGCCACAAATCTCTAGAGCCCTTTGGAGTCCCTTCCAACAGTGACACACTCACACCGCCCTGGTCTCCTGGTCTCCTAACTTCCACAACCTCACCCAAGGATCTCAATCCTTCCTCTTTGTTGAAGGAAAATGATATAAGCAAACAAAATAATCAAACAAAATAAAAGAGTTGCTCCCATGTGCACACAAAGCACGAACCAAACAGCTGGAAAACAAAGAAAGTAGGTGAAAGGTGAAGTTGTTTCGCTGAATGGGTGTCAGAGGTTGGTGTACAAATCCACAGGGAGGATGAGAGCTTCACTAATGCTAACACTTGCTCCGAAAAATCTGTTCATAGAACTTCCATCCCAGCAGCCCAAACTCCACTCTCCAAGCTAGTGTCTTCTGAGAGGCCTGGAGGCAAGGAAAATCTCACTTTTTCTTTCCTTCTTTCTTTCTTTCTTCCTTTCTTCCTTTCTTCCTTTCTGTCTTTCTGTCTTTCTTTCTCTCTCTCTCTCTCACTCTTTCTTTTTTTCCAGGAAAACAAACAGAAGTTTACAAAAATAATTTTTTTAAGAGACCGAGGCTCAATTAGAAAGAGATCCTCCTTCCCCCTTAGGAAAAAAAAAAAAAAACCTTCAGCTGTTCCAACACAATCCCAGGGCCCCAAAAGATTTGGCTTTTCTGAATGCAGGGAGGGGTCTTGTTTTGTGTGCTCCCCAGAGCCCAAAGAAACCAATTCTGTGCTTCTCTTTCTTTCTGCTATTGAAAAAAGCAAGGGGAAGCTCAAGGAATGTGGAGAAAAATACATTTAAGCAGTGGTCACTTCTTGAGGTGAACTTCCACCCATCCTCCAGGCAAAATATCACAAAGACCAACAAAACCTGAATCTAATTAAGGTTGAGAAAGGCACAGAGCTAATTCCCTGGCTGAACCCAACACCCCT
Organism: Ursus arctos; assembly: GCF_023065955.2. Classification (NCBI taxonomy): domain Eukaryota; kingdom Metazoa; phylum Chordata; class Mammalia; order Carnivora; family Ursidae; genus Ursus; species Ursus arctos. Next base: position 34,531,197 of record NW_026622852.1, read on the forward strand.
GAGCACAGGCCCTCTGCTCTGAAGCCCTCAGGGCACCTCACTGGCTTCAGAACAAAGCCTATTGCTCTGCTTTAATGAATTATACAAATTCAACAAGCAGTCTAATATTTTTGGTGCAGTGCCTGAGGTCTAGTGTTCCTTCGGTCCTGGTCTCTCTCCATAGAGGCTGTCGCTTGAACCAACTGCAAGTTTGGCTGGTTCCATCACTGTAATATCCTTCAGTCCACTTTACAGAGAAGTGGTACTCTCCTAAGGGACACAATGGGCCTTCCCCCAAAGCCTTAAGAACCAGTTGTAGGGGGGCGCGTGGGTGGCTCAGTTGGTTCAGCGTCCAACTCTGGATTTCAGCTCAGGTCAAGATCTCACGGTCATGAGACCCAGCCCCACGTCGCAGTCCACACTGGGCATGGAGACAATACTTAAGATTCTCTCTCTCCTTTCCCTCTGCCGCCCCCACCCAACCCCACCTCTCAAGAAAAGAACGAAAGAAAGGAAAGGAAAGGAAAGGAAAGGAAAGGAAAGGAAAGGAAAGGAAAGGAAAGGGATGGGAGGGGACGGGAGGGGACGGGAGGGGAGGGAAGGGAGAAGAAAGAAAGAAAGAAAGAAAGAAAGAAAGGGAAAGAAAAAGGAAGGAAGGAAGGAACTATTGTCCTTCTTTGGGCTATAGGACCATTGTGGGACTGTTTTTGTATCTGCTGGCTAATAAACATATATAGCTTTAGCAAAATTTTATCAAAGACCTCACCTGACGTGGAGGTTATAAAATAGGAGGGGCAGGACCCCCGGGTGGCTCAGTCGTTAAGCATCTGCCTTTGGTTCAGATCACGACCCTGGGGTCCTGGGATCGAGTCCCATGTTAGGCTCCTTGTTCAACAGGGAGCCTGCTTCTCCCTCTGCTTGCCACTCCCCCTGCTTGTGTGCTCTCTCTCGCTCTCTCTCTCTCAAATAAATAAAATCTTAAAAATAAAGAAATAAATAAGTAAATAAATAAACAAATAAGTAAAGGAGAGGTATAGCCCCCACCCAGCTATAACCACCAGAAGCAGGGAGACCAACTCATCCTGGTTTGCCCGGGACTTTCTCAGTTTCAGCAGTGAAAATCCCATGTCCCAGCAAAAGCCACCATGCCAGGCAAACCAGGACACTGGTCCCCACACGTATCTACCCAAAGAATTTACTAATTGTGAAAAGCCAAATTAGCTTGAGTTAGTATAAAACATCCTTCTACATACAGGCTTAAGTTAGTATAGTTAGTTAAAACATTGTTTTAACATAGTTTTAGTATAAAAACATAGTTAAAACATAGTTTAGTATAAAACATATAAAACATATACTAACTCTGTTAGTATAAAACATAGCTTCTACAGGCTTAAGTTTCCAAAAAGGACTAAAGGAAAAATGAGATCTAGCGCCTTGTTGATAAAGATCAACAGCATCTATATGCCCCAGGAGCTTGTTAGAAATGCAGAGTCTCAGGCCCTACCTCACACCTACTGAATTAAAATTTGCAATTCAGCAAGGCCTCCAAGTAAGACTTTGCACAAGGGCTCCATGTACCTTAAAGTCTGAGGTGCACTGGCCTAGAGGAAGAGATCTCAGAGAGTGACTCTTAGCTGGGCCTTGAAGTCAGTAGGAATGAGCTGGCAGAGAGCACCAGGAAACAAGGGCACAAAGGCCCAGAAAACAGCAATGTGCTTATTCAGCAGGGGCCATTTGTTGTTTCTGGGTGTGAGGGATGGGAAATAACCCAGAGGCAGGGTGGGGACACTGTGGGGGAGACTGTGAAAGCCCTTAGCCCCATATCTTCCTTGCTGTCTCTCCTTTCAAAACTCAGGCAGCTACTAAACTCTGTTTTATTTTCTGAAAGCCAGAGTTCCTCCCTCCCCATGGCCTAGTTTGGCAGCAGCTGGACTTCCACAGTGCTAGCTGAGATGGGGGCAGCAGGCCCGGGAAAGACTCCACCAGGGCGGCATTCAGGTTCAAACTCTTATTTCCAGGGACTTCTGAGCCCTGTATTTCTGGCTTAGGGAACACAGCCTATGATGGGGGAAGGCAGAGGAGATAGTCAGCAGTTAAAGGGATGCAGCTCAAGGATCTCTATTCCGAAATGAGAAGTTGGCAAAATAAGAAAAATGAGAAGTCTCAAGCAATATCTGGCATTCTGAATCATACTATACATACAGCATTGGTTTCTTAACCACTCTATGCTCCAGTTTCTTAAACCATACAACGGGGATAACCCGTGTACCCACCTCATAGGTTGTAAAGATTCAGTAAATTAATGCATTCAAAGCTCTTAGAACAGTGCCCAGATCCTACCAGGAGCCTCCTACAAGGTACTGCCTGTACCTTGTCCTAATGTGAGAGTTGGAGACATGACTTGCTGAGTGGGAAGCTGAGGTGGCAGCCAGTCTCTAAGTCAACCCAAGGGCCCCTATCTTCATAGACGCTGGCATTTGAAAATATATTGTTCTTTGCTACTTACTATGGTCCTCAAATATGGAGTGTTAATCAAACGAACTTAGGGTGAACTGAGACTTACCGTGGGCATTCATTGGGGGACAGAGAAGCAGAGCCAAGAGTGATACAGAAAAAAGGATTTATCACAGCAGTTAGAACTGAAGCTAAACTGGCATAGTATAAAGCTACCATATTATGCATCCCTAGCATGGCTGGTCAATTTTGAGAACTTCACCAAAAAACTCTCATTCTGCATACTAAAGTCCAGGAGGCTTCCCTAGGAAGCCTTTCTTTTGGTCCCTCCCTCCTGGGGGGGGACCACACCACCCTTTGCACACATTTGTAACAGAACCTGTATCACTTGTGTTCCAACTATCTGCATCCTCCTTCCTGGACTCTGCGAGCCCTTCCAGGCCAGAAGCTGTGCTTCATCCCTTTGCATCTCTAGCTCCTGGCATGGCTCCTGGCATATGTTAGGTCAGATCATGTGAAATTGCTGCCATTTTATCATTTTTCATCCACAAAAAAATGCAATTTCATAAATCTCAGAGTATTAGGAGGCACTCAGCAAATGTTTACTAAATAAATGAACACAAGACAATCAAACACCTGCAAATTCTAGTTAAACATCAAAGAATGAAACTACCTCAGGTTTTTGTGTGGCCTTGGGTTCCTTATTACATACCTCAATTATTTTTGCACTTTTGAATGTGGAGATGCCAATGAGTAATCCCAACATGTCAAACAAACAGGTTCTGCACCATTTTCGTGTCTCTGGAGCCTGGCAGTATTCCACACAGACGATGAGTGAGTCCCCAAGGGGTCAAATGCAGTTTTCTGTACCGTTTTTGTGGTTTTGGAGGCTGGTAGCATCTCCACACAGCTGAAAAGTGGCAGACTTCAAGATGGATAAGATTAAGTTCCGAGATGGCAAATGTCCAAGATGGCTCAGAAAGCAGGTGCTGAACTCCCCCTGACTTCCAGTCCCAGCATCACAGAATGGCAAGGAGCCTCAGAGGTCATGGAGCTCAACCATACATTCCTTGGAACTAAAAATCAGCACGTGCAATATAACTTTTTTAAAAACCAAGACATGTATCAGTGAAAGGGAGTTTAAAATAATAAAAGGAAAGCCAGAAAGGAAGGTGGTAGCTGGTACAAATTGTCTGTACTAGGCAGGTACACCTGCCAAACACAGCTCCTGACTTCACTTCGTCTAGTTATAAAGGGTCTAAAACTGAGGTTTCTCAGGCTCCACCATCCAAATGGAGCCCAGCAGCCACCATTTGAGGTTGCAGAGAGGCCTGAGTTGGTGGATCAGGGAGAAGTTGTTTGAACCTTCAAAAAGGTCAGGGCTCTAGAGAAATGTTATCCATGCAGATATGCTCCTGCCTGGGACCAGCCTTGTGATTCCCTGGGTTCTGGCCCTCCTCTGCTTTCCCCTTCCTGCTCCTTGGTCCCCAGCAGCCCTTACCATCCCTGCCTTCCTCCTTTACTTACCTGATGACCCAACTCTGGACCTCCACCCTAGGTCCTGCTTCTCAGGCCTGCCCTGGTTATAGGGACAGGGGAACTGAACTAAGAGGAACTGGTTGCATTATATGGGGTCTGTCACTTCAAATTCACAATAAAATGTTGAAAGGTAAGAATAATTGGCCTCCTTTTAAAAATGAAAAGTTAGGGGCGCCTGGGTGGCGTCCGACTCTGGTTTCAGCCCAGGTCGTGATCTTGGGGTCATGGAGTCAATCTCCATGTCGGGCTCTGCACTCAGTGCAGAGTCTGCTTGAGATTCTTTCTCCCTCTCTCTCTCCCTCTGCACCTTCCACTCATGCTTGTGCGTGCACACGCATGCGCTCTCGCTCTCTCTCTCTAAAAATACATAAGTAAATCTTTTTTTAAAAAAATGAAAAGTCAGGGGCGCCTGGGTGGCTCAGTCGTTAAGCGTCTGCCTTTGGCTCAGGGCATGATCCCGGCATTCCGGGATCGAGTCCCACATCGGGCTCCTCCGCTGGGAGCCTGCTTCTTCCTCTCCCACTCCTCTGCTGTGTTCCCTCTCTTGCTGGCTGTCTCTCTGTCACATAAATAAATAAAATCTTTAAAAAAAAAAAGAAAAGTCAGGTAATCTGCTTAAAGTCACAGAGCTGCTACAGGATGAAAGAGAAATCAAAACCCAGGTGTATCAGATTCCAAGCCCATATTCTTTCCAATATGCCATACATCTTCCCTTTCATGATTCCTTTCCACCTTCCCTGCACTCTCATTTGCATGTTCCGCAGCCCCTGAAATTCATTCTGAGTCCTTCTTTAATCTACATTTCATCTCTTCACCTCCAGCAAATTCCCCCACTCAGACTCCGGCCAACTCACAATGTCTTCTAAGAGAGAAGAGCTGCCCACCATTTGTAATCCACATATGAAGTAAGGGTGCACCTGATCATACTTCACCTACCTTACATGAGTGTCCACTGCTACAGGAAGTATCCAAATATCTTGCTATGGCATTAATATTATTCACAGTGTGGCCCCTACCAGTCCTTCTGGCCTCACCTCTCACCTGGCCCTTCTATCTTCTTTTTCACCAGATTTCTTTTTTTTTTTTAAGATTTTATTTATTATTATTTGAGAGAAAGAGAGAGAGAGAGATTGAGAGAACAAGTGGGAGGAGAGGCAGAGGGAGAGGGAGAAGCAGACTTCCTGTGGAGCAGGGAGCCTGATGCGGGACTTGATCCCAAGATCCTGAGATCATGACCTGAGCTGAAGGCAGGTGCCCAACTGACTGAGCCATCCAGGACCCTCACCAGATTTCAACTACACTAAATCTCCTCCCTAAAGAAGCCTACTCTAAGACCACGTAGACAAGAGGCTGGCCTACAGTACTTATTATGGAAAGTTTTTTTATTATCTTGGCATCTGGTACTAGGATTTCTCTTTGAGCAGAACCACCTTTATTGAAAGAATTTCTTGATAACCCCCATTGGTGCAGAAGTTGAGGTCCTAGGGTCCCAAGTGTGGATAGGATGCAAGTTGGGCTCTCCAGAAGTAGATGCTGAGATGGAGTTTGGGGTACAAGATGTTTACTAGGATAACCCAAATGTACATCAACTGATGAATGGATAAACAAAACTGTGCAATAAGCAATGGGATCCCATGTTATAACTCCTCACATCTTCACCTAAATTAAGACACAGAGTATAGACCCTTAGCATTTTGTCAAATAGGTGCTTCTATTCTAACACTACCATTTGGCTCTTAGATCCTCCTTTCTCTCAGAGCCTCAGCGACGTGAAGCCTTTATTCAACTAAAATTTTTTTTAAGTTTTGTAGAACAGAGCATCTCTTTTTCCCTTCTCCTCACAGACTTATTAAGAGACATTAACATTGAGGTGTAATTTATGGATTAGGGTACATTGTGCTTAAAATCTGCAGATAATGATGAACAAGAGCAGTGGTGAAAGAAAGAGCAAGAGGAAGTCTATCACCAAAACCAAGTTAGTCTTAGTGTAACATATTGGGCCTATACCTTTTCATAAAAATCACGTCAGGAAAAGCTGCAGGGAAGACTGTATTTCACATCTGGTTAAGACAAGAGCAATGGGAAAACCAGCAGGGAAAAAAATGTAAACCCAGACATCTAATAATAAAAACTTACTTTTGCATCGATGTTTTCCATACATCATCCCATTTAGTCCTCTCAACAACTCCCTAAATTAGGAGATTAGAATTATTATTATAATCAGCATTTTACAGTTGAGTCAACTGATGTTCAGGGTTTGATTGGCTCAAGTTTACATAGTAACTAAGCAATGATACCAAAATGTACCAAGCTTGGTGCATAGTAACCAAGCAATGGTACCACTAACTTGCCCCCAGAGTTAGTGACTCCAAATGCAATATTCTTTCCATGACTACCCCATGCTATAGCACAACTGCCCCCACCTCCCTACCTTCTGTAGCCAGAGAGATAACCACAAGTGGACAGAGAGAAACCTGCTCAGCAGTTCAAATGCATCTCCCATGAGGCAACAGCCATTTGAGGATTAACTTCTTAGAGGAAGTTTTTCATTAATGAACATGGCTTTCAGCAAACAAACAGAATGAAAAGAATTATCTTCTAACACATCCCAGTGATGCAAGAACTCATTTGTGTGTGGACTTGAAAAAGTTAAACAGTAAAACTCCAGACAGGCAACCTGTAACCATTTTTAACTCCAGCTGTGGCCCCAAGAGGAATTTTAGATGGCAAGACAGAGACAGAAATTATTGAACAAAGGGCTTCCATACAACAGAATAGCATTCATCCCAGGAGTTTTTCTTCCTAACAGAAGTTAGGAATAATACTAGGAAATCAAAGGCATCCACTGGCAGTGATGGTAGACATATTTCCAGAACTGGGACAAAGTGATACATCCAGCATTGATATAGATTGTGTGATTAGAAATGAAGGGACAGATTCCTTGTACAAAATACATGCTTGAGAAACTGTGTCTCAACAAGTTAAATGGTTTTCTTTCTCCAGGACTTCCCAAGAGGAGAATAACTTATACAGCAATTTAAGAAATGGTGAATTCAAGCAATAAAATACAATTGGTGTCATTTATAACAACTGCAGAAAGAAACTGATCATTCTGGACAACTAATTCACGTATGACATGTACATGGCTTGTTTGCCTTCATTTCTCCCTCCTGCTCCCATGGTAGACATAACTAAGTCACTACACTCCTTGCCAATGATTCCAGATGTAGCTTCACAATCGTTAAAACAATACTCCAAGAAGCTGTTACTAGTTAATCATATCTGCATTACCAGCTTTCAAACAAAAAGTTGGGCATAAACTAGCAATGGATTAAGAAATGGAGTAGATATTCCCCAGGGTGCAATGAATGAAGAGGGTTGAGACCAGGAAGATGTGCTAGTTCACTCCCACAGGAGGAGTTAAGGGCTAGGGACCAGATCCCATGTGTCATTGTATCCTCAGCACTTGGCAAAGTGTCTGACGCGGTAGACTCTGGATATGTTTGGTGAATTAATGAGTTAACACCAAAAGCACATGGTAGTGATGATTTTACATGGTCCACAGTTACTATATGCGTATATTAGCCAGTAAGAAAAAATGTGTATAATTGTTCCCCATTGTGGATTCAGTTTCTTTCTCAGCTACTCTTTCTGCTATCCTTATCAGAACCCTAATAAAGAACATTATCCAGTATAAAGAAGCACCAGGACCCACGAAGACTATAACACCAATAGACTTTGTTTGAATTCTGAATCTACACTTATTTCCTACATAACCTTGAGAAAATTACTTGACTTCTCCAGGCTTCAGTGTCTTCAATTATAAAAAGAGGATAATAATATCTACCTTGTCGGGTTGTTATACGAATTAGGGATTTATAATGCAAAGTAATCTAATACAGTTGCTAGTCTTTTTCTATTTATGCCTCTCCTTGCTTCCAAAAGGATTTAAAGTGCTTTAAAATGTTACCTACAATGACGTAAATACATTTAAAATAAAGAGGTAGAATTTCAAAGCAAAGAGAAAACAAACATAGTCAGAAGTGAACAAGGAATGACCTAGAGCATCTCACACACAGTAGACATACAATAAAATGGTGGTGCTGGTGAAAACAGTTCGTACTAATAACATCAGTTGTCACTGGTGCTGTCATCTCTTCCTGAGGGATTCCAATCTTCCTTCAAGTCCCCCATCTGTGGACTAGCCCTACCAAATAGTAAACATAATGTAAAGGCTCAAAAATTAAAACAGTGTGGTACTGGTACATGAACAGACAAACCAATAGCACAGCAAAGAATGTCCATAAAAGATTTTAGTATATGATAAAGTTGCAAGATTCTGAAAACCTCAGCTACACGTGTAGAAACTAAAGCAATGAGAAGTACCTTGCCAAGTTCACACAGCTAGTAAATTATACAATGGGGGTTTGAATGCAAGCATTCTGATTCCAGAGTCCATTTTTTAATCATTAAATGATAATATTAAGTTAAAAAAGCAAAGTACAGACCAGTAAGTATATTATGCTACTTCTGGAGTAAAAAAGAAGAAAAAATTTTATTTATATTTGCTTGTGTATGCATACAGAAATTCTGAAAGGGGGGTGCCTGGGTGGCACAGCGGTTAAGCGTCTGCCTTCAGCTTAGGACGTGATCCTGGCATTATGGGATCGAGCCCCACATCAGGCTCTTCCGCTATGAGCCTGCTTCTTCCTCTCCCACTCCCCCTACTTGTGTTCCCTCTCTCGCTGGCTGTCTCTCTCTCAAATAAATAAATAAAATCTTTAAAAAAAAAAAAGAAAAAGAAATTCTGAAAGGACACATACGAAACTAATAATAGTAGTTGCCTTTGGACATCATGGGGTTGGGCAGAAAAGTAATGGGGATTAAGGGTGATGTGTGTATATATATATATATGTAAATTAATTTATAATATATGCATATATATTTGAACCATATCGATGCGTAACCTGACAAATTAATAAAAATAAAATAAATTGAACAAATTAAATTAAAAAAACAGAAAGAAAACGCTCACCCTGGACAAGCCTTTTCTGGCCTCCCTGCCAAGCACAATAAGCCCATCCCTCTTCTATGTTCTCATATCACTTGTGCCCACAACTTTCCTGGCACAGATCATGTTGCACTGCCTTCATTTATGTTCTACTACCCTGCTCACCTCACTCCCAGTCAAGTGGTGATCTCTTCAAAGGCAGGGTTCTGATTCTCTCATTCTTAGATCCCCAGCACTTAGTGTAGTCCCTGGCATGCGGCAAACATCCAGCACATGGGGAAGTGGAAGTTTAAAAACAGAAGTGGGGCAGACGAGCCAAATTTGTGGTATTAGCACTATGGAAAGGGGAATCAACTGGGGCCTTCATACAACAATAAGATTTTGAAGAGGAAGTGAGGAGAGAGGAAAACATAGCAACCCTTGCAGAAAAGGTGTACTCAACCCTGCGAAGGCAGAGGGGTAAAAAGGGTACTGCGGGCTACTGCTAATCAGGGAGAAATGAGGAAGGAGAACCCCTAGCTGAGGAAGATACAGCGCTGAGACTGGCCCTGGAAGGGCAGGAAATACAGCACAAGACTGACACTCCAGTCTTGTGACTCCAGGAGCAAGACTGAGACCCCAGAAGCGAGGGCCACAGGAGATTCAGCTGAAGACTTCCCACCCCTCTGACGACTGAAAATGGAGCAAAGAGCATGTGAAAGGTTGGTATTGGAGGAGATTTTCTCATTGTAATATCCCGACCACACATTTGATCTTTTGCTTTCTGTTCATTTAAACTCTTTGTATACACTCATCTGAGGGTTGAAAGGTGATCCACATTGGGTCAGGGATATATTTTCCCCATCAGAATAAATCCCAGATTCCATAAGCAGGGCAACTGGCCCATTCCAGTCAGACCACAACCAACCCCTGACCCCGCAAAACTGGGCTTGTGTAAATAACTATGCCTATCCTTACACTATGAGCCACAGGAATATATTTTATTATTTGATTTTGTTAATCATCAAAACTGCACAGATTCAATAGTCCTTATTTAAAGATACATACTGGAATAGGTATAAGTGAAGTGAAACAATGCCTGGGATTTGCTTCAAAAGAATAATAAAGGGGTGTCTAGCTGGCTCGGTGAGCAGCGCATGTGACTCTTGATTTCAGAGTCGGGTGTTCCAGCCCCACCTTAGGCATGGAGCCTACTTTAAAAAGAGAGAGAGAGAGAGAGAGAGAGAGAGAGAAGAATAAAATAATATGTAAAAGTAAGAAGCTTGGATTGTCCAAACAGTAGCCCTTAGGAAGAGAATGTGATTTATGTTAAGGATGCTTCACCCTAAGAGGTAAGCTAGTTAAATGAAAAAAAATAAAACCCTAGATAATAAAGGAAGTGTTTGCAGAAGGAATTTTTATTTCATTGCCTCAGCCCTAAGTGGCATTAGCAAATACTGCAAAGTAATGAAAGAGGTCATTAGGAAGGAGCTAGAAACACCTTCCAATGTTACCGAAAAAATTCTGACATCTTAATTATATTCTGCCACCTAGTGACAAAGGAAATTTAACATACTTACCGAGCCTGGCTCCAAGAGTCAAGGGGGCTGCCCTCCACCACCTGGACACCAGATCATGGCCTGACCGCTCCGGAACAAGCCTAATCCCACAAGCAGTTGGTGCATGGTGTCCTCTCTTCACTTCTCAGAACTCTAGGGGACACCGCAAATACGGTCAACAGCCAAAGAAGATGTTAATCTGTGGCTGACAGACTTCACATGGGGCCAGAAGGTCCATCTTCCACCACTTAACACAGTCCACTGGCCTCTTTGCCACCTCTTGCCCGTTGCTAAAGGCTTCAAGGGGAAACACACAGCATCCGTGAAAACACCTGCTGAAGTTGAGCATTTTAATCCTGAAGTGCCACCGTAAGAAGAAGGAGTAAATACTGTGACCTTCTTCCGATGAAACGGGATAACTTTTACTCACAAATCTTAGCACACAAAATGATGGGCAAAAAACTCCTATTAATTCCTGAGTATAAACTGAAGGAGTGGATGTTTTAAAAGCACATTTAGGTCCAATTGCTCACCGCCTCCCAGAAGCTTCCAGGCCACCAAGCTGAAGTGTGCCCCATAATGCATTGCGTGGCCGGTCGGAGGGGAGGACGCGGAGGCCGGAAGTAAGACTGTGGCCGCTCTGGCACGCGGAACCATAGAGCTTCCCTGCGAATAATTTCAGTGAATTTTTGGCGGCCCCAGGCTGTTCAGGTTTTCCTCTATAGCTGGGTTCGCCGTCTCAGTCCGTTTGTGGAAGCCATCGGTGTTACAGCAGTGGCATTACTAAGGAACTTGATCCTGTGCAGAAACTCCTTATGGACGAGATCGAAGAATATAAAGGTAAGTGATCGGCATCTTGAGGACCTTTTTATATTGGGCCCGAGCATCAGCAAAAGCTGGAGAGGGAACTTTTCAAATCTTAAACAGACATACGGTAAAGCAGACATAAATACGTTTAGTGACTTTGAATTTGATGATCCCAAATTTTAAAGCATCCAGTCTTGAAGAAGTAACATAAAATTAATCTGGTTATTTGTTATGTATGGATTAGGAGAAGTACAACTAATTAGTATCAGACTAAACTTATACTTCACAATTGTAAAAAAAAAAAAAAAGTGCATTCAAAGTTATTCATCTTAGATTTATTTCTATTGCCCATAGCACCCCCTCCAAAGAATTTAAGAGAATTAAAAGAACATACATAATGAAATTTCAAATTATAAATTAAAGCAGAAACCAAAAAAAGCAGAACATAAATATAATAATTATGAGGAAAAACATAATTGAGATGCAATTCAGTGATAAGAATCTGAGGAAAATTTGTTACCAAAATATTGATATTCTAGGACTTTGCTTCAAATTGTGGTTCCAAGACCAACAGCATCAACATCACCGGGGAACTTTCCAGAAATGCTGAATCGGAGACCTATTGGAGCAGAATCTGCCTTTTAACAAGATTCTCAAGCGACATATGTACATACGTTTGAGAAGCACTGACCTAGCCCCCCATCCCTCCACCGTGAAGACAGAGTCAGGAGATGTGGAGTGGAGCTCAGGAGCCTTTATTTTTTTAACACCCACAGCTGATTCTTATTAGTCAAATTGGGAAATACTATAGGTGAATATCAAATATAATTTTGGCTTCCTAGTAGACAAAGTAAAGTCTGAAAAAAACTAAGCATAATTAATTCCTCAGTGGGAAGCCAAGCATTTTAAGAAATTCTTTACTGCAGGATCTTAAGAATGAAGCGTATAATGACCCAGTGGAAAATGTTCTCACTGACTTTTTTGGTACCAAATGTTGCAGAAAACGTAATTTGGTAATTTCTTATATCTTTAATAAAAGCTGAATGTTTGGCATCAAAAGAAAATCTCAGTGAGGGCAGTTCTGAGATGGGGCTAAGTTACTATCTAAGTCCAGGGTCAGCAAACTGGCCTGCTTTGTAAAGAAAGTTTTATTGGGACAGAGCCATGTTCGTTCATTATGTTTTGTCTGTGGATGCATTCACACTATAATGACAGACATAAATAGTTGCAATAGAAACCACATGGTCTGCAAAGCCTAAAATATTTACTATCTGCCCTTGATTTAAAAAAGAAGAAGAAGAAGAGAAAAGGAAAGAAAAGGGGTGCCTTGGTGGCTCAGTAGGTTAAGCGTCTGCCTTCAGCTCAGGTCATGATCCCACAGTCCTGGGATGGAGGCTCACCTTGGGCTCCCTGCTCAGTGGGGAGCCTGCTTTTTTTTTTTTTTTAAAGATTTTATTTATTTATTTGACAGAGAGAGACAGCCAGCGAGAGAGGGAACACAGGCAGGGGGAGTGGGAGAGGAAGAAGCAGGCTCCCAGCAGAGGAGCCTGATGTGGGGCTCGATCCCATAATGCCAGGATCACGCCCTGAGCCGAAGGCCGACGCCCAACGACTACGCCACCCAGGCGCCCCCAAGGGGAGCCAGCTTCTGCCTCTCCTCAGCTTGTGCTCTCCCACTATCTCCGTCTCTCTCAAATAAATAAATAAAATCTTTAAAAAGTAAATAAAAATTAAAATTTAAAAAAAAAAGCCAACCATGGTCTCTATAAATTACCCAGGGGACGAGACAGCTTTCAGATTTCCATGAACATCACTTCTCCCTATGGGCTTCTGATGGGAATTAGAGATTGTACAATGATGATGGTGTTAAGAATTCGTTTTGGGGCTTAGTGTTTGGTAAACTATGGCTAAAAAATATAATAAAAATAATTTTTAAAAAATAGACTTGTTATAACATTTGCCAATTTCTATGGTATATATCAGGATTTCTAAGCCTCACCACTATTGACATTTTGGACTGGATAATTCTTCGTTGGGGGGAGCTGTCTTTCGCATTGTAGGACATTGAACAGCATCCCTGGCTTCTACCCACTAGGTGTCAGTAGCAAACCCCCAGTTCTGACAACAGAATATGTCTCTAGAGATTGCCAAATGTTCCCTAAGGGGCAAAATAACCCTCCCTGGGAATCACTGGGGTAAATACTTCTGCTATGACCAATTTCCAGCTAGCTGACTTGACACCGCTGACCATGGACGTAGGAAGACATACACAGTCTCTTAAGCCAGAGAGAGGCATTTCTAGCATACCACTGGGTGAGAACATAATTGCACAGGTGGTAATGTTGTCCTGTTTTAAAAATTGAGGAAACTACCCAGGATCTCCACCCGAATCAAAAGTTACCCTTTCTCCACAGAAATGAACATACTGGCAAAATTGGTTTCTTTTTCTTCAGGAAGCAGCCTGGATTCCTCTACACAAAGGTATGTTCCACAAAGCATGGTTAAGATTATTTTGAACTAGAAAATATCCAAAGCAGATGTTACTAGTCACCCCAATGGTTATTACAAACTCTCAATAATATATCAGTAAATCACATGGCTTCCAAGTGGATTTGGCAGGATGAATTAGCCCCAAACAAATGAAATGGCTGGACATGTTCTTTGGATTTGGGTTGTTTTATCATGACTATTGTTTTGTTTTGTTTTGTTTTGTTTTTTTGGTTTTGTTATTTATTTAAATCAATTGGATTTTGGGAAATACCTGCTAATGATAATGACATTAGCTTTGGAATCCTTTGCATCAACAGCACTGACAATGGTTAATTACTCAGAACCAATTACTGAGGCCACTCTTAGACCATGACATTAAAACCATATCATCAACACCCAGGAGGACACTTATCTCCTGTCCTAGGAGGTCAGGCATCAATTTTTGTCTACAGTTTCAGATCATTAGAATAGAGGACAATGTCTATCAATCCTGAATTCTTGAGGATTATTAAAGTGAGGATATTAAATACATTTTTCATAGAATTATCAATAATGTAGTGTCTATATTGAGCTTATGACATGGAAGACCAGTGGAAGGTCAATAAAAGCTACAATTATATTATTCTTGCCAGATTTCTGCACAAGATAAGTCTACACAAAGATCAATGTTATCGCTTCTGGGATTTCCTTTCCCCATCCTAGCTGTGGCCTCCCTGGGTTCCTTGGATGTTTAAAGAAACCAAAGGCAGTTTGGCTCACAGAATCATAAGAATTTTATCAGCTTTGTGATAGCCCCTGATAACATATGACTCATCTCCAAATATAAGATGCATGCGAGCATGTGCACACATGCACATAGGCACAAGCACACACTGAACCATCAACAAATTTGAACCTCACTTTCAAGCTGGAGCTACTACATTCTGAGAGTCTCATCTGACTTTTTTTACCTTCTTGTGGGATCTTGGCATCTTGTGACATACTGTTAACACCTGCTCACAAGCATCAAGAAATCATTCAGGTGGATCTAGGTGCTCCCAACATCTTGGCATCAAGATATTGCTTAAATATACATTTCCTCTCCTATAACAAGCAACAATAAATAAGACGAATAGCAAAACCTATATACCAAATTTGGGGAAATTGAATAATCCCAACTTGAATTAGTACAATTGCAAAAAAGGTAGAAATTTTAATTACCATAAGGTGATATTACACAGTGATCTTTTACATACACACATATAAGAGCTATAAATGCACCGTAGGTTAAGATATGATTGCAAGCCTCTGTCCTTTAAGCTGGGTGAGTATAACTCACCCCAGATTCATTGGAAATCACTGTATAGCTTACTTCCAGTAAATAATACAGTAAATATGCCTAAAGCCCATTTGCTCTATGTATAAAATTCTGTTTTAGAAAACCAGACAGGGGGCCTGGGTGGCTCAGCCGTTAGGTGTCTGCCTTCTGCTCAGGTCATGATCCCACGGTCCTGGGACCGAGCCCAGCATTGGGCTCCCTGCTCAGCGGGAAGCCTGCTTCTCCCTCTCACACTGTCCTTGCTTGTGTTCCCTCTCTCGCTGTCTCTCTCTGTCAAATAAATGAATAAAATCTTTTAAAAAATAAATAAATAAAAGAAAGGAAGGAAGGAAGAAAAGAAACCCAAACAATGGGGTGCCTGGCTGGCTCCAGTCAGTAGAGCATGCAACTCTAGATCTCGGGATTGTGAGTTCAAGTTCAAGTTCAAAAATAAGATCTACAAAATATGAGGTCGTTAGTTGGAGAAAATGATTCTCTTAAACATCCGTTGAAATCTTTAGTTCCACTGTCTCCATAATTATGTTCATTATAGATTCTCAAGTACAAATTCAAAGTTTTCCAGAATTTATAATACTCAATTTTGGTAATGGTTGTATCAATCAGGATAGGGCAGGTTTTATGGTGGTAACAAACAACCCCAAAATTTCAGTGACTTAACAAACATTTATTTCTCACCCACATGACCAGAGTGGGCTGGCAGGGGATCTCAGCCCATCAGAATCACTAAGATGATCTTAACGTGAGTTTCCACGAACATCTCCAGAGTAGGAGAAGGAGAACGTGCAAATCACACATAACCTCTTGAAGATTCTGTCCAGAAATGGCATTTGTCGCTTCCACTTGCATTCCATTCATCAAAACAAATCACACAGAGGGGCACCTCGCTGGCTCAGTCAGTAGAGCATGTGACTCTGCATCTCAGGGTCATGAGTTCAAGCCCCATGTCGGGTGTAGAGATTATCCAAAAATAAAATCTTTAAAAAATACATCACATGGCTACATTCAATTGACTGAATTGACTGAAAGAGGAACTAGAATAACAGTAAGCAGCCCTAATGACTACCACAGTGACCAGATGTATCTCAAGATATAAATGTAATGACTCCTTGAGTCACCTCCCACCACTTCACCCTTTAGCTATGTAGCATTCTTTGTTTGTATAAGGCGAAACTAGAGACTAGATCCCGTAAATCCTCATAAACCTCACCAGAACATTGCAGATGTGCTACTAACACAGATATAATTTGAGCTCCAGTTAAATGTTGTAGGGAAGGCATCACTGAAGAGGAGTGTATAACTCAGGATTGATTCTTTGGGCTCCAAGAGACAGAAATCTAACACTAGCATGGGCAAAAGCACTGTGACCGAATTCAAAAAGACCTATGGCATAATGGGTCTTAAAGTGAGACTGAATTTAGAGACTTAAATACTGCTAGTCCCCTCTCTCTCTCTCTCTCTCTCTCTCTCTCCCTCTCTCTGTTTTTCATCTCTGCTGATCTCTGCTTTGTCAGCATCTCTTTCTCGAGCTGACTTCTCAAAGCAGGGGGAGGAAGGAGAAATACAACTCCAAGGAGCTCTAGGCTTACAACCAGAAAGAAACTGAGGGCTCTTCCTCACCAGCTCTACTTAGAAAGATCCTAGGGAAACCACTGAAGTTGCAACACAGCCAGGTTTGTGCCTTTAAAAGATTGCTCCGGCTGTTGTTTGGAGAATAAACTGGATAGAGGCAAAAACGAAAGCACCACTTAACCCTGTTGGTCAGGTTCTTAATGAAATTCTCTCTTCCCCTGCCTTCTGTGACACAGAACATTATGGTCTCTGGTGGGAGCTAAGAAGCCCTTTAGGTTCATTTCTGTTGTTACCACAGGTCATCTCTTGGGTTCTTCTTGAACTACAAACACAGGGGACAGGAATCCAAAGTGTTACTCTTCTGATTCTGAGGCTGGAACTCAAGGGAAGATTTTCACAGACTATTCTGGAATGTATCTCCTTTCTATGCTTAAACCCAAATCTTATAGTTCCAACTTACTTCTCTTCTGAGCCTCACTACTCTGCTCACGAATGGGATGCCTGGCTGGCTCAGAGGAGCGTGGGATTCTTGATCTCGGGGTCATGAATTTGAGCCCCACCTTGGGTGTAGAGATTACTAAAAAGAAAGAAGTAATCTTTAAAAAAATGTCCATAGCTCCTTGCATTTACTGATTTAAACACAAACTTCTCATGTCTCCACAATACTACCTCAATTTATTTTTCCCAACCAGTTTTTCCATTTTTATTACCCAAATATAGGTGAATACCTCTTCATAAAAGACTAAAAATTTGAAAGTGTATAAAGAAGACAGAGAAAGCCCCCTTTTGGCCTCCCCCACTCCCTTCTCCAGAGGTGACCCCTCTCACCAGTCAGGCAGGTATCCTTCCATTCTCTTTCAATGCACTTATCATGTATATGTATGAAAATGCAGAAGTCTCTTTTTATAAATGTAATAGGAATCATAATATGTTTTGTTTGGCCAAATGCTACGACACAGATGGTATCATCACTTAACAATGTGCCTTAACTTTTCATTTCCATATGTATAGATCTGCCTCACTCTTTTTAAAGACAAACTAGTACCCATAAGGTGGATGCATTATACTACAGGTCCACAATCCCTTATACACATTTCCAGATTCCAAAACCATTCTGAAAACTGAGACTTTTTGGAAAGTTTGCAACAAACTCATTTCGGGGTAAAACTTGACCTGAAATGACATGAACCTTTTTAGCCTTTATTTATCTTTCTTAGTGAATATTCCTAATTGTCATTGCAGAAATAATGTGTTTGATTAGGGGCGTTGCCCCAGACCCCACCAGTGATGTTGCATAACAAACAACCAAAAATTCTGAATTATGCAACACATGTGCCTCATGAGTTTCAAACATATTGTGCCCCTATAATGGGGGGGCCGATTGTTGCAGTTTCTTCAGAAAAATTTATGGTATAGGTAAAATTTACTAATATAATAATAGTTAACAGTTATTGTGTGCTTATATACCAAACACTGCTCCAGTGCTGCCCATAAACTAATTAATGCAATCCTCACAGCAATACTATAAAGTATTATTGTCATCTCTATTTTATAGATGAGAAAAACTGAGTTGCAGAGAGGCAAAGTAATTTGGGCAATTTCTGCAATTAGTAGGTCATACAGCCAATATCTAATCTAACCTAATCTGGCCCCAGCACCTGTGCACTGAACCCATTGTACTGTTTTGACTTCGTGTTCTTTGAGAATAATAAGCGAACACCTAATCAGATCTTAACATGTGGTCCATTTGTTTGACCTCATTTTAAAAAATAAAACCTCACAAATATAATTGAATCCCTGTGCACGCCTAACCCATCCCATTTTTTTTCCCTTCCCAGAGGTAATCACTGTATTCAATTTGGTGGTTATCACTGTATGCATAACAATATATAGTATTGTTTTTCATATTTTAAACTTTACATAGAGTGGGGGGCAAGGGGGGAACACGACTGAAAAAAGGCTCAGGTCTTCAAATGACTAATATTCTGTTTCTTTAACTGGATAGTGAGTACACGAGTATTCGTTTCATTGCCACTCTCTAAACAGCACATGCATTTGCATGTGGGATTTTATGTGTATGATGATTTTTAAAGATTTAAATAAGGGTAGTATTAATATAAATAATATTATACTATTAAAAACTGTACCATTATTCAACCACACACTAATCTAGTGTTGCCACAAAGGTAATTTTTAGATGTGATTAATATATATAATCAGTTGACTTTATACAAAGGAGATTATCCTGCATAATCTGGATGAGTTTTATCCAGTCTGTTGAAAGGCTTTAAGAACAAGAGCTGAGGGGCGCCTGGCTGGCTCAGTCAGTAAAGCATGCGACCCTTGATCTTGAGGTCGTGTGTTGAAGCCCCACGTCAAGTATAGAGATTACCTTAAAAAAAATTAAAGATTAAAAGAAAAAAAGTTTCTGAAGAACAGAGCTAAGATTTCTCCAAGGAAAATAACATTCGATCTGTGGACTACATCAGTTTCTCTCCCAGACATTCCAGCCTGCCCTTCCCGACAGCCTGTCGTGCAGATTTCAGATTGACCTAGCCAATCCTCACAATCATGTGAGCCAATTCCCTGCAATAAATCCTTTTACATACACATACATATCCTACTGGACACATATATTACTACAGACCCTACAGGTCTGTTTCTCTGCTGGAATCTTGACTGATACCAGGCAGAAAAAGATATTGAAAATAATGGCTAAAAATGTCCCAAACTTGGTGAAGAACGTTAGGTCACAGATCCAAGAATCTCAACAAAACCCAAGTAGGATAGACAAAAAGGAAGCCATGCTTACCTGAGCTCAAAGCCAAAGATAAAGAAGCACATTAACAACTGACACTGATGGGACACGTCCAAGTGAGTCAGATGTGGAGTGCATTCTGAACTTTTCTGGAGGACTTGGAGGGGCAAGGCTACCCGGAGAGACTTGAAGAATTCCTAAGGCACTGGTCTAATTGAAATCATCTAAAATTGGAGAGGTAGTTTGATCCTTGAGTTATGTTCAAGCCCTGTGGGTAAGTGGCAGGTGTTTCCCTCAAAATGGGAGGAGATTTAGATGTTGAAGGTTTTAAGGAAGGAATAATACCTTAGGATGGAATCAAGGACAGGAACCAGTGTTAAATGCCAAGATACAATGCACCTTCTAATACTCTCCCCCAGAAATTAACCTTAATCCACCCAGTCATGGAGTGAGCTGGACAACCACAGCTATCACCCTGACCCTGTGCCATCCAAAGCCTTACTTTGTAATGAAGAATAGAGAAAGCATGCATTCCCAGTGACCTACTAATTCAGGAAGAGAGAAGAAAAAACGCGCTGAGACACCATGCTCAGTCCCTTTGCCCAACTCACCAATCATGTAAATTAATCCTCCTGTCTTAGGAAGGAGAAAAGAAATGGAAATGTTCTACCTTGGTTGTGGAGTAGAAATTTCTTCTTCTCTATAGAAACATGGGGAGTAGGGAATAAATTGGTCTCATCTCCCAACTGGACTATAAATTTCTTAAAGTCAGGAAACTGACTTATATAAACCTCTGTCTACATCTATCACAGTTGAGAGCAGAGAGCTGGACATATAAGAGAGAGTGAGCAAATACATATCAACTTGACCATTTTATACTTAATATGTGTGTGTTATGAAGACTAAACACAACTTTAATATATTCTAATTTTACCTAATATTTAAATAGTGATCTACAGTTCATAAAACATTTCCATATACATTATCTTATTCAGTCTTCACAACAACCAGTATTATGAATGAGGAAAATGAGGCTCAGAGTGGTTATATAACTTGCTTAAAGCCGCACAGCTAGTAAGAACCAGAGTGGAGACTCAAACCCACGTGATCTGTCTCTATCATCATCCCATGACTGCCTCACTCTTGCTATTTATTGTTCAGTATTTTGACCTCCTTAAAGAGGAAAAGGATGTTGCACACGAAGTTTGAGGCAACAGCTGTGTCCCCGGCTGTCTGAAATGCCTCCACCAGGTTTGCCAACAGCTGTCTCAGCTTGACATCTCACTGGGTTCCTGTCAGAGCCCCACCTTGGGGAATGACAAGTTTAATGAAGAAAAATCCAACCTTCCACCTGAACTCCTAGCTTTGCAAATGTAACTGACATCTGACAGACTTGGAGGCCCTCGCTGCAGGGAATGGGGTGACCCCAGCTTCTCAGCTCATAGATTATATGTTTGGCAGCTTTCTCTGCAATTGGCTGACAACATTTGTGCCCTCTCCAGATCTTCCTTCCTGGTCCTAATGCTAATTTAGATGCAATTCAAACAAACGCTTATGGAGTATTTCCTATATGCCAGGCGTTGGGGACATATAAAAAGATGAGTAACACATCATTCCTGCCTTGGGGACACTCAAAGTCCTACAGAAGAGTCAGAAACTTTACACTGACAGTATTTCTATGGAGATAATACTCATCGCCATGGCAAATGGGCCCCTTTTGAAAAGAGAAACTCTAATGAGACTGCTCAAAAAATTAAATACCATGTTGACTATTTCCTTTGGCAGAAACAACAAATTCAGACGCCAAGAAGAATCTCAAAAGGGCTGTGGAAGGGGCACTTTGAAGTTAGTGTTTGAGAACCAGAATCTCAGTTTTTTACCTTAGAAAATAAAGCAGGGATCAGCGTGAGACAAGACTACATGAAATCACGTGGTTTGTTATAGGGAAAATAAGCAGGGACATATATTTGGAAAACAGGGTATAGGAGGTGAGATTAGAAGGCAAGGTGGCAAAGAGCCTTCAATATCACACCATGTTCAGAATACATTTAGAATGGAACCGTAGAAGATTTGTAAGTTGGGCTTAGGTTAGCTTGATTAGGTGTATGATTTAGGGAAACGATGCTAGCGCTGAGGAGAGGAATGACACTGAGAGACTAGTCAGAGGGAACACTACAATATCCCAACTGAGAGATGATGAGGAACTGAACCAAGGAGGTGGAGAAGGAAACGAGAAGAACTGGAAAGACCATTCAGAAGTGGAATAGTCAGATCTGGGTCAGAGAGATGGAAGATAACTACTCATGTGACTGGGCACTAAGGAACTCCTGAACTGAGATAGGAAACCCGGAAGAAGAGGTGAGGAAGTAGAGGGTGCAAGGAGAAGTCACTGAGTTTGGTTTAGGCTGGACAAGTTCAACGTGAAGTACATACTGATGTCCGAGGAAAGGTGCTTCACGGGCAGACAGGAAGTATAGCCCGGGGATGGAACAGGCTCCCAGATTAAGCCATAGCAGTACATGAGACGTCTCAGGAAGGGAACATAGAAGGAAAATGGGTGAAGGACAAGGCCCTCAGAAACACTGACATTCATGGGGTGCTTGGGTGGCGCAGTCAGTTAAGCAGCCGACTCTTGGTTTCGGCTCAGGTCGTGATTTCAGGGTCATGATATCAAGACCCAGGTCAGGCTCTGCTCTCAGCGCAGAGTCTACCTAAGACTCTCTCTCCCTCTGCCTCTCCCCACCCCTAAAAATAAATAAATAGACCTTTTTTTAAATGGGGGAAAAAAGAAGCACGGACATTTGAAAACAGGAAACAGAGCAGTCACAGGAGGAAAAAGATACTCAGGGACAGCAAGAGCAGAGAAAGAAGGGTGAGCAACAAATACTGGCGAGAGAGACCACTGAAGACTAGAGCTAACGTGGGACCTCTGGATTCCCCCTGAAAACTGAAAAGTCATTAGATTTAGAAGAAAAAAAACAAACAGGAGAGGAAATAATATTGGCAAAATGTTGATCATTGTCAAAGCTGAGCCACAGATCCAAGGGTGTTCATTATGGTATCTCTGCTTGTGCATATGTGTGAAATTTTTTTCCAAATAAAAAGTTGAAAAATTAAAAACAAATTAATATATAAAAAGAATAAAATGAAATGTCATTAGTGGCTTTTAAGACCAGAGTTTCCGTTGAATATTGAATAGCAAGTGGGAAACAAAGAAGAGAGGGCCCCTGGCATCTAATGTCGTACTTTGAGCTTTGCTGGCGATGTGATATAGTGACGGGGAAGAACTGGGCCCTGTGCTTGTATCATTCATTCAGTGTCACTACGGGAAACAGATGACACTCAAATTAAGATGGTTCTCCAAGGTTTTAATAAAGGGAGTATTTATAGTGTAAGAGCAGGGTGTCAGGGAAGCACAAAGAATCGTGCAGTAACCCTGGTGCTAGTAACAGTGGGGTGTGACCACCCTTTATCACAATGCAGCTAGAAGCATGTATTTCTCAGGGGTGTCGGGGGGATGGCAGGTCAGCTGGCTTAGCGGGGTCTCTGCTTTAAGCTGGTGTCCAGCTGGGCTTGCCTCCTTTCTTCAGATCAAGATCTGGTCCCTTCCACATGGGTTCATTCTAGGACCCAGACTGAAGAGGGAGCAGTGCCCAGGGGAAGGTTTTCTTAGGGAGGTGGCAGAGGCACAAAAAAGGCACACAGAAACACATGATGCTTCTGAAAGCCTGGGCTTAGAAATGGTGACAACGACTAGTTCCACTCATCAACCAAAGCAAGTCATAGAGCCAAGCCCAAGGGCAAGGGGCAGTAAATCCCTCCTTTCATGGAAGCAATGGCAAAGTCACATGCAGGCAAAGAGCATGGATACCAGGAGGGACACCCCCTATCAATCACACCCCCTAATGTCAATGGAGAGAATGCTTAGCCAAACTATGGAAAAGTCATGAGAAGAGGGCCCCCTTAAGAGGAGCTCTGACCTTCCATCTGAGGGAACCTGCGGAGATTCCACAGGGAGGGTGCCAGGGGAATAAACGTCCTGACCTTACCCAGGTCTCCTGCTCAGGCTTCTCACCCACAACGGAGCCCTCTGATGAGGTCCAAACAGGGCAGCCTCCCAGGGCAGGTGGCAGTGCTCGAAGATGGGAAGACAGTCTGGAGGGAAACACAGAGGACGAGGCACTGGCCAGCTACGAGAAGAAGACAAAGGGAGGGTAGGATGGCAGCCTGCTAGGAGAGGCTTAGCACTTGAGCAGAACCCTCATCTTCTTCCAGTATAGCCCCGGAAAATGGGGAACCCAAGGGCTCAGAAGTTGTAGGAGATCCTCTAGGTGGCCTGCACTGCCACCCTGGGCATCTGATCCGAGGGCATCATGGGCAGGCACCAAGCCCTGAGAGAGAGGTTTTTCCTCCTGCAAGGAAGAGACGCAGCTGGAGGTGGAAATAGGCAATTAAGACTGATTGTCTGACTCAGCAAGAAAATTAGCCTGTGACAGCTAATGATAGTCAAGGGGAGGCAAGTTACTGGTGGGAACCCAGAGCAGGTGATCAATGCAGAGACTGACACCTTGGAGGACATGAGAAGATGCTTTGTGTCCAAGGGCTCTCGGGAGACACCTCCCAAAAGGGCACCCTTTACTGAGGTCAACCAACACTCCCCTGGTAGGCTCTAAGGAAGCTCTTAATGTTTGTGCTGGTAATGTTTCTGGAGACAAATTCATGTAGAATGGAGTCAAGGTACTAATGACAATTGACAGCAATTTTCTAAGTATAATAAACATGTTATTTTATAAGCAAAGAATCTTTACTATTAGGAGGCGAAATTAAATGAGCCCCTCAAACTAAGTTCTAAATTTTTTATGTCCAGAGTCCCAAATCAGGGCTCAAGTGCTTTTTTTAGGACACACACACACACACACACACACACACACATCAAAGTAGTGCCCCAAACAGGCATTATGAAGACAGACACTAGATTATAGTCGTCAAGAACATGACTCTGGAGCAAACTGCCTGGATTCAAAGTCAGCTCAGCTGTTTACTTTAACTGTGAGCCCAGGCAAGAGCAAGTCGCTTTACTCTGTGTCTCAGTTTCTCCACCTGTAAAATGGAGGTGATGATCACACAGCCTAGAGTTGTGAGTGTGATGAGTTATTAGGTGTGAGCACCTCCCAGAGTGTTGGGCAATAGTTCATGTAATTTGAAGTTTAGCTCTTATTATTGGCAGACTCAGGGACAGTCTCCTACCCCAGATCTGGACATCCCTACATTCTGCCACTTCACCCTGTGTCACAGGTGGGAGCCTGGGGAACAGAGTGTTCCACCCTCTACCTGAGCCTAGCTTTCACCTAGATTTCAACCCAGCACTGAGCATCTCTGGGTCAGGAATGCTTTCATCATCTAAGGCTGGAACCCAGAGGAAATTTCCTTCCTCAGTGAGTGCTGACCACCCCACCAACTGAAGACTCAAGGTTGATGAGAACAATTAAAGGACTATGGAAGGGGTCCTAGCTGCTGAAAGACATCAGCATTTTTGTGAAAGGTATAACAAACCTACAAGAATTACGTGAGCCTGGGGAGAAGAACGGGTTTGACCAAAGCAGTCATCACTGCGTGGCACCTTTCATGTTGCATCTTTCTGTCTCCCTGAAGCTTTCTGTCCTTTGGCTTTTGTGGATTGGGGTCTCTCCCTGCCGCATCTCTCCCTCTTTCTCTCACTCACTTCTTTCTTTCTCTTTCTTCACTTTTCCCTTTGTCCCTTCTCCCTCAGCTCCCTTTCTCTCTTTTTAAAGACCCGCTGGCCACTGAGCTGGCTCATTCGGTAGAGTATGCAACTCTTGATCTCAATGCAACTCTTGATCTCAGAGGTGTGAGTTCAAGCCCCATGTGGGGTGTAGAGATTACTTAAAAATAAAATCTTAAAGGAAAAAAAAGAAGAAACCTGCTTGTGTAATAGTACTAGGTCCTCATAAGAAGAGGAAGAGGCACCAGGGATGTGTACAGACAGAGGAAAGGGCAATCAGGACGAAAAGTCTCAACAGAAACCAACCCTACTGACAACTTAATCTTGGGCTTCCATTGTCCAGAACCATGAGAAAATAAATTTCTGATGTTTAAGCCAGAAAACAAAAACAAAGAAAAGAAAAAGAAAACCTGCTTGACATTGGTTTTTACATGTGTTTGGTCCTTAGTTGTGGATCCGTGGTTCTCAGTACACGCAATTTTTTCTTCCTTTCAGTTACAACACCCGGGATC
Organism: Ursus arctos; assembly: GCF_023065955.2. Lineage (NCBI taxonomy): Eukaryota > Metazoa > Chordata > Mammalia > Carnivora > Ursidae > Ursus > Ursus arctos. The sequence continues at coordinate 34,556,915 of NW_026622852.1, forward strand.
TATTTCAGCTCTGTCACTACCCCACTGTAGGATGTTCAGCAATAATAATCGCAAACACGTATTATGCTTAATGGGTGCCACTCACTTTCCTAAGTGCTTTATGTATAAAATTAACTGATTTAGTTGTCAGGGCAACCCACAAGGTAGGAACTTTTATTATTGTCTTCATCTGTGGTAAATTAGATTTCTATCCACCAAATATTTTAGTTTACCTTCCTGCAATGCTCCTACCCATAGCAGACTTAAGCATCCCCCCCAACTCCAGTTGGACTAGGGAGTGACTATCAATATGATTTTCTTTGGCCAATGAAATAAGGGCAGAAGAGCCATGTATCAGTTCTACAAAGAAACTTTAAAAGCCAGTGTATGCTTTGCCATATTCTCTTTTCACTGTGTCATGATGGCTGGCAGTGCTCAAGTAGTGCCTGCTCTGTCAGGTAAAGATGACATGGAGCAGAGACATAGTCAATTCATGAAGGACATAGAGTGGGTATAAGAAGGAAACATTTGTTGTTGTCTGCCATTGAGATTTGGGGGAGTCCTTTGTTACTGCAGCATAACCTAGCCTATCTTGACAATTTCCCAGTCTTCAGGTCAGGAAACTGAAGCACGTTTAGAGTGTGTCTGGCAGTCTCAGTCCAGAGTCTGAGTTCCTAACCACTACTCTATAATTCCTTCTTTGAACTTCAATGCCTGGCTTTTGAGCTGGGAAAATCTGTTCCCTACCTCAGAGTAATGAATGCTATTTATTTCAGTCCCATCTATCTTGTTCTCACTCATTCCATTGCCTGCTTTCTTTTCAGCTTTGAGCATGCTGGGCATTTATTATATGATCGATGCTCATAGTTCAAGGGAACTGAAGAGTTCAAAGCTACCTACTGATGTTCCCATCATGTTTATAATCAGAGATCTCTACTATCCTTGTTCCCAGCTCTGGACACCCTGATGGAAAGAATTTCCAAACCTCCTCATCTCCCCACCAGGCTTCTTACTGTTGGTGTTTGAAGAGGGATAATAATAATTATTATCATTTATTAAGTATCTGCTATGCTCCAACAACTTTACAAATACAATTTCTGATTCTTAAAGCCATACTACAGAGCAGGTAGCATTCCCATTCTCCTTGATGAGGAAACAGAGACCCAGTAATACTAAAAGCTATCTAAGGTCATACATCTACTATGATGGAAGCTCCTGATTCCACTTTAGAGCCATCTGGCACTAAAGCCTGTGTTCTTTCCTCCAGGCTGCTTGTTGTAGCAAGCACCGCTCCAGCTGGTCTTCTGGTGCATTCTCTTTTATCATTTGTGACCGTGGAGGTATCTTATTAATCTTTCAGTATATTCTATCCTAAATAATATTGAAGATGTTTTTGATGATGGAGTAAAGGGACAGTGACCTGAATCTAGGCAAATTCCTAGGAAAGCCTTAATGTCACAAAAAAACAGAGAACCTTGAAAAACAAATAGAATGGCCTAAATACTCTGAGGTTTTCACTTAAATAATAAGGCTAAGGTCAGTGATGCAGAGTCTTTGATTCAAAGCTTTCTGAGCTCTCAACCAAACCTTAATGAAGCAAACCTCCAAAGGAGGCATCCCAATTAGCCCAATATTCCACATGATCAGATCAGGACCCCAAAGTCCAATTTCCTGTCCCTCGTGCTCATCTTGGAACAAAATTATCCCTATTTCGAAGCTATGCACCAAATACCACCTGTACAAAAAACTGCCTGATTTTTACAACGGACTTATGTTGAGTCATTGATCATTGCTATGTTTCAATAAATATTTTTTCCTGATAATGAGCCAATTTATAATCTAAGGCCAGATGTTGACAGGCCTGGGCTCGTAAAATCAAAAATGTATCATCATAATTATTATTATTTGGTATTGCCATCTGAGTCACATTGTGAAAAATAAAAGGCTTTCTTGTGCTTTTGGAAGCTTCTTCTGGAATACTGTATCCAAGACATCCCTTCACAGCATGGCCTCACAAATAGCAAGTCATTGGTATAGGCTTCTCAAAACACTTTCTCCTGAATAATCGCATGTTCACCAAAACCCCCAAGTCATAATACCCCCTTATTCATGCAGCTGCTATTTACAAAGTATCTGCAATAAGCCAGATCAAATGCCAGATGCTGTGAATAATGCAAAGCTATACAAATATATAGTCCTACCTCACCACTCAGTTAAAGGACATTAAATAAAAATTACTACTATTGTGTAATGTTAAAATTTGGAAGCATGTAGGGTATTTCACTTTTTAGAGAGAAATCAAGGTTCTGTCCACTCTGTCAAGCCTCATAATGCCCCCACAATCAAAGAATAGGGTGTTGACATTCTTGGAAGGAAAAATTTTTCCTCTACCCTTCTTGGTTCTTTGGTTGGACTAATAATCAAGTTAACATAGGATATATTAACAGGGGAAAGACATACATACAAATAAGGCCCTTAAGAATATGACACCCACAGGTAGTCAGGCCACTGAGGTTTATATGCCATTCTGAGCTTAAGTAAATCTCTAGGACTTCAAAGGGGAGGAAGACAGTTCACAGGAAGATGGGAAGAGCAAATGTTTGGTAAACAAATATTTGCCTTGCTGTGCAGAGACAATGGGACACAGAGAGGAATTTAACCTCTAGGCCCTGCAGAGCTCCGCAACCCCACCTCTGCCCAGGAGTTAACCACACCTAGTCCATATGCTTCCCTAGTTGTCTCTGGTAATAGTTCTCTTCCTGGACCAGCCCCTCTATCTAGATTCTTTGAGGCACTTCAGGGAGAGGTTAAAGTTTTCCTTGAATCTCCCGGTCTTGATTGCTTTCAGCTCAACATAATCCATATGCCAAAGTGGCCCATTTTGAGGAGACTTGTTTTGAATCCCTTCAATAAGCACTGATCAGGCTTGATATTTCTTGTACCACGGTGCCAAGGAGTGGTGCTTTGGTGCGAGTGGGAAATTAAAGTGCTAAGCCTCTTTGCAATCCTCAGTCTTCTGAGAGAGGCCTGGGGCTACATTCCCCCTAGAAAGGACCTTCTGTTTCCTGGAGTAGAACTAGAGGGGAGCCTACGGGGAGGCCACTGGCCTATGTAGGCTGGCAAAATGCTTTCTCACAGTTCCACAGGAAATGACATTGGGTTATGAGTTAAGAAAAATTATCCAAAACATGGTAAATTCAAGAGAGCACAACCTGTCCTTTCAATGTCATGCCAAAACGGTAGTTTAACAGGCCCATTCAAGAGTTATGTAATTTCTCAGGGTGCCTGGGTGGCTCAGTGGGTTAAGCCTCTGCCTTCAGCTCAGGTCATGACCCCAGGGTCCCGGGATCAAGCCCCACATCAGACTCCCTGCTCAGCAGGAGAGTCTGTTTCTCCCTCTCCCTCCCCCAGCTCATGTGCTCTCTTGCTTGCTCTTTCTCTCAAATAAATAAATAAATAAAATCTTAAAAAGAAAGAAAGAAAGCAGGAAAGAATTATGTAATTTCTCATGAGAAAGTACCATCCTATGACTTTGCTATTTAGTATTAATTGAGGCTGGGACTCAGTGACATTGCGTGTTAACTCGTAGATGTGTGACTAATAGAAATGCAAATGATTTCTGACTAGTAGATAAGATAACCACAAAGGTTGTAGTTTTATCACTCTGTAGGGCAGTAAACCAGTTTTGTATCTCACAGTGACCTTATTCTGAAGTTCTTCTTAAAATTGGTTACAAGTATCCTGTTTCTCATCTTATTGGTTCCCTCATTAATTAATGAGTTAAATAAAATCTTTGACATGTGTTTATTGTATATTTTTGAGAGAGTCATGTTTTCAACTTTTGAAATTTATGCCCTGTCAGAGGCCACAGATCAATCCAGGGATAATGAGAATTCCTCTGCCTGGCCTTGTCCTCTGGCATTTATGTCCCTTGGGATCCTCAAAGGGAGGAACCAGGTAGGAAAAGATTCCAGTGTATGGGACCTTAGGTCCTGGCCAAATATCACCTCCATGGTATCGAATCAAGACCACAAGCAATGTGTTGTTAAAAAAGGAGTTTAGGGGTGCCGGGGTAGCGCAGTCATTAAGCGTCTGCCTTTGGCTCAGGGCATGATCCCGGCACTCCGGGATCGAGTTCTGCATCAGGTTCCTCCGCTGGGAGCCTGCTTCTTCCTCTCCCACTCCCCTGCTGTGTTCCCTCTCTCACTGGCTGTCTTGTCACATAAATAAATAAAATCCTTTTAAAAAAAAAGGGGGGGGGGGCGCCTGGGTGGTACAGTGGTTAAGCGTCTGCCTTCGGCTCAGGGCGTGATCCTGGCGTTCTGGGATCGAGCCCCACATCAGGCTCCTCCGCTGTGAGCCTGCTTCTTCCTCTCCCACTCCCCTGCTTGTGTTCCCTCTCTCGCTGGCTGTCTCTATCTCTGTCAAATAAATAAATAAAATCTTTAAAAAAAAAAAAAAGGAGTTAAAAATTCAATTACGGGGGCGCCTGGGTGGCACAGCGGTTGGGCGCCTGCTTTCGGCTCAGGGCGTGATCCCAGTGTTACGGGATCGAGCCCCACATCGGGCTCCTTCGCTATGAGCCTGCTTCTTCCTCTCCCGCTCCCCCTGCTTGTGTTCCTTCTCTCGCTGGCTGTCTCTGTCTCTGTCAAATAAATAAATAAAATCTTAAAAAAAAAAAAAATTCAATTACGTGCAACAAAACACAGTAGTATTGGACAATCACCCAAAATATAAAATAAATACCCATCAGTTCATTCTGATATAAATACATGACTGAGTAAATGAATGAGAAGTGACAAACCTCCTGTGCAGAAGAACCGCAAATAATTTGTGTAGATACTCCACCATTAAGGAGGAGGAGAGCTCCCCTCCTCCCTAAGAGTAGACTGCACATGACTTCCTTCCAAAGAATACCATATGGAAGAAAGAGTAACTTTACAACGAAGAAATGTGGCAAACACTAACTCAGCCAGGTGATCTGGGTGAATGTCAACAGTGATAATATTCATCCTCAATACAATGTAATGAAAATGCCACTGGATTTCTATGGTCTTCCGAAAACACGTCCCCCCTGTCTAATCGTGAGAAAACATCAAACAATTCCTAAAGGAGGTACATCCTGTAAAATGCCTGACCCATGCTCCTCAAAACTTTAAAGATCATCCGAAATAAGGGGAGTCTGAGAAATGCTGAAGCCAACAGGAATTTAAGGAGACCTAACTACTGAATATAATGCAGTGTCCTGGATGGGATCCTGGAACAGGGAAAAAGGACATTAGGGAAAAACTGAGGAAATCTGAACAAAGCATGGATTTCAGTTAACAATAACGTATCAATATTGGTTTATTAATTGTGACAGATGTACCATATTAATGGACGATATTAATCATAAGAGAAACTAGCTGTGGGGTATATGGGAACTCTGTGTTATCTTTGTAATGTTTCTGTAGATCTAAAACTGTTCTGAAATAAAAAGTTTATTTAAAAATAAATCATAATACCACATACAGACTTTTTTAAAAGATTAAATTGAATCCCAGTTTCACAGTTTATTGACTGTGACCTTGGCTAAGTCATTGAACCTTTCTAAGTGTCATCCATAAAATGGTGATACTATTATGTACCTCATAAGTTGTTATGAAGGTAAAATGCAAAAGCCCCTGGTTCCCTCCACCTTGGCTTAAGGACTAACAAAATGCACTTGAGTGAACCTGGGGAGGAAATGCATTCTAATTTGACTGGAAACTATGTCCTTTGCACCTTCTTGAAACACTCTAGCAGTGCCAGGTACAGGACCCCCCCCCCCCCCACCAGCTCAAAGCTGACTAAATGCTCACCAGTTCCCAAGATACAGCTCTAGTGCCCTCCCAATCTCTGAGGTTCTTGGTCTACCAAGAGGGAAGTCCAGTGTGCAAAATGCGGTTGAGTTTGCTGGCCTTACAGAGAAGAGCACAGCCTGAGTGGGTGTGGAGGGAAGGATGACGGTCTTCACTTAGAATAAACCTGAGCTGATTTGGCCGGTGATTAGCTAAGGAGACAGCCACACTTCTTTCCCCAGGGGCTCCTGTTTGGATAGGGGAGTCCAACAGCACCTGTGGGGCCTGGAGTCCCTCGGAGCAGGCTGCTGGGCAGAGCTGGGATGCCCCCTGGCGTAACTCCCTGGACCACGGACTAGGCAGTGGGAAGATGACAGTCTGAAAAGCTGACTTTTTCTTATCCTATTATTGTGCATGCTGTGTTACTGTGTGTGATAGGTTTCTCACTGCACCTTCCAGGGAACTTTGGAGGTGGCAGAACTGTTCGGTCGGATCTGCTTTACTCTAAAGAGGAGAGACTCCTGTGCTAGGTTGATATCCATATTTCCAGTTTCATTCATCGAGATTGAGACAACCGGATTCTTTCTCAGAAAGGGAGTTGCACTTACACATGCCTGTTTTCTCGGAGCTCTACACCAGAGGGCAGTATGGGTGCTCAGTAGTAGAGATGCCCTTTTTTCCTAGAGGGTATAGCTGAGTAATGGGTCTTCTCATAGGGTTTTCCTGAGTAATAAAAGAGGAAGGTAGGTGTATTCATTTTCTCTAACTGTGGAAGAAAGTACCACAAACTCAGCAGCTTAAAACAACGCCCATTCGTGAGCTCACAGCCCTGTAGGTCCACTGTGGATTGCTTTCACAGTCTCAGAGAGGAGGCAACAGTGGGTATGGCTGGCTGGAGGGAGTGATCCAGAAAACCAGGCACATAACACTCGAGCCATAAACATTGGCTAGTGAGCTCTATCATGCTACAGCCACGTCAGGCAAGGAAAAGAGAAGGATATGATACAGAGTGCTTTTGAAGAGCACAAGGGAGCAGCTGGATGGGGATTTTGCTAGGTTTTACAAACTTCCCTGGGTGTTCCTGAAACCTGAATTCAGATCAAAGTTTCATTTTCTGTGAAGGGATAGTTGGGACCGTGTTCAATTCATCAGTACACTGAAGTTTTTCTAAGTCTTAAAACAAAAGAAAACCCTGCTGACCCTAGAACTTTTCTTCTGTGGTCTAGACCTCTTAAAGGCTGTTCTTTATTCTCTTTTCCAAGCTATCCTGGAAAAAAATGAACCTTTTCAAAATGCAAAAATAGGACTTCTAAATGAAAAAAATAGGCTTAATCCTCCCTCCACTGTCTATTGCCTTTGCAACAGACCTACAGATTTTACTTAGGCTTAAAAGGACACCGAAGCAGAAATGAACTTAGTTGTACTGTCCCAGCCTACAAGACGGAAAACAGAAATTCTGCCTTCCTTGTACTTTCCCTAACATGCGGCATTTTATTTATTTATTTATTTATGAGAGCCGGGGAGGGGCAGAGCAAGAAGAAGAGAGAGAATCTTAAACAGGCTCCACACTCAGCGTGGAGCCCGATGCAAGGCTTGATTTCACGTCCCTGAAATCATGACCTGAATCAAAACCAAGAGTCAGATGCTTAACCACCCAGGGCCACCCAGGCATCCCTAACATGCTGCATTTTTAATTTTAAAGAATAGAAGCAGCTGAAGGCACAGACATTTTTTTACAGGCAATTTTGTTAACCAGTTAGGAAGCTTTACTTCTCTCTTAGTTGGTATTTAAATTTATGGGGTTCTGCTGTTCAAATTTGGTAAAGAATCATATGCATTTAAGGGGCGCCTGGGTGGCACAGTCGTTAAGCGTCTGCCTTCAGCTCAGGGCATGATCCCGGAGTTCTGGGATCAAGCCCCACATCAGGCTCCTCTGCTGGGAGCATGCTTCTTCCTCTCACACTCCCCCTGCTTGTGTTCCCTCTCTCACTGGCTGTCTCTCTGTCAAATAAATAAATAAAATCTTCAAAAAAAAATCAATGCATTTAAGTGGTATCATTGGTTCCAAGACGTCAGGAGAGCCAGACTCTACTGACTTCTTGGGATACGATCACAAGAGAAAGAACCTGTAAATGGGCTTTTCAAAGAAAAATAGCAAAGCTCCTCTTTCTGCCTCTTTTGGTAATAGTCCCACTTATAGGATATAGTTGTTAATTTACAACAGGAAGGGGATGCTAAGTTTGGTGGAGAGTGGAAAAGATATTACAATGAGGAGAAAGGAATTAACCCATAACAACTTTGTGAGTAAAAGACTTATTACTTTGAGTTGACCTTGAAACATGTCATTGCCTACTTCTCTGCTGCCAGCTGGCTTTGCAATGGACAATAAAGCCTCCAAAAATACTTCATATAAGATTGTTGTTTGTCTTCGTTAATTTACCCTAGTGACCCTGGGTGGGACATTGCTCCATCAGGACAGGTAGAGTCTCAGGAGAGCCATCTAGCTAGTCAACTGAATTACCAGCGGCCAGATTGTCACAAAAAGCCTCTTGCCCACTGCTTCCTTTTTGGCAGCCTTTCCTATGGTTGAGGCTACATCCTACTTCCCTATCAAACTTGACTTTGTATTTCGCACTTTTATCAGTGCGTTTCCATTACAACAACCAGGTAGTCCTGGACCAATGGCACTGTCTAGTCAAGGCCCCTAGCACAGAGTGGGCACTTAAAATTCATTAACCGATCCAACACTTCCTCCTTTACTTCCAAATTAACACTTTCTCTCAGCTGGATGGGGGCTTCTTCCTTCCTTACGCTAGATGCTGTTTTCTCTAACTCGGTGCCAGGACTTGCCAGATGAGTAAAGAAAACCTATCCCCACTTTCACAGACATTGCCCCACGTGGACGTCACATACTTGTAAAGCTTCATCTTTTTAAACCCACCTTGAGAACAGCGACTCATATGTTGCTCCTCAGTTCCAAATGGACGCTGGGCTTGTGTAGGCTGCTTCTGACAAGTGAGTCGTCAACGGATAGGGCTACTTTCTTTCTTGACATCACGCTCTCCTTCAGGTTGATATCAAAGAGGACACTTTAAACTTCTGGAAACATGAGGGCCCTGAGGAGGAGAAAGAGGAGAGAAGAACAAAAGGCCAAAAGGGGGTAAAGGGGAAGGCCGAGAAATAATCCCAAAGCAAAATGCCACATATGAGAACACATACTTGGCATTCTCACCTTTCAAAATTAGAACAACCTAACCGTCCAATGTTAGAGGAATGATTAAGTGAATTATCATTTATTCACGAAATGGAATATTGTGCAGCCATTAAATGTTTCCTTTGAAGAGTGTGCTGCAGCAAAGAGCAAAAGTTGATGGAATGATAAATGGGGGAAAAAAAAAAAAAGCAAAACAGGGTACCCGGCTGGCTCAGCCAGAAAAGCATGTGACTTTTGATCCTGGGGTTGTGAGTTCGAGGCCCACACGGGATATAGAGGTTACTTAAGTAAACAAAATTTTAAAGAAGGAAAAAAAAGTAAAACAAGTGCAGTGGTAGTACTGTAGCCAATGAGGTTTACCCAAGGCATGATTATTGCTAATTGAAAACTTCTCGCAATACCCCACCATGACGACTCGAAATACAGTGGGCACTGACAATTTTTGGTAGTCGCTACAGAGACTGAATTAAAAAAAAAAAAAAAAAACAAAATCATTGTGCTGTAATTCGCTTATGAATGTGTGTGTCCGTACCATCATTAGACTGAGGGAAGGGTAAGGAATGGAAGTAGCAGGGAGCCACGTCAAGGACAGAACCCTGAGGAATACTGACATCTATGGAATGTTCCAGGAAGGGGTGCCTTCAAAGAAGACAGAAAAAAACGAAGGAAAGAAGCCATGGAAAGGACTAAGCCAAAAGAACACGAGGTCACAGAATATGGGAGACGATGGCCCATCCAAGGTGTCTCCCAAGGTGGGAGATCCTAGTATAGACTTTTTGCTGTGAGCAAACTTCAGCAAAGTTTCAAGAGGAACTTAGCAAGTTGGGTCACATCCCAGAGTAAGGGAGAGATGGGATCTGAGCTGAAGTCGCCTGTAAGCAAAGCCTGTGCTCTCTGCTTTACTCTAGGCTGCCTTTCTGTTAGAAATATCTCCTGAGTGTGTATGAGATCATGATTGAAGAAGGATCAGTCAGTTGTATTTTCTTTTTTTTTCTTTTTTTTTAGATTATTTATTTGAGAAAACACATGAGTGGGGTGGAGGGGCACAGGGAGAGGGAGAAGCAGACTCCCCACTGAGCAAGGAGCCTGATGTGGGGCTTGATCCCAGAACCCCAGGATCATGACCTGAGCCAAAGGCGGACACCCAACAACTGAGCCACCCAGGCACTCCATGTATTTTCTATTTAAGGGCTACAGTTTGATACAAAGACAGCGGTGGGGGTAGAAGGTGAGAGAATGGATGCCAGGGCGATAGATCAGTATGGGGAGTGCAAACTCCATTGCTGGCAAAGCAGGTAAGGTACAAGGGGAAACGGCTGGCACACTGGGGCCTACTCACACTGCCTGCAGGGGGCAAGAATGCAGGCACTCATCCACTGTGGTTGAATATTCCAATTTGTTTAGAGATGCCAGAAATCTGGATTTTATCTTTCTCTGTGACATTTTCAAATTTTAAATGCTGGATCTAAATAAAAACATTTTTAAACACTATGCAGACTAAATAAATCTCTGGAGTAGATTGGGCCCAATTTTAGACCGCTGGCTTCATATCGGTAAAGGCAGTTTGTCTTCAGGAACTGGATCTTCAGTTGTGCTGGTTCTGTGCAGAGCTAATCCCCAGGCTGAGGGGAAATCCCTGGGCAGGCCTTGGCTGGGGCCATTTCCCCTTCCAACTTCCTTCCCCAGCTTGTCTCAGTGGGCCTATCACTCAACTTTCTATGATGAATGCTTTGTTGGGTTCTGTTCCATGGAGTTAAAGGAGCATGGAGCGTCTCTCATCACAGCCCTTCTTTCCTAGGAAAATAAATGGCCAGCTCCCTGGAGTTGGGGATTTTTTATGCAATGACTTTCCTCTAGGAGATTTATTGCAGCAGCTTTGTGAGAGATTTGTAGTAAGTAGTGTTCGGGCTGTAGGTCTTAAATCCTCAATGCCACAGTCATAACTCTCCAGGAAGGAAATGATAGAAGATCACAGTAGCTAATATTGCATTATGATGATACTGTCTCTACAGAAATGATTGCCGTCTTGCTGCTGCTGTCTTACTTAGGAAACGTGAGCTCTTCAGATGCGCTTGAGATATCTATCCTGGTGGTGCTTTGCGAGATCCCGAAGAACCTACCAACTAGGGGAGAGAGCAAACGTTTATTGAGTGTCTACCACTTCCCTTTTCACGTATGGAGACACTTAGGCTCAAAGAAGTTAAGTCATTTTCCCAAGGTCCCCTACTGTAAAACCTTTCCGATTACAAAGCAGATCTCATCTACCATGTCACATGGAACATATTTTTATGTACAAGAGAATGTCAAATGAATCAAGTTGTTAGGAATGAACGGTGAAATATTTCCCCCATTTTAGGTTTAACCTGAATCTACTTCACTTTTAGACTTAGTGCACAGTGTACAGGCAGTCCAGGAGATAAACAATCTCTGTGACACCATGAGGAAACAATCAGACAAAACCAGATTGTGGAATAAGGACAATCATCCCAGTCACTTCAAAAAGTCAATGTCATGGTGAAAAATGCCAAGATGCTCTTCTAGTTTAAAAGAGATTGAGGGACGCCTGGGTGGCTCGGTCGAGTAGGCATCGCCTTCAGCTCAGGTCCTGATCCCAGGGTCCTGGGATCAAGTCCCACATCAGGCTCCTTGCTCAGCAGAGAACCTGCTTCTCCCTCTGCTTGCCTCTCCCTCCTTGCTTATTCTGTCTCTCTCTGACAAATAAATAAATAAAATCTTCAAAAAATAATTAATTAATTAATTAATTAAAAAGATTGAAAAGACAAATTAACAAATGCAAGATACAAACCTTAACTGGGTTTTGGTTCCAAATGGAACTACTGGATATAATATTTTGGGAACGACTGAGGAAATTTGTATATGGACTAGGTATTAGATGGTATTAGAGATCATTATTAGTTTTCTTAAATGTGATAATGGCATTGTGGTTATGCAGGGAAACAGTCTTATTCTTAGGAGATACCTTACTGAAGTACTTAGGAGTGAAGTATCAACGATGTTTGCACTTCAGTTTCAAATGATTGAGGAAAAAATTATGTGTGTGTGTGTGTAAAATATAAATTGCTGAATCTAGGTGGTGAGTATGTCGGTGTTCAGTACACTATTCTTTCAACTTTCCTGTGCATTTAAAACTCTTCATAGTAAAAAAATAATAAAAAAATAGAATTCTTCACAATATAAAGTGAAAATATACAAGTAAAAAATGACTGGATTAAGCTGCCTCAGACTGATGAAGAGGGGGCTACACTGAATAGGATAAATGCATTTTGAAATTCCTTTAGAAGATAAAAAATATGGACAAACTAATATAGCTTCGAATATGTATTCATTAGAATAAATGAAAAACATATTTTAAAACAATAGATGTACATAACTACAGCCATATAAAAATATATTTGCTGGTAGACAATAACTAAAACTGCATCTGTTCGGTTAGTGGGCCTAGAGGCGATTTTTTTTTTCCAAAATTACTCTTGCTATATCATCTTTTCCATTAATATAATCATCAAAAAGTATGCTCATAGACCAAGGCAGAAAAAGATCATAACTGTTGCTATGGTGTGAGGTTACAGATGACTACTTTTCTTTTAAGAGTCATCCTTAAAGCCCATTATAAAACAACATCCTGTATTTTTATAATCAGTAAGTGCATTGAATTTATTGCATACTAAAAACACATCAATCTGGGGGCTTCAGCTCCATAATTGCAGTATGGTTAAGAAAGAGCTGGGAAAAACAATTGAAAATTAAATAATTAAAAATTTAAAACAGCTTCAGAAAGTGAATGGCCAAGCAAATAATTTCATCTGAATTATAAGAATGACTGTCTAAAATAGGGTTTAACAAACACAGGCAGGCCACCTATTTTTGTAAATAAAGTTTTATTGGAGCATAGCCATGCTCATTCATTAACGTATTGGCTATGTCTGCTTTCACACTGCAGCAAAGAGTTGAGTGGTTTCAACAGAGACTGTGTGACATGCAAAGCCTAAAATATCACTAGCTGGTCTTTTATGAAAAAGTTTGCTGAGCCCCAGTCTAAAAGTATCCATGAATATAAAAAAGGATTAAATGAGAATATGGAAAAATAAAGTTGGTTTATTATGGTGGGCATATTGTTGTAATTTTTTTATTCACATTTTTAAAAATTACATTGTTGTTACAAGGTGGTTCGGTCACTTAATAAATATTTTTACAAAAAATAATTGAATGAGACATCACTGTTTTGCAGTACATAAAATTGTGAGGGGAAAAGCAAATAGCAGATATGTATTATATAGTTATTAAAGCCTGACATGGAAATTCTAATTTCCATGTGCCAAAGAAAATAATCAGAAATACAGGAGGGAAATTACCAAAGAAATTTTCACAGGATTGTTCATAATAACAAAATAGTGGAAATAGCATGTTAACTATTAAATAAATAATGGTATCTATATGATGGAATATTGCACAGTTGTTAAAAATGGTATTTTTTAAAAAATTTATTACTTTTGTAATCAGAAAAAAAATTCTATTTTTTAAAGGGTGAGGAAACAATGGAAATAGAAAATGCTCATGATAGTGATATTTAAGTAAAATAAATCACAGAACACTTCAAAATATCTATTTATAAGCATTATCTACATAATTTTATGAATACATACAAAAATATCTGGAAATTATAAACTATACCCATTAACAGTTTAGGAGGTGATATTTGGGAGGACTTTTTATTTCTCAATATAATTCTAGAGTATTTAATTTTTTAAAGAGCATGTATATCAAAAGGAGAAATATATATATCTACTTTTTAAATTTTTTCTTAAGATTTTATTTTTAGGTAATCTCTGTACCCAACATGGGACTCAAACTCACAACCCTGAGATCAAGAATCACATGCTCTACCAACTGAGCCAGCCAGGAGCCCCTATATATCCATCTTTAAAAATAATACTTATTTAAAATTTTTAAATGACCTAGTTAAATGTTTATGAAAAGCTGAATATGATCTCAGGTTCAGGAATAAAGTATACAAAAACAAGAACCAAGAAAATGTCAAAATATTAAGTGTTGTCTCCTTTTTTTTTTTTTAAAGATTTTGTTTATTTATTCGACAGAGATAGAGACAGCTAGCGAGAGAGGGAACACAAGCAGGGGGAGTGGGAGAGGAAGAAGCAGGCTCATGGCAGAGGAGCCTGATGTGGGGCTTGATCCCATAACGCTGGGATCACGCCCTGAGCCGAAGGCAGACGCTTAACCTCTGTGCCACCCAGGTGCCCCTCTCCTTTTTTTTTTTAAAGATTTTATTTATTTATCTGAGAGAGAGAGAGAGAAATCACAAGCAGGGGAGAGGAGCAGAGGGAGAGGAAGAGAGAGAAGCAGACTTCCAGCTGAGCAGGGCCCCATGCAGGGCTCCATCCCAGGACCCCAGGATCATGACCTGAGCCAAAGGCAGACACTTAGCTGACTGAGCCACCCAGCTGCCCCTGAAGTGTTGCTTCTGAGTGATGGCATTGTGGATGATTATTGCCTTATTTTTTTTACACTAGTCTCTATATTCCTGATCTTTCTATAATGAACATATATTGCTTGGGTAATCAGGAAAAAAATTTTAAGTAAGAATTTGTTAAAATAACTTTTTAAAGGAAAAGAATATTGGGGCGCCTGGGTGGCTCAGTCGGTTAAGTGGCTGCCTTCAGCTGGGGTCATGGTCCCAGGATTGTGGGATCCAGCCCTGCATTGGGCTCCCTGCTCGGTGGGGAGCCTGCTTTCCCCTCTCCCTCTGCCCCTCCTCCAGCTTGGGCTCTGTCTTGTTCACTCACTCTCTGTCTCTCAAATAAATTAATTTTTTAAAAAGGAAAGGAAAGGAAAGGAAAGGAAAGGAAAGGAAAGGAAAGGAAAGGAAAGGAAAGGAAAGGAAAGGAAAGGAAAAGAATATTGTTGCAGCTACTACCAATCCATATTACTAGACTTTTGAATCCCTTTATCTCTCTGTCTCTCTCTCTCATACACACATACATACAGACACATTCCTCACAATAATGACTTCTATTATTAAACTCTACCAGGTTCCCCACTTCTGTCTTACATTTCCTAGCCTCCTTTTCTCACAACTTCCCAAAATCTTGTGTGCCATTTGAACTGTACAGGTGAGAGAGAAAGGAAGAAGATGACAACATTCAGGCATGTATTTCCTGCAAGGCTCCTGATATTATGGAAGGGAAAAAATACCCAAGTCCGTCCAAATGGCCAACAAGGCATACTTGATCTGTACCCTCCCCATGCACCCCTACCCTCCTGGCACACACACTGCTCTGATCTCACCTTACCACTCTCTCCATCGTTCTTACATTTCCTTCAGGGGTCCATGCAAATTTCATTGTATGAGGGGACACCTAACTTCGGCTTTCACCAATTCCACCAACTTGGTTTTAAGGTATAAGCAAAATATGCTTTATTAAATCTGAATGAAGCCATCATAAAGGCGAAAAATCACTCACTAGTCAGCTCCCAAGATGGCATCCTGATATTTGGATAGTCTTCTCTGACACTGAGTAGGGCTGACCAAGGTAACCGGTAGGATACTGCAGACATGACAGTGAAGCTTCCAAAGCCAGGCCATAAGAGACATTGAGACTTTCACCATGCCCTCCTGGATGGCTCGCTCTGGGGGAAGCCAATCCCCATGCCAGGAGGATACTTGGGGGGGGGGGGATCCTAAAGGGAAACCCACGTGGTAATGAACTGAAGCCTTCTGCCAATAGCCAGCATCAACTTGCCATTAACAAGTGTAAGGCACCAGGGAAGCAAATTGTCCAGTCCTAGTCAAGCCTTCACATGACTGCATTTCTGGCCAACATCTCAGCTATAATTTCCTGAGTGACCTGGAGCCTGAACAACTCAGCTAAGGCACTATCAAATTCCTGACCCACAGATACAATGAGGTTAAAAAAAAAAAAATCCTTACTGTTGTTTCATCCATTAAGTTTTGGGGGTAATTTGCTATACAGCAATAGGTAATTAATACACTCACTAACCTAACATTTAAATCATTTTAATCCATACAGCTCTAATCCCTTTAAGTGACCCACCCATTAACACAAATCCACCAAACTCAGGCAAAGAAGTAGACCACTGTCCCTGGGATTGTCCAAAGTACCATCTTCCACTTCTGTTCCGTTCTTCCTTGCTTTTCCTACTTCCCTAGGTCTCAAAGGTCCATCTGTCTCTATGTCTCAGTGAATGATACTTACTTCTCTTACAACAGGGTTGGGACAGATTCCAGCCTGTACCTTCTGTTAGTAACCTGTTAGTCCCCATCCAGAGCCTTGCCTGAAAGTCTCAGGGAAGAGACTTACTCATTCTTGCTCCCACCCCCGCCTCTCCTACCCTCACCTCAGGATCCAGCCCTGCATGGGGAGGGGGATTGAGCATCTGAAGCATATCTGGACAAGCCTACCTCAACCTCCTGGCCAGGCCAGACTTTGCAACCTAGACCATTGTGGTGATAGACCGCAGCCCCATCTCTGTAAATAACAATTTCCACGTAGAGAGAGTCAATCTTGCTCATTTGCCCTCTTTTGTTCCATAGGTACCATTTATTTATTTTTTTAGTAATCTCTATATTTGTATGCTCTTTTGACTGAGCCAGCCAGGCGCCCCTGCCCTGACTCCTTCATCACCAGTGTTCTTTCATCTCTCAGCACATTTCTGCCTCCATCAACTAGCTTGAGTTCCATCAAGAAACATTCTCTGTGGGGCACCTGGCTGGCTCAGTCGGTAGAGCATGCAACTCTTGACTTTGGGGTTGTCAGTTGGAGCCCCACCTTAGGTATAGAGATTACTTAAAAATAAAATATTTTTTAAAAAGAAGAGAAAGGAAACATTCTCCATATGTGGAAGATGAGCCCCTAATTCTAAGAGACAGCATGTGTGTCTGTATGTCTGCTTGTGTGTCTGTACGTCTCTCTGTGTGGTATGTATGCTTTGTGTGTCTGTATGTATGTTGTGTGTATGTGTGTCATGTGTGCATGTGTGTTGAATGTATCTGTATTATATTCTGTGTATATCTGTGTTGTGTCTGTACATGTCTGTATGTGTGATATGTGCATACACATGTGTGTGCTTGTGCAAGCATCCAGCTTCACCAGCCTGGGATTCATACAATCTCCCTCCACAAGGACACCCAAAATAAAACAGATTTCTAATTTGGTAAGTGTGCCATAGTTACATAAGATGTTGGCATTAAGTGAAGCTGGATAAATGGTATATAGGAACTCTTCTGTAAATCCAAAAGCTATCCAAAAAAGTTAAAAAAAAAAAAAACTATTATCCAGATTAGTAAGAAATTCAGTCTTCCCCTCTTAGGTCTAAAACTTCCTAGAGTTACCTAACTTTTGTTCAAAGGCACCACTCTGGTTTGTGACTTGCTTACCATTAGAGCTGAAGTCAGGCTTGATGCCTGCATAAGTACAGTCCAGACGGATACTCTCTAACTTGAGAAATTGGCTTCCCAATTGGCTAAATCTGCAGTGTGATCGCCACCGATCCAGATCCCCTTCCACACTTAGTATACCAGAACATCTTTTAAAAGATAAAAATAAAAGAGAATTCGTAGGGGAAAAAAAGAAGAAGAACGGGGGCACCTGGTTGGCTTAGTCAGTGGAGCATGAGACTTTTGATCTCAGGGTTGTGAGTTTAAGCCCCACGTTGGGTATAGACATTACTTAGAAAGAAAATCTTTAAAATTTTTTTTTCAATAAAAAAAAAAATAGGGACACCTGGGTGGCTCAGTCGGTTAAGGTCTGACTTTGGCTCAAGTCATGGTCTGGGGGATTGAGCCCTGTGTTGGGCTCTGCGCTCAGCGGGGAGTCTGCTTCTCCCTCTCCCTTAGCCCCTCCCCCTGCTCATGCTCTCTTTCTCTTTCTCTTTCTCTCAAATAAATAAATAAAATATTTTAAAACAACAACAACCAGAAGATTGAAGGGCCAGCAGCTAATTTAGGGCACAACTACATTTTTAAGAAACCAGAGGAGGTGATGGGTCTTATGACTGACTTTGGGTGTTCAGCTCTAGGCTGAGCAAAGGGAGGGGCCAGAGGAAGAGCACTGAACTGCCTGCTTAGTGGACTTGGGCCTTAGGTATTGAAATCCTCCCTAGACCTGTGTGTTGCCATGGGCTTGGTATTTTACAGATGGCTATTTTGGGTTTAAGTATTCTTTCTTCTACCCCCACCCCACAAGTCAATTAAGACTTCTTTGGAGAAGAGTGGATCTGCCCTGCCTGCTAGGCTGGAAACAAAGTGCTCAGCTCCTGGGGGGAATGTGGTCTTGTCCTCGCTCTCAGCTCACTAAGCAACCTGTTGACAAGCTTATAATTACCAGAACTGTGTGCTACACAATGAATGTTCTTGGGGATTTTAATGATCGAAGTGAATGAACATGCTTCAACATTTGGAAACGTGCTTGAGAAGAATAATTGCTTTAAAGTGTTTCATAAATTGTTGCTAGGAGACCACATCAAGATGGGCCTTTTTACTTACAACTTGAAGTTCAACTGGCAGGAAATTCTCCCATTCAAAATATAGATAAGCAAACAGAACAATTCAAAAAAGAAAAAAAAAAAAAAAGAAATCCACTAGCTGCTAGAGAAAATCTGTCACCTGAAACAAAATGGAGAACAAGAGGCAATGTTGATGACAGTTAAGAACTTGCATCTCAGTTCTTACTAGTTATATGATCTTGGACAATTCTTTTAATGTCTTCTATCCTCAGTTTTCTCTGAAAAATGGGGTTATCAATAGCTCGCCCATAGGATCAGAGATCACGGAACATGTAAATGTACTCAGCATGTGATACTCTATATTCTATTTAATTATTTATATGTATTCTGAAAGGTTTTGAGGTAACTTACAAAGCTATTTCCTATCTTAGTTTCTGTTCCCCAAAAGCAGCCCCGACGTAAAAATTGGGTATAGGTGGCCTACTTGGGAGGTAACCCCAGGAAGTTGAAATGAGACAGTGAAGAAAATACGATCGGAAAGGGAAAGTCGATAAAAGGTGCATCAGTGACTAGGAAAGCCCACTACAGATCAGTCTCTGAAGGAAACACTCTGAAGAACCATGTAGAACACATCTCAGGAAACCTGTGCTGCGGGATGGGGAAATTGAGCCATTTATCCATGACTCTTTCCTCTCAGTGGTTGAGGGTTGCCCCTGGGAGCCTTAAATAACCAGCACCTCCACAATGCCCTAAACAGTCTAGTAATTTCCAGTGGAATAGGAGAAAACCCTCAGGAAGAGAAGCAGGAAATCACGGGCATGTGAGGTAGGAACGTGCCAGTGTGCCCAAGAACTATTCCACCCATATGCACGTGAACTCAGAGGTGAACTGAAGGGATATGGGTTGGGACATCAACAGAATCTGCTACCCTTAGGATTCAACAAGGTAAAATTAGTTGATGACAAAATTGAGGTCATATAAAACAGTTATTTTGTAAATGTTGCTGAATTTAACAAAAGGTTATTTTGTAGCAAGGCTGGCAGTGATGACTGATAATATATTTTTTTTCTTTTTTCTAGACTTCCAGTCAACAAAATAGTCTGGATCTTGGGCAAAGTTTCCATATTAGTGTGGGCAAGAAATGCTTGAGCAAACCCTTTATATACGGCAATCTTTTGTTGACCAAGGTCTAGGGAATCTGAAACATTCTTATGGGGCTCAACTATGGCTGGACTTCAGACTTCAAGCATTAAATTTGAATTTAAATTTAAATTGTATTTGGAAATTACATTCCTATTCTGCATGGGTCAGGAAGGAAGTCCTTCAGCTACTTCCTGTCTAGCAGTCCCTCCTCTGCCTGACAGCTGTTTGCCATCTGGATCATTAGCAAGTTGGGCAGGGCTCAAACTCAGCACTCACTCAGAGTGGAAGAGCAAAAGCAGTTAAATGTTATCCTCCAAAGTTTTGTCAGCATGTCTGTTCCCCACCCAGTGCTGAGAAGAGCTTTAGCAGCATCACGATACCCCCACAGGAACGGAAAGCCATGTTGGCAGCAGAGACAGGAAACAAGGGGATAAGGCAGGTCAATACCCCAGAAGGGGGCCAAAAAGCCTGGCAATCCCTCCCCCTAGAATCCCAATCTCCAGCTCCCGCCTGGAATGAGAAAGTTGAGATATGGAAAGGAAAGAAGTCAAATAGGAAGAAAAAATCAGCAGGAGAGACATAATCAGACGTTATATGCCTCCTGATGGAAGAATACAACACCACTTACGAAGGAGTCTGGCTAAAAAACCGAACCTGAGTTTGATCAAGACTCTAGTTTTAACTACCAATGTACAAGAAACGTAGAGGACAGAGTAACATGTTAAATGCCACTGCAGGAATGAATGCAAAATCCAGACTGTGGGAGACTCTATACAGCGAATCACCAGGTTTCAACAAATTTAAAGAAACCTATAGACTAAAAGAGACTTAAAAGGTAGATTCATTAATTGAAATGTGTGCATCTTACTCAGATAATAAGGATGATTTTAATCTTTATTCAAGCAAACTATAAAAATTACGAGTTTATGAAAAAGGAAATGTGAATACTGACCAAATATGACATTATGAGTAATATATTTTTAATTACTTGGGTCAGTGATAATAGTAGTATTTTCAAATAGACTCCATATCTTTTAAGGATACATAATTAAATGTTAAAGGTGAAATTATAGAATGTCTAGACTATTCTTTAGAGAGAATGTGGTGGTGGGAATGGATGTGCAGGCTTGGTTATGAGTCAATGATGGACACCTGGGGCTCTTAAGCTACTTTGTCTACTTTTGGGTGTGTGTGAGAGTCTTCACAATAAAAAGGTAAACATAAAAATGAAACGACTCAACAAAACCCAGCAGGCAAGTGAGCTACCTTCAGGTGGTGACCAGGAGGCATGTAAAGTCTGTTTCTGCAGGAGGTGTCTTTTGGATCTGAGATCATGTTCTGCTTATAAGGAAGCTTTGGCTTCCCAGTTCTAACAAGGATGGGGGTGAGGTCCAGCGTGCAGGGAACAGGATGCAATTTCTCAGACTGACTATTTGAGAGGGAGAGAGCGAGCATGCGTAGCACCTGCTACATGAGCTTCCCCTGGCTGCAAAGTATCACAGAGTGGGTGGGAGGGAAGAGGGAGAGGAAGAAGCTGACTCCCTGCTGAGCAGGAAATAGATTGCCTGTCTCAAGACCAGGACCCTGGGATCATGACCAGAGAGGAAGGCAGACACTCAACCGACTGAGCCACCCAGGAGCCCCACTCAGATTGACTCTTGATCTTAGGGATCTAGCCCCCTGCCTCGTGGCTTTCACTCCACTCCCAGGGGACCAGCCAGGAGTTTTCCATTAAAACGAGCTTTCTACCCCAGACACGTAAGAGTGCCAGAGTTACTGCTGCAGGTGTGGCTACATTTTTACTGTGTTTGAATTCTCAAAGTAACCTGGAGCCATGTAAGTTTCACGACACTAAAACTACGTCATGAAGCTAAAAATACCACCAAGAAATAATATACTAACAATAATAATGATGACAGCGAGGCACTGAGCTAAACACTTCATATGTATCACTTGCCACAACTTCACAACTTAGCTTTGATTCCTATCTCTGTTCTACAGACAAGGAAAGTGAGCCTTGAGTTATGTAATCACCGGAGGTTGCACAGCAGAGATGGAGCTGAGAGGGACTCAAACCTGCGGCATCAGTTCACCCGGGCTGCAAAGTATCACAGACTGGGTGACTTAAACAACCCCAAGTCATTTTCTCACAGTGCTGAAAACCAGAGGCCTGAGAGCAAGGTGTCCCCAGGGTGGATTCCTTTTTAAGGGCCATGACGGAAGGATCTGTTCCCGTCCTCTCTCTTTTCCAGGCAAGCCATTTTGATCTCTGAGAACCTCATCTTCCGCCTCAGTTCTCCTGACTCTCAGGCCTCTGTCTGTTTGCACAGGCTAACCTCTCTGCCTCGAAGGCCTTTCCTCATACATCTGCTAACTCCTCCTCTTCATCCTCCAAAGCTGTCAGCAAGGACCACCTCTTTATGGAAGCTTTTCCTAACCTGCCAGACTCTTCCGAGTGTCCTAATGCCATGGTTTTGTTACTGGATCCTAAAAGTCTCTCATCTAGAGAGACAGGCACACTGTCTCAATCTCATGGAATCCCCAGCTCTGGACCTGGTACATCAAGTTGTGGAGGGAGCGTTGGACCCTTCCATCCCCGGCCTCGCTTAAAGCCAGCAACACCGCAGACCCCTTCGTGCTGATTGTTTGCTGGACCTTGAACAATCCCTGCGGCTTTGTCCTCTAGCCTTTAAAAGCTGTTGATTTCCATTGTCTAATCATCCTCTGACTCGTGGCTCCCCAAGCCCTGGGCACCATGCCCATTTCTCCAAGCCTGCTGGTACCCTCAGCCTGTCATGTCACAGCGTGATAGAATAATCCTCCTTTTACCTGCTTCTGTTGGTGCTCCTTCTCTATCACCGTGGGCAGGGGCAGGACAGTGGACTGTGTGTGTGAGCGTGAGAGAGAGAGAGAGAGAGCACCATACTGGCTTAAGCTAAACACACACACACATGCAAAAAGCATAGGCATGGCGGGGGCTTACGAAACTGAAAAACCTGGGGGCTCTGTTCAGCTTCAGTCCACATACCAAACAACCTCCTCACCAACCTCCACAAGATAATCACGCATGCTAAGCATTTCATTCACTTAGTATATTTTAGCAAAGATTCGTGCATCACCGTGAAGGGTTACATCGTGCAGCAGACACCCCTCTGCTGTTGCACTGTGGTTGCACACTCTTCCCCCCCACCTTCCTGCCCTCCCCCTTCTCCACCCTCTCTTAGGAGCAATATAATTCCCCTCCTTGCCTCATGCAAAGCAGTTTAACAGACATTTTTCCTTGATGGAGAAGGCCCTTGGGACTTCACCTTCCACCCCAAATGTCATTTCAAAGTATTTCTTCTAATCGAATAGAAAGCTCTCCCTAAGGGAGCTCTGGTGACCAACATTTTCTCCACCTCATTACTTGCCAGTCCTCACAGTTCTGCCGTTTGGATAAAGCTTGTACCTCAGGCCCTGAACCAGAAGAGTTGATGATTAATAGAGCAGAGGGCTTACTTACAGGAAAGCCTCCCTTGGGTGAGAAGCCTGTCTAATTCATCCCACCGAGTCACCACGGAGCCCAGAACAGTGGCTGGCACACATAATGGGTATTTGATACTGTTTGTGGAATACAGAGTAGTTTGAGTGATTAACCAGCATCTCTTATGAGACAGGCGAAAGATGATACCCAACATTTGGAAAACAGCAGGGCTTAGGAGGGCCCAGGAGGGCCAGAGGCCAGGCGAGATGTGTGTGAAAGGAGTCATTAACATTTCTTCCCTTGGGTAGAAGGTGGTTTCTTATACCTAGAAAATGTGTCCATTTCTCTGCATTTGGTGCCTTCTGTAACTACATATTTTTTATATCCTTGCTTTTTATTCCATTATATATATAACTACATGTATCTTTGTTTTTCATTTCATTTATTTTGAAAATACAAGCCCGTGGGAGCTATTTTAAGAGAATTTAGGTGTTCTGAACTGATCCAAGTGAATTTGGCCGTTTGGCAACTGCCAGGCTCCTTGGATAAATATCAGCAGCCTCTGGGGCTTACAGATGGGAGGCATACACCCTCTACCCTACAACCTCCATACCAGGTGAGGTCTTAAGACCAGATTCTGCCAAAACTACAAGTTTTCACTAGCTAGCAGGTATAAGAACAGTCCTACGACTGGTTCTTGAGGCTTTGGGGATCCATTCTCTGTCTTAGGCACCACAAATAATGTAAGCATGATCAGTTCTATAGTAGACACAAGATGATGACAGGACCAGCCAGCCTTTTGTAGGGTCAAGCCACAGACTCCGTGAAGGAGAAATATATAGGACCAAGGGAACCCTATACCTCAATCACTGTACAAAAAAGTCTGACTCGTGAGCCTGCTGGAGCCATTTACTCATCCATATAAGAACAGTAGGGCTTCTATCTTTCTAACCAACCATATGCCTTGGACCATCGTTCATTTTACCTATTCCAAAATATTTCTAACATTCCTTATACGAATTAAAAACCTTCAGGTGAGATTTTGATGAAGATATTTGAAGTGTTGGGTTGTTAATTCCTGATGAGAGAATTTCAAAAGCTAACCACCTGTCCCAGGGTATATATTTGAGCTTTTTTGTACACACATATATTACACCATGTGTAAAAAGTATTTGTAAAGTAAACGACTATGCAGACAATGTAAAAAATAGTATCTACTATTATTTTTCATCTAAATTACAGTATCTATTCCATGATAGGACAGAAGCTGTAAGGTCCTAAGGGGCCCCTTTTGGTAAGGACAGTAGCAGGAACCCAAGTTGGAGAACCTCAGGGAAAAGAAAAGATGCACAGATGGAGTCTAGCTGAAGGTCAGCTGATGGTCCAGAACTTTCCTCTGCTTAAACATAAATGACTTGTGTTTGTTTTCATGTTGGAGGCTGTTCCATCCTCCCTGGACTTGAAAGAACTAATTTCAGTCCTCTTTTTATAACTCCCCTCTTTCGAGGGGGCGGTTTATTCTCCTGCTGTCAGCACAAATGTAAAAATTAGGAACACATCTGATTGCACCTGTAGTTACCCACTTGCAGCCACAATTAGCCATAAGCACTCTCCAAAAATGGCAAAAGCAGTTAAGCATGCTGCAATTAAGTAATTGTGGGCATCATTAGTTGCATCGTTAGTCACATGAGTAACTTTTATGGTCGCCATGACTACCTTCTGATACCAAATTACTCACCCAACGAGGGAGCACTTGGGCTGAAAACTGACCCCCCCTTCTCTAATTTTGTGAAAATTGTGTGCTTTTTTTTCTAATTATTTCACACATGTGAATGGGGAATGTTTGCAAATACAAACTATTCATGTCAAACCAAAAAGAAATGGTCACCCGGGTGCTGTGTTATCTGTTCATCTTTTTTTTTTCATTTGACATATAACAAAGAAAAGCTAGCTCTCCCCCCCTCCCCCCCGCCCGGGGAAAATAACTCACTTGTGGTATCTAGGTGACAATATAATCTTTCATTTGTATATTCTGTCTAATAAAGAAGGTTTATTTTATACCCTAGTTATAATTTTCCAATTTGAATATCTGGTACAAATTTTCAGTTGGAGAGCTTTTACTTCCTGTTTGAACTGAAATGATTAGATCTTTTTCCCACAGATTTTTACTGAAAGGGAAATGGGCCCAGACCTAGGAAGATAGTTCCTGCTTGGAGAATGATGATCTGTGGAAATGTCATTGAGAAATGTATTCTTAATGAGTCACCAACCTGAGAATGAAACATCATGTTTTTCAAAATCCCAAGAAGTATATATTCATACACTAGACCAGAGTAGGGTAGAGAGATGCATCTTTAAATTTACATTTATTTATATAATAATTTCAGCATGATTGATATAACAACAGATTAATCATCCCTTACTAAATAGCATGTTTCAGATTTACCCATCCCAGAGATGAGCAGCTAGGACCTATCAACCCCATGTAAGTGTTTAGGAAATAGGAAGAGATAACTGAATAGCTCATAGTCCATCATGCGTCTATTGGCCTTGTTTGCCGTTTGAAGAGCAGGAAGGTTCTACAGGGCTTTCTGAGCCTTGTAACTTTGGATAAAGAAGGAGCTCTGTCTCTAGAGCAGTTCTGTCCATCAGAACTTTCTGTGATGATGGAAATGTTCTGTATCTGAGGTGTCCAATATGGCAGTCACTACTCACATGTGGCTAGTGTGTGCTTGGAACAGGACTAGAAGGACTGACAAACTGATTTTAAATATTATTTGATGTCAATTAATTTAAATGTAAGTAGCTACATAAGTCTAGTAGCTACCGTCTTTGTATAGCACAGCTCAAAATACATGACTACAACCAGAAAAGGAGTCAACGGTGGCTCCAAATATGATCCAAAAGTATGGTGAATGGACAGCAAAGTATTCGAATCCAAAATCCCAGGCCATGAATTTGGCTTCACCACCTCCTAGCTATATGATCTTAAATAAAACACTTGTTTCTTAGCTCAAGTTATGTTTTAAAGATATCATTCTGATGGTAGGGTGGAGTTTGGAGGGAAATCAGAGATCCCAGTGAACCAGCTTTTCTTCCTACTGCCTGGGTGTCTATGGTCTATACTATAGAAGGCTGTTCAGGAGAGAACACTGAAGGAGAAACAAAATGGGAAATACTCTTACACAAATTAGGACCCTCCTGACTACAAGTAGCAGAAGAACCTAACCTAAACCTGCTTTAAGCAAAAAAAGATACTGTGGATCCATATCTTAACCCTTAGACCTAGCTCTGGCTTCAGGCAAGTGGATTCAGGCTTCAATTTAAGTCATGTGGATTTAGTTCCTCTCCAGTCTTTTGGTTTTGCCTTCTGTTATGCTGGTTTCAGCCTTGGGCTCTATGGGGTAGCAATATGGCAGCAGCAAACCAAGTACCTATAAACTCTCAAATCTACCTTCAGGGTAAAGAGCGAGAGTCTCTGTTGCATGTGGCTTATAAAAACCCTTCCTTATGGCTCATTGGCTCTGAAACAACTAACTAGCCAAGTCTGAAGTCTGTGGTCCCCTCTGGAACCTGCGGTTGGCTCAGCCTTGCCCCAGCCATAGGAGCTGACAATGCAGGAGGGGGAGTTTCCCAGAGGTAAAGCGGAATACTTCTAGAAGGAGGGTGAATTGATGAACCGCAGCAGAAAACAACAGATGTCCTCTAGAGACTTGCTTCCACGACTTTGAAAGACTAAAGCTCTGACCCCTTGAGTAATCATAGCAGCCATGAATCCAATTCAATTAAATTCTACTAATTCCAAAACACACCTTAAGAGTACCTGGCAGCCTTCTATTCTAACCAGATGCTTGTGGCAGCCATGAGCAGTTATCTTATGTTGGAAATGTATCTGGCCTTCCACCTTCCTAAGTGGTATTACTTATACAACAGATCGGAGTTAGTATTTTCGACCAGCTGTGTTCTGGGATTTTGTATCCTTCAGGGATTGTGCTAAGAATGAACAGTAGTTCTTCAGAGATTCAACTTGCACTTGATTGAATGACTTGACTGGCAGAGATCCCAAAGGTCATTCATTCATGCTGGTAATACTGCTTGGAAACCCAAAACATATTCTGACAGTTTTCTTTCTTTACTCTACTTCCAGGAAAAAGGAAGAATCAGGAAGTAAAGTAGCTGTTTCTTCATTCATTCAATAATAATTATGACACTACTGTGTGCCTGGAATGGTTGTTGGTACTGAAAGAGCCTTCAAGAAAGCCGGATACTATATAACAGTGTTGTGGGTTTAAAAAAAACAAAAACAAACAAACAAACACTAGCCTTCAAATCAGAGGACCTGAGTTGAAATTCTGACTTTGCAAGTAATTATCACTGTGATTTAGGGACAATGGCCTCATTTGGAAGATTTCTAAAAATCCCTTGAGTTGGAAAACTGATTCCAAGGAAAGTTAGATCCCATCACAATGACTAAGGTTTGCCATCTGACCTTAGAAAACTAAAAGTAAAACACACCCCCTCCCCCTCAGAATTCAGCACACATACCTCTTCTGGGATTCAGGTTGAGAGGATCAAATTAAAATAGGAGATACAAAAGGAGGTTTTCATTAACTCTTAGAAATTGTTTTCTCTTTGGGACCAGCTTATTAAGAAAGAATCCTCAGGAGCCAGGGCACACCCCTACCGCAGGATGGGGTCCAGAGAAGGAAGGGTCTTCCTGAATGAGCAGCAATTCAACAGCTGGAAGGCCCTGTGGAAGAACATTCCAGGCCTTTGACAGGCTTGAGGCAAGGCAGAGCTGGAACTGGGAGATGGACAGAGGCCGTGGTGATCATTTACTCGTCTGGAACCTCAGGTCTAGGAGCAAAGGAAGGCTGGTTCTGCTGAAGTAATCACACTTTCCCCAGGTTGGTTTTGCATTATCCACAATCTCAGGTTCTCTGAGTTCCAGAATCCTGACACCAACTGGTTGTTTAAAATCCCTGTGAAGGGGTGCCTGGCTGGCTCAGTTGATAGAGCATGCAACGCTTGATCCTGGGGTTGTGAGTTCAAGCCCCACATTGGGTGGTGAGATTACTTTAAAAAAAAAATTAAAAAAAAATAGAGCATGTGGGAATTACTACAGAGTACGCACACTGGCTATCATTGAGCCAGGTGATTCCGATATCATTAGAAGCCTACCAGAACAGACTGGTGAAAAGTAAATCACGCAAAATTTTTCCTTAATAAAACTGGCCACAGCTTGTTTTAAAAACAAAACAAAACAGAAAATAGAAAAAATAAAATAAAATCCCTACCCTGCAAGCTAGAGCAAAGGTTACCAGGTCCCCAGTGTTCTTGGCCTACCATGACTTGGATGACGCCTCCAACCTGTAGGTGAGACCTCGGTGGTGGAAGGGAGCCCTGACCTCTGCACCACACTCGCCTGAGCTGAGAGATGAGAAGTGCAGGTGGCCTGCCCCTCCATTTCCCTTGACTGGGAGCTGAGAGGAAAAGGAATTCCATTTTCTTGGTGATAACCTTCCCAGATTGGAGCTTCTGTCATAAAGCCAACATGGGAAGGGGGAAGAGAGAGGATTGCGCTGTTCTTATCAAGAGCTAATAGATTTTCTTTTCTTTTTTTTAAGGTTTTATTTATTTTTTCGTCAGAGAGAAAGAATGAGAGAGCACAAGCAGGGGGAGCAGCAGAGGGAGAGGGAGAAGCAGACTACCCTGCTGAGCAAGGGGCCCGACATGGGACTCGATCCCAGGACCCTGAGATCTTGACCTGAGCTGAAGGCAGACGCTTAACTGACTGAGCCACCCAGGCACCCTTCTACAGATTTTCTTTAACAAAGTTTTCCTCATTTGCTGTATACCCTTAGGGTGACTTCCAGAGATTTCAATGGTTGAGATAGATATGTATATCACGAGTCATGGTTATTTCTCTGAGAAGGGGGTCCATAGAGCTCCTCACATCACCGTTCCAGAAGTGGAGCTCCTGAGGGTTCTAAAGAGGGGTTTTAAGCATGACCAAAAGATCCCTCTGGCTTTTGGGTGGAGAATGGATCAAAGGGAGAACAGAATGTAAGCAGATGCATCAGTTAGGAGATAAATAGAACTGCCCAAAAGAGACGTTAACAGTGACTCAAGTGGTGGTGTGCAGATGGTGAAGTGGACGGCCACCATATGTATCTTTTGTTCGTCATTGTAATCTCAGCACTTGGAGCTTAGTAGGTCCTCAATAAATATTTGTTGAATCAAAGATTGAATGGCTACTGACAACTGTCATCTTTGGAATTACATTTACACATTTTCTTTTCTTTTTTAAAATTTTATTTATTTATTTGAGAGACAGAGAGAGAGAGAGAGAAAGCGCACAAGGGCAGGAGAGGGAGAAGCAAACTCCCCTCTGAGCAGAGAACCTGGTGCAGGGCTTGATCCCAAGGTCCCAGGATCATGACCTTTAACCAACTGAGCCACCCAAGCGCCCCTCATTTACACATTTTCAAGCTTCCCATCATTGACTTCTCTTTTACTCTGATTCTGGAATATGACAAGACTTGTTTTGTGGAAAGAGGTGAAAAGTTATAGTAGGAATTCTTGTATATCAAGAAGTTTTTGTGTAAAGTTTTGTGGGTCATTTCATCCGAAGCAGGAAAGCTTCACGGAAGAGAGGACATTTGATCAGGGCCTTAAAGGATAATGCTGGTAATGCTATCAAGGAAAACAGGGAAAATCTCAGATTCTGCTGACTACTTTTTTAGAGGAAAGAAACATTTTAATTAGCAGAGAGCCTCTGGAAAACTGGCTGCATTTACAATCCTAATAAATTTATCCTTGTCCTTTCCTCAGTGTCCTTAAATGTAAATTAGGGAGGAGAGTGATCTGATCTGTACAGATCCAACCAGCCCTAACATTCTAAGAGTCTACGTACCCAAGAATGGAAATCTGCAAGGAATAAATTATGAAAGGAACAAAATGCTCTTTCTACCAGATGCTAAACTTGAACTAGGACCAATGGATTTATTTGGGTATGTTTTCTCCCTCTTGCCGTTGAACTTCACAGATGTGGAAGGGAGTTTAGAAGAGAACAGGGGAAATATGGTTTTATTGAGCAAAAAAAATATATTATTTTGGTCATTGGCAGAGATTTTTAAAATTCAGCAACATCTAAAGGAATCAACACTAGCCAAATCTGCTGCCCTTTTCCTGTACTTCTTTGATTTCTAATCATAATTTCTATTTGCAATTGTTTTTAAAACATATTTTGGAAGTCAATTGATCCTTTGAAAACCTTATGAAGTATATGGGCGCCCTCTGACACACATGAAGCGAAATGCACATATTCACAAAGTAATGCATAGAAGAGGTTCCCCAAACTTTAAGGGCCCAGGGCTCCAGAATAAGTTTATAATGTGATTTACAGTTTTCAAAAGACATTTTAAAATCTTGACGCTTGTAACTCTGTGAGTGAAGCAATATTAGCCCCATCTTCCGTATGAAGAAATTGGACCTCAGAGGAGTTTACTACTCATCTTTTTCTAGGAAGGCAAGAGAAAACAAGTCAAGGCAAGGAGGATGGAAATCAAAGCCCAGGTTCTGCCCAAGATTAGTTCTCTAAGGGGAGACCCCTTCATCCCAAAGAAAATGGTGCACCAAAGGGTTGCACCTTTTCCCACTTCAGGGACTACAAGAAAATAGCCTTGTTTCTGAGCCCCAGGTTGGGGAGGGAAAGATTGAAAAGTTGTAGCAAGTTGCCCTCAAATTTGCAGCCTAACTTCACATCATTGAATTTGGTTGGTCCCCCAAAATTGCAACTTCTGAATTTATTTTAAAATAGTCCTGGATTGGCAATACCATTGAGCACATGGCAGAATCAAAGGTATATTCTCTCTAGAGGAAAGCACCTTCGTCCTAGACCACAAAGGACCACACATCTATTTTTTCAAATACATAAGCAGCACACGGTCAAAAATAATCAAGCACACAGGCAAGGCACCATGAGTAAGATCCTTTAAAAACAGGAGGACACATATACAACATAATTAGATTTTCACAGATTTCTGATGTCAGAATTATGAGACCCAGGATATGAAACAATTATGCCTACTATGTTGCTATTGTTATTTGTTGTTGCTTGAACAGCTGGGGAAGGGTATTTTTAAAAAGTTCTGGAGAATGCCCACTTCTGATTGGAGAAAAAGGATAAGGAACAGGAAACTCTAAAAAGTAGTCTAACATATTTGAAAAGGGATGTCTATAAAAATTACAATAGCCAAAAATAAGCACCTGGTAACTGATTAAGTATAATTAAATAGAGCATAAATGAACTAAAAATAGGCCAGAAGAAATTACCCGGAATGTCACATGACAACTAAAAATATGGAAAATATGAGCATTAAGAGACATAGAAGATAGAATGAGAAGGTCTGATGTACATGCCGTTGAATTTCCAGATGGAGGAGACAGAATATTTGTTATGCCTCTTCTATTGCTTTGTTTTTTATTATAAAATTAAGCGAGCATGAAAGAAAAAAACTAGAGAAATAATACTATAAACCCCATACACCCATCATCCGGATTCCACAATGATTAAGACCTGGCCACATTTGTTCATTTTCTTTCTTTTTCTTTATGCCTTTCTTTGTTGGTATATTTAAAGCAGTTCCCAGCGTTCCTATCATTTTGCCTCTAGAGGCAGTATTTAAATATTGAATGGCTGAGAATTTTCCAAAACCAGTAAGAGACAGCATCTGCACAGATTCAAAAATTCCAACCATTCCCCAGCAGGATAAACAAAAAGAAATCTACATCTGGACATTCTGTACAGAAACCACAGAGGACCAAGACAAAAAAAAAAAAAAAAGTCTGAAAAGTGGCTTACCCAACTTGCTTAAGGCCATGTAGCCAATAAAAAGACAGTCAAGCCTCCTTTTCGGGTCATTTCATTCTAAATGCATCATCTTTCCTCTCTAATACTACATGTAGAGCAGCGCAAAAGAGCCCACAGTGACCACTGAGCTGAGTGCAAACAGGCAAGGCATACAGGCTCATTAAGCGACCCACCTCGAAATAACCATAGGCCCTAACTGACCAGTTACACCCAGGCACAGTTCTTAAGATTATGAAAAAAGGGAAAATTCCATATGTCCCCAGTACTCTCTCACTCTGCCTTATAACTGTGGCCCCTAACCACCGACTGTCACAGATACTCTCTCCATGGCTGTCCTGTCCCCTGCTCCCTTGCAGTGTATTCAATAAAGTCCTATCTCCTCTGTTCTGTCTTGAATTCTTTCACAGCCCACGAGGTCAGCCTCCACTTGCTCGGGCTGCCCCGCACTACATTAATCTAGTATAGTACATCTCTATAATAGTAACCCCTTGCTCGGGCACCATTCAGAGAGTTAATATATCGACATTGTCCCGCACTATTGAGTCCACAAGAACTAACACCCATTCCTTTACTGATCTCTTTTTACCTAAGGATTGGGACTAGGCGGGGACTTCAGGCTCCATGAGTTTGTGTCTTCATTTTATAGATGAGAAAAGTGAGCCCCAAATGAGGAGCTGCAGCTAACATACCATTACCTAGACATTTGGAAACCTTATGCTGGTGAGTAATGAAAATGGCTAGTTTTGCACCAAATTTCTGGAGTAAGCTAGCTACAAGGAACTTTTGACAAGATGGGAAAAAATGTTCCAACTGACTAGAGAAATTTGGGCTGTGTAAATATTTCTTTCCATAATCTCCTAATGAGAGAAAGGAATTGGATGTCCTTATAAAAAAACGCAATCAAAAGAAGTAAATGAATCTCTCTCCCCGGGAAGGTTAGCAACAATCAAAGAACTGGTAGAAAACCACTAACGGGCTGAGGGGGAAAGAAGATGTGAGAGAAGACAATAAAGTGACATTGAATTTCAGCCTCGTTCACACATGGTTGGGAAGAGTGAGCTGTGCACAACATTTTAATCAAAGACTGCACGAAAGATTGGGATTCAATGATTGAGGAGTTGAAGAGTCACCAAAAATTTACCAACATTTTTGAAAATACATTTTATTCCAAATTTTTAGAAGATTTCACATATGAAAGATCTCACATTCTTATTATAGAAATTTTAGAAAATATTGAAAAATATATACAATATAATAAAAAATCATCAATAATGCAGTAACTAAGAGTTAACTGTCGGTAACATGTTATTGTTTCCTTCTCAGCTTTCTTCCATGTACATAAATACATGTTTTTACAACTATCACAGTGATAAGTACTCTCATTTATGAATCTTTGAAAACGATTCTGTTTATATTCTTTGGATATATTCCCTAAGGTTATAAAGATATACAATAGCAGAGTTATTAAGAGATTGGACTTGCAAGGGGCACCTGGTTGGCTCAGTTGGAGGAGTGTGCAACTCTTGATCTCAGGGTCATGAGTTCGAGCCCCACGCTGTGTGTAGAGATTACTTAAGTAAATAAATGCTTAAAAAAACAGAGAGAGAGAGATTGGGCTTCCAGTCAGAGTTGTCATTGAATATCAGCTTTGCCACTTACGAACTTGTATAACTTCTCCAGGTCTCAGCTATCTCCTCTGTGAAAAAGGAAAAGAAGAATGTGAAGAAATGAAAAATGTAAAAAAAATGAACCTATCTCACAGTTTAACAGTGAAGATGAAAATAATTGAATGTACAGCTCTTGGTATACATATAATAAGTGATCAATAAATCATTGTTGTCTTTGAATAACGACTTCGGATAACAACTTTGGATAACAGGGCCACAACTGTTACTGCCTTTTCTATGCTTTTTCAAATACATAATATATTTTCTAAATTAAAAAGCATCTATTGCGATGGGGGCACCTGGCTGACTCAGTCAGTAGAGCTGTGACTCTTGACCTCTGGGCGCATTCAAGCCTCCCACTGGGGGTAGAGATTACTTAAAATAATAAAATAAAGTGATTAAAGTGGCAAAAGTTGTGTGTACTTTACTCCAGTAAAAACATTTTTTAAAGTATCTATTGCTATTATTACAGAAAAACATTACTTTTTTTTTTTTTTAAGATTTTATTTGTTTATTTGACAGAGACAGTGAGAGGGAACACAAGCAGGGGGAGTGAGAGAGGGAGAAGCAGGCTTCCCGCCAAGCAGGGAGCCCGATGCTGCGGGGCTCGATCCCAGGATCCTGGGACCATGCCCTGAGCCAAAGGCAAATGCTTAAGGAGGAGCCACCCAGGCGCCCCAAAACATTACTCTTTTTAATAGATAATGCTGCTTCTTTATTGGGGTATTAAGTCATATTTCCATGTCTCTCCCCTCCCCTCTCTGCAACACAAAAGCCCCTAGGAATCTCTTTGTTTTTAAAAGATCTGTAGAAAAATAGTAATAGCTGACAGCTAGTTGAGTGCACACCGCAGCCAGGAGCTTTACAGTGGTATCCCAAGGGCGGGGCAGTGGGAGTGGCTAGCAACAGTATAAGGTGCATTGGTCTACAGAGAATTTTGAAAAACAATCAAGCCTTGTCTGCCTGGTTTTTATTATCAGCATGTGCCTGAAATTTTGAACAATGTCAATGATAAAATGCTCTTCCCTAAAACATCTTTGGTTGGCCTACCTTCTAAACTGTTGAATTTTAAGAATATGTATGTTTGTACTAAGTGTGTGTTATAGATGTTTATTACATAATATGTATATAGAATGCCTATTATATATTATATATATCATATATATATATATACCTCATATTAGCAAATGTTTATTCCTTGTCTCTTAGTAAACGCTGTATTCCAAAATGGATGTTAATCCAGAGAAACCCTACTTACACAGTCAACCCTGACACATGTGGACACAGCTTCATGGATTTGCTTCAAGAGTAAGCTCATAACGGTTAGGGATTTTTCGAGCTCATTTAGGGCAGTGTTCATGTTTCCAGTCCCTGTGGTAGGACACACCCCTACATTTAAGCAGCAAATATAAACAATAATAGCACAGTCATTCAAAAGGTAAAGAAATAAAACTAGATTAATTTAATTCAATCATTCTATGTCACAATTTGGGTTTTTAATTGTACTTTAAAACTTTAAACAATAAAACCGTGAACTGTAAGGTACAATACCTTGGTGAGTAAGTGTATATTTTAGTTCACACAAAATACACCTTTCGTTCTTAAAAATTGACATTTACTTTTTAATTGTTTTGAAACAAAAAATAAATGAAGAAAATGATTATTCCTGATAATAATGTTGTCATCTAGAGGAATGCATTAAAAATGATTTGTTCCAGGCATCGAATATGCCAAGTGCACCGTTGTAAACTTGCCAAGCGCTCTCCCCCATTTAATAATCACAATGCAATGTCAGACTAGCACAAAGACCCACAGCTAGTAATTTGCAGAGCTGGTTACCAAACCCACATTTGTCTGACTCCAGAGCCCGAGATTGCAACCAGTGTGTCAGGATGTTTGAGCTGCTAACAAGAAAGTCAAAGTAAGGAAGAGAAGTTGTGCTTCAGGGAAGTTCATTACTTTTGCCTTGAACCTTGGCTCCTAAGATTGTAAATTATCTCTACCAACACTTTCCTAAACAATTACCCAGGGGCCTGAAAGAGTTTATGCACCTTCCCATAGGAAATAATTTCCTTTCTTTTCCCAGGAGAAAAGCTCCATTAGGCTTCTAAATAAGACATTTTTCCCCTATTACCTGCTTGCTTTAATAGATGTTTAATTTGTTTTTCTAAATAACATTAAAATAATATAGAGGACCTTCAGAGTTTAGAAGAGGCTGACGTGAGGAACCAAATAGGCTTTCTCAATAGGTTGAGAAACTGAAAGGCATTTACGCTCACTCTATATTAATGTGCCTTGACATTTACTTCCTGAAGAGGCTCCAACATTTCCAGTGTTTTTAAATGCAAAACTGTTCTCAAGCCACAACTTTTAATTCCACTGCGACATTATGCTTTCCTTGTACCTGAAGTCATGACTGAGTTGTGCTTGGCAATACATGAAGAAAATTGCTGATGTCAGAAAAAGGACTAGTGATAGAATCAGAACTTCGGTGCTCAAAGTGTTGGGATTAGGTTACTGATGTCTCTCCTCTGGCAGAATTTCAACGAGAACTTTTAGTAAAAAGTGTCACTGTGGAAGGACTTATCTCATAGGAAGGCACTTGCGTGACAGAAAGAGGGGCAGGAAAAAGAAATGATAAGAATTCAGATTTAAACATTTGTTGAGGAAATGTTACATGGCATGAAGTTTCTCATACTTCCCTCTTCACAGTGACCTAATGAAAGAATTTTATTGATCCCTAATTATAGATGCAAAAATTGCTGTCAGTAGAGAAGCTAAGGGTTTTGCTCAAGGCCTCAAAACTTGTAAGTGGCAAAATGGGTATACAAACCCACCTGCCTCAAGTCCAGAGATCTTTCTACTATGGTCCAGCTGCCTCGTATGCCACAGCCACTTACATCCCTAAAAAAAATGCAATGGTCAAGAACGTGGGCTGTGGAGTCAGACAGCTTGGCTCTAGATGCCAATCCTACCGCTTAATAGCTGTGGGATGGTGGGCAAATTATTACCTCATAGGGCAGTGACAGAGAGTGAGCAATGTTTACCAAAGATTCCATTTCTCCTACATTTCCTCCCTCTTACTGTTCTGGGAGGACATGTGACCAGTACTAGCTAATGAGATACAGCCAAAAGAATGGGTGTCATTTCTGGGCTGCAACAGTGAAAAGTCCATGGATAATTATCTAATTCTGTCTTTCTTTCTTTTTTTAGAGAGAGATTTATTTATTTATTTGAGAGAATGAGAGAGTGCGTTGAGTGCATGCTCATGTGAGCGGGGGAGGGAGACAAACAGATTGCAGCTGAGCTTGGAGTCCACTTCCGGGCTCGATCCTAGGACACTGAGATGGCGACCTGAGCCGAAATCAAGAGCCGGCCACTTAACCGACTGAGCCACCCAGACGCCCTATTATTTCTTTTCTTTGAGAGGTTGAAAGATCTAAAGTTCTATAGGGTGCAGGTAAAATCCCTTCAAGCCTCCGGAAACCTGGGTACCCGAATACTACCATCCTTTCGCAGCTGGACCACATGCTCTGCCATAAACACTGTGAGGGGAAAAGGAAACGTTTGTTCTACTAAACCGCTTCAATTTGAGGGTAAATTTCCTGTAGCAACATAATCCAGCCTATTTAGACCATTTTTTTACATTTCATTTTCCTCATTTCTAAAATAGTCATAATAATTTTTTCTTAATTGGATAATTGTGAGGCTGAAATGAGACTTTTTATAGGCCATACTTGAAGGCATTGTCACCCTAGGAAGAGGCAGGAGGAAAGAGTTGAGTGTACGGCCATCTGGGTGAATCACTGTCTCTGTTTTTTCCAAAAGTAAAGGAAAATAGACTATATGATCTTCAAAGATTCCTTGCCACCAACCGCAGTGCTCTGCCACTCCTCTAAATTTCTCTTTGACCTCAGAATTCCATCATTCAATTATCTGACTCAAGTTAACTGGTGACTATTCCATGTCAAACGTTGTGCTAGGAGCTGACCTCAAGGACAGATCATAAGAAGGGGCAATCTGGATTTTTTCTAAATCCGAACTGAGGACAGGGCATACGTGTTCTGGGAATGGAGAGAAAATGGTCTGAAGAAACTTGGCATGATCTCTCTTTCCTACTTTTGAAGAAGCCATAAATGAAGCTCTGCAGGAAGGAGTCTAGGGAATCTGGTGATGGTCATGAGA
This sequence comes from Ursus arctos, assembly GCF_023065955.2. NCBI lineage: Eukaryota > Metazoa > Chordata > Mammalia > Carnivora > Ursidae > Ursus > Ursus arctos. The sequence goes on from NW_026622852.1 coordinate 34,594,761, forward strand.
AGGCCCTTCGGGGGCGAGGGGGCAACATGTCATTTTTGCTTTAGTACTCTTTTTAAATGTCTTTCTATATCCCAGCAACTAGCTGAGGGGGAGTAAGAGAGCAAAGCTGTCAGACCAGCAGCATCTTAATTATGGAGATTAGAAATATTTTATGCAATTGACACAGCCTCTTCTAAATTACATAGTATTAGGGAAAGTGACTCTGTCTAGTGCCAATGAGGAAGGAAGAAAGGGGCTCTGAGAACAAGAACAGGTGGATTTTGACAGTTTGTCCAATAAAATAATAATAGTTGGGGGAAAAAACTTTAAAAACCAGACTAATGCTACAATTTTCATTGCCTAACACAAATTTCTTAGCAGGACTTGAAGGAAGCTGGGAATGACTGCAGCTAAGCTTCAAACTGCCAGGCCAGCCAGACTTCGCAGTCTCTGCCCGCCCCTTTCCCTTCATGTCGTTCTGCAGCACCGCACTAGGAGGCCAGCTATCGGAACACTTGGGAAGAGAGGGAGTTGGGCGGTCAAGAGGTGGCTTGCTTCCCGGACAGCCTATGTCCTTTGCTTAGTCAGAGAAATATCACTTAGTATCCCTGAAGTGGTACCTTGGTATTCTCAGAAAGTTCAATTACTTCCCGCGGCCTAGCAATTTCCTGCCAGGCATAGAAGCATCTGGTTCTACAAGAATTGAGGCCCATTGAGAGCATCCTGAAGACTGAATGCTTTGGTAAGAATATGGAGGACTCCCATCTATCATACTTAGGCATCATTTTGCTGAATTGAGCAGGGGAGTTGATGACTGTGGGCAACAGTTTTAGCACCTACTGTTTTTATTATTTAATCTCTCCTTCTTCTAGACCTCCCTGTAAGATATCATCACAGTGATCTTTTTAAAGCAACAAGCTCTATTAGCTTTTTGCTCCAAATCCTCTGATCCTCTTGTCTGCGAGAGGTGCAAACTCCAAGGTCTATGGAGCCAGGGGGTCATGTAGATGGGAGAAGCTGGGTCCTGTCAGGAGAGACTTTAGAGAGTGTTAGGAACTGTGGCAAACTGGAAGGCTCGTACAATGTGACATTGATAATTCTTTTGTTGGGGTTGGGTGTTGGTGGCATCCGTGTCCCCTCCCTTGAGTCTGAATGGGCCTGTGACTACAGCAAAAATCATACTGTGTGCTTTCTGAGGTGAGGTTATAAAAGGTAATGATGTAATGCAGTGTCAGCCTGGTCCTCTTGGGACGCTCACTCTTGGAACCCAGCCACCATGCTGTGAGGAAGCCCAGGTCACAAGGCAAGGCTCCACGTAAGTATTCTGGCTCACAGCCAACAGCCAGCATCAACCACCAGGCAGGTGAATGAAGAAACTTTGAGATGACTCCTGCCCCGTCCACTGCATGATTGCACCATATGAGAGCCCCTACGTGAGAAATCCCGAGAACGGTGAGCGAGAGTCATAAATAATTGTTTTAAGTCTGGTTTGTGATACAACAACATATAACTGGAACATCCAACAGATCTTATTCATTTCTAAGCCTGCACCTTTGCTTAATTGTTTTATGCCTGAGAAATCTCTTTCTTTCCCATCTTCACTTATTGAAAATCTACCGGTTGTTCAAAGATCAGCTGAATGCCACTTGCTCCAAGAAGCCTCTCTTAATCATGGCTTTTAATAGTGATCTGTTCTTTCTCTGTACTCTGGACACTGCATAATTTCTCCATGATTGGAAGGTCATCTGGGAGGAGCGCTTCCCCCCGCAGTCATTTTATAAAAACATTTTAACATAGATTTAAAAACAGTACCTGGTTTGTCAAAACCATAAGCAATGCAGAAGTCCATAACTCAGAAAGTGTCTCCCTCTGTCTTGCTCTACCTCACCCCAACTTACCCCGCCTCCTCTCCAAAGAAACCTGTTCTAACAGGGTGGTATATGTTTCTCCCAGCCTTTTCCACAAATATACACACACAGAATTTGCATAAACAAGATTCTATCATAATACTGTATTGTAAACCTTTTTTAGTTGAAGATGTATTGTAGTTATCATCCCATGTCAGTAAATACTCTACCTTAGACTTTTTAATAGCTGTAAAATACTTCCTATTATTTAACCAATTATTTAATATTCTACTTATAGAAATTTAGGTCTTTCCCAATTTTTCCTTATTGTAAACAAGACTGTATTGCTGTTAGATATGTTCCTGGACAAGAAAAAGCTGAGCTAAAAGAAATGCATCTTTTAAATTTTGATATAAATTCTTAAATTCCTCTCCAGAAAGAGGTAACTACATCCCCATCAATAGTATATGAGAGCACTGTGACTTTCTCTGACACTGAATATTACCAAGCTTTTAAATCTTTGCCAATTTGTTACGTGAAGAATGATAGCTCCTAATTTTTTAACTTACAGTTTTATTATTAGTGAAGTTGAGCAGCATTTCACATTTTATGAGTCCTTGTATTTCTTTCACTGTGAGTTTTGCCTGCTATGTCCTTTGCCTGTGTTCCTTTTAGGGTTTTGTTTTGTTTAATAGGAGCCTTTCGACTATTATCAATAGGAAATATCTTAGTCTGTTCAGGCTGCTGTAACCAAATTCCATAGACTGGGTGTCTTATAAACTACAGAGATTAATTCCTCACAGCTCTAGAAGTTGCTAGTCCAAGGTCAGGGTGCTAGCATGATGGCGTTCTGGAGAAGTCCCTCTTCTGGTTACACACCGCCAGCCTCGTTCTGTGTCCTCACGTGGTGGAAGGTGCTGGGGATCTCTCCGGAAGCTTTTTTATAAGTCACTAATCACGTTCATGAGGCTCGATCATCACGACCCACATACCTCCCAAAGGCCCACCATCTAAAACTACCACCTTTGGGGATTAGGATTACAACATATGAATTTCGGGCGACATGAACATTCATGCTGTAGCAGTGAACCTTTTATATATGACTTTACAAGGATTATTTATCTGTTTGACAGTTGTGTTTATTTATGGTAACTTTTGCATCTAGGAGTTTATAAAGATCTATGTAGCTAATCGTGTCTTTTGCCAAGTGTTAGGCTACAGTGTCTGTCAAAGAAAAACCTCCTACACTTCCAATACTATATAAATAAATATATTTTATTCCAGATGTTTTACAGAAAAAAAAGCCAAACATTAAAAAAAAATAATCATACAATATTTCAGATAACACTTCCTTTGAGACGTTCTAGGCATTTGCAAATGTAAATTTCTGGGAAACTCATTGACAAAATGCAGTTATTCACTGAAGAAATATTTGTGACATATTCCTGGATATGAAGCTCTTTTCTAGGTTTTTGGTATACAGTGGGAACTTGTCTAGTGGGGATAAGAATAAGAGTTAACAGGGCAAAAAATGTAATGCAGCATTTTTTTACGAAACAAAATCAATCAATCTCTGTGGACCTCCTCTGAGCTTATATAGCATGTGGACTCATTCCTCTCATTACATTTAATGTATACTCTAATTCTTGGTTTAAACGTCTTTCCACCTCACTAAAATGTAATCGACTTAAGGGCAAGAAATGTACCTCATTTATCTTCGAATCCCTGGCATCTAGCTAGATATCTGGCTCATTATAATGGCTCAAGAACTATATTGTTAAATAAATGGATTTCCCTACTTCACAAGTTGCCTCTTTTCCTTCTCACATAAGTACTCATAATTCTGTCTCCCTTCCTCTCCTTCCTCACCCCATCACCTCAAAATAAAAACGAACAGAAGTCATGCTTAGCTCATAAGGACTCAATTAAAAAACTATTGAATAAATGAATAACTACAGATTTTTAAAATGTCATTCAGAAAAGTAATAGGGGAAATGCTACCCCCCAAAACTCGAGTTTACAGCAAACAGTTTTAGAGAACTTATAAATTGTCTGATATTGCAGTGAAAATCCAAATGAAACCATAAAAAAAAGACAGTCCAAGGTCATCAACTTACAAGCATGGGCAGAAAGAAAGTTGCAGAATTAAGGATTTATAATTCTCAGAGTCTTGCTGGGAACACCGTTGTCTTTTCCTGTCACATGCCTGGGTTCAGGGTAGCTCTTTTCAGGGGTTTCTAACTTCAAGGCTTAACCAGGAGGCTGAGATACATTTCCATCTTCTCAAATAGAGACTTGCTCTTGCCTTTCTGGTAATGAATGAACAGTTACAGCCCTTGGTTACAATTAGTTTTTGCTTCTGGAACATTTCCCAGGGGTGATATGCCAGTGCTTCCAGGAGGAGGTTGTGAGGCAGATCTGGAAGGCTGGGGCTCTGCTGAAGAAACTGTGCTCTTGTGGGATGTGGCTGTGAACACAGTATGTGCTAAAATGTAAATAACACAGCCAAAAGCACCAAATGCCATTAAGAAAAAAAATCAGAGGACGATTCTGAGCAGTTACAAGCATATGCATACATAGATGCATTTATATTTGTTACCCAAAAACCTGCAATCATGTGAACAATGAGTCAAGCATTATTAAAATCATAGGAAAGACCATTAGTTCAGTGTTTTCCTATCGTGAGTGACCAGCACCAAGTCCTCCATCTGAAACTGGAAACCCTGGAATTCACATGGCCAATTATGCAATACTAGACCACTGGGAAGCATTTCTGGCTGGCTCAGCTGGTGATCTGCTTTTACCCTGCAGCACCAAGATTGATAGACCTTATAATTTTATCCTGGTTAGTGCAGATGCCGTTCTTACATAAGTTGAAAAAAAAACCACGCTCTTTTTCTCAAAAGAAAAACAAACTAAGCCCTTCCCAAGTGGCTTGCCTTGATGACACCTCATGGTGGTGAGATCAGTACCTTGATCACTGGCTAGAAAAAAAAAATCCCTTTCGCGATTTCTGAATTTTCTGTAGCTTAATTTCATTGAAGGCTGAATGTGCTTCTTTATGAGAAAGAGTGAAAAGGAACAGCTATCTGCCCCCCTCTAAATCACTCCTTTTATGAGGCTTCTTTGGGTCTGAGGGGGATGGAAAAGAGACTCCTTCTTAGAAGGTACAGAATATCAATTCAGGAACGCTAGTTTCTCTTATGCTAATGACAAGGTATAATTTTAAAACATCACATTCATATGCATATATGGTGCATACATACATAATTAGTATATTTACAAAGCACCTTGCAGAACCTTAAAACTCCTAGTTCCATTAACCCTTAAAGGGAAAACGAGTTCATATCAGTCAAGTACAATGGAATGTACTCCCTTTCAATTATATTCACCCATCAACCATATCTACGAAAGAGACCTCCAAGAAAGTGAGATACATTTTTTTTTCTGAAGCACTGCCACAGTCTGTTACATATTTATCTGCTTTTGCAGCTCTAATTACAAAATAAGCACTAGCTACTACATGGAATAACTACACTAGCCAAAAAGATTTTTATAATCTGAGAGAAATGCTCCCATATTGACTCTGCTAAGAGAAACAACTCCCCTTTCCTTGATTATAAAGAAGGAAGACAGATGGCTTCTTGTTTAAGACTGTAATTTTACTTTCAGCCTCCTCCCTCAGTTAAAAACAAGATGTACTTTGAGGCTTTGAGGGAAAATCTCAAGGGAAGGTTTTTTATTCCTGGCTGCATTGAATAATTCAACAAACATTTGAGAGAGCTGAGAGAAATACAAAGGAGAAAATCCTTACCCTTGTTCTCAGGGAGTTTACAATCTAATTGTGAAGTTTATAATCAGGATCGGGACTAGAACCGTTAAAGTTTTATTTTTTTCACTTCTATATAGTGGCCTGATGGTTACTGGCAACACACGGAGGATTTACTCCAGCAGTAAATCTCCAGCAGTACTTCAGAGTGCAGCTCTACCCACTAGCTGCTTTCTTATCTTACATCGCTTCCGGGTCATCCTATCATTAACATTTCACAGAACACAAGCAAGAGGTTTAGAAAGGTGATTCATCCACTGTTACAGACCTAGGAAATGACACCGGAATACACCGACCAGGAATTCTTCTCTTGCCTTTTCTTTAGCTGTCTTCAGGTTCCTATTTTGACCTTCCTTTGCTTTCAATGCATATAAGGTCGATTTACTTCTGTGCTGTTTTTTTTCCCCTCTTAGACTTGGAATAATCTCTAAATTTTGCTGTCTCTCATTTGGTCAGGGCTTCTAGAATCTCACTACTTTGGAACTTTGCAAATAAACTTTTTTTCCCCTTTCTTTTCCGATTCTGTCTTTGAGACATTCTTTGACAGCGTGAGCTGAAACATGTAAAACGCTTTCAACAGTGTCTGGTACGTAGTTCTCTTAATATTAACCCTGATCTTTAAGTTTTATTCCTGCCACCTTTTCACTTGCGTCTTTTCACCGTTTTTTAAGTAAACACTTGCTTGTTTTCACCTTTCTTTTCTTTCTTTTTTCTTTTTAAAGTAAACTCTACCTCGAATATGGCGCTTGAACTCAAGACAACGAGATCAAGAGTTGCATGCATGCTCTATCGACTGAGCCAGCCAGTCGCCCTTGTTTCTGTCGCCTTTTAACTGTTCTCATCAGACACTGCTTCCAAGGACTCTCCGGGTTGTAAATCTCTTGAAGGTAGTGACCACGCCTTATTCTAACTTGTTGCTACAACACAGTGCATTAATGTAGCAACAGGGACTTTTAAGAGAACAGAAGCTATCCTTTTTGTTCTCTTTATTCCCAGTGCCCACAAGTTACTGGAACTTAGTATGTCCTCAGTAAATATTTTTAATATGAACGACTTAATACTCGCTTATTGTTTTTTTTGTGGACAATCCTGTATAAGAAAGTTGAGTTCAGATCCAACATGGCTCTGTATTGAGAGACCTGGTGAACTTGTTACCTTTTCCCTATATACGGCTCTTTATAAAAATTTCGACCTTGGGTGCATTTTATTAGGCTGTCTCCTTCAAAGGCTCAGTTTCATCAGCAAAATGGGGCCAGTAGCAACAGATGCTTGTCTCTCCCCGTTTTCCATCACCCACTCCTTCATAAGGGAAGGTTTATTGTGTACACTTTCCTCTGGATGAAAAACAACCGTAGAAGCAGTAAGATGCCATGAGGGTCTTCGGGTTGCGCGTCCAGGGGGGAAAGCGAGCAGCTCCGCACGCCTCGCCAGTGCCTCTCGGGTCCGGAAGCAATCCGGCCGCATTTCGCCTGCGAGCCTGCTCAGCCCCAGGGAGCCTCAACCCAACGCGACCTCTTACTCCGAGGCAGCGCTGTGCCTCGGTGCCACCGCTAAATAGGCTCGGCACTGCGCAGGCTCCGACGCTCGCCGAAGAGCCCGGCCTCGTTTTGGCCGCCGCCGCCCCGCTGTCGGCGCGGCGCTGCACTGGGGGCGGGGAGTCTGATGGGAGACGCGCGCGGCGCTGAGGAGGCGGCGGCCCGGGAGAGGGAGCGGGAGAGGGACTGGGCGCGGGAGGCGGGAGGCGGGAGGCGGGGGACAGGGGGAGGCGCCGCCGCCGCTGCCGCCCGCCCCTTTCCGCTGGGGAGCAGCTGCAGCAGCAGGAGCGGAGCAGGAGCCGCGCAGCCGCCGCCGCCGCCGGGGGATGTGGCCGGCGCCCGCCCCGAGCCGCGCCGCCTCCTGAGTACCCGCCGCCACCCGAGCCGCTGCCGCCGCCGCCGAGCCGTGTGGGGCCAGGCCGCGCCCTCCCCGGGCGCCCGCCGGCTCGCATGCCGAGGGGCTCCGGGGCGTAGCTGCGCGCCGGGCGCCGCCTCCGGGCTCCTCCGGCCCCGCCATGGGCTGCTGCAGCTCCGCCTCCTCCGTCGCGCAGGTGAGGGGCTCCCGCCTCCCGGCCGCCCTCCCGGATGCCTCCCCCGCGCCGCGCCGCTGGCGTCCGCTGTCTCCCGCTGCCCCCCGCTGCCCGAGAGCCTCCCTTCAGCCCGCGGTACACTCCGGAGACCCCCAAACCTGCCTCTCCCTCGCGCCTGTCCCGCAGGTGCCCCCGCGCTGGCGCCGCAGCCGCCAACTCGCAGCCACCTCTGCGCGGCCCCCAGTACACCCCCAGCTCTCGCTGGCCCCTTTCCGACTTGGCCTCCTCTTCCAGTCACACCTGAGCAGCCCGTCCCGCCCGCCTGCAGGTAGAAACAACACAGGCGCCTCCTCTGTGCTGTGCCCCAGGTGGCACCCCGTTCCCTCGTCTTCTGGGCCTTGCGCCTCTCTTCCCATCTCCTTGGAGTCTCCCCTTCCCCATCCGCCGGCTGTTTTCTGTGCTCCCAGGCGGAGTACCCTCAGCACGAGCTCTTCACCCCTTTTCCACCTTATTCCAGTTTCTGCTCCATTAGATATTCTGTCCCTTTCTCTTGCCCGCCGTCCCCGACACCAGGTTCAAGTGTTTAAGCGGGTTCCGCAGCCCTTACACGGCCCACTTCCCAGATCCCACCCGCTCGCCTTGCACCCCATCCCCCCTTTGTGCCTTGACCCTGGACACCGCGGCCTCTCCGCACACCGACGCCCCTGCGGGAGCGCTGGCACTACGCTGGGAAGGAGATTGGGCACCTGGTGGGTGACGGGAGCGTTACGGAAACTCCCTCTTTGTTGCCAGTGTAACAGGAGGAAGAGGTGCCGAATTTAGTTTTTCTGTGGGCACTGGCTGAATGTTGTCGCTGAGGGCTGAGATGCAGAGATTTCTCCAGCTTCTACCCTGCCCCCATCCAAATTTCCCTAACCTCCCTCTCCCTTGCCGATCCGAGCCCTTAACCTGGATGGAAATGTTTAGACAACTGTATAAGGATCAAATGTAATAGAACTTGACTGCTGGCCACTAATAACTGAGAGGACCTGTTTGTAAATTACCTAATTTAGTGGATTAGTGAGTGTATTTACAAATACGATAAAAAGCAATCAGGAATACTGCATCAAACTGTCTGGTGTTGGTGTATGAAAAATAGGCTCTGACAACGCCTGGGATGTAATCTCACAGTTTCATTAGCGTAGAATTTAACTGTGGTCTTTTGATTTGTTTGTTTTGGGAGAGACAAGGGCTCTTGTTTTTAGAAATAAAGGATGGTTGGTTCTTGGTGAAGAAAAATGCTAGTTTGGGGGGGATAAATTCTTCCAGAGATCTAGCATCTGCGATAATGCCAGAAGTGTTTTGCTGCTGCTAAATGACTATATATAACTCAGTTTTAAATAACCTGCATACTTGTTCTGAAAATCCGAGATCTGTTAGAAAATGACTAGAATTGCAGATGAATGGAGGACATTTATGTTTCATCAAGTATCCAACCTATTTGTCCAGTTCTTTTTTTGGGTGTTTGCTTACTGGGTTTTTTCCCCCCTACTAGGATCAGTCAGGCTGATTGGTTTAGTTAAACCTTCCTATTCAGTTGGAATAGCCAAGAAAACTATATGTGGTGGTGGTATGGAGGAGAGGTCGGTAGACCAGGGTTTTCATATTAACAGTTAAAGGTGTGGGATTACACAATACCTCTGAACTGGTTAGGGAGTTTTGGGGGAGGGGGCATCTAGTTGAGTGCTATTCATCTCACATTTACTTACGTATTATTTTCACCAAAAAGGTGTTTTCATACTGCCTTTCTTTTAAGAACTGGGTTACTTTACATCCTCCTTTGGTGGTGAAATGCCTTTAAGACAGGAAATTATTGATAGTTTGTGGATGGCTTGTTCAGTGTGGGAACAGTTAAAATTGGGAGGGATGGGTGCTGGACCAAAACTCTGCTTTAATCACTGGTCTTGCATTTGACTAGCTTCACATCTTACTTTTCAGAATGCTGTCACATACATTTTCTTTGCTTTTTCCTCCTCTTGCAGTCACTGTTTCCTTCATGCCATATTCTACAGACAAGATGCATGTCATGCACCCTGAGGGGCGCAGGGTTTTTTTTTTTTTTTTTTTTCCTGTAGATTCCTATAACCAGTCACCAGCTGTCACATGCCTTTAAGTTCAGCTTTAGGGACTCGTAGTGTTCAGTGGAGCATTGAGGGGCAGGTTTTGTGCCAAAGAGCTGGTCATCCTTTTTTTTTTTTTTTTTAATTTGAGATTTTGGCATCATTCTTCATTTGTGAAATGTTACCAATCTCCTGTCATTTTAATGCCCCTTTTAGGAGTGTCCCCAGTTTTAGAATAATATCATATCTATATATGTCGTGTTGAAACAAAATAGGGATGCAACTTCACATCACTTTGAACCTCTCAGAGGCCTCAATTGTATTTTCAGGCAGAATGTGTTTCTTTTCATCTCTTCTACTGGACTGAAAGCTTCTTGAGAATAGGAACTGCTTTTGTTTTCCCCATCTTTGTATGCATCGCAGTGCCTCACTATACCTTGAACAGGGAAGTTGCTCAGCAGTACTGGATAGACAGAATGCATACACAACAACATTTGAATATCTGGCTGGCAAGTAACATTGACGAGGAGTCCAGTCCTGACCCATGTGCTGTTTCACTTCTGTGGGCTTGTTGACTAATTCCACCAAGCCATCCTCTTTGAAGCTCAAATCCGAACTGTTTAACTTAAAATTAACCTGTCTTTCCCACATTTCTTCCTGGTCTGTCGATGGTATTGTCAGTTTGCAAAATTGAGCAGGATTCTCCTTTTCTCCTGGTGCTCTGCTCAATGCCTGTATTTTAGTTGGAACAGTGGCTGTAACATCTTTAAAAAGCTTGTCTGCAAACTCTAATGATAACCTGCATAGCACATCAAAACAACGTGCTTCGGGGTACTCTGCAGTTCAGCTTAGCTTTTCTCAGTGGTATCATCAGCAATTTTAAAGCTCTGGCAGGTTTTATCAATGTAAATATAGTACGTTTCCTTTTTGTAGTAGGGATTCACTTTTGAAATGTAATTTATTTTTCCTCCTAGTCTCTTGCTATGTTGTAGACTCTCATAAAAGAGTTTATGGTCTTCCCAACTGTTTCATCTCTTGTAGCCTGTCCCGGTATTATTTTCATTTTCTTGGCAGTGTCTGGATATCATAATTTGCCATCAAAATAATTATCCTGTTTTAGGATTTAGATCAAAGAAAAGTATCACCTTCTATACTAACTTGCATTTCGTTGCCGAAGAAGCAAATTATTGGCAAAATGAGTTGTGCTGTATCAGTTATGTACATCTAAGAATCTTAAGAATGTCTACGGAGTCAGGGCTCTTATAGAACTCTTAATTATGATTTTTATTAATGACTACTACAAGTTATTTGCTAATATTAGTAACTGCTCAAAACAAGCCAACACATGGTAGCCCTTTGCCCAAAAATCTCTTTGAAGGAAACCTAAAAGTGAGATAGTCTTGAGTTTCTTTTTACAGCACTAATCTTCCCTAAGACTCTTAAAATTTATTCCTTACTCTCCATAATTCATTTGTTCTGCTATAACCTGACATAATTTCTATTCTTGTAATGTTAAACTTCAAAGTTCACTTGTAAATCTTCAGATTTACGAAATGTTCTTTCCCATTGACAAACCAGTTTGAATGGTGCAGGCTTTCCAAAGATTACTTAGCAAATTGCCGTAAGTCTTTGTCGTTAATGGCTAGATCATTATTTCTCACAGCAGTGCTTTGGAGGCCAGATTCTGCAAGTGCTCTGAAGTTCTGTGCCCTTGGGTTCTAACCTTAGAAATTGTGAGAAGGATGGAGGAGAATCTTTCTCGTTGAACAAACCGCTCCTTGTCTGTCTGACTTTAGGAGAAATTGTACTTGTCTACTGTCTTGTCCCATAGTCCTCAGATTGAGAGCTATAAATTTAACTGTCTTTTTTTTAAGCTCTCTTCTATCTTGTCTAGGGAGTAATAAAAAACAGTCAAGTGGTTCACTAATACTGGTTAACTTTTGAATATGTTAACTGTTCCTTAACAGATTTTAAATAATCCTTGTAGTCTCCATTTGCTTTGTGGAATTTGAAGTCAGATGATAAAAATGGCATTTGAAGAGTGTAGTGGGATTTCCCAACGAAAACTAAGTTGTTCCATTAAACTATGTCCAGCAAAGTAGACTTTCTGGGATAAAAAAGTCATGGCATGAAGACAGTTTATTTTTCTTCTTCTGAATATTGTGCTGTTAGTATCCTCAAAATATGTAAGTCAAATTGGAAAATAATGGAAAAATGGTAATGCATTTTGTATAGCTATTTTCCGCAGTGATTTTCATGTTGTAATTTCTATAGTAACTCTGAAGTTGACTCTACTTGCATTTTACAGCTGAGGAAATTGGGACTTGGAGGTTAGGAAACTTGGCTGAAGTCAGCAACTGAGCGGCAGATCCAAACTTTAATCCCGGTCTTCTGGATCTCAGTCCTGTGTTTCCGTGTTCACGTGCATGCTTCCCAAATCTTAAATTGCAGCTCACTCTATCTTTAGAAACGTCCCACTCAATAAAATTTTGAATTAAGGCATTTCCAACTTAAATTCATGCCACCATTTTGAATTTCCTACAAGTCCTAGCTGTGGAACAGCATAGTATAATATAGCCAAACTAGTCTAGCTAGAATGTTCCCAGGCTTCACAAATACTATCACATACTATTTGATGTGTTCATCCTATCATTTAGAAATGTTATTGGCTTGGGAGGATAACTATTTATAAAAATGCATTCTCTGTTTTGCTACTGGTAATTGGTTAATAGCTGTGTTTCTGCATAACCCTCCACACCCTCCCTCCCTGCCCCTCCCAAGAAGAAAGAAATATTTCCATGTTGTAACTTTGGCTCAGATTTTTGGGACTCTAGGGGATATTAGACATAAACCAGTTCTACTATCTTACTTTTTTGTTGAGCTAAACTAGAATTGAGAAGCTATGAAGTAGTCTGAGGTCAGAGAAATCCGTTATGAGGTAGCTGGGACTAGAAACTTCCTCTGTCTCTGAATCTCTTGATCCTTCTGTAGTCCAGTTAATTCTTAATATTTTAAGCCCTCTTATCTTTGCAACCTTGGCTGTACATTAGAAACACTTAGAGAACTTTAAAAAACACTAATGCTTTGGTCCTACTCCCAGAGATTCTGATTTCACTGGTTCAAGGTCACTGCCTGCGCATCAAAATTTTTTGAAGTTCCCCTGGTGATTCTCCTCTGCTGCCAAGGTTGAAAACCACTGAGAACATACCCTTTCTTTAGGTAACTTCATCTCCTCTTATGGTTTCAATTACAATCTGTATGCTGACAATTCCCAAACTGAATTACTGAATTGAAAGAAACTCTGTCCCGGTTTCTGATCCTAATATCCAGCTGATTACTTAGCACCTCCTCTAGGATATCTTACAGGCAACTCAAATTCAGCATGTCAAAAACTGAACTCAAAAGTTGTACACACACACGTCTTTTCAGAATCTCTGGTTCACTGAAGAATACCAGTATCCTGGTGTGGAAACTGGAAACTGAGGCATGCAGGAGCCTCCCTTTCATTCTTCCACGTCTCGTCATCACATCTTGCTTCTTTTACCTTCTAAATTCTGCTGGCAGCACCCAAGTCTAAGCCTCCGTCATCTCTGGCCAGAACCTTGCTTACGGATCTCCCTGTATTATTCATGCTCCCTTCAAAATTTTCTCGGTACTGCAGTCTTAGTGATCTTTAAAAAATCCAAAGCTGATTGTGTCCTTCTCCTGCTTAAAACTGTTTAATGGTTTCCGATTGCTTTTAAGACTAAGACCAGAATCTCTGACCTTAGCCAACAAAACTCTTTGTGGGCTGATCTCTTCCTCTTTGTGTCATTGTCCTCTCATGCTCTCTCTTCGTGCTCCAGCCTCCCAGATTCCTCACTAGATTGTATTCCTTCTCCAAAGGGACTTTTTCCACTTGCTATCCACTTGTCTGGAAGACTCTTTGTTTTCTCCCTGGCCTTTGGCTGGCTACTACTCATCCTTTAAGTTTTAGCCTTAAAGTCATTTCTTTGGAAAAGGCTCCCCCTGATCCTTCAAACCAGGCCACGTCTCCTCAATAAATTCTCATAGCCTTTAGAATTTTCCCTTTGAGTGCTTAAAGCAATAAACAAATAATTATACAGTTGATATTGTCTAGACTGGGAGTTGGCAAAACTGTAGTCCATGGGCCAAATCTGGCTGACTACCTGTTTTTATATGGCTTGCAAGCTAAGAACGCTAAAATTGTGTGTGTGTGTGTGTGTGTGTATTTTTAATGGTTGAAAAAAATCAAAAGATTATTGCATGATACATTTATTTCGTACAATTGTATGAAATTTGATTTTCATTGTCCACAAAGTTTTACTGGGACATGATCCCACTCATTTGTTTACATATTGTCTATGGCTACTTTCATGCTACAATGGCAAGGTTGAGTAGTTATGACAGAGACTCTACAAGTGTAAATATTTACTCTGTGGCTTTAAAGAAAATGTTTGCTGACCTCTGGTCTAGACTGAGCTGACAAAGAGTAGGACCATGTCTGTTCTGTTCATTGCTGTTATTCTCTGTGCTGGGTTAATAGCCGGTACATGATAGGTGCTCAGGAGATATTTGAATAAATTAACAAATGTTCTCTTTCCTTCCATGAATGGATGTGGATGAGCTCCTACCTTAGCAATTCTGATGATTTAAAATTCAATACAACAATTTTTTAAAGGAATAAATACTTTCATAGAAGATTATAGCATCCTCAGCAGCATTCTTAAGCAGCTTGTCTGTTGCAGGTATACGTGTCATGTGTGAAGCAAGGGGACTTACAGAGGTATAAGTTCCCGGGTCAAGGTGGATGGGAAAAGACTGGTCCACTCCAGTAATGGGTCAGTTGGATTTACAGTGCTGACGTTTTTATAGCAGGCACAAATGGATGGGACTTTATGTGAGGTGTTATAAAGAAAAAGTGTTTGAACTGGTGAAAACTTCAGTCGTTAAAGAGGCATTGTTATTTCTACTGTGGGAATTCACTCTGGAAATGGTTAAAGTTTCTGGCACAGTAATATTTCTTACCTTTTATAACTTTTTGTTTTCGCATTTATTTGGAATATAGCACAGTGTGATGTTCCAATTTTGAATTTATGCATTGTGTCAAACTTGGTACTCTTTTTAAAAAGGTGATTTTTGAAAGAGATTTGCATTTTTCAGAATTTTTTTTAAAGATTTTATTTATTTATTTGAGAGAGAAAGAGAGCACGAGCTGGGGTTGGGGTAGGGGCAGAGGGAGATGATTGAGCAGGGAGCCCAATGCAGGGCTGGATCCCAGGACCTTGGGATCATGACCTGAGCTGAAGGCAGACACTTAACCAGCTAAGCCACCCAGGCACCCCTTTTCGGTATGTTTTAATATATTTAGTGGTGGTGGTGGGGTCCTTAGTTTATTTTTTCCTGTGATATATTCCTTAAAAAAAAAAAAAAGATTTATGTATTTTAGACAGGGGGGAGGGGCAGAGAAAGAGGGAAAGTCTTTTTTTTTTTTTTTTTTTTTAAGATTTTATTTATTTGTGGGGCGCCTGGGTGGCTCAGTTGTTAAGCATCTGCCTTCGGCTCAGGTCCTGATCCCAGGGTCCTGGGATCGAGCCCCGCATCAGGCTCCTCTGCTGGGAGCCTGCTTCTTCCTCTCCCACTCCCCCTGCTTGTGTTCCCTCTCTCACTCTGTCTCTCTCTGTCAAATAAATAAATAAAATCTTTTTTTTTAAAAAAAGATTTTATTTATTTGAGAGAGAGAGCACGCATTGAGTGTGCCCATGAGCGGGGTGGGGGGAGGGGCAGAGGAAGAGGGACAAGCAGATTCCTGCTGAGCAGGGAGCCCAACATGGGGCTCCATTCCAGGACCCTGAGATCATGACCTGAGCTGAAACCAAGAATCAGAGGCTTAAGAGACTGTACCACCCAGGTGCCCTGATAGACTCTTTTTTGATTTCATATCAGTTGTATAATAGGATTTACTTAAAAAACATTTGGTTGATAAATCATTGGAAATGATTTTTTTGTGTGAAAATAATATTACTCTTTTTAGCTGTTCTCTGCAACATCTCACAACCAACTATTTGGACATTTAGAAAGGAAACTCTTAAAAGCTATTTTTAGTCTAATTTTTAAGGTTGCTAGATATACTGAAAATTGTTAAATGGAAGTATTTGATTTCTGGATACTTTTATATAACGTAAAATAAAACAGCAAAAGGATAGAAAAATTGGAACTAGGTGGTTACTTCAAGATGTTCAAGTAGCAGTGAAGGTATAAAAGGGTTTTTTTTGTAGCATTGTGATGATGATGATGATCTTGTAAGATTTTTCATTATGAACCACTTAGGATGATGCCGCTGTAAGAAATAAAGAAAACTTAAATCTAAATAGCTAACACATTAAAAAATTAATCTCACATAAATTGAGAGGTAGGGTGGCTTCTAGGTTGGTTAGTTTAGTGGCTTGATGATGTCAGCAAGGACCTGAGTTCTCTCTTTGCTTTTTAAAAAAATTTTTTTATTTTAAGGAAGATCACTTCTCCTCACTTGCTGCCCTCATGATCCCAAGATGCATGTGGCTCTTCCTACTTTCTTTTGCTGAGCTGACAACCTCCAGTGGTTTCCCTTTAGTAGGCCTTAGGGAGGGCTGTATACTCATCCCTCAACAATTTCTAGCAAGAGGGAGACCAAGAACCCTGTAATTGGTTGGCCTGGACTAACCAGGATTTCCTGGAGTCAAGTGGAGGGTGGAGCAACACCAGAACAAAATTAGAACGCCGCCAGCCTCCCAGAGGGTGGGGATGGTGACGGGTAGTCAGCCAATAGTACCTGTTACATAGTTTTGCCATTTTCTTCTGCCTGTGAAGTCACACCTCTGCGGTGTTTCCTAACATTTTGCTTATAGCTCCATTATAAGACTTTTCACAGTTCATAGCTGAAAGTCACACAATTATCCTTCCGTTCTCCCAGGAATATTGCTCTAGCCACTGCTGAAGCCCCTGTTTCTTTTACCCACCTCACTGCCTCTTTCCCGTTCCAAGGCCAGGATAGCTTCAGGATAAAGAAACCATTTAAGGCTGGAATACTGGTTAAGTAGCTAATTAATATTCCCACGGTCAGTGATCCTCAAGAGAATCTTGGGGGTTAGTATAACCTCTTCCCTCTGGCTCTCAATTTTCTTGTCTACCTCTTCTGTGTGTGTTTATCTCTGTCTATTCGGTACTCATTTATTCTCTTTTCCCTAACATTTTCTTTTTCCTTCCTCCTCACCCCTCCCCGATGCACTTATTAAGGAGCCATAATACTGAGTGGAATATATTAGGATCGAGAAGGAAAAAAGAGTGGCTTTTTTCCTTTCCCTCCTGTTTAATTCTTCCCGTCCGTCCTTCCTTCGTTCCTTCCTTCCCTTCCTTCCTTCCTCTCTTTCTCCCATTCTGTCTATCTTCCTTTCTTATATAAATAATAATAAACCTGAAGATTCATATCATTATTTAGGATATCTATGATATAAAGAGCTCTCATAAAAAATGCATCTCTGCAACAAATAGCTAATTTACAGAAGAGGAAATAGTAAACTAAAATGTAAATGTGTTCAATCTTACTGATAATCAAATTAACTGAAAGCACAGAGACACTCTTTTACACTTGCAACTTTGGTAAAAGTTAACAGAATATTAATTGCTCATGTGGTTTTGACTCAAGTGTACTTTATTGATTTGCTGTATAAATTGGAATGACTCTCTTGGGGCATTGTTTGATGACATACATTGAAAGCCATAAAAAGCAGTTGACATCCCTTATTTAGTCCTCCAAAAGTACAGTAAATGCTATACGCAAGAATCTTTCCATTTGGCATTATTTATAGTAGCAGAAGAGTTTAATTTTAAATATATTTTTGGTGTAAAATTTCTTTTTTTTATACTAAAAAAAAGTATTATATGTGTCTCATTTCCCATCCCCAGCTTAATGATCCTCCCTAAATGCATAAGTGGCCTTCTACATTCCTTATAAGAAATCCTTTCCCTACTGTTACCTTAAAAGACTATTAGAATCCATAGAATTGAACACCATCCTATACTGATGAGAGTATGGGCTGCATAGCCAGACTGCATGGGTTTGAGTTTCAGTTCTGTCACCAGCTGGGTTATTGGGGCCAAATTCTTTAATATTTGATGCCTCACTTTCCCCAGATGTAAAATAGGAACAATAATAAAACCTGTCTCCTATAGGCTTATAGCAAATTGCACAACCCATGAGATATCTCCGCCATTATGATATTAATGGAAACTAAATCTATCAGATGTCTTTGTATCCATTAATCCTCCCCTGAAAAAAGTCCTGTTTGGGTTTTAGAAAAGGGACCCTGACTTCTAAAAATTTTAAATTGTGTCGGGAAGATGAGTGCTAAGGGTAAGATAAACAGCTAATAATGAGAGGCTAAATTGGGTGCTTAGGAGTTCGGGGAATGGGGAAACCTAGAAAGGATGGACTAGTTGGTGAGTGGGCTACCTGAGAATGACTGGTGATCTGGCCTTGGAGCATGGGGCTTAGAGTCGGAGGAAAGACAGATTTCAGTAAAAAACAGAAGGGGCATACCAATGAAAGGAACAGCTTGAACAAAGGCAAGGAGGCCTTTAACTCATTGCAAAGGAGACCTGGCCAGCGTAGAGAGAAGAGATGGGGAAGGCATTAATATTTGAAGGGAAGGAAATAGGCAGCCACGGAGGGTTTTTCAGAGTGATTTAAGGAAGATTGATATGACAGCCTTGCTGTGCTCGAAGTGGGAGAAAGGGAAACAGATGCCACCCCAGGAAGCTGTTCACTATCTTGGACCAAACAGTGTTTCCCAAATGGGAAACAGAGAAGAGATATTATGGAATTGGAATAGGACAGACTTTCCTGATTTATCTGGGTATGTGGGATGAAGAAGAGGGATAAAACCAGTTTAGAATGCCATGTAATGGAGGAAGGGTATTATAATAGGCATTGCAAGGGGAGATAGAGTATGTGGTGAAGGGAAGATGAGCTTAATTTTGTGTGGACTGAATTTTGAGGTGATATTGCTACTGATAGCTCCATGTAGCTGGCGATTTTCCATAGGCAATAGAAGACCCAGAACTGGATTTCCAATGCTTTAAGTCGTGTGTGTAGAGGCGATTCTTTCAGGATGGGTGATCTCAGAGGGGAAGGAAAGGGCATGAAATGTGAGAGCAGACAACTAGGGAATGAGTGAAGACTGGTCACGAACTGGGGGTTTCTCTATTCTCATTCCCTGTCTGCTGTCATGTAATCAATTTCATTTTTTTCTCATGACTCTGGGAGGGATACCAGTGTTAGCCCCATTTTACAGATTAAGAAGGCGAGACTGAGAAAGCTTAGGCAGTTTGCCCAAGTTCCCCTGAGTAATGTAGAGCCTAGAGTAGTTCAAAGCACGTACATTTCCTCCTGCACTGCATCCCTTTCTCTCTGCTGCGCTGAGAACTACTACATTTGAGTAGTATATTAAATGTACCTCAGACAGCACTCACTTAAATTCAGAGATATTGTGTACCGTTTGCCCTCACTTTAAAGTGTGTGTGTGTGTGTGTGTGTGTGTGTGTGTGTGTATGTGTGTAGGGGAGGTTGTTGGTTTTATATATATTTTTTTAAAGATTTATTTATTTGAGAGAGAGAGAGATTGAGTGGAGTTGGGCGGGGGTGGGCAGAAGGAGAGGGAGAGGATCTCCAGCAGACTCCCCACTGAACGTAGAGCCCAAGGCTGGCTTGGCCTCACAACCCTCAGATCATGACCTGAGGAGTCAAAATCGAGAGTCTGATGCGTAACCAAATGAGCCACCCAGGTGCCCCAAGGGTGTTGGTTTTAAATCAGTGCACCCCAAACTAGAGGTCCAGGATGACAGTTTGGATCAGTCTGTGGTCTGCCTAAGTGGTGGTTATAAACCTTGGACTCTAGGGATCCTTGACTGCTGTGCATTCCCTCCTGGGTCCTTTTACAAATTCATCTAAAACCTTGAGTCTGAATAAGTCTATCATGGCAGCAAGTTTACCAAATGTGCCTATAATTGTGTCCTTTCCCCCATAACTCAGATTCTTGAGAATATAGTTTTAAATAAGGAATATATGTTTATTTAGTCAGTCTTTGGAGATCCAAGGCCCCTAAAAGGGTTAGTGTAATTGATGCTGGTGTTATTTAATAGTGAGTACCAACAAGGCTCTGGAGAGCAGTAAGAAAGGAAAGGGTGAAGAAAATGGCCACGGTGAAGTTGACTTTGTAGCACAAATGATTAGCATTCACATTAGGATCAAATTACGGAGGCAGAGATTTTCACCACCAGGGCAAAAGCTGGATTTTTTTTTTTTTTAAACTAAATTGCACTTTAAAAACTCAGCATATTTAAGAGAGTTTTATTCCTTGCTTGCTAGGCTCTGAAGTTTTTTCAAATCTGTTTTGCATGTGATTTTGTATTTTCATGACGAGTCCAAAAACATCAACTGTTGGAAGACAATTCTAAAGATACCAAGTTTTAGGTCTAGCATATTAAATACATTCTGAAACTAACCGTACTTCTACATCAAGAAAAACATTTTGGAATAGACACTGGTGGTTGAAGTATATTTCAGTTATGAAAGTTCGGAAATAATACTTTTAATACTTTCATTTTAAAACTGAATGCAATTCTCTTTTTACATAGATAATGATAATTTTTTAAAGTTTATAGTTTAATCTGAGAAAGTAAAGCAAGAGCAAGTAGAAAGGCATGTTTCTCTTGTAGTAATAAGCAAACAGAGCAGGGAGTCTCCTGGGCAGGAGGAACACTTTCTCTGGACTGCTATTTACCAGGCTCCGAGCTCCATGGGTGGTGCTCTGCAGTAAGGATACGGATGTTACTTATTTAAGAATGCCTTAAGGGTTTCTCCCAAGGCTGTGCTCCCCAAACACCGGGGCTGCTAAGTGATCTTCCAGGAAAAGGGTTCTAAGGTCATAAAAATTTGGGAAGTTCTTGCTGATTCCATGCCATCTCCCCACCATCTCCCTTTCCTTACCTCTTTTGTTTGAGGCATGGTGCATATCAGCATATTAAAGGCTCATTGCCCTTCACTCCCCATCCTCAACCCCAGGAAACCAATTTAACTTTGCATAACTGACCTTTTGAATTTATTTGTCCTTAAACTTTTTTTTTTCCCATTACATCTATTTTTGAATATATTTTATTTATTTTTTAAGTAAACTACCTCCAACAGGGCTCGAACTCAACAAACCCAAGATCAGAAGTCGCCAGCTCCACTGAATCAGCCAGGTGCTCCTTTTCTTTATATCTTGAGGAACTATTCTGCAGAACACACTTTGAGAAATGGTTCTTGAAATATTCCTTCTCATTTCCCTGAAGTGACAACAAAAGAGTGTGGTAGTAGCAAGAATGGTGTTGGATCAATCAGGTAAATCTTAGGTAGGAAGTGCTTAGCAGATCTGAAATGGAGTTTGAACAGATCACAAACTTCATGTTCTTTAAAATATTAGCAGAACAGTGTAAGGTCATTCGAGTGTATTATAATCTGAAAGCCTTCATGTGAATGGTTTCTCAGATTTGTAGTTTGAGGTCTCCCAAGAAGTTAAGGAAGAGTTCTTAGTTCACAGAAGGACCCTACCAGTTTGTAATTTTGGAATCTGGACTACTGTGAGGCCAGCTGGGCCAACAGCAAGAGAAGGAACCAGCCATTTAGACCTGAGGGTTTTCTTCTCCTTTCCTCGGGGCCTGCTGCCTACCACTCCAGTGGGCCATCCAGAGGTGGGACCTGGTGAGCCAATGTTGTCTTTTATTGGAGAAAGAATTGAGAATGGAGATGAAGTTACAGGGACTAAGCAAATAATAGATCCTGAACAAATGCTTATTGAATAAATGGGATGGGGAGATGGGGTATTCAGGGACTAACAGTTGAGGATGCTAATGATACTTGTTAAAATTACTATTAAAACAAATTTAACCTATGTGGAGGGAAATGGGAATGAACCTGAAAATTACAATAAGCCATTATTCGAAATGTTTGTTAATACTAGTGTTCGTGAACCTGACCTTGTTAGCACGTGTCCCTTCATTATAATGAAGTCTTGGTGAAGACATTAATAACTAGCCAGTCGGGGGGAATAAAAGAGCACATCATAAACTAGAGACCTCCGGGCTGGTCCACACCTAAGTAGGCTAGGTAATCAGCACGGTTGATAGATTTATGAGAATGAAGGCTTCTCTTCTGCCTCTGCCTCCCACTCCCCCCCCCCCCTTTTTTTTTAATTGGCTCACATTGCAGAATGCATGAAGGAAGCTCTTCTGGCCCATCTTCACAATGCCTGTCTGGGAGCAGAGTGGGTAGAGCTATAGATCTATGTATTTTGTTCAAAGCGTGACTGAAAAGGACAAAAAGCACAACAAAAATGACCCCTGCCTGTGGCTGTGGCACAGAAGTGAGGAAGCTCTGAGGCCAGTGGGAAGGCACTGAAAGAAAAAAGTAAAAGCATCAGGAATGTTGGTAAAATACAGAGAAAATTCCAGGCGGGTCACATGGTTTGGTTCAGTTCAATGTTTACGGGCAAGTGTGCTGGTCAGGCTGCTAAAGACTGGCTTTAACCAAGAATGAGACTTTGCCTCTGGAAGTATACAGCCTGCAGAGGAGTGTAGGGGCTCCCACAGGGTTGGAGTGCACCTGTGCCTCTGTTTCTTAAAGAGCCACAAGGTACACTCGTTTGCAGTGTATAAGGCGCTGATAATTTCTTGGTAGATTCTACACTAATTTTTAAAAATAAGAGCTAGCAGTTGGTTGAGCAGCTGACTCTTGATTTCAGCTCAGGTCATAATTTCGGGATCCTGGAATCGAGCCCTGCGTCAGGCTCCTTCCTCAGCAGGAGTCTCCTTGAGAATTCTCTCTCCCTTCCCATCTGCCCTTCCCCCTGCTCTCTCTCTCTCAAATAAATAAAATAAATCTTTTTTAAAAAATAAAATAAAAATAAGAGCTAGAAATAGACATTATTTTTGAAGTATCATCTGTGTCAATTCTTAACTGGTAAGGGTGGAGTTCAGTAAACTTTGGGATAAAATTATTGTGTGTGTAGGTGTGATGGTATTTAATGACACAGAGTGAAGGGAAAAATATTGTCCTTTACTAGAAAATAAAGCTTCCCTGAAGCCTATAGACTGGTCACACAGACTCTTGAGGTAGTCCCGTAGAAAAGATGGTACCTATAATATGTTTAATATATTTTTTAAGTTTTTGTTTATTTAATCTCTACCCCCAATATGGGCTCAAACTCATGACCCTGAGATCAAGAATCACATGCTCTTCCAGCCAAGTGCCCCTATGTTTAATATTTTTATTCCTGCGTTGAAATGACCAACAATTAAGCTAAGGTGTGGTTTCTATTCTTTGATACCACAAAGTTATAGTAACTAGTTAAAGTAGAACAAGTCAAAGGTATTCTTTTGTTGTTATTCACTAATCTCTGGTGGTTTTCTTGCTGCTTCTCCACGTCTGTTGACTGAATCCCAGATCTCTGTCCTTTCACCCGGCCAGGAAGCCCAGGTACTCTTGTCTCATACCAGAGGTGTGGTCCTAGAGTCTCATACCTACCTGGGTACTGTGACCTGTTTAATGTCCCACAGCCACCAAACCATGCACAGGGCCCAGAGTGGGTTCTTCAGTTGTCTCTTATCGCTACATCAGACCAGCTTCTTGATTCTTTTCCAGCTTTCTCCCACTCAGATGGGCATTTTCTCTTCTACTCTCTAAGTATTTACACGTCATCTGCTTCCGAAAATATTTTACATGATTCATAACCAAATGTTCGAAATGGGGGTTCCTGGGTGGCTTGGAGTGGCTGCCTTCAGCTCGGGTCGCTGTCCTGAGGTCCTGGGATGGAGCCTTGCAGTGGGCTCCCTGCTCAGCAGGGAGCTGCTCCTCCTTTTGCCTCTCCCCAGGCTCATGCTTGCCCGCGTTCTCTCTCTGTCTCTCTCTCTCTCTCTCTCTCTCTCTCTCGATCACTCTCAAATAAATCTTTTTTTTTTTAATGTTATGTTAGTCACCATACAGTACATCCTTAGTTTTTGATGTAGTGTTCCATGATTCATTGTTTGCGTAAAACACCCAGTGCTCCATGCAATACGTGCCCTCCTTAATGCCCATCACGGGGCTAACCCATTCCCCCACCCCCCTTCCCGTCTGAAACCCTCAGTTTGTTTCCCGGAGTCCTTAGTCTCTCATGGTTTTTCTTCCCCTCTGATTTTCAAATAAATAAATCTTAAAAAAGAAAACAGACTTTTTAAATGAAAAGTCAAAAGCTAAAAGGAGGAGGTGGTATAGAAGGAGGAGGCACACATGTCCTAAGTGCCTAAGCTTATTCACCTACCAGAATTCCTAGCTCTTCTTTACAATAGTACTAATTCAGAGGAGATTATTACATGAAATCCTTTTATAGAATCCCACAACTGGCAAGGCCTTGAGGTCTGTAGCCCAACCCACCAAGGAATAACATCCACTAAGTGGACTTTGTTCAGGCTCTGCTTAAATATCTCCATCAGCAGAGAGTTCACTGCTTCCTGGGATAGTTAATTCAGCTTTCAGGCAGTTAGTAGAAATTTTGCACAGCTGAGCTCTCGTGTCCATGTAACTTTACTGTGGATTCTGATTCTGCACCCTTTAAAAAGATAGAATAACTGAACTGAACATAGAAATCAGCCTTTAATATGTGCCAAGTTTGTGTGTATTTTAAACTTAAAAACCCTTAATTTATACAACCATTTCTAAATGTCATGATTCCAGATCCTGTACTATTCTGGGCTCCCCCTTTTTTCCCTCTTATGCTTTGATTTTTTAAATTTATTTTTTTATTCCTATCAAAGCTATTCATGCATATATTTTTAAAGAGTCAAACATTTCTAGCAGGATTTTTTTTAAGTCTCCCCCATTTCCTGTTGCCCTGAGGCCATCACTTTCAAATCTTTGAACTAAATCTTTTGCTTTTCCCTCTGTATCTGTAGCATGCTTATATTGCTGCCTCCTGGTTCTTCAGTTTCTGGCAGTAATTTTAGCCTCCCGTTATGGACGATGAAGATGGAGCTGTCTTGCAACACCATTCTTTTCCCCATCCCATGGGCACACTTCCAGTCCCCATTATCCTCCTGCTGTAGACGTATCATAATTTTGTTTGGGTCAGTGTTCAGTCTTCACATTATGACTTTGTAAATGTTCTTCACAGATGAGTCATGTAATATTTCATCAATCTTACATAATCTTTTGTTGCTCTTGGAGATAATTGTCTTGTTTTGCTGTTTACCTAGTTTTCTATGTACTTAATGACTAATTTACCTCTAAATTCTTGCCTAGTTGTGTGAATTTCTTTGAGTCAGCTCAGATACCTTAGATACTCTTTTCAATTTCAGTGTCCCAATTCGATCTGTCCCATAGCTCCAGTCCAGGATGGCCACATTTCAGGCCAGCTGAAATGCAAAGCTCTTAATTTGAGACTGGAAAGCTCTTAATTTGAGATTTCCCTTCACATCATACCAGGGATTACCTTGGTCTTTCTTGTGTTGGGGTCCCAGTTATCTGGATCCAGTGGACTTCTTAAAAATTTACTTTAAAATATATTTTTTAAAAATTTTATTTATTTATTTGACAGAGAGCACAAGCAGGGGGAGCAGCAGGCAGAGGGAGAGGGAGAAGCAGAGAGCCCCAAAGTCGGACACGATCCCAGGACCCTGGCGTCAGGACCTGAGCTGAAGGCAGACGCTTAACGACTGAGCCACCCAGGCGCCCCTAACCTTTTCCTTATTTTTAAAGAACTATTTTGGCTGTTACACTTTTTTGTCTTTCTTTATACATTTTAGAATCAGCTTGTCAGTATCTACCCAAAATATTCCTGCTGAGGTTTTGATTTGGCTTGTGTTAAAACTATAGATCAATTAAGGAAAAATTGTCAAATAATACTGAGTTTTCATATCTGTGACAGTGGTATAGTTCTTTGTGTATTGGAGACTTTGGTTTCTTTCATTAGTGTTACTGTTCTGGTCTTTTCTATCTTGCTTTATTCCCTTGATTTGGTAAAATACCTCCTTCCGTGGTTTCCTGAGAAAGGATACTTGAGATATTTTTTTTTAATCCCTTGCGTGTTTTTATTCTTACTTCATACCTATTTTGCATTTGGCTGGATGTAGAATTCTGGATTGGAAATTATTGTCCCTCAGCATTTAATATGTGTTGTTCTTTTGTCGTCTTTGCTTCTGTGGTGGCTGTTGACTCTGTTGCCATTCTGATTCTTGATTTTTTGGTATTCAACTTGTTTTATCCTCTCTGGAACCTTTTAGGATCTTCCTTGTAACTCGTGTTCTGACATTTTTCAGTGATGTGTCTTTTAAGAATCTGTTTTCATCCGTTACACTGACTACTATGGAGTCTTTCAATCTGGAAATTTGTGTTTTGCAGTTGGGAAAAATTTTCCTGCATTTTCTTTGATTCTTTCCCATCAGTTTCCCCTGTTCCTTAGTTTTCTTATTTTCTTCTTTCATTTCTAAATTCTTTGTCTCCCCCACATTCTGGTAGATTTTCTCAATTTATTTTTCAGTATTTCTATTGCATTTTTGTTTCTGCTGTGAGTTCTTAATTTCCTAGGGTATTTTATTTTGTTCTCTTCAACGTTCTTTTTCATTTTTGCATCTTCTGTTCTTATCTCTCTGGGCATATGTGTGTGCATTTGTTTTAAATTCAGTTCTCTATCTGCATCATCTGTTTCTTCCAACATTGTTCCATTTGTCTCTGCATTCGTGTTAAAACTTTCCTTAAATGTCTAATAATCTTAGCTATCTGCTCATTATTTAAGTTCAGGGCTCTAAAAGGTTGTTTGAAGATAGTGTAGTCATTTGGGAATGATTAACTGAGCTTCATTGAAGGGTGGTCTGGCTGGCCTGTCTCCTTGGGAAACACCCAGTGTCAGTATCTTTTGCACTGGTCAGATTTTTCCAAAGAAGTTTCTCCACGTCTCTTGGAGGGCACTACTAGTCTGGTTGCCAGAGTTCTGGGACACGAGGGGGGAAAGAAAGTTGGGTGGGAGTTGGTCTCAATATTTAATGTGTAAACTTCGCTTAAATTTTTTTATTTCCCATGGGGTACCCCTGGCCACAGCCCTTCTGGGCAGACAAGGGGCAGTTAGGTGCTCAGTTGCACACAAGGTATACCTGCCCTTGAGCCTTCTTGCACTAAATTCTCCCGTTGAAGCCAACTGTCACCTCCCGTTCCAGAGGTATCTTATACCACTAATTCCTGAGGTTTGGGGGATTTTTTTGTGCCATAAGTTGGTATGCTTCCTGGCTTTTCCACTGTTGACTCAGAATTTAGCTTTTTGAAGTCTTCTAGGTCAATTATCTTTCTCCTACCCACTTCCAAGCTCTAAATATTTTAAATCCCTTTACTGTCATTTTAGTGGCATTTTGGAAAGGAGCAGAGTTAAATGCATGTATTCAGCAAGTCAGCATTTACTGGAAGTACTATCCAAGTCTCTTTTATCTTTATGAGTTCTAGTTTAACAGTTTCATTTAAGTGTGGTACACAGAAAGGAGCTCACTAAACTAGATGAAGTCAGTCCTTTTGGATTCTTCATGTTGCCCAAGGTGGAATTAGCTTTTCCAATAACTACACTTAACATTCGCTTGCTGTCTACCAAAAGCCCTAAGTCATGTATTTTTCCTGTCCTGATGTTTCTGTAATGTTGGATTTTTAAAACATGAGGATAAAACTTGAATTTCCCTAGGAAATTTAAAGCTATTGGTTTTTGCCCAGTCTTGTAGACTTTCCTGAACTTTTGGAATCGTGACTTTATTATCCAGTACATTTGTTATTCCTTTCTTTTTATTTTTTATTATTTTTATTTTATTTCTCAAGTTTTTATTACCTGATGATTGGGTCAGCGAGCCAATTATGTTTTCATATTCATTTGGCAAAGGGTTTGTTGATTGTGGGGTTCACTGGCTGGCCTGTTTCCTTTGGAAAGCACCTGTGTCATTATCTTTTAGACTTGATATTATTTATCGTCTAATTATTATTAAAAATATTTTTCATTTCTTTTCAGGACCTCTCTTTAGTTAGTCATCTCTTCTCAAGACCATTTGAGCAGTTCTGGGGCGCCTGGGTGGCTCAGTGAGTTAAGCGTCCAAATTGATCTCAGCTTAGGTTTTGATCTCAGGATCGTGAGTTCAAGCCCCATCTTGGGCTCCACGATGAGCATGGAGCCTACTTAAAGAAAAAAAAAAAAGTCCATTTGAATAGTTCCAAATATATTTGACACTTATTTGAGTCCACTTTCCCCCATTTTATCTTCAGAGATAGTATTAGATGAGCTCAACACATTTTAGTAAAATTCACTTGTATTATGTTTCCTAATCTCTGTTCTCCTAATGTCAGACAAGGACATGACATTAACCAGGAATGGCTTGCCCAGGTATATGTGCTGGCTCTTACTATTTACCTCTTCTCAAGAGCCCCCAAACCCTCTTTTGTTAATTTGCACTAGAATTTTACTCAGAATTGAAGTTATGTTCAATTGCAAAGTTTGTGACATTCACTTTATTCTCCTTTCTAAAAGTGGGGATGCTAACATGTTTCCCCTGGTTCTCTGCCATTGTGGAGGGCGTGTAACTTGTCTGGATGACCAGGGTGTGAACTCTTCCCAGGGAGACAATGACAGGAGGTAGTGTCTTATCTCCCTTTGTTCTCAGCATACTACACTGGTCTGATAGAGAAGACATTTTGTAAATGTTTGAGTGAGTTTGTTTGAAACAGCCTAGGTTCTTTCTGGACTTCCTCACCTATTCATCTATTGGGATTCAGTGTTTCCAACTCCATGTTGAGTCTCGTGCTACTCAATTTTGGTGATACTTCTAAGGGTATACTTTCTCACTTGTGTTTAAAGTGTCAAGATTTGTTGGAAAAAAGTCTTTTCAGAGTACCAGTTGGTGTTGCAAGCATTATGCTGGCTTTTGGGTGTATAGTAAAGAATCAGACAGTTCCTGCACTCATGGAGCTCACTACCCAGTGGGGAGGAAAGCACTGAAGAAGTGCCGACAGTAAAGTTTGTGCACGACCCATCCTGTGCACATGTTATCTTGACATTGAAGGTCATGTGTGGGATACTTCCTCTAGTCTTTCTTTATGTATCATGTCTGGCATGCGCTAACTTGCTGCCACCACCCCAGTCTGAGTCAACATTGTCTTGTGCTCAGGAGCCTGCACTCCTTTCTCCACACAGCATTCTGCGTGATCCAAAAGCCAACTCAGATCCCACCTTCCCTGGGCCTAGAGCCCCCCAGTAACTTCCATCTCACTTCAGTGTGATTTCCAGACTTCCTTTCTGCCTCAGTCAGGCTCTGCCTACCACTTCAGCTCCCCTCCTACCAGTTTCTGTTCGTTATGTTCTGGCCTGATTCACTGTTTTGAGGCATGCTGAGATCCCTTCTGCGTCAGAGCCTTGCTTTTCTTCTCTCTGCCTGATGCTACCCTCAGATTTGTCAGCCTTGCTCCCTCGGTTCTGAGATGGCCCTTCTACGCCAACCCTGTCATGGGCTATTTCTTACTTGATTGTATGTTTCTTTAAGCTGATCATCACCTGAAATTATTTACATATATTTACTGGCTTTCTTCCTCCATAAGTTCCCCGAGCCCGGGGATTCGTCTGGTTGGTTGAACGCTGTATCCCCAGTGTGGCACCAGGCTGTGGCAATTCGGAGATGGTCAGTCCGTCTTTATTGTTGGACGAATGACGCATTATAATATCAGTTTACATCATGACTTCGACCTCTCTGTGATTAGTTCAAGGCCCTTTTGATGAGATAGGCCAGTCTGTGAGCAAAGGCATTCTTCCAGACTTAATAAGGTGCCTGCTGGTAGAGTTGTGTCTTAAACTGTAAAAAACTAAATTCTGTTCTTTGATGCCATTTGTGTAACGAGTGGTTAATTTTCCACATGCTTCCTAGTCCTGTCGGAATAATAGATAAAAAGACCAACTGTGGCTCTAACTCCTTGGGTTTCATAATTCCTAGATACATTTCTCGGGTTTCTGCTGCTAGGCTTTTTGTATCACGCAATTTTTTTCTTTTCTTTTCTTTTTTTTTTAAGTAATCTCTCTGCCCCATGTGGATCTCGAACTCAACTTTGGGATCGAGTCATATGCTCTACTGACCGAGCCAGCCAGGTTGCCCCAGTATCCTATAATCTTGATAGGCTTTCTCTTACCTTTTGGATTCCTCCTGTTGAAACTTGTTAGACTTGTTAATTTTCTGCGTAGCATGGGAAGATGGTTTTCTAGAAGATTCTGCAAATCCTTAGTCTTATATTTATCTTAAAGCTCCTCTGGTACGGATTTTTCATTCCCTTCTTCCTCTATGTTCCTGTTTAATGGTATCTTTTTATTTTATTTTATTATTTTGTTTTGTTTTGTTTTATTTTATTTTTTTATCACCTCCCTAATTCCAACTCGTCATGGGAAAGGCTTTGTGAAGCAAAAGGAATGGAATTTGGTCTTGAGGATGAGTCGTAACTTCACTGGGACACAGGTAAAGGAACTTCGGCCTGTAAGAACAGCACAAGCAGAAGCACAGAAGGGCACAATGCACAGTGTGTTTCTCAGAAGTGGTCTGGGATGACTGGAGTCGGTGTTTATCAATAGCATGGGGTCTGGCTGAAAGGTAGACGGACCTTAAATGAAGGCTCAGGATTCTGGAGGTTCTGTATTCTGTCTCATAAGATTTTAATATTCTTAGTATGGGAATTATTTTGTCCTTTTTTACATACTAGTTGAATGTGAGGATCTCTTAATTTTTTTTTCCTGTCTTCAACAGCACCCTACCTAGTAGCTTGCACATAATAGGTGTTCAATGTTGAGTTGAATTGAATTCTGATAAGAAGATTTAATCTCCCCAAGAATCTAGAAGGCCAGACTTTTTCTACTGAATTAATCTAAAAAGGGAGATAAATGGTTTTGTATTGCATACCTCATATGCCTCTGTGCTGTGGATGTTCATTTTTTTGGCATCTTTGTTTCTTATATGTCACTTTTCCATTTATAATCTATGTTATCACAGCAAGCAGTGCTGCCATCAAGGAGGGGCCTGGGGGATATTTAGCTTTCTCAGTATCTCCATCAAGTCCCCATTCTTTTTTTTAATTTTATTTTTTTAGATTTTACTTATTTATTTGAGGAGAGAGAGAGAACGAATAGTGGGTAGGAGCTGAGGGAGAGGGCAAGGGAGAAGCAGACTCCTCGCTGAGGAGGGAGCCCGAGGCGGGGCTGGATCCCAGGACCCTGGGATCATGACCTGAGCTGAAGGCAGATGCCTAACCGACAGAGCCACCCAGGCACCCCAAGTCCCCATTCTTGATAGGACAGTTAATATTTCCATAATCCACAGTGCAGTGCTGTACAGGGGCCTCTTCATGTACCCCCTTCCAATCAGGGAATTGTTTCTGTTTCCCTCCATGAAGAAAATCTGGAACCAGTATGAATTATCCTGTGTTGGGTATAATGGTCCTGTTTTATAAGACAAAACCAGTTGATAGAGGTCAAAGGATTAAGATTATTTAGCAAACAAATGACCTGAAATTAGAATACAAGTCTTAGGTTATTTTTTCTCCTCTATGTTTTAGGTATCCCAAATCCCACTTAAGGTCGATGAGTGGCTTACTGGCCAATTGAAAAAAAATGCAGTTCATGCAGCAGTGGCTGGTCCACATGCTGAAAGCGGACCTTCCCCGTCTGCTGAGGGTTAGAGGCAAATTTAGAGCCTCCAGCCTTTCTTGTGACATGTGCATGAAAATGGGTAAGAGAAAGGGGCACCTGGGTGGTGCAGTTGGTTAAGCATAGGCTCTTGGTTTTGGCTCAGGTCGTGATCTCAGGGTTGTGAGATCAAGACCCATGTGGGGCTCCTCACTCTGCAGGGAGTCTGCTTGAAGATTCTTCCCCACCCCCCTGCCCTCTCCTTCTGCTTCTCCCCCTGCTCGTGCGTGCACGCGCGCTTTCTCAAATAAATAAGTAAATAAATAAATAAAATCTTTTAAAAAAAGAAAAATATTTTATAGCACATTCAATATTATGTTAAAATAATAACATTCAGCGTGTTTAATTTTTAATTTTCCTATATTTTCACTGGTGACATTGTAATTCTCAAAAGGGCTTTCTCTCTTTGGATAAACTGGAACTGATACTGATGACTTTGATTAGAGGAAGAGTAAGTCAAAGTTTATTACTGAGACATAAAGTGTTGATGAATTAGAGGTGGAGGTTTTATTCCTTATCGGTCAGCGTAGTCAATAGGGACTGTGGAGGTGAGTGGACTACATTTTGCTTTTATTAATACTTGTCAATGAGGTTTTTCTTTCTTTTCTTTCTTTTTTTTTTTCTTTTCCAGTTCTGATTGAACAGGTGCCCACTGATTTGAAAAATCCGTATGTAAACTCAGGATGCTGGGCTCTTATATCATTTCATGGTGGATGATTTGTGTAAAATTGCAACTGAGTGAATTTCATTCAAGCAATGGGAGTCTTGAAGATGTGAGTCCATTGCGAAAAAGTATTACGTTTGGTGTATATTGTCTGATTCCTAACTTGCAGTCACAGAGCAGTAATAATTCAAACCATTGTACCTGTCAGTATCATACTTCATTAACCAGTTTGGCATTGCTCTAAAATGATGGTTTTTGTTTTTCCCTCAACAGAATGTGCCTAATTTTTTTTTTGTTCATAGTAGTATTAATAATAAACTACTCTTCCTGCCTCTGAGGGTCTTTAGAATCAGATAGCATTTTTTAGTTGTAAGGAACCTTCAACCCTGTGTCTTCTGCATTTTATCCACAACCACAGCCACATGTGAATGAATATGGTAGTTCTCTAAGTTATTATTTCTCTATGCATTCAAATATGCCTTACAGTGCTGAGAGGTAGGGTAGGATAGGACCACTGACTTCGTGGTTAGAGATAAAGATAGTGAATAAGGCTAATAAAAACAAATTATCAGGATTTGTTTATGCTCATTATAGCAAACTCTTCATGCATTTGTTAGATAAATCCCTAATTCTCATTTTATTGGATGTTTTCCTATAAGCAGTGTGAAGCTTCTTTCCCACTTTTATCCTGTTGAGCTGTGTATCTTTTATACCAGCATTTGATTCAAAATTCCCTCTGGACTCTGCCCTCAGTTTATTCATACGGTTTTTGTCCACTGAGCAAGATGGTACTCTAGGCATTTTGGTCTTTTCAAATAAGCATCTTACTCCTGCCTCACTGCTTTTACTTATGATGTTCTCCTTGTTTGCAGTTTTTCTCCCTTCCATCCAATTCTGTCCCAATGAGCCAGCTCATATTCCTTCCTTTAAAGAAGTCTTTCTCTTTAGTCTATACTGATCACTCTCATCTCTGAACACTTAGCACATAATCATCTTACTAACCTGAGTATTGTTATCTAAGTGTTCCATGTCATCTACCTATTGACTTTTTAAAAGCATAGAAATGAGGCCCTGTCATTCTGGTCATGAAGCAAGTTCTTATGCCCAGAATTTGATTAACATATTATAGAATCAAATAACAGTAACATCTAACTGTTTATCAACTTACTTTGATAGTTTGCTATAAATTTACTTTGCTACATGTAGTGCTATGTATTGTATAGCACTAATGATAATTCATTAGTGGCATACATACTGTTATAGATGAGAAATTAAGGGCACATTGGTTAGGTGAGTTGCCCCCAGGTCAGATAGTAGCTTCTTTGTAGTAGAGCCAGGGTTTGTAAACAGGTTTGCCAAGCTTCAAAACTTTGTACTGTGTGAAACTCTTTGTACCTCTCATTTAAACATGTACGTGTGTATAACTGTTAAGTAGAAGTCTAAATTTCTTTGACCACGGTTTTCTTCTCTCATAGACACTGAGTACTACTACCCCATGACATTATCGTGGGTCCAGGTTGTGAAGGATAATAATTTTGCTGTTACTGTCCTCCAAGCACTTGAATCTAATGGAGTGATATAGGCATACATATTGTTACTTACATACAAGGAAGAATGGAATAAAATCTATAAAAGGAAATTAAATAGTCATGTTGGTCCATAGAAGAGATTATCATTTCCAACTGGAGGAATGAGGGATGATACCAGAAGCTAGCATTCTGGGATTGATGGGAGGATAGAAGTTGGAAAGAAGATTGTGTTGAGTTTGGACTTTGGAACTTGGAGATTGGGGTTCAGTTTCTTACACCATCACTTACTAGCCACATAACCTTGGGAAAATTAGCCAATAGCTCTGATTTTTCTTCCTTTAGTAACAGTTATCCCTAGGGGTTAATGAGAAGATTCTGGGGAAAAAAATTGCATGTGAATCCCTTGGCATTGTGCCTAGTACATAATAAGTACTCAGTAAATGTTAGCTAACGTAATTTTGTTAATGAAAAGGTCATGAACAAACACTCAGAAGAAGCTTGAAGGTGACTATTAAGTTTGTGGAAGAGTTTAGTCTCTTTGGGACACAGTGGGCTGAGTGTTGAAAGGTAAATTGGAAATTATGGTTCCAATGAGTCATTTCATCCTTAGGATATTATTGCCTCTTCCTTAGATAATAGATAGAGCCATTAGAGTTTTGTTTTTTGTTTGTTGGTTTTGTTTTGATAGAAGTGATGTCTTGTAACCTGAATTTTAGGAAAATAACTTATAAGAATGGGAAAAGTAGACTAAAGATGATTGGAGGATGGGAAAACTGGCCAATGATGCAGCAGACTAGGGGAGAACTGATCAGAATCCAAACCAGTGCAAGTCGGGGGGTTTTTAGGGGGGACAGGAATGTGAGCAGGAGAAGGAATAACCTGTTATTTCACCTCATGACCAAATGCACTAATACTGAAATGTATGTATTTTTTTTTTAAGATTTTATTTATTTATTTGAGTGAGAGAGAGAGAGAGACAGAGATAGTGACAGCACAAGTGGGGAGGAGAGGGGGAAGCAGAGAAGCAGGCTCCCCGCTGAGCAGGGAACCTGATGCAGAGCTCGATCCCAGGACTCAGGGATCATGATCTGAGCCGAAGGCAGATGCTTAACCGACTGAGCCACCCAGGTGCCTGCGAAATGTATGTATTCTTATTGTTCACATTATAAAATCTTTATGTGTTCATTGTAGAGAAAAGTTTAGAGTAAAATAATCATTTATAATTCCAGTGCATAGAAGCAACCACTATGTGCTGTTATTTATTTGTTTTTTAAAAATTTATTTATTTATTTATTTGCAAGACAGCAAGAGAGAGAGAGAATGGGTAGGGAGGGGCAGAGGGAGAGGGAGAGAGAGAATCTCAAGCAGACTCCCCACTGAGTGCGGAGCCTGATGTGGGGCTTGATCCCGTGACCCTGAGATCATGACCTGAGCTGAAATCAAGAGCTGGGTACTTAACCAGCTGAGCCACCCAGGTGCCCATACCTTCCAAATTTAGAATGTCCTTCATACCCAATTTTGGTTGAAGTATTGGTTTATTCTGATCTTCACATCACTTCATGTCCATGTAAATGTGATTGCTGTTATTATCTTGAGGTGGTCTCCCTTCATTTGTTTTGGGGTGCTTGTATTTTGTTGTGATAGGTCTGGAAGATGTTTTTTGGTTCAGTGTGTCTATTTTTGATAATTTGCAAATTGAGAAGGGCTGAATTTCCAGATTTTTGTAGCCTTTCTTTATTCTGTATTAACTAAAATAAAAGTCATTTCCCTATTGATCACCCTAAAATGGCTAAAGTTTTTTTGTGTCCGGAGTTAGCACCCTCTTTTAATTTTTTTTTTTTTTTTTTTTTGAGAGAGCACTTCAGCAGAGGGAGGGGGAGAGGGAGACAGAATCTCAAGCAGGCTCCATAGTCAGCGCAGAGCTCGCCCACAGGGCTTGATCCCAGGACCCTAAGATCATGACCTGAGAGTCAGGTGGTTATCTGACTGAGCCACCCATGCACCCCTTAAATTTTTATTTGGAAATAATTTTAGATTTACAGAAGAGTTGCAGAGAATACAGAATGTTCCTGTGTTCCCTTCATCCAGCTTCCTCTATGTTAACATCTTACGTAAAATTGATACATTTATCAAAACTAAGAAATTAATGTTAGTACAATACTATTAATTAAACTATAGCCTTTATTTGGGTTTTCCCAGTTTTTCCACCGTTGTTTTTTTTCTATCCCAGGATCCAATCTAGGATCCCTCATTGCATTTAGCCATCATATCTTCTTTTGATGTAATGAATTACAGGTTTCCCCGCTATCCAAAAGTAGAGGATTCCCATGAAACCTTTTGTAAGCTGAGATGCTAAAGAAACAATTACCGTTTCATAAAGATGAAAATCCTCTTCAGATTTCTTTCGTTTGAGGAAAATAAGAACTAATGTAGTTCTTTGGTAAATTGAACTTTTGGATAGCAGGGAAAACTTGTGTATAATTTGAAATCCATTTGTGTGTGGGCCCATATGAAGTTTCAATTTTTTTTAAAGATTTATTTATTTTATTTTTTAAAGAGGTTATTTAGTTAATTAAAAACTTTTAAATTTTTATTTATTTATTTGAGAGAGTGAGCGTGCACGCACGAGAGAGAGAGGAAGAAGGAGCAGGGGTAGGGCCAGAGAGAGGGGGAAAAGCAGACTCTCGCTGAGCAGGGAGCCTGAGAGGGGGGCTTAGTCCCAGGACTCCGGGATCATGACCTGAGCCCAAGGCAGATGCTTAACTGAGCCGTCCAGACACCCCTATTTATTTATTCTAGAGAGAGAGCACGAGCATGGGGAGGGGCAGAGGGAGAGAAAGGGGAAGCTGAATCCTCACTGACTGGGGTTCCCAACACAGGGCTCAATCCCCGGACTCTGAGATCATGGCCTGAGCCGAAACCAAGTGTCAGATGCTTGACTGACTGAGCCACCCAGGCACCCCTAAGTTCTTTTTAAAAACATTCTTGATAATGATATAAAACAGATATATGAAATTAAGATTTCAGAATTAATTTGAAATCATTTTGAAAAATAATTTGATAAATTTGTTAATCCCTAAACTGCAAAGTTACAGGTTACAGGCCTGGAACTAGTCAAATAGCATTCTTGATGTATTGATTAGGATAGTGGCGTTTAAGGAACAACCATACTCTGCTGCTATCAGGTATATATATATAGTCAGGCATATTGCAGTTTGTCCTGACTCTATGCTTACATCACAGATGTAAAGCTCCAGTGTTCCTTTCAGCCCTTTCATGAAAAAAGTATGCTTTTACAGCATCAGGGATGGTAAACACATTCTAGGATCGAGCACATGTCAGAAGTTTTAGGATAAATTTAAGCTTGTAAATTCATCTTCAGACTGTCCTAAATATTGACTTTTTGTTGGTTAAATTTCGCCTTCAGCTCTTGCATTTTGTTCATGAAAATGTGAGCCATGCCAGTGGGACAAATGCTTGATAATTCAGGCCTGTCCCTGAAGGATGCACTGTAGAGGTAACCCAGATATTCTTTTGAGATTAATTGATAAGATTCTCTAATTTTTAATTCAGTGATTCCATTGAGTGTGGGGGTTCGTCAGCTGTGGAAAATGAATGCAGTTCCCATGGGCTTGATTCACATGTCTGGTTTGAGTCAGAACACTTGGATTTCGTTGGTTCTATCAGTAGTGCTCCGGGTTTTTTTCCCCCTGCAGTTTCAGTTTTGGTGTATTCACATGTCTTGTCACATCATGGAAGAACAATCTTGTGAGTCGCCAGGGGGTCTGACAAGTCGAGCCACTCAAAGCCCTTTAATTCTAAGTGTCCTTGATCTGAGGAAGCAGCTCAGTAAATCTCTTAAATAAGTTTTCACAGCCTAGCCATATGCCGGCATTAAAATAAAGGAAACTTCCGTGCACTGCTTCACCTTCTTCCAAATATTCCTTGCATTTGTGATGGTGCAGGCCATAACCTGGAGTTCTAATCTGTCACTTCCTTCATCACTTCATGCAGTGAACCTGAGTCATTGATTCAGTGAGTGTAATTGAGCTCAATACATATTCTGTGCCAGCAACTCTTGTCGGTTCGGGGGATACAGCAGACGGCACCAGACTTCTTTTCTAGTGGACAGGGCAGGTGCACAAAGTAACTAAAATCTACAATTTAGCAGATGAAGATACATGGTGCTATGGAGAATAGTGAGGGAGGGGGACTAGGGAGTGTGTGAGTGTGTGTGTGTTGGCAGTATACAGAATGGTGATCAGGAGAAGCCTCACTAAGATGATGACTTTGGAGCAAAAAGCTAAGGGAAGTGAGGGGGCAAGTCAGCTTGATTACCCAGGAAAGGACTATTCTAGGTAGAGGGGACGGGAAAGTAAGTGCAAACGTCAGGAGTTGGAAGCAAGCTGCAGAGACTAGAGGGGCAGCAAGGCCGTCATCGTGGTTGTAGGTGTGCGTGGAGGGAAGGGAACAGCTCAGAGTTGCATGGCACTAGGGCACCTGGGGTGTTATAAGCCATCCTACCAGCTGGCCTTTGCTCTGAGTGAGGCTGGAAAACACTGTGGGGTTTTGATCAGAGGAATAATGTGATCTGGCTTTCCGATGAAAAGGGTTTCATTTTATTGGGGCTAGTGTTGAGGGGACAAGGATAGAAGTAGATAGAAGGCTGTTGAAGTAATTCAGGTATGAGATAATGGTAGCTTGACCAGGGTGGTAGAAATGGTCAGATTCTGGACATGTTTGGAAGATAAGAGACATTAGCATTTCTTAATGAATGGGATATATGGTGTGAGAAAGAGAGGCCGTCAGGTTTTTCATCTGAACACCTGGGAAGGCAGAATTACTGTTTGCAGAGATGGGGAGGGCTGCTGGTGGAACAGGTCGTGTGGGAGTTTTGGTGATCTGTGTGCATTGTGAATGAGACGATGGGGACTGGTGTGACCACGGCCCTCGCTTGAATGTACTTCAGAAATTTGCATATGCCCTCTCTCTTCCCTGCAGGTACTCCCCGTCTATGACAAATGATTTAAACTTCTCACTATTTAAATCGGGCATCTTAAATTCCTTGATGGCAGGTACTTTGTGTTTATTAGCTGACTGGGTTAAAAAAGAGCCTCACATCTCACATGGGCTTCACTGTGATCTGCAGGTTGCAGTAGACCCGATGGGTCTGGAATACAGGGGTTTCTGCTGCCACACCATATAGGTGAGCCTGGAAAAGACAAGCAGACAAAAACAGAACAAAACCAAGACCTCAACAGTTTAAAAGTCAAATAACCTCACGTTGTGTGAAATCAGGCACCCAAACCAACAAGGCTGATGGGAGAAATGGAGCTGGGACAGAACACTTAAAACTAAGGAACTTTGTAACTAATAGAAGAAGTAGTCCTACCAGAAGTGTTAAGAAAAAAATAGTGCAGTTTACTGGTGTTGCACCCAGTATGGCAGTGAGAAAATTCCTTGTAGCCTTACACTCCAGAGCTCAGGCTTTCTTCGTTGGAGAAGTAGGTCTTGGCGGGTATTTGCTTCTAATAGAGACCTTTTCATCAAAATTAAAAATCTGATCCAGGTTATATAGCCTTAGTTAATCCATGGTTGTGGTACGGGGAGAAATGTCTGTCTTTGCAGCTTTCTCATCTGCATTTACAGCTTTGCCAGGTAGTTTAGAAGATGGAAAGTGTAGGGACGCCTGGGTGGCTTACTCGGTTAAGCGTCTGCCTTCAGCTCAGGTCATGATCCGCATCCGGCTCCTTGCTCAGCGGGGAGCCTGCTTCTCCCTCTGCCTGCTGTTCCCCCTGCTTGTGCACACGCTCTCTGACAAATAAATAACATCTTTAAAAAAAAGATGAAGATGGAAAGTGTCCTTGTATTTGAAGAAAATGAATCAGCTATCCCTTAAAAGTAAGTCACTTCTGTAGATTTTTCAGCTTTTTTCCCCCTTTAAGGTCTTCTTTCTAAGGCTTTCTCTTTAATAATCATGAGAGAACTGGCATCTGATTACTTGGAAACATTAACTTGCTGGGAAAAAATACATGGGAGTCAATGTGATGTCTCCATGATGCAGATGTCATTCATCTGTTGCTGGTCATGTGTGAGATAATGCGTGTCAAAGAAACACATTGCAGCAGAACAGACTGTACCTGACCTGGGGTTCCTGACTCCTGAGAGCTGACGTACCGTCCAGGACCAAACTTAGATCTACCTCCTTATTGGATAGTCTAAAATTTTCCTGTTTAAAATAGGTATTCAAGGGGTGCCTGGGCAGCTCAGAAGGTTAAGTGTTCGGCTCTTGATTTTGGCTCAGGTCATGATCTCAGGGTCTTGAGATCAAGTTCCACATATGGTTCTGTGCTCAGTGGGGAGTCTGCTTGAGATTCTCTCTCTCTCCGTCTGCCCCTCCCCCTGCTTGCATGCTCTCTCTCTCTAAATAAATCTTCTTTAAAAAGTTATTTCAATAGTATTCTCAAAAAAACATTTGAAAAAGTTCAACATCTATTCATTTAAAAAGCAGGAAGTGAACTATATCTTTGACAAGACCCACTGTTTCGAACCAGCCAACAAGACAATATCATTCTTGACAATGGCACACCGTAGGATTTTCTGCTTACTTCAGGAGCATATTATCAAGACTTCTATTGCCATGAACAGTATTCTAGAAGTATTCTATGGCAGTAAGCCATAAAGCAAAAATAAGTATAATTATTTGAAAAGAGATAAAATACAAAAACCAAGAAAATCAACTAAAAGTATTAATACGGGGTATATATGATAAATATAAAAAAATCACTGGCTTTCCCAAGTGTTGACAATAACCAGTTAGAAACATATAATGGGAAGAACATCCCTTCAGTATAGTAACAACAAATATAAAATACCTAGAAATAACCCTAATAAGAAATACCTGGTATTGAAATCAAGAATACCATAAAACTTGAGGTTTTTAGAGTAAAACTTGAGTGAACTGGAGGGACGTACCTTGTTCATGGATGCCCAAACTGGAAGAGTGAGACGTCATTTTCTTCCCAGTTAATTTACAAATCTAACATGATCTGAGTAAAAATTATGTACATTTCTAGAGGGGCTTCAGAAAATGATTCTAAGTAATAAAGGAGAGACTAATACCAGATAATAAAACTTAACATACAGCAGTCAGTTGTGTTGTAATGTTTAGCGTAGTAGTCATGCTGTCAGGTGATGGAGGCAGAGTACGTGGATTCTAGGCAGGTGACCATGGCCCAGTTACTGAGTCCCTCTACGCCTGAGTTTTCTCACCTGTAAAGCGTGAAATCAAATGAGATAATGATAAATAAAGAGCTGAGCAAATTGCTAGTACATGGGAAGTACCCAAAACATGTTAGTTGTTCTTGTTTTGTGTTGACACAAGAGTGAAATAGGTCAATGGAAGAGAATGTATAAACCTAAGACCATAATATAAATAAGAATTGATTATTTATTAAAGGAGCCATTTTGAATCAGACAATTGATTAGATACTATATTTAGGTAAAAATTTTTGGATAGCTCGTATTGCACATCAAAATAAATTCCATGGAACCATAAGGAAATAGAAGAAAAAAATGTATCAAGTAGTTGAAGAGCTTAAAAGCAGTGCGAAAAGGTCCAAAGTCAAATTGATTTGCCTAGGCAAAAAATTTATTTCTGTATAAAAGAAAAACTCATATGTTGGATGACAAACTGAGGCACAGGTGGTGGTGTATTGGTAAATATTTAATAACCAGCTCTGTGAGGGAGGGGGAAAAATGCCCGGGTGTGTCACAGTGGCAGATTTCCTTGGTATAAATGCTCTCAGCATATTAATTTCAGGCTACCGACATGAAGTCGGTGAGTGGGAATTGTGAAGGGATGTGCATCATTGGCTGTCAGAGCCTGGTGTGAGTTGGCTGCAGCACACCACTTGCTCAGAAATGGCAGAGCATGCTGAGAAACCACCCAGAGATCATCCCAGGCCAGAGCACATTCCTGCTGGAAACCACCTTCCCCAGGAAGCATCAGATAGAGGTAACTGAGACTAAAAATCTACTCTGTTGTATCGTGGAGAATACCTTGACCTGGACCAGTACAAGGAAGCTGAACCTGCTCAGGGTGTCCGTGGTGGAAAGAAGCCTGTGGGGTGGCTAGAGCCCATCCTGGGAGCAGCCCCTTTGGAAACAAAATCATACATTGGTTGAGGACTAAAGGGGCAAGGTGTTGCTAGGCAAACACTTAGCAGAAAAAGAACAGGCCAGAGCAGAGGTTGTTTCTCCCTTGCTTTCTTCTTCCGAAGCCCATGGTACTCTTGGTCGTGGTACATGTGTCTTACTATCTTCTGTCTCTGCATAGTTATATTCTTATCTCTGTGTTTTTTATTCTCCTTTCAATATTGTTCAGTTGCTGTCTATAGTAGTTTTTGTAAGTGTGATCACCAGAAAGACCAGTCATGGTGGGAATGCTGATGTGTGAGAGCATGAAGGCTTGTGTTTAGACAATGATGAAGTGAGCCATATGCTTTTTTTGTGGTAGACCAGGAGGCCAAAGACGTGTCTCATCGTGATCAGGGAATCATGGTATTGTCAGGAAGGGAGGCTTCAAGGTCTGGAGACTTGGGGTCCTGTCTCATGTTTGTTGGATATTGGGATTCCATCAAGGGTCTGTACTTTTATTCCACAGTGGATTGCTAGCTTGTTATTTGGGAACCGAGTATCACATTTTTCATCTTAGGTGATATCTGGATGATCATATCTGGAGTTCTGATGGATTGGAAGTAGGATTTAATTGGATTTCAGGGAAGTGGAGACTTTC
This sequence comes from Ursus arctos, assembly GCF_023065955.2. Taxonomy (NCBI): domain Eukaryota; kingdom Metazoa; phylum Chordata; class Mammalia; order Carnivora; family Ursidae; genus Ursus; species Ursus arctos. The sequence goes on from NW_026622852.1 coordinate 34,637,358, forward strand.
TGAATATGGGAGCAATATGGTTAGAAGTTGTACATCTGCTTGAGGCCTGTGATTGAGAATCATTACATACTTTAGGCAGTAAAGAGCCAGTTGGTATGGAGTAGGATAGGGGTGTGGAAAGAAAGAAAGAGTTACTTCTAAGGGGTTAATGAAAATCTTATGAGAAAAGTAACTTAAATGGACACCCAGGGGACTAGTTGGTTGGAAAGATGGGTTGCCAGATTCGGATATAGACCAGTCAAGGTACAAATGAGGTCAGCCAGAGTTTGGAACTTGGCTTTGGAGATGGACAAACATTGTTTCTTATGAGTGGGATTTTTTTGTTTTTTAAGTGGGCTTCACACCCAAATGGGGGGTGGGGGCGGGGCTTGAACTCATGACCCTGAGATCAAGACCCGAGCTGAGGTTAAGAGCTGGACACTAAAACTGACTGAGCTACCCAGGTGACCCATAGTGGTATATTTAAGTTCACAGATGTTCATATTTTTAGAGCATTTATTTATTCGTGTTTGGTCCATTAACATTCATTTTTCTTGGTTGATTTTTTTTTTTAAGAGCAAGTTTAGTATCTGTCATTTACAGGGCTATTAATTTGATGATTCAGTGTTCCTTCTCAGTTATTTGGGTGTTTCTAGTCTTTTCTATGAGTTTTCTTTAATCATTTCAGATCTTTATTTATTTTATTTTATTTTTATTTTTTTTTAAAGATTTTATTTATTTATTCAACAGAGATAGAGACAGCCAGCGAGAGAGGGAACACAAGCAGGGGGAGTGGGAGAAGAAGAAGCAGGCTCATAGCAGAGGAGCCTGATGTGGGGCTTGATCCCATAACGCCGGGATCACGCCCTGAGCCGAAGGCAGACGCTTAACCGCTGTGCCACCCAGGCGCCCCGATCATTTCAGATCTTTAGCTGGTTTTCATTAATTTAGCTCCTGATATGCCTACATATTTTCCTGAAAACCTTCCCTGATGATAGAACATTGTATCTCGGGGTTGCAAAGGACCATAATGGTTTTCTCATCCGTCAATTTGATACTTGAATCCCCCATATTATTCTTTTCCATTTCAGACTTACATAATTGATGTCTTGATTTTTCATAGTTGGATTTATCGAGAAGTGGAATTTGAGGGTTTGTGGCAATATAGCATTCTCAGACCCAGCATTCACTTGGAGATAACCAACTTATCATACTTAGGGAAGGCAGAAGCCCAGCTGGTTACCTGATGCTGAAACATTGGTACCTTTCGGTGGCCCTTACTGCTGGGTACTCTGACCTCTAACTTTAAACTCTGGTCAGGGGGTGGGAGTGTGGTTGGACTTAGGACTCAGATTCTAGGCCCAGGCTAAACCCAAGACTCTTATGTTCCTAGAGCTTCCTCCATAGTTCTTATCTGTTTGTAGGGAGAGAGAGAGTGGTGTTTGAGGTTGGTGGTGGTATAGAACCAACTTCTTTGTTCCCAGGCCTACCAGCTAACAAGGCCACTCTGTAGGTCCAACAGCTGCCTGTTTGTAAATTATGCTGAAATGCTGGGAGAGTTCTCTAGAAGGGTTCTGAATTATAGCTCTCTTTCTTTTCTTTTCTTTTTTTTTTTTTTTTTAAGATTTTATTTATTTGTCAGACAGAGAAAACACAAGCAGGGAGAGTAGCAGGCAGAGTAGGCAGAGAAGCAGGGTCTCCACTGAGCAAGGAGCCTGATGTGGGGCTCGATCCCAGGACCCTGGGATTGTGACCCAAGCCGAAGGCAGATGCTTAACCGACTGAGCCACCCAGGCGTCCCTCTTTAATATTTTCTGCTTACAGGATTTGAATGTGGAATACTTGGTGTGGTTTGGGTTTTACCAAGGACGCCCAACTGATGGCCACAAGGAGGCTTTACCAAGTATCACTGATGTTAGAATTCACCAAGCCCTAGAGCTTTGGAAGCTCAGAAAGTTACTTTTGTTAGTACATACAGAGTGCATCCTTCTGTTAATAGTAGAATCATGTAAACCTCAGTCTTAAGACACATGTCAACTCAAGAGGCTCATGTATGAAACTTACAGACCAGAAAATTTTAGTCACCTTAGCTAGTATTAAAGTAAAGCCGAATTATTACTTTAAAATTATCTTATTTAGTCTTCATAGAAAGTAGTACTTCTTAAAAAATAGTCCAATACATGGAAATGTGTAAGTCGAAAGTCCTTCTGATCCTACCTGGTGAAGTAAGAGTTGTTAACTGTTAACAGCTTACTCTAGATGTAGTCATCAAGACTTTTTGCACAGGCAGGAGCCTCTGTTACTCTGTTGCTTTATTTTTTTAGTTAGGTTATGCACATTACTTGTTCACTTGTGGGAAGAATCTAGAGGACAGTCAGAAGGTTGCCTAATGACACGCAATCAGATGAACAGAGCAGCCAGGATGACTCACAGTGCAGGCGCGTCAGTAGCCTGAATTGTCTGTTCATCAGTCCAGAGTCCGCTGCCCTGTTACCTCTTCCTCAAGACAGTTTGGAAGGGCGATGTCATTGCTTATCTCTCAGTCTGTTATTTTTCAGTGTAATTGGTTAAGTACAGATCCTGCCCTCTACTAGCTGCTAAATAAATAGGAGCTGTGTGTGTACCTGCCCTTTCTGGCCCTTTCTCTGACAAGTGCATTCTTTCTCTAGGTGTGTTCCTACCACAGTCTAGTTTTGCCTTGGCGTCTGTGCCCTTTGGTCTCTTTAAGGTGACTTTTCTATTTCTACTTTGATCTGTTTTATCTTTTATTTCAGTTCGGTGTGACCTTATTTCTCTTTTCCTCTTGTGCTGCCCACAGAAGGATTGAAATATTCAATGAAAATCAGCACTCTATCTAGTAATTCTTGGATATCTGACTTCTCACAAGAATGCTTCCTTTCATCATATTTCATTATTATCCAACTCTTTACCTTAATTAAAAGTATTCGGCTTTTATCTTGTTGCATATCTAATGTAGCTATATTATAAGTATTTGTATGAAGTCTGTTCGTGAAATCAGTAGAATTCCACATGTGAAGATCTGGCCCCCTTTTAAGTGTTTTCTGTGATTTCTTTTATATATATATACCAACTTTATTGAGATATAAGTTTTAGGGGGGGAGGAAAGCAGAGAGAGAGGAAGAATCTTAAGCAGCCTGCACTCCCAGCGCAGAGCCCCACATGGGGCTCAACCTCACAACCCTGAGGTCATGACATAAGCCGAAATCAAGAGTCAGACACTTAACAGACTGAGCCACACAGGTGCCCTGAGATTTCATTCTTAAACCATACAATTCACTCATCTAAAATTTACTGTTCGGTAGTTTTTAGTATATTCAGAGTCGTGTAACCATCACTACAATCAATTTTAGAACGTTTTTATCATCCCCCAAAGAAACCCACGATCAGTCATTTCCCATTTCCCCTCAACTCCCATCCAATACTAGGCAAGCTCTAATACCTTCTGTCTCTATAGATTTGCCTATTCTGGATGTTTTATATAAATGGAATTATATAACATGTGGCCTTTTGCGTCAGGCTTTTTTCACTTTAATGTTTTCAGGGTTCATCCATGTTGTAGTATGTATCACTGCTTCACTCCTTTTTATTCCAAAATTTATATTCAATGCTATGGATATACCACATTGCGTTTATCCAGTCATCAGTTGATGGGCATTTGTATGTGATTTCTTTTCTTTTTTTTTTTTTTTTTAAAGTAAGCGCTTTATTCCCAATGTGGTGCTTGAACTGATGACCTTGAGATCCAAGAGTCACATGCTCTACTGACTAAGCCAGCCAGGTGCCCCTGTATGTGATTTCTTATTAGCAAAGTAGCACGTCAGTATCGTTTTTCTTTTTGAAATCCAAACAATGTTATACAGAATATGATGGAAGTTACAGAAGGCTAGGAGGAAACAACAGTTGTTTCTACCTGTTAGATGTCACTGCAGGTGTTTACTCCAAATATCAACAGCAATATTTGGACATTTGGAAATTATCTTTGAACTCAAAATACAAAATATGTTAATAACATGTTCTTCTTCATTATGGCCTATAATTTTCCTGTAAGAAAAATGTTAACCATGCAAAAAATCAGTTTAGATAAAAGTAAGCTACAGAATGTATCACGGTAATTTTGCTGTAATTCTTATGCTTCTCATTGTTCTGTTTACCCTGTTCTCTTCCACATACATCATCAGTCTACAATATCCACACAGGACATTAACCACTGTCAACACAGAAGAGCAGAGCGGTCCTGAGCCATTGAGCTCAACTACCTGCTTCATATCCCTGCTGTTTTAGAACTTACTGGCTGTGGGACTTGGGCAAGTTACTTACCCCCTCTTTGCCTCAGTTTTGTCATCAGTAAAATGGGAATAATAATAGTACCAACCTCATAGGCTTGATGTGAAAATCAAATAGATTAATATCTGTAAAGTGGCACATGGAATATGCTGAATAATAAAAGCTATAATCTGGGGCTCTTGGGTGGCCCAGCCGTTAAGCGTCTGCCTTTGGCTCAGGTCATGATCCCAGGGTCCTGGAATCGAGTCCCGCATCGGGCTCTCTGCTCGGCGGGAAGCCTGCTGCTCCCTGTCACACTCCCCCTGCTTGTGTTCCATCTCTCGCTGTCTCTCTCTGTCAAACAAACAAAAAAAAGCTATAATCTGTATGTAGTGACACACAGTCATTAAAGCACTTGATAATAAAACATTATTTTGGTAATCTTTTTTTCCTTGAGATTTTATTTATTTATTTATTTATTTATTTATTTATTGAGCGCGAGAGAGGGAGAGTGCGCGCGCGCCCCCACAGGCTAGGAGGGAGAGGGACAAGCAGACTCCGCCCTGAGCGGATTTTTGTAGTTCGGTTGACTCTGGGTTTTAGAATTGAAGTTTTCTTCATATTTCTTAAAAAATGTAAGAGATAGGAAGGCATTTCAGTTGCTCTTGTCGCCATTGCCATTTGAAGGTTCCTATTAATTTGTTTCTTACGTTGACCACAATTATCTCTACCACTGTTCACTCATTAATTTCTCCTGATTTTATTTACTTTACAACTAATTTTTCATTTTTTCAGGCACACGTTTTAGAATGTACGCAACATGAGAGCAATTTTTACATGCTTGAGATGAGTATTGGTGAGAATTCAATTTTTAAGATGTGTCACAGGGAAGATTTTCCCCTTTGCCAGTTGTGAAAGGGCATTAATGATGGTTTAGGGCCTGGTCCTAACTTGGAGCTTTACTTAAAATCATTTAGCCCCGAAAACCACAGTACATGGTATGGGGAAAGTCCCCTTTACCTTACAAGTGGGGAAATCAGGTCAGCTGATCATACTTGTATTTAAAAGAGGAGCTAGGATTCGAACCCAGGTTTATGTTGCTTCCTCTTACCATACCCATGTATTACCTCTCTTATGTTTGCTAGTGTATCTATTATCTGTCTGATGTTGCCACTTCTCCTGCTTTCTTCAGGAGAAACCTTGCTCCTGCCTCGCTGATTCTCTGCATATAGCTTTCCAGTGACGTTTAAAGTGTTCTATCTCCTGTCAGTAAGTGTCAGGTAGAATGACATGAACGTTTTCTGGTGCTTTTGATGCTGCTATTATACTGAGAAAGTAGAAAATAATCCGGAGAAATGGGAGCTAGTGTTACTTTTTTGTTGTTATTTCTTCCATAATTAAGTAGCATTATGGAAATCAAAGTGAGGAAAATGTATCATAAGTCAAAAAATTTAAAAATTGCATTATCTCCTTCCAGTGCTTGTACATTTTCATTTACTCTTTTACAAGTTGTAGAGCCAGAGCATAGATATAACTTCATACCGTGTTTTTAAATACAACTTTTTATCATTATCATCTTTATATGTTACAATGCAAACTCTTCATAAGTATTTTTATAATACTAAGGTATTCCGTTCTCATATTGAACTATTTTCTGTTAGTTAAATTTTCTAATTCCTTTTTCATAATAGCGCTGTATCGAATGTTTTATGTGCAGCTACTTTAATGTTTTAGATTATTTCCTTGGGTTTTTGAAATGTATTGCCAAATTAGTTTCACCCAAAAGTATCTAACCAGTTTAAATGGCTTTCAGTTTCAGCAAAGTCGTAACTAGCGCTATCTGCCTTTACTTCTGAAACCATTTTTCGGTGGGAACATGAACCCTTATGCTCTGGTTTCCAGAAATGTATTGTTAGAGAGGTTGGCAGTGTCTGTATTCGTGTCTCCCATGACCACATAAGTTTTCAAGAGTCTCACAGTAAGGTCTCAAACAAATCCTACTTGAAAGAATAGATTGGGTTAGCACTTCTGGAACTTATTTAAATCTGGAATTTATTTTTCTTGTAGACTTATTAATAAACTTCTTTGGGGAATACCATACTATATAATATCTCTTGGAAAAAGACCCAGCCCATGATGCAGTAGAAGGCTTTTTAGGGACATGATCTTGTGCAGGAGAGATAGTAAGGATGTTTGCTCGAACATTATGTCACTCGAGTGGTAAGGCACCTAGCCTTGTTCATTCACTCATTAAAGAAATTTAGAGAGCCTGCTGTGTGCCAGACACTGTTCATCTGCTGAGGATATAGCAGTGAGTAAAACCAACAAGTCCTTGACCCTAAGTAGGCGGTAAGGTGGGAAGAATGGTCATTATGTGTTCAGTCGTTACAGGAAGATTCTGTACACATTTTTTTTTAAAGATTTTTTTTATTATTTGAAAGCAGGTGAGAGAGCATGAGCTGCAGGGAGGAGCAGAGGGAGAGGGAGAAGCAGACTCCTGCTGAGCAGTGAACCAAACTGGGGGCTCTATCCCAGGACTCCAGGACCATGACCTGAGCCACCCAGACGCCCCTATACACATTGTTTTACGTGGAATAGGCTTTCACTTGAAGAATTTGAGTGCCACCTGTAAACACAGCTGATCCCTGATTTACTGGGAAAAAAAAAAAAAAAGACCTTTTATCCTTACCCTCATGAAGTTTGTAATCTATTGGGGAAGCAAATAATCATAATGTGAAATGGTAATTACAGTAATGGTGGGTTATAGGATATAATATACATATTGGGTTATAGGAGCACAAAGGAAGGGAATCTAATCCATATTTTGAGAGTTCCAAAAATTTTTAAACTATTATAGGGATTTGGTCACTTAAGAGTTTTAGGCACTGCCACAGAGTTGAACATATATTTGTTTCTGTGCATGTTTGCTATGAACCTAAAAACCTCTTCATTGGCAAAGACAATATCTAATTCTGATTTTTTATTTCTGTTTTTATTTTAAAGATTTTATTTATTTATTTGAGAGAGAGAGAGCATGAGCACGGGGTGGCGCAGAGGGAGAAGCAGACTCCTTGCTGAGCTGGGAGCCTGACGCAGGGCTCAGTCCCAGGACCTCAGAATCATGACCTGAGCCGCAGGCAGATGTTCAACTGAATGAGCCACCCAGGCACCTCTCTAGTTCTGACTTAAAACATAAATTTACTCAGTTTCACCCACCCATTAGCTGTGTTATAGTCAGTGTAATCTTCATATTCCTTCTCCTTAGTATAGACCTTGTAAGTCAGTTCTTACGTACTGTGTCATGGGAAGGAAGCCAGATGTGAGTTAGAATCCTATGCTGAGTACCTATGAACTCCTGCTTTAATAAATGTTTCTAGTGTAGCAGGGAAACTCAGTAAATCCATTAGCAGTCTGGAAATTGGCTGTCCTGTAGCAGGGAGGTGGTGCAAAGTAGAGCTTTGGTCTTACTCGTCTATCCTTGGTATCATTAAGTACCAAAGAAGTTCTGACACTTGTAGGATGTCATGGGGGGAAAAATGAAGACCATAAAAATGGTATACTTTAAAAAAAATAGTTATTTGAAGTTAAAAACATTGCTCACCACTGATTCAGAAGAAAGACCAGTTAGAAATCCTATTTGAGGATGGCAGACAAGGCTTGTCTGTGTAATTGTGATCATGTTCCATTGATGGTGGCGGTGAAAGATGCTGTGAGCTATGTTGTAGAGCAGGATGCTGTTGGCCTCTGCCCACTAATTATCATGTGCTCATGTGCAAAGAAAGGCAGTCACTGAGGGGTCTGATGGAACAGCTTTGTAGCAGGCCCACAGTTATTTATTTATTCATTTTTAGGGCAGTTGGAGGAAGGGTGAAGACAAAAGTGAGATCACTCCCCATGATCTTTCTATCGCTGTGTAACTAAATAACTTACAAAGCGGCTCTAGTTGCCATTTCCCCCTTTTTTCTTCAACGGATGAATGTTTGTGATTTAGCATAAAGTTCATGAACTAAGAAAAGCGGTTGGACACAGATGCCTCTATCTTTCCACTCAATGTATCTTATTACCTTTAACTGCCTGTTAAAATCATGCTTTTATTTTTACCTTTCAAATATAAATTGCCATCACCAGGCTTAGCAAATGAAACGGATTACTTATGGTAACTGTAAGTAGTTATGCACTCCAAATCCTTGAGAGAGCTTTCCCAAAGGGCAGGCAATGTCTTTCAAAATCCTATTATAGGATTTTATTTGCAGGTGCTATGAACAGAAGGCTGAAAGCCTCCATGTTTTATTGCTGCCCAACTTCATCAGGTCTGCTCACTCTATTGAAAATTGTGGCAAAAATGATACACATCAGCTCTTTTATTCTTTTGTTACTACTCTGCGCAAATAAAAGCATATTGGGGAATTTAATGAAGCAGTATGTCCTTGGAGGGAGTGTTGAAGACTTGGAGTGTATGACTATTTGTCTTTTATACTGGAGATTTTTGTGTAAAACAGACTGGCACGAACAAAATAAAGTCCTCACAGAGAGCCCAATGTTTGCCACATGTGTAACTTAAATCACACAGATATCTAGTAGCAGTCACCTTGGAGATGCAATCAGTGACTACTTTAGAGGCTTTCTGGACGTGTCAAGGAACAGCCATTGGAAACTGTAGCAGAGCCATTGGAACTATGAAGCCAATTTTGGAGGTGGTCTGTTTATCCAGCAACATTGGGGAGGGGGGATTTGATTATTCAACAAATTAGCAAACACACCCCAAGGAGACATTCTGGGAATCTGTCCTGTATGAGAGGCCACATCTTAGCTTGCTTTGGCCTTCACATGCACAGTTGGCTTTTCACTGGATCCGAGCTGCAGAGATCTAGGCTCACATGGTGTGTCTCATGAGATGGAGGCTTCAGGTTACTGTAATTCCTGACCTACCAACTGAACTGTCATTGCTGGCCTGTAGCAGTGTTGGCACGTGTCGATGACCTTGTAAGGATAATCTTGGTTCTGCTTAAATTTCTGAGCTTCCGTACCTGATTATTAATAACGAATGCCTGTGCTCTACCTCCTGACTGATCGAAACACAGAAGAATTGGGCAACTATAGCCGTGAACTCCTGGCCCTCACGGTGCTGGAACTGATGCTGGCTTGTCCTTTCTTTGCAGGGTTAACAGCAGCCTCCTAGGTTGACACTTCATGCTGCTTTGAATGTAGGAGAATACAGTCCTCTGGCTTACTCAGGGGAAATGACAAGGGAGCTTGTGGTCAGTGCTGCAGAAATTCCAAGCCAAAGCAATTGTAGATGTGTGTGACCACATAGTACTTAGAAGTCTCACCAGTGACATCGACATGAAAATATTCTAGAAGCTTAGTAAATACAGTGCTGCACTAATTGTGCCAGAAAAGAAAGGAAAACCACTTTTCAGTCTGAAAAGACTGAAAGGCCCCTTCCTAACTGGAGCAGCCCTAGATTCTTCAGTATAAAGAACTCTTAATGGATACAAAGTAAAGAAGTGGCTGATTTTTGTATTTTTAAACTAACGTAATGTTCTGTTTGTTTACGACTAAACATTTCTGAGTGGAATAATTCTTATTTGGCAGTCAATATTTCCCCACCATAGCAAGCGAGAATTTTCAGTATGTTTTGGGCACAAAACACATTCTATTTTAGACACCAAAGGATCATTTTTCAGTGTTTGCTTCAGAATTTGCGAGGTAATTTCAACAGATCTCACAAATGTTTACTCAATGGTTCCGCATCTTTATTCCTGCATTACTTTTTACACGTCTCTATTTTGGCATCGCTCGATGATACCATAGTAGCTAATTTGTCTTTCTGTTATTAAACTGGAGCTCAGTGAGGGCAGGGGCTATCTGACTTGGCTTTGAATCTCAGGTCCATTGTGCAGCACACAGTATCGATCTGAAGAATCAACAGAATGCCTAAGAGTACTGTCTGAAAATCGAGTAACTTCTTAGTGTAATTGTGCTCTTTTTTTGTAGCACATTTTTCATTTTTTTCAAACCATGTCTACGCGAGTCTGGCATGTCAAGGAAAGGTTCATAGCATTAGGTAATACTGTTATTAGATTGTGTAAGAATCTTTTGGGAAGCTTCGTACTTTTAATTAGGAGAAAGTCATACAGAGAGTAAGCATAGCGTATGAAAAGAGGGCTGGAAGCATTCAGTCGTTGCTGTTAGATATCTCCTGGGTGTCTTGTGACTTCCTGGATTTTGGACCCCCCTTGACTCCATGTTTGAGATCTGCTTGTCTCAATTCTGGATTGTTGGTATTGCCTCTCTGATCTCATCATTTCTTCCCGATCCTTCCTACCCTGCCTACTTTGGTGAACTAGATTCACATCTGCCAGACTTCTTCCTATGCTTGGCCCACCCTGTGTGCCCTATTACTGCTGATGCTCTCCAGTGATACCTGGTTGACCTAGCTGGTTATCAGGTTTCATTTGTGTGTTATTGTTATCTGTAATACATTTACTCAACAACCATATTTTCATTAGAAATAACATGGAAATTTAGGTCATAACTTGTTACAGGTTTAGTTCCTAAAAAATACACATCCCTATTATAGCATATTAAATTCACCAGAAGGCCTTGGGTTTAGGTGTTAGGGCTTATAGTGAATGTGGAGTCTAAAACTTCTGTAAGAGATACAGTGGAAGCTTTCCTCCCTCCCTCTATCCCTTCCTTCCTTTTCATCTATGATGTGCAAAATGTAGGAAGAAATGTGAAGATATTAAACATTGTTCTTCCCTAACTTTAAGGATATGAATATAATAAAACATAAACATGAAGTAGAGGTCAGGGGAGTCGGGGTGGATCAGTCGGTTAAGTGTTGGACTCTTGGTTTTAGGTCAAGTCGTGATCTCAGGGTCACAAGATCAAGCCCTGCATCCTGCTGCGTGCTCAGCGCAGTCTGCTTGAAATTCTCCCACTCATACGTGCGCACTCTCTCTCTCTAAAATAAATAAATCTTCCTAAAAAACCCATGAGGTAGAGGTCGGTTGTGGTCTGACTTAGAAGTGTTTTTTATGGTCTAGTACTAGTATTAAAAATTATAATTCTGCCTTTTAGATTATTAACTTTGTATAAGTAAAAAGACCATATAATGTGAATGTTGTTGTATACATATATTCACACCCTTTTAAGTTAAAAAAAAACTTTGGGGTGCCTGGGTAGCTCAGTCGTTTGAGCGACTGACTCTTGACTTCGGCTCAGGTCATGATCTCAGGGTCCTGGGATTGAGCCCTGAGTCTGGCTTCCTGCTCAGTGGGGCGTCTACTTGCCTTCCTTTCCGTCTGCCCCTCCCCTCGCTTGCGTCCTCTCTCTCTCTCTCTCTCTCAGATAAATAATAAAAAACTTTATTATGGAAAATTTCAAACTTCAATTTTACCCATTTTTGGAAATCTTTGTTTCTTTGTGTACATTGAAATTTGGTATTTTATTCTTTCTGAAGAATTTTTAAAAACAGTTTTTGTTGTTGAGGTTTGCTGCTAATAAATTCTTCGATATTGTTTGAAAAAGTATTTCTGAGAAACACTTTTTTGGGGGGTATAGGATTCTGAGTTAACAGTGTTGGTTGTTTCTGTTTTTTTAAAAAAAGATTTTTGTTTATTTGAGAGAGAGCATGAGCGAGGTGGGGGAGGGGCAGAGGAAGAGGGAGCATAGGGCTCCATCCCAGGACCCTGAGATTATGAGCTGAGCTGAAAACAGGTGCTTAACTGACTGAGCCACCCAGGCGCCCCTAGTGTGTTGGTTGTGTTAAAAAAATTTTTCAGTAGTTTAAAGATGTCATTGCATGGTTTTTCGCTTTGCATAATTTCTGACAAGAAGGTTGCTTAATTTTTGTGCCCTGCCCCCCTCCACTGCCACTGAGATGATCTGTATTTTTGGTTTCCAGCAGTTTGAATATAATATGTGTAGGGTGTGTATGTGTATGTATGCATGCATGTGTGTGCTGGATTTATCCTGCTTGGGATTCTCTGAGCTTCTTGGATCTGTGCTTTGATTTCTTTTGTTATAAATTTAGTAAATATAGCTGTGCTAATTTTGTTATAAATTTCTTTTGTCATAATTTTTGGAAAATTCTCAGTCATTTTTTCTTCTAACATTTTCTCTGCCCCATTCAGTCTTCTTCTGGGATTCCAATTACACATATGTTAGACCATTTGATATTGCCCTATAGTTCTTTGATGCTCTGTTGTGGGTTTTTTATTTTTCACTCTTTTTTTCTTTGTGTTTCACTGTCAGTAATTTCTGTTGACCTATCCTTGAGTTTATTGATTCTTTCCTGGACTGTGTTTAGTCTACTGATGAGGCTGACAAAGGCATTCTTCATCTTGTTACCATGTTTTTTATTTTTAGCATTCCCTTAACTCTTATAGTGTCCATCTCTCTGCTTGAGGTTGAGGTCTCAGGTTTCAGAAATAGATTTTCCGCTTATTTTCTTTGAACCTTGGTTTTCTCTTTTACAAATTAGAAAAGTCAGGAATATGTAATAATGACTAACAGAATTGTTTTGAGAATCAAATGTGATCCATTGGGCTAGTCCCAACTCCTCTCTTCCCTTGGTCTCATTCACTGTCACTCAAGGCTTGGATGGTATGATTACTTTGATCCTATTTAATTCCTAAATTGTAACATTCTGTGAAGGGGAAGGGACCTAACATTTACTGACAGCCTGTATTAATCTCATGTAGAATTTGAGAAAGGGATAAAAATCACATTTAAAAAGTGCTTTTGTAAAACATTTTACTTTTGCCGGGTCTATGTGGATTTTAATTGGAAGAAACAGACAGCATTAAATCCAGTTGCCACTTGGTTAAATCTGTTAAAGAATCATTAAAATTTTTCAACTGTTGGGTTTCTTGACTCGCTTGAGAAATGTCATGGCTCATAAAACATCTCACTCTCTTTCTCTGTGCATATAGGATTTTAAATAATTGGATTGGCTTCCAAATTTTGTGTTGTGAGGAAAAACTAATGGAGTTTTTTGCTCCTTACTGACTGGTACAAATGAATGATATTCTCACTGGATTTGTCTTTGTAGTCACCGACTTGGATTCCAATTCTGATTGCACAGCTGTAAAATCTTGGGCCGATTATTTCACTTCTGAGCTTGAGGTTTTTTTAATTATTTTTGTTTGTTTTTGCTTTTTATCTGTGAAATAAGGATACCAACGTCAGCTGTTTTGAAGACATAGTGTGTAAAGAAGACATCAAGTATGTAAAGCTTTGGGTGTAGTGCCTAGTTAATAGTGATCAATGACTGATAGCATTAAGAATAGCAGCTAAAATGAAAATATGCCGCTGTTAAGTCAAATTTCAGTAAATAGAAGGGAAAGGCAAGTTTAATGTTCTTTTTATTTCTTTTAGTTGGAAAGGTCCATCTGGTAAAAGGTTATTTTAACAGTAGGGAGAGGTGTTGATGAATAAGAATAATAAGCAAGAATTAGTGTTTACTATGTGACAGGATCCTCAGAACAGCCCCAAGAAGTAAGCTACCACTCCTCGGACAAGTCCTTCATTATCTGAGTGACGGTGACCACCCCCTGCTTTGTATTCTTCTGTTCTAATTTGTACTTCATCACTGTTCTTTATATGTAACCTCGACCCTTCTTCCACTTCTCATCCCCAGTGAGAGTTTTTTTTATATATTTGGTTAGAAGTGGCCCACAGTAAGTTGAATTGAATTGTTGAGATGTTGAGTCTTTGTGTGTTTCTGGTCAAGAGTGAAATCCCACTTCCTTTATGTTACAGGTGAAAATCTAAGCATTAAAAATATAATGTTGGTCTAAGGTAAAACTACCAAGACAATAGTTATAGATAAACTGCTCAGTCAGTCCAAGCCTCCCCCCACCATCCCCAACTGTTTAAAATAAACAAATATAGTATTTTAAAGGAGCTATTGCCCTGGAAATTACCTTAGAGTAAATATAATGAATTTCAAAGAGGTGTCCAAATTCTGTGTTTGTAAGTAATTTTGCTGTAATGGGTATTATTCAAGATTGAAATTATTTAATACAAAGAAACATTCTTTATTCATACCGTGAGCAACTGTCTTCCAAAACACAGACCACAATACAGGCATTCCTACTTGAATAATATAAGGAATAATGTCAAATTATTTTTGTTGCTTTTTTTTTTTTTTTGGTCATAATAAAAATTTTTCACAAAACTGTCTTCCTGATCACAGGTTTTTAGAGGTGGAAGGAACCTAAGAGATCCAATCTAACTCCTTTCTGCCACCCAGAGAGATGAAGCAATTTATCTAAAGTCAGTGTAGCTAGCTAATGACAGAACCAGGGAGAGAACAGAGTCCTTTATCCATTTTCCATAGTGTTACATTCCTCTGGAAAAAACTGCCTACTCACTCTTGGTTTTTAATGCTAGTTAGAGTCTTGGGGTAAGGTTTTTCCCCATGACTCACTACTGCTCTTTTGTTTTCTTGTGTGGGTGTCTGGGAGCAAGCTATCAAGGGTGGCGGGTTTTTTTGTTGAACCACTGAGCAGTGTAAGGCACTAAACAAGGAAAAAGCATTTGTCTGGTTAGCACGGGAGGGGTCAGGAAGAAGGATTGTAGCTGAGACTCTCTGCCCTCAATGTTGATAGGCAGGTATTTTTAAAGTTGAGTTTCCTAACCTGGGGTCTGAATTCCCCAAGGTTTTATGAAAATTATGCAAATAGATGCATACCTCCCAAGACAAGAATGCGTACCTTTCATCAGGTTATCAAAGGGTACATAGCTAAAAACTTTTTTTTTTTTTTAAGGGAGGGAAAGCTAATAAGCAAACCTGAGAACCAGTTCCACACTCTTGCACTCTAAATACTAATTATACTAGAGGGCTCCAAATATCTCCAGCTGCCTTCTGCTTGTGTGCCCTTTCCTACAGATAAGCCTTCCCAGATGGCTTCCTGCTCTTGTCGTGGAAGGCATTGGAGGCCATGGCCTTCTTACAGGAACTTTTCCCGCAGGTTTCCAAGACGCTCCCTATCTCTCTCCCTTCTCTGTTTATTGTTTCCAGCAGAGGGTGTGAGGCTCTGGGATTTTTGTTCATTAGAAAGTTTAGGGATGTTATTTCATTTACATTCTGGTTAGAAGGAATTTGTCAGATGACTTGAAAACCTAAGACTGTTTGCTATAAGAAAGAAAAATGCAATCAGGATTCCAATCAATACTTTGCAAATTCACTTTTAGAATGCTTCTAGTTCTTTAGTTAGGGAATCTCTGTTTGATCTAGAAACTCTTTAAGCTTTCCAGAAACAGAATAAAGATCCATGGATGGTAGTTTAGGAGTTACCCAGAGCAGTCTATAAAAATGTTTTAATTTAGTTTTTCCTTCCTGAATCTTATCAGATATAAAAGAAGCTACCTCCAAATAGGAATTCATTTTAATGGGCTTTCTTCCTAGAAGAGAACACATGTAAAGCACATTCTAAATTTGTAAGTCTAGCATCTGGACACACAAAGAGAAAGCTACCACTAAGATCGAAGTTGGAAGAATTTGTTTGTTCTTTTATTTTATTATTTATTGTAAACGGGCTCTATACCCAACATGGAGCCCAACATGGGGCTTGAACTCACAAGGCTGAGATCAAAACCTGAGCTGATAACAAGAATCAGACCTTAATCTATGGAGCCATCCAGGCGCCCCTGTTTATTCATTTTAAAACACTCACACTGAGTCCTGTCTTGAGCCCTCTGTGTCATGGCAGATGCCAGGAAATGAGATCTCTTCCCTTGGGAAGCTCATGATCTTCTGGGCACACAGGTCAACATATTCCAATTCAGCATGCTAAATACTGTAATAGAGGTACCCCCCCCCCCCCAAAAAAAAAAAGCATTGCAATTAGTAGTCTGTCTGGCCAGGAAGAACGCTGAGAGTTAGGGAAGACTTCCCAGAAAGGTGACACAGGTTTGAGTTATGTCTTAAAAGGTTCAGTAAAAAACTTGTCAGGCAAGAAGGAATCTAGGAATAAGTGGTATATTTGTGCCTTCCTAATTTTAACTAAGTTTAAAACTTGCCACTCTCTTACTTTGTGTTTTCCATCAGAGCTCTAAACGAGAATGGAAGCCGCTGGAGGACCGTAGCTGTACAGACATACCATGGCTGCTGCTTTTTATCCTCTTCTGCATTGGGATGGTAAGGATCCTCTCACAGATCATCAGACCCTGGCGAACTCATGATCCAGGGGAATGATGGGGAATCCGTTTAAAGAGGGAGCTTGCTATTTATTTTTATTTAACCCCTCCTGAATTGCTTGTAACTGGAGGTCCTAGGAGACCATTGAAGCTGGTTATTTTTGTCCCATACAATTCTTTGGTATTTGGTACCCCTTGATATATATTTTTTTAAGCCTACATGAGATAAAATTAAAAGCATTGGAACTCTGTCTCTTGTACTAGATCATTTAAGAAAGCCAGATTATCCAACATAAATTTCTGCCTTTTGAGTCCTGAGTATGTATCCAACACAAACCTGATGGTTATTTTTGCACCAGTGTTCCCCTGGGCGGTGGGGGGGGTTGGTGTTCCTTTATATACAGTTAGAGTTTGTGCTAGAGGATGTCTACAGTGTTTCCAATTCTAACATCTTTTAGTTCTTCCTAGAGGGGAGGCTGGTTGTTCCCTGCTTCTGCCCATACTGGGCCCCCTGCTACCTGCTGTGTTGGCTGTAGAGTGGCATCTCTCCATTGGAGATCAGGGACTTGGTGATTTTCCACTGGGCATAGAGGATGGAGGAGCAGAGCCCCTGCTGCAGTGTCAGGGGTATGCTTTTTCAAATTGCTTCCCTACCCTGCCCTGCAGGATTTCTGACACAGGCTTCAGGTTCTTTACAGTCACGGCCGGTGTGCTGGGCTGGAAAAAAAAAGGAGGGGGTGAAAACAGTGGTTTTAAAGCTAGCTGATATTCAGAACTAGAATTAGAACAGGCTTGGAAATTCTCATCTGCTTAATCCCCCTCATTCTACAGATGGAAGGCATCAAACCCAGAGATGGAAATGACCATGCCAAGGCCACATTGTTTAGTTCATGGGAGAGCTGGTAACAGAACCCTGCTCTCCTCGTTTCCAGGCCAGTGCTCTCTTCTGCCAGCTCCTTTCCTCTTCCTCAAGGGGACTCTGCAGACGGATATTGCACTAGTCTTTACAACCAAAACACAAATGCACTACCTCTGGCCACCTTTTTTCACAAATGTATGAGTGTTTTTAAGCCTCATTTTCCTATAACATTTTATAGAGCTTCTTTAAGGATAATCTTATTCTGTGTCCTCTGCAACGGCACACCTCACAAATGCCATTTGCAAACCATAGAACCACCCTAATCCTGACAAGTAGGCATAATGGCAGGGACCAGTTATGGAAAAGAAAGCGGCCGACTTTAAAGAAATATAATAGATTGTGTAAAACGAGGAGTATTCGTTTTAAAGATAATAGCTCAGTTTCATGTAACCTAAGATATTTAGAAAACATCAAAATACCCATTTCCTCACTTAGGACTTCGAAGATGTTCAAGAGTCTACTTAGTTTAATGGAGTAGCTCCTGAAATGTGACGTGCATGCCGAGTGTGGGAAAGATTTTTTTTTGCTAACAGAATTAGCACAACCTCTCCCTACTCCCTGAATTATCCCCGAGACAGACGGCAGCTGACCTTTCGAAATTATGTTTATAAAAACATGTACCTGCCACTCCAGGTGCTTTTGATTTTCTATGCTAAAATAGCTTGGGAAAGTGCAGTCATTAATGTTGATAGGCTGATTTGGGAGTGACTTAGAGTAAGGAGCTATTTGTTTACTGACACATTTTAATGCAGTGGTAATTAATATAATGTTGATTTCTGTGCCATGGCAACTGAGACCCACTGTGTGTACTTTTTAAATGAGGGGATAGAGTTATTTGTTTTGCAATGATTTTTTTTTTAATGGATTACCCTCATGGAGTTGAGCTAACCTCATGCTTTGCCACATGGAAACTGGAGAAATTTCCAAGTTCTGTTGCCTACCGTACGGACACAGCAGTAGAGCAAAGTTTTTTGTCTTCTGTGTATTTGTTTTGTATGGTTTTTAGAAGTTTTTTTTTCCCCTTTAGGATTTCATTCTGTAGTACTTTTCAGAGAAACAGTCATCAAACGTTTGTTGAGCGTTTTCCTATGCTTGATGCTTTTGCATGTATTTATCTCATTAAATTCTCCCAGTTGCCTTATGAAATAGGTTTTCTCCCCAGCTTACAAACAAGGTGTAGCAAGGTTAAATATTAGCTTGTCTAAGAATAGAATACTGATACTATGTGGCAAAGGTAGAATAGGAACTGGGATACTCTTTTAACCTAGTGGCCAGGTGTCTGCTTCTTTCTGTCATCTCATGGCTGAGCCTTCAAGCCAAATCTGTATTCAGTGTCCTTACTTGCAGTTCTTTGCTTATTCCTTGATATCTCTGCTTTGAAATATTTTAAGATCTTGTCTTATTTCATCCATCTTCACCATTAAATCTTTTTATTTACACGTTTACCTCTTTATAAATATTTGTACTTCTGTTTCCTCCCTTATGTCCAGGGCTTTTCCATGCTTGCCTTCCATGCTCACCATCCACATTTGAACTTTTATCAATATTTTGAAATTTTGGGGCATACATTTACTCTGTTCTAGAAAAATGGTATGTAGCATTGTACTTCTAAATTTCTGTTTTCCATTAAGGTAGCAGTCAAGTGGTTCTCATATTGGACAAGTTGATTATGTATCAGAAGCAGCTATTTTAAGAATACTCTTTCCTGGGTCCCTCCTCTGATTCTGACTTAATCTCTGTGTTTCCAGTGTTCAGCCAGGGTTGGAACTCCTGTTTTAGGCACCAAGAAACCACTAAAGAGTTTTCTGTTCTTTTTTTCTTTCTTTTTCTTTCTTTCTTTTTTTCCTTTTTCTTTTGGAAGAGGGAGAATGGGGGAGGGGCAAAGAGAGGGAGAGAGAATCTTAAGGGGGCTCCACACCCAGCACGGAGTCTGACACAGAGCTCCATCTCACAACCCTGAGATCACGACCTAAGCAGAAATTAAGAGTCAGACACTTAACCAACTGAGTCACCCAGGTGCCCCAGCCAGTGAACGGTTGTGAGCAAGAAATGATGTGACCGGGTTTAGAAAGATGGCCCTGGTAGCCAGTGTTATAGATGGTTTATAACACATTACAGAGAGGGACCACTTTGGATGCTAATGGAATAGTCCAGGTAACATGTGGAAAACCTGAAATAAGGTAATGAAAAAGAAATGGAGAGAGTGTCATCAATGTTGTGGACAAGAGGGAGGCAGAATAAGGATGAGTAAGAGGTTCTTGTATGAGGGGTTCAGGGTAGGGTTTTTCAGGTCAAATCTGACTGAGGCTTGTAAGTTCTAAACCACAGTTTCTGTACAAATGAAGGAAAAAGAATGAGATGGATAAACAGAGCACTATGTTAATAGCCAGACAGTCACCTGATTTTATACCCAATAAATAGCTCCTTGGTAAAAATGACTTGTAGAATGAAGCTTGGGCCATGTGGCTGGAAGGTCCTTCCCGTGTTGGGCAGTGTGACTTCATTCTGTCTCAGGGAGAGAGAGGTATGAGTGAGAAGAGAGACGAGATCCATCTGGACCCTCTCCGCCCAGATCAGCTTACCACAGAAAGGCAGGAAAAGAGGTGGTGACTCCTTGGCCCTAAAAGGAGTGCTCACCATGGACAGTGGTGACGCCCTACAACGTACCCCTGATACTGAGTGCTGCTTTACTGCGGGCTCGGGACTGTCCTGCATGTGACACAGAAGTACCACAACTATGCAACGAAGTCAATGCTGTTGTTAACATCATTCTCATTTTACAGATAAGAAAACAGAGGCACAGGGCTATGTTAGATAACTTGTCTAGGTTACACAGTGGCAGGATGGAACCCGAAAGAGAAGAGGTCTAAAAGGTGAGGCCTCAAGAGGTAGTCCCTCCTTTGTTGCCTGGAGTTGGGAACAATAGAAAAGTTGTTGTTTAGAACATGGACACAGTAACCTCACCTGCCAGGAAAATGTGGTCTTGTGAGTATTTCAGATTCTGAGCAAAAGTTTGCATTCGCTCTGGTGCAGTTAGGAGGCGAGAGTGATGGCCAGAAGTGTGGAGAGGGGAGACCGAGGAGTCTGCTCACTCCATACCCTTACATGTGCGGTCTGGTAAGGAACGGATACTACAAAGGCAGACAGGGTAGATGCAGGAAAGGGAAGTGGCTTGGGGAAATGTGGAATGAGAAGATGAGTTTGGGAGAGGTAGGGTGTGGGTAAAGATAAGCAGTGGGAAACAAAGTTGGGAGTTTTGGAGAATGAGCTGGGCTATAGCTGGGGGTGGGAGATGACATTGCATACATTGTCCCTTCAGACCGCTTTCAAGGACCTTTTTTTATTTTATAGCATTAGTCTAGTTCCCAGAGCATAGTGTTTCTACCTCATTAACTATTGTTGAGCATGCAGCACAGAGTGAAAGACCCAAAGACTCACTGCAGTGTTTAGTCGTCTGTGTGACGGTCTGAGCTCCAGCAGGATCATAGAATATAGGAAGAACAGCATGCCAAAAATTACCCTCAGGTTACCTCATCCAAATACCTACCTACTTTCTGTTAAATCCTTTTTTTCCCTTTTTTTTTAGAATTATGGTAAAATACATATAAAATTTGCCATTTTAACTATTTTTAAGTAGTTTGAATCAATTTGCTTTTAATCCACTCTTGTTTTTGTATCCTCGTCACTATGCTGGACCAAATGGGTTTATCCTTCTTCCTGCAAGTAGAGTCTGAAACATTTTACTCCCTATCCATCTGTCTATCTATCTACCTATCATAAAATTGGGGAAGAGGAAAGGGCTTTAGAGATTAATCTAGTTCAAGCCTTGGGACAGGTAAGGAGACTGAGGGTCAGAATTTAAAGTGACTTCCCCACGATCCGAAGGGGTGTTTGCAGCAGAGCCGGGTTCAGTTCCTAGCATTCCTTGTCCGTGTGTTTTCTTTCTTTTATTCACTGTTCAAGCTGCCCATGAAACTGAGCCTCTCTGATCTTGCTTCCTTACACTTCATTATTTTCTGATCTTTTGAGAACTTTTCAGTTCTTCCAGGGTAAACTTTATAACCCTTTCTTACCGTGCAGGACATCTTGCGTTTGATTATGCTCGATAAATGCATATTGAGAGGCAGTTTCTAGACTTCCAGTCATTTTTGCTTATTGCTTCTTTCTTCTTTCTTAGATAATACATCCTATTAAACTTTAAAGAAATCTGGCAGATTGGGAAAATTTTTAAATTTTTCGTTTGTTTGTATAAATATTAGCGCTGCATCAGACATTCTCATCCTGTCTGCTGGGTCCTAATAGCCTTTCATGTCTCAGGGTTCTAAGAAGAGGAGAGACAGAAGCCAAATGTTCCTTCAAGGTTTGACACATTAGTAACTAGGAGATTGACTCCAAGCTTTGGTTGAGTTTAGGG
Source organism: Ursus arctos (assembly GCF_023065955.2). Lineage (NCBI taxonomy): Eukaryota > Metazoa > Chordata > Mammalia > Carnivora > Ursidae > Ursus > Ursus arctos. The sequence goes on from NW_026622852.1 coordinate 34,659,107, forward strand.
GTAGAGGTATAAGATTAGGTATCGAGGCAAAGGAGGTAGTATTTGAGGAAAAAAGAGTCTGGGCTTATTTTCTTTAATCCCTGGGAGAGAGCTGGAAGTCTTTTTTTGCCCATCTTTTTATTTTGAAACATTTTGCCATATTCATATTTCATTCCCACCTGCCACATAAGTTTTTGTTGACTGTTTTTTTCCCACCCCCAAAACCAAACTTAAGGCCTTCTGCCTTGCTCGGTTGCACGTTAAGGGCTCTGGGTTTGAAATTCAAACATGCTTGTGAAATCAAATGTGTCCTCTCTCTTGACTAATGGTGAATGAAACTAAGCAAATCCTCCTTCTAACGTTGAACTAATGACCACAGTACATTCACTAGCAAATTGTCTTTCTCCCACTTAGGCAATAGATACTTACTAGTTTGCCAGATCCAGCTTGGGACCCACCACCAGTGTATGCCTTGATCTGACTTGAGTCACCTCCTGTTTGTGATTAGATTTGTCTGCTCCTCCTCCTCTCTCTCTCTCTCTCTCTCTCTCTCTCAAAAGAGCAGTTCTGCAAGCAGTAACTCAGTCCTTTTAAGATTTAGCCATGGTTCTCTTCCTTACTAATAGGCTTACTTTCTCTGCAGTGATTGCTCTCTACTATAGGCATATAAAAGCTTTCCTCATCCCCCTTATCACTTGCTTCATTAATATGATTTCCTTCTCTTGAATGCCTCTTCCTCTCCCCACTTAGAGCCATTAAATTATTGAGTGCATTCTGTAAAGTTTCTCTCATCCTATTTTGATTTCATGTACCACATTTTTTTCTCATCTGAAGCTATATTGCTTCCCACATTTGGATTTCAGAATTTTTTTTTTAAAGGCGATTGTATTTGTAATTATATTTGGCCTAGTTCCCCGTTGTCATTACTTGTACCATATGGGAAGTCCCTGGGAAAACAGTCATGGTTTCTTCCTATCTTACTAGCTTACTTTTTCTCCTTCCTTTCTCCCCTGAAGCTTCTCACCCACCCTTCTCTAATGCCTTTGGAAGCTACTAAGAAGTTTAAATGGCCAGTGCGAAAATATGTCAGTGTCCCATTTTACCATATATATGTGACGTTTATAATTTATCCTCTGTCTACATCCCAGAGGGATGTAAGGTGGCTTATGATTTAAAAAAAAAAAAAACTCACATGTCCAACAGTACTGTTAAAAATAGTCAGAAAGGGAAATCAGAAACCATTTAAAGGAATCTGTAACACAAAGTACTTATCAGACATAAGAAGAACATTTCTATAAAAAGTGAAAGAAGAACATAACCTTTTAATTATGCAAGGCCTTTGCTATTTTAGACTAGTAGTGAAAGAAGATTGTAATTGTGGTCTGAATATTTCTGTGTAGTGACACAATTACTGACAATATTGCTCATTTTCTCCCTAGGAATTTTTGTTCTAAAGGAGAGAACTGAAGGAGTTTTTGGTTAGTCCCCAGTTACTGGTGTCAACTTCTTTAGTCTGGCTTTATCCTTCAAATTTCCCACTAACAGCTACCATGTCTTATCACCAGCCATGGTTCAGACCAGCGAGGGGTTAGAGATGTACTCTCTCATTTAGTCCTCATCATTAGGCTGTGAAACAGATGATAGTACTTTGTGAGGGATGGGGAAGGAGCACTCTAGGTAGGGAATTGGATCAAAGTCACGTAGGTAGTAAGTGGTAGAGTGAGGGTTTAAATCCAAATCTCTCTGGGTTCCCTTTGTTACTCTCTGATTCTTCTTGCTGAAGAACTGTATTGGAAAGGTTAACCATTAAACCTCCTAATGTTTGCCTCCACTTCCAGCTTTTGTTCGGTGTAGGATTTCCTAATTTGAGGTTCAATGATATGCTTAAAATGGCCTGCTGGTTTGCACATGTGTATGTGTGCAGGGCCTTAAATGTTTTTTTCTCCTGTTTTATTATTGCCTTGAGGTCCTGACATGGAACTGTCTTGCGTTTTCCGTGGAGGAATCAGGAGAGAGGGAGGGGACAAAAGGCGAGAGTAAACGTGTGAGTCTGGACCGGCCTCTGCCTAACCCTAGTGCAAGCAGTTAGTTGCTGCTTCGAGGCAGAAGGATACTAACATTTTTATTGAAACAGACACTTACATGCATTATTTCATGTAATTCTGACAGCAGCCTTTGTGGTAAGTGGTTTTAGCCTCAATTTATAGACGGGAAAACTGAAGCACAGAGCATTAAGCAGGTTTGTCCGATGTCGCACAAGTAGAAAATAGAGTCATCAGTATTCCATTGATCAGTGAAGGTTTATCTGACCCTGGAACCCATGGACCTTTCCTTTACATGGTCTCATTTCTAACAACAATAATAGCTAATATTAATTGAGGTCTTACTATGTGTTGAGTAGGATTCTCATCCCTTTACTAGATTATTTCATTTAATCCATACAGCATTCTTAGGAGCTACGCACTCACTCTCTCCATTTTACAGGTGAGTAAATTGAGGCACGGAGCGTTAAAGTAACCGGGCAAGGATCAGTAGGCATGAGAGTAGCAAATCAGGGATAGTCTCCACTCTGGAGTGGACTTTCTTATAAACTGTAGTTTCAAGCAGTTGCTATTAGCTAGAGCCACACTCTCTACTCCCCCCGCCCCGCCACTTTCCTTACCTCCAAGATAAAGCTAGAGGGATTATTTAGAAAAAAGTTTGTTTGCCTTTTTAGGAAAGTATGTTTAAAAGGGAAATAACTCTCCTTGGAGGAAGTGCATGTGAGTACAGGACTGAACGCCATGGGCCTGAGATCTAGCATGGGACTTGGCTAGGATGCATTAAATAGTGATAATCTCTCCCTTCATTGGCCACTTCAGTAAGGATAATAAAAACCACCCTTTTAATGACCACGTTGCATGATTTTCTAACCCGTCTTTTCACCCAGTCCATTTTATCAGTAGTGATTCACCTTACTTCCTATTGTTACGTCTACTATCCTGCAGTGAGTATAGGCTGTTACTGCTTTGTCTTGGTCCACACATACTTGACTCAGCAGGCATGATGCAGTCCCAAAGCATCTATGGTTTATTTGCCTTTGTCACTGTGATGAAGCCTATTCCCATGAAATGAAGTGACCTTTGTGGCACACAGACCCAGCGCCTCACTCTCCTTGAGTCTGCAGTATTAAAAGCATGGTGGTGTTTCATGGCATAATTCTTTGGCTTGTATACAGCTTTATTGCAGGAAGGAAACAGAGTGTTGTGTGCACCAACGTGATAATAATTCAAAACCCACACATCTATTCTTCTTTGAGTTTTTTTCTTTCATCTGTTGCTGTTGTCCCTTTAACAGAACTTTACAACCAAATAAAAGTAAAGAATGAAACAAGCTGGGTTTGATTTTATGCTCTGATCTTTACTAGCTTCTATGGCGTTGGGCAACTTACTGAATCTCTCTGGGTCTCAGTTTCCCCATCCTAAGGATTAGCGATAATGTCTGGTAAGCACCTAGTAGGAGCCTGGCACAGCGCAGATGTTCAATACAGAGAAGCCACTATTATTATAAAATGCATAGGCGATCTTATGATGTAAAAGCTTGAGATTTGTTTTGTTATGGTAGTAAATAGTGTTTCCCTGTGGACTTCTCTGTGCTGCTTCTGTGAAATACCAGGAAAACAGTAGAATAGTGTTTGCAATAAGGAAAGATAGCTCTTTGTTCCCTTCAACAGACAAAAGAAGGTCATTATCGTATCAAGTAGTGACTGTTGCTATTGAACTGGTTTATTTGTGTGTTTTTTTTCTGTTTTTTTTTCTAGGGATTTATTTGTGGCTTTTCAGTAGCAACAGGTGCAGCAGCGAGACTAGTGTCAGGATACGACAGCTATGGAAATATCTGTGGGCAGAAAAATGCAAAGTTGGAAGCAATACCAAACAGTGGCATGGACCACACCCATCGGAAGTGAGTAGACTGTTGGCTGAATGAACACTATGGAAACCTTGAAGGGGGGTAGAAAATCCTGCGTTTCTTACTGTTATAAAAATAATATCTTACTGAATTTTATTTTTATATGACTCCTGTTGGTGTTTTTATTTTTTTTAACTGCCCACTCAAATTATTCCTGGTTTTGGTCTGTAAATACATTTTCCAGGAAATAAAATTAGCTGCCAAGTTAAAATGCACTATCTTGAGGTTTTAATGAGTAAAGGCTTGATTTGAGAGGGTTGTTCCTATACTCTCTTTTCCCATTAGCCTTTAGGTTGTACCCGAAGTTTCAACTCAGGGAATAACGTAATTATTTTTTCTTCCTAAGATTGTACTTGATGGGAGACAGAGGGATGATAGTGGATTTTGAAACATTAAAGGTATAACGAAACATTTTGTGATGCATCATTTATAAGTACAGTACCTATCAATTTCCAATTTTATAAAAGATACATTTTCTTTGTCAGACTTTAAAATTTGTTTTGAATTCTCAAGCTTGATCTTTTGCATTTCATGAAATGCCTGACTTAATTGCCTTTTTTCTTCATAAGAGCTATTATTTCGTTTTTCATGTGTGTGAGGAAAATGTCATCAAACATATCTTAGGTATGATGTCAGTATATTTGTCCACACTGCATATTTATGACCCATCACACTTGGTCAGACAAGTTTAATAAATAAAAACAGGTCTTCAGAATTAACCAAACTAATTTTAAAGTCATGGGTTACCCAATTCAGTTAATGAACTTTGTAGGAAAAGGCTGAGCAGTGAAAGCTATTTTTAGGCTATAGTTGTTTCAAGAAGCATTTTCCAGGATATAGTAGCTATATTTATTATTAGATAAATCTGTTTGTTAAATCAGGGCACTTCCTGGAAAGTATAAGATTAATTTGACAATTTCACGAAGAAGAAAGAAATCCAAATGGTTAATCGTATCTCAGAGATATTCTCCCATTGAATGAAGGAATAATGTGTTCAAGTAAATAAAATTCTAAATAATAATAATGATGAATACTTGTGTAGCATATCATAGTTGGCAAGCATACGATACCATGCTGTGGGGTAGGTGTCATGGAAGTTTAGAGAGATTGGAATGATTTTCTCAAAAGTCTGGCTGGTCAGTGGAATATCACACACAGACTATGAGCTTTTCTCTTGATAAGCACGTGCATCCGTTGACAGAAGTGAAAATTGGACTCAGGGTAATTTGGAGGATTTTCATTTATTCCTTTTTTGTTTGCTTTATAGAATTAACACAACTTTTAGGCCTTGTGTTATTTCTGATAACAAGACAGCCTATATATATATATATATATTTTTAAACATTTTCTTTTGAAATAATTTTAGACTCCTAGAAGTTGCAAAAATAATACAGAATTCCACATCTTTTGTTGTTGTTGCTGTAGGTGGCGTCTGTGCCGTCAAATACTTTTAGACTCTTTAATGCTGGAGACGTGTGCCAAACATAAAATGTTACCATTTAGGTAGTTGAGGAGATAGGAGGAAAAGAGCTCTCTTCCCTCAGATCTACTGCTCACGTGAGGTCATACGTTTATGGCTCCCCTTGTAATCTGCTGGTGGTTCCAAGCATATTGTCACCATAAGGTTTGTGTAAATGTCACTCTTCATGCTTAACCTTATGGAGGTTAATTTGGTCAATTTTTAATTTCAAATCCTTGTATTTTCTATGTACTGATATAGATATTTTCTATATACTATATGTTCTATACACTATACACACACTATATAAATATATGTGTATATTTATATACATATATAATATATAAATATTATATAGATATATTTACATATATACATAGGCCTCTTGCAAAGAGAGCCTGCTTCTTACTCCAAAAAAAGTGGTGATTTCTCTCTGAGTGCTCAGTGTAGTTGGGAGCCATTCATGGATCGCTGTAGAGGAAATAGTTTCCCAAGTGTAGCTATACCTTGGGTATACATGTTTGTTTATTTATTTGTTTGTTTATTGAGAGGGAGAGGGTGAGAGAGAATCTTAAACAGTCTCCATGCCTAGTGTGGAGCCCGACCTGGGACTTGATCTCACAACCCTGAGATCATGACCTGAGCTGAAATCCAGACACTCAACTGACTGTACCACCCAGGGGCCCCTGTTTATTTATTTTTTATCTCTACTTCTTCTCTGCATGTAAACGTTTTAATGCTGACCCATCTAAGTATTTCTATCTATGAATGGAATATATATATTTTTAATGAATAATACATTTTGAACATACCTTTCTCAGGTAAGTCTGTACTGTTTGGGTTTGAAAGAAGGCATAGTGTCTTTGTGTTTGTTACCTTTACTCCATCCTCTTCTTTTTCCTGCCAAATGCTTTCGTTTCCTCCTTTTTCATTCATTTCCTGATATATCTTCGTCTTCGTTATGAATACTAGGCCCTACCGTAGCTCTAGAATTTTTTTCTATCTATCTTGTCTGTTGCTACCTCAACTTGACCTTGATCACTACTTTGTCCCATTTCTTATCCTCAGTCCCTAGTGCCTGATACTCACTGGGACCTACCTCCATACATATTTGTGGAATAAGTTAATAAGTGAATCCTCTAACATCTTGAATACAACTAACTCTACCTTGCTTTCATGAGTATTGTTTCCTTTGTCAGAAAGAAACATTTCTTCCATTCTTCATGTGGCTAAATTCTACTTATCCTTCAGCCCTCACTATAAATGTTATTTCCCAGAAAGGTCTTTTTTGATCTCACAATTTAAATCAAGTATTTAAAAGTACTTTCTCATGGGGCGCCCAGCTGGCTCAGTTAGTAGAACATGTGACTCTTGATCTTGGGGTTGTGGGTTTGAGCCCCACGTTGGCTGTCGTGTTTACTTAAAAAATAAATAAATGATAATTGTCTTTCTCTGCTTGACTTATTTCACTTAGCATTATCTCCTCCAGTGCCATCCATGTTGCAGCAAATGTTGAGAAATCATTCTTTTTGATAGCGGAGTAATATTCCATTGTATATATGGACCACATCTTCTTAATCCAGTCATCTGTTGAAGGGCATCTGAGCTCCTTCCACGATTTAGCTATTGTGGACAAAGACAATTATCATATGGTTTCTCTCATCTATGGAACATAAGAACTAGGAAGATCGGTAGGAGAAGAAAGGGATAAAGAAAGGGGGGTAATCAGAAGGGGGAATGAAGCATGAGAGACTATGGACTCTGAGAAACAAACTGAGGGCTTCAGAGGGGAGGGGGGTGGGGGGCTGGGATAGGCTGGTGATGGGTAGTAAGGAGGACACGTATTGCATGGTGCACTGGGTGTTATACACAACTAATGAATCATCGAACTTTACATCAAAAACCAGGGATGTACTGTATGGTGAATAACATAATAAAAATATTATTATGAAAATAAATAAATAAATGAAAATAAAAATATTTTCATTGTATCCTATAATATGTGTAATTATATATTTATTTTGTGACTATTCGTTAAATGTGTCTTCTAAGTTCTGGGAGAGCAGAGGTGAGGTCTGTTTTTTCAATACTATATCCTCAGTACTTGGAATATAGTAGGCATTCAATTAAATGTTGAATGGGTAAAAAATTTATTTTCTTAAAATTTTTTTGGGAAGTGAATTACCAAGTCTGAGGATAAAATTAAGATTACTAATAAATATTTTAAGATTATTAATAAAAATTGCTGATGAATATGGCTTTCCAAAAAGTCTGTTCCATTTACATTCCCACCAATGTCTAAGATTGCTTTATCTTTGCTAGTATTACTAGTTTTTATTTTTTACTAATTAGGTTAAACAAAAAATGCTGTTTGATAGTTTTAATTTGCAGGTCTTTGGTTATTCATGAGCATGAGCCTCTTTCCTTCACATGTTTGTTGACCTAAGGACAACTGTTGTGCTAGCATATCTATTCTTGGTCTTCTAATCTCTAATCTTCTCCATCCTTTATACTGTGATAGGATTAAGTTCTTTCAAACACTTTTTATGGTCATTTCCCTGCTCAAGAGCCTTTCCTTTAGTGTTGATGCCTACACTATCACAGGTGAGCCCCCTCAACACTGCCATTCCAGGCTTCCCATGATCTACACCCATTGTCCCTATTCAGTCCTTTCCTGCTGTTTCTCGGTGTAGTAGTGTTGTTCAAGATACTCATTCTGCCTGTGCATTGTCCCCTCTCCCTCTCTGCCAGTCTTAATTCTTGAAAGACTCAAGGTGGGTCTCCTAACCTCTTCGTGAAATATTTCAAAACACACTTTATCCCATTGTGATCTTTTATTTCCTGAACTTTCCTATCTCCAATTTGTTTTTCTGTTGGCTCAGAGTTCTTCTCCAGTTATATTGCGTGTGTCTTCTGCTTGTAGTAATTATCATTTGCTAGGTAACAATGTTACTATAAACTTTGTGGCTTAAAACAAGACACATTTACTATCTCACAGTTTCTGTGGGTCAGGAATATGGGTATGGCTTAGCTGGGTCTCCTGCTTCCGAGTGTCTCGCAGGACTGCGATCAAGGAGTTGATCAGGGCTGGGGCTCTTCTGGGGAGTTCCCCTTCCAAGCTCATATAGTTGGCAGCACTCTGTCTTTCAAGATAGTTGGACTGAGAGCCTTAGCTCTTTATGGCTATAAGCCCAAGGCCACCCTCAGTGCATGCTATATGGGCCACTCCATATGGTGGCTTACTTCACAGCCAGCAAGGCAAAGCATCAGTAGCGTCTGCTAGCAAGATGGAAGTTAAATTGTATGTAATATAATTGTAGAAGTGGTGTCTGTCACCTTTGTCATATTCTACTTGTTAGAAGCAAGTCACAAGTCCCACCCAAAGTCGGGGGGAGGGAATTACAGCAAAGTGTGAATTCTGAGAGGTGGGAATCCTTGGGACATCTTAAAGTCTTCTGCCACCCTGCCCAACATGGTCTCCCTGGAGTGCCATGTTTTGTATAGCTCCCAGATTTGAACACCCGAGAGAGTTATTTCATAGGGGCTTACTGAATTGCAGTAATAGAGGAAGGAATAAAGCTAGAAGAGGAATGGGAAGCGGGAATGTCTTTCACTTATTCTAATCAGAAAATTTCAGGGACACCTGGGTGGCTCAGTTAGTTAAGTGTCTGTCTTCAGCTTAGGTCATGATCCTGGGGTCCTGGGATTGAGCCCCGCATTGGGCTCCCTGCTCAGTGGGGAGCCTGCTTCTCCCTCTGCTTCTGCCCCTCCCCCTGCTTGTGTGCATGCGCACGCGCCCCCCACCAAATAAGTAAATAAAATCTTTTTTAAAAAAGTTTAAGATGCCAAGATGACTGTAGGATTCTATTAGTGGTAAAGAAAAGGCAATATTTTATTGCCTTAGCATTCTTTTTTTTTTTTTTTTTTAAGATTTATTTATTTGACAGAGAAGGGGAGAGGCAGAGGGAGAGGAAGTGAGGGAATCTTAAGCAGACTCCATGCATGGAGCCCAGGTTGGGGCTCGATTCAGGACCCTGAAGTCCTGACCTGAGCTGAAATCAAGATGAGCCACCCAGGCATCCCTATTGCCCTGTCACTCTAATTGTAATGTGTTCTTTTTCTCCGGATAATGTTTTTGACCTGATAATATATTTCCTGCAGTAATAAGGATGTAAAGGAAAATGGTAGATAATATTTTATGATATACAGGAAAGTCCCAACTTGAAATGGATTATGTTTCCCAAGTTCACTTTTAAGTTAGTTGTTTGAGATAGGTACAACTCTTCTGAATAGAAACAGTGCTATAAATAAGGTCCTGAGGCTGGGTTAACTCAGAAAGCTCATTTATCTTAGAATCATAGACTGTCAGAGGTAAAAGGGATCTTTAAGATTATCTAGTGTGTAACCACCTTACAGCATCCTGTCAAATATTGGTAAGCCTTGTGTGTAACCTCTGTAAAGCACCCCTTCGAATCCTGGTGAGCCAACTGAGGCTCAGAGAAGAAAATGACTTCTTTTGTAGTTGAGCTATCATTATGTAGCAGAGATGCTAGAGAACAAGGGTAAGGCTTATAGTCTTTTGTTTTGGGTTTTCTTTTCTTTTCTTTTTTTTTTTTTTTGGTTGTGGGGAGTAGGGTAGTAATAATATATTTGAACTTTGATCGACAATTCCAAAATTCTACATTGCCTACCATTTTCAAAACCTACCATTCTTCCACATTCTGCATTGCCTACCATTTTCAAAACCATAAAGCTAGCTTTACAGTGTATGTGTCAATTTTTAGAGAATTATTATTATTATAGAAATTGTTCCCAAAGGGGAAGCCCCCTCTCCTCCATATCAATTTGGATAGAACAAGGCTGCTTCTAGTTCTAAGATACTGGATTTGTGGATATGGGGACTATACTGGGGCAAAACTTACAGCTCTTTTGGCCCCTGGGGAGGCAGCTGGATCCAGCATGGATGTTACCTTGTCCTGGGTGCCTGGGATGGAAGAGGCTATGGCAAGGGGGCAGTGACTCTTTGTACGCAGAGGTTATTGTAAAGCCAGATGAGGGTATGTAGAGAACTGCTTTTAATCTTTTTTATATAGGTATTATATCATTATTAGAAATTTTTTATCCGTTCTGCAAACAATCCTAAAACAGAGCTTAGCAGCTCTTTCTTTGTGACTCTTAAGAAATTTTCTCAGTGAGATAAGTGAGATAGGTCTCACTTATCAGTATCGATTTTTTCATAGAGGTTCCAAAGATATATTTTTTGCACAAATCTAACTTTATTCTTTATCTTTTTATCTTTCCTCTAAGGAAGCCATTTAAAGCCCCAATCACTGATAAAGGCTCTTTGACCGTAAAATGCCTCTCAGATTTCAGATACCGAGTATTAACAGGAGGTGCAGGAAGTAGAGGTCTGAGGACGGTTGATGGCAGACATTTGTAAGTAAAATCTATAGGGGGCATTTTATTTGAGACCTTTTTCAATTACCTTCGTAACCTGTGGCAGGGTATCTAGTGTGAGTTTTATTTCTTTTTTTTAATTATCTCATTCCCCAGAAATCCATAGCATAGAATGTTCGTGGTGGAAGGGCTCTGGAGATCACTGAGCCCCTTCATTTTACGGTTGAAGAGACTGGGGTCTAGGAAACGTCAGTGGCTTGATGAAACGTAGTATCAGGACTAGCACCCACTTTTGAACGCTGAGTCTAGCGCCGTTTGCGTTATATACCGCCCCATCCCTGGTAAGCTACGCAATGATTCCAATTGCCCACCCTTTTTTTACTTTTGGGGCCTCTCCCTCTGAACTTTTTTTTTAAGAAAAAAATTTTTAATTAATTATTTTTAAAAAAGATTTATTTCTTTTTTTAAAGATTTTTATTTATTTGACAGAGAAAGAGGCAGCCAGCGAGAGAGGGAACACAAGCAGGGGGATTGGGGAGAGGAAGAAGCAGGCTCCCAGCAGAGGAGTCCAATGTGGGGCTCGATCCCAGGACCCCGGAATCACACCCTGAGCCAAAGGCAGACGCTTAACGACTGAGCCACCCAGGCACCCCAAGAAAAAAAATTTTTAAAGGTTTTATTTATTTGTCAGAGAGAGAGCGTGCACACACAAGCAGGGGGAGCCACAGGCAGCGGGAGAAGCAGACTCCCTGCTGAGCCTGATGTGGAACTCGATCTTAGGTCCCTGGGATCATGACCTGAGCCGAATGTAGACCCTTAACCAACTGAGCCACCCAGGCGTTCTCCTCTGAACGTTTAAAGATGAAAAACTTTGAGTGGAACATGCAGAGAAGAAAGGGCAGGTTATATAAATTAATAAAGTTATAACTAAAGAAACTTTGAAACCAATCTATGAAGGCTTCGAACAATCTGAAGGTGATTTGATGGTGGCACTGGAACCACCACTACACTAATCGCTACTGCAGCTGTTAACAAATTGCCACAAACTCAGTGCTTTGAAACAACAAAGTATGAATCAGAAGTCTGCATGGCAAGGCCCAGCTGGTTCCCTGTTCCAGGTTTCACAAGGCTGAAATCAAAGTGTCAGCAGGGCTGCGTTCCTCACTGGAGGCTCTGGGGGATGAATCTTCTTCCAAGCTCATTCACGTGTTGCCAGAATTTGGTTCCATGTGGTTGTCAGACTGAGGCCCCATTTCCTTGCTGGTTGTCAACGAGGGATTGTTCTCAGCTTCTAGAGGCAGCCTATGTATCCTGTAGCCTATATTCTGTGGCTCATGGTCCAGATCCTTCTCGTGCTTCAGTCTCTCTGACCCCCCCCCCCTTCTTCAGGGTAGCATCTTGGTTCTAGATTGTCCATTTGGGTAGAAGAATCTCTCGGCCAATGACTGGGGGTTCAGGGACAGAGTCATTTTAAGTAGGGTTTTAGAACCTTAGGTTGGAGGTTCAGAGCAGGGCTTGCATTGTAGCAAGGGGAAAATCAAAGTAGGCTTCTGGAAGGAGGGCACACAGAGTGATGATGAGGGGGGAAACTGGTGAATGGATGGTTGTGTGGCAGCTCAAGAGCCCATCTCTCGTGAGGATGGAATTCCAATTAGAACGCCAAGCTTGGTTCTCATTGGCTGAAAAACATCGTGGGCTGAGTGTACAGAACGTGCTAAAGCGGGCTGAAAACTGGCGCCCACTGTGAAGAGTTCCTTAGTCTATCTTGGGGAGATACAGAGGCTTAGGAGGGGAGAGGCAGTGCATTTTATCCACTGTGCTAATGCTTGCGTTTTACGGAATGTTCAGGGTAGCCCAATAGATCACCTGCTCGTTCCTACCCTTAGAGATGAGTTCGAACAAATGGAGATACTTGAAGCCTTCAACGAGTTTGGCTTTGCTTTGAGGGAAAGCACTGTCTTCTTTGCCTCCTGTCAAATAGTCTCTGATTCTCGCATTAATACCACCTCTCCTCCTTTGGCTCAACACGAAAAAGGGCAAGCTAGATAGAGACTACAGGTGAACTTGGATTTGTGGACTCGTTTTGTCACAAACTAATAAGCATTTGAAAACAGTAGCACTTACGATGTTCTAAATGGAAATTTATGCAGTTTTCCCTAAACTCTATTTTTCTTTCATGGAAAATGTTAGAAGTTGTAAAAATGATAGGTAAATTTTCTGAAGGCAGTTTTATGGAGGCATCTTTGGAAATTTTTTTGCCATATTTGGTGACCATGCTACTTTTTAGCCTGAATTTTAAAACTTTTTACAAAGGTAACATCTGTGTTACTAGTATATAATTCTACCTCTAGGATAATACTTGCTATGGATAATAGTGCTAGCAATTTGAAAGAAGAGATTCAGTTACATACCTTAGAAAATACTGAAGTTGAAAATTGAAATGTTTTGCAGATTCTAAATAGGGAAGTAAAAAGCCACTTAGAATGAGATGACGTGTCTGCAGAGAAGCAAGGATGGGGTGGTTGGTTTTTCTCTGTGTTCCCTGCTTCAGTGTGTATCCTGCCCTAGCTAAATTAAACAGCTGATTGATTATACATGCTCAATCCAGACTTTCACTACTTGGGTTGGTTCCAGGTTAACCAGGCAACTGTAAAGATTCTAAAAAGCTGTTGTCATTTTATGTATGCTCATAGTTATGACCTTTGTAATATACTTTAGGTAATTATTAACCACTTCAGCAATGAATGTTAAAGTCATTAATTTGCCATCTGTTTATTTATCTGGATGTGAGTGTGGAGGGCAACTGAGAAGTTGGAGGGTGCACAGTCCACACATGACCACCCTCACTTCTGACACTAATTGTGAGTTTGGGTTCCTAAGATTACCTTTACTTCTGACACCATTGCAAGTTCAGGGGCCCAGAAGACCATTCTTAGGAAGCCTCACAGAACTCACTGAAATCCATTGTACTCACAGGGAAGAACTATAGATTAATATCGGCCAACGAAAGAAGTACACAGGGAAGAGTATTCATTGTTTTCTCCCTGTGGAGTCAGGGCATTTACTTACCTGGCATTGATATGTGACAATACACATGGCACATTGCAACTGATAAGCGCACCCAAGTCTCAGTATTCAGAATTTTTACTGGGGCTTCGTTATACAGGCATGATTCACTGTGCATGTGGCTGATTCCATCTCTAGCCCCTCTTGTCAAGGAAACACATGATTCCAAACTCCTGGTCTACATGACACTGGTGGTCTTTCTAAGGGTGGGCAACCCCTTGGGCACCGGGCTGGCTCAGGTGGTAGGGCATGCAACTCTTGATCTCAGTTATAAATTCAAGCTCCGTGTGCAGTGTAAGAGATTACTTAAAAATAAAATCTTTAAAAAAGAAAGAAAGAAAGAAAGAAAAGTGTGGTTAACCCCTGCCCTAAATTCTGTCTGGTGTGGCCTGCCCACACCCTAAATCACATTGTTTTTGGACTACCTACTATAACCCAAGGCCCCTGGCAAACAAAGACACTCCTTTGCCCAGGGCAAAGTTGAAACCTGTTTCTGAGTAGGCTAAATTCTTTACTACACATTTAAGTGTGTGGGACTTAATTAGGGGCTCTTTAAGTTGGATTTTGTAAATTACATTTTTCAAGATGAAATTTGAAATATTTTTATAGTTTTATTAAGGTATAATTTACATATAATAATTGACTGTAACTGGTAACTGTATACAGTCATACACCCTCTATCACAATCCACACTTGTGTTGCCCCCTGAAAATTACCTCATACCCCTTTGCAGCCAGTTCTTCCCCCATCCTTGTTCCCAAGCAACCACTGATTTGCTTTCTGACGGTATAGTTTTGCCTTTTCTAGAATTTCATATCATGGACTCATATAGTATATTGTATTTTGTGTCTGGCCTTTTTAACATAGCCTAATAATGTTACTGAGATTCATCCATGTTGTTTAATACAATAGTTTGTTCTTTTCTAATTACTAAGTAGTATTCCATTGTGTGGATATACCACATTTTGCTTCTCTGTTCCCTAGTTTTTGGATATTTGGATTATTTACTTATTTAAAATAATTTTGTTCTATTGTGAATAACACTGCTTTGGAAATCTATGCCTGGGGTACTCTATGGATGTGTATTCATTACTGTTGGGCAGAGACCTAAGTTTGGGATTGGTGAGTCATGATGAGGTTATGTTTAACTTTATAAGAATGCGGAACTGGTCAGGGCGTGATCCCGGCGTTATGGGATCGAGCCTCACATCAGGCTCTTCCACTATGAGCCTGCTTCTTCCTCTCCCACTCCCCCTGCTTGTGTTCCCTCTCTCGCTGGCTGAGTCTATCTCTGTCGAATAAATAAATAAAATCTTTAAAAAAAAAAAAAAAGAATGCGGAACTGGGACGCCTAGGTGGCTTAGTCAGTTAAGCTCTGGTCATGATCCCAGGGTCCTGGGATAGAGCCCCACATGGAGCTCTCTGCTCAGCAAGGAGCCTGCTTCTCCCTCTGCCTGCCGCTCCCCCTGCTTGTGCTCTCTTACTCTTTCTCTCTCTCTCTCTCTCTCTGACAATTAAATAAATAAAATGTTTTTAAAAATTTTTTTAAAAGAGAAGAAAAGAAAAAAATTGGAACTGTTTTCTGGAGGGGTAGCACCATTTTGCATTCCCACTATAGCCCGGGACACAGGGGTGCAAGAGCACCTGGCTCCGGGGGTCCCAAACAGACCAGGTTTGGCCCGTTGCCCCTGACAAAATCCAAAGGCAGAGAGACACATGGTGGGGAAACAAGAAAGGAATTTATTTCAGTGAGGCCAACACCAGGAAGGCAGCCGACTAACGTCTCAAAGACCGTCTTCAAAGTGCTGAAAATACTTCTAGGTTTATATAGGGAGAATGTGGGACAAAGGTGGGTGGGTACATGCAGGTGGGCAGTAAAGGTCAGGTCATCATTGTCTTGGGGTCAGTCCCGCGGGGTCTTGCTGGCTTGAGGCAGCCCTTACTGCTAGAGGGAGTGGTTTTGGTTCTTATCAGTGGATGCTTTGCTTGCAGGGTCTTTTTGCCTGAGTTATGAGATAAGCTGGAAAGAAGAACTTAATCAGTTAGAAAGTACAGACTGAGGTCAAAATGGAGGTAGTTGACATCCTCTTTCATTTTCCTCTAGAAGTTTTGTATTTAGCTCTTACGTTTATGCATACAATCCATTTTGATTTAACGTTTGCATATGGTATAAAGAGGTCAAGGTTTGTCTTCTTTTTCCCCCATACAAAAATCCAGTTATTCGAGCTCATTTATTGAAAAGGCTTCCTTCCCTGTTGAATAACCTTGGAACCTTTGTAAAAAAAATAAATCTGAGGGCACGAAAGGAAGCTGATGGGGTTTCTGGTAGTGGCAGACACCATTATTACGGAAAAAATTAAAGTAAGGATATCACCTCTTTTATAACACTGTTTTAAATAACTAGTTGCAACAAATTATATAAAAGAGATAAATGGAATGTGTGTATGTCAGTAGAGATAAAAATAATACTGTCCGCCAACGACAAGAGACTGTAACCTGAATGCTCAGGAGATCCAACAAAAATATATCTTGAAATGAGATGCTTAAATCACGGGTTATAAAACATACACCTAACTCAGTTCAGTCATTTGTTTTATCACTAGACAAAATATAATGAAAAACATAATACTTGTTTTATGAGAAAATAGAATCTAACAAGATACAGGGCCAAATACAGAGAATTATAATACTTTAATAGAATGAAAAGAAAACAAATAATAAGAGAATATAATCTACTCCTGGCTGAGTAGTCTTAATATAATAAAGATGACAATACTAACAAAGTTAATTTATAGATTTAATACAATACCAGTTAAAATCCTGATAAGCTGGTGAATGGGACTTGATGGATAGTATAAATCACAGAATAAAGAAGGAGGAAAGAACTTCAGGGGAGAACATTTTAAAAATTATTCTTGTTCTTAAAATAATTTGAGAGGATTAGAATTAGGAGCATATATTGTAAGACAATTAAATGGGGATAAAAGAGCAGAGAGCCATACACTGGAAATAGAGAAGAGATTAGACCAGAGATCTAGGCTAAGTATAGTTACTGAAGTTGAGCACCAAATTAACTGTGGACTTTCTGGCTTTGAAGGTAGAAAGGGAAACTTGTGGTTTCACCAGTGTTTGCATATTTAAAGGCATCTAGGCAGGCACTATAAATCTCTTAAGTGGGCTGGGAATAAGATAATAGGGAATGTTGGACACTTTGAACTTGATATGTGTGTGCCCAATAAAAGGAGAGTTTCTGCTTGGTCCTAGCTGATTTTTGGCATGTGGGTGGATGGCCCAGTAGTGCTCCTTTTTCAAAGGAGGCCGGAAATCTATTGATGGAAGGAGAGTAGAGTAGGGGAGCACACATGACCTATCACCTTAGTCTGTTCAGGCTGTTATAACATAATATTACAGACTGAGAGGCTTATAAACAACAGAAATTTAATTCTCTTAGTTCTGGACACTAGAAATCTAAGGTCAAGATACCGGAATGATCATGTGCTCATGAGGGCCCTCTTTCTGGTTCATTGCTAACACTTCCTCCCTGTGCCCTCACATGGTGGAAGGGGATAGAGATCTCTTTGGAACCTCTTTCATAAGGGCACTAGCACCACTCATGAGGGCTCCACCCTCATGACCCAATCACGTCTCAGAGTATCCTAATACCACTACCTTTGAAGTTAGGATTCAACATACGAAACTTGGGTGCACACATTCTGCCCATAGCACCTATTGAACTTCTGATTCTTAAATATGGGCAATTAGTGTATTGGCCAAACAAAACAGGTGGGGGGAGGGATTACTCATTGTCTAATTAGTGATTGTGTAGCTTAGAGAGGAAGAAAAAGGAATTTTGCCGTTCAAAACCAACACTTACTCCCCAGTATATTAACGAGACTACCTGAATGCAGGTTAATAACAGTGACGGAAACAAAATAGAAATATCAGAAATAAACTGATAGTGGCGTATGAGAAATCAAGTAAAATAAAAACTAATAGCAATAGATATTTAACAAAAGACATTGTTGAATGATAATATGAAGGAAACGACGTCTAGAGCTCTTTTAATCTCACACCATGCAAAATAAATTTTAGATGAGTTAAATATTTTATTTTATTGAAAGATTTTATGTATTTATTTTTGAGAGAGAGAGAGAGAGAGAGCATGAGTGGAAGGGAGGGGCAGAGGGAAAAGCAGACTCCCCACTGAGCAGGGAGCCCAGTGCAGGACTCAGTCATGACCTGAGCTGAACACACTTAAGCGACTGAGCCACGCACCCAGGCGGCCATGAGCTAATTTTTTTTTTTTAAGGATTCTATTTATTTATTTGACAGAGAGAGACAGCCAGCGAGAGAGGGAACACAAGCAGGGGGAGTGGGAGAGGAAGAAGCAGGCTTGCAGCAGAGCAGGGATCATGCCCTGAGCCAAAGGCAGATGTTTAAAGACTGAGCCCCCAGGCGCCCCATGAGTTAAATATTTTTAAACAAATATTACACTTTTGTTATGGAGAGGAAACCATTTATATGTTATTGAAGCATTAAAGGAGTAAAGTAGTACCAAGGTGGGCATGTTTGATTGTCAAAAAATATGATTCTCTGATACAAAGATAAAAGCAGTACCTTGAGAACAGTATTTCTAGTTTTTCTATGATAGGTAACATTTTTCACGTAATTGGGGATATATCCATAAGGGTAGATTCAATAGACAGATAACCAATGATGGTTTACATTTTCATCAGGGATGATTTACACTGGAGAAAATAACATCGGTATGTGTGACCCAAAGGTCTTCATTTGTAAAACGAAAATAAGAGTAGTACCTACTTCCTAGGGTGTTTTGGAGGAATAAATATGATAAATGATGTGTGCTCCTTAGCACATTGCCTGGAACCATAGATGTTAACTGTTATTTGTTATAATCATTTTCATTATTATTATCTTGCAAAACAAGTTTCAAAGTTACTTATCAAAGCTTCTTCCCTTTTTCACCCAGATGGGGAAAACTGCTCATTTAGCCAAGTTTACGTTTGTGGAGTTTACAAAGCACTTTCACATATTCCGTCTCATTGATTCTCACTCTGGCCCTGGGAACTCTGAATTTCGTCTCAGTGGGGGCTGTCAGGATTCACTCTTCCGTAGTCACAGCTTGGTTTTTGGTCATCACCCTTTATCGCTTAACCTATAAAATCAATTCAGACTAATTCAGGAACTCCCCACTCTGATCACAGCCTTTTCTCCTTCCAGCTTGTGTGTTCTTTGCCTCCTGGAGCCATTCTTTGACTTTGAGTTCTTTGACTCCTGTACTTTCTCCTGTTTTTCTTTCTTTACTTTCATCCTTATTTTCTCTTATAATTTTTTCATACTCTTTTGGTAATATCAAGTGCCTGTCTCTGCCTTACTCTGTCCTTCTCAAAGACTAAAAAGAAGTCTGTGTTGGGCAGAGGATTTGAATGGACATGTCTCCAAAGAAGAGAGGTGAATGGACAGTAAGCCCATGAAAAGTTGTTCAACATCATTAGTCATCAAGGAAATGCGAATCAAAACCACAATGAGTTACCACGTCATATCCACTAGAATGGCTATGGTAAAAAAGACATGGTTGCAATTGTTGGCAAAGATGTAGAAAAACTGGATCCTTCATACATTGCTGGTCTGGACGTTAAATGGCACACCTGCTATGGAAAAGTCTGGCAGGTCCTCAAAGTATTAAATACAGAGTTACCATATGACTCAGCAGTTCCACTCCTTGTTATCTACCCAAGAGAAATAAAACCATATATCCATAAAAACATACATCCATACAAAGGCTTGTATACTAGATGTTCATAGCAGCATTATTCATTATAGCCAAAAAGGGAGAACAACACAGATGTGTACCAACTGATGAATGGATAAACAGAATGTGTTCTAGCCATACAATGTAATATTATTCAGCCGTAAAGAGGAATGACACAGACAAAACTTGAAAACATTATGCTAAGTAGAAGAAGCCAGTCACAAAAGACCACATATTCTATGATACCATTTATATGAACTGTCCAGAACAGACATATCTATAGAGATCATTTATTCGTGGTTGCCTAGGGCTAGGGGTTAGAAAATGGGGAAATGGGGAATGACTGTTAATGGGTATGAGATTTCTTTTTGGGGTATTAAAATGTCCTAACATCAGATTGTGGTGATGGATAAACAACTCTGTGAAATATACTTAAAAATATTTAATTGAACTGAATTGTACAAAACTTTGAACTGTACAGTTTACAGGTGAATTTTAGGGCGTGTAAGTTATATCTCAATAAAGCCATTAAACTAAAAAGAAGAATAAATCTCTGGTCATTGACTCTTCTGTTTTCAGCCTGAGTGCTGAACAGGTTGATTTTGAGAATGCTTCCTGTAACTGTGTAGTATTGCCAGTGAACTTGGGGTGAGGGGTATTATTCCAGTTGACTAGAGTAAACTGAGAACTTTTCTTTCTTAAAGCTCTTGTGAATTATTTTTAAAAGGTATTTTAGAGGCACCTGGCTGGCTCAGTCGGTGGAGCGTGTGTGACTCTTGATCTCAGGGTTGTGCGTTCAGGCCCCATGTTGGGTGTAGAGATGACTTAAAAATAAAATCTTTCAGGAAAGTGTTTTAATTTGCTTTTTTGTTTCCGTGTAGTATGAGGAGCACAATTTGCTGTCTTGCTCTTGGTTACCGCTCTGGCGATTATTTCTCCCTTAATCGTATATGCCCAAGGAGAAGACGGACACTCAGCTAAATAGTAGGATCGCTCTTCCCCCAGGCCTTTTCAGTTCCATGCCTTTGTTTTAGCTCTTGGCTCCTCTTACTTGACTTTTCGTTTTAATTTCTTGGGGGGGCTTTGACAGTCTGATTGAAACTATGAGTAAGAAATCTCTCTTCAGAAAACCGCATGGGAATTTGTGCACCAAATTTTGCGTACAATTTCAAGAGGGTCACAGATTTCGCCAAGGATCAGAATCTCAACTCTGCACACTCACTTTGGGGATCTCATACACTCCTGGGCAGGTTGTCATTTATGTGCTGGTAATTCCACAGTCTCTATCTCTTGTCCAGATTTCTCTGCCAGAACATTCCGGCCAACTGTCCAGGTCCACTTGGACACTCCACAGATACTCCAGACTCTGACTGTCTACAGTTAGAACGTGTTCTTATCCCTCCAAACTCTGCTGTTCCTCCTGAGATGCGTGTCTTACTGAACAGAACAGGAGTCCAAACCAGAATGCCCTGGCTATCCTAGTATAAACCAGATCGTTCTTAATTTCTTCCTTTCTTAATTTTTTCTGTAAAAAAGCATCACTCTTAATTTCTTCCTTCCTTCCCCTCCTTTTCTTAATTGTGCCTCAGTGTTTCCGAAATCTCATTTTTGTTCCCATTCCCACCCTGGTCGAAGTCATCCTCTCGTTAGAGATTCAGTCTCCTTACTTTCTCTCTTGCTCGCCTTTAATTCATTCCCCACATTACAGTTGGTGAACCCTCAATGGCTCCCCAGTGGCGTTAGGATGAACTCCAAAGTTTCTGACCTCTTTGATACCAGCTATGAGGCCTATGTGATCCAGCTCCAGCTTGCCTGTCCGGCCATCTGGTTTTTTATCACAGTCCACGTCGACCATTCTCACGTTTTTCATTTTCTCAGTTACACCATGCTGTGTCTCACTTTTATGTCTTTTCATGTGTTCTTCTTTCCCTGTTTCTGCCTCCTTTCCTCCACACCTTGCAAACTCATATTCATTCTTTAGGTTCTGGCTTAAGAGTTCCCTTCTTCTGGACACCTGTCCATTCATGGGGCCCTTTGGAGGCATTCTCGTATCCTTTTATCTCTGCGGTAGTGTTTATATGCTTTTGTAATTACCTCCCTACTCTCCGTGGACTGTCAGTGCTAGGAAGGGAGATACTTGTTGGTGTTGGTCTCGCTTATCATGGCATCTCGACTGCATATTTAGCCCTGCACCTGGCAGAGGTGTTTGATAAGTTTCTGTTGAATGAATAAGACTGTTTCCTTCTACCTAAAATATCTTCCTCCTAACCTTCCCTCTCCCCTCTGCTCCACTTGGCAAAATCCTACACAGTTACCACCATGTATTAACTCAACAAGTAAGTTAGGAACTCCTTCTTTATTCGAGGCACCGTTTTAGGCACCGGGGATATCGTGAGAAGAAGACAGCAACTATTTCTGCCTTTTGGGAGCTGATACTCTACAGGTGGAGACAGATAATAAACCGATAAATAAGTAAAATATACAGTGTGTTAGTGAGTCTACGTGCAAAGGAGAAACAGAGAAAGCAAAGATGGATGACGCCCATCAGAGTGGAGAGACAGCATATCAGATGGGTGGCTGCCCCACCGTTATCGAGAAGGTGACTTTTGAGCGAAGACTTGAAGCAAGTGAGGGGGCTACCTGGCTGTGCTGCTCTCTGGAGGAAGAATGCTCCAGGTAGATAGAAGTGTGGAGGTCTCTAGGTGCTAGTAAGCTGGAGAGCGAGGAACAGAAAGGAAACCTGTGGGAGGTGAGGTCAGAGCAGTGAACATCTCCTAGTGTCACTGTCTTCATCTGATCCCTGGGCTTCCTCCACGGTTGGAAGCTGTTTTCAGCTCTCGATGCTGTGAATTTACCAGAAATGACTGTTGAAGTTTCCCTTCTTAGCAGTTACTTGTGAATCAAGGGCTACAGAAGTGCTAGCCGGGAAGGCTACCGGGCTGGTGAGGTGCGTGGCGAGGCATTTCTCTATCAAGTGCTACCTCTGGGGACATGTTTGTCTCTTCCTCATTGGGACTGGGGCGGGGGAGAGGGTGCGGGCGGTGGGAAAGTGGGGCGTTGCTGTCATCACCCTCACAGGTCAGGTTGCCCACAGTTCACTTCGGCCCCCTTTTCCGTTCCTTAGTTTTCTTGCTGTCTTGGGGGCATGGTGAACATTGTACCGGTCTCTCAGCTACTATCTAGAATGACAATTTTGAAGATAAATCACTACTTTCAGCACGTTTCTGTCTCTCCCCTTGGCTTTGTTCCAGGGAGTGGAGGACCAACGGGGTTTCAGTTCATTATGTGTTGCGTCCGTGTGTTGGGTTAGTGTGTGCTTTGTTCCTTTGGGGTTTTTATGGACTTCCATGTGCAGGCTCGTAGATCTGTCCTGGGTAACACAGCCCTTCACGGTGCTGTTGGATCCCACCCCGGTGGTGAGCCTGGACTGGCCTTGCTGGCACCGCACGCAGGAAGTAAGAGGCCTCCTCTGGGCACAGTTCCACCGCGGGTGGAGCAGAGATCCAGGGCTCTCTGAAGTCTATATTTAGCAATAGGAGAAGCCTCTGTGAGGCTGTTGTGTTTTTCCTTTTGGTGTGATTCACTAATGGCAGCAAGCTCTATGGAGAGGGGCTATAAATTGTAAATTGATATGAGGTAATAATTGGAAAAATGATCAGACTCCATTTTTATTCTCCTCTGGGGAAAAACACGTGTCCGGAATCACTAACGCAGAAGGCGACGGATGGAGGGATTTTTCAGCCAGCTTTCCAGCTGTAGTGTTGTAGTGCTTCTGTCCTGATTAGAGAGGAGAGAAGCCAAATTTGGCAGGAGGTGGCCAGCAGACACGAGTGTGTTTGCCACTTTTTGCTCCAAAAAGCCTTGCCGCAGAGTTGCCATGGCAGCTGGAGGCAATTTAATGGCCAGGGCTCAGCTCCGGAGCAGTGTGCTGGTGCCCCAGCCATCCCATCTCCGGCCTCCCACCCGAGGGGCTGGTTATGCCAGGGTGTCCCTCGGCCCTGGCAGTTGATGCAGTGGAGCTGTATGGGCCTTCAGATTCGAGGGATGGCTATTTCTTCCGTCCCCTGTTTCTCCTAGGGCATAGCCCTTTGATGTCCCATCCGTAGTCCACCTTATCAAATTATTTGTAGTTCCTTAAATATGCTCTTTCATGCTTCTGTTCCTTTTATACATGCGGTTTCCTCTGCCCAGAATGCTCCCTTCCCCATCTGTCTGGAAAATTCCTATTCATTTTCAAAATGAGGCTTAGATACTGCCTTTTGCTCTGTAGAGCTTCCTCTAACCCCTTATGCTCTCTGCAGAATTACACTATTTCCTCTGCCATCTCAACCTTGTCATGTATCACATGATTTGGAAATGACTGTGTTTTTGTTTCTTCTTCTCTAAGCTGTAAGTTATTTGCATTTAAGAGCTGTTTTTTTTTTCTTTAATGAATTTTGTATCCCCAGGCCTAGCCCATGAATCGATACATAATAAACACTTTGTAGTGTTTGTTGGATGAATGAAGTGTTTCTGTATCAGCCGATGTAATTTTTTTTTAAGGATTTTATTTATTTATTTGAGAGATAGAGAACAAGCAGGGGGAGCGGCAGAGGGAAGAGGGGGTAGTAGACTCCCCACTGAGGAGGGAGCGCGACATGGGGCTTGATCCCAGGACCCCGAGATCATGACCTTAGCCAAAGACAGATGCTTAACCGACTGAGCCACCCTGGTGCCCCCATCCTATGTAATTCTTATCATGGGAAACCATGATAAGCATACCACGTAAAGGACAGCACTGTATGATTGGCTGTAACTTACTTGCCATTACCTTTCTTCTCACTTTCCATTTTAAATTGGAGGGCCAGTGGCGGAAAGAGCAGCCTTTGGGAGTCAGTCCCTAGGGTTCAAGGCAGTGTAGTCTACAGTTGCTTGCCCAACTTGTAAATCTCCGTTCCCTCTTGTTGAATTAGGATGTGCAAGGACAGTGCCGAAGATGCTTGGTGGCCCAAACTAAATTCTTGGTAAATCTCGTATTCTCTACCTTGCCCTATCTTCCTTGAGGAAAATGAAAGCAAAGTAGAAGTTTCAGCCAGTTTGAAGCATCTCTGGCATCCTTCTCTGCATCAGCTCACTCAGTGTTCACTGCCCTGCCCTGAGCTCAGCTTCAAAAGTACCTCTTTCTGTGCCTCTTGTCCCTTTTTCCAAACTTTCATGCCTTACTGCCCTGTCTTCATCTTTGATGCATCTGTCCCCACGACTTTACCACGTAGATAGACATTTTCTTTGCATCTCTCTCCTGTCCTGTCTTTTGGGGATATGCTGTATTTCAAGAATTTTGATTGAAAATGAATTTATCTGTTTCTCGCCTTCAGTAGTTCCCAGGAACCATCTCGACTATAATATACACTTTCACGCCTTACCTGCTGTCCTCTATAGTGTTCCCTTTACCGTTCGGTCTTCAGCATGTGGCGCCATTCCTCTAATTTTGAAGTTCAAAGCTTGCTTAAGTTGTTTGCAAATGTGTTCTCCATGCCATGTGATGCTGCTGCATGCCTGTCGTATGTGCCCATGCCCGCAGGTGTCTGGGCTGTCCAGGTGGTGAAAGTGTTTCTCTCTTGTTGCCTCTATCCCTACTTTCATTCCCACTTTTGGTATTTTATTCATTCCTGCTCCTCTACAAAACTTAAAGCTGTTTTTAAGTTGTTAGTAGGTCTAGTGAAAGACTCACTGAGGATAGTGATGAAAATTTGCTTTTCACTCCAGTTTATTGCTTATCTATGATGGTGTTTCTCCACCTTGAAAGGCTGGAGCATGGGAGCCAGGGCATGTAATCACGAATCCATGTGCCCCAACCCCTTCCCAACCATTTACCCAGGGGCAGAGTCAAGGTAGGCTGTTTTAAGAAACCTTTTTGGGATGTCTTATAGCCACCTACCTGGTGTCTTTCGCCTTCTCGGTTAAAAAAAAAAACAACAATAAAAATCTACCCACTTATCAGTAGATTTGTCAGTTAAAATAATCTGGTCTGCCAATGTCATGCTTATTTGAGAGTTGAATATTTGTTTCATTTCAAAAAAATGAAATTGGCAAATACAGTTCGTTTTGTTTGAAGTGAAAACTGAAACGAATTTATTTACCTGGCTAAGGGCATTTTTAAATCAAGAGGCAAGAAAGTGCAGTTTTAATGAATCATAAATTTGTCTGTTTGACACATGCACTTTTCTTACTCTGTAAATATTCAGTTAAATGCCATTTAGTTAAAATTTAGTTACTTCCGAACACGTTGCCATGGATTGAATGAACTTCAGGATGGTGGAAACAATATTCAAAGTTAATATAGAACAGTTAAAATGATTTATTATTTTGTAGGAAATATTTGGGGAAGAGAGCAGGTTGGACACAGGGTGAAACTCCGAATAGGAAGGACTAGGTTTGAATTCATTCTCTGGCATCTACTAGCTCGCTTGGGCCATGTAGTTAGTCCCTTGGGGCCTCAGTTGTGTCCTCTGTGGAATGGTAATGGCCTCTAGCTCATAAAGTTGTTGTGAGGATCAAATAAAGTCATGAATGTGACAGTTCCCAGCACCCAGACATCCAGTAAGTGTTAATAGAATTGGAATCTAAGGCTTATAAATCATTTTAAATGTTGTGTGTGTGTTTGCATTTGAATATGTGGAGTGAGTGTGTAAGGAATTAAAGGCTTGTATTCATAGACTGTGGAGATGGGTGACTGTTTTGCATAATGGTGTGTATGTGTGTAAGTGATTTTATTTCCTGAGGATACCATTTAAGATTAGCATTTATTTCTGTTGAAGTAGATTCTTCCAAACCATACATGCAGGCTGAAAAATGAGCGGTGTTAATTTTTTAGTGTTACAGACATTACAGAATTTTTCTCTGCCTCCTGTGTTATTTCCCTTGTGCCACACTACTTCTGGAGGCCTACTTAGTTGTTTTTCTTTTTGTTTTTTTTAAGTTAATTAATTTATTTTTTAGTAATCTCTATACCCAGTGTGGGGTTCGAACTCATGACCCTGAGATCAAGAGTCGCATGCTCTTCTGACTGAGCCAGCCAGGCACCTCCAAGGCCTACTTAGTTCTTTTTTTTTTTTTTTTTTTAAAGATTTTATTTATTTATTTGACAGAGATAGAGACAGCCAGCGAGAGAGGGAACACAAGCAGCGGGAGTGGGAGAGGAAGAAGCAGGCTCATAGCGAAGGAGCCTGATGTGGGGCTCGATCCCATAACGCCGGGATCACGCCCTGAGCTGAAGGCAGACGCTTAACGACTGTGCCACCCAGGCGCCCCAAGGCCTACTTAGTTCTTATCAGGGCTAATGACCTAATAGTCATGAATACTCCTACACAGATTTTTCTTCCAAATAAAGTATAATGTTAGTATGAGTCCTGTTGTATGATCATATCAGAAGGTGTTGCATTTCATGCCTTACCATTAAATGTAAAATTTCTGAAAAGGCCGGTAGTTTTCTTAATGATATAAATCACTGAGTACATCCTGCATGTTAGGTGTTTTACATACAATATCAGTAACATTAAACTAGAAAGTAGGTGTTATGCAGTTTTACAGATAAGGAAACTGAGGCTCAGGAGGATACATGTATTCCCCAAGGTCAGAGAACTATGAAGAAGGAACCAGAAAGCAGGCTCAGATGGCTCTGACCCAGGCGTGGTACAAGGCTGCTAGCCAGTCACTAGGATAAATCAAGAGTGTGCTTGAGGGTGCAGAAGAAGCTAGAAATATAGTGAGGACACTTCTGGCCTCGCAGGGGGCAGCATCCTGCAGGACAATCAGACAACCTATCTGTTCTCAGCGGGCTGTAAAAGTCCGTGTCACTGATCCAAGGTCCCAGGAGCCTCTGGCTTTCTCTCCTTCGCCCCACGCCTGTTTTCCTGTTGTCATGTGATTTCTCCAGGTTTTTCTCCAGGTGTTGCTCATCACTTAGCCCCATGCACTTAACTCCTCTCCCCGCCCCAGCTCCACGGCCCTGCTCACCCCCACAAAACCAGACAACAGGATTGTTGTGAGGGTTGTGTGATACGTGAGGTGATATGTATAAAAGGTTTATTAATACAGCATCTGGTACGTAGTAAGTACTCAATAAATGTTGGCTACCATTATTTTTATTGGTATTGTTAACAGTATGCTCGGAGGTGGTGGTAAATGATTCCCAGTTTTTATGACACCTTCCTCAAGGACCTGTGTGTTCCCTACCCTGGGCTGGCTTTGTGCCATTCCTTGCACAGAGCCCCAGGCGGGACATGCTCACTCCCATACACTGGACAGATGGAGGGAGAGTTAGTAAGGGGGCACTTGCTTCTGCACAAAGGTGGTCAGAAACGTTTTCTCTGTGTGCTCGTTCCCGGGCACCAGGCATAGGAGCAGTCTGAATTCCACTTCTGAAGAACACCTTTCCGCTAGGCTTCTTTCCTTCCTTTTATCTATGTAGAGCATGAGTGGTATTGAAGTCACTAACACAGTTATTAAATATTCTTTTTTTTTTTTTTTTTTTTTAGTTTGGTGGTTTGTAGCTTGTCCCTGACCTTCCGTGCTGGGTTCCTGGTCCCTGGCCCCTCTGCAGTATGCAGTATTATCCCACCTGCAAAGGCCTCTCAGGTTCCTCTCCCCCTGACATACACACTTTTTTTTTCTATTTAATTTTTTTGCTGGTATCATTTTGTATTGTCTATCCCAGCATATACATTGACTTGATATTTTTTCTTTTTTCTTTTCTTTTCCTTTCTTTTTCCTTTCCTTTCTTTTCTTAAAGATTTTATCTATGTATTTGGGGGGGGTCACAGAGAGGGCATGCACAAGCAGGGGGAGAGGCAGAGGGAGAAGCAGGCTCCCTGCTGAGCAGAGAGCCCCACATGGGGCTCAATCCCAGGACCCTGGGATCATGACCCGAGCGGAAGGCAGACACTTAACCGACTGAGCCACCTAGATGCCCTGATATTTTTGGTTTTCAATTTTCTCATCTAGTTCTTATATTTGGTTATATTTCCTGATTTGAATCCTATTTTATATAGCAAAGCAACAGAGTTTAACAACGTGGGAAAGGCTGTTGGCAGATAGATGATTTCGTAAAACTTTCCTTGGGCCCAGTAGATTGAAAACCAGCTCTGGGGGTTCTTCAGCTCCTCTCTGACACAAAGGCCTTCCTACTCGTACCCTCTCCACTGCTCCATGTTAGTCTTCGCTTTTCTCAGTTAAGAGTATTTAGCTCTTACTTTCTTTTTGGGCAGGTGATAACATCTATAATCTTTGTCATCTCTTCTACTTTTTAAACTACATACATACATACATTTATTTATTTTTAAGATTTTACTTATTTATTTATTTATTAGAGAGAGAGAGAGACAACATAAGCAGTGGGGAGGGGCAGAGGGAGAAGCAGGCTTCCCACTGAGCAGAGAGAGCTCGATGCAGGACTGTATCCCAGGACCCTGGGATCGTGACCTGAGCCTAAGGCAGATGCTTAACCAACTGAGTCACCCTACTTTTTAACATTAAAAAAAATCTGTTTCAGTGTAATTTCTGATGAATCTTTCCTTTTCTAAAATATAAATTACTTATAGGATACAAAAGGGATAATTTAAGATTTGGGCATTACTTTGTTGATATGTAATAGACCTTTTAATAAACAATATTTACTATCTCAATTCAAAAGTCATTTACATTTTCTAGAACAGGAGAATTCTGAAAAGTGAAAGAAAAACATTAAAATCACTTTATTCTAACATCCAGAGATGACTGTAGTTAAAATGTTGGTATATTTCTCTCTAGTCTCCATTCAACTTTATATGTTCAATTTTATATAATTTTACAGTTCATTTTTATAATTATATATTCATTAGTAAAAGTTTATATATTTGTTTTTATAATTTTATATTTTGTATATAATTATATTTTTATTACTAAAGTTTATATATAAACTATAAGTCATGTTATGTATCCTAGTAATTTTTAGGGCACAAGTTTGGGAAAAAATAAAACAAATTATTTAAAAAACTAAAATAATTTCTAATTATAAAGCATACATTACAAAAATTTAAATATTGGAAAAATACATCATGACAAATATGAGTCCTACAGTTCCTCCAGTCCCCACTGTTAATGGTATATTTACAAGCAATTAATTAGAAAGAAAATCTGTGATTAGATTTGTGAAATATCTGTTCATCTTTGATAAAATTTGTGAAGGAGTATGGAATAGAATAGATGTTCTTTGCTTTTACGCTTAGTCAAATTAGGCAGTGAACCAGAATGTGTTCTTGTGAAATAACATCTCGATATTTTTCTCCATGCTTTAGGTATGTGTTCTTTTTGGATCCGTGCAATCTGGACTTGATAAACCGGAAGATCAAGTCTGTAGCACTGTGTGTAACAGCATGTCCAAGACAAGAACTGAAAACCCTAAGTGATGTTCAGAAGTTTGCAGAGATGAATGGTGAGACATGAGGCCATCCAAGTCCTCACCCCGGTCACTTCCTCTCACTATTAAATGTTGTATATTAGCTTTCCAATATAACCAGTGTTAAAAGAAATCATCAAAAACCTTAAAAAGAGAGAATTGAAAGTGCTTTTGGACTTCCTTGATGAAAAAGATGATAGTCGCCTGGGGAGCTTGTTAAAACTCCAGATGCCTAGGTTCTGCCCAGGGAAATTCTGACTGAGTAGGTCTTTGGGTTCTGGAAATTTGGTTGGGTTTTTAAAAAATTATTTATTTTTTTTTTATTTTTATTTTTTTACAAATGTCTCAGGTGATTTTGATGTACCCTCTTCGCGCATTTGGGAATTACTAGACTACTCTTTGTGAAATTGGGTTTTTCCTTTTTCTCTTCCTAAGTATTGATAAAAGTATTTCAATTAGTATATTTTATTTTTATCCCTGGATAACAATGTTATATACGTCTAGTATAAGAAATTTGAAAAACTCAGGAAAAGGAAAATGAAGTAAAAACCAAAATTCCACCAGCTTTCAGTTGTGTTGGTGTGTTTTGCCTTTTTATACTTGATATTGTCTCATAAGCATTTTTCTCAGGGTTAAGTTTTGAGAAACTCTGAGGTTAAACATATGGGAATTAGCTGAGAAAACAAACATAGTCAATTTCCTGACCTCTGACTCCTTTCCCTTGGGTTTCTCATTTCCAGGTGCTATCCTCAGTTCTCTTCAGAGAATTTTATTTTTCACCTCTCTTCATGGAGGGCCACAGACTGCTAGCCTGTGTTTTTCAACTTCCATGAGGTTTCATGTTTGCATTTTGTGTGTTGGCATCCCCAGAGTTGCCTTAGCCCTGCCTGAATTTACAGGCTGGTTCTGGTTCCTTGGAACCAGGGCTGACTCATGCATCCTCCTGGTATAACTTCTAGCTGGGTAAAGAGACAGCCTGAGAACATAGCTGCACACACACCTCTACATAGTTCCAGAGTCTTCCTGAGGGGTAGCTGGCCTTTTGAGGGCAAAAGGACCAAATCCTTCCGGCCTGGCCGGATTCCTGTCCTGCCACTTCATGCCCTCAGCGTGGGGTGGTGGGAAGAGCATGAGATTAATGTGACGCTGGATTCTAATTCTGCTGCTGCCCCACTAACTGGCTCTGTACTGAGGGACAGAAGGTGTAGCCTCTCTGAACTAGATTTACTCATCTGAAAAAAAAAAGTGAATTAAAAACAATGCCTCCTTCATAGGTGGTTGTGAGGATTAAATGAGATGATGCATGAATTCTGGGCACTTAGTGGGCATTGAATGAAGAGGTCCCAGCTACCCTTCAAGATCTCATTTTTTTCCCCACATACCCTTACCTGTATTGATTTGCTGAGTCTAATCCTAGAACTGTCGGCCCTGTCATTGTCAGGTTTCTTAGGGAGAAATGAATGATCCCTTCTGGGTTTTTCTCAAATCTTAGACAACGTGAGCATACACAGTACACTCTGGGAGGTGGTGGTGTTGAGTCGTTAAGAGCATAGGCTCTGGAACCAGATTATCCGGGTTCAAATGTTGGTCCTACCACTTATTAGCCATGAGACCCTGGGCAAGTTACTTGATCGCTAGATGCCTCAGTTTCCCCATTTATGAAGGCAATAATATTTGTATGAAAACGATTTCATAGGTTGTTACAAGGATCTCATACATGAAATATGCTTAGAAGAGTGTCTAGCAAATAGTAAATTGCTAAAAAAAAAAAAAAGTATTGGTTACTGCTGTTACATTACTACTATTAGTGTTATTATCCCCCCAAAGGAATATAATAGTCTTCCTGTCTACACAGTCTCTCTCTCCTTCTAGCCCTTTACCTACTGCTGCCGTATTAATGTTCCTAGAGCTTCATTCATTTTATCCCTTACTCAGAAATCATCAGAGGTAAAAAATAAATACATAAATAAAACACCGTATGACTTACCTTGGCATTCAAAGCTAGGATCTCGTGTCAAACTATCTTCTAACATGTCTTCTTGAACCCGCTGGGTGTGAGTCTTGGTCCCTTGAACCTGACATGTCATCTGGAGGCCCAGAAGAGAGTTAGTTCCTTGCCGACTGTATTGCCTGCTGTGATGATCCGCTGGGGTTGCCCCATGCCGCCCTGCTCGTGTATTTATTTCCAGGCCATTATCCTTCTAAGTGATTATGATACCAAGTATGGCCTATTAAGGCCAGTTTATGGGACTTTTCTGGAGAGTTTTGCAGCTTTGTTTTTTTTACAGTGTCTTACACAAAGCAGGTGTTCAAGAATATTAATGAATAAATATTATTCCAGAAAACAGACTTCTTAAATTGGTGCCTAACTACACAGGCACCCTTAGGCTTTTGAGGCAGCTGTTTGCAAAATAAGTCAACGTGTTAGGCATAAAAAAAGTATTAATAATGGCAGCATCAAGAAGCACAGCAGTGGAGGAGAGAGAAGATAAATATTTTAAAAGGCAGTAGAAAACCTATGAAATTATAATAGAGAAGGGAGCCTTCGGTGGAGGGACCTAAATACCTTTATTTTAATAGCAACCCTAAGTTGAAAATTCTGAATTTCTCAAAAAAAAAAAATCTATATTTTTCTTTGGGTTGGTGACTTACTACTGGACCTGGTAAGATTTGATTCCATTATTTCTTGTCACTGAGAGAATTCTTTGTCTGTTTTTTTGCATTCTTTCTTTCCCTTTTTTCTTTCCATCATTTGAGGTGCATATTGATTTGGAAGGAGCAGATGATTTTAAGTGGGAAATTTCTAAACCTTTAAGAGAGAACTGTTCAAAATCCATGACAGAGTCGTAATGTTAGAGCAAACTATAAAGCTCTTAGAAGAAAACATAGGGGAAAACTTCATGATATATTGGCAATAATTTCTTGGATATGAACCCAAAGCACAGTCAACAAAAGAAAAAGAATAGATAAATTGGACTATATCAAAAATTAAAACTTCTGTGTATCCAAGGACACAGTCAGCAGAGTGAAAAGGTAACCCATGGAATAGGAGAAAAAAGATTTGCAAACCATATATCTGATAAAGGGTTAATACCCAGAATATATAAAGAATTCCTGCAACTCAACAGGAAAAATACAACAACCCATTTAAAAAATGGCCAAAGAACTTGAATAGACATTTCTTCTGAGAAGATATGTGATGGGCCAATAATAAGGACATGAAAAGATGCTCAATCTACTAATCCTACAGGAAATGAAATAAAAACTACGGTCGGATACCACCTTACACCCATTAGGACAGCTTCTATAGAGAAAAACCCAAAACATCACAAATCAGAAAATAACAGATGTTGGTGAAGTTATGGATAAATGGGAATCTTTGTGCATCATTGGCAGGAATATAGAATTCTATGTCCTCTATGGAAAAGAGTTTGGAGTTTCCTTAAAAAATTAAAAATAGAATTACCACAGAGGATTTTTAGGGCAGTTTAGGGCAGTTTAGGGCAATTTGTACGATACTGTGATGATGGATTCGTGTCATTATACATTTTTCCATGTCCATAGGACTATGAACTTAGGGTGATTTTGATGTGTCAGTGTAGGCTCATCAGTATCAAGTGTACCGCTCTGGTGGGGATGTTATAGTGGAGGGGGCTATGCACGTGTGCAGGTAGGAGGTATGTGGGAAACCTTTGTACCTTCCTCTCAATTTTGTTGTGAACCTTAAAACTGCTCTAAAAAATAGTGTTTTAGAAAGTAGATTACCATATCACCCAGCAATCCCACTTTTAAGTATATATCCAGAAGAATTGATGACAGGATTTCAGAGAGATATTTGCAAACTCATGTTCATTGTAGCATTATTCATAATAGCCAAGAGATGGGAGCAACCTAAATGTCCAATGATGGTTGACTGGGTAAAGAAAACATGGTATATACACAAAATGGAATATTAGCCTTGAAAAACAAGGAAATTGTGTCATATGCTACAACATAGATGAGCCTCGAAGTCGTTATTCTAGGTGAAATAAGCTAGTAATAGAAAGATAGGGTGATGGTTTCTATTAGCTATAGAATCTCAGTTTTGCAAAACGAAAAATTTCTAGGGGTGCCTGGGTGGCTCAGTCGGTTAAGTGTCTGCCTTCAGCTCAGGCCATGATCCCAGGGTCCTGGAATCAAGTGCTGCATCAGGCTCCTTGCTTGGTGGGGAGCCTTCTCCCTCTGCCTTTGCCCCCCTCCATGCTCCTGTTCTCTCTCTCTCTCTCTCTCTCTGATAAATAAATAAATAAATAAATAAATAAATAAATAAATAAAATCTTCAAAAAAAAAATTCTAGAGGTCTGTTCAGACAATAATGTGCATATAGTTAACACTTCTATACACTGAAAAACTGGTTAAGATGGTCAATATCATATTACCTGTTTTACCACAATTTTTTTTAAAAAGGAAGGAAATTCTGACACATGCTACAATATGGACGAATCTTGAGGACATTGTTATGTGAAATAAGCCAGTCACATAAGGACAAATACGGTATGATTCCACTTATATGAGGTACTCAGAGTAGTCAGATTCATAGAGACAGAATAGAATGGTAGTCTCCAGGGGCTGCAGCGTGAGAGGAATGGGGGTTACCCTTTCAGGAATAAAGAGGTCGAATTTTGTAAGATGGAAAGTTCTGGAGATAGGTGGTGGTGATGTTTGAACAACAATGTGAATGTACCTAATGCTACTGGACTGTGCGTTTAAATGGTGTTAAAATGGCAAATGTTTTATTATGTGTATTTTACCACAGTTAAAAAAGACCATAAAAGAGAAAGATCCTGTTTAGGGTAGTAACTTTTTAAATGATTATTTTAAACCTTATTTTACGGGGCGCCTGGGTGGCACAGCGGTTAAGCGTCTGCCTTTGGCTCAGGGCGTGATCCTGGCGTTGTGGGATCGAGCCCCACATCAGGCTCCTCCGCTATGAGCCTGCTTCTTCCTCTCCCACTCCCCCTGCTTGTGTTCCCTCTCTCGCTGGCTGTCTCTGTCTCTGTCAAATAAATAAATAAAATCTTTAAAAAAAAAAAAACAAAAAAAACCTTATTTTACAATGTAAGATAAAGAGGCGCCTGGGTGGCTCATTTGGTTAAACGTCTACCTTTGGCTCAGGTCATGATCCCAGGGTCCTGGGATGGAGCCCCATTCAGGCTCCCTGCTCAGCAGGAAGCCTGCTTCTCCCTCTCCCTCTGCTGCTCCCCATTTGTGCTCTCTCGCTCTCTCTGTCAAATAAATAAATAAAATCTTTTTTAAAAAATGTAAGGTAAAATAACATTTTACTTACCAGACTAAAAAGATAAAATAAATCATTTTCAAAGAGTTTTAGGTTTCCATGACAACATTTGAAAGTGCTTTTTAGCACTTACAACTATCCATTTGTGTGAACTTTTATTACCTTCACAAATTATTTAAAATCTTTATAAGGGAGAGCTAACTTTTAGGTTCCTATAATAATGTTTGTAAGAAATGCATTTATTAGGCAAAAATATTTCCTCACCTCTTTCTTTTAGACAAGAAAGAGGAGTTGTTTTCTTGGACACGGAAGTTCGTAGAACACCTGTGTCCAGTATGTCTGACTAGAATAGGAAATTTAGAAGAAGCAGCTGGACATGAGATGGTTATGAGGAGATGCCACTGCATTATAAAGAGCTTTAAAAGGCAAGCAGAAGAATTGAGATGAATGTAAAAGTCTAAGTTCTGGTACCGAGATGGGTGGGAGGTAGGCAAGCACACATTTTATTATTATTATGGTTCATCGTTTCTACATGATACAAATATAAATATGATGCTAGAGAATAAATTAAAAATTGCCCTTTAAAAATTAAAATTGCCAAGTGCCAAAAGGACTCAGTACTAAACTTTTTTGGTTCTTTGTTTATCATTTTCCTGCAGTAGTGTGTGAATTTTCTGTGGGGGGGGGTCAGGCTCCAAGTCCTAGTACAGGACCCCACATAGTAGCTATTCTTGTGTTTTGAAAGAATGATGGATTGGACTTCTCTTTCTCTCTCTCTTTTTAAAATATTTTATTTATTTGAGAGAGATTGAGAGAGAGATGAGTTGTGGGGGTGCAGAGACAGAGGCTGAGCAAAGAGCCTGAGGCGGGGCTCGATCTCAGGAGTGATCTCAGGAGCGTGAGATCATGACCTGAGCCACCCAGGCGCCCCCGGACTTTCCTCTTCATCTCTCTCGGCACTTAATAATTTCTCATTCTCTCAGCACCCTTTATCCTTTGCTCAGTTCTGAATCTGTGTCAGTTGCCACCAGCTGGTAAAATGTTTAGCTTCCTTCTAACCAAAATTGATGTGAATCTTTAGTCGTCTTCTTTCTCATCTCTCAATAATTCATCTTATTCATTCATTTATCTCTCATGTTCATCCTATCCGCGTGATTATTCGTAACCTTTTTTTCCTAAGCCCTCTTGTTTTTCCTCTTTCCTAACCTTGTGCCCTATAGAGAAAACTGAAATCGTCTGGTGGGAGCCCTCCCCTGAGTTCTTTTCAGCAGAGCATGAATTCCGTCTTACTCTAATTTTACTTCCCTCCAGTTTCTGGTGAACAGATTTCCTTCTTACTTTATTATCATTATTTTTGAAAACTCAAATAACGTATCCAACATAGGGGGAAAGAGAATGCCCCTCCCTTGGAAGCTAGCCAGCTTTATATGAGATTTTCATCTCAACCCAGCCTGGCCACATCAGGTCATAATGCCTGCTGGCACAGTCCCTTCGCTTCCTCTCTCCCTGCTCAGAGCCTGGCCCATAGTTATTCCTTCGCTTTACTCCACTCTCCGCATTGTTCAGCATGGGTGTCTGAGTCTATTGAATAGATAAATCAGACTTAAGCCCTGCCTTGTTTGACCATACCATTTATTGGTATCTACTTTGTGCCACGCACAGTGCCAGATACTTTGCGTGTCCTTTTATTCTTTCCACTTGCAAATCTAAATTCTAAACAGTAGTTTAGAAATAGGAACAACCTGAAAGTTGAGGGCCCACTGCATTTTCTCAGCCGTTGCTAATATGTTACATGAAATACCTTATTAACCTTTTGCATTACTCTTATCAAACTTCTATAATATCTAATTTATTTTCCCTAACACAGTAGTACAGTGGCAGAAACCTTATATTTCTTGTTTGTGTCCCATTTATAGCATGGGAGAAATCACTCCCATCTGGGAGTACTTCTTCAGTGCACTGTATTTTGTAAAAAGTCTGAGAGTTTTATGAACTACCATGTTCATACTTTGAGTAGGGCTATGCAGCTGGGTGCTTTCTCGGTGATCATTGTTCTGTCTTTGAAAACCTCGAAAGATGATGTGATACATCAGATAACATTTAAGAATACAAATAAGCCTTTGATTGTCATTATCTATGTGTTGCATTTACAGTTAGTATCAATATCAGTATTACCCTCTTTCTTACCAGTCAGTAACAATATAACTGAAACCACAGAGTTAGTGTGGATTCTTTTTGGCACAGTGAATCAAAAGCTTGTACTTGATATCCTTTACAAATGAATGAAATGATCAACCCTAGCAACTGCTTTAATTGCCTCCAAGTCAGAAACCAGCGAGGGAAGCTTTGATTGTTAAGGGGGAAAAAAATCCTTACATTTGATAATGCGATTTTAAGTAATGCCTTCATTCAACAATTAATTAGTACCCATGAAGTGTGTGCCAGAGAAACAAAGAGAAGGTACAGTTCCCTTTAGGGAGCTTGCATGATAGAAGACACTTTTCATTGTCCTCCACAATACCTAGAAGTCTTGCACATAGATGTCCAAAATTAATTCACTCGGCAAATTTTTAATATGTGCGTAGTATGTGCTTATAGTGGTTGACAGATAATGTCATACCACCAGCTAGTTAATGGGTGCTTCTTGGGAACTGCAGATATGTCCATGCTTTTTGTTGGTTCCTGGAAATTGAAATTGGGAATTGTGTCCTTCCAGCATATGAATAGATATGCTTTCCTAATTGGAGAGAAAGGGGTTAAATTCGTTGGAGCCCCACACAGCAGTGTAATTTGTTTTTCGTAATGAACACTGTTCTGCATTGGGATAGTTTCTTTTTTTATTAACTGCAGTTTTCTAAAGTATGTTTTTTAAGGAATCTTTTCTCTTAATTTAGTGTATCCTGCAAAATATCGTGATAGCGAATCAAGCAAAATTTTAAAGGAAGAAGAATTAGCCTCCAACTTACCAACCCCATTTTGTATTTTTGTTTCAAATAATTTGGTGTTTTAGACCATTGGTTCTCAACTAAAGGTAATTTTGCCACTGCATGCCCCCCAAACCACCCCCACCACACATAGCGGTGTTCAAAGACATTTTCGGTTGTCAGAACTGGGTGAAACCAAGGATACTGCTGAACGTGCTGCAATGCACAGGACAGCTCCCTACAACCAAGAATTGCCCAGCTCAAAATGTCCTAATACCAAGGTCAAGAAATCCTGTTATACATAGCAATTTGTAGTGAATAGTGAAAAGCATATAAACATTATATATAACATGTAACACCAAAATAAGAGATTAAAAATAGGTTATTTCATTTTTTTTTTTTTCAGTCAGGATGTCTGTTATATTCAGCAGATGGCTTTTGAGTACTGTCTATGTGCCCGGAGAGAGGGGTCCCATATATTTTGAAGGCATAAGGTCCCAGTTCTCAAAGAGCTCACTTTCTAAAAATAGAGATGATATGTAAGCAAAAAAAAAAACAAAACAAAACAAAACCCAAAATTACAAAATAACACGCTAAATTTTATAATAAAACTAAACACTAAATAGCTTTGGTGCATTAGAGAAAGCCTAATGAAGGAGGTAAGGCCTGAGTAGTTTGTAGAAATTCTGCTCAAACTTGAACACTCACTCAGATGGTAGTTAGGAATGGACAGTCCAAGCAGAGGGAACAACATGTAAAAAAGCCTGAAGCTTGTAAACAGCAAAACTGTGAGTAGTATATTATATTAAGATAATGCTGGAGTTTTAGGTAGACACCTGCCTTAGGAGAGCTTTGAAGCCAACCAGTGTGGAAATTATCCTGAGGGCAGGAGGGTATTACAAGTGAGGACCATTTTACAAAGGCCATTCTCAAGGCTGTGTGCAGCATATAGAGAAGAAAACCCTTTGGGAGAGTAGTTTGAACCAATAAGAGATCTTGAAGGCCTGAGATAACATAGAAAGGTCTGATCATCAGGACTTGGTAACTTGAATGTCTTGAATGGTATCCGAAGATGATGGATAAAGAAGAAGATATAGGATGACTTCCCCTTTCATCTTGGGGATTTCTTGGATGGTGGAGCCATTAACAAGGATAGCAGATGTATGGGAGGAGGCAAAGCAGATTTGGAGAGTGGGTGACAGAGATGTCCTTTTCTTCAAACTTTTTTTTTGAGATATCTGTGGGATATATGTTTTCTGCCCAGAAGCTTATTGAATATTTGTCTGATTATGATGATTAGGAATGGCACAGGAGAAGCATTGTGGCCTAGGAGTAAAGAATTTTATTTCCAAATTTGTCCGTGATTGCTGATAAAGGCCTTGGAAGTATTCCTTATTTTTTCATCTGTAACGTTTGGAGCATGGGAATGGAAACATACCTGGTAGGGGAGTTCTTGTAAGGGATATTGAGCTAAAGAATAAATAATTGAATATTATAAGGCATTTGAAAAATTATGGTAGTTAAACATTCTGGGGACTGAAACAACTATTTACCAAGATAAATGTTCATATACCCAACTTGGCTTCCTGAAATAACTCATTTTGAATAACATTGGCGGACTTGCATGGATTGCCTCTTGGTGTGGTTTAGATAAGCTTTTGTTTTTGGTTTTAGACTTCATTACTCAATTTTGGTTTTCCTTGCCTTTTGTGTTAGAAGAAAAGCTTTGTCTTACTCTTTATGACCAAAACTCTTGTGCTAAGTATTGTTTATACTCTCACTATAAAAAAAAAAATAAGATGAATACCACCTTAAAAGTGGTATTCAATACCACTGAAAATGCATTAGCTAATAAACATGAAAAGAGAAACAATTGTAAAATGTTTGCCATTACTGGGCTGTTTCAATGTTCTGCGTTGAGGCTTCTCTTTCCATAGCACTTTGAGCAGGAAGCATTATAAGGTTTCTTCTGATTGTTACCAACACATTGTGAAGATCTTTTTCCTTTAAACTATTTAGTACAGGATCTATTTAGTACTGGCCTATGTCCCAGAATACCATCAGAGATAAGGCTATTATCCTTTCATTGAGCATTATCCTGGGAAAGTATTTATAAAATTGAACTCTGTTGCACCTGCTGACCTCCTTTTTTAAATGAAGAAAGGGTGGGGACGGAGATTATGTTCACGGAATTCAGATGGAGCAGTGTGTTTGACAGCGCTGACACAGTGCTTTAGTTAGGCCCTTTCATATTGTGCAAATCGATTCCATCTTGGATGCTGAAAGAAAGAAGTTGACAATTCAGATCAGGAAGTTGATGAGCACGTTGGGTGCTCTGCAGTTATTGGCACGCTTGCTGTGTTTTTCATGAGCAGTTCTATAGTAGGACTCCCAGATAGTTCAGGATTAATCTAAAATGTTTGCTTGCCACTGCTGTCATGTTTTCTCTAAAATTGCTGTAAATGGAATCTAGTGGCATTATCTCCAAAGATGAAAGACTAATTTTAGAAGATGTCGATATTTAATATTCATGCTTAACTTAAAAAAATGTCATTAAAATGCAAAAGAATGTTCGAAAACAATTTCAGAAACTTAGTTTCCTATTGAAGCTATCTTAAGAAATGGAAGAAACTTGAACAGTGCCATGTAACTTTCAAGTATCTCTTTTTAAATACCTTACCTTGTCAAGGGGCGCCTGGGTGGCTCAGTTGGTTAAGCATCCAACTCTTAATTTCAGCTCAGTTTGTGATCCCAGGGTCCTGGGATGGAGCCATGCTTCGGGCTCCCTGTTCAGCAGAGAGTCTGCTTCTCCCTCTCCCTCTACCCCTCCCCTTGCACGCTCTGTCTCTCTCTCTCTCTCAAATAAGTAAATCTTTTTTTAAAAAGTACCTTACATTGTCAAATTACTTGAATTATCTTTACATAAAATAGATGCTACATGTATTTTTGTAAGTATGATATTTACAGCCCCTGTATTTAAATACCTAGCAAGTTGATTGTTGATTTGGGGGCAGCATTACTGAATTACAGGCCAGTTTGTGACTTTTTAAAAATTCTTTTGGGTGATAGGACAAGATATAAATGAAATAAAACCATTCTCAAGGTTGTTTGTTGTCCTAGCAAATCTTTTTTCTGTATTCCCTCGAAGTTCTTTCTTGTGTCCTCACGTGACATTTCTAATAATTAGTTCAATGTTAAAACCTGCCGTTTTCACTTCACATTTTATTTTCAACTTTTTCC
This sequence comes from Ursus arctos, assembly GCF_023065955.2. Classification (NCBI taxonomy): domain Eukaryota; kingdom Metazoa; phylum Chordata; class Mammalia; order Carnivora; family Ursidae; genus Ursus; species Ursus arctos. Next base: position 34,700,582 of record NW_026622852.1, read on the forward strand.
ATGGTCATATGGTGTGAAAGTCCATTGTTACTATAATATAAACACAAAGCCATTCCATTTATATTTAATAATAAAACATTTGACCAAATTAGTAATCTGGTAGGAACTGTAATTAATAAAAATATAAACAGGTTACATGATAAAGTACAGTAGGTCCTCAGTAAAATTAGAACTAGAGCCTAGGTCTTCTCAGTTAATGAAACCTGTTGTCTGACAAACCTGACAGTATTCTAGTTGCTATGTTACAAAATTAGCAGGTCAGTAAAATAGGACTTATCAAGGATTTGGTGGACTTCATCCATCTGAATTTTATGTGTTATTGAGACCCATATTAGCCACAGAGACCAAGAAATAGATGGCTGTTGGCAGAACCAGTCTAGGATGGAATTTGAGGTGTTTTAAACTATCTGAAAACTGAGAATCCTTTTATCCGTTTCTTCAGTTTATTTAAAATTAGTATTTCTTGCCTCTTAAGGAAAAAGTAATGTACTATCTGAAAACATATATGCAGTCACTTAAAATATTTAGTAATGGGAAGCATAGGAAAGAGGGACAGGATGTGTGGTTGGCCTTACGCCAGTTAGAATGGCAAAAATAGACAAGGCAAGAAACAACAATTGTTGGAGAGGATGTGAAGAAAGGGGATCCCTCCTACATTGTTGGTGGGAATGCAAGTTGGTACAGCCACTCTGGAAAACAGTGTGGAGGTCCCTTAAAAAGTTAAAAATTGAGCTACCCTATGATCCAGCCATTGCACTACTGGGTGTTTACCCCAAAGATACAGACGTAGTGAAGAGAAGGGCCATATGCACCCCAATGTTCATAGCAGCAATGTCCACAATAGCTAAATAGTGGAAGGAGCCGAGATGCCCTGCAACAGATGACTGGATTAAGAAGTTGTGGTCCATATATACAATGGAATATTACTCAGCTATCAGAAAGAACGAGTTCTCAACATTTGCTACAACATGGACAGCACTGGAGGAGATAATGCTTAGTGAAATAAGTCAAGCAGAGAAAGACAACTATCATATGATTTCTCTCATCTATGGAACATAAGAACTAGAATGATCAGTAGGGGAAGAAAGGGATAAAGAAAGGGGGGGTAATCAGAAGGGGGAATGAAACATGAGAGACTATGGACTATGAGAAACAAACTGAGGGCCACAGAGGGGAGGGGGGTGGGGGAATGGGATAGGCCGGTGATGGGTAGTAAGGAGGGCACATATTGCATGGTGCACTGGGTGTTATACACAACTAATGAATCATCGAGCCTTACATCGAAAACCGGGGATGTACTGTATGGTGACTAACATAATATAATAAAAAATCATTATTTAAAAAAAAAAAAAAAAGGATGTGTGGTTGGGGGTGGCTTCGTAGTCAAAGAGATCTAGGAGTTCAATCCCAGCTCTGCTGCATAGCAGCTGTGTCATCTTGGGCAAGTTATGTACCTTATCTTGTAGACTCTATTTCATCCTCTCTAAAGTAAGCTTAATAACACTTGCTTAATAGAGTTACAGTAAAGACATAATTAATATATGTATGGGGTAAGAGGAGAGCCTCCCCCGCCCCACCAGTGACTTCCTAAAAGTTCCCAGCATGATGCAAGGAGAGGGCAGGGCCCCTTATCCATCCCCAACCCTCCTTCTGGGATGAGAAACTTGCACGGGGAATAGAACCAACCTTGCGAATGGGCTGCTCTTGGCCTGACTGTCAGAAGTGCTGGGGCTGGCCAAGACGCTTGACTTCTTCAGTAGGAGAATTTTGTCATGTTTCAATTGTTCTGTTATTTGGAGACATTCCTGGACATGGTTTGGTCAGTTACAATGAAAAGTTGACTCTTTAAAAAATATATCTATAGGGCCTGATATATGGCAGACACTCAATAAAGTTGGTTCTAGTACTTACTGTTGTTATTACCCTTAATATTGTTTAATTAAAATTTGTGCATAAATTACCCAAAAGGAATCAGTTTTAAATGCTTGAGGACTGATACTAAAGACCAAATCAGATTCTTATTAATTCTATAGTGTTTGAAAGTTATGTATGTTGAACTAATATTAACATATAAAATAAACACAGTGAATCAAGGAGAGAATTTATTGAGGCTGTGTTCTGCTGGCTAACATACAGCTTTTCTTTCAACAGGCTCAGCACTATGTAGCTACAACCTAAAGCCTTCTGAATATACTACGTCTTCAAAAGCTTCTGTTCTGTGCCCCAAACTGCCAGTTCCAGCGAGGTAAATTTTATTATATTTTGTTAACTTGTCACTTTTGTTTTTGTAGGTAGATTTTAAACTGTATGTATTATCCTGGGGAAAGAGTCATTTGATGATCCCTGTTGCTCAGGACTCATACTTTTACAACAAAATTTAAAAAGTAGTACTGAAATGACAACATGTATTTCCTATCTTAAAACACACACACACACAGAGGCAAACAACCTTCCTCATTCTCAGATTTTAAATTTCTTTCGGGGGCTTACTTTTTTTTTTTTTTTTTAATGCCATAATTTTTAAGTATATACAACTGAATCATTGCAAAATTTACAGCAAAATTAGAGGCCAAGTCTCACAGTCTCTAAAGATCCTTTGAAATTGACCCTAGTAATACTTACTGGGATTTTTTTTTTTTTTAAACAGGGTTTTGTTTTGTTTTTTTTTTAAGATTATATTTATTTATTCGACAGGATAGAGACAGCCAGCGAGAGAGGGAACACAAGCAGCGGGGGTGGGAGAGGAAGAAGCAGGCTCATAGCAGAGGAGCCTGATGTGGGGCTCGATCCCATAACGCCGGGATCACGCCCTGAGCCGAAGGCAGACGCTTAACCACTGTGCCACCCAGGCGCCCCTACTGGGATTATTTTTAATTTATGTTGTAAATTTAAAAAATATGCCAGTCATTATTCTCCATACCTTATTTCAGGCTATATCTTTTAGGTACACTCTGTTATAATACACTGTTTGCCATATCTTATCTAAGGTCTTATCCAACCAACATTGATTATTTCAGTACCTACTACATCTAATGGATACAAAGAAGAGATAGGAAATATTCTTTGTTTGGAAGGATCTTGCAGTAGTTAGTTATAAGTAAAGCCAACTTTAAAATTATAAATAGGTTTTTTTAACAAGGAAAAAAAATTGCAAGCATTGTAGAATATATCCTCAGAATTAGGTGTCTAGTTTGGAAGCATATCTGATCTTGAGAACCTTAAGTGTGTATCAACCAGGTATGACATGAGTCAACTTCACCAGGAATACTGTATTGAAACCACTTTTACTATATCTTGTTACATTATAGCAAGCTACTGATTAAAATTTTGAGACCATCTTATGTGTGCTTTCTTTGGCTTGCTTATGGGTGTAACTTGTGCTTTATTAACTTGAATGAAATTTGAAATTTTCTGTTGAAAAGTAGACAAAGGACCTATCTGTTCCATTGATGTCCAGCTCTTTTAGTCTTGTCAAGTTGCTATTGAAATTAAAATGTAAAGCCTACGGAAATGAAAATAAAGGGACGGTTTTAAAAGATACTAAGTAGGACCTATAAATTATGGGCTTAGACCAATAGGTAAAGAGATCCCATTTGTGACCATTGAGAATATTAGGGAGGCTGTAACAGTAAAGAAAAGGACGTCCTTTGAATAGAGTCGTTGGAGAAAATTCGTCAAGAAAGGCTCTGTCCTCTTAGCTACTCAACTGCTAACAGCCTATTTTAAATGCATACTATGAGTATAGAGTCATATTTTAAGGCATAAACATATAAAAGGATAACCAGAAAGCCTTCATGAGGATGAGGTTGCTCTGCACCTGGGTGGGGCAGGGGTCTGGTAAATCCTCCTTCACCTCTGACCTCACCATGTTGAGGGCTGCCTGTCCCTGGTTATCTGTCTCAGGTGTTCCGTTCTTGGCAGTACAGAACTCACACATCTCACATACAGTGTCCTGAGGAGCTTTCAATAGAAGGTGAAACATACTATTAGGGGCTTGGGTGTTAGACACGGTCAGACTTGGCTTCTAACAAGGTCATCTACTAATGTCTCAGTAATATGAGACGGTGATGACCCTAAACCATCTGAAAACTGTGTACTATGTTTATACTTTACGATCCTCAGGTTCTACTTAGTTTAGTACCTCACAGTCTAAGTATCTTATCACTTTTATCTGAACTCAGCCTATTGGAAAGTAAACAAAGAAGTAACAGTTGATAGAAGAAAATCAAATTAGGATCTGGTAAATAATCATTTAGCCTTTGGCAAGCAAAGTGCAAAGATCAGAAAACAATGAATTTGTTTTAATAAAAAACTTGGGGCAGTACCACATTCCACACCTCGTGTTAGATACCACATCTTCAAAGGTGAGTAAGATCTAGTCTCTGTCCTTAGGAAACTCTGTCCTTAAAAAAAAAAAAAATAATACAGACTGGTTTTGGTGACTTTTTTGTATACACCAAAAAACGGGCATGAGGCAAAGCTATGATGCAGGCCAATGGCCTTCGCGTAGTTCACATCTCTTTTACTCTCCCCCTAGGAGCACCCTAGTGGGACAGAAAGAACTGAACTTTGAGTCCAGATAGGCCTGGGGGTGAATTCTTTGTCACCAGCTTCTCTTTGTCAGCTTGAGCAAGTCTCTTCACCTCTCTGTGAACCAAGTGTTCTCACATGGAAAATGGCAATATTAATACCTCTGTCATGGAATTGTTGTAAGAATTCAATAAGGTCATAGGTTTTAAGCATCCATTATTGTGCTTGGCATCTGGCTTAGGGAGCAGTATTTCTCTCAACCTCTAAAACCTCCCCTTTTGTCCCTAACCTTCCTGGGTACCCGGTCACCTTCTGCGGTTGAAAGCAATGCCTGTTTCTTAGAGAAAAGCAATTGTAAACTAATTTGCAGTAAAACACTAACACCACATAATCGCCAAATGGTTACTATTCCTAAGAGCTTTTGAATTTTAAAACCAAATGCCTAGAAAGGGCCATGTTTTATCCAAATTTGTAACTGTTGGTGATGTGCTGAGCGTGGTAGCCATAGGGAGACGAGCCCTTATACCTAAAATGCTTAAAGCTTTAGATATGAAGAAAACTGCAGTAGTTGAAACAGATTACATAAATTCAGTGAATCCACCAAACATTTTTTTTTATATTTCTGGATACCAGAAAGGATATTAGATGTTGGGGAATTAATAGCATGATATGGACTTGAGAAACTAATAGCCAAGAAAAAAGTGTTATCTATTGATATTTTTTAAATGAAGGATTCCACATAAATTAACATTTATAAATCATCTATTATGTGCCAGCCACCACATTAAGCTTCTCATGTGTATTATCTTATTTAATCTTCACAAAGCCTATAAGGATATTGTTCCTAATCTATAGATGAGGAAATAGAAGATAAGACAAGTTAAATGAGTTGTGCAAAGTCACACAATTGTTGGGAATGAGAATTTTAACCTAAGATCTTGTAAAATCTATACCCCAGTTGTTTTACACTGATGTGAGTGTTATCCAGTTATATCCATGGGACAAGGTGAGCTTAGGGTCCTCCTACTCTGCCCTCTTCCCTAAGACAAAGTCCTATATCACAGTTAGTTAAAAAAAAGTGGGGGCGCCTGGCTGGCTTAGTTGGTAGAGAGCATGGGATTCTTGATCTCAGGGTTATGAGTTCAAGCCCCACATTGGGCATGGAGCCTACTTAAAAAATTAAAAATTAAAATTAAAAAAAGAGTACAGGAAGGAAAGGAGAAAAAATAAATAAAATGAAATGTATGAAAAACTACTGAGTATTGCCACTAGATTCTTGATTTATTTCCTGCATTTTCTGGGCTGTAGAGATACTGTCAGAATCCTTTATTATCATTCTTTCTTTAAACTTTTCACTTGAGATCATGTATAATTGCTTATTTATAACCTGAAGTTTTAAGATAATTGTGTGAGATGCAAACTCCTGTCTTCTCTTATGAAGGCATATGGATGAGAGATATTAGGCCTTGTTTCATCAGATTTTGAGGGAGGGGAGCTCATTAACTGTGACGGTCTGCACTTAAGGCAAATGCACAGTATGTTTGCCAAGGTAAGATACAATTTTTCTCTGAGTGGCTAATTTTTAAAAATCTTTAAAAGACTCATTATAAATTCATTTTGTTCTTGTTGACTAATGTTTCAATAATGTGAAACAGCATCAGTTCCTAATGGGACTACATTGACTTCTTAAAGATTCAGTATTCTGTGAGCTTCAAAAGGTAGAAGAAGTTGCTATAAGTAGAATTCTTTATGCTTATCCTTTTAATTAAGAAGCACAGAGTGTGTCATTTAGGTTAGACACTGAAGTAGAAAAGATCTCCCATACTAGGTTCTCAGAAGTACTCTTTTCTGAGAGGTATATGAAATCGGCTAACTCAAATTCATTATATCACATTGGACTTAGGTGGTAAAATATAAGACAAACCGTTTCAGTACCATGATTCCTTAGATTTTTTTTAACAAGAGTCATTTGAGTATTAAAAACTCATGGCTGGCTGAGTTGTTTTTATTCAGGGAACAGTAGAGGGAAAGAATGACAAGGGAGTGTAGTGCTTTTTACTTTAAAACTCACTATTTAACTTTTTTACTACTGTGTCCAAATACTGTCTTCTCTTTTATTTGCCTTCTATTTCTGATACTCCTTACCACTAAGAGCAGACTTTGACCACTTTGACCATCAGCTAGACAATGCAATCAGTCTGTGCTAATTTTATACCTTCAAATTTAGAGCTGTCAGGTTTTTTTTTTAATTGACATAGATTAAATTTTAAGGCAAGGGACCGTTGTTATTTTGCTTCAGTTCTTTGAAGGAGACTTGTGAAAGTACTCTTTCCAATTAGCCAAGTGTTTAGGTATAGTATAAAATTGACTGGAAAGGGTAAGAGAGCAGATACGACTCAGCCTTAACTCTTAAACGGAAATAAAAGATTCAGATTTTAAGAATATAATCCTTCCCTTTCAGCCATCTATCCTCATTATAAGTCTGAAAAGCAGAAAAACACAAACGCTACTGGACAGGCTGCTCCTATTAGTTTAGAATCACTGACTTATGGCTGGGCTCTATTACTATTTATTGCTGTCATTATTACTCCTACTCTTTCAGCTAACAGATGGAGACACAGTGCAAATATGCAATGTTAGGAGGATCAGCCAGGGCTTTTGAACTCGTCCAGTTTTGTTTTCTGTTACAACAGGCCCTGCTCTCTTTTGGAAAGGAGGCGTGTTTCTCTTTAAGTCTAAAACTGTAGCAGCATCCTGCTAGGATATGAGAGATAGGGGTGGAGCTGCCTTTGGACAGAGGAAAAGGTTCACTTACGGTTATATGACAGAAAAAAGGAAACAGGGCAGGGCCAGGAAGATTGGTGGATATTGAAAGTGATAAAATGGCATCCGTATCCTTAAGGTAGATATATTTTATATTCAAGGTTGGAGGCAAGTGACTTAAACAGAGGCCACACCAGAAATGATAGGGTAATAAGTAAAGCAGATGAAAATATAGATAATTGTAGAGCAGAGAAGATTTTGGTTTTGAAAGATAGAGAAACAGGCTTTAGTTAAAAATATGGTTAGAAGTCCTTAGACAGAGACATTAACCTAACAGGGACATTACCTAGATAAAAGCATCAGGAAGAAAAACATGTGTGAATTACAACAAAGGTTTTTGTCCCAAATTAGCCACCATTGACTATGAACTTAGGGTTAATTCTTTTGATTCTTTCCTGTAATATTTCTGACTAAATCCATTTCACTGAAAGGTATTCTATAATTTAATAGCTTTTGATATCATTAGTGAAACAACTTTGGTCAAAAACAATGACTTGCCTACCTTTAACCTAAGCATTGCTCAGAATGCTCTGACTTTCTGCAATTTCTGACAAAATATCAAATCTTGGGCATTAACTTTTACCAGTACCATTTTGGAGGTACACACAAATACACCCAGAAGTCACAAGAGACACTTCTTTTTTAAGTGAACATTCATATCATAGTGTCACGTCGTTATTTTGGGATACATTTTACTGAAGCCTAACTAAGGTAAGACTAGATCTTTATTATTATTATTTTATTGTACCATGGAGTTTAACAGCATGGAAGATGTTGCCTATTCTTACTCCCATTGGTGCTCATTTACCAGCATTTAAGGAAAATCAGTACATAGTACGTTATATTTTTATTTGAAAAGAAATATTTTTGTTGTTTTCCAAGGAAGGAAACAAAGATAGTGTTTTGCTTGGTCATACAAAACTGCTTTGCTGAGATCCGAAACCTTGGAATTTGATATTCAGTCATATATTCTTATCCACTAATTTGACCCAAATACGGTGCCAACCAAGAATGAGAGCACACTTACCTCATTGCTGTCAGCAGTACTACATTAGAGCTATGACTGATAGTCCTACAAATAATTCTGAAAATATGAGATTTATGTTAGCGATGGCTAACCTTTGACTTAATGCCCACAGAAATGTGTATTTGTGTATGGACAGACATATGGACTCTCTTAGAATCCATACAAATCACAACCAAAGGCATGTTTATAGAGCTTTTTTAGAATTTCTCATTGATCAGGTGTATGCCATATTCTCAAAGGCCAAAACAGAGTATGTTATAACAAACCAGAGCTACGTCACCATTCACACATAGCTGGGTTCCTTCACAAGAAGACCTGTGGTCAGTATAAACCTGATTTAACTGATGACCTCATTTTTTGGACACAAATAATCTCATAATCATAATGACATATAAAAAGAAAACAGTGCAGAATCTCATGACCCTAACAAATCAGAGATTTTTCATTTATTTATATTTTTTTCTGTTCTCATTCTTACGTTTATTATCTTTTGTACAGAGATGGCAACCATCACATTAGATACAAATTTTTTTTTCTTTCCCCTTGTACTATTACCTCATTACTGTTTCCATACATTAGTATCCATGGTTATTGTTTTAAACAGCTGCATATTATGCTCTATGTTGATGTCGCGGCATGATTACTTGATACGAGAGTTAATAAACTTGTGCCCCAAACACCTTTTCTTAATGCAAGGTTTTGTATGCTGTTCTGACAGAGGAAACATTCTATTAACGGTGGCACATTTTAAGCAAAAGCATGCGTGTTTTCTATTTTTAAATAGCTTATGGCAAAAATTCATTCTCAGTTCAATGAAGTATATGTTTGTAAGTTTTGTCATCTGCCCATGGACTGATAGATGTACAGGCGGTGGAGTTTTAAGTGTTTGCTTTTGCTGTTGGTAGTTCTGTATGTGTGTATGTGCGTGTATATGTGCGTGTGCTTCTTTTCAGAAGGGGAGGGTAATGTCTTCCTTTGGAATATGCACTCCACCCTCTCTGATAAGGCGTGTGGTAAGATTTGCATCCCTGCCCATGACGGTCATCTTCATAGCATTAAGCTCACAGCTCTTAGCGCCCCCATATGATTTGTGGAGGGTGGAGTGTATTGCAGTCATAATCACCTTTCATTTGTGTGTTTGATGTGGCATTTATATTAAGTAGGAGTAATTTTTTTTCTGATTTTTTTTTTCTTGTATCACCAGTGCACCTATTCCATTCTTCCATCGCTGTGCTCCTGTGAACATTTCCTGCTATGCCAAGTTTGCAGAGGCCCTGATCACCTTTGTCAGTGACAATAGTGTCTTACACAGGCTGATTAGTGGAGTAATGACCAGCAAAGAAATTATATTGGGACTTTGCTTGTTATCACTAGGTAATTGTTTTTCTCATTATTAGCTATTGCATAGTATTGCAGTAGAAGACTGTTCTGTCTTTTAACCAAAAATGAATACAACTGGGATACCTGTAAAATGTTTAACTTCCCATAGCCAAAATAATTGTTTCAGATTATATAGAGTTATAAATATATACATATTTAAATATATATATATATATTTATATATATATTTATATTTATATATTTATATATCTGAAACTTTCTTTTTCTCTCATTGGAGAAAACTGTGTTTTCCCAAACTGGTTACTGTCTATAATAACCTTTAATATGATAGCAGGAGGCTTCTTCTAGTGAATCAACACCCCTTTGTTTTTAGTATGATTCCAGAGGCTTATAAAAAGAGGCACATAGTCTTTTCTTTATTTCCATCAAAGAGCATAGCTTTCTGATAGACGACTTTTGAAATATGGTTTTTTTCATTGTTACAGTTCATAATACCATTGTATTGCTGGAAAAGTTAGGAAATCTCCACCTGTTAGCTGTTGAGTTTTCTTGTCAATAGATAATATAATCAAATAAATGTGATTTTCAAGATGTAAACTCCCTGTATTACCCTAGAACTATAAGTAGCCACATCAGAATCTATAGATCTTTCTAGTTGGGAGGAGTAAACTGTGGTAGGAACCAAGCATCTCTTTTATTATATAAGTAAAATGAGTATTTATGCCTGCTAACAACAATTATAGTCATTGAGAAGACTAGCTGTATTTCCGTCTTGTCATTAGAGAGTATTTTCTTTTTGCTTAGGTAGTACTTGACTCAGTTGAAATAATGCTGTCCATATGAAAAGCTATTTCTGTGATATTTGAAACGCTCCCATCTGTTTTTGGTTCCTGTACATTTATTGCAAAAGTGAGTACCTTAATAATGTTACCTAGTCACAGATCCCAACCATTTATTTGGCTTTGCAAATGGCCCCCCAAAACTTGACTATTAGCCTGCCTTTATGAAAAAGTTATTTGGTTTCTGAAATAGTTGAATACTTTAAGGGGGAAAAAAAAAAAAACCCCAAGCCTTAAAAATGGTGATAATAATGTTAAACCATTGGAATTCCAGTTTTTACTAGAATGGTTCTCTTGAGGCTTAAGATCTTTGTTCACTTGTTTGTAAAATGGGCCTTTAGGTAATTAAAGATGAACAAATTATGATTTCAGAAATGAATTTCCCCATGCAAAGGTCAAATCTTCCTAGTTTCTCTCTTAAGATTTTTTCACTCACAATTTTAGCATGTTGGAATTCAGCTTGGGTTGGGTAGAGGCATTGGCTAAGTAACTCAAACTGAGCTTTGCTCTTTTTTGAAGAGTCTCTCAATCAATCAGGACCCCTGACCCCAGGCGAGAAATAAGGTTAGAGGAATTGGGGTCTCAGTAGGCTTCAGGATATTATTCTGTAGAGTCAGAGCATTTCTTGGAAGTTTTAGAGGAGAAATGACCAGAAAAAGATAAAAATATTGTCTAGCTTGTGGATCATCTATCAGAGAAGTTGGTCCTGAAGTGCAAGGATTACTCCAGGAAGTGTAGCACCTACTTTAACTGATCTCTGTCTGTGTGTGGTGATTTTTCCCATCACCAACATGACACATCATTCTCTACACTCTGTGTGTTGGCATGTATGTTTGCATGTGAGTTCTGACGTCATCCCGTGGTGAATCCACAACAGTTCTGTGCTGTTTTTGAGTCACCATGTTGCATTTGCATGTGTTCTTTTCCGTCATTTATAAACCCATGGTGAGGTGCCTTTAGTTTCAAGCGTCGCTATTCCGGTGGCGCAAGTACCAAAGTCAAAGCGCAAAAGTAGCCAGTTAACCTTTCTTACCTAAATTGGGGTCTTGAATGTGTCAATACCAACCGATTATATCCCTCGTAGAAAACAATTGAAAGAGTTTCTCTTTATATTTTCCAGTGTTTTAAAATAATATTCTGTGTGTTCTCTATCTTCCCTGCAGTTCTATCCATGATTCTGATGGTGATAATCAGGTATATTTCGAGAGTACTTGTGTGGATCTTAACAATTCTGGTCATACTGGGTTCACTTGGTAAGCTGCTTATTCCTTTGTTTTTTAGAATTGAGAGTTAAGTTTGCTTTTAACAATCCCTTGATTCAGAACTACTTTATTTTAAAGGCTTTATTTATTTATTTATTTGAGAGAGAGAGTGCACATGTGCACACGTGTGAGCAGGGAGAGGAGCAGAGGGGGAGAGAGAGGGACAAGCAGACTGTGTTCTGAGAGCACAGCCCAGCAGGGGGCTTGATCCCAGGACCTGGAGACCACGACCTGAGCGAAAAACCAAGAGTCTGATGCTCAACCCACTGAGCCACCCAGGCGCCCCACTTTGATTATTTTAAATAATTTTCCTTTTGTGAGGCTTGTGAATTCATTTATACACCATAAAAAGACTGGTGAGTGGATTACACTGAAGTTAATTCACCGTGAGATCACTAAATGAAATAAAATGGTGAAGTCATTGGCATTCGGAATAAAAGCAAGTGGAGACATTTTGAAAAGGGGGCTAACATTTTTCTGTCAGTATCAGGTTTGGGGGAAGAGCCCATGAGAAAAAGAAAGCAACTGAGGCCCTGTTCTGCTTCTTGTTCTTTAATTTTTCACTTGCTACTTTCAGTGTTCCCTGCCTGGCAGAGGGAGGGACCCTTTCCTTTTATCCTAAACTTTTTAAAGGCGTGAATCCCCCATTCTAAGGTGTTGCAGTTCTTTCTGGTTGAAATATTCCTAGCAGGATAATTATGTGTGTGTAAAATTTTATTACTCATTTTTCTGTCTATTGACATTCTATTTTGTTTCATGTTTTTGTTTTACTATTTCTAATGAAACCTTCTGGGTTTTCTGTGTTTATTATCTTTTTTGAGAACAATAATTCTCCCCCTCCCAATTATAAATGTGATACTTACATGGTATCTAACTACTTCCATGGTAGAAAATAGAAAAAGAAAAGAAAAAAAAAAAGCTTTGTTTTCATATACCACCTCTTTTCTTAATTTTTTAAAAAAATTTATTTATTTATTTATTTATTTATTTATTAGAGAGAGAGAGCAGAGTGAGCAAGAACACAAGTGGGGGGAGGGGCAGAGGGAGAGGGAGAAGCAGGCTCCCCTCTGAGCAGGGAGCCTGATGGATCTCAGGATCCTGGAATCATGAGCCGACTGAGCTACCCAGGCACCCCACCATCTCTTTTCTTTAAGGAGAGTTTACTTTTGCCTTTAAAATTTTCACAATTTAACCTCACCTCAGTTTACCTCTATTACCATATGAAATTCAGTACTTCTCTCCATATATTTTTTAAATTAATAAAATGCTTTTTTCAGTGCATTTGTAAATGCTTTACCCAATGTGAAGCTTTTTATTAGGGGAGTTTGCCCCCATTACATTTATAATCCTGCCTGCTATGTTTGGTCTTATTAATGTCATCTGTTTTATGTTTTCCATAAGTGTGTGCTTTCTTATTTTGTTTTCCCCATCTTTGCTATATGAACTATGCTTTCATTGGTTATTTTCACCCTTGGTTTGGATGGTATACATTTTATTTTTACTTCTACAGTTGGTAACCCATATGCTTTCAGAAAATATTCTTTAGGGGCGCCTGGGTGGCTCAGTCATTAAGCGTCTGCCTTCAGCTCAGGGCGTGATCCCGGCGTTCTGGGATCGAGCCCCACATCAGGCTCCTCTGCTGGGAGCCTGCTTCTTCCTCTCCCACTCCTCCTGCTTGTGTTCCCTCTCTCACTGGCTGTCTCTCTCTCTGTCAAATAAATAAATAAAATCTTAAAAAAAAAAAAAGAAAATATTTTTTAATCTAGAATCCTATCATTATTAAAGGCTAAAATGAAAGGGTATGTGTTGGGTTTTCCCCTACCTCTTTTAAATTCAGCATACACTTCTTCCTTTCCAGCCCTACTCCTGTCTGCCTGCTCCCACTTTTTAGCCATTAATAAATAATCTGAGTTTTTGCATTCAGGTTATTAAAATTAAAATATTATTTAATATTTGTAATCTTTGTAAAGAATTTTTGCTTTGCCTTAAAATGTTTTGTAATTACATTTATAAATTTATTTACATTCTTCTGTCCTAGTTTTAGTGAGAACTACTGCTCTTATTTTCGTAAGACTTAATTCTTGAGTTCTTAATTTCAGTTCATCTTTATTTTTAATTCTTAATTAAGTTCAATTTAGTTAAAATACACTGTATTATTAGTTTCAGGGGTAGAATTCCATGATTCATAGGTTGCATATAACACCCAGGGCTCATTCCATCAAGTGCCCTCCTTAATGCCCATCACCCAGTTCCCCTATCATCCTCCCACCTCCCTCCAGCAGCCCTCAGTTTCCTAGAGTGTGGCATCTCCTATGGTTTGCCTCCCTATTTTCATCTTATTTTATTTTTCCTTCCCTTCCCATCTGTTTTGTTTCTTAAATTCCACATGAGTGAAATCATACGGCATTTGTCTTTCTCTGACTTATTTCGCTCAGCATAATACCCTCTAGTTCCATCCACATCATTGCAAATGGCAAGCTTTCATTCTTTTTGATGGCTGAGTAGTAGTCCATTGTGTATATTTACGACATCTTTATCCACTCATCTGTTGATGAACATCTGGGCTCTTTACGTAGTTTGGCCGGTATGGACATTGCTGCTATAAACATTGGGGTGCATGTGCCCCGGTTCATCTTTGTTTTGACAAGAATTTGAATTCGTGAAACTTATTCATGAAGTACTTGTGGATTATATATTTTCTCAACTCTTGATTATCTAAGATGTCTTTGCCTTACTTGTGAATACTGAATCTGTTGCACATAAAATTCTCGAGGGCAGTATGTTCCCTGTGTCTGTACTTTAATTTTTGGAGACCAGTCTAATTTTGTGCCTTTGCCCATCACCTATTTCACTTACCTAGATGTGTATCTAATTTTTAACTTATCCTTATAACTTAAAATTTCTGTCTGGTTCTGAATCTTAACTAAGTTTGCCTATGATCTCTTTTTTGGGGGCGGGGGGTGTCTTTTCCAACTTCGAAATGTTGTCTTCTGTTTCTGTTCCAGTGGTTTTCCCCTTAGCATCATTGTTCATTCTTCTGCTATCATCTTCTAAATTATCATTTTAATCCTTTGCCATTTTCTTTACACTCAGGAAGAGCTCAAGTGCACCTTGCAGATCACTGATGCAGTTTTCCTCGCTGTCACTTCTGTACTTGACTACCTCGTTTTGGTATTCCAGTCCTTCCTTCATCCAGCCATCTTCCTTTTCATTTCAGTGTGTGGCTGTTGTATCTAGTTCTGTGTTTACATGTTGTCTTAGTCACTTTGGGCTGCTGTGAGAAACTACCATTGACTGGATGCCTTATCAACAAGAAACGTTTACTTCTCACAGTTCTGGAGGCTGGGAAGGCCATGGCAAGGGGCCAGCAGCTTCAGTATCTGGTGTGGGCTGGCTTCCTGCATCCAGCCATCATCTTGCTGTTTTCTCACCTGGTGCAAGTGGGAAGGAGCTCTCTGAGAGCTGTTTTATAAGGGCACGAATCCCATTCATGAGGGCTCCACTCTCATCACCGCATCATCTTCCAAAGACCCGCCTCCAAATACCGGTAGTCTCATGAAGGATTAGGATTTCAGTATATGAGTTTTAGGGGACACTAACATTCAGCTTATGGCAGACGAATCGTTTTTTATAATAAAAGTAGATTTGAACTCCAGCTCTGCCACTTGCTAAGTGTGTGACATTTGGCATGTTTCTTAACTTTCCTGAATTTCAATTCTATTTATAAAGTGGGACTTTTAATATCTACTTAATAGCATTGTGGTGATTCAACTTGGTGGCCTCTGTTGCATGCTTCCTAACACAAATGTATGTGTTTAATAAGTGATATATCTTCTTGGCTGTTGTAAACAATGTCCTCCTTGATGTCTTCATTATTATCTCATTCTGTTTTCCTTTCTGTTTTTATTCTCTCTAATTTCTGTTTGTCTTTCTCTCATAACTTTTTAAAAGATTTTTAAAAAATTTTTAAGTCATCTCTACACCCACCGTGGGGCTCAAACTCACAACCCCAAGATCAAGAGTTATACGCTCGACCAACTGAGCCAGCCAGGCGGTCTGTTCCCTCATAACTTTTTATTCCTATTTGTAGAAAACATGCTTTATTCCATTTTTTGAGGCTTTGACAGTTTTCTTTAAGATTTCAAAATGGAGGGGGTTCCTGGGTGGCTCAGTCGGTTAAGTGTCTGCCTTCAGCTCAGGTCATGATCGCAGGGTCCTGGGATTGAGTTCCTCCTCAGGCTCCTTGCTCAGCAGGGAGCCTGCTTCCCCCTCTGCCTGCCACTCCCCCTGCTCATGCTCGCTCTCTCTCTCTCTCTCTCTCTCTCTCTCTGTATCAAATAAAGAAATAAAATCTTTGAAAACAAAAATAAAAAAGATTTCAAGATGAAAGTATTTCCCTTTTTCAAATGTTTTTCATAGACTTGTGGTTGTTTTAAGTTTGTTTACTCATCTGCAGTAGAAAAAAATTCATGCCTGCTGTTTGCAACCAGGTAGGCTTGTGTTTCCCTTTGGCACTATTCACTGTTTACTTAAGTGCAGGTGGGGGGTCAGGTTGGGTTGCATACTTCTCAGCCCAGTTTCTCCTCTCCCAGGCATTTATCTTGTCTGCCTACACATACACATCTTTACTCTGAATCTTCCATTTCCTTAATACGGCCCACAGGGCCACCCCGTAGGATCTAGGCCCTAGAGCCCCTCCGCCCACAGCTCTTACCACTCTGCCCCTTGCTTGGTGCTTGGCCATGGTGTCCTCCTTTCTCTCCTGCAGGGCATGGTCCCATCTCAGCATCTTAGAATTTGCCATTACCCCTTGCCTGCAACACCCTTTCCTTACATAGTTTTATAGACTGTTTTCGCCTTGTTTTTGCTTCTTTTTCTCAAATATCATCTCACCACTGAGACCTTGCTTACCCATCTTATCACAATGCTTTCCCAACCCCAGCACTTTCTATCCCTATTAAAAGGTGACTTTTTCCTTAGATGTCATATACTATATTTTTACTTATTTCCTTATTTGTTTTTTTGCTTTTTTAAAAAAATGATTTTGATCTTTGTCTTTTTTTTTTTTTTTAAGATTTTATTTATTTGTCAGAGAGAGACAGCACAAGCAGGGGGAGAAGCAGTGTCCCCACTGAGCAAGGAACCTGAATGGGGCTCCATCCCAGGACCCTGGGATGATGACCTGAGCCGAAGGCCAGCGCTTAACTGATTGAGGCACCCAGGCGCCCCTTGTTTCCTTATTACTATATAAGCTCCATGAGGCATGAGGGTGGGGACTTAGTTTTGTTCACAGCTCTGTCCCCAGCGCCTAAAACAGTCGATGCTCTAGGCTCTCAGAATGAAGGTTTTTGATGCAGCTCTTTCATGTGGAGGCGAGCTCGCCCCCCTCTTCAGTCTAGCTCTTGAAATCTCTGAACCAGTGATAGGGAGAAAAACTCCCATCCCTAGCACACACCACCAGCTATCAGAGATCTCCTATCTTTGTTCCTACTTTTGGTGGGAATTACTTCTTTCATCTTCATTTGCTCATTGTACAAATACTGTATCAGCTGCATGACTGTTTCCACACGAGGCACTGGGGTTACTGTGATAGCACAACAGAGAGGATCTTCGCCTTCCTCAGTCCTCAGCTTCCCTGCTGATTTCTGTGACCCTTAACTTGCTTCGTATAGACTCCTCAGGTCTCAACAGGCACTGACTCCCTTTATGATCAGTTCCTCTCAGGGGTACCTGGTCTTTGGGGGCTCTCTCTGAGCTTCAGTGTCAATAATAAATACGGTTGAAGGACATTTATTGATACACTGAAAGATGGCTAAGCACCTAGTGTGAACGACGATAATGGAGTAATTGCAGCTCCTCTTATGCCTGCAAAGAGTTACAGCCACGCACCTCCCAGCCAAATGGATTGTGGCTGCGTCAGTCCCAAGGTGATGTGTAGGGAGGATCCAGGAAAGTGAAGATCTATGTTATGCATTTTCCTGTGCTAGTTATTTCCCAAACAATTGTGTTTTGAACCCAGGTGGCACAGGTGTACTGTGGTGGCTGTATGCAAAGCAAAGGAGGTCGCCCAAAGAAACAGTCATTCCTGAGCAGCTGCAGATAGCTGAAGACAATCTTCGGGCCCTCCTCATCTACGCCATCTCAGCCACAGTGTTCACAGTGAGTACGGGCTTGGCTGGATCTTTCAGGTCTACGTTATTACTTACAGGGATCGTTAATGGAGCAGAAACTCACCTCTAGCTATTGCACGCCTAACCCTGATCTCCATTAGAAAAAAGCTCTGTCTCACGGTGTGGAACACTCAGAAGTCTTCAGAAGGCTTCCCTAATTGATGAGTGTTATTTGATGCAATCTTTTATTCTGCGCTGCCTGCTTGTTGAGAGAGGATTTTCACCTAGAATATTTACATTATCATTTGTTAGTAAGAACATCTTATCTGACTGTCATAATATAATTCCTTTTTAAAACTGGTTTTCTTTACCAAAGTATGTTAAGAAATACACCACTTCATATCATTTCATTTACTTGTTCACTAATTATTTTCCCGTTTTTGCCTTTTCGACTTTTAACAACATTATTCCAAGTCAGAGGTGAGCTCCGCTGCCTAGGCACTATACAGCAAATTATTCATGAATATGTGGTTAAATGATCTGTGCTCGTATCTTTGGTTCATCTCCTTCTCCTTTCTGAAAAAAGGAAAAAAATCTCAGGCCACTTCTTGGACCAATCCCAAGCTTTTAATTGAGCTTTACAAATAAAAACTAAAGCCACCATAAAATCATTGGTGCCAAAAAGTATTTGTTTGTTATTATTATGTAAATATGTATTAATCATCTTTTAAGTACAGTTCTTTTTTTTTTTTTTTTTTTTTTAAGTATAGTTCACCCGCCCTCACCCAGGGCCTGGTGAGGGTGTGCAGGGTAGGGGATCTGACATTGACCCTGCTGTTAGGGGGCTTGTGGTCCGATAAAGGAGGTGAGGTACAAATACCTCCTACCTTTCGTAGTCATGGCATATGGTCTTCTCCCCTGTTTTCAGAGTGACAGGCACGTATCTCTACAAATAAGTTCAGAGCCTCATCCTGACTGACAAACAGCATGTTTTGATTCATAACGAGTAGAAAGGGAAAGATAGGAGAATTCTAGGATTTATTAATAAATTGAGAAATCCTTTTATGTTTAGCTTTAAGGACATTTTCAGTATACAACTGAGAATGCTAAGTGCTGCAAGACTGATAAAGTATTTTGGGGATTCAGAGAATAATCCTTCCCCCATTGGGAAGGAAGAGTGATGTTAAAAATGTCCACCATTGTTGGGTTTCTATTTTCACTGCTCAAGACGGTAACCGGAGCCTTTCTCTGCATTCTCTGCACACAGGTTATCTTGTTCCTGATAATGTTGGTGATGCGCAAGCGTGTGGCTCTCACCATTGCCCTGTTCCACGTGGCTGGCAAGGTCTTCATTCACTTGCCACTGCTAGTCTTCCAACCCTTTTGGACTTTCTTTGCTCTTGTCTTGTTTTGGGCATACTGGATCATGACTCTTCTTTTTCTTGGCACCGCTGGTAAGAAGACATGCTGCTTCTTTCTCTTGGTGGTGAATCTGATTTGTATGAAATTATTTTAAAACTTTAGATATAATTCTTAGACAGTTATGACTAAGGTCTGACCAGCATCGGAACTAGCAGTTGGCTGTTCACCAACCCATTCCCTATGCATGGTTTTTAGATCATCCTAGCAAAGTGGGTCTAAACCAGGTCATGGCTTTGAAGTAAACTTCAGGACTGATGCAGATATTTGGATTCATTCTCAAATGAACAGATGAATGCATTGTGGCCGTGACGTTGCCTTAAGCCCCAGTTACAGCCAAAGATCGAGCTTGCTTCCTTGGGATTTTCTAGTTTGGAAAAGATCTGAACCTAGGTAGAGTTCCTCGTGATGATGCCGTTCATAGTTAGACTTTCAGACTTGCTTGTAGCCACACTTCATTTCAGAAGTGACCCCTAAATGGAATTAATGGTGAGGAGTGGCATAAGGATCGTAAGCTTGCATATAACCTCTCTGGCCATTCAGCACGCATTCACCAGTTGAATATAATATTAATTTCCGTCCTTTGCTAATGATTTAGGTCTGTAATTATTGGATGAGTCATAAAATAGCTCTGAAAAAAAAAACTGAAAGTGTTTGAAAATTCATGCCTAAATTAACCGATGTGGTAAGAACTATATTCAAATAGAACACCTTTTAAAAGCTATATGATGCCTTCGGGGAAAACAGAATGCTTAATTGTACAATGTCTGGCTTCACAACTTTTCAAGTGATAATTATTTTTGTCTCCTAATTAAATAGCGTGGTGCTCGTAAAATTGGTGGTTTGGGTGGGGGACGGGGGGAGGTGTTGTTGGAAATTAGATTAATCCCTTACATTGAATAGCCCTATTTCTTCGTTTGTACTTTAAGTGCTTCTTTTTTCCTTCCTTGATATTTTCCTAGGCAGTGCTGTTCAGAATGAGCAAGGCTTTGTGGAGTTTAGAGTTTCTGGGCCTCTGCAGTACATGTGGTGGTACCACGTGGTGGGCCTGATTTGGATCAGCGAGTTCATCCTAGCGTGTCAGCAGATGACTGTGGCGGGAGCTGTGGTAACATACTATTTTACTAGGTGAGAATTTATACCTGTCAGAGAACTTAAGATCATCTAAGTGATTGTGTCTGAGGAGATGGAAGTGAGGCTGGTAAGAGTTTCATGTCTTTAAAAAGTAATTGGAAGTGAATATGACAAAATGTTAGAGCTGATAGTTCCGGGCGGTAGGAACGTGGGAGGTTGTTATTTTAATCTTTATACTTTTCTGGAAGTTTCTCAAAAAATTAATCAGAACAGCAGGTCATGATATAACTTCAATTACATTGAGCAGAAGAATAAATCTTGTAGTGTCTTTTGTACTTTTGCCCTGTGTAAAGGTCCATCAGGGCGCCTGGGTGGCACAGTCAGTTAAACCTCTGACTCTTGGTTTTGGCTCAGGTCATGATCTCACGGTCATGAGATCAAACCCCGTGTCACATGGAATCTGCCTGAGATTCTCTGTCCTTCTCCCTCTGCCCCTCACATTTGTGCTCTCTCTCTAAAATAAATAAATCTTTAAAAAAATTAAAAAATAAAGGTCCATCAAAGGACAACATGCCTTTTTAATTTGTTTGGATTAGAATAAATATTGTGACTCCCTTTCCTAATTTCAGAGCTGAATATAAGCTGTAGACCTTATAGTTTTCTACTACAATGAGGTACCAGGTCTAGATGGAACGTCTTTTTTTTTTTTTTTTTTTTTTTTAAGATTTATTTATTTGAGAGAGAGAGCGGGTGGGGAGGGGCACAGGGGGGGGGGGGTCTTTTAAGCAGACTCCATGCTGAGCACGGGACGGACATGGGGCTTGATCCCACGATCCTGAGATCACAACCCAAACTAAAACCAAGAGCTGGACGCCTAACCGAGTGTGCCACCCAGGCTCCCCTGAACATCTTTTTTAAGTTCCATTTTTTGATTGTCCATTTAACTCCCTAAATATTTACTAGTAAAAGCTTTCAAAGCACAGTTTCATTTTACTTAAAGTTTTAGAGCCTGAGAACCCCATGAAACTACCATAGAGAAATGAAACATTAATTTTATTTGGTACATCAGTAGCATTTGTGTTAGTTGTATATTACTTTGCCATTTTGTCACAAAGCTAGAATTTTTTTAGACGATCTAGTTTTTTCACTGCATTGGGCTCTAAGCCAGTCCTGTACTTAGCCTTTGTTTTAATTGTCTTTTTGGTTATTTTTTAAATAGGGATAAAAGGAATTTGCCGTTTACACCTATTTTGGCATCAGTGAATCGCCTTATTCGTTATCACCTGGGTACGGTGGCAAAAGGATCTTTCATTATCACGTTAGTCAAAATTCCACGAATGATCCTTATGTACATGCACAGTCAGCTCAAAGGAAAGGTAAGGAGAAAATACTTTCCTGGGCTTTCTCTGGTTGTCACACCCTAGACCTCAGCTCTGCATGTGGTAAAGCTCCCCGTAATGTTAAGTCCATAGCTGTGCATGTTTTCTTCAAAATCCCTGCAAAGCCAAATCCAGTCCTTCTGCCTTCTTCCCTACTCTTGCTCTCTATATGCTCTGGCAAAATCCATCATATCACTGGTTTCCCAAAGTACCCTGTGCTTCTCTTCCACTGTGTTGACTCACACCTTCCTCCTTGAAGCCTCCTCCCTCTCCCTGACTGTGGAGATAACATGCATTTCTACACAGGTTGGCTCACATGCCACCTCTTCCCAGAAACCTTCCCTGATTCCTCTTCCTCCTCCTTCTACTCTCATGGCTCTAGTATCTATTGCATATTCTGAGTCTAACCTTTTTTATGTTTAGCTTTTTTTCTTCTACAGTAGTATAAGTTCCTTTCTGGTCTTAGGTACCTTACTGTATCTTATGTGCAATAGTGCTAAATATCTGTTGAATTAAATTGATTAAAAATAATTTGGCTATTACATTTTGAGGGAAAAGAGGGTGGTGGGTGTGGAGGCCTTGAAACATAGGTTGTGATTTTTTTTTAACTTTTATTTATTTTTCTAACATTTAGAATATTCTGTATGATGGCTTGATTCTTTGGTTTTTAATTATTTCAAATTTTTGTCCTTTCCAGGAAAATGCTTGTGCTCGATGTGTGCTGAAATCTTGCATTTGTTGCCTTTGGTGTCTTGAAAAGTGCCTAAATTATTTAAATCAGGTAAAATATTTAAAAAATAAATCTAACATTCACTTTCAAAGACAGGTTCATCGTTTCTTCTTCCAAGAAAAAATAATTGAGCTTACTTGAAAGAAGTTATGTATTTCTCATGTTGTTGTACCTTGTGGCTTGTTCAGGTGTATCTATTTCTATTGTATTTTTTTTAAAGATTTTATTTATATATTTGAGAGAGAGCACATGTGCACAAAAGAGAGATTCAGAGGGGAGGGAGGTGGGGGAATGGGATAGACTGGTGATGGGTAGTAAGGAGGGCACATATAGCATGGTGCACTGGGTGTTATACTCAACTAATGAATCATCGAACTTTACATCAGAAACCAGGGTTGTACTGTATAGTGACTAACATAAAAAAACATAAAAAAAAAAAAAGAGACAGAGCGCGCACAAGCAGGTGGAGGGGCAGAGGGAGAGGGAGAAGCAAGCTCCCCACACAGCAGGGAGCCTGGTGCAGGGCTCAATCCCAGAACGCTGGGATCATGATCTGAGCTGAAGGCAGATGCTTAACCAACTAAGCCACCCAGATGCGCCTATCATATTCTTATTTTTAAAAGTGACATATATTCTTACCAAGGCTCATTATTAATTAATTGTAACGTAAGGATAAAATATCATTAGGGTTCATCTTTCAGGAAAGACATTTATCTCTTATTCCTTAATTAACATCCTTTCATCTTTGGTTTTCCCTAGGAACCTGTCTACTCTAGCCATTATTTCTTTAATTCTTCTTTTAAATTTTTTTGAGGGGTGCCTGGCTGGCTCATTCCATAGAGCATACGACTCTTAATCTTGGGATTGTGAGTTCAAGCCCCACGTTGAGTGTGGAGCCTACTTTTTTTAAATGAATGAATGAACGTTGTTTGAAAGCTTTAGTTTAGTGAAAAGTCATTGTGAAGCTTAAAACTCATTTTTTACTGCAGTTCTGCTATTGTTCAAGACTGGTGTGCTCTCTATCCTGATACTTTTTTTGGAGAGATCCAGCTGCTTGAAGACTCTGATACTAGCCTGGGAAATATTATCAGAGGAAGTGCTATCATTTCTCAGGTCAAATGGAAGAACAGGTATTACAGGATAACTGTTCTTAGGGAGCAGTTTGGTATTCTGTCTTGCTGTGCCTGGGTACACAGGACTTGCCGTGAAGCATTCTCCCCATCTTTCTTCATTTTTTTTTTTTTTTACCACTTCTCTCCATTCCTTGAAAATCAATCCTAATGTGCCAGTGCCCTCATCTAATAGACCAAAGATAAAAATGGACTTTCTCACCATTTACCGCTAAGTTGATTCAAGAGTAGCAGTGCATTTTCCATTCGCTCAAGGATAGTCTGAGGATGGTAGTCCTGTGGCCATGGTGGTGAGCATGCCTGGAGTTTGCTTTATTGGAGTTCTGTGGTTAATATGAAAAAGCAGCCATGACATTTCATTAACAAAATAAATTCTTGTAGATTGTAATACCGTATGGATGGAAAGTGTTTGGAAAGTCATTATTAAAAATAAGTAGTAACAGCCATAGCAATCTGAAAAACTACATTCTTTAAAATTCAGTTTGGGACCAAGTCATCCTTATCAAAAAGTTGATGGATGCACTAAAAATAATCGTCATTACATTTTGTACCATCACTAAATAGCTCATCTGCAGAGAGGTGCTAAACCCACCTCTCCATTCTCAGTTTCTGCCACCCTCCCACGGGAACCTTTTGCTCTTGCAATTAACCAAACATGGCTGGAATGACTTCCTTCCAACACTTGAGTAACTCCGACTGATCCTTAATGATTCTGCCTGAGCATCACCTCAAAGAAGTCTTCTCTCAGTCCCCCAGCCCGTCCGCTGACCTTACACAGCACAGGTTCATACCTCTGTGAAAACACTAAGAACATCATACGGAAACCATCTGTTTACATCTATATCTCCACCGTTAGCTCTGCAAAGACAGGGATCTTAGTTTTGTCTCTCCAGAGACTATCACAGTGCTTGGTATAGAATAAGTGGTCTTTAAATGTTTTCTGAATGAGGGGAGCCTGGGTGGCTCAGTCCGTTAAGTGTCTGCCTTCGGCTCAGGTCATGATCCCAGGGTCCTGAGATCGAGACCTGCATCGGACTCCCTGCTCAGTGGGGAGCCTGCCTCTCTCTCACCCTCTGCCCCTTTCCCGGCTCGTGCTCTCTCTTGCTCTCTAATAAATAAGTAAAACCTTTAAAAAAAATAAATGTTTTCTGAATGAATTATTAATCAGTGAATATTTGGATTTTGAAAGACTGATAGGGTGATATAAAACCAAAAGAAAAAGTCTCAAAAAGGAGATGTGCAGTTTTACTGAGGGAAGAGAACAAATCACACGACGTTAAGATGCTCAGTAGCCAGGTGAAAAAATCCAAAGTTCTCAGCTCATCCCAAGCGAAACACTAATCAGCAATTTAGTACAAACGGTCGTGAGATGTACATCCAGACTTCAAGCTGGCCTTTCTTGTACCGGTTTGGTGCATCTTGGATCTTCACTGTTTGAAGATTCCAGGGAAGCGTTAACATAGTAATAAATAAACGCATGAAGGTTTAGGGAGAGCGATTCCAAACTAATACTTAGTTCTGTTCAGGAATATGAAATGCTGCCCTTTGGGGACTGATTACCAGGCTGCTTCACGTCTCCTGTTTGCACAGGAATTTCATTTGAATCGAGGGCAACATGTTGAAGACATTAGAACCCTTCCTGGCATGAGAGGTTAGGCCTAAGTATCAGTTGGCAGTGGAACTTTTTTTAACCCTTGTTCCTGGGAAGTGTTTCCGAGATGGGTGGGCACCCGTCTATTTAAAGTATTTAAGAGGACAGTACTGAATAGATGAGCTCTAGAGACTTTCTAAAATTTGAGGAAAAGCAGTAAGGCCCAAGAGTATGATCTGCTGGTGTTTGAAGGGGCATTCTTTTCAGCGCTGTCACATACGTTTGGCAGTTGGGAGATTAGTTCTGTGCTAGAGGTCAAGCCAGAGCTGGCACCGAGATAACAGGCGGCTCACACCTTTCCTTTTGTCTCTGGTATTTATCACCACTTCCTGAAAATGAAGTTCCTTTTTCCCCATACACACTGGGTTGAGTCCTTACTTTTACAGCCTTGTTGGAGAAGGCACAGTGGATAATTGGGGGGCTACACAGTGGAGAGAGCCCAGATCTTTAAAGTGTGTTTCAATCCCAGCAGTTTAACTATTTGGCCAGCTCAGTGAAACCTCAGAGTGTCAGTTTCCTTTTTCAGTGAGTGGAGAAAAATACACCTGTCCTCATAGGCTTTAGGTGAGGATGAAATATAATGCAGATGAATCAACTCTTACAGTGCCTGGCTTTGTGTTATCGCTTTCCCCTGCTCCCCTCATTTTATTGTTTTATAAAGAACTCCGGGTGTTTTACTCTAAGATAAGAGAGCTCTGGCAAAGATAAAACAAGAGGTAGTTCTAAAGATGTATCTATTTTCCTTAAAAATAAATAGAATGTAAAGTACTGAAGAGTTTGGAAAACCAAGACAAAACAAAACAGCACCCATGATCTCACCATGCTAATGTTAAGTTACCTTCATGGAAATACTTAGCTTTGGGGAAAAGTTTCTGATATTTTACTTCAGCATAATAATGTCTTATCAGACATTACTTACAGACTGGCTTAGCAGTCTGTAAATGTCATCTGTAAAATGGGGATCATAATAGTATCTGTAGTGCCCATGACCATGAGGATGCAGAGAGACGGTGTCTGTAGTACTCTGAGCATGCTCCTGGACGCAGCCAAGTCCTCTGTAATGACGACTCTTACTCTATAGTACTGTGCACAGTTAGTTTCTTTTACAGTTTTTTAAAAGACTTGATTTATTTATTTGAGAGATAGAGACAGCACGAGCAAGGGGAGGAGCAGAGGGAGAAGCAGGGATCATGTATTAAATTCTTCTATATCATACTTGAGTGTGTCTTAGGACTCTTTTCTGTACTGTTGATCTGCCTATGCTTATACTAGTACTGTAATATTTAATTACTATAGCTTCTTCTTTGGGGGGGATACAATGGGTATGTTTATTTGTTTTTTAAATTTTTTATAGCTTCATTATACGTATCCCAATGTCTTATAATACAAATCCCTCTCATTCTTATTTTTCAAAAATTTCTTGTCTAATCATCTGTTTACATTCTGGAATTATCTTGGGAGCGTTCAGTAGGGAACAGTGAAATAATAATATTGATTGTAATGTTGGTTCATATTTATTGAGCACTTACCATGTGCCAGGCACGGTGGCTCACACTTTACGTGTAGAGTCTCCCATTCAGAGATCTGTTTTGTCTACTCTTTGGAAATGGTTAATGATTAGTTAGTGCCCATTGCATTATTTTCCTCCTATCCTTTCTTTTGCTGTCACTTCTGAGATTAGTATGCAACTTTGAAGTCAAAAGCCTCTACTAGTGCTCGCTTAGGCAGCACATATACTAAAAGCCTCTAGTAGGGCTGGACAATGCAGACCCCTGCTGGTGCATTGTTACTCATGGAAATGACTGCAGCAGACGGGGTCCAAGGCAGTAGAGAGTGGTAGACTGGTAAGCTAGGGAGTTCATTTTCCATCCGAAGAGGGCAGTCACTTCTTAGCTCTGGTATACTCTTGCCATGTGAGAATTTACACACAGTTTCTAACACTTCCAGTGTCTCAAGTGAAGCTAGAATTCTGGATGTTTGCATTTATCTCCTGCTATTAAAATGTTGACAACTCATAAAAAGAATGACTGAGTGAGCCAGAGCAAACAAGGTCTTTGGGCCACACAATGTCAGTTGATCATGGGCCACCAGTTTGTTGCCAGTGCTTTAGAGAATTTAGAGGATAATAGCAGAGGAGTGTTGATAGGGAGGTAGAGGAGACCAGAGTCATTTTGCAGCATGGTATGAAATTCCGTAATCCTGAGCCATGGTCCAGTGCCAAACTGCATGGAAAATACAGCTGGCTTAAAAAAAGACCTTTGGATTTTCAAAATAAGCCATTAATTATTTATAGCATAGGTGTTAGAGTTTTGCACATAAACAGAGTGAACTGTGAACTGCTCTTTGTTTCTGCAAGTGCTTATCTTCATGTATCAGGAAGGTGATTGTACATCTCATCTAACAGAATTTACTTTGGGTGGAGAGACTGTTACAACTAGAATCTGTTTCTTGGGGGCATTACTCAAGCCTTGGTTTACTTCAAAACTGTTTGGAAATAGTGCGTTTAATATTGGAGGGGATCTGCTTCCTGGCTGCCAAGCTTTTAAGATTATAAAGCTCTTCTCGACATTGTATGAATGGGAATTGTAAAGTGTATTTTTTGAGCACCTACTACCTGATACTATATTAAACACTTAATCTATATTACCACTTTCTCTCTATAATTCTATAAGGAAGGCTCATTTCCTCTGTAGAGAAAGTTGAGACTAGCATCTTGTGGCAGACCATATGACCTAGAGATGGAGGAAGTTTCCAAATCTAAGTTTGCCTAGTTCTTGCCAGGATATCACCGTTTCCCATATAGATATATACCCATTTTATGCAACATGAATTATAGAGAGTATGCAAACATCTCAAACTCTCATGTTTCATGCTATAAACTAAAACAAGTGATGGTTTTATTTTTTATTTTATTTTTTTTTAGAAATTTTTTTTATTTATTTTATTTTTTTTTTATTTTTTAGATTTTATTTATTTATTTGACAGAGATAGAGACAGCCAGCAAGAGAGGGAACACAAGCAGGGGGAGTGGGAGAGAAAGAAGCAGGCTCATAGCGGAGGAGCCTGATGTGGGGCTCGATCCCGTAACGCCGGGATCACGCCCTGAGCCGAAGGCAGACGCTTAACCGCTGTGCCACCCAGGCGCCCCAAGTGATGGTTTTAAAGACAATTTAAGATTTGCAACATATTTTTAATTCTTATATCTCTTTAAAAGTCTAAGAATTTACAACCAAACTGAATGAAAAGGATGGTGTAGGTGGGACTTTTTGCCCCCTCCATTTCTCACTCAAAATAAGAAAGGGGTAAGTTTAATTACTTTTTCACTTATTTAATGTATAATGATATACATAGAGTTGCACATATCTGTTCCCTTTTCCTGCCATTGTTGTCTAGCTCTCCCCTTTGAGTTATTATATAAAGATTTTAAATTTAAAGAGAATTTCTGGGTCTGTAAGTGAAGAAACAAAAGGTGTGGAAACGTAGACGCTGCATTCTGGGACATGTGGCCAAGCAGGCCTGGGTTATCTACATGGTGACCTTCCCTAACATTTTCTTCCTCGTGACCAGGACTTTTTCACCTCATCCTGTCACACATAGATGTTATCAGGGACCACTTGGGCCTAACAGTCATCCTTTTCAAATGCTTCCTTGATGGTGATAACCTTTTATCTTGCTTCTGGGAGTTATATAGCCTTAAGCCTCCATCCTGCCTGAGCTCATGTTGGACACTCGCTAAATGTTAATCATTGATGCTTCTCTGCCAGCAGTTTAGCTCAAGATCAGGAAGGCTGTCTGAGAAGGGAGGTGGGCTGGAAAAAATCTCAACCAAGTAGTTGAGCAGAAAGTTCAGAGAACAGTAATAAGGAAAGCCACAAAGAACTCAGAATTTGTTGAGAACCTTAGTGTGACTCCTTTCAGACTAGGAGGTATAGAAGTGGAAGGAAATTTTCACTGGCCTGCTGTGATCTGTAGCACAATTTTCCTCCTGAAGAGGTCATCTTGACCTCTGTGTGTCACATGCAGCTCATCTTCCTGCCTTGGGAGTGGGAGAAAGAGCTCATGAAATATCCACTTAACTTTTTTCGGTTAGGTTGAATACAAAGGAGTTGCACAGATCTGTAGGAATATTGCCAAGAAAGCTAAATTTCTATGAGCATATCCAACCCTGGAACATAGGAGTGGAGGAAAGAAGTTATTGCTGCCTCTTTCCATGTCCACAAATAAATAGGCTTTTGCTATAAATGTAGATGGGATAGGTGGGGATGGGTGGGGAGAGAAGAAAGAAGCAGGAGAGGAGGAATAGTAATTTCTTCTGAAATTATTGAAAAACAGAAAAGCTTTTATGGTTTAGTTTAGAGATGTTAGACCTTCTCTGGGTCAGCTGGTCTGATGATAGAGGAGAGAGCTTGGAGGTATGTGGATCCTCTCTTGCTACTGTCTCTTTCAAAGAAGGTCTTTTTCAAACTGCATAGTTAAAAGTGAGTTGTTGATCCTCATTGAGGAGGTGAAATTTAAGACAACACCTACTTGATTTAAATGGTTTATCCAATATCCTTGATTCTAGACATTATAATGCTTTTTTTTTTTTTAATTTCGGGAAGCATCTCATAATCAGTGTATAGTTAATATGGCAGTGTATTTTCCCCTGGAAACTTGTTATTTTTTTTTTTTAAGATTTTATTTATTTATTTGACAGAGGGAGACAGCCAGCGAGAGAGGGAACACAAGCAGGGGGAGTGGGAGAGGAAGAAGCAGGCTCCTAGCAGAGGAGCCTGATGTGGGGCTCGATCCCAGAATGCTGGGATCACGCCCTGAGCCGAAGGCAGACGCCTAACGACTGCGCCACCCAGGCGCCCCCCTGGAAACTTGTTATTAAGTAACTGGTTCATTAGTCTCTTGATTATGTCTTCAAATAAGGGAAGTAAGGTATTTTCCTTATGGTATGTTCTATTTCAAATCACTACAGACATCTGTCAGTCGTTGAACTGAAGAATGATAGTGAAAAGATGCTGAAAAGACTTGGAAGTTGTAGAGAAAGCTACTAAAAGATTGGAAATGAGGAAATCTGGTTTGTATTTCAAAAGGGATAAGAAGATGGGTTCCGTATGCTGTACAAGGTTGATATTGATCCTGGGTAATACTCTAGAACAGGGGTCAGCAAAGTTTTTCTGTAAAGGAACAGATAGTAAATATTTTTGGCTTTGTGGCCATATAGACTCTGTCACAATTGCTTATTTCTGCCATTGTAGCTTGAAAACAACCATAAATGCTATGTAAGCAAATGAACATTGCTGTGTTCCAATAAAACTTTATTTACAGAAGTAGGCAGTTTGGATGACAGGTGGTAGTTTGACAACCTCTGCTTTAGAAAAAAATTGTTAAATGGGTTTTGTGTGTGTGTGTGTGTGTGTGCATGTGTGTGTGTGTGTGAGTATGGAGGGAACTGGTTGGTCTTGGTTCTTGGAGAATAGATCAGGCCTAGGAAGTTATTCTCCATCATTTCTCAGCAGAGTTACTATAACATAAGATCAAAAGTATAGTTTATTTTGATGTCATTGAGGCATTTGGCAGAATGTTTCAAAAGAAGCTTGACAGATGAAGAAATGTAGACCACTGCAGTTAGGTAGTTAACTCTTTGGTGGCTGCTATCTTTGAACTGATAAGAAGCACTGGCTGATGACAATATGTGAGAGCAAGCCCCAAATGAATGCTACCAGAACAATTTAATAGTATCATTTCTTTAAAAGACGATCTATATTAGCTTTTGAGATAAAAAGAACTGCAAACATAATGTAGTAGCATATTCTGATAATAAATTACCCGAGTTTGTTTGATGGGATTATATATAGTAAAATCATACTGTCTCTCAAAGAGCATCATTATATCCTGCTGCGCCCTTACTGAAAAGGTAGTGTCTTACTCCGTGTAGTCGTCTTTCCTTGGCCCTAAAATATTCTGTATTTTTAATCAACGAATTTAGTTGTATAATGGCAAATTAAATTTTTGGTGGCTCAAACTTCATCCTCATACCAGGTTCCTATTAACTAACAAGCGTAAGCGTAAGACTGTATCTCCCAAGCTCAGTGTTTAAATGGAAGTGGGAGAGACAGGCTTCTAGTTACGGAATGAATAAGTCATGGGAATGAAAGGTACAGCATAGGGAGAATAGTGTAATACTGGACGGTGGCAGATGGTAGCCACACTTGTGAGCAGAGCATAACTTACAGAGTTGTGAAGTCGCTCTATTGTATAGCTGAAACTAATGTAACATTGCGTGTCAACTATACTTCGATTAAAAAAAAAAAATGGGGCCCCTGGGTGGCTCAGTTGGTTAAGTGTCTGCCTTTGGCTCAGGTCATGATCCCAGGGTCCTGGGATCGAGCCCTGCGTCGGACTCCCTGCTCAGTGGGAAGTCTGCTGCTTCTCCCTCTCCCTCTGCCCTGCGTGTGCTCTCTCTCTCTTTCAAAGAAATAAACAAAATCTTAAAAACAAAACAAAACAAAAAAACTTCACAGGGGCACCTGGCTGGCTCAGTCGGTTGAGCATCTGACTCTTGGCTTTGGCTCAGGTCATGATCTTGGGGTCATGAGATCAAGCCCTGCATCAGGCTCCACGTTTAGGGCGGAGTCTGCTTGAGAGTCTCTCTCCCGCTCCCCTCCGCCCCTCCCCTTGCTCCACACGCAGACTATCTCTCTCAAATAAATAAATAAAATCTTAAAAGAAAGGATAACAAAACTTCACAGACAACACAATGTAAAATAAGCCCTTTATGTGGGGCAGTTTTCCAACAACTTTAACATTCTGGACTCACCAACAGTTTAAGTCTGCACTAAACCAAAAATTCCTCAGGATTTTAAGTTTTAATCACAAAGCCTACATACTTTCCCTTCCTAAGGCTCCAACATATTTGTTGTTCTAGCATGTGTTCACATTTCCCAGAAAATGTCCATCCTATTCTAGAAGGCAGTATACAAAGGGGAGAAAACAATCAGTCTGTGACAGGGTCAGAGAGGACACGAAGCAGCAGAAGCAGGTGTAATTGAATAGAAGTGTGTCAGCTGGGATCAGTACTACAAGGGACAGAAAGCCAGCTCCATCTGGCCTAAAAAAGAGAGAGTGAGGAAGGGGGAGGGAGAGAGAGCAGAGATTCTTAGCAATTCATTAGCTTCTGTGGCTGTAAAGTCCAGAAATGTGTTTAGTTCCTAATCATGCAAACATCGTCATCAAGTACAAGTCACTGGTTTCTCTCTGCTTTTACTTCCATGATGGTAGCCTTGCCCACCCTTTCACATTGTGACCTCCAGCAGCTTCAGGCTCTTCCCATTACATTGGCCAAATGGCCCTGGCAGTTCATATCCTCACACCTCGCTATGCAGGAAAATGAGAGAGCTGCTTTGTCAGGAGCTCCTATGGAAGAAGAAGGAGAAGAACCCCAGAAGCCCCAGGGTTCCCTTGTCTTTGCTTTCATTGCTCTATTAGTTTATGTACCAGTCCCTGAACCCGGCATTGTGGAGGTGGGTAGAATGTGCTGATTGGCTTACATCAATCAAGACCGGCCCCAGAGCTAGAGGTAGTGTCCCCCACTCAGACTCTAAGAGAATGGGGAAGGTCTGTTTTCGCAAAGGGGCTACGGGGCCCTGCTCCCAGGAGGGAGGGGTATGTTGGGCGACAAACAGCTGTCTACTACAAGAACTGTGAGAAGGAACAGCATAGAGGAAAGCACCAAAGAGGACATGTTGCAGATAAAACAGCACAGCATCCTTATGCCTTTTATGTACTTGTGTAGCTTTTAAAGCATCACTGAAATGGTAATAATGCATCGCTGATATTCATAGTGATGAATCTGAGACATCTAGGAAAGGTTAAATTATGTTTGATTTACTAAGACGGGGAAGAAGTTAATGGATTTTGGAAAGGTTTGTGTGTGCGTTAATAAATGTCAGTGTTTTAAAAGGACTAAAACTAAGCCAACTGAAAAGCTCTTTTTACCATATCGGGGTGTTTTTTTGGTGTTTTGGTTTTTTTTAATATCTAGCATTTCCTTGTGCTTAGTCTTAATCTGTACCTCACCAGAGCCATGGGTTTAACTATGAACTCTTTTCACAAATGATGCTTTAACTTTATTTGGTTTATATCTTAACAAAGTAAAATTACATGAAAATACTGTTTTTTTGCTTTTGTCCAGAATGCATACACAGCCACAGCTATCAACAGCACCAACTTCTGTACCTCCGCGAAGGATGCTTTTGTCATTCTTGTGGAGAACGCTTTACGGGTGGCTGCCATCAACACAGTGGGAGATTTCATGTTATTCCTAGGCAAGGTAAGTCCAAATATGTTATCTGAGACATACAGTGAATTTTTGCATATTTATATATATATATATATATATATATATATATATATATATATATATAAATTTGCTTTTTCATTTGAAAAATATCTAGCCCACCAAAAAAACTAAAAGTAATAGATACAATATAAAAGAAGCACTTACAAAGCCCATAATATGTGTCAGGCACTGTTCTAAGTCCTTTATATGTATGGTGCTCTTTTAATCATAACAACAGATTTGTAAAGGAAGTTCTGTTATTATCCTCATTTTACAGCTGGGGAAACTGAGACACAGCAGTTAAGTAATTTGTCCATGTTTCTCCTTACATATTTTGATCTGTAAGGAATTCAGGAATAGTCTGCTTCATGGTTAGGGGTGCTGTATCTGGAGCCTGACTACCTGGATGTAAATCCTGACTCTGTTACTGGCTAGCTGTGTGACCTGAGGCAGGGTACGCAACCATTCTGTGCCTCAGTTTGTTCATCTATGGAAATGGGATAATAACAGCGCCAATCCCCTAGGGTTGTGAGGATTAGATTGGTTAGTACATGTAGTGTACCTAAGATAGTGCTTGACACATTGTAAGTTCTTGATGAATGTTGGCTGTCATTGTTACTGTATATAAATGCCTTTAAAACAGAGCTGTTAGGGAATGAGACTTACCTGTCCTTAAAGTGTCTGAAAAGAGGTAATTTTTCTATACTATTAAAATCTGCAGAATAATAAATAACATTATAATTGGATTTCTTTGTATCTGTAGTTCAAACCATAAAATACTCAGAAAATTTGAAAAACTGAGCTGACACAGCGATAACCTAATAATGTCGTTTTTATATATTCCCTCCCAGTGTTTTTTCATAAGCTTATATTTCTATAGTCTAACAATCATAGCATACTTATCGGTTTGTTTTGCCCTTTGCACTTCATATTACATCATATCCAGTTCTCATATTGCTTTAATAATCTTCATAATTATTCATGATCGTGATGGGCAGTATTTTATCAAATGCTCTTCTTACTCTTGCTACTATTCTCTTACAAATGCTATTCTCTTACTACTACTGTTTTGAAAGTGTTTTTGAAAAGGAAAAAATATTTGGTGTAGAGAGGCCAGGATTGCACGGTGTGGTGTCAAGTTCTCAGGCAACTGTCATCTAAAAAGAATTATAAAACTGTGCAGTTATTTTGAAAATCTACAATTAAACTTACACTGTTGGATTTGTTCTTGTCGTGTTTTTACAAGAGGAAATGTTTTATAGTAAGGATTGAATGAGTCAATCCATGTTAAGGACTGAGTATAGTGTTTGACACTCTTATTAACTATTGCTATTATTTATACGCTATATGAATAAATTTAGGAGGCTTCAGATTTTTGTCTGTTTTATGTTTTACATGTTTATAATTTATCCCTACTGCTAAGAAGGATATGAGGCAGCTTAAAATATGAACATATGTACACAGAGCAGTTAAAATAGAAGAGAAGCCATATAGAGGAATAACAGAAAAATTATACTCAGGGACAGCATTGGTCATGATGGTGATTTTAGTAAACTCTGATGGAGACACTTGCTCAGTACTAGGTACTGAGGAATGTAGTTTATGTGAAGTGTTATTCGTCCTCTCCTGTAAGGTGAGCCACTGCTATTACCTTCATTTTATAGCAGAGGAACCCGAGGTTTAGAGAGCCAGGTATGTTGCCCAAATTTAGAGAACTAGACTGTGGGAGAGCTGGAGTTCTAACTTAGCTCTGTCCGACTTCTCAGTTTTCAGTCACTGTGTGCTTACACTAAGTTTGCCCTTGGATTTCTTTAAAAAAAAAAAAAAAGTCTTTTGATTCAGTAATTCCGTTGATGGTAAACCACTGCTAGAAATAATTCCTTTTTTTTTTTAAGATTTTATTTATTTATTCGACAGAGATAGAGACAGCCAGCGAGAGAGGGAACACAAGCAGGGGGAGTGGGAGAGGAAGAAGCAGGCTCATAGTGGAAGAGCCTGATGTGGGGCTCGATCCCAGAACGCCGGGATCACGCCCTGAGCCGAAGGCAGATGCTTAACCGCTGTGCCATCCAGGCGCCCCTAGAAATAATTCTAAACACAGAAAAATACAGCATTATTTCTAATAGTTACCAATTGCAAACAATCTACTGCCTACAAATAGAGAAATCGTTAGAAATAATAGACAGCAGACTATTATTCACCTGTTAGACCATGTTTTTCATTAAAAGTTTATAGTATGATCAGTACATATAATATAAGTAAAAAGGCTGAGTAAAACTACTTGACTATCACTGTTAAGTACTGTTCTCATACATATGAAAAAGAATTACTATCTGAAAATGTTAATGATTATCTTTGGGTATTGAAAATATGAGTGATTCCAAACCCCTCCTCCTGCTTTACCATAATAAGATAAAGTTCTCTATATTAAATATGCATTTTTTATAATGGAGAAATATAGAGATGATAAAATACCGTGTTTTAAAATTGACTTTGAGTTTTTCAGCCTAGTGGCCTGTCAAAATTTTTTCTTAATTTTACCATAACCTTTTTTTCATTCCACAAATATCCTGGAGTGCCCACTAGTAATGTGGTAGGAACTTTTCTGGGTACTGGTTATATACTAGTCAATAAAGAAAATTTTTAATCTACTAGAAAAGGCAGTTTTATATCTCTCTTTTCACTTTATATTATGTTATGAGCATTTTCTATTTTATTAAAAATGTTTTAAACATGGTTATACAATTATATCATCATTTATTTAACCAAACCTCCAATTTTTTTTACAGTTAAACTGTTCTCATTTTCCTTTATATCCTTATATAAAGTATGATACTTTATAGTGAAACTTCTGTATGCAAATCCTTGCCTGCATCAATCCTTACTTCCTGAGTCCAGAATCCCCAAAGTCGAATTAATGAGTCAGAGTACATAATAGGTTTCTTGATGTGCATTACCAAATTGCTTCCCAGAAACATTTAAGTTTGAATAATATAAAATGTATAAGACTATAAAAAATTACTTTTAAAACCATGAAAGAAAAACTGTCTTTTAATCCAGATACCCAAAAAGGAAAAAAAAATGAGAGGGGAATAAAGTCTTCTGGATTTCTAACATGCTGAGATAAATATTCTTTAGTTTCCTTTTTTAAAAATGTAGTTCTGATCACAGAATACAGTAAATCTTTTGAAAGCATTTCTCTCTTTATAATTAAAAGTGGCTGCTAGTATGCAGAAATAGTTTCTGATCAGATAGTTCAAGTGGGTAGACCAGAAGAAGCATTCTAAAAGACAGAGGGCACTTGGGTGGCTCAGTCTGTTAAGTGTCTGATGTTCGCCTCAGGTCATGATCCCAGGGTCCTGGCATTAAACTGTGCATCAGGCTCCCTGCTCAGTGGGGAGTCTGTTTTTCCCCTCTGTCCCTCTGCTCCCCCCCCTTGCTGGTGCACTCTCTCTCTCTGTCTGTCTCTCTCTCTCACTCACTCTCTCTCAAATAAAATGATTTTAAAAAATAAAATAGAAGTGTCAGGAACAAACTATTATAATATACAACAACTTGGATTAATCATGAGGTAATTTTGCTGAGTGGAAAACACCAATCCCAGAAAAGTAAATACTGTATGTTTCCATTTATATAACATTCTTATATGCCTTTTTTTTTAAATTAAGCTCTACGCCCAGCGTGGGGCTTGAACGAATTATATAACATTTTTGAAATGACAGCAGTATGGAATTTGGGAACAGATTTGTGGTCACCCAGTTAGAGGTGGGGTGGGGGAGGAGTAGGGGTAGTTGTAAAAGGTTAAAATGAAGGATTCTTGTGATGATGGAAATGTTCTGTATCTTGACTATGTCGATGTCAATACTGTGGTTATAATATTGTACTATAGTTTTACAAGATGTTACCGTTGAAGGGAACAGGGTAAAGGGTAGGTACGTGGAATCATTCTGTGTTATTTCTTACAACTACTTGTGAATTCAAAATTGTTGCAAAATTTAATATTTAATTTAAAAAACCCTGAATTTAAAAGAAAACAAAAGACAATGCCATGGATTCCATTTCTATGGAACCCAGATGGTTTCATGGATTAGTAGATTAGATTTGGGAGGGATCTTAGCTCCTCTAATTTAGTGGCTTGTGACCTGTGACATGTGATCACTGGCCTATAAGGTCCTCACAGGTAAGAATAGAGATTTACAGGATATTTAAATATTTTCGAGTCTAGTAGATAATGGATATTTGCCCAGGAAAGCTATACAAAAAATCCCACAAAATCTCAGGTACTTCACTTCTGTGCGAAATTATTTTATCTCTATTTGATAATACTTCTAACATTAATTATTGGCATTTTATTTGGCATTGGTTAATAAAAAACGAGAATATGAATCATTACTTTTAAGTGCTATTTTACTGGTAAACAAAATCTTTCAAAACTTGAGTTCCGTACGGAAAGGGCATCATAAATGCAAGATTTATGGTGGAAATGACAGGAAGAAACAAAGATTGCCAAGCATTGTGTTATATGCTTTCAGAATGCTTATTTTAACAATTATGGGATGTATGTACTATTATGTCTATTTCAAAGGCAGAAAAACAGACTCGGGAAGGTTAAATTTGAACTTGCTTGGAGTCACGAAACTAGGAAGTATTAATTCTGTGATTCAAGTCTACATCTTTCTGATTCCAAAACTAGCACCCTTTCCTTCCTGCTTCTCACATCCTGCCCTGTGTATGAATCTCTACTATTGTATCACCAATAATTTATCCTGTAAAACAGAAGAGTCTAAACTTTTTAAATCATGTGCCTTATTAGAAAAAAATTTTGAGCACACTCCTAATATATTTACATTTATTAATATATGTACAGCCTTTAATAATATGTAATATAAAGCCTAGTATAAAAGAAAATTTCAATAAAAGAGAAATATAATTTGAAGTCCCAGGTGATCCCCTTAAATACTCCTTGGGTATGTGTACCCCACTTGGGGACCACTGATATAGACCAGTACTTCTTATAGGCTGTGGACTTTATCAGAATGACCTGAACTACTTTTTAAATGAATATTACTGGGCTTCATCCTAGATCCAGCCAATTGGACTCTGGGGGTAGGACCCAGGAATCTGTGTTATTCATGAACTCCCCAAGTGATACCTAGCCCCTCCATTGTTTGAGAGCCATTAATAAATAAATGCATGACACCCTTCCATTATATTTGGGAGTAATTATTACATTTCTCTGACCTTTTTGGCTAAATATCATCAATTCTTGAAATGGTTTCTAATGTGACAATATCCAGCCTTCCACCTCAACAGCTTTTATCTCAACGTTGGTTTGTCTAAGCCACCTTCTCCCTATAATTGGCTTTAACATTTCAAATGTGGCTTAACTTTTAGTGGTATAATGAGAGCATAAAGAACCTCAGTCCTCAACATAGTACTAGAAGTCCTTGCAACAGCAATCAGACAACAAAAAGGGATCAAAGGTATTCAAATTGGCAAAGAAGAAGTCAAAATGTCTCTCTTTGCAGATGACATGATACTCTATATGGAAAACCCAAAAGAAGCCACTCCCAAATTATTAGAAGTTATAGAGCAATTCAGTAACGTGGCAGGATACAAAATAAATGCTCAGAAATCAGTTGCATTTCTATACACGAATAATGAGACCGAAGAAAGAGAAATTAGGGAATCCATCCCATTTACAATAGCACCAAAAACCATACGTTACCTTGGAATTAACTTAACCAGAGACGTAAAGGACCTATATTCTAGAAACTATAAATCACTCTTGAAAGACATTGAGGAAGACATAAAAAGATGGAAAGATATTCCATGCTCATGGATCGGAAGAATTAACATAGTTAAAATGTCCATGCTACCCAGAGCAATCTACACTTTCAATGCTATCCCGATCAAAATACCAAGGACATTTTTCAAAGAACTGGAACAAACAGTCCTTAAATTTGTATGGAAACAGAAAAGGCCCCGAATCTCCAAGGAACTGTTGAAAAGGAAAAACAAAGCTGGGGGCATCACAATGCCGGATTTCGAGCTGTACTACAAAGCTGTGATCACAAAGACAGCATGGTACTGGCACAAAAACAGACACATAGACCAATGGAACAGAATAGAGAGCCCAGAAATGGACCCTCGGCTCTTTGGGCAACTAATATTTGATAAAGCAGGAAAAAACATCCGGTGGGAAAAAGACAGTCTCTTCAATAAATGGTGCTGGGAAAATTGGACAGCTACATGCAAAAGAATGAAACTTGACCACTATCTCACACCATACACAAAAATAAACTCCAAATGGATGAAAGACCTCGATGTGAGACAGGAATCCATCAAAATTCTAGAGGAGAACATAGGCAGCAACCTCTACGACATCGGCCAAAGCAACCTTTTTCATGATACATCCCCAAAGGCAAGAGAAACAAAAGACAAAATGAATTTATGGGACTTCATCAAGATTAAAAGTTTCTGCACAGCCAAGGAAACAGTCAGAAAAACTAAGAGGCAGCCCACGGAATGGGAGAATATATTTGCAAATGACACTACAGATAAAGGACTGGTATCCAAGATCTACAAAGAACTTCTCACACTCAATACACGAGAAACAAATAAACAAATCAAAAAATGGGCAGAAGATATGAACAGACACTTTTCCAATGAAGACATACAAATGGCTAACAGACACATGAAAAAATGTTCAAAATCATTAGCCATCAAGGAAATTCAAATCAAAACCACACTGAGATACCACCTTACGCCAGTTAGAATGGCAAAAATAGACAAGGCAAGAAACAACAATTGTTGGAGAGGATGTGGAGAAAGGGGATCCCTCCTACATTGTTGGTGGGAATGCAAGTTGGTACAGCCACTCTGGAAAACAGTGTGGAGGCCCCTTAAAAAGTTAAAAATTGAGCTACCCTATGATCCAGCCATTGCACTACTGGGTATTTACCCCAAAGATACAGACACAGTGAAGAGAAGGGCCATATGCACCCCAACGTTCATAGCAGCAATGTCCACAATAGCTAAATCATGGAAGGAGCCGAGATGCCCTTCAACAGATGACTGGATTAAGAAGTTGTGGTCCATATATACAATGGAATATTACTCAGCTATCAGAAAGAACGAGTT
This sequence comes from Ursus arctos, assembly GCF_023065955.2. Classification (NCBI taxonomy): domain Eukaryota; kingdom Metazoa; phylum Chordata; class Mammalia; order Carnivora; family Ursidae; genus Ursus; species Ursus arctos. Next base: position 34,741,372 of record NW_026622852.1, read on the forward strand.
CTCAACATTTGCTACAACATGGACGGCACTGGAGGAGATAATGCTAAGTGAAATAAGTCAAGCAGAGAAAGACAACTATCATATGATTTCTCTCATCTATGGAACATAAGAACTAGGATGATCAGTAGGGGAAGAAAGGGATAAAGAAAGGGGGGGTAATCAGAAGGGGGAATGAAACATGAGAGACTATGGACTATGAGAAACAAACTGAGGACTTCAGAGGGGAGGGGGGTGGGGGAATGGGATAGACCGGTGATGGGTAGTAAGGAGGGCACGTATTGCATGGTGCACTGGGTGTTATACACAACTAATGAATCATCGAGCCTTACATCGGAAACCGGGGATGTACTGTATGGTGACTAACATAATATAATAAAAAATCATTCAAAAAAAAAAATGTAAAAAAAAAAAAGAAAAGAAAACCCAAAAAAAAAAAAAAAAAAAAAAAAAAAGAACCTCAGTCCTTCTGTAGGGCGGATCTCAAAAATTTGAAGAAGAGATATCAAAAACAGTGGTTTCATTCTAAAAACAAAAAAGAGTGAAAGAAAATGGATATAATTACCTATCTGTAGATGTCACCCCAGAAAGTAAGTAACTGTAAGAGGATTCCTGAGTGTTTGCCACAAAAAAATGGTGGCGGGTCTTCCAAATTTTGGGCAGACCCAGATTTGCTCCCTAAAATCATCCGAGAAGGGTCAATTTATAGCCTAACCAGTATTTCGTCTAATGCATTATAACTCTTGCTTAAAAATAATGGTGAAGGAAAGATGCTTTGGTGTGGATAAACAGTAGGGAAAAGGCCAAGAGAATTCTCAGTCTGCTCATTCTCAGCACTGAACGAGGAAAGGCTCTTGTGGTTCCAGAGGACTCTTTCTTTTGCTTTGTTATTTAATGCTGGATGGTAGGCCAATAAGGGCTGAGCAAGACTGTGTTTAGGATTCATATGACCTATCTCTGCTTTATATCCGTATCCAAATATTTGCTGAGTTTTTACCTACAAGGAATGCTGGAGTTGGCATCATAAGACCATGATTTGGGTGGTATCTGCTCTTCTACTCTGTGACCTTGGGCAGGTTGCCTAGTGTCTCTGAGCACATTTCCCAGTCTACAAAATGAGGATGATGATGAGGATGGTAGTGTTTAATTAAATGAATTAAACTCTTCGTAGGGACTGAAAAGCTGAACTAAAATATAGTAAAAGAACTACAAGAAATGTAAAGTGCTGTATGGGAAGGATCAGAGTAGGTCATTCTTGACACTTCTTCTTCTATGGTGGATGTTTGTGGCAACCTCTTTCCTCACAGGTAATCCAAATCTAAATTTCATGGCAAATCATATTAAATTCACACATATTCTGTATGAAATAAAATATGAAACAAAGAAAAAACTCTTAAAGATGTTTGTTGCAGCATTATTTATGCCAGAAAACAATATAAGTCTCCAGTTGTAGGAACCTGGTCAAATTTTAAGTCACCCATAAGATGAAATTAGGTGGCTAAGTATTTATGAAACATTTATAATGATACTATAAATATTAATGAATAGCTTTTAATGATTCATATATAATACTATTTCATATATGTAAAAGTGCTTAGAGAAAAGTACATAGCAATACCCTGGAATGTCTATAATTTTCTTCTGAATGTTAATAGGGCCATTTTCTAAAATAAGCATACATTTATTTTTAAAATTGCCACAGGTGCTACATATGGGAAGTTTTAATGAACAAGCATAACATTTGGAAAACATGATTATTTTTCATGTAAACTGGAAGTGTTTAAAGGATGATGTTTTACTTATGTCATATGCACATATATGTGTGCACATATACAGATGTATGTGTGTCTGTGGGTCTATGTGAATGATACTTCCTAACGTGAGGTAGAATGAATGTATGCAACCATCACTTATAAATATTGAAGGGAGCTTGAAGTCTGCACATGATGAAGAAATAGTGTTTTCTGTCATAGGCTATTAAGTGTGCTCTTTGTTCTCTCTGCTTCAGGTGCTGATAGTCTGTAGCACAGGCTTGGCTGGAATTATGCTGCTCAACTACCAGCAAGATTACACAGTCTGGGTGCTGCCTCTGATCATCGTCTGCCTCTTTGCTTTCCTAGTCGCTCATTGCTTCCTGTCCATTTACGAAATGGTAGTGGATGTATTATTCTTGTGTTTTGCCATTGATACAAAATACAATGATGGGAGCCCTGGCAGAGAATTCTATATGGATAAAGTGCTGATGGTAAGGACTTCAAATGCCCTCATCTGCTTTAGGGGTAAAAATACTAGTCCAAATGCCTTGCAAAACGTTCTCTGTATTTCATTCCTATTATATGCAACTGAGTTATTCAGAATTAGACCTGTAGTGCTCATGAATGAGCTTAGTCTTGGGGAAATCAGGGAAGACGGTCCTCTTGGCATGGATGGGGACCATTTAAATACACCTAGCTGGAGCAAACCCATGAATAGCCCTGAGTTCACATTATTTCAGACTCCTGCCTCCCTCTCTGCGATTAGATGGATTAGAATTGACTTTTTAAACCTCAGTGTTCGCCCTTGAATTGGAACATTGGACCACCAATGTTCTAATGCCCTTTCCTAAAGTGGAGCTCAAAGACTTCCCAGATTGTAGTACCTGCCTGTATTTCTCCATCTATCACCTTTCCAAATATTACTGCTGTCAGCCCCATTAAAACTCATTATCCTAAGTATGCCAGGCCAAATTGAAGGTGTTTCATAATGAATACAGATTAACAGACCCATGATTGTATTGTTTTCCATTAGTCAAGAGCCGAACCTTTACACTGGTATTACATTCAGATTCTTAATAGTTATGTAGCTCTGCAGCTTCCCTATATTAGAATCTCAGTAGAAATTTTTTAAAAATTTAGAAATCCTACTTAAATGGTTCAAATACTGTTATCAAGATCAAATGCTACCAACTTAAGGATACTTCTTAATAATAGTACTTTGCTATTAAGCTGTGTAATATTCCTATCTGAAGAGTGGGTAACATTGAAGACTAAACATTAGACACTGAAATAAAAAGTCCTCTTCCAGGAGCATGGTTTATCTAGTTAAATCTAAAATGAATGTGTCAATAAATAAAATAGATTCTTTTTTTTTTTCCAATCACAAAAATTCCAAGTGATTTAACTGACGAATTTGGTACTGATTATCTCTTTCACTGAGAACACCATCAGCTGAATTTCGGACATTTTCATAATGTCTAAATTATAATTCTAACTGTTCTCGTGATTGAATTTGACTTGTGAGCATTCCATCTCCTTTCTGATTAAGGCATTTAGAAGAATTTGGGACGCCTGGCTGGCTCAGTGAGTAGAGCATGTGATTCTTGATCTCAGGGTTGTAAGTTTGAGCCCCATGTTGGGTGTAGATAAAATCTTAAAAAAAAAAAAAAAAAAGGAAGAACTACTTGTTTTTTATTTTTTAAACCCCTGATCAAAAGCTGAGTAAAAGAAATATACTTTTTCTTCTTTTAGCTTTTTTCTGTAAGAATGATGAGGATATTTAATGGAGAAGTGCTCCATAAACTTTGACAAGATAGAAATGTTTCCTTCGGGGCATAATCCTATTTTATCCCATTTTGACCACAGATTTTGGTGGTTACTTCCTGTCTTCCTGCTTTATGGAGTAATTTCAAAGCCAGATAGACATTTTTTTTTTAAGTAGCTTATTTATGGTTTGGTAAAAACAGTATTCTGGCCTTAGTAGTATCGATGCTTTCTTTTACCTTCTAGCATTATTTTAAAGAGAGGGCTTCTGGAGTAAAAGGCTCTTGTTGTTCCATTTAACCTTGATATAGAAAAAGTAAAACAACAAATGAAACAATAATCTAAGTATGGGGAAATAGTCCTCTTAAGAAAAAAAAAAAAGTTAGGTATTTTCTCTTCCAAAAAGAAGTAACGTTCTCTTTGAGCCTAAGGGAGATGGTCCCAATGAATGGATGGATCAAAGATTTTATCTTGACGAATTGCAGCCTATCCACACCAATGTAGCGGCTCTTGTGTTGCGTAATACTATTATTTATTGCTATGTTTTCCCTTTACTAACATTGTATCCGAAATGTAAATGCTCCTTAGAATTCATCTACCAACCACCATCTGAAAGGACCTAAGACTTTATGCCATTCGATCCATATTTTGCAGGAGTTTGTGGAAAACAGTAGAAAAGCAATGAGAGAAGCTGGTAAGGGAGGCGTTGCTGATGCCAGAGAGCTAAAACCGATGGTAGGTGGAGATGAGGAGGTGGCCGGCCTCCAAGAGTTTCATTTTCACTTCCTCTCTCTCTCTGTCTTCACTGACTGCACTTCCTCGGGAGAAGCTGTTGTTGTCTGTATCACGCAGGGTGTGCTGCTCTTTCTGTTTGTGTGCTTACCCATTACTTGGGTGGCGGAATTCTTGTCACAACTGAGACCACCTTCTGTAAAAGTAAGCTGAAAGGAAGAGCATCTTTGTCAGAGCCCATGGTGGGGAGGAGCTATTTTTGTCCTTAAAATTGCTGTTTCTGGGGTAGGGGGTGTTTTTCGTTCTTGTTTTTGTTTTTTTCTTTTTAACTGTCAGTGTTTGGTTTTCATCAGATTGAACATTTGATTGTACATGTGAACTGACAGTTTGATTTTTGTCATTTTTAGAAGGTGATAATAATTCCTTTCAACTTGCTAAAATTCATATCCCCCACTTTTTAAATATTGGTTTGTTTATGTTGCTGTCTTTTATCCTTCGCTGACTTTTTCTTCTGTTGCCTGGATTGTACTTTCTTTGTTTCTTAAGCTATTTTTCTGTAGAAAACAAGGTTATTTCCATCAGCACTCACATTCCCGCTCAGTAAGACAACCTGGTCTTCTCTAACCTCAGCTTAATTGTGAGAAGGATAAATTATCTCTGGTCAGTGATACATATGAATTATAAGTACTCTACTTTCATTTCACAAAAAGCAACTTAATCAGTGTAAGAGAATCCTGAGTTGCTTTTCCCACAGATATTCTCACCTCTGCATAATGACAGATGTCTCTCGCATATATTTGTGTAATTACTGCTTATTTTACAAATGTATTGTTCTTAAAGAGCATGTGACTTCAAAATATTATATAATTGCCTATACCCTTAAACAGTTAATTTTAAATAACGTGCCTTTTAATTGCACATAATGTCTAAAAGTGTGAGATGAAGACCACTCTTTCTTTCTAGTTTAATAAGTGGTTGATTTCATAGGTTTCCATCTTGAGAAATACGTAATATAAAACAAGCTCATTTAAATATATGAGAGTAAAGGAAATGGGTTCCTTTAAGGTGGGGGGGGGAGGAAGGTTATATGTATATGCAAAATAATTGCATATTCAACCTAAATTAAAGCCTCAGCAGAATGTTTAGATATAAACTCTTTCCTCCATAACCCCTTCCAGGACCTATTTTGGTGTTGCTTTTAATAACACTGATGATTATAAAGTCAAGCCTTCAATGTTTAGTTCCCAAGGTACAGATAACTCTAATCATAAGTAAAAGGATGTAGAGCTCTTAGTTTTAAGCATGCATCAGCCAGAACTGCATTGAGTGGGCAAGGGGCACCATCAGCAATGCCCCCGGTCTGGTTCCTTGCCTTCCCTTCCCTTTCTTTCTATATCCCTCTTACTTGACACTGGCATACAGAAACAACAGTAAAGATTCTTGCCAGCCTTCTGGTGGCATAGGTAAATGAGGAAGGCTTTCTTCCTGTCACTCTTGGCTTATCTTACTTGTTCAGTAAATAAGGTTCCCAGCCTATAACTTAAGAAGGTGAAATATAGAATCTTAAAATATAAACTATCTTCCCCACCACCACTTTCTGTCTTTCCAGTGGTTGACATTTCTATTAAGTCATTTGTCAGTAATAATCATTTTTCAAAAGGGAGTAATTTGTGGAGGTCTAGACTAGTTTGAACCATGAGTTGGCATTATTTCTGCATTATCCTTTAGTGAAAGATAAATTGTGGTAGACCGGAATGCAAGTATGCCTCTCTTACCTAAACTCGATAATTCATAGGTAACAATACTAGGAAATTGCCCAAGTTATGTGGCATCTTACCAGAAGACAAGAATTTTGAAAGATTTTTTTTTTCTTAATATTACTTTCAGATTTAAATTAATGCCACTTAACTCAAACACTGCTTTAAAATCCTCATTCATTTTTTGCTTTTATTTTATGTTGTTCATTAGTTCATTGCTTGCAGATTAATGGCAAAACTCTCCACTCTGTCCCAAAATATATCTTTTATGTGCATTGTTCTTCTGGTGCTTTGGATATGATAGCATTTGGTCCCTAAGAACGATGTTTTATATGGTTTAAAAACTTCCGAGGAGAGAAGTTGAGATGTTGCTCACAGGGTACTTAAATATTTTAAGCGTAATCAGTCCCGCTAATTCTTACCTCTCTTTTGCATTAGCATAATAAGAGTTGACCACCATCTTGGATGTGTCCCTCAATAACTGGGGATTGGTAGAATTTAGGATTGCTTATTTGTATTTGCTTGTTTTAATTCACATGTTATTCCCTTAGATGAAAGTTCTATAAAAGTGTCATACCTATTTTGCCATATATACAATCTGCTGTTTAAGTTCACTGGTCTATCTTCTTTCTTAATGGGATATTTTAATTTAGGTTTACTTTTCGCCTATAGGATAATGTTCAGGAAAAATGAGGTTTTAAATTTCCCTTTTGACAGGGGATCATTGAACTAAATATAAGGACTTCCAGTTTTCCTCTATGACTTTTTCTTTTTCTTTCTTTCTTTTTTTTTTTTTTTTCGAGAGAACCTCACTAGTTAAGGAAACTTTGAAGGTTTGTGAGGTCCTTCTGTACATCTTTAAATGATTTTAGAAAAATTGATCAAATGTGATGTAGAAGTTTAAGAAAGAGACATTCTGGCCTTCTGCATACAGGAAAGAATTTATAGAGGAAAGGGAAAAAAGACCTGGACACTGTAGCAACATAGGCCAGAGACGTATTCTCTGCATACCTCAAAGATTACCCAGAAGGAAGTGTGACTTTCAACACTCATAGCAGTTGCAGCCCCTGGAATATAGGTGCGGGGAGAAGGGCTCTCACTCCATTTTGCTTTGTTGCCGCTTGTGACCATCTGTGTATTTGTAACATCATTCATGATCTCCTTTTAATGGTAATTGTCTAAGATTCTACTCTGTATGACTTTGTTTTCTAGGCTTCGGGAGCAAGTTCTGCTTGAACCTAGCCGACCGTTACGGAACCCATTGACATTCCAAAACAATATATACACATAACTATGTATCTGTGTGTGTGGGTGTGTGTATATATGTATATGTATGTGTGTATATACATATATATATATGTATATACACACACACACATAATCAGCCAAAATCAGAGAAAAGGAACAGGGATTTAATACCTTTTTTATGCTTATTTTTGTCAAACATGTACTTCTTTCATACGGGTGGCTTTTACAAGGCAACTGCCGTCATTTAATGTTTTCAATTGTAATTGTCTAATGGAAATGTTAAGATTCATATCTGATTAACATTTTTAATAACTTAGAGGAGATTTTAACTTTAGTTATTTAAATTAGGTAAAATGATTGTACCGAATTCTCTGTCTAAAGTTTATTCAGGGGTGATTTCCCTGATGTGTGCATAAAAATCAAGGTCTCATTTTACTGATGCATAAGTCCTAGCCCAACGAGACTAGGTGTATGCTTTCAGATAAATAAGGAGATACTCCAATCAGTTTTCCCCAATCAAAGAAGCCATGTCATTTTACTTTTAGAAACATACTAGTGGACTCAATATGGGAATTTTCATAATAGCTCATACATTTGTCAGCCAACATTAAAAAGTAACCAACTCCTCAGGTATTTGTAGTTTACCCTAAGCTTCTATAAGAGAGTAGGTTAAAAAGAAAAGGGTAGATAATCTTTCTTATGCAAACTTTGTTCTTATAGTTTGTCTTTCTTTCATTTTTTACTTAGTAGCATCCTCCACACATTTGTGTGCCTGATTTGAAGGGAAGCTGGGGTGCCCAGCAACTTTAGCCTTTAAGTTTCGGTGTATTGATTTGCAGATTAAGTAATGCTGGGAGGAATAAAAAAGGGAGAGAAACATGGAACACAAAGCATTGCAAATTCCAGTGCTTGGGCTTCTGCTTCTAAGGAACTCCAGTGGCTTCAGGCTAAGTGGCCATTTTATTCAAATGCTTGCTGTAAAAATCTGAAAACATTCTGGCAGGTGCTCCTCTCCTCGGCAATTCATTAGGTATCCAGAATTCTACAGTGTTTAACTGAAGAATTGGTTATGTTTTGATCCTCGAGTGTTGAATATTCTTCTTTTTGTTTGGGAATGGGTTTGGGGTTTTGTTTGTTTCTCGTTGTTTTTCTTTTTTATTCCTGAAGCTTACCAGATATGAATGGCTAATATTCCATTGTTCTGCTTATTGTAATGGTGAATGCTTTAAGAAAAAAAAAAGTGTAATTTGCTAAGAATAATTCATGATCTGTTTATGCGATAACTCCTTTTTGTTACAATTTTTTTAAAAAAAGCTATTTTTGTTAATGTAAAGTAAATATTTCAGAGCAAATTTTTTAAACTTATTGCACTAAATACAGGCTCTGTACAAAAAAAAAAAAAAAGCCTCAGCATTTTATCATTCCATGGAAGAAGAATCTTTTGAAAGAAAGCATTGCCTCTTACCATAATTAGACAGTGAATTAAACCTGTATTATGGAAATGCATACAATTAATGTCACTAGGGCTTAATAAGCAGCGGTTTGCTCATGTGCTTGCTTTCAAAGGGTTAGACCTTTAAATTGCTGCAAAAGGTAAATTGTTTTTTTTTTCTTTTTTTCTTTTCTTTTCTTTTTTTTTTTTAGTATCCGTGTTCTTTACTCTAGCTAGGCTAAAATTTGCTAAATGCCTTGGTTTCTTTTCAAAGCTCATGTAATATTTCTGATTTTTCAGAATATTTGCAATAAGAGTCTGGATTTAAAAACAAAAACAAAAACACACACAGTTAAGAGCTCATATCTTGGCAAGACCTGGGAAACCAACATTGTGAAAATAGCTATTTTGAAACAATAATTCTCCAGAAGTTAACATCTAACATCGCCAGACAGTATCATTGTACTCTTTTTGTATCATTTGAAATGGAACAAATATAATTATGTAACTAACAATTATCCAAATAGATGAGAGAGCAAATCATGTAAGAAAATCCAGAACACCTTCTGTTTCCTAGCCACACAGATTTGGACATTAAGAAACATTGGGAACTAAATTTAGGATTGGAAAAGTTTGGAAGATGAGTATCAGAACAGAAGACATTCTAGGAGCTAGCTATTTTAGGAGATGTCCCTCCAAAGTGACCTGATGGAAGTCTTGAATTTGGAAATTAGGTTCTACTCTCTTGGACATCCCAGCATCACGGACTCTTGCTGCTCCCCTGTTCCATTTGCTCACAATCTCAGCTATTTGGAAGCCACAGGAATGCTTTCTAATTATCATTTGCAACTAGAACTGTAATCAGAAAGAAATTTTGTATTTTTGTATAACTTGATTGTGTGCCATTTTATATAACAGGTCCTGTTTTACAAATAAATTTTGTTTTACTAACGTTGTGTTTAGAAATGATGATCTATGTGTAACCATGTCATTTGAGTTCCAAATTAATTGCCAAGCTGTGTCCCCTAAGTAAATTTGTGTGCCATGTAAGCAGATATATGCATCTCTGCATCTATATGTTGCACAGGCACACACAGAGAGGTATTTAATATATAGAATGCCACTCTCATATGAGCTTCATTCCTTGATACATTTTATAAAGCCTCACAGAGGCTTTTTAGCAATATCTCAGTGTTTTGAGGTTATGTTTGGATGTTCCTGCTGCCTCTTTCATTCATTCCAAGTCATTCTTCAGCTAGCTCTGGGCTGCCTTACTGCTATTCGCTCACTGCCTCCATCTTCTGCCCAAGTGAGAGGAATAGATGAAGAACAAAAATTTCCTGTGATATGTGGTGACCTGAGTAATTTTATAAGCCATTGCCTCTGTGTTGTGGTTTTTGTCTTTTTCTGTGGTGGATCTTACAAAATTGTGTTCAGTACTGACATCTCCAGAGTTATGGTCAAGGTCCTCTATTGTAAATGGTGATCGTGGTGACCAGAGTATCATCACTGTGGGTTCTGCCATCAGGAAAAGGCTCTGGTACATGATTTTTTTTTTTAAGATTTTATTTATTTATTGGACACAGAGAGACACAGCGAGAGAGGGAACACCAGCAGGGAGAGTGGGAGAGGGAGAAGCAGGCTTCCCGCTGAGCAGGGAGCCTGATGCAGGGCTTGATCCCAGGACCCTGGGATCAGGACCCTAGCTAAAGGCAGCCACTTAACGACTGAGCCACCCAGGCACCCCTCCGGTACATGACTTAGACTTTGCAGGCTCCTGTCTCAAGAGTGAGTGCTGCTGTAATATAACATGGAAGGGAAAAGGTTGTGTTTCAGTATAAATCCAAGAGACCTATCTTCTATGGGAGGCTTAACCAGTACGTTAGGTAAACATTAGGAATTTAGCTAGGGCATTGAGATTATATAATCCTTGCATGGATGAGCAGCGCTCAAAGTAGGTTGTTCCTTTAAACCATTTAATGCAATGCTTAATGTTTAGGATTAGAGCTTCTATCCTATCCTATAGCATGATTAAGTCCCACGTTACTGCAATTTAAGTAGCTTAACTGTGCATTGGTCCCCAAACTTTTTCCATAATCGTTGGGGAGGAGGCATTCACTGAGTCTCTTTTAAAATTATGCTGGAAATAAGTTTTTTCTTTGTAGAGATGTTCCCTTACTCATATTTTCTTTTTTCAGCAAAGAACGTTAAGCCGCTGATTTCCAATACCATTGACCTTGGTGTCTGTCAAGGGCCCTTGTCTTTCCAGGGCAGTTTCAGGATTTCATCCCAGTAGGAGGTAGTGAAGAGATGATCCCTTCCTTTATCCTGGTCCTGAGCTGCTGCTCTACACCAGAGTAATGCTTCTCCCACCAGAACTGCGGGCACCAAGTATCAGGCCCTGTCAGTGCCTGCGAAGCTTCAGCCTTTTCCACCATGCACCAGTACTAGCTAATAAAGGCCATTTCAGGAGCTCCCTGCCCCCCAACCCACCCCATCTGCAAAATAGGACTATGGGGTCAGTTCCAAAACCAGAGCTGCCAATTATGGTGACCTAAGCATTTTATCTTTGGCCAGTAACCTTCTCATTTGAATTTCTGGAGTTTCCAGTAGCCTTAACATAGCCTGTGAGAAGTTACCTTCAGAAAAGTCTTTAAGCTTTCACCTTTCAATAAGTTCTCTACTGCTCTTTTATTGCCACTTAAAAAAAAAAAAAAAAAAAAAACCCTGAGAGTCTGGAGGCTTATCAATGCACCTGCCACAGTTAATTTCTGTTTTCTTTTCATATATTCCATCTGACAGATAGGAGTGCTCTAAAGGGCTTGCCTAGAGTTGTTAAGACGTGGCCTGTGACTATATATTGGAAAATTGCAGCTTCGTGAGTAAATACACATAAAGCAGAGATTTGCGTATTATAAATTCACAGCATAGACTGCCTTTTGCTTTAAATGCATATTCATGTATCTTTGTGTACTAAGGATGCATATTAGCCCTTTTGAAAAGTAGGCACTGTTCAGATACAGGGCTGCTTTTGGAATTAGCTCATCTTTGATTAGTGGCACAGAGCCTAAATTTTGAAAGCAGGACCCTTGAATGTGCCAAGAGAAAAATCTAAAGCTTGTAACAAACTTCAAAAACAAAACAAAAAACTAACTTTGTTGTTTACACTTGTCAATTTAAAATAGCACACTTTCCCCATTCAGGTTTCGTAAATATGAGCCAAATTCTTATTCTCCACATTTTAAGAGGAAAATTTTAATCCAAGATTCAAATCTTTTAAACTATCTTTCTTACAGAAAACTTCAAAGTTTTTAAATTTGGGAATTTCTGTGGGAAACCTTTCTATAGAAATACTACAGTACCTTTTCTTCCTTCCCATCTTCATGATTTTTATCTGTGTAAAAAAATACAAATGATGCTTCAGTTTCAGTATTGCATGAACAGTCATCACTTTTGTAAATTACATGGACAGGATTTAAGGTTGATATTTTCTAAAGTAATTCATTAGTAAATTTGTGGAAAAGATGAAATTATTAGAAACCAAAATATTAGGCAATTTTATTCCATTTTGATACCCAGTTTTACAACTAAAATGATTTCCTGAGGAATAAATAAATGTTCCAGGCCAGGGCATTCAGAATAATAAAGCTTTTAGGTTACTCAAGGTCTAGTCAAGATCTAGCTGAATATGAAAATATTGTAATTCCCAAATGTTTCAGAAATTTTTCACTTTTATTTGCTAAGACCTGAATTTAATATTTGATATTCATAAGCAGGTTCTTAGTCTTTTGAGAGGACTATGGGCCCCTTTGAGAAGCTTCTGAAAGCAATGGACTATCTTTCTCTCAAATGCACATAGCACATTTATGAACATTTAAAATGGTAATAGAATTTTAGGACCCTCCATCTGCCAGCCTCCACCCCACCATCCCCTCAGGGCCTAATGCACACAATCAACGGGTGCTCTGAAGTTGGTTTGATAACATGTTTTGAGATAAGGTAGTGATTAGACCTTCACTACAAATACTTATAATATGGTATTTACCAATTTCTAACTTGGGATCATTTGTATAACCTGAAGACTTAGATTTACTACTAGCTTTGGAAATAGAAACCACACTAATCTGAAAGAGCAAGAAAATGGTCAACACTGAATCCTCAAGACAGTAAGATTTCATTTCTTGGAGGTGTGATGGAGTGTGCCGGGGAAGGATTTTGGCAAGCTACCCAGTTATTTCCAGTGGATAAGAAAATCCAAGAAGTGAATAAGGAAGGAATCCTTACAATTATCCATCTACCAAAACACTTGATTCTTTTTTATTGTTGCTCAGATATGACAAATGTTATCAGTAGATCATTGTCTAAAAGTATATCAGTCATCGTGACCAAGAGCAGTTGAAGATGATGAGAAATTAGTAAACTCAGTATAGTTCACAGTTGACAGCATTTTAGTAGAAAATTGGAGGAGCAGATGCTGGGGTGGGAGGAAGGGAATTCAAAAGGTATTTTTCTCCCTACTTAACTCAGGGAGGTATTTCGTTGTTTTGAGTGTTCTCTAGTCACCCACTACAGCAGAGCAGTCTTTGACTACTCTGCCAGTGAGACTGTGCCTCCACTCCCCCACATCTACCCCAGCTTCTTTAGGGAACCATGTGGATTTCTTCACATCTCAACCTTACTATTAGGTAAGGGTGCTGTATCTACATGGAGGGCCCTCAGGGCCCTTAAAAGAGCAGACAGAAATCCTTAAAGGAATTTGAAGTTCTTTTAAGATTTGATTCTAGTGAGTCATGATTTGTAGTCAGACATCGAACCGTTACCTACATTTTCAAGCTGAAGAAAGCAGTGGGAATCTCATAACTGGCTGGAGAAGAAAGGAGGAAAGTCAGCTCCCTCCCCCACCCCACATCTCCAGAAGAGTTTTAATGAACCTTCTACAGTAGCAAATGGAGAGACCGTGGGTGGAAATTCCCATAACTGGTGAAAAAGGGCCTAAGTCCAGTGTAAGTATCTGCATTTGATATTCCTTTTCTTGTAGACGTGTATGACTTAGAATGTTCTGATCTTCACATCTGAATCTGATCCACCCACCCCATCTGGTTGGAATGTAGTTTGAGTTAGTTATTTTTTTCAGGAATTTGTGTTAAATCATTCTGTGTGAGTAAAAGTAAGGACTGAGAAGAAGACTTGAATAAATGGACACGGAACTGAGAGGAGCTCCAGCCAGCATCCCACAGACCATTCTACCTGCCACTAGAAAATGTGAGCACTCTCTTTATTTACCGTGTTGATCATCAGGCCAGGATTCATAAATTGTGTTAGATGCCTCACAGGGATGAGACAATAATAGGACAGAGTTGGGGGCTGATGATTTCAGACAGAGACTCTTAAGTAAATTTTCCCCATCCTCTGGGTTCCAGTAGTCTGTGCTCAGAAGTTCTTTTTGGTTCCTCTTGTTTTTGTGCGAGTTTTGATTTTCGGAGACTTAGCATGGGGAAAGTTACCTTACTTCTGTGTTGCCTTAGTGCTACAAGATTATGTTGTGTTGCTGAGGTTTCCTGACTTCTTCCTTCCTATAAAAGGGTATTGGGAGCTCCATAACGAAAAGAAGTCTCAATGGTACTGTCTCAGAATATTCTTGACCACTGAATGCACTTCAAACAGGTCTTGTACCCAATGAGGTAAGTTCAGTGGGTTGTTAGCTGATTTGATTATAGGAGGAAAAACATTACAACTAACAAACAAAAAAGTAGGGGAAAAAGTGTGGAGGGCACCTAACAAAATGACAGGGGCTCTGGTAAAACAACCAAAGACAAAAGCATATCTTCTGAAGACCAAAGGTCCAACTTTAAGTACTTGCTGGCACAGCCCATCTGAACTTGAGGAGTTTAGAATAGAGCTCCTAGAATAGGCAGCCGAGCTTTAAGGTGACTCAGTGCAGTAGGGACCTGCTATTGATCTCTCAGGCTCTGCACCTTATATCCAGTGTCAGGCCAGCCCAGCGTATGGGGTGATATGAGTAGAAAACACGCATCAGTGTGTCTCGATTGCTCACTGCTGTGTGATCCAGCATGAGAAATATGTTGTGGTGCCGCATATTTCTCAACCTGATGCCTTTTTTTGTCTTTGTCATTTTCTTTCGCCATTTGCATCCTATTTCATAGTGTCAAAGTGAATTTTTGTATCACGTCCTGTCTGTCCATTATGAACTGTAGGATCACAGTTCCAGCCTTCCATGAATTCTGTAGTTTGGGATCCTTTACCTGAGTGTTATTTTGAGCTTTTCCTTATCCCAGTGTCACTACACTGTATTCATTCAGGTGGGGAAACAACATGTAGGTGCTTGAACATGCCCCACAGACACGGTGGTAGCCCTACTATTTGTGACTGTCATTATTGACACAGTGCAGACTTTACAGACAGAGCATTATGCTCTCAGAGGACTTTAAAAATATGTATATTAAGCAATTAACTTTCTGGAGTTATCAAATCTTACTGGGAAATTAACTTCCAAGAGCTCTGAATTGGATGGAATTCCATCTGGCTTCAGAGTACAATGAGCCTATATGAAATGGAGCTTTGAAATGTTTTTCTTGTGCAGAAATATGAACTAGAAAAAAAGTGCTGATCCAATGCTAAGTTTTCTCTGTGTACTGACTCAGTTGCCAGAATTATAATGAAAACTGTATTTTAGTCTAACAAATGTATAGAATTTTTTATGTAATAAATAAAATTTTATAGGAAAGAATGTCATTGTCTACTGTGTTGGAACACTTTCTCATGCCCAGGGTGGTGATTAATAGTAGTGGAAGGGAGGAAAATAATTTTCCCCCTACCCTTCTGAGTTCTTAGTTGGGACCCCCGTAACAGAAGACAGATTGAGAGAAAAGCACGCAGGAATTTATTAACATGTATACCTCATGTATACATGGGAGATACCCAGGGAAAATTGAGTAAACCCCCCCCCCCCAGGTGGCCTAGAATTCAAGCTTAAGTACCATTTTACCAGGGGAAGGAGAGAGGGGTGAGGTAGGTCTGTTAGGGGAGAGGAGATGATTCTTAAGAAAGATGAGTGAGCCCTTAGAAGCATAAAGGAGAAGTAAGTTTGTGAGCGAGTTTGCCTGGGTGTGTGTTCTTGTCTCCTGTGATAAATTAGTTCTCCCTGGTTGATGAACCCTCCCAAGAAGGGAGTTGATGACAATTGAGTTCCTTTTGGAGGATCTGTCTTCAGGCAGATAAGGAGAGTTCAGAGAAGGCCTCTTCCTGCATTTGCTATTTTTCAAGTACCTACAGTTCAAAATGATCAATATGACAAAATGGCATTTTAGGGGTGGCATGTTTTGAAATCCTATAGTCATATTTTGGGGTGGCATATTCTACTCAATAGAGAGTGATCCTGGGCAACAGCTTGGCTTTAGATTAGGTCATTATGCTGCCACGGTTCCCTAGAATTTCCCAGCTCTTCCTTTCTAGTGCCTCTCAGCATATCCTAGGGTCCTTGAAGTACAAAATATAAAAGGGCTACAAACTAAAGAAGTACAAAGTTCATCCGCTGCCTGACCAGGCTTGAGTCTGAGTTGCCCTGTGAATGTTAAGATTGCAACTGAATTAAGTCATTAGGTAGAGTAGAAAAAAACCTGTTGGGTAAGGTTTACAATGGAAAACACTTTTGCCTGGTACAGTGCCCTGCACATAACTTGAAGCCTAGATCTGTGCTCAGTTAGTGGCTTTGTGAAACTGTGGCATGCCCTCATTTATGCAGTGGCTGTGCCCCATTAAAGCTTGGAAAAATCAAGCTTGTTTGAAACGAATTGTATTTTTAAATGATACTGAGGACTAAGGAAGGGGATGTTCATAAGTGGAAGATCTTTTGTAATACCAATAAACCTCTCCTAATTTGTTTCATAATTTTGGACTTTGTTTGAGAGGTTGCTGTACAGACTGCTTTTCATTAGTAAATGTGAATAATGCCCAGATCATAGTCCCAGATGTTTGCCTATACCATCGTGCCCAAAGTTGTTATAGAACATTTGTGAGGCATCTCCAAACACTGGAGGTACTTGACATACTGAAGAATATTAATGTCTAGACTGTTAATTCTTTTTTTTTTTTTTTTGGTGGTTCTGATGCAAATTTACACAATTTCTTGTTCTATAGCCCACCTAGTGATTAAAGAGCCTGTGA
This sequence comes from Ursus arctos, assembly GCF_023065955.2. NCBI lineage: Eukaryota > Metazoa > Chordata > Mammalia > Carnivora > Ursidae > Ursus > Ursus arctos. Next base: position 34,758,240 of record NW_026622852.1, read on the forward strand.
AAAGCCTCAGATCACCTAAAAGGTACCCAGAATTTTTTTTTCTCTGTTTGGCTGTGGAAAGTATACTCTGTATTCAATTTCAAATTTTAGAAAATAAAGAAAAATCTGTAAGATTTCTTTCAGGAAGAATACTATTTGTGCGCTCTAGGTTAATATGTAAGTTAGGATTGAAATTTGAGCTTCAAATAGCTGTATAGCTCAAAGCTCTTACAGGTGTTGAAAGGTTCAGAAAGAAGCCAGTGTCCTATGAGAATCTTTGGCCTTAGGTCTAGTACTGCGAAACTAATCAATGCCTCTTCACATTATTTTTTTAGTTGTGGCAAGTAGCAGTGAAAGCAAGAAGTGCCTTGTGCCTTTAATTTGATATTACACATTTACTGTTGAAATTCTGAGAAAAATAACTTTAGAAGATGCACCTCAATTAAATTTGGGTTTTCAGAAAATGCAAAGCTAAGCTATTAGACCATTTCATGGACTTATCAGCAATTTCAATAGAAGTCTTAAAGCTTTCTAGATAGTTATAAGCTCCCTGGACAGGTATGTCAGTCTAGAGGCGGCGTAAGGAATTGCCTTCAAGGCAAAACAAAAGGGCTTTTAGTCATTCGTACTCATCATATAAATTTGCACTTGGAGATAGGATATTAGGGATTTGGGTTTGATCTGTCCATCTGCCAGGAAGGATTCTCACAGCTTACAAAATAAAACAACAACAAAATTAAAATTAAAAATAAAAGGCAAATGAAAACTGAGAAAAAAAAAATTAGCTGTATAAGAAACCCAAGGATGAGCATAAGACTGAACTGCTAGTTTTCCGTCAGTCCTGCAAAGAGGAAATCAAGAAAGGTACATAGTCTTACATGTCTAATGAAAGGAAGCATTGACTAGAACTTTAATAGGAGTGACTGGTCAGGTATTAAAAATGAGCTATATTTAATGACTTGGTATAATGTCTATAGTCAATGAAGAAGGGATAAAGCAGTATTGACAGCCTGATCTCATTTATGTAAATCAGTATTTTTATACATTTTTAAATGACTGAAGGTACAGTAGATGCAGTTCTGTAAGCACTGGTAGTTAATCGGTTAATTGAAAATTTTGGTTCATGGGAAGAATCGTTATTAATGAAAAAAGTTTTTAAATACAAGTAAATATTCATTGGCTAATCTTTGACATAGGTATAGTTCTTTTTTAAGACTGACTCCTCTGAAGTTGTCTGTTGTCTTTTTCTGCTTTAACCACACCAATAATGTAACCACCTAAAAATGTGATAAGTCAAATATTGTTTTTTAAAAGTGGGTCAGGAGTTTAGACATGCTTATGAAGCCAGCTGTGTATGGACTCCCAGATTTTTTATAATTTCTTTCCATTGTTTGAAATTCTCACACACACATAATTTGAGAGTAATATTTTTAGTATCTTTACAGTCCTTCCAAAGCATTCAACTTAGTTTTCTTTGCAATTACTCTTTTCATACTCATTGTTTTTATCAATGTGTATAGTATAATCATACCATTAGAATAAACACTGCACCTGGCATAACATGTTGAAATAAGCACACCTGACTCTTGCTAAGTATATTCCACTGATGCTGAGAACAGAGTACACGTGTCCCCTGGGAACATTCAGCCTGCTGTGACATCAACCAGTACCTTCTACAGGGGAGTGCAGAATGTCAGTTAATCTGGCAAGATGGTGAAGTGGAAGTCAGCTAAGAAAGCCACCCTTTTTACATCAAAATGATAATTATGGTTATCTCTGCATTATGGGATTATGGGTGATTTAATTTTTTCTTTGTTTATCTGTATGTTTAAAATATTCCTCTATAGTTTCTTACTATGAAAAAACATAGTCACATTAAAAAGCAAATATTTAGGTAAGTATAATAAAATGATAGTAACTAAACCCATATGGTAATAGATTTAATGGATGAAGAGAGAGTTCCCAAAACAAATTATATTTTTATAAGAATTTAATAAAAGCTAAGGATATACCTCAAATGAATAAGGAAAGAAAGAGTTGATTTAATAAACGGTGTTTAGGACGATTGGCTTTTGGTTTGAAAACAAATCTAAGTCAAATCCAAATGGATTAAGGATTTTTTTTTTAATTAGATGAGGGAAAGATCAGGGGAAGGAGTGGGAGGGACTTAATAAATTTAGAAGGATTAGGTTAAAAAAAAAAAAAAGCATAGACCGCTGGGAGTTGGTAAGATCCATGTCTCACATTTTGTGGAAAATGTAATAAGTGAGGCCCATTTCGGATGCATTTACTAAGCACATCTACACAGTGTGCTGGGTGTGTTCACTTTAATTCAACAAGCGTTTCCTGAGACCTCCTCTGGTCAGCCAGATTTCTAATGTGGGAACCAGTGGTAAATATTCACTCCCTGATCTGAAGGAGCTCACAGCCTAATGAGGGAGACAGCAGGGAGGGTTAGGATGAGAACAGGGTGAATGGTTAGGATGAGAACAGGGAGCCCATGAGGAGCTACTGGGGTCATTAGGAGAAGCTACCTTGAGGTGAGACTTGAAGGATGAGCAGGAATTAGCCAGATGATGAAAGGGGAGATGGTGGGAGGGGGAAAGATTCTACTCTGAGGAGTAGGAGCGACCATACAGCAACATGAAAGAACACCACTTGTTCAGCATGTCCTAAGTGAAGAGTATGTGGATATGCAGCAAAGTGACTGTGGTGAGGTGACCGTGACCCTGGAGAGGATACAGGAGTCTTGCATGTGCATTCAGACCTGAACCAAGAGCTGTCAGAAGCCTAGGACAAGAAGAGGGAGACCTGGGAGTGAGGAGGAAGGGGAAGAGGAATATTCCAAGGTGAAATCTAACAGGCCTGGTGACCAACTAGATCTGGGGAGCAGGAAAAAGAAATCATGGAGCCCTACACTCAGTGGTGCATGTCACCTCTGCATTTAAGATAGGGGCTTTCGCTGGGTGGTCAAGTTCATCCAGGCTCTGCTTCTCTACTTCACTGAATATCTGAAATATTTACCTTTTCTTCTCAATGCTATGTGACATAAAATTTCTGTAGTGATAAGGAGTCAGTTGGAGAAGAGTTTGAAGGTCTAAAAATTCTTCTCTGTGCCAACAAAATATTTATTTTTTTCACTCCCTGATGAAAGAAATACACCCAATTTCTGGTTTCAGTTTAGAGATCCCAACCTAACAATGGCTGTGCGGTTTAGGTAACTACGGGCAGACTCTGTCTCAGTGGCTGTAACTCTGTCCTACTAATTATCACCTTAATCATCTGTACACTTCCACACTAACAAGAAATAATGCGATATATTTGGTGTATTTGTATGTTTACATATTCATGCTCTACTTTTTTCCAAAAAGGCATGTATACAATAAGATAATTAAAAATAGAAAAGCAAGGGTGTCTAACGGGCTCAATTGGTGAAGCATGCAGCTCCTGATCTTGGGATCGTGAGTTTGAGCCGTATGTTGGATATAGAGATTATAAATAAGTAAACTCTAAAAAAAAAAAAAAAAAAGGAAGACCAAAGGATAAGCAAGAAGAAACAAATATGTTAGATTCTAGGACTACTTGTCACAGCGTAATAAGGCATTAATATTTTGAGCTTCCTGACAACCTGAAACGAAAGGAAAACACCAAGATTTATAGACTTTTATTCTGTGATGGAAGTAAGTGTATGCTTTAGGTGACTGTGAAAGCAAAATTAATCTGCATATGACTGTCACATTAGGGTTTGGAGGTGCTGAGCTGATAAAGTCCCAACATGTAACTTCCTGAGTCTTTAACTGAATGTGTGACTTTATCCTTACCCAGATCTTCCTCTATTAGGACTTAAAAGACACATTCTTAAGTATTAATAAAACAGAAAGGAGTCTTCATTTATTCCAAAGACATTTACCAAGTCCTACGTTAGCTAAGGATACAAAAATGAGAGATCCAGTCTTTGCCTTCCAAAGTCTCACAGTGTTTAAGAAGGCAAGGGGGTGACCAGATGATTGTAATACAGTGTGCCAGACACTCTAATGGAATTCACTCAGGAGCAGCATGCAGACTACTTGAAGGTGGGAAGGGCAGGGCGATGGGATGTGGTGAGGTAAAGAAACCTTTTGAGAAAGGGAGGTAGTGTCTCTGCTCCAAGCAGAGGGAACAGCATGTATAAAGAATTGCCATGTCTGTAAATCTGTCCCAGAGGACAGGTGTGGGGACATGAAATTGGAGAACTAAACAGAAATCAGATCTTGAGGGTTTTGTGTGCCATGCTCAAGGACTTGATTTTATGCTAAAGAAAATGGGGACTCACTGAAGAATTTGAAGCAAGAGAGTGCTTGATGATTTGCACATTTTAGGGGGAAAAATCACTGTGGTAGCAGTGGGGAAACTTACCCAACCTGATAAGGAGTATTTATGAAAACCACATAGCTAATATACACAGGGGTGAAAGACTCAGTTTTCCCCCTAAGATCGCTTAGAAGACAAGCATGCCTATTCTTGCCATTTCTATTCAACATTATACTGAATGTTCCAGCCAGGGCCATCCAGTAAGGGGGGGAAAAAAAAAAAAGGAACAAAGCACCCAGATTAGAAAAAAAGAAGTAAAATTATCTCTCTTCCCAGATGACACAATCTTATATATAGAAAATCATAATGAATTCACACTCACACAATTAGATTTAAACAAATTAAGCATTGTTTGTGGGATATAAGATCAACACATAAAAATCAGTTTTATTTCTATCTTAAGTTTTATTCCTATCTAACACATAAAAATCAGTTTTATTTCTAATCTAAAAAGGAAATGAAGAAAACAATCCCATTCACAATAGCATCAAAAAGAATAAAATCCTGGGAAATAAATTTAACCAAGTTGGTGCAAGGTGTTTATATTAAAAACTACAAAATACCATTGAAAGAAATGAAAAGAAGATATAAGTAAATGGGAAGACATTTATGTTCATGGGTTGGAAGAGTTAATTTTTTTTTTCAAGTAGGCTCTATGCCCAGCGTGGGGCTTGAACTCACAACCCTAGGATCAAGAGTCACATGCTGTACCAACTGAGCCAGCCAGGTACCCCTGGAAGAGTTAATATTGTCAGGATGATAATACTACCCAAGGTGGTTGACAGATTGATTCAATGCAGTCCTTATCAAAATCCCAATGGCTTTTTTTTTTTTTGCAGAAATGGTGATTTAAAAATTCATACGGAGTTTTGCAAGGAACTCCATTTTGCCAAAAACAATCTTGAAAAAGAATAAAGTTGAAGAACTACCACTTCCTAATTTCAAAACTTACTACAGAGTTATGGTAATCAAAACAATGTGGTACTGACACATGGATAGAAAGAGAAATCAATGGAATAGGATTAAAAGTATAAAAATAAAAGCAGGTATCTATTGTCAACTGTTTTTCAGCAAAATTGCCAAGACTATTCAATGAGGAAATTTACCATTTCCTTATCATTTTCAATAAATGATGCTTGCACAACTTGATATCTACATGCAAAAAAAAAAAAAGAGAGAGAAAGAAATTGGACCTTTACCTCACATCATATGCAAAATTTAACTCAAAATGAAACAAAGACTCAATATAAAAGCTAAAACTATGACACCAAAACACAAGCAACAGAGGAAAAATAGGTAAATTGGGCTTCATCAAAATTAAAAACTTGGCTTCAAGGGATACTATTTTTAAAAAGTATGCAAAGACACCCCACATAATTGGAGGAAATACTTGCAAATCATATACCTGATAAGGGTCTAGTATCCAGAATATTTCAAGAACTCTTAATACTCAACAACAAAAAGACAACCCAATTTAAAAATGAGCAATACACTTGAATAGACATTTCTCTAAAGAAGATATTTTATAAATGGCCATGAAAGACATGAAAAGATGCTCAGTGTTATTAAATATTGTTAGAGAAATGCAAATCAAAACCACAATGAGATATGACTTCATATCCACTAGGATGACTATAATCAGACAGCCCATAGCAAGCATGGATGAGAATGTGCAGAAATTGGAACCCTTATATGTTAGTGATGGGAATGTAAAATGATGCAGATCCTATAGAAAATAATTTGGCAGTTTCTTGGTACATGCTCAAGCATAAAATTACCATATGACCCAGCAATTCCTCTCCTAGATATATACCCAAAATAATTAAAAACAGACATTGGGATAAAAATTTGTATACGAATGTTCATCACAGCAATAGTCACAATAACCAAAAGGTGGAAACAATCCAATATCCATCGACTGATGAATGGAGAAACAAAATGTATGGTATGCCCATACAATGGAATATTATCCAGCCATAAAAAGGAGTTAGGTACTGATACATGCTACAATATGGATGAACCTTGAAAACATTATGCTAAACACAAAAGGCTATATATGGTATGAATACCTATATATAAAAATATCCAGAATAGGCAAATCCATGGAGACAGGAAACAGATTTAGTGGTTTTCAGGGGCTGGGTGGGGGGGTGTGGGAGGAAGGGGTTACTGCTTAATGGGTATGAGGTTTCCTTTTGGGATAATGAAAATGTTCTGGATTATATAGTGCTGATGATTGCACAGCTTTCTGAATGTACAAATGCCATTGAATTTTTTACTTTAAAATTATTAAAATGGAACATTTTATATCACAATTAAGAAAAAACTAATGACACTGGTAGATATTATTTATTTAACTTTATTTTGAAATTTTAGAACTTACAGAAAAGTTGGAAGAATGGTACAAAGAATTCTTATATACCTCACACACTCAAATTCCCAAAATGTTAGCATTTATCACATTTGCTTTATTATTTTCTGTCCCTCTCGCTCTCTCTGTTGTTCTATATTTGTCTGTCTCTGTTTCTGACTCTCTGTGTGTGTGGGTATTCTATAGACTATTTAAATTTTTACAGTTGTCCCACGAATGTCCTTTATGAAAAATAATTCTGGTCAAGAATGCAATCTAGGATCACACATTGCATTTAGTTCCATGTGTCTTTAATATCCTTTAATTTAGAACAATTCCTCAGTCTTTGTCACTTATGACCTTGACACTTGTTTTAAGAGTCAGGCCATTTATTTTATAAAAGCCCTTCAATTTGGGTTTAAGTTTCCTCATGATTAGATTAAGTTATGCATTATTGGTAGAGATACCATAGAAATCATGTTGCGTTCTTCTCAGTGCCTCATATGAGGAGGCACATAATATCTGCCTGTCCGTTATTGGTAATGTTAACTTCAATCATTTGGTTAAGGTGGATCTTCCTGGTCACTCCACTATAAATTGGCTATTTCTCCCTTTGTAATTAATAAGTATCTTATGGGGAGATATTTTGAGACAATGTAAAGACCCTGTTTCTCATCAACCTTTCACCCACTGGCTTTAGCATCTATTCATGATTCTTCTCTGAAACAACTACTACTGTGGATTTTGCCTAATGGTGATTTTCTAATACCATCATTCCTTCTACATTTATTAGTTGGTGTTCTACTCTAAGGAAGAACTTTACCTTCTCTCCCACTTATTTATTTATTCATTGGATATTGAAGTATGGATTTTTTTTTCTATCATCATTATCTTTATGCCCCAATTGTCTCCAATTTTCCCAATAAAAGCACATCCACACTGGCTTCTGTCTCCTTTGGACCTGTCTCTATGAGCCTTTGAGTACTTCCCTGTTTACTGACACAACCCAGATTTTCCAGGCTCATCTTGGGCTTGCCCTGTCTCAGCTCTGTAATCACTAATGTCTTAAAAGAATCCTGGTTCCTTTTAATGGAAATTGGTATTTAGAAACCAAGATCTGGGCACTAGAAGTACTCACTGTGGTATTTTTTATTGAAAATACAGAAAACTGACTTTCTACCTAATGGCACTATACAGTGCTTTTTTTACTGTTTTATTGGAAAGGCAATATAAAAATACTGAAAATATTCTACCTTGTGCCAGTTCTATTTTTATTTTGTATATATTATTTCTAGTTCTACATGGGAATGAACAGGTGCATATACATATATATAGTTATATATGTATAGTTATATATATAGTTATAGTTGTTATATATACGAAGTTGCAACCATATGTCATATCACTGTGTCTTCCTTTTTTCATTTATATTAAATCCTGATCCTAAATATGTTTTCATGCTGCTGTAAGGGCTTAATCCCTCTCCTTTCAAATGGCTACCCAGTGTTCCACGGAGCGGCTGTGCCCTTCTCTAGTGTGGGCATGTAGTGGCTTTTAGGTTTTAGCTGTTCGAAGATGGTTCTGAAAATCTAGCATCTATGTTTTTTCTCCAGTTGTATTTGTTCCTCTGGATAAATTCCCAGAAGTCAAAAAAGATTTTTTTTTTTTAAAGTAGAACACATTTCTTTTCCTCACTATCTTTTCAACCTTTAATCTTTCACATTTCTTTTTCCTTCAAGGATGCCTGGAGCTCCAACAGTGCATTGGAGTTTCACTGGTCTTCATCAAAGTCGTAAAGCCAGGAGTGCCTGCGGGTGCCCGATTCTGTGCCATGTGGTTTGGAGCTGTGTGCTTGTGCACGCACGTATATGCATTTGACTGCTCACAACAAATGTGCAAAGTAGGTCTTACGGAGGAAACTGAGAGACAAAGAGGTTAAGGAGTTTTTCTGTTGACAAACGGCAGATCTAGGATTCAACCTGAGGTCTTTTTTACTCCAAAGTCCTTGAACTTTGTTTGCCACAGGAAAGCACTCCATCCTGCTGTGATGTGTTTGCTGGGCTGCCACACCTTGTCTCTGCGTTCAGGTCATATCTCCCATTTTTCTTCCGCATTAGCCTGGTTCTGGGAGTCCTTCCTGTTTATCTAAATTACAAAGGCCAAGGATCTTAGGAGCTAAGCAGACCTGAGAAGAAATGTGGGTGGAGTAGTCTTTAATTGAAGGACCAAACCTAAGGCTTGCTAATTAATTTCGACCCAAGGGAGGACTCTGAGAGAGGAGGCAGACGCCAGATGTGAGTAACAAAAAACCCCAAAATAACAGTTGCTGAAATAAGACAGAAGTTTATATTTCTCACACATTGCCCTAAGGCAATGCATTACAGTGATTAATTAGGAGCATGAGCTCCAATTCAAGCACACCTGTGTCCCTTAGGAGCTAGATGATCTTGGGCTTCAGCCTCTCTAGGCCTCTGTTTTTCCACCTATGTAGTAGAGTAATAGTGTCCAACGTAAGAGTGTTTTTATGATTATTAACGACATTATTACATGTAAAATGCATAGAGCAGTTCCTGGCACACAGTGAATGTTCAGTAAATATTAACTCTTGTTCTTGGTCTTTGGCCTTAGTCTTGGACAGTTTAATAGTTTTGCCACTGATGCGGATGAAGAAATGGAAAGAGGGGTGCCTGGCTGGCTCAGCTGGTAGAGCATGTGACTCTCGATGTTGGGTTTGTGAGTTCAAGCCCCATGTTGGGCTTGGAGCTTACTTAAAAAAGAGAGAAAAGAAAAGAAGGAGGGACAGAGGGAAGGAAGGAAGGAAGGAAGGAAGGAAGGAAGGAAGGAAGGGAGGAAGGAATGAAAGGGGAGGAAGGAAAGGAGTAGCCAAGACTACAAATTGTCCCCCATATCCTTTCAGTCTTTAATGGTGACATTTACCTGATTTTTAGATGGACATATAGCCATTCTGAACAAAGACTACATTTCCCATCCACCCTTGCAGCTAAGTTATGACTATGTGACTCAGTTCTGGCCAGTGGGATGTAAGCGGAAATGACATGTAATTACCAGGAAATGTCTAAAAGGAAGGGCCATTGCCTCTTCCTTGATTTCCTCTTCCTTGCTGGCTGGAATTCAGACATGATGGGTAGAAGTCCAGCAGCCATCCTGGATAAGGCAGTGACCTTGAAACTGGCAGAACTTCATAATAGAGTAACAAGGTAGAAGGTGCCTGCATCCCTGATACTTTGGCACAGCATATCAACCCTGGGCTGACAACCTCCAGGCTTTTTTTTTTTTTTTTTTTTTGAGAGAGAGAGAGCAAGTGAGTCAGGGGTTGGGGGTGGAGGGGCACAGGGAAAGAGAGAAAGAGAATCTTAAGCAGGCTCCTTGACCAGCGTGGAGCCTGACATGGGGCTTGATCTTATGACCCTGAGCTTCTGACCTGAGCTGAAATCAAGTCAGATTCTTAACCAACTGAGCCACCCAGGCACCGCCAACCTCCACACTTCTTGAATAAACTTGTTCTATGTCAGTAACTGTTATTTGGTTGGGTTTTTTTTTTTTCCATTATAGCTGAACACAATCCTAACTAATACTAAAGATAGATCATATTTTAAGGTGACTTAGAGCTAAAAATGCTAGCTGTGTAGTTCATTGGGTAACACAACCAGAGCTCAGGAGCAATGGACTAAATCTGGCAGCATGGAGTTTAGCAATGATTATGTGAAGTACTTCCTTGGGTCCATAAAACCAGCCTTGCAATGGCCTGAATGAGGTTGATATGGCCTTGGGGTCTTCTGAATGCAATGTCTTATAAGGGAGATGGCAGAGTGGCTTTCACAGAGTATATATTCAGTGGTGTGTGTCCCCATTGCCTTACCTCTTCCCCACAAGCATCAGAGTTCAAGGCATGCTCTGTATAAATTGACGGTGGGATGTTTCAGTTCAAGGGATTTGGGGCTCAGTTAAATAGCATGGTGTGCAGCAGGAAGAAGGCGATGACTCTGCATTCGTTTTTATAGGTCAGTCTGCACCTGGAATATAAACAAATGGGAGTGTTTTCAAAGACAAGTCTGCAAAAGACATGTACTTGGAAAAGAGACATCTGGGGTGGGTAAAGTGAAAAGAAACAATCACTGTATTCAATTATCTGAAGGGATGTTCCAGAGAAAGAAGAGTTTCTATAATCGTGTCCTAAGCCCCTGAAGGGTTCTAATGGTTAGAAAGACAGATTTTACCAGCCAATTAACATGTTAACCACCTATTACCATCAGGCTCTGGCAGTGACTGCTAATTATCCTACCCAGTATCTGTTCTGCCCTTCTTCCTCAGGAGTTTAACCCAGATATTCTGGTCAACAAAGCGCCCAAAGAAAACACCCACCGTCTCGTACTGAAGTTTGAGGTGATCATGTGACATAGTTCTTGCCAACAAGAGAGGAGGTGAACTATAAGGGGGAATTCCAAGTGTTGCCTTGTCAATATAGGTGCCTTCCATGCTCCTGGTTTTCCCCAGCCTCTGCCTATCTGGAATGCGGATGCGATGCGTGGAGAAGCTGCAGTAATTTTACAAACAGGAGACAGAACCACGCTGAAAGCTGGCAGAGCAGAAAGACAGAAGGAGCCTAGCCCGTGGAGGACGTCCTCACATCCTTCATTTGGGCTTGCTGTCTTCTGGGCTTCCTGTGGGATAAGAAGGATGAGCGCCTTCCTTGTTTAGGCCACTGTAACAGGTTTCTTGACCATGCAGGTGAGGGCGTAGTCCTATCCCAGGCACCATGCTAACTTGGAGGGATCAGGGAAGGCTTTCCTGTGGAGTCACTGGCTTTTCCTGCCTGTCGGGATGTGAGGAGAAAGTTCCTAAAAACTGGAACGTTCCTAAGATGGACTGAGCTCCGGGGAAGGATCCCCTTGACCCTGAGGAATGCATGCAGAGGCTGGGAAGCACTCTTGCAGCTGCCATGTTATAAAGCAGGATTGAGTGTGGAGTGAGAAGTTGGACTCAATGAACTTTAAAGTCCATTCTAGAACAAAAACTTTTCAAAAGTCGGAAAGGTAGTTAAAAATAAAAATAAGTGGGCTCAGGGTATTTAAAGTGTTGGTCACTGAACAGATGGTGGGTTTCAGCTGTAGACTGCACTGGAATACACACTTTCCCTTAGTTTCTAAGAAAGCACTCTCCCTGAACACCCCCGGGTAACCACATCATGCCAATTTTAAGTTTCTAATGGAATTTTAGTTTATGTTTTCTTCGTGGTAATGTAACTTATCCCACTCTTTTACTACTAGGGTTTATTTATCTTGGATTTGCAAGTTAACGTGACAGTAGAACCTAGGCTCAGCGACATTTTGATTTTCAGATACTAATGGGTTTATTATTTTTGTCCTGTTTTAAAATAATGCATATATTATTGTCTGTGTTTTAAAGAATGGATCTTGGTACCAAGATTCCTTTTTGGCTATATGTCCTATGAACTAACCATTAGGGATCAGTTTATTGGCAGAATTTCTGTAAACATGGGAGTGTTCTTTATGGGAAAGGAGGACTTTTTTCCTCTCATGATGGAAGCCAGGTTCTTTGATGGGATAAATATAAGAAAAGATAGTTCCAGTCTTTACTGGGTGCTATGTCAGATCCCTCGGTGGTGATCTCAAGCTTGAGGATGTGCTGCCTGACTTTGTGAAGGCACCCAGGGGGTGACTGGCGAGCTGTCAGGGCTCAGTAGATGTTTGGTGAATGAACGAACAAATCAGTCCCTTTCCAGCCTGACTATCTCCCAGTCAGGGCTGTGCGATGATGTCCTACGGTCTGTGCGGGTGCAAATCAGTGTTTCTCAGAGCGCCCCACAATGGAGGGTTGAGGGAGGATAAAAAGGTGGTGCTTAAAATGGAAATTGTTTATTCAAGGCCCTACTCCATACCTACTGAATCAGATCTCTGCAGCTGGGGCTCAGGAATCTGCATTTTAACGATCCCTCCCCTCCAAGGGACTCTCCTGGGTAATAAATTTTAGAACCACGGGCGTGTGTATTGGCTGTTCCTGTTGAAGCTTCCACAGAGGGATGGGACCTTAGAGAGCATCAGGAACTCCAGCTGGAGCAGGATTTGGGGTGGTCGTCCTCGAGAAGGCAGCCGTCGCAGAAACACTTGTCTCTGACGACACCTGCTGGTTGACATAACAATTAGCAAACATTCAACCCCTTCAGACTACAGAATTGTTTTCTCTTATGGGGCCCACAATACTGTGGGTGCTGCATTCTAGTGTTTGAATTCTAACAGCAATGAATAATATACCCAAAGCCCCAGGTATTGGGGGGGACACCTGCTTTCACATTTCTATCCTCTTTTCACTAGCTTCAGGTAGAATCAATAGAGTCTTGAAGAATATTGTCCTTCAATTATCTTATATGTTTCTTAGAACAAATATTCTTATCTCATGCTCATATGAAGCATTGACAACTTTTGGGTGTCCTCTGCAAGGGTTTACTGAAACTTCAACTAGGGAACTTATTCTTTGCGGTCGTTTGAGGGAAATAAGGAGAAGCCAACATTTATCTCTCATTGAAGACTCCAAGCAAGATAAAGAAAAAATGTTTCAAGATATCTTAGCAATTGATTCCTTTCCCTACTGCACACCTACTCTATGCCATCCCTCCTCTCAGGGAGCTCACAGTTCAGGGATGGAGAGGGGGCGGGTGTGGTCAGGGCCGTGGAAGCATGTGACATGTAGAAGCAGCAAGGGGATAGAGATGGAATCCAGGAATAAGATGAGGCCTGGGAAAAAGTCCTTCTTCCAAATCCTACATAGACATTCCCAGGGCAGAGGTTACCAGAATAGAGACAGGTATGTGCTAAAACATAGAGCTGTGAAGTGCTATCTGGGGTGTCCGCACTGGGATAGGAGTAGCCTCCAAAGAATTTGCTCTTGTGAAGTATGAGGCTGCACGGGAGGGTGATGGGGCCAAGGAGGCAGGCCAGGCCTCATCCACCTGCCAGGAAGCTTAGATTTCATCCTGTAGGTGTAAGCAACCACTGAAAAGTTTAAATTTAAGATTTACTTTTTATCAGATTATTTATTTCATTGGACTACCAATGCAGTAAGTACAGGACTTCCTTTGTAACTAACTGAGGTCAAATCTGAGTGCAAATTCCTCATTGAGATTATATGTAGTAGTTGAGAATTTTGTGCAGATTCAACACAAAAACTTCCAGTCCATTTGGAAAGTCTCTTAGTATTCTGATAATTAGATTTGACCTGTGTGTTTTAACACGGGGTCTTTTTATGTAGATATGTGGCGGAGCTGGATTTCTGCACCTTTTTTTTAAAGATAGATTTTATTTATTTGTTTATTTGTTTGTTTGTTTGTTTTAGAGAGAATGCAAGAGGGGAGAGGGGCAGAGGGAGAGGAAGAGGGAAAAGAATCTCAAGCAGACTCCACGCTGGGTGTGGAGCCTGAGGTCATGATCCCAGCAAAAACCTAAAGTTGATGCTTAACGGACTGAGCCATCCAAGCCCCCCATCTGTGCCTTTCATTTCAGAGCATCTGCACTGCCTTCTCTTCCTGTCCTTACAGGACTCTCCATGAAGCTTTGCCTACCACAAAAACCCAGGAAAATCCCACAGGTATCCATGCCGAGACCAAAAGCTAACAGTGGTTCATGTTCAGAGCCAGAGGCAGGAAATAAACTGATTCATTATTTTGTGCATAATTTTTCACCTTTTAGAGATATTAAGGATCGGGGTGCCTGGGTGGCTCAGTGGATTAAGCATCTGCCCTCGGCTTAGGTCATGATTCCAGAGTTCTGGGGTCCAGCCTCACTTGGAGTGCCCTGCTCAGCGGGGAGCCTGCTTCTCCCTCTCCTGCCCCTCCCTCTGCTTGTGCACTCTCTCGCTCTTGTTCTCTCTCTCTCGCAAATGAATAAATAAAGTCTTTTAAAAAATAATAAGTGATAGTGGATATATTTCCATTTTGCTTTTCACAACAGTGTAAGGTGCTCAGCTTGTGTTCATGCGACAGAATCAACACTTTTCCTCATGAAAGATGGACAAACAGAATCTCTTTTTCTCTCCCTCCTCCCTTCTGCTCCATCTTCAGCCACACCGTGCATATCTTTACACATTTGGCCTGGTCTAGCGGAAAAAGCGTGGACTTGGAAACTGATGGACTTGGATTTGAATCTTGCCTCCTCCCTGCCATTATGTTGTCAAGTCACTTCGCTTTTCCTCTTTTTTACCTGGGCAAAGGAGCTAATAATACCTTCTCTCGAGGATTGAGTGAGAAAAATATGTATAAAATGACTGAGACCAGTGCCCAAAACACAGCAGGTTCTTAATAAATGTTAGCTCCTTTCCCTTTTTTCTCTCCTTCCCTCGATACCAATGAATCATCAAAAGACCAGGAAGCACACAGCATTCAGACTGCAGCAGTGGTAACTGGCTATCAGTTCATGCTGTTCTGTGCTGTTCTATGGAGTCCACCTCTGAAACAGGTTAATTAAATAAGAGACCTTTTCTTAGCTTACGGATTTTCTGCCCCAATCTCTCTGTAAAGAGCGTGAGCTCTTTCAAGTACGGAGTCTGACGGTCATCAACCAGCTGCTCCGAGAGGAATCCAGTCCTGTCAATATTTGCTCACTGCTGGACACTGTCCATAACTCTGATGTGATCCCCAAAGCCAGGCTGTCTTGACCCATGGGTGGGGCTGCCCCATCTGCGCAGATAAGAGCTTGTGCCTGACTGGCCCGACCCCAAATCAGGAGAGGGTCTCTTAGCCACTCATGCCCAAGTGTGACTTTCTTATTAACAGGTATTACCTAACACACTGAGGGTGCTTGCTTACTAGCCAAGTCAACAGCCTAAAGGACATTACTCTCAAAGATTTGGTCCAAAGTTAATCTTTGACTTAAAGAGATAACATTTGTGGGGACAGTTCCCCCAAATTGTATATATTCTGTTCTATTGTACTCACCTACTCTTAATGTCCTGGAAATGCTGAGATATTGGCAAATTGTGCCTAAACAAAATTTGGCAGTGGGCATGACAATCAAAAGAAGGCCAAGTGACAAAAGATTGAAAAGCCACAAAGGAAAAAGACGTGGAAGCTGAAGAACCCTAATGTTGGCACACGGACGCGTGGTAGGAAATGTGCTGGTTTGCATGGCTTGAGCACTCCCCAACAGCAGTAATATAAACCATATAAACGCCTGCCCGAGGTCGGCTGTAGCCAAAGCTGGTGACGCCATGGGGAGGTAACGACGGCACTCAAACGTTACTCTGCTTTATTTGTACTTGAAGGATTTTAAAGTATGTTCAGGGCAATTTTTATTTTTGTGTTTAATAAGCTCAAAGGGTTGGAAAGGAGATGGTACTTCTACTATAGTTTTACAAAGGGAGTATCTTTCAGGAAATACATGAGTCAGGAGAAAGAGCCTTTGGACAGATCATATACCCCAAGCTGGGATTTAAAAGCTTTGAACTATACTCCAGGAAGCATCTTGTTTGCTCTGGAACTCCTAACTTACAGGGACACCCAAATGCTAATTATCAGTAGAAATTAATTTAGTAATCCCTACCTTCTACCCAGGTTAGGAGTCCTCGTAGAAGGCAGCCTGTTTCCACGCCACCTGCTCTGACAGTTGGACAGCAGAATCTGGTGCTTTGCACCTTCCATAGTACTCTCTCCTCTGTCTTTTGAAACAGCTGGTGCTAGTGCTTTTTGAAACCTGTCAATCATTTGCTCAGAGGTCTCTTCTGTCTGCTAGTATTCAGGACAAATGCCACAGTCCCCAGAGCCCACCCAATCCGGGATTCCCCTGGTCTGGATGGAAAGCATCCTGCTGCCTGCAGCACCCCAACATTGTGGCAGGAAGAGAGGGGAGACACCAAATGTCCTGTTTAACTTCTTGTTAGAGTCAAGGAAGAAGGAGGAAGTCATAGGACTTGATTAAATAAAGGTCATGGTTATCTGTAATTTCTATTATTTACAAAAGGTTGGCCTCCTATAGGAAATAGAAAATTAAAGTTATCACGAGATTCTTAGTTTGTCCTGGAGACAGATATGCGTGCATGGGGGAGTTAAGAGTGGAGTTACAGACTCTTGCCTTTCACTGGGAGTCACACATTCCTTTTGTATACATCTCTTTCTTTTCTTCCAAAGTAAGGAAGTCTGCAAAGTTGAGCTGATTACAGGAATATAATATTGATTTAAATAGCACAGTCTAGATAGATCTTCTTTTGGGTTGCTTTCATATCCCAGCAAGCAAAGAACTGCAAAGACTCATTCAAAGGCTATCCATATAGATAGCATAATTTGGGTACATAAAAAGTGTTCAGCAGATGTTGAATGAACTAACAAGTATCTAGAGTTCCAGAGGTGTAACCACATCATATATTTTAAGAAGGCAGATATTGAGCCTTTAAAAAATCATACCTGGGAATGGTTCCTCTGGTTTTCAAATACCTGGTCTGATAAATAAGATGCATTAATATTTTATGAATCAGATGTGCTAGTATGGTGTACATTGTTCCAGGAACAGCCATCATTTACTGAACACTTACTAAGTGAAAGCTACTGTAGTGTGGTCTTTATATGGATTATCTCTTTAAATCCTTATAGGAATCATGAGGCATTGAATTGTTCCCATTTATTTATTTATTTATTTATTTTCAAAGATTTCATTTTTAAGTAATCTCTACACCCAATGTGGGGCTTGAACGCACATCCTGAGATCAAGAGTCACATACTCTACCGACTGAACCAGCCAGGTGCCCCCAGTTCCCACTTTAAAGATGAGAACACAATGACTCAGATCAGAGGACCTCTAGCAGGTTACTAAAGTGTTCGAGCTACAGTCATTAGCAGAACTCTGGATTATGGGGGTTTATATAATAGCTCATGTTCACAAGAGAGATAAACACTCATAATCCAGTCTTCCTTTAGATTCGTAATTCTCCAGTTATCTCCTTATAATTCCTTTGGTGCCTGGGTATGTTCTTATTACTTCCCAGCCTTGTATAGGGCCAAGTCTTCCAATAACTAGTGGTAAATGCAGTGTGTGCATGCTGAAATCTTTTACTAGGTGCCAGCTGAGAGGAACAAGATGGTGCTGTTGAGTTGGACCCTCCTATCTGGACGTCCGCCAGCACCTCTTTTAACTCAAACTCAAAGTCACATCAGCAGCTTAGGTGCTCAAGCCAGGTAGTAGGAAATGTATTTTAAATCAAGAGTTTAGGGGCTGGTCCTAGCGTGCACAAAGGGCCTCATGCCCTGACCTGGGGTATCCTGGTCCATCCTTCTCTGTCACCTGCCATGACACAGACTCCTTGCTAGGGCAATCCTGCCTCAAGTCCTGGTGAGGTGATGTGGCCACCAGCCAAGAGTAAAATTTGTATCGTATTTTAAAAGCTCATTGTGAAAAAATACCCCCAATTATAGTTCTTTGGGGGCAAAGTCTGGTCTCGGTGTCCTATTTGTGGGCTGCACAAAGGTAAACATTTCCCCCAAAAACTCTTAGAGTGCCATCACCAATCTAAATGAAGAAGGAATTTAACTTATTTAAATTGCTATCCAGAGCTAAAGAAGAAGTTTGGGGCAGGATATCCAAGTCACCCAATTCAAAATTCTGGAGTCTTCCATAGCTTTTCCTTCTCCCCAGTCTTCTCCCAAGCCCCAACAAGGAACAAAGCTAGATTTATCTCAGGGCCTGTGTGGGACATAGTAGGTACTCAACAAAGTTTACTTATTGAGTGGACAAAGGAAAAGTGGGAGGGAGAGAAGGAAAGAGGGAGGGAGGCTCAGAACTTCAGTGTTCAAAATCTGCCCTAAAGTTAAAGTGTGAGGAAACAGCTCTTTTAAAAGTTATTTGGCAATGTGCATTAAAAATCTAAAGAATGTGCACATCGTTTAATCAAGTTAATTCTCTACTTAGAAATTAAAGATGTGCGAAAAGATTTTGCCACAAGTCAGAGTATTGTTCCTAATGATAAAATATTGCAACTAACCTAAAAGTCCAACAAGAGGGAGTCAGATCAATGAATTACAGTATATCTATACCTGTTCTTCCCCTGGTCTTTCCCAGCTCAGTAAATAGCATCTCTGTTAAACCAGTTGCTCAGGCTGGAAATCCAGCATCATTCCTAAATTTCCCGCCCTCTATTTCAACTGTTATTCTAAATCCTCTCATTTTCCAACATATACAGGGACTCATCTTACAGATGCATTAACTTAAGCAGGCAAGACATGCCATCAAGCCTAAAAGCCAGTGTGTGAAACAGCTATGAATGCTTTCAAGGATTTACCTGTCATATACAAAGGAAATATATTGTTCCAGTAGCTAGGGAAGTGGGTGTCGATGACTCCATCAACGTCATGTAGGATGAAATTAACTGAGAGACATAGAGAAACATGGACAAGGAAAAATTAGAAAACGATGATATAGGGTCATACACATAAAACATACAGTACTATGCTTTACAGATGATCTATGAGACTTTTCAAAGTTAATTTTAACTATATGCAATCAGTACTGCCTTAAGTAGCACTGAGCATCAGGTCCTCACTCTTGCCCTCCTCCCTCTGACCCCTTCACAGGGCAAAAAGTCCGCAGAGCTGAGGGGACATGGCCCCCCAAAGCCTACTTCCTTCCCCTGAGACCACACTGAAGAAACCCAGGCCCCTAGTACTCCCTCCTCCCAACAAGGCCTGAGTGGGTTTCTTCTCCAGATACCTCCTCCCAAAGGCGGATCCTGGCTGTGGCAGGTGGTGTGCTTGGAGCTTGGACTAGTGAGCTCAGGAGTCTACAGCGGAGCATCAGAAGCCCCTTCCAGTGTGGGCTGGAGCAAGGGATGGGAAAAGAATGGGAATAGGGTCTTCCATTTGTCCTCTTGCTTCTGACCCCATAAATGCTAGCAGCATCCTGGATGCAGTGTTTACTGCCACCCCCAACTCCATTACATCTCGTATCCACCTGTTCCTACCTCTACCCTACTCTAGACCCCATCACTTCTTATTTAGACTGGTGCTGTGCTCCCCTACCTAGTTTCCTGTCTTACGCTCTTGTCCCCCAATCCCTTCTCCTACACAGAATAGGCAGGGCGAGCTTTCTCTAATATGAATCAGATCACGTACCTGCCACAGGGTGAGAATACAATACATACTCCCAGCCATGGCATCGATGCCCTCCAGCTTCTGCTGTCTCAGCCTCAGCGAGCGCCAGCCACGTCCATCATCTTTCCGTTTCCAGCGCTTGCTAAGAATTTTTCCACTTCAGGGGCGCCTGGGTGGCTTAGTCATTAAGCGTCTGCCTTCGGCCCAGGGCGTGATCCCGGAGTCCTGGGATCGAGTCCCACGTCGGGCTTCTCCGCTGGGAGCCTGCTTCTTCCTCTCCCACTCCCCCTGCTTGTGTCCCTTCTCTCGCTGGCTGTCTCTCTCTGTCAAATAAATAAATAAAATCTTAAAAAAAAAAAAAAGAATTTTTCCACTTCAGGGCCTTCAACTAGGCTGCCCCCTTGGTCTGGAAGGTACTTCCTCATCATTCACATGCCATCCATGTCCTTCAAGTCCAGACTGATCCCTCCTTCCTCCCTTATTCCCTCAGACAGACCTTCTTCAACACCCTGTGTACCTCATCTTCTCTTACTACCCTCTTCTTTTCCTTCACGGCTTTTTACCCCAATTCAGCCACTGCAGGTACTTCCGCTGTTTGTTTCATGCCTATTACCTCCATCCAGTTGTAATCATCACGTTCAATAACGTGCAGGCCAGAACGTTGTACTATGGAGTACATGTGTGCGATTAATTAACCTGTAAATGGAGTCCCATTCTGTCATAAAAATAATGTTTACCGGCATAGAAAGTTGCACAGGATGTAAATTGAAATGAAAAAAGCAGACTGTATAGTAATAGAATCCCATTTTTGTTTTTAAAAATGTGTATATATTCTACACATATGTTTGTGTGTGGTAAAAAGACCTGCAAGGTGCTACAGTGGTTTTCTGGGTTGCAAAATGGTAAGTGTAGTTTATTTTCGCTTATCTTTTAAATACTGAGTGTGTATTATCTTCATAATAAGAACGTATCTTAGTTTTTATAACTAAATAAAGACATTAGTATCCACCTGTACAGAAACTATCACAGTAAACTGACCTTTTTTTTTTTTTTTTTTTTTTTTTTTTACAGATTTTATTTATTTATCTGACAGAGACAGCCAGCAAGAAAGGGAACACAAGCAGGGGGAGTGGGAGAGGAAGAAGCAGGCTCCTAGTGGAGGAGCCTGACGTGGGGCTCGATCCCAGAACGCCGGGATCACGCCCTGAGCCGAAGGCAGACACTTAATGACTGCACCACCCAGGCGCCCCCTGACCTTTTATTTGAAAGTAGATTAGATGCCCAGCATTATGGGAATATTGAGCCAGGGTATGGCACATCAATTTAATAAAATGGTAGGTCACCATTAAAGAATCATTGTGAAGGATGCAACAGCATGGAAAATGCTAATGAGATGATATTAACTTAGAAATTTAAAAAGTGGGCTGGGGTACCTGCTTGGCTTGGGGGTTGAATGTCTGCCTTCCGTGCGGGTTGTGATCCCGGAGTCCTGGGATTGAGCCCCGCATCAGGCTCCCTGCTCAGTGGGGAGCCTGCTTCTCCCTCTCCCTCTAGCTGCAGCTCCCCATGCTTGTGCTCTCTCGCTCTCTCTCTGTCAAATAAATAAATAAGATCTTTTAAAAAAACTGAAAAAAAGAAATTTAAAAAGTAGGATGAAATGATAAAAATAATTTTTAAATGATGTTATCACTTCACAGTGATAGAATTATGGTCATTTCTTTTGTTCAACAAACTCCCTGTAATATCATTTTCTACATTTCTACATTCTTGAACAATCTATGTCTGATCTCTTCTTGTTGCATATTAATTTTTTTGGTAAGAATATTTGTAGAATTTAGGCTTTCTGTATAAATGACCTCGAAATAAAATCTCCAGTTCCCTGGGATGTGAAATGCATCACTAATTCCACAAGGTGGCAATATCATAGTCATTAAGCCACAGGAGGGAATTTGCTGCGTTACTCAGCGCATTGCGCCGTTCAGAACGTTATTTCTTCTTATCTGATCTTTGATTTACATTGGCATTTACATTCCTTTGAAGTCCTAAAAATGTAATCTGTTTTGTGGTTTTTATTTTTAAATTATAAAGTAAATAATTCCCCTGACTGGGAGGATGTGAAAGTCTCTCTCTGCCCACACATTTTTGGTTCCTCACTACTTCTTTGCTTCCTAAGTCTTTCATTTTTAAAAATAACTATTAAATAATATCAACTGTTATTTCCTGAAAACATTTTATGAGCAAGTCATTGTTCTGGGTCCTTAGATACATTACCTCATTTACTCTTGCTGAGTGAGAGAGTGTGTATGTATCTGTCTATCTGTCTAATTCAGGGCATATTGAAAATAAAAGCTTACAGTAAATTAGATACATATTAAATAATTTCTATCCTCTGTTTTTCCTTAATATAAAATATGAGAATTATATTGTGTGTTATAAAAAATTCCTTGCAAACAGGGCTAATAGATTGATAACCTTCTTTCATTTTATGTACTATATTTTCTTCAGTCTTTCTTCTATAATAAATTCAGCAGTTCCCTCTCAAAATTAAAGAATTATTAATAATGTTAACATGATCACCTTTGTATAGAATCTTTATCTTTGTCCATTGTTAAGGATACATTCCTGGAACTTGAATGACTTATTAGGTAAAAAGAAATGAACTTTTAGAAGGCTCTTGTTAAGTTAAAGGTTTAACCTGATGATCAAAGTAACACATTTTCCTTTCAATATATGTAGCAGCTATTTCCAGAAAAGAGAGAAAAATTATTCTGCATCCTCCTAATAAGAATTAAGTACTTTTATGATTTTGGTTTATTTCCTACTATACATTTATGTATCTATTATATTTATCCACGTTTATGTCTCATTTCCACAGAGTTGATAATAAACATACACACATAGAAACTTTCATATCCTGTCCTTGCCATTTAACATTATATGCAGGTATGTATATATACACAAACGTATTTCAGATCATTCAATATTCTTCAGAAACATGATTTATAATAGTGGATTTATATTTCCTTATATTAGTGTTTTATCATTAAACTTTTAGATTATGTATAATCTTTTGATTGTAGAGATGTATTTGTCATACTGCTGATTGGTTCCTTAAGATAGACTTCTGGAAACGGTACCGCTAGATCAAAAGGTAAAGGTACTTCTTTATGAATGGTGATACATGTTGCCAAATTGCTCTCAAGAAAGGCTGTACCAATTTACTAAAGTAAATATTTACTAAGGTCTACGAATGTCCCCATTTTCCCACACCTGGCAGATACTCATAACACCATTCTCATTCACTTCTGATAACCCTAAAGCCAGAAGATGAATGACAGTCTCTTGTTTTTACTTGCACTTCTTTGCTAGTGAATCGAATATTTTGCATTCATTTATCAGCCCTTTATATTTCCTCTTCTGTAAATTCTCTGTTCAGGTCCTTTGCCAAGTTTGCTCTTGAGATATCACTGCTTTCCTTACTGTTGGATAAAAGATTTTCATATATTAGGGATATTGGCACTCTTTCAGTCATACATCATCTAAAGTATTTTTCCTTATTTATAATTTGTCTTTTAATTTTGTTAGTGATATTTTATCTACAATTGGTTTAAATTTTTACGATAGACAAATTTATTTTGTGTTGTTTTTCCAATTTTTTGTTCAAGTTTTTCCTTATTCTCCTAAATCAATAAAATACTTACCTAGATATTCTTCTATTTTTTCCCATTTTTTCTTTTTAAAATTAATGCATGGTTTATGTTCTGTTTTAATGGTTTTATCTATCATTTTTCATATTTATTAATGGCTGGAAATAATTTTGTTATACAATATGAAATGAGGCCCATATTGAATATTTAACAAATTTCTACCCAATCATTTATTGAATAATTCATCCCTTCCCCCACTGGTTTGTAAAGATGTTTTATCATATGCAGTAGACTCCTTCATATTTCCAGGAAGTGTAGTAGTAGCCAAGAGTTTGGACGTTGTGATCTCCCACATCTGGGTTCAGATTCCGGCTCTGCTATTTTTTTGGTTTGGAGGAAGTTACTTAGCTCATCAAATCCTACGTTTCCCCATCTATAAAAGAGGTATTGTAGAGAGGACCCTAATATATGGCGCATACAGAGCATTTAGCGTGAGGTGTGTCACCTGGGAAACATTCTACAGACTACGTATTAGCTACTATGATTACGACTGTGATATGGGTAAAGTTATTCCATATTTTAATACATCTCAATGTTCTTGAATGCTGTAGAAAGCTTTAATGAGTTACTGGGAATCTGAAAAATGAGACAAAGCTACCTTTGTTGTAACCTGTAATGAGTTACTGGGAATTTGATTAAAAAATAAAACAAAGCCGCATTCACATCTCCACAGTGGATATTAGCTAGGCTCGCTCACAGCTGAGAGATGCACTTCCACAACCACAGGGCACACAATTCATATTATGCAATAGAAGGAAGACCTGAAGGATAAAAAAGCAAAACCAAAAATGGATTATCTCAAAACCTGGAGGGATTTGAGGGTAGTTTTACTTTAAGTTTTTTACAAAAATTATGTATGTTTAGGGAAGAGCAATAAAGAAGTTTCCATTGAAAAAACTGCATACCTGAACAAAGTTAGAGATGAATCATCACCGAGATTTAGAGCTCACTACAAACAGTAAAAACATCAAAGCTTAAATCTGTAAACACAGAGAAGCCTTGTAGGAACTGTTGCAAGGCATATTTCTTGTTTCATCGATCTCTGGTTTCCTGTGTCAGTTTTGTTTATTGTAGTTTTAGATTGCACTTTCGTATCTGTGAAGCCAGTTCCCTCCTTAATCTTTATTTTGAAATTTTATTTAATAGCAACTCTTGCCCATTATTCTTCCAGATGAAATGCAGGTTCATTTTTAAGCCTTTCCACCTGCCTACCTGCCATCTCCACTTGGATTTCTAACAAGCGTGGCAAATTTAACATTCCCAAACGAACTCTCCTCAGTAAACAGCCACTCTGCCCTTCCATTTGCTGAGAACAGAAACTGTGAATCATCCTTGACCACGCTTGTTCTCTCACGTCCTACACCCAGCCCATTAGCAAATCCTGTCAACTCTATTTTTCCATGGAGAGCCATAATACAATCATTCTCACCTCCTCCATTGCTGCTACTCTTTATTTCTTACCTGGAAAATGGCAACAGGTTCCTAACTCATCTTTCTGCTTCCAGCCTTGTCCCTCTACATTTTATTCTCAACACAAGAGTCAGAGGGATCCTTTTAAAATCTAAGTCAGATCTCTTCAGTCCTCTGCTCGAAACTCTCCAAAG
Organism: Ursus arctos; assembly: GCF_023065955.2. NCBI lineage: Eukaryota > Metazoa > Chordata > Mammalia > Carnivora > Ursidae > Ursus > Ursus arctos. The sequence continues at coordinate 34,783,335 of NW_026622852.1, forward strand.
GCTTGCCATCGCCCTCAGAATAAATTGAAAAAGTTTCGGAGTCCCGACATGATTCACCCTCCACCCAGTCCCACTGCTGCTCTCAAGTCATTACCTACCATTCTCCCTTCAATCACTGTGTTCCACCTGGAGACTTCCTCCTGCTTCTTGCTGTTCTTTGTACGACCAGGTATGTCTCAGGACTTTTGTACTTGCTTCCACACGTCTCATGCCCTCATTTGCCTCAGGTCTCAGTACAAATGTTACCTTATCAGTAAGGCCTTCCTTGAACTACTTACAGAAAATAGTAACCCCACCACCACATTCCCTGTCTGGTTAATATCCTTTATTTTTCCATATAGCATTCATTATCCTTTGATGTGTAAAATCAATTGGTAACAGTTTACTGTCAAAAAGGTCTCTGCAATTTTAATTAGAAGGCTATTAAATTTATAAATTCATTTGGAAAACATTAGTTTAAAAAATAATTATCCTTCCCATTCAGAATTGCCCCTGAAAAGAGAGTGTAACTCTGACCAGTTCCAAGAGCCTCCCAGAGACAAATGGACAAATAAGACCCAAATTCCAGTCCATATGGTATGGCTAAAAGAATTTGAAGCCTGGTAAATTTTAAGCAGGTATAACTCCACATGTCCACCCCAGCACCCTCAAATTCATCTGATAAATATTTATTGAGTTCCTGTTCTCTACTGTGTACAATAAACCAGTCTTGATTGAGGACTTCTATTTCTGGCGTATTTCCAACTTTTTCCAAGGTTACCAAAAACAGTAAGTTGACTCTATTATCATTTTTCATAGGCTAACAACAGTTGAATGGTGGCTCTAGTTTTTGAACTGTTGCTTTATAGACCTTCTCTTTGTCAATAATTACCTTGTAGGCCAACTATCTCTTCAGACCACTCCTTGTTAGAAATAATAAAACCTTATCATTTGTGCATAACAGAATGTCTGTTGTTCTATTTCACTTTGTCGAAGGTAGGTGGGGGGAGGCATCTGCAGGATTGAAGAAAACACCCAAAAGGATATCATGTTATTAATAGGGAAGGTATAAAGAGAAGGGGGCAGAGACAATGATTCTCTGGGCCTGGAAGTTTTGTCCAAAAGTTCTGTTGCAATGTGGTTTTCCAGAACATCCAGAGTTGGATCCCAGAGATGATGGAGTAGCACGCGATAGTTTGTATCTGGTAATGTTCTATTATGATTACAGCTGGAACAAGAACCATAACTCTGAACTTTGGAACAAAGATGGTTTTCTGCTCAGCACAAGTTTTATTACAGTGCATTACAGCAAACCCAGAAAGACAACCCTGATTTTTTTTAAAAAGATTTAATGTATTTATTTATTTGTTTATTTGAGAGAGAGAGAGACAGACAGAGAGAGGACACACATGCGCACACCCATGAGCCAGGGGAGGGACAGAGGGAGAGAATCTCAAGCAGACTCCACTGAGACATGGGACTCCATCTCACAACCCTGAGATCATGACCTGAGCCAAAACCAAGAGTCAGACGCTTAACCAGCTGAGCCACCCAGGTGCCCCAAGACAGCCCTGATTTTTAGAAAAAAATTTTCCTTTTTAAGTTGCTTAAAGTTGAGCCTTACATTTGCCATTATAACAACTAAGAATTTCTGTTCATCAAAAGACACCATTAAGAGAGAAAAGACAAGCCACAGACTGGAAAAATGACATTTTTCAATACCCACTTGATAAAGGGTTCCTATCCAAAATTGATAAAGAACTTCTGCAAATGAGTAAGAAGAAAACAACCCAAATGGGTAAAAGACTTGAACAGGCACGTCCCGAAAGAGGACAGTCAAATGTTCAATGAGCATGTAAAAGGATGCTTACCGTCTTCAGTTATCTAGGACATGCAAATTAAAATCACAGTGTGATACTACTACCCACCCACCAAAATGGCTGAAATTTAAGGTGGCGGCTAGGTTGTGGAGCAACTGAAACTCTCATTCACTGCTCATGGGAAAATAAATCAGCGCAAGCACATTGGAAACTTATTTGGCTATATTATTAAAGCTAAAAATAAATATATGTCCTAGGATCCAGCAAGTTCACTTCTGTATATGTGCTCAATGGAAGTGCATGCATAAGTGTGCCAAAAGATGTATTTAATAATCCTCATGGATGGGTGATTTATAAGAGCCAAAAACTGGAAGAAACTCTATGTCAAATATACTTCAATTTTAAAAAATAGTAAAGGGGCGCCTGGGTGGCTCAGTCGGTGAAGCGTCTGCCTTCAGCTCAGGTCATGATCCTGGGGTCCTGGGAGCGAGCCCCACATTGGGATCCCTGCTCCATGGGGAATCTGCTTCTTCCTCTCCCTCTGCCTGCTGTTCCACCCGCTGTGCTCTCTCTCTGTCAAATAAATAAAAATAAATGAAGTCTTCAAAAAAATATAATAAAAATTTTAAAATAGTAGCTGGGAATAATTCATGTCCACAACAGTCAAATGGATTAATAAATTGTGGTATATTTAAACAATAGCATACGACACAGAAGTGAAAAAGAATGTGTTATAGCTAACTTGAAACAACATGAATAAATCATACAGATACAATATTGAGCAAAAAGCTAGACACAAAAGAGTACATACAGTGTGACTTCATTTAACTCAAGTTTAAGAACAGGAAAACGTCATCTGTGGTAAAAGAGGACAGAATAATGGTTACTTTGTGGACTGTTTTGACTGAGATGGGGCATGAGGGAATCTTCCTAGTGCTGGAAATAGTCTGTATGTCAATCTGGACGTTACATGGATACATACGCATGTAAAAATGCATTAGCCATGTGTACTTAAAATTTGTGTACTTTATTGTATTTAAGTTGTAATTAAAATTTTTAAATGTATATTAAAAAATAAACTTTTCCAGACACCATCCTATATTCTGTGAAGTCAGACAACTGCCCCTTCTTATCCCCAGCAGACAGCTAGAGGGGTATTCTCTGAAGAGGGTACAATAGAATTTAAGGGGACATCAGAAGCAGGGCTACCTCGCTTAAATCAGGGGATTAATTGGAAGTCTGAATACTGGAAGAGAGGACCTGAGGCCTTCTTCCGCCTTATAGCTCCTGAAATTCTAGTAACTGGGCCTTTGCCCACTAAGTAGGAAATTGGAAAATTATTCTCTGGGGAATCTGACTGGGCCAAGGGAAAATACCTAAAGAAACTAACACGAGTTCTCCAAATAAAAGGCCCAGCCAGATCACCCTTAGTGAAGCACTTCAGTAATAAAATCTACCCACAAATAAAAGACTTCCAATAGTTTTTCATGCCCCATTCTTTTTTTTTTTAAGATTTTATTTATTTATTTATTTGAGAGAGAGAGAGTGTGAGAGAGCACAAGCAGGGGGAGGGGCAGAGGGGAGAGGGAAAAGCAAACTTCTCACTGAGGAGGGAGCCTGATGCAGGGCAACCTCAGGATCCTGAGATCATGACCTGAGCCCAAGGCAGCTGCTTAACTGACTGAGCCACACAGGTGCCCCTCGTGCCCCATTCTTAAATAAGAATTGCCAGACCCTTGAAGCAAGTCTCTATGACAAGAGAGAGATCAAAACAAAGAGAAAACAACAAAAAATGACTTGGAGGAAGCAGAAGTAAGGTAGAAGAAAACATTTTAAAAAGTACTGAATTCAGGGGCTCTGGGGTGGCTCAGTCGGTTAAGCAGCCAACTCTTGATTTCCTCTCGGGTTGTGATCTCAGGGTCCTGGGATTGAGTTCCATGTTGGGCTCCATGCTCAGGGGGGAGTCTGCTTGAGGATTCTCTCTCTCCCTCTTCTTCTGCCCCTCCCACAGCACTCTCTCTCTCAAATAAATAAATATATTTTTTTAAAAAGTACTAAATTCAGATAGATAATAGAAAAGATTATATAGTGAAAATAAATTGTTATTTAAAAGAGGAGGATTCAGAGAAAAAAAGAATTCTTAAAAAGTAACAACAGAACAAAAATGTAGAACTCAGTAGAAGAGTTAAAAGATGAATTTGAGGGGCGCCTGGGTGGCACAGCGGTTAAGCGTCTGCCTTCGGCTCAGGGCGTGATCCCGGCGTTATGGGATCGAGCCCCACATCAGGCTCCTCCTCTATGAGCCTGCTTCTTCCTCTCCCACTCCCCCTGCTTGTGTTCCCTCTCTCGCTGGCTGTCTCTATCTCTGTCCAATAAATAAATAAAATCTTTTAAAAAAAAAAAAGATGAATTTGAGGAAATCTCTCAGAAAGTAGGGCAAAAACAAGGTGGAAAAGATAAAATTAGAGATTCATTCCAGGGGATTCAACATCCAAATTATAGGCACTCCAGAGAGGTTGCAGGGGAGGGCCCACTGGGAGGGAGGGAGGGAAGGAGAGCAAGGGAGAGGAGGGGAGGGGAAAAATGTTATACATAGAAAAAGGATCAAGAATCAGAATGACAATGGCTTTCTCAACAGAGCACTGGTAACTACAAAAAAACGGAAGGACACCTTCAAAATTCTGAAGGAAAATGGTTTCTGTTGTAGATTCTCCATCTATCCAAACTATGAAATAAATGTGAGGGTAAAATAAAGACATTTCAGATATGTAAGGAATTTACATGGGATCATAACAACCATACCAGATCATAACCAAAGATAATTGATCACTCTAAATGTTTTCTACACACACAAAAAAATAATAATCATGATCAACTGTTTTTATTTCAAGGAGGTAGAATGAGAAAAAATTAAGTCAGAAGAAAGGATGATTAAAAAAATAATACATGAGAGTAAAATTTGAAACCATTTAAATTCACTTTTCATTCTACAAATATGTACCTAGTGTCTACTTTTTGCCAGCACTGTTTGGCTTTTATTGTTTGAGAGAGAGAGAGAGCACGCACAAGCAGGGGGGAGGGGCAATGGGAAAGGGAAAAGCAGACTCCCCGCTGATCAGGAAACCTGCTATGGGGCTCAATCCCAGGACCCCGAGATCATGACCTGAGCCAAAGGTAGCTGCTTAACCAACTGAGCCACCCAGGTGCCCCTTGTTAGCACTGTTTTAAATGTTTAGAGTACAGTGGTGAAAATAGACAAAAGTCTTTGCCCTTCTAAAGCACATTAGGGAAATGTTTAAATAATAATCATACATCCACTTAGTGAAATATTATATAACTCTTAAAAATATATAGGAATACCAGAGACATAGGAAATATTTGTAATGTGAGGCAAAAAGAACGCAGGCTTGACCAAAGATAAAAGGGAAGTCATAAACCTGAAATAGGTATGCTACAATGGTGAAATGATGAATAAATTTTTCTTTTTGTAAATATTCACTTTAATTTTATCCTGGGTTTTTAAACGGACAAGGGAAACATCAAAAAGTTTTAAAGAACAGAACTGGTAAAAATCCTATGTTGGCTGTTTAAAATTCGATGCCTAGCATTTCATTTGGAAAGAGTTGCTGTCAAATATGTTTCTTATCTGAAATCTTTATAACTAATAGCTCCTTGCTAATAGGATACTATTTGCTAGTAGGGTACTAACAGATATGGCATTTAAGTTCAGGTGTCATCTAAAAAATGGTCCAACAAAGGGGTATTGTTTCTCTTCCTTAAGAGAGAGAATGGTAAATTACCCACTCCTGGTGGGAAAAATATGGCCATTTGGTGAGATGTTATCGTGAACGCTTTCTTTTTACTCCAGCTCTGCAGGGAAAAATGAGGGTATTGAAAGGAATGCAGATCCAATGTTAAATTGGAGGCTAGAAAGAGCAGTGAAACTTTGCCTATTAATTAGCTCTATGAGCTAATGAGCTCTATGAGCAAGGTGAATAGGCTCCCTAAAACTGAACCAGAGAAAAGTCACCGGCAGCTTTAAGGCAGCTGATACCATGGTTTTCCATCAAGGACACTCTAATATTCCTGGCCGGTGAGGGAATAGTACCAGCGGTGATGTTACTGAGCTACTTTATATATGGTGGTAGTGAGAGCTTACTTTTGCATCATGTGTTTGTAGCAAACACGAGACTTCAGGAAATCTTGAGTGAGATCCCGTGTACACAACTGCTGTATCCTCTATAGGAAGAAAACTTTCTTGGATCAGCTAATTAGATCTAGTCTTGGACATGAAATCTGGGCTCCCAAGGGATCTGACATAAAGGGAAAATTCAGGGAGTCTTGAAATGAATGTTATAATCATGTTTCGGGATGAGTTAGAGGCTATGAGTTTTTTCGTGTCCAAGGGCAGTAGGAAAGATAATGATTGCATCAAAGTGTCATATAAAATCTTATTCAATCAGGCTACACACATTATAAAGAGATATCATGTCTTTTTATTGGTTCAGAAAAGAAATATAGACAGAGTGGCATTAATAAAACAAATGTGATAAAATGTAAATAATTACAAATCTTGGTGAAGGTGATACAGGAGCTCTTTCTCTTCTTTGCAACTTTTCTAGAAGTCTAAAATTATTTCGAAATAAAAAGCTACTAAAAAGAGAGGAAATTCCTAGTTTGCTTAGAGTTTTAAATCATGAATGAATGTTGAATTTTATCAAATTCCTTTTCTGTATCTATAAGGATGAATACATACATTTTCTTTTATGCTATTAATTGGCTATATAGTGAGATTTTAGTGTTAAACCAACTTCGACTGCTTGAAATAAACACACATTTTATGTTTAAAAAAAGATTACACACATTATTTATATTTGGCTTCTTAAACATTATTTTGCTGTCTTAAAATAGGAGGAAAGCTAACTGTAACATAGTCTCTTGGATGGGATCCTGGGATAGAAAAGGACATTAAAGAAAATTAATGAAATCTGAATAAAGTGTAAAGTTTAATTAATTACTATATACCAATATGGGTTCATTAGTTTTAACAAATGTACACAGTGATATGAGATAGAAACAGTAGGGAAACAGGGTATGGGGTTTATGGGAACTCTCTGTATCGTTTCTGCAACTTTTCTGTAAATCTAAAACTGTTCTAAAATTAAAAAGTGCATTTAAATTAAAAAAATACAAGCAAAAACTTTTATCTCAATTTCAGACAAATTACAGATTTGGCCTGAGCCTAGTGTTCCGGCCACAAGACGGTGACCTAAGCATCCATCACTTTCAGATGTCAGTCTAATCACAGCTTCTGTTAGTTTCAGTGGCAGGAAAAAAAATCTTGAAAGTTGAACCTGCAAATCAAAATATGTAAAACCATAAAACGTGGACCTGATGAGACAGCCAAATTTAGAAGAGGTGTTCTGGAGCCTAGGAAAGCATTGTCATTTTTTGAGTGAGAAACTGATGCAGTGAGAACAGTGACTAAGGGATTTATTCTTTTCTTTTTTTTTTAAAGATTTTATTTATTTATTTGACAGAGATAGAGACAGCCAGCAAGAGAGGGAACACAAGCAGGGGGAGTGGGAGAGGAAGAAGCAGGCTCCCAGCGGAGGAGACTGACGTGGGGCTCGATCCCAGAACGCCGGGATCACACCCTGAGCCGAAGGCAGATGCTTAACGACTGAGCCACCCAGGCGCCCCTAAGGGATTTATTCTATCAGCACTTTGCAAAATGCATTGACGATGGGGAGACATCTGCGGCAGGGGATCAGCAAAAAGGCAGTAATTGGCATGTGAAACAAAGGTCTCAAGACGAAAACCCTAAAATGAAATGTAGGGCAAGGGTTTCATGCGATGTTATTCTTAGTGCTACATACAACCTGTGTTAGGCGCCTGGGGACAAGTAGGGCCAATGGGGGAGACGTGTATCAAGGCGATCTTAGCCTGGCTCCGCTGCACGTTTGAATCCCAGAACTGCTGTATGTCCCCTTGTTCAAGTCCAAACTCTCCTGGTGTCTTGTCACCTCTGCTTGTCCTTGCAGCCGCCCGGCGCTTGTTTGATAGTGGAGCTGGAGTCAATGCTTCTTTTCTATTTTTAACCCATCCTAATGGGTTTTTAAAAACTTTTTATTTGGAAAATATTTCAAACGTAGAAAAGCTGCAGGGATAAGAATGGTACACAGAACACTACAGACTCTTGTTACACCTATTGTTCAACATCTCTCTCTCTCTCTATATATATCTATATATAATATTGGGTGTACATATATATATATATATACACATATATATGGATGTGTGTACAGCCAATATTTTTGAACCACTGGAGAATAATTTGCATACATCATGTCCCTTTAGTCCTAATGATTTCATTGTGTATTTCCTAAGAATAAGGATATCTTTTTATAAAACCACAGTATATCGTTGTCAACAATGGTACACTTTACTCAGTCACCATTTCTTGAATTGAACCGAACAATAGGAACACCCATTATCCTGGTTTGACCTGTCCTACTGCTGAGTCACAGAAGAGAGAAATCCAAAGTCTCATTTGAATTTCAGGTGTGGGTCTTTGAGAGTGCCACAGATGTGGATTTTTCAGATTCCTTTTGAATTTGACTCATGATGTGTTCGAGTCCATTGTTCAGCTATTCTAAAAACATCTTTTTCAAAGGATAATGCTGGTACCGATATTGGTGGACATTCATTATCATTCAGGCCGTGCTCTGAGCACTTTATATTAATGCACTTAATTCTCACAACTGTAAAGGAACATACATGACAATCTTCGTTTTCTACAGGGGGAAACGTAGGCACAGAAGTTAAATAACTAGACCCCAAGTATACAGCTGATGAGGGCACAAAATCAAGATTTGAATTCAGGCTCTTCTCTTATTTGTTAATGTGTGTGTGTGTGTGTGTGTGTGTGTGTGTGTGTGTGTGTAGCCTTCTTACATTTCACAGCGTCTTCTCTAAAGATGACCCCTGCTATTTCTTGTTATTGATCGATTCTCCTGGTGTCGTGTTCCCCTAGGAGAGAAGCATTCATTTTCTTGATGTGTTTATTTTTCAGCTGAAGCGAAGGTGACCGGTCCCATGAGCCCGGAAGAGGGAACTCAGAAGAGCCTGTTGACACGAGGCTCTCCCACTCACCAGCTGCTGAGAGCGTGTGGATGAAGAGCTGGATCTCATTACTTCACTGGAAGCGTGCGACCACGTTGCCCAACCACCAACAGCCAAGTGGCTTTGGCGCAGTGGGGCTGCCTCGTAAATGATTCATCGGAGTATTTGATACAACTCCATCTCGCAGCAGTGTCTTCAAAGTCAGCTTTGCCTTCTTATCTAGCCCCGTGTATGTTTGTGCGCTCGCTGCGGCTTCCCTCCAGCGCAGCTATTGGCCTGAAGGCTGGATCCACAATGGAATTCTCTTCCTTCGGGCTATTTATAGAGCCAGTGTGGGTTCATAACTATGTATTGAATGCCTGTTCCTTGCCAGTCGGTAGGCTGGATGCTTGAAAACATTTCATCGTCACAAAAATCCTGGGTTGCACCTCCTTTCTCCATTTTGCCTCCGAAGAAACAGAGAGAGAGGCTCAGAGAGGTCGTGCGCTCTGTGTCAGATCACACAGCTGGCGGAGACAGGGCTCGATCTAGATCCCTCACTTGAACACGCTGCTTTACCTGTCACTACTGTAGGGATAATTAGCCCATCGTATCATCACCTGTACTCCTCTCGTAACTAGAGCCCGGGATGGGGCTATCTGTGTATGGGAAATGTCTGAGACGGAGCATCAGGGAGGATTGAGAGGCACTTGAATAATCATGGAATTATTTTCTAAGAAAAATAACACGATGTGCTTTTAGGTCAAAGGTTGATAAGCTATGGCCTGTGAGTCCAATCCAGCCCCCAACCTATTTTTGTAAATAAAGTTTTATGGGAACACAGCCATGTCCAATCCTGTGTGTTGTCTGTGACTGCTTTCTCTCTACAGTGGCTTAGTTGCATAGTTGTGGCAGAGCTCCTATGGCCTGCAAAGCCTAAAATATTGACTCTCTGGGTGTTTCCAGAAAAAGTTAGCTGATCCCTCTTTTAGGTGACTTAGGAAGAAAGCCAACAGTTTTCATTAAGGCCAAGTTATTATTTTTTCCATTGGACTGAAAAACTACTTAAAGATTTGTAATGCTGAGATAATCACTGTATTCTAATGGTGGTGGTGGTGGTGGCAGAGTCGGGATGGGGGGTTTGGGGATCTAACCTGGGAAGGTTAAGGGACAGGGACTAGAAGGGAGACATCTGGGCCTCTGGATTCCCAGTCAACTCCTCACCCCAGACTTATCCCACTCATGTCCTTCCTATTCCTCCTGCCAAATCAAGTTTCCTAAAATAACCCTTTGCTCATAAACCTGTAAGTGGCTTCCCACTTACAACATGCTCAAATCCCAACACCCAGCCTGGAATTTAGAGACCATAACAATCTGACCCCTACTAATCTCTTTCCACATCCTTCCTTTTTTTTTTTTTTTTTTTATCATGAGGAAGTCATGCCAAATTTGAATTTATATCTCAAAGCCAATTTGTCTTTGATTCATTTTTTTTAGTCTTTTTAAAATGTTAATTCTAGTATACTTAACATACAGCGTTACATTAGTTTCAGGTATACTATTAATATAGTGATTCAACAATTGTATGCATTATTCAGTGCTCATCATGGTAAGTGTACTCTTTAATTCCCATCACCTATTTCACCCATCCTCTCACCCTTTGATTCACTTTTTTTTTTTAAGAGAGAGAGAGAGCGTGTGCGCATGTGCGGTAGGAGGAGGGGCAGTGAGAGAGGGAGAGAGAGAATCCTAAGCAGGCTCCATGCTCAGCACTGAGCCTAACGAGGGGCTCGATCTCAGTACCCTGAGATCATGACCGGAGCTGAAATCAAGAGCTAGGTGCTTAACCTGAGCCACCCAGGTGCTGATTCACTTTTGTGTAAGCAGAAAAGTACACATATAAAAATTCTGATAACAGGAAACCAGGCGGAGCTTTCATATATGATGCCACTGCACCTAAGTTAAAACTTAAAAACAAAAGAAAAATTTATAAACGTGTTATTTACTTTCCTACAGTAGACATTATCGATTTATATTTTGAAAAAAACTCTGGCTAAAATTTTTGTTTTGTTTTTAAATTGTAATATAAGTTTCCTCCCACGATGCTATGAATTTTCACAAACATAATTTTTTATGCTGCAGAATATTCCATCACTTGTGTGTTCCAATGTTTTCCTAATACTTCTCCGGTATTGGGGCATGGAGGGCTCCTATTTCCATTCATTTCATTTCCTATCTCCATTCCCTGGAGTTGTTCTCCTTGGTTCCCACCTTTGCTCAGGCTGTTTCCTTGGCTTGGAGAGGGTCCTGTCATCCCTTCATGTTGCTGTCTTAAGGTCCCCCTTCCAGGTTCGGTTCTGTCCCTTCCCTCTTCAAACTCCTATTGCTAGGGAAAAGCCCTGCAAAATGAGAGATGGACTTCGGGAGCCTTATTTCCCTAGGAAGTGCTGACGTGGCACCATCTGAATCTTACAACAGCACTGCAGTATCAAAGGGCTCACAGACAGATTATTTCCCGGTGCCGTGCTCAGGAGAATGGCTTATTTTAGAAAATAATAATTGATAGGGACACCTGGGGGCTCAGGCGGTTAAGTGACTGACTCTTGACTTCGGCTCAGGTCTTGATCTTGGGGTCGTGAGATGGAGCCCCTCGTTGGGCTCCGTGCTGTGCATGGAGTCTGCTTAAGGTTATCTCTCTCCCTCCCTCTGCCCACCCCGCACCGCCACCCCCCCCCCGGCTCACGCCCTGTCTCAAAAAATAAAAATAGACATAAATAATTGATAGCTACCAAATAGTATGTACTTTCCATAAATCAGGCATTATTCTAGGTAAGCACTTTACATACATTGTCATTTATCTTCATGACAACCCTTTCGGGTGGGTATTATTAATAATACTCTCATTTTACAAATAAGAACATTGAGGTACAAAGAGGTTACCAAACCGCCCAAGGCCACACAGCTGGTAAGTGGTAGACTTGGCATTTGAATTCAGTCTGGCTTCAGAATCTGGCTGGGTGCTCAGCCAGTGGTCAATTCACCAGTGGTCAATTATCTCCCTAGTCTCAATACTCAGTCTCAATCGGGCCCACACCATCCTCAAAGTATATGCAGAGGGAAAGGGGCTGCTGAGTAATGTTGTCACTAGCAACAGTGAGCCTGTTGCTTTGTTGGAGAGACTAGGCAGGGGTGGGGGTGGGGTGGGAGGCGGGCAGCATCCTTTCACAATGAAGAGATCAACAGGCAGATAAATTTGCTCTGTGCTTGGTCATTCCCTGAACAAGATGAGTCCGGAGGCATTTCGAGAGCCAAGGCAGGCTGTGATGGCAACACCTGTGTCTTCCAGACTTATCTCGGTGTCTCCAGTGCCTAGCAGAAAGCAAGCCATCATACAAGGAGAAGGTATTGTGACATGGCGACATCATAATGGCTACAGTTTAGTTAACTGTCCCTTTCATGCCCTATCTCAGGAAGGAGAGGGGCCTCTTGCAATGGAGCAAATGAGAGTGTGGGTGGGGAGAAGAGATAAAGAGCACATTCCAGAGGTGAGTACAATTGCAAAGCTGAGTCAGAAAGGGAATGAATAGTTATTGGCTCCTGTTCGGCAGAATGACAGAACCTCAGGGTTCAGGAAGATGTTAAAAGTTCTCTCTGCCATCTACCCTTCCACTGCCTGATCCCCCTAGGAAAGCTCTGCCAAGCACATGCCCCACTCCTGCTTGGGTACCTGCACGGACAGGGACCTGCCACCAAAGTCCATTCCAGCTCTGTATGGCTGTTAGAAAGTTGGACTTTTTGTTGACCGGAAACGCATCTTCCTGTAGCTTCCACTGATTGGCTCTAATTCTATGGGGTGGGGGGGCTGGAGACCCAGTCACCTGCCTCTTCCACACCACAGCCCTAGAGAGATTTGAAGCCAATGATCATGTCCTCTCTGACATGAGAAATTTTTCCTTTCCAGGCTAAATACTCACAGGCATGTTTAACTGTTCTCTTCACATGGTTTCCAGGCCCTTTGTCATGTTTGTGTGCACTGATTGCTCCCCACTTTGCTCAGAGCTCTCCAGGTATGGAGCTAGGCCACCCCATACAGTGCCAGCTCACAGCAGAGCAGAACCAGCCTTTCCCTCCTAGGAGAGCTTAAATGTCTACAGTAAGTTCCTAGCATCAGAAATGAGTACTCTGGGTCCAAGGGGATTCCAGGACTTTCGGTTGAGTTTGTTTTAGTCAGAAAGAGGCAGGAAAAAAAAAAAAAGAATTAGGTTTCTATGACTGGGAAGAGAGGATAGCTAATATTTTTTGAATACTTAGTACACGACAGACACTGCTAAACACTTTACATGAATGATCTGATTTCATCAACTCAAAAACCCTGTACGTGGTACTGTTATGATGCCTCTTTCACAACTGAAGAAACAGAGGCTTAGAGAAACTCAGGGTTTTCCTGGGTTAGATGGTGTATGCTAAGACTCAGGCCAGATATTAACAGGGAGAAACAGGTGGAGATTTGGGGCTTCAACAAAGGGCAGCATCTGGCCAGCGATTATGCTTCAGAAAAGCCAGGGTAATAATGAAAATGGGAGTTAGGGGTGAGAATAGGACTTCTAAGGCCCCAAAGATGAAGAGGGGAAAAAAGCCATCCAACAGTGGCACAGAAGGATATGACGTACAAGGGAGTAATTAGTAACAGCTATCATTTGTGAAACGTGTACTAAGCTCAGCACTTTGCATATGTAATCCTCTTAATCCTCACAACAACCGTAACTGGGAATGACTACTATTATGATCACTGTTACAGATGAGGGAATTGAGGCTTATCTAGGCGAAAAGACTCACTGAGGGCCACACAGCTGGTAGGTGGCAGTGTCAGGATTTAAATTCAGACTGCTGACTCCAGGCCCATGGCCCTATACTGACTCCCAAAGGGGAATACTGTTGGCAACACTTAAGGGAAGGAACTTTCTCTCCTAAGAGATGGAGGAATCCCAGAATTTATGAGGGTACTCAGGGTGCAGGGGTAACACCTGGCAAGAGAGGACAGAGAACGTGGTTCTGGAAGAGACAATTTTGCCAGACTCTTCACATCAGCAGTGCCAATCCTGAGGTTATTCTAACTTGATGTTTCCTGGGAAAGGCATTCCCGGAGGCCCAGGAACCTCGATAAAATAAATACTTATGACTAGATATGCTATCTCAGAATTAGAAACCTAAGGATTAGAACATCGTTTGTTTTTAACGCCTCTCTAGTTGTTTCTCCTTTTTTTTTTCCTTAACAATTTGTTTTCTCTTAGTTCAATGGTTCTCAAGCTTTAGTGTGCATCAGTCACCTGAAAGACTTGTTAAAACACAGATTCTCTGGACCCTCATGCCAGAGTTTCCAATTTAGTTCGTCTGGGGATGAAGGTTAAGAATTTGCCCTCTAACAAGATCCCAGGTGGTGCTGATGCAGCTGGTCTGGGAATTACATTTGAGAACAGCGGCTTTACTTTGTTAGTAAAGCTACTTTTGAAAATTTCCAAATTGACTTGGCTGTGAAAAGGTAAGTACAGAAAAGGCAAAGAACTCGCCCATAGGCCAGAAGCAGCAGGAGTGGGTTGGGGTGCAGACTGAGTGCCCAGCCGGGAGAGTACTGCTGCCAGAGAGCCTAGATGGGCTGGGGGAGACAGAAGTCACAGCCAGAAGAGACAGGGAGGAGGGCAAGCAGAAGGTCTGGGGGGTGCTGGGCAGGGAAGTCAGTCTGCCTAAAGAAAGAGAGATCTGGCAAGGGCAGATGTCAAATGGGGCAGAGCTCTTGTCCAAAGCTGCAGGCTCCTGGCTGGGCTGCAGGGAAAGAACTAGAGGAGTGAGGAGGCAAGGAGCCAGGAGTGAGCTCCTGGGATGTGACCTGTGACAGTATTCTGGAGATCACATTTCAGCGGTGACTTGCTGTCTCCAAAGCCTCTTTCTGTCTCCTCCTGTGGTTATACCTGTCCGTCATAAAGGGTCCAGGGGTTGCTCTCTGAAGTAAAGTCCTTGCAGCAAGAGAACAAGGGACAGCGCTAAATGCTGTTTCTTCCCCTTAGTGATGTGTCCCACAGCAGAAGGCTGGGTACTCGCAGTCATGCAGTTTGACCTCTAATGTTCTGCAATCCCTAGGCTACTCAGCTGCAGTGAGTCCGCAATGCGGAGAAGGGCCTTCATGCTTGCAGCCCTGCACTAGAGGCTGGGTGCTTGGCCGCGCCCACTGCTTGGATAGGAGGCTCCTTTCCCGTGATACCAAGAGACGGAGCATCTCTCTTTGCATGCCATTACTCCTTTCAGCTGTGGGAGCAAAACTGTGCCCATAGGCCCTCCCTGGAGCCTGGCCTTCAAGCACTGTCCACCTAGCTTGAGCCAAGTCCCTGTTTCCCTTTTGTGCCCTTCATCCTATTTCTTGTACATGTCTGTCCAGTAAAAAAAAAAAAGGATTTACTGAGTGCATACTAGATGGCAGGCCCTGTGCTGGGGATACAGATATGAGAAAAAGAAATTTCCACCCTCATGAAAGTCACAGTATAGAGACGACTATAGCCTTGTAGCATAAATGCTGTTTCTTAAATAGAGCTCATGCCCTCTGGGGCGTTTGTATTTGCTGTTCCCTCTATCTAGAATGCTCTTCCGCAGATCTTTGTATGGCTCATTCTCTCAATTCACTCAGGTCACTGTGGAGGACTTCTCTGACCTTCTCATGGAAAATGGAGCCCTCACAGTTCTCTGAGTCATGTAATTTACCCCATGTAATTTTTCTTTATAGTGCCTCTAACTGCCATATATATACATATATATATATACACACACACATATATATAAATAAATATATATACTTTATAGTGCCCTTAACCACTGTGTGTATGTACATATATATTTACATTTACTATATATATATATATATATATATATATATATATACACTTTTTTTTTTTTCTGCCTTCCGTACTAGACCGTAAACTCTGTAGGTAAGAGCAGGGCCCTGTCACTGCTGAACTCACAGTTCAGAGAACTAGTACCTCATAGGTACTGAATATATATTTTCCTTCTGTTCATTCATCATGAGTGATTGCCTAGTTGGAACTCTTCTGAGCCTCTCCAGAGTCATCGAAATGGAGGATGAGGCCTTTCTGCTTGGGGAAGAACCTTTTCACGCCTGCCCCCCTAGCTTTCTACAGTCTGCCTTCAGGCCAGACTGAGCAGGTTCTAGCCCCCCACCAACTATAATTTACTGGCCATTAATTATGTACAGCGCACTTCAAATCCGTTATTTTATCCTCACAACGCTCTGCAAAGTCAGCATTATTGCTCTTATTTTAAGGAAGATGAAACCGGCTCAGGGAGAGTGACTCGTTCAGAATCACAGCATGATACCCAGGAGGGCTCTCCGGGAAAGGTCTACTAGGCTCCACGGTCTACCCATGTTTCTGCCACGTCCCTACAGGCCTTTCCCGTGCTTCACTACATCCTCCACCCCAGCCCTTTCCTTTCCACCGGACAGTGGGCTTGGTCTAGCCTGGCTGCTCCTGGGCAGCGAGTGTCGGGTGCAGGATGGAGAGGGGGTTGATCTATCTCAAGGGTCAGAGCTCTCTTTCCCCTGCCCTGCCCACGGGCCCAGCTGCTGGATGCCCAGTGGCCCATTCCAAGGCCTGCAGCGATAGCGCTTGCTGGAGGAAAAAGGATGCGGGAAAAGGGAAGGTTCTCTCAGGGGACCCACGGCACTAAGGGGCGAGTGCTCCGTGGTTTCTGCCCCTCCCATCCAGCACAGGACACCCTCCACCCCATCCTGTCCCGCGGAAGCGCGCATGCGCAGGGCGCTCCGGGCTCCCTCCCTCCTGCGGGCCGCCCTTTCACCTTGGCAACCGCGGCGCGACGAGGGCGCGCGCGCGGGCTGGGCGCGGACCCGGTGGGGCGGGGCCGGGCCGGGCGGCGCCGGTCCAGGCTGAGGCTGAGGTTGAGGCTGAGGCGGCGGTGAAGGAGAGCGGTGGACGCGGGGACGGTGTTGGCGTGCCCGACTTCTGTCCGCCTCGCCGCACGATTCTTCGACGCGGTTTCGGGCCCAACGGACCTAGTCCCTGGCCATGGACTCCCAGAAAGTAAGTGGTGGAAAGAGGCGCGGGGGAGCCGAGGTTGGGGGGTGGGGTGGGCGGGGCGCCCGGGGCCGGGTGCGCGGTGGGCGCGCGGGGCTGGCGGGGCCAGGCTGGGCTGCGGCGGCCGAGGGCGAGGCTGCCGGCCCCCCACCCTCCCTCCTTCCCCTGTGAGAGCAAAGCGGCGCCCGCCAGGCTGCGGGGACCGCGCCCGGTGACCCAAGCTGGCCTTTGGCCCTGGGCCCTGGCTCCTGAGGGGAAGAAGGGAGCTGTCCCCATTTCTCAGTCATTTTCTGCAGCGCTCTAGGCCCGCCTTTGATTCTCGAGCCTCCCCACATGCGAGCGCGGGTTTATCACTCCTTAGCAGAAACCGAGGCGCGTGGGGTCTACCTGCTGACGCCGAAGCCGATGCTCCTTCCTCGACTCAGCCTTCTTTCTTGGCACAATACACACTGCTTTAGGGCAGGAACCAAATCTCCTTAGTACCGCGCCCCCCGCTCCCACCCGCCTCGTGACCAGTTCGGAAGCGGTCTTGGTGTTTAGTGCTAGTTGCACTGGGAGAAGAGAGTTAGTAGTCCCACCCTCTTCGACCAGCTTATTGCTAGTCACAGTTACCTTAATGGTTGTTGTGGCCTGTTGTATACTTTCCGAACAAGTTAAGGAGAGGATATACAGAACTAGTAATTTCAATTAAGAAAAAAAAAATGTTTCGAGAACATAGCCAATGTTTTGAATACAATTACTTATTAATATTGAATCATAATCCCTGTATAGAAATCAACCACCTTGTTCTCTTTGTTAGTTGATAGTAATTGAAGTATAGTATAGTATAGTATAGTATAGTGTAGGAGGCGAACACAAGTGTTAATAATGTAGCAGGGAAAAACAAGGGCATATCTATCCAAGAGGCCATTCTTTTCTATTATTAGATGGAAAGCACTGGAAAAACTTATTAGAACAACGTTTTCTTTAATTTTGCTCGGATTCACCTCCTCAAGGAGCACGGGGGCACGGGAAAATCGTGTAGTGACGTTTTAAGCGTTGACTATTATAGTATTTTATTAAAATGCATTTGATTTAATTGTATGGGTACATCTTGAAACCCAATTGGGTATACTCAGTTTTCATTTCCATGACTATTGGACATATGTAAAAAAATTACATTTTGTGTATTTTGAATATATATATGTTTAAAACATCTCTGCCTAAATTTGTTAAACATTTCACAGCTTATTTAACTTTTTAGGTAAAAGTCATATGATAGCTGAATGGATGTTAGTTCAGGGCAAATGGAAGGGCAGAGACTTGTGTTCCATGCTGCTGTTTACTGGCTCTGTGATATGGAGCAAATCACTTAAGTATGATTAATCTAGTTCTTGTTTATGCAGTGGAAGTAGAATATTTTATAGAGTTACTGTAAAAATCAGGTAAAATAATTCATTATGAAAACAAAGTGTTTTAAAGTTTACAAAGTACTAAAATACTCTGTGGTATAAAATACAATTTTAAAGAGTATTTTAACATGGATCATCTTATTTTGCTGGGGCATGCATTATCCCTCACTTCAGTAAGGACTCAAAAGTTGGAAGTTGTGGCTCCTGCAAGGTTGAACTTATTTGGTCTCATTCCAAACGGTGTTTTTGAGTAGCTACAAGTACCACGAGCAGTTTCTCCAGAGGTAGCAAAGAAGTAGGTGTTCTTTGTGATAACTTTGAAAATCAACTTCTCAGTGTTAGAAAATGTGCTGAATTTCATTTCATTTGTTGGTATCAAATAATATTTCTAATAAAAAAACTATTTTCTTTTATAACTTAAAA
Organism: Ursus arctos; assembly: GCF_023065955.2. Taxonomy (NCBI): domain Eukaryota; kingdom Metazoa; phylum Chordata; class Mammalia; order Carnivora; family Ursidae; genus Ursus; species Ursus arctos. The sequence goes on from NW_026622852.1 coordinate 34,802,148, forward strand.
TGAGTATCTGGTGTTAATGCTTATAACCAATTTATTGCTGTGAATTTGAGCATCTTTTTCTCATGAATTACTGCAGAATCAATTATATACCTGAACTAATAATGGACTGTGTATTTATTTCTCTTTAAGTAAGTAGTACACCCCTGGCATGATTCTTCTTCCCTGTTATAAAATGTTACAATGACAAGCGCCTGGGTGGCTCAGTCAGTGAAGCTCAGGTCATGATCCCAGGGTCCTGGGATTAAGTCCCGCATCCGGCTCCCTGCTCAACTGGAGAGTCTGCTTCTCCCTCTACCCCTCCCCACTGCTTGTGCTTTTGCTGTCTCTCATGCTGTCTCTCACACACACTCTCTCTCTCAAATAAATAGATAAAATAAAAATAAAATAAAATGTTATAATGAAAATAGTATCAGGAATGTACTTTAGTCATCGTAAGGAAAATGGTAAGGTACTGCAGTGGCAAATGGTGAGGACAGCTTGAATATATACCTGTTAGTAAAGCATTGGGATTTGGGCTTTAAATTATTAAGAGGATGACTTTGGAGCCAGGTCTCCAGTCTCAGCTACCAACTATGAGCTGAGTGAGCTTGGGTAATTTGCTGTGTGTCTCTATTTTCTCATCTATAGAATAGAGATAACAATTTTACTTACCTCAAAGGGTTATTGTGAGGATCATGTTAATTTTTAAAATCCTTGGTGCCTAGCACACATTAAGTACTGCTGGTATTATTATGAATATCATAATCCCAACTTCAAAATAACTTTCTCCTTTTGTTGATAATTTGTATAACTATTTTTCTAATCCAATCTACAATTTTTAACCTTTGTCCTTAAGTTTTAAAATATGTTTTCTATTTTTATATCTGTAATAAGTGATTTCAAATGGTGGTGTCAAAGAAGAGTTGTTAAATCCTAATTGAAAGAGGATTGGGAGTTCTGACTCATGCAATCTGACAATAGGGGTTAAGTTAACTGGACAGTCTTACAGAAGCTTGATGGTGGCTAGTCAGCAGATGGATTAGCTTGACCAGCTGCTTTTTTGTCTGTGAAAATAACTTGGACTTCAGTGTTGTGTTAGCAACAGATGCTCTGTTTGAGTAGAGGAAGAAAACATAATTGCCTTGGGTATGTAAGGCATACTGTTGGATACAGAAAACCACAGTATTATCTCCTAGAAATAAACAGAAGGATTTTGTTTATATCGAGTTTCTGGGACACTTTTGCGACCAGGATGTGTTATGGATAGGTGGCTTTGTTTGATACTCAAACCTTTTGATTATGTCCTTAAGTGGTTTTAAGATAAAATCCTAAAGGTTTCTGTACCTGATTAAATGCGTATGTTCAAAGAAACCAGTGAAGCAAAAGACATTTACACCTTTCTAGAATCTTGGCCCTTAGAATTTGATAGTTTAAGGTTTTGCACAGGAGATCGTTTGTATTTGTTGGGGTTGCTGTTTCTAGGAAAGGTACATGGTGTAGGAATAATAATAAAGGTGGAGAGGAAGGGGGAGCCCAGAGGAAGGATGTTGCCAGGAGTATACATTGTAAATTGTTTGGTTTCCCCCACTTTTCCCTGCATGTTCTTTACTTTCCACTTGGAAAGTGGTAGTGACAGGTGAGGGTTGACTATGCAAGACCAGACAAATGTAGATTGGGGAGATTGAACTGAATAGGGCGGGTTTTAAAGCATGACAGGCTTAGCAAGTAGCTGTCTACACGTGGCTTCCTTATCCCAGTTTCCTCCTCTACCCTGCTATTTGCTCTTCTTTTCCTTCATATTGTACCTTAGCAATTCAGAGACCTCCACCATATCCAGACAACCAAACATTTTCATGTTCCAAAATTATTTCCTCTTCTCAGTCAAAACCAAATATATTCCCTGAGGAAAAGAAAGGAAAAGGAATTTGAGTATTGTTCTGCATCCAGTATTGTGTTAGATTGCTTTAAACTCTCATGATAGCTCTTATTCCTGTTGCACATCTATACAGAAAACCAAACTCAGAGGCTAACTGACTTGTTCAGGGTTGCGCAGCTAGCAAGTGATGGTCTGCATTCAAGCCCAGTCTTTCTTCACAGCCCGAGCTTTTTTTATTACCACCCTTCTTTTCTGAATCCTTTGTCTTTAATGGTGATATGATTAATTAAAATTTAAGATGTTAATAGAAACAAATCCCTATCGTGGTTTTTTTTTTTTTAAGATTTTACTTATTTCTTTGAGAGAGAGCAAGTGATGGAGAGAGAGCACGGGTCTGCACACAGGAGCGAGGCGGGGGAGGCAGTGGGAGAGGGAGAAGCAGAGCCCCTGCTGAGAAGGGAGCCAGACCTTGGAATCCCAGGACCCTGGGATCAGGACCTGAACTGAAGGAAAATGTTTAACCGACTGAGCCACCCAGGCACCCCTATAGTTTTTTTTTTTTTCAAAGAAGCTAATTAAATCTAGTGAAAATAGTTGATAGAACGTATAGAACATGATTTATATAAAACCCTGGAATTTGGCTGTCTTGATGCCTTGATAAAATCATTATTTTTCTTTGTGTGTGCGTGCGTGTGTGTGTGTGTGTATGTGTATCCATATCCCCTCTCTCCAGCTCTTTTTCTTTTTTGAAGGAGGGTCTTAGCTTTCTAAAGTAGAGCTGTGAACAGGAAAGTATAAATGGAGTTTTTAAAAACCCTACCCAAATGCAACTGCAGTCATTCTCATGGAATGGAACAAAGTAATCTGGGATGTACAGGGATGAGGTACCCTCTTCAAAGAACCATACTCACATACTCTTGATCACTATATTTAAATACAGATATGTTCATTTTTTACTGAACTTGGCAGTTTTAAAAAATTGGAAATAACAGTTGACCCTTAAACAACACAGGGGTTAGGGGTGCTGACATGCCCTCGACGCAGTTGAAAATAGGCTTTGACTCCCCCAAAACTTAACTAATAATAGCCTACTGTTGACTGAAATAGTAACCTGAAAGTGTATGGATAACGTAAGTAGTCATCTGGCATACATTCTGTATATGTATCGTATGCTGTATTCTTTTTTTTTTCATAATAATATTTTTATTATGTTAGTCACCATACAGTACATCCCTGGTTTTTGATGTAAAGTTTGATGATTCATTAGTTGTGTATAACACCCAGTGCACCATGCAATACGTGCCCTCCTTACTACCCATCACCAGCCTATCCCATTCCCCCACCCTCCTCTCCTCTGAAGCCCTCAGTTCGTTTTTCAGAGTCCATAGTCTCTCATCGTATGCTGTATTCTTACAATAAAGTAAGCTAGAGAAAAGAAAATGTTAAGAAAGTTATAAGGGAAAATATATTTACAATACTGAACTGCAAAAAATCCATTCATAAGCACATTGGTGCAGTTCCAACCCAGGCAGTTCAGGCATTGATGGTGAAGCAGATTTTTCCTTCTCTTCCTTCCTTCTTTAATTTTAATTTTAATTTGAACACTGTGCTTCTTTGCAATGCCTGGCTGAGTGTAAACAGGATTATTCATGCAGTAAACATACTGAATGTTTGCCATGGTGATAGATAATCCACTCCAATCTAGGGTAGATAGTATTTTAAAGATGATAGATTTTATGTCCAGCTTTCTTTTTGTATGTTTTACATTCTCAGTTGGCACTCTTTCCAGCCACAAGGTTCTGATAGAATCTGGTCTTAGTTATTGATACTTGTTGATTGATAGCTAATTATATTTTGAGCTTATTGATAACAATGTGTTAGCACAGCCAGCCTGTGTACTTTTGTTACATGATAAATATAAGTAATACAAGCTTATTGTAGGAAAATAGGAAATATAGACAAATGAAAATAAAATGAAAATCACCCATAATCCTGCCACCCAGAGATAACCTGTTTTAACATTTGTATGTATTACATTCCAGTTTTTTTATGTATGTAGAAACTTAAAAAGACTATGGTATCATGCTACGGTAATACTGCTTTATAGTTTGTCTTTCACTTAATGTATTATAAATCTTTTATCATGTTAATATTATTCTACACTTAATTAAGGATTCTTTTGTATGGATGTATTCCTTGATTTTTAATCAGTACTCTTTGTTGTATATTTATGTTGGTCCCAACCTTCTAGTCTTATAAATAACACTGAGATGAACATCTATAGCCAAGTCTACCTCTACCTTTAATTATTTACTTAGAATAAATTTAGTAGAAATGGAATTATTGAGTCGACGTGCCTAAACTTTTAAAAATCTTTTGGTATGTACTGCCAAGTTGCCCTTCAGAAGGGCTGTTTATACTGCCACCAGCAGAACCTGAGTGCGCCCCTATCTTCATTCCCATTGTACCTCTCTCAGTTGGATGATGGGACCTCTGGTTTCTTTGGCTGAATATGAGCTTCCTAGACTTCACTGACTGGAACAACCAATTCAAAGGTCACTGTGTGTGGATGAGGCTTCTTTAGCTTGTCACTTGTATTTCCTCAAATCCTAGGTGGGAGAGTACCTCTTCTGTCCTGTTGTCTTACAGCAGGGCTCAGGGTTGAAAGGCAGAATTCCCTACCAGGTCTTTTATTAGTTTTTTTTTCTGTGGATCACCTCAGTTGCCTCTGTAAATAGGTAGTGTTCCTAACTGTTTCACTGTTAAGAGAGGGCATGGCTTTCTACCTGCTAGCTATTTATGATGATCAGATTCCTGAATTCCTCAGCAATATATAATTCTTTTTCAGCTCTTCACATAACATCTGAGCAAATACTCTTATTTGTGTTGCCAGAGCTATGGTGAGCTGGTGAGATTCTGGTTGTCTAGCTTATCAGCTGGATAGAGCTTTCTAGATTTTAACTCCTGTTACCTAATTCAAAGGAGAAGTCTATGGTGTGGTGTGATGCAAGTGGCATCATTCCTGGTGGCATTAGGATATTTTCCAGAAATGCTCTATCCTGGTTTCATTGATCCCTTTGCTCTGATTGCAGGAACCCTATGCTTGTTTTGTACACTCCACGGCAGTGTAAGCCGCCTAGGGTAGTATAAAAGTACAGGCAGCTTCCTGGATTTGAATTGTGACTGCCACTTGATAGCTGTGTGAACTAAGAAAATTTCTTAACTTCTCTAACCTTCCTTTTCTTCAACCATAAAATGCAAAGACGGATACTACTTTTTAAAAATCTGTTGTGATGATTAAAAAGATACTTCATGTTGACAGTTTAGCATGGTTCCTGGCACATAGAAGGTGCTTAGTGAATACTACTGAAATGACCATAAAAACAGATTGACCCTCTTAAATTGTAGATTGACTAGTGATATTTGCAGTGATTCTAGATTTCTGTATTTCAGCGTCCTGGAATACTAATGTAGAATGTGAATCAAATCTTCTGTTGGTGTGAGTAGATGCTGGTGGGAAACACATATATCAAAATGTTTCTCTAATTATGACTACGTGGTCATTGAGGTCCTCAGATTCAGACTAGCATATAAACCTGGGTATAATGGTTTTCTGCCACTGGGTCTAAGAATAAGAAGTTTCTGCACCATAATTTCAGGGGCTGGTTGCACTGGATGGTTTTCAAGAAAGTAACCCAAGTTGGCAGTTTTTTGTTGGATGCAGCAGAATTAAGACTCAACATTTGAATTTGCCATCTTCACATATATTAAGCTAAGACCAGTAGAACCATGCCATTTCAAATGTTGAAAGTCATCATGTTCTCACACTTACAAGATGATATACCTGCATTAAGAATAGCTGTTTTTGTTGCGCTTGTACCTGGCAGCGTGGTACAGGTTACAGACTGTTGATCAGCTCTAGTTTTTACAGTCTTGAAGTAAAAATCTTAGTCTTTTTGGTGCCCTTAGATATTCTTCTCATGTACCTCTGATCTTTATTTTCAGGTAGTACAGTGTAATAATTAAGAGCACAAACTCAGGAGTCAGACTGCCTTACTTAGAATCCAGGCTGGCACATTTTAGCACCGAGATCATGGGCAAACTATCATTTAACCTCTCTGTACCTCTACTTCCGAATCAGAAAATGGGGATAATAATAGTGTCCTACTTCATAGGATTCTTGAGAGGATTACATGAATTAATATATGTAAAGAGCTTAAAATGGTGCTTGGCACTTAAGAGTATAAAAGTGTTATTTATTATTTTGCTCAGAGACTATTGTGCTTTTACTTCACATGATTTATTGTGACTATAAGCATAATATTAAGCTATGCTCCTTTGAAGAGGGTACTTCATGCCTTGTACATCCCAGCATCCTAGATTTTTGATCCATTCCATGGGAATGATTGCAGTTGTGCTTGGCTGGGGTGTATAACCCCCCCTTACTTTTTTTGTTTTTCTTAGCATGGCACTTAACCTTAGCCTATTTCCCTAGTCAAGTAATTGACAGACTTAATCCTGATAAACTAGTTTTATTTTTGAGATCCTGGTAACTGTGGTTCTTGACCAAAGGATAATGGCTGAGATTGCCTGTACACCTTCCTTTGGAGATGTATGTCCTATATGTTTTACTGTGATCCAGCAGAATTGGTATTGGGCAAAGTGTATCTTCAGACCTGTATCACCTAGAACTTTTAGTCATGGCCACCTGAAGTCTTGCAAAATATAATTATATTGGAAGGTAATGGGAGACTTGAGGTCTGAGTTGAAATCTGAGACCCTCGTAGGCATCCTTTCATCCTTGATAGAATCTCACAGAGCAGACGTCCTCCTTCATCATCAGGGTTTGATAATAGCTGAGGCTACTATATATCACAGTGAGTTCATTCCATAAATACCTTTCTGGAACTTGTCTTAATGATGGAACATCTTTTAATGATACATCGTGTGTACAGTTTTTTTTTTTTTTTTAAGATTGATTTATTTGACAGAGAGAGAGCGCGTGCACAAGCAGGGGAAGCAGCAGAGAGAGCAGTAGAGGGAGAGGGAGAATCAGGCTCTCCGTCAAGCAAGGAGCCCAATGCAGGGCTCTATCCCAGGTCGCTGGGATCATAACCTGAGCCGAAGGCAGACGCTTAACCAACTGGGCCACCCAGGTGCCCCATCGTGTATATGTTTTAGAACATTGTTTATAGGCAGAGGAACTGATAGGTATGAGGGTTCCCAGGTGGGAAACAAGGCATATTAGAAATAAGTCTACTGCAGCTGGAATGCAGCAAGGAAGGGGAAATCTGGTGTGAGTTGAAGCAGGAGAGATAGGCAGTGGGAAGATCATGCAGGGTTTTACAGATTATGTAAGGTCATGTTAACAGGTCATGTTAAAGATTTTCAGTTTTTTCCAAGGACCAGTGGAAAGCCATTGAAGACCAGCTCGTAAGCAGGAGGAGTGATGGTATCATATTTTCTAGCTGCAGTATACAGAACTGATAATTGGCGAGAAAGAATGGATCACAAGCCATTTAAGTTTTGCAAGAGTATAAGTTGAGATATGATGTTGACTTGTACTAAGATAGTAGTACTGATTATAGAACTATTTAGGAGGTAAAATCCACAGGACTTAGTGATAACACGTAGAGCACAAATGAAAGGAGAGGATGTAATGATGATGGCCTAGGTTTCTGATTTTGCAGCTAGTACTACTATTTGCAGAGATAGAACACTAGAGAAGGGCTCAGGTTTAGTGGGGGACGTTATGACATGTTGAGTTCTGAAGTGCTTTTGAGACATCCAAGTGGAGATTCCAAGTAAGCAGTTGGATGAAAATGGTCTGGAGCTCAGAGGGGAGGCTCTGTATCAATGGTGCTCCGATTGTGCACAGCTTACATTACATTCAATGAGGTTTTTGGCTTTGTGCTTCCTCCTCAACTTCTTTATCATTGCTGTGTCTTAATTATAAAAGCTGTTGATTAATTGTGGAAGTCCTAAAAGGATAAAGTGGGGTAGAAAACTCAAAAAGATTATGGTATCTTTTAATTCTTTTCTGTCTCGTTCTCTAAGTTTCTGAATGTAGCTATCCTGCCCTGGCACATTGCCTGCCATATTTAGAAAACACTTTAACAAAATTATGCTGGATTTGATACCTATTCAGCTAGCCTCCTGTTGCATACCTCTTATATTAGGCATACACACTATCCCTGTATACACCTCTTCTCCGAGTCCTACCAACTACAGAAAACTTCAGCCTCATATCACATACACAAGCTGGGCTTAAGTTTCAGAACTCGGTTCATGTAATCCTAATCCTTTAATTATTACAAGTTTTGGTATTGGTGGTGGTACTTAAATATTTTGGTTACTTGTAATTTGTTTTCCAGTTCTACTCACCTCCAAGTTCCTTAGTTCTTTCTGTCTTCCTGCCATTTTCACCCTTAGTCTAGCCAGTCCCTGTTCTTGTGAGGACCAGAATGTTTGAAGCCCTGGTCCGCTTGATAATTTATTTCTCATCCTTTCCTGATAAACTTCCACTATAGGAGAATACTAAATGTGAGTTCTTCATTAGTCTTTGGCATTTGCTCATTCTCTCCAGATTAAAGGGCAAGTGGCTTCAGAGCTTCTGGAACCCTTCAGCAGTCTATCCTTGCAGAACTTTCAGGATACCTCCCTTTTTTCTTCTTAGAAAAGCTTAGGGTAGAGGCAGCACTTTATCTGTATTAGCTACCAAGGTCACATTGGTTGCTTTGGGTTCTGACTCTTAGTCATCTGGATGATTGCTGCTTCTGCAGCCATGTTTTCTTTTCTTTTTTTCTTTTAAGATTTTATTTATTTATCTGCGAGAGAGAGCATGCAAGAGAGCAAGCATGGGGGGTGGTGGCAGAGAGAGAGAGGAAGAAGCAGACTTCCTGCTGAGCAGGGAGCCCCCTTGTGGAGCTCTATCCCAGGACCCTGAAATCACTACCTGGGCCAAAGGCAGATGCTTAACCAACTGAACCACCCAGGTGCCCCACTGCAGCCATGTTTTCTAATACATTTGGTAGCTGTTAAAATACAGGTCACCTTAAATGCTGAGGCTCCAAAGCCCTCTACAGCTGGCTTGTCCATTCGTGTAGCATCTCACTGGTGTATATTACAGCAAAGGCCCCGAACCTCTCCCTTACCTAGAGATTGGAGTATCCCCCCCCCGCCCCCGCTCTGTCCCTGAGAATCTCAGACTTCAGTCTTTGTTACTTTGGCAGTAAGGTAAGCTGTCTTCTCAGGATGTGGGCCCTTTATTTAGGTGTTCCGTGGTAGACCCTCATTCTGTAGTAGAACTCCCAGTGAAGTGCAAAATGTGAGCCATAAAGCATTTTCTCTTCAAAGATGAGATGATGTTTCCCTGAAATACTGTATCAGCCTTTAAAGACCTTTCCTTCCCCACCACTTTCTGGGGGAGTATGGTATTTTTAAAGCCTTAAGTAATTCATATAATACCATTACCCCAAAAGCTTTAACACAGGTTTCTTTCCAGAAATATTGCTATTAACACTTCATGGGCCAATACAAATTAAGAAAAAGTCACTTTTCATTTTCTGGTAATAGCAGAATTTTGAATGAATTAAAGGGAAGTAGTCTTTTCCATTAGATTTTTTTATGGTCTCTACCATAAGATTAACTATAATCTCAGGGTATTATATCTTGGAGGCATGGAGTACCATACACGAAGGATCCTGATGATTCTTTAAGTCTCTATAACTTATATGTCAGCTGTCTTCAGGTGCAGCTTTTTTTTTGTCAGATACCAACCTTGACATGGACGTTTAAGTTTTTTCTAACCAAAACCAATGAGCAGTATAAGTTTTACAGGAGAGAAGAGTATCTTTCTCTTGTTGTGGTAGTAGAGAGATCCCAAAAGGAGAGCTCCTTATGCATCGCTTAATATTAAGCAATGGTGGTAATATTATAATATTACTTTTCCATTTCTAAAGGTAATGTTTACATAAATAAAAACTGAGAAATTAGTGAAATTCTGGTAAAGGAATTTGGTTGTAACATTTTAGTTTATATTCACATACAGTTATTATAATTCAGGAATCTGGCATATGGTAAACATATATAGAAATTCTGGTATTCTAAGAAAAAAATTCAGAAAGCTTTTGTTTATTATTAACTGCAAATTAAACAGATCTATATAGGATCTCTGCCCTATCCCCACTCCTAAAATATATGGACTATTTGGGTGGTTTAGGCCTCTAAAGCTATGTTGTCCAGTATGGTAGCTTCGAGCCCCATTTGGTTATTGAGCACTGGAAATGTCACTCATTTGAATTGAGATGTGTCATAAGTGTAAAATACACATCAAATTTTGAAGACCTACTACCAAAATGGAAGGAAAGAAGGAATTTGGTAATTGTTAAATTTTGATTACATGTTGAAATAATATTTTGGATCAGTTGGGTTAAGTAAAATATTAAAATTAACTTCACTTGTCATACTTTTTTGATGTGGTTACTGTTTGGCCTTTACTATATTTCTGTTGAATGTTGCAGTTGGTAAAGACTGTATTCTTCCCTCTAGCATTACTGTGAGAGCAGAGTCTGATAACTTCAAGTGGGTAACTTTTTTTTTTTTTAAGATTTTATTTATTTGACACAGAGAGAAAATGAGTGAGGGGAGGGGCAGAGGGAGAAGAAGACTCCCCACTGAGCAAGGAGCCTGCCCAGGTACTTGATCCCAGGCCCCTGGGATCATGACCTGAGCTGAAGGCAGACACTTAACTCACTGAGCCGCCCAGGGACCCCCAGTAGGTAGGTAACTCTTAAAAGTATAAGGGATTTAGCTTGAAAACTTAATAAAAATTAGAGCATTTAGATGTTTTTGACTATACCCAGTAAATAGCAGGGAGCTTTAAAATGGTAGGAGGCTTCTCATTAAAATGTTTGGAGCTTAGAGGTTACCCAGCTGGGACAAATAGGCTTCAGCTATCTCCAAAGAATTTTTGCTGCAGAATTCCCCAAATACAGAGTTTGCTACTAAATTTAGACAAAAAATAAAAGTGGAAAGCTGTTTTGTACTAGGGTGGTTTTTTTTTTGGATTTGTTTTGTTTTGTCTCTGAACTAGTTGTGCCTTTTTTATATACCAATGCTTCACAGTTTTTTTTTGTGCAATTTGTTTCAATGTTTATTGAACTCACATATATACTTGTGATTGAAATTTAGTTATTGGGTTGAATTCATTGGTCCTAACTCCACCTTATCATGGGATAAAGTCTCTCCTAGAAGACTTCATTTTTAGCTTGAAGTTCACGAGTATGCGTAGCACTGGACAAAGCTTAACCTCAAGCAGTGATTCTCTATTATGGAAATTCTAACAGTTTTATATGTCACGAAGAGTCTTAGCAAACCAAAATTTTAAAAGAATATATAATTTATTGTATGGATATTTCTTATGATGGGCAAATTGGTTAGACTTAGAGGCAATATTCTAAAGAGGTAAACAGCATGGATTTTGGAGACAGACTGAGCATAATTTTTACCTTCCCAGCAGTTACTACTGTTTTCTCCTCTGTACCGTATGGATGTGGCCTTGCCATTAGGAGGGATAAAAGGGGAGGCAACTATAGTCCATTTACCAAAAAGAGCCCAGTCTCTTTTTTCTATTCTTTTGTTTTTTAAAGATTTGTTTATTTATTTGAGAGAGATAGAGAGCGAGCAAGCAATAAGAGCAAGAGTGGGAGGCAGAGAGAGTCCCAAGCAACTTCTGCTGAGCCTCACCTGGGGCTCGATCTCACGACCCCAAGATCATGATCTGAGCTGAAATCTAGAGTCAGATGCTCAACTGACTGAGCCACCCAGTGTCCCAGAAAGAGCCCAGTCTTAATTGAAGCTTACTCTACACAGTCCAATTATTGTGCAGAACCATTTTTACTCTTCCTTTGTGGTTTTCAATATATATAGAATCTATCTTGGATAAATAACTAGAAGCCTCTTAAGTCCTCTGCTCTCCTTTTCTATGTCTCTGTAACTACCATTCTTGCCCCTACCACTGTGCCCACTCCTGCCCCAAGTCCTGGCTTCATTCTGCCCCTCTGCTGGTTGTCTTTGTATTCAAATCTTGGTCACCTATTTCTGGGAGGAACACCAACAGGATAAACAGCTAACTCTTGGTGTTGATCTTCTTTCATAGCATAATTTCATTGTATTATTATACTAAAATATTACCAGTGGTGAGAATGGGAAGAAATAGTATAGGTAAGTGAATATATTAGAGAGCCCTAGGCAGCCTCAGGGATGATGATGATACTTCCTTATCTCCAGGGATTCTTGTGAGAATTAAATGAGAACTGTTGTGATGATTTTTAATTTTTTACTACTATAATGCCTTATGAACATTTATTAAAATATTTTCCCTTTATCAGTTTATTTCCTGAGCTCTTTTTATATAGCCCTTTATTGATAATCCAATTATATTTCGAGGAGAACCTTTATCACAAGGTCTTATAGGACATTATTAAAATATTTACACTTGTAGGCACTTACAGAAACAAGGCTTGTGCTTCTGGGAAAATTATAGACTAGAAGTACTTACATTTGATTTTTACCGAGAATACAAATATCTTGTATGGATTTTGCTATTACTACCCATGAAGAGTCACTGAACAACTAGACCTGTGCTGTCCAGTATGACAGTACTTGTCACATGTGGCTATAAAAAGTGAAAATAATTAAAGTTAAAAAACAATAAACTCAGTTCCTCAGTTGTTCTCTCTACATTTCAAGAGCTCATTAGCTTCATATAGTTATTGACTACCATTTTGGACAGCCTGTGTATAGGACATGTCCATCATAGCAGAAAATTTTATTGTACAGCACTGAACTGGAGAGTTTGAGAAGATTAAATAACTAAGTGTTTTATTTAAATAGGAAACTATCAAAAAGTCTGAGGTATTTGCTACTAAAATTACTTAAATTACTCATTATGGTTTTCCAGCATCTGTAAATATTGCAATGAATTTTGTAATTTTAGCTACAAATTTATTATCTACTTTCATATTTCCAAAATGCTTTTGATTTTTATAAATAAATAAAATGTCAACTTTTACTGCCTCTTTTTCTTCCTCATATCCTAACATTGTATTAGAAAGTTTCATTTGTTTTTGCAGCATTTAAGGATTTGGTTTTATTCCTTAGCCCTGGCCCTATGACCTAAAATAGTACTACTATTGGTATTAATAATATTGATCATCTTCAGTATGAAAGGTATGGTGGTGATTAAATTGTACACGAGGAATAAGAGGTTGTAAAACAGCACAAATACATATCTCATCTTTTGTAATGATAGACCTTTGGAAATTAACAATGAGAAGCTTTACATTTCTACTCCTATATAATATTTGGTTTATTTAGAGAATTGTTATGGTTAATAATTCTCTTATTAAAATATCATGATGGTAAGTGTTTTTCTTGTTTTAATCCTAGGAAGCTCTACAAAGGATCATTTCAACCCTGGCAAATAAAAATGATGAAATTCAGAACTTTATTGATACACTAAATCAAACACTAAAAGGAGTTCAGGTATGAATCTTTTTAAAAATGTTTGTGTAATATGTCACAATGATAGTTGGGTCAAATCAGAAGTATAAATATACTACATCAACTCTAGATTATAAATTAAAGGAGGTAAGAGTAAGGTTTTTATTAATTAATTAATTTTTTAAAAATGCATTTTTTTTAAAGATTTTATTTATTTATTTGACAGATAGAGACAGCCAGCGAGAGAGGGAACACAAGCAGGGGGAGTGGGAGAGGAAGAAGCAGGCTCATAGCGGAGGAGCCCGATGTGGGGCTCGATCCCATAAGGCGTGGGGCTCGATCCCATAAGGCCCGGATCACGCCCTGAGCTGAAGGCAGACGCTCAACTGCTGTGCCACCCAGGCGCCCCATATGTGTTTTTTTTTTTTTTTTTTAAGATTTTATGTATTTATTTGAGAGAGAGAGCGCACAAGTGAAGGGGAGGGACAGAGGGAGTGGGAAAAGCAGACTCCTGGCTGAGAAGGGAGTCCCACGTGGGGCTTGATCCCAGGACCCCGGGATCATGACCTGAGCTGAAGGCAGACACTTAACCAACTGAGCCACCCAGGTGACCCAAGAGTAAGGTTTTTAAAATGGCAGATAAATAAAAGTGTTTTCCTTACTATTTCTACATTGTCAATGGAAAGATCAAATAGTAAGGGAAGAAGAAAACTCTGCAATAGTAGTTGGTAGGGAATGTTTTAGTGCTGACTTTTGACCCTTTCCATTATAGATTTGTCTTTTGTAATTCCAATTAAGAGCAAATTATATTTTTTCAGAGTACTGGGAAGCTAACCATTTCTTTTATAATAAATAGCGGAAGGTAAATGTGGATGGTAAGAGGTCTGCTTGTAGAACTGGAAGAAAGTAAAAAATAAAAGTAAAAAATAAAGTGTCTAATGAGAAAGAGGAATACTTAAGGAAATGGTCCCAGGTTTGGGCAGATCATCCATACTGTATGCAATGAAATGTTGATGAATATGCCTTAACAAATTTAATAGTCATTTTTTGGTGAAATAAACAGAAGATCTATAGGACACTTGTAGACAGTAAATCCTTTCCTGTGGTTTTTGTTTGAACCTAGGTTATTGCCTGAGTGTTGGCCTGTAAACCTTATGGTCCTTGTATTACCTTTATTTCTGAATTTGTTGTAATTAAAGTTAGTTGATTAAGATCTTCATCACTTTAACTGTCTTTCTCAAACTATTTTACTGGAAAATTTGGTGAATCCATGAATCCACTTTCTTTAAATAAGCAAAGCTAGTTGTCCTAAAGCTCTTGATCTGTATGTAAGAGAGTCATCACATTTGACATCTGGAAAAAGAGACCATGAGCTGGCCCAAACTATTTTTCTGATTAATAAATTATTAGTACTCTACCTTAGAATCCAGAAAAAAAATAGAGGAGGAATTTAACTACATTCTTGTCACTGGAGATGGGAGCATAAGAGGTAGTAGGCAAGAGACTGTAAGGATGTGCCTATTGGTTATTGAGGAGTAGTCTGTTCTCTTTTTACAGATGAGTAAACTGAGGTCCAGGAATTTAAGTGGCTTGTCCAAGGTCACACTGTTACTAAGTGGTTAATGTGAGATTTGACTTTGGTACTTTGCCTACTGGACTGCACATTTGTTTTGCCACAGCTTGTTCTCTATCACCATAAATCAGTAAAATGATTAACACCACTTTTGGTAAGACTCCAGTGAGGTGATTTCTGGTTTTTATAAAAATTATAAGCAAAAGTTTGGTTTATGTTATTACAGTAAATTGTATGTATTAGTTCTCTTAACCAGTGCCAGTTCTCTTAATTGAGTGATTCATCTAAGTCAAAAAATGCCTAACATAATTTCTTCTGTCTTTTAAGTGCTGTAAGTGTGGATATTGCTTATCTAGAGATTTCACAGATATTTTAAGTTATTGTTGAAATAGCAGCAGCTTGCTTAATTGAGGCAGTGAGGAACTCTGGGAAGTCAGCAGGCTTGAAATGCTTTATTGATTCTGCCTCTAGTAACTAGTTGTGTGGCTTTGGGCAAGTCACTTTTCTGTATTTTAATTCCTAAAATTTAGGAGTTTGACTACAAATTCTAGTCAGATGACTTCTGAGGTTCCTTGGTGCACTAAAATTCAATGTTTGATGTATCTTTTAGGTCTAGTAAGGAATTACTTGGTCTTTTAAGTTCTGTATATCTTATGTAAATGCACTGTTTTAGACAACCTGAAAGATTTTAAGATTTACACAAAGTTAGCCCCGTCCCTATATGTGCAAACTGTTCTTCAGTTATGGGATCAAAATCCCTGGAATATTTTATTAAAATGCATCATCAGTGATTCTGATGCACAACAAAGGTTGAGAACCACTGGCTTAGGGTCTGCCTTGGAACCTGAAAGTCTGGACAAGTTGGCAACCTTAAAACAACCTTTCACATTGTCCTGTGGAAACAGTGTTCTAAAAGGTGAAAAGAATATGGGCTAGTCCATAAAAAGCTGCTTAACTCATAACTGAGATAGTCCTATCAGCATTAGCAGCCCACTTCTAGGATTTACCTGTTTTTAAAGCCTATGTCAAATACTAGAATTTTGTTGTTTATATGATTTTAGCCTGAGGTAGTTTATACTGTGAATCCGTTCTCTCCTTTGATAAGCGTATCTTTTAGTTTCCTAATGTTTGACAGCTCCAGTAAAATCATTGTTTTATTAAACAGGAAAATTCTTCTAACGTACTTTCGGAGTTAGATGAAGAATTTGATAGTTTATATTCTATTTTGGATGAGGTGAAAGAAAGTATGATTAACAGTATCAAGCAGGAACAAGCTCGTAAATCGCAAGAGTTACAGGTGAGATCATATAACATATTTAAATATGAATAATTTTAGTCTATTTAATACTTGGTTTACTGACAGCAAAAATCAGTGAATTTCTGTGAATAACTACTTTTATCTTCTAGAAAAATTATAATTAACTTTGTTTTGTTTACAGATATCTTGTTTTTTCTTAATTGTGATAAAAACCCAAGATTTACCCTTGTAACCATTTTTAAATGTACAGTTCAGTAGTGTTAACTCTGTTGACATTGTTGTGTAACAGATCTCTAGAACTTTTTATCTTTTATTTATTTATTTTTAAAGATTTTATTTATTTGTCAGAGATAGAGAGCATGGGAGAGCATGAGCAGGGGGCAGAGGGAGAAGGAGAAGCAGGCTCCCTGCTGAGCAAGGAACCCGATGTGGGACTCGATCCCAGAACCCTGGGATCAGACCTGAGCCGAAAGCAGACGCTTAATCTAGGCAGGCATCCCTAGAACTTTTTTTTCTTTTAAAACTGAAACTCTATACCCATTGAGCAACAACTTCCTATTTGCCCCTTACCCCACCATCTGGCAACCACCAATGTGTTTCCATGATTTTGATTATTCCAAATACCTCATATAGATGGAATTATTCAGTATCGTGGCTCAGGTCATGGGCTCAGGGTCCAGGGATTGAGCCCTGTGTCAGGCTCTCCGCTCAGCGGTGCGTCTGCTTCTCCCTCTTCCTCTGTGATCTCTCTCACTTTCGCTCTCTCAAATAAGTAAATAAAATCTTTAAAAAAATACATTGAGATGTGACCTATAACATTATGTTAGTTTTAGGTGTACAACGTAATAATTTAGTTTTTATACATATTGCAAAATGACCACCAGAGTAAGTCTAGTTGACATCCATCACAACACAGTTACACACTTTTTTCCTGAAATGAGAACTTTTAAGGTTTACTCTTTTCTTTTTCTGAGACTATTCACAAATTATTGCTTTAAATTGTATGTCATATATTTTTTTCATCAGTTTCAGAGGTAAAGTTTAGTGATTCATTAGTTGCAGATAACACCCAGTGCTCATTACATCAGGTGCCCTCCTTAATGCCCATCACCTGATTATCCCTTTCCCCCACTCACCTCACAACTCCGTTTGTTTCCTATAGTTAAGAGTACCTTATGGTTTGCCTCCTTCTCAATTTCCATCTTATTTTATTTTTCCTTCCCTTTCCTTATGTTCATTTGTTTTGTTTCTTAAATTCCACATATGAGTGAAATCATATGGTATTTGTCTTTCTCTGACTGACTTAATGCATTCAGCATTATACTCTCTAGTTCCATCCACATCATTACAAATGACAAGGTTTCATTGTTTTTGATGGCTGAGTAATATTCCACATCTTAATCCATTCATCTGTCAATGGACATCTCGGCTCTTTCCGTAGTTTGGCTATTGTGTACATTGCTGCTATAAACCTTGGGGTGCATGTGCCCCTTCGAATTACTATGTTTGTACCCTTTGGATAAATACCTAGAAGTGCAATTGCTGGGTCATAGGGTAGCTCAAATTTAACTTTTTGAGGAACCTCCATACTGTTTTCCAGAGTGGCTGCATCACTTTGCATTCCCACCAACAGTGTTAGGGGGTTCTCCTTTGTCCACATCCTCACCAACATCTGTTGTTTGCTGAGTGGTTAATTTTAGCCATTCTGAGTGGTGTGAGGTGGTATCTCATTGGGGTTTTGAATTGCATTTCTCTGACCGAGTAGTGTTGAGCATTTTTTCATGTGTCTGTTGGCCATTTGTATGTCTTCTTTGGAGAAATGTCTGTTCGTGTCTTCGCCCATTTCATGACTGGATTATTTGTTTTTTGAGTGTGGAGTTTGGTAAGTTAAGATCTACTTTCTTGGCAGTGTTTAAATATACAAAAAGTAGGGGCACCTGGTTGGCTCAGTTGATAGAGCGTTTGACTCTTGATCTTGGGGTCATGAGTTCAAGAGCTTACTTTAAAAAAATATACAATATGTATTAATTCTTTTCACCATGCTGTACATTACATTCCTAGGACTTATTTTATAACTGGAAATTTGTACCTTTTGACCACCATCATCCATTCATCCATATTTTTAAATTTTTTGGTAGTAGCCATCTTAATGGGTGTGAGAGGATGCTGTTTGGAAGTGGTGGCTCCAAGATGTTAGGATCATTTTCTCTTCTTGTATCATCACTTGAGATCTTCATTATTTCCAGTGATTCCGTTGTTTTCTTTTTTTCCTTTTTTAATCTTACACCCAATTATCCTTTGTAACTCTTAAAACTTCATTGTTGTTATATGATTCAAAGGAAAAGCTATGATGATATCAGCCTAATGTAATTCAAACCATAAAGCTTTATTGGGATAGTTTAAAAACCAAATATTAAAAAGAATCACAACTTGGCTACCAATATCATTCCTTCTTTAGTTGGAGACAGCAGAATATCTCTGTTCTTTTGGGTTCACAAATTTGATAGCATGTTGTTCTCATTAAAATTTTATCAGTTACTCTAAATAACTGACAAGTAACTGCTCTTTAAATTGTATTACTTTGTACCCTTTTTTTAAAACTTTCTCTCTTGACTTGAAAGCAAATTCATAGCATTTTCTTTCTTTCTTTTCTTTTTTTTTTTAAAGATTTTATTTATTTGAAAGAGAGAGAGAGAGAGCACGTGCACATGCATGCACAGGAAAAGGGGGAGGGGCAAAGGGAGAGGGAGAAGCAGAGTCCCCGCTGAGCAGCTATGGGCTGGATCCCAGGACCCTGAGATCATTACCTGAGCTAAAGGTAGACACTTAACTGACCGAGCCACCCAGGTGCACCCATTGCATTTTCTTAGATATTTTATCTTAAACTTTGACCTCAGATTGGATTCTTTCACTTTTATAGTTTCTTGAGATATATTCCTTATTCTTTTTGTTATTTTTTATTTTAATACTACGTTAACTTAGTCTCCCCTAATTATCCTGTGTAGACCATTTATAGCTACTATTTTGTTCTCAGTGATTTTGCTTAAACCTTTCATAAAACGGTCATACAAATGGGCTATTTCAAATGGTGGTTTGTTAATTATTCTTTGGAACTCATAAGAGTTTTACTTGTAGGAATAGTAGTATTTTTAGGAAATTGTGGTTAGGTTCTTAGAATAACATATGCAAACCTATTTTAACCCAAAATATGGCAAAACTGTTCTTTTCCAAAATAAAAATATAACACATCCAGAAACCAATAAAGTGAGCCATAATTTATCCTTAGTGCTGATCTTAAGGGATAACTAAGTAATTTGAATATGGCATAGATAGGAATAAATATTAATATTCTGAAGAAGAATCTTGGATACATTAAAAAACTTAGAAATAGATCTGTTTCTTTGTTTAAAGGTATCACTAACAATATTTTTGCGCAACTGGGCTTAGTTTTAGACCACAGATGATAGAGTGACAGAGAATTGAATAAGAAAGACTGGTACGTGAAATTAATACATCACTATAATAGGGCACATCACTGTAACATTACCATCTTTTGTTCTTTATTCTTTTTGAAATCTTGGCACTTGCATTTGTGATTTCTGTGTTATCCAATTTTGGGTACTATAAATTAGCATTTATGGTAGTATGTATTACTTGAGTAATATGATAACTGGAGTATTTAAATTGTGCTCAACTGCATGTACTTGTAACTTGATTCATAAACTTTAGTTTAAATTGTTAAATATCATCAAGAAAAATTGTCTTCATTTATAGAGCATGTTGTCTGCAGATGGATTATTTTGATATTTTAATTTAAATTGTTGATAGTTAAAAAAATAAATTGTTGATAATTTCTGACAGCCCTGATTGAGAAAAATCTTTAAGTAAATTTGACCTGGACTATTTATAATTGCTTTATTTTGTGTTGTGTTTTTAAATGATGAGAATATCTATGT
Organism: Ursus arctos; assembly: GCF_023065955.2. Lineage (NCBI taxonomy): Eukaryota > Metazoa > Chordata > Mammalia > Carnivora > Ursidae > Ursus > Ursus arctos. The sequence continues at coordinate 34,822,295 of NW_026622852.1, forward strand.
CTTTATGCACTTGAGCTGTTTTGGACAAATTATGGAAAGATGTTAAGTACAATATATTAAGATAAAATTTGTTACATATACGACTAGTGAATATGTTGCTTTAATAGCTCTCTAAAATATTTTCGTTCAATTTTTGCTATTAAAATTGTAAGTTCATTATAACAGTATATATTTAAGATTCTCATGGAAATAGGAAATTTTAATGATTTATTATTGTTTTTTAGAGTCAGCTCAGCCAATGTAATAATGCCTTGGAGAACTCAGAAGAACTACTAGAATTTGCAACACGGTCATTAGATATAAAGGAACCTGAAGAATTTTCAAAGGTATAAAAAAATCAGCCAAAAAATCTAAACTAACCACTTAAATAGAAGAATCTTATTTTTAAAAATGATGTTTTCCCTTTCAATTTTGGATTTACTAAGTCGTTTCTAATACTAAAAAAGGCTTCGAATTTCTTAAGTAAAATGCTATCCATTTATTCCAAAGTGAACACCTGGATGTGTCTTTGGGGGTCATAAACAAATTATTTAATTTCTCTGTAGTGCTCTATTCAGATGAATCAAATTATTTTCCTTTTCAGTTACATCCCTATTGGTCATTTACTTTAAGGGCACTTGTGTATTTTAGCTTAGTCATACCTTTGTTATAAATATTTCATGACTAAGTAAAGAAGATTAATATTTCCTATTAACATTCTTAAAAATCTAGTTTTGTATTCCTTTCCTTCTATGAACTGATTGGGAAAACATCACGTGATACATATGAGCGCTGTAACCTAGTGAAATTTGCTATTAAATTTATTATTAAATGTACCACTGTTTAGTGTAATTATTTGAATGTTTTATTAAAATATGAAAATGTAGGCTCTTATTTGAAGGGTATGTTTGGCATGAAGTATAAACAGTAGAATAATAAGACTGCTAATGTTTTAAGCTAGATCCTGGTATGTAAGAGATTCTGAATTCTAGAATCCAATTTTTATTTTAACTAGGGTCGTTTTTAAATGATTACCAAATTATCAAATCAAATCTCTATTTGATGTAGAATACAGATATAGAATATATTTAAAAATGGTGTGAGAAAAGTGGCAGCTTGGGCTATTATAATTAGGAAAATATATACTGTGTAGTAATCTTATCCAGATATTTTTTTGGTCTTTGTGGACTATGTAGTGAACTGCATTAGTGTTAGAAAGGTGGCTTTATAATCCATTTGTGGATAATTTCATGACTTCTGTGAGCTCGAAGGTAGAAAAATCTTCCTTGAGAAGATAACATTTGGTGGCTTACATCCTTGCATTCTGAAAATGAATTTTTAAAATGGGTTCCTTTTAATGAAATGAATCAAAACAAAAGTTCTTTTGCTATAAATCTGTGAACTAATTAATCCTTGAATTTAGCAGTAGATTTTAAGTAGATTCATCTTTGCACTTGATAGGACTTGCTATAAAGGAATTATGAGGAAAATATATCATTCTTAAGTACTTTAGAAGATAGATACATCACCTATTTAGAGGACGTTTATGGGATAACCTCAAATGTCTGGAACATAGCCAAAAACTATACAGAAAGCAAAAAATACCTGATTCATCAAAATTAGTGTCGTAGAGTTCATGGGCAGGAATTTATGTTCTTTTTTCATAGTACTTTTTCAGAATCTAGTGACTATTATATACATGGTGCTACTAAATTTTTAGTTTTTTCTTCAGTTTCCTTGTTGTTAACAGAGTCCCCTTCTAGTGGAGTGGGGCAGCTGTTAATGACAAATGTAATCATAGCAGCAAGAATTAACAGATGAGAGCCTGAGAGTGAGGAAGAAGAAGACAGGAAAACCATAAAACACGGACACAAGTACTCAAAAACAACTTGAACCCAGTTGCATTTAAGTAGGGATTGGTGCTCGGAAAAACTGTGAGCAAGCTTGTTTCTCTCAAGTTTCCCTTTCCACTATTTTGAGAGTCCTTTCCCCTTTCTCTCAAAGGCTACTGTTTTCTCTTTCCTTTGTCCTTTCCAACTTTGTTAAAACTTTTCCCCAGCTGATTGTAAACTGGAAAGGTTCTGACAAAATAAATCACATTGTGGTTTAAACATATTTTCCTAATGTTCCATGTTGCTTCTTCTTTTATATTTTTGGTTTTCCAGCATTTTGCAGTACTGCTTAATAGCTTAAACCATTTGGAAATGTGGTGAAATAAATTATGTGTGTTTCTTACCTAGAAATTGGAGTTTATTGTTCAAGAAAAATGCTAAACTGGGAGTTGTTTGCAGTTATTTTCTTAGTACATCCAAATAGTATCCAAATAATGGTTTGATTCCAAGTCAAAAACCAAGTTCCCTTGCTTTGCCAGGTGCATGGACTGTAGGCTTGCCTCAAAGACCTAATTGCTGACAGAATAGGGAAGATAACTTTGAAGATTAATTATTAGAATTTGAAGAATAATTATCAAGTATATTGTTAGATATTTGGGAAAAATTCTTTTAAGGTGTACTGTTTATAAATATCCCATATTAAAGTGATTAAATCAGATTAGTATGAATAATTCATGGGCACAAGAAATCATAGGCTAAAATCCAGCCCATGAGTCTTTTTAGAGTTCATTATCTTCAAAAAGAGTACTTTAAATACTAATATTTAAATGATCACGTTGCAGTACCTCAGCATGAGAATTGAATGTGAAGCTATGCTGTGTTCCCAGCATCAGGCAATCTGAAAATTAATGAGTAAAAATGGCACAGATGGGAAAGAATTTTGGAACATACTTTCACTAATTTTTTTTTTTTAAAGATTTTATTTATTTATTTGACAGAGATAGAGACAGCCAGCGAGAGAGGAAACACAGCAGGGGAGTGGGAGAGGAAGAAGCAGGCTCACAGCGGAGGAGCCTGATGTGGGGCTCGATCCCAGAACGCCGGGATCACGCCCTGAGCCGAAGGCAGATGCTTAACCGCTGTGCCACCCAGGCGCCCCACTTTCACTAATTTTTAAAAATTTGGTATTACAAATTGGTTTTATTTTCACTATTTTTTTAATTGTTAAAAGTTTGGTTGATAGTAAATACATGAAGAAGGATCACCAGCGAATGAAATTTGGATCATTTGCTTTATTTCTGGATGGACAAGTAGCCCAAACCCCACCAAACCTGGCTTCTCTGCTAATAACTGGCCTGCAGAGCATTGCTTGGATCCTTTGACAAAATTACTATTTTTATTCTCCCACCCCTGAATTTAGAACTTGAATTCTGCTTCTGAAAAGAACTGAGTCTGTGGGGCAATTTCCAAGTCACTAAGCATCTACTTCCTCACTATATTGCCACCCATAACCCAGTTGTCAGACTAGAAGGGAGTGAATGGTTACCTGTATACGGAGCCTTTAGTGGAATAAAAAGTACAGAGTGGGGTGAAAGGGGAACGGTGTCTTCTGCACTTGATCACAGATGAAAAGGGAATGGGTTTTGTGTATTTTCTACTTTAGACTCACAGTAACTCACCTTTGGCATATTGTCCAGTCAGAGTCAGCCTCTGACCACTGGGAGGAGCAGACGAGAGGAGTAGAAGTTCACTGTGTTTTCAAGGGAAGAAGTATGGGGAGAAGTGCTTTCTGTGGGTTGAAGTCAGGAATGCTGAGAGAGAAGAGGACGACCTTCACTGAAAGCTTGCATATTTCAGTTATGAAGGCAATTAAAAACAAATGTAAATATTTGTTAAGAATAGCCCAGACTATAATTTTTCACCTTTATTTCATTTGTGAGTGTTTATGTCTTACGGAAGTATAGTTTCCTGTTATATAAATGTGCTTAGTCATAGAACAGATACACGCAGTACTGTATTCAAAGTTTATTTCAAGTTATGTGCTATAGCTTTGTGAAGACTAAAATCATATTTTTTGAAAAGTAGTTCTTTCTATAAACAGATAAATATATAGAAAATATAAAAGTTTTAACATACGGAATCAACTGCTCTGCAGTGTTGTTTTTTTTTTTAAGCTGGTATTTTTGCCAAAAGGAAAACAGCATTTTGAAGCTATCTCTTTTTCACTTCCTCTGACTGAGTCCCTTTGATTTCCCAAGTCATTTCTTAATATGGTACCTTGGGAGTGAGGGTAGGAGTCTCAATTATGTATTGCAAAAAGTATTGGGAAAGTATTGTATGTTTGCCCCTTAGTCATTTTCAGTTTGTCTCAAGGAAACATTACAAAAATTTCTGTCCCAAATCTAGTAGGAAAATCTGAAGTATAAAACAATGTGAACATACAGACAAGACTTGAAAAGTTTTTCAGTGTTGTGTGGGATTCAGAGTATTAGTAGGAACTCTGTTGGGCTTAACTGCAAATCAAGATTACAGACAAATCCTGTCAGGCAAATGCCAGTTTTGAAGTCTAGTTTTTGCTGGATTCATCATTTTGACAGTATTAATGTATTTTTCTCTGTTGTTATTTAGAAACAGATAAACAGTTGACCCTTAAACAACATGGGGATTATGAGCACTGGTCTCCGTGTAGTTTAAAATCTATGTGTGACTTTCAACTCACCCACAACTTAATTACTCATAGCCTGTTGATGAGAAGACTTATCTAAAACATAGTCAATTAATGCATATTTTGTGTTATATGTATTATATGCTTCATTCTTACAATAAAATAAGCTAGAGAAAAGAAAATATTACTAAGAAAATCATAAGGAAAAGAAAATACATTTACTGCACTGTGCTGTAAAAATCCTGCATATCACTGGACCCGTGCAGTTCAAACCTGTGTTGTTCAAGGGTCAGCTGTATTATTTTTGTTGCTTTTTATTAATGCTCTGATTTTAACTAACTTTTCCCTTGCGGCCTCTTCATTTCAGCCTATATTTCAGAGAATTAGATTGTTAAAACGCTTAGCTTATTTTGGATAAATTTAAAAAGTTGCTGTGTGCAAATAAAATGGCTTAGGATAGACTTTAGGGTTTGGAGATATTTCAGTGCTCAGCACCTTATAGATGAGGTAACTGAATTCTGAAAGAGTTAAGGGACTTGCTGGTTAGTGTGGTATGAAACTCAGATCTCTTGAGCCCTGGTCTAATGCTCCATATTTTTTGCTGAGGAGTTTTAGAATTTTTGCTGATTGGGAAGAAATTTGGAAATCTCAAATTTTGTTCTTTTTGGGTAAATGATTCTCATTGAGTACAATAAGCAAGATCTAAAACTTCTTTATTTTATTATTATTCCCGTTTTAACTATTTAGAAAATACTGTTCAGTTAGCTGCTCCACAGTAGCGTTATTTTAGGGTACTTTGCGTCTAACATCTTTCTGTAAAGGGAAAAATGACCATATTAAGAAAAAATATGGAAACAATGAGATCTTAATTTTTAGAGTGCTTGATAAATTCATGGAAGAAAATAGTTTCTATATCTACTTATAGCAGATTAAAAACGAGAGATTGGGAAAAGATCTGGTTTAACTTCTTTATACCTAATTGGTAATTATGAAGAACCATTTGTGATTACTCCTACTGATACTCTTATTGTAGGTCTTTTTAAGGAAGTTTGGTTTGAGGTGACAGATTCCTAAAACTGGTAAAGGATCAGAATTGTAAGATTTATTTTGAAAACATTTATTGAGAGACAGAGGAAGGGAATGAGAGAGAAAGAAGCCATCTCTGATAGGAATAAAGAGAAATGAAGTGTTGGCAAACAAGATTTCAGTAGAGATTGAAATAGAAATAGTGATTGAAATTGAAATAGAAAATAGTGATATTGAGCAAGGTAATATGGCTAATGCTTCTTGAAGGCTTTCAAATAATATTCAGTAGTATTACCCAAAAATCTAAAGATTCAGCTGAGGCCTGTTCATAACTCACTAAGTGGAATTATATAGATGCAAATAAATATGTTAGAGATAGAGCAATGGTAAATTCTGGAATCATTTGGAACTTGGTAAGCAGAGATGTTTAATTGACAAAACACATCACTCTTGAAATTAAAACTTAGAGGAATCAAACAATAGGTAATGTGTATCTTTTGGATAGATTTCTACTTTGGGAGAAGAAATTCCAGAAAAAAAATTAAACCATTTATTTTCCAATTTAAGACGTTTCTTAAAATTGGGCCCTTTTAGAGAAGTATCTTCAGAATATGAGACTTTCTACCCTTTTAACATTGCACAGGATAACTTTTTCAACCCCTTCTGCATTTACACAGTGTATATACTGTTAAATTCGAACCTAAATGAAAGAGGAACCGCTGAGTCTTCAGTTTGATCACCTGGGTATGTTTATATATGAATGCACAAGACAATAATTTTTCCAACATCATTTGCTTTTCATCTGTTCCTTTTCTGGTTTGTCTCAAGCAGCCTGGTACATTAAATGATAACAAGAAAGCTTTACATGCATGTGCACACGTGCACACTTGTACACAGACACACCAAAAAATGGCACCTTACTAAGTTAAGTAATACTAGACACAAAATTGAATCATTATGGTCAGTTTAAAAGACAGTATTGGCGGTGCCTGGCTGGCTCAGTCAGTAGAGCATGTGACTCTTGATCTCAGGGTCGTGAGTTTGAGCCCCACATTGGGTGTAGAGATCACTTTTAAAAAATTGTTGTAAGGAAATTAAACATATATACTGTATAATGTTCTTGAAAGATGAAAGAAAATCTCTGCTAAAAAAAAAAAGACAGTTATGGTCTTCTTATTGTTGGGTTCTTTGTGAATGATTGGTAAGTAACATTCTTTTAACCAAGTTCTAAACCAGTTGGGAAATAAGATAAAACAATAAAGCTGATAAGAAGCCAAATACCAGTCAAATGATATTGGAGAATTTAGCTTATATCAGTGGGCAAGCATTGTAATATTAATCCTAGAGTTAGTGAGACTTGCCCATTCAGGTATGGTCAATACAAGGGTGCCTCAGCTCTGTGTATGTGTGTGAGAGCCTGTTTCTGTGAAACTTCCTATGTAGAGGGAAAGAAGAGTATATGTTCTCTGTAGACAAGCAAGCTGCCAGAAAGAGGGAAAATAGCTGAGCTACTTATTTCTAGTTTCTCCTTTCAAACTATAATCAGATTAAGCCCTTTTACCTCACACAGAGAAATGAAGGAATAGAGAGAGGCTAAAGGAGTAGTGCTAATGGCACTTCTCCGTATATAAAGAAACTACAAGAGCAGAGGAGTTTCTTCTTTCTCTCTCCTGACATTTATATTAAAATCTTTGGTTGTAATTCTTGCTGTAATGACAATAATTTTAAAAAAAATGAGTGTAATTGACTTTCCTAACATTTCTTATTCCTAGTACCAAAGTAGTGTTATGACTTAAGACACATAATGCCACAAATTGGGTTGTTTGCTGTAGAATGTGGAGCTTGGAAAGGATCTTTAGAAACAGTAAGGACTACAATTTCTTAATAAAGGAAAGAGAATGATTAGTCTACAGGTCTCACAATTGATTGTGGTAGTGTTGGAAATGTGTCATATGATGATCTCCTAAATGTCAGTTCTGGTTTTTTGTGTAGAAAGGTACTCAGACCAGAATATTTTAGGATGGATATAAAAATGGCAATACCAATAAGAACAATATTAGAATTGAAGAAACAGCAACATTGCTATATCAAATTAGTGTTCAATTAAATTTAATAATTATGAATACTACCATGTGCCAAGCTTTATGCTAGGCCAAAGATAGAGTGTAGAGCAAAACAGCCCTAGTTTATATTGGATGCATTGTCAATTATGGTGGTCAGTTTGGGGGGAAAAAACTTTTGTTGAATATATTATATATAAATGTGAAGGGGACAGTGGGTTTCGTGTATACTTTTTTATTGTTTTTCTGTATACTGTACAGCACCAAGGTAGCTGTGCCCTTTCCTAAACTTGTGCTAGCATTCTCAAAAAAAAAAAAAAAAAAAAAAAGATATCTCATGCCGAGTAGGTTTAAGTTAGCAGCTTCTATGAAGTCATCTCAGGGAAAGACCTTATTGCCGGAAGTATTTCTCTGGTTTCTCCTTGTCTGAATTTTTGTCATAACGTTGCTCTTTGGGGTGAAGGATTGAAGAACTGCGGTCCAGTTTTATATGTTAGCAGGCAAGCTCTCAAAATGCAGTCTTTGCCCAGGGAAGGCATATAGAGAAAACTTGGAACAACCATGATGAAGTGGTGAAGGAGATCATTGAAGAAAAATTGGAGAGCAGATTTGAAATGTATAAGAAAACCATTAGATTGCATAGAAATGTGTGCCCCATGAAGGAGATTGATTGTTCTAGTTGAGGAGTGTCAGACTGAATTGGAAGTGGAGGTGTATTTTGATAATCTTAAGGTAAGGAAAAACATGCATAGTCGTCTGGAATTAGTTTGAAGTGTTTAATTTTTCTCTTTTTAAGGTGATTTATATGGGGTCTGGATTTTTTTTTTCTTTTTTTTTACTATAGTTCTAACATCACATTATGCAAGCTGATGTGAACTGTACAAATTTCCTGTAATTCATGTTTTGGTGACTGTGAACTAATCTATTCCAGGGTTTATATCCTAACTTTTCTTGCATGTCACTGCCATTGAAACTTGCATGAAAAGCACTAACTGCCTTCTTTCTCTTCTCCCTGATTTGCTCCAAGGCTGCCAGACAGATCAAGGATAGGTATGGTATAAAACCTACATTTTTATATAAGTATCAATATTGAAGTCAGAAATGAAATTCCAGAGTTTCTTATTAGACTTTCGTTGGTTAAAATAAAAATACCTAATGGCCATGTACAAAAAAAAGAAAATCTCTTTTGTATATCTTCTAGAATAAACAATATATCACCAAGATTTTCTTAAAAATATAATTGTGGACAATTATGTACTTCCAAAAGAATTTCATTTCTGGTATAATATAGTTAGTTTTAGTACAGTTCTTAATTAGCTATGAATGGATGGAGACCCATTTTGGATAATTAAAAATAGATATATTCCTGGAATGTGTTTTTTTGTTGTTCATAAATTTTATAAGTATGTCTTATTTTCTGAGAAGTCATAGCATTTTTAATAGTCCTTAAGAGCTGAAGCTCTCCTATTTCACTGCTCTCCTGTTTAACACCTTTGTATTCTCATTCCATCCTGTTCCTGGTGCCATCTCTTTCTGTTTCTCATGCCACTACTATCTAATGTGTGGGAAGAGAAAATTAAAGAAAATGATGAAAGACTGTCTTAAAAGGTCTTTCTCATTGGTAGAGCCAGGATTAACAAAGGTAATTAGTACTTGCTCTAATGAATACACCAAAGGGCTAAAAGAGCTACTGGCAGTTCTGGATTGAGTGACCACAGAAGGGATGGTTTTGATCTTCCTGGCTAATCACTGAGCATTGACTATAGTGAGATTTTCACTTAAGGTTTCTTTCTTTGAGGATTTGAGATTCTCTGAAAGTCATAGCTCTTCAAAGCACCACTCTGAATCCTAGATTAAATTATTTATTCTTCATCAAATAATTCACAAAATTATTCATCATGGAGTGTGTGAAAACCAGTGTGTCCGTTGTTAATTTTGGCTGAAGCCTTCAATTCTGTTTTTCTGATAGTCTCTTATTTACTAGAGGCAAGATTCACATGGCACTTATAGCACTCTTAGCACAAAAACTAATTTTTATGTAGTTTTGGTATATTTTATTATCAGGGAGTGGTTAAAGACAAGGATTGTCTTATCAATCCTGGATATAGAAGGGTGATTATGAGAGTTTGAAGGTAAAAAGTATTGGCTGTATGAGGAGTGGATGCTAGGTAGGTCAGTTTTTGGATAGGGTATAATTGGGTTGTATCTGCTGGAATTTGCTACATGTAATCCATCTTTCACTGTGGCTAGATTATTCTTCTGTTTAGCCACTTACTTCACTAAGTCTTGCTATGGTCTCTGACTTTGGATTAGAAGTCATTTCCTAATCAAGCTTTGGCCTATCCAAGGACTTTGCGAGAACCCTTGCAAGATCTTCTCTTGTCCTCTCCTAGGAATCTATATGGTTCTGTGCTTCCAAGAATCCTGTCCTTACCCCTGACAAACAAATCTGGTTTGTCAGAATTTAATGATGAATTTTCATGGTTGAATGCAAAGCTTCAATGAAGCTTGACTTCTTTGCCTCTTCTAAGCCCATTTCTTGGCTCGATTTCATCCGTTTCCAGGTGATCTCAGGAGTCAGGGTTCCTTTTCTCTGTCAAGACAAACTCCTCCCCCACCCAGAGCCTATACGTTATTCATTTTGGCTACCCATGAAATTTTTACCTACCGCCCAAGAACACTTCTGGGTCTTGGCTTAATTTTTTAAACTTGATTTTTAACTTCAAAATGTCTAGGTTTCTCTGATATAGATGATAGATAGATAGATAGATAGATACATACATACATACATACATACATACATATACATACAAGGTGCTGTCCCAGGAAATACGCTTCTAGAATTCCATCATTGCCATTTATGATATAAGATAATTTAAATATATAGTCATAGTAAAATAATTTTTGCTAATGGAAGAAAGGATTATTCCCCTATATTAAGGGCAGAAGTGGAATTTTAAGGAAGAGTGTGTAACATACCTGAGCAATCAAATATATAAAAATAAAAGCATCCTGAGAACTGAATATTTATCATTTGTTGTGATAGAAGTTATGCAGGAGAAAAGTGGGAGTGACAGGAAAAACTAAGCTAAGGAACTAGCTTAGTTTTAAATTTAAAACTAAGTAAAAACTAAACGTGGGAGTGACAGGAAAAACTAAGGAAAAACTGAAATGAAAAGATAATAGCAGATCTCTATAACTTTATAGATCACTAGTATGTACTTATGGATGCTTTTAGTAATGTTGGAAGATGATTAGTTGAGGTTTGTTATGGACTTACGGTTCTTGAAAGAAAGGGATCATGAAAGGGTGAGTCAAATTAATTAGATGGATACTTTGAGGAAATTCAAAGTGTTCATCCATATGTTTTGCAGTTATTTTTTCTTTGTAAAAAGGAAACTAAGGGGAAAGGATCTTTGTATTTCACCTGTACTATAGGAAATAAAGCAAGAAAGTCAAGGTGAATTAAAACATTCCTAACCATATGGATCCTGTAATGTTAGAGAATTATCTGTGGATTTTAGGTTGATTTGGGCTTACAGGCACAATTATCTAAATGTATTCAGTTTAAAAATAAAAAATTCACTCTTTTGAAAGATTATAGCGTTGTTCATCTAAGTTGATTTATGGAGACTGAAATTTTTATTGACTAGAAAATAAAGGTCATTATTCTTGGTTTTTAGGTTTTGATAGACCTTTATAATGCACTTTTGGAGGACATTCTTTTTCTTTGAGGCCATAGTGATTAAAATCAAGTTTTGTAGATAAAGTTTCAGATTTAAATTCCCTAAAACACCAAAAGATATTTTTTTCAACAGTTCTCAACAAATATTTAAATAGGTTTAGAAGCATCCAAGTAGGTTCAAACCCATTCATTGATTCGGTGGTCATTTACTAAGCACCTTTCTGAATATAGCTCTTTCAGAAGTCTTCAAATCAAAAGATACTTGGGGCTTTAAAGAACAAAGTAAGACTTAGCCTTTGTTCCTAACTTCTTATTGATATAATCTGAAATTTAATTATTAAGAACTAACAGCTTAAAGTAATGTGTGTGAAATATTCAGATTTATTCTTGGCTTTCAGTGAGTTCACTTCCCCATAAGTTGTATTTCACTGTAGCACGTTCTTCTTGATCAATAGATCAACTGTTGTTGACTCATTGTTATTAATAAAGTGATTACTTTCCTACTTTTAAAGTGAAGTAAAATAACTGAATACAACAACAGTTTGACATTTTTTATCCCAAAATAACTGAATACAGCAACGAGTTTGATGTCCTTCATACCACATATCCCTGGGTAGATTTGGCAGATCTGAATGACTAGGCCTGGTATTCCTTTTGTTCCTCAGCTCTATTTACTGCTTCTCCCAAGTTGTGTGCTAGCAGGACAACATCCACTGGTAGTACTTTTGTATCATTCTTTGACCAAAGGTAATAAGGAAGTTACTTTGTGATATTTGTGGAAATTTACTGTGATATGAAAAATTGAAATTTGAGATAAAATGACAAATTACTAGAATATGAGAATTTCCTTTAATCTCCAGTTTTAATTGACAGAACAGTGCCCCCATACTTTGGGTAAAATGAGGTCTGGTATGGCTTCTTTCTTTTATTGTTTTTTTTTTTCTTTTGTTGTTTTTTATACCACATTCATCTGTTAATATTTGTGGAACTATTATCTCCATGGCATATGGTTTCACAAGGCTGTTTCTCCTTATATCCTTCCATATAGCTGTTGTCGATACCTACTAGCATGGTATTCAAAATTGTGATTACACATCTCTCCTTTCTCATCCGTGCCCTCCCTGTCTTTAGCACCAGGCTGTACAATAGGTGGTCAGTGTACTTTTACTCTTAAATTAAGGATACATCGAGTAGTTGTGACTAGTAAGGAGAATGTACAGTTCATTATTTGGCATATGAGAAGGAGTGAGGTTGGCATCAGGAAGTCAGTGAGATTGAGTGTACAGAGGTTCAGATACCTGCTGGGTCTGTTCAAATGATGATTTATATGGGATATTTTCTCTTGTGATATTTTTGTGTGTAATTTTATAAAACTGCCTGGAGGAAAGTTGCTTAAAGTTATGTTAAATACCTAAATTTAAAAACATTTTACAGTTTTTAAATTAATTTTCAAAAGACTCTGAGAACAAATTTCTTTTTAGCTTTGTTACCTTTGTTATCGTTTCTGAACTTCTATCTTTTCCTTTATAAATTAAATATGGTATACTCCCCCATTCTTTTATTTTTTTAAAAGTATATTTATGTTTACCGTAGAGTAACAATGGCTTCAGCCTTTCGCCTTTCGTTGAAACCAAAGGTCAGTGACAACATGACTCATTTAATGGTGGATTTTTCTCAGGAAAGACAGATGCTGCAAACTTTGAAGTTTTTGCCAGGTAAGTATGTACATATATTACATGTAAAGTGTTTTTTTGTAATGAACTTTGAAATATAAATATTAAGAAGTATAGGGGCACCTGGGTGGCACAGCGGTTAAGTGTCTGCCTTCGGCTCAGGGCGTGATCCCGGCATTTTGGGATCGAGCCCCACATCAGGCTCCTCTGCTGTGAGCCTGCTTCTTCCTCTCCCACTCCCCCTGCTTGTGTCCCCTCTCTCGCTGGCTGTCTCTATCTCTGTCAAATAAATAAATAAAATCTTTAAAAAAAAAAAAATATTAAGAAGTATAGTGTAGGTTGTTTTCTTCATTTAGCTAAGGAATAATTAAATTTGCTAGTCTTTATTTTTAGAGAATTATTTTACTGATAGTAAAAATTCCATTTTGAGAATCCAATTAAAGGGATATCTTTTATTGTTAGTTTGGCAGAGAGAAGCAATATATATCATGATGGTTAACAGTGGGTTCTGGGACCGGACTTGGACTTGAATCCTGACTGCCATTTACTTGCTGTGAACCTTGAACAAATGATTTAACTTTGTTTCATTTTCTTCATCTTTAAAATGTGATGTTCTTCTTCATGGGTTTGTATAATGATTAAATGAATTGAAACCTCTAAATCACTTGAAAATAGTACCTGGCACATACTTAACACTCAGCAACATATCAGCTGCTGTCATTACCAGTATAGTTGTGGTTGTTGGCTCAGATGGACTTTTATTTCCAGTAATAATATGTTAACATTGGTTTATTAGAGTATTAATAGGATATTCCAGTAGCCAAAACCATTTGAAATTGTGTCCCAAATTATTTTCCACATGTGTGAGAGAGCCAACTAAGTACCTTTTGTTGGTATTCTCTTTTTAGCTAAGACATAGTGATTTGAGGGATCAGATACTTTTTTACTTATTTACAGGTGCTTTTTACTTACAGATTCTAGTTAGAACTGGCTTTAATTTTTGGAGGTTAGCTGTTTTTGAATAGAGAATGTTGATCTCTCTGAATATTTGGTCAGGGACTTTAAAATATGGTTGTAAAGACAGGTTAGTAGTCATGAAACTATAATGGAACTAATAAGGGTCGTATAAGTGAAGTATTAACTTGTGTGGTACAGGTCAGAAGTTCTAGAGGAGTTCATAGAAGGAAAAGATGAGAGAAGGCACCATAGGTGTAGACTAGAGGAAGAAGGTATACTTGTCAGTGGATATCTACCTGTAAATTGGCCTTTCAGAATTACTATTATATTGTAATTCACACTACTTCTAAATTCAGAAGGAGAGTCAGGAGTGGTGGATTGTGAATGTACACATGAGTATTATTATTTTGATTTTTTGAAAAAAAGTATTAAAAGGCAATCTTCTCACCATTACTTTCTTTCTCTTGGGTTTTCTGTGATGGCTTGACAGACCAAGGCCATCTTTACTATATAGTCAAGTAGAGTGCATGCACAGGTAGGATGTCCTCTTTTGGCAAACTGTTAAGACAGTCTAAAGCAATGAGATATAATAAAAAATAAGAAATCCTTTTGTGGAGGAGTTTCGTCTGAAAGGAAAAATATAGTAGGTTGTTAAAATTTATGAAAGATGAATTCATATCACTAATTTTTTACTCTGCTGTAGCATAAGAATTTCCCATAAGATGGAGTCAGATTAATTTAGAAAAACGAATACCTTCATCCTTTAGTAACCCATTCCATAAACACCACAAAAATCAACCCTACACTGTATTATGTATAGTAATATGAATTGTAGACTTACTTGAGTCTGAAAATGGAAGTGATGACGATGGGTGATAATAACTACAGTCATTTTCTTCTACCCTAAGCTATTTTTTATACATTGAAACTTAAGAATTTATATCCTTCTCCTCTCTGAGCTTCTACAGCCGAGAAGAGAAACATGCCTGTGGCAATGTTGATGCCATTTGTCCTTTCACATTCACATGCGGAGAATGTCAATTCTTGAACCAATTTCCACACTATTGCCGGTTAAATGTTACTTTATGGAAATTGCTGTGAATTACTTTCCATTCTCATTTTCAAAGAGAGTTCTGCATTCCTAAGTAATATTTTATGTTATAAGTGTACCACCTTTCATCTTCCCCTGAAGTTCTCTCCCTCATGTGATGAATGCTTCTCTTAATTCTGTATAGAATCTTGGGTGAACTTTCCACATTTTAGATCCAAGTAAACCTTAATTTGATGTACCGCTCTTCTTTCTTGGATTTTTTTTTTTTTTTCATTTTTACCTTAGTTGCCACTTTTAGCAGTTTGTTCTCTTTTGGGGGCCATTATTCACAAGAAAGAAGTATCTACTTGCCAGTACATTCTTACTGGAATGGGAGCTGAATTAAGATGTAGATAGTGGGGTGTTGCTGGGCCTGCTTACAAATTAAACGATTCTTGCTTTCTATCAGCATCTTGGAACTCTAAGTACAGGGTTTTTTTGTTGTTGTTGTTTGTTTTTTTGGTTTTTTTTGAAGATTTTATTTATTTGTTTGACTGGGAGAGACACAGCCAGAGAGAGAGGGAACACAGGCAGGGGGAGTGGGAGAGGAAGAAGCAGGCTCCCAGCGGGGGAGCCCGATGTGGGGCTTGATCCTAGGACTCTGGGATCACTCCCAGAGCTGAAGACAGACGCTTAACGACTGAGCCACCCAGGCGCCCCTAAGTACAGGTTTTTGACTCAGCAAAATTATGAAATTGCTACATGCCATAGGCCTCACGTGTAGGCAGTGCAGAGCGTATTAAATTCATAAATGCCTGTGGTTTATTCTCTTGACAATGAATAGTAGTCTGTATTGCTTATGTTTCAATAATAGAGATTAGCATCTTTTATTTGTTATAGGGACAAGAACCCTACAAAACAGATGAAGGAAATTAACAGTAATGACAAATGATAAATATTTATTTGGTTGTCTTTTGTCTTACTAATAATGTATATCAGATTCTAAATATTTATTGTACAATCACACACATACAAGAGTTGAAATTTGGAGACTATAGTTCATGGAGATCAGTTGTCCCATTTTTCTCCCTTCCTCCTTTTCTTGTTTGTTAGGCTTGAAGATGTAAAATTTACATCAAATTCTTTTCATCGTGGTCTTTTTCTTTCTTTTTTTTTTTTAAAGAGCTTGGTGGAGCCTGATGCTAGGCTACAGGGCTTGAACTCATGCCTCTGAGATCAAGACCAGGGCTGAAATTAAGAGTCAGACACTTAACTGACTGAGCCACCCAGGCTCCCCGAGGACTCATCTTGGTCTTGATTATTTTATCTAAGATGTAAAATAATTGGTTTACTTTGTTATTTGTTAAGTTCCACATTGCTTTGCATTTTAGCTTTTGTATATAATTCCTTTGTTGTCATAGTTTTTAAAAATTAATACTTTGTGGGGTGCCTCAATTCTTGATTTTGGCTCAGGTCATGATTTCAGGGTCCTGAGATCGAGCCCCACATCGGGCTCTGCACTGGATGTGGAGTCTGCTTGAGATTATCTCTGCTCCTCCCCACTGCACGTGTGCACACACACTCTCTCTCTTGCTCGTGCTCTCTCTCTCTCTCTAAATTAAATCTTTTTAAAAATTAATACTTTGTTTTTTAGAACAAGTTTAGGTTTATGGAAAATTGAGTAGATTACACGGAGACTTATCATGTATCCCCTTCCTCCCCTAAATACAATTTACCCTATCATTAGTGTGGTACATTTGTTACAATTGATGAACCAATTACATTATTTTTTTTTAATTATTATTTTTTAAAGATTTTATTTATTTATTTGACAGAGATAGAGACAGCCAACGAGAGAGGGAACACAAGCAGGGGGAGTGGGAGAGGAAGAAGCAGGCTCATGGCAGAGGAGCCTGATGTGGGGCTCAATCCCACAACGCCGGGATCACGCCCTGAGCCGAAGGCAGACGCTTAACCGCTGTGCCACCCAGGCGCCCCCAATTACATTATTATTAACTGAAGCTCATAGTTTACATTAGGGTTCATTTTTTGTGTTATACAGTTCTTTGGATTTTGACAAATGTATAATGTCCCATATCCACCATGACATTATCATACAGAATAGTTTCACTGCTCTAAAATTCCCCTCTACTCTGCCTGTACATCCCTTGTTCCTGCAGCCTTGCTATAATGGCTTGTTAGTTCCAGGAATTTTTTTTCTTGATTCTTCAGATATACTACATTGACATTGATGCCATCAGTGAACAAAGAAGGTTTTATTTCTTCCTTCCTAATCTGTATACCTTTTACTTCCTTTTCTCATCTTATTGCATTTAGCTAGAACTTCTAGTACAGTGTTGAATAGGAGTGGTGAAAGGAGACTTGCCTTAGAAGAAAAGTATCTAGGGGCGCCTGGGTGGCACAGCGGTTAAGCGCCTGCCTTCGGCTCAGGGCGTGATCCCGGTGTTCCGGGATCGAGTCCCACATC
Source organism: Ursus arctos (assembly GCF_023065955.2). Classification (NCBI taxonomy): domain Eukaryota; kingdom Metazoa; phylum Chordata; class Mammalia; order Carnivora; family Ursidae; genus Ursus; species Ursus arctos. The sequence continues at coordinate 34,839,690 of NW_026622852.1, forward strand.
AGGCTTCTCCGCTATGAGCCTGCTTCTTCCTCTCCCACTCCCCCTGCTTGTGTTCCCTCTCTCGCTGGCTGTCTCTCTCTCTGTCAAATAAATAAATAAAATCTTTAAAAAAAAAAAAAAAAAGAAGAAAAGTATCTAGTTTCTCAGCATTATGGTGTTAACTAGGTTTTTTGCAAGTGTTCTTCATCAAGTAAAGTTCTCCTGTATTCTAGTTTGCTGAGTTTTTGTCATGAGTGGGTGTTAATTTTGTCAAATATTTTTTTCTCTGTTGATATGGTCATACGATTTTTCTTCTAATGTGATCAATTACATTAATTGATTTAGAATGTTGAACCAGCCTTGTATACTTGGAGTAAGTCTTTTAAAACTCTTTTTAGTGACAGAATGCTTAAATACAATATTTGTAGTTTCATACATTTTAGACACATGTATATCACTGGAGGATCATGTTCTTCAATTAAGTCTCTTGTTTTGCACATGGAACACCTGTTGATGTTGAGGAGCTATGGAAAATCTCTTCTATGGAAAAGAAATGAATTACTGTTCATACATGTTAGTTATGGCTCATTTACCCTGGTTTATTTTAATGAATCATAGAACTCTTTGCAGAAACATCTAAAAATCCTGAAGTGTTTTTGGGGGGTTGGGGGGGTTCATTTTTTTTTAGTGATGATAAATTACAATTATTTTATAAATAAGATTTTATTTTTTTATTTTTATTATTATTTTTTAAAGATTTTATTTATTTATTCGACAGAGATAGAGACAGCTAGCGAGAGAGGGAACACAAGCAGGGGGAGTGGGAGAGGAAGAAGCAGGCTCATAGCGGAGGAGCCTGATGTGGGGCTCGATCCCATAACGCCGGGATCACGCCCTGAGCCAAAGGCAGACGCTTAACCGCTTTGCCACCCAAGCGCCCCTATAAATAAGATTTTAAAAATACATTGAAAATATCTTACATTACTTTAATCATTGATTCAAAGCAGACTTTTCTATTTTGTCATTATTGATTTAATCTATAGTCTACAGCTGTTTGAAGTAGCAGATTAAGAAGTATGTGTTGAGAAATAAGTTATTCTTGATTCTGTATCTTTGGCATGTTTGAATTGCTTTTTGCCAACTAGGATTTTCATAACCTTTGAATAAGTCTATAAAAAAAGACTTTCAAATATGAATTTTTAAATGGAACTTTGAAAAATAGTTATCTCGCATTTATTAGCTTATCCTTTCTCTTAGCCTTATTCAGTTGCACCACTGAAAAGCAACATGAAAAAAGCAGTTTGAATGACAAACATAAATATTGGATGAGTACTATAATAAATGAGAAATGAACCTTTTTTTTCTTCAGTCCCTAAAGCTCCAGAGATAGATCCAGTAGAGTGTTTGGTGGCTGACAATTCTGTAACAGTAGCTTGGAGAATGCCAGAAGAAGATAATAAGATTGATCATTTTATACTGGAACATCGGAAAACTAATTTTGATGGACTTCCACGTGTAAAGGATGAGCGATGTTGGGAAATAATTGATAATATTAAGGGTACTGAGTATACACTATCAGGTAAAAGGACTGCATTTCATGAATCTCATTCTCAGAAAGTAAATGTAATTGTGAAAAATATTTTGAGTTACTTTAAAAGATTAAGTTTCTTTAGCCAAGCTGACTTTCTCTATAATTCATTATAGAAGTAAGTTTCTCTTAAAATATCAGGAAAACTTTCATTTTAATTACTTCTGGATATTTGTAATCTGGTAAAACAGTATATGTAAAACAAACATGAAGGTGTTCTGGAAATAATATTTCAGAATAACATTTAATTTTAACCTTGATTTTCTAACAAAAAAGCTGTCAGTTTTCTAGGTGTACGTACTACCCTAAATTTCAGTGGTACTGTGAATACTGTTGCTTTTACCTTTTTATGATTAGCTTCACAGTAATATTTACAGAGCTGTGACTTGGTATTAGAAATTTGTGTTAGCCTTTTAAAAGTCTTTAAAAAGGTATTTATGCACACACACACAAAAGGTATTTCCACATTTAGGGGATTTTGGGTATTTGAAATGGCCAGATGTTTCCAGAGTTGTTCAACACTTGTTATGCATGAGCAGTAACATTACCATTATTGAGCACTTACTGTTTGTCAGGAGTTGGGCTGAAGTGTATTACACAATACATCTCATTTAATTTTTACAATTACAAAGTTGGTTTTATCATTTCTGTTTTGCAGATACAAAAATTGACTCTGTCAAGTTGTTGACGGTCCCATAGCTAGTAATTTTTGGACTGGAATTTTAAAGATTTTATTTTATTTTTTTTAAGTAATCTCTACATTCATCGTGGGGCTCAAACTTACAATTCTGAGAACCAGAGTTGCATGCTGTACTGATTGAGCCAGCCAGGCACGCAATGGATTGAGATTTTAATCTAGACTTGACTAACTTCAGAGTTTACTATTAATTCCTATGCTTTACTTTCTCTTTAAATTCATTTTCACATAAAAAGACAATGTTTCATAAATATAAAAATTCTTTAGGATGTCTTCTTTCCAGTAGCATTTCTCCTTGAATAAAACATTACTTTTAACAAGGCTTGAGAGTACCTTTTTATCACTAGGCTTAAAAAAAAATCCACATTGATAAACTGTATATAATTTATTTGTTTTGAAGAAAGCAATAGATAAATCATGATTCCTCTTATTTGAGGCATTATCATCGTTTTAACATAAACATGCACTCTCCTGGAGTAAACAGATAGTTCCAAGGAGGAAAAGTGTCTGTATGACGGTTCATACTCATACATTTGGAGTAGATCCCTTTATTTTTCATATCTGAAAACCATTTTCATTTTTTCAGGCTTGAAGTTTGATTCAAAGTATATGAATTTCAGAGTACGAGCTTGTAACAAAGCTGTAGCTGGAGAGTATTCTGATCCAGTGACTCTAGAGACCAAAGGTAAGATCATAGATATTTATACAGCTTAACATCTGAAATTCAAGACTGCGACAGGACGCATTTCATGTATGGTAGCATTTCTTCCCCAGTGCATGTGCACATGCATACACATACTTGGAATTCCCAGCAGTAAGAATTTTAAGTTAGAGAAATTAGGATTACAAAATTGGTTTTCATTAGTTCATCTTTTATGAACTAATGGTGTTCAGATGGGTAAAATAGACTGAAATGATGGCCTTATAGTCTCTAGTGGATGTTAGTTTATAAATTGCAATCTAGTATAAATACATAGGCATCAATGAGATTTGCCCACAGATTACTCAGGGAATAGATTATTGCTCAATAATGGGGAAGTACCGTTTCATCGGTCTTAGTGTTTGTAGAGAAAGACTAAGTTGATTTTAATCCTTTCAAGAGTTCTCACTGTGAGGGGAGCCTGGGTGGTTAATTGTCTGCCTTCAGCTCAGATCATGATCCCAGGGTTCTGGGATTGAGCCACACATGGGGCTCCCTGCTCAGCGGGGAGCCTGCTTCTCCCTCTCCCTCTGCTCCTCCCTCTGCTCATTCTCGCTCTTTCAAATAAATAAATAAATAAATAAATAAATACAATCCTTAAAAAAAAATAAATCCCAGCAGTTTGTTGTGTTGGGATTATTAAAAAAAAAAAAAAAAAAGTTCTCACTGTGAGGTAAACCCCTTGGGGTGAGGATAGACTGAAACTCAACCCTGAGCTACTGAACATTGATTCTGACTTTCAGGGAGACCCAGAATAAAATTTGTCCCTTAAATGGCTATAGGTCACAGCTTTTCTAAGGTTATTCCATACCACTGGAGTGGTTACTAAGGAGGGTAAGAGCTCCAGAGGAAAAGTCTAGATTTAAAAAAAAAAAAAAATGACATGTTGAACAATTGTTTACTAATTTTTTTGGCTTGCTATAGCACTTTTTGACCAACTTTAGAAATAAATGTATGGAACAAAGAACTGGAGGGAAAGGGAGAGAGATGGAAATTAAATAGTGGAAGCCTACCAAAATTTCATATCCTGCCTTTTATATGGTGTTCAATGTGGGAAACAGTGAATATTTTTCATTTCTGTCTCCAGTGTACGTAGCACTATTTCTTGACATTGGAACTGTCATATGTGATAAGTAATCAAAGTTCTTATGTATAGAATTTTAAAGTATTTTATCCCTTACTTCCTTGTAAAGGTAAATGATATGATATTAATCACAAATTACTCTCCAGTTTCAAATGATAGTGGCTATGATATAGAGTACCAAGAAAGCAGCCACCAATACAAACACATGAAACATAATGGTGCCTCAATTTTTTGGTACTTTGTTTTCAGAGACTTTAAAGATTCAGAAACTAATACCTAGCTCTATTATAGAGACAATATGAGAGATAGGACTGATGTTTGAGTCCTCACTTTTGAGACCAGTCATTTTTCTTCTTTTCACTACACCATATTCCTGTTAGCTTAGTGAGGCTCAGTGACTTAGTTGAGGTCCCAAAAAGGGGATAGTGTCCAAAACAAAACAAAAAAAGGGAGAGAATGAAAGATTATACCCCTGGGGTTGAAGCCTGTGCCTTTCTGTCTGCATGCTGTGGTATTTAGTAAGTCTAGTCTCAGTTGGCTTGGAGGTGATATCTTGTCTTGCCACTCATGACTCCACCCTGCTCCATAATATTAAACATTAGGGAACAGCCTTAGGATTTTATTCCTGCCTTTATTTTTTTTTTAAGATTTATTTATTTATTTATTTATTTATTTGTTTGTTTGTTTGTTTGACAGAGAGAGAGACAACCAGAGAAAGAGGGAACACAAGCAGGGGGAGTGGGAGAGGAAGAAGCAGCCTCCCAGCGGAGGAGCCCGATGTGGGGCTTGATCCCATAATGCCGGGATCACGCCCTGAGCCAAAGGCAGATGCCCAACAACTGAGCCACCCAGGCGCCCCTATTTTTTTTTTTAAATTCTTAGGATTTTAACAAGCAGCTAAGAATTGATGGCACCTTAGAGTTATATTTACTTTTTCTTTCTCTCCAGAATGTAGATACCCTTACATGTATTACCTAATAGCTAATATAGGGGTTAATAAACCCTGTTGTTTTTTTTTAAGGTATTTTATGTTTTTTGGTAATCTCTACACCCAATGTGGGGCTTGAACTCCCCACCCCGAGATCAAGAGTTGCATGTTCTTCTGACTGAACCAGCCAGGTGCCCCAACCCTGTTTTCTTAAGGCAGTCCATTCTTGATAGTGCAGGGTCTCAAATTTGCTCAGTCCTGATTTTTTAGTAACCTACTTATGAAGTAACTATTAAGTGCCTATTTAGTAACCTCCTTATTAAGGAATTTTTTTTGTCATTTTTTTAAAAAAATATTTTCTTTCTGTAAGTTCCTTTCTGTTTACATGCAAATTTTTTTTAAAGATTTTATTTATTTATTTATTTGACAGAGACAGAGAAAGCCAGTGAGAGAGGGAACACAAGCAGGGGGAGTGGGAGAGGAAGAAGTAGGCTCATAGCGGAGGAGCCTGATGTGGGGCTTGATCCCGTAATGCCGGGATCACGCCCTGAGCCAAAGGCAGACGCTTAACGACTGTGCCACCCAGGCGCCCCTACATGCAAATTTTTAAAAGCTAATAACTTACTTGTTTAGTATGATATTTCCTAGAAGCAGTAAGTTATTTTATAAGTAAAGACAATGAACAATGGTCAGTTGCATAGTTGAAATTAAAGTGCTCTTGGGACTCCTGGGTGGCTCAGTCGGTTAAACATCTGCCTTTGACTCAGGTCATGATCCCAGGGTCCTGGGATCAAGTCCCATATCAGGCTCCTTGCTCAGCAGGGAGTCTGCTTCTCCCTCTGCCTGCTGCTCCCCCTGCTTGTGCTCTCTCTCTCTCTCTGACATATAAATAAATAAATCTTTAAAAAAAAAGTGCTCTTTACGGAATAGTGAAGGAAAAATTTTTTAATTTACTAGGTAAACATTAGGCTCTGTATACGAATATTTTGTTGTTTGATGATGCATACTTCGTAGATACATTGAAGCTTTGGCTAAATGGCGTAATATCCTTAAGTGAGATGGAGTTTTAAAGGAATATCACTTGAATGAGTAATTATCAGAAATTTGAAATTTTGAAGGAGAATAGAACTAACAGAAGCAGATTATAATTGTTGATAACTGTGTAGTAGATGATACCTTGCTTAAAGCAGAGATTCTAGAAATTACATTTGAGAACATGAGGAATTCTGCATTTTAATGATTTACATTTTAATGATTTACCTTCAGTTTCCAAAGAGAGAAGGTAATACCTTGTTACATTGATTTCCTAAGCTAGCAGTTCTGAGTAAGTCTTGTGAGTAAGGTAGATAGTTCCCCAAAATACCAAGTAATTTGAAAAGCATAGTTTTGTTACATTTTTTAAAATTACTTTTTAGAATTTGGCACATTACATTAGTTTCAAGTGTACAACATAGTGATTCAACTTCTCTGTAGTTGTGCTGTGCTCACTGCAAGCATAGCTACCATCTGTCACCATACAGTGCTATTCCAGTACCACTGACTATATGCCCTATGCTGTGCCTTTTATTCCTGTGACGTTGGTTTGTGTTTTTTGATTTGTTTTCATGTAAATAGTCCTTTCCCCATGTCTTTGTAATCTAAGTCATCTCTAGCTCTATCAGCTGGCCAGTTTCCTTGCTTCTGCTATGATAGCCTGTTTCTCTGTGCTTTTTAATTCAAAACTTCTGAGAGTTTAAATATGAAACCATTAAGTATTAGAGCCTCAGAGAAAATGTGTGTGTGTACCAGGCTGTGTAATTTTTTATACCACATCACTTTTTCCGCATCCTCAAGTCTATCAGCTCCTCTTCCTATTTAGTCTTAGCAATCAACTGATAATCAACTAATATTCTAATAACAGAAAGTTGAGATTATTATGTGCTGATGGAGATTCCAGCAGAAGGAGTAGCAGAAACACTAGAGGCCATGCATGTACATCGTATTTGGTTGGAGTTACAGGGTATGTAAGAACAATTATGGGAAATAAAGTAGGAGTTAGTTAATTACAGACTTATCTTTGGGGACTATAAATGCTAGCATTAGGAATTTGAACTTTATTATTTATCTACAGTGTTGAATAAATTAAGTAGGAAAATAATGTGATGATAGTTGTGCTTTAGAATGTGGATATGTTTTATGTTTTTTAAAAAGTGAAATATTTTTTTGGACAGCACTAAACTTCAGTTTGGATAACTCGTCATCCCATTTGAACTTGAGAGTTGAAGATACCTGTGTAGAGTGGGATCCTACTGGAGGAAAAGGTCAAGAAAATAAAATGAAGGGGAAAGAGAATAAGGGCAGGTAAGCCAGTTCATTATGTCTGTTATGTGGACACATGCTTGTACATTGTTTCTTACTTGACAATGACTTATGAAATTCTTACTCTATACCTCAGTATGATTTGTGATAGGTTAACGACACCAATACTATAAACTGTTACCAATACTTGAATTTGTTATAACATTTTTCATTACTTTTTCTTTCCTAATCCTCTTTTTACACATTTTATTTCAGCATTCCATTTCTTTAAGGTTATATCTACAGCAACTTGAATTGCTTAAGAGAGAACCTGTCTTACATGTACAGTCCCATTGTCTTGCCTCTGATCAGCAAGCTTATGAACCAAAGAGGAAGTCTTAGGACCTTTGTTGTTGTCAGACTTACTAGTTAGACAGTCTCCAAAGTATGGGAGCTTCTTTCTTTTTTAACAGAGGAAAATTTTGCTTAAACTGAAATAAAGTAATATCACTGTGATTAAAACAGTGAATCAAAAAAAATTTTTTCTCAGTAGGCTTTTGATCTAATTTTATTATAAGCTGTTAAATTTAAGTTGTAAAGCAGTCTCTTAACAGTTGCCTATTTTTATCTAACAGTGTCCATGTTACTTCACTGAAGAAACATACAAGGTGATGATCTATGTCTGTCTGGTTCTAGGACTTAGTATATCTAGCTTGGCTGAATAACTTTAATTTTTCTTTTAACCAATAAGCAGAAGCCATTGCAGCGCTTTCATAAGCTAAAATACTGCTCTGTGTAGACCGTCTGTATTGGTAGCTTATGTTTTGAATTTACAGCATTATAGTATGCTGCATACTGTTTGGATTATATTGTATATGGTAACAAAACAATAAGCTCTGCTTTAAAGTCTTTCTTGTTATTTTCCCTTATCTGATTTTTTTCTGCATTTACTTATACCTGACATCTTTCTTGTGCTGTATTCAGTATATCTAACATTACAGCTCTGTTTTTACTTGTATTTGACACGAGGCAGGTTTGAAGTGTTCTATATTGTGTAGTAATCATGCAGTTTCAAAAGCATCAAGGATGAAAAATAAATGTCATTACTGAAATTACTAAGTGCTCAGAATCAATCAAATTGCATGATTAATAACGTGCTAATTTGAAGATACCACACATCTTTACCAGAAACCAGAATGTATTCCCTTTTCAAAATTATTTTCTTTTTTACTAGTTTATCTGCTTATTATTAGTGAAAATGACTTCAGGGCTAGCATATTATAAATTATAAAATGTTGCTGGAATTAATAGAGTATATGCAGTTTCATTTGGTCACTTGGAGATTTTTAGACTGCTTATATTTAGCAGTTCAGATCATATTATTTCTCTTTCTCCTTTCCTTTTTAAGGGTATTTTATATGTAGGGTACTCATGGAATGTTATATACATTTATTCTTTCCATAAATATTTGTTCAGTGTAAGGTGTTAGCTGGTTGTGGTGGGGCTTATAGGGATAAACAGCCCTCTTGCCTTTAAGAAGTTTGCCCTAGCTTATGTGTATATGAGATACATATCTATAATCAAATAATAACACAAGATAGAGATTACATGTAATGGTAAGCATGAGTAAAGGATTTTGAGGAAGAAAGATGTCTTGAACTGCCAAGTTTAAGGTGGTCAGTTAGGACATTGAGCCAAACTGAAAGTAACAATCAAGCCTTCATTCACTTACGTGATAGTATAAACAAGAGGCCTCAGAGGAAAGGGTGCTAGCTCTCCTCAGTGTTCCGTTTTCCCCAACAGACTGGCGCCGGGTGAGGGTCAGGTAAATCAAAGCAGATTGCAAGTGGTGGTTATCTGGAGGATCATCTTACTGCCAAGAGAGCCCCAAACAGAATGCTCTTCCTGTTGTTTTATGGACCTGTGGCCAAGAAGGGAGAAGAAAGGTTAGAAGTGGAAGGTATTGAGATGGAGTGGAGAGAGTGTCTTCAGACTACACATCTCACCCCTGCCCACTGTATGGAGGTCTATACAGAGGCAGCTGCAAACGTCTCATAAGGGGGTCTCTGAATAAAGATGCTTAAGCTAGGAATGCAGATATGCATTTGAGCACTGGGTTGGGGTGGAGGTGGATTACATCTCCCTTCAGAAACTGGTGAACTAGCTGTGTACCAAGTCTGGTATGGGAAAGGCAGCCGCCCTCCTAGGCCTGTCACTAAAAGCCTTTTATAATTGTCTATGGTTGGGCTCGAAAGGCTACACATGGGATTTTGGCCTGGAGCTGGGTTCCTCAGAAGAGTTATTTAGCCTGGTAAGATCTGGAAGATCTTTGTTAGTGAAATATATTTAGGCTGGTTCTCAAGAAAGTAGAGGAATGCATGCCATTTGGACTTGGATTGAGAGAGGGAGAAACAAGAGAAAAGGCACTGAAGCAGGTTGCCTGAATTTAAGGAACACTTTAGCTGCTACATTTAGCTGAATAGTGCTCTCTGGGGGTGAGAAGGCTACAAAAGCAGATTGGGACCAAATCCAGAAGAACCTGAAATGCTAAGCTAAGTTGTTTGTAGGCAGTAAGGAAGTACTTGACATTTTTAAAGTAAGTGTGTCAGACTTAGGTTTATCTCCTAACAGTGAACAAGATGAATTGGTGGCAAAGAGATCATTTCAGAAACTAAAAAAAAACAATTTAGAGTGCAGGTAAACAAAGAGCCTTAATATACACAGGCAAGCTGCAAAGGTATTGTTAAAGGGAAGAGGTGGGAGGGATCATGTTTGACCTAGGACAGTAACAGCTGTTGTACTGCTTGCAAAAATGTTCTTAGGGTTGGAAATCTAGAATGCTGCAATGGAAGAGTCCTCCTTATGTAACTTTTCTCTGAAATTTAAACTGCCGCTCTTAATAGTTACGTTTGTTTGTCTTTTCCCCATGCTTTTCCCTTTATTTCTTTACTACTGGTAAGTTACAATTTTTTTTTAAATGCTGTGATGCAATATAATTGAAATATTATTTTTAAAGCATCTTTAGGTTTTGATTTATTTTGTGTTTTTGAGATTTAGTGAAAAGCCTAATACTGTCCTGTTTATCATATCATATAATTTGATATAAGGGGAGATCAGGTTGAATCTTGTCCATTTTAGAAGGAGAAATGCTTTATAATATTTTATATTATCCTGTGCATGAATTTGGGCATTTCCAATTTCTTCTTTTTAAGAAGAAAAGATCCAGAACAAAAAACACCTGTTGTTTATGAAAAGGTTATTTAGTTTTCATTATAATCATATTTTTGCCATTTAAAAATTTAAATTTAACTGCAAGAAATGTAAACTCTATAATCCATTACGTTTCTTGAGTTCTTTTCTTCCTTTTGGTTCTTTTGTTTTCCTTTTTATCTTGTCTCATTTTGGCATTGTTTCTTATACCAACTGTGTGTTCTTTGTTCAGTCTGCATGATATTAGTGTTCAGCCTGCTTTGTGTTAATGACTTCTTACATTTCAGTGTTTATACTTGGCAACTCTGATAATAATTCAGTTAAAATTAAATGGTGTTATTTGTGCAACATAATTAAATATCTTTTCAAAGTTTCATGATTTGTAATTTCAGTTTGTAAAATATTTATAACATAGAATATTTTTTTTTCTTTTTTTCCTGTCTATATAGAAGTGGCACACCATCACCCAAACGGACATCCATAGGCTCCAGGCCACCAGCAGTAAGAGGCAGCAGAGATCGTTTTACTGGGGAATCATACACAGTGCTGGGTAGGATAAACATAGTCTTCTTTATGTCAGTTAATGTTAAAGACATCACGGTCTTTCACTCACTTAGAGCTGGAGTGGCCTGTGTACTGAATGAATATTTGCCAGAGTTTCTCCCTCTTGAAGCCTGATTACTTTTGGCAGGTTTCACATTGTCTAATCATTGATTGCTTCATTTTACGTAGTGCTCTGTGTATATGCATATCTTTGAGGAGATAGTAAGGAAGAAAAGTTCTAAAGCCTTTTGTGATTGCTTCATTTTACGTAGTGCTCTGTGTATATGCATATCTTTGAGGAGATAGTAAGGAAGAAAAGTTCTAAAGCCTTTTGTAAATCAGAAAAATTAGTAGTAAATATACAAGTAAAGTTATGGCAGATACTCTGTAGTTAGCGTTTGTGTGTTAATGTTATTTTTCTGAATCAGATTTTTTGTGCTATTTTATGGGATGAGAGGTAAAAACCTATGTGACTCATAAGGAAAAAGAGCCAAATTTACCTTTCTGATCTTTTGCAGGAGACACTGCTATTGAAAGTGGACAACATTATTGGGAGGTCAAGGCCCAGAAGGATTGTAAATCCTACAGTGTGGGAGTAGCATACAAGACTTTGGGGAAATTTGACCAGTTAGGAAAGACAAACACTAGTTGGTGTATCCATGTCAACAACTGGCTACAGAACACATTTGCAGCAAAGCATAATAATAAAGTCAAAGCCTTGGATGTTGCTGTTCCTGAGAGAATAGGTGTATTTTGTGATTTTGATGGGGGTAAGTTTACTGATTTTCTCAAAAGTCGTTTTGTCATAGTTGCTTATATTTTAGTACTTTTCATTGGTAATTGTCTACATATGATTTCCATTAATATGGTGGTCAGAGTGTTTTGACCTACTAGGATTTGATCACAAACATAATTTCAGCTATAGAATTGACTGGAAGGTGTGTGATGTTTGCCCTGAGGCGTTACAAAAGCACTCATCTGTAATATTTTAGTATATGTGCTGCTGAAGTGAGCACTATAATATGCTTAATAAATCTGAAGGAATGATTTTCTTAATTTTAGTCTGAAGCATTAAAATTTTTTCTGTCCATTTTAATTCCTTCCTGCCCTTATTTTATTACCTGTAAAGAGTGGTGGAGTCAGATTTTTTAAGTTGGAATGGACCTTAGAGATTGCCCAATCCATCCGTCATATGGTATAAAATCCTTCTTACAGTTAATCTCTGTAGGTAGTTGTCACTCCTATGCTTGAAGAACTTTCTAATGTGGAGCTTATTGTCTTAGAAGGCAGCTTATTTCACTGTTGGGTAGTACTCAGTAATAGGTTTTTCTTAAATTGACTCACTTTGTTTCTTAATAACTTCTGAGACTGCTGTCAAATTTTGTCATCTGGAAAAACACAGAATTATGTTCCCTAATCCACATTTACATGACAATATTTATTTGTTTAAAAACTATTAACATTGCTTCTCTTGCTCTTTTTCCAGACTACAGTCTCTGCACCATAGCTGTTCTCCTTACAGCTTAATTTTTCCAAATATTTATAAGCTGCTGTGGTTATATACTGTGTCAAAATATTTCTTAAAGCTTGGTTCTGAAAGTAGATCATGCAACTTCTGACCATCACAGGACATGTGATTTGGCAGCACAGTTTCTAGTAATAGGACTTAATAGCACTGGTGGTCTCCTTGTAGCCACCCAATCTGTTAGATCTTTTTTCGTGGAGTTCTGTCAAATTGCCTTTTCCCCCCATATATTAGGCAGTTTAGAGTTGTTTTTGTTGTTTAAACTCAAATGAAGAATATTACATTTGTCCTTAAGTTTCTTTTTCTCTTTTGTTTCAAATTTTTATTTTAATTCTACGTAGTTAACATATAGTGTGATACTGGATTCAGGAGTAGAATTTAGGGATTCATCACTTACATATAACACCCAGTGCTCATCACAAGTGCCCTCCTTCATGGCCGTCACTGATTTAGCCCATTGCCCCGCCTACCTCCCATCCATCAACCCTCAGTTTGTTCTCTATAGTTAAGAGTCTCTTATGGTTTCATCTTAATAGATTTGGCCAAGCTTTTTGAAAACTTTTGTTCAGATCATCTAAAAAGCATGGATCCTGACACAGGGTTCAATGTCATGACCCTGAGATCATGACCTGAGCCGAATTCAAGAGTCAGATGTTTAACGACTGAGCCTTCCAGGCACTCCTATAAAAATTTTGAAGATGAAACTATTAACTAGGGAACAAAAGTAATTCCCTAGATACTTCTCTCCAAGTTGACACTTTAAGCTAATGAAACCCAATTTTACCATTTTAACTACCATTGTGTCCAAATAATTTGCTGAGCCTTCTACCTAGTTACTCAAAAGAAAAAAGTTAACTTTGGCTTGATTTAATTTTAGTGATGACATGTTAGTTTTGCTGCATTCTTTTTTACTTACTCACTTTGAATCAGACAAATTTTTCCCCAGGATACATGTTATAATTGATACACTTTTTTTTCTTTTTCAACTCTCAAGATAGCTTTTGCTTAACAACTTCTGTCTTTTTCTCATACTTTGTGGTTCCTCAGAGATACTAGTGAGAAGTCTAATTGCTAGCCCAGAGCATAGGGTATAGGAAGGAGTTGTGAATTAGGATGGAATCTGGTTCTAGATTTGGGCTTTTTCTTAATCTCACTTGATTTTCAAGTGAGAATTTCTGAGTTTAGTCCTTATAGTTTGTAACCAAAAAATGTACCAAAATATGTATTATTATTTTTACCCATGATGATATGTTAGATTTAATTAAATGTTTTTGTATAATAAGGTGCTTTTTTTTTTTCTTTTAGGTCAGCTCTCTTTCTATGATGCAAGCTCAAAGCAGTTGTTGTATTCCTTTAAGACAAAATTTACTCAGCCAGTACTACCTGGTTTCATGGTTAGTACCTAATTTATATTTTATTTGGTTTGGCAACTTTAAGGAGAACAATCAGTGCTATATATTTGGGGAAGCCAAACACCTTATTTTTTTTTCATATTCTTCTTTCTCTAATCTACCTCTCCCAAATCTGTGATTGTATATTTTTGGTATTTTTATTGAAGTAAATATTATTACATAAAAGTATGCAAATCATAAGAATGCTGGGTGTTATACGCAACTAATGAATCATCGAACTTTACATAAAAAACCAGGGATGTACTGTATGGTGACTAACATAATATAATAAAAAAAATTATTATTATAAAAAAAAGAATGCAGTTTGATGAATCTTCATAGGACTGCACACATTTTTGTAACCATTGTCTTGATCAAGAATTGGAACATTACCAGAACCTCATCAGCCCCCTATTTCTAACCCGTACTGGTCAGCCAGCAAAACAGTTACTATCTTGAGTTTAATATCATAAATTTAATATCATAATATCATTTAATATCATAAATTTGCCTCCTTTTAACTTTGTTATTGAATCCTGCAATATCTTTTTGGTTCAACATTATGTTTGTGAGATTTATCCATGTTCTATTGGTAGTATGCATTCTTATAGTTTCCCATTGTATGACTATTTCATCATTTACATATCTGTTGGGTTCTTGAGTGGTTTCCCCTTGGGGACATTTATAAATAGAATAGCTATGAATATTCTTATCCATGTCTTTTGGTAAATGTATGTATATATTTCCATGAGGGTATATAACTAAGATTGGATTGCTAGGTGGTATGGTATGTGTGTAATCAACTCTCATAGGGTTTTTCAAAGTTGTTGGTTATGCTAATTTATTGCTAGCAGTATATTAGAATTTGATTCTTCCACATCTTTATCAACATTTGGTAGTATCTTTTTTAGGTTTTAGTCCTTCTAGTGGGTATGATATATTAAATTGTGGTTTTTCATTTGCACTTCCTTGGTGACTAGTGCTGTTGAAAGCATTTTTTTATGTTTATTGACTATTTAGATATACTCTTGTGAAATTGTTGATCAAGTCCTTTGTCTGTATTTCTATTGAGTCCTGTTCCTGTTTCTTATTGATTGATTTGGAGTTCTTAAATATTTAACTGTGAGTCTTTTGCCAGATATAGGTATTGCAAATTTCTTTTCCACTCTGGCTTTCCTTTTCCCTTGTGTCTTCTGATGAACAAAAGTTGTTAATTTTGCTTAATTTATCAATTTAAAAATTTATGGTTAGCACTTTTTATGTTCTATTTAAGAAATCTTTTTTCACCCACAAAGTCATGAAAAAATTCTCATTTTCTTCTAAAAGCTTTTCCTTGTACCTTTAGATGTAGGCTGCATTTGCAACGCAAGTACAATGTAGAATTGCTATGTTTGGTATGAAGTTGGGATCAACTTAAGTGTGAAGAATTCTTAAATTCATTATGGATATCTGCTTATTCTAGGGCCGTTTATTGAGAAGATCACCTTTTTTTTGCTGCACTGCGGTGTCATCTTTGTAAAATACTAGATGACAGTCCACGTGTGGTAGGCAGACACACATATATACACACACACATAATTTCAGGACTACTCAATTTCAGGTTGATTTATACAAGGAAAAGTCATGATTCTCCACACAAAATGAAACTTGGTTTGAATTTATTTTTTTATTAAGCAGATGTTACTGCCTCTTCCAACTCCTTTATCCTCTCTGTAAGTTTGGGCTACTGTGGGGGAGTTCTGCAATACAGTTGAGATCCTCATTATTCTGGCTAGAGCTTTCCTTAATTTGGGGTTCTTCTAGAATGGTATATTTCCATTGCAGAGTTGGTGGAATGTTTAGTATGTTTGTTCTTCCATCATTACCCTGACTGTAGCTTCTCAACTATGAGGAGAAAGTATTCAGGGCATATGTGGGTTTAAAATACAATACTTTTAAATCTCACAATTGATAATGATAATTCACTTTGGATACCCTAAAATCTTAAATTTATAATAACCAAGACTCTTGGTTTTTTCATTAAAAGGTAAAAGTGATCAGTGATTAAAGTTATTGTTCATAGAAAAATACTTAGGGATTTAGAGGAAGGTTTTATTATTAGTATTTTGCCATAAACCTCTGATGTATTATGTGTTGTTGGCTGTTTTTCCAAGTAGATCAATCAGGGACAAATTTTTTTACCATATGAAACTTAAAGTAATTTTCCCCCTATGTCTCAAAGGGTTGATTTCATGTTTAATTTGAGTCTATCTCAAATAGGCATATAGTGTGAGTTTTTTACTTTTCATTCCAAATAATTAAACCATAATTACATGAGTAAGTGTTGTAAGATGCTTTAGGAAATGTATTTTCAAACTGGTTGGAATTTTTTTTCCCTTCGTTGAAGGCTTTATTAACTAGGTAACAAATATTTTGTGTACAAGATCGATTGTCTTTTTAAAATTAAGCTTGTTGAGGATAATCTATAGGAGTATACAGTTCTTTGGGATTTGACAAATGCATACAGTTGTGTAACACCACCATAATCAAGACGTTGAACATTTCTGTCACGCTAGAAAAGTCATCTTCCTTTGTAGTGGACCTCTCTCATCACACCCAGCCTTGGCAGTCACTAGCCAGGTTTTAGTCTCTATAGTTTTGCCTTTTCCAGAATATTACAGAAAAGGGATTGTATGGTATGTAGACTTTTGATTCTGTAACATAATGCATTTAAAATTCATCAGTGTTGTGTTTATCAGTAGTCCCTTCTTTTTTATTGCTGATGAGTGTCTGTTTATTGCTGACTCTGTATGTACCAAACATTATTCATGTACTTCCCAGTTGAAGGACTTTGGTTTCTTTCCAGTTTTTGACAATTTTGAATAAAGGCTCTGTAAACATTTGCAAATGAGTTTTTGTGTGAATATTTGTTTTCATGTCTCTTGGGTAAATACCTCGGAGTGAGGATATTAGATCATGTTGAAAGTGCATGCATGTTTAACTTTAAAAGAAACTACCAAAATGTTTTCCAGAATGGCTGTATGACTTTTGCATTCCTACCAGCAATATATGACAGTTCACCACATCCTTGCTGTTATTTGATATTGTCAGATTTTTTGTTGTTCAGCAATTTTAATAGGCATGTAATGGTTCATTGTGGTTTTAACTTGTATTTTCCTAAGAACAAATGATGTTGAGCATTTTTTCATGTGCTTATTTGCCATTTGTATAATTTCTTTGGTGAAGTATCTACTATTTGTTCATTTTTTATTGGATTACTTGTTTTCTCATTAATGAGTTTTAAGATTTCTTTATGTATGATGGATATGAGTCCCTTATCAAATAACTGTTTTGCAAATATTTTCTCCCAGTTTGTGGCTTTTCTCATTTTCTGAACATTTTGAAGAGAAGGTTTTCATTTTAATGAAGTCCTGTTTATCCATTTTTTCTTTTATGGATCATGCTTTGCCTAACTCAAATTTAAAAAGATATTTTCTTTTGCATTCTTCCTAAAGTTTTATGGTTTTAGGTTTCATATTTAGGTCTGTGATCCACTTTGAGTTATTTTTTGTATATGGTACCAGGTATGGTTTGAGATCTATTTTTTTGCATATGGATTCCAAGTGTTCCAGTGCCATTTACTGAAGAAGCTAAGCTTTCTTCATTGGTTTGCCCTTGAATCTTTGTGCTAGATGTTTTGAGTAAATAGGTTTGTAAATCACTTAAATAATTTCCAAAAAAGTAATATAGTGGTTTTATAATCACAGAGTTGCTTTTGTGTTTTGGGAGTTATTATTACTGATCGTGCTAGTTTTAAAAATTTGGAATGTTAATCATACAGCTATAAATTTCACAGGTCAATAAATTCTTTGGTACAGTACTGTAATCACTTAGTGAATACTGAACACTTAGGATATAACTGAAGGTGGGAATACTTTAGCAGTTTCTAGAAGGTCCCTGTCTCAAGCTATGTCTGCTGTAAGCCAGGCATTGATGATAATTTAAATGATCCATTCTTTCATATTTTAATTCTTTTGAGTCTGTTCCAAATCAGTTATTGTTCACCTTATTAAATGATATGTACTGTTTACAAGCAAAGCAGTTTCATCTTTCATAAACTTATTCACATTTATGATAACAGACTAACGCAATATGGTTTATCTGGATATTGTCATTTGCATTTTTCTCAGAAGTCTTTAAAGAATTATAAAAGAGTCCTTATTGTTAACAAGTTAGGGAAGAAAATAATGGATTTTACTCTGTTAACACAGGAGTGTTAGATTCCTATAGTCTTGGGCCACACTTCATTGTAATCTAAGGAAATTGGCTCTTTGTGCCCTTCTCTTGGTTGTGAAGGTTAGCATCAGTAATAATAGCCAATATCTTTTGCCTATTAATCCTAAAAATTTAATCTCTCAATTTCTGCAGCCCTTAGTTCCTTCTATTTTGTGCAGCTCCAGTGGGTTCTGCTACCACAAAGACTTCCTCTGGCCTCGGCGGTTCTAAAAGACTCTTGGGTTAGCCTTTCCACTTCCCCTAAGTTCAAATATGAAAGTTATCAGTTTGGAACTTGTTGACGTTCACATATGTGGCATTTGCCTTTTCCTTTCAAATGGAACTTTAAGGATCACCTAAGTTCTAATTTGATTTGAAAGCTGACTGAAGCTTTGTTTTGTCTTTTCTTAGGTTTGGTGTGGTGGACTTTCTTTGAATACTGGGATGCAGGTTCCAAGTGCTGTGAGAACACTTCAGAAAAGTGAAAATGGAATGACTGGTTCAGCTAGCAGCCTAAACAATGTTACTCAGTAATGCTTACTCAGAATATGTTTACCCCCCTTCTGATTGGGTGGCCTTTTCTGTGCAGTTACTAATCACAGAAATTTATGAGTGGCGGAAATCAGGTTTGCTACGCTCTGCTTTAAGGCCTGGAATGTGTTAGCATTAAGCATCTGATGCGAAGGACTCATAGGAACCTACTATGCAGTATCATCAAGCAAGCACATACCAAGCAAGAAACTGATGTTTTGAAGAGTAAATGGGAAGAAAGGCAGTGTTTAAATAGTCATATAGAAACTCATTTTTGTGTTTCTTGGATTACTTTGGCTCTTCTAATATGTTTAGTTACATACGGTAGCCCTAGGACCTGAGAGGAAAGCATTTAACGCTTGTTGTCTTTCCTCTGTACTTTCTCTTTATCTCATCACTACCTGTTACTATGTTCTTACAGTGAAGCTTTAAAAAAATACAGTCTTCGAAGGTGTTCTAAAAATTGAAATAATTGGAGATGCTAGAAAGGTTTTCTTAAAATGGTTTATTTTTCTCCGTTTGTGAATAAGTTGAGTTTTGCTAAATTATCCTCTTTTGTTTACTGACTAGATTGTGTATCATTTTCTTTTCCAAATACCATGGTATTTAGAAATATCACTTAAAATAGAGTGGATAGGAAGAGTTTCTAGACATAATACCTTAAAATCACCGATTAGTTTTTTATCTGTTGCACTAACAGTGGCAAAGGGATATGCTTTATATGTTGCCTTGTTTAATTGGACTTCTTTTCATTCCATCATTTTGGATGATGGATAAGATTTTTTAAAAGCTTTCTATTTTCTGATTTTGTTGTCTAGTTTACTACCTTTAATAGTTATCTTGGTAAAATTCCCACTTGAATTTGGTAATAATTGATAATTATATTGACTTTTAATATTTCAAGTAGGAATGAAATTTTATTAAAGTTATGTATAAGGTGGAAAAACCTACACCATTTAAGTTTTATCTCAGAAGGATAGATTATAAAGGGAGGTGCCTGAAACTATACTGAAGTCATTTTTTGTCTGCTTTTTAACAAGATTTGGAATGGTTTAAACAAGTATTTTGAAAAATGTCTACATATCTCTGATTTACTTGCCACATGAATTTTTCAAGCATAACTACTCAGAGGTTATTTTTCTTTTAATCCTTTTGCAACTTTCATTTATTTTCTAAAGGGGTATAATTCTTTCAAAAATCATCATAGAAGAATTTTCCCAAACTTAGGGAAAATGTGTTAAACAATGAGTAAAACCCATGGTTATTGAGCAGAACATACCTATTTTTTAAAAATTGATTAAAATTTGTAATACAAGTTCTTTGAGCCAAACTGAAAGTTGTGATTACAGTATTTAAGGATCCCTTGAGCATTTTAAGTGGTCTCTGGATTTTACTTTCTCATGTTGACTTTCTTTCATTCTCATTTTAAGTGTATTGTGTTATGACAACCTTCTCCCAAGAAGTGACTGTTGCTGCTTATAGCTGAGTTGCCTTTTACAGAAAGGCCTGTGGAATAGGTATAGCTCATTCTATCTTAAAGTTTACTGCTTACTGATAGGATGTTTTGTTCATTGGTAAAACAGACCTAAATGGGAAATTTTGTTTGAACTGGTTATTATTTTTCCAGAAGACATTTGTATCTGCACCATTGGCTCATGACATATTGGTAGTTTCAAAAACTATAAGGCAGTTGAGAGAATATGTCAATTGATACCTTTTGATTCTCCAAACAAATATAATTTTGGTTTTTGTTCTTCCTAGAGATTTTGAAAAAAAATTTTGGGTGTTCTCTTCCCTACAGTGGGATTATTTCAGGACCTAAGGAAACAGAAGGTTGTAATTCTCTTTCATAGAGTCAAATCTGAAAGCAGTAATTTGGTGGTGGAGCTGCTTTAATGTGAACAGTTACACATGTATATTTTAGCAAAATGACACAGAAAAAGCTAGAAGTTCTTGTATAAAATTTTTACTGTTATGTCTTATGTAATTGTGTCTTCTCTTTAATTCAGTGCCTTCTTCCTCTCAGCGTGCTCTTGCTCCATGCCCCATGCAGTGTCAACTGATATTTAAGCCAGAGACCATTATGTTATACTGGTGAGGGCCTTCTATTGCAGGCGTATGGAGAAGTGCATATGATTCTTTCCTGTGCTCATGCCATCATTTGAAACCCTTCATATAAAATTTTCTAATATTCATTTGAAAATTCATTTGGAGTAATAACAGTTATTACTTCAAAACAAGAATCTGAGGTTTTCCTCTTACTGTGCTTCTTAAAGGTCTCTAAATATAAAGAACAAAATGTGTAGGGTTTTAAGTTTATACGTGTTAAGTTAAACTGGAAGAGTTTGCCACCCTCATTTTCAAACTAGAAAATAATCAATGATAGTGCCTATTTAAATAGTCCCACATTAAGGTAACTATTAACTTGATAATATAGAACATTCTCATTGTCATTTGAATTAAAAAATATTGAGTCTATTTGCTCAATTTAATGCATTATGGGAAGACAGTAAACCCTTTCAGACATTCTTTATTAGTTTACTTACTTTGTTTTGACAGGTCAAACATGATTGCTTTCTGTAAAAGAAATGCATGAGAGGTTGACGGTAATGGATGTATCACAGGTATAAAAAAATTGTCTTATAAAAACATACATTTAGTATTGTGTTTCTCTTTTAGCAGTTGAATCCCAGACCAGTTTCAATAAACTGGTAAAGAAATGAAGGAATTGCCTTAAGCACTTTAGAAAAGAATTTTTTTTAGAATTCATTTAGACTATTTGGGCTTACTATGTCACATATGTCTTTAACTTTTGGTAAATATGTATATATCAGGCATTTAATAACTGAGTGCACATAGAAATTTAATATACAGTGATTCTCTGAAGGTTCCAGGTGTAGGTAAACAAAATGAAAGTATTAGAGGTGTGCCTGTCTGTACATGGGTTTCATTGATGGCATCTGTACCATGTTGACAGACTGTAAACTGCCACTGTGGAGCTAGACTTGGCCTACTTTGTTCTGCTAACAGTAATTTTTTCCTATGTTATCATTTAAAGAAACATGTTGTCTTGGTTTTATGTACTCATTTATTAAAGTATGAACAGTATCATGTATAATTTGAATTTTTGTGATTGATCCTTGGTGGTACAAATAATAAAAGTAAATAATTTGTAATGAAAGAGTTTAATAAGGCTAACATACTCCATTTCATGACTTAGCTATACTTCTAAAACTATAGTTACTTATTTTTGTTTGTTTTGAAAACATGGAAAAAATTAGAAAAGGATATACATGGAAAATGATTATTTCAAAGAGTATAAATTCTGGAAGAGGACGTTGTAGACTTCTTACTATAAAATATTGTGGATTCCAGGCTAAAAATACTAAGGACTGTATTTTCAAATCATCATAATTCTTTTTATTTAAAAAATTTTTAATCACAGTTCTTTTAAAAAAATCCCATATTTATTAGATCAGTGTCCATTCATCAGCTAATTCATAGAACAGATATTTAAGTGTCTGGGATATGGCAGCCATGCTTTAGATTTAGATTTCCATAATTAGTGAAGTTTGATTTACTGTGCATATAGTTTTGCTACTTTTGAGGAGTGTGACAAAATTCGTATCTTAAAACCAATGTTTTGTTAGTAAGTCAGAAATTTTAAAAAGCAAATTTGTTATAGTTTATAAAAAATTCAAATTAACTGCTTATAATATGGTTAACTTTTATATAGTCACATAAAGTGGGTCTAGAAAACTTTCTTCCTTGATTTTACTTTAAACTGGATATATTCTTTTAGGAAACTGTATAGTCAGCATAAATTTACTCAACACCCGAGTAACCATAAAGTTATTTGGTATTTTTAACCAAAATGTATATTTCATAATGCTGGTACTGAAACATTATAATAGATCATGAATGTTTCCTTTATCATTACAGAATGATTACCTCATGTTCGGTATAGTTTTAGTTTTGTGTGTATCTTACAGTATTCACATTATGCAAATATTTTTGACCTGATATGCTTTGTTACCTGGAATATTTGATTAATGTAAATACGTAAAGCTTTTTGAGTAATTTGAAGTTTAAATGGATTGCATTTGGTATATGTTGTTTTTATTGAAAAGATATTTTTGGACTTGCCATATAAAAGTTAGTACTGGCTTATAAATAAATAACAGAGATTGCCGTGGAACTTTTCTCCCCAGACTACCCAGTCACTAAATTTAAACAGTGTTTCTTATTTCTGGGTCAATAATAGGGTATTGACTTTTGATTCATAATCATTTGAGCTACGTTAGTTTAACCTTATATATTTTCTTAATGATACCCATTCACTGTAAGTTGGTCCTTGGGAATAGGCATGTGGAGGATTTCACAGTATGTAGGGCAGAAGGTGGGTGAACGTGTTTGCTTTGGCTTGGAGCTTCGTAAGTTTGGACCAGTTCTAAAATAAGTCAAATTGTAAGTGAGTGGTTTTTAAAAGGCCTTTTTATTAGCTTTGAAAATTTTTGGAGAGCCTAAGGGCTGCGAGAATGCATATATATATATATATATATATTAACATTTTCAGTATCTCTAAGGTACCAAAGCACGGAGTCTAATTTACCATTTAAAGGAGACTCTTTAAAATCAAATTTGTATCTAATTCATACTGTAAGATATAAAGTTTTAGAGCAATTTACATTAAAAACCACTAGTCTTTGAGATTTCTGGATATAATTTAATAAGTATTTTGGTTTCATTTCTTTTGAAGTAATTAATTAAATTTAAAATTAATCACTTACTCTACCATATACTAGCTAGATCTATGACCTCTACATAAATCATTTCTCATCTTTGGGCCTCCACTGCCTTACATAAAATAATTGTAACTTGTTCAGCTTACCTCACATTTGTGAGAATTAGTGAGAAATAAAATGAAATGGAGTATGTGAAATTGCTTCAACACAGTAAAATGCTATGTAAATGTAAGGTATTATTTTCAGTTAATAATGGATTTAAGTGTTGGGATACTTCTAGATGCTCTTTCTTTTTGTAAAGCATGTGCTTAAAGTGGTATCACCAGGACTTAAAAAAAAAAAAAAAAAAAAACAACCTACCTGAACAAATACCCTTTAACATTCTTTAGTTTGTGCATGACCTGTGGCCTTTTTGTATTTTTCTCATGAAGCTTATTACTCTATATCAAGACTTTGTACAATTACAAACGTCTCTCACAGCATTAGTGTGTCAGTGTAGAATAGTAGCATAAATAAATGATTTAAGCTATGTTTCCATTCAGGCATTTGCACTTTCAATTTATGACTGCTCAGTACCACATGCAGAGTGAATTTAGCCCAAATAATTATTTCCAAACAACCAAATATTCAGCAGTTTGTTGTCATGGGATAAATGATATTAGGTGTATGTGCCCAGTTAACATTTGACAACTTTTGTTGCATTTAAAAAAGTATGATGAAGCATTTCAAAACTGCTAACTTGGATATCATTTAGTATCTCTCCTAACATTTGTTTTGCTTTAAATTGGATTTATTAAATGGTTTACAGGTTATCTTGATCTGTAGATTATTTGGTATGTCTATTATCTGGACATGGTTTTGCTATGCAGTTCTGATAATAAAAATTCTAATTCCTCAGGTTTAACCTTTAAGTTACGGATGAAGAACATTCATGAACTACTTAAAATGTACTGAGTTCTGCAAACGAGTGTTTTAATAAGCATATTGCCTCATTACCCTTGGAAACAAGACAAAGCCTTTTAAACTAGAAACTTTTTAACTTTAAAATAGAGTGTTCAAAGTGGTGGAGTGACTTGTATGTTGAAATGATTGTATGTTCTGTATAGAATGACTGAGTTAAGTTCTTATAAAAGCACCTGGAATATCTCATCTAAAAATTAAACTTTTTTCTGCTTTCTTTTGCTTCAGTTCTTGTTGCATTTTTATCAGCTTTCATTAAATATCTACAATGTGCCATTGGGGATGAGAAGATAAAAAGCCCCAAAAGCTTATATTTTAGGGCAGTGCTGTTCAACAGAATTTTATGCAGTGATGGAAAGTTCTATTCGTGCTGTCCAACACAGTAGCCACTTACACACAGGCAGCTCTTCAGCACTGTAAATATGACCAGTTCAACTAAGAAACTAAAATCTTTATTGTAATTAATTTTAATGTAAAGAGCCACATCTTACTAATAGCTACTGTTTTGTACAGTGCAGCTATAAATGGAAGATGAAACATGCTATAACTATAAATACAAAGAACTTAGTTTTGTCTTTGGAGCTTGTCCCATTCTGGGTTATATTTTGGCAGCTTGTAGCTGAAAGAGTCAAAACCAGAATCTAAGCCTTTTTAAAATGTGTTTCCTAACTTGAAATCAGTTTAGGAGAAAAGAGAAAACCAATCAATGACTACATGAGACTGGAGCTCCTGTAACTAAGATCATTTTCACCAAAAGAAGAAGGAAGGGAGACTGGGTAGTCTTGAGTCATAAGGAGAGGAGCGTGACAAAGATACTGAGAAACCAGTACCCTCATATAGAAGATGGAGTGGAGAACAGTTTAGCAATGTTAAATACACATACCTTTGAAAAGTTAATTCCATTTCTAGGTATTTCTCTTACATACTCATAAATAAGTCAGTACTTATTGCAGCATTACAAGAGCAATATACAAGCAATCTCATTGTTAATTTAAGAAAAGAATAGGCTACCAGAATTCCAAAGTCTCCCCTTTTGTAAATTGCTGTACTAACAAGTTACCATTGTTATATACTTCTCTAGATATATTCTGCATGCCCTTTCCCCAATAAATGTTATGAATATGTAGATTATTATGGAAGTTGGTTTCCTCAATTAGAGTCCTTTCCATGAATACCAGTCCTGTCCGGGCGTCTGGGTGGCTCAGTAGGTTAAGCGTCTGCCTTCGGGTCAGGTCATGATCCAGGGGTCCTGGGATTGATCCCTGTGTTGGGTACCCTGCCCCACAGGAGCCTGCTTCTCCCTCTCCCACTGCCTGCCGCTCCGCCTGCTTGTGCTCTCTCTCTGTCAAATAAATAAAATCTTAAAAAAAAAAAATACCAGTCCTGTGCCTGTCTGAATTTCTGTGGGATAAAAACTCAGGAAATTGAGTGTGCTCTACTTCTGTCCCAAGTGTTTCCCTTACTAAACCCTATTTTACATTTGCACTGCATGGTACTAGTAGTATGTTTATGCCTCTTTTGCATTAGGTCACCAGAATGATTAGAATGTGATGCTTCCAAGTAACCCTACACACCTGTTACAGAATATGCTACTAATGGAAGGGTATTCATGATATGAAATGGAAAAAGCAAGTCTAACAGTTTATATGGTATGACATCATGGGTTTGTGTGTGTACTTAGACTTGGGCAAGAGGGGTCCCTGCCCTGATCCTCATGCTGGCTGTGCCTCTCCACAGAATGAAAAATAGAAGGAACTAAGGGATTGCACTCACCTGTAAGTTCATGTTCCTCTACACACTATGCACCAGATAGCCAGAGCCCCAGAATTCCCTGCCTGACCAGCCCAAGGCTTGATTCTAGAACAATTGCAGGCCTCTCTCAAATCATCCTGAGGACAGACTGTGCTACAGGTGTATATACCTTTACACTTCAGGAGTGGCAGTTTGTGAATAGTGTGGATGGAGCTTGGATGTGCAGACTGGGATGTCCGCATGTATGCATACCAGGACTCTTGTGGTAAGCTGAAATTAGTAAAAGGAGACAGACTCAGGGCCTTGTGGGAAGAACAAACAGACCTAGTTCTCATGCTGCACTTTATTATGGAAGAATTTCGAATTTGATCCTAGATTTCTGTTCCTTGAGAAGAAGTATTTGCCAGGGTAGAAGGACATATATATTTATTTGATGGTTCTTAGACACTTAAAAATATGTCAGAGTTAGACTCCATTTGTACTCTTGCCCCAGGACCCACAATATTAGGGTGGGCCGGGATATGTGTGTAATCCCACATCTGAGTAATTTTTGAAAGATGGATCTTTGGGGCGCCTGGGTGGCTCAGTCAGTTAAATGTCCAACTCGATTTTGGCTCCAGGCATGAGCTCAGAGTCATGGGATTGAGCCCGAAGTCAGGCTCTGCATTCAGTGGGGGAGTCTGCTTGAGATTCATTCCTCTGCCCTTCCCCCTGCTCACGTGTGCTCCCTCTCTCTTTAAAATAAATCTCCCCCCCCCCCAAGATGTTTCTTTGCCTATAATTGAGGCTGTTTTTACCTAGTCTTGTTCCGTTTGTCCGATTGGATTGGCTGACCAAGTTAAAGCATACTGACAGCTGGAGGCTTACAGCTGGGCTCCCCTCTGGTTTGCGGGAGAAGTACTGCTCCCAGCAGTTGAGTTACGTGTTTACCTTCTGTTAGCTGTTTGTTCCCAAATCTGTTTATGCTAGTGGCAGTTGTTGTAATTACGTAATTTAAATATGACATAAACCAATGAAATATGAGTATGAAAAATTATGAGAATCGAGGGAAACTTTAAAGAGCTAAAAAAAAAAAAAGTCACTGACAAGGTAGTTGTGTCCAAGGTAATTGTAAATGATAAGGGAGGACTGCAAAACCAAAAACAACAAAATAGGGCTCTTTGAATTGATTCCTTCACTTGTTTCTGTAAGTTCTTGGTCCACTTTAAAAAAGTAGAAATAGTAGGGGATGCATTATGTCTGTGGTTTATATAGGAGAAACAGAAGCCCCAATCAGTTGATTTGTATTTTAAAAGATCTTCACTCAAGGGGTGCCTGGGTAGCGCAGTCGTTAGGCGGCTGCCTTCAGCTCAGGGCGTGATCCTGGCGTTCCAGGATCGAGTCCCACATTGGGCTCCTCCGCTGGGAGCCTGCTTCTTCCTCTCCCACTCCCCCTGCTTGTGTTCCCTCTCTCGCTGGCTGTCTCTCTCTGTCAAAATAAATAAATAAAATCTTTTAAAAAAATAAATAAAAGATCTTCACTCAAAAGATCGGCCAGTGTAATCATCTGCTTTAATTGCTGTTTTTTTTTTTTTTAGGTGTACATGGAACAAGACTTGTTATGCATTTGAAAAGTATCCTAAGAACCTGATAATCTTCCTCTTATTAATTTTTATTATGACAATTTTCAAATATACAGAGAAGTAGAGGCTATTGTTGATATGATTTATCAGTTAATATTTTGCCATGTTTGTATCATCTTTTTTAAAGTTTTTAAAAATTTCACCTGTAAGCATTGCAATATGCATCAATGATGACTTATTTTTTTATTCTTTTAAACACAGCCACATTCCATTAACATTCTTAGCAAAAATACACTTCCTTACTATCATCTAATGGCGCAGTTCATATTAAAATTTTGTCTCAAAATTTATTTATTTTTAATTTTTTTTTAGAGAGCAAGAGCGTGAGAGTAAGCTTGTAGGCGGGGCGGGGGGAGAATCTCAAGCAGACTACACACTGAGCATGGAACCTGATGAGGGGCTCAATCCCACGACCCTGAGATCATGACCTAAGCCTTAATCAAGAGTCAGACACTCCACCAACTGAGCTACCCAGGCACCCCTCAAAATGTCTTTTTTATGGTTGCTTTCTTCAAATCAGGATCCAGACAAGGTCTACACACTGCCTTTGGTTATAGGTCTCCTTAAGTCTCTGACTTGGTAGTACTTACCTCCCTCCTTCCTTTTTAAATTCCATTGATAAAGAGACTGAGGCATTTATCTTGTAGAATATCGCACATATCTGAATTTAGCTGATTGCTTTTCTATACCCAGGTTCAGTTTTTAGGCAAGAATCCTTCACAGGTGGTGGTGGTGTGTACTTTCTGTTGCATTACATCATGAAATACACAATGTCTTGTCCCAGGATCAGTCATAATAATGATCAGTGGGGTGGGTTCAGGTGGTGCCAGTCTAATCCACCTATAATAATTTCCCCCATAAAAAATTACAAATTTTTTAAAAGTCTCCCATCAACATTTCACGTTAATGTTAACACCTATTGATGAATGTTGTACCTTGTATTATTTCATCAGGAGTAGAAAAATGGTGGTGGTTCTATCATTCTTTTATTAGCTAGAATTCTCATTAGCATGTTGGCTGCATTGAAATGCAGTTCATGCAAGAAAGGATAAATGCTTGATGTTTTTTCCCTTCAAGTTTTACAATAGTGATTTGATGCCCTGGCAACCTTCAATCATGACTAGTGTGTTTCATTTAAGGAATTACTATGAAGTCAAGAATTTTTATGTATTTGTAGTGTTTCAATCAGTAAGTTATTCATTTTCATGCTCAAATTTTCCCATATTAGGTGCGTCAAGCTAGCACTTGTGTCCAGCGATCCCTTTAATCTTTGAAAACTTCCTTCCTTTGGGTGTTATCTTTTTTGATTAATCTACCAACTACTAGTTCTAAGTCTATAGAACTAGTTCTAAGTAATAAAAGGACTTCTAAAAGTAAGCTTGTATGCACACAGAAAATTTCTAGAAGGAAACAAACTTATAACAGGAAACGAGAAATACTTTTCATTATATACTGTTCCAAAAAATAAAGTTTAGAAAACTCAAATATACAAAAGCAGTATTTTTAGGATTTACTATGGACTGATAATAATTTTTGTAGAAACTTAAAATTACAGTATTTAGTGCTTTATAGTTTTCAAAATTCACGTCAAAATTGATACATATTTGATCCTTAACAAACTTTTGGATTACACTGTGAACTAAAAAAGCCAGGGCCAGAACTGTATGCCTGTATATTTCCAGACGTAAACCGGAGTGTAACGGTCCTCTGGAGCTTGGATGTCATGCACCTCAACCTCACGAGCAATATTAAATGCAGCTGCTATTTCGCACTACATCCCGCATCTCGTCCGATGGTTCCCTAACCAGAATTCCGGGAGTTATTCTGAATCCCTCTGCGTAGCACACACACTAAAAAACTACCTGAAATTCACATTTTTAACTGGCATCCTATATTTTATCTGGCAAATTCACACTCTTTAAAAAACACAGCTCAGCTGGTGCCTCTCCAATTCTTGCTCCACTTCCTAAAATCTCATGTCGCCTCAGTGCGCTACAGCAGGTGTTACGTAGGCAAGTGATGAAAGGGCTTTGGCTACGTGGCCTGATACCAAAAGCTAGGAAATCGTGAGGTATCAGTAAACTTCGGACAGTGAAGAAGTGGCAGGAACCGAGGACATGCAGAGGTCCGCGGCAGTACAACGCGATCGTCTCCGACAGCCACCAGAATAGCCACGGCTCTGCACTTGACGGCACCTTTTGCAGCAGATGTTGTGAATGCCGTAAAGCGGGGTTGCTGCCGCTGTTGGGTGAGGTAAGGTGTAGAAGACGCCGCTTGGTCGCGGGGGAGGGGAGGGTACCTTCAGACAGGTATCGCGGGTGGCTCGAGTGCCCTCACCGGGCATCCCCCAGCATTCTGGGCACCTACTTCCCCCGCCCCCCAGCGGCCGAGGCGGGCCACAGGCTGAGCGCGCTCCGGGAGGAGGGAGGCACTCAGTGAGTCAGTTCACCACTAGGGCAGTCCTTCCCACGCTCCTGGGCGCGTCAGCAAGTAAAATCCGCATCCTGAGACAGGTTTAGTTTTGGAGGGTGATCGAGACCCTCGTAGGACTTTGCTTGGGGTAGTGACGTTTGAGCAGGGTCGTGAGAGCTATCGCAGGATTCGGGAGAGGACAGGCACTGGGGGTTGGGGGCGGAGAGCGCTGCAGGTTGTGGGACCAATGTGTGTAAGAGTGCAGAAGCATGAAAGGTTTGGGCAGCACCGCGTGCATATTAGGATAATGGCTGGAGAAATGGGTGCAGGGAAGGGAAGGCTAGGAATGTGGCTGCAGCTGACGTTGGGTCTCAACCGGGAGGGATCTTGATGCTCTATGAGTGTGGAGTTCTTCCACGGGCTGTGGGGAGCTACAACAGTTTTATAGAGAGGGATAATTTAATTAACCATCTCTCATTCTGATGCTTTCCCCGTGGGTTCAACTTTTAGTTTATTTGGAGGCATATTTACTGAAGCAACCCCTTTTTGTGCTTCATAATGGATGGACGCTGCTAGCTATGCTAAAGTTTCATATGGCTTTGATGTCTGCCTTTTGTTTGCACTGACAGTTGGGGGATGTCGGGAAAGACTGGATATGTGTAGAGGTGGTTGTGAATAGGAGTGAGGAGAACTGAGTTCAGAATTCATCACCATCAATTTTTCAGGTAACATGAGGCAAGTCACTTCTCTCAGGGCTTTGGTTTTCTCAGATATAAAAAGAGGACCTATCCGATGTCAAGTTCTTTCTACTTTTGAAGATAGCAGGTTTCCAAAGAATAAAGGTCAGCTTATGAACAGCTATCAAAATGAGCGTTGGAGCAGTGCATTAAGAATTGGGAAAAGAGGGAGGCCTAGTGGAAAGGGCTGGGATACTCTGGGAATGGGTAGGGTTTGAATCATCTCTGTTGAGCATCTTGGATAAAGATAGAAAAGGCAGGAAGAGGCATTCATATTAAATTAAATTATTTAAAAGGGTGTGAGGGTTAGAGGGGGAGGGAAACAGAATCTGAAGCAGACTCTGCACTGAGGTGGAGTCTGTGGAGGGGCTCGGGGCTTGATCTCAGGACCTGAGATCATGACCTGAGCCCAAACCAAGAGTGGGGCATTTAACTGACCGAGACACCCAGGTGCCCTGAGGCATTTGTATTTTAGAGTCTGTTTGTGGCAGTAGGTTTCAAGGGCATAGAGGACCTGGGAAGGATGGTACTGGGTATCCAAGGAACTCCAAGTGGAAAGAAAGTGCAGTGTGTTTGAAAAGGAAGAAAAGGAATAAGAGAAATGCCAGCAATATACAGGACTTGATTTCTTGGATCTAGGTGATTGATATTTAGAACCTGGGTTTTGAAAAAGTGAATTTAAGTGCTTTGGACAAAAATGAGCGTTTTATCAGAATTCCAGCATGCAATAATGTATTGGCAGTACGGTGATTCAGACTGTAGCTGTGGATGTTGCCAATAAGTAGCCTCTTGGACTGTCATTTAATTCTTCTAGAACTTATTCTCTGTAAATTGATATTGTTGGACAAGGTGGTCTCTCTCTCCTAAAACCTGTAAAACATGAGTCTTAAGAATGGAGAGCAACCTTCTGAAATGGGGGAGGGGATAGTTGATGAAGAGTAAAATTGTTAATTTTGAACATACTGAATTTGAGGTGTTGGAAATAGAGTTGGAAATATAGGCAGATGGAGTTCATAGCCTGGAACTTAAATAGTAAGTTTTCTCTCAGAGGTGGTTGTTAAAAATCTTGAAATAAGTTTGTTTTGAGGGATAGATTCTAGAGTAACTAGAGGATGTGTCCATGGATGGGAGGCTAGAAAAATGACTGAAGGAGACGAATGGCTCTCAGAGCAATGAACAAGGGACTCGTTTTAAAAAAGATTACGTGTAGTCATAGTAGATTGTTGAGGCCAACATTGTTATTAAAATACTGTAACAGCATTTGCAGCCAATATTAAGCACCCATTTCTAGGAACTCTGGCAGAAAACAACTCAAATGAATATAATCTCCAGTGTCTTTCTAATTGTCTACTCAAAAATAATATCATTTATATATTTATTTATTCAACAAATATTTATGTGTGTCAGGCACTGCTGGGTGCTATTATTCCTGCACGTAGGGGAACAAGTAGATGTTGTTCCTATTATTCCTGCACGTAGGGGCCTTAACTTCTAGGTCAGTGCTTTTCAAATTTTAACATACATAGAAATCACCTGAGGGTCTTGTTAAAATGTAGATTCTAAATCAGTAGGTCTGTAGTAGGACCTCTATGTTTGTATTTTTGACAGACTCCAACATGCTGCTGATGTTGCTGGTTTGAGGACTGTGCTTTTAAGTAGCAAAGATCTAGATCCTGTCTAGCAATTGTAGCAGTTATTAAACCACTACTACTACCCATCATCTGTTTTTATTAATAATTTCATTGCCTTTATGAAAATAATGTATGATAATTATAACAATATTGGGACAGTATAGAAAAGCATAAAGAATGATGTAAAATATCACCCATTTCCCCCACCTAGACATTATTGATATTTTGGTGAATATCCATCCAGATCGTATATGTGTGCATATGTTCACACTTTATATATTGTCTTAAGTACTTGATACATTTCGAGCCCTGTGTTTGAGTCTTATTAGCTATATAATTTTACTAAGCTCAGTACCCACACATTAACCAAGCAGTTAAGTACTTGCATTCTTGAGGGGAAGACTCTACTCACTTAATTTAACACCATTCTGTTACTCAAAAAATGGGAAGGTATTAACATAATTAAAGCTTATAACATGTGTGAGCTGTAGTAAATGAGTACTTGTTAATTGTCTCAGAATGAAAGAAGCCTTTTAAAAGTTTTGTTAAAAACTTTTTTTATATTTGAAAATCAATTGATGTTCACATAGGATAAACAGAAAAAAATACCTTCACTCCACCCAACCCAAACACAACCACTCTTCTTACCCTGCAGTGTATGCTAACTAAGGTAGCTCTTAAATGACTTCAAGAAATAGATTATGTAAATAATGGTTGGGTCAAAAGAAATCCGTGGTTCCTCAAGTTTCTGCGGCCTTTGAAATAACCATAATCTTTTGTTTATGCCCTTATAGTCTTGTGACAGGGAACTGCTAGCAGCTTGCCCAGTGTCTAGTACATAGGGCTCAGCAATATTTGTGAAGTTAATGGAAGAATGAATGAACGAGGTAGCAAACCAAACTGACCTGTGTGACATAAACTCTGGCTTTCACTCTTCATCTGTACTTGCTTGCATTCACCACTCATCTCACATTCTTTTGTACTCTTCTGGCCACACAGAACTCTTCTCTTCTGTAAAAAGTTGCTCTTTAAATCTATGTTTGTGCTTAAATTCTACTGTGGAAGAATTTGAAAGGCAGAATACTGTGGGATAAACATGAATGATAGCCTTCTGTCTCTAGGAACTGTAATTTAAGACTGACTGCAAAAATAGTACAGATATACAGTGGTGTGGGAATATAAGAGAGGGGGACTTTAATTGTCTGAGAGCAGAGGGAATTATTTGTAGACCTTTAAGATGACTGTTATTAATTATTGCTAGCATTACTGTATACTCTGACATTCTAGGTGCTATTCAGTGCTTTACATGAATTAATTTGTTCAATCCTCAGAACAGCCTTTTGAGTCAAGTGCAATTTATAGATCCACTCTAAAGATGGGGGCGCAAAGACATAAGTAACCTGCCCAAAGTCCTACAGGTTGCAAGTGGCAGAGCAGGATTTGAAGACCGCAGTCTGTCTTTGGAGCTTATACTCTTTAACTACTCAGTAGGCAGTGAGGGGGCAGAGAGGTGGGAAGAGAAAGCCTTGTAGATAGAAGGAATAGCATAGGCGAAGGCGCCTAGGTGAGATGGTACTGTCTCAGCGGATTCATACAAAAGAATAGTACAAAATCAGCCATCGAAGGTCTTAAAGCAGAGGAAGTGACACAAAGAGGTACATTAGAAATAATTTGACTTTGATCCCTAAGATGGGTATTTTGAGGAAAGCCTGGTAGTAGGATATTCAGGTAGGAGGCTTTATATCTAGACAGAGGTAATACGGCCTTTAAAATAGGCTAACTGTATGCAGATGGAAAAGAAATGACAGCTTTTAGAGGCATTGAGAAGGATACACAGTTTGTTGACTCATTAGATATAGAGTTAGAACAGCAAAAAAATATTTTGTTTTGAACATAAGTAATTGAGAATATAGGGATACTACTAACAGAAGAGATAGTCAAGTCATGGGAGAAATCTGGTGTGAAGGCGGACAGTGATTCATTTTAGGTGCTAGTAGAGTGTTCAAGAAGACATATTCAGCAGTCAGCTGGAATATTTATAAGTTGTACTTAGCCAGTAGATTATGGGAACTATCCCTAATAAAATGATTAAGAGCAAGAGAATGTAAAGAGAACTTCCATCTGAATTTTATAGCCAGCAGAGAATCGTAGGCATATTAGACAACGCCACTTCCTTCACCTTTTTACTTTGCCCTTGTAATATCAATCCCCTCCTATTTTCACTTCCTTTCTTAGCTAGACTTTCTTATCTAGGTTTATCATTTCAGACACTCTTTGCAGAACCTTACCATTCCCTAGTCATTTAGAAGGGAGTCACTATATATTTATATATCCGGAGCATCAGATAGACCAGTTTTGTTTTGTTTTGTTTTGTTTTTTATACCAGGTGTCAGCATGTTGAGTAGAGGTTATATTGCAAAGAGTTAAGAAGTAAATGAGTGGTAAGCAGATAAAGAGAATTCTTCACCCCGTGCAGCCTAACCTTAGCTCCCACCCTACTGATAGCTCTCAAGAAGTTGGCCGTGAGGGGCGCCTGGGTGGCTCAGTCATTAAGTGTCTGCCTTTAGCTCAGGGCGTGATCCCAGCGTTCTGGGATTGAGCCCCACATCAGGCTCCTTTGCTGGGAGCCCGCTTCTTCCTCTCCCACTCCCCCTGCTTGTGTTCCCTCTCTCGCTGGCTGTCTCTCTCTCTGTCAAATAAACAAATAAAATCTTTAAAAAAAAAAAAAGAAGAAGAAGAAGTTAGCCGTGAAAGAAAAGGAAATGAACAACATGAAAGACCGGCAGTATTTAGGGAAAATGGGTAGCATCTATTGCTACTGGGCCTTTTTTTGATTATAGCAGCTGGAAATGTTGATTTTTTTCATGTCTTAACCTTGAATACATTTGCAGAAGCATTTTCTCTTTGTGCTTTCTAAAACGCTGCCTCATCTCTGTAATCGTGCCTTTGCCTAATTACACGACCCTCTTTGTAGGTTAGCCTCCTGTTTTACTTTGTAGTGCAAGCCATATTTGAATCTCAGTTCTGTCTGATTCATACCACCCATGTCTCCCTCTCCTTTCTCTCATGTCCCTGAATAAGTTGGGACCTAGCAGCATTGAGGGGAACAGGCTAGCACACATCATCTATTAACCTAAATTAGGTGTCAGGGCTGACATTTCTTGTCGGAGGGCCTCTGATGTCAAGAGAGATGATCCAGTAAGGCAGGAGTAGGGAAAAATGGAATAAAAAAGTCAGGCAGTTAGACGTTCTTTCAGACAGATCCTTACCCAGATGATTCTCAAAGGAGTGGTGGTGGTCATAGGATGTCAGTTAGGCAGGTGTCAAAGTCTTTCATTGCTATTACCTGCAAAGATCAAGTAATGTAAAACAGGCAAACGGGAAGCCGAAAGAACATGAAATGCTGCTCTTTGCTGTAGAGAGAGCCTGAGCACTTGTCTTGAACTTCCCATCCTGTACATTTTCCCTTCACATTTGTGTATGGCTTTGATCTACCACCAGTTTTTTTCAAACTTTCTCATGTCTTGACACATAGTGAAATTGATAATAAAGGATATAAGAATGTGTTCATTCTTGGCTGGAGGTGACCAGTCTTAGGCTCTGGCTACCCCAGGCCCAAAGACTGAGAGGATTGATAGCTCTGACACACATAACCCATTAAAGATTCAGTTGAGAAGCAGATCTACCCAATTCTTTCTTCATTGCCAATTCTTAGTTTATGGCACTGGTGATGGCAGGCCATCTGAGACACATTCTGTGCTATAATATACCATACTTATTTTAATCTCATATTTGCATTAGAACTTGAAGATACTTGAATTACTTAAACCTCCTAACTCCCCTTAGTGTCTGCATTATATATTTTTCTGAAAACATTTGGTGTCTTTTTTTCCTTTATTTCCCCCTCATTTTAATTTATTATCTCTGCAATACTCATTTTCATTAGACATGATATACTGTCTTCTTTAGGAAGCTTTCCCTAAGTATAAGTAAAAAAATACATTACCTATCCTCCCCAGAACTTTTATTATGATAGGTAAGATGTCACATATAAAAAGAAACGTATACACAAAGAATATTTTTATTTTGCTTCTATGCCATATTTCTCCATATGTTATTTTTAAATGTTTCTTGTTCAGGAGTTGGAACAAAGTATGGGCTTTAAATTCTAAAAACAAAAATCACTCTTCATATTTCATATTTTGCTTTAACATAAAAGTTCCTGCAGGACAGAGAACATTTTAAAATAGAAACTTTAAAAAATAATTTTGTGTACTCTTGAGCATTGTGCAATGTACTTGAGTATACTTAGCATACATTTTATTTCTTTATGTTAATTCAGCCAGTTGTAGGCTGGTAGGGGGCATGATTCATATCTATTAATAAGTATAATTCAAAACGGAAGGTAGTAAAAGCCTCTCCTTGTGCTCTCATAGTAACTTGTGTCTACTCGTTCATAGCAGTTACACTGTTTACATTGCCTCCATATTTGCCTCTGATAGAGTCTATCACAAACTAGATGTGGGGGTGATAAGGAATGGGGTCTGTACATTTTGCTAAAAACTTCCCATGCTATTCTTTAGGTACATCACACCTTCCATCACCATTAACATCACCATTCTTCTTTTGAAAACTTCTACTCATCTCTAAATTCTTAGAAAATAGGAAACTGTATCTTATGTATCATTTTATCTCCAGTGCTTAGCTTTTTGTGGCATCTGTGCTTGTACAGTAGGCAGTAAATGTTCCCAGCAGGAAGGTAAAACTAGGAGTTTAGAGATAGGAGAGATTAATTTTGACTCGGAAGAGCACAAAAGACTGTATACGAGGGTTACTTGAGAGGAGTTATGAAAAGAGGTGTAGCTAGTTTTATGGAAATGGATGAGGGCATTTCACACAAGAGGGAGTGAGCAAAAGCAGAGGCAGGAAAGTGTGATATGTATTCCAGGAATTCTTAGGCAAAAATTTCAGTTTGTGACATGGGAGAACCCTGCAGAATTTGCTTGTGTTCAGTCTGATTATGAATACTCTTCTGTGGAATTGGAACTTTGTTTGTAGGTGGTAGAAAGTCATGGAAAAATTTTTATTGTGGCATGACTTGATTCATCTCTCAGCAACTTGGTACGTCTGTTGCTGTGTAGGTGAGATTATGGGTAGGTAGAAAGTGGAGACTGGGGCTTTAGTTAAAATTAGGACATTAGGTACAATTAGAGTCTAAATTAGAATGACAGTGAAGAAAGAAGCAGGAGTTGATGCCAGAGATATTTTAGAGTAAAATCAATAAGCCTTGGCCTCTCTTTTTTTAAGTATCACATTTTTTCATTTTAAAGTGGTAACTACATTCCTAATAAACAGACCGTGCTAGCAAAAAAGGAATGTTTTGAGAGGTGAATACTCCTCCTTTGCAATTGAATTGCCTTGGCATTTATAGAAAATAATGAAATAACATTAATTGGATATCATCTTGATAATAACAGTAGAGTTAAGTGATTGATGATACGTGTTAGAGGTTTATTTTACGTTAAGAATTCATTGTAGATTAGAGACATGTCCAAAAAGAGAACAAGACAATAATTTGAACCTTATGTTTCTGTAGTAGTGTATATAGGTCTTTTATGCTATTTATTTATTTATTTATTTGTTTATTTATTTTTTAAAGATTTTATTTATTTATTTGACAGAGAGACAGCCAGCGAGAGAGGGAACACAAGCAGGGGGAGTGGGAGAGGAAGAAGCAGGCTCATAGTGGAGGAGCCTGATGTGGGGCTCGATCCCATAACGCTGGGATCACGCCCTGAGCCGAAGGCAGACGCTTAACGACTGTGCCACCCAGGCGCCCCTATGCTTTCTATTTATTAATTCAGGCATAGAAGAGGCTCAGTTATGGCACATTCTGAATGCCACTTTAGAAAATTACATAGGAATCAATATACAATATGTTGATGTACTATTTAATATAACTACAAGAAACTGAGCTGAAATATTGAAAATGAAGGATATTCTCCTTGTTATCTTGTGAGCTACCCTTGTCAGCATATTTGTTTTATTTTAGCAGATTTTAGCTGACAGCAAAAACTAATGTCATCATCAGTGTTATTTTATGTATGTTGCTAGTTTTTACAATTTGAGGAAACAGAACATGATCGTGATTTATTCAGTTGTTTTTGCTCTATACATTATCTGTAAATCAAATGAATTATTCATATTACTGTTTGGTATCATTTTTCTTAAGTAGTTTATTGACTTTATATAATGTGTTTGCTTCATGTAGGCTTCAGCTCTGGAAGCTCATTTGTGTTGTTTTAAAACTCTAAACCAAGAACTTTTGATTTTTAAAATGGCAAAGTAGAGACATTCGTACCCTCTTTTATCTGAAATTAGCCTGAAACAACA
Source organism: Ursus arctos (assembly GCF_023065955.2). Lineage (NCBI taxonomy): Eukaryota > Metazoa > Chordata > Mammalia > Carnivora > Ursidae > Ursus > Ursus arctos. The sequence goes on from NW_026622852.1 coordinate 34,878,649, forward strand.
AGGAGAGTGAGAGACAGAGATTACATCTTTGATGAGACCAGAAATCCTATAACCCCAAACCAAAATCTTTGAGAAATGGTTGTCAGATGTAAGCAGGAAGAGATTAAAAGAGGATGCTAGTAGGAAGAGATCTCAGAGCTTGCAGAGCAACGTGAGAAAGATCTTCTGCCTACAGTGGGATCAGGATGTATAGGAAGGCAGTAGGAGCGTCCTTGGATTGTTTGGCTGCATGAACTAGCAGGAAGGGAAGAGAAAATGAGAAAACACACAGATACACCATCTTTGCAGAACACACTTTCTTGGTGAGGTAAGAAGTCATGGCTAAACAACTTTCTCTCATTGTTCTCAGACACGTTCTCTTTGTATGTCTTTCACACACACACGTACAAAACACTGTGTCATAAAATGCTTTGTTGTACATCGGCGACTACCTTCTAGTTTAGAACCAAGCCTGCTTCTTCCTTCCACAGTCCTCTTGCAAATAAATGATCCTAATAGAGTTCACATCATTCACAGGTAAATAATAAAAAGGAAACAAGAACAGTATCTACACAAAAATGCTGCAAGAAAAAAAGAAGAAAGAAACAGGGAAAAACAAGTGACAAAGAACCCATGGGAAAACTGTTTTGGCCTAACAAATTTAATGAAACAATCACTTCTCTAAAATAATAGACAAAGTTTATTGGCCACGGAGAAATAGTAAGACAACAGGATATGATAAATCATATTCTGGCAGAGCTCAAGAAAGAAAAGGAAGAAAAATAAAATCAGAGAAATAGATGGCCATATTGGAAGCAAAAGGGAGAATTAACATTGTTGAAAAGTCAGTAAAGGGCGTGACTACAGGCTTTTCAAAGTTGAACAAAGTGAAATGTGAATGAAAAGAGATGAAACAAATCTGCTGTGAAACAAATCAGTTGTGTTCTGGAAATAGAGAATTCAACATTAGAACAGAAAAATATTCAAACATATAACTTAAGAAACTTCCCACTAAAGAAATCTTAGTTCTAGAGATTGAAAGGGCATGTAATAAAGAAAAATTAGTATGCATGAACCCTTGAACAGTGTGGGGATTAGGGACACCGACCCCCCCCCCATGCAGTTGAAAATCTGTGTGTTAACTTTTGACTCCCCAGAATCTTAACTACTAATAGCCTACGGTTGACCAGAAGCCTTATTAATAACATAGACAGTTGATTAACATATTTTGTATGTTATATATATTATATACTGTATTTTTACAATAAAGTAAGCTAGAGAAAAGAATGTTATTAAGAAAATCATAGGGAAGAGAAAATACATTTACAGTACTGTACTGTAAAAAATCCATGTATAAGTGGATCCATGTAATTCAAACCCATGTTGTTCAAGGGTCAGCTATACAGTCATCAACGTTGTTATGTAACCTAGTTTTTTTAAAAATTGGATTTCATAGGTAAGAAGTGCATTCTCTGTTCACCCCATTAAAATTTACCTGTAGGGGTGTCCTGGGGGAAGGATCAGATATTGTCAAGGAGATATTTAGCATTATAGAACAGTGGTACAAAGCCTACAAGTCATCAGGGGAAAGAAAGTATGATCTCAGCCCAACTATCAGTTGACAAGTGTATTTGAACAATGTAAGAACTCAAGGTAGGGGCTCCTGGGTGGCTCAGGGCGTGATCCCGGCGTTCTGGGATCAAGCCCCACATCAGGCTCCTCCGCTGGGAGCCTGCTTCTTCCTCTCCCATGCCCCCTGCTTGTGTTCCCTCTCTCGCTGGCTGTCTCTCTGTCTGTCAAATAAATAAAATCTTAAAAAAAAAAAAAGAACTCAAGGTAAATAATATCTATAAGTTTTTTGATAAACTATAGGAAGATGAATATCAGCTATCCAGTAGATGAATGGAGCTGATTCAGCAGAAGGATTGGTAGGGAAGATAGGATGAACAAGAACAAATTAACTGTGAGGTTTGGGGTTTTTTTGTTTTTTTTTAAAGATTTTAATTTATTTATTTGACAGAGAGAGAGACAGCCAGAAAGAGAGGGAACACAAGCAGGGGAAGTGGGAGAGGAAGAAGCAGGCTCCCAGCGGAGAAGCCTGATGCGGGGCTCGATCCCAGAAAGCCGGGATCACGCCCTGAGCCGAAGGCAGACGCTTTACCGCTGTGCCACCCAGGTGCCCCTAACTGTGAGATTTGTGGTAACAATATGATAGAACTGTAATGAGGTAGAAATAACTAATAAAGTCAAGATTGAAGGAGGAGAAAAAGCAGGAGGGTAAGTATAAATTTGCTGATTTCCTCTTATTTTTCAGCTGGAGAACAAAGGACAAAAAGTTTAGACATCAAGTAATGAGGTGTTAGTATATTTAAAGGAATAAAGGTGAACACTTGAAGAATTAAGTGCAATATGTTTAACCAAAATCAAATAGTACAGAGGAGGTACAAAGAAGTAGAACTGTTTTGAGTTTCTTATCCTAAATAATCAGATGCAACCAAAGATGAAAGAACAAAACTTTTTATCTTTATACTTCATTTACATTTGCAAAAAACTGAAAACATATATGGGATATTTATAAAAACTGACCATATCCTAGGTCACAAAAAACAACAAAAAGCTATCATACAGATGATATTTCTTGACCAAAAATTTTCTGTTTCTTCTATGAGAGTGGTTCTTAATATGGTCAGCAGCATCAGCATGGCCTGGCAACATGTCAGAAATGCAAATTCAGAAGCCCATACCAGATCTACTGAATCAGAAACTGTAGGAGAAGCCCCCAAATCTCTTGGTCTGGTTTTACAAATATCCTGTTTGTTTGTTATTTGCAGTTGTTATTTGTAGAATGCCATGATAAGTATTTTTGTTCTTTCATGTTTTGTCTCATATCTGATTATTTATTTAGGAGAGGAAATTAGCAAATCAAAGAATGTTCAGTAGAACTTTAGGTAACTTTTTCTTTGTTGTGGTGCTGGTTATTAGAGGTGAAAAATTAAAAGTACGTTTTTGTTTCTTTAGAAATATCTTTTTTGTTTACAGAAAACAAGATTATCTTCTTATCTAAAGAAGATGAAACCAACCGGGTTACTCTCAAAAGACAACCAAGTGAGCACTGCAGACTAATGAGTAGAATCAATAAGAACGTGATTTTGGCGCTTTTAACTTTGACAAGTTCTGCATTTCTGCTGTTTCAGTTGTACTACTACAAGCACTATTTATCAGCAAAGGTAATTTTTTTCTCTTTTCTCATCATTAGGCTTCATTTTAACTGTGTATTTTTCTAACATTCTTCCCTATTTCAGTACATAAAATTAATCTCAGTTTTTCACATTCTTGCAGAAATAGTTCTTACTGAGATTCTCATCTTTGTGAAGTATGGCAAGCAATTCAACATTGTAGTTAAATGTTGTTATAGCACAGTAATCAAAGGTGCCAAGTTTCAGTAATGTTTAATCTATTGAAATTTTTTCTGATACAGTTATATAAAATTATTACTCTTACAAACATATTATCCCTCACTGGAAAGAACTGAATAATAAATAATTTTGATAAAATACCAAAATTCATTTATTTCACTATGATATACTTCTCCCTCCCACTCTAGGGGACGATACTTCTCTGCCCTAGTTGACCCTGACCATGAGACTTACTTTGGCTGGTGGAATGTTATAGACATATGCAGAAATTTCGAAGGGCCTGTTATGATATGACTTGCCCTTTGTGCAACCCTGACCTATCAGGAGAAGAATGTGCCCTGGGTAGATTCTGCCCCTCCAGTCTGGGCCCTGGATGGGATGTATGAAGCAGACCAAAGCATAGCTGCCTGGCTGACCTGTGGATCTGACAGAGAAAATAAATGCATATTAGCCTTTAAGACTGGGGCAAGTTTATTATGCAGCATTGTTATGTGGGGTTGCTAGATCTCATTATACAGATGAGAAAACCAAAACTCTAACAGAGATGTTAGATAACTTGCCCATGCAAATCACCCCATTTCTAACATGCAGGGCTGACAGTCTGTACTTCGCCCCATTCTTTCCAGGTTAAATTATTTTTTAAAATAATTGACAAGTACCGAGGCTGCCAGCTACCTTGGCTGTTTATCCGGTGAGTGTCTGACAGTAATGGCATCTGTATTAGTTAGAGATGCTTTTGGCTGACCAATGGTAGCTTAAACAAATAGAGGCTTATTTGTTTCTTCTGCCTTTGAGTCCAGAGCTTCTAAAATTCTCTTGACATTTTCCTTGTCTAGACAAGGCTGGAAGAAGAAATAGTGCATTCTAGAAGCCTTCTACTTTTGTGACATTAGCCAGCAGATTTTCAGGTATAAGATAATCTGGGAAAGCAAGGTTTTACTACTAGCGTTGTTGTTGTTATTTAGCTTTTCCAGACTCTGTAATAGAGATTGTAGAGGAGAAGAAGTGTGAGAGTGGGTGTCAGGTCAACTTACACACTGTCTGTCACAGCAGCTAACATCTTTTGGTGTGCTTATAGGCTTGGCACTGTGCTAAGCATTTCACATACATTTAATTCTCATAACAACAAATTGAGTGTATCTTATACTTTCTATTTTCCCAGAGAAAAAACTGGGGTTTGTTGAGATTTATTAATTTGTTCAATGTCACATAATTATCATTTTTTTTTTGAGAGAGAGAGAGAGAGAGAGAGAGCATGAGCAGGAGGAGGGGCAGAGGGAGAGGGAGAGAGAATCCTCAAGCAGACCCTGCTGAGCACAGAGCCTGATGTGGGACTCGATCCCAGGACCCTGAGATCATGACCTGAGCCAAAACCAAGAGCTAGACGGCCAACTGACTGAGTCATCCCGGCACCCCATGAGCTATTATTTTTATTATTATCTTCAATTTTATAATCAAAAGTAGTATTTGTTATATAGTGTCCATGGCATACAAACTGCCTTAGTAATAAGTGCCATATTCATTAAGCAAAACTGAACAAAATAAGGAATAAAATTAAATAAAGTTTACTAAACCTGTATTGTACTCGAGTTGTTGTTTTTTTATGTTCACTATTAATAATAGGTAGAAATGATAACATCTAAGTTCTGAAATACCAAAGGTTACTTTTATTTTATTAAAAAAAATGGAAATGATATTAAGCTATTCCTAGTCAAGTAACTTTACATTCTACAAAATGGGATTTTAAACTTTATTAATTCAAAAACTTTTATTTAAAAGTCACCTTTTGCCGGGCATTATGACAGGGTGATAGAAGAAATGAGAAATGGTTTCTTTCTTACATTTATTTATAATTTGTTGGGGATGGGTGCTACGGGAAGTATAGATGCTTCTTGTATGTCATTAGTGTGAAGATAAAGTACCATCTGTAAGGAATATAAGTAGTTTATGCCAACAGGAAAAAAATGCTTTGTTTAAAAATAGTAGATGTAGTTAGAGTAATAGATGCTTAAGCTCCCAACATTTTTTTAAAAAGATTTTTTATTTATCTATTTGAGAGAGAGAGAATGAGCAGGGAGTGGGGGAGGAGCAGAGGGAGAGGGAGAAGCAGGCTCCCCACTGAGCAGGGAGCCGATGTGGGTTCGATCCCAGGACCCTGAGATCATGACCTGAGCCGAAGGCAGATGCTTAACCAGCCGAGCCACCCAGGCACCCCTGAAGCTCCCAATTTTTAAAAATATTTTCAGTTTTGTTGAAAATATTTAAACTTTGGCTTTTTACTAAACTTCAAGATCTCACTGAAACTTCAGGGAAGAACAGATGGATCTCGAGTATTCTAGTATAGTTTCTTGTGACATAGGAAGAGAACTCAGAATTTTGTAAACTTTGTTTACTGATTGTATCTGAATTGCATTTCTCATTTGTTCAATATTCTCATTTGTGGGATATTCTTAGATAAAGGAAATTCACACAAATAAAATGATTTCTAGTTCAACTAAATTAGTTTGATTTGTTAGCGGAAGACTACAGAATGGTAGCCGCAATCAGCACTAACTTATAGGTTAGCAGCATCAGCATAAAAACCATGATGTTAGGTCATGTTTGAACTTTAAGGCAATTTAGAAGGACAGTTGAGATTATGTGTTAAAGCTAGGACAAGAATGAAAAGTTGGTTTTATCTGTGATCACAGCCCACTTGTAGTAGTAAATGCCTGCAGCAGTAGGTGTTGAGAAGGACTGCAAAGCTTTTCAGGCTCCTCAGGAGAGAGTACTCTTTTATCATCGGTTAGGGAAGACAGGGTATTGCTGTCTTAGAGTTAAGGAGGCCTACTTTTGACCATTTCTAGGGCCTCACCACAGAATTCCTTTTGGCCCTAGCTGGTTAGACAAGTTTAGCCTTTCTATGATTTCCTAAATGAGGTCTGAATAATCTAGTTAGTTGATAGCATTGAAGAGAAGGAATTAGTGTATTATATCTATTGGGTTGGCTACAACTCCATAGATGAATGGAGTTGACTCTTCAGGTTCCAGAGAACAACCCTCTAGATCTTTGAAATACAAACTCTTGTGTGATGGCCTTATGAGCATTTTCTTTGAGCTCCAACTTTCAGGTAATTGGCTCACAGCTTGCATCACAAAGGAAGGGGTGTCTGTAGGACCCCCTGTGTGACTGTGTGATTATAATTCTGTGGGCTCATTCAATCTGTATTTATTGATTGCTTGTCATATATGTGTGTGTATATATATATATATATATATATATATATATATATATATATACACACACACACACACACACACACACATGGCCACTTTATGTATAAGTTATATATAAGGCCACTTTACAGGAATACAGAGATAAATAGAACACAGATCCTACTCTCAGGGAACTCATAATTTGATATAAGAGACTAACAGCATTAATTCTTGAGTTTGGGACCTAGATAGACCTGAGTTCAAATCCTCATTTGGTTGTTTGGCTTACTGCAAGTCATCTCACTTTTTTGAGCCTCAATTTCTTTAAATGGGGCTAATAGCAACTTTGCTGGTTGAGATAATGTATGAAGTGCATCTAACTTAGTGTCTGATATATGGTAGATGCTCAGTAGATGGTAGCTGTTAATAGTTTACACATTCTAGTCCTTTTAAGGTTTACATTGCTATTTGATAAATAAAATTATATTTAATTATTACAGACTTCTCATGAGCCTACATTTATCATTTTTTCATAAATGAGTTATCTGGGGCCCAGATATGTTAAGCTTCTTGCTGAAGATTGCCAAGTTCAGGTCCTAAAAGTTATGTCTTCTCTCATAGAGTCTCATATGAATATGTTCAAACAAAATACTATAGCATTGTTAAGATATGAAGTGAGATGGCTTTAAGGTATTATGAATAACAGTAGAAAATGATAAAATATTGCTAACTCAGTGGAGGGAAGACAAAGCCAACCGGACTATGTTTGTATAAAGTATTGGGTAAACCAAACCCTAACAATGTTCTTGACTTAGAACCGTAAGCGACACCAGTGCCTGAAGTATTCAGCTATTCTTATTACCTAGAAAGCCACTTACAGGGTTCTGCGCTAGGATGTCTTTCTTTGCATTATGTGTAGTAACCTCTGTGTGTTTGGTTAGAAGGCCAGGAGGGAGTGGAAAGGGGAGTTTGGATTTAAAGTTTGGCAATAGTCATTCACAGTGAACAATTTCATATGCCATTATTAGAAATGGAAATTAATCTGGTAGCCATTTAGATCATGTGCAACAAAGGTTTTTGAAATATTTTGAGTTGGTCAGTTGCTTGCTAAAATCATGCAAGAAACATGATTGTAAAAAAATCTTCTTTGACTATTGGCTAATTCTCTTATGCTCTGAAGGGTAATATATGGGTCATTGCTGGAGGAAGAGTATTCCATCTGATAATCTGATCTAGTATGATAAACTGATAAATGCTGTTGTCCCTCTCTTCCTATCCTTCCCTCTACCCCCATCCCCATCTCCACCATTGTTCAGGAGAAATGTGAAAGAATTTCTTCCATTAGAATTGAGGGATATTTAATAAATACTTCCATGTATTCCCAGACTTCAGACTTCATAGGTTTTCTGGCCAAACATTTTGGCTTATTAATAAACAAAGCTTTCCCACTGTCTCAGATCACATTTATGACTCCTATCCACTAAGAACTTCCGGGACTTAGGAGTAATAAAAGAACAGTACATCTACTGGAAGGAAAGGCACTGAGATATAGAAGGGGAAGGCTGCCTGGAGGGTTGGTGAATTTACCGTGGTTAGTGTTTCTGATTCTTAGGATTGCAAATTTATTTTCTTTTTATTTAAATATTTTATTTATTTATTTGACAGACAGAGAGAGCACAAGCAGGAGGAGCAGGCAGAGGGAGAGGGAGAAGCAGGCCCCCTGCTGAGCAAGTAGCCCAACACAGGACTCCATCCCAAGACCCCAGGATCATGACCTGAGCTGAAGGTAGACGCTTAACTGACTGAGCTATCCAGGGGTCCCAGGATTGCAAATTTATAAATGATTGAAAAAGATGAATTATTAAAGACTTAAAAAATGTTTTTTAAGTCTTACTGTTTGATTCTCTATTAAGAATTCTGGTTTTTGGTTTCTGTAAGAAACTGATTATTGGATACCGTCTTTCAAAAAAATGAAAGGATTTTTCCTTAAATCTTCACCCCGTATATCCCAAATACTTTCTCTTTAATGGCATATCTTAATTTGACTTATTTATCAGTGGGGTTCAGTAGCCACCAGACTTTTTCTACCCTCCTTTTTGGTATCTGATTCCATCTTTCCATTTATTCATTCACTTCACTTAATTTTTACTCTAAATATCCTATAGGATTATCTTTAGGCTTAAAATTAAAAAAAAAAAACCTCCTGATTTTATATAGCATTTCTTTTAGAACGTTCAGCCATTTATTTCTCAAGTGTTCATTGAGCGCTTATTGTGTGCCAAGCACAGTACTAGGCTATGAGACAAAATGTGAGTCAGGTGTAATGCTTGCTGTCTAGGAAGTCACAAATTGGGGAAATTTGGAATTGAAGAGGAGAGGAGTTAAGAACCCTTAGGGGCGCCTGGGTCGCTCAGTCGGTTAGGTGTCTCTCCAACTCTTGATTTCAGCTCGGGTCATGATCTCAGGGTCCTGGGATCAAGCCCTGTCCAGCTCTGCACTCAGCACAGAGTCTGCTTGAGAGTCTCTCTCTTCCTCTCCCTCTGCCTCTTTCCCTGCTCACTTGCTCTTTCTCTCTAAAATATATAAATCTTAAAAAAAGAGAGAGAGATCTACAAAGAGACATACAAGCAAATGATAACATGTTTAAAGCGCAGTTCATAAACCCTGTTCTGACCACTTTACTAGTTATAGTTTAAGAACTCTTCTGTTCTTTAACTTTTGTAATCCTCTTCTGTACTGCTGTCACAGTTATTTTTCTTAAGATCCGATCCACTTATTCTCTGCATAGCATACCTATGGAATACGATCCAAATTTCTTACCATGGTATGGTGGATAGTCTCTCTGCTTCTCGAGATCTTGTCTTCTGCATACTCTGAGCCTCAGGAGGCTGACCTCTATGGACTGCATTAGCTGAGTTCCCTTGACTTTTCTAGTTGCGGTCAGCCAATGGGAAACATCACCCTGAGGTTGGAGACCAGGAGAAACGAGAGGTCAGGTTATTTATTCTCTTGGTTCTCTATTTCTAGGATCGTTGCTTGATAGGGACTGCATTCCTCCGAAATGGCTACAGTGTAGCCACTGGGTGCCAGTAACTGTTCCTCACTGGAGATATATTAACCATTAAAATAAATGAAATTTAAACTGCAGGGCCCTTCACTTCCAAAGGCCCTTGAAGGGACCTTAGGAATATGTTACAAAGCTATATATTTTGGTAAAGTTTGCAGAAGATATTTTTGCATTCTTTTTCTTAAAAAGGACCACCAAAATTGTATAATTTTCAGGCCCCCCTATAAAACTGGATCCTCCTATGTCCTTATCCTTGACCCTTCAAGCTTAGGTAAGTGCAAAGTTTATAGGGAATGAAAAACTGCTGAATAACCTACTTAGGAAGGTTATGATTGAATATTTAATGGTTGAAATAATATTTTGAGTTGGTTTTATGAGTATAAGTTCTCCAGGTAAAGAAGGATGGGAAGGTGATTACAAATAGAGGAAACAGCCTATTTGAAGAGGATGAGCAATGTGGATACCTAGACAAGGAGCACACTACCTAGAGACCAAAGGAAGTACAAAAGTCCTGAGGCAGGAACATGCCTGACAGTTTTAAGAACAGCAAAGAGCTGAATATGGCTATAGAGGACTTTTGCTTTTATTCTAAATGAAATTAGGAAGCATAGGAAAGTTTTGAGCTGATATGTGACATGATCTGACTTAAAAAAAGTAGAGTGGATGCTTTGTTGAGAATAGACTGTTGGGTCAAGAGCTAACACAGAACAGTTAGAAGGCTGTTCTGGTAATTTACACAAGGTGATGATGGCTTGGACAAGGGAGCTGATAATAGAATTCATGAAAAGTGGAAACTAGAGCTATCAGAATTTGTTGATGGGCTAGATGTTGGGTATAAAAGACAGAAAGGAGTCAGGGATAACTTTAGTATTTTGGGCCTAGATAATTGGAAAAGGGAAGTTGCTGTTAACTGAGATGGGAAAGACTAGGAGAAGCAAGCTTGAGGGATGGTTAGAGATCTGGAGTTTTTCTCATACATGTTAAATTTGAGATGCTTATTTGACATCCAGTTGAAGAAGGTCAACAGATAGTTGAATATCTAAGTTTGGAATTCAAAGGACTGGTTTGTTTGGAAATATCAATTGAGAGGTGTAAGCGTATAGATTGTATTTAAAGCCATTAGAGTAAATGAGTTACCAAGAAAGTGAATATAGAGTAAGAAGAGGGAGAAAAGTCTCATGGTCTGAGTTTTGGGACCCTCCAATATCAGAGATGGAAGAACTAGCAAATGAGAACAAGAAGGAGCAGCCAGAGAGAAATAGCAGGAAAACCATTAGTATGGGATTCTGAGAGCCAAGCAACTGAAGTGTTTAAGTGAGACAGAAGTGATCAACAGTTCTTGATAGATCAAATAAGACAAGGAGTAATAATTGACCATTGGATTTAGCAACGTGGAGGTCATTGGTGATCTTGATGAATACTTGGAAGTGTGAAATTAATCTTGTAAGCTCATGAGAAGAGAGGAATCCGAGGCAATGAGAACAGACAACCCATTAAGGGTTTTGCTTAAAGGAGGATGGAATTGTTAGTTGGGAAAAGAGGAATTGTTTGTTTGTTTTAAGATAGGTGAAATAATATATTTATATATTGATGGTAATGATCCAGGAGAGAGAACAAACAGCTCAGAAATTCAGTCTCATCTACTCATGGAGGGCTAGGGTGAGCAACAAGGGCTATGTTACAGAGTTTATAGTCTCTTTTCAAGGATGAAGATTACAAAGCTGTCTCTTTGTGATTTGTTCTCAAATATCCCTTGGTATGAAAATGTTATTGTCTAAGTTGCAGAGCTTATGAGGAGAGACAGTTCTGACTTTACCTTAATTACTCAGTATACCTCTTTCTCTTTTTCGCTCTCCTTCCCTGCATTTAACAAACCATCAGGGTGCCTGGGTGGCTGAGTCAGTTAAGCATCTGCCTTTGGCTCAGGTTATGATCTGGGATTGAGTCCTGCATCAGGTTCCCTGCTCAGCGGGGAGTCTGCTTCTCCCTCTCCCTCTGCCCCTCCCCCCCGCTTGTGCTCTCTCTTGTTCACTCTCTCAAATAAATGAATAAAATCTTAAAAAAAAAAACCCATCATTAAACATTTACTCATTACCAAGCACTACACTAGGCACTGTCAATACAGAGAAGGATTGGACTTGGTCCCTTGCAGTTTACTGGGGATATGAGTCTCCTTTTTAGGAACGTGGGGCATATTTCATTTTTAGGGTAAGGCTATTCTTACTATTCTTCAGCATCCTCCCATCTATATCTTATAGGTAAAGAACATATTCAAGGCATAAGAAACTTCTCTGAATCTTCTTTGAGCATGAAACATTTTTCCTATTGTCTGTAGACCATCAGACATTCTTTTTCCTGTTACTTTCGAAGTATTTCGGGGCTTATCAGTTGAAGACTGATAATGCTTTCTTCCTTCTGATTCTCTAGACCTGGATATTTTTTTAAATTTTTATTTTTATTTTTTAGTGGAGTATAGTTGATACACCATGTTATGTTAGTTTCAACACAGTGATTCAACAGTTATGCTATGCTCACTACAAGTATAGCTACCATATGCTATGTAACACTATTACAGTACCATTGACTGTATTCCCCAGGCTGTACCTTTGGTCCCCATGGCTTATTCATTCCATAACTAGAAGCCTGTATCTCCCACTCCCCTTCACTCACTTTGCCCATCCCCTCACCTCTTCCCTTCTAGCCGACACTCTAGTGATTGTTCTCTGTATGCCAAGCAAAATAAGTCAGAGAAAGATAGCTTTGAATTTACTAAAATGTTTTTTGTTGTCCTCTTAGAATGGAGCTGGTTTATCAAAATCTAAAGGAAGCCGAATTGGATTTGATAGCACACAGTGGGTATGTATGATAAACATGAATGAAATTCCTCATTTACAATGTTCCTTTGGTTCATTTATTCATGTACTCAATAAGTATTTGTTGAATGATGATGCTGATAATAGCTGTCTTGGTGGGCAGTGGGAGTACGTGGTGGAGGGGAAGGGGCAGGCTCTGTGTCAAGTGTATTACATGCAGTATCTCATTTAGTCCTTATGGCAACTTTATGAAGTCAGTACATATTGTTATCCTCAGTTCACTTAAAGGGTTTAAGGTTAGTTGGCTAATAAATGGCTGAGTCTAGATTCTAAGTGTTTACCTTCAAAATTCTCACTCACTGAACTATGGTGCATCCCCCAATGAAAAAATATATGAATCAGGATTGAACTATGAGTAAGGGAAAATAATGATTAGGAATAAAAATCTATTCAACAGGTTTCCTTTTTAAGATAAGGAAAACTAGTAGTACATACGATATATCCCTGTTTTGATTTATAAATTCAGAGCCTATACATTTATAAAAATATGTTTTCTTACCTTTTTTTCTAGGCAAATTTAGAATGAAAAGTGATGCTAGGTTACTAGTTACTAATAAAAAATTACATTTATCCTATCAGTATACATTTTGGTTATGACCAGTTATTTCTTGTGGATGACTTCAGTCTTTGGCATCTCTCTAACCAGAGACATGAAGCTTCTAAGATAGGAAGTGGGTTTTCAAAATCATGAAGCAGCAGTGAAGTAGTAATAATTTTAGGTCATTGCTGGCATCAGTTGGTTTTGAATTACTATTTAAAAAGTAAAGTCTGGGATATCCTTTACCAGGCTCCTCATCTATGAAGTATCAAGATGAACTTTTAATTTATTAAAAATAGCAGATGTTTTGCTCTGTGAACTTAGGGAAGTCTGAGGGGAGCAAGAAGCCCCATCATTTTCATTCAAGGAAGGATCCAGAGGTGGGAGAAAAGAATGGATTTTTTTTAGAGATTTTATTTATTTATTTGACAGAGATAGAGACAGCCAGCGAGAGAGGGAACACAAGCAGGGGGAGTGGGATAGGAAGAAGCAGGCTCATAGCGGAGGAGCCTGATGTGGGGCTCGATCCCATAACGCCAGGATCACGCCCTGAGCCAAAGGCAGATGCTTAACGACTGCGCCACCCAGGTGCCCCAAGAATGGATTTTTTTTTAAAAGGGTTTACTTCCAAGATAAATGAGCAAATATTAAGGAACAGCTTGCTACATTCAGTGAGTTCTCTTTGTTAATTACATTGCATGGTATAAGAATCAGTCTTTATAACTGCAGAATTATAAGGAAGGGAAGTACTAAAATACTTTTGTAATAGTATTTTAAAAGGAAGGAAAAGTGAAATCTGATCAGTAAGTGGGATATGAGCCCTGATAAAATTCTAGAATGAGTTATTAAACAGATGACTTGAGAGCACTTAGGAAAGGGAATGATTATTAGGAACTAGCCTTTCTCTAAGAACAAGTCCCTCCAAGCCCTTTTAGATGAATAGGCTTACAGTCTTAGTGTACCCTGTTTTCAACAAGACGTTTTTCTTTCTTGCAAACAAAATGGATTACTGAAGGTCAGATGGTAATAGTCATGTCTATTTAGAATTAATTGGATTTAGAGTCAATTAGACATCTGTTTCCAAGGAGCATTGATGATTGCATTGATAACAACCTGGAAGGCGTATTTAGAAGGTGAGTTAGAGAATCTCTCCTCTACCCTGCCCTAATCTATATTTATATCAATAATTGTAATGAAGCCATAAATATGTTCATCATGTTTGTATTTAACACTAAGCTGAAAGAGATTTCATTCAACAAACATTTATTAAGCACCTTATATGTGCTGGTGTCTGTCACTTCATCATCTTTCTTCCAGAATCATTTCTTTTATTCTCCTGGTATAAAGCACAGAAAGCAACAACCATAAAAGAAAAAAAAATGATAAATTAGAATATCAAAATTTAAGACTTCTACTCCTCAAAAGACACCATTAAGAAAATGAATAGATATGCCACAGAGGAGGAAATATTTACAAAACATGTATCTGACAAAAGATAGGGTATCAAGAGTATATAAAGAACTCCTACAACCCAAAAACAGATTTTTTGTTCATACTCTATCAAGTTGAGGAAGTATCCTATTCCTGGTTTGCTGAGAGGTTTTAATCATGACTAGGTATTGAATTTTTTTCTATAATTTTTTTTTTTAAGATTTTATTTATTTATTCGACAGAGATAGAGACAGCCAGCGAGAGAGGGAACACAAGCAGGGGGAGTGGGAGAGGAAGAAGCAGGCTCATAGCAGAAGGGCCTGATGTGGGGCTCGATCCCAGATCGCCGGGATCACGCCCTGAGCCGAAGGCAGACGCTTAACCGCTGTGCCACCCAGGCGCCCCTTTTTTCTATAATTTTTATTTTGTTATATTAGTCACCATACAGTACATCCCCAGTTTTTGATGCAATGTTCCATGATTCATTATTTGCATATAACACCCAGTGCACCATGCAATATGTGCCCTCCTTAATACCCATCACCGGCCTATCCCAATCTGCGCCCGCACCCCGCCCCCCCCCCCCCCCCCCCCCCCCGCCTCCCAGACTCTCAGTTTGAATTTTGTCAAATACTTCTTCTGTATTGAAATTATCATTGGGTTTTCCCCCTTTATTCTGTTGATATGGTGAATTTCATTGATTGATTTTCAAATGCTAAACTAACCTTTCATTTCTGGGATAAACCCAGGTCAGGATGTTTACTCTTTTTTTGGTCTTTTTTTTTTTTTTAAGCTACTGGAATTGATTTTCTAGTATCTTGTTAAGTATTACTGCATCTATTTGCATGTGAGATAGTGGTTTACAATTTTCTTTTTTTGTAATATTTTTGTCAGGTTTTGGTATTAGGATTACCCTGGTCTCATACAATGAGTTAGGAAAGATTCTCCCTGTTCATTTTTCTGAAAAAGTTTTTGTAGAATCGGTATTATTCCTTAAATCTTTGATAGAATTTACCTGTGCACCATCTGAGTCTGGAGTTTTTTCTTGTTGTTGCTATTGTTTTGATGGCAGAGTTTTTATATATAACAAATATATATATGTATAACAATACATATGAATATATAGCAAATATATATATGAATATATAACACACATATATAAATTCAATTTTGTTAATAGGTACAGTGCAATTCAGATTTTCCATTTCATCTTGTGACTATTTGTTAATAGTGTTTTTAAAGAAGTTTGTCCATTTTATCTAAGTTATTGAATCTTTTAGCATGAAGTTATCTTTCTAACTTTTTACTTAGTTGTTTCACCCACTAAGAGATAATAAACTCCTCTAGAGCAGAGATTATTGTAGTCTTGGTATTTGCTTACTCAGCACTGAAAGCAAATGGTAAGAGACTTATTACTAGCTTTATCTCATTTTTTAATTTGAATTCAATGTAGTTAACATTAGTTTTGGGGGTAGAATTTAGTGATTCATCAGTTGCATATAACGCCCAGTGCTCATTACATCAAATGCCCTCCTTAATTCCCATTACCCAATTACCCAATCCCCCCACCCACAGGCCCTCCAGCAACCCTCAGTTTGTTCCCTATAGTTAAGAGTCTCTTATGGTCATTTTTTTCTATCCTTAAAATTCTTAATATCCTTGTTTATTTATTATCTTGTATATGTTTTTACATATTTCTTCAGATTTTGTGAATATGAGTTTACCCTTAATTCTATGAGGCACCTTTTTGATGGCATACGTTCCTATGATATTATTACTTTCATTAAAGTATGCTTTTAAGCAGTGATGTATACTAGTTATCCTATTTATCTTTGCTGCTCTTTGGTGTTACTTACTCTTGAGTGTGATTACTGTGTTTCTATTTTAATTTTGAAATCTATTTTTTCAATAGAGGACTCTACTTACTGCCCCAAAGAATTATATTTTAAAATACTACATTATTATTAGAAAATCAGACTATATATGGGAATAGTCTAGCAGGCAATATATTTTAGTTTTAATCTTTTGCTTAGAAACATTATTAAGCAGTATTATAAACATGAAAAAAGTGGCACATACAATTAATTTTTGATTTTGAAAAGACTGACATGACCGATTTTTAAAAACTGACAGATCTGGTATTTCCTCTCCCACTTTGGCTCAAAAAGGTTTAGCTAATACCAAGGGAATAATCTGTAAGCCCAACGTTTTCATCTCAGATAGGACTTCCTCTATGAAGATTTTGTTATTCTACTGATGTATAGTTAATTAGTAGCTTACTATTCTCTATATGTTGCAAATATTTTACTATAGCATATTTTACCTTGTATTGTAAATATACTGAGTGAAAACTATATATTCTTATAAAATTAATGAATAAAAATTTAATAAGGTAGATTGTTGTATCGGTTTAGAAGAATTGAGGGACTTTTTTTCCTTTCAAACAGCGTGCAGTTAAAAAATTTATTATGCTAACGTCCAGCCAAAATGTACCAGTGTTCCTTATTGATCCTTTGATTCTGGAATTGATTAATAAAGATTTTGAACAACTCAAGAATACTTCTCATGGCTCCACTTCAGAGTGCAAGTTTTTCTGTGTTCGGAGAGACTTTACTACGTTTGCACTGAGGTATCACCTTTGGAAGAATGAGGTAAGATGATTTGCTTTCAGATAACAGAATGTGTCTTTTACAAAATAGTGTGGGATTAAACCAGTTTAAAAGTAAAACATTTCAAAAATCTTTAAAGCTTTTTGTAAATTGTATTGGGAATATTTTCAGCAGTAAGTTAACAGAAGACACTTAATGGCTTAAGCAGATAGGGGACTTATTTTTCTTGTGTAACAAGAGGTTAAAAGATTGGTGCTGTTGGTATTAGTTCAGCTGCCCACTGGTGTCAGGGCTGGCATCCCTGAAGTTCTTTCTTCATTTTTCTCATCATTACAAGATAGCTGTCATAGTTCCCACGCATCACATCCATGTTTAAGGCAGGAAGATGAAAGGAAGGGATGATGACACTATTCATCCTTTGAAGCAAAAATTTTTCTTGAAAGCTCTGATAAACTGCTTATAACTCACTGCCCAGAGCTTGACTCATCTTGTTGTAAAGGGAGCTAAAAAGACAGGTATTTAGAATTTCCATCAGTGTGGGCAGGCAAGTAGGAAGGGATTTGGTGATGAATATTCAGTATCTGCCCCATAAGGTATCTAAGGGCAATATCACTAGTCTGTAGCACTACTCTTTCCATTGTGTAAGTGTGCAGTACTTGTTTGATACTCAAATGGAGTGCTGCTTAAGTGTATCCAAAAATTCAAATTTATATTTCCATCCTGTTTAATGGTTACAAGCAAAAGTTGACCAAACATGCCAAAAATTTGCTCACTTCTTTATTTGGAATACCTCTAATTACTCAATTTCACTAATTTTTCATTCTGAGGAGTTATTCAAATAAGAGTGAGAAAATTAGCCTCAGGTTAAATGAACTTAAGTAGTCAGTCAGCCACTCATGATAGATGTGCCCCAGCTCTGCAGTGGGGTTTGTTTTAGTTTTGTTGACCCCTGAGAGGTAAGCTTATACTCCAGGGTGATGATGGGAAGGCAGTATAAGCAGCACGTTGCCTTGATTGCCCTCGGCTCTTACACAGAGCCTCAAGAGACTGAGATTTGACATTTTCCTGGCTTACAGCTCTTTACAGGCAGTGATGCAAGTGATGGGACAGACGAAGTGTACGTATAAGTACATGGGTTTTGTTGGCATATTTTTTTCTTTCTTCCCGATTTTATATTAAAATATTTAAACTTTGGAGAAGTTAGGATATGGTATTTTAAATTTAATTTTTATATTTTTAATTAAAATAATACCAATCCTAAGTTTGAAAAGTCAGATACTAATGCAGAACTCATAAGGGAAAAGAGCAGTATCTGCTTCTTTCCTCATCCCTTATTTCTACTCCCAGAGTCAACCACTCTCAACTCTTTCTACCTTGTTTATCTTCTCATTTATAAATGAGATGTTTCCACTTCTATTTTTTAATATTTCTTATTTAGTTTGTAAATTATGAGATTCAGCTCATATCTATTTTGTCTTCATATATACACACACTCTCTCTTTTCTCCCATCATCATCCTAAAATGACTACATCACATTTTGTAGTTAAATCAATAGTGTTAACCTTATGGATATGTAATCACATGGATGCTACCTAATTTAATCTCATATTCCTTTTCTTATGCAACTCTTTTTTCTCCTTTTCTGTTTGCTAATTTTCTATGTGTTTATTAATAATCTATGTATAAATTCTGTAACAGAAGCATAAAACTGTCAGTAGGCTCTAACACATCAGGTAATCTCTCAGTTCTATTTTCTTGCCCTTGGAGATGTTCCTTCTAGAACTTTTGGTCTTCTTGCCTTAATACAGACTTATCGTTGTGCAGATATTTTTCTGTAACTCCCCTTCACAATATTTTAGGAATTCCCTTCTGAGAAAGGGTGAATGGGAGATTGAAACCTTGCATATCTGAAAATGTTTCTTTTTACCTGCATGTTTGATTTCCAATTTGACTTATATAATAGTTAGCTTCTACTGTGTAACAAATCACCCTAAAATTTAGTGGCTTAAACGACAACCGTTTGTGTAGCTCATGATTCTCTGACAGTGATTTGGGTTGCATTTAGCTGGGCAATTCTTCTGATCTCAGCTAAGCTCAGTTTCCAGTCAGTTAGGCAGCTCTGCTTCCTCAGGATGGCTGGCTGTCAAATGGGGCAGTGGGGGTGCCTGGGCCAACGTGTCTTTCATCATCCAGGCTAGTGAGAAAGCAAAAACATGAAGGGTTTCTTGACATTGTTAAAATATTAAGATTTTTTAACCATGAGCATAAATACAGCTCCCTTCATTCAGGTGTCCTTTGATGAGCTTTAATAGAATATTGTAATTTTTCTAACAGATTTTGCACATTTTAAAAAAGATTTTATTTATTTATTTAGAGAGGTCACAAGTGGGGAGAGGGGCAGAGGGAGAGGGAGAGGGAGAGCATCTCAAGGAGACTCTGCACTGAGTGTGGAGCCCAGTGCGGACTCAATCCCACAACCCTAAGATCATGACCTGAGCTGAAATCAAGAGTCGGATGCTCGACCAACTGAGCCACCCAGGTGCTCCATATTTTGCACATTTTTGATAAGATTTATTCCTTGCTGCCTTACAGTTTGTGTGCGTGTGTGTGTGTGTGTGTGTGTGTGTGTGTGTGTAGTGGGGGCAGTGGATAATGTGGATATTTTTCCTCTTCCTTGTCCAATTCATTGTTACAGGTAATGAGAATGCTGTTGATTTTTGTGTATTGATCCCATTTCCCAGCTACTGTTCTGAACTCTGCACTGTATAAACTCCAAAGTTCCTTCCTCCCATTCTCCTTTCCTTGCTTCCATCCCTCCTCTCTTTCTTTTTCTCTTTCTTTAAATGTAAATGGTTGTATTTTCTGCACAAAAAGACATTTTAGTTTCTTCCTTTCTAACCCTTAAACCTAATTTCTTTTTCTTGTATTATTGATTTAGGTAGAACTCCCCCTCCCCCAGGATAGCATTAAATAAAAGTGGTCTTTCTTTCTGAAAGAAAGAATATTTTATTACTTGGATGTTGAACTTCCAGAATTGATTCTCTCATTTTCTTGTCTTCGCTCTATGATTTTCCATCTCTTTTTTCTAACTGTTCTACTTTTAGACAAAATCTTTAACAATGCCATTGATTTTCTTCATATTCTAGCTCAAAATTTTTATATTTTTCTAAAAGTTTTGTATACTCTTTCTTATAATAGGATTCTTGTTTCATGGGTGCAGTTTTGTCTTTTTCACTCTGTAGATTTTCGTGTTTTGGGGGTTTTGTTTAGTTGTTTGCTTCCTGCTGCGTTTTGTTTTTCTAAATCCCTTCATTTTGGGTGTTTATTTTTTGTTATGCTTCTTTATTTTATTTGGTTTTATGATACAGGCTTTCTACAGTGTTTGTTGATCTTTGTTCATATTTAAGAATGAGGCATTGAAAACCAATTGGAAGCGTTTTGTTATGACCTTGCTTCATAAACTGGTGATTTTCACCGTAGTGTAATAAGGCTATACCAGCTTTTTCACCAGCTCCTAAATGTCAGTATTTGTAGGCCATTCCTACTGTTTTGTTGGATTTCCTCATAGAAAAAAGACTACAAAGCTTGTATACCTTTTCTATAAAGAGTCTTTTATTCCTTTATTTTCCCAAAATGAAGTTTAGAGAAGTTATAACCTGCCTACATACATAATTCCCCAAGTCAGTATAATGTCTTAACTATAATATAAATTAGAAATAAAAGGAAGTGTGTATTTCAGCATGTAAATGTTCGGTCATGACTACACTGGAAAACATAATGAAGTAATTCAGATGGTTTCACTTTTCAGTGAATCATTAAATATGATTAGCTTCAATGTAGACTCATTATGAATGATATTGTTAGTAATGTGGTTTTTTAAAATAGTGAACAAGTTTGCGACAACAGAAAAGTAAAATTGTCTCTCCTTTAACGTAGCTATTGTAATCCTGGGAAATAGAGGCTTAGGTCATTATGAACAAGTTTTTCACTGCAGGACTATCTGATAGAACATTTGAAATTATTCAGGACATGGGGCAGATTTTCATATTTTGGATTGTAGAATGTCTAGTATTCCTCTCCTGAGCCTCTAAATGCCAGTTGTGTCTTCCTCAGTCATTATGATAATTTAAAATATGCCACAAATTATTTTAAAGATTTTATTTATTTGAGAGAGAGAGCGAGAGAGAGAGAGAGAGAGAGAGAGAGCATGAGCAGGGGGAGGGGCAGAGGGAGAGGGAAAAGCAGACTCCCCGCTGAGCAGGGAACCCGCCACGGGCTCCATCCCAGGACCCTGGGATGACCTGAGTTGAAGGCAGATGCTTAAGCAGCTGAGCCACCCAGACACCCCTGCCCACAAATTATTTAAATGTCTCTTGGACGCAGTACCACTTGCCTTGAAAACCAGTACTTTAGAAGAAAGAAAATGTGCCACAATTGGCAAAAACCAATATGACCATAGTTGGTGGAAGAAGCAAAAAGTCAGAAGGGGGAAACCATGAAAGATTTTATGAAGATTGTAAGGCCAGGCCTAGAAGTATTATATGGTATTTCTTCCACATTCCTTTGACCGGGACACAGTTTAGCTCTATATCCATAAAGGAGAAGACAATTGTTACTGCTAGGTTAGCGTTTTCTACCAGAATTAACACTTTCTCTCATATAACAGTATAAACAACATAACAACAAATATCAATTGAGCACCTGCTGGGTACTAGTCACTCTGTTAATTCCTATGGTTGAGGAACTTGAAGTTTATTGATGGAGTTTAAACAAACTATTAAAAAGCAGTATAATCAATACTATGATAGAGGTCTGCGTCTGTAATGACAGCATGAATGAGGATACAGCTAATCTGAATGACAACATTCAAAAGCAGTAAGTGATGTGAATAAAGTATTCTTGAAGAATGTTTATGAATGCTTTGGCTTTTAAGGCAAACTTACAGACACAGCTCCATAATTTAATAACATCAAAGTCTGATATTACCACTTAGAGCTTTGTTTTCCTTAACTATAGACTAGGTATAATAATATTTTCCTTGCTGACCTCAAATAGTTTCTGGGGGCATCAGATGAGATAATGAATGTGAATGAGCTTCATATACATTATATAAATATAGACTAGAGAAGGTAGTATTAAGAATGGAAAGAACCGTGAGGCGCCTGGGTGGCTCAGTTGGTTAAGCATCTGCCTTCAGCTCAGGTCAGGATCCCAGGTCTTGGGATCGAGCCTGGCATCTGGCTCCAGAGCCTGCTTCTCTCCCTGCCCCTCCCCCTGCTTGTGAGCTCTCTCTCAAATAAATAAAATCTTAAAAAAAAAAAAAAAAGAATGAAAAGAACCTTAGATTTGGTTGGATAAGACCTAAATGTTGGTGGTGGCTTTGCCTCTTAATAGTTTTGGTTTTTTAGACTTCCATGAGTCTGTTTTTTAATCTAGCATACCTGTGCAACTTATTTTATAAGATAGATGTCGTGTAACTACAATAACACTTATAAAATTTCTTGGAAATCATAAAGTTGTATTAAAATCTTGGGTGTTCTCAATAATTAATACTGTTTAATCATCCATAGCACTGGTTGTTGATATTAGAAGTAAAAATCTACCATATGGATTAATCTTGTTACATGAGATTTATACTGTAACTAATGATGTTGGAAAATGCACATTTTATAGTATGACTCAGTTTATTTCTAATGATTTGCATTATGATGGACTTCTAATGAAGTAGCAGTTTAAGGTGCTGGGATATAAACTATGAGATGAAAGTACTACTCTTTTGAAGCAACTTTTGAAGAGAGATTAATGGAAGTTAAATTGAAAATTACGAGTTTTAAGTGTTATCCTTATATTAACATTTACTTCATAGATACTAACCAGAGAACACTAACATGAGCATTCTCTTTCCAAGGAAGAAATTGATATTAATTTGCGCTAAGGGAGTCTTTGAACATGTCTGCCAAACTACGTCGTTTCCCTTTTTGGTATTCTCCTTTATTCTCCCACCACCACCTTCCGCCTTGCCACCCTTAGTTTGAAATCTTTGGCCAAAGAGCAGACTAGCAAAAAATATGTATGGCTTAATTTGGTGTAAGAATCACTTTAGTTTTGCTGCCAGTATTTGGTTTTAAATATTTAAGCTTGATGTTTCTTTGGTTTTAGGAAGGCTGGTTTCGGATAGCTGAAAATATGGGATTTCAGTGCCTTAAGATTGAGAGCAAAGATCCCCGGCTAGATGGGATAGACTCACTTTCTGGAACTGAAATTCCGCTGCACTACATCTGCAGATTGGCCAATCATGCCATCCACTTGGTGGTCTTTCATGAGAGGAGTGGCAACTACCTCTGGCATGGCCATTTACGGCTCAAAGGACACATGGACAGGAAATTTGTTCCTTTTCGAAAATTACGGTTTGGTCGTTATCCTGGAGCTTTCGACAGGTAAATTCAGGATTAAAGAGGAGTTCTGAAACCTCTATTGTCCAGTCATGACTTTTCTCTTTGTTTACATTTAGTAATTAAATCTAATATGTAGTTCACACAAATCAGTTTTGAAATGTAAATATTCAACAGGAAGAAATTCATGGACAGGTGCGCCAGGAAATATATATAAGAATGTTGATAACAACACTGTTCTCAATGCCCCCAAACATTGTATATTCACACAATGAAATAGTGTACTGCTTAATACAGGAAATGAATGAATTAGTGCTCTGTGTAACAATGTAGATGAATCCTACAATCTTGAGTGACAGGAGCAAGACATAAAATAATACAGCTCTTGATTATATTTATAAAAAGTGCAAGTACAGGAGAAAGTATGTTCATGGATATATGCTTACATAGTAAAAGTGGTCAAAAGGTACAGACTTCCAGTTATAAGATAAATAAGTTCTGGGGATGTAATGTACAGTGTGGTGACTATAGCTAACAGTGCTGTATTATATATTTGAAAGTTGCTGAGAGAGTAGATCTTGAAAAGTGATCTCAGAGGTAACTGAGGAAAATATGCTTGATGTTTAGCTATTTTACTTATCTTGTATATTTTGAAGAGGCTGCCAGTTTTCTGGGTTAAGTCCTTGTGATAAATCTTAACTTTTTTTTTCAGGCCAGATTTGCAACAAATTACTGTTGATGGACTAGAAGTTTTCATCCCAAAAGATCCAGTGCACTTTCTAGAAGAAATACCACACTCTAGGTTTATTGAGTGTAGGTATAAAGAAGCTCGAGCATTCTTTCAGGTTAGAAATAATCAAATATTGTACTTTTTAAATTAAGGGAGATGTATTTATTTTTAATATTTCTGGGGAGGGGTAGGAAATGAAGGGACTTACAAAAAATTGGTAAGAAAACCTCTTTTTTGATTCATCCATTTTCTTCTAGATTGTTTTATTTTAACTTTTTAAAAAGTAGATTAGTAGATTAAAGATTTATTTATTTATTTTTGAGAGAGAGAGAGCGTGCACGTGCCAAGAGCAAGGAGAGGTGCAGAGGGGAGTCCCATGTGGGACCTGATCCCAAGACCCCAGGATCATGACCTGAGCTGAAGGCAGGTGCTTCACCAACTGAGCCACCAGGGTACCGTAAAGTAGATTAAACATCAACCTTAAGAAATTATTTCTTCCCTAGTTGAATGGTGTGATGTTTATGGAGACCTTGTTTTATTTGGATAGACTTTTGGTAGGTTTAGCACTGGCCTGTGCTTTCAGTTAGGATACCCCATACACTTTATCAAAGGTGGTGTGTTCTTGAAGCACCCCAGTTAGGATGAAGCCACTGTAGAAGATAGACCATGTAGATTTGGAAAAGATTTCAGTTTTTCTCAGAGGGTTGGCAATGACTATGAATTCTTTGTGTTTATGAAGGTTTTTAAAAGTAAATGCTACACAGAGACCAGTGCTTTTTGAACTTTACTTTATTCTGCTGCTGTAGCTTTCAATTCAATTTTTTATCGAAAGCCTGTTTCCCAGGAACTCTGCTGACCCTGAGGATGGAAAGATGATTTTGAGAGACATGAAAGTTCAGCTCTAAGATATGATTTGAAACAGAAATACAGTGAAACCGGTTAGATTTATTGTGGGGTTTTTGTACCCTAATCCTTCCACTTGCCCTTTATTTTCTGGGATTCCCTTCCAAGAAAGCTGTAGACACATGGACAGGAATGGAATGAGGGAATGAAGTACCAACTGTATTATCACTGGCCAAGTGCCTGACACCCGCAAATGCAAGGTTTTTCTGGTAGTCTGTGTTATTCCCCTGGGCCGAGGCCTGCCAGCCTTCCTGGTGGGTCTTCCCAGGCTAGTCCCCTTAAATCTGTAATTGTGGAGCTGTGAAACATACCCAGTCAGCCTCATGGATGAAAAGCTGGCAAACTGCGTCTGTGAATGGGCGTACTCTCACAGGCAAGCACTGATCATCCTTTATCACGTAGTAAGTAACAAAACGCAGAGGAGATGCAGCCTGGTGCTTGGACTTGACCGCTCACTCTTCTGGCCTTACGGGAGTTTGTTCTGGTTGCCACCTCTGTCAGACCTCTTATCACGGTGAATTGTGAATGTATGTCTTGTCCCCATACTAGATGATGTGAACTTATCTCACTTTATTCACCTCTGTAGCCCCAATATCTAGGACAGCATCTGCCACAAAGAAAAGATCCTAGAATTATGGAAAAATATATGGAGAGTAAGGTGCTCATCTGAATCAAAAGATTTTTTAAAGACACTTATTAGGACTACTCCATTACCTAGCAAGCATTTGCCCAGACTTATTTTGTTGATCTTTGTGAGAAAGCAGTATAAAGTATAAAATGCTTCAAAATATTGATACATCGTTAGGTTAGTATCAAATTTTTTAATTACGTATTTTCATTCTTTTGAATTCATCAAGCACTCAATCAGAATTTGAGTAAAGGATATGGATGACAGATGCTCAGAGGGCTTATCATATATAGCCTCATAGTTTTGATGTTTAAAGTACCATCACACTGGGGACAGGACTGTAATCCTGTCTGGAGGTTTATATTCATCGTAGGATCATGTGTGTCCTTCACTTGCAGCAAGGTATACTTGTGATTTCTAATCTGCTTTTCTCTTTCGCTGTTGTATTGGTATCACTGCTGTAGGGTGCCTAATTAGGTTGGTAACTCTTTATTCTTATTCTCTTAAATGTGTCATTCTTCATTTAAAAGTACCAGGGGGGTCAGTTTTCAAATTAAAGTGCATACATAACTTTGAACACTTGATGGCGCCAAACAATCTTAAATATAATGCCTGGTGTAAAATAAGCAATGAACTAATCTAATAGAGCTCATAAAACAACCTTCTAACTTTCTATTTCTAATAATATTTTTTTGGAAACATTCTCAAACTTTCAGGAAGGTTATAAATAAAATGCAAATAATTTTTTCCTGAACCATTTGGCAGTAAGTTGTTGACTGTATACCCCACAACCTCAAATAATTTAGTATTTTCCCAAAACAAGAACATTGTCCTACATTGTCTTAATAAAAAAATCAGGAAGTTAACACATAGATTATCACCATTTAATCCCCATTCAAGTTTGCTAATTGCCCCAATAATGGCCTTTATAATAAAAGGATCCAGCTGAGTAAAATATGATGAAAGGATTTAGAATCACATGTTGTATTTAATTTCTTTTTCCCTCTCTTTTTAAAAAGATTTTATTTATTTTAGGGAGAGATAAAGACTGTGAGTGGGGGAAGGGGTAAAGGGAGAGGGAGGAAGAGAAGCCCAAGCAGACACTGCACTCAGCGTGGAGCCCAACCCAGCTCTTGATCTCACAACCCTGAGATCATGACCTGAGCCGAAATCAAGAGTCAGTCGCTTAAACAACTGAGCCACCCAGGCACCCCTGTATTTAATTTTTCTCTCTTTGATTCCTTCCAGTCTGGAATGATTTCATAGTCCTTTTTTTGACTTTTATGACTTTGATGCTTTTGAAGATTACAGGCCAGATATTTTGTAAATTGTCCCTTGTTTGAGGTTTGTCTGGTTTTTCCTCATGTTAGATTCAGGTAATACACCTGTAGTAGGAATAATACAGATGTGATTCTGTGCTCTTCTCATTACATCCTATCAGGTGCTGCATGGCTGTGATTTGTCCCATTGCTGGTGATATTCACATTGATCACTTGATTAAAGTGGTATCTCTAGCTTCACCCCTGTGAATTTTCTGTTTTTTCCTTTGTAACTAATAGAAATTTGGTATGAATTTTTTTAAAGGTTTATTTATTTGAGAGAGAGAGAGTATGCACGAGGGGGGGGGGCAGAGGGAGAGAGAGAATCCCAAGCAGACTCCCTGCTGAGCACAGAGCCCGTTGTGGGGCTTGATCCCATGAGCCATGAGATCATGACCTGAGCTGAAATCAGTCAGAAGCTCAACCGACTGAGCCACCCAGGCTCCCCAAAGGTACCTTACAACCAGGTAAATACTGTCAGTATCCCAAGGCGCCTGGGTAGCCCAGTCGGTGAAGTGTCGGACTCTTGATTTCGGCTCAGGTCATGATCTCAGGGTCATGAGATTGGGCCCCACATCAGGCTGTGCACTGGGCATGGGGCCTGCTTAAGATTCTTTCTCTCCCTCTGGCCCTCGTCTCCCCACCACTACTGTGTGTACGCTCTCTCTCTTAAAAAATAATTGTCAATATCCTTATCTTTCAATTTATTTGTTTACATCAGTATGAATTCATGGTTTCCTGTTTTATTCAATAGGTTATAGTCCATTATTTTCTTTTTTAAAATTAATTAATTCATATTTTTTTAAGTAATCTACATACCAAACGTGGGGCTTGAACTCACAACCCAGAGATCAAGAGTCACATGCCCTTCTGACTAAGCCAGCCAGACGCCCCCCCCTTATTTTCATTATTTACTCTGATCCTCAAATTGTTCCCTATTTGGCCAGTGGGAACCTCTTCATGATGTCTTCTGTGTCTTTTTGACATGTCTTCATCATTTTTTTAGTACTTTTTTTTTTGTTCTTCGGAACAAGATGCTCTAGGTTCATCTTGTAATTTCTCTGTGACAATACTGGAATCAGCCATTTCTCTAAGTCCTGGTTCCTTTTAAAAGCCAAGGTTTGGATGCCAGGTGTGCTCATTGCTACTTGGGTTTTGTTGCACACAAGCCTTCTCAGTGACTCTGTGTGTGTGTGTGTGTGTGTGTGTGTGTGTGTGTATCTGTGTTTTTATATCCGTCTATCTATATCTGTCTTATCTATCAGTGATGGGGAGGTTTATTTCTATATCTGTCTATCAGTTCCATAAATTCACATTGATAAGCCAGTCCAACTAATTTATTTCCTTGTTTGTGACTCCCTTCTCAAACAGTGAGAAACTTGACTCCTGTTATTTTTAATATATTTGCTTATTTTTTCAATCTCCTGTCATTGCTTCTATCTCCTCTCCCACGTGGTTGATGTCCTCACCCTGCTTGAATGTTGCTCGTCTCCCCCTGGGCTGCCCCCATCTATGGACACACTTCTCAAACTGCTTGGGCTCTGACTCCCCACACTGAACATGGAGCGGGTGTTCCCTCCATGTGGATTCCCTCATCACTTGCTCAGGCTCTGATACCCATACCAGGCCACGCATGTGCATTTTCTTGCTCTGCCTTACCTAATAGTTCTAGTATTGAATAGTTTAAGAAGGGAGGAGGAGGAGAACAGGAAATGCTCTCTTGACTTACTTTATTTACTTTTATTTTCTCAATCTACCAAGAAGTTTGGAAGTAGGATAATATACATTTTCTTGAACTTGATTTTGTTTTGAGTAACCATCAAAAAATAATTAATGAATTCAGTCCAGTCTGTTGAGTTCCAGTGAAAAATCAGAGGGAAATATGGAGCTATCTGGACACCTGGCCTAGGGTTGTCTACAAAGCTATTATTATCCTCCTTCTACTAATTTTTTTCTGAGACTTTGGACAAATTCCTAAGTCTTAATTTCCTCATCTATAAAACGAGTGGGTACCTTCTGTCACGTTATTTTCAGTCTATATTTTGGGGGAAGCCTGGGAAAAGGTTACCTGAATAGCAAAGATCCAATGGACATGATATTTAAATTAGGATTTTGCCTTTTTCTAGAGGTGTGGTAAGCCCAAGATTGATATAAGACATTTTTAAGTAGAAATAAATACGCATACTACAATTTTAAAAGTCCCTAACAGATGCAAAAGGTTTATAGTTGTATACACTTTAATACGTATGGGGTAAATTCTAAGAAATGGAATTTCTGGGAGTGTCATGCTAGGAAAGGTATGTCAGAAGTGAGAGTATGTCCATATAGGGGCAGCCTCAGTAGGACATAACTATCAGAGTAATGCTTTTATCAAGCACAGAATTTTCATGTCTGTTACTTAATTTGACCCTTTCAGTCACTCTTTGAAAGAAGGCAAGTATTTGCCTTTCACAAATAAAAAAATTGAGGTTTCAGTGTGCTACACAGTCATTATTGGCTGAGCATAGACTAAGTCCTGCACCTCCAGTGTTTTCCACCACACCAAGGATAAGAACATGTGCCTCCCATTCCAGTCATGTGTTCTAAGAGAAGCCATGGCTCTGAGAATGTTTTCATCTTGAAGGGATCCTGTACAATTTGTATGTTGTAGTGAAGGCAGCTTATCTTCTGGGAGCCCACTTTCTTCCTAGGGATACTTTTTTCTTAGGATCCTCAGAGTCCCTCCAGCAACTATATTTTCTCCTGCTATATTGTAAAAGAATGACAGGGTATTATAGGATATGCTAGGCAGGGGCTAGTGCAGGAGGGGCTTAGTCATTTATTCATTTACCCATTTACCACTATGTGATCCTCACATATTACATCGTCAGGCACCATTCTGACTTCGTACATACAGTGTTGGGGAGGTTTAGTACATGCCCTCTCGGAACCGTCTTGACAGCCTAGTGGAGGAAATGTAAGTAGAACCAACAATGTGAATAAAAATAAGAATTATAGTGAAAGTGTATACAAGTAGTAACTATTATAAACTCATTGGACAGATTCTTTCATTTGCCTTTGTCTGTATCTAGGACAAATATTATTCTTTGCTCCCCAAATGTTGAACAAAAGGGTAGCACTGGGAGGATAAATACATCTTCCTAGGAAAATTAAGGAATGTTTGTCAAAAGGTAGAACTGAGACCTGAAAGATTTTGTTAGTCAAGAGCACTTCAGATAAAGGAAACATGTATAAAGGCACAGAGGCTTGAAAAGTTGTGGTATATTTGGGGATTTAGAAGTTATTGCTATATTATGAAGTGTGAGGAGGGTGGCGACGAGGCTGGACCAGTAGTCAGGGACCGGAACACAAACGTCCTTGTCTGCTATGCGAAGATGTTTAGATTTTGACCCATAGGTAGTGACCCGTCGCTGAAGAATTTATAGTGTTTTCCTCAGTCTAGAATACCCTAAAAATGAAGAAAATTAGAAAAGCATGACTACATATATGATAATGATAATATTTGTATAGGATTTCATAATTTATGAAGCATTTTTCTGTCATCCATTGTCTCATTCAATCTTCACAGCAGTCCTGCAAAGTGTAATTATTACGCTTTAGTGACTGATGAGGACACCGTATCTAGGAGGGGTTTGTTCTCTCATTCTCTCACTCATTCAGCAGATGTTCAGGTGCTGCTCTGGGCACTGGAGATAAAGTGATAAAATGAAGCTACTCTCCTCATGGAGCTTGTGTTCTTCTGAGGTGATATGCCCAGCATCACAGCTAGAAAGAAGCAGGGCTAAACATGAACACAGATAATCTGAATCAAAATCCCGGCTCTTTCTATTATACTCTGTAGTCTCTAAAGACCCATTGAATCAGTGAATCATGAAAATGTCACTAAGTGCATTTTGTTCAGATATGCTTATAGCTCTCAGAATTAGTCTTCTTATCTCCTAACTGCCCAATCTGCTAAATTGTAATGTGAAGGGAGTTGGTAAAAGTGTAAGTCTCCTCCTTTGGGAATTCTGGTTATACTCCTTCCCCTTTAACTTGTCTTTTCTAGAATCTGCCCCTGTAGTCTTATAAATGTGCAACTAACAAGGAACTCTGAAACTTGATTTTTTTGTAATAGAAAAATACATAATATGGGGTTAATATTCAAATTTAATTTAGATGTCACAGAAATATTTCTGGCAATTTAGAAATGGTTGTAATAGCTGACTATTTGTTATATCTGTAGCAGTACCTTGATGATAACACTGTGGAAGCTATGGCCTTTCGGAAGAATGCAAAGGAATTATTGCAACTGGCAGCCAAAACATTAAAGAAATTGGGAGTACGGTTCTGGCTGAGCAGCGGAACTTGTCTAGGTAAAATTCTTGTTGCTTTACATTTGTGTTTTTGTCATTTCATCCTCTTTGGCTTTAGGGATGACTGCTTGAGATGACAAAACATCAGTGATATTTGAAGTGTCATACTTAGAATAAATATAGTGCATGGAGCAGGAATTTATTGATTTCTTTAAATAAATTAATTTCAGAAACATAAAAGAGTTAGGAAGGCTATGTTGTGTTTACCAAAAACTATAAGTCATGTATAAAATTTATATCAGAACATGTAGACTATATTTGATCTTCAGGCAGTCCTTGGATTAGCATTTTATTATTTCTATCCCAAAGGTTGTTCTGCCTTTGAAAACAAAAACAAAAACAAAAAAAACCTCTGTTCTATTTCTTTACTTACACACCACGCAAATGAGAGGAAGACTGAAGGGAGTGTCATAAGGTCTTCCCACAAGTCTTTTCCAGGTCACTGATACTCTCACTGGTTGGCCATCACTGCCTTACCACATTCCATTCATCCTGAGATGGGGAAATGTAGACTTTTCTAGAGTCCTTATGCAATTTGCTATTAGAATCAGAGAAAGATTTATGGATCTCGTTTCACTAAACATTAGATCGAACTTCTTGGAATTCTAAATTATTTAGAATCTAAATTCTGTTGTTTTTATTCCCTCTTGTTTATAACTATAGTTGGTCATAACTGTATTCTTGATTATAGCTTTATTTGTACAAAAATTAATTCTCCTGTTTTTATAGTGTTACCATATAATTTATTGTCTAATTCAAGAGACTTTTTAGAGTGAAAAGGAGTGCCACTAATAATTATGTTGGTATGACAGACGGAAACTGGGATATATGGTTATCCTATTTGTTAGGCTTTGTGGAAATTCATGTGGTTCTTCCCGTCGCGGAGCTTATAGCCAGAGCAAGCCAAGAAAAAAAGAATACGTCTCACACGTATATGTGATATATGCTTTAGGTTTAACTTTCTGAAGCAAGATTGTGTTATAAACTATGTCATCAGAAATACTTCTTGATTAGTTGTCATGATTTATTATGCATTTTTAGCCTCATGGTTTTCTTCATTTAAGAGCAAAATGAGGGAGTTAGATTAGATGATATTTAAAGAGCCTTTCTTTTTATTTTTAAAGTAGGCTCCACACCCAGCGTGGAGCCCAACACAGGGCTCGAACTCACAACCCTGAGATCAAGACTTGAGCTGCTATCAAGAGTCAGATGCTTAACCGACTGAGCCACCAAGGCGCCCCAAGGAGCCTTCCATTTTTAATAGTTTATGATTCTCTGATAGATGTGGAGTGTGGATTTTTCTCAAGCTAGAGATGAGATGCCATCCTAGACTTCTAAAGATCTATGTTACAGTGAAATTAAAGTTTAGAATGCCAAATAGTGTTGCCCAATAGCAATGCCTATAAAGACAATCATAGACATTTATATACTTTCTGAATAATTTGGATGAAAGAATTAGAAGGATACTAGAGGAGACCTAAGGGCCCTTAGTAGTATTAAGGTATAGATTTTGGTTTTTTAGAGCAGTACTATAGCACCTAATTGAGAAATAGGTATATCGTAAATATACCTAGAAATATCTTTCGATATTGACAATGTGCTGAAAATTGAGGATGATACTGCTCTTTTGTATATGACCCATGAGGGTCACCTGGTGGTGCCATCGGTTAAGCAACCGACTCTTGGTTTCGGCTGATGTCGTGATCTCAGGATCCTGAGGTTGAGCCCTTCGCTGGGCTCCATGCTTAGCGGGGAGTTGATTGAGTTTCTCTCTCCCTCTCCCTCCTCTTCTCCTCCCCCCACACTTCCACTTTCTCTCTCTCTAAAATAAATAAATCGTTATATGACGCATCAGACATGAGCTGTTCAGAGCTGTTAAGTTCTGCAAATTATTGCTCAGGAAAGGGATATTGGTTAAGCAAAATAATTAAATTATATTTTTTAGCACACCTTAAAGGCAGCCTTCATCATTAGAGGTTTATGATCAAACATTCTCAAAAGTAACTTAATTTTTTTAAATTAACATTATTTTTTAAAAAGATTTTATTTATTTATTTGAGAGAGAGAGAGAATGCAGGGGAGGAGCAGAGAGCAGAGGGAGAGGGACAAGCAGACTCCTTATGGAGCGTGGAACCTGACAGAGGGCTCGATACCACAGCTCTGAGATCACGACCTGACCTGAAATGCCCAACCGACTGAGCCACACAGGCGGCCTGGCTCAGTTAACATTATTAAAGCTAATAATTTATTTAGAAATTAAAATACATGAAAGTCTTTGAGGATGCTGAGTGCTCGGAGCAGTAAAAATGAAGGAAAGAAGGAAAGAAAAAAGAAAGAAAGGTTCTTCAACAGATGGCTTCTTATAACCACATATTTTAGTTTGGGATTTAATTTTTTAAAAATATTTTTGGTAAAGCACTGTAAATCTAATCTTGAGAAATAACATCCATCCTTACAAAGATCATACAATAGTGACTAATTTTTTTTCCAAACTTAAGTTTTTAAAAAGTTTTCTGGTTTCTTTTATTTTTAGGGTGGTATCGGCAATGCAACATTATTCCTTATAGTAAAGATGTCGACCTAGGAATTTTTATACAAGATTATAAATCTGATATTATTTCAGCATTTCAGGATGTAGGACTTCCACTCAAACACAAATTTGGGAAGGTCAGTAGTAAAAATCTGCGTTACTTCATAAGTAACATGTCTCAAAAGAAAAGTATATATTAAGCAACTCAGAGATGGTTAAGAATGTGACATGTGTATCACTCAGTATTGGCCAGGATGAGGTCAGCAGAAGCTTGTTATGTGACTTTTGCACTATTTAAGGAAAGTAGAAAATTTGGCTTTCTGTTGACAATGAGAAGGAGAAAATGATCTTGAACTCTTGCAGGTGAATTTATTGCCATATAAAATTATAACACAATTAGTATACCATATAATGTAAAATTAATACAATTATTGAGAATCTCATCTACCCTACCTGAAGTTATATTGTTTCTCATAAGTCACTTAATTTCGTATTCACTTAGGCATCTTGTCATTATCAACATGAAATGGTCCTTTGGTGGCTAAGAGTTAGAAATATAGAATCATTTCAGATAGTACTTGAATTTCTTATTTATTTCACATGTTCTGGGTCATCATAGCAATTTTCTCAGAGTTCAACTAGGAATAGGTCATCATGACTTACATGAAATCTCCTTTTAGACAATTTGATTTCTATGCCCTAAGCCCATGATTCCTTGCAAACATGTTACTCTTTTTTTTTTCCAAACAACATCTTACTTTTAATTTGGTTGTTCCCAGGTAGGTGTTGTCCTGGAAACCAAGTAGAAGTATGTTTAGTCACTGAAAAATTACCTTCTTTATCATAATTATTCTAGTTTTTTTAAAAAAATTAATAAAATATTTTCCAGAGATCAGAGTCAAAGCAGTAGAACTCTAGGCATGCAGCAAATGTTTACTCTACACTCACTTTCTGCCTGACACTGCACTCTGCACCTGGGACACAAAGATGAATAAGTTACAGTACTTATCCTTGAGGAGTTCACTGTCTAATTGGGGGGAAAAAACACATAATAATTATGTGATTAGTGCTATAACAAGACAGAGGCACCAAGTCTAATGGGAACGTAATTATTTGTAGGTTACGTTTCTTTAGGGAAATGCTCTCAAAATTCTTTGTATCTTTAACTTTTCTTTTTTCTTTTTTTCATATACATAATATAATGATTTATGGTATATAGATGGGTTTCTGTGATGCCACATTTATATAAGTACTTATTATTGCTTGAAATGAGAGACTTATTTCCTAATGGTTTTACTTGATTATTAAAGGAATCATTTTTCTTTGGTTTCTTTCCTTGTTTAATCAGAAAGGGGCTCAGGAACAGAATGTCCTGCAGAGTGGTAATTTCGCTACTGTAAATAATTTACTCTGAGTTTTCATTAATTGTCAGAAGCAACATTATTTTATATGCATTTAAGAAAGAAATCAAATGATGGCATGCTACTGATAAATCCAATTTCAGAGATGTTCCAGCTTGAAAAAACATTATCATAGAGTCAGTGTTCTCGCTCTATAAAACAAAATCTTTTTTTTTTTTTTAAGAAAATATATTTCCTTTGTTTCAGTCTGTGAAGGTTTTCATTTTCCTCCTAGGTAGAGGACAGCTTGGAACTATCTTTCCAAGGAAAAGATGATATAAAACTCGACATTTTTTTCTTCTATGAAGAGACTGACCATATGTGGAATGGAGGCACTCAGGCCAAAACGGGAAAAAAATTTAAGTATGAATCAGATAAGTACTTATAAAAGGGGCTAGAGAAATAACTTCAGAAGGTAGGAATAAGGAAGTAACTGAAAATGAAAAACAAACGGAAGACTGTCACAGCTTCACTCTTAGCTAATACTTCCTCAGTTTACCCATAAAGTCCAATTACGTTTGGAAAGTATGGACTACTTATAAGGACAGTGTAAGAGGAGGAAGTGCCCCTGGGACTTCAGTCCAAAGAGTCATTATGATTAGAAGCCCTTGAGTCATTGGAAAGGGAAAACCAAAACAAGGAACACAAAAAACAAGCCCAGAGCCTTAGCCAAAACACTGATCGGCTGTTAGAGTTACAGGAGCTTGTTAATTTGATGGAAATGAGTGAGGGTCAGTAGGAAGGGGATAGTCAGGGTGAAGTGAAGTTTAAGTGAGGGCTCTGGAACTTCACTCCTCTGAGGCCACAAATGCTCGGCAAGCTCTGGAATGTGCCTTGAACAATGACTGAGGGCTGATCCTTAAAGCATACTCATTGAGCTTAATAGCTACCATATTTCATCAAATGTAAGATGATATGGATTGTAAGATGCACCATTATTTTATGTGCTACTAAGAAAGGAAAAATACTGCCAATTATAATTCTAAGATGCATGAATCACAGATGGAAAAATTTGGGTGGGGGGAAATGTCTCAGAATTGATGGAGTGCAGTATGTTAGATTGACATTTTTAACATTTTTTTTTAATGCTGCTACAGTAAAACTCTCTGATGAGAAAAGACAAAAATGACATTAGAGTAACAGTGCTCTCCTTTATGATGCAGTTGATCTATTCTCAATTTTGAGAGAGAAAGAGAAGGAGAGGCGAATGAATGGGAATGAGAACCCAAAGAGCATGGGCTTTGGAGTCAGGCAGACCTGGGGGACCTTGGCTGCACCCTAACCTATCTGTGGCCTTTAGCTTTTCTCTGAACATTGATCTCCTAGTCTATTAAGTTTGGGTAGCATTACCGTGTGTTTGACTGTTATGAACATTTTGTGTGTGTTAACACATCTAATCGTCAAAACAACCTTAGGAGGCAGGTATTCTCTGAGGTGCTGAGAATGTAAGTAGTTTGTTCAAGACCGCCCAGCGAACAATTGAAGGATTCAGACAGCAGCCTGTCCTCTAACTACTTTACCCACTACTTTAACCTTTAACCGCTACTCCCCACTGCCTCCCTAATACACCTGACGATATGAGGCACCTGGCATACTGCTTAGCACTCACTAAGTTATCAGTAAATGACGGTTATCATTGTTATTATAATTACTAAAGTGATTGTCATCATCATTGTCATTATTATGGTAGTTATGTGACCAGAAGCTTAAATTTGCCTCACTGACTAGCTGAGATTGGATCTTCTATCATTGAATAAATTTGAGCCATTGGGCAGAGTGGTGAGTGTTCTGTGACACAGAAGAGAAATGCCATATTCAGACTGGTTTCTCCTGGGTACATTGACGCACCCTCTTGGTATTGCTGAATCTTTATTTGAAGGCAAAGAGTCTTCATGTAAGATTAAATTCTGGAGGTTTGAGAGTAATCCAAACCTTTTTCTCAAAGTCATAATGTATCCCCAAATTGACCTTGATGCCAGAGCATGTTCTTGAAGCTTTTATTTAATATAAAAAATTATTTTGCTTTATGACAACAACACATTCATGCTGGGTAAGCTCTAAGACAGAAATTAATAAGTTAATGAATATGTAATTGACATTCTCACTGTGGCTAGGTGAATGGGGGTAAGTGTTATTCAGCTATAGTTTGTTTATTCAAATATAATAAAGAAGCTGAATCTGGGGGTGCCTGGGTGGCTCAGTTGGCTGAGTGTCCAACTCTTGGTTTCAGCTCAGGTCACGATCTCAGGGTCGTGAGATGGAACCCTGGGTCAGGCTCCGCACTTGGCGTGGAGTCTGCTTGGGATTCTCTGTTCCTCTGCCCCTCCCTCTCATAGTTGCTCTCTCTTTCTCTCTCTCTCTCTAAAATAAATAAATAAACCTTTAAAAAACACACACACAAAAAGCTGAATTTAATGTATAATTTAGAGGCTTCTTTAAAAACTGTAAGATAGTGTAGCACAGAAATTAAAGGGATGGAGCCAGTCTGCTTGCTTTCGAATCCCAGCTTTATACTCTACCAGCTATATTACCTTGGGCTAATTATTTAACCTCTCTGTGCCTAAGTCTCCTCAAGTGTAAAATGGAAATAGTAATAGAAATTGCTACATAGAATGGCTTTAAGGATTAAGTGAGTTAATACACAAAAAGGGTTTTGAAGAGAATTAAAGATATCCTGAGTGCCAAGTAATTATTAGCTGCTGTTACTACTACTGTATTAGTAGGACAGGAGTAAAGAAAATGATTTCTCTTCTTAGTCTTATGAGAAACTTACAGACTAGACACCTGTATAATTAACAATATATTAAACTGCCAAAGCTATTCTTAGAGAACTCATATGAGGATGTCACTTTTTTTCCTAAGAAAGATGCTTTCTAGAGCCAGTATTATAATTCTGTTTTTCTTAAATTTCCTTCTAAGGCTTGAATTTCTTTCTTCTCACCAACATGATCTGAAACCCACAAACTTCAAAAGAATGGTTCATTTCTAACCACTACATTTCTGCATAGAAAGAGCTTCTTTCATGCTGCTTTAACTGCTCTTTATGGTAGCAGTGTTTGGGAAGTGTGAAGTGTTCTGATTATTTAACAAGAGAAATGAGCAGTGATGGAACTGTCTGGACAGATGGTGTGAGTCCCAGATTTTCTATCCTGTTACTGTGACCTTAAAAGGCAGAGAAAAGAACAGGGGATGGCTGTGTAGAGTAGTTTCTTTGGAAGATTCCCCCAGCCATATGCCATTTTCATTCTTTTCAGCACTATTTACTTGAAGGAACTATAGTATTTTCACTACTACTATTCCTAGAGGGGGGAAAAAAAACCCAACCTTTTAAAGCTAGTCTAAAGGTCTTTTTATCTGTATAATATTTTATTTTGTATTCATGTATAGTTCATTCTGAGAAAAGCTGAATAATATCATAGAATGCTTACCATTAAAAAAAGAAAGAAAGAAAAGGTTAAAAAGGAACTCAGGAAGGAAGAAAAAAGTTTTCCCCTTTTGAAACTTCACTCTGCATGCCTGCAGAATGATGTTTTTGGTCTTCAGATGTAATAATAATATTAATGGCAATAATAAAGACACACCTACTAGGGTATGAGCTGGTTATCTGGCACATGATAGGTACTTTGTGTTTGTTATCTCAGACCACCTCACAGTGAGGTGTTCTCACTCTCAGTTAGATATGAGGAAACTAGTTCTCAGAGAAGGGAGGTAACTTGCTCATTAATGGCAGGACGAAGGTTTAACTCCCGAGCTGTTGGACTCTTCAGCCGAAGTGCTTATTTCTAAGACTTAGTAGGTTGAATGAATTAATACATGAAATGCTTTTAAAACAGTAAAACAGTACCTGGCACATAGTAAGTACTCTATAAACATTGACTACTGCTGCTACTATCATTACAATATATTATTACCATTACTGCTGCTGTGTTGCTCTGACACAAAGCATGGTACCTTCAACATCGTGGTAACTTGGATTAGTAACTCCAGTGGGTCTCTGAATTTTTTACACTTATTTTTCTTCTCCAGAGTCCCAGTCACTAGTAATAAAAAGTAAAGAGTGCCGCAAGGATGTGATGTTTTATTCCATAACTTCACAGTTCCTACAGATGCTGCCCTGGTTTCTTGGGGTTCTTTCCTTCTGATCTGAATCAGCTGATATAAGTAGAGGCCAGAAGTTTGAGAGGTAGTAATAAAAATTATCTTTGAATATTTGCCATGTGCCAGGCACTATGCCAAGCTTTTATATGCATCATCTCATTTAATCTTTGCAAGTTTATGAGGGAGATCTTAATCTTATCACCTTCGTTTTGTAGATGTGGAAATTAAGGCAGAGCTAAGACTCAGACGTGGGGCCATATCACTTCAGAGCCTAGATTCTTAGATATACACAATGTTAGCATCACCATGATCTACCATATTGTTAATACTCCTTTTATGAAAATAGTCCTTCTACTCAGTGATATTATCAGGGTAATAGAGCTACCTCTCTAGCCTAATAGGAAATACGCTACCCCCTGGGATAGTAGTGGTTCCTTGTATCTTCTGATATTTGTAGTTCCTGTTTATTGTCCTGATCTTCAGAAAATTTGGATGTGTTCTCTGTGGGACTAGACTCCTATCTAGTTGTGGCTCCTATATAATGTAACATTTCATTTGTGTAGAATTTATTTACTAACTCTATGTGCTAAGGATTCACATGTGAACATACTTAGGTTCTGCTCTCAAGGGTCTCATAATGTGGACCATGAAACAAATTATTTAAGTACCTTATCAGTAGTATAGTAATTGAAGTATGTGTTGTATATAGTTGAGATACCAAACCAAAGTCTGTCTAGAAGCAACAGCAAGGAAGTGTGGCTTAAAAATAGAGAGGTTTGTTAGGTAGACTTGACAGGAATATGGAGAAAGGCCTGATAATAGTTTTGCTTAACTACTTTTCTCTTTAGACTGTTCCTATTTTTTTTCTTATTAAAAATTCTATGAGGGTCTTTTTTACATAAAGTAAAAGCTTTATTGGGGCATTTCCTTGACTAGATTCCCAGCAATGGAATTATTATTGTTTGTGCAGTTTAAGAAGTAGAAAGGGTAAGTGGGTAATGTTCTAATACCAGTAAAATCCAAGATTTTATTCCTCAGTCTCTACTTTTTCCTTTGACTCCTTAGGACTCTTAAAAGTTGTATGGGCTTCCTCAATCCTTTTTTCTGTTTTAGGGTCTAACCCAAGATACCACATTGCATTTAGATACCCAGCCTTTTGCAGCTTCCTTTGAGACCAAGATTTTAAGCATGTCGCTAAGTAGTACCAAGTTATTATACATCATCACATGTCCCAGTTCTGCCCATTCAAGGGCATTGAGTTGTCTTTTTTTGATGTTGCTCCTCAGCACCTCTAACTGGAAATAATCTCTCCTCCCTCTGAATTTCCATAGATTTTTTTCCCTTTATTTTTCTCATGCCTTATTTGGGGACTTCTGCTGATTTGTCTGTACTTTCTGAGTTATAGATAGAATCAGGCCTGGTAAATTTGTTGGGACTGAGTGAGACCTGAGCCCTACCCATTCTTAAGTGTATTTGTTTTGTTAAGATGATAGGGTGATGCCAGATTGATGTCTTGATCCAACGTACCATCTTTGGAGAATCAGAACCATAAGGTCAAGCCACCCAGTTTTTCAGTCATTCTGCTTTACCAGAAGCTAAAGATTAGAG
Source organism: Ursus arctos (assembly GCF_023065955.2). Classification (NCBI taxonomy): domain Eukaryota; kingdom Metazoa; phylum Chordata; class Mammalia; order Carnivora; family Ursidae; genus Ursus; species Ursus arctos. The sequence continues at coordinate 34,919,721 of NW_026622852.1, forward strand.
TTAGTTGTTGAATACCCACTCATAGGTTCTCTAAGCTTCATAGATGTACCAGGCTCCTGTGGTTTTAGCTCTCAAAAATACATTTGCCTTTTTAGTACTTATAGCTGTGAAGCTAAAAAGGCAAATTTGAATTATTTCTTTAAATTAGTACATTTAAAACATTGGCTTTTCTGAAAATGATCTCACATTTCCTACTCTGTTTACGCCTTCATATCTTACAACAGATATATTGTCTTAGGTTTCCTTAATTGTGTCTCCAAACCTCTAGTGAGTAGCAGGTACAAATTATGTCATTGAGGGAAGAACTTTGAATGCATTTTATATGGTAATTGTATACAAAGTACAAAAGTGGAAGTTATTTATACAGTTAGCTTTGCTTACTTGTTTTTTTAAGAGACGATTACCTCAGGGGCGCATGGCTGCCAAAGTCAGTAGAGGATGCGACTCTTGATCTTGGGGTTGTAATTTTGAGCCCCACATTGGGTGTAGATATTACTTAAAATAAAATAAAAATAAAATCTTTTAAAAAAATTACCTGAGAATGAATAAATGGCAGACCTTTCATTTATGTGAAGTAAGTTATATATTTTAAGACTGCCGTATGCCTTGTTTGAATAATTCTGTAAAGTATTTTGTAAGGTAGTAGTCCAAGAGAAATCAAAACGTATTTTCACTGAAAGAGTTGACATGAATGTTCATAGCGTTCTTATTCGTGGTAGCCAAAAAAATGGAAACAACCCAACTGTCCATCTTCTGGTGACCAGATAAATTATAGTATGTTCAGGCAATAAAATACTACTCAGTAGCAAAGAGAAATGAACTACTGATTTATGCAATAACATAGATGAATCTCCAAAATATTATGCTCAGTGGAGGAGGTCAGATGGGAAGAGTACCTACTATGTAACTGCATGTATTTGAAATTGTAGAACAGGCAAAACCAATGAAGGGTGTAGTAAGATGAGTGATTGCCAGGGGCCGGGGTGGATCTACTACATGACTTGCCAAAGACCACAGGGACCTTCGGGAAGCAGGGTGGTAGAAGTATTCTGTGTCTTAATTGTTGTGGTGGTTACACAGGTATATGTGTTTGTCAAAACTTAAAATGGGTGCACTTCTTTATATGTAAATTACTCCTCAAAAAAGTGTATTTAGAAAAAAAGTTTATTTACAAGTTTAAAAAAATTATGGAGGCGCCTGGGAGCCTCAGTCAGTTAAGCACTGACTCTTTTTTTTTTTTTTTTTTATTTGACAGAGATAGAGACAGCCAGCGAGAGAGGGAACACAAGCAGGGGGAGTGGGAGAGGAAGAAGCAGGCTCATAGCAGAGGAGCCTGACGTGGGGCTCGATCCCGTAACGCCAGGATCACGCCCTGGGCCGAAGGCGGACGCTTAACTGCTGTGCCACCCAGGCGCCCCTAAGCACTGACTCTTGATTTCATCTCAGGTCATGATCTCAGGATCATGGGGTTGAGCCCCACATCAAGTTCCGCACTCAGCGAGGATTCTGCACGTCCCTCTTTTCCTGCTTCTCCCCCCATTCATACATGCTCTCTCTCTCTGTCTAAAATAAATAAATAAAATCTTAAAAAAAAATTATGACTTAGAAAACCAATGTGAAGAGAAAAGAGCCCAAGATTACATACTGAAATAGAGGGATAACTGGGACCAGAGTGATGAATGCGATCAAGGCAGGCTTAAGTGCAGTGGTAAACTTTGAGCCTTTTGCATCTGATTGGACAAATTAGGTAATCTGAGTTCAAAATAAGCTTTTTCTATTTAGTATAAAATTTGAAATCATAATCTATTTTTTAAATTATCTATTATATCCAAAGAGAAATACTCTGGGAAACAAACTGAGGGTTTCAGAGGGGAGGGGGGTGGGGGGATGGGTTAGCCCGGTGATGGGTATTAAGGAGGGCACGTATTGCACGGAGCACTGGGTGTTATACGCAAACAATGAATCATGGAACACTACATCAAAAACTAATGAAGTACTGCATGGTGACTAACATAATAAAAAAAAAAGAGAGAAATACTATTAAAATTGAGAGGAAGCAAGGACAGCTGAGTCTAATTGGTTGTCGATGAACTATAGATTTAATTTTTTTAAGTTATGCAATAGAAATAAAAATATCCTGGGGCTTTGTTTCTGGCATTAAAGAAGAGTTTTGTGCATGCTTTAAATGGATAGTTTTTGATATAGTCGTTATGCAGGTGCATTCAGGTGTTACATGACAACAGCTACCTATACAAGCTTTAATTTGTCTACTCGTTGATGATATAAATTTGTTCTTGTTTCTCCTTTGGTACAGATAATCAGTAGTTCTGTCCTATGGAGATTGCGTAGCAGAGTTTAAAAGTCAGTAGAATAGATGGAATCACTCAATTTACACTGGAAGTCAGTGGGAAAATGAGGTTCAGTGGGTAGAATTTTATTTTATAAAACATATATGTGCTGTGTATATGGCTTATACATTAGAAGTTTGGGATGGGAGTGGAATATGGGATCAATAAAGATCTCAGAGATTATATTCTAGTTTAGGCTCTGAAAAGCATATTAGCCATTCCACTATTACCCTTTTTGCTTCTGTGTTATCTGGTGGAATTGTGAGGGGCTTAGTGGAAGAGATAATTTAAAAAATGCTGGTCAGCATGCTGTATACTTGGTTCTCAAGAATAGATTGCAATTCTTAGAAAATTGGGCAAAATTGATGGTGAGGACTTAATGTGCACAGTAATTCCTCACTTTGCCACATTCCCTTTGATCTAACACAAATCGCTGATGAATATGCCTAGAAGACATAGCTGATTCACATCACTAATGATCAGGGAAATGCAAATCAAAATCACAATGAGGTCTCACCTTAGGCCTGTCAGAATTCAAAAACATAAGAAATAACAAGTATTTGCAAGGATCTGGAGAAAAAGGAACCCTCATACACTGTTGGTGGGAATGTAAATCGGTTCAACTACTGTGGAAAACAGTATGGAGATTCCTCAAAAAATTAAAAATAGAAATATCCCATCCAGTAATTCCACTATTGGGTACTTACCCAAAGAAAACAAAAACACTAGTTTGAAAGATATATGCACCCCTGTTTATTTATGATATTATTTACAATAGCATTATTTACGATAGCCAAGATATGGAAGCAGACTAAGGGTCCATCAATAGACAAATGCCTAAAGGAGGTGTAAAGTGTACACACACACACACACACACACACACACACACAGAGTAGAATACAACACAGCCGTGAAAACGGATGAGCTCTTGCCATTTGAGAAAACATAGATGGACCTAGAGGGTATTATACTAAGTGAAATAAGTCAGACTTAGAAGGACAAATACCATATGATTTCTTACATAAGTGAAATCTAAAACAAACTAAACTAAATGAATGAACAAGCAGAAAGCAGAATTAGACCTATAAATACAGAGAACAAACTGATGGTTGCCAGAGAAGAAGAGAATAGGGAGTTGGGCAAAATGGGTGAAGGGGAGTGGGACATATAGGCTTCCGGTTAGGTAATGAATAAGTCATGGGAATAAAAGGCACAGCATAAGGAATATGGTCAATAGTACTGTAATACCAGTGTATTGGGACAGATGGCAGCTACACTTGTGATGAACATAGCATAATGTACAATCTTGTCTAATCACTGTGCTGTACACCTGAAACTTATGTAACATTGTGTGTCACCTATACTTAAATAAATATAAAATATATGTATAAAAACAAGTAAAATAAAACATAAAAGGTATAGCTGAGCTAAAAGAGAATGGAGTGAATAATGAAAAAGCAGTATTTGAACAAAATTCCCAAATTAAAGACAGATAAGCAGGATAAATAATAAATCTACATCTAGATACTTCTTAAGGAAACTGTAATGTCAAAAACAAAATTTTGAGGCACCTATGTGGCTCAGTCAGTTAAGCATCTGCCTTCAGCTCAGGTCATGATCCCAGGGTCCTGGGACCCACATCAGCTCCCTGCTCAAGGGGATCCTGCTTCTCCCTCTCCTCTACTTGTGCTCTCTCTCACTATCTGTGCTCTCTCTTTCTCTCTCTCTCTCTCACTATCTCTCTCTCTCAAATAAGTAAATACAATCTTTAAAAAAAAAATTTTTTTTTTGCAGGCTACCAGACAAAATAGATTGTTTACAAAGGAGCAGCAAATATACCTCTTTAACAATAGAGGCGAGAAGATAATGGGGGTTATAGCATCTTTCAAAAGCTGAGGAGAAATAACTAAGTTATGTGCAGTTAAAACTAACATTCAAGAGGGAGGTCAAGATAAAGACATTTACACATATAAAAAGACTAAGAAAGAAAGTTCACGTCTCAGAGATCCACACTTAAAGATCTATTAAAGGACACAGAAGGAAGACATGATAAATATGAAATAACGGTGAACACAAAAATGGGTAAAATATGTCAGTAAATTTGTGAGCCATTGTCTGTAAAAAATAAAATGACAATGTGTTAAAAAGAGAGAAGTCAAAAAAGGAAAACTCTTGATGATAATAAGTTGAGGAGGAGTTGATTTGTCAGTGTTGAAGGAGTGAAGTATATTTAAGTTCTGTGTGGTAGGAAGAGGGTCGAGATTCTGCATACATTCGGTTTTTATTAGAACTCTTACACTGAAGTATGTAGGTTAAAAATAGACAGTAGCTATTACAAACAGTAACTACTACTAGATAGAAATATTTAAAGCTTCCAAATAGGGGTGCCTGGCTGATTCATTCGGTAGAGTGTGCAACACTTGATTTTGGGGTTGTAAGTTCAAGCCCCACGTTGGGTGTAGAAATTATTTTATTCAAAAAAAAAAATCATTTAAAAAATAACTTCCAAATAAGCAGAACAAAAGAGAATTTATTAATCTTTATCAAATGAAATTAGGAAAGGTGGGACAAAGAAAAGGTATGGCAAGCTGAAAACATGTAAAGATAATCATAACAACAGTCAGCATCGTAATACCACTTACTGTGTATGTGCTAGATACTATTCTAAGTACTTTATTTATTCATTATGCTAACATCTCTCCAAGGTACTGTTAGTACCCTCATTTTATAAATGAAATGAGGAAGTTAAGGCACAAAGAGATTGACCGATGTTTTATAACTGGTAAGAAGCGGAGCCAGGGTTTGAGCCCAGGCAGTCTGGCTCTAGAATTCAAAATGTGTCTAAATATAAAATTAATTACAGGAAATATTAACAGATTAAGCTAACCCATATAAAGATGAAGATTAAAATAGGATAAAAAACCAAAACATAGCTATATAATGCTTGGCAAGAGGCACACCTAAAGCAAAATCACACAGAAAGGTTGAAAATTATAGGGATGGAAAAAGATATCCCCCAACATTATTAACTAAAGAAAACTCTGCTATAATATTAGTATCAGACAAAGTAGAATTTTAGGGGGAAAATTTTAAAGGATTGAAAGACCCACCACATAATTTTGCAAAGAAATAGTCCACCAAGAAATATTGTATGATTTTAATAGCATGGTCTTTAGGGGCACTTGGGTGGCTCATTTGGTTAAGTGTCTGACTCTTGATTTTGGCTCCCATCATGATCTCGGGGCCGTGAGATGGAGCCTCATGTGGGGCTCCATGCTCAGCGTGGAGTCTGCTTGAGATTCTCTCTCTCCCTCTGCCTCTCTGCTTGCTAACTCTCTCTCAAAATAAATAAATAAAATCTTTAAAAAATATGTGGTCTTTAAGTATGTAAACCAGAAGCTGATGAAATTCTAATGAATATTTAACATGTCCACAATTATGGTGGGAGAGATTCTGAAATACTTTTATTTAAAAAACTGCTGATTCAGGCAAAGAAGAAATCAGTAAAACTATTGAAAATATGAACAAAATCAACAAGCTTGATTTATTGGATATATATAAAGGTCTTTACCCAACAAATGCTGAATATACTTTCTTATCTACTGTATGTAGAACATTTATAAAAGTTGATCATGTACTGTATCATAAAGGCAATCTTAATATACTTCAAAGCATTAATAAAAATCCTCCTGTGTGTGTATGTGTGTATGAGAGAGAGAGAGAGGGAGGGAGGGAGATTCTCTACATTAAGAGATTAAAGGGAGAAAACCTACATGATTATTTCAATAGATGGTATTGTATGACCACAGTGGAATCAAATTATAAACGATTAAAGACATCTTTAAAATGTATGGAAACTTTAAAATGCCCTTCTTAATAACTAATGACTTAAAAAGGAAATAATAGTGGGAATTATAAAATTTGGGGGGCTCAAAGATAAGGTACTACATACTCAAAACTTGTAGAATGCAGTTAAAAGGAGAGAGGTAAACTTGTAGCCTTGAAAACACTTAAGTATGAAAAAGTAGATTAAAAAATTAAGCATTTAACTGAAGAAAGTAAAAGAATAATACAGTCAGCCAAAACAAAGAAAGAAAGTCAAAAGTAAAAAATTAATGAAATAAAAAACAGTATCAAAGATCAACAAATCCTAATGCTGGTTCTTAAAAAAAAAAAAATTAAAAACTAGTAAGCAGATATCTAGCAAGATTGACCAAGAAAAAAAAAGAGTAAAATTAAAGACAGTATTCACTGCTGAAGCCAAAAAGCTTTAGAGTCTATGCTCTTAACTATGTTACACTGACTTTCAAAAGAAAATGCTAGGGACAGCTTTAAATCATTAAATTTGATAATTAGGTATAATGTGAAAATGATAATTTTCTGGGAAGAAATAAATGTCAAAATTAATTCAAGAAGATCTAGATAACCCAATATCATGAAAGAAATTGAATTAATAATCAGAAATTCTCCTTTCTCTTTTTTTTCTCCTACCAAAAGAAAGTTCACAGGAAAGTTTTACCATGCCTTCACAGGAATAGATTATTCCCCATGTCATATCTCCTATGTCGGAAAATTTAAAAAGAAAAAAAAATGCTTTAAGCAATTCATTATATGAGACTGATAGCAAAACTGGACTTGGACAGTGCCAAAAAAAATTTAAAGGGTAAATATGGTATTGTCGAACATGGACGAGACTATCTTAAGCACAATGAATCAAATTTTGTAGTATTTGTGTATTAGTGTAATTTTCAACATTAAAGGATTAAAATATTAAAGGAGAAAACTCCTCCATTATTATTTCAATGGATGACATTAAAAACTTTTGATAAATTTCATAATTAACCAAAAGTGGGGAGTTTGGAATAAAAGGGGTCTGGAATTTCTTTAATTTGATAAAGGGAATATTCTCAAAACCTAGAGTGGGCAATAGTATTTCATGATCAACTTTAGAAGCCTTACCATCAAAATCAGAAAAAAAAAAAAAAAAAGTGCTTTCCCTGCTTCTATTAAGCAGAATGCTAGAGGGCTTAGGCAGTGGAAAAACACAAGAAAAAAAAAAATTAAGAATTAAAAGCAGAGACAAAATTGGTAATGAGAATAAACCATTTGTGTTGTTTTGCAGGATATTCTTGTTTAAAAACATGGCTCTGCTGTTCCAGCCCCAGAGTTTAATGCAACTTATGTTTAAAAAGGTCAGATTCAGTTGTAATTGATGGTATCTCTGTCTTTTACTTAGCCTAGCTAACTAGTAATAATAAAAGCAGTGTTTTCCATTTAACAATTGTTTATAGGTTGTACAATTAAACTGATGAGATTACTTTATCCAACCACCAGTAAGTAGTTTTACAGATTATAAGGAGGTTTGGAGGGAAAAAAATGAAATAGTCTACTCCAAGTCTTTTTTTTTAAACTCCAGCTAACTCTTAATTCTAATTATTCTTTCATGTGAAGATAAAATGAAGTAAACGTGCTATGAAATAGAAAATGTGAATGGAAGAATTTTTGTGTGTGGAAAGGTCCCTTGAGTTTACAAGGGTTGCCTTAGTCTGAATTTAAATCTGTTCACATTTTGGATGCTGTCCCAGAACTCTAAAGTACACACTGCTTAGCCAAACTTAACCTTAGCTCTACAAGCTAAGGTAATGTCGCAGACACATAGTCGTTGTTTACTGGTAACCTGGACAGAGTACAAGGCATGTGGTGTTCTGTTTCACCCCGCCCCCTCTCTGCCTCTCCTCCATCCCATTTTACAATCAGCTTTCACATTTTATGGTTTATCTTTCCTCTTCTCCGAGGAAGCTGGAATATTCTTTTTGCTGATTGAATTGAAAATTATTGGGTGGAAAGAAAAGCACAACGATTTAGGGATGTTTCCCTTTAGGAACAAAAATGAACCTTTGAGTTAAATTGTCTTTGAGTTATTTTTCACGTTGTTTATGTATTTTTGCTGTTTGGGTTTTGTTCATTTGAACATTTCATTGTTTAAAACATTGCTTTTGTAAAAGTTGTAGTATTTTCATCCACCCTATCTGTCCTGGACCTGTGATTTTTCTTTCTTTCACTTCTTTGGATAGACTGGAGAGGCTAGTATTTAAGAGAGGAGTTTCCTGGCCTATGTTATGAGATAGGCCATAGTTTCTGCCTCATTTCAACTAGAGTGTGTCAACTTGATAGGCTGGGACAGGTGGACATTCTGCTGACCGGCATCTGATAGGGCAGCGTGGAGGCCCATGATGGATGGCTGTGTCTGATGACAAAATAAGCAATTCCGTGAATATGAGTGTGCAGAATAAAACTGGGACCAGCAGATGGTGGAGCTATGCTGTATCTTGTTTCTTCCTCAGCTATGAGATTTGCTGTGGCCGTCTTTTCGCAGAAGCCAGCTGGGATTGTCTATTAACTGCCAGCACCCATTGGTTTGGGTAGAAGGGACTTGTTGCTTTCTTTAGAATTTGTTCAGCCTCTCATTTTCGTGTATGGCTTTATGTTCATCTGGTGGTAAAACATGATATTTAAAGGCAGAATGTATGAGAACTGACCTTTCCTTGGAGAACATCCCAGCTAGATCCCATTTCCACAATATGATTATGCTTTGACATCTGGCTTTTTCCTGGTTTTTTTTTTTTCTTTAGTCCTCTGATATTTTAAATTTCTGTGATCTCTGCTATTGTCACTTCAAATCTCATTACTGAAAGTTCTTTTCATGTTGTGAAGAGAAGAAACCTTTCTCAGAAAACACCAACACAGAATATAGGGCTGTAATATAAGCTTAAATCTAATGAACCAGCTCGTTTTAGCTTTCCTTTTAATATGTTGAATTTAATTTACTGATCTAGAGTACCTTTAAGAAACATGTTTTGGTTTAATTTCTTAAACTTACCTGCTAGTTAAAATAGTTCCGCTATAGATAGAGTAAAATTCATTATAACTAACATTGCCTGAGCTGGTATAGAGTTCTCTAGCATTTGAGATGAAAGAAAGGCAGAAACTACAGGTAGGTTCATGTGAGGGACAGAAGCCTGGCAATGCATCTTGGAGTCATGCTTGCTGTCTATCCTTGGGAAGTCCAGGTTATGAAAGAAAAGAAGATTCACCTCACACATACGCTGCTTATTTTAGTGTTCTGTAGTTAGAGTCTTTCAGTAGCAGTTTGAATTTGATGGGGATTTAATGATGTGTGAACTGTTAAAAATAAGAGAATAAGTTTGTGGCTGAGAACAGAGATTTAAAAAGGGCAGGTGGTAAAATAAAAGGCAGAGCAGGAAGAATGTGGTCTGTATAGCTGTGTTTAAGGGAAGTTTTGTTGAAGTACAGGACATCCAGGCATTAGACCTCTATTCCTGCATCTGAGAAG